>NC_133230.1:17492196-19992196 GCF_040436345.1 Pagrus major
TGTAAGCACTCTGACCATCACTCAGCCGTCTTCCTCCTCCTGACACCAGCCACAAGTATGTGGTGAGTGTGGGAGTAGTCTTTCCCACCAGATCATGATTCTTGAATTATCACTACAAACATTCAACACTCAACTGTCAGCAGAAATTGAGTGTAACACGCCTCTCACTGAAAAATACGAGTAGAGGTGTGTGTTTTTTGTATTTACTCCCTCGCCTGATTTGGTCATCGTTATCTCTGTGTTTTTGATGATATTCATACTTTAGCAGACTTGAAATCTCCATCATATCAACTACGCCTCCACTCCCTTCATGGGAAAAACGCATGTCTGTCAATTTATTTACCTCACCCACTCTTTTCCCACTTCTTTTGTTTCCCAGGTGCCTCAAACATTACTTTTACAGGCACATTTGTACTTTTGTTCCCTCCTCTGGTGATGGATCCTAAACCTGTCACAGAAAGTAGTTTTTTACCACACTGAGTCATGGTTTTATGAAGATTTTGTGGCCAAAACAATTGCCTTTGAGCAGAGACGATAAAAGATATTATTGTGGATCATGATAAAAACACGTAAGCTAGATAGGTTGATCACAGTGAATTTGCATTATCGGGATAATCGTGACTATCTAGCACGTCAACATACATTCCTGAATGGATTTCTAGATTATTTTGCATTGCCACAAAGGTGGAGCTGAACTCTTTTCAGTCATTTCAAAATCCTAAGCCTGTCACCATGGTATCCCCCACAAAAAAAAGTTAAATCGGATGTGTTAAAATGTATTCAACCTCTCACCTCCAGTCAAGTGATTTAAGCAACTTTTATTGCCATTTTTTTAAGCAGAATTTTACGACTATCGGGATAATATCATGAATTGCAATTATTTTGTCCAGTATGATCATGACAGGAAATTTTTCATGACATCTGAATTTCCCTTGATATCAAAATGGGTACAGAGTATCTTTTTTTTTTTTTTTTTTTACGATATTGTATTGAAGTTAAAAAAATCTGGTTTTGTGTCCACCTTAATAGAAGTTATGATATGTAAGTTTCATGGAAATAATTCATCATCAGACATTTTCCTGCGTATTGCTCATAGGTAAGTTCCTTGGTGACAATGAGATCATAAGCCTGAACGCTGAAAAGTGACATCGTAGTAAAATGCCACATGCCTCTGCAGTGCCTCAACAAGAGACGCAGTCCTGCCCACGTATGCACACAGTCTGATACACACTTGGCTGTGTGTATTTGGCTTCCTCGCTCAGCTCAGTGGGGCTAAAGCTCGGCAGCACGCCTGCAGCTCACATGGCTGTATAAGGGCACAGGGATTGTGCTTCACCACTGCAGCAGAGCGGGAACAGAGGAGGAGGGAGGCAGCGAGAGGAGAGGGAGAGAGAGGGTGAGCTCCCATCTGGTAGTTCTTAAAACTCCTGGAATGCTTTTGCTTTAGTTACACAAACTAAACAAGATTTCTCACTAAGCCAAGACGTTCTCTCTCCCTTTCTGCTTGTGCTTTCCTCAACACCCTCTGCAACCTGTCCAATCAGTCTGCAACACCTTTCCAATCCTTCATCTCTAGATTTATCACAGTGGACGTGAGAAAGTGAATATTTTGGCAACAGGCCTGCACAGAACAAAGTGAAAATAACAATGAAGGCGCCCAAAAAATAAGCTTGTTTAATTAATATATATGGAATTCTGAGAAAACCAAATCCAGCTGAGGATCCAGATGTGCTCGCTTCTAGACTACCACCATCTATTCTAGTCCTGACACATTCTGGCCATCTCACTACTACATCAGAACCATCCTGTCTTAAAACATCATTGCAGTGCTGAGTGATGGTTCCCTGGTCTCCAACCCAGAGGGGAAAGAAGCTGCTCTGTTTTAGTCATTATGTCTTACTGTCCTGCTCACACACAGTCAGGATGTGGTTGTTTGTTTAATTCACAGCATCTCTGTATCTTCAAGAATGACTTTTTGGTGCTTTTGTGAAAGCTACGCCGTCTTATTACTCGCCAACAGCAACTGAGTACTGTTTTTATGCGTGTGTGTGAGAGGAAAAGTTGGAGGAAAGCGGGTAAGAAGGAGATGGAGGTTGTGTCTGCCCTGTCTCAGTTGGGGATTACAGTTAAAGCGAGATTTGTTGGGGCCATGAGAAAAGGGATTTGCAATTTTCCACCCCTCGTGTGCACAGCTGTCTACAATTCTTACCCATCTCTTCTGTCCCTTGGCTTTCTCTTACACTATGACTTTTTTATCCTCAATTTTTTTGTGAATTTAAGTTGCCTTCATTTTACTGTATTCGCCTACATTGTCTGCGTGCTTTGCAATAAGTCATGTGGTTTATTTGAAGCCTGTAGTTGAAACAACACAAATGACTTGTTTTTAAGTGACTTGTTGTGAGGCAAGCTTATGTTTATGTGGCATGAAATGAACTTTCTTGCTCTCTTTCTCCCTCCAGATATCCGCCACCCAGAGGAGCTATCTCTACTGCGCAAGCCCCGTGATCCCAAGAAGAAGAAGAAAAAGCTGGAGGAGGCGGAGGAGGATGATCTGGAGCTGGAGGGTCCGCTGTTAACCCCTGGATCAGGTGAGCTGATGGATAGTATCTCCTACGTGGAAGCACTTCTTACACTTTGCTTAAAGGAATCAGTTGAATGGTAAAAGGGAAGGAATTATTGTCTTCCTTGAAATAAGTTTTGCACTTCACATGTTAAGATGATGTGTTGAAAGAGATTTGGCTCCTGCAAACTTAAGTTTTTAAGGTTCAAGATCAACTTGGAAGTAATTATGGAGCATTGGGTTTTATTTTTGTTTTTCATAGTGAAAAGTAATCATCACGTTTTCCCTCAAGCAGCAGGTTGAATAGCAGGTTTCCCTGGCCGCTGTGGAGCATCCTCCATTCTTTTTTGTGTCCTAATTGCGCCCGTGGTTCTCAAACCGCTAAGATAACTCCAGATTGCTGCACTCTGCTTCTAGTGACCAAATATGAATGTGTGAGTTTGAGGCCTGCATGGGATCCGCAGCCCCGGCTCCCGATTCCTTGGCAGGGAGGACCAAGAATGGTTGAGATTCCACACATAGTTGGTCACGCTGCCATTTTAAACCCAAACCAGGCTACACGACTGCACTTCTACTGGCCCTCCTTCTCCTCCCTCCTTCTGCCAGTGATGGGAGAGTTACAACCATGTGAGCAGGGAGGAGCAGAACAAAACAGGCTGTGCTGCTGTCACAGAGTTAGCATTAAGCAAAATGGCTAATTCTATGAGACAGGGTGAATGGGACGCTTTGTGTGGTTGGAGACTCTTCTTCTCCGGCCTCTGGTCTGTCCGCTGGTGTCTTAGACTCAGCTCAGCATGCACATACGTATATGCTCTCATGTGAGTGAGAGTTGCTGACCTTGAAGCTAGTTTCAGATTTTGTATCTACGGTATTTCCCATGGATGGAAAAAACAAAAAGCAGCAACGTTCCATTTTTATGGACAGCACATGATGATCACACCCAAAGTTGCATCATGAAATTTCAAGGCTTCATCACGAAACATTTTGTTTTCGCTGGAGGACTGTGGTCACACACACTAGGTGGTGCAGAGAAACAGAGTTTCAACAGGAATGTGGAGAATCTGTTTACTGTCACAGCTCTCCCTGTGTGTGAGCGTGCACACACACACACACACGCACTTCCTGTGTCCTCCCGATTAGATCGCATGCTTCAGTCAGAGAGTATATCTCATTGCCAAGTTGTAAGGCACTATTTTGTCCCTTGTAGAGAAGGACTGACCGCTTCGCTCAGGTCTCCTGATAGGAATCACAAGGCTTTGCAGAGAGGCAGCGATGCAGTCAGAACCACAGCACTGTTCAGCCAACTCCTTCTGTACACTCCACAGCACCGTAGCGTAGAGATGAAATAAAGGAGGGCTCACTTCTGCTCATCATGCTCTCACTGATTAGAGAAAATTCTTTTAGATACTTTAATCATATTTAGAGCTGCAGCGATGAATCTATTAATCAATTTCCAAGCAAGAAATGACAAGAATTTATGGAATCCAGCCTCTCAAATGTGATTTTATCTGATTTTCTGAGTCTTCTTTGATAGAAAACTGAGTATCCTGGGTTTTGGATTGTTGGGACGAAACAAGACATTTGATCAGCTTAAATTTTGGGAACTCGTGATTGGCACTTTTTTATTACTTTTCTGAGACTTGTTTGATTAATTGATCAATTGGAAATGAATATAATCATTATTGAGCAAAAATTTCCCCACTTACCTTTGCTTTATAGGGTCTTTTGCCTTTCAGCTGAACCATGTTTAAAATAACTTGCTTGTAGTTGACACTACTGGTAAAACAAATTGATAATAAGAAATAAATTCCTTATGTTGTAGCTTAGATACTTACAGTGCAGATTACTGTACATATACTGTACCTTAAACCTGAGAACAGACATGGGTGGATGGTGACTACGTGACCAATTATTTATACTTTAGGACTGGCAATCTTTTTCCAAAACCTCAACCTCTACCCTTCAGTGTACCATTTACTTTAGGAAACTCTATGTCCCCTGTCTGTCTGTCATGTCAAGTGCCCACAGAATTGGTCATTTCTCTTAGAAAAACCGTGTTACTAATCCTCAGCTGTTGTCACAACTGGGACTGATGTTGGCCATGATGCCAGCCCATTGAGTCCCTCTGGGTCTACCACAGCTTGACGTGACTGTTGTATCTAATTATCTCCGCTGTCAGTGTGGAGAATGACATACCTCAGAGAGCCAGTGATTTCTATTTGTGCTGCAGTTTATACATGAAGGGCTGGGTCACGTTGACCAACGCCTCGCCTGTGTTTTCAATCAGTCATGCTGCGTTGGATTGCTATGAATGGGTGGATGGAAACGACAGAACCTCACTAGTCATTCCAGGGTGATCTCCCTCTGCGAAAGAGGGTAAACTGAGTCATCACCCACTTTGAGGCGAGCAGTTGGCAGTGCCCGTGGAAATGCCACGGATCTCCCTATTCTTGTATTTCTCTACTTTTGTCTTTTCTATTTCCTCCTGTCCTCGTAGAGTTCTCAGTATCTTAAATCTGTCCACTTGATGTTTTGTTCCCATTTCGCTTCTTCCCTTCCACCTCTTTCCTGTCTTTCCTTCTCTTACTCTTTCTCTTTTCATCCTAGCCTCTGAGATAATATACATCGGACCTGTCAAAGGTAAGCTTTCCTCTTCCTCTGTCCTTTACTCTTCAGCACTGCTTCCTCGCCCTTGCCTTCCCCTTCCTCCCTTCCCTCCACCGCTCCACCGCCCCTCCCTCAGCTGGAGCTGGAGTGTTGAGGTCACATGACATGTGTAACCTTTGGGACTAGCAGCCGAGTCACCTGACTGCCCCTTCACAGAGGAAGTCAGCTGATTCGGGTTGTCACATGATAGACGCTTTGCCTCTCATTAGAAATTAGCTCACTTCAGGCCTGCTCACTGCGCCTGCTGACTGTTTTGCAGGATAGCCGATCACTTTTTGTGAAAGTGGTGTTTACTGAGATGGTCATAAATTATTTTGCTATAGTTTCCTTATTATAGGATAACTCCTGTTGGTCCATATAATCCTGTATACACACCACAACCAATAGCCCACACACGACGAGCTTTATATGAAAATCAAATCCACAAGAGACACTTTCATTTATTGACAACCCTCTCTTGGTTTACTTCTAGTCTTAACAGCCCATGGTGGTCCAGCTCCATCCATCTTAACCCTCAATGGATCCCCAGTGTGGGAGCATTAGGGAGTCAAGTCATGCTAACATTCTTTGTGCCTTTTCGTCTGTATGAGATAGTCCGTAAACAGGATGGAAGGGAGGCCTTGTTGTGTTTTTAATGGGCTGCCAGCTTTCAACTTACACATCTCTCTGGATATTTGGGATTCCTCAAGAGACTCTATGGTGGATGGGAGTACTCTCCCTGACCTGATGAACTCAGCATTAGGGAAAAAAACCTTGAAGGAACCCCTGAATAACACCCTCCCCCCTCAAGGGATGGGTGGCCATAGCCCTGCACCCTGTTCTCATGACCTCAGCTCGCAAACACAAACACACACGTGCACACTCACAAACACGAACCAAGCCCACTTCCTGATTTCAAAAGGGATTTAGTGGTTTAGCCGGTGTTGCTTCTTGACCTGGGCCCTACAGAGGGAGAGAGGGACTGGAGGGGTATGGGGCCAAAAATGCTCCCACAAGGCCAACCAACAGGAAATGCAAACAGCTTGTTTCAGCCAAAATTCAAAGGAATTTCAAAGCAAAAATAGACGGATACTTTACCATTTAAATCCCTTTTTCAATAAAGACGTGTAATAAAATTCTGTTGCAGATTTATTTTCCAACCTAACATGTTTTTGTCATAGTCCATGTATCCTCCTCCCATATGTTTCCGTTCCCTCTCTCCTCTCTGTGGCGCATTGTGCAGTAGTTTGCTGTGTGCAGTGCATTCCTGCAGGTTTTTTGACTGTGAGTAAGTGGGTGACCCCGATCATGTTCTGCAACATCTGCATGCTGATCCACATCAATCCCGCCATCAGCAGGAGGACATTGTTGAAGCCACTCATCTGCAAAGTGTGGGCTGATAGTCACGTGGTGATGTTGACCGCTAGCTGGCCTGGCTAGGCTGCAAGTGTGTGTGTGTGCTGTTTGAAAACTGTACACCCCTTTTTTTCCATTTAATGATGCTGTTTTTGTAGATGTATAGTATTTGTGAATGTGCACTTCTTAGAGACTGATGATTCAGTGTGAAACAACAGTTACATTCACATCCAAGTTATGTATGTAATAATCTTCTTTACATTAATATGATTTTCCTGTTGGATTTCAGTGCACTATAAGGGACTAATTGGTGGCTGTTTGTTTTCAGGGAGCATCTACTCCAGCCCAGGCTTGTACAGTAAGACTATGACCCCCACCTATGACTCCAGAGACGGCAGCCCGCTGTCGCCCACCTCTGCCTGGTTTGGGGACAGCCCCCTCTCTGAGGGCAATCCCAGCATCCTCGCTGTCAGCCAGCCAATCTCCTCACCAGACATCCTGGTCAAACTCTACAAGCCCCAGTCCCTTCTGGATAAAGCCAAAATCAACCAGGGGTGAGATGAACTTTGCTTAGTGGTTTGGTGGTTTGGTAAAACTGCTCTTAGTCAGAAGTGCTGTGGTGGGATTGGAGTATTTTTAGGGCTGTGCAGCTGATCAAAATACTTGCAGAATGCTGCAAAGAGATCGTCTCTGAAGATAAATTAATTTTCTGTGTACAGGTGGTTGGACTCATCCAGGTCTCTGATGGAGCAGGATGTAAAGGAGAATGAGGTGCTGCTCCTGAGGTTCAAATACCACAGTTTCTTTGACCTCAACCCTAAGGTACGTCCTACAGACAAACAATACAATTTTCGCCTTGAAAATGGAATCCCCAAGGGCATTTGTTAAGGTCACAATCTGCCAGTAAACGACTTAACCTTTTTATCCTTAGCAGAGTTTTGTAATATGGTCCCCAGTGAGGACAGCCATCTTAGATGCTAATACAGGCATGCTCGTTAGTGTGATTCTGGTCAAACACTAGAGCATTTTTTAAATAATTTTATGGATGTTAGCCCATAAAGGTTACAATATATGACAACATACTTTGACTTAAAGGGGAACTCCATCGCTTTTACACATCAAAGTCTGTTTACACGTCTTTGGTAGTACTTCCAACAATGTGAAAAAGTTGTATAAAACCTTTTTGTGGCTCAAGAGTGAGCTGTGCAAAGCCTGATAAATTGCCTTTTTTAAAATTATCAATTAAAAAATTAAAAATTATGGTTATGAGAAGTCAGAAGAAGTGATCTTACTCATCTCTGCTTGAGGTTAGTTGCTCAAGGCTCGAAGCCAACAGAGTTTTAGAAATACAGTGCTAAGCCAGTGCAGTACTCTTCAAAGTAGACTAATTGAAAGTCGATGGATGCCACATATGACTTCTTATTAGTGTTTCTTCCAAATATAGTTGTGTGTATCAGAGAGCTTGAGACTGTGTTTACTCACTGCTTGTTTGTTTGCTTGTTCTCTCCACAGTATGATGCCATCCGAGTGAACCAGCTCTATGAACAGTCCAAGTGGGCCATCCTGCTGGAGGAAATTGAGTGCACAGAGGAGGAAATGATGATGTTTGCTGCCCTGCAGGTAAAGAGAGAGTGTGTGTGTCTGTGTGTGTGTGTGTCTGTGTGTGTGTTTGTGTATGCCTGATCTCAGTTTTCCTGTTACAGCGTTGTTTTGTCAGGGTCTGAAATCTGAAGACCTGCAGTCCTCTTTTCATCCGTCAATGGGCACATTGCCTTTTCAACCGCAAGCTAATGAATTGGATGGGCTTCCGGCCCAGAGCTGAGTTATATGGCTGCCAGTTCTGCTGCTGCATGCATATTAAAACTTGGATATTGTACAGTGCAGAACGAGTTAATGGGGGCATTATCACACATTATTCCCACTGGGCTTCTCAATATGCCTGAATCTCAATCAATTACCTTTTATTTCTGACTCATAGTTAACAGAAAAAGGGGAGTCATTAGGCTTCTGACCAAAAATATCTTATGAATAATGAAAGCAATTAGACATTAATGTACCTCACTTTTTATCTATGTGAGGGAAGTGTCACTTTGAATGCCTGGAAACCAGACCAAGTGAGTCATCAGCGGAAGAAATTAAACATTATATTCTAGTTTTCCTAACTGTTCATGTTGATGTATTCCTACAACATTAAATTATCCTATGTTTGTGTTCTGGGCCAAGGCTATTTGCTTTATATAATGCTGCAAACCTTGAGGCAGCTTGCTGCAGCCATTCACACAGAGCTGGACTATAGAGTCACAGGTAGAATCAAACACACAAGTTTCTCTTTTGAGACGAGTTTAAAGAGGAGGAGAAATGGGAAGCAGTGGAAGTGATATACAGATGTGATGCCCTTTAGCCCCCTCAGGTAGCCCCCTGTACCCTGGGGGTGGTGCACTTGCTATTTCTGACCCTCATAAACTGTGAGTGCCAAGACCTGCGGACGCCACCCTGTCCTCACCCCCGGGGTAATTATAGAGCATCTCGGGCCACAGCACCCAGTGCCTCGGCCCAGACCACCCGGCCCCCCAGTGAGACCCTGTCTCATAGACCTGCACACATTCTTCTTAAAGCCCTCTTACACTCTGAGGTGTTAGGTGTGTTTCATCAGACCAGTTATAATTACACTTAACTGGTTTCTTGTTACTCTTCCTGAGAGAGATGCTAATCCGAGTTGGGTGTTTAGACTGGCGGCTACTCTGTCACTACCTGTCTGTTAGCGGTTTGGTAGCTGCTACTATGTTTCAGCTGGGTACTATGAGCTCAGGGGTTTTTAGCTAATGTTTCACTGGTGATACACAGGGTCTAAATAAAGAGCATGATTGTCCACAACCAGTATGTTGCTATGATGCTATCATCTGGATGTTTTATGTTGCCAGCACATATAAATGAGAAAATCAGGAGTCAAGAAAAGTGATTGACCCTTAGGGGCATAGGTTGGACTTTGTACCTCAGCCACTCATAAACCCGAACCGGAAACAACCCCCTCCCCCCAGTTTTTAAAAGACTGTCAGAGTGGAATAGGCGGAGGAATGGAGCGTCATGTCGAGCCCTTTGTCCCACATTCTGTAACCTTAGCTGGTTAAAGCCTCACATATCTCCCTCAAACTCTGCCTCTGTATCTCTCACTCTCTCGGCAGCTGTTCATTCATATATTGGTGGGGGGTTGTTGATGGGTTGACATTATAAATACCATTTGTCAACAAGTTGTATTTAGTGTCTGTGACTCACACTGAGAGGGAAACATGGTCAGGTTTTCAGGAGAGATGTGCGCGATTAGTCTGTAAAATGTTACTACCCTCGCTAGTCAGTACCAGAAATATTAATCTTATGTTATTAATGTACACATTAAATTAGATGATGACATGATTAACCTTAAGAAATAAATTGTGTTCACGTCTGTTTTCTGAGTGCTTAAACTGAGTTTAAACTCTGGTTAAATGTCAGGGACGTAAGTCGTTAGGAACATCCTGAGTTTTCAATAATGGCCCCATCCTGTTGAATCAGTGTTTGAGGTTTCAAAAGAATGTCCTTTATTCTAGTTTAGCATGTGTTCACAGGAAAAACATTTTCAGAGCCTGTTACAGTTTAAAGACGTGCTGAGAGAGCATGTTGTCCAAAACAGTATGGCTCAATTCTCTCAGTGAGTCATCATCAATCACTTCATCCTCTCCTCGTCCTGAAAGTAGTTACCTCATCTTCATCTCCTTCAAAGATAAAAATCATTGTTTCATCGCTGGTAAACTCAATGGTGCATACTGGCAGCACTTGCTAACATAAATGCCAACACATGTTAAAGTATTTATGTGGCAATTATCACAGACCAATTCACTTTTATAAGACAAAGTTTGAGGGTTTATGTGTCGGTAGCACACATAGCAGGAAACTTTATAGATATCAGTAAAACTGCTGATGAAGGTGTTGGAAAAGCTAACAATTTCTAGCAAAGCGATATCCATCACTACCGTCCTGTTCTTTTGTTACGCCGTTATCTTGGGATGGCTGTTGAAGGCTTCAGCGAATCTGGTGCATAGAAACATTCTGCAACTTGAAGATTGTAGGCTGTAACTGTGCTGTGAGAAGACTTTGAAATCTCTCTCACAGAATCATAACCTTTTCTCCAACTAGCCTCTGCTCTCCCAAACCTCTGCTAAAGTGCATAATGTACCCGTGTGTCCAAACTTTCATGAAGCTGTGGACCCATTTCTATTCCCTATACTGTAATATTTTCAAATCTATTGGTGCATATATTAAAGTGCTATAAATATTATGTAAATATGTAGAATCCCTGGTTTAACACAGAAAATGAAGCGCTCAAAACATATTTAAAAAATGGTTCTAACTGGGACTATTTCTTTCTTTTTCTCAGTACCACATCAACAAGCTGTCAATCATGTCTTCAGACAACCACATGAATAACAGTGAGAAGGAGGTGGATGAGGTAGATGCAGCCCTGTCGGACCTGGAGATCACTTTGGAGGGAGGGAAGACGTCCAACACACTGGTATGACAACAGCTTCACATTCACTGCCTGGTTGTGGGCTACATGCATTGTCGTTCTTTAAACATCATTATGTGAATTTACTTCCCAAATTGTCGCGGCTTGGCAGTGCGTTTGACCCTCTGTTTCTCTATTGTATTATGATGACGTCTCCTGTCATCGTGGATAATTAAACAGCAGCAGAAACATACAGACACCGTACAGTGAGGAGGGGAAATGATGATGAATTTCCATGAGAGTGCAAAGTTACACACTGCTGTTTATGAGGCCTGCATCTGACAAAAGACTGGGGGTGTGAGATATTTGACACTTACACAAATAAACCCAACACAGGCTGAACACGTTGAAAATGTGTGTCCATTATTATAGCAGCCCCGGCCAGCTTTAAGAACTTGTGAAGTTTATACAGCTTATCAGAGGAAACTGAGCTTTGAGATATTGCATAAGAAGTGTTTTCTTTAGCATATTCTACTGAGCAGTGACATTGAAAGTGTACAAAGTTGAGCCTGAGGTCATTGTTTTTTTTTTTTTTTTTACCACTTTAACATTAAAGTTTCCAGGTTTAAACTGACAGTGTTTTTTTGTTCTTTCCTGCTAGGGTGACATCACGTCTATTCCTGAACTAGCGGACTACGTCAAAGTCTTCAAGTACGTCCACATCCACAGCCACCTCGTCCAGACCACATGCACTTGCACTGTTATCAAAAGCAACTGTGCATGAGTGCGTGCAAAGATTGCATTTGTCCAAAAGATGCTGACTCTTCCAAAGAAGCAGGAAATAAAAGTTTCGGGCTAAATGAGCAAGCTGTTGTCTGGTTTGCATCAGTATAATAGGCAGCATTGTTTGCCAAAGGACATTTGCAGGCTGAGCTTTCAGTTTAGCTTTTCAAAGTGATTACACTTGGACCACGCATATTTTTAACCATATTCATTTTTGGCTTTAAGCCTGTGCTGACAGGCAGGTGGCCCCTGGGGTGGTTGTCTCATAAAATGTATAAACCACAGGGGGTGATATCAAGAGGCATTTCCTCTTTAATGGTTTTCCATTAATGTTCACGTCCAATGCTGGCTCCTTTCCTATTCACCTCGCTGACATTGCATTTGAGATGCTCTCCCTCTTTTTCTCCTCCCTCCTTTGTACTCCTGTATGATCTCCCCTCCCCCACTCTCCCTCTTGACCACTAATAAAGAAAAGGGGGTGTTTTTTCCATCTGAAGTCTAACATGTCTTCCTCTGTCTGTTATATATTTTCCAGACCCAAGAAACTGACACTGAAGGGCTATAAGCAATACTGGTGCACATTCAAGGACATCACAATTTCCTGTTACAAGAGCAAAGAGGAAGCACATGGGACACCTGCTCACCAAATGAATCTTAGAGGTGCAAACACACAAGAGATGTCATTTCATATCCATGCAGGAATTTTAATGGTACATTTTTCATTTCATGCTGGTGTTTCCAAAGAATGGGTGTGACCTTTTGGCCTCTTCTTCCACTCTGCATTTTGGCTTCCATGCATAGGTTGTGAGGTAACTCCAGATGTTAACATCTCGGGTCAGAAATTCAACATCAAGTTGCTAATCCCTGTGGCTGATGGCATGAATGAGATCTGGCTCCGGTGTGACACAGTAAGACTCAAGTTTTAGTGCACCATTTACGATCATTTCTTGTCCTTTTGGCCGTTCTCTAAACATCAGTGTTTGATTTTCCTCTTCTCCAGGAGAAACAATACGCCCATTGGATGGCTGCGTGTCGCCTGGCCTCCAAAGGCAAGACCATGGCCGACAGCTCTTACAACCTGGAAGTCCAGAACATTCTGTCCTTCCTCAAGATGCAACACATGAACCCTGACCCTCAGTTCATTGAGCCAATCACCACAGATATCAACCCAGAGTGCCTGGTGTCCCCGCGTTATCTGAAGAAGTACAAGAACAAGCAGGTAAGCCTTGCACACTGTGTTCCTGTCACTGTGTATTGTGTGAGCTTGTGTACTTGTTTGATGAGTCGGTTGTGGAGTTTAGACGGAGCAGCGTCTGATGCTTCCCAGATGGGCGCCTCCTGGCATCGGGCTTGTCTTGCACTGGAATGCAGCCTCCCTCTACTCCCCCTCCTTTACTCTCCTCCTCTTCCCTCCATTCCTTCTCCCCACCCCCACCCCTCTGTCCAAGGGGAAACCAGGACAGCAGACATCCAAACCACTCAACAAGAGTACAGTAGAGTTGCTCATGCCGGACTGTAATGGATACTTCCTCTGCTCTAGCCTTTGTGCTTGGAGACAAAAGAGTGGAGATCTCATTCAGTGAACATGTAGGTGATAAGTTAATCCGGCGAGAATCAGAATATATCTGTCTAAACACAACATTAAGGAGCGACCGCAGCAAACATTTTAACAACCAGGTGTAAGGATTACACACTGAGAATGAATGAACTTTCTTGCAAGCGTTAGGTAAAGTCCACAATGTGCCCAGCGGATTTGCATGTAAGCAACAGGCTGGTGTGTGTACAAAGGAACAGCTGAGCACACGGCTGCCATAGCCGTGTTAGCTGGGGATGGGTGAGGGAGGGAGGGAGGGAGGAGGCGGGTGTTACCTCCTCATAGCTTACTCACTCAGTCTGGATTTGTTTAAGTTGTAGTAGAAAAGTGGAATGTTGCTAGGAGAGTTAAAGAGATATTTGGAGGGTGTTGGTGGTACAGTAAGTGATGATTCAGAAACAGTCTGGGCCATCGCCTGAAATATACTGGACAGCTAAAGAGAGGGAGAGGTGGACAGAAAGATTGATTCAGGTCCTGTAAATGGTTGTTAACATGGCTGGTTGAGTCTGTGTGCTGTAGGCAAGTTCTTCTAGTGGGCCACAAAACAAACCAGGCTTGTTCTTTGTCTCTTTGATACTTCTTTAACACAGGAAATGTGAGTATGTTCCCATTCATATGGGACCGCTGTAATCTCTGGACGTCACTGTTCAGAAAATGCGGTCTCACACACTGCGCTGCTAAAAATTCAGAATGAACCCAAAATGACAGAAGTGCTCAAGGAAGTTTCAGTTCTCCTTTTCTTTATGTGTCACTTTCTACCTTCTTAGACTACTCAGGAAATCCCTCTATTAGAGGTTTGAGAATCTATTCTTAGATGAGTCATGATTCTCTCTTAAAAGATAATATCTCGATGAAGGAGAGTTGATCTTAGAAATGTAAAACCCAAATCTTGACATAACGATCCCTCGTAGCAAAAGACCGGCCTCTATGTTCCTTATGGTCAGTGTTGGTTTAACCCACGTCGTCGTGTCACTGTGTTGGTCTGACAGAGGGAGAAGTACTGGTCCACTTCTTGGTTAGCTTCTGCTCCACAAGCATTCGGATCCTTGTCTACTGTTATTTGCCTTAGAGGATTTATTTCATTGGTTTTCCTGTAAATCTGAAACATGATTCTGAGGATATTCTACAGTTAAAGACCTAACCAGCCCAGCATTTATATCAGGATGAAACATTAATCATTTTGCGTGCCATCAAAACCTTATTCGTTCATTATTGAATGCGAACCTGATCATTGTTGTTTTATCTTGGTTAAAATCATGAGCTGCTCAGATGTCACAGTCCACTGTCCACTGACCCCATTTTCTTTAGAATATGGACAGAAAACTCATGTATCATGTATCAGTTTTTCTCAGAAAGACAAATGGAAAAAATAACCTGCATGACATAATACATTGCCTGGAATAGAAGCTAGCATGAACAGGGGGCAGGACTTAGACTTTTTTAAGGACAAGGGTGTGTGTCTGTCTGGGGCAGTGTTCTTTCTCACTCCCAGTCCCACTCAGATAGGGGGTATCCCCAGGCGCAACATGAAATAGTAGTGGCATTATGTACAGTATGTGTATGTGCCCGCACACTCACACACATGTGTACTCGCGTGTAGAGGGCGTGGGGCACCAGGAAATGAGCCGTGCCTGAGAATGCTGCGCGGGAAAACCGTCTGGGAAAAGCCCGTTCGCTCTCAGTCAGCCGCGACCCCTCCCCACCTCCCTTAAACTGGACTTCCTGTTGCATGACTGGTCCGGAGAGACTTCCGTGCCTCAGCTCCCAGCGGATACACACACAGGAATTTTTAGATTAGTTGGACCAGTGTGGTCTCTGGTCAAATCCATACATTTACACTGGAGAAAGCAAACATTAGAGACATAATAATAACCTCCTGGAGCACAGTGACATGGCACTCCTTCATCCCAGTGCTGCTTAGTACATACCACCATCTTGTGGATGAAAGAGGAATTACAGAGAAGCTGTGTGATTATTTTAATGGCCCCATTGTGAAAGCTTGTTAAGAATAAACAGACATTATCTAGACCTGAAATGTACAGCTCCCACTTCCTGAACGTGGAACCACACAAACGTTGCGTAAACTCCCTCTTTTCTCTTATAAATGACAGTCTGACTGCTGTTGTGCTCTCTCTCCCTCCTGTGGCTGAATACTGCATGACTCCAACATCCCCTTTCCCCACTTTGTTTCTGTTTTTACAATTATGACCTCCTACTTTGTTTTTGGATCTTTCCCCTCGACAATGATCTTACTTGCCTGTTCTCTTTGTCCAATCTTTCCTTCTTTTCTCTCCTCTTGTTTGCGCCTCCTTCATTCCTCTGTGTCCCTCTTCCATTCCCTCCTCCCATCTTCAGCCAGGCCATATCAGGGACTTGGTAAGTTGAGTCATGTCTCCACTGGGTGCCTTTTAAGTCTTAGATACCTCTGTGTGTGCATGAGTGTATAAACTCTGAACACTTTTTGTGTCCGGGTCGCCTCACCTAACCATCAGTAGTGCAGCTGTCATGTCATAGCGGCTGTTAGTCACAGTAGAATAGATCCTTCGTGTTAGTTTGTTTGTTATTTGTCATTTATTTAATGTTTTTATGGAGCCATAAGACATGCAAAGGACACATAAATCTATCAATACTAGAGATGCATCGATTGCAATTTTCCTGACGGATTCCAATTTTTTAAAAGTCTGACCAGCTGATTCTGATCTATCTAAGAACTATAATTAAAAGCATACGCAACCTTTTTTTAATGGAAAATTCAGTTCAATTGTATGCTCCCAAAAAAAAACACAGGCTATTAAATAACTAATAAAAGTTGGCCACTGGTCAGGTAGCAGATGGCATGTGTGTTAGTGTCTGACACTGACCGGCCCGTCGTAATCATAGCCGGTATTGCAGAAAACTGCCCGATTCCAGTCCCTGGCAGGTGGATCGGTGCACCTCTAATCAATACAACCATTGGCCATTTGTGTCGTTACATTGGTGGTATGGACAAGCAGTGAGGGTACAAAAAATGGGATATTCAGTCAAATAAATGGACCTTGCAGGCGTTTTGCATGTTTTAGCCCATTTAACCCAAGTTCCATATTCTACACATTGATGCCAACCATTTTTCAAAACAACTCAAAAAGTTTTTAGATCGAGGGAAGCTTTAATGTGTTTTACTTTTCTGTCTGTACAATATGAAAGACTATAAACTTTGAATGCTAGTAATCCATCACAGAAAAGATCTTTTTTTTGTTGTTTGTTGTTTTATTTTTATGCGGATGTGCTTACGAGAAGCTGCAACAAGTCCTAAATTGCTTCTGCACAACAACGAAATGATCATCAACAAATTCCCGACGCCCACATTTCATTCGTTTTTTCCTTCTACATTTTATTTTTCCGACACAGCTCGAGAATGCAACGCAAATCAGTAGCTGACTGAAGCATGTGGGAGGTTTGCGAAATGAAGTTCACTGTGATGGATTACTTATGTCTGCTGATTTTTATACTGCACTCACAAACCAGTGTTGAGTTGGAGTCAAGAAAAGCACATTCATAACCCTTAAACTCTTAGACAGGAGGTCACTCTAGGTGATACACGCCTCCCCTAGTTGAATCAGATAATAAAATTTTTGCCTGCAGCCCTGAAAAGGATTTAGGGTCAGTAGGGGAATACACACATGCATGCACACTCGCACAGATTGGAAGCTTTTTGGGCTCATTAACTGTAGTCTGGCTCCTCAGGGGGCTCATAGGTTCATATTTGTTTGTCTGTGCTGTGTGAAGTAGACTGTTACTGTCACAGCTGTCTGGTTATTGGCTTACAGTTTGTGTGCTGATGGCTTTATGGAAGCAGCCACGGCTTGTTTACACAGTGGGTTTGTGTGTGTGTGTGGATTCGGGTGCATCAGGTGGTTGAAGCGTGGCGATGGGATGCATTTGTTTACAGTTTGGAGTGTAAAGTTGTGTGTGTAATGAGTGCGATTGTGTATTTGTCAGATTTCAGCCCGGATCCTTGAAGCCCACCAGAATGTGGCCCAGATGAGTCTCATCGAGGCCAAGATGCGCTTCATCCAGGCGTGGCAGTCCCTGCCTGAGTTTGGAATCACTCATTTCCTTGCCAAGTAAGTTTGGTCATATCCTGTTAAATGGCTTTTATATTTTCTGATAAAAAATCCATGCCTATACCAGAGTTCAAGATAAAATCCCTGAACCCTGTAAAAACTAGTAAAACAACCACCACGAGAGCTCATTCGGGAGTAGCAATTTAAGTATGATCAAAAGCCAAAGAAAAGAAGTGGGTCAACATCTCATTAGAGGGGGCAGATCTGATGTGGTGGGGCAGTTTGTTCCACAGACTGGGCCTCGCATCTACACACTTTGATTTCACAGCGGATTCTCATCTTCTTCTCTGCAGGTTCCAGGGTGGAAAGCGGGAGGAGCTGATCGGCATCACCTACAACCGTCTGATCCGGATGGATGCCAGCACTGGAGATGCTATCAAGACCTGGCGCTTCAGCAACATGAAACAGTGGAACGTCAACTGGGAGATCAAGATGGTAGGGAACCCACTGAATACCCTTAAATATTATTTATACTTTACTAGTTATTTGTAGCCTATAGGAGACCAAAGGCTGAAGACCAAAAGTGCAGCCCACTCCTCATCTCTGCTTGAGACTAGCTTCTTAAGGTTATGTTAGCCTCTATTAGCCTAACACACCCAACTGCTTTCAGGGTAATGTAGGCACCAGGTTGCGACATGGAAGATACATGAAATAAAAAAGATTTTTCTGGTTCTGCTGAAGTTTTGTTTGTTGCACACTGTCCAATGTGAGTCAATGTTACAGAGAGATTCAGGTTGTCAGCTGTAATTGTTTTCTGGTATTTCTTGTCATCTTAGAAAGTAAATTGAATATCTTCTGGGTTTTTGACTGTTTGTCAAACAAAAAAAAGGCAGCCCAAGCTGATTGTAGCGTTAAAAGAAATTAACTTAAAACATCCATGTCAAAATTCTCTGGATACAATCAAAAGTAATGAAGGAAACATGGGGCATCTGTAATAACCAAATTACAGTTTTTGCTCATAAGTACAGTCTGCAGGACGAGCAGGATTACATTTCACTGGTTTCCATTGAATCATGACTGACATGCTCTGCTCTGTGTGATCCAGGTGACGGTGGAGTTTGCAGACGAGCCCAGTCTGTCTTTCATCTGCGCCGAGGTGGATTGTAAGGTGGTCCACGAGTTCATCGGCGGCTACATCTTCCTGTCCACGCGTGCCAAGGACCAGAACGAGTCCCTAGATGAGGAGATGTTCTATAAGCTGACCAGCGGCTGGGTCTGAGCTGCCCAGAACCACCGGGGGTCAACGATTGTAGGTCAGGGGCCAGGAGGGGAGTGGCTGGGTGTGGGGTGGGCAGTGGAACCACAGTGTATGGGGTTTATTTTATTCTATTTCTCAGTGTTTTTTTGTTTTTTTAATTGTTTTGGAGCTGTGCTGATGAGTCCAGAACAGCACCACTATCGCCATGGCTGACAGTTTTTATTGTTATAGTTTTTTGCATTAACGCTGACAAGGTCATTTGTTACAACACTAATATTGTGGTGAATGGATGAACTTTTCGAACCCCTGTGGTTGAGCAGAAGCCTTTACACAAACCCGAACCAGGAAGCTTCTCTGTTTTCCTACAACGACGACGACCACCTTGCCTCCTCTCCTCCTGGACCGATGGCCATCAACTTACGTCCATGACAACCCTTTAAAACCAATCAGATTTAATCCCAAAGAATCTTTTTTTTTCCCTCTTCACTCTCTCTCACTGTCATTTTTTTTCTCTCTTCTAGAACTGGACTAAAGGAGCTGACGAAAAACTGTCATTAAAACTTATCGTAATTGTGGTGCCACGGATATTTACAGTTATATCAAATTATTTATCCTAAAAGACAGATTTTATCAGACAGCAGTGGCCACTGATCACAGCACTACATGTCCATCCTATCCACTCTATGAAGGGTTTAATCTCTTTGAAGTCACATGTAAGCACTTCGACACTATACAGTCCTGTTTATGAATAAGCTGTTGTTAAATTTCCTTTTGCTTTCGTTGTCTTTGTTTCAGAGCTTGTCCAGATCGATAGTCTCCTCTGTGTCGACTTTCTCTTGAAGTCTCGTTGTATTAGCCGACAAGTGTGACATTGAAGAGCCTCAGTTTTGTTTTGTATTTAATAGACTGCTAATAGTGAGCGTGTCTGAAAACACACTACAGTTCAGTGCACTAGGATGAGTGTTTTGTGGGTTTGAACATCTTTTCCAATTTATGTTAAAGTCCTCTGTGCAAATAATGTTCATCTTAAGAAGTCATTAATTCTAGTTAAGTCTATGTAGAGTTTCTTAAAGGTCCAGTGTCTAGGATTTAGTGGCATCTAGCGGTAAGGTTGCAGATTGTCATCAGCTGAATCGGCTATACATTTACGAATACGTTTGTCTGATCTGGACTGTACACTAACAAAAAACTAAATTATGAATAGTATATTCTATTTCTGCCCCTTAATCCAAACAAATCCTGCACAAAGGACCTTTTAAAAAAAACCCTGTTTTTAAAAATATTGAAAGAAGCTTCATGACTTTTTAAGATGCCTCCCTCAGTTTTAGGCAGCCCCCTTTGAAGGAAAGGTGTTTTCCTCTTCTGTCCTGGAAGTGCACATTCAAAACCGTATGTGCCAAACTGCATTGATATTTTGCCAAACATATCTGTTAATGGCTGCTGTTCCGACCACAGTTACAAGTTGCTAAATCTCAACAGCATGTTTGGAATTGCATCCAGAGATCTGAAACCCCTGACGCCTCATTGCTAAGTGCATGTACACTACATAACAGGAGGGCTCATCACTCCCATGTTCCACCTTTTTACTTTTGTTGCCATTCTGTTTCTCACACCATATAGTATTATTATTATTATTATTATAGTTTTTATCATTACACACCAGCAAAAGGTCACCAAGTTTGAAGAATGAATATGCAACGTTTTTTTTTTCTGTCCTCAGTATGAAGGATCAGTAAATGAAGTATTATTTTTTTTGTAACTAATGTAAAAACACAAACGTTTTATAGAATTGTACAGTTTTTTTTTTTCTGCTTTTTTGGGAAAGAGGGGGGAAGCCATCTGTCAACATGTGTAGTATTCAGAATTGTGCCTGCTTATGTTGTGGTCTTACTGAGTTTTCAGATGAAGATATATATGAATATATATGAAGATAACACTAGTCTCAAACTCCAGGTTTGATTTAAGATATTTGTCGAGTACATATTATAATTTTTTTTTTAAAATACAGATACGTATGCCTTCTCAATGTGCTCTTTTTTCTTCCATTTCTGCTTCATTTTATTGATTTTCTTTCTCTTCTACCACTTGTGGATCACAATGTCCGTTTGTGGCCCTGAGTTGTGTTTTTAGCTCAATCTTTAGACTGACAGTGATACTTAATCTGCTGCAAATTTGATTTGCTCAGCGCCTTTTTAAAAAAAATACTTCACTTATTTGTCTGGTTTTGTCACAAATGAAGTGTGCCATTTAATAATGTCCGTATGAAGGAAGCCTACATTGTTTAGACCCTGGAGTTTGAGACAAATCGGCAAAAGTGAACAGAGGTAAGAGAAAACCAAGCCTAGTCTGTGTTTGTTTTCTCTGACGTTGTTTTTGTTTGCCTCCAGTGTCAGGAGCAGCGGTGCATGTCCTGCTGCTCCGTTTTCTGACTGTAAAAAATGCATTTATTTTAAAAAATAAAGTAATTTTTATTTAAAGACAGCGTCTTCTGGCTTCCATTTGCCCTAACGCAGAATGTCTAAAGGGATACGGCTGGTGTGATTCTGTATTTTACCTGTCGTCAACAAATCCCATGTATCCCAGACTAAGACTAACAAAGCCTTAGGATAGATTTAAATCTTAGGAAGCAGGTCACAAATGTATAGGTTATTTACATATGAAGAAGTTCCTGTCAACCACACATTAATTCCACTAAATCCTCATGACAGCGTTACTTCCCTAATGATTATAAAATACACATGTACCCCAAGTTACGGAGTTTAGATATCAATCTTTTCATATGAGAATTGATCCTAGAGCAAAAAAAAAAAGTAGAATTCATAGCATTACTTTAGCATGCATATCCACACACACCTCCTGCATACATACTTCATGTGCACTGGTTATGTTTCTCCACTAGAGAGCAGTGCTTCACCAGCTGTGCTCCCCACCTCTCCACCTCTTTCCAAACTTCTCCAAATCTGACATGTTTACCCGGCGTCCCGGCAGAAAACCTGAAGTGCCAGATTGAGAAGGAGATTAGATCAGCGAACGCCTGCAGACAGTCTGTCTGTTTGCAGGCTTTTGCTCACAGTGGACACGGCACACGTCAGTCTGTCACCTGCTGAGCAGCTGGGACAGGAGGTGTTGGTGGCCGTGATGACTTGGGAGCTGCTCACACCACCTGATGTCTGGTGTAGAATGGCAGCAAGGACAGCACAGGTTAAATAAGATGCAGACGATTGTGAGCACAGGTGCTGATCATTGTCCTTTTTTTTACATGAAGTGTTGGTAATACTGTGGCATTGTGTGATTCTGGAGCCCACATGTATGAAAGACTTCATTGGATCAGTAGGTAATTCATGAATCTTCTCTTATCTGGTTGGTGCGATAAAAACCTGCAGACTCTTCTGCCTTGATGGCACATTTTTCTGCTCTGCTACTGGCCACATTTCATCTCATTTTACCGAAAGCCCCGAACCTAAAGTATCCTGTCATTAATAGCTGACATGACGATTTCAACAGCCCATGAGCTTGTATCCACCCCGCAGTCAGTTGTGAGATTAGATGAGGTGTTCAGCATCGCAGTGGGAACAATGAATTGAATTCTGCAAGAACATCCTGTTCTGGTGGAAGATGAGTCTCAAATCAACACTTAAACTGGCAGTTTTGACAGCAGCAGCTTCCAAGAAAAGAGTTTGAAGCACAATGCAAATCAAGTCTTTCGTAAAATGGGACTTACACTTGAAAGGACACTCTCCTGTAACTATTCTGTATTCCCTACTCAAGTGGGGATCTGGCCCATTGTGTTCACACAGTGTTGGATGTAAAGACGTCTCAACGAAGGCTCCACCTAGTGACGTGGAATTCCTCAGAACCCTTGAGAGGAGGGGGTTGGATGACGGCCCTGATGCGACAAAAAAGGCAAATGCGGTAGGAAACTTGAGGATGACATTTATAGATTGTGCTGCTCACAAACAATTCAAATGCAGGAAGTTGAAACATAAAAGAAGTAACACAATGCAGGGAGCAATGTAGAACCTGTTGCCATTCAACACAGCAGCTTCCTGGTTGAATCAAGTGCATAGTTCAGTTTGAAGGAAGTGCTGCACTGCTTTCCTCATTCCTGAAGTTCACAGCCGGTTAAAGTCATTGTTAATGTCACGGGCATCGCTTTCTAGGAAAGTGTTTCTGACATCTACCCCTTTCTCTTCCAGAGAACGGTCTGCTATTGATAATGTCAGACATGACAGCAGATGTGCTGATTAACTCGTTTTCACGCAAGCCTTGAAATTTCCTTGAAGAAAACGTGTCTTTTCTCTCAGACCGATGCTTTGACCTTGTCTAGATCAATTTTTATCCTCCTTTTCTAACCCACAGTCAAGACGCAATTGTCAGAGTACATTTCATGGTGGCTGGAGTTTTAGTAGTTGCTGCCAGGATGAAAGAAAGTGAAGAGATCTTGCAGGTTTTACACCATGCATGGTCCCCAGAGGATGAATCCAATCGATTTTAGTGAAATACCATGTACACAATGGATTGGCCAAGTTTCGTACAGACATTCATGGTTTCCAGACAATAAATCTTAATTACTTTGAGTGTGAACTCCTGACTTTTCTTATAGCACTCTCAGCAGGTTGGTATTTTTGTTTTTTCTTTACAAGTGTTCTGTTGATTTTCATGCATTTTTGCACAGAAATTCATGGTCCCCAGAGGATGAACCCCATTGATTTGAATGACCCCCTCATGTGCTGCTGACATTATGTAAACGATTGATTGGTACCAAATTTCGTACAGACATTCATGGTCCCCAGATGGTGACTCTTGCACAACCACAAGGTTCTTTGTGAAATGTCAGTGCCAGCATTGGGGAACACTTTCTAATAACCATCATTAATAAATGGTAAATTTACAGTTAATAGTTATTTCACTGTTAACAACCTATGAAATGCTCTATAAAGCATTTATTAAGCGATTGTAAAGGTTTATAAACCTCAGCTGCAACTTTAAAATGGTGATCCAGATAATGTTTATGGATCAACTACACAGTATTTATTCATTAACCATTTACAAAGTATTATAAAAGTCAGTTGCTATTTTTTAATGAACAATTGCTTAACAAATGGCATTGTGAGCATATTAGCATGCTCATGCCACCTCATTATGCTAAAGAACAGCCTCACAGAGCCAAGAGAATGGCTGTAGACTTGCGGTCCTCATAAGTTTTTATTCATGCCGTTTCTCCTTAATTGGCTTGGGTTGTAAAGTAACGTTCTTAATCTCCATATTATGTTTCCTAATTGAAGCCATGGTGTCATTGCAAAGTAAATATTTTTTCAGCCTAATTGAGAGCCTTGGATTTTTTGTTTTGTAAATCATGAACAAATGTTGTGAACTTTAATCGCCAAGCAGTCTGATGTGTTTCCAGAGTGTGCGCTGGATTAATTCCCTTATGTGATTTTTGCAAGCCAAGCCCAAACTGCGCAGCGACACTACTTTTTCCTCTTTGCTGGAGAAATTTACTCAGCATACTAAAAAATCCCCGTAATTAAAAGGCAAAAGCCGCATAAACAATGTGATTCATTCTTTTTTCCAGCCCCTTTCCATTTCTTTTCAGCTTCAATTCCTTCACTACACACAATATGTGGGCTTGACCTCTTTAATCCATGCATTAAAAAATGAAAAATCCCCCCCAAAAGAGAACTCACACATGTTATTCCCATTATCCTGGACAGTTCAGTCTAGATATGTTTTCGTGGAAAAGCCCCGGTCTGGGCTAAATGCTGGAGAGTGCCAAGACTCTTATCTTGATGTCATCATTTGCACTCTGGAAGTGCTAAACGGAGTTTAAAGGCTCTACAAAACATGTGTTCAAATCAAAGGTTAAATAAATTCCATTGGCTCACAAAATCATGTTCATTTTTGCCGTCGATTAATCCAGTGACGTTAGTCAGGTGGGTATTGGTGAGATCCAGTTGTAAACAGATGTAACAGGCCTTTCAGATTCTATTTAATGAGATCTCATGGAGGGAAGTTTACATATTGGTGATTGTCCTGAAGTCTTCCATCGCCTGTTCTCGTCTTTATAGAAACATAAAAAGCAGTCTTACCCCAAAACAACATCTGACACCGCTACGTCTCATCTGTTGGATGATTACTGGAAGCCTGAGGTCATCCACCTTGTTAGGCCTGCTTTGATGAAGTCTGGGACGTTGCGCATGCAGTTGCAGAAATTACGAGCATGTCATTAAGGTCTCAGAGCTGGTCCGGAGGGTGTCCTCTCAGCTGATGAGGTCATGTCACATGGTGTTTATAGAGACGAGATGAGCCAAGACGCTTGCATCATCACTTTCTCCTGCACGCAAGAATTTTTACGGTCATGCATACATACAGAGCACACAGTATACACAGATTGTGTGCAGCAAAATTACAGCTAAAGCTACAGATGTTTGTGCATTCCCGCTCACGTAACATTTCAAGTTGAATCCTCTCTCGGGCTATTTGCTGTGGGAGTCTTTTATAAAGTAATCCTCTTCTCCCCCAGGGACCTTTTGGCTTTAAGCACTGTTGCACAAAATTGGGTAATTTGCATCGCCTTGCTCGCTAAAAAAACTGTTTTTGTTTGGCTACATCTTGTTTTTCAGCCGAGTTAATGCAATTTAAAGGCCCGTCGTTGTTAGAGAATCCATTTGGAACAAACAGACAAGTGTCAGGTTCCTTTTTTCATGGCGCTGGTGGTGGAAGAACCTGTCTTTGCCTGGGGCATGATGGGAGTGTGCTGACTTGTCTGACAAGGAAGAAACAGATGTATCCTGGGAGATATTTTGTCAAAATCATAACACTGGAAGAGTCAACAGGAACCCTGCTTTTGAAAGAAAAAAAGGCGACTGAGGGCAGAATTTAAGAAAATAAGGTGAAAAGAGAATCACAGATAGGTCGCTAGGGACATATTTTTTCTATTGAGGCATTTTATTTAGCATGAACTACGCCTCGGTGTAACATATTGAAATAAAGCAGGTGTTTTTAAATTGATCCCTTTTGATCAATAGTATTAACAAGGCCATCACCTTTTAGGACCTCACAGGCGCCTTCTCTCTCAATTTCATCCCGTTTTATTACCTGTTTTCTCTCAATTGTTCCCAGATACCAAGACATAACAAGAAAATCCGCCTGTGTTAATCCCAAAGTCTCAGTGTCCATCCCTGTATCTCCACATTATCTCCCTGTGGTGTTATGGCAAGTTACATTACTTGTCTTGCCAACAATAAAGACCGAATGAAACTTGCAAAATGAAAGTGGCTCTTTGGCTCTTGCTATTACCTAGAGGGCTCTGCTTATTGATCGGCTAAATTAGTTGATTTTGACTGTTAACTGGCAACAAAATAATATGGGGTGGAGAGTCAGTGGGTTACTGGCAGGACAGAGGGGAGAGCGGAGAGGACTTAAAGGGACAGTTCACCTTAAAATCTAACATACTTTATTTGTCTTCTTACATGCACTGCTATCAATCCATCTATTGTTTTGTTGTAAACTGTCCGGTGTTGGAGACATCAGCCTTAGGAACTAGATGGCACTCATTCACATTTGTGAGTTTCATAGGCTATTTACCATATTGACATTTCTACAAAACATGTCATATCACGTTCACATTACATGTTTATGACTTTCTATCTGGAGGCGGAAGGGGCTGGATCAACATTTGTAAGCGAGACACTATAGCATATTTTTAAGGAGACCTTGGGACAGTTTTCAGCTGTGTTTGTGGTGACAGAAACCGGGTGACTTTAACAACACCTCGGGACATCTCTGGATGGAACAAATAAACCTGACCAAGTGGTTTCTGTTCCTAAACCTAACCAGAGCATAAGCACAGTGTTGTCACGAGATAAAAATGTAAAAATAAACATAAAAAACTGTCCCTTTAAACTGAAACGACTCTATATCTGAGTTGCTATACAGCTGTTATAACTGACAAATAAATCTGCAATGCTGTATTTACAGATGAACATATAAGAGGTATAAAGGTTCATATTGAAGGACTTCTTCAATATAATGTGGACTGAGAGTTTTCAGAGGCCCACATCATTTATAATGACTGAAGTGACTTAGTGTATTGAAGAATAACACACACAACCACAGCAGCCAGCCGCACACACTTCACACACCCATCATTCAACTGTCTGACTGCTGTGATGAAGATGGATCTAGTTTGCGGTGTTTAATGGTGTGTGGCTCCATTACAGAGTCTTTTGCCCGGCGAGTTGCTCTGAAATCTGACTTGAGCACACCCCAGAGGATCAGCTGTGATTCAGGATAAGTTCTGCTTCTGCAAAACTCTGGTGTTAAGCCGCTGCCTGTGGGTAAAGTGAGATTATATGTTTCTCTGGTGTTGGTATGACGATAGCAGACAGGGGAAAACAGAGAGGACCGACTGAAACACATCTCACAGTGACAAAGTCTTCTTATTACCTTTGAACTTTGTTGTGCAGCAGCTGTAGTCTTACGATAAGCAGTTTCAGGGTTGAATATGTAATTACTATTCACACTTAAACAGTATTCTTGGTTGTAAGACCACAGATGTAGAAAATGAGTTAAAGTTAACTGTGTCGACTCTGCTTTCATATTAAAATGCCAAATCTGAAAAAAAAAAAAATGTAAAAAAGAAGTTATTTCCACCCCTTACACATGTTCTGGAGTCTTGTCCAACTAGTTCTGCTGTAGGTAAATGGAATAATAATTAATACAAGATTAGCGAGAGCTCCCTCTCTCCCTCATCAAGCAACAGTCTGAATTTAATTAGGTATTGATCTTTTTATATTAAAACTAAATGTGTCATCGATTGGACAACCAGCTTTTATTGGTAATGCAGAACTCAGAGCTGGGATTCAAAGCAAATTTCTCTGCTGTGTTTTATAAAGCGACGAAGCAGCTCAGATTGATCCGAATATGAAAGTCGTTTCGTTCGGATGATGGATGGTTCAAATCTAATTAAAGCGGCTGGCTTTGTCAAAGGAATATTCCAATGACGGTCCCAAAATTCACACTTCAAAAGAAAAGAGCAATGCAGTTGTCAAAAATGATGGCAGTGTGAGCGGTTGTGAATAGTTTTAAAGAAAGTGACAGGTCTTTCTGTTCCAGCAGTGCGGGAAAGGTCATATGGATGATTCCTATAATCTGACAGATCATCTGGAGTGATCATATGAAGACTTTTGACAGCCATTGTCCCTGAATGACTCATTGTAAAAGATATGCCTTGGAGAGAGTGTAATAGCCGTAAAAAGTGATTCTGCTCCCACAGAGTTCCACATGAAAGTGGAAAGACAAAGCAGTGATGTGACAAAATGTCTTAAAGGAGACATATCATGCTTATTTTCAGGCTCATCGATTTATTTTGGGTTACTCCTAGAAAAGGATTACATGCTTTAATGCACAAAAAAACACACCAGTTTTCTTATCTTAACCCTAAAGGAAAGGAATTAAACAAAAAAACATGGTGGGTGTCCTTTAAAAACAACACAGAGCCCAGTGTTATGACATAACTTGGCTTCCTGTGTATCTAATGTGATTGGTTAGGGGGCCACATGTGAGGGATATTCTATCAGGCACTAGCAGGTAAAATCAATACCAGATCCGAGGTCTAAATATTTTCTTATTTCACACCACTTAGGGATTATCGGAGTGGATTGTTACACTTGACCTGGTTTGATAATGTAAAAAAAAGTGCAGCAAAGGGCGCACACATGTACATACACACTCTAATTTCCTCCCTTGACAAGTAAAATCTAAACAAGAAGTCTCAGACACCCCCTCCTCACATAAACACACAGTCCACCTCCCTGACTGTTCCACGAAGTTACCAGGAACCGCAAAAAAACAGCTCTGATGAAAGAAAATCAAACACACACGGTTTGATATTCTCTGCTGGAACAAAGGCATAAAATCTCAAATGAAAGCATGCGACGACTCACACACGGCGCACGCACGCACACACACATGCGTGCTTTTTGAAGTAATGTATGCATGTCAGCTCGACCACAGCGAGACATGTTTTTTCTCTCCAGTGAGCTCTCATGCCGCTCTGTAAGCAGTGTCTGATGCGTGTGTCTCATGCCTCACACTGTGACGAGTAAACAACAAACCACATGCATTCAGTGTTTGATTAGTGCAGCAGTCAGACAGAGAATGAAGGAAAATAGAGACTAATAGAGAGTGTATTGGGGAGTGTGTGAGTGTATAGCAGCCATCTGGCCATGTGGGGAGATGAGAGGCAGCCGGCGGTTTGGAGCAAAGGGTCCCTCGCACCGTTCCATTCCTCTATCGTCAGATCTCCATGTTTACCCTACTCACCCCGGGGACTGAGGCACCTCGTTCTCCCTAATCCAGCCAGCCTGCACAGCTCCTCGTCTAACATCGCATGCTGGAAGGATGTTTACGTTTTCCAAGATTTTGGGAGGAGAGATGGAGGGTGTGCAGAAAAAGTTGGGGGGGGGGGGGGAAGAAGGAGTGCCAGGTAGAGCTCTGACGGTTGCTTCTGCCTCCTGTCGGAGTGCTTTTGATTGGGAAAAAAGCACCGATTGTGCTCAAGGAGAAGGAACACAACACCAATTGAGATCTCAACCAATTAGTTTTATTTGGCGGTTATATCATTACAAGCTTGTGTCTTGCGGAAGATCATTAAGTGAGCCCACACAAATTCCAGACAAGACTCCAGGGTTATGAATAATGCCAAATATGTCACACAGAATAACAAGAAAGATTTCTAAAGGGATGCAGAAAGCACATAGGCAAGCTTCTTGGATAAAAAAATGTGACTAACTGAAACTGCAAAATATACTATTTAGGGGGATTTAGGGGTGGAAATACAATATAATATAATATAATTGGACAAACCAACTCTGTAGGGGAGCATTGAACAAGTTGCAATCTGCAACCACACCACTCGATGCCACTAAATCCTACACACTAGATCTTTAAAATATGTATGAATAATTCAAAAGTGCTGCTGATCCAAAGCTGTTCACCACTGGGAGAAGAACTCAGAGATGACTTTTTAACTCTTAGGGTTTACAAAGTGTGGATTCATCTTCAGTCCTGTTTATCAACCTGTCTTGATAGACAGTCAAGAGTCCAGTCAAGCTCCAGTTTTGAGACATTTTAATGCAGAATGTCTACATATATTATCTTTAACTAATACTCTTAATATATGTGTGATGAAGCACTACAACAAGCAGACACAGAGCACAATAAAACAGTATGAAAACAATTATGTAAAGCTACTTAATAGAAAATCTCCGGGGAGTATTTGGAACATTAGTTTTTAGAGGATAAACTGCACTCAGGTCAGTGAAGCAGAGCCACTCCGGAAAATTACTCATGGAAAACTCAAATAAATAACTCCCTGTTAAACCATTCTGCAAATTTGGTACGGTGGTGAAAGAAAAGTAGGACTGTAATTAGCAATGCTATGTTAATGTTTATACTACTATATGAGTAGCGTGTAAAATATTCATGAAAATCCACTAAAATAGCCGTTATTTGTCATTTCTCCACTGCCGTTCCCTTACCACAGATTCCAGTCCCATAACACATTGCGGAAACTTTGAGCCACGTAGGCAAAACCTGAAGGATGTTTCAGTCTCTGCGGTGTGTCATCCATCCAAAAACTAACCTCAGCATTGAATTGAGCAATGAGCAGTGTCAAGCTTTCAACATATTTGTTGGGCAATCATTCTCCAGGCTGTTATTGAGACTGGTAGTGCCGCACACCAAACTTCCAAACACACCTCGAATTGGCTCTGTGTTTTGCCTCTTTCATCAGAGCAAATACTCAGCCAGTTGTTTCCCGAGAGAGACTCAGCTGCCCGAATTCCCAAACTCACTAGCAGGAAACAGCTTATGCCCTTTTAACCCTCTCTGCTTGTGTGCGTCTGTGTGGTTAACATGTGTGCGGACGCATCACTTTTCCCTCTCGTTTTTTCCCTCAACCTGGAAAAAGTGACTCATTACAGCGAAAGTGTTTGCTCATAGGGGAGCGCAGAGGTAGAGTTCAGTATGTGTGTCACAGTCTAGAGAGTCTAGCACTGTATCCAATACTTTCTCGCTGCTGTCCCAATGGCCTCGCAGCCATAGCAGCAAAACAATCCCCATCCCCATCCAGATCCAAAATACACCATACAGAGAAGGCGTTGTAAATCAAAGTGGATTGTCTGAAGGTGAAGCGTGAAAAAAAAAAAAAAAAAGGCCTCAGAAGAGTCTGAAAACATTTTTCAATCCTAAAATGAACTATTTCCACATGCTCCACCAGATGGTTGAGCAGCTTGCTGCAGCGTGGAATCGCAAAGCCAGACAAACTGTAACATGATCCCAAGGAAGCTTCAAGGGATGGATGAAAAGGAAACATCCATATTTGATTACTGGTGTGCCAAGTATGACTTTGTTTGGCAGCATGGATTAGGCGTAATTGGTCTTGGTAAATATATTGTATTCATAAGTGAGGAAACTAAATTACATCTGCCATCAATTCAGCCGGTGTAACTTGCTTACAAGGCACCTTGCAGCACGGAAATGCAAAGCCAGACAAACTCAAGTGTTTCCAGTGAAATCAGAAACATTCACACTTGATTACAGGACGCCTATCTGCTTGCAGGTCACAGGAAGATTTGTTTATCCTTTATTGTCGATTTATTTCCCTGGCTCTCTCAAATGACCCACGGACATCTGCCAGTACAAATGGTCCTTTGCTTAATATGACAAATAACGATTGCTTAAATGCTCATCATTTCTCCCTGCAACATATTAATCATCAGCTGCAGGGACCCAGAGGCAAAGAAACAGAAGCGCATAAAACTTGAACTATCTCAGATGAGCCAAGTCTCTTCAGAATAAAGACGGAGCTTATAAAAGAAGCCAAGCCAACCAAGGGAGGAATTAGAGCTCTGTGGGGAATTTGGATGACTCACAACCAGCCAAGCAAAACATCAGACAGAAACAATCACACACACTTCCATACAGTTACACTGCGGCGTGTGTGTGAATTCCCAGGGAGCACATTCCTGTTGGCATGATGGTAGAAACAAAAGATGGTAGATGGCAGTCAGCAGCTGCTGGCAGTTTAGGACAGACTTGAACGTTGACACCTCCCACACATCTCTCGGTGAGTTGTTGGAAAGCGTTCAAGTAGTGCGAGCCTGCCTAAACAAGCAATTCAAAGAAGTTAGGCTACTTTTTTATTGTGAACTTGGGGAATGCCCTAGTTGCTGTTCATTAAGTCATTTTGTGGGACACCTACTATAATCTGAGATATGTGAGGTTTGAATCACAGAGACAAAAAAATTTATATAATTATAACTTTTGTCAACATTATAGTCCACTGAGTAATTGTGCGTTAACAAAGTGACCAAAATGCATCCCCCTTGTTAACCTGCCGCCCCCTGCTCTCCATCCCCTATTAGCAGAGAGAGTGCAGGGACAGAGGGGTTGTTTAGCTGACTTATTGATCCCTCATCTGACTGAGCTTTGTACAAGGTAGAATCCGCAGCCCTGACCATGAATCTGAAACCAAAAGAATCCAAAGAGTCAGTTTGCAAGTCACGCTTAAATAAATTGAACCAGGTCTGACCTCCCCTGTTACAAATTAACAAGAAGGTCTACTGGGGGCACACACTATAACCACAGACAGGCTATTTAAGGTTTGAGTAATAGAAAGTAGGTGATAAAATATTATTGCCACCATCTCAGTCCAATGGCCAACATGCCCATAGGGGCTGAAAGTGTCACTGTTAATATAAATCCAGTAACAAACAGCAGGTACTTTTTCTCCTGGTCTTATCTTTCAAGGTTCAAGGTTCAAGGTAATTCATTTGTCATCGAAAGTGAAAGTTTGTAACTCCTTGATACTACACAAACAGAAAGCATGTATAGTTTTTTGTAAAGACGTTGGCCTATAGCTTACATAAACATGTTAACACCCAGGGAATAATCATGTAGTGCATTTTTTCAGGTTAAATTTGTGTCTGGGTGAATGTAAACAGTAGCAGGAAGATGGTGACGATAATGACATTCCTTTGGGACACACAGTCATAATATGTCAGATGACTCAAGTCAATTAGGTAAGTCCCAAGTCATTTTTCCATGGGCATGTCAAGTCAAGTAATGTGGGGTTCTCGTTTAAGACAAGTCACTTACCCAAGAAACTTCAGGCTTACAGTACATGTAGTATCAAGAGTTTACAAAGAGAAAAGATAAGGTATTAGTACCTCTCAAATAGTGATATTATTGACAGATTTCTCCAACCTGTAAATGTGCTCTGCTGTTTCTCATAAAGAAAAAAAAAGTCAAGCTGTTAGTTTGAATCCTCTGGAAAAGAGCCTCTCTAACTTGCTGCGGGGTTTTGAGTCTTGAAACCAGAACTGCCAGCAAAGCCTCATGGATGGAAAAAAAAACTGTGCTAAAAATGTTTTATGGCTCTATTATAGCCCATAAACATCCATCACAAAGCCTCCATTTTCACTGTTTGGCTTTAGTGTTTTCTTCTTTCTTCTCTTCGCACTTCCAAAGATATGCAGAAGTGGAGTGTGTGCTACGTGGTGCTGTGACTGTACGTGATTGGCGGGAGGGTTTGTGTGTCTGCATGGGAACCTGCTACTGGTTTCCCCATACACTACACACACCGAGGGAGGGGAGAGCCGCAGTCGGTCAGGCAGACGAACAGGCGGACGGTGGGTCTCAGTCTCTGCTCACACGGCAGCAGGGAGAAACAAACTCTCCTCCCGCCGCTCACACACCAACAACTGTCTCGGAAGTGAAGTCGACGCGATGTTAAACAAGAAATGCTCCCGTTCGGTGTGAGCCGACAGCTTCAACAGCGAGGAGGAGACTGCTGAAAGTAGTGTGGGGGGAAAAAAAACTGTGACAGCAGCCGGAGACGCTAAGTGAAGGATTTGTGGACCGCACGTGGAAACACATCGGTAAGTAACGTCAACTCCACGCTGTGCTTTTCATTAACGGTTTCCCGCACGACAAAAAAAAGTTTAATTAAGGCTTTGTACTCACGTTTGAGCTGTTGTCTTCGCATTATTGATTAGCAATTGGCGCTAACTGCGTCAACAACAATTCAGCCACTTTGCGGTGCGCGCGCGCGTTCTACCTCATTAACCACGAGTGCACGTGCTGGTGTTATCAAGCGTCCATTGTTTGTAATTTTTTTTTTTTCACATTATAAGAATTGAATGTGTTATATCCGTTTGACTTTCGGGAGTAAAATTGGTGACGAAGTGTTTTTTTTTAACTTCTGTTTTGACAAAATTAGCAGAATTCATTTTCATTTTCAATTCATTTTTTGTGTTTTATGGTGTCCTCGGAGGTGAACCGCGCCCCCCCCATTTTGGAGCTGTCTTTGTAAACAGAGGCTGTGGCCACTGTGTGTTGAAAAAAAGTAAAAAATAAAATAAAAAATAAACTGCACTCTTGTTAAATCGTCCAGTATTTGATCTAAAGAAGTTTGGCTCCTGTCCTATATGTGACCTGGAGGTGCAGATATTCCAGTGAAATTCCTGTCAGCCCAGACAAGTGCATTTGGGTGTTGTCCAACTTGACTGGCTGCCTATTGTGTCTTTATCATCAGTGTGTTGGCTCATAAAAAACATGAGACACTGTATCATGTGATCAGCATCAGAAGAAATCATCACTTAATGTCTAATTATACAGCACTAGAGTAATCTGATGATGCTGTTTTTTTTTGCTATAAGGAGTAAGGTGTTTGTCATCCCCGATGCTGCTGGTGTTGTCTCCAGCGTAAATAATCAATATATTTGATTAACATTAAATCTTTGATGTGAAATACATCATTTGGATCATCATTGGCAGTTGCTTGTCTCTAAATATAACAACACTCAGCAGTCGTATAACCAGATTGACAATGGTGTTTTGAAATAAATGTTTGAGATGCACTCGTGTGCCAAAGCAGACCTGGCCAGAGGCATATGCATAACAAGTTGGTGTTCTCAGGTAAAACCCCTGCATCTCCTAAATTAAGTATCCTTGGTTTGGATTGATTAAATGATGCGTTTTTGACATTATTCAAAGTAGGGTATGGTCAAAAACTAAGCAAATATCTTGACAGACGTTGATTCATAATTAGTGGCAATGATCAATTTTTGCATCGCAGTTTTCATTTTCACTGAAAAAAAGCTATTAAACTCATGATGATGTGACATTTGTTGGGGTCCGCACCAAACAAACATGTTTTCTTACATCTGGAGAATAAGATTTGTAGGCTGTATAAAACATCACTAAAATTGGAGATACAAGGCTTAAAGCTTCACAGTGAGCATTTTATTTAACATGTTGAGTATTATTTTTTGTTAGAAGAAGAAACCAAGTTTACATTCTCTTTCACTCTGTTTAATTAGCACTTTTTTCTGAATTGCTTGGGCTGGCTCTTTCCTGAAACTAAAGATAGATAAAAGCTTGGTATATATTTTAATGCCTTTATCTCTGAAGAGCAATTACCACATGTCTCCACAGCTGTATCTCTATGACAGGTTAGGACCTAGAAGGCCGTTTGGTTCAGATTAGCTGTGAGACTCCTAATCTCACCCTTGTGTCTCCCAATGGAGTCAACAAACCCGCTTATTACAATATTTGCTTCTTCCCATGCAAGAGTTCAGGGCTTAATATGCTCTGGTACGCCATAAAAGATAAGATTATACCTTTCCCCATACTTCAGTGTCCAATTACAGTCAGCATTGTGTAAACTGTCGAGCTGGCTCCCTCCCTGTGTGTCCACCACCTCAGCTTGTTCTGTTGCCAGACAGGACAGATATCCTTGAAGGCAGACATAAAGACATGAAAAGCCTCACTCCCTTAGTGGATCATAGAATGAAAGCGGAACAAAAACCAGGCTGTCAGTGTTTGTGACAAAATGACATGAAGATTTGGAGTCTCTGAGGAGTCTGAATCACTGAGACTGTGGTTATCCTCACTGCATTACAGAAATTATGCTCTCTCTTTCTCTCTCTCCTTTAAGCAACGACTCTGTTTTGCAATAGATTTAATAGAGAAGTAGGGAAGTGAGACACAATCTCGCAAATTTTTGCTGATTTTGCTCTGCGTATATCATCCAGATCTATTATTCTGGCTATGTATACTGACACAGTGCTGTTGCTTTTAGCTTATCCTTATGCAAACAAATTGTACATTCACTTTTGTACAGTTAATGCCTCAAGCCATTGCCCCAGCACATAATCGAGTCATTGTGGTAATGATCTCTGCAGTTGTGTTCGAGACATGTCTTTGTAAGTGCTCTACGTTTGCCTTTCTACTGTTTACCCACCACTGTTCAGTCCCTCCCAACTGTTTTATTGCCACAAGGTGCTGGGCTATAAAGGATGAGCTCATTTGGGGGCCTGGCATGTCACTCATTGATTCATGGTTAGCCCATGCCTCCCTGGCACTACATAACCTTCAGTAGCAGCTGAGTCAAACAGGAAAATGGATTGGTCTTTTCGTGTCTTTCCTTTTTGAGGGAAAAGAGTAACACCAATTTCAATAAGCTGCTTTGATGAAGAGCTATTCTTTTTTTGCGATCAGTGTTCTCCATTATTGTACAACATAAAGTAGACATCCACAGGATGTACAGTATGTATTCTTGTCTACATTGACATTTGACTTTCGTCCCACAGTGTGCAATGTACATTAGTTATATTAGTTATATTAGTTGCATACTTTGAAGGAAAAAAAACACAACTCCCAGTGGCATTAAAGACAGAAATTTACTGTGACAGTATGAAAAATTAACAATGAGATTATTAGAAGGATCTTAAGCCAAAAATGGTTTAGATCCTCTCCTCTTCTCTCGTGCTCTTCCTCGAAAGTGCTTTCCTCTCTAAGAGCATTTGAGACACACTGCTGTAATGCTCCCTCAAGAATAAAGTGTCCTACAAATTACAGTAGTAGCATCTATCAGAATAGCCAATTATGGATGCTTACATGGGTTTCCCCTGGCTATTATCTGTAAATCAGTTTGATCCCTATGCCGCGCACAACCTTTTCCTGTGCAAAACCTAGACCATCTCTACTGTTCAATCACACAAGCTTCTTTCCTGTAATTTCATGTCTTGCCAGCGTTTTCATGCACACAGTGAACTGTTTGATTCAGGCTCGGAGTTACATATGAAAAGACTCTTCATTTGGATCTGATTGTGAGGAATCGAGATGCTCTGCTCTCTCCAAAACAAAGGAAAATGAAAAAATGTGTGCTAAAATAGAGAGAGCAGCAGAGTGTGGAGAGAGAGCAGCTCAGAAACCAGTGTACCTGAGTGTCAACAAAGAAAACAGAGCACTGGATGCTGAATTTGGAGAAGAGAATAGTTGAGTTGCAGCACTGCTTGTCATTTCTGAGTTTGAGATAACTTTGAAAGCGAGGTGATGTTTAGAATTGTACTTTCCACTGCTTCAGCCATGTGTACTTTACCTGTTTGTCTTTACACACAACAACGGCATTGCAGATTTGACAAATCCAAGCATATTTTAAGATTTCTGGATGTCTGCGATGGCAGAAGAACTGTGTTAATGAGCTTTGCTGTCTGGCATGCACATTGAGTTGGTTCTGATGGAGGGATTTAGTCTTAGATTTCAAAGTAATCTAAAGCAGACCTGAAGTCTTACCAAGCTTAAATAAGCAGTCCTACGCTTGTGCTTGTTTTTGACCTGGTATTAAAAAAAATTGCACTGCTGTTTTTATTTTGCACTCTCTGCAAGGTTTTTTCATAGAAAAAAAACTAGTCGAGTGCTGTTTGCTTTGGCATTAGTTGTCTGCTGTAAAAATAGACAGCCAAGGATGGACCTATTGTGAATCTTAATTAGTGTTAACTGCAGCCATTAGCGCTGATTTGGTGTTACACCCCCTGCCAGGGAGCCGGCAGTCTGCCGACTACCAGTGAACATGGCTGGACCTGACAGAACTACACAGGTTCCAAGAAGTCAGAGGCTAGTTTGACAACGGGGAATACAGTACCGAGGTGGTTTTCTTGACGGGTTTAGTTCCTTGCATCCTGAGCTTAGTGGGCAAATATGACCGCTAACCTAGCCATACGACTACAAGTTAACCAACTACCCTACAGCAGGTACAGTAGCAACAGTTAACGGTTACTCTTGCAAAAAAGCTACCAGTATCTGTCCATAAGGAAACTCCATAAATCACATCAGTATTGTAACTAACCTCCATCGTTCTTGGAGGCTGTGTATGGCTGTGGCCCAGAGGTGTTCATTGTTAGCAGTAGTTAAGTTACTTTAGCAACAAGTAAAGCTATCTGTCCAGAGTTGAGACAGAGCAGCCGAAGCACATAAGAAAATACTTTCTCCATGAAATATGATCCAGTTTCACACAAATCTAGGGCTGGTGTGACACGTCGACGTAATTGATTACGTGAATACGTTGATTTACGTGAAGGTGCGTCGATGTGTTGGATGTAAGCAGTACTACCCGCATGCTCGAGCACTGGAAGCGGAAGCATCCAGGGGTGGCTGGAGTCACTGAATCCGGCGTGTTACTCCATGGTCCATGTGTGTGTTGGGAACCACTGCTGATCAGTTTGCCCAAGGACGAAACTTAAAATAGATAGATTAATCAATAAAAAAATTATTGTTAGGTGCAGCCCCACACAAATCAGTAAATAAAGTTCAACTTATGAAGTTGTGTTTTTGTACAGCCCCTCTGGCGGTGTTCATCTTTTGAAACATCCATAGCAGCATCATAAAAAATTAAGAGAGCATTTATTTGCCAAAAAATAAGTACTGTATATGCCCCAGAGTGCCGGATGAGTCATCAACATTTTTAGTAGTTAGATGACTACTTATCTTACCAGAAAGTAACAAACTCTAAAATAGCTCAAGTTCCCTTATGGAGAGAATATTGCAGAAATAATGGGTGCTCCTTCACTGAACATGTCGTGTCTTATAAAATTCCTCAGTCTGAATTTGAATGTGTAGTTGTACAACATAATAATTCTTGCTGTTATTGGTTCATATCAACCAACATGATTCTAAATGACCTGTGACTGAAGCATTAATACTGCGCATGTCAAGACTGAGTTTGTCTATTATTTGTAGCTCGTTGCTACACAAACCTGAGATTGGATTTTAATACATCACATGCTGGCGTTGACAACACAAAAGCAGCAGGGTAGACGGCGTAATCTCTCAATTATTGTATGAGAGGTAACATCCACCATCTGTTCATGTGGCGATGTTGGATTCAAACTGACACTGTCGTGTGACATCACTCTCTAAAGATGTAATCTATGAAGATGTGTGCACTGTGGGAGGTTTTTCTGTAAAAATCAAGGCCTTGTGGAGCCATGAGCCATGAAAGATATGCTTGAGAGGCTGCAGATGATGCAAAGCATTTTATTTCTTTCATACAGCTTTGAGAGTGCAGTGTGAAATGAAAGAAACTGTTTGGTCTTTGAAAGTTTCCAAAGTCAGACAAATGTGAGGGGGAGGAGTAGATACAGGGGACTTGCTTCGATAGGATGACTAAATTATCTGTTTGAGTTGGTTATCTTGCTAAATATCATTCATTATGTTCCAAAATTTGCAATGTTGTTCTTGTGTATCTCTCTTATTCAGCAAAGGTTTAGTTGACATTCCAACTGTAAGTGATATCTCTAACATTGCCTTTCCTCTTGTTCTGTGCTGTTGGCAGACCTTATCTTGTTACTGTCTCACCCACAAGCACAAAAGCCTGTTGACACACCAGTGTAGTGCACCTGTATACATTTGCAGAAAGATGCGTATTTTGGGTGTTTAGGGGCACCAGAAATACTAATGTACATGTTTTGAATATTTTTGAGGATATTAGTAACAGATTATTCTTCCATTTTTTCTTTTAAAAATAGAGAGTTTACAAAAGCAAACTAACCCCTGTTAAAAAAACAAACATAGGTTAGTTAGTTTTGTTTTTTTTATCTCAAGAACGCCTTGAGGGAATTTTTCAAATTTGACGCAGATGTCCACTTGGACTCAAGACTCAAGGAGGAACTGATTAGATTTTAGTGGTCATAGGTCATTGTGACATCATGGCGTCCTGTTCTTATGAATGCCAAATCTCAGGAACACTTTGACAGTATTTCTTCAAATGTGGCACAGACATCCCCTTGAACTCGAGACTCAAGGATGAACTGATTTAAGTTTTGGTGGTTAAAGGTCAAAGTTACTTTTTTAACCATTACTCAATAATTCACAACACAAATTTACGATAGGAATAGGATAAAATGATTAAGTTATGACTTTTTATATCCAACTGTGAGGTAATTCCAGTATTTCATTTTACAAGACTAAAATGAGGCAGGAAAATGTGACTGCTTTTCTCTCCTCCTAGATAATGCTATTTCTATTAAAACATTGTCAGCAGCTGTTTTTTTTCTTTCTTTTTTCAATGTCCATTTGTGTCTCTTGAAATGTAAACAGTATAACATCCATTATGTCAATGCACAATATTATGCTCCGAGTTGACATTGGCCAATGATGATTCATACAGCGATAACACTCGATGAGGAAGTGAATGTGTCTGAATAGCTTGACCGTGGAAAGAGCTTCCAAAAGGCTGGTTTTCAGTGACCTAAAATGTACAAAAGGCCAAAATGCATAGAAAAGGCTGGGTTTTAAGAAATACCCAGTGGATAAGGCCCAAGACACTGCTATTCTTGTTTGCAGTGGGTCCTGCATTACAGACTTTTTACAGAAAAGGGAGCTTTCCCTTAGTTGATGCTGTGAGAATCTAAATGTTATTATACCCATTCAGTTGTGGGTGTTCTCTTACAAGTAAAGATAAGGCATACAAATGTGTTTTCCATGCTTATCACTCTTTCTGATGCATGCGCACACATAAATGTTTGCATGCCTAAGCCTTGCACTTACCTTAACCTTTACTTAAACTTTATGCTGTTCTCACTCTCATGGTCCAAAACTAATTGTCACAAAGATAGGACAAGCACACACATACAATACATTCATGTCACTATCTCATCAAGTTTCAGTTGTCCTTCGGTCTGCCTTAGCTCTCTAGTCCACATCCATACTGGAGCTCACTAATTCATAGCTATATGATTTTAATGGCTTTCTATCTAAGTAATTCTCATACCAGCTGCCATCATTCTAATTTCATGAGCAGAAGAGTAGATATACTTGGTAACTTCCTTCCTATATGGAACTTTATAGCCTGGGCCAACAGAAGGTTTGGCTTTGAGTTTATATCTCTCTCCAAAGGAAATTAAAGACCCTCGATTCAGGTACCTATCATCCACCCGTCTTTTGGGCCCCTTCTGGAGCCTCTGCTACTGTGGCATGTTCCCATGGGCTTGTGAACACAAGCTGGAGAGCAGCACTGTGTTGATGGGAAAAGAAGTAGCTGTGCAGCTAACTCAAAGGCCACACTCCCAATGAGGTCCCAGGAGAGCCGTGAGCACGGACTGAACAGATTTCACATTAACACACTGGGCAAAGGGGGACCAAGGGAATGAGCAGAAGCAGGGCTGCTCCTTTTGACTGCTTGGCAATACACAGCCACAGTTAATGAAGTGTTTTTGAAAGGGGCTCTGCTTGGAAATGGAGTGATAAGCAGCCGTAAAATATATGTGCGTAGTTTTCACTGCCACAACGGCTCCTTGGCTCCCTACAATACAACTGCTCAGCCCTGTGCTGTGAGCATTGCATAAGACTGCTCAAAGTCAAACCATAAGCTATGCATTGTAGCTGGCTACATTTCACTGCCTAGAGGCTCCTGTCTGCCTCCTCTGCCTCTCTCCATCTTCTTGTTTTCTTCCTCGCATCCCCCATCCCCTTATCCCTCCTTCCCGTCATGCTTCAGTGGGCCACCTGAGGGGGGATATGCGCTCCCCTTAGCCTGGTGACAGCTTGCAGGGAGATGTGGGCAGCCTTTCCCAGCTGGAAGACGTAGGAGAAGAGGGAGAGATGCTCTGGATTAGGGCTTCCACAGAGAGGAACTCCGCTGGGCTGATTTGCTATGATCGAGCAACAACGCCAGCGACTTTTCAACAATTAACCTTGATTTTCTGTTTTTGTTTTCTTCATTGTACCATCCCATAATTGAGAGGAGAAGAATGGAAGGATACATAAAATGTTAGATACTGTGCCAAGGGGAATGGGTAAGGCTGTTTGGGTCTGTAACTGTGAAGGCATATGTATATGAATACAGATGTGTACAGTAGTATGCATGTGTAGGTTTGTTGAGGCACTATATGGTGACAGATCTCACAATTGTGCATTTGTTTTGCCCTTCAGCACAGAAATACAAAAATCCTTTTGTACAACAATTACTCTCTACTGTCTTCAAGTTGAAGTCCTGAAAGCTCTGATACACACAAGTTTGAAAGCACTACTCGTGGTGAAATTTTGAACTCTGCATTCTGCAATACATTCAGAGCTGACCTCAGAATACTGAATGTTGTATTCAGAGGACATGATGTCAAAGTCTTCTGAGTCTTTGAGGTTGGACTGACACAGCACAGGTCTTGCAGTGTTTATCTGAGCCCCGTATGATATACACACACAGCTCCAGGCAGAGTTTTGTACGGTTTTTACATGGTGCCTGCCTGGCTCGCCTAAAAGGCCCCGATTGAACAAGCTTTCCTTTCTTTGACAGAGGGCGTTTGGCGCAAAACAACTTTTTCCTTTGATCAAGGGTGTCGTAATTTTACATTAAAGTTTAGGTCTATTTCTTAGAAGAAGTGTTTGGATGTTGTCAATCTTTTAAATTCCAATGAAAGGCATATTTATTACCCTCTCTAATTACTCTCCCTAAAATCTTGGCTCAAGTTTTTGTTTACTGTGAAGTCTTGGATTGCTGAAAGTGCAGAGAGGAAGGGAGATGGATGGAATCGGAGGACGCTCAATATAATCGTAAACTACCTAAAACAGAAAAAAGTGGACCAAACAAAGTTTGTAATTCAGTAAGCCTTTTGTATTTCTGTCTGTACCTTTTTTATAGGAGATATGCACAATAACTTGAACACCTGTCCAACATAAAGCACTAGCCTGGAAATGCTTTCTCTTCTTCTTTGTGGAACCTGTAATGTCTTTGTAAAACATTTTTATGGATGGCTTTTTGAGATTATTTAATGCATTTTGTCGACCCCCTTTTAGCCATTACACACACTATCTTTGCCTGTAATGCAATTCAGTATGAAAACACTACTAAATGTTGTTTTAGAAATTACCATGTAGCTGACTCACTCAACAGAAATTGAACAATAATAATAATAGCTTCATGAAAGTACTTCTTACAGCAGGGTTATTTATGCGATTACATTTCTTTGTGGCTGTAGTATTGTGTCCAAAGCTGTTATGTTCTGCGGTTGTTGAAGTGTTCCTTCAGGCCTGATGTAATCCTTCTTTAACAATGACCGCCAGTAAACAATGGCAGCCTTTCAGTTACTACGTTTGGGGGGTGGAGAAGTCGGCTTGTGTGCTTTTTACTGTCCGTGTAAACCTCCTGCTCCTGCAGGTTTTGCTTTCGTAATGATCAGTGAATGAAGCCTGACTCCGCTTGCTTCTCCTCGGCTGCTGAGCACTCAACTTTGTGGTCTGTTGTTGATTAGCAAGCCAGTCTGATGAAGGCATTGTTTTGCAGTTTGGCTTGCTTTTGCCTCACAGTAAAGTAATTCATCGACTGGTTGAGACTGACAGTTAGGTGCATCTGGGTGGCCTGTGTCGTATGTGTGTGTGTCGAGAGAATGTGTGTGGCTGAGAAAATGATTAAGCTCCGTAGCCCTCATGAGAGCATTTGGACCCAATTAACCCACTTCTTTATGACTGTATCTGGCATTTAAGCACAGTTAGGCCAACTAAGAACAGTTTTCCCTGACACCATCACACATACTGCTGTGTCTCTTGTGGTATATTCCCAGTAACCAAGAAATAAATTCACTACTAGTAGACATTGGTTTGCAATAATAGAAACATGATTGCTGCTCTGTATCAGTGAGACCTACCAGTACTCTTAACTGCTCCAGCTGAAGTCATTTCATCTCTGCGAGCGACAGGGCTTCCAAGGAGAACATTGGCAAAGCATTTAGAGAGATGGAGCGTGGAGACTGGCTGCAAAACAGAGAGATGCAACCATTCTAACTCTGTCATTACTTTAACAGGCCATACACTGTGAGCAGTAGAGAGTGTACACATTTAGATTGGTTTTGTGTGTGTGCTTGTGGAGACTGAGGGAAGTGATTGGCCTGAGGCTGAGGCTTTAAACATACAAAAGACATAAGCTTTACAATTTTAACTGTTATTTAACCAAATGATTTCTCCTGCTCGCTTCATGTCACTTCAGCCTCACTACTGTATTTTTATAAAAGGGGTTATTCACCCTAAATACAGAAAAACCCCACATTGTTTTCACTCTCTAGTACATTGTTTCTTAATCTAGGGGGAGACACACCCCAAATTTATCCATTATTTAGCCAGGAAGGTCCCATTGAGATTGCAGATCTTTTCTTTCAAGGCGGTGAAATTATAACTGGAATGAAAAAACTAAATTCTGCTATTGAAGATTTTATTTTTCATACTTGTCTTTAATACTGAAATACAAACAACTGGCCTTCTTCTTCATTTGAATAAACCTCCCACCTGTTTGTGCCTCTCCTCCTACCTGCGCACCAAAGTACAAACATTTTTCAAGGTCAGAAAAATACCAAATGCTGCTTGCGCTGGTACAGTAGTTACACTGACATCTCAAAACATTGATTAAAAAACACTAATAAAAATCAAGTCTAGATGGCAAGATACCAGTAGAGGAAAGTGAGAAAGTATGTGTTTTTTGTGATTTAGGAGACTTGAGACAAAGTGAGACTTTTGTATGAGTAGTTAGCCTGGTCCGTCCTTTTTGTTTGACTTAATTTGCTGTTTTTCCTTGCTTTCTTCTCCTTTTCAGTGAAGAGTGGATATCATCCTCTCTACTTAAAACCTTTGCCAGTCCTGTCCACTCCTGCCTACTTCAGAGATGAGTGCCAAGGCAGCCATCAACAAGGAGGTCTTCATACCCCATGACGAGAAAATGCTTGCTGCAGTGCAGGTGAAGCGGAGGACCAAGAAGAAGATTCCCTTCCTGGCTACAGGTGGACAGGGAGACTACATGACCTTCATCTGCCTTTCAGGTCAGAGGACAAATGATAATCTCTTCTCTTCTCTTCTCTTCTCTTCTCTTCTCTTCTCTTCTCTTCTCTTCTCTTCGTGCTGTTGCAACCCAAAGTCACATTTCAACACGTCTCCCCTAATTCTCGCACTAATTTTCACACTGATGAGCATGTTTATGTTTCCTCTGCCAATAGGATGACACGCTAACTCAATTTACGGCTGGGCTTTAGGTCAATCCTTTTTGAATAGATTAGATTTAAACTGAAATTTAATTATTGTTTCAGCAGAAATTGAGGTTTAAATTATTTTGTTTTTTCCCCTGTTTAAATGCGAGCGGAGATATTGCTTGTTAATTGAATTAGCCATGCATATTATTTATGAGAATAGCTAAAGCCTGTTAATTTCAGTGCCAGCAGAACTGCTTATGAAGATCAATGACATTCCTTAATCCTACCATTTTATTGTGTATTAAAACTCTGCTTTGGCAGCAGATCGCATCACTTAAAAGTTCAAAGGTACTTAACTGTGAAAAGGAGGAACTTATCAGTATATCGATACAGCACAAAGGCCCGGACTCTTTCTCAGTATGGAATTCAGTTTCAGTTTCAAGGTTGTCTTGCAGTATTCTCGCTACACAACAATGAGCTTCAGTTTTTACACTCTCAGATACAAACACATAAAAGCCAGTTGTGTAAAGTGCAAGTCACAATTTACCACAGGTTCTTGAAAACACACACTGCTCTTCTGAAGGGTTTATGATGATTCATGTCTCCTTTGATATGGAAATGAGTGTTGGTTGATATTCACTTGTTATAATGTCAGTCTCATCAAGTCCCCAGCAGCAGCCTTCACCTCTGTGCCCCGTTTGAGCTCTGCTGCTCCAAAATCAGTTAAAGTCAATGGATGTTGGGCTGCCTGGCAAAATTGAAGTGGATAAACGATCTTCTCTTCTTTTTAACAATTATTAAAACAGAATACACACCATTTTATGGATATATAAGAGATTGGTTTTGACTGCAAAGCTGCTGGTTTGAATCCCAAATGTAGCTGTGAAAATTGAAGCATCAGCAAAATCTTTTTTCTTATGAGTCCTGCCTTCTTTGTAGTCTTGAAATTGATAGTCCATGTGTTTGCTTTAATCTTTTCACCATTACCATGAACAGGAATGTACAATGAACAGTACACAGTAGCAAAGAAAGCCCTTTTCACATCATTATCAACATTGGCCAAAGCCAACCCAAAGTAAGTGAGCTTGGAGGCATATTGATTTGAGTGTTGTTTTCTGCAGAGCAATCATGTGTGAACATAGAGAACCCATGTGTATGACCCTGTGTGAGCAGGCAAGCCCCCTGCTGATGTGTCTTTCAGCCAGACACCAAACCAGCTCTGTTTGTTACTGACTAATCTGGTGATTTACAAAAACAAAACAAAACTTTTTCCATTTGAGAAGTGATTGTACACAATCATGTGGCCTTTTGACTTTTAAATTATAATAATAATAACAATAATAATAATAATTATTAAATGTATTAATCGATTATAAAAATGATTCTGGTCAGGTTTGTATCATGGTACTCAGCTAATTGATTAATAAGCAGTTTGCTCATCACCACCTCAGATGATTGTAGTATACTTGGAAATACGAGATTAAACAAAAGTACCCCTAAAATTTGGCAAATCATGTAATTATCTAAAATTGCCTAGTCTTTATTTGGTAATTGCGTGTGAGCTGTGGCCATGCTGAGCAGTGTGTTGTCTACACCCTCAAGACTCATTGAGGATGCATTTGAGATCACATTCGACCACATCCTCTTAGCAGTGTGTCTGCACGTGTTTTGGGCCACATTGAAGGACAGCCTTCTCAACTGACATCCGCCACAAAACAACATGAAGAAACCGCAACAGAATGGATTGCACACTGTGTGATTTCCATGTGGTTCACTGTTAAATTACGTTTGTGGGCGCTCTTATCCTCCAAATGTTCACAGCAGATTTGTGAAACCCTAACTTTGCAAAATGACTACATGAAATACAGTTAACAGTCATCTATGTAGACAACTTGTTTGATTCCTGTAGAGAAAGTCCCCAGACTTAGTTAGTTATGAAAACTTTATAAACTGTGTGAAACACTGTCTACAACACATTGTTAACTATTTGGCCCTTCGTGAAGATGAAGATACTTCTTTCTTTGTGTAAAAACTGTCTCAGCAGTTTGTTCTAGTGATATAGGTGTTTATTTGCGTATAGAGTGGGGAAGTGAGATCACATCACAAGTGGTCACTCGAGACGCATGTTAATACCAGGTGTTATCTGACAGACCTAAGGCTGTCCACTTGTTATCGGCTCACTCAGACTGCATGTTGATACCAAATGAGAGCAGCCTCTGTGTGTGTGTGTGTGTCAGTGTAACCTGGACGGAGGGAACAGAATGACTGAGACAGGGTCAGTCTCAAATCCTTGGTGATGCGCCGAAGGGTAGCCAATTTAAGGCCGCATTAAAGTTGCTATCTGTGGAGGATTTACACCCCAGACCACTATACATCTGGAAGGAGCAAGATATGTCTGCTACAGTGCTACTCCAACTTTTCTGTAAGGCTGTGGAGGCCCAAGGATGGACTGTGTGACTAAAGCAACTGTGGGCTGATTTATCCTTACTTCATTTACCTTTTACATAATGCCACTGAATAGGTGCATCTTCTGTTTTGCTTCACAGGGGATGTAAGTGGGAGTCAAGGCTCTCTGTTTTTCGCATAGGACTGAGAAACCTAACTGCCATTCATTCACTGCCATCTTTGCTTATTAAGAGCAGGAGACATAAGGCTTTTTCATCCTCCTGCTGAAAAGCCTTTTGTTGATTCAATGTCTGTGACTTTTAAAGGAGGAACATTTTGTCTCCTACTCTCATTTGGAATACAATATTCTGTATGTGTGAATAGATGTTGCATAATCAAAAACAAATCAAGAAAATCACACAGTTTAGTGCCACTTTTACCATCATCTAAACCAAGTTTGTCCTTCTATAGTTAGCTTATTTCGAGTGTTTTGCTGTCTGCTCTGTACTAGCAGGCGCCTGACTAAGCTGCTGTTTTGTATCACATGTGGGAGCACAGAAGTGAAGGCCAGCACTGTTGTGTAGTTCACTTAGTCATGTGGCATTTCTTTAAGCCAGCCAAGCATTGTTCTGAGTTGTTTGTTTGTATGTGTGTGTGTTCCTGTGAGTGTACTGTATAGCAAAATCATGAATGTGAAACCAGGCTTCGCCTCCCAGCGCATTGGGGTTACAAGGCTGATGTGTGTGACTTTGAGTGTTCAACTTGTGTGTAACTATGTGAAAGCACTGTGTATATACGTAAGGGTGGGGGGAAGGAGGTTGCTGACAGTCTCATGGCTGCAGTAGCAGATAGTTGAGGCCTGAGGGCCATACAGTGGCAGAGTTATGTAATCTGTGGTATGTCACGGCTAAAGGAAGCCCACAGTATGAGGAGCTGTGCTGTATAGACAGCCATGGGCACTTCTCTCTCAAGCTGAGCAGGGTGCCACGATGAAACACCAGGCCATCACTGCTGCTCTAATTCCACAATCATATGCTGTGATGCAGTCACAAGATCTGAATGAATACAAGAAAAACAATACAGTTTTAAAGTACTGACTGTTGGGAAGTTTCTTATCTGTTTGAAACAAATCACTGCTTTTACAGGCATGTAAAATTGATGTTATGCAATTGACCTTGTAACCGCAACAGTCAGTTTGAGCTGTCTTGTCATGAGTGGGTGACTCTGAGTCGGTGAATTGGGTGTTTGTTGAACACATGGCTTTTTGTTTTAGGTGGAGAACTACATCTGTCAGAGGAACAATAAGGCCTGGACAGCTGCCACTTTGAGAGCAGTGCTTCTTGTTTCAGTATTGCATGTGACTCCAGGAAAACAAGACTGGTTCAGCTCACACAGCTAACTTTTGTTTGGCTTCAGGGTGAAATAATCAGGTGTAAGTCAGCAACACAGAACAATATTATTCTTAAATTCCCTCTGTAGCAATAAAACCGATTTCACTTTTTCTTTGCAGTTTGCCATAACAGTCTGATGGTTTTCAGTCTGAGTCAAATCTCTCAAGGTTTGATTGTGGTGAAAACACAACACAGATCATTCACAAGACTATGTGATATATGCAATACACTTGAGCTAATGTAAGCTTCTGATACCATTGATGATCATGGCAGCCATTTTCAACATCATGTTGCAGTACGGAGTCATAATGCATCTTTCTTTCCTATTTCCCTAGCTGTACATTTTACTTCTTACAGATAATTTTCAAATTAAGTTTTCACTAATGCTCATTATCAAAGATATCCGAGTTATTGTACCACGTTATCTACAAAATTTTCTGAGGTTGCTTTAGACTTTATTTTTTGTTTATTCTGAATGACAGGATTATAAAAGTTCTGTGTGATTGCCATAAGTGTTTTGCGTCTTTGTCTTAGACAGACGACTTCTCATGGCCATTTTGTTCTTGAATTTTGTGTTGATTGCGCTGTGATGAGATTTTTAAGATCCCTGTGACCTAATACTTATACATGTTCACACAGAGTTGCTCAACTGCACACACAAATGTATGTTAACACTTTCACAACAACATCAGGGAACTAGATGACATAGAAGTGTGCTGGAGCGAAGCCAGAAGCTTAACATGGACCAAGTTGGTTTGAGAGCTTTCTCTTTGATCACTGGGCTTCATGCGGTGCCTTTATGGCTGGACCCCAGGGCTGAAACACTGGACCGCCCACAGAATGTTTGGCAGGAGAGATGTGAGGCCAGATGAGTTAGATAAGACACCGAAGGTTCACTGGAGCAGCCTATTAGTCTACATGGTTTTCATTTCATTTTTTTTCTCATCTGACAGGAAAACATATTTTCATCCTTCCCCAGCCCATTTCTGCTCTGAGCAATCCTAATTTTCAACACCTCTTTTGGCCTGGTTGCTTACATCTGTGTGTGTTTGTATGTGTAACTGCTACAGGTTGGCGGCTATTGGGGTTTAGTGAAGGAAATGAGGAGCCATCTGTTGGTTTCCAAATCATATTATGGAAGACCAATCGCTTATTTCCACTCACTAACTTTGCTTGATTGATGTAAGCCAATGTTCTTCTGCCAGTTATCTGTCACTTATACATGCTTTGTGTGTCTGGCTATAGCAAGTGTGTTTATGTGCCCTAACGTACTACATCTGCTTTACTCCTGCTTTTGATCTTATTTGGGATATGATGCTTCCATGGATGAGAATTGTGTTTTTTCATACATGATTCTCACACTTTCCAGGATTCTGATAATTTGTGTGCAGTTGTGTCTTTGATTACTCAAGGTCACATATTTAGGTTTGTCATTTCTAGACGGATCCAAAAAACCCAATCATAACTAGAATATTTGTGCGTATGTAAACACACTCATTGTTGCTTTATGCTAATATGTGAATTTCCATGTGGGAAGCATGTGGGCATGCATGTTTATGGGTGTATTCATGTACAGTGTGTTTATGCAGGCATGTTATTATGTGGGTTGGTTTACATGTTTAATTTTAAGCGTAGGCTGTGTCTTACGTATGATATGCTGATGAACCTCATGCTGGTGTCTTGGTTAGTGTGCATCTCATTTTGTACATTTGTGTATCTTTCTGTTGTTGGTTTCAGACGTTTAGGCTTTATCACAATGAGACCATAATATAAAGTAGAGAGGATGTACTTCATCATTTATTTTGAATACCTTTAATTGGAGCCAGTGATTTATGACACTAGCATATATTACAATCACTCCCATCTATCTTGCACCCATCAGCGGTAAGCCCCCTTCGTTGGAGGGACAAAGATCTCCTGCTTTCTTTCAAAGAAACACATTCAGTAACAGAGTCCAGTGTCAGTGTTTTCTCCAAGGCCATGTAGAATATAGATTCTTCACTTACCACACAAGTTTGTGTATCGTACTTTCCACCTCACTCCATTCATCATCAGTGGTCTTAAGGCTATTGATTACACGGTAAGATGGATGTATGGATGGATCGTGTAGCTCACTGGTATATTAAGCTGCTCAGGCCAATCAGAAAGTCAGATCAGTTACAACCTTGGTTACTCAGTTCAAACACACATCAGTCTGAGTTTTGTTATTGATGTACATACATTTAAGTTTTTGGATGTGTTTACCAAGGTTAGTAAATCTTCATTAGTCCACATGGATTCATATTTATAAGCATCTTGGAGGATTCAGCACTGCACTTTCAAAGAAATTTTATTTTGGAGGGACTATACAGTAAAGGTGTGAATCTTCACTGGCCTCACAATTTTATTCAATTAACATTTACCTTTCATCAATTCAAAAATAAATTCAGAATAAGTGATACATCAAGACAGATACTAACAAGCAACATGACTTTAACAGGCAAGCTGTAATTACTTATAACGTCCATTTTGATGGCAGTGTAGATGAAAATTGTACCAATGAAGAGATGGCAATTATACATTTCAGCCTATACAGTTTTAAGTTCAGCTCAATACTGTTGTTTTCAGCATTTTCTGCATTTTTCCAACTGATAGAACTTTTTTTAAACATCTCAGGGAGTCTGGACAAATGTTTGTTAACGAGGATGAGCCTGGCATGGGTGTGTGGGTGGTCTGTGTTTTGTTGTGAAGAATGTTGCCTTCTGTGCGTTTCTCACAGGGCCAGTGACTGATGCTGGCCTCCCAGTATTTACCGAAAGCAGAGACATGCAGCCCACTCGCACAGGACCAGATACATCAGCATGACACTAATACCACATTCCCTGTTAAGTCGTGTGTGCGCGTATGTGCATGCATCCGCGTGTACGTGGCATCCATATCAAAACCTCTTTGTATCAGTGTGCTGTGGCAGTCTTTATCTAGACTAATTAGGTTCTTGCAGCAGCTCAGCTCATTTTTGTGCCAGACCACTCTCTAGAACGTTAACTATCTTCACCCCTCACTTTCGCCCTCTCTTATCATGTCTGCCTCCTCCTCAACCCTTTGCCTCTAACCTCCTCCTGGCCAAGATGAGAGTCTTTTAGAGTCTTGTGAAAGGTTTCAGTGCTTAAGTGACCTGAGCTTTACCTAGGAGAGCTAGTGCACAAGTAAAGTGAAGGGCAGAAGTGAAAATATTAAAGAGATGAAATGGAAACTTTGAAACAGTTTTTAAGAAAGCATGTCAACATACATTAGGTCTGTCACTTCTTATTCAAACATTCGTTCCCTTTTGTAACATAAATTGCCAATTTCCTCTGAAATTGTAAAAAAAACGTTCTCATTGGCGACAACTTGTTCCCAGTTGTTTGGGAACTATGCATCCTCTCCTGTGGCTCTAACATAAGAAAGTAAACACACTTTCTTCTACAGTAATAGGAATAACAATATTTCTAAGTAACAGTTGTTGGGCTACAGTGTAATATTTGAGCTCTAATTCAATTCAACAACATTTCAACATAGGCATGTTTCTTTCAATTTATCACTTTTTAAATAGAAAACAGAAAAGCCCATTGATTTTTAAAGACATGCAGTTGGCCAGCTGCATAATCCCATGTGCATGGACTCCAATATCTCATTCACTTGCTCACTCATAGTGCTCACACATACACACACACGCACACAGCTGGTGGAGCAAGATAGATGAAAGGCTCAGGTGCTCTGCAGGTGGACTGAGCTGTGTGTGTGCTGTTGTGCATACTAAAGCCTCTTTCTGTAGAGACGGACAGTGTGTTTCATCCACTCTACAGAGACTGAGTTTGGGTTCGTGTGCGTGGTGGAAAATCAGTACATGGCCCAGCGGTTCTGACAGCTCTCTTCACAGTGCTTTCCTGTACCAAAGCCAAACTGTCCATCATCCTCCTCCATCGGCCCCTCCTCTGTCCTTTACCGTCCGACTCAGTCTGCCTGCCTTCTATCCAGACATCACTTTGGTTCACAAACCTACAATTTTGCTTCCTGATCTCCTCACACATCAGGCATATTTCGGTGAGCATTTCAGCTGCTGCTGCTCTTGTTTCGGGTGTGTGTGGCCTGTTTTCCAGCAGAAATAGCAGGTAGCTTTTTTTCCTAAAAGAAATCTGATGATTGGTGTGGTGGTGGAAGTGCGTGGTTGATGGTTTGGAAGACTCCCCTCGGCTCTCTCTATCTCTTCATTCGCTCTTTGGTGCAGCTCCACTCTTTTAGGACTCTCTGTTTAGAACAGGAGGCTTCCTGCTTCCACGAGAGAGATGGGAGATGAAAGAGATGAAGCAACGGACTGGGTATTCTTTCATTGCACCCGTTTAAAGAATATATTTGACTACAGGGAGTTATTTGTGTTAAGCTGTGGCTTAGAGCTGATAGCTTTATTTCCTTTACAGTTGTTTATAGTTGTTGTGGTGTAGCGATAGATTTCCTGTCCTATATACATATAAATTTAGGTAGTCTTGAGGGAAACTGTTCTAGAACCTAGAATGAGGGTACCACAATCATTTTGGTGAGATTTATTTCAATTATATTTGAAAGGAGGAATGGTTAGAGCACACAGTTTTATCTAGGACAGGGCAATAATCCGATCTTGATAGGGGAATGCAATAAAATTGAAATTGATTACGATGATGAGCTTCGGACATTTTAATCGATGTGAATATATCTAACAGCCTATCACAAAGCAGAAATAAACTCCACAACAGGCAGTTGGTCTGGGTTTGGACTTTGTTTGAACTACCACTGAAAGTAGATGCCCACTGGACAACAGTGGAACCACGGGGCAACTTCAGTACAGTGCCCACAGTGAACAAAATTAAACAGACTTGCAATATATTTTAGTGCAACAAAGGAAGAAAGTGATCACTTTATGAAATACCTGTTGAACAAGCTGATGGCAAACTTGGAAAAATGTGACATCGTCAACACTCTGCTCACTTTAATCGCTGCCCCAGTCTACACCTGGTTTGGTTTTACACAGCCAAATGGAGCTTGTTAAGCTAATGTAGTGAAAGTGAACTTTAGCTTTATCCTCCAAAGTTGAGAAAAAACCAAACAAAAAAGGTAACATTTATGTGAAAGTGGTTTGGATATATCAAAAACGACAACATTTAAGAGATTAAGATTCAAAATATGCTGTCAGTGGCTGGAAACCAAAACGGGAAAAACAACAAATCACAAGGAGGGTATGATCGTGTGGACCAAGGCAAGCTAACTTGTATTGTTTTGTTAAGGCAGATAAAGCATTTTTGCAAACCTAAATGTCTTTTAGATGATACTCTCTTATGGTATATTTTTTATACCACAAAATATATTTTAATCCAAACCTTTTTTGCGCGGTTTAACTAATGAACCCTCTGGTTTCTTCAGGCTTCAGTAATTATCAGGATGTTTGTGATAAATATTGATACTGATCTTATGGAAGAAATTATCGTAATCATGTTTTTTGCCTAATCGCCCTGCCCTAGTTTAATCCATAAGAGAGGTAAATAAAGACCTTGAACTGTAAGAAGAGTCTTTGATCTGATACATGAAGGGTGGCCGCTCACAGTCACAGCTGGCCATTACAACAACAGAACTAGGTGTGGTTCTTCTTAACCTGAACACTTCATGGCTACTCTCTCTTGTTTTGACAGAAGGGTTTATTGTGATTAGGTTATGTTTTTGGCCTCCTTGCTGGGATGTACCGTTGTTGTTCAGAAAGTTGTTGAATTGTTGATGGCACACGACAGCAGGGAATGGCACAGGGAGATGAGGTGATACGGCCACGTAGGGATCATTGAGGAGGTAATTATTTGAGAAGAGGACCACACCACACATGTTTTTGATACTGTGTACTCTGACCATATGTGTTGGCTCACTAATGGAGCAAAGACTGTGTCAACACAATTCCCTGTGTACCTGGAAAATCATCTTTGTGGTGTTCTCAGCTTTTGTTATGTGCAAACAAAGCTTTGTACCCCGGACCCTTCCTCTCATCTGTGCAGTGTGAAGTTTAGGGAAAACAGAGGAGGGGAGGAGGGAAAGAAGAGAGCGCAGTAATAAAAGAGCGAAGAGCCCCGGCCTTATAAAAGTCAGCCATCCATATAATTAGCTGATGCTCTGTTCTTGTCAAACTGAGTGAGTTCACAACTAACATTTAATAAGCAACTTAAGTCACTCAAATCAACTGACTTTCAGACACCTTTCATTTGGCTGTATTAAAACTGTCTGAAGATAATGGAAGTACAAACAGCTCATATAAAGAAAGATATTTTTATTGGTTGAAAAATTGGGCTCATTTCAGAAGAGTTCATAGTTACTTCAAAATGTATTGACATTCCTCTCTTATTACAAAGTGTCCCGCCAGTGCATTAACATTCTAGACATTTTACAAAGCTATTATTGCAGTCTATCACAGCAATTTGGAGGCAGTCCTCTTTCAGGTCAGGGAGTTGCTAGATAAATGGTACAAGTAGTCACGTACTGTCGGGTGAATTGGCCTTGTGAGGATACAATCTTTATCCTTTTGGAACATTCAACAACTTTAATGTGAGCGTTGTTCATTATTGATCCAGAACAAGTCTGATCCTTGGAGGCCCCATCTCACAATGCACAGAATTCAAAGGCTCCGCCGCAAACGCCCTTGTGCCAGACACCACAGGACAATCCTAGAGGTGCTGTGTCCATGCCTCGATGGGTCAGAGCCAAGTTCGATCCACGGCGGGGCCTCCATGGTTCTGGCACTTCCCACGGATGCTCGATCTGATTGTGATCTTGGGAATTTGGAGGCCAGGTCAACGCCTGTCATTTTAGACTAAGTGAAGGAAACTAAGGAAACTAGTTGTTCTCTTTTGTTTTTAGGTCTGGCCTGAAAACAGCATTCCAAGATTGTGTCCTGAACACTCTTTAGCCCAGTAATTCAAGTCCTCAGTCTTGCCTGGATCCTCTTTGCTGCACTTGGCATTCTTTCAGCAGCTGCATGTGATGTAGACTTGGAGAAGCAAACTTTTGCCATCACAACAGCTCTGTAGTGCTTGCTTTTTTAACAACTTTCTTCTGTCAAGGTGGAATCCCCTCGAAGTATATTGCTTCCCATTCAACTCACGTACATTGTCTCCACTGTCTCTTTTCTGTGCAATGGTCTGTTCTTCTAGCAGTAATTGAAAAAAACAGGACTTTTGTTGTCTCATAATGCTTCTTTGGACTTGGGGAATCGGAGTATGAGCAAAAGAAATACTTCCTCTCCGGCTTAGCCAAATCCTTTTACTCATTTATTTTCTAACGTGGTTGTATTGGACTTCTCAGGTTTAAAACTGTTGTTGATGTGGCTTTGCTGAAACATTAAGTCCAACTGCTCAAATGAGGCAGAATATCTACTGGCAGTAGTTCACTTACAAGCAGTGAGTTGTTCCATGTTAGGTGTTTGCCAGCTGCAGTTACAACACAAATCTTTAATATGGTGCAGAAGGAACACATTTCGCCACAGCACTCCCTGGCGAAAACACTTTAAAAAAATGAAGCTTGGTAATGGTCTTCCCAGCGGCCAGTGCCATCTGTCTTTCAAGCCTTTACAAATGCACGAACAGAATGCTTCGGGGATTCAAGTAATTTATTTACCTGTCTCCGTTTGACTGCAGTGATTTTAGTGTACTTGATTAAGTCGTTTGTTTGCAGGCAGGGGAAAGTAGATGATTAATACAATGAACTTCATCATTAGAGTAGAGGTCTTCTAGCTTTCTCTCAATTAAAATGTATTAATGTGTTAGAGTTGAGAGGGGGGAAAGGTCAGGAATGGAAATAAAGGGAGACAATAAAGGACCAGTGTAGGGAGATAGTGGGAGTTGTGTAAACAGTAACAGTAGCTACAATTTGGAAATGTTTGGTAGTTAAAGGTGAATTCCTGTTGTGTTGACCTTGACTCTACAATTCAACGTGCTCTCTGTTGGATGAAAATCAGCATACAGGGACTTTGCAAAGTGTCTTTTGGCTGGAAAATTGACGCTACACAATCATCCTGGCTTCATGCCTTCAGTATAATGCATCATTGGTTTGGCTGACAAAGCTTTGGTACAGCTACAGAAAGTGTCCAGCTGTATAAAAGCATATGGTTAGAATGCTGCCAGATGGCATTGTTTCCAACTCTCGGTACAGTAACTTGTTTTTATCAGTATACACAGTTTTAAAGGTAAAATGTGCTCAAGCAATCAGTGTTTGTCTTGATTCTTACTAAAACAAACATTACAGAACATTCTATTTAACTTAATTTTAGGGGTGGATGATCGGACGATTTTAGATTGTGACTGAGCTTTAAGGTCTCCACAATCTAATTTTCAGGTGAGTTATAGAGATTGCGGTCTTTAATGTTTTATTACTTCTGTTTCCAAACTTCACAAACGCTCTAGCACATCTGGGCAACGTGAACAGACCAATAAAGTCGCATACACAACACGATTGAGATCGTCATTGGACAAAATTGCTTCACATGGCTCTTCCTTGGGGGAAGTATTGTAAATAATGCATCGTGAGTTATGGCTAGCAGCAGGGTAGATGTGAAACTTGTGCCAAAAAATTATAATCTTTAATGCAATATCGTGTTTTAATGGTGCAAATGGATAAATTAAAAGGCTATTTCAAGTCTGCGTATAGTCTTTGAGAAAAAAGATCACAATTTAGATGTGGATCGTGAACAGATTGTGATATTATCTTTTGGCGAGAACGTCCACCCTTTGTTTATTTGACTTATTATTTTGTATCTTTGAAACATTATGCATATAGTAAGAAGATTTGTCTCCCTTACATACCTTGCAATGAAAGACCTATTTGGAAGAGGCCAAAGCTTGAAATCTACCATATTTCTAAGAATAAAAGTGATTAATTTCAGTGGATAGAAATGACAAATGTGAGTTTGGCTGCTTCTAGCTCATATTAATCTACAGGTGCAGCCAGTAAATCTGTTCAGTCAAGGCTCCCTCTGTGACTCTGCTTGTTATGAAAGACTTATCTGATTATTAGTGACCATCTGAGATACACAAAACTATCAACCAGACAAGAAGGGAGGACTATAGCATACAGTATATACCAGCTTAGACTGGGACAGAGGGAGACAGGGAGGAAGCTGTGGATCGTGAAAAAGACAGTAGGGGAAGAAAGGGAGGGAAAGATCTCAAGGGTCCTAACCTCTGATAGTCTTTACTGGAAAGAAGGAGGTTTAAAATGGAAAGTAGAAGTTGGAAAGCTATTACTGTTATTACTCTACTGTACTTGAGTTTTTAAAATGTAACATGAGTCAGAAATGCTTTTCTCTTGTGATGTGGGATGAAGACAAATAAGTGGTCTTATGTGCTATACACTTCCTTCTATGAACTGTGGAACTACGATGCATAATGAGCGTCCATGTCTAATTGTTTAACTTTATTCCTCTGCTTTAAAATTGATAAAATGATAACTAGGGCGAGGTAACAGATCAATCATTTATGTGCACCACATTGAAAATGTATCATCTATAATGTATTTCTCCTAGCTCTTATCTCCGGAGTCGTGTTTTGTTGAGGGCAAGACACACATTTCTTCTACACCCTCCTGGTGTTGAGGTGTGTCTTGCCTTGATTTACAATTCCTTTGATGCCCAGAAAGGTGTCTAATACCTCAAGTACTGCATAAATAAAAGGTCTGTCTGGGTCAATTTATGAATGCCATTTATAAACTGCCAGCCTCTTCTTTGTCCATGTCTGCTCACAGATATACACATTGATGTTTCATAGTGCTCGGCATCTCCATCATTGTCCTCCCTTTCGTCTTCAGAGAGATATTGTGAGGGAGAGACATATAAGAGCTGTAATGTACAATGATTTATTAGACATTTTCTCTTAAACCTTGTTTTGTTACAGTATAATTTGTCCTCTCTTTACTCGCCCAACATTGAGATGTCTTTGTGTTTTGTCAGCTCTATGTAAACTTGTATTATAGGACTAATAAAGCTGAAAGCATTCTACATCTGAGCCAGCACCACAAACAAACACTTACATGCAGAAAGCTGTTAGACCGGAAACTCCATGCATTAACCTTCAGGACTCATTTTGCTGGCTGGAAAACTTTTAAGAGAAACACACTATTCTTTTCCTACTTCAGCAAGCTGTTCAATTATCTCCAGTTTGAATATCTTTAATGTGCGGTAGTTGGTTCATGAGGGCGTGTGTGTTTATTAAAATGAGTGTGATAGTCATGCTATAGCAGTCCTGAGTTCAGGTTTTCAGGAACATAAATGAACATGACTTATCCATGGCACATTGGAATTAAAGTATTGCCAAGAAAAGATGACTTTATTTTACATTACTTTATTCATGTTTAAAGTGCAGTGTACAATATACTTTTATGGAATCAAACATTAACATTCAGGGCAAATGCAAAGGTGAGACATATCAGGATCTTGGTGGCTTACCACCTCTGCTCAATAATTTCCTGTGGGAAACCATGCAAGTGGATCTTCCTGCAGCCAACATAATCAACAAGAGATAATGTTGGCGCCAATTTCCCCCCTCTCCTTGAATGTGTAAAATAGACAAATAAGGGCTGCCATCATCTTTTTTAAAGCCCCAAGTTTCTGCTATAAAATTGTGTTTCCGTTGCCCCGTAGAAAGAACTGGCTTGTTAACTGGCTGTGAGTGATTGAGGTGAGGACTGAGAATTATCGATTAGGCTCTTTTGCAGAAAAGCCCTCGCAGCTCGCACAGTAAATATTTGTATGGCTTTCTCCCTCCTGCCCCGGAGTAAGAGAACAATGGAGGCAGGATTTGCTAAATTATACTTCAGAAAAGCAAACATTTAACACTTGTCCCCCCCCCCCCCCACTTCTTCTCATAAATAAAGACACCAAGTAGAACTGCTGATACATCCATTCCATCTATGGGATTCATGATCTTTGTCTGCCAGGGCCGAGGTGTAGCTATACATTAGACTTTTTTTCTTAACTCATGAGTCACACCACAAACTGATATCTCAGCAGTTTCAAAGGATCTTATCGCTGCTATGTCTCATTTCTCATGAATTTCAGCACATTATCATTTCATGTTATTATTGGACATCCAAGGAATTCCAAGTTACGTGAATGCTGATCTTTATACACATTTACTGTATGCACCATGCAATGTATCGTGCTGCTACATACCATCTTACAGGGGTGAGTTTTCTCAAACATGCAACCTCCCAATGTTCACCTGATGCCTCAATTGCTGCTATTATGTGTTCTCAGTGCACGTTGAATTAAAGATCCTCCTTCTATCCTGTAGGCTATGAACCAGCCTTATGTCTAATGGTATAATTAAACAGAATGCATCCAGAATTCATTCGTTATGGATTGTGAATTGTAGATACCATTATATTTCACACACCTCCTGTCATTAAGACAATAAGGCCAAATTCTTTTCAGAAAGTATCATGCTATACATACTGGAGACGGATAATGTGTACTATTTTTTACTCTTGTCAATAGTGAACTTATTGAAGTCACTGTAACAGTCTGTTAGTGTATAGTGTATTAGTGTATGTAGTGTATTTTCATTAAAGCTGGCCACAGTTAACTGTGTCGTAAGGCTCCATTCATTATTCACTTAGTCCAGTTTTCTTCTTAGACTTGGCAGAAATGTTCTCTGGCTCTGTCCGAGAAGGAACGTGAAAGATTTAAAAGGCATATAGTAAGAAAAGGCTCTAATAAGGCATAGCAGGATTGATACCATCTGATATAATGAATTCAGAGTTGTATCTGATTCCACGGTTTTATGCTCGCTGAGCCTGATGATTCTTATATCATTTTAAAGCTGCTCGTATTGATTTTGAAGTGAGGCACATGGATTTGCTGAGCCAGTGCATCTGGAGTTAACTCTATCAGTCTCTTTAAAAGGGGAGAGTGGATTTATCTACAGCCCCAAAACGGAGAAGAATTCTGCCTCACAAGCAGATCTGAGTCCAGCTACAGTCTACAAGATGAGGTACAGAGAGTTGGATTGGATGTATTCATTTTTTATTTTGCATTAAAGAGGAGCTTTCAGCCACAGTGTTGGAAATGAGGAGTAAGGATTAACTGTTTCAATCAATGGATCCGTAACAACTTTATTTTTGCACCTGCTTCAGTAGAGAGGTTAACACTAGGGAGTGAATGATTCGTACTCCCTGTGCTCCATCACTTGAGGCTAAATTTACATGCGCCAACTTTAGTGCTTAACAGTGCAAGGTGCTTACGCTAGAGATTGGGACAAGGTCCAAGACAGCCTCCTGGATCCCTGACTTAGTCTTTCTCTAATCCTTTCTCCCTCAGAGGCCACAAGCAAGCGAGTGACTGAGTGATAGAGTGAGAGTGAGAACTGAAAGTAAGAGCCGGCAAGAGTGAGTGACGGTGTAGAGCTGTCGGAGAAGTCCCCTCAGTGTAGCTTTCAGGCAGCGCCAAGAGACATGAGCACAGCTGCGACGGACGCTTGTCCAATATGCTGCTGTTTTCCGTTCTGGCAGGTAAGCCAGAGTCCCTCTTGGTTTACCCAGGATATGTACAGGATACATATGTGAACAACCCCATTGTTGTCCTTTAGAGATTGCTGTTTTGGTAGTGGTGTTTGTTTGCTTGTTTATGAATGCAGCCTTGTGTGTTTGCTTAGATCAGGACATTAGATGTGGATCAGCTTTGATGCAAACAGACAGCGCTGAATCCACTGAGCTTGAGTAATTGGACCTTGTGGGGAACATCAGTCCCATTTTTGGCAAAAGCACACACTCATGACAGCACTCACTCACTCACATACACACACTGCTTCCCATAATATCTCTCATTGTTGCATATATCACATAAAAGCCAGCCTGTTGTGAGATTAGAATAAATGGCTTTTTTGGACAGAGATTTTCCTCTTTGCCAGTAAGAAATCTTGAGCAACAGTCGGGGTCAAGTCAGACTCCAGTCAGGTAATCAGAAAGAGACATTGCTCAGATAAGCCACAGTCTAGACTAAAGTGTGCTTTTTTGTCTCAGCAGGGGAAGCAGCATCTGGTGAAAAGTTTCCACTGTTAATTTTCACCCCAGTGAAACATTTGACAGAAACATGTTATACGCTCTGCAATCTCTGGACTGCCTTTATCATGTTCAAACTAGGTCATCTGCAACTCTTGACACTTGACAGGTTTCTTAACCAGTTTGTTTGCAGGTGTAAGGTTAAAAATTTCTATTGATTCTGAATTTCAATCTTGGCCACTTAAACCACTTTTACACCAACATCAGTGCGTATAAATTGCGCGTTTTTAAATGCGGTTAAACCAAGCTAAAAATAGGCAGTTGACTCCTTTCCCATGCCAGGAGAGTTTGTTATTCTTGTGTATCGCGTTTGTGATGACGGAAGTGATAACAATAAAACGGGAAAACAGGGAACTGTAGAAAGCAGCAGATCACATACCTCATCAGGCTCCATCCAGAAGAGGTTCAAAATTGAAATCGTTGCTGGAAAGGCTGGTGTAGTGACACAGAAACCACTGAAAATGTAACGGTTGTTTTACATTTTTAACATCCTTTACTTCAGTCTCTCTTTCAAACTCAGCTCTGACCGAATGATCAAGTGCTGCTTGATCAGAGAGGGATGGAAAAGTATTTACAAGCCAGTGTCCTTAACTTCAACGCACTTCATAGCAGCGCTCCAAAACAGGATTGAAAACTAGCGTGTCCACCCAGGCATTGGAGCTGATAAACACCTGTCACTACTGCAGTCATTTGATGCATGAGTAAATGCGATTGTACCCATTTATTATAATGACAAAAGCCAGATGTTTAGTGGGTGTAAGTGGGTTTTTTGTCCAGTGTGAAATGTTTCTTTGTTTCTAGCAGCTATTTCTTTGAACCAAATAGCTGCTAGGATCTGGAACAGTATCTGTTTATTTGATTTTTGTGTTTTGATGCATTTTGAAAGCTTAAAGATGAAAGTTTCTATAATCACATTTGAACTTTGAGTCATCAACTTGCTCAGTTTTTTAAATGCAGGGGAAGCATTTTTATCCGCTCTTGCCCTCATAAGTGGCAGGCGTTACCATGTCTGTTTAACATAATCAGTCATGCTGTGCTCTTTTTCAACAAGATGTTCTTTAATCAAGATATTCTCTATGGTCATGGTATGAACCAACAGGCTGCAAAGTCTTGCCAAAAGAGAGAATATGAAATTGCGTTTGGCCTTTTACGATAAACTTATCAGATTTGTGAAATGAAATAATCAAAACAAAGTTTGATTATACTCGCAGATGAACTGATAAAGAAAACACTGTTTTGTATCAAATGTTCATCTGCTCTCCAAAATATCACTGTTGCACAAATACCTTTTAATTAGCAAGTCATTGACATCATGTTGATTTTGTTTTTATATGTTCTCAGTACACAGTTGACGTATGAATTCAAGGAATTGTGATAACACTTTTTTCCAGTGCAGATCTTGACATGGAGTTCATCCAGATGTCATGAGGCTTTATTCTGACCCAATTCCCTGCTCTGTGACCTTTGAAATTGCTTTAAGTACAGATGAAGTTGTCTTTCCGTTACTCCCACCTCCCATGCAACCCATAACTCTGAACAACAACTGGGGGCTAAAAAGATGGGACTATTCTTGCCCATAACTTTAATCTGTTCATCTTTCCCTGTCTTTTTCCGCAATGGCTCTTGTATCTATTCCTCAATCTTTTCTTCCCCCTCTTTCGTTGTTCACATCCCCTCTCACTTTCCTCACTTTCATATCTTTGACCTTCTCCTTGTTATATTTAACATCTGTTGGTCTCCATCTCCCACATCTCCTCCATAAAGTACTTCCTCAATTTCGGTCTTATCTATAGTAATGATGAGCTGGACTGTTTAGATTTGAAGCTAAGGAAGACGCATACTAGCCTCCCTTTAGGGCCCAGTGAAGTGTTGTCTTTTGTCACACATTTGCATGTTTATGGCATGTTTGTCACTAGGGTTTCTATTTGGGAAAATATATAAATTCAAAATTTTTATAACAGGAAAGTCTTAAACTGATGTTTGTTTGTGAGAAGTGATTCATATTGGAAACAGTTCAATAAACTATTCAATAAAGGACACTGTTTTTCTCCCCTATATGTAATGTTTTATGAGCATACTCTTTTGATCATACTTTAATAAGGGTTTGACCTGAGGTGCTAGTTCATGTGACTCTATCACTTAGAGGTTTATGTCAGCACCATGGTGGTGTTGAGCCCTTAAGGCTTTTAAGTGGTCTCGTTGACAAGAAGCCAAAGCCAGATCAGAATAACACCACTGCACTTTCACTTTGGCTTGGCTGCCGGTTCCATGTCAATAAAACTCTATGGGTTCAGGGCAGTGTCCAGTACAACATGAACTAGCAGTTTGTTTAAAGAGTGCATCATCTGGCCTTGTATCACCATTTGAATAATGTGCGCCACCAAAAAATCAATTATTATATGCATAATTGAAATCTGCAGCCCACAAAAACTTGCATTGTACAATCCAACAATATAAAATTATGTAAATAAACTATTTTCCACTGTTTTAGTCCAGTTCAATAGGCTTCTGATGAGTGAAAATGATTGTGATGCAGTTCCTAAGGGTGCCTGAAATTGCCAAAGTCCCCCCAAAAAGAAATAAATAAGTAAATGATTCAATAAATATATTCATATGCCATTAAATGCACTGAATGAATGAGGCAGAAATGTATAAAGAAATGTAAAAATAAAGTACAGAGATGGGGAAATAAATAGGGAAAAGAATACAAGGGGAAAATAATACAGAAACAAATATGTTAATACATAAATACTTTTATAAATAATTAAATAAAATGGAAAATGAATTGGAAAAGCAAATAAAAAAGTGAATTGATACACAGGTAAATAAATACAAAAGCAATCAAAGTAATTAATACCTCCATTTATTTTTTTAAATATTATTTTTAGTAGAGCCCAACCAATACTTGATTTTTAGGGCTCATGCCGATACCGATACAAATTTCCAATATCATTATATCAATATACACACATTTTTTGTGGTTCTTTTTTATGGTTCCTCAAAAGTGGTTATCAAACACAATAATATAAAATGGATTCAGGACCTTTTACAATTTAATATGAAAGTTTATTGTCTAAAGTAACTGAAATAGCTAACTTTACTGTGAGTTTCATAATTACAAATACTGATATATCTGTGATAGACCAATGTTATTTAGGAGGTCATCTGTTGTAGCAACACAACAGTCTAGCACTACTCAGTTGTTCTGTCATTACAAATCTGAACCTCCTGCTGACCAATTAAGCATCGTTTTTGTTGGCTATGCTTTATCCCGAGAGACCTGATCAGGCATGTAAATGAAAAGGTCTGTGTTGAGAAGCAGTGGGAAGTAGGAGGTAATGGTCTCTGCGTTCACCTTGTTTGGCCTCTGTGTTCTCTGATCGATCAGCTTTACAATAACAAACAAAAGGTCCTGAATAAAGTGCCCATTAGCTGTTGTGCAATGAGCTGATCCTTTCTCTGTATTGATTTTTTATAGTCAGGGCTTTTGACAGAAAGCAGAGTGTTTTTGACTTGGATTGTTGCCCTTTTAGATGATGTAACCCAACTTTCTGTGTTTAAATCTGGGCTTCATCAGACTGTTGAGGAATGGTGAGGACAGATTTGTGAAGAGACATTTGAGCTTGAAGGACAAAGAGTGTACATTCATTCATTTCATTGACTGATAAAGCTGCATTTCTTAAACGGCTGTTGACCAGCCACTTTGTGCACGATTTAGAAAACAGAAATATGTATGTTTGTTTATACTCATCTCATGTCATCACCTCAATATTTGACAAATTATTTAAAAATTTACAATACAACAATGCAGTTAACTGTGTTTATTGTGTGTGCTGCAAACTGAGACCCTTGATTGAAGCAGTTGTGTTCTGTACACAATAAAGACAAAACGACTTGAAGCCTAACAGGGTGCTTTGGGTCAGAATTAAGCCCATAAATTGTAACAGTGAAATGTGGATGTCTGAAAACCATGGCTGAAAAATGTGTCCCGTGTATACAGCCTGTAAGAGTCACTTTATCTTTACAGGCTAGGGCTTCATAAATTCTAGGACTGGGTGACAAAATCAAACATTGATATTCCACAAAATATAAATATACTAAAGTGTGTTGATAAATAGTCATTAGGAATGTACAAGTAGAACAGTCTGGTAAGTTCAGAGATTACATCACTCTGTTGTAATGCAGCTTTTATAACCAGGGAAAAAAACAACACTTATACCATATCACAATATAACAATATCCCAAATCTAAAACAATAAATAGTCTCATATAATTATAACCATGTAACATTGATGTATTGTCCCAGCCCTGTCACAGGCTAACACAACATGTAGCGTTCTAATAACTACATCATTACAAAATCTGTACCTTTGTGGTTCATGTCTACATTATTCCAGAAACAAAAAAGGTTTTTTCTTGTCACCTGATAAAAGGTGGGCTGCATCTATATTATTACATCTTTCAGTGTTTCTTTTATTGGCAGTTATGTTTGGGATTGTGGGACGGACTTTATTACAGCTCTGGTACAGCAGGCACCTGGGACCATGAGATGGCAGCTTTATGAGACCTTGCATTGATATGATTGCCCTTTGCAATATGTTTATTGTGGAAATTCATATTGCAATAACATGAAAAATGAAAACATAGTTCTGCAATTCAGCTGTCTTGGGGTGTCAAGGGTCTCATGCAAGAAAACATTGGTGAGGGATGTTCCCACTTGATAACCCCAATGACTCACTCACCCTGAAGCTCAAGTGGGTAAGTGAAAGACATATTTCATTCTCTTGTAGTGTTACAGATTAATGCAAGTGGAGCCTGATGTGTTCTCCAGTTTCCATTTGCATGGTAGCTCATTATTGTATTAAATGCTAATCTCTCAAGAGGTAGCGGTGCAATATATCCTGTGTATTGATCTATGCTCAGCCATGACCTCATTTGTCTAAAGTAAATACAGTACAATACAATCCTGGTTAATTTGGCAATGACAAATTGTTTAATATAATTCTCTGTGTCCAATCTTTAATAGCCTAGTATTGAGTTTGATTCCCTCTTTATAGTTTTCATAAACTCATTTCTTAAACATACTTTCTTTAGTTTTTTTTGCACTGGTCAGCTGCCCCTTGCCCATATCCTCTTTGCCAATGCTTACATTGCAGCTTTTACCCCAGCCTTGTATGCCCGTGAGTGGCATGCATGTTAATTGTGGTAATGAAGGTCACCCAGAGGAGCAGCTGGAGTCCCTCTCTGTATCTACAACACTCCCTGTAGGGAAGTTGCTGCCCGGCGGGAACCTCACCAGGACACGGAAAAACACCATATGCTCCCCACCCACCGCCTCACACCTTTCTCAGGACTGGCACTGAGAAATTCAACCACATAGCCTGCGGCCATGCAAGATATGTGAGATACTATGAGCTCTGCTGTCCAAACTAGGATAAAGTGCACTAAGGGATTTTTTTTTTTTACTGGTAGCAGGTCAAAAAACTAGCAAACTCAAAGAAACACAATACTAAGATACTGAAGATGTTATGAAGCGGGCATGGCTAGAACGCTGAGATGGGTTTCTGGCCACCTGATGAATGTTAAAATAAGTTAATGCTGTAGTAGTTTCTAACACATCTCCTTAAAGTAGTCCTGCAAAACCTGTTTGAGAGCACATTCAAGTGTGCTTCTTATTATCATCCATTTAATGGTACTTTAAGTACTGTGTTCAACTCCATGATAGACGTAGCAATGATAAAAATGGCTCATCAGAATAAACTAGACAGGTCACTTAGAAGTGAGAAGATAATATTGTAGATGGTGGCGCTCAGTACAGACTGTCCTTTACAGGGATTCTTGCCAACATCGCATCTAATAACTGTTTTTGTTGTGGTTGATCTTAATATACCTACTTGTCTCTAAAAGGATCCTCCCATAGTTCGTGCACATTTTCATTGAAGATTTGCAGCTGTTGCTGCTGGTTGTATCACCGCCTTTAGAATTGTTGGGAGGTCCAGGGATGATTTTCAGAACAAAGTGAACATCAGAGACTCAATTTTCACCAACAGACCAGTACCTTGTCTTATGCACTTCCCCATTTCAGTGCAACTCCTATATCTTTCTTTCTGTCCTCCTAGACCACAAATTTGGGGGTATAACTCTATGTGGTGCACACATCCATTATAGATCGCTCAGTTGCCTCTCGTTGCTGTCTGGTTGAAAACCATTTATCCTCAAAATGCCAACTTTTCACAAAGTAAGAAAAACAACGTTGTTTGGAGGAAGGTGACAATGTATTTCTGAGGTAAGCCACAGGATTTGAGTCAGTTTGGAGGATTTCTCAGCCTGTAATCCTTCCACGTAATCTGGAAATGCAAGAATAAAAAAAATCCTTGAAATGCATGGATTTACTGGACAGCACTGCCCTGCAATGTGCAATAGATAACAGCTTGGCAGAATACAGAATAACTTTTATGAAATGCAAAGGAAGATCTGCAAGTTTAATGGTTATGGATATTGAACAAAAGTTTGCACCATCTTTAAACCTGTAATTGGCAGTGGCCTCCAGGCTCTACAGTTGGGATTGTTTAAATTTTAATTACTGAATACCAACAGCAGATATTCTATGTTAATTTCTGTTTGGATTATGTATGATTGGTGTATTTTATGGGCTACACAGCCTGCTGACTACAGATCAGCCCCAGGTGCTCATTTAGTTGAGCGCATATAGTTTGTGTTGAGGTCAAATTAGGTGCAGCTCTGTCACCTTGTACAAAGTGGTGTACATTTAATTTAAAGTGCATGCAAAACCAAATGCAATCAAGACCCATTGTAGCAAATAGGCTATACGTTGTAAGACTTCAGGCCTAAACGATAACTATGACAATAACTATAACTAGATAGAGTCCACACTACAACTATGGCGACAATGACAGTGGTGAACGATATAAATGGGATTCATAGCAAATACATGAATGATAGAAACACTGACAGCTAATTAAAATCCATCTAAATTTACCACAAAATATTTGTAAGGGTGTTTGTAATATTGATTTCTAACTTAAGCCTGCCTCTTCTACATGTACGTAAACTGATGGATGGTATTTAGGAAACACTTTCCTGATGGTCTACTCTAATAACTCAGTCTTGGTTAATTATACAACTTATTAAACACTTGCATAACATACAGTAATATGAGGCTGAGACATACTGCCAAACAGTCACTGACGCTGATGGTCTCTGAAGTTCGTTGTCCTCTTTGACGACCACTAGGATAATTAATGTCAAATACAAAAGTATCAAAAGTCATCTTCAAAAGTCGCCTTCAAAAGACTTCAAAAACTGCTGCTGATGCATTGCAGGGACTATATCTTTTGAAGGAAGAGCTGTGTTAAAACTGTGAATAAAGATTATATCTCTACACATAACTTTTTCATAGCAGGTGGTCACACCAGCACCAGGCAGTCAGGGGGGGGTTGAAGTTTAGCGTTCATCAGGATTTAAAGGTTAGACAGGATGAGGGCTGGCACGTTGGCATCTCACTCTCTCCAGGCAGCTGTGTGGCTGAACAACCTGGTGACAGCAGACTGCAGGGACTCCAGTGGTCTGCTGTTGAGACTTCCTCTGTTGGACACTGGGTGGGCTCTGCTCTGGTATTTCACATTAAGGGCATGACTTGGCACCCCTGCTGGCTCCCTGACAGTCTCATATCAGTACACACTGCGTACTAGTGGGAAGCCAAGCACACACACATATACACTGAGAAGAAAATGTGTACGTGTTAGACATTTTCTCATATTTATGCTGAAGTGGAAGATGATGTCAGAACAACCGAGGATCATTTAAAAACATTGTCTGTTTTAGATTAGCTGCTCGAAATCTCTTATCACACTTGTTAGTGATTTTCACAAGATGAACTGAATTGATAATTTAATGATTTTCTCTCGAGCTTAACGCTATACTAAAGACGGAAGGAAAGGAAGAATGATATCATAGTTTAGTATCAGTTTGACAACCCCCAGCTGTTTTCCTGCGATGGAACATCATTTATGGGAAGACCAGATGGAAACTCATTGACTGAAGGAACAAATGAAACTTTTCCTGCATGTTTGTGATCCATCCTGTCAGAATAGCAATCTGTGCCCTTCACTGACACTGTTTCTGTGTGTGTGTGTGTGTGTGTGTGTGTGTGTGTGTGTGTGTGTGTGTGTGTGTGTGTGTGTGTGTGTGTGTGTGTGTGTGTGTGTGTGTGTGTGTGTGTGTGTGTGTGTGTGTGTGTGTGTGTGTGTGTGTGTGTGTGTGTGTGTGTGTGTAAAGCCCCCAGGGGACACGTTTGCTGTCTTTTCTCATACAGTCTTTACACTGTAATTCGTTCTGATCGATCAGCGATGGGCTTAAGCTTAAGATATGGCACATCACAGGAAAATATGCTATGTGCCTACCTTCAGGGAAATATGCTTATTTGCCCTCAAACTCTGTCCGATGTTAGGATCAATATCAGTTTAATTTTTGCGCATGCAGTGCAGAGATTGGTCCAGGATGTGTTTAGCATTTATTAGTTCACAGATGTGAGCAGGGGTAACCAGCTGCACTGCAACAAATCCAAAACTGCATTATACACCGTACAGAAAATGGCTTTTTGGAGCTGTTGGTGATTAAGCAGATTCCTCTCATCTTTCCTCAATACATGGAGCATAAATAAGTTCAAATGTGTGAATATGACAGGTGTGGATGTGTCGAAATGCTTTTTTTTTTTTCAAAAAATTCTTGGGGATGAATTAGAAATTTGCTAAAACAGCCACACAGGTGTCCCTAATGACCTGAGTGACTGAAAACCAATGTAAATATCCAGTGAGTGAGCCAGTCGGTCTAATTGGATACTTGAGGAAACTATTGATCTGGTTTTCAGGTTTGTTATCGTTGACATTTCTGAGCTTTTCCAATATTTCAGTCCTTTGGGGTCATTTGTTCTATTTATTGCGCTCTGTTAAATAGCTTAAACCCAACCCTCACTATCACATAATATTACATCATACATTAATCAATGTACAGATAAAGTGTAACTCAATGAGTTACAGTGAGTGTCTTTTAGGTCTACCATATCGTTTGCTCATAGATACAGACCCTAGACTGTATTTATTCTTGAGATACATCTGCTGTGACAGTGATCATAATCTCCATGAGGTGAATCCAGGTTGTGTTACAGAGACATGTCTCACACTAAACCCTAGTTGAATATGTTACTACACAAATGTATTTCAAATGTACAATCGTTCATGTTTCTATGGTTAAATCACCCTCTTTGTTCTTTCCCATGACCGCTTTGTAATGAGTAGTGAATTATTCATCCTCCTCTCCAAATGTTCTAGAGAACAGGACTAATGGATTTCAAACAAAAGTAAAGGCTAAAGGAGAGGAGAGTTTATAACATTGTAAATTAAGTGACTATCGTGGCCTGCATATTTGGGATAACCTTCCACTATTCACTTGATTTTACTACTGAACAAATCATTTTGGGAACTACCCCTCAGTTAATCATCAATTTCCAGTTTGATACAATACACATGTGCCTTACTAACCCTTTAATTGCACACATCTGTCACCACTGAATCATTTTTGAGATCCAGTTATGTCATCTGTGTTACCTTTTAGATAACTTTTGTGAATGTGGACAGCAAATGTGGGGGCCATATGAGGGGGAAAATATTTCCAGCAGAGGCATAAAATTACATCCCCCAGACTCCAGTTGTGGCCATAATTTTAGCTGTGTAGCTTTAGTTGGTGTAGAGAAAATAATCCAGGCTGCCGAATTAAAAATGTTATTATAATAACTCCTGGGCTTTGTTGTTGTTCCTTAAGGAGCATTCATAATGTAGCCTTCTGTTCTGTGCAAAAGGATGTTTTTGTAAATGTCATGTGTGGCTCAGATGACTATCTTCATGACCTTGATCATACTGCGGTCTAGATGTCTGGAGGAGGTTTATGCTGAGGAGTCCTCATGGGCGCCTGCCACCTTTTTAGCAGACTGATAGATTTTCTTTACTATCCCATCCCTCTTTGGTGACATGCCACATCGATCATGTACCCCAAAAACTTTGCATAAATCAAAAGCTTAAAGAGTTCCTGCTGCTGTGTGAATCCACATGCTTGAAACAGAGCTTTTGGGTCGTCAGCCTGTGTGATCATGATCACATTATCATAAAGTATGAGTTGGAGGTCATTTTTTAAGCATCTCACTTTGCTTTTAACTTTTGACGTAACTTTATTTTTTAGAGATTATGTTGCAGAACAAGACTCTTAAGGTAATTTAAAATGATTAAGAAATCACAGTTAAGTTTACTGTTTCAGTGCACAACGTCCTTTTAGTCAATAATGTTGATCGTTTAACTGTAAAATATCCTGCCTCTGTTACAACCTCTTTGACAGAGGAAACAATCTTATGTAGGTGATTTAAGAGATAACGGGTGTTTCAGTCTGTTGTTGGGACAGGTAATTTGCAAAGTATGGTATTTTTCTGCTCCATGTCAGACATTCTGTACCCAAACCACATCCATGTGACCGCAGTAACTGCTCTTTTAAGTTTGAACTCCTCGTTTATTTTTGTTGGTCGAGTCCTTCTCCTGTTTCGAATTACCTCAATAAGCCCAACAGAATTACTTTACACTTCAATTTTTTCTGTTGCCTTCATGCAAATCACCTACTTGCTTCTTTACCACTTGCATCTGTGCTGTCAGGGTGTGACTTACTGCGCAACAAGGAGTATATTGTGAAATTATGTGTTTCTGAAATCACACAATATATAGTATATCGTCATATCACACAGCCTTAATTCAGTTAATCATATTCATCCCTGCTGCTCATGAAGCAGGGGTCCTAACTTTACAGTGGCAGCCTGTTTAATGGAACTCAAAATATTTTGTATAGGTTTATATTTTCCACTATTGACCTTGTATTTACTCCATATTAAATATTGGCCTCACTCTGTAATCCTCAGAAAACATCAGGTGGGGCTTTAATCCTGTCTGAATACAATACACACATGGTTGGCATTGTGAATGTAGCCCTTACCCAGTCCGTAATGTATATTGACACACACACAAGCAGTAGCACACACTCTTAACCATAAGATGTAACTGTGTTTTTCAGTAAATGATGAGATGTTTTCCCTTTCGACAAACGATACAGTAGGTCCTTTTTGAAACAGAACAACAAACAAATGCCAATGCTTTTTCTAGCCTTAATCTTATGAGAAGTAGACAGTGTGTCAAAGCTGAAAGAACAAAGTGCCCTGCAACATAGTACTGCATGGTGCAATCATTTTCTTTGCTATTCAAAAAATGTCTTCAGCTGGTATAGTCCCAAAAATATCTTTTCTCTGAGTTGACCCATCAGAACCATGACGGTGAAACTTTTCCGTTTTCTTAAGGCTTTCTTAAAAGCTATAAGTAATATTTATTCTCGGGTAGTTGAAGTGAGTTTGGCAGTCTTAATCTCGGTCTCTCCCTCCATATTAAATGCAGACAGGGCTTCACTAAACCTCATCTAAAAGAGAACAGATGGGCCAGGAAATGAGATCTGGAAACGAGCCTGAACTGTATTGCTTTGATTCCCTGTTTGATTTCACTTTTTGGGCTTAAGGTAGAAATTACTGGAATGACTCACTGATGGTATTCAATCCAACTCCACAAAACATTTCAGTAATAGCTGTGAACAATTTCAGATATTGGGATAATAGATAAATTAGATGAGTAGTAGAATTGTAGTTTCGTATTCGGAGATTATTAATATTACAGAACCAAAAAGCCAGACCACCCAAACAAGAGATAAAAACTTCTGTATCTCTGAAGTGACCATGATTGATGGTAGATGGTTAGGAGGACAACGTTACAGAAAGTTGGACTTAGTTTAAAAGGAAGTGTTGCATAATAAATGAGCAATTTTGAAACATTTCCTAAAGCGGATGTTTCAGGATGTAGACAGTCAGGGAGTGCACTATATGCTTCTTTGATGAACAACATATTTGACTTCATCTGAAGCATCACAAACGGGTTGTCAGTAACCATTTCTTTCTAATACTATGTGACCCAGGTTTGACACAGAGGTTTAAGGATTTCCAGGCACATGAGTTTAGGTCATCCTGAAGAAGTAAGTGTTGAGGAATGCTCTTTGTTTTGATCGTTGAAATAGCGACGCATGCTATTGCGTGATGATATCCAGATTAGGTTGTTATGAAATCTTCGTGTATTAAGACTCACCAGAGTTTTGGCACTTACAACAGGTTTTGTATGCGTTTCATCTCTTTCCAATACAAGCTGAGAGATTGCCCTGCAAAATGTAATGACCTGACATCACGTTTTTCCTTTTTTTGTCTTTATCTCTCATTCATTCATTTCTGACTTTGTCTTCCTTTGAAGTTGAATATAAAAATCTTGAAATGCCAGACAACAAACAAAGAAACCGTGAAAACATGTAATGTTGTCACTTTGAGCCTGGTGGAGTCATGCAGAAACAATCAGTTCAGGCCAACAGGGATGGTAGGCGGATTGGTGTTAAATTCGTCCCATAGCATCACAGCGTGGGGGGGGGGGAGCCTTAGGTTGGTGCCCCACTGTAATTAAATATTTCCTTGTATCCGTGGGCTCTGGCTCTGAAGGAATGTCTACTATGCAGGCTGGGGCCCAGCCTTGAATAGCTGGGTTATTAAGTGCTCCATGGAGCACTGGGTGATGGACGAGCTCAGGGGGTCCTGATGTGGAATATAGGCCTCACAAGAGACCTTGTGTTTTCTCCCTGGATGTGCACAGGAGCAGGAAGCAAGATGAAAAAGGGAAACACAATGGCCTGCCTCTGTGGAAAGTGGGATTGGTTTCTTTGCCACTGTATTTGATGATGATGGCTTTCATTCCTTGGTTTCTCCTCATAAGATTCTGAGATGTATTGCTTGTTTTACATCGTGATTAGTACTATTGGTCTGAAGCTATTTATCACTTGCTATATGAGAAAAAAATACCCTGCATTTCAAAATCAGGTTTGAACAAATTTAAAATGACATGCAGTTGGTATCATCGCCGATCCCCCACTAGCGTAGAAAACAATGTAACATACCTAGCTTAGTTTACTGACAGGTCAAAAGAACATGCACTAGCTGATAGTGAATGTTCAGACTTGAGACTTGGTGAGTTTGTCATTAGGCCGTTTTGTGTTGACAGCTGCTGGGGAGGTTGAAGCCTTCATGAAGCCAGATTCTTTCAACATTCATTGCGTCAGCTTTTTCAGTAGCTTTTGTCCCTCTTTAACCTTATCTCCCACCTGACCTTTATGCTCAGTTTTTTCTTTCTCATCTTCTTACTGACTGCTGCTCTGATTTATTTTACTAACAGATAGCTTTAGTCTTCCTGTTACTTCATTAATCAACTCCTCAAGCTGCACTCTTCACCTCATACATCAAGGGAAAATGTCACAGTGATCAGTAGCGTGTTTGCACTGTTTCATAAGCTGTCATCAGGGCATCTCATCACCCCATAACCAAAAAAAGTGTTGCTGTCTTACCATATTACAGTTCAGATTGAAGCTTACGATTAAAGCCAAGTCAAGTTTTCTGTGATCTCAGTAGAGGAGATCGAGAAGATGAAGGAAACTAGAGAGCTTGGATCATTTATTTAGATTGCTAAATATGTTTGTGATGTAGAGAATTATTTAAGTGTCATATTACATACAGATAATATAAATATCATACCGGTTCATTAAAAAAAGTTGTGAAGCACATGTCAAAAAATGAACTCGTTTAACATTCAGTTCAGCCTCATTCTTTAACTAAATAATTTCCGAGCAGCTTTGATTTGAACTGAACTTAAAGAAGCTCTTGTGCCTCAAATGAGAGTTTTCATTTTGAGTGGCTGACGCACATGATTTGTCAAGCTTTCAGAATCCTTTTAATGTGTTGTCCTTGGGTGAATGTTATAATTGGATGGATAACAGATGTGACTGGAGGCAAGAGGCAGCTATGTTTTAAAAAGCTCATTTGGGTTTTGAATTCTTACTGTTTAAAGGAGCTTGGATGAAAGGAGCGACTTGACTTTCAAGAGATCCTCAAAGACAAAAGCTAGTTTTATTATGAACATGTGGGTTGAGCATGGTATGAACATGAGGTTATATTAGTGTCACCCTAGTGATAGTTGGGATAATTGAAATTCAAGCAAGTTCAGTTTTATTTAACGTGAAAATAACTACTTTTTCAACAATAATTCCTAATCTCCTGATGGTGTAGTCATTTTAACAGCCATTTGCGGTACCCCATGCATATTCCCACTGTGATGGTTTACAGCTATTAACAGCATGATTGTTTATAGATGATATAATGTATCATACTTTATAATAATATAATTTATAAATACAAAATCAACATTCAAACGCACTCCAATGGCATAACGCACAACAATGTGCATGAGGAATATTTCCTTGTAACATCTTGCTCAATTGCCAGCCAGCTGTGACAGACAACTAGATTTGTAAAATATTCAAATTATTACTTTCAGTCTAGGATTTGTGAAACATGTCATTTAAAGGTTCACTGAAGTTTGGCTTTGATTAAAGCAGAACTGGGAGTGTTACTGCTGCTGCTCGCTGATAAAAAATCCTTTCATGGAATGAAGATATTTAGGCGTTTAGGATTAATGTCGGCTTGATGAAAATCAAATCAGAAGCTGATGTAAATCATGCAACAAATAACTTTTATAGTAACTCAGATTTCATAAAACTGCTTTGTTAAAGTCTGTAATAAATATTTTATTGTTGTATGTTTTGCACAATGCTCCATTGTTACCATGCTGTCGTGTTAAACTAATGGTGTCTGTATCTGTTGTGTGAGTAACTTGTCCCTCCCGAGGGTTGAACGAAGCTGATCTCTATTCTATAGCTTTTATTTGCCATCACTCCCTTTTACTATCGGTGCCTTGCCACTGCCTGAGCGTTATCCCATCTGAGGAGCCTTGTACACAGCAGTCACTGTGTTTTCCAACCCCTGAATAGACTGTAGAGGCCTTTGTTCCGGGGTGTTGCTGCTCGTCTAGCCAGTGTTGTGGTTCATTCCAGTGACAGCTTCTTTCTGACGATAACAGTGTGTTCCAGCTCAAGCAGAGTGGGAGCAGCTCTAAAATGGACCTGTAATCATAGACCCAGACAGAGAAAAGTGTTAGACGTGCCCTCAGACGACAGCTCTAATAACAAGCTGCACCGTTCAACCTGTGAGGCACAGTCTGAATGTTTACCTTGCAGGATAGTGTCTTCGCTACTGAGGTACTAGACTGTTCTCTAATCCAGAAATACAACAGGCTATCATTTCAGGTTGTTGTTGTTTTTACCCCAGGAGATGGGGTTGTGAAGTATGCTGTGTACTGTGTCATCTGTGTAGTTTGAATCCACGAATACTGCCAATTTAAAAAGCCTTTTCTTAGATGACATGAATTCATCTGAACTTTCCTAAATGTACACAAGGTACATTTATTGCATGTGCATAACGCTGATCATGATTGATCTGTTTAGTTTGGCCATACACATATGAGCTCTTCCTTTAGGTCCTTTCTGGCCCTCAGCCAATCCAAACAAACAACAGTGCACACAGTACTTTGTAGCCTAGCACTTAGTCCATTAATATTTCTTACTGTCTTAATGATATCCACATGACACTGAATCCGGCCCAGAGTCACAATCTCATGTGAACCGTCCTTGCTTTTCTGTCCCCGTATGAACCAGGCCAGGTGCCAGCTCCTGCTTCTCAGGTGTCTTTTGTTCCATGCAAATGAGATTGCCATGGTAACTGTGTCTACTTAATGTCAGAGCACAGAGCTGCTTGACTGCAAACTGAAAGGGTCTGATTTGTCAAGAGATCCTCAGCCCACCTGGTTGAGATAGAGATTGTGACATGCTTCTTTGAAGTAGGACAGACGCGAGTCAAATGATTAAAAACATCTTTTATGCTTCACTAACAGGTCATCCTTAAACTGTAATCAGAAATTGTAATATAAATCTGTTTAGCAACACGATCACAGATTGCAGCTATAGCACTTACTAAAGTTTTCATATTTGCTTTTCCAGACCCCTGGAGTCAGATATCTTCCGGCACACAGGAATAAATGAATATAATGTTTTAAGAAGCATTTAAAGTGGACTGATTGGTTACACTTTATTTTACATTCCCCTATAACCTCTCTTGTTAAGCATCTGTAACTGGTGTCTTAACATACAACTACTGATAAAGAGTATACAGCAACATAGCTGTTTACATCTTTATTGATAGTTACATCCATCATAAAATCCTCAGTTTGTTATGGACTGTTTATATATAATCATTTGAATAATTTACAGGCTTAAAACATGATATTCTTGACCCTGGAAACAGTAGTTTTAAGTAAAATGAACGTGTGACTACTGGTTTTGTATGAATACAATACATTTTCAGCTTCTTGTTTGAGCAAAAGCTGCTAAATTACCTTTAGAGAGCTGCAGTAGTGAATGCAATTCTGTGATTTCCAAAATTTCAGTTAATGCTGGCTTGATGCGTATGCTGTGCACTTCTAACTAGGGCTGAAACGATTGTTTTCATTATGTCATCATTGTCATCATCATGTTTTTGCTTTTGTCTGTCCATCCATCCCATTCTTGTGAATGCAATATCTCAAGAACGCTCTGAGGTAATTTCTTCAAATTTGGCACAAGTGTCCACTCGGACTCAAGGAAGGACTACTGATATTTTGGTGGAGCTCCCACAACACATTACTCAAGAATTGAGAGGATAATTCTGACAAAATCTTACACAAATGTCTAATAGGATAAAAATTATGAAGTTTTGACATTTCATATCCAAAAGGGTAAAGGTCAGCTTCACTGTGTTAACTTAATATTCTGCAAAAAATGTTCTGGCCTTATTCAATGCCACAGCTCAGTAACAGCATCTTGACTGTTTTGCGGAGGCATACAACCTTGAGGCAGTGATTACAGTTATTGATTATTTTGCCCATATTTTCATGATTACTTGATCACTTAATTGTTGATTAATCTCTTTGGTTTATAAAATGTCAAAAATGTGAAATATGCTCAACAATATTTCCCAGAACCCAAAGTGATGTCTCCCACCAATTCTTTATTTGTCCATCTAACAATCCAAAATCCAAAGACTCTTCCTTTACTATCATAATTGACAAAGTAGCAAATCCTCATTTGAGAAGCTACATTTTACCTTGAAACGATTAATTGATGATAAAAAATGGTTGGAAATTAAATTTCTTTTGATTGACTAATCAATTAATTGACTAATTGTTGCAGTTCATATGCCTATGATTGTGTACCTGTCTACTGTATACAATCCTACAAACTTCTGTCTTATGAATTAGTTGCATCACTGCTTCTTTTCGGGTGAATCTTGGAACAACAAGTCATTCGAACATTGCAACATGGTGCCTCCCTGACTGTAGAGTTACACATTTTCTCTCATATCTGATGTTATCTTTTGTTATTCTGTGGATTTGATTTTTCATGTCTCCTCTCGGATGGCCCATTCTGCTGATTCTTATCATATGTCTGGCATGTGGAGTTAGATTTTTGAGATGCATCGATGTTGACACAGGGATTAAGTTGTATTATGTAAGAGAAAGGAAGTTATTAATGTTATGCCCATGCCGGTGGTCCAATATTTTTGCATGAATTCCACAGTTTTTCCATACTTGCTATGGCATTGGTTGTACTGGATTGTATTTGTTTTCATAATCCTTTTATTCAACATTTCCACAAACACTTGTATGCATTCATAATCGACAACCTGCACACTTCTCACATGATCATTTATGTTGTTACTGCTTTTGCTAAAGTCCGTCCTAGCGCCCACATTTCTCTTTTAACAACCACAGCTATGATAATATTTCCTTGAGGGAAAGCTGATCCTGAGAGCGTTTCCTCTGTGATGTCCGCAGTCTGCGAATGGTACAGTACGAGCTTCCCTTCAGGCTGCAGCACTCACGCACAGCCAAGCACAACAAGGGACTGATCCACTGGAGGAAGTGAGAGCATGTCACCATCAGAGCATGAGAAAGGGGCAGGGCAGGGACCCCAGCATGGCCTTCCTCTGACAGCACACATGGAAACAATGGCTTTGGCAGCCTCTCAGTGGTGGTGGTCTTACCTCGTTTCGAGATATATTATGTAGCCAAGTGGTGTTTGCACATTCTCATAAAGTTTATTATGCTGTACCATTGTGTTCAGGGTGTGAGTGCTTTGAGTGAAGCAAGTCAGAGAAGTGTGTTGTATTACTTTCACATTTGATCCACTTCAGTTCAAGTACAGGGAGGGAAAAATGTGTCTTCATCCATCTTTGTATCTTCACTCTGTACAAGAGTTCAAGCTCAGTGAACACAATCTCTACTCACCAATTAATAATTGATTAGAATGAAACGGTATAAAAAATTTCATCTCACTGTTGTTTTGACCCAAATTATCATAGTTATCAACATAACTGTGGAATTGTTAAACGAACTATTTTCCCCCTAAACATAAAATAATAACATTTGATAACAAAACTACGACCAACAGGGATGGACGCGGAACAGCCAAAATGTACCCCCTGCCACCACAAAACAATTACAGAGGATACACTGTTCATTATACCTCATCCCGAATTTCCCACAGTATGCATTGAGCTGAAAAGTTGATTTACCTTGCATTCACTGTAAAGCAGTGGCGTAATTGTCACAAAGATGAGTTTTCTTTCTGAATGTTTGCAGACAGGGACACCATTCTTTCCCTCAGAGCTCTTATAAAAAAAGAAATATGACCCAACTTCACACTTAGTTATCTTAGAAAGCTGAAAAGTCTCTGAAATGCTGTCACTTCTATTTGCCATGTTTTGTTGACACATGTTCCATGCTGCATCATGGCATCTACATGTGGGAGACTGCTAACTTTGGTTGATGCAGCTGGTAACCATTTCACTCCTCGTATTGATTGGAATTACATGGAGGAGTGGTGTTTGGAGTATTGTCTAGTTTAATATTAGTTTAGCTGAACCGTGTCACAAGATGCAATCTAGACAACACGCTTACTGTGACACTGGATATTAAGTATTGATAAAATGAGTTATAATGTCACCATGCCTGATGATGTGAAACAAATATCATCCTCCTCTCTATGATCAGTTGGTGTATCCCAGCTTGCCTCTGTCATTATTGTGTTTGAGAATTGCTCCTCAAATGTTTTTCCCTGCAGCCACGGCATCACTCAGTGGTTAAATTTAACATGAGAGCTTCTTGAAGTTTTATTCAGTTGAAAGCCTGAGTATACATTTCCTCACTGTCCTCTCCTTGATTGTCGTTTCAGTAAAGCCAGCTCCTCTAACTTTCAGCAATCGTTTAATATGCAGGGGAGCTACTCAGACAAAGTGGGAGTCAACAGCTGAATATGAAATTGATTTGAGAGGCTCAAAGGTGTCTGGCAGGTTGATTAAGACCTCAGTGTTGATGCTTTAACGATTTTGCTCCACGGCCTTGAGACGAAGGATCCCTTTCACAATTTTCACTGATGCATTTAATTATTCAGGTGTCAGTGTAATGTCTTACTTTTATTTAAAAAAAGATAAAAATCCAAACAGTGCGCTTAGATTCTGACTAAACATGAAGTATATTTTCCTCCCCATGTGAGCCACTGATCATTTAGTATATTCAGTGTTATGTAACTGTTGTAAGCCTGGAGTCCGTGTGATTGTTTTGAAAGCAGCCTCACAACAAAGCTGGTGATATGACAGGTGAATATGCTTGTGCAGGAACGTGTCTGTCAAACCCCTCAGGCGCGGGGTTCGCACTCATTCATAGTCATGATTTTTTTTTTTCATCTGTTATCTTGTACAGTGTACTTCAGGGGCAAAAATTTACACCGTTGAGCTGTGACCTGAGTGACTGCTACAGTATATTGTAAGACTACTGTTACTGTATTTTCAGCTTGTTCCATTCCTCTTGCTCTGCTTTGAGTACACTTTGCAATAAACACAAGAAATACATGCATTTTACGCAAACTGCGTATGCAGGTTAAGCTTTTCACATAGAGCTGTGCTGAAACAGTCGATTAGTAAGTTATAATACAAAATGCCAAACATTTACTACTACTTTTCTTTTTGTCTTCAATGTTAATGTGTATAATCTGCATTTACTCCCACATCAATTGACTCTGCAACAGTCCCAGGTATTTATTGGCAATGGCTGTAATGAAACCTCAACACTCGTGTGAACACGTTAATTTTAGCCCCTTGTCAGAGCCGATGATATGACGCTGGCTTGTTACTTTTCCATCTGTCTTTATTGAAGCAGCGCTTGAACATCTTTAGTGTGTTTACCCACATTTAAAAAAATCTTTTAAATTTTAGATTTGGGTGTAAAACTGGTACAGGGCAGATGGATGGTCTTCTTGAATACTTATAGTGTGCTTGTGGGAGTCTTTTATCTCTCAGCTACCAGTCCTCCTCTTACCAAGTGAGAGCAATAAAACCCCATTTCAACTTAATCACTTGGGGAAAGTTAGTGGTTCTGCGCTGTAGTCCATCATCTGCCACGACTGTAGCTCAGAGACAAATTATTCTTGCTGGGAATTGGATGACCCGAGTTTCTTGACTCCTACCCATCAACACACTGGTTCATTACATTCAGCTGTCGTCCTCTTTATGAAATTTTCTGGTTTCGGGAGCTTCTATTAGCCTTCTGTGTGACCCAAGACAGATCTGAACAATCACTTCATCTGTTTGTCATGGCAGTGGCTGTCTGTTTGAATAAAAATCATTTCTCAAAGAAAAGATAAAACAGAAATGAGTGCCAGTCTGCATGTATTGTATCTGTCTGTGTCAGTCTGTCTCTTCCACCCTACAACCTCAGGCCAGCACCTTGAGTATTAAGTGCAGCTGTCTAAATGGATACACAAAACGTATCCAAACATCTTTCCCCTCTGGGGAGTTTGCTTACAGAATATGTCACCTGATGTAACACTCGGCCCTACCTATATTTTCAGAATAATTTCCAGGGAAAGGTGTGGTAGATCTTTCACAACACAACATTGAACTAAAGGAATAATGTAACATGGCAACCAGCTGGGATGCTCATGATTTTTGGAAGGATGAGAAGCAGAGCTAAGAGCAACATCAGTGAAAGTGACCCGTACACTTCCCTCTTTAGGAGATGACACAATGGCAAATGTGGGAGGGCGGAAGCAGAGGGTCACTGCCGGGGTTAAACAAACAACACAGGAGCATTTTGTGAAAAGTCCAGCAGTCCAGATACATGATATAACTGCGGTTTCGTTATCTGTATGGGAAGAGTCAAAGGAAGATATCCATGAGAATAAAAGTAAAGATACTGTAATGCTGTTGCTTGGCCTTGCTAGACTAATTTGCAAATGTGTATTAGTCTGGATCCTCTCATTTAATGTTTGATTTTCCAGGGGTGTTATTGATTAACGCTGACCAAAATGTCTCTGGATGTAATTAGATAGGTCTACAACCAATAAAAGCAACAAAACAAGACCTACAACAATCAGAGCAACACGAAGTGTGATGTAGTGCTTAGCAACACATGCAAGTTGCAGTGATATTTGGTTTGTTTTCAAGGAGGAAATTATATTACTCAAATTACAGCTAAATCACAGCCAAACATTACCCTAAAATATGTTTCTGACAACATTTGAGGCAGGAAAGGAATGAAGGTTTTCGGCACTTTACCACAGCTTTGTTAGTTACTCACCATGTAGGACAAACTCTTAGGTCATATACTGAAGTACAAAGAAACACCTTGAAGAATATGCAGGCAACATACTTTTTCTAGATTGTACAGATGTTATCAACCAATTAATAATGATTTTTATTGCACCACCTGATAAAACTCCACCCAATAATACCTCATGATTGTAATGGAAGCACAGTGTTATGCCACTGTTGGATTGTGTTCTTGTGTACTTTTCTCCTGTGAATTGTTTAAAAGGCAATACCTCCATGCTTGAATGCAGTGTAATTTGTTACTAGTGTAAATGTAGGCCGCACTGTTGTAGAAGAAATAAATCACTTCCGTCAAGAGAAATGAGTTGTGTCCAGCACAGTGTAAAAAATACTCAGCAATTTGTACTTTGACAAGAACAATATAACCAAGTGATTATGTTCTCCAAGGCAGTGATGCGGAAAAAATGTTGCTCAAACAAAACACAAACTCATAGCATAGTATACTCTATGTAAGCGTATTGCACACATTTTGGCAGGATAAATATAAAAGTCCATGTTTACAGGGTTTGTCTGTTCATGGTTAGGCTGTCTTCTCATAGGAAATGTTATCATGCTCTCTGTTGCTGTTGGCTCCAGAAGTGAAACGTCTATTGTTAATGGATCCCTTTGTTTCCGCCGCCCACAAAAGGAAGCCTGTACATCTGCTTAACTCTAATATTCCTCATCTTGTGACCTGAAGTGTCCAATTATCCTAATCTAAACTATCACATGTGGACATACAGGCTGCAAGTTACACCTAAACCTGCAATTTTGGGTTTGTGTTAATCATTTAAAAACACATCTTCATTTTCTTTCCACAGTGACAAATAAGAAACCCTCCCACGTATCCATCACGAAGGTGAAGCAGTTTCAAGGATCGTCTGCCTTCATAAAAAGGTCACAGTGGACGGTTGACCTTCTGCGGCAAGTCAATGGCATTGACCCGAACAAAGTATGTTATTTCTTAATCCGCTTAAACAACTGCTACTTTTTGGATCGCTTTTGGGTCAACCTGATAATTGCTGATTTAAATTTCTTTTACCTGATTACTCTTACTCATGCCTCTCTTTTGCTGGTATTCTCTCCAAGGACAGTCCAGAGTTCGACCTGACGTTCGAAAATGCTTTTGACCAGTGGGTTGCTGGCTCAGCAGGAGAGAAGTGCACCTTCATCCAGATTCTTCACCACACCTGCCAGCGCTACAGCTCAGCGCGGAAACCAGAGTTCATCAACTGTCAGTCCAAACTGCTGGGGGGTAAGACAGCTAATGAACAAACTCTGCTAACTGTCCTTTGTCAATATTTCTGTTAAGAACAGAGTGGCTCTGCGATGCAAGAGTTGCTGCTGTCTCACTGTGCTGTAAGCCAGTCTGAATCTCATTATGTATGATGACAACCAACACCTGGTGTGTTTTGAAAATGCATGTTTATTCCTCGTACACAGCATCTGTTGAGTGCTCTGCTGAAGTGAGGTCAATGAGTATGTCCAACAAAATACATCAGCTGTGAATCAAAGCAGCTGTCACAGATCAACTGGTTTAAAGCACAGATAAATACTCAATGCAACACTCAATGATTATGATTCTTTATTTATGTGATGTTGACACGTTTCATTGTGTGCCTGGAGTGGTTTGCGACTCATTATTTTTCAACTGTTTTCCACTTTTCATAATCACATTAAACATCACAATAAGAGCTGTAACATGCCCTTAATTATTGACACTGATTAAATCTGAGAGACTGTGGAAAAACAGTCAGTTGAAAGCTAACCTCTCCCTTTTGAAAATAATGTTCATTTCATGCCCAACTAATAAGTGAAGACAGGCTGAACAAACAAGTCAAAACATAACAAATTCCCAAATGTTTAAGGCACGAAACATGTAAATGCAAAACCACACAATTGGTCATTTCCTGCCTGCAGATTTTGTGTTTGTTACCCAGGCGGCGGAGAGCTCTGGTGCTGGTCGATGGTTTCCTCTACAGTGAAACCCAGTAGAGAATGTAGCATCCTGAGCGGTTTAATCAGATATTGATCTGTTTATCCCCAAGCTTCATCTTTGAGCACCATTCAACCTGTTGTATTATTCATGGAATTATTTATGGAAACGCATCCCGAATGTGCCTCCTGCAGTGTGTCCATCTGCCCCACATATTCAAGAATCAATTTCCAGAAAAAGATGTTTTGTGAAAAGAAAAAAATTGGTTCACTTTGCTGGATTTTAAAATTCCAACTGTTGCACAGCAAATCTTGCAGCGAACAAGTCACATCACTAAATAGAGCCGATAATATGAAGCTAAATTGCTTTCATTGAGCAGCATTTACAGACTACAAAAGAAGAAGGAGAAGAGTGTGGACGCTTTGTACAGATTCAGAGAAACACAACACAATTGCAAATTGAAATACGTGTTCCACACGGCAGAGGTACCTTGAAGTACAAGTATTAACAAAACAAAACTTATCAGAGCTGTGGAATATTAAATCATCCATCTTTTCTCATGACATTTAACCATTCTACTACAAGTAGTTACAAGTTATGAACTTCCTTTTTAAAATACAAAAAAGTTTGAATTATCGGTTACCTTCTCGGTATCGGCCACAACAAGACGCAAAATAGATAGATTATTTGGGATGTGTGGGTGAAACCGCAGCTTCGCAAAGTATTATTTAACATACAGTGCATGGCAGAGGGATGAGACTGAGAAATAAGCTATAGTTACTGTCAAATTTCCTTAGCTCATATTTTTTCCTACTCATTGTGTGGGAACCCGCGCTCTATTCATTGATGATAAAGCTGCCCGATCTCTTCAACATTCTGTTACATTGCCTTGACCTCCCTCCTACTCTGAAAACCATGTCCATATTTAACTTGCTTAAAGTCACCCTGGTGCATACTAAAGTCTCTGTATGTGTAGGTGTGAAGGTAGTGGTGTCCCAGAGAGCACTGAACCTGGGGTCTTTAGAGTAGGATGGATTATGGAAAGCAAATGTTGAATCAACCACACGCCTCCAGTAAATCTCAAAATGACACTTAGAAGCCCTGCAGCATCGTTTAAACTGCACAAAATTGAAGAGAGGATTATTATGAGACATATAACATCTCCCATGATATAAATGCAAGAATGGGGGAAAGAATTTACCCACAAACATCTATTTAATATACTTTTCAGAGCCACACCTGTAGCTTTGTAGAAACAGCTACAGTATTGATCGAGCTATGATAATACTATCCATGTCCACCTGGCCAAATGATCTGAAAATGAACCCTGGCTCTCAGTGACTGGAGGATACTGTGTGTGGAGGATGAGAAAGTTGACAGCTCACCTTGCACATTGTGACAGGAGGAACAGACGGGACGCCAGCCGGTTGCCAACTCTGTCCACTCCAGTTTAAGTCTCACACCAGTGCAAAACAAAAATCATGACGCTGCTCAGGTGTGGGACCATAACTGTGGGAGACTCGATCTGCAGAATCCTCTGGGATGGCAGCCCCCAGAAAACACAAAATGTAGATAGTTATGGCACACAATTCTGGTGATACACTGTTAAATACTCTAGAAGGACATGCATGTTTTGCAAATCCCTCACAGTTTTGTTCTTTATTTAATTTACTTAATCTCAAAACTGTTTCCACGTGCTGATTATGTTAGTACAAGAGGTCCTGTCAAAGTTAAGATCTTTAAAATGATAGTTAACTGCCAGAAAGTAGCCAGCTCATCCATGCATTACATCTGTTAAGTAATATTTAACATTTAATCATCAGGCGATTTTATCCCGAGTTTAAAAAGGTTTTTAGGGTTATTGGAGAACTTGCCATTTTGATGATGTGAAACATTTCAGCAAAACTCAAGATTAAATTATTTATATCGGACTGCTTTTATCTGCCTCCCTTATGTATCTGTCAATACCCATGTGCCTTGTAGCTTATGCTAATGTATTCTAGGTAAAACACTAGGTGAACTGAGTTTTACAGGCACACATTTTTGGTCCTTGATGAGGCATGTAATTGGTCTGGAAATAAAAGCAGTTACTTTGCTAATTGCCTTGTTATCAGTGCCGACTTGGGCAGCTGGCCACACTGTTATATACGCTGTTACACCCCAATTCCCACCTGAGCTTTTCTATCTCACAGCATGGATTCATGAGTCTAATGTTAAATCAGTGGGCCTAAAGTGGATGCTTTTAAACCCTTAGCATTAGGCAAAAATGTCTCCCTGCAGTTTATGCAACATGCTCTGTGTGAGGGCTGCAATCAATGGTTGGATGAATTAATAATTAAACCTTTTCACAGTTTCACAGTGTTTTTGCATGACATTCACAAAGAACTGAATCCTCAACACTCAACTCATGATCTAATAATCCAAAAACAGTAACCCCTCCGACTAATTTCAAAACTAAATAATGTTTTGAATATCAAAGCTGACTTTTGATATTTTCTCACCGCAGAGGACCAAGCTGTAGATTCAGTCATTTTCCGTTGCAAGGTCTATTTGAACAGAAAGAGGAAAGAATTTGTTGCACACCAAGGTCATCTACTAAGACGAGGTAAGCCGGTGTTACAGAATACAAAACTACTTGGACTAAATGTAAAAAGTTACATCTCTTATTGTATCGAGTTCCTCCAGAAATGAAAGTTTTTAGGGCTAATTTAAACAAGTGTATCCCTATGGAGCTAAATCAGGGTCAAATGTTTTGTACTTGAAAAAGTAAAATTTGAAACTGAAATTTCAAGTTTTGATCTTGAATTTTGAAAAATACATCAACGTATTCAAAATAAAAATAAATGTACAAAAAGTTTTTTCAGGTTAAAAATAATTATGATCAACTCTGGTAATTCTTTTGAATAAATCATTTATTTTCATTTTTCACTTTCATATGTTTTGATATTTGGGATCCTATTTCTTTCAGTTGCATGTTTTATCTTTTCAGATTCAAATCTTAGTTTTTTTTCAGTTTCAGATCTTTCTTTTTCAGTTTCAAATCTTTTTTTCAGTTTCAGATCCTTTTTTTTCAGTTTCAAATCTTTTTTTCAGTTTCAGACTTTTGACCCTGATCTAGCGTGGGGGGCGTGGCATCAACTGAGAGGGGTGTGGAATCATGACAGACAGCTTAACCAAAAGGCTACAGACCTTCCCCTATCATGTTGCCTTCAGGGAACGTAGGATCTAAAACGATTCGGCAACGCCACATGATTGGCAGTGAAAAAACTACTGTCAGTGACAAACTTCCATTTGCACACCATGCACGAATATCCTGCACAGCTAAAACTGTTTTAATTTCCAAGGCTGTTTAGATGTGAGATGTGGAAGCTGTTTTAGACAGTACTGAGGACTAATTGTAGTACAGGAGCGACAAAATCACGCCAGATTGTGCACAGACACCCACACTTTAAGTACTGAAATGTCCGACACGTAGCACTGGACCCAGCACACAGGTGAGAAAAGTAAGGTTGGGAAATCATGATAAATATCAAAATGAGAGGTCGTTTTGTGTTTTTTTCAGCGCCCCATGCACTCCTGCAACCACAAAACAGCACTACCTTTAATCAAATTAACAGCAGTATCAGTGTTTTTCACGCAATACATAGGCATATAACATTACTGCCTACAACTGCGTTAGCAGCCACTCGATGCTAACGTTGGCCCTATGCTTAACCTCTAGCTTTGACAATTCACCACTTAAAAGATGTCAGAAACATTGTATGTTGTTACAAAACGACCTCTCATTTTGATATTTATCACGATTTCCCAACCTTACTTTTCTCACCTGTGTGCTGGGTCCAGCAGGTGAGCCAGCAGAACCGGACGCCATGGCCAGCGGACACTGCGAGGCATTCACAATGCTACGTGGAAATCGGACATTTCAGTACTTAAAGTGTGGGTGTCTGTGCACAATCTGGCGTGATTTTGTCGCTCCTGTACTACAATTGGTCCTCAGTACTGTCTAAAACAGCTTCCACATCTCACATCTAAACAGCCTTGGAAATTAAAACAGTTTTAGCTGTGCAGGATATTCGTGCATGGTGTGCAAATGGAAGTTTGTCACTGACAGTAGTTTTTTCACTGCCAATCATGTGGCGTAGCCGAATCGTTTTAGATCCTACGTTCCCTGAAGGCAACATGATAGGGGAAGGTCTGTAGCCTTTTGGTTAAGCTGTTTGCCATGATTCCACACCCCTCTCAGTTGATGCCACGCCCCCCACGCTTGTGTTGTCATTGTTAGGGCTCTACTGTAGTTAACATTTAGAAACACCAAGCTTTCCCCTTTATGCTCCCCATGGGCCCAAGGTCAACATTTCCCTGGTTCGTGTTGTCACTGTGTGGGGGTTGAGTACACGCTGAAAGGGATTTCAAGTTCCCATATAAGGGTTATGTGAGTTATGTCCACTGTCCTTGCCCCTCACTGTCAGACTGTGTGTGCAGAGTCACTGAGTAATACTGTGCAGAGGTAAATCGCACTGTGATGTACAACATTCTGTTCTTTCACAAATTAACATTAAAGCTAAGCCAAGACTGTAATAATGGGAAACTGTGGCTGTTTAATGCATTGTGTGATGTTGACATTCATCTGCTGATTAAAGCCATTTAGAGTAGGTTGTTCATGAATACCTAACAGCTATTTTTCTGTCAGTGTTGGCACGACTGTCTGGTACATTGAGGACAGGATGTGCCTGTTTGCCCTCATAGGTGTCCCTTTGACATGCTGGTTAAAAAAGGCTTCAGCGACGCACTGTGACTAAAACTAAAGGCCGGCTGAGCAAGCAAGGTCGAGCCTTTCCCCTAATGAAAAAATGTCAGGGCCAGTTTGATCTTGCTTTCTCTGGGATGTCAACCAAGAGTCATTCAGGCTACACATCAACTTCACTCCAACGTAAAAGTGATTATCTGTGGGATGCATACATATATGCATTAAAAGTAATCAAATGTAGTTCAAGCAGAGGGACCAGTATTATAATACAGAATAATTACTTTTTATAATAGGATCATTCTTCGTAGACCTCAGCACCAGATCACACATTTTAAATTAACAATTGAGTTATAGTTCAATTGTGTTTATGTAGGTCGAACTGGAGATCGCCTGTGACTGCTGATGCAAAGCAGATCAAGTTCCTGGATGCTGGTGGTGGTGAAGATGGGACGGAGCAACATTGTGATGTTTGAATGACAACAATAGACATATACAGTAGCATGTGTATATACAGTTTATATTTCATGGGGAAGGAGTGGTATGAGGGGAAAATGATGGCTGAATGATTGAGAAAAAGGGAGAACTGCCTTGTCTAAAAGGTTTGGGAGTGACCATTGAAAAAGGGAAAAGAGAATGAAGTGTGGAGGGAATAACTGCAGGAAGAATGTGGAGAAAAGTGATTGGATAAAAGGCTATAAAGAAATAATAGATGTGTGTTAGGATTGCCGGAGGGAGGTGCCCTTACTGTTTGAACCTCTGCTATAGTTTCATTATGCTGCTGTGGATAATGTCAAGATTTGCATTAATTAAACTGCGGCGGGGTTTATCTTGCAAGAGGAGAGCTGCACAACTGTGTCTTTAGGCCCATATGATGTTGATAACATTAACGATTTCTTGTTCATTTTTATCTAATTTTATACATCATTCCTTTTTGCATAATCTTGAAGTCCTAGTGACGGACAACCAAATGAAACGCACTGCTCACTTAAAATTAAAATAGGAAATCACTGGGTTTGAACATGGTTGGAAACATTTGGGATAAAATACACAACTAAACAAAATATGTATATAACAAAGGTCTAGAAGTCACTTTTGTTTGGAAATGTTAAATATTATATATTTTAAATAAGAAAACTTGACAGAAGCTTTAAAAGAGAGAGGCTTTCCTTTTCTTTGGCCTTCATACTGAGTTATTGTATTCAAATTATTTACTAAATCATTTTAAAGCCTCCACTTCTCAGAAAGTGCTGCTACTCACACACAGCAAATGAAACCTCCATCTGTTTAATTTAAAAAACAAATTAAAAGACCTTTTTTTTCTTCAAAGTAACATTAAATTTAAGTGCAGTTTGGGTTCTGGTGGAATTTATCAGATAATTGCAGTTATAAAATGGAAATATGTGAAGGTTGAAAATATTGTCAATGTTTAACATGTTGAAATTGTGTATTTTGAATTTTGAATCACCCATAAATTGGTCAAAAATATATTTTTTGCCTTTTTAAGTGCACTCAACTTGCATTAGTGTGAATAGATGAGTCTTGATTTTTTTATTTCCCTGCTGTTTACTGCTAGTATTGACATGCTTTAGCACTTGTAATTAACATTAAGAACATCTAATCATGTTGAATGTCCTCCCTGTGAATTGCAAGTACATAAATCTACCGTAAAATAGGTGATGGGATGTTTTAATTCTGCCTGTCTCATATAATGGCAGAAACTGGGGGAGAAAAAGACCCAGGTTGAAAATAACAGCAATTACTGGGTGCTTCAGAGTCAAGAGGCTCTTGTATGTAGGTAAAGCTGTGAATGGGTTTGAGATCACTCACAGAAATCCTTAACAGAATGTTTAATATGTTTCTTTGGATGAATAACCGCAGCCTAAAGCCCTCTGGCAATATCTGGGTGTAAGGAGAATTTTTGATGGTACTTGTTGAAGTGCCGATAAGTATGTGCTCCCTAATACTTTAAAGAAATTAATGTAAGAGTCTCGCTCCCTTCAAACACCCACACATATTATACCCTACAGCATTACTAGCACTGAGATCATACGATCCTGTTCGCTGCCGCTTTAGCATGTGTTGTTTGAATGGATCCTTTTTGTGTAGGTGTGTTTTGCTCTTGATGTTAACCATCCAATCTCATCAATCCCATATGCTTTGGGAGTAAATGCGACTCGGCTGTCAGCATCTGGTGAAGTGTATCTGACGTGTTCTTGATGATAACCATCAGCTTATTTTCTTTAGCCTGTAATCTAAGGCTTACAGCAGAGCTGGGAAAGACGGGGTTGATGTTGAGCGCTTCCTTGTTATGTACGTCTTTGCTCATAGTTTCTGTTTTCTACAGGACTTTGTTGTCAAAATACAACTTGCCTTTTTGTTCAGTCTCAATTGTTGTCATGGAGTATAGCAACAAAATTCCTACTGCATTGTTGAGAGAGGCGTGTACTAGGTTCGGTACTGTAGGTCAAGCTCAATCAACAATGCAACAAAAAGCTCTTCTTTCAGATTTACCAGTACAACATTAATGTCATTAAAATGCAGAATGCATTCGGTCTTCAAAGTATCATAAAAGAACCGCTGCTATCCCCACTGATAACAGTGATGGCTGACCAGCTCCCACTTTAAGTTAAGAGCCACTCAGGCTCAAAGTTTGGATCATAACGATAGCGCTACATAACATAATCTACTCCTACACATGTTTCATTCAGCTCCTGATGCTGCAGCCCTTTCATAAGCTCTCCAGAATGTCTCCACCCAGCCTTCTCTGTAATTACATTCTCCACTGGGGGAGCCCACGCTGCAACCTGCCATTGATCTCGCAGAATGGAGAAGAAAAAAAGGCACCAGAGAAAAGGAAAGTGGTGTGCAGACAAATAAAAGAAGATGTTCTTTGAGTGCATGGTATGGAGGGGTTGTGAGGGTGGGGGTTACATTAAGGATGACGGGAGTATTACTCCCCGGGCTCCTCCGGAGAAGCAGAGGATTAAGAGGAATCTGTCTGAAGGTGAAAAGGTCTTATCCTTTCTGGTGAAGCTCCACAGAGAAAGGATTTTTTTTTTTTTTTTTACAGCTAGAAGCAGAGGAGACGTGTTTTTTAGTTAATGTAAACCAGAATCCACATTTACTATGTACAAGAATTACACTTGAACTTTGCTTAAGGCAACAGGGTCCCTGTTGTAGTTAAGAAAATAAATATTCACATTGTATTGTAATATTTAAAGTTTTCATTATTCCTTCATTATTCCATAATTCGTCCAGATGTGTTTGTTATCTTCAGTGTGGCCTGTGGCAGTGTGTGGTTCATTTACTGTAATCTCTGGAAAACTGACTGAAGGAAGGTCTTGTGTTCATGTGTTTAGATTTATTTTTGTGTGCACAGGTGTGTGTATGCGCATCCATCTGTGTGTTTGCAACGCAGGTGTATCTCTACACAAACTGCTTTGACTTTATGAAGTTAACTTCTTTTGAAGGAACACCAGCTGGCCTCGCCGTCTGCTTTTGGGCTGTCATATAACCCACTGCAGGAGAGCCGTCCCAATTATCTGTCACTCAGCCTACCTGCTCTGATGCCATGGGACGTACACTCACTATATTGCAGTTTTCCTGCGGGAGTAGATAGAATCAGGCTTGTCAGGTCTTAATACAGGCGGTACCTTCATGCTTGGCTCGGCCTGTTTCTCCTCCTCAAACTCATTTACTGTATATCTGAGGGTATAGAGCTTGGAAAATCAAATCTAGCTTATCTTTTCTCTGGGAGTTTGTTGTGTTTTTCTATCATTTTTCACTTTTTAAAGTTAGGTACAGGAATAACTATGTTAAACCTTAATACCCTAAAGATATACATAAAAATAGACAGAATAGTCATCCTAATCATTTTCTAATTTGCCATTGTGAGCCCTGTGGTGCTGCTTTGGTGTTGTAATTAAAAAATGACTTGTCAGGCCCTGGATCACCACAGACTCAGGAAAATGAAGGTTTCAGTTCACAACTTCAAAACCAGTGCACATTTTGCACACGCTGCAATCATATGCATCTACATAAAATGACAGATTATACCCCACTGGAACAATGCAGCTGTTTTGCCAATAAAGAGAAAGCAGCAGGAAGATTGCTGCTGCTAGTCTGGTTGCTAGCGTGGTGCAGAACAGCAGTGCTCTCGACGTGTGGTAGATTAATGGCTTGTCAGAGGAAACATCCGCAGGGCTGCCACGGCTATCGGAGGATGTGTTCTCTGCCTTATATCCACTACTGGGTCTCCAGAGCTGTCCATGCAGACAACCACATATCCTCTCTGTATAACACAGAAAAGAGGAGAGTGATCGCAAAATTCAAGCTTGAAGACAAGCAGTGCTGAATGTCACCAGGAGTGACATACTTTCTTAAAGAGACATTAAATCAGGTGTCACACGTGTTGTTGTTGCATACTTTGAAGTTTGAAAAGGTTAATTTCACTTGATCTTTCCTTGAAATGAATCAGCTTTGAGAAATCTCATTAGCCACCTTCCCACGTCGCACCTGATAGAAGACATTCACGTTTTTCGTCCTTCATCATTAACGCTAATGCTCAGGGTCACTGATTAAACTACAGCCATCTAATGTCACAGGTTTATTTGTCACACCAAAGAAATCACAATTTCTTTCCCCTTTTGTCTTTTCACTCTTCTTCTTCGCTTCACTCTGCTCCATCTTGCTCCTCTCCTCCCCAAAACCCTTATCTGCAGGTAACAGTATACTACACACAGCTGCAGACAGCGTGACGAGTGCCGTACAGAAGGCCAGCCAGGCTCTGAATGAGCGTGGCGAGCGATTAGGTCGGACTGAAGAGAAGACTGCAGACATGATGAACAGTGCCGAACAGTTCGCTGTCACTGCACACAAGGTGAGGCGATATGTTTGCAGGATACATTACAGTGCATAACCTCAGGGTGGGGCTTACTACGATGCTTTGAGATTCTGACTTCAAGTCTCACCTCTTGTGTTATGTAATATGTAGTCATTATTTTACGTGCATCAAAAAGGCCAAACATTTCACTTAAACCTGAGGATATTTATACGAGTTGCTTCATTGTGACTCTCAGCAGTGCTTCTCTCTGCTCTGGGAAGATAATGATTATTTTTTTCTTCCCTCATTTACTGTCTTTGTAGTTCTCTATAGGGTGTTCCCTCACCCTCTATCCATCCCATATCTTTTGTTTTTCAGGAAAACTAATTGCATACTGTTTAATGAGGCTATTGGCATAATATGATTGTTTTTATGGCAAAGTACAAGAAAAAAAAAATCTATTGCTTTGTTACACGCACACCTGATAATGATCCTCATAACTGTCTTTCTAATAATACATAGAATATAAGACATGCCTGGGTTTGCAGCTGCAACGTCAAGCTGTTAGTGTGCTGATAGACATGCGCTATCTAAGAGCGATGCATAACACCATGCTAGGGATAGTGGGATAATTGAAAGACATTTCAAGAGCCATGCACGGCCCTCTTACGGCTCACAGATGAGCTTCCCCACCGTGATGAATTACAAAAACTGTGATAAGCAGAGAAAAATGCCTCGGGTCTGGTGGTTCTAGAAGAGAATGACTGTAGAACCCCTGTGAAGAATCACTCAAGTGCCGGTGTTTCTCATCTCACTCGCTGCTATTAGCTTTCATATTATACGTCTTATAACTTGGCATTTGTCTTGTCATTATCATCAAGACTCATGGTGTTGCATGTCTGAAGCTCTGTGTTAACTTCTTGACCTTCTGTATTTGATCCGTTTCATTTCTGTCTGAGGATGACTTTGATCAGAGCTCAACTGGGATTTGAGTTCTTCCTACTTTTTCAACTCATCTGCATGTATTGTAAGACCCCTGCACACAGTGTATCTTCAAATTATAGCAAAGTGCAGTACTGTGAGAGGGTGACCTTGACTCTTTTTCTCCGAGTTCGGTCAGCAATCCTATTTCTGCACCTCACTGTTACAGCAGCCGATTCAGCTGCGCTGCTCAGTTTTAATCACAACTCTTCATTTCTGCATGATGCTCTACTGCCCCCTCTTGTTAGATCTGTAGAATTCAGTTCTCCTCCTTCTACAGCAACAGACTCAAATCGAACTCTGTAGTCTTTATGTGTGTAATGCATGTTCATGTGGATGTGTGCGTCTTCCATTATCACGTCTACTTTCCCCGTGGCTTTGTGTATTAGATTGGTGGTCATCTCTCTAACGAGTCTCCAGTCGAGCCCATTAGAACCTTTGTTAATGAGATAAATTAAGTTGCCTTGCCATTGCCTGATTCAACACAAAAACAAAACAAGACCCCTGGCTGCCTTCCAGCACCTGTCTAATAGACCTCAGCACCATATTTTTCAGTTGTTTGCTCCATAAAATGTCAGAAAATGGTGAATACTGTGGATCAGTATGTCCTAACGCCCAAGGTGACGTCCTCAAATGTCTTTACTTGTCCAGAACCCAAAAAATATTCATTTTACTGTCATAGAGGAATAAAGAAGCTGGAATCAGAATTCTGTCGTTATTTGGTTAAAAAAATGACTCTAACCGATTAATCGACTATCATAAAAGTTAGCAATTAATTTAATAGCTGAAAACTAAAGGATTAATTGTTGCAGCTCTACAAATCTATAATTTGTTTCCTCATGTTCACATGCTTGCTGTTGCTGTTTTTACCAAAGTCACTCAACTCATAGGGTTATAATAATTCTCACTGTACTCTCTGCACCCTCCCCAATTTTTCTACAGCTTGCCATGAAGCACAAGTGTTAAACCACTGCCAAAACCAACAGGGGGATGGGGATCAACAATCGCCAGTCGCTGTACAGGAGAAGGATTCCAGATTTTATTCTTTTTAAAGATTTTAATATGATTACTCTTTGTTAACAATGTTAACATTTTAATGTTTTGGGTTATTGTATTCTGGTGCATCTTCTAATGGTGACTAATCGGGGTGGGGGCGGGTGGGGGTAAACAACGCTACGTATTGGATAACTACAGCCACTCAAAACACTTCCCCTCTTCATGCGCTCCGACACTAATGCGAGTGCACACATGCTGACAAGTCATTATCAATAATCAGTCCAAGACGAGGAACAGCTTGTCTCACAGGTTATTAATTGTTGAGAGTTATTTATGAGCACTGCAGTGATTATGCAGTCTGATTTATGAGTGAAGGACCCTCTCATCAAAAATATATAACACACATACCTGAAGATAGCCTTGATTTTCCTACCTGATGCTTTTTAGGTTGTACCCACATGAATATTTTGGCAACACGTGGGAGATGTGAGGTGAAAGGAAATCATCTCATCTGTAGAGAAAACAACATTAACTCCTCCTGAACATCAATATATCCAAGTTTCCTTCTCTCCTTTGATTCGCAGACATTGCAGTGTTTCGATCTGTTGTTCTGTCCTTCATTTCAGATGTGTCAAACAGTATTAGTCAAAAATGTTTTCAATATATTGTTTCGTAAACTGCGTATGAGACTGATTGAAGTGGTTTCGATGGCAGAATATATGACTATTTTAGTCCTCCCTTAGACTTGTTTATCATTCACGATCAACCAAATCTACATGGAATACAGTTGCCAAATTTTTTGGAAGTGTACTTGAAGAGCTCCCTCTTTAAAAAATAAGCTTTTTAAGTGTAGTAATTTATGTTAGAAGGGAGGGCAGGGGCAGTTCAATAAACCAGCTTCTGCATTGTAAAAAGCAAAGTAATTCTTCTAGTACTATTATCTCAATGTCTGTAGAGTTAACTTGTCCCATGAACGTGGGATGTTTTGAAATGACTCCCGGCTGACTTTCAACTTTAAACATTCAGTAGTCATACTTTATGCTTTTTGTATAATTTGAGTTAGATATTACAATGATGTGTATACTGGTAGATAAATGAGAAAATATCTCAAATAGCAGCAGCAGCAGCAGCAGCAGTGTGTAGTAGTTTATTTTTGTGTCATTGCTCTCACACTGACTGTAACTTTGGCTTCCTCATGCTCACAATCGAGATGTATTTGATTCTTTTTTATATTTTTAATTTTATAATTCATGATGTTACGATGCACCGACAACCTTATCTTGCAGAGCACTGTTGAGTTCATACTGAAACGTTCCAGTTGCCTAAATGTTTACTGTGCTTGTATTCCTCTCTCTAACACTTTGGATGTTTATTGTTTTAATAAAAAGTATATATAAATATATATAAACAGTGTCCTTTTTATAACCAGCTTTAACCGTTCCATCAAACAATGGAATCAGAAGTTGTAAATTTTTTTTGTTAGGTGTTCTTTATCATTGTTATTGCATTTGTGTGTTTTACTCAAATGGATTTTCTCTACTCATAAACGATAAGCTACCACAAGCTCACAGGGTCGTTATGTAATTTTCTCTGTCTGATGTGCTCGGTCTCACTTCATGCTTCAACGATGCTCTTATCACACTGATCACAATTCTCTATAATACTGTATGATGTTAAATAAAGTCCAATCCACAATCAAAATAAAATGGTTCTTTATTAAGTGCCTTTTGCTGTTGATGTCACACCTCAGTGTTCATACTGTCACGCTTAATGTGGCAACCCAGGGTAACACTGCCTCAGAGGATCAATGAAGAAAAAGTATTTTTAAGGTATTGGTTTCAAATGATTACAATACTGCATATTAGGTTTGCAATTTAGAGAATAGTTTTAGAAATGTCACAGTATGCTGAAGTAAAAAGTGAGGATTATTCTTATAACCCCCTGTCTTCTTTCACCAAGTTTAAATAACTTAAACATTCTGTTTGTTTAAATTAACTATTGTAGATGAAGAAAGTAGGGATATTGACATTTTTTAATATCAAAGTTCTGTCAACCATCCGTAGAGAACTGTGTATGAATAATAAAAAGTAATAAACTTCACTCTTCTTCAAGTTGTGCAAAATGTTTCCCCGGTACTGCTTGTCTTTTAAAGGGTAACTCATGGATTAAGTCATTTTTTCGTTCATTATTTGTCCAAAATATTCACAAAGCATGCAGTTACACTGCAGTCAAATTAAGGGTGTGTGCAACTGCTCTTTTTGAGATTGCTCTGTTTCCTTTCCCCTGCAGAGGGCACTGTCTGCACAATTTACAAGGAAAGTGTTGAAGACTAAAAGTTAAATCGTGTTTGTGTGTGTGGCATGCAATATGTGCATGTGTGCAGTCCAGGCCCACCACAATTACCTCCAACAATGATTGGGACTTGCTACTCTCTTAAATATATCAACAGGTTTTCATACAATGAGTATGGAGCAGTAAACGAGTATTCGAATGATAGAGTTTAGGTAATGTTTGCTGATACATTTAAGTTTTATTTCTACATTATTGAGATCATAGTATTTAAAGCTTATGCAACCAAATATGTTTTGAGTATTTAGAGTGCTTCAATTGATCATTACATTTTCAGTAAGATGTTGATGCCACAAAGGCTGAGATATCCTGACATTTCTTCCCAGGTTCAGGGTGCCCCCATTGTATTGTTTTTAAAGGCTGAGTACCACCTACCATGACAAGTAAACTTACCTTTATCTGTTGGGTTTCTCGTTTTTTTTTTACCCTGCTTTCAATGCAATCATAAACATCTTGCCTGATGTCGGGTTTAGTTTAAGTAAGGTAAAATAATCCATCATTTGGCTTACACACATTTCCCAATTGTTGCCAGCCTCCAAGCAGTTGATATCGTGTACATCCAGCACAGAATACTATAGATCAGGCCTAGTCAACTACTATTTTAGGAAGGCCAGATTAGAAAATTGAAGTGCCAATAGGCTGAACATTTACATTCCCTGTGTCTGACCTGTAAAGGAGTTTAAATGTGTTAAAACAAGTAACTTCTTATTTATTCTCCGCTTTGTTTCTTAGTTTTCACAATGAAAAACAATCGCTATACTACGGAAGCCCTAAAGGGCCATGCATTCATACATTTTATTTCCTCCGTTTTCCCGTGATAACAAGTTAATTTCATTTGTTTTCTCGAGATCTCGAGTTATTATCTCTAAATAACAACTGCCGTTTTCCCGAGATAACGGCATAATTTCTCGAGATCTCGAGATAACGAAACTTTGTTTTCCCGAGATAACGATATAATTAATTTGAGATCTCGAGATAATGACTGATATGATAGGCCTGAGATTATGGAGACGCCCGGGACCTCGTAGCTGGTCAGCTATGTAGTTAACGACGACATCAGACTCACTTAGATTGCGCCACAGATATAGCTGAAGCCTTGTTAACCGTCTTTTTAGATTTTTTTTTTAGATACGCACACTAATGTGTATATTATCTGTAATAGCATGGCATAATGCTATTTCAGCCTGTCGGGCCTTGATTGAAAAGATATGTGATGCGGTGATCGATATGCTCCTGCTCCTCTGACATTGCTACACTGAATGATGTTTCCTGCAATGATTTAATATACTACACTATCATTTTGTTTTCTCAAGATCTCAAATTAATTATATCGTTATCTCGGGAAAACAAAGTTTCGCTATCTGGAGATCTCGAATTAATTATATCATTATCTCGGGAAAACAAAGTTTCGTTATCTCGAGATCTCGAGAAAATTATCCTGTTATCTCGGGAAAACAAAGTTTCATTATCTCGAGATCTCGAATTAATTATTTCGTTATCTCGAGATCTTGAATTAATTATATCGTTATCTTGGGAAAACAAAGTTTCGTTATCTCGAGATCTCGAGAAAATTATCCCATTATCTCGGGAAAACAAAGTTTCGTTATCTCGAGATCTCGAATTAATTATTTCGTTATCTCGAGATCTCGAATTAATTATATCGTTATCTTGGGAAAACAAAGTTTCGTTATCTCGAGAAAATTATCCCATTATCTCGGGAAAACAAAGTTTCGTTATCTCGAGATCTCGAGAAAATTATCCCGTTATCTCGGGAAAACAAAGTTTCATTATCTCGAGATCTCGAATTAATTATTTCGTTATCTCGAGATCTCGAATTAATTATATCGTTATCTCGGGAAAACAAAGTTTCGTTATCTCGAGATCTCGAGAAAATTATCCCGTTATCTCGGGAAAACGGCAGTTGTTATTTCGAGATAATAACTCGAGATCTCGAGAAAACAAATGAAATTAACTCGTTATCACGGGAAAACGGAGGAAATAAAATGTATGAATGAATGGCCCTTTAGGGCTTCCGTACTATACATACAAAAGTGCAGGTAAAAATAACAATGCACCTTTTTAATCTTTGAAGCAGGTTGTCAGTTTGATTGTCCTAAATCCCCCCTGCTTAAACAGCCTTTATTAAAGCTCTCAAATGAAATAAGAGTATTTCTTTGTTTGCCAACAGACATAAATAATGAATGGGCCAGTTAGACTACGAATAAAAAAATCAAAATGTTGCATTTGGCTCATGGGCTGCCAAGTCTGGTATAGATAATACGTTTTTGTAGAGCTCATTGTATTTATACCCGACAGCTTTTGTGCTTTGATTGAAAGGACAAAGGGGCAAGCCTGATGAAGACTTATCAAGGTACAGCATGGAATTAATCTTATCAAAACATCTGTTATCATGTCCCTCCTTGCCAATTGTTAATACTATTTTAATCTTTCAATTAATGATGCAGAGCAATCTGATGGGCACAAGGGCCATAAGCATAGTAGCAGTGCTAAAATACATGATCTATAGCTTTTAGTGCTGCAGAGGAGGGGGGAGTAAGTACCTCATAAAAGCCCCGGTGCAGGACTCTGCTACCATTACTCACTCTGCCAACTGCTGTGAATCACTCCTGGCCTCTTCTTAAAACCCACCTCTAACCATTCAGCTCTTTCCCTGACAACACACACGCTCACACACACACAACACATTCTGGCTTATGTCTCAACACCTGGAAGTCATTATTTGTCTCTTAAATTGTAACCTGATTCATTGGAGTGATGGAAAAAAAAAAATCTACACTTTATATTTTACATGTACACCAATGACAGTTAAATTACCTTTTTACACCACCGGAGGGTGCCATAGCCTTATACAAAGACCAATCAACTCTGTCAGCCAGCTTTATTGCCTGATAGTTTATTGATTATAACAGCTGATTATTACTGTGTAATCTCAGTGTAATGTATACATTGATCGCAGGTCGGAGGCGTGAGTTAACGGCTGATTGAAAGCTGTTCAATACCAGTAATTGCTACAGTGGAGGTCTTGGCAGGAGCTTGAGTTACAGTGGGACAGAGCAAGTGGGAAGTGAAGTCATCAAACCTGCAAACAGAGCACACCACATACCAGTAGAAGTCTTGAGGATAGAGGGTGTTATTGAGATTTCTTAATTGCCTTTTTTCCATAGAATAACCCTGACTGTGAAGGCTCATGCACACCCTCAGCTTCTAGCAGACAGGTGCGTAGGAGGAAATATCCATAGGCCAAAATTCATTAGAAGTAAGAGGACAGTGTGTGGGTGTTTTCTCTTCTCCTGCACATAGATTTCTCTATTTAATAGAAATGTTGCATATTATCTGTGGTGGAAGAAGTATTCATAGATCTTTGATTACATACTTGCAGTAATCCAACTCTAGAAAACTACTCCTTTACAAGTCCGATATTTAAAATTACAGTGTAAAAATACAGAAGTGGGTAACACAGCATGCGTGTTAGTAGCACACTAGCTCTTCATTAGTCATATGACTTTATTAGTCATGAATTCATTAGTCATATTCTGATTCAGAAAGACTTAATTTCAAATTATTTGTACGCCATTGTAATTTTTGATTTTCAAAAGACCACATTTACCGAGAGAGAGGGAGTATTCCTGTGGATCTACCACCTCATAAGGCCCATGCTTAGCAAAGTAAGATTATAATTCTTGCACAACTTTGCTTACTATCAATAAGCAGCAATTAGGAGGTTATTCTTAGTTAATGGCCTATTAGTTTTAAGATATCATCATGCAGTTTATGGCATTTGTTAGTGCTTTAAAATGACTAATAATGAGCCAAAATGCCAATAATACGCACTGCAGGTGAGATGTTTTTACCAGAAAAATGTACCAAAAAGAAATCAATTCTTTGTATGGGTGTGTCTGGTAATATTATGTATAATTGTTAAATTATTATTACAGATGCATGTGTAAGCATTATTATAATTTAGCTGGTCAAAGCAGAGCTAAGTGTGTTTTTTTTACATACTCATGGGTAGTTCCTTCTCAAACACAACTGCACCATATTTTATAAATGAGTCATTGTTTTTAATGTACTGTCTTAATCTGCAAAGTCTTCTCACTAACCTATCTCTCAAACAAATGTGGTGGAGCATAAAACACAATATTCCTCTCTGAAATGTAGTGAAGCAGAAGTTTAAAGCTACAAAAATGGAAATACTCAAATAGGGCTGGGCAATATATACAATATATATTGTTATCACAATATGAGACCATGTTTTCTGAGATTTTGGATATTGTTATATCGTGATAGGGCATAACTGTTGTCTTTTGCTGACTTTAAAGTCTATATTGCAGTAAAATGAAGACATTTTCTAAACTTAAGGAGATTTCTGATCAATAATCGTCAGTAATGTGGATATAATGTAGAAAATGCTGATTGTGTTGATATTTTGTGAAAGTGCCAAGTAATCCCTACAATATTGTTGCAACATCAATATCAAACATTTCAAAATATGGAGGTATATATTGTGTATTGCAAAAAATATTCTGATATTACTTTAAGGCCATACCATCCAGCCCTATACTCGCAGTGCAAGTACCTCAACAATGTACCTACATTACTAATTCAGATAGATTTTGGCCCTTATATTCACATGCAGAATGAGCACTGGTGTGGGTGACATACTGTACTGTAGGTCCTTATTTCGTGATCATAGAAAAGGACTGGAGAATGCGTCCGGCCGGGTGTCACCTTGAGAGGTGCATTGACATTCTTGTCAGCCAGGGAGTTAGTGTCACTTCAGGAGAGGCTCGGCGGCTGCCTCACTAACTAACTGGCTGGCTGGCCTGCCTCAGGGCAACTCCTTTTTAATCTGCCAACCTCCCCAAAGCTCCACAGGAGTAATTACAAGTTACACCCAGGGGTGAGAAGGCCGAATGAATTGGGACTGCACCTCTATTTCTCATTATCACATACAAATCTCTGAAATGATTCCTGAGTAGTCCTATTAGTCAGGACCGGATTTCACCCCAAAGTCAAAAGTTTAATAACTGCGGCAGGATATTGCCTGTGTCCCTCGGGTGTTCTGGAGAGTGTGATCCAGAGAAATGTGTCTGGACAGGAGTTCCACAAACTATTTCCACTAAGAGAAAGTGCTACAGAACTTTTTTCACATGGTCAGGAACAGCCAAAGTCCAAAGGATGTGACTTTATGCACGTTCTCTAGTGCCTCGTTTCAGTGAAAACACTAAAAATACAAAAACGGTAGCAAAGCATAACTTAAAACAGACAATAGCAGCGTGGAAAAGACCACTGCATGATTTTATGCAAGGTAGCATTTACCTTTGCTGAGTAATGACACATTGTTTACCTTGGCTGAACTGAGCTTTGTGTAGCCACATGGCACCAAGGAACAAGAGCTACACCCTGAGTCAGCACATCTGAAGACCTTTTCGGTGCTGCAGTTCAAAGTCATTCATCAATAGTACGCCAGCTCAATTATGCAAGTGACCACGGTATGTCCAATGAGTGATTGTTGCGTTAGTCTGTGAACGGAGAGAATTTGATTTTGATGTAAGAATGACGCAGAGACTGACTGGTGGAGCCCGTGAAGTCACCTCAGCGCCCCGCCCACAGTGACTTGGCAGATGTGTAGCGAGGCGAAGTGCACAACAGCTGCTTGCTCTAAATCGGGCCTCCCATTCTCCCCTCTGCCTTTGAGTTCCTGTGGAGTGCAATGTCAGCCATGCTGGAATCATCAGTCATTATCCCGATATGTATCCACCTCGCGCGCTCACTCTTTCACACTTTTATCTTCATTACGACTCTTCCTCTTTTTGTAGATGTGGGTCAGAATTTTACTCCCTTTGTACGCTAAGTTGTTTTTTTTATGCTTAGCTTGGTGTAATGTGTGAGTCTGTGTCGTACACAGTTTGTTGTGTTTATTAATAAATCTCAAGAGATATTTTTGAGCTGAAGGGAAAGCATAGAGGCATCTTCTCTCCTTACAGAGAGTATAAATACCACCTTAAGCTCCTACTGGAAATGAAACTACTGTAGTTTCAGGAGACAAACGGGGGTGGAGGGAAAAAGATCTGCAGTGACCCACTTCCTTGTGGACCTTTTTATGCCATTTATGTTCACAATACATTATACACGGGATTATTGTTGTTAGACAAGGTGCAAAACATTAGGGATGCTTGCAGTTTTTGTAGATCTGAAAGAAAAGAACACGGTGTATGCTGCTGTCTTTACCACCTTTACGCCTTGAGAACACTTAGTATAGAAAAGAATGGAGTGATTTTGTATGTAGCTCCCTGTGTGCAGGAGTCTCATGGTATGATGTGGCATCATTATTGATCCAGTGGCCCACTCCTCTAGTGTATCCAGCTGTTACATTATTGACTTGACTGGAGAAACAGATTGGCTTCAAACAAGCGGTGACATGCAATCTTTCCCTCTTCTGGGAGCGCTCAATGCTCTCGCTCTCATCGCATGGATGAGGTGATCATGTGAGTCACTCTGCCCCCTTCACACAGGGATTTTACAGCTATTTCACTTCGTGCTTTCTGTCTGGTAACTTCAATTGGAGTAATAATACAAAATGAACCAGGATCTCATTCACAACATTTAAATATTATCAATTTTCATCTTAAGTTTCCTTAGAAGCAGAAACATAGCACTTGGTTTTTCTTAAACCTTACTTTGAAGTGGAAATGATTGTATTTTCATGCAGATTTGACACGAGACACAACTGAATTTGAACTTAAAGGTGCAATATGTATAGTTTTAGTTGAAAACATTCAAAAATGTACCAAAATGATCAACCGGATGTGAAGAGACAACAGTTTTAACATCATGATGTTATGATGTTAGCAAACATGACGTCAGAATAACTAGCAGGGTCTTCAGAATCAGAATCGGCTTTATTGGCCACGTGTACTTTACACACACAAGGAATTTGACCTTGGTTTACATTGCTGTCAGTGTATTACACAGAAATAGACATACAGTAAGAAAAAGAGGACAACTGGAAAAATATTTTTTTTCACAATCCAATTCAAATGTCTGGAAATTAAGAATTAAAAGTTCAATGCTCTGTAATTGGATATTATTGCATTATTATGCTTGTGTATTGTATTATTGGATTAGTTGCATAAAATGGTCTTAAAATGAGAATACTATTGTTTATTGCAGTTATTTCTGGGACAATATATAGTCCAACAAAAGTAGTTATTGTGACAGGCCTATTTTAGATTCCTACTTTGCCTGTGTGTTGTTTTAAAATAAACACAAGCATCTTTTGTCTGAAGTCTTTGTGAATCAAGTACAAGCTTACTGAGGAAAAATATAGTAAGATGATATCCATCCGTTCGTGACAAAACACTAAATGGATCGGGCCTTGAATGAGGATAAGCAGGGTAATAGAATTCACATGCACGCACACGTAAATCTCACAATCGTGGCATTGGGTTTGACTGATCGCGGGCCATTAATCATCCGTGCACATCAGCTCCAGTTAGTCTCTGTTTACATTGATCTGCGACCAGAGGAGGTATTGGCTGATTCAAATTCTGGACTGTGTTGTATATATTTGTGTGTTTGTGTGTGTGTGTGTGTGCTTCGAAAAGGAGGGGGAAGAATCAAACATCATCAAACATGACCAGCCTCAATTTTTATCTCAGCCTGAATCCTTGCCTCAGTCGTCCTCCGCGTGTTACAGATACTGAGCCTTTTGGAGGAATCTTTATGACTTTCAATAGCATCTCTGTTTGCTGTGTGAGGGATAGCCTGCGATCCACGGAGTGAGCAGGACATCAGTATGCAGACAACGCCCTACAGTTTTGCAGTGCAGGCAGCGTGAAGCCTCTAAATCACTGTGGAATATGCAGGAGGGAGAATTCATAACAAAATCTGTCACTTCCTGTTTGCCTTTGATACATCACCACAGCCTTGTTAATATTGTCCAAATTCCACCAGAGGATTGAAGGGAGGGTAGCAAAGGCGATTTATTGTAAGCGTGGTTTTCTTTTTTCCCCTCTTTGCTGTGTCTGGGCCGGAGGTAACCGCAGTGTGAAGCTGTGAAGCAGCAGGAGTTTGTAACTGTCTCTTCATCGACACGGGAGATTCATCTCCTGGGCAAAGAGGCGGCGCCCAAAATCGTGTATATCAGCAAAGTAACGACAACTGCGGCACTAACACCAGGGGGCAGCAATTAACATGAATTAATCACATTGATTTAGGCTTCATCCCCCTCTGGTTAGAGCTCTGTCTTTCTCTGCTGCACAATGAGACGCTCAAACCTGTTTTTCATACATGACAATAGTTCTGTCCAGGATAGTGGGCTAATAACGGCTCCTTATCATACGTCTCCAAGCGATGGAGGATGAGAGGAGGTCAAAACAGGCCAAATAATGTAGAAAAAAGATTTGCACTTATGCACCAAATCATACAAATCATCATAATAAAAGAGAGAAATAATCGCATCAAGGGAAAGCATATCACCATAATATTTGTTTTAATTAAGATCTGTCGATTAAGCAGTTGTTCATGTCCTCTCCATGGCCTCATGTCAGGACCATATCATGCTCAAAGGTTCAGCATACATGCCCATATTTAACCACTGAGGGGCACTGCAGCTTAAGCAGAGTCCCGTGGAGCAGAAGAACCTGGCTGAACCTTCAGGAGCGAGGACCGGCCGCGACGGCGTCAGATGCTCATTTCAGTGCCAGCCCCTAAAAAGTTACCCAGGATGGCTAAACCTGCTGAGCTGTCCTCTCCCTCCACTCCTCTCTCTACTCTCTCTACCCTCTCTACCGCAATACGACTTTTCCACCCAACTCCCGAAGAAACTTCTTTACATCCCAGGCTATCCTCCTTACCGTCGGCCCTCCTCCCCTCTCTCTCTCTCCCTCCCTCTATCTTTTCCCCTTTTCTTAGAGGCATCAGGTCCAATCCAGCTGTAGTCAATCTAATCCCTCTAATTCAGTTAATCTAATTTTCTGGATATGGTCACACTGCCGATCTCCACTACTGGTCCTCTACCATCTCTCTCTCTCTGCTCTTTGATTTTCTGCCCAAATCCCTCGAAGCCTGCACTTTCCCCACTTCCCCTCAAACATTAGTCATAAAAACTGACTGATTGGCACTAATTTGATCTTGTGAGACTTTAAAGTATATGTCATTTTTGAGGGAGAAACTCTGCTGTGTTTTAATCACACTGGCAGAGCCGGGCATATTGACATTCAGGTTGTGTTATGCATAACTTTCCCTCTCAGTGATTTGCAACCAGCCTCGGATGATTCATCCTGATGCCGCTCTTTGTTTGCTGACGATAACTGATTAAATCAAATCACTGTCAGCCGCAGTTGACGCTACAGAGGTCATGATTCATGTAATTATTTAAATCTGGTGCTCAAGGATACAGTAATATAGAAGATTGTATATTTTAGCTTGGAAATTCGACGTTGAGTTAGACATTTGGGTTTTTATCGAGCGAGGGAGTCCTGCAACCTTCAGAGTCATTGATGTGCTGTTTGGTTTGCTGTGTGAGTCCTGACTGGCTTGAACAAACCTAAATCTTGCCTTTCCATGAAGCCTAACAGCCCGACTCTCCACGCATGCAATAGTATGAACTATCTGTGGGTTTCTAGCAGACCCTTCCCTCATTCAGTATTCATTAGAAGCTGCCAGTGTGCAGTACATGCGTGTTTGAGGGATTACCAAGGTCTATTAGCAGATAAGAGGGACTTTCTTGGTGGAAATCGCTGGAGATAGGGTATGTAGGTTAAACATTATGTGTCCCAACACTTGCTTTTTGATCGCACTCACGGATAAGCGCGGCGTTGTTTTGAATCTTGCGGGCCGATTCCAAACAGCATCACAAAAATAATTTGTTTCATTGTGCTTCTCTGCTGCCATACCGCACTTTTGTCTCCCCGTTTTACTCACCGTCCCTCGTCTATCTGTGGCTCCTGGCTGCGGTGATTGTCAAAAGAATGAAAGCATTTTATCCGCATGAAAAATCATCTCTGCAACGTCCTCCGTTAACCTGTTGTCATGTAAAAGTACACAAGGGAGGACAAAAATAAAATCGTAGGGGGGGAGACAGCAATGGTGTTTGTCTCAGAGAGAGGATTAGGGCCAGGCTAGCCAGACATACACAGGAACTGTAGGGGGGGAAAGTGGGCCGGACGGGACACACCCTTGTCTCATACCTCACCGTCTGGGTGTTTGTCCTGCCTGACAGCTGTGATGGGAATAAGCGCATAATATTCTTATACGTGTCTGTCTTTTTTCTCCTTCTGTCACTTTCTATTTTTTTCCCACCCTCTCTTCGGACCTATCTTTTGATCCCTGCCCCTCTAGCCTCCTCTTCCTTCAGCTGTCCGATCCCCTCGCCACCCGTGGCCCACTTGTGGATTTATAGGTCAACTGTCAGACGATTTCAGGTCCATCTTCTTTAATTCGCTCCCAGTGGGTGTCAGGAAAATGAGTTACCTGCTGCAGCTCAGTTTGCAGAAATACAGTAAGTTACTGCCCGCTGTCTGCTCTAAAGATGGACTGCAGGAGAGTAATTTGTGCAGCTCCGAGTTCTGAATGTCATGAATAGTAAGAGGGAGATATCTAAAGAAGTGGTGAGTGAATAAGTGAGTGGTAGGGAAGCTTATATCCCTAAATTGTTTAATTTGTGAGGGCTGATGTGTCCTCTCAGTGGCCTTCTGTGTGCAACGGCAGTTGAGACAAATCACGGAGCACTAATCTCTTTGGGATAGATAAGACGTGTCAAAAACCCTTAAGTTTAGTTTGTTTATTAGTTTTCTCTTTCTCGTTACTTTTTCTTGTCTGTCTATTTAACTTTCTTGTCAATCCCCTTTTCCCTCGGCTCTGGCGCTGTCCTCAGCTGCCTTCTCCTCTTCGATCTACCCTCTTCCCCCCAGTGAAATATGGACGTGTTCGGGATGACTGCAATGCAGCTGAAACAACAGCAATGGTCTCACTCCCAGATCAGACAAAAGGGAGGGTGGCCTGTCATCCAGGCCTGCGTGGAGGTTTAAAGAGCCCCTTCGCTTTCAGGATCTGGATTGCACTGGGTCAGCGGAGCTGGCGGGTCATGCGGCCCAGCCAGCAGATCCTCAAAGATGCGGAGAAGAGAAACATGTCGCTCCTGTCTCAGCATGGGTACACAACACTACAGAGAGACAGAGATGAAACAAGAGACGAAAGGGAAACAGACAGAGAGATGGAGACTGAGAAATACAAAGAAAGAAACTAGAAAACAAAGAAATGTTGAGAAAAGTTTACAACTAAAAAGTATAAGCCTTCATTGCACAAGTTGCACATGCACTTGCTGTAGGTATGTTGTAACCACTGGCTACCTATTGTAATAGTATGGGGTACAGTGTGACTGCAATGAGCAACACAGCTAGAAGTTTGGGGAAATGGGTTCTACGTAACATTTTTTAAATCTGATGTGATTTGTTTTAAAGTGATCACACAGTACTTATCGACACTGGACAGGTACAGATAATAACTAAAAGCTATCTTGAGGTGGGATCACACCCATCAACATGATGACATTTCGATCCATCAGTACTCAGAAGTCATTAGTACAATATGACATTACGTACACAGTCATTTCATAACTTTCACACTCAGCTTGTCTCTTCTAGCGGTAAACTTCCAACTTGCAACCAAGAAAACCTAATGCCAAAAGCACATGTACAAAACATCTCTCCAGTGACCTTTAATAACAGCTCCATGGAAGAAAGTCCCAGCTGCCACTCACCTTACCAGCAAACACTGATGGTGGACCCTCGTTTGAGACCTGTGTACAGCACTCAAAGATAATCATTCTCACATTATAATGGGTACCCAGTAGAAATATTTCAAGTGTTTAGTTATTTGTAAATTCCCCCGAAAAACCTCATCATCATGCTGCACCCTGTCATAACAGAATAGGTGCCTGGTATATATTCTTTAATTCCCACATTGTTTCTACCTTATTCTCTACTTTACATCTTGTTCACTTGGACCTAGATCTATGTACAGTATCACTACATACTGTACTGGTACAAAACTTGTCTGTTCTGAGCTGGAATCTAAAGTGTATATATATTTTCAGCTGCCTCACACTGACCTGAGTGCCTCTCAGTGTCGCCTCAGCCTCCTGTGATCTGCGCAACCAAGCCGGACAGGTGTTTTCCATTCTGCATTATCCTTTAGTCCAGTATGGCTCTCACACCTCAGCTAAGGCCCCACGCCGGCACAGCAGGTGAATCAGTGTCATCCAATGCCCACCGTGCGTCAGCGAGGTAAATATAACGCTGACTTTGGGGCTTTAGAGTTAATTTAAATGCCATACAGAGCGTTCCGTCTTCTATGCACGGATTTACATACAGAGGGTGGAAAGAGGGGGCGGGACTGACAGGGCAACAAGGCATGTGTGAACATGTGCTGGTGTTAGTGTGACTTGTCTTCACATATTTAAAGGGCACAATGCAAATATATGTAGACAAAACACCACAGAGAAGCTACACACAACCGCAAGTTGATGGCAAAAGTGTCCACACCGACACCAAAAGTCTCAAAATATATATCAACACAACAGAAGGAGAAGAAATAAACTGGTGCTCGGTAGGATTTTACCACATTCACCACACAGCGCTTACGGCTCAGCATCACTGCCTGCTATTATGAATCCAAATCCATATTTGCTCTGTCCATCTATCCATCTATCTATCTTTTAACAGTGTTTTATGTTGTTATCCTGGCACAATTGCTGTAGGTGTACATTGATATATCAGTACCAGCTGCTTTTTTTCACTCTCCTCTCTGAGTTGACACCGCTGCATTGATTGTCGGCCAATATTCAGCATCTTTCCGATTATCGGTATCAGTGATTTCTCTGTCAGATTTTGAGATAAAATAATAATTTGTGATTGTGCAACTTAGGCTCTGATGCAGCATCTTCAACAGTGTCCCGCCCACAACACTATCCGATTGGTAACACGTCCATTTAATAGCCTATAAACATGAGTAACACAAGTATAAAGTAACAGAAAATGGAAATACTCGATTAAAGTACCTGGAAATTGTACTAAAGAACAGTACTTGAGTAAATTGTACTTGATGGTTTATTCCATCACTGGTAGTTTGAAATTTTGACACAAAGAGTTTCATTTTTACTGCAAATGAATATCGGTCTCCAATATCGGTTTTCAGTGTCTTTGATTTCTAATAATCGGTCTCAGCATCGGCCTTGAAAAAGCCATATCGGTCGACCCCTAGTACGTAAGCCTTATTATATTAAGTTTTTAATGAAACGCTAAAATGTCCCTGTGGTGTCAAACATTGTATCAAATATCAATATTTTCAAGGTACTATATTGAAGTCAGAAGCTCGAGTAATGCAACTCCAACACTCACTCAATTCAGACATTTAGACGGGCTCCTACTTGCAGAATCCAACGGTGTCCCATCTCAGTGATCAGCTGTCTGTCAGAGCCCTGCTGCCTATCAACTCGGGATGACAGACAATTAGCGGCAGCAGAAATGGCTTTCGATGCAGCCCCGTTCCCCCTGAATTCCCTTGTCACAGCTCATTGCGAGAAGACAGTGACTGCAGGAGCACTGCAAGTGGGATAGCAGGGCAGTTGCACCATGCATTCATATTTCAACAACCACTTGGGCTGAGACTGACTTGTAGAGGATCACACACTCTCAGGCGCATGTACGCACACATATACTTGCACTTAGAAATGCATCAGAAACACACACACAGGCAATTTAATTTTAGAGTGTGTATGTGTTTGTGTGTTTATTCAGTGCAGTTGTTTTTCTTAGCCACTTGATGAAGGGAAAAAAAAAAACTGAATGTCATACTCGGGGTCGAGATGCACTCTGCCACAGCATGCCTTAAAACTACTCACTTATTCAATGCACAGAAGCAATTAGGAGAAAATGAAATCGCTGCACTCGTGTGCACAGTTGATGTTTATTGCTCTGGCTGTGGAACTAATTATTTTGGAGTGCTGGCACCTTCACAGCCAGAAAAAAAAGTCCCAAACGTCTTCAGGAAAATAATTATTTTTCTCATTTTACTATCATCAGTGAACTTGGATGTTAATGTGTTCCTGGGTGTCTTTGGTAAGCCTGGAAAATGGATGCTGGTCAGAGTCTCCTAAGGTAAACCTGTAGTGAGGATTAGCATCATTGCAGCTGACATTTCAGCCTTTTACTTTAATTAACCTTCACTCATGTGTTACTCGAAATGAGCGTGAGTGAAATTCACAGAGAAAAGATGTGACTCATGCAGTCGGACTCATCAGTTTAAACAACTCATTTGCAGTCAAGTCCAGGATAGTGGATTGAGTTTAACAGAATCATTTTTAGAAACCAGGCTCTGTTAACCATCACTTTAAGGACTTTCAGACACTGGAGAGTTATGTTAGGAATAGGGCTGCACAATTAATCGTGATATAATTGAAATTGTAACATTGCTAAGTTAAATATCCAAATCATAAGAGGTTGCAATTTTTTGATAAAGTTAAAATATATTAAAAACATAATGGAGTACTGTAGTGCTGCTGAGATGCCCTGACCTACAGATCTTGTTCTCCAGATGTAATACGACATGTTTTTTTGGTTCAGACCACCAGAAATGTCACTTTATCATTTTTTCACTGAAAATAAAAACTGTGATGCACATTTCCCACTAATCTTGAATCAAATCACGATCGCAATATCTGTCAAAATAATTGTAATATGATTTTTTCACATTTAATCTTGCAGCCCTAGTTGGGAATAGCAGTTTGATTTCGTTTCACCTACAGAGAAACTGTTCACATATTTGGAAAAAAAGCTCATTAAGCTTATTGTAGGAAATTGTTTTTTAATGTTAAACATTTACATTCCACCATCATCATGTATTCCCTTTAACCTAAGACCAACCTCACATTTAGGGCCCATTAAAATCCAATAAATAAAACAGTGGATGAAGTATTTTTCTCATTCATTTTTTATTTGTTCCTCTAATGGTTATGCACAAAACGAAAATGTTTTTATTCCCAATCAAAACTCCATTTACACATTCCATAACCAAATAGGAACATTGGAGAAGAAAAATCTTGTTTTGGCTTTCCTTTACTCAAAACATAACGTTGCTTCCAGAACTTTGCCTTCATTTTGACCTCAGCTCCACACCTGCAAAGTTTTATGACTGCATCTTGCTTGATTGTGACGCTATCACGCCGACAAAATCTGTCTACAGACAGACATACAAACACCAAATAATCGCTTCTGTGTTAATTTCTGCCACATAAGGTGTCTCCAGGACAACATCCAGACTCAACTTAAAAAAACCATTACCAGCTGATGCCATCGTGGCTTGTAACCAATGCCTACGCTACCATGAGAAAAAATAAATAATCAAGAACAATACACAATAATTGACAATCAACTAAAGAAACCCATTACCTGACAACTTCATATAGTCAAATTTAAATAAATATCTTGTTCACTTTAAATGAAAAACAGTGCTTATGTGTTTACTCATGAAGAAAATGTCAAATGAAACTAAAAAAGTGATACTAGTGGAATAAAAAAAATTGATTCGGGATATTTTAGGTTAGTAAGATATTTACAGGCTATTATTGTTATATTTCTTTACATAGAAACATGATATTTGAATAATACGGTACATTTTCAGCAAAAAGTACATTTGTGAGTGTGACACGTGTGACATGTTACGTAAATATATGGTTGATTTACAATCATAACCAGTCACATATGAGAAAGAGATTTATTTACTTCATCTGAGGTTACATCAAATAGCAGACAAACGCAAATTTTAGACCACCTGTATTTTGAAGTATGAAGGAGTTTCAGAGTTCTTGATTAGAGCAGTATTTATTATTTTACCTTGCGATTGAACACCTTATGGAAGGCAGCAAATCTTAACACCAGCTGTGATTGTTCATTGTAGTCTAAAGTATGACACAGTGAGTGGTCGCTTGCAAATGGCATTTGTGGGTGTGTGTGTGCTGTAAGACAGACCTGGGAAACAATTCATGTCTCTAGATGCAGCCCAATTACTGTGTCTTTGTTTGCAAGAATGTGTGCGTGAGTGCGCAATTGTATAGTGCATGCTGTGTGTACTCAAGTAGTGTAGGTGTATGAGCCCTAATGAGGACAGCTCTCCCAGGTGCAGCTTCTTGTTCAAAAAGGACACTGTAGAGCTTTAGTTTATAATGTAGAAAAGGGCATGTGTGCAGTACATGGCTGTACTGCACATAAATGAGTCATATATACACTCAACCAGATTGTGAGCTTTGTGTCTTTAAATGTAATTAATGAAATTAGGTATTCTAGAAGAGAAAGATACCTTGAATACACACAGGTGCAGTAAATTGAAATGTTTTTATTATATTAACTGTCTCACTTCTGACTTGTGTTAACAGTTTTTAGTGTGTGCATGTGTGTAATTTTACTGCATAAACGTAAATGTATGTTGCACCCCAGGAGGTACAGGTAGATGAGCTTACAGTGAATGTCCCATGCTGAGAAAATCACATGGAAGGCGCTGTTTGAGTGAATACTTAATGACACCAGTGGACCCAGCAGGGAGCAGAGCTCTGCAGAGGAAACCGGTGTCATGTGTAAATCGCAGGGGTCGCAGATTTAAAGCTGACCTTTCCGCTCTTTGACCCGTTGCGTCTCTGAGTCGGCAGTGTTGGATAGTGTGCACTCAGCATCCCATGGCCCGGGTACAGAGGGAGCTGAGGGGGCAGAAGATCTGGGAGGTAGGGGGGGAGTTAGGACTTTTAAGTGCAGCTCCAGAGGTTGGAGGGTCAAAGGGAGGCGGTGGGCCTCTGAGACCTGCCTTGATCTCCTGGCCAGTGCTTTCACACCACCTCACTTTGTGATGCAATGTGTGAGTGCTCCTCTGATCAGCGGTTTCAGTGTCATGCTAGCGTTTTCCCAATGCACTGCATGGATTTAGTGAAAGAAATTGACTGGGAAGACAGTGTAGATCATTGTAAAACAAGCATTTGAACACAATGGATGTTGTAGCTCTCCCACCATTTTCATGATGCAACTTGTCATGTGGCTGCTTTGATTTATTTTGCACTCTTTTATGTTTCATAATCAGCAGTATTGCTGCCTCTACCTGCAAACATGTTATATACACAGTATAATCCAGAAATCATAGCTTTCATATGTCTTGTGATTGCTGGAGTATCATTCAGATTAACACGTCGGGACATTTTCCTTCGGGTCTTGGCAAGCTCCATTAACCATTCTCCAGTGTATTTGACATCTTGTATATTGAGCCAGGAGTTATCATAAAGAAAATGGGCATGTAGTCTTCAGGCAGACCATTACCCAGATGGCACTTTTCTCTAAGTGCGTTGGTGTACGTCAGTGAAAGCACGTTATTTACATTTGTTATTTAAATGTCGTCACGACAACTGCAGCGTGTCCAAGTTTCTGTTAACGTCTCAGTATTTTGCAAATGTACCGTGTTAAGGAACATTAAGTCAATTTATTACCCTTATCAGCAACCAGTAGGAAATGACGTCACCTCATACAGCTACACCTGCTGCACTTTGACCCCACCTGCCCTCTTGAGCCACTTGGGGTCTGAAATTGTCGTAGCAAAGATGAGTTGATGTGCTGGTTAGATTCATTAACACATAAATAAAGATTTTTTATTTTTTCTACATCAATAGATACAGTTCGATACTCAGCACTGTGACTGCAGCATCTTTAATTCATGTTTACATTGCAACATAAGGCACCGTGGCCCCTGAGTCGCAGGTGTCCCTCTTGGTCTGTTTATCTGTATGTCGTCCACTCAATGAACCTGTCAATCTTCGGTGATGGCGGCTTCAGCCTCGACCCTGACCCGGACCAAACGTCATGTCAGAGCTGTCTGCCATTTTAAAAACCAGCACATGTTGCCCCCCAGTCCAGCTTGAATTTCTTTCTTCTTCTTTGGACTCAGCTGGTCTGGATAGATAAAGGAAAATGACTCAGCTTTTCGACACTACCTACATATTTTTATAGATGTTTGCTTCTTCCTTAGGGCAATAGTCTATCTAGTCAATCTTTTATTCGAGCATTGTGATATTCTTTGTATAAACAGATATCCAGATTTGCATTTTTCACATGCTTATAGTGCATACTGCTGCTTTAGGCTGCTAGTTATCTCTAGTTTCGGATGTTTTGTCTGTTTGCAGGTAAATTCATGAGCGGGACTGAGGTGAATTTAAACAACAGTCTCAAAATGACCTCAGCTTGTATCCTGAATTCTGAAGTGTTGCCCCCGGTCACCCTGCGTTGTCTCTTCCTCCCTCCATTGCTCTCCTGACAAAGTGTCAGTCTCTCCTGCATCTCTATTAGCCTCACCCCTCCCTTCCACCATTCCTCCATCCCTCCCCCCTTACCTCCCAACCCCCTGGAGGGGAGCGATACTGCTGATGCATCACCACCCAAGATAATTTGTTTAAATGACAGATTAGGAGGGTAACTCGATTTGTGTCCGATACAGTATGTAGTGTCTGTTACCAATCTAATAAAGCCAACCTCCCCGCCCCCTTTACTCCTTCCTCTCAGCCCCTCCCCTCGTACACACACCCTGCCCCCTAGCCTGTATCTGCCGCAATAAGCTCCCGGCTCAATAAGAAAGAAAGAGGCTTGTCTCTAGGGCTGTAACACGATCGCATGCGGGGGCCACCAAGGCCTCCGCATTAATTGAATCGCGAGGCCGGGAAGCTGCGAGGTTTGGCGAGGCGCTCATTGACTCATTGATCGGCGCAGAGGGGCCGCAGAAATATGCCTTGCAGTCGCGGCCAATCAATCAAACAATTAAGCCTAGTCTCTGTAGCTGGCTGTGGTCCATTTAAGTCTAACCTCCCAGCCCCCGGTGCTACACATTCCAAATTAATTGCTTCTCGCCACAGAATGGGCCCACCAGCTTCCCTCGTCTCCTCCGGTCCCCCTCTGTACCTGGGGAAAAGGTAACTGTGAGTCTGCATTTTGCACAATTCCCATCTCTATAAAAGCGTCTGTGTAAACTGTGATGGTACACAATCCCTGCTCTGCAGTGTGTGTGTGTGTGTGTCTGCAGAGGGAATGCTCAGTCCTGCCACCTGCCTTCTATTCTTGAAAATCCAAGCACGTTTTTATCGGATTTTAGTATAACGAGGAATAGTCATGTCAGCTGCTGCCGCTATCTAGGAAACCGCCAGAGTTAGGAGATAGGACGAAGTGTTTCTGCTTGTTGCACCCAACAAGAGGAGGAGGAAGAGGCGGGGGCCCCTCCTCCTCCCATCTCCTCCACCATCTTCCCCGTTCCTCTTTTTCCTCTCCCCTCCTTCCAGTCTTACAGGGCAGTAAAACCATGTCCTACAACAGCGGCAGGAGGATTATTCCTCGTTCATGGCTTCGTGACTGGAATCCACAGCCGCCCTCCTCTCGCCATATGGCATTATCAATTTTGTTCACTATGGCAGAGCCTGTCACCTTAAGACTGCGCCTCCCTGGCATGCCGCCCTAGCTAGCATCTGTCAGGGGGGACTAGTGGGGGTTTAATGTCTTTGTCTCGCTTACACTCTGCCTCTTTCATTCTTCCTCCCACTTTTCCTCCTCACATCGTGCCTTCACTTTCACCACCATTATTTTGGGGTGTAACATGTAGAAGGATTCAGGATTCTGATCTCTAATCTCTCGGTGTCCGGCCAAACCGTGCTTCATACCCTCGTACTTCTGCCCTCTGTAGCAGAGATCGCCATGGTTATTGGCATAATACAATAAATCAAAGGTGTCTCTTTTTTTTAGGAATGTGTCCTTAATCTTTCCGAATGGCCACCTGGCCGGATTTGTGACCTTGAGGATGTGTGTCTGATGCTGTGAGGGCGGTAGGGTGTCACAAACACACACATGCACGCTCACACGTGCACACACATGCTCACACATACATCCAGGCATATGACAAGTAGTGCATCTGTCGCAGGGATGTCCTTGGGCTGTAAACAAACACACACAGAGTCAGAGAAGTGAAGGACCTAGGATGTCACCAAATAAAGATTGAAGGTGTTGAGGAGTAATTCTGTCATCCGGGAGACATCTGACGTAAACAGCCACAGACAGACGGTCAGACTCCTGGTCCTGAGTGTCTGCACACAGCGAGTCGAACACATTACATTAAATATTTTAGCTTTAAGCTGATGGTCTCGTCCACAGCAATGTATAATGCATACATAATGTGCTTAAATTCCCAGACTCAGAAAACAGACTAGTTTACACAAGGTCCTGTGTAGTATATAAGGGTGTGAGTGTGTCTGTGTGCTGTATATATTTGTCGCCATGCCACCATATTTCTGTATTCATACAGCTTATTTATTTTTGATTGGACTTGGATTTATGTATGTATGAGGCTGTGCATAATATGATTTAGAGAGTTTAGCAATGTTCCCCTTGAGGTAGTTGCTTGGATACTTGGATGTGTGTGTGCCGTCCTGCCTGTGTTGCACGAGCTCCATTTCATTTCATGTGTGTATATTTGTGTATTATACAGGCCTGATGCCTAATGTCGACCTGATCTGCACTTTTTCCTCTTTAAAATTAAAGCACACAAAAAGTAATTGAGAAAATCACAGTAATAAAGTGCTTCTATAAAAAATAACAGGAAATAAGTATGTCCTATAGAAAAAATCACAGTATCCAACGATGTACTGTAAAGAGTAAAAATAGTAAACATCTCAGACATGATGTGGTAAAATACGTACTACATTTTTAAAGTGTGCATATACCCATTCAAACTGTTTTAACAGAAAGGGGTGACAATAAATGAATCTGTGAACAATAGCAAGCTTACAAGAAAATTGGTTTTGCATTAGGAAACCATTATGATATAGGCGGGAACAGCAAAGGTTAAATAAGTAAGGCTGATGAGTGAAGCGTACATGTGATGTACACATTTGGAATACACTCCACCATTAAATTGTACCACAACATTTTTGTTGGAACAACAGCCTTTATCCAACAGAGCAAAATATGCTTCTGAGCAGCAAAAGTCAATAGGCGGAATGACCTCTTGTGTTTGATATTTATAATATGACCTTCTGGAAGACCAAGAAGGAGGCATGTAGGGTCTAGTTCTATTGCAACACCAAAAATAATACACAGTTCATCCACAATACAAGACTAGTAGCTTTGTAGCTGCACGCATGATCAGAAACAGTGAACACTGATTATACGTGTGCATGTGTGACATTTCTTGAAATAAAATGCAATAGTTTTATTCTTATTATATTCATGAATATGCTCTGCATAATGTTTGACTGATCAAATGATGCTCAAAAATAACTGTACAGTGAAACAAAATTGGGTCCAAGGCCAGTGGAAAATTCCACACTTAATGAAATAACCATGAGACAGTTAAACTGAATTAGATCTTTAAACCTGATGCCTGGGTAAGCAGTGTAGCTCTGGTCTCTTTTTTGTGTGTTTCGGATGGAGTTTTTTTCACACCCTGCAGCTTCGGTTGTTAAAAGTCTCCAGCCAAACTCTCATGACAGCACCGAAGAGAGAGAGGGGAAGAAAAACAGGAGGCATGGTTCAGCTTCTTGACTTTCAAACTGCACAAGCCTTCCCTTAGAATAATTTAAGTTGAACTATTATGCAAAAAAATTCACAAGAAGAAACACATAAAAAAACAACAAAAACAACCACCCTGTCCTCTTCCTTACCCAGAAAAGACCAGATAGTATGAAGTTTATTACAGCAGTGTAAGAACACTGAACATGAATATTGTATTAAGCTGATTAGACAATATCCACTGAAACTACAACAAAATGCCAAGTAGAATACTAAGGAGCCAGAACAACTGATCAACAGTCAGGGCACCAACAATAAATGAGCAAAGATACACATACAGTAGAGTACGTTTGTTCTAGATAACAAGTGTGGGGTTGTCAAGTTCCTCAAGACAGACCTGAATAAATGCACAAGCCTTCCTTAAGTAGAACATTTGCTCCATATTGAAATCATCCCAGGCATGGCGGCAGCTTATTTTAGCTGGGCAGCATTGATCTCATGCCAAGTCATTTTTAGCAGGAGGATGTGTCCTTTATCTGTACCTTTTTGGAGATGCCGATTCCTATGTTTTAATATTTGCAATGCAAAGGGGCCTCTAAACAGGCCGAGGGACTCTCAAACTCAACTGTTTGGGCTCCAGATTAATAACAGTACAAAAGACGGGCACTGTATGTTATCAGCACACCGTGATCCAACCTCTAAATCGTTCCTGCTTTGTTTGATGTGATTATATGGACTCTACTTCAACAGAGAATCTCTTTCTATTTGCTGCTTCCTGGTCACACAGATGTGTTAACATCGTTTTTCCTCTTATCTTCCATTCAATCGATCACTGAAAGACACTGATTTGCTGAATTGGTCTTTTATCCTGGATGTCTTGACTACATCAGTTGTACAATGGGGGGTGAGTTGGGATGAAAGCCAGCTGGCAGAGGCAGCAAACACTGGCAAGATGGACTCAATAGCAAAAACGGTATTCATATTATGTCCTCTCAATTTTGTCTTTTAATAGTCTTCTCTTAGCTTCCAGAAATTTCCAACTGAATTGCATACGCGCTCTCACAAAGTGTTCACCCTTTCTTTTATTTTTGTGCTGCAGAGCCATGACAAGAAAATGGGAGCTGCTAATGACTATCACACTTTCCAATCTCCAATTAGCTAAAGAGAGGGGCTGGTTAATTACTTCTTATAATGTTCAGCAGCCAGTCCTTCAGGCTCTGAGATACATTATGTTGCACTGGGAGGGTGATTCTGTCGGCTAATGTTTCTGCATCCCCTGTGCAGCCCACAAAAACAGCTCAGTCTGGACCTATTTTATTTCACTTGTATGGCAACAAATCAGGTAGTTTAAAGTAACACCTGCACCTGAGTATGCTATCATTATACATATATAAAAGTTACGTAATAAGCCACATATGTGCTTTCAATCTTCCTCATGGCTGCCTTTATGATATGCCAATTTGCAGCTTTGGAAGTCTACCTACATCCGACAGTGTCTCACCTGTCACACAAACAGTTCTGTATTAGCTAGCTTGTTAAGTAGCTGTCCATTTCAATGTTTGTGTCAGAGACAAAAAAAAAAGACAACAACTGCAGCACAAATTGGGGGAGGCAGGAAGGGAGACACATCCAATTATTCTGGAAGGTAGACGAGGGTGTAAACATTTTGGCAAGCTACAATAATTATGACTGCCTGACTCATCTCAACACTCCACTGGAAGCTGACAGATGCATTTTGATGACTGATGGTTGTTCGTGTGTGTGTATACTGAATGTAAGCTTGTGTGCGAGTGTGTGTGTGTGAAGAGAGAGTGGGAGCAAAAGAGGACAAGAGAGAGTAGCATGTCCCATCTTTAGTTTTAGACCCTGTCAGTGCTGACTGCTGACAGTGGGCAGGATCCCTGTGAAAAGCTGCTGAGGAATCCCACAGGGATCCTATTAGGGACACTTCATCTGGGTGCTGAGGCTGCACTGCAGTCATGTCCAACACACACACACACACACACACACACGCACACACACACACACACACACACACACACACACACACATGCACATGCACAGATATTATACTCAGGATTCGTAGGGGAGAAGTACTATCATTTTCAACAACTCATACCCAACTTGTCTAAGTCATCATTAGATTCTGACTAGCGATCAAAATGCATCTTGGCCGCAAACTTGGCCTCAAAACTTCACTTGTAACTTCAAACAGGTCATTTTTATTTTTTGTGATAATGGCTGTTCATGTCCTTTGTGAAAGCAAAAGTGAATGTTGACGTATTATTTTAATCCAAACTATGGTCTTTTCCTAAACCTAACCAAGTAGTTTTGTTGACTAAACATCACCAACTAGCGTTGCTGCCTAAACCTAACCGAGTAGTTTTATTGCTTAAACCTAACATATTAGTTGTATTGCCTTCAGCTAACCAAGCATTTTTCTTACCTAAACAATTTTATTTTAAATATCTGAAAACAATAAATTCACAAACATTAAAAGTAAAAATCTGAAATGTCTACTCACCCACGGGACTCAAACTACCCTCACCCTCGTGGAAGACGTGCAAGATCCATTCAATCAACACAACTTGCTTTGAAAATGGTCTTTGGTCCCACATAACGTTACAAGTTAAGTTGATTTGTTTTTGGCTGATGCATTGAGAAGTTTGGCATTACCTGCTAAATCAAAGAATAGTGTTGTATGAAACGTGTTTATATATCTCGAACAAATATTGTTTGTTATCAGCACCAAAAACTCCAGTATTTTATTCAAATTAGCATTGAAACATTTTCAAACTCAGTACCTCGCCCTAATCGCATCATGAGCCTTCATTTTTTCTTATCAGCACTCAGACGCATTCCGCTTGTTCGAACCCATCCCCCTTTTTGTTTTTGGTAACTAAGATGAAGAGGTGCAGGAGGTTGAGGAAGAGGCAGCGTACTATTGAACCTTTTAAAGGGCGCAGATTGATCTCGGTTGGAAGTCGTCGATAAATGACCCTCATGATAATCAAAGGCAGATCAATACGTGACCCTGTTGCCAAAATGCGCATCAATACACAGCCTTGTTATTATCATGTAATGATTTAATCAAGCATGAAATGCACCCCTTTAGAGTCCTCAAACACTACCAAGGGCTAAAGTGAGTATAAAGAGTTGAGTAGAGGTTATAATAGTTATAATCCTATCTTTTTAATTAGATGTCCCCAGTGGTTGCAGTTGCAGTTGCATACTGTATGTGACCATTTGATGTTTCAGCAGACAAATCTGTGTTATCTATGATGTCAAATTTCCATATTATGATGGTAAAAAATCCCCAGAAAACCTGTACTTGTGCAGGCCTTTGGGAAAAGATGGGAGAACAAGTAGAAAAAAGTCAGTATCAGACCAGAGTTACAGTATATCCTGCAGAGAGTGCATGTACTGTTTGATGCTCTGCGGAAATGCATGAAATATGAGAGGGATTATTGAGGAGAATGAAGACATACAGCAAGCTCTGTATCTGCTAAGTCTTCCCCGAGGTCCTCTCTTACATTACTTCAGAGCGTTTGGGAGGGAGAGGGCGAAATAAAAACTGCCTGGTTGACTGATTGAGGGCTCATTTTCTTTATTAGTGGATCTAGACTCATTAAGACAGATTTGTTCTGTTAATTTTCTTTCCTGTAAGCCAAGGCCGAGATGTCCAACAGCCTCAGTGAAGAGGGAACATGGAAGTACAGTAAGCTGTGTAATGCATAGTAATACAAGCATTATTCACTGTGCTAGGGCTTGGGGATTTACTTTTTGCAGGGGTGTTACGGTCCACGCTGAAAGGGAAAATAAGAGCTTTGCAGCACTGAGACTGGTATGTAGATTAATTTCACCTAAAAGATCTGCAGTTATTTGCCATTTTGGGTTACTTCATGAAACCTATGCTATGAATTTAAACAGCCCCTTTGCATGCATCGGCGGATGCTACCTCAATAAGGATCAATAACGGAAGTGTTACCCTGCAGCCACAAGCACATTTCTGAGTGGTCCACATCACCCATTAAGCTGTTAATTATAATCGCACCCTGCAACCACAGGTCTCTGCAATTTACATATAAGCGCCACAGACAAACACAGATGAATGCATGTTGCAAACAAATACGGCATATGCATGCACACACATGTGTGAGTATCAGTTTGCTGCAGTACCTGTCAATGCCGTTTGTCCACACAGCTGTATACATAGCTTAAGCAGAGAAAACAGAGCAGGCCTCCAGTATTTGAATTGCTGAGGAAGACTAGCAATGTGTTTGGCTCTTAGTCAGCCACAAGATGACCTTCATTCACATCTATCTAGACAGCATGGATCCCTGTGAAGAGGAGGAGGGGGAGGAGGTGGGGATGAGGGTGGTGGTGATGTTTCTTTTCTGTCCACTAGCAGCATTTCTATGTGTTCCTGGCTCTGAAACAGATACTCTCTCGCACAGGAAGAGGTGGGGGTGGAGGAGACCTCTCAAGGTGAACAAGGCGAAGGGATTCAAGGGAGGAAATGAAAAAAAAAACAAAGGGGGGATAGAAAACTAAATTAAAAAGAGATGCAAAGAATGGAAATGAAGCAGCTAGCCAGATGGGGAGACATAAAGAGTAGGAAAGCAAAGAAACAGTGAAGCAGACACAGCAGGGATGGGAGTGGGAATTGTAGATTTTTTTGGTTTCTGTCCAACTCAAAGACAGAAACCTCCTCACTTAAAGCACATTTATGCATGACGCATCCAGACCCTCATGCTGCGATACTCATAGTGCATGTGTAATTAAGAAAGCTGGAAAAACAAACAAACTGAGAAGTAGCACCCAGGGTGATGTAAAAGATGTTCTGCTGGAGACCAAGGGCCAAGCATTACGTCTGGAGACCTTGAGCTGACTGAGGCGTAGCCTTCAAGTGACCGAAGCTTGCCATACACAGGTTATGTGCATGCAGGTGTACGTGCATAAAAACATGCCCATTCCTATTGACTTACACTTAAAGGTGCATTGTGTAAGATATCAAGTTTCCTGGGGAAATGCCTGTAATTCACGCAAGGCATCATGGGGGCTAGGAATAAGGTGGATGGCCAAAATAGTCATAACAGCCAAAGATAGCTTCAACAAAGAGGACAGTGAGCATCAGAGAGGTTACTCTGGTGATTATGCTGCCCCCTACATTTTCAAAGCTACCTTGGACAAGCGACCATATCTTACATGTTACACCTTTAAACACTGAAATAAAATACTACACACACACATTCAACCATAAAACAAACTAATGAGAGCCAGTCGAATGCTAATGTGCTTTAAAACACTTTTTTTCCCCCTTGAACATCAGATTACCATCCATTCGTACAGTCTATCCGCCACCCACACATTCATACAGTGTGAGACGTGCATGATGGATGGGTCACACAAGAGCGTCGCGTGTCCGTTTAATCATAGCAGCAGGTGAAGTGAAGTAAGAAACCACACACTGCTAAGGAGCTGAGATTGATTCGATGGGGGATGGGAGCACAAACTAATGGTGCTGGAGAGGGAGGGAAAAAATGAAGGACAGAGTGACCAAGAGGGAGGAAGCAGCGTGGTGAGGTTTCTTTTTTGGTTACCCTGATAATCATAATACAAGCGATAAGGCAACCAGAGAAAGCACAGAAGCCCATTTGCCAGAATGGAGCAGAAAAAAACAACACTTATTCACATATATTGGGAGGCAAGCAGGTGAAAATAGCGTCCGTGGGAGTAATCTAGTGTCAGTGTCACTGGCCTGTGCTTCATTATGGATGTCGTCCAAGGCATCATTGCTTCTGCTGGACGGCATCCACATTCTCACTTGGAGAGCAGAGCAGACACCACAGTGGTCGTGAGAGTGAAACAAAAGTGTGTGTTGAAACAGTTTCTTCCCATCTTATTCAAACACTTATGTTGTACTAAGACTACATAAATCTGTATTCATACACACGCCATAAACGGGCGCTCTTAGAGATTCTGATTAATGTTTTTGTAGTTAATGTTCCAGTACTTCAGTTTGAATTATGTCTCTTCTTTGTTTGCTCGTCTACACAGGCCCAGGTTCTGTAGGCTGGCCTTTATAGTATGAAATGATTGTTCCTCATTAGATGTGTGGATTAAATCAGGATTGTAAACCTGTTCAAGGACTCTCTGACCTTCCACCTCCAGCTTTCTACTGAAAAATTTAGTGTGGCGACAGTTGCTAGGTTCACTCACCCTTCTGACCAGGTCTTCCCCCTGCTCTCTCACACCTGCTTTGATGTGTATGTGTGGGTGTGGGAGGCATGATGTCACAGCTTAATTAGGCAACGCTGATTCAGTGGCGCGTAATTATATCCACTCAATAATTCCTCTCTTCTAATGTAAATCTCCCTGTCAACCTCAAGGTTGTAGAGATAGGTAGGCAGGACTGTAAATCAGCAGGTTTTAAGTGCAGTTAGAGAAAGAGTAGCTTAACTTAAACTACAATTACTGATTATTTTTTGGCCAGTTGGGGGCAGCCGAAGCAAGTTATGATCACTTGATGCTTCACTATGTTCATCAGCTAGTCGCTAACTTTGTGTCTGCTGTTTGGGAATGTAATTATTAGCCCCAGAGCGTTCTGTTCGAATGGCCACCAAAAAAAATGTGCTACTTTCATTCTCGTTATAGGTCAATTTTCTCTTTTGCTTCTGGTCTTTCTGAATGGATGAGTGTTGTCTGAACACTGTTTCCCTCTCATCCTCGCTGTTTTCATCCATCAGAGGCAAGACAAGCTGTTTTCAGCTCTACAGTAGACTGAGAAGCTGGAGGGAGCTGCACCTATTTATTAGAGCGAAACCAATAGAGTTGCCCTATAGACAAGTATCAATTCTCACTGACAGTTACGTGCCTTGTACTGCTTCTGCAGACCTGTATTGACTTATATATATATATAGAGCTGCGGATTTATGTATTCCCCCATTTTTTAGCCCATTAAATGATTTTATTTGGTATGCTGGTGTTAAGCTAAAACAAAAAACAAACTACCTTCATCTCAGAATGTGAGGCTGATGTTTATGTTCATGCAAATTGTGTCAAAAATCAAAAATAATAAATATTTAAGACTGTGAGTGTTCAAAATCACAACAAAGCAAAAATCCTTGAGGGAAAGAAAGCAGATCTGAAGAGGAAGAAGAAGTGTAGGGATAATAAAACAAAACAAATCCTGGCATATGCTCAAAAGTAAGGTTATATTTGTGCTCAGGGATGTAAAAACAGCGGGTCAAACAAAGAAAAGAAGCAAATGAAGGTGTCAATAAGTTGCTTTTTCTTTGCGGCACACCTACAGTATTTGAACTCCTCTTGGTCATTTCATTCTGATGACAAGAAGGTCAGAGGAGTAATCTGACTCAGATATGATGTAATCTAACTCCCCAAGATGACAAAGCGGAGGCAAGACGGGCTTTATCTGCCTGTGGTGACTAATGTGCCTGTGAGCGCTGAGCTGTGGGGTCATGGGTTCCTAGACACGTGTCAAACAAGGAAAAGACTCCAATTCCCCGCAAACATTTACCGCTGGTCCCTGCTGTCACATCTCTTCTCAGAGCCACTGCCTCTTAAAATGTTTAATTAGAAAGACGCCAATCTATCATGATCTGTGATGGTAACACACAGGACTAAATGAAGACGAACTTAATCTCCTCATCATAGAGGAAAAGAAGGGAGTGAAAAGATAGAGGACGGAAGAATTGATAGGGACTTCGGTTATGCCTTCAGGTTCAAATGTGACTCCAGATCTGCTTTGACATTGGGTCCCTATGACAGCCTCTATTCCAGCTGCAAGACACCCAACACTGACAGCTGCGTGTGTGTGTTGAAAATGACTGGAATGACTAACTGAACACACTGAAACACACACAGCATTACACTTTACTGCTATTAAATGTATAACAAAGATAGTCTAAAACCACAGACTACGGGAGCGAAATGCCATGTGAATGCACACACACACACACACACACACACAAACACAAGCCGTGTACTTTGACAAGTTTACACTGACAAATAGAGAAGGAATTAGCGAAATCAAACGTTTGTCCGCCCGTTTGATATGGCAGCAAGGCTTAATTACTCACCGCGTCACACTCTGGCAGTTCTGAGGCTCTCCCCTGATTACTGTAACTCAAGGAACTTTTGATGTGCCACTTTGTTGGCTGTGCACATGCCAGCAAAAATGTTTTAAAGGCTTTGTCACACCAAAAAGTGGCACGGGAAAATTCATCCACTTATCTTCGGTAAAATATATGGCTCTGTAAGCTTTTAATGAAGTGTAGCTGGCAGTGCTGTAAAAAAAAAAGTACCCAAAAGTAAAGTCATACTTCATTCAAAGTAAAGATATCTTGTTAAAATATTACGTTGGTAAAAGTCACCCACTTTAGTATCAATAGTAATTTTCTGGCAATAAATCTACTTAAGTATCAAAAGTACAAGTAAAAGTAAATTATAGAATTATAGACAATTATAGATGTGTAACATTACAATCCCAACTCTTAGTCTAACTTGCTGTCACCCTTATAACTGACTGACAGCACTTCAAAATTGTTTTGCAAGCCAGAAACCTGTGATGAACATCCGCCATGCCAGCTGTATCAGGACCTGCAGCTGATGGGTGATATAGTGGGTGGTGTGGGTGATCTGCTCCTCCTGCCATGGCGGCACATTGGCTCATAGATTTAGATCCACGCAGGCGTCTGGCTGTCTGTCTGTGTCTCTATCTGGTCTGATTGGCCATTGCTCAAATATAATGACAGGTCATTTAGACTTAATCCGTCACAGGCCTATGATTGCTCTGCATGTCACACAAATCACTGCAGAGAGACAGACGGGATGGAAGGTAAAGGACGCCAGCAAAGAGGGGAAGGTGCGTGAGACAGAAACTGAGAGATGCATTTTGATGGTTTTAATGTGGGTATCACAGCAAACCTAAGCCGGCGTCAGCCCTGATTCTCCAGAGAAATGAAATCCCTGGCTTTAATCCAGGGACCCTATTAAATCTCTCCAGCGGAGTGCGACCGGCTCGGCCCACCTTTCTCACCCTCGAGTGAACGTACACGGAGCAGGTTACAGGTTCTGGCCCGAACAACAACTGTTGTTATTGTTTTGTCTGCTTGAACGTGTGAAAAAGTGCTTTATGTGGTGCTCATACACGTATATCCAGAGTTGTGATCATGTTAGTGTGTGCATATACTGAGCATGTGTTCAGATGGGCGTGCGTTCGTGTTACAGTATTGTGCGTTTTTCCCCTTTCGGCCCTCATCCTGCACACATACATACTAAAACTGCTTGCTGTGCATTCATGTAAAAGCTATTGATTTTCTTCCTCTTCATTTCTCGGCGGATCAATACCTGTCCAGGACAATGCATGTGAACACGCAGCTGAAAATCAGGGAACAAGCCCTTAGATGTCTTTTTTTTTCTGGGTTTCACAAGAAAAAAAAAGAAAGAAGGGCACTAATTGGTGGCTCACACTGAGGACATCGTCTTGCATCAGATCCACTGTTTTTCAATGGAAAGTTTCCCTCTAATGGTTAGCATGGCATGCTAAACCAGGAGCTCCTTCCTTCGCTGGCCAGCACAGGGGTTTAGCATATAAATGATGTGTTTACCATACACTTTGTTGTTTCAGTCATTACTGGTGTTTACGCTGGGGTTTAGGAATGTAATTACTAAACAAATTTATGATAACACTGCATGTACATCATGTCTTATATCCCTCAGCTGTGAATGAATGTTGCTGCATTATTATTTTTGCTGTCAATAATTTTTGCCAAGTTTTAATTACTCTTGCAGTGAAGGGGCTCACGCTGCGGCGGCCCGCGCGCTTTTAATAATAGCAGTTTTTCCTCGTCATTGTTGTTTAGCCTCACTGTGCTTAATTTACTTCTACACAATTTCATTACTGTGTTCCATTAAATATTCATAGAATCTGAATGAGAAGCAGTTGAGGGTAATTAGGTGTTTGTTAATGCACAGACTAATCCTATGTGGAGCATAAAACGCTGACTGACAGCTGTCAGCTTAATATCTTCTGTGTACTCTCATTCCCTATACAGTTGTTCCACCACCGATCATACTATGTCGCATATTTACTGTAAAATTATTTAAGTACTGTGTACAACTGATTGTGCATGCTGTGCGTTGTGTTTACTGAAATGCGTGACACTGCAGATTAAGCAGGCTTAGGTATGTTTGGTCATTTATCTGATGATATTAAACATGCAACATGTGGTCAGGCTGGCATTCCATCTGTTGTGCCTTCATGGAGAATGCCTGTGGTTGATTGGAAGTCATGATCCCATAAATCTTCCAGCCGTCTAGCGAGACTTGAAATACCATTATACGGCCGCTGGTTGCTAACACTCCATGACTTCAGCTCGGCCGTGATTTAGTTTGGTAGCCTTTTCCCTTTTTTAATTAAAGGATAAGTTCAGCCCAAAATGAAAAATCAGTCATTATCTACTCAGCTCCATGCTGATGGAAAGTTGGGTGAATTGGGTTAGTTCACAAAACATTTCTAGAGCTTCACATGAAAAACAGTGTTGCAGCATTCTCCAAAACAGCCGAAGTAGATGGGGACTTTAAAACATGAAACAACAACAACAAAAAATGGCTTCATTCAGCTCGTTCAGTATAATTATAGTCTCCCAAAGCAATGAAATCTCAAATTGATCTGAAAAGTCATTATGTACAAGCTTTTTTAATCCAAATTCTTCACTGTAGCTGTGAAAGCTAAAAGTGTTAGCGTGCACCCCTTCTGAAATGGATGCACACGTTTGACCGCTTATCGAGGGTAACATCTTTTTAAAGAAATTTTGGATGTCGGGACTTAACCAGACAAACTGTATGGAGCCATTTTATTCTTTTTTTGGTTGTTTTTTTATGTGTTAAACCAAGTCCCCATCTACTTCAGTTTTTTAGGAGAATGCTGCGATGTTATTTTGCTGTGAGACGACACGGGAAGATGGGGGGTGGGAGGCAGGGAAAGTTGATGAGGGAGCACAGTGTGCAGACAGCACCTGCTGCATTCTGAAAGGCCGCTGTCGCCGCCTCTATCCCATAACCCCCTTCTTCCTGTCAACACCACAGAGGAATGCAGCCACACGCAGTAGCAGGTGACACTTCCATGGCTCATCACAATACCGCACGTATGCAGACACACACACACGCACGCATTAACAGTGTCATTTTTTGAGTGTATGTGGATGTGCTTGTCATCATCATGCGTATGACAAACTCAACATGAATGCCCTTGAAGATGTGTCTGTTTTTGCTCACGAGGAGTTCGAAACTTCTTTGTGGGCTTGTGTGCGTCAGCTTAACTGTGACATCATCTTACCAGTGCCATGAAAAGTGACATAAGCATCATCCCTCCGTTTTCAAAGATGCTGTCCTTGACTTCCCCGCATCTTTACTTTACGTGCTCCAGAGGGAGCAACAGACTAAATCCCTGATGGATTGGTGACATACCACCATGTGTCTGCTTCGACTGTCTGATGCATTATTGCTTAAAGTACTTCTGGACAGTGTGTCATATGCATGTGCAGCGTACAGTAAAGAGCTTCCAGAGACTCACTGTATAAATTGTGGGCCTTAAGTGGCAACAACTTAGACAGAAATCTCTAGACAGGCACTTGAGACGCTCTTCTGTTTCCATGCTGCATTAGTGATGCCAGTAGACTACCAGCAACTGCAGCATGTGTGTCTAACATATCTTATGCCTGCATGTGTGCACACAGACACTCAGCAAGACAGGATCTAATGCAGCCTTCAATAACAAAATCCATGAGGGAATAACAGATATTGAGGCATTATTGTAATGACCTCAGATTTACAGCTAGCCAGCAAAACACTGGCCCTGGAACAATTGATTTCTTTGAAAAGATATAAAAATAGGCAACCTCAAACTGGTTGATTTTATTTAGTCATGCTTCATGCAAAGCCAATTTAGATAACAAAAACAAGAGTTAAGCACAGAGAATAGATAACTGGTTTGGTTTTGATCTCATTACCGAACCGTGCTAAGATGCAATTATCCCTGCAGGGAAGATGTCTTCTTGTAGCAGCAATAATGTTAATAATAGGTTGCAGCAAGGACATGTGGAAACATCTGGTTTGGTCTTTATTTATACTTATAATTTTTTTTGTTTTAGCCGAGGTGACATCATAGTTCAATGGATGGCAACGTCAGTCTGTTGGTGTATCTTATCGTACCTTATCTTTCTGCAATCTGAGATTAAATGTTATGCGTTCCATACTGTATATGTTGTTTACAAAATCCATCCATTGTTTCAGAGTGGGAGGCTCTTTGAGAAGCCAGTGCCTTGTTATTTCCTTCCTGCTACCATGAGAATTTTGAGTAAATATTTGCTTTGATACCATAGTTTCATAGGTATGTTTCTGCATTGACGTTATTGAACACTTAAAAATGTCCATACAGAAGTGTGGATGTAGTCTGTGTGTGTGCTACCAGCTATGCGCAACAGCATGGAACAGTTAAGAGACAGGAAAACAAAGTCAGATGCTTTTCGCTAAAACAATTGATTCTTGTAAAATGGAAAAGGAGAATCTGCTGTCAGTGTGCAAATCTTTGATCTGTGCAAATATGTAGGACAATTATTCCAGATCCCATAAATGTTGACAGTGACATGAAACATGCCTGTATATACAGTAAATCCAAATGGGCCAGCTATCCTGTCAGCTCTGCATGCACACACACACACACACACACACACACACACACACACACACACACACACACACACACACAAAGCTGTCCAAAGCTGACAAGCTCAGCAGGACAGGGCCTTCTTCCTCTTCATCATTTATTCACCAACACAGCACACTGTGGCCGGCACATCCTATAGAGCAAACATTTATTCTCAGCATTCTTCAATTTCCCCCACAAAGCTCTTTTCAGGCTCGGCTCTGCCTTTTCACTATGCAGCGTGCCCGCCATATTGGTTCCAGGAGCCAATTTCGGTTGCTAGCATATTGTGATCCGGTCAGATAGTGCTGAGAGGAGATATTAATGAAACTCAATACGTGCATGCATGGACAGTATTGTGTATGAATGGACAGGTCATTCATTTTGTATGAATGAACGGACAGTCGTGTATTTCACAATGTGTCCCCTGAAGGTCTTCATTTGTCAGCTATAGACAAAGTGAACCATTTTGGAGGAATGATACTCACCATTCACCGTTTTAAACCAAAAAATGATACTGTAAAATGTTTTAACACTGTTTATTATTAAACTGGCATTTGTAATTCAAAATAGCTTTTTTTCTACGATTACATAAAATTATTTTCAATCTAATGCTCTCTTCATGCAAATTCAATGACTAAATCTGATTACCTCCTTACATCTATTTATGCACTGTATACCTCCTGTCTTTCTGTCTCGCCTTTTTGCCACATCTAAATTGCTATGTGCCAGTTTTCAGTCTACAAACGTTCTGTTGCCAACACGAGGCACACAAAAATTTGAGCAATCACTTTGAGCAAAAACACATTAAAACCGTTTTCCGCTGAGAAATTGTGCTCGCTCTTTTCTTTTCACTTTCCAAACCCATTCCGTAGTGAATTGCCCCTCGTGCCTGCCTCCCATGAGTTTGCACGCTAATGGTATTCATGCTTGTGTGCCTGCTAGATAGTTTTCCCGATGCAAATGGAATTAAAAGCAATGGCCGCATCATTAGCATGCCACCGAAGTTATTAAGTAATGGTGGGGCATCTTCATGGCCCATTGGCACTGCGGTGAACGGGGGAAAGAATGGAGGCGGTATCAAGTTTGATGATTTCCCTCATGTGTTTCTGCATCTGCCTCGAATGTTGTGAACCAGGAAAATGATGCAATTTTGTGGAATGACTTAGACATGTTTAATTAGGATCACCATGACAACCTTTATCAGAGGACTGTGCTACATCTAATGTTTGTGCATCAAGGGAGAGATGCTGTTTATGTGAAGGAAAAATGTGCAGTAGATTATGAATGATTAAAACAACCGATGTAAGGCAATAAAGAGCTTCCACTGCACGTGTCTTACTGTATTTTTATGTATTCGTTTTTTATGCATGTCAATGAGAGTTACAAAATATAATTTACAATACCCTCATGATATGAAATATGAAATATATAGCAATAAATTACATGTATGTGTTGTTTTTTTCTCCAAAAGACTGACCTCGATTCTGCCATACGCCAGTGTTGTTGTTTTTTTCTAGATAAAGCTCTCAACATCCAAGACTAAATACACACCTGGGGGCATTTTGAAAGAGGAGATATATACTGTAAAAAAAAAGCCATTATGTTTCTACAACTCCTCAAACCACTGGGCAAGTACGTGGGAAGGCAGTAAAATATGAGAAACACGCAATATAATTCAGTTCTACACAGCAATGCCAGAAGAGTAATGACCAAATGTACTGTTTCTATTGTATTATCAATATCGGTTGAGATGCCTCGTAAATCAGAAGGGTGAGCAATGTGATGAAAATATAAGAAACGGCCACCGTATTGCATGTGCTGTTAAAGAAAGCAAAACTCTATAACATATAAAAAAGGCAAATGTGTGCATTTTTATTTGGTCGCAAAAAGTCAGGGCTATTTATGGCCTGTGCTGTCTCTAACTTCCTCTCTGGTCCCGTGAGAAAAAACTATCATCTCTCGTCATGAAAGTCAAAACCAGAGACAAAATGGAAAACACTGTTTGCAGGAAACTGGAAGCCAGGTGTGACTCACAGATTGACAGTCACGGGAGATGCTCCGGAGCAACATGAGTAAGATCATGAAATGTAGCGCCTCGGTCCGCAGGGGTTTTATGAGCTCTGCGTCACTCACCCGCACAGTGCCTGTCCACCCCTGAGGGGAGAGCAGGAAGCTCCTTACCCGCAGCTTCAATTTCCCTGCCAGGCTACAGCAATGACATTGTCCCCAAACTCGAATCCCAGTGCTCTCCCTGCTAACCTCTGACCTCGAGCCACTCACTTATGCACAAAGGCCACAAAGTTCTTTCAGAGGAGGGATGACGCTGCAGACTTTTGCTCACAGCTCGTCTGAAAACTTTGCTGCCTAAGTCACTATGTACCAGGCAGGCATGTGTGGCAGGCGCTGAGAAGCACGGAGGTTTGAAAGATTAGTCATTTGAGTTACAGGAGGATATAAGAGGCTGAAGGCTGCAGTCGTTCTGAATTCTGGAAAATAGAGATTTATGAAGGTGAAAGACTTGAGCTGGTCAGGTCATTAGAGCTGTCCACACTGCCATTTCCTCCCATAACCATTCAACCATCCTCTGATTCAAGTATGTCTCTGTCAGCTGAAAGCAGTTGTCAGCGTTAAGTGCGCACATCTTATTTGTGATTTTAATAAAAGAATCTGGCGACCAATTTGTGTGTTCTGCCAAGGGATGTTAATGATAAACCACTAATTGATAAATCGATAATTTAACTGATTAAAAATGTATTAACCAGCAATCAGAGATGGATTTTCTTTTTTTGTGGAGCAGCTGAGAACTGCAAGGTTATCCTGATCTCATGGAAGTAACATGAAAAGTAAAGGTGAAAGTAGAAAATTGTTCACTTCTTAGGACTGCTTGCATTCAAAGGATACTGGAGAGAGGTGCCAGGACAGTAATGGCGACTTGATTACTTCGGATACTTCCAAAATGCGTGTGTACCAAACCAATCAACAGGGTCTTGTGATGCAGCATTAAAATTACCATCCAGTAGAAATTATTCATATTCATAGACTGTGAGATACTTTTAAGTTAATCTCCTTTGGTAGGAATTAGTTGGCATTTCAAGCTTCCCCTCTTTCACTCTCCACAGAGCAGTAACACTCGGTTGTATCATGTTTTCAAGCAGTGCCACCTCTCCACGAGGCTTGAGAGGATCCTGCGTACTGTTAAGCAGGGCGTATCTCTATTTCCTGCAAGGAAACCTTGTCCTGATGTTGCTCTGCAGCATGACTGGGTGTGGCACCATGGGGTTTTGCTGCATGGCTGTTCAAAGGTATACCCCCTCCTGAACAGGACAGACGGAAATACTGTCGGAAGCCGCAACAGTCTCTGTACACACACACACACATATACACACACTAACCCTTCCTCTTATAGCCGTTTTTGCACACAGCTCACCGGCAGCAGCTGAGCTCCTTGTCGACCTTGAGGGATCGATGCAGAGGTGGTACAGCAGAGCTGAGTGGCCGTGTGGAAGCTCATAAATAAGAATGAAGGATGGCCCCAGGGGCTCAGGGTGAGGAGGGTGTGGGGGGCCATCACGAAACACCCCACCATAGAGAGGCACGACACAGACACTCTGCTGCCCAGCGCCCCCTCACCCATCTGGAGATTAATTACGCCTGTTTCCACATTACCATCCAGCCCCCCCTCAGGGGAACCTTGACTCCTTCAACCCCATGCGCGCTCGTCTTCCTCCACCCACCACCGCATCCACCTACACACTGTAGGCCACGTCAGGGAAACAGGCAGGTCACTGTAACTCAATCTCATCTTTTACACCTCCATGAAATTCCAGCAGGCTGCAGATTGCAGTATTTATGGTACTGATACTGCGGTATGGCGTCGAGCTTGAGAATTCATATTCTTGTCATCAACTTAGCACAACCTCATTCTTCCCACTGCATGTCTGTAATCATATGTGCAATGCAGGAGCAGGCGCTGGAACTATTTTCCCATTAGCCTTCCCTGCATGATGACAGCGCTGCGCTCATCACTCACCACTCTGCCCTCGGAGCTTACGCTGCCATTGGATATTGATAGGGCCCTTGAAAAATCGCCCTCATAGAAAGCATTCTGCCAACAAGACCCATAAAGTGAGCTGTGGATCTATATAGAGGGTTAATGGTGCTTAACACCTGCCACGCTGTACACTCTAATATATCATCCACCAATTACGTGGTAATTGTGTTTTTTTGAGACGGCATAAACTCATTTACAAACTAAGTTCGCCAAAAATTCTCCAGGTCCACTTGCTTAGCTTTTAAAAGAAACCTTGACCTTTTAATGACTTCCAGCTGCAGTCATCTTCACGGAGAAAAGATATTCTCTTTAATCGTTTCATGGCATGTTATCCTGCTGATTAGTATTATTTGCGTTGGCTTAATCCTTTTCTTTATTTCATATTTGCCCTATCAGGTATGGCACTGATGTGTGGTGCTGTCCTCCCACTGCTGAGTGCATATTAATGAAATACTGAGTTTCTGGGTCCATTTCTGGGGGAAAAGACCATTTCTCTGCAAGCTACAGGGAAGCCATAAAACTGAATGCCACGAGAGCAGCTGGCATTTCAGCTAACCTTGTAATAAAGCATGATGTGACAAAAGCCCTGACAAAGAATCTATCATTCTGTTTACTGCGTTGGAATATGAGAATCGTGTGTTCTTGTAAGGGGGTATATTCCCTGAGACGGGGGTGGGGGTTTAGCAGCCTGGCTTTTGAGGTGACCTGGTAAAGGTCACCGTTGTTCCACTCAAAAATCCCTGCAGGCTCTTTTCTGTTGTGAGGATTACATTCGATTTGAGAGCAGTTCACCTTAATCCAATTTAAAGCTCTGCTCGCTGTGTGTTTTCCTTTTTAAAAGCCATGTCGCGGGTCATAAGGCTAGAGAAAGTGTTTCCTTAATAGGATATCATAACTGAATGGAATACAATGCAGTGCACATAATTCAAGTAACAGTGAAAACAGACGTCAGACATCTTTATCTTCCGTTGGGCGACATACGAGTGACATGGAATATGAGGGCAGGGTGTAGTTATGTGGATGATTTAAATCCATTCCTACAGATCACTCAAAAGTGGGCAGACTGAGGTAGACGACTGTTTGCTTCCTCTCACACCACCCTCCCCTCCGAATCCATCTCGCCAAACATCAAGCTATGCTGTTGTGGAACATACAGTGTTGAACCACTACTGACCGACTAATGAAGCCATGGCCGTCGCTTGCATGTGGCAACCAGCAAGAGAAGAAGAGGACCTTAGCGTAGATGCTGCCCTAGCATCAGTTATATCATAAGTGCAGAGTTTATTTAACTGAAAGAAGAGCAAAGATTGGCACTGAAGGCTTTTTTCGATGGAAAAGATGTTTTCGCTCTTCTCTCAAATGGCTTCGGTGAATGTTATTTACCAACAGGCTCCTCTGGTGTCGATCTCACACCACGTCATATGCTTCGTTTATTTGATTGGTTGAAATCTGGCCAGTGATAGACACTTTGTTTTTGTTTTGTTTTTTTATTTTAGTGTTTTTAATTTAGTTTGTTTATTGTTAAATTTCTTCAGGGGTCAATACACATTCATTGTACATTCATCCATGTAAATGTGCCAGTGTTAGCCCATAAATGAATTTGCACCTGTTGTCTCAACACAACTTAACAGAGCAAACAAATAAAAATGTTACCAACAAATTACCTAAGACCAAACATTGCCTAGTAGGTAAACATTGCAATAAAACAACTATAAAATACTAGTAATAATGATAGTGAATCTGTGTTACGTAAGACCGATATGTCTCTATTGGGTCCTGTATTGGATACATCAAGTGCCAGTAGCTTAACAGCAACAGAGTGGTGTTCCTCTAAGCGAACATAATTATAAGCTTGTTAGCTGCTCAAATCATTGTATCTGTATTTAGCAGCATTATTAACAGTGTGTATGTAGCCCATAGGTTCCTGAAGGAGTCCGGATGATACCAAAAAATCTAATCAAACACTTGCTTTTACTCCTCCCAGGATGTGATGAAATTAATATAAAAACTGCAGGAGATAGAAAACAGGATCCCCAAGCCAGAACAGGCGCCCTTTCATTATGCACAGAAATATTATAAGGCAAACTCCGGTTCGATGTGTGAATTAACGATAAGGGGATTCAATCTGATCCTTTCTTGAGCTTTCAAAATCCACCAGAACCACCAAAAACTTGACATGATCAGGGTTTATCTTTTCCTCCTACCCATGCCCAAAGAGATAGTGCTTATTAATTGCTGGTGCAACGAAAAAATTCCTAACTTTGTACTTGTGCTGATGCTTGTACATTCACAGGCTTTATCTACCCACTCTCGCATGACTCAGGGCTTTTCTTTTCTTTTTGCATTATTTTATTCTCTTTTTTCCTACGCTCATACCCTTCAGTCACTGTCTTTGCCTTTGTGTCTGTGTTTCCATCTCTGTTTTCTTGCCCCCTCTGTCCCTCTCGCTTGCTCTCTCATTTTTCCGACTCTAAGCCTCTGAAGCCTATATGGGGAAGATAGCTGACGGGCCCGGCAAGGCTTCTCGCTGAGAGAATGACAGACATCCTCTATCCTCGCCTATCCTGAGCCGACGCTGTTGTTGAGAACACGCCGTGAATGCTTGCTCTGTCAAAAAAGAACTCCCTCCATCATCTTCGCTCCTTTCTCAGGAAACCTGTTGCGCTTTTTTTTATACCCCCTTCCTAAGATTGGTTATCTTTCACTGTCACTTAAATGTCACCTTCACTGTGTGAGATCGAATAAAGTTTGGATAAAACAAACAGAACTCCCCAACTGTTTATTAATATTAATGCCTCTACCTGACTCGGCTCTCCTGGTCTCTCCAAACCTGGGAACCTCTCAGCAAGGGAGTTTTCGAAACAGCATGTCCCAGAACAATGTGGAGTTAGCACACCTTTCATCCGCCCCTCTGCACTGCAGTAGGAAGGGTATATGCTCAGTACTCGCTGTTTGCTCTGGGTATGTATTGATCTATCCATAGGCACGCGGATCTTGAAATAGCACCGACAGAGAGGCACAGAGAGTCGCTGGAGGGACAAACACATTCCAGGAGTCGAATGGAAACCGGCAGGATGTTATGTCAGTCTGGAAACCACACCCCCTTCCCCTACTGTACCTTCCCTCTCTCTCTCTCCAGAACAAGATGACCTCTCCGCAAACAAACCTTGACCTTTGCACACTGGGGACTGTGGTTTACTTACCGCTGGTCGGGGCCCTGTGTTGCGAGGCTCTGGATCCGTTCTTAAACACGGAGACTCTGCCATAAATCAAAAGGAGTAACAGTTGTTCCCCTCTCCTCTTCTATGAGGTTATTAATGATGTGTGCTGAGAGAGCTGAGCTGGACAAAGCCGAGAGCCTGCTGCTGCCACTGCTGCTGCTGCTGCTGGGATCCTACCCTCCTCAAATCCCAGTGTGGGCCTCGCCATGTATTTAAAAACCTCTAATTCTCTGCAGCTACATGTTAGTGTGTATGGCGTGTGTGCATGTCTGGATTTGAGTGTGCATGTGCATGCGTGTTTTTTTGTTGTTATTGTTCTTTTGAACAATGCGATCACTTTGCCACCACATCTAAAAAAAATAGCCCCCCAGTCTGCTTCATGTGGAAACAATGAAAATCTCATAATCCTCATATTTGTGACACAGCATGATTAAAATGGGAGCAAAAGGTAAACAAGGAAAAGCACTGTGATAAGCAAACCACAGAATACTTAGCATGATTGCGCTTATTGCCAGGGAGAAGCAGATGATTGACTCTCCTACAAACATTTGTATCCGTGCAGAAAGGGAGGTAAAAAGTCAATGTTAGAGTGTGATCCCTCCATCACCCTCCCTGTTATGTAGTCAGAAAAGCAGAGAAGAAGTGTGAAAGGAAGGATCAGTGGCTAGGGGAATAGCAGATGGTGAAATGGCATCTGCAGGCCTTTAGCTGTCTGTCGCGGGCATATTTGTCACCCTGACTAACCTTGTACCTTCCAACTTTCTCACTAGAGACGGGCATGTCTCGGCACCTTGCGATTTGATTCCATGAGTGCTACTATGAGATGATTAAACGCCATTTTGATGCATCAGAATTCCTGATTTTTCTGCATAATGTTATTCTCACTGTGCGACTACATGCTAACTTTTTAAGAAGCAGGCTTACTAACATTGAGGCTAACAGATTAGCCTAGCTTAGAAGGTAAACAAACCCAAAATCCTTATGGGCAAGCCTTGCCACTTGGTAGCCATCTTGGCAATGCCCCCGCGCAGTTACAGAACAGTCCCCTATGAAAATGAATTGGGAGAGTCCTAACTTCATTTTTATTGGTCAGTGAGACATGAAAACTTCTCTGCTTAAAAAAGTTTGGTGACTTTGCCCCAAAATATAGTTTAAAACGCCTTTTTCCCACATGCATGCATACGGTTTCACAACACCAACTTCTTTTGCAACTCAATCCAGAGTGGCACTCCCAAAAGAGTGCTTTAACAATTGTTCAATGTGTTTAAACACACAATAAACGCATTGACTGATATCTGACTGGAATAACTTTTTCAGAAAAACAGGGTTACACCAAGGCAAGCAAAAGAGCCACGCTTAGAATGTAAACGCGACCATTAGGAACAGATAGCCGGGTCTTCTTCATACGGCCAATATAATGTCAAGAATTGACAAAAATATGACACAACCACAACCATTTCAGTGGTATTCTACCCATCTGCTCCAGATTTTAAGGCTAGTGACTCTAAATGGTCATATTTAATGCTTTAAATGATTTTGACTTGTGGAGCAGCAGCAAGGCAGATGATTTTTCAGCTTCTGGATATGGAGCTGAGGTGCCACGAGACATATCTCATGGGGAGGGAACAAGGGGAGCAAACAGACATGTCAGGTTAACACAGATTCATCCGTGTGATGTAAGAGAAGAGACACAAAGTCAGCTGCATTTAAAAAGAGAAGCGACGATAGCGTTTTAGATGTTACAAAAGGGGTCGGATGGTTGAAAAAAATTAATGAGCAGCTACTACATATGAAACAGATATGTTAGCGCATTAGCTTGTCCCTGCAGCCATTATGTGCACACCATTTTGAGGACTCTTAATAGCCTCTGCTTTACTGATTTTATTGGCCCTCAAGGTTGAATAAATGAATGTTTGTGGTTTGAAACCTCAAACCATATGACATCCACTGCACACACACACACACACACACACACACACACACACACACACACACACACACACACACACTTACTTTAAAGTCTCCCTTCTACATGTCCCTTTCTTGAGGTCACTTTACGTGTTCAGAAAGAGACTCGAGGATCTAAGAGTTCCAGTGGGAACCGGTTAGATCCCCTGGATCCAGTTTTCTGCGTTAAGCCTGGTTCCTGCCTATTGACTCACTAGTAATGTGATTTGTCTGAGCACCCAAGTATCAGAAATACAGTATCTGTAAAGTCCTTGTAAAGCTGTTGAGGTAAAGGATAAATCTCAAAAAAGCCACAGTTGCTGAAAACAGCAAGGTTGCACTGACTGGAGTGGGGATACCTTATGAGCCATTTTCTTGTGCATTTCCGTCTGCATACCTGTATGATATTTTATTTATATACTGATATGCAAATGTCAATATTTTATTTGTCATTCATGTGAGTAAGGAACATAGTAATTACTTAAATAAATAATATTTTCTAGGAGGAATGGACAGTAGTCTGAAGGAACAAATGTCATTTAATTATTGATTGATGGCCTTTTACTATCAAGTATAAATCATTTTTGACATTTTATGGCCTCAAGTCAAATTATCATATTACTGCTCCGAGAAAAAAGAGCAAGAGGCCAGTAAATAAACTGAACATGTTGCTGTATTTACTGGCAACATTTAGTAAAGACGTGTAATGGTAGAAAAATAAAATCAACATGGGTGACGTATACGTCAATGAATCACCGCATGCTTAATGTGGAGATTTACGATACAAAGAAGGCAAGTTAGAGGCCTTATATATTTACATTACATTCATTTAGCAGATGCTTTTATCCAAATTGACTCACAGTATGTGCATTCAATCTCCATAAGAGCAAGAGCTAGATGGCATAAAAACATTTAACCATAGGGTTAAATGTTTTTTTAACTCTCTTGGAGTTTTTTGTTTTTTTTCTTAAAGGAACTTTGACATAAGTAAGTGGTAGCATCACTTAGATGCTGAAGAGGAGTAAATGTTTTTTACTGTGACTGGAGGGAGTAAAGAGCAGTCCTGAGTGTTGAACTGGATGCGAGCTGCAACAGGGAGCCACTGAACAGAGAAGCAAAGTGTCATGGGAACATCGGATTATTCACCCCAGTTGGACAGTTAATTGCAATATTATTGACATCACATTATTGATTTAATTATTGAAGTCTAATATCCATGCTGTTGCATGCTGGCCGCACAAACAAGTCTGCACTGTCACAACAAATTGGATTTACGCAGATATCTGCACAGAGCTTATACATGCACCCTCTGATGATGAAATTGACCTCACTAGCGGACCCCTCGTGGACATGGACAGTATGATTTGGCTTTAGGGAGGTTGAGCATCAGATTGGCAACAGTGTTAAAGAGGAGAAATCGCGTGAAGTGGTTGTGAACGTGGGATTGTCAGATTTGTGAAGTTGCAGAAATTGTCGGATGCAGCCCTCTGCACTCTGGTATCTGTTCAACCATCAAACATACACTTTAGTTGGAAAATAACTGTGCCCTTAGAGCTACTGGAGTGTCTTCAAGGTTCACTTCATAAGCTGTAGTATATATTTGTTGGGTATAATAAATAGTTCTGTCTTCTGTCTTGGTGATTGTCAGAGCGTCCAGGAAAAAGTGCTTGCATCGCTCACGTGCTGGAAAACTGCATGACCCTCCTGTCATTTATTATAAACTGGTGGAGTTGCTGTCTAAACATAGTTGTCAGTGTTATTGATGGTAGCTGGTGACCCTTGTCCACCCAATGTCAGGCAGTACAGTGGGGACAGAGAGCAAAATCTGAGAATTTACTCATCCTCAACAGAGGAGGGTAAAAAGGGTAAAAGAAGAGGGAGAAGACATTGACAGTCATACAGCAATGAATAGAATGGAAAGCGAATGACTGACCGTAAAAAGGAAATATCTTTGTTTTTGAATGAATCTTTAAATTTGCCTTGGAGTGCCTCTTTTTTATGGTAGGAAGACAAAAGGAAAGGCAGGACCTGAGTACAGCACACGAAACAGGTGACACTGGAAGACTATCCAATGAAAATGACTTTGCTGATGTGTGCTGAGTAATAGAAGTCGACGTCTGCAGGCGTCAGCGGAATTTTTTATGGAATCTCCCCCCTCTCAACGGGGTGTCACGGCAGATATTTCATGTCAACGGGCGGATGCAGAGAATCTTTCCAGTCCTGTCGCACTCTAACCTCTAAAAAAGGCCGACATCAGCAGGGTAACCTGTCATGCCACATGGGTAGCTACTGACCTGGCCTGTGCAGGACACAGTCAACCCTACCATTCATATCCAGCAAGACTGCGCCGAAAGAGACATATTATCCCATGAAAACACATGTATAATTAATTTCCTTCAGAACTGTGCCACTTCCAGATTTGGCTTTATGCTGATGTGTTGAAACAGGATTCTGCGACCCACAGTGCTGTCTCCGAGTGTGTGTATGTGTATTTGCATAAACCCTCCAGTATACTCCACATGAATGCAAATTTTTTTGGGCTCTCAAAGGTTGAATACAGGACTAGGTGTAAATGCCAGCATGCTAAAGGAAATTTCACTGCAGTATATTGATGGTGAAATTCAAAACAAAGACGAGGAGAAATGTCTGCGGCTTTCACGGTCGGGGTGAAGTTAGAGCTGATAATACAGGAGGAAGCGGATACGTTAAATGTAGCTGTGGTTTAATTTTTTTTATTAAACAATGATCAGCAGACCTTTGTTTGCTAAAGCCAACAAATGTGTGTCAGGTCCACTCACATACCAATCCAGTCACCATAATAAATGGACATTTCCCCACAGGCTTGAACTGCGGTTGTTTGGGAGCCTTGTGGCCAATAATGAGAGCTATCATGAGGGTCATCATGAAACAAAGGTTGGGTTGGCTATGTGGCCACATGACCACATAAGGAAACCCACCTTTGTGATTGGTTGTCTTTCATAGATATCTTTTTTTTTCTTTACTTTTTTTAATCTACCTTCTAAGTGTTGTTTGTGATTCGTGATTGATGACCCAGATGAAGGCTACAAGCTGAAATGTGTTGGTCTGATAATAAAGTTGTTCAGTATACTACATGTGTTGCTGGAGTTTTTATGTCTTTCTGCTTTTTCCCTCCTCCATGCACCTTGGAAGTAATGCTTCTACAGTTATATTCAGTCATCCCAGGTCCACTGGAGTCTCTGACCTGTGTTTAAACATGTTTAATAACTGAATGGATCAGAGCAGACTCGCTCTCAGCTCCTTTGACACGAGATGAGTGGTGTAAACTGTGAAGTGAAGGGAATCTTGACATGTATAGCTGCTCATTTTGACCCTGTGTGCTTGTAAATCATTGGCGCATCATGCTGCTGCCAGCAACGTTGTCCTCTCTTTATTAGTGTCCGTTCAGGTCGGCTGCATTTTGGATTGGGACTAATTATCCTCCAGTCCATATTCGGATAGACTCTCTTAGGGAAATTATGTATGCACGTTGGGTTGGTTTTGCACGGAATCTCATTTCTCCTGCAACTATGATATTTAAAAAGCAAACAAAAGTAAGAAAATAATGAGTTTATCATTTATTTTCTTATCTGAGCTACATTTTTGTTTTGTATTCTGTATTTTATATGTAATTGTAGCTGTTGACTGGCTTTTTGCAGGAATTGCTAGATTGCATTCGGGCAGAACGGTGGCCATCTTTCCAAGCTACCAGGAATATATTCTTCTTGGTGTCAGCATCTCATTGGGGGGCGGAGAAAGTTCTGATCTGTGGGTCGTAAACCTTATTTTCTCTGAGAGCACACCAATTTCGGCTTCATTTGTTGTCTATATTGGCGACTTAATCCGAACATTGATTCTGACCAAGTGTTTGAAGGTGGTCTGCAAGACTCTTAATTGCCCCCGATCTTCTCACTCATGTTCTTGTCTAGTCTGCACATCCGTCCTGTGTGAATCCTTGTGTGTTCTCCGTGTGTGTGTGGTCGGGGGTGTGTGAAAGCTTTGATCTTTCCCCGGATGACTCCTGGTGTGAGGGTGGAAAGCTCATTAGCTGTGCCTTTCACCTGTCTGTAGTAGACAACAAGAATAACCAATCGCTAATTAAGTCACACATGATTACCATGTTCTGCTGTGTAGGTGAAACATTAACATGTATGTTCACTATATGTTTGCACAATGCATATATGGAGTACGGAGCAAGATGATAGAAAATTATAATATATTCAGCATTAGCATGAGGGCAATGTTGACTGTTACTATGCAACAGTGAAATGCACTAGTTCTGGGCAGTATCATCTAAGGGTGATTCACATCTGGTAAAGTGAGATGTCTGCACAGAGCCTCAAGGATGCTAAAAGACATTAGCCACCCCAGTCACAGTCTGTTCACCCTGCTGCAATCTGGCAAGAGATACAGAAGTATCCGCTGACTACAGACTACAGAGCAGCTTATTTCCTCAGACTGTGAGATTCCTGACCTCATCCTCAACACTCCACGATGAATAGTCCATTTTTCTGACTTGATTATTGGTTATTAATTAGCCTGTGTAGTTTTTATGTGTATAAAGCTTCAGGAATTACAAACTTCATTATACAGTCTTGTATTGCACACAGTTTGTTTTTGTATTTGCTGCTTCTCTCAGCCTTTGTCATATGTATGCTATCCACAGAATAAAGCATTGTGTCTCATTCTCTCAGTTTCATCACAAACAATGAAACAAAAATCTCTGTCTGAGCAACATGACAGCTTTTCCCATTGTCTGAGTGGACAAAGAACACTACAAGAACAAAAAAATGTTTCCAGTATCAAACATAAATCCTACAGTGGACTCACTGGGTTTGTCTAATAAGTCAGACCCAGAGTGCACTGCGGGCCTATAGAGTACACTTAGTGTGACAAGTAAAAATGCTCCGCTTTCTCCCAATTTACAACTCTGCACAATGGTGCACAATGGGTAAAGTGTAGGTTTGATGTGAGTGTGCATTTGCTGTGGCTCTACTGGGCCAGCGTATTGTTTCCATGGTGTGGAGCTCTGCAGAAACGAGGGGAAGTGCGTAAGAAAAGCTTTCCAGGGCGCTGGAATGACATCCTGCTGTATTTATCACCTGCTCGTCCTTCCTCTGCTCTCCTGCTGAGCTAGGTGAGTCACACTCTCGTACTCTCCAGCTCTCATCTCTTCGTCTTTGCTCTCTTTCTCTCTCAAACCTCTGCTACTCATACTTCTCTCCTCCTCCTATACACCACACTGCCCTCCATCTGTCTCTCTCTCTCCTTCTCCTCCTTGGACTCTGGAATAGTGTCAGTCCCTGACGGATGAGCTGAGTTTGAAAGCCACTCATTGGGATAAATGAGTGTACTTTCAGAAGTTTCTCCTGCCTCCTGGGAGGCGCAAAAATCAGGCCTTAAAAAAGAGGCAGAGAGTGGAAAAGAAACGGGGGGAGTCGGAAGTGAAAAGAGAGACAAAAAAGAACGAGATGGGGGCAGACCGGGAGAGATTGCACATCAAGGGGCCCTTTGTACATTATTAGGTCGATATCTCAATCTCAGTGTCTGCGATGCAGTTCTGCCATGCTTTATCAGCCTCTTCTCCTCCATACCAGTGAGAAAAGCCCTCAGAAAACCATTTACTCTTTTTCTTTGATGTGAAGAGCTTAATGTCGTTCTGAGGCCTTTCTCCCACATTAAAATAGAGATTCCTGAGCTTTCAGATATATGTGATTGTAGCACAATTGTTACTGAGAGCTGATGCAGAAATTGGCCCGCGGATATTAATACGAACTTGAGTTCACTCTTATTAACTTTTTTTTTTTTGGCGGTGCAGTAACAAAAGGTCAAATGAGGGGAAATACCTGAGAGAGATCTGCTTTATCCTTGAGGTAAGAGGCAAAGAAAGAAAGATTAATTTCACTAAATGTATTTGTGACGATCTCCAGAAGCAGCTAATTAATTATAGCCTTAACGAGTGGAGGGAGAGAGCGCAAAAATTCCCCCTGTAGCCATCGGTCACGTGTTGAGGGATTTGATCTTGTCACTGTGTGTTTTAGCTGTAATTAATTTCCAACCCTGCGCAAATAAGACTAAATGGAGCTCCTGGTTGTTGGGAAACCACACATCAATGCGTGCAGTGCTTAATAGATATGCAAACATGCACAGAATCATGCACAAAGTCATGGGTATGCACCATATTTTATTTCAAATGTTGCCAGGTTTAGCTCTCAGTGCATGCATGGCGTCTCTTGTGCTAAGTCCAAATCACTCTTTCTTATCCTTTGCCAGTTTGTCATTTCAAAAGTATGGATTAAAGAATTGTGGGTCTGTGACGGAGTAAACACAAAAACACCTTGTCCTCTTTCCACCCTCTTCTCCGATGAAGGAATTGGGCTGCAAGCCAGGACAGAGATTATGGACATCAAACCTATAGCAAGGATGAAGCGTGTCACATCAGAGTAACTACGGTAAACACTGGTGATGTTTCATTGAATCCTGCTGTGAAGCAAATAAGTAGATATTGATCCATTGCTTTGAAATCATTTGTACGTTGCTGGTTATGTCAAATATGTCACAGAGGACACATAAAGGCTTTTTGAGACCTGTATTCAGGTGTCAGTTTTTTCAGCCGAGGCTCTATCCTGGAGTAGTTTTATGTCTTCAGATTGTCGTGTGATACATGGTCAGGATAAATTACATATATTTGAAACATATTAGCTTTATTTCTGGCATCTATGTTTCAAGAGTTGCACCATGTCTACAGACAATGATGTGCAACTGAAAGTGTCATGTGTTCAGGTAGATGGAGGTGCATATCTGCTGCCAGTATTTGAATTACAAGCCTCAATATGCTTCAAATCCACTAATTTGTACAATATGCAGTCTGAGCGCATCTAAATATTTATATTTATACCCCTTATATTCCCAGACTCAATCTCACTTCCTCCCTAATCTTTCTTTGAGACCTTTCTGTCTTTTTTGCATTGCTGTAGACTCAGTTTAATGAATAATACAAATAGTGATAAAGGCAAACACTGTCAGGCACTTCTCCTTGTGTTACACTTATTTGTGCATGCATCAAGTGGAGTAAGAAGTTGTTGTTAAGATTGAAAACAGAGAGCTTGAGGGACTTTTATCTGGGATGCCACGGAAAGGGAATTTTCACACCGGTCAATAAACATGTGACAACACTGGTTTCACTGATCATGCCAGACATTTTACAAGAAAAGATGCTCACTGCTTACCACTCATCTGTAGAGTGATGTATTAAGCTACTGCTAATTCAAACCGAACACTCCCTACTGCTTCAGCTTCACATTAAAAGCATTTGACAAGTGAAACATGAGTTGGCTGCTATTATGTCATAAGAAATGCAAGTCATGTGTTTGTCAGTGAGTTTAGCACTGACCACTATTGGGCACTTTTGGCATTTGGTGACAGTGGATCAGTTTGAAAATATGTCAGGGAACAGTTTCATACAGTCTGGAATAATGGAACGAGAAGAACAGCCACAGTGAGCTGTTGGGTGAACAGTTGCAGGCAAAGGGCTGCACACCTACAACTTCTCAGTGAAGTAACCAACTCCTTTCCCCTCACTTACGTTATCAAGTTCTCTATTAGCATTAGGTTTAAATCCAAAATATTGCCAAATAGGTGCATTTGCGTTTCCCTTTGACAACAAATCCTCTGCCATTGTCTTGCCAGTCAACTCACCTTACTCTTGTGGAATCATGACTCGTGCTACTCATTGCTGCGACTCTGCTGCTGTCAGTGGGCGGTTTGTAAACAATGCAATCGTGTATGCCGGAACGCTGTAACGACAATTACCACAGTAAGTCCAGTTTACATCTCTTGACACATATGGCCAACCACGGCTTATAGTGGGCTTGGTGCAGGACTGTCTGATTTGGAAAGAATGTCCTGACTTACTTTAATCTTCCAGTTTCCAACAGTGTTACAAATTATATATTAGATAATGATAATAATCATAAAATCTGGTAACCTAATTTACTCTGAGAACCAATGTAATATTTTCTAACCCTTAACCTCTTAGTGTTATTTCATATTCTACCCACTTTTCCCCAAGACCTCTGACACAGTTTTGTGCCAGGGGAGTGTGTGGTTTCCAGTTTGAGGGATTAGACTGTAGCCTGGCAATAAATCTTCAGCTGCTCTGATTTAGTAACCATGAATCCTGCAGTCCTCTGACAGCTGTGATTTGTTGATTTAATCAATCTTCTCATAAACAAACAGGAATATTTGAGCTGTTTGATATTCAGTCAGGGTCTTCTCCTGATATGTTAGAATAGCACCAATCTTGGTTATTTTGCTTGTAATAAAAGTAGTTTTCTCTGGGTTTTCACTTTTTCATTTTTTTTTTAATGGTTGGGTTTGCCCCATTTTTCATGGCCCTGACACTTTACTTCATAGCATGTAAGAGCTGTAAATGCTTGCTAAACTGTTTTGTGGTTTTTCCCATTAGTGGTGGTTCTGAGTACATAACACTTTGGATATAATTGCAGTCAAAGTATAGTGTTTTATCTTTGTTCATTGCTAACTTGACATGAGAAAGCTTGAACCAATTAATCCATTAATAATTTTGGATTTGGATATTTTTTAAATTTTTTAATCTTGCCGGGATCTTCTTTCCCCTATCCTCGTTGTTTCTAGTGTTGATGAATCTTTGTTTAAAAGCTGTTGAGATACCTGGCCAAATAGGTTCTGAGCGAGATGTAATAAACTGTGATTGGGCATTTAAGACCTTCCGTGTCCTGGTTTTTCAGTTCAAATGGGAACAGGTCGGCTGGTGTCCAGCTGCAGGATTGATGGAACACCTAGATCCAAGTCCCATCACACCATGGCTCACCCCTGTCTCACATGCCAATGAATTAAGATCCCGTCTGTCCTTTCAGTTCCTATTTGGTTATTGATCGCAGATTTTCATCAGTCTTGAGTACTGAAGTATTGCAAGGAGGAGCGCCATAAATCTTATGCCAAATAGCACCACAAGCTATAAGTTAGAGGCAAAAACAGGGGCTTCTTGCCCAGTGAAAGGCTCACCTTAACCTGTCAGGCAGGGTCTAGCATTGTAAATCCAGACCTGAAGCCTGTGATGAATATGTTGGGATTGGAGTGATGGCCTTAATACCACCAGACTGACCTGTAGGTTAATTACGATGTGCTGTTTAAGCAGCCTAGCACCAACTGGAACACACTTACAGACACCCACCCACATCATTCCCACACCTCTCTCGCACTTTTCACTGCATATGTGTGTAACTACACACACAATGGTGCATCATGTCACAAGCACACAGCATGCTTTAGCCACAACACTGCTTGTCACAGTGTCCCCAGGAGAGAGGGCGGGTCTCTGTCACACTGACCTTTCATTATGCTGGATTAGGCAGTCCATGTCTACTCTCATGGGGGAACTAGGGGATCACCCATGGTGTTATGATTGCTGCACTTGAAGTGTCTGTTAGGTTGTTGTGTCGCTAGAGCATACATTTATATGATTTGTTAGCTCTATATTCCGCATTTATCTTCCTCCGATCACATTATTTACAATAACATCTTTAAGCACGCTTCAGTTTTTACCTCATACTGCTCTCGCAAAGCCTTTAGCATACAGTATGTCTGTATGCAATTTAACCTATAAACCTCCATGCGTATCCATGATAATTAATTATATCTTTAAATGTTACTGTTACTGAAAATGACAACAAAAATAAACAAGTTTGCCAATTTCACATATCTCGGTAATGCGATGATTTGATCTAAAGCTTAGCATATTTTTCCAAAATGCCAACTTTGCTGGCACAGAGTGCATGTGTCTAATTGGCTGCCTGCTTTTGGTTGAATTAGAATAATTTGTAATCAGCCTTCTTATATGCATGCTGAACATTATCCCCTAAACTGCACATGCAAAATGAGCCTTCCATGTCAGCAGGCTTTCCTTGCATTCCTATTATCCAGAATGCTGACTGGACATGCATAATACATGAGAAAAATGGGTGTTATTGTAATGCGTGTTTCTCAGTGGCAGTCCCCTCTGCCTCCCCGTGTAGTCAAAACAGACACTTGCATGCACTAAAAGGGACATCACAGCACTGGAGGCCCATCGCCCTCGATGCAATGCCAAGAAGGGAGGGAGGGAGGAAAAAGAAAGAGGAAGGAAAACTCAGAAGCCCAGAGCTGCAACTCATTATTGTTGGCCTATCTCCCTTTCTTCGTCTGTTTTCCTTTCCTCTTCCGTCCTCTCCACTGTCAGTCAGCCTCTAGCCCTTTTTTGCTAGCATCTTCCTCTCTCTCCCAGTGGGTTCCCACCAGTCAGAGGATCTGCCCTGGATGCTGGCACTAAGCGCTAATTACACCGTCTATCTCACCACACTGACAGTCATGGCCAAGAAGATCTCGGCTCCCTTGTTTGCTAATCCACAGCTGGGGAAACAACACTTCAGTGCATACTTGCCACCAACTGATGAGTTTAAGTTGACATGTAGCAGAATACCCTAGCTGATGGAGATTCTCACAGCGTAACAAAGCGTCTGTTGACATGATTCTACAGAATGACATGCCATCCATATGTAAATACTGCAGATGATTTGATTTGATTTCGTGTCCTATGTGCTATGTATAATGTGAGCGATGCAGGATGCAAATCAAGCAAGCACATGATTGGTGAAGCAGCCAATTCGCATGCACACTGTGTTTTCCTTGTTGCGTAACACTACAAAGTAGGCATCAAGTTGCAGACGTCTGACGAGACATGCTGGTAAATAGATCTTGAATCATTTACAGTGTAATCCACTTCACTATCCCTTCTTGAGATTGTAAACTCCCCTGATCCTGTTACTTTAAGCCTTCTTTTCCAACCTGAGGCTGCAGGTTGCCAAGCTTCTTGCCCAGTAGACACGAACGCCCCGCCATGTGTCCTAGAAGGAACCGTGTACCTCGAGAGAGGTTCATGCATGCTTGTGGTTACTGCTTGGTCAGGCTTTTTCATCCTACAAACAAACCAAAGCAAAAACAATCTCTGTTCGCTTTCCAGTGAACCCATGTTTATAAAAGAATGTTTGCCAGAGTGTTTGCGTTTTATTCAGTGGAGATTGGCAAGGGAGACAAAAATAAGCAAGATTCCAACCATCACTGAGTGAACACATTCAGTTTGCCTTGGCCCAGTTAATAAAAAAGGCATTTCTGTTTACTGAAACAATGTTTCTAATGGTTGAGCTTTGATCATGGGTTTATTATGCACTTTAGTAAAGTGGAACAACATATTTTCATGGCCATTGACTCCAGTTTGTCCTTTGAAAAACACACATTTTTGTTTACTGTCTGATGAAAGCTGTCTGCCCTAATTCTTGTATCAGTTTAATTCTTTTTCTGGTAGCACAACTAAATTATTGCTTTGGATAGCTTTGGTTAAATTTGTTGTTGTTTTAAAGTGGTTAAACTTGTTGTGGTAAGGAATTTTGGTCAAGATTAATGGGATATTTTGGTTTCATTTACATAAAAGCTACATAAATATATTATTTGGGCCACTTGTTAACTCAAATTAACTGAAAACACAATATTGACATATTATCTAGTAAAATTTATTTGGCGAACACTCCTACTGAAATATCTGACAGACATCAAGCAATATTTAGCAGTTAAAGCAACATTATGTAGAAATTGGCATTTTTTGTTGCCGCCACCCAGAGTTTCTGAGTGCAACAGCAGACAATGGACTAAATCGGTCACGTGGGAGTCTGTCAACAGGTCATCCTTAGTTTATCAGCTAAACCTGCTGACAGCTCTCACACTGAGGTTGTTAGTGTTTTCTGGTGGTACTCGCTGATCTTTTCCCAACCCCTGACCTGTGACGCGTCACACCAAGGTCAGGCCAATTATAGGAGCTTTAATGAGATCCAGGCACTGTGGCGTATGCACGATTGTGTCTGAGAAAACAAAGTTACAACAAAGGAGCTTAACTACAGTCTGCCCTGCAACAGGTTCTGTTGTTATTGCTTCCTGTGAATGGGAAAATAGGTTTTCCACTGACAAATGCACAGACTTGCAAACCTGAAAATAATAACAAGATACATGAGGATCTTTATTAATCTTCACACATGGGCAAAGTAATGAGATTACACCATAAACACAGGCTCTTATGTATGATGGTAAACTTGCAGTGCATGTTGTGTCTTAATAGCACAGCGAAGGCCGAGGGACAACAGGTGTGACAACCAGTCACCTCGCCATCTCTGCGACAAGTTGTGTAATCATGCCTGTGTGTGTGTGTGTGAATGATATGTTCTGTATATCACTTCCCCTTGAGGGTATCTTTTCAGCGAGATATACCATCATGCTGACGGGAGTGCTGATCTGCAAACGGGGACAAGATAAATGCACGTGTCATTCACAACCACATGGGATCCCTTCTTCACATGCCAGAGGACAGGAAGTAAGCAACAGCAGGGTCATGACAGGTTATATAGCGGGGAGGATACTGGAGGCCTTTTAGAGCTCTAGCCCTTTAAAACATTTGCTGACCTGTACTGTATATTACAGTGCAGCGGCTGTGGAAAAGATCGGTTTGGGTCAGCTCCATCTCCTAAGTCAAGGTGATGTAAAAGAACCCGAGTCCTGTCTAAGTGAAGCCCTGCTGACTGCTGACCTTTGTGTCTTTTCCCATCTATCATGCCGGGCTGTGTGTGTGTGTGTGTGTGTGTGTGTGTGTGTGTGTGTGCGTGCGTGCATGCGTGCGTGTTCGTCGGTGATGAGGGATGCTTGTTTGCGTGCCAGTTGGTGCATTTGGATGTGCGCGCGCAAGTGAGAGACTTTGAAGGATCCGTCTTTGTCGTCGTGTTGCGTGAATGAGCAATCTGTCCTGCTCATATTCAGCCAAGCATATCCAGCCCTGGCCCCAGCCCTGCCCGTGGTGACAGGAAAGCCGTGGCAGTTTAAATCAGTTGACATTGTTCTGGCAGTGGGAAGTGCTTATGCCGAGGATATATCTCTTTGTTTTCTGCCATCTGCAGCAAGACGAGTCGCTGTATCCCTGATAGACGCCAATCCAGGTACAGACTATAAGGTGAAAGGAGCAGAGGAAAACAAATCCACACAGCACAGTAACACGGCTAACAATAGACAGTGATTCATCTATTAGAATCTATCAAAACATACAAAAACTAATGTGGGACAATGACACATTGGCCGTTCTGCTAAGCTAACAACAGTCTCATCTAAAGTAACTCTTAGCAAGAAAGTGAACAAGCGTTTATCCTAAAATGTCAGACAATTATTTATCTTGACATTTAAACTACTCCTGATTATGCAATTAAATTCCGCTTGAAGTTTATTTAAATTAACCTGACGTGCCAGATGGTTGGTTCCACAGAACCATCTGGAAAGACAATGCCAGAAACTGTTTCGATAAGGGCAGGCACTTTCAAAAAATACTTGGCAGATGATTACAGGTCATGATCACGTGATCTCGCAAATCTAGCTGTCTCGCAAGGTAATAAATGTAAATTTAAGAAAAAAATGTATGATGCTTGCACCAAATTACACATTCAAACTTAAGGCATCATGTTTTGACAGCTGTGTTATATCAAGTGGAAATATTGTTGAAGGTTTGTGCATCTTCCCTGTGTACGTTTCCCAAAAATGTCTTCTGGCATATTTGGTATCTTTGGAAACTTTGGGATATTGAATTTTATATGACTTTCTACTGGTTTTAATAATGTTTGGCAGCACAACTTGATTTTAACATAGCCATAGGTCTGACAGAGTTTCAGAGTCAAGGAAACACTGTCAATCCAGAAATCTGTAGTCGATTAAGTGATATAACGGTCAGTGAGTCAGACAAAAAGCAGACACAGACATTAGCCGCCATGATTGGTAAGTACCCAGGTTCAATAAACACCACCACTTCTCTTTTAATTCCTCTTATAAAGTTATTATCATCCTTGGGGTGCTCTAATTGCCATCTGTCAATCAAATTCTGGCATCCACTGGCTCAGCTGATGCAAATATGTGTGAACTACAAGAATACATAATTAAACAAGGAACAATTATGGTGGCTCAGTAGGAGAACGACAGAAAACTAATTGTCGTAGCTTAAATGTTTGCAATGATGAAAATAGTAATAACAGCGAACAGCGTTCCAACATCTGGGGAATGCCAAGGTGCAAGTGTCACCTCAGGGGGAGATTAGTAGTGTTCCTGTCTCCCACAGGGATAACAGTGGTGTGTACAGTGCAGTGCAAGAGATAACAGGGCTCAGACAGACAGTTGGGTGTGTTTATCAGTACCTTAGGCGTTCCCCAAGGCTCCATATTAATGCCAGCCTTACTCTGCATCTTTATATGGCTGGCTTTGGAGTCTGGCCAACTCGTTTCCTCTCCTTCCTCATTTCTACTCAGCCCCTTTATCTCCACTTAGCTTGATCTCCTCCCTGCTCCTTCTACCTTTTCTTCTTCTTCTTCATCACCTCCCTCCTCCTGCCTCTTTCTTTCCAAACTCCTCCTTTTTATGCTGCATGCCACGGAGTACCAATCATTGTGTGTGTGTGTGTGTGTGTGTGTGTGTGTCAAGCCTATCCCTCTAGGCTGATTTACAACGCCGTGGGGGAGACAAAGGTGCAGGAAATGGAGGTCAGAACTCATCGTTAGTGGCCAATGAATTCTTAATTAGGGCAACAAATGGTGCAGTGCCTCCAGTGTGGCTGGAGCGCTCCCAAAGCACCAGAGATCGGAGGCCAGTCACCTACACTGCCCGAGTTAGCTGATTATGTGCTAGACTGCAGCAAACACAGGCAATCATTACACTTTCTGCTAGTGTCTGCCATGTACTGTACATCACACACATATACCGATGTGTCTGACGTGACAAGTGAAGGTAGTTTAAGCTGATTTCAGCAAGAATAATTACTTATTACCTATTCACATGCTGGTGGTGTGGAGAGATGTCAGAGGGATGGCTCTGCTGTAGTAAAACGCCGCAAGCAGTTAAAGGATAGGTGCCTTGCTCAGTCAAAGTGCCCCGGAGGTGAATTGGCACCTCTCCAGCTACCAGACCTCTGTATCGAATGTTCCATTTCCTGTTTTTACACTTACCCCTCAGAACAATTACAAGGGGTAGTGGTTGAAATCTCCCCCTATGAAATATGTCAAAATGGAGGACTGTCATGCACAAACCAGCAATAACAGTGTAACGTTAGCTAACTAGCTAGTTTGCCACTGAGACATCAGCAAACTAGCATTAATTGCTTTGTGCTTGTTAAAAGAAATGGACAATATAAATCAAAATCACAGTTCTCATAGGCCTCGGTTTGAAGTGTGCCTCAAAACAATCTCAGTCCGAAGACTTCGCCCTATACCAACAATAATTGGGACACCCTACCCCAAGGTGTGAATCTGCTAAAGGGAGGCTAAGCAGGCCTGGAACTGGTCCCCAATCAACGCCTCTATGGAGTAAGCTATTGCTGCAATTCTTATCTACAGTAAAATTGGCTTGGCCTGTCCAAAACCAAAATGACATGAGCCAACGTGTAAGGATGGAATTAAATAGTGCATTTATCCACACATAAGCTGCCGTCCTTAGCATGTGTACCTTCTTGTACTATGAATTTTACGTCCTACGGCAAGGAGCATCATATATCCACTAAAGATGGGATGCTGTGCTTTAAATCATTATTTTATTATGGAAGGCACTGTGATTAAATGAGAGAACAGAGGAGGGCCTATTATAAGAAGGCTCCCAGCCCGATGTGAATGGGATATTCCATGTGCCGTAATAATGTGGGACTATAGCTGTGTGAGACTGACTATGTATGTGCATATAATGAGGGCACCAACAATGCAGCCATTTTAAAGTGCCAAAAGACCATTATTTTTCTCTGCCTTCATATAATTGAAGCAGAAACAGCCAAACCCTTTCTGAAAAGGATCGAGACAAAAGCAGCAAAAGAGAAGCAGCTTCCCTCAATTTCCATGTCTTTTAAAAATGTAGGGCATGATTAGTATGAGCATGTTGTAATTGCACTGCATAGCAGTGTTAAATTACAATTTCCTTGGTCACTGTCAGGGTGCACTTAAAATGAAAGTTATAAAGTCATTAAAGCGGAATATGACACATTTTACTGGCTCCCAGTGAGATCTGGCTGCGGTGCTTTTTTGTGATCACAAAGCCTGGCTTGAAAGAAGACCTTATTAAAGTTTGCAGGATTGTCTGCATCCCCAGTGTCTTCTTTTGTGACATTGTCAGGCCTGAATTGGAAAATCTTTTCCTCTTTCTGGCTTTCTTACCCCGAGGTTATGCAGTAAACGTTGATCCAAGTCAATATCTGTCTAATTAGCAATCCCACTTCTGCCTGCTTGTCTTGCCATGTACAGTGAAGACAAGGCGGTGTCAGGATTAGTAATCAGTTCCTCGGGCAACTCAACACTGCTCGGCTGGATTTTGCCACCTGTCATACATAAAAATCTTGGTCATAAAGGGAATAATAAACCTTGTAATGGTTTTACCCACAGTTCCACTCCCCTGGTACGTGTGTTATTTTCACCTGTTCCTACCTTCTTTTTTTTATCTCCCTGCCATCCCTTCCTCCCATCTGTCCTCTCATCCTCATGTGGTACATCAAACGTCGCCGGCCTGACTGTGTGCTGACAGGCAGCCCACTGACAAGCTCCCAGGCCATTCTGAGGGGAGCCGAGCCTCCCTTCATGAGGCCCTCGAAGAGACAGTGTCACAGCGAATCCACTCTGGAGGATGGGCAGCACAATCTGCCTCCTTCAGAGAGCACACAAGAAACAAACCATAGGAGTTCTAGTTTGTGCGTTGACAGCCACCTATAATAACAAGTGTTGTAAGGGATAGACAGAAATAATGTGAATTTTGAAATTCCAGTTTGTACAATAAGTAAGCTGTTACAGTTTTGTTTAATCTCCCTTTATATCATATGTTAACCTTCAGTTGACTGTTCCCTGAGCATGCAGTGATTCCCCAATCATAGCTTAGCCAATGTAGCAAAGCACAGCAAGCCATCCAGCTTTGTATTTCTTCATGTGCCAATGTGTGCATGAAGCTGTAGCAAGAGCGATACTCTGCATTTACAGGGTGTTGTCTATTTTAGCCTTTCCAAAACCAAAACATGTGAGCAAGTGTATGAAATGAGTTTGTTTTTCTGCACACAAGCTACAGTTGTTACCATGCCCAGCAAATGAGCTTACTACCTACATATCCATGTCCATGTGGTATTTCTGAAATGTATGGAAGCCGGTCCAAGATGTTAATATGCTAATATGAAATAACAATCTGATCAGGAATTTCTCCTGACTAATTACACTGGGGTTGAAAGATCTACACTGCAATACAAAAACAATGCTGTTTCTTTGTCCACTAGCTACAATTAGGCTATCAACTGGTGAGGATGCTAACTTTTTGCTTGGGATCTGCATGGGTATTCTGCCTAACGAAGGCTTCATTCGTGTTACCTGATATCATGTACCCTCCTTGTGTTTTCAGAGATAATTGCCTAATTAAATAAGCAATCATAGTCTGCATAAAAACTGATATAATTTAATAGTATAATCATTTGAACACAGTATCTTTCCCGTAGATACTAATGAAAGTACAGCCAAGCCAGAAAACATTATCAAGACCTGTCTGACTGAAAAGTACTGTCCAAACATTGATGATCAAAGTCACAAATAATTAAAAGAAATGGGATGATGGTAGATAATTGAGGTGAGGGTGAGCTAATGTGTACTCAGTCTCACTCTGCAGATTGCTAGATTACCTCAGTTGACTGAGCCAAGGGACAGGTTAGAATAAGCGCAGCTCCCGGGAGTGTTTATGTAATTTCACCCCGTGTTGGCGAGAGTAGAAAGTGCTTCCATCCTCTTTATTTTTTTCCGTTCTAAACAGCTGGTGTGATTGAATGTTCAATTTGTATCTCTGTGTGTGTCCCAATGTGTCTGTGAGTCACATGACTTCTCTCCCAATCTATTATTGAGCATTCTGCCACACTCTGACAAAGTCACGGCTGATTAATAAGTAAAGACAGGACCCCAGAGGTTGAGAGGAGCCCTGAGCAAATGACAAAGAAATAAATTCATTACAAACGGAATTAAATCTCCCGAACTAAAACTTTTTCCTTTTGTGAGTCGTGGCTTTCATTCGTCTCATTTGTTGTCGTTTGTTTCCTTTGTCAGCGTCTCAGACCTGCGATCACTGCTGCCCCTTTGGCGAGAGCTGCTCTGAAATCATCTCAACCAATCAATCTCACTTAAATTTCCTCAGAGCTTCTCTTTGTGTGCCCTGTGGTGGGAGGTTATGTGTGTGTGTGTGTGTGAGTGTGTGCATATAGTAAATAATACATATACTGAGATGAAATTCACCCTCTAATGTATAGCTCCCATTTCTGCAGCTGTCCATGGTCCTGAAATGACTACTTTACATGCTACATGTGTAATGTAGGGTTACGGGCTAGGGTTAGTGTCATAGTTCAGGTTAGTGTGCTTGTGCTTGTTTATGAAAGATGTGGGATTTAACATTATGATGTGACAGCAAGGTACTGCTAAGAACACAGTGCTGTCCCACAATATCTGATTATCCACACACACACACACACACACACACACACCTTCTGCAACACAGACTTGCTTACACAAACGAGGGCAAGCACGCATGAAAAATACACACACACACACACAGACACAGTGTCATCTTCAAAGGCACCCACGGGCGGAATGGCCGACGTGACAACAGCCCTAATGAGCTCGCCTGAGTGGGTGACCCTGTCGCCTGGCGAGAGGAGTGGTGTCACCATGGAGATGCGGAGGCGAATGGTCTGAGTCACGGTGTCATGCAGGTGTGTTTGGAGGAGGATTAAAAACACCTTATTTTTTTATTTTATTCCTTCACGCTTGCAAATGCACACATAAGAAGTGTATTAAAGCACCGTTATGCAACTATTATACCCAGTCGCTGTCAGTTTTCTCGTCTGTCTGGCGAACCACAATGCTGGACAAAATACATGAGTGATTTACAATGTGTGCAATTGGTCTGTGAGCCTTCACTAGTGCAGTAAAGGCGAGAAAAGCTGTGCCAGTTGAATTAGAGACACTTTCAACATGTAATAATTTTCAATAATTTATCAGTTATAGGTCAGGGTCTGAATGGGATTGCGTCTGGGTCTGGAGGGGACACATTTTGGTCATTTTGCTAACAAAGGCAGATTGCCTCCCCCTCAGTTGGCGTACTGATTATACCATAAATTTTAATGGTACACTGACTTGTAATAAGGATAACAGCACCTCTGTCAATCTCACTGTGTGACCCAATTGCCTGCTTTTGCAGGCAACTTGGGTGAGGGGGTGTGATCTTCCTCAAGAAGTGTGTAACATCATATTTATCATATTTACTGAAAGTCTTTATGCAGTTTCCTGATGGACAGATAGCTTAATTGTTGCTAAAGTAATCACTAATGGTTGCTTACCGTAGCTGCTTTTAGCTAGTTAATCTCAGTTAGCCGTGCAGCTAGCTGACACTGCCTGGGCAGGACTGGGAGCTCAGAGCTCTGGACTGCTGGGAGGAGGTTTTCAGACCCAGAGCAATTAATGCTGGTGGTCCGCGGCACTGAAATGGGCAACAGAATTGCAGCCGGGTGAGCTAGCAATGGATTTGGGTTTAGCAACCTCTACAGACAACATTACAAAAAAGAAGATGTTGACAGAGAAGAGAGAAAGAGAGAGTGACTGAGCAAGAGTCTGGCTGTAGCTCAGGAGGTATCCTTGACCAAGATACTGAACCCCAAACTGCTCCTGATGAGCAGGTGGCACCCTGCATGGCATCCTCCGCCATCAGTGTATGAACGTGTGTGTGAATTGGTGAATGTGACAAGTGTTGTAAAGCGAACTTGTTGAACTTGTGAGTAATATTAGCCGGCTTGCTATGTCTTGTGTTGTTGCACTTGCTTGATGTTTGGCTGTGTTAGAAAAGTTGTTGACTCACTACTTTTTGATCATAAGTCATTTAATCTTCACAAATGCACATGTACAGCTGTCTATATTTACGACGGTGTACAATTGAATTGCAAACCGAAACTGTAGGGGTGTCATATCACAAAAAATACCAGTTCTTGCACGATGTTGCTTTTACACGATGAGCTCTTGGTGTGAGGGATTAACGTTTGCACTTAAACTGCAATTTTAACCAAGTTCGCTCGTTATATTTCTGCTCCTTTCCATATTACTGTACCACAACATGGCTTTAGCAGTCTGAGTAAGTGGCCATTATTCTGCCTGACAGACCTAACCATGACACATTTAGGGGTTTGAGGTGTATAATGATGACTGTGTGCTCCGAAGTCTTTCATCATCTTCAGCAACAGAGAGAGAATGAGAGAGAGACGGTGAGAATGAGAGGTCGTAGAAACACGAGAGAGAGACAGAAGCGGAGAGGAATGCAGAGAGCTCCGGGGTCCTTAGTGTGCTCAGTGATGATATGCGGGGTAATGAACTTCCAGACTTTATGCATCAGAAGCGTGACGCTCCGCATCGCCTTGACTGTCAGCGATTTCTGCCCCGTATCGGTGAGATGAGGCCCCCTATAATCTCCTTCCATCCACTCCATACCAGCTTTTGAGGCTCGCTCTGCCGACTTAAAGCCTGCATTTCATTTGTCAGCCTAATGGTGAAATTTGTAAGGAGTTTAAAATCATGCTTCTCCTGGAGGTGTCATGCGGAGTTGTCAGTGGTGTCACGGGGGAAAGAAGTGAGTTTGCTGCTTGGTGGGAAAAGTAATCACTTTAAACTTGGACAAGTTAGAGCGGCTTAATGGAGGTATAGCATTCAGTGAGGCTGCATATATTTCAGTATACTGCATAGTAATGTTCCAATAATATGATTCAAATGTAATAAAACGATGTATCATTAAATTGCACATTTTATATCCTCCTTTAAGTTAAGTTTCCCGCACTTTTAGGATAGATCTGCATTATTATTATTATTATTATTATTATTATTATTGTTATTATTTTGTCATTTTGGACATCAGTTCAGTTGGTTGTGATAACATTGTACTCATCTAAATAAAAGCAGAGATCAGACGATACAAGTCCAAGAGACCTTGGACGGGTTGTAACACTTTATTTCAAGATCAAACTAAAAACAAAGCCTACTGAGATGCCCTAGTCAATACCAATGGCATAGTCAATAATCCCTTGCTGCCAGGGAAAACCATGACTAAGTACGATAATTCAAAGTAAGTCCCAGTGGTCGGTCTCTTCGGTATAATCGATGTGTTTGGGTATTACTTTTTCTTTTCTTTTTCTTTTTAGCAATGTCACTAGCTCACTACATTCTCGCTCTCAGTAACTGACTTACTAAGTACGTTGTTAGAAATGATGGTCAACTCTTTGACAACGAGACAAAAATTCAAAATTATGCTCTCAATAATTGCACACCAGCATAAAATGGCACAACAGTTACATGGGCACACACACACACATACACACATGCATTTACTGTAGGAGCCCTTTTTTCTTGGCTCGCAGTGGAGATGAGCCGGAGCCTCTCATCGCACATGAATAATTAAAACCGAAAGAACGCCTTTCCTTTTTTGCAGGGTCAGCGCACAATCAGTCGGAAAGGTCGAGACCGGGGACACTGTTTTGAAGGGGGCAGGGAATGAAAACAAGCTGGTGCCGCAGATGAAAGAGAGGTGTGGTGCTGAGATTGGGTGACGGAGGGGGGAGGGGGGGTTGCTTCGGTCAAGGGTTTGAAAATGAGTTGAGAGGGTGGACAGATCTTTGGAGCTATTACAGAAAAAGGACTGATATCTTGGTTTGGCTGAGAAATCGATCTAGACTGTGAGGGCGGTTGAAAAGATTGTGGGTTTCTGGTGTTGCATTGCCACTACGTTCTGTCTTAGAGAAGATATGCTGTGTGTCAGACTCAGTCAGATTATAGACTCTGAAACGTCTCCACGTTTGAATGCACTGATGTTTACATGCCTCTTTACATGACGGGAACTGTAAAGACTGGGGAGGGGTATAAGTGTGGGTGAGCACTCACATGCATGCTAATGAAAATATGGTAATGTGAGTGACAATCTGTGCGTGCATGTGCCTTTTTTTTCAACGTTGTCATTTTCGCTTCTATGCAGCAACCAGTGTGTTGCAGGAGATTAAACTCTGTATTAGCTTTGATGCTTTTTAAGCTGTTTCAGTAGAAGATTGAAACATGGTACTCACTCGCTGCAGTAATTTATACACTCCAGGGTGGGTGCAGAGACCACTAATAATTCACATATCTCAGCCTTAGAGTTTGTTCTTATTTTCCTACAAAGAAATTAAAAAAATAATTTCAAAACATTACAATTTAGTTCAATATTAGCACTCTCAGTTTAAAACTAACGTGGGTTTTAGTTTCACACAGAAGCCGACAAAAAAGGCTTCCCATCTGCAACCATCAGCTGAAAGTAACAACTGTCTGCGGCAGATTTTATTTGCAGTAACTAGCTAGCTAATTAGCATTAGCCCAGCACACCAGTTGAAAAGTCTGTTTTCAGCTGAATTTTCTGTGTTGTCAGCTGACTCGTTCTTTAAACACGAACCCTGTAAAAGGACATTAAATATGCACTTTATGGTTTCATGCATGATATATTGCTAAAAGGCTCAAGCTAGGCTACACAGTATTCCACTTTTTTGATGCTTACTCTGGAAAAAAATACTTAGACACGTAACATATTTAAATGAATGTTTTTTTTAACAGCAGTTCAGTTTTACAAGAGAAAAGGCTTCGGGATTAAGAGCCCAGTTATGGTTTGCACCTGATGAATTTGGCTTGGGCGTAATCTCCAAACCACATAAAGAACAGGATGGAGCCACTATTGTTGCTCTCAATTCCAATATAACAACCCAATTGCTAGAATAAATGTTGGTGATGTACATTCCTGCAAATCTTGGATATGTTGAAACTTTACATTTCTTTATGTTGCAGTTTTATGCTTCCTTGGGTTCAATTTTAAATGTTATTTTCTGACAACAATGTGCTTATATGATCTGGTTAGGTTTGGGCACCAAAACCACTTATAAGTTGGTTAGGAAAAGATAATGTTTCGACTTAAAATACCTGTTTTGGTCGCCACAGGCATGGCTGGAGAGATCTCATTAAAAATGCCTTGGTTTCATGCTACATAACTGGCTGGATACGTCCAAACTACTCATCAAAAATATTGTTTTTGTTGCCATAAACACAGCTGGAAATTGGAAAAATATTCAGTGGTTTGACCCTTAAAGTACAGTCTTGAACTGCTGTCAATAGCTCGGCAGCCTCCTTCCCTGTAACTCAACCATCATCCCATCCACCTCCAGATATATCATAAACATGTAATGTGAACTTTATACAGCACGTATTGCAGAAATTTCAATATGATATGCAGCCTATGAGGCGTACAGATGTAAACATATCAGTGGTTTGCAGAGCAGCAACTAGCAACATTTTATCCTGGTGACTTGGCTGTAGAATGGAGTCAGCTGCTCCTTAGCCTGGAAAAAATGTGGGGTTACTACTTCTGTGGGTAGTCAACCTGTTAGCCAGGTATGCTAACATTTACAGATTACGTAAGCGCATACAAACACAATGTTTAATCCATTCCTTACAATTTGGCTTTTGTATGTTGACTTAACCCTCTAAACTGTTGAGAATCCAAAGTGTGACAGTCACATGCTAGATATGGTTGCTATGTTGGTCAAGCGCTGAGCGGAGGCACAGTATGACCTACGTTTGAATCACAACATTATTTGTAGCATTTTTTTTTTTCAGCTTTCCTATTCTGTTAATTATTTCATGACCCCTAAAGTATATCTTGCAATACCTCACCTGGCCTCCAGGCTAGGAAATACTTGTCTAGCGCATGCATAAAAAATCCTCTTTCCACAACAACCTGCCAGGTTTTTGTATAGGATTATATAAAAAGCCCTAAATACTCTGTGTGTACTGTGATGATTACCTACTAGCCTTTAAGCGAAAGATGAACTTTTAGCCCCGAGTCGCGATTGGTAAACTCTTCCTCCCCAACAGACGAACAGACTTTTATATGACCTCGGATTGGTACCAGTCCATGTGTCCATCCTGCCCACTCTAATCATCAATCTGCAGCCTGGTTCACCAGCCGCTGGCACCTGTCAAGATGAAAGACATGGATTAGAGACAGAGAGAGAGAGAACGTGAAAAGGTTGGGCATACAATACCATCATCACGTGTCCCGTTGCTAGGGAGGATGTGTATGTGTGTGTGTGTGTGTGTGTGTCTGCATGTGTGTGATGTAAGTCCAACACCACTGTCAGGCCTAGCTGCAGGCACAATAGGACGATATCCAGATTTGTGTATGTGTGTGTTTTTCTAAGGGCTCATGTGTGGCTTATATGATCGCGTGTGAAGTTTAAGATAGCTTGTGCCTCTTCTGCTACATTGTTTTGGATAAGACTATCACTACGCATCACACTCACCCATAGAAATCAAACAGCCTTACACACACGCACATACACATCCATGTGCACACCGCTCATGCTTATCCCCTCCCTATTTCATGTCTAAAAATAGATCTTTTTCTCAATGATCTCTCAGCCTCTCAAAGCAGCAGGCTGTAAGACAGCCATGTGCATGGGGTTAACTGCAGCCCATCCTCTCAAGAGCTCTCTTTCTCGCTACACCCCCCCCCCCCCCCACCTCCACGCTCACATACACACATACACACACAGCCTCAGAGCAGCCCATTCAGGGTGCAGATGGCAGCTAGTGTGTGTGAGACAAGAGACCCTGTGCACTCAGTTGGTTAACAGGGAATCGGGTTCATTGACATGCAGGCAGCGCTTCTCCTCCAGTCCAGGAGAGATAAGCTCCGCTGTGGAGCGAACTGGGGGACAGTTAGCTCACGAGCTATCATGGCCATATGTTCATTACACCCTGACTTCCTATCACCCCTCGCTGCCCTTGGAGAGGATAATATTAGGCTTACAATTACATACCACATTGGGGTGTAACAGACCTTGTAGTAGTTGAGAAGCTAACAGGCTTTGATATATAAGTTAAATGTGACTCCATTTCAGCTGCTTCATAATTTAGATGTGTGTTTATTCTGCTCCCTAGTCAATCCCATTTCCATTTTTTTTACCCCTACCCTTTGTTTTAGAGCACCCCCTTGCCCCTCATAACAGAGTTATAAAGGGCAGTGGTTGAAATCCCCATGTATGAAATAGGCCAACCCTTCAAGACTGTCACTTACTTATCTGTTCTGGAGCTTTTGACCATGTGGTAACAATTGACAAATGCGACAGATTTGTTCCAGAATTAATTGCAGATGCCATGTCATTGTAATGAATCAATAATTCACCAAAATGTGATGTTAAGGGTATTTTATGTGTTTTTGGACTGCGTTGGGTGTAGATGTAAGCTGCAATATACAGTATATGCAGAATATACTCATAGAAGTTGCTAAGACAGCAAATGTATTGTCGGTTTTGGTCTTTCCATGGGATTTATTGTGAAATAATATAAAAAAAACAAGCGCAAAAACACTACAAAGGGACAGTTGCAAACAAAGAAGTAGGTGATGTCCTCATTATGGGCAACCGCACAATAGTGAGCTAGTTATTGGCAGGTAAGGAGAAGGTCATTGTGGTGTGATTCCAGTCTGTTTGAGTCTAACAAGCAGACAGGATCATCCAGTGGGATTAGCACAGCCCAGCAATCTCGTCAACATGTGCGGTGTGATCATGAGCGCTTCAGAGAACTGGGCTGATTAAAGCTACCTATCAGCAGTTGGACTGGGGATTCACTGTAGGATGCTTTCCCTTATAAATACTTCAGACTTGAGTTTGTTGTTTTCTCCTTTTTTTAACTTTTGCACATAATTTTTCTCCAGTTAAACCTCGTCTCTTGTCTCCATTGTGTTGTGACTTATGAGCCGTGTCGAAACAAAGCACAATAAAACACCAACCCTCCCTCGCACTCATTGCTCAATTAGCCAAGCCATTCATGTTCACATTGTTTTTTTATTGCCTCACACTGCCATGTTAATTAATAAAAATTGTCATCCCTCATAAATTAGGACAATTTCTGGACTCCGTGTGTGTGCGTGCGCCTAATCGGTGGCTGTATAACCAAAGCAGCATGTGTGTCAGCAATAGCCCAGCTCTGACAAAGTACCATCTATCACTCCGCTCAGCCAGGCTTCAATAATAATTGGGTTAGAATAAATGGGCCATGATTTTGGAGCAGAGAGGAAAAAAAGAAGAGAGATTGCGAGCCAAAACAAAGCCACAGACAATTCAATAACCAGGCCCCACCCAGAGAGGCACGTAGCAGAGCGGAGAGGCACAGCGATGCAGAGGCTGCAGACACAAAGCGGATTGATGTCTTGCCCCTGTACAGGGCCAGTTCTGAATAAAGATATATGTGTTACTAAGGCAGGGAGGGGGCTGCGGCCCTGAGGCAGTAAGACGGAGTGACACAGCAGAACTCTGCAGCATTTTGTCAGATAATATACGATGGACTGCAGGAAATATAACATTTTATTATGGGAAAGAGGTAGATACTGATAATCTTAAATACAATTCACTTAAGGGGAGTAAGTAGTGGCTAAATCATGCAAGACAAGGTGCATTTCATGGTGTGAAAAGCCCAAGCAGCAACATATCATGATCTGAACTACTGTTGCTATGTGGAGTGGTGCAAACAATAACTCTCACGACACATGCTAATTCTATTGTTTAGAGCTAATAGAAAAGGAAAAAAACTGCTGTAGGTGATGTCAAGAGGATAAAACCAACATATGTCACATTCTACCAGCTGTAGTAAAAACGCCAGCCGCAAAAGAGGAAACCAGTTGACGTTATCATAGAATGAGGAGGCCGTGTGGATGGATAGGACAGCTATATATCTATAGGGCACGAGGGCTCCCTTTATGATTTGATGAGCCTGAAAATGATGGGACAAAAATTATGCCACACCGACATAATCCAAACACCAAATGAGGGAATATGTTTTGGAAGAACCATGTTCCTCTTTAGTGAACATGTTTCTGTCTTTTATTTTATTTACAATGTGGTGTTGATCGTTTCTACATGGGAATTTGGAAATAAATGCAGCGTTTCCTGTGTAGTGGCGCCAGGAATAATAACACTTGGAAATGCTAGAGATGTCCAATTTGTGTATGCCATTTGAATGAGGAAGATTTCTTAATATCCAAGACACATAAACTGAGGCTAGCCCTTGAGGCTAAATTTAGCTAGCATACTACTATTGACAGAAACCTAAAATCTCACCCCCAGTTCTTGGTGAAGAATAGAAAACCCATGTTGACTGCATCTCCCCATGCAACCAGACTCCTTTGACCCTCTGCTTTTGTTTTTCTCTCACTTACAACTACAACTTATTACAGCAAGTTGTTACACCATGCTAATCTCCATTTTGTTTATGTCTGCTTCCCCACGAGATCACAGGAAAGGGATCACGTGTTAGCCCAGCTTCAGTCTGCAGAGCCATGAAGCCAGAGCACTCAAGTCACACCCCTGCTGCTGCACAGAGCGGTGTTTGTTGTTTATCCAAGATGCATCAATGTTGAACATGCCATGTGTCCTAATTCTGCCAAATTCAATATTGCACTTCCTCGGGTCCTCAGCAACAAACCTGCCAAATACGAATCTGATTGGATGAATGGTTCTCGAGATATGCAAACAGCAAACATACAGATAAACAGACAGAGATTATTTGCTTTATAGTGGGATAATGACAGCCTCCTGTCATTTAAATATAATGTTCACTCGTAAACATTTACAAATACGTATATCAGAGAGGTCATATACAACGGATATCACATTATCTGTGATGCTATCTAAGTTTTGTTCCATTTGGCAGAAAAGTCTTTCGTGATGGAAAGCAGAGGCTGCAAAGGAGGGAACAACTTTTGCAATGAGGGCAGTAAATCCTCAATTTCATGTAGGAGGACAGGGAAAATGGGAGCAGGGCAGACGAGAGGAGAGAGACTTTCGATGAGGATGAAAGGGCTCAAAGTAAGATGTTAAGTTCCACAGAGGCCTGACAGGAGATGCAGGGAGCAAGCATGTCCAGCGTGACACTGGGCATCCCGTGTGTGTGTGTGTGTCATGCCTGACGCCGAACATACCGACATACAAACATGCAAACATACTGTACACTCACACTCCCGTGACAACATGCTTCACGCACTCATCCCCTGACTGCATGTGAATGACAAGGTGTAGCAGTCTTTGGCAGATTCCCTCAGACACACTGGTACTTCTTATACACATAAACACTCACCTGCAGAAAGCACAGTTTCTATGAATGCAGATCATTCTCCAAAATGAAACAGGCGGATTCCACCTTCCTCCAGTGGGTTTGCATCGGGAAAGAGATTAACACTCTTCCTTTTTCAGACTCTTTTATGCCATGAAACCGAGTAGTGGCTCGGATACAGCGCAGCAATGTGTTGCATTGCCTAAAGTGGGGGTTTTCAAGTCACAGATAATCTGCTTTTGAGACAATGAGATAGTGTTGCTTTTCATTCGGCTCGGTTAAGCCTTGCTCCAAATGAGGAGAGGGAGATAGTGTGGATGAAACGTTTTTGTGTTGAATCCCAAAATGTTACAGCTCTTTAAAGTCACAACAGCTGCAAATTCTCCAGCCATTGTGCTGACTTCTTTTGGAGATGATGGAATTTAGCATTTTGGACAAAAATAATCCTCATGAAGTACTGATCTCAAACATCAATGGAGAAAAGAATCCAGGCTCTTTTCCAACAGCTGCGTGCTGTATTTTAGCTTAATCTGCACATTGGTCGTCTCGGGTAAGAAAATACTGAAAGCTGAGCGTAAGAACAATAGATGAATTCACAGCAACTGAATGAGTTGCTGTGCTATGATCTGAGTGTATGAGTAGCTATTATCAAACTACACATCTCTCTTATGATCATTATAATTATTTATGCTAAAAGAGATTTTCTTGAAAGAATTAACTGTTTTGTACATGCAAAACATAAGTAGTTGTGTGATTTTTCTTTCTTAATTTCTTTCTTATTATTTTTTTTCTCACCCCTACATACCTGGCTAATCTTTACAAAATTGTTGGATGCAGTTCTGCTGTTGAAAAGGTGTGTGGAGGGAGGGGGTACAGATGTTATTACATGATTCAATATGCACATCTTTGAAGCACACTGAGGCCCTTAGCCTTAATGCACCAGCAACAGCCAACATCCGACCATTTATCCGTCCATCCACCCATCTTATCAGGATAAACTGATTCGATTTTGGTGGCAATGTGGTAAAATTCACTGTTACCTCAAAAACAAGTGTTTGGCCATAATTCAATAATTCATCTGCAAATTATGACTCAATTTCACACAAATGTCTAATAAGATAAAATGATGAAGTTGTGCCTTTTTATATCCAGAAAGTCAAAGGTCAACGTCACTGTGAAATCATAATGATCTACAAAAACCCCTTATTTTTCACGTACAATCATAAAATATACAACATATTGAAATTGGTTCTCTGCAATTGCTCTACACATTGTCTGGCTCTTTCAGGGAAAGCTGTGTTTAGATTGATCTGTGAAATTGACTTCTTGAACATATGCAATATATTGTTTTGAGTGATCGAAATGAGCAGTAGCTGCAACATTTAAATTGAATCCATACATAAACTTATGCCTGATCGTAGTGAGTGAGAGTGTGGATGTGCATGAACAGTTGTCTGTACATTGTTATATGACCATACAGACCATTGTTTTCATATTGAAATGATAAATAACCAGAATACACAGGCCATTGCGTGTGTTTGTATACCGTATTATGGTTTCACCCTGTAATAAACATCTGAACTGAACTCTTGAACCTGGAATGTAAACATGAAAAAATGCAGGGCTACTTTATGCGAGGTTGCAAAATGTATATTTAATTCTCCCAGTGAATGTGCTTACCAATGAAAGAGAATTATTTATTAGGTCAATTTAGTCCAATCCATATCTTGCATGTTGGTAATGGACAGCTTTTTATGACTTTTATTATAATCATTAGCAGGGTTGTGATGCATGAAGCTCAGTCGAGCTGTTATTTAGATTTATGCAGAACATAAATTCTGATCCTTTTGCTCTCCTGCCTTTATTTGTATGGTAATATTTGAGAGAGAGGCGTGAAGCTGAATGACATTTCTGTATTACAGTGAAAATAAGCCGTGCCGTGTAGAATACCAACTACTGCATTAGGATGTGAGGGTGGAAAAGGACAAAGCAGGACACTGCAGAATGTGTCAGAACAAAGATCAAAACGAGATATTCGTTGAAATTTAAGTAAGGAAAATTGCCTCAGGAAACAAACAACATTCAAAGTGATTTGTTAATGTGAAGATCTTTGGTTTTAATGTGCATTGCTCAATGTTGGCCCTGTACAGCAGGGGAGAGGTCGGGAGGTAAAAAGGGAAGAAAAGCTGAAAGAGGCAGAGAACACAGAGTCCTGAGCACACAAATCCATGTTTGCTAATGGAAACAGGCTGCTTCTCGGCTCCGCCACATTCAAAAGAGCCCTGGACTGTCAACTGCGCTTTAATCTTCAGCAGGTGCACAAACAGAAAATAGACGTGTGGAAGGGGGGAAACAAAGGTTAAGTGGAAAAAACGCTTTACAAAACGGAAACCATAGCAACTTGCTGCAGGTATAAAGTGACTGCCTATTACATAATACAGCTCAATTGGCAAACACTCAATCACACACTCTTCCATTAACGAGCAGCCGTTTAGTTTTATCAATGCAATTCAGCAAAGCCATTTATAATAACTCTGTCATTAGTCATCCTGGATTTTCATTTTTTTTAACCTGTGAGTCACTGGGCCAGCTCACCCATGCAGCAAAGGGTCATTTTGACAAGCAAGTCCAGTCTCCTTTATCATATGTAAGAGTTTGTATCCTGAAATCTCTAAAAGCCCTCTGAGCTAAAAGATGACGTTACATAATAAAAATGTTGTGTTAACAACTTTAACATCCTTCGACACAAATGGATATTACCAATATTTAAAGTTGCTATAATCTTTATTATAATGAAATTGGATTGAATGGCAATTTGGTTAAAAATTCACAGAGAATTATAACTCAAATCTGGAGCTCCTTTTAGCTAAACTGAGGTTTATGGCGTTATTTCAGCTCATTGTTCCTTTTTTTCTGAGCTGCAACTCACCTGTTTTAGCACCCTGGCATCGCTGACATTGCAGGATTTTTGGCTGCAGCTGGCATTTGTTTTCAGTCAAAAAGCTTTGACAAACTGAAACTACCCTACCTGCCTAGCTCCAAATCGTGCCATGCCATTGTTCTGACAGTCCATTGTTCTGAAACCCCAAGAGTCCCATGGCCCATGAAACCAAAAGCCCATTTGTATGACAGCCGTTTTCCTGAATACAAACACCTATTGGTTCAAATGCCCACTCTCCCTGCAGACTCTCCCATCAGTGACTGCTGGCCCTGTCCATGGTGCTGAAAAGTCAGAGGTTGGAATTTCCTAGTTGAAACTTCCGACCTTCAAGCGTACCAGGTGCAAGATGCCAAAAGTGAATAAAAAACCTGGCACTAACCATAAAAAAATTACATCTCTTTGGCAAGTGTGCACAGAATTGAACCCTTGAATAGACAAATATGCTTTCTGTCAAATGGGACATTCTTTAGACTATTGAGGTGTCATGTTCACTACATCACCTAAAAAGACAATAATATGTGAGTAATCAGTTATTGCAGGTTGCTAATGTGCCTTTGTGAATCTTACAATGTCTGAAAAACGTGTTGATTGGCTCCTGTGGTAATTGTTTAGAGTGTAGATTGTATTGTTAATTGTTTGTACTGAATTGTACTGCATACCACAGTATTGGACAAGGGTTGTCTGCCTGCTCTACGTCACCCGTAAGTGCCTATAACAACATTTGTGTATCTGTGTGTATGCTCTTGCATGTTTGTGTAGCGTAGTATGTTTGCAGTCTGAATAGCCTCTGGCATCCCTCAGACACAGTCTGTGACGAGAGATGAGGACGCCACGATGGCCACAGCTGAGCTCTGGCACTGATGAGAAAACAAGTAATCAAAGCGACATGAAGAATAGGAGACGCTCCAGATTTGTGATAGGAACAAACTAACGAAGGATGGAAGGAGGATAGTCTGTGGTGTTCTCACAGCGCTGCATTGGTCGGGCTACCCCACTTATGATGCTGACAGGCATGGTGTCTTACTGGACAGCTGTCAGGCTCGATGTGAGTGTGTGTTTGCACTCCTGCAGCTCCTATGTAGAGTAAATAAGATCTCAGACGCTTCATCTTGAGTCAGCTAATGGAGTGCGAGAAAGCAGGCCAGCCGCTCTCGCTTCCCTCCTGTAAACTGGCAGTTGGGTCACTGTATATGGCACCGTGGCCTCCTCACACACAACAACAACAAGCTGAGCTAGTGCGGTTTGGAGTCCATCATGCGAGCGTGACACGTGTTACTCACTCTCACTCAGATGTGTCGAGCCCTGAACGGTGCAGGAGGTGTTAAAAGCCTTTGGAATGAGCTAAGAAGCCGCACATAACTGTACGGTCTAGCAGCTGATGATGTCTATAGGTACACATGAAGAGGCGTGGCCCATACATATGTGCATTTCAGACTGTCAGGTGAAGAAATCATGTTGACATTTCAGCAGATTGGATGTGTTATGCCGTCACTTATGTGATATTAACAGGAATAAAAATAACCTTCACGCTAGCAGTGCAGGTTATTTACTGCAGCTATACAGTGTAAGTGAAGATGTCTGGGAGTAAAACAGTATGATTTATTACTGCTGCTTCACAAATTAAATTAAAAAACTTCTACATACATACTTTGGCAGATAGAGAAAGGTTTCTGTAGCTGGAAAGTCACAGCTTTAATCCTTATAATAGCCTTTGGCCTTTCAGCCAGACACATTAAATCCTCCTTATTCCGGGGTGCTGCAGTCAAGTAGAGAATATTCAAATTAAATTAAAAAAAAAGTTGCTGCCCCTGTGCCCTGGAAAGACTGAACGAAAGTGTCTATTTTTTTCAAAATTACTTTCCCGTAGGCTACAATATAAAGCAGAAAAGAAAATGAATAGAAAGTATGCCACCAGCTCATCTCTCAGGTGAGCAATGGAATGACTCAGGAGTGGCTCCCATGAGTCCCTGATTGAAGACATCCATGAATCATCACTTGCGGGGTCAAGATGAAGTTTCTGCCTGTGTGTGTGTTTGTTTTTTGTATTATATAATTCTCATCATTCAGTCCTTCCTGAGTCAATCTCTCTGGAGATGGACATCAGAACATCCTGCGTCACCAGTTGTCCGTCAGCACCACCAAACAACTTCAGTTTTTATCGCTCGCTCCGGCCTCCATTGTTTCCTGTCACTTGAGAGACCAAAGTGGGACATGTACACTGGGACGTCGGGCAGGAGAGAGGGGAAACTGGTTGGCTGATTGGTGACATCGGTCCTGAGGGAATGCTCTCAGCCTTTTGACGAAAAAAATGACTGACAGTGAGTGTTTGCTCGCTTGGCAGGCATGGGCACCCAGAGGTGAGTGAGTGGAGAGGGTCAGAATGGCAAAAGACGTGCCAGAATGCGGACAACAAACAAGGTCGTGCAAACTGTGTCACCATCAAAACTATACAGGGGCAAAAGGGCTTTTGAGGTGATATTAGACACGCAATGTTTCAAAGAGTGAAAAAAGAAACCTAGTTGTGGATGGGGAAACAGCAAAGAAAGGTTAAAAAGCAGAATGTTTGATCTGACTTTTTAGTATATTGTACTCAAAACGATAACTAAGATCAACCCACCTGCCCAAATAAAAGTTTCTGAATGAAAATGTAAACTTTACACAACTTTACGTTGCAACTTTGAATGTTTCTTTAGGTTCAATTTTCAATTTTATATTGTGACAAGTGTGCTTATAGTCTGGTTAGGTTTAGACACAAAAACCACTTGGTTAGGGTCTGCACAAACACGGCTAGAAATTGTCCAGAGGTCCCCTTCAAAATATCCAGTGGTGTCACTCTTACAAACATCGAAATATAGTCTATATAACTATGGCCCTGAGCTTGGCAACCTTGTCACCTATCCGTAACTCCCCCACCATGTCCTCAGGACATGAAAGTCAGCTCATATACATGTAATGTGAACATGATATGACACGTATTGTGGAAATGTCAGTGTGGTACGTATGACAAGTACAAACTGGAACGTATCCATAGTTTGCAGAAACATTTACTGTCAAGATTTGCCACTTGGCTGTTGAGATCTGTGACATAAATTGAAGTAAACTGGAATTATCCCTTTAGCTTGGAGGTGGAAAGCCAATAAAAGACGTGTCCCTCATTTGGGGTATATCTCAATATAATTATGACTGTTCCTTTGCACAACATTTATAAACTATGTAAAACACGGCTTATGTACCACAGCGCTGTAGAAGCACACAAGGCTCCGCTCTTAAATAGTAAAGATCTCTCCAGTCAAACATCTCCATCCTGGAGCACATTTGCACCTCAGCTCTGATGAATTATGCAGCTCAGGATCATCCCAAATGTGTTTTTGGGATTTAGGTTTCTCCTATGTAGTCTGTGTAGTAGTAAACACTGCATGATTTATCAAAGGCTGGAAACAGCTTGTATGACTGCTGCAGGTTCCCGCAGAGCAGGGGAGCAACTTGCATGAAAGTATTCGGCTGCTTCTAGCTAATGCCGGATGGCATAGGCTCCGAAGCATGAGTGAGGTCATATCTGCAAACAGGGAATCTGTGGTGAAGTCATGTCTGGCGAGATGGAAGAGACAGCAGTCTGAGAGAAGCACGCGTGCAACCTCGACTTCCCATTTTCTCTATTTCGCCGTATCTCGTTCTTTTTCTCTCGTGCTTGTCTTTCCCATTGAAGTGTCATTTTTTCCCCCATGAACCCTTCCTTTACATTGCCGTTGTTCTGGCCTTGTTCTGATTCCCGGCACTCATGATGAGGCACAGAGGTGATGTAATGCAGGTCTGCACTCATGAATGTTTGAGTAGAAATTTCACACTCTATTTCAGTCATGTGAGTCCAGTGCGGCGCTGGGATTGACTGAGCATTTTCAATAAAGTAAGAGCATGTCTGTGCAAAGGCATGGACGCGTGTGGTCTGCTAATCCAGCGAAGGAAAAAAATATATATATATAGAGTGTGAGGTAAAACATTTTAAGCTTCAGATACTAATTTAAAACTGCATAGATTCTAATTACACAATAATTACCACATTTAGAAGACATTAAACATATGGAGGCTGCCATAAATCTATAGTTTTTCTTTATTGTGCATGTATGTAGTGCAAACATTTACATAAATTTGCATATATCAGCTAATTTAATATGTTTACTGCTGAAATGATTAGTCAGTGAATCCGTTATTCAATATACAACAATTTAAATAATTGATGCATCTTTGGAGATGTTTAATAAACACGTGTAGAAAAACATGTTGCCTCTCATGAGAATTTGCTTCTTTTTTTTGGTTTTGAACCATTGGTTGGACTAAACAAGACAAGAGGTTACTTTGGGCTCTGTGGCACAATTTTCTGACATTTTCCACACAAAACAATTGAGAAAAGAATGATTAATAATAATGAAATTATTGCTAGATGCTTACCTAAATATATCAATGAAGAAAGGGAAACAGCAGAAATAACCTGAGTAGAAAATGTGTATCAGCCCTAAATAAATACACTGTGCGTGTGTGTGTGTCTGTGTGTGTATATGAATGTTTATGTGCACTTCGGGTTAAAAAAAGAGGGAAAGAAGGGCGCTCCAGTAACCCAGAGAGAGAGTGATGATAATGGCACAGTCTTTGCCAGATGTGTGACGTCTCCCGAGGGGGAACCCTGGTGCACTGTGCTTCAGGATTAATCGTTTGAATAAAAGAAAACATAATTAAAACCTTCCCTCATGCCCATGCAATCAAACAGAGAGAGAAAGAGAGAGAGAGAGGGGGGTGAGAGACAGCTTTGATGGATAACCAATTCCAGCCCCCATCCCATTCCACACAACGCTCACACACACACGAACCACACACATGCACAACATGCCTTTAGCTGAGATGACATACTGTACATAAGCACAGAGAGCACAATTGATGGCTCCTGTCTCTCAAATGCAGACGGTGTCAATTTGTCCTGTGTGGCGTTACGGCAGCCATGAGGCGGGGTGGCAGCTGAAGTCCTGATTGTCACATGAATCAGCTGGGCAGCAGCATTCAGTGGGAGAGGAAGGCAGTGATTTTTTCTCCAAGACATACAGTATCCATTGGCTGTTGGACTGTTAGAGGCCTCACTATAGAAGGCTGCACTCAGCATTGTAGTTCAATGTTTGCAGGCAATCATGGAGCATGTTCAGATTTATTGTGCGGTTAATAACCTTTATGTGTACAAGAGGTTGTAGGGGAAAGGTAGACTAGGGGGGGCAAAGAGGACAATAAAGGAACACAATGAGTCATAACTGCAGCTGCAGGACTGGAATTGGTCATCTGTGGCAACTTCACCAGGGTCCCAACAAGGTCCAGCTCAAACAGATTTTGAAAGGCCCTCTAAATGTGTATTACTGCAAACTTTAAAGGCAACCTACTATGCTGTTTTGTTTTCTTTCCTTTTCCTTCAGTGTTTTATATAGATTCTTGTGTTGCAAAAGGTCTTAAAAAGTCAAAAAGGTCAAAGAAAACACTGCTCCTGAAGTGCCTGAAACAGCTCGTCAGTAGTCTCGCCTTTAATTCTGTGACTTTGTGACATTGCACTAAGTCACCATGTCACACATTTACATCATTTAATGCCTAGCTGCCTAGCTAGTTTGGCACGTAAGAGTTGATGTAGCACAGCTGCTCTGTTGTTGTTAGCGGTGCTGGCTCAGGCTTGTGCGAGCTGACCAATCAGAGCAGACTGGATATTAAGCAGGGAGGGCCTTAAAGAGACAGGAGCTAAAACAGTGTTTCAGATAGAGGGGGAATACAGTGCTGCAGCACCGGACAGTATGAGAAAACTAATGTTTTGGGTTTTTTTGGCATTAAAGCATGTAAACCTAGTCTGGTAGTAACCTCTAAAACATATGAACCTGAAAATGAACATAATAATTCTCAGATTGATTATTTGACATGAGACTCTCTGTATTGTATCTGTATATGTATCAGTATTTGCTATGTCACTTATTTTGATAGACACCCCCACCCCCTATATACCCACCCAAATAGTGTATATGTTTCTTATTTTCAACAAAACCCATGAAAATCAGCAGTGAATGTAACCTGCTAACAAGTGTTGGCTGTGTAGCCAAAGCCAGGTGCAGCTTATTCCTCTGTGCTACAGACCTCCACTGTTGGCCAAATACTATTAAAAACACATTAATGAGCTGCACTGCTACTCGGAGCGATGTTCCTTCATTACTACGAACATGGGAACTGTGGATTATTTTTAGTCACTCCTACATCCACAAATTCTGTGGCTGGAAATAGACCTTAAGAAATACACTTTTTACTCCATTTTGCTATAAATTACAGTGTCCCTGTAGAAATTACTCAGCCTTTTTAAAGATTAAAGTAGGCTATATATTCGTGACCTCTTTTTAAACATTTACATCTTTCGTAGGAACAAATGGGCTTGGAATAGAACATATTGTTGGTTTTGGTCTTTTCATGTGATTTGTTAACAATAACAAAAATATAGAATGTAACAGCCTTATGTTTTAATTGATTGTTGCTTATTTAGTCACACAAATATGTTTGAAGAAATACTTGAAATTTGAAAGCAAGTTTTCAGGTGTTTCAGTGTTGAAAGATAGATAAGAAGAAATCTCTTTGCTCATGCAATTAAGTGAGGTGTGTGTTTGCACTGATAATTCTCACCCAAGTGGAACAGATTACTATATAAAATAATATTTAATATGCGTGGTTTTACTTCATATGCCTTCTGGCTGTTTAAAAAGCTTCCTCTGCAATCTCAGTAAGGACTTGGCAAGCTACAAACCAGAACTTAATATTCATGAGGCGATTCTATAGCTTTGTACATCAACGTGGGGAGTACACAGCGTTCTGTCCATGATGGCTGGGCACAGTTTTATTGTGTGGGTCTGTGTGTGTGTGTGTGTGTGTGTGTGTGTGTGTGTGTGTAAGGGAGAGAGGGCACTGCTTTGTTTAAATCATGGCTCGCACATGAGCAGAGCTTCTGCACAGAGGACCTTCCCATTCTGCAGTGTGTGATGCTGCAGGGGAGGACTGTGGGGGACAGCTGCTCGCTCAGGTCATGTGAACCCAAATCTCTGTTTGGAGGGAGACCAGCTTGTCTCCAGTTGTGCCTCCTAAGGCAACGGCAGAGCTCTCAGACTAGCCTGAGCCTGAGCAGCTCGCACTGGAAAGGCACGGCACCAAAGCCCCCTTTTGCATGCCAGTGGAAAGAAAACGAGAAATAATAGAAAGAGAGACAGTTCAATACAACTGGGGAAGAATTTTAAACCAGTTTCCATCTTTGGATACCTGAAAGCTAAACAGAAATAATCAAAATATGATGCTTTTTTTAAGGCTGCCATGATGAGTAGTGCATTACGACTGCCCTAAGCTAAGCTATTGTGCTGCCACATTTAAAAATGCAGTACAAACGTATAAATAAATCCATTAGCACTTAAGGTACCTTTATGACTAATGTGTTACTCATCACGGTCTAATTCATGTACAAATACATGATAAAGAATGAACAGCAATACTGATAAATGATAAATGAAGTCAGCATTAGCTCATGTGATCACTTAATGCTTCGTGGATCATCGTTTCATGATTGAATCACAGTTAAATCAGATTAAATATAAACCAATTAAAGTGCCAAAACGCTTCTCAGACTGGTGCATTTGATTGACATCTACAAATTCAAAATCAATTGAACATTTTACTCTATTGCTACACGACCCAAACGCTCTTTTTACTCATTTTACCCATACATGCAGTGCATTACAGATGTTTATTTCATATGTTATGACCTGGAATTACAATAAAAATACTTACCTCTTGATTTGAAGATTGTGTTTCCTGATGTAAGAGGACACCGATCACTGCAGGTTATAGTAAACAAGGTCCTTTTGAAAGAAATGTAATCAGATAATGTTTCCTGGGATAAAAAGTCAAGAGAAAAGGGGGACAAATGAGCATCTTCATAATGAACTACATTAACCTAAAAAAAATTGCGTCACAAAAGGTATCTTATTGTCAGATTTTCACCTAGATGTTTGGTGGCAGACTTTTTTTTTTAATCGTTGACCACTTATAGTATTCAAACACTAATAAGAATGATGAGTTATTTATCCAATTGCAAGCCAAAGGGGTTGGTATGTTTACCAGGTAAAGTGCCGCTGGAAACCACAAGTGTACATGTAGAAATGGAGCCTGGTTGGGCAGTTAAGGGAGTTGTCTTTTAGCTTTGTTTGGGCGGATGCCCAAGGAGAGAAACATTGCACTTGTCATGTGCAAATCAGCACCATCAAAGTGCCCTCAAGACTCTTTGTAACACTACACTAACCTGTGCAATGCTGCCATTTTTCAAGATAACAGTGTTCTCAGTGGAAGAAAATAAGGGTTTCAAAGGCTAAATGACTTGTAAAGACAGACATTTTTTGCAGTGTGAGAGTGTAAATCAGCTGAAGTCAGGAGAAGCAGACCTTCAGCAGGTAGAGCCCATCTGTTTGCTGCTGGTGTATTGATCCCAGAATACCATTAAGCCATTTCTTTACTGATTCCACTGCATCAGCACCCTGAAGATACAGCACCTTCCTCTGCCCTCACTGGCCTCATGCAGGTCCACATTGGTCCTACCACCTCTGTAATGATTTTTGACGTGCCTCTCCATTGATGGAACGTAACTACATACATTTACTCTTGTACTGTACTATTTCCATTTTAAGCTACTTTATACTTCTACTCCACTGCATTTCAAATGGAAATATTTTTATTCACTACATTATTTTTAGCTTTAGTTACTATATATAATATTTTTGTCTTTTTGATTTGTATCTCATCGACACTATTTTGTTCTTGCAGCATCAGAATACAGCTTATTAATTATAATGTGAAACCATGATGGTGTTACCTTTTGGCTGCAAAGACAAGCTGGCATGAGAAAGCAGAGAATCATTAGCACTATCAACAGTTTGTGCACGCCAAATGCCGGCTGCTATGATTCGGTCCAACTCACAAATTTACACCATTAATGACACTCCGATTACAATTGATCTGTCCTGATCAACTGGAATTTCATGCACACATTTCTAGTGGCTTACAGCTAAGACATCTTCTGGCACACAGAGCTGGGCTTCTGGTGTGTGGGGGAAGGTGTGTGTGTGTGTGTGTGTGTGACTGGACGGGTTGGAAGGAGGGTCTAAGACAGGATTTCTCAGTTTAATTAACGCCTCAGCAACTACAACGCCAGCATACGTTTCTACATAAATTTCCCAGCATCCCTGCAGAAGGGAGCAGCTCAGCATGTGTTCTTCGAGGCTTATGGGAAATATGGGGAGTGTGTGTGTGTTTGAGTATGTGTTCCCATCATAGGTCATCTTGGACAAACGCTGCATTCAAACTCACTAGTGGAAGAATTTGTGGTCCATGGTCGACGGGCAGCTTGGGGTTAGTTCTGCCATCTGCATCATATCTCTAAGATTTACAAAGATCAGAGATTTCAATTAAAAGTTTTCAATAAACAGACAGATTGCTGGTATCCCTGTGAGTTTTGATATTGCATATATTTCACTTTTGAGTCATCTTTCAGCTGTCTCAAGAGCTCACATGCACAGGCAGTATAAGATGAAAAGGCATGTTTAAACACACAAACCCTCCTCATACTATGGGATGCCTTTGGAGTGATATTGCTGTATTTCTGTGTTAAATCAGTGATACATAATGGAACTAGGGTTTTTACAGGAGGAGACACAGTTTTTTCAAGATGTTACAATAACTGGCTGAGCGTTCCCAAATAGATTTTATACAAAATTGTTTCTTTCTTTGAAATCGTCTGGTAGAACACGGGAGGATTCCCAGAAGTGTGCATTTAAAAGGTGTAATTTCACAACACTCCACTTCAGACCAGAAAAAAACAAAGCCTGTACATTGCACAACAGTCCTGAAATAAATACTTCTGTGAAACAAAAACACAGGTGAGCTTACAGTTTTAGGTTAGAAGATAACAATGTGGTTGTTAGTAAGAGTTTACAGTTTTAGTTGATTAGCTGACAGTTTGAGTTAGGTTTGCTTGAGGTTTAGTAAAGAGGTGAGGCCTGGATACATCCCTGTAAGAAGTTTCCAATAATTTTGCTTCTCCAGTGTAAATGAGATTAGCAAAATATTATAAACACTCTTTGATATAAAGCATACCAGCAGCACCACAAAGCACGACATCGAAACATTCAAAAGAATTGCTAACGTGCAAACAAAACTACACACCTTAACGAGCTTGGTAGCTAGCAAAAGCTAGGCTATATTTAAGACACTAATCAGTAGAGTAACTCAGCAAAAAGCCGGTCTGTCTCCTTCCCATCCAACAAATATTGACTGTAATGGCTAAAAATGGTAAACCGCTTTCCTGGTGAATCCAGCACAGTCTGACATGTGATTACTGTTCTACAGTTAATAGGCCCAAGTTCCAGAATTAAATTTTATTTCATTTTGGCTCATCTTTCAAAAGACATTTGCTGTAACCACAAACCTCTAGCCATATTTACCTTGATTCCTCCACCTATGCGGTCCCTAATCTTTGGCTCGAAATCCGAACAGTGTTTTTTATCTAAATAGTGCTGCATTGATACAAAAATAATAAGAATAATAAGAATAAATAAATAACTAAAAGCTGCAATGTAAAGTGTGATCTCATACCTTTCTTTGGGGCTCAGTGAAACGACGACCACGTGATACACGGCAAAGTGGCTTCACGTCAGAATGGGAGTGGGGGGATGGGTGAAGGAGTAGGAGAGGTAGGAAGGGAGAGAACAGAAACACACCAAGGAAGGGAGTGAAAGAAAGAGATGAAAAAGGTAGTGGAAACAGCGAGGATTGAAGTAGGTAGCAAGGTAGATTCTTTCGCAGGGAGGCAAGAAAATAAGGAAGGGAAGGAGAAATAGAGATTTGCGCAGAAAATCTGAGGATAAAAGCAGACAGCACTGTGGCTGGTTCACACAGAGTCCAAAGGTAAACCACAGTGAGGTAGACTAGATGATGAACAAATCAAGCAGCTGCGGCGGAGTCAGTGAGTCCAACCCACATTGTGTAATCTTACATTTCCCCTGGGATTAAGCAACTGAATTCACCATCAAAGCAGTGATATTCGTATGATTTCTTTGTTCCTCTTCCTCTTTGTTTGCATTTCATTATTATTTGTTATAGCAGCAGCTTCCTCACTCATCACAGCTGCAAAGCAGACAAGTTAAAAGGTGGTCCTTTTATTCTGCAGCCACAAATCTTACAAGACGGGTATTATCTTCCATCCCTGTGCGCCTCTGTAATACACAGTAGTGATTCATATTCTTCTCGGTGTGTGATTGCATTCCGGTGTGGGGAGCTGTAAATTAATATCTCCGTACTTCTGCCTCTGTGTCTCTTCCATCTTCCCTAGCTATTCTCTGCCTCCTATATCGGTGCAAGTCCAATTGGCCGGCGAACACTACTGTGTCCGATTAAGACCCGTCAGCCTCTGATTTTTATTGGCTGTGTAATGGTGCAGAACCTAAACATTTATCAGGGTCGATGGGCCGCGTGTCGTACAAGCTATTAGAGAATGCAGAGGAGGCGAGTGGGCATAGAAAGTTAGAACAAGCAGTCGGTGTCAGAATGAACTGTCACCTCTGGAGAGACATTAAAGATGCCAGAAGCAGGAAATTGTTTGTTTTTGCTGCAGTAGGGAGCTGGCCCTGTCTGCTTTGCATCAGTGACAAACTACTTTACCAGAGAAAGTTGGTGCACTATGGCAAAAAGCCTGTAAATGCTGGAGCCTCATAACAGAAAAATGCTGAATGTAGAAATAATTAGTAAAGTGCAAACGAGGAAAGTTATCTGGTTGCTTTCTTGAAGTTCTAACTTCACCCTAACTAACTCTATCCTAAACTGACCTACCTGGCTAAAAATCATCACATCAGGTTTTTTGGGTTAGGGTGCATTATGTCCTCGCCCAGGTGCTGGCTGTCCCACTGTGATCCTCTGGTTGACAAATCTGTGTATAATCCCCTAATGTTCTTAATCCAGGGGTCACATTAAAAAATGGATGAGAAATTAATCTGCTGTCAGGTCTGTCAGGTATATTTTTTCAGTGCCAGTGCTTATTTTCAACCAAATCCTCCTGTATGGGCCAATACGGCTCAACCACCAACCAAACCAGCCAGCCAAATCCCTCTGTGCAGACTGAAATGTCCTCCGTCCTTTTTGTCCTTGTACAGTGAAGATTTCATTAAAATGGAGAAGTTTGAGGACAAAACACCCAAAGCACAGATCACATCACGGAAGTTCGGTGTTCTGCTTCTCTGAACCGCTATGAAGCAAAGTGGAGAGGAGGGAGCGACACTATTGTGGCTGGAGACAGAGAAAACTACTTTACAGCCAGAAACGAGCGGATGCTTCTGCTCCCCTGGCAGACGGAAAGTTAGAAACTTGGTCACACTGTGCAAATGCGTTACTGCCTCCTCCCACACATGGATGCAAACATCAAGTGTGTTTTGTTTCAATGTCTGCCATATCTGCCTATGCCATGCTATGCCGTGCATATGTGCTGCAGTAACCAGGCTAATTTCATTGCTTCTGGCTGAGTGGATCAAAAAGACCCACATTCACTGTTTCTCTTCTGTTTGCTCTCCCCCTTTCATGCAGTAATCTGCGCAAAAGGCAGAATTAAAGCAGCGCTCCCCCGGAGCCAGCCTTCTCTTTTTAGATTGGTGAAAGGGGAGAAATTGGGAGGACATGGTTGTTTTGGGTCAGAGGGATTGCGGGATTCACTCTCAGGTGAAAGTCCTGGTATAATCTGTCACATTTTCTGAAAGGCCACACAGAGCAGAGGCTGCTGCAAGAGAAAAACCTGTGTTGTGTAGGTTTTTCCATTTCCATTTTGCCATTACATACTGGTGGGTTGTTCAAATGAAATATAAATTCACAAGACCAGAAGTTACAAATGTCAAAAGACAAACACAAATACACAGAAAGACACCAGACGATCTGAAGAGTTTACATTTTTCCGAGTCGTCTTGTGATTGATTTGATGGTATTCTGGAATCTGTTCAACTGTCCTCGTCTAACACCTTATTCCAGGGGAGTTGTCAGCATGATGTAAGGTGGCTGCCATGATTGTTAATAAAGGTGTCAGTGCTCCGACTCCATCACTCACGTCTGCCGGTCTGGCCTTGTCCCTCAAATAAAAACACATTCTGGTCACGGCATGTCACATCTGCAACTCCAAAACACTAAGTTCTTTGTCCTTCTCCAGAGGGAGCGACCACGAAACAAGTAATTATCCTTATTAAATCCTTATTAAACATCCTTATTCTTTTGGACAGACTGAGGCCTGGAGCTACTCTGTCACTAAATACATAATGCCATACTTGCTACTGTAAATCTTACCTAATATTTAATCTAAATGTTTAATGTTTAAGTCAAAATGTTTTTGACTAATAAACAGATGCATGTGTAATACCGCACTATCGTCATCTTGTTTCAACTCGGTGCTTTAAAATGAGGATTCATTTAATTTTGGACACAGAGATGATTACAATGAAATGTGCGATTTTTTTATTTATTTATTTTTTTATTTCATCATCCTCCCATACAACATGGACATGTTACTGTGCCAAACAATGAAATTACTGTTAGATCAGACAAAATCTTGTCAAATTGTGACCTAAGGTATTACAGATTGTGGTAATATGACTTAAAATTGTAGGATTAGAGCCCGACCAATATATCGGTTGGCCGTTGTTATCGGCCGATATTTGCCTATCACAGATATATCGGTATCTATTTTTTTGGCGATGTGAAAACTTTATTTTTAGGTGTAAACATGCAGAAAAAAATGCTTTAAGTAATAGCTATTATTAACTAATAATAACTAAATTCCCAGTGAAGTTTTCTGTGCACGGGTCTCATTTTAGAAAAATATCCTGCCTCCGTTAAACATCTTTGTCACATGTGTTTGATGACCACATTTGAAGGCTCTTTATTATTTTTAAATTATTTTTTACTCCCAATATCAGTATTGACATCAGCCCAAAAAATGTATTATTGGTTGGGCTCGTGCAGGAACCGCTGTGTACACAATTATATTGATGCAATTTTAGCCATTCTTGCTACTTTGAACCTGCATCTGTCAGATTTCGACTCTTGAAATATGTTCTTTAGATGATACTCGTGACTTCAATGTTTTATACAGCAGCCATGAACAGGGAGATGCTTTGCTTTCTTGCTAAACTGGAGCAGCCTGCCTGCTGACCCAGGAATATTATATCACATTACTGTATACTCTATATTTAAAATCAAACCCCTTAACCTTTCTTCTTAGTGCCTACATGTAAATACTGAATATTTATGTTGTTACATTACGTTATGTACAAGTCGGGATACATATGCATGAAAAATGAATACATTGAAATTTGATTCAGGAGGATTTCTTTCAGCTGCAGAAAAAGTCGAGGAGTGGGTGCAGTTTTCTGTGAAAGTGGACATTTTAAATCAAATTAAAATAACCTGGCACCTGTAAACCACACACCCCTACAAATGAATGTGTGCAGCATTTTTAATAAGACTTTTCTTTAATGAAGGTGGACAGATGTGATGAGGTAGCCCACACTGCTCATAAAAAAAGCTGTTTGTGTATGATCTAAGCACCTTCCACTCCCACAGTTTACACCCCGGGAGAAGACCTCTCCTTTAATACCGGGGTGTCTCTTCTTCGATGACTCATTAAGGGGTATACGTGTCTCTAAAAATGTCTGCATTCATCCTGGGCACCTGCAATCACATGAAATTAAAGGTGTTCCTGCAGTGTTTTGTCTTGTAGTCTTAAAATAGCTTGCGTGCAGCCTTGATGAGTTCCTCTGCAGTTGTCAGGCTGGGTAGGGCCAGTAGATGAATGCCTTAAAATTACTTGATCTCCATGTAAAGCACGTTTGCATCTTACATTTAAATCTGAAAACCATTTTACATATAGTCTGCTAGCCAAATGCCCTTCATATGGCCATTAACCTGGCTGTCATGACTACAAAAATTGCAGATACACAGGTACAGTGTAATCTCTGCTGAGCTCTGCAATACTCACATGATGTAAATGCATGGCAGCATGCATAATTGCATTGGAACATACCCCAATAATTTTGCCATTTTGCCTGAGTTTGAAATTAGGTTGAATGTTGCAGAGAAGTGAAAATACCAAAGCATCAAAAACTCTGACAATTGCTTTTAAACACTGTACTGTAGATGTACAGTACATGTTGGTTTGTCATTTTTCTTTATTTCTGTGATGTTTTTAATGTTTTGTAGTACGACACTTAGGCATTCAACGCCTACAAAGATGAGCAACAGAAAAAGAAAAGAGGGAGACAAAGATGCTCACAGGCGTGCACTGCATTGCATCAGAGCGAAGTTGACAAACGGCTTTTGTTTCTCCCCTTTTTTTTCTTTTTTTCAAGTTCATGACTGAAAAATCTCGGGGTCCCCGCTGAGTTGGAGATGCATGTGCCGGTGCTGCAGCCGCTCTTCGATTTCCCCCCAGCTTTGCAGAGTCATCCTGGCAGGGGAATCGCGAGGAGACCGGCCCTTTCCCAGATCACCTGCAAATATCTCACCTTATCTCTCTGAGTCTTTATTTCTGTCTCGCTCTCTTCCTCTCTTGTGTTGGCATATCCCTGACCACTTTCTCTTTTTCTCCCTCCCCATCTTTTGTTTTCAGTTTGACCTTCACGAGGAGCACACAACCTTCCTGTCAGCTCAGTCTGCTTTTCTTACAGAGAAGAAGGGATGAGCAGGGCGGTAGTAAGGGCAGCTCCCTCAGTATTCAGGATCATTATGGGCTTTTTTTTGTCATTCCTGCAGAGTACGAGGAAAGTCTGAAACTAAGTTCACAGAGAGGCACTGCACCATAAGGGCTGAGGGCAGATTCAATGCGTGCCATATAGACTAAAAGTTCCCTCAGGCTACACTGTTATGGAGCATAAGTATTGATGTGTCTCATGGAAGCAGCATTGCAGAGTGATGAGATCCTGTACAAGGTGTGTCCTGCAGTGCTTTCTTTTTTTTCTTCTAGAGAGTGGGTGTGGCTAACATCTTCACTGCACCAAGGCAAAACTTCCTCTGGAAATATATATTAATATATCTGTGCGATGGGTCAGTCGCAAGCTAGAGCAGCCGACACAAAGTACTGCACCCCACACATTTCTGGTGTACATGAATCCCACTTTTATTTTCCACAGAAAACAAAAGATGTTTGCTTTTTTTATTTTCTGGTCTGTTTTCGGTTACATTTAAAACCATCCTATGAAAAACTGTAGCACCAGAGCAGATTTCTATTGCCCATTCTTTGATAAAAATCTCAAATTTGTGCTATGTTTCCAGTTTTTTTTCTTTTTTTTCAACAGCTTTGATTGGGGAGAGACATTTACTTGTTGTATATAAAAAAGTAGCATTTCTTTTTCCAGTCATTTTTTTTTTTGCAAAATAAAACAGAGAGAACTGTATATCATTTATAATTTTTTTTCTTCATTTAAATCACAACAAATACATTTAAAGCAAATAAAAAAATCGGGCGGCATTTAGCATAATCCAAGCAGGGAATCAGCTTTTCATGATGATTATTATATATTTATATATTTATATGTATACATATATATTATGTTTATATACAAGTATGGCACTTGATTACACAAAAGCAAGAAGAAAAAAACACTTCACAAATAAAAGCAGTGGGCGCTTTGGTGTGTCATAAATTAAGGAAGTCACAGACGTTAGCGTTTGCAGCAAATTCACCAGATACTGTTTTGCAAGTCAGCTATAAAGCAATGGAATGGTTACATATGTTAAGGTCAGTGGTGCAACACAGGCAACAAAACAAAAAAAAACATGAATGATGTGTTTCAACTCTGTAAGGATTTATATCTATGCATATATAAATCTGGATGATGATAGATTTTTTTTTTCCTTTAACCACTGTGTGTATGGTGCCATTTAATTAGGTTGGTGCCAAAAAAAAGACAAAAAAAATAGATGGAAAGAAAAGAAAAACATGTCTTAAAAACACCATCAGGTCAGTAGCACATTTTGGATAAGGTCAGGCCCTCAAGTGTTCACCTCTTAGTGCAAATTTTTGCATTTACTCTCTCTTCAAGTAGCAACAGAGCAGCCCACAAGGAGTAAATATGTGAACACGTTAACATGGTCTCCATTTAGCATCTTACATAGAGTATAAACGTTACTAAAAAGTTGCATCAGTGCAATAATAAATAAGTAAACAAACGTGTAATCCACGCTTGCCATGATGTCCCTTAAAAGACCAACAAATCAAAAAAATCTGCCCACTCTTGAAGTCATGACACGATATTAGGCGTGCGGAGCTGTCCATCATGTCCATCATGTTTATTTTTTACACGTTTTCCCCCCTTCATCCTCCTCTTCCTCCTCCTCCTCCTCCTCCTCTCCTACACATACGCAGAGTCACTGGACTGAGTGCGGCCGAAATTAGGCACACTCATCCTCGGCAAGTCCTTATTTCTGATTTCGTAAATGGACTTCCGCCGAGCCTGCACGCCTCGCACGGCCGTCTTGATTTTCCTCCACCCCAAGTGATTGAGTTCCGCCAGGTTCAACACCACGCAGAACCCGCTGACCGCGAACATGAACACCAGGAACACGGTCTTCTCCGTGGGTCTGGAGACGTAGCACTCGACATCTTTGATGCATGGGTAGCGGTCACATTCGTACACCGACGGGACGTTGAATCCGTACAAGAAATACTGGCCCACCAAAAAGCCTATTTCCAGCGCGTTTCTGAACACCACCTGGATGATGTAAAACCTGGAGATGCCCTCTTGTCGCCTCATTTTGGACTTTGTAGTTCTCATGGCCGAATTAGGGATCTCTTTGACTTCTAAACAGTCCGGCTCGGCTTCTTTGGTGGAGTTCTCCGTGTTCTGAAGTACTCCGTTAACAATGGTGTTCTTTATCTTTTTGCTCTCGTCTCGCTTCAGTGAATCTTGATCCTTGTCTAGTGTCAGATAGACTGTTGAGTAGCGCCGCTCCTTCTGCTTGGCCGACTGATGCACCGAGTACGTGATGAAACAAAGGCTCGGCGTGCACACCATGATGATCTGAAAAACCCAATATCTAATGTGTGAAATGGGGAATGCCTTGTCGTAGCATGCCTGGTTGCAGCCCGGCTGTAAGGTGTTACAAACAAACATGGTCTGCTCGTCATCATAGACAGTCTCTCCAACTATTGCTACGATTAGAATCCGGAAGATGACCACCACTGTTAGTAGGATCCTAAAAAGCAAGCAAACAAACAAACAAATGTGAAAATAAGTGTGAGGTATGTGCGTGTGTTTTTGCTGACACTAACGTGGCTCAAGCCAATTTTTCTGACGGTGCTGAATTTAGGGAGCTGTCCAGTGCTGAAGCAGGACAGCTCTTCGGAATAACGTTCCCTGTGTCTGTGTGGTTGGTGTTTTTTCTGATTGAATGGCTGAAATGGCATGTGAAGCAATCGGCGTTGCTTTGACTGTACCTGTGTGAGCTTTGTTAGTGGAAAGATGTGATAACGCCGACTCTCTCCCTCACGCACGCACGCACGCACCACTCAAACTCACCAACAAACATCAAATGGATAAGTGGATGGATGAACACATGAAATGACAGGTGATTTTTTTTTGTGTGTGTGGTTTAGGCTGTTCGCAGCACCATCCCAGGTTCTGAGAAGACAGCTGCTTTTACTTAGCTGCCTCCTTTAGAAAAGGAGTGTGAGGAAAGAAAAAATAGGAGAACTGTGCTACAACACAGAAAAAATCCACAACACAGACACGGAGGACTGGGCACCATGCTAGAGAAGATCCTTGAGGCACAAGACAGAAACGGGGGACTGGGAACCATGCTAAAGACGATCCTGGAGGCTGCTGCGATTCTTCTGTTGTTCCTGATTTTTTTTTTTTTCCTTACCTTCCTATCATAGTAGAGTGCTGCTGGACAGCAGCCTCCAGGAGCCTCTCTAGTATAGTCCATTCCCCCATTTCTGAGCATCCGGAGAAGACTAGAGCACAACGGCACTCTGTTCAAATCCCTCCAAAAAAAAGCGCGTTATTTCCTGTCCTTCTTCTCTCTGACTCTCGGTGTTGTCAGTCTCCAAAGCGTCCGATTTTAGCTAAAAAATGCATCCGTCACGGGATGCTGCCGCCGTCCCCGTCTCTCTCCGTCTCTCTGCGCGCTATCTGGTTGGTTATGTGCTGAGCGCGCAGCGCCAGTGAGCGTCCTGCTGTGTGTGCCGAGCGCTCCCACGACGTTGCCACACTTTTCCTTGTCATGGGAGTCTGAAGGGCTGATTACTATAAGCCCTCCTATTTTCGATCTTCAGATCAGGTTGATGGGCTGCGCGCTGCGTCTGGATGGAGGGAGGTTGGATTTAATGTCTTGCCAGCGTTAATCCGCCTTTAAGTAGTCTCCCCCCTCCCATGCGTCACGTACGCGCAGACAGGTCGGTGGAGCGCGGCCAGGAGTGCCAGGGCTTCTGATTTCCAATATTTCAGATTTGTTTATAGCGTGCGCCATTCAGTGGACAACGGACGGTTGTGTCCGGAGTGTTTTAGCCTTTCGTGCGCTGACTTTATACATTTTTTTGCATGGGTGGCTCCACGTGAGATTCACGCCCCTAACCCTGGCTGTATTGTTATCATAGTCAAGTGAGTGAGCCACAGAGCCACATGTGCACTACATGTAACATTATACATCCTTCCAGGACAGGGCTTGTGGACGGACCGTGTCTTAGGAGCAATGGTCAAGGTGACTCTTGCATGTGTTTTTGACTTATCAGGGATAGACAGAGAGTTCAGTACAACCATATCACACCAAAACCTATTGGTTCATGCCTATATGTGCAAACTATGGCTTTATAAATGGACCCGATGGGGTGAATTTGTTGCCTCTCATGCCCTGAGGCACCCCCCTCCCCATGTCGCAGGCTGCTGGCCCGGCTGGTAGAGCTGCAGTCTCCACCTCGGGCAAAGATGATGCTCTGGATACAGTGACAGAGTGAAAGTACCATCCGAGTTGCTAATCGCTTTACAGGGCAACCTGCCTCTCTCTCTCTCTCCCTCTCTCCCCCCCCCTCTCTGTCTGTGTGGAGGTTTAAAAATAGAAACAAAATATGTGACCCCGCCCTGCATATTGTTCTGAGATTTGATCAACTTATGGCTCTGCATTGTTTGCGCGCACTATTATTAGATCATAGTGTGTTTTGGCACCATTCATGTCAGCGTTATTACTCAAGTGTGAGGTTCCACTATGGATTTGTCACAATAAACTTCTTCTGGATGTCTAATAGCCATTTTTTCTTGATAAACATAGTTTGATTATTTCTAATCTAAATATATAGGCTACTGCAGTTAATATTATTATTGTTGTTATTGTTGTTGTTGTTGTTGTTGTTGTTATTTACAGATGGGCAGTGTGAGCTTGCAGGTGCGGATTACCGATCACGTGACGTGCCAGTGGTGTTTCCACCGAAACTTTGCGCGGCTAATTTCTCATGAGGTGGCTTATCCTCTCCGCTCACTGTAATCTTTTCTAATTCAAATCTTTAATAACCTTTACTCATCAGTCACGTGACCAAAGGACAGAGCCTTTCTGCCTCCGAGAGACACAGAGAGAGAGAGAGAGAAAGAGAGAGGGTGGAGAGATTTTTTTTAATCAGATCCTGAATAAACACATCATTTTTCAGATTTCAACTGAAAATAAAAAAAAATAAAAAAATGCAATTTCTGTAAGACCCAGTTTTCGTTTATTTATAAAGCTATACATATCCACATATAAATTGCACTTGTAAACAAAAAAAAAAGATTGACGACAACACAAGAGCCATGAATTGGGTTGTTGGCACAGAAGGAGGGAGGGGAAGGGGGGGTTCGGGGTGCAGTCTGGCGCTTCAGAAGCACTTCCTGTGGACGATGGAGGGTCCAGCCTCATCATACTCCTGCTTGCTGATCCACATCTGCTGGAAGGTGGACAGAGAGGCGAGGATGGAGCCACCGATCCACACGGAGTACTTCCTCTCAGGGGGGGCGATGATCTGAACACAAACAACCTGGTGTTAATCTGGAGACTCTGCTCATGGAAATCTCACAGCTGCATTCAACGAGCGAGTCATTGTTACCTTAATCTTCATGGTGCTGGGGGCCAGAGCTGTGATCTCCTTCTGCATGCGGTCAGCGATACCCGGGTACATGGTGGTGCCGCCGGACAGCACGTTGTTAGCGTACAGGTCCTTCCGGATGTCGATGTCACACTTCATGATGCTGTTGTAAGTGGTTTCGTGGATGCCGGCAGATTCCATACCTGTGCAGAATGAGAGCGCACAAGTTAGCGAGAGTTAGCCCCCCTCTGCAGCAAAGAGCACATCTGACACCGCCGTCAGCTGTCGGAACAGGTGCTGAAACGGACAGCTCCGGCGACAGCTGCGCGCTCTGCGGCGCAAATGCGAACAATAAGCCCCTGCTTTAGAGAGCACTCGTCTATGTGTCGGCCATAAAGTGGTAAAGCAGGGGGTGGATAAACTGTGACCTCCAGTTGGTGAACATAATTAGGCGGCCAGCCACTAACATGAGCAATAAACACGTCTATTTTCGGAAAGCAGCCGATTATCTGGAGTTAATTTTGATATAACAAGATTTAGATAATATTTTTTCGGCTTAAATGTTCACTGAGTCTTTAGATCCTTAAAGTAATAATGTAGAAATGTGGTAGAATACTTTCAAAACAGTTTCACATCATCCCAGCACTGAGAAGGATCAAATCACTTGGTTGGAAAAAGTTGATTTGCGCCAAAACAAGTGTTTTATGTGTCTATAAAAAAACTTTTTTCACACATTAAGCCATCTCTAAACCAAAATATTTAAAGTCAAGGTACTGTTTGACGATTTTAAACCACAGCTGATGGGACAGTATCACTCCAGCGAAATCTCGCCTTTACGCACCAATGAATGACGGCTGGAACACGGTCTCCGGGCAGCGGAAACGCTCGTTTCCGATGGTGATGACCTGACCGTCGGGCAACTCGTAGCTCTTCTCCAGGGAGGAGGAGGAGGCGGCGGTGGCCATCTCGTTCTCAAAGTCCAGAGCCACGTAGCACAACTTCTCCTTGATGTCACGCACGATCTCGCGTTCAGCTGGAGGGGATCAGATTGGTGTGACGTCAGTCAAATGCGCATCATTACACATGTCAAAACATATGTGAAGATGATTTCATGCGCGTGAAAAGTATTAAACAATTTGTGAGAAGGAAAAGTTTACTTTCTCGAAAACAAAATCACAGCTCTGATCAGTTTCAGAAGTTTCAACCTACCAACTTTGTCATAACTATAACTTGTCAGTCCACACTCACCGGTTGTGACAAAAGAGTATCCACGCTCAGTCAGGATCTTCATGAGGTAATCTGTGAGGTCACGACCGGCCAAATCCAGACGCATGATGGCGTGAGGAAGAGCGTAGCCCTCATAGATGGGCACATTATGCGTCACACCATCACCAGAGTCCAAGACAATACCTGATGATGAATACATGTAGGTTTAATTCACATTTTAACTCACAGCACAAAGTGTCTTAAACACCTGAGGAGTCTGTCATACCTGTGGTGCGGCCGGAAGCGTAGAGGGACAGCACGGCCTGGATAGCCACGTACATCGCGGGGACGTTGAAAGTCTCGAACATGATCTGGGTCATCTTCTCTCTGTTGGCCTTTGGGTTGAGGGGGGCTTCTGTCAGCAGGGTGGGGTGCTCCTCTGGGGCCACGCGCAGCTCGTTGTAGAAGGTGTGATGCCAGATTTTCTCCATGTCGTCCCAGTTGGTGATGATGCCGTGCTCGATGGGGTACTTCAGGGTCAGGATGCCTCTTTTGCTCTGGGCCTCGTCACCCACGTATGAGTCCTTCTGGCCCATACCGACCATGACGCCCTGATAATAACAAAAAAACATGAAATTGGTGATGCGGAGAAGTACTACTAATCACCATAGAGCATCACAACTACCACTATATGCAGAATGGAATTGTTTTCCTCAGTTATCAGTTCAATTTTTTGCTGCGTAATTTCGGTGCGCAATTACGCACGGCGGATCTGACCCTCATCCAAAGCCGCACATCGGTTTTATGTGACGTAAACGACTATGTGACGATACTCGTCCTTAAAGCTTGTGAGTTCATGAATAATTCACTTCACCTGGTGACGGGGGCGACCCACGATGGATGGAAACACGGCGCGAGGTGCGTCATCGCCGGCGAACCCAGCCTTCACCAGGCCGGAGCCGTTATCACACACCAGGGCGGTAGTCTCTTCGTCGTCGCACATGGTGTCAGCTCTGAAACAAACACGGGGGAGCGCGGGCAGAGGCATTGTTAGTTCAAGTAATGAAATGACCTGTTTGTTTGGATTCTGTGATTGGAGATATTGCTTTCACACAACACAAAAACAACACAAATGAGGTTGTTTTTGTGGACAAACAACACAGGAAAGGGTGGTTAGGTTATTACACTGGTGTGCTATGGAAGTGTATGTTTTAGGATAGGGTTAGTATGTCGGATTTTCTTTGTCGGATTTGTTTTTGTATTCACAACAACTATAATCCGCAACAGAAAAGATATTGATGAACAAACAGATCGATGTGGTGAGATGATCCGTTTATGATTAGATTATGAGATCTGGTTATAGGCTAAGGTTGAAGTGTTAAAATCCTGTATCCATCCTCCTGTGATAAATCCACTGGTTGGCCCTTTTCAGTCCTCCTTCAGTCAGCCGTGCAGCTACTCACCAGATCAGCACCAGGCGCCGGATCTTGACTGTGTAAACCACGTCGGGCCAATTTATACCCCGCCAAGCGTCTGTGAGAAGGGGTCGCACCGCTCGGCCCATATTTGGTAGCCCACTGCCCCATTGACAACAGCCACTCCATGAATGGCACGACAAGGAGAGGGAAATCCCGCGTGGACATCTGTGCCTGCCGCCCATGTATGGGGGACAGACAATGACAGGCTTCCTTTTGATGTATTTCACACCCATAAATCAAGAAAATGAAACTGAAAAACCCCAATGTCTGTAGAATAGCGACAATGTGACACAGTTCTGCTTAACGCCAGTATAATATCCCTATAAAATTGGCAAAGGCTAACTGTATAAAACGCCAATTGAAGGACACAGGCCACAATCAGCAGAATTAATGGACTTAAAATTGGATGAGATTAAGTTCTTCCTCTTAACTCAAGTTTAAAAGAACTTCTGGAGTCACAAATCTTCTTGCACTGCCTTCATAAACCTAAGCCACATCAACTGCATCTAAAACAAGGGTCTGGTGAAGTGTAAAATGAATAAAAATGCACAGCTTTTTTGTTATTCTAAACCAGTGGTACTCAAAGTGAGGTCTTGGGTCCTTTTGGGGGTCCCCAGAAAAAAGGCGAATGATGTACTTTCACACTCAAAAATCAGAGAACAGTTTCTCTAAAACATTGACTTTATTTCAATCACACATACAATTTCCAACTATTATATTATACAAGTTTAAAGCTGATTTTTACATAAAGCACATATATCATTTAATGCAAAGTATTTCTATCATGTTGAGTCAATGGTTAATGCAATTTTTATTTTAAGTTTTATACATAAAAGTAATACATAACATATGGATTACTTTTATGTATAATACTTGAAAAATTGCTGCAGGTCCATCCATATACTACACAGTGACAGAATGTAATTAGTATTAGGTCGCCCCATGTTCAGAGGCTGTGTCCTCGCCGCAGTGGCCCAGGATTCGAGTCCATCCTGTAGCCCATTGCTGCATGTCATCCCTCTTGCTCTCTCTCTCCCTGTGTCCTGTCACTCTTCACCTGTCTCATCTAGTAAAACCACAAAAAGGTCAAACAACAAAAAAACTTTCTGGATTAAAACATCTCAAAGCAAAATCCTTATCAGATGAGATGGACAAAATCTTTTCAAATCGGTCCGATTTGTGTTAGTTTAGGGGTCCTTGATGTGGAAAAAGTTTGAGAGCCATTGTTCTAAACATTATTATTATTCCATTTGTATTGTGTCTGTGTTTCTGGATAGGTCTCCTGAGTTTAGACTGGCAGGACACATGTAGCCCTACAGTACCAAATGGAGAGACCACTTGTGCCACACAGCTGGTGTCAGCAGCTGTTAGAGGCTCCAAACCCCACATTTCAGACGGGGAAGCCACTGCTGCAGACCAAACATTCTCCTTTTAGTACAGTGTGATCCCCACTGAAAACTGTTGTCATCGAATTTCAGGATAAGCGTGCACACGAGCGAAAGGACTGGGCTCACCATATGGCAAATGAAAAGATATTTTTTGCAGATACATTTGCATAAAATCAATGAGTTTCCATGATTATAATGAGCTGCGTGGACTTTATTGACGTGGTGGCCATGTGAAAGGCTCCACATATGGAAATGTTTTAAAAAATGATTAAAATTCATGCTTTAGTCATGCTCTCTGGTCTTTCCATTTGCATTTTTCTGCTTTTATTGACGCATTCTAGAGAAACCAGACATGTACTAAAACATTTTCAATGTCAGAAAAAACTAGACCATGAATGTGCAGTCAAAAATATAACAGGGAGAAATGCTTTGGCCTGAGTATAATATCAAAGGTTATCTCAGTGCATTGGATTTATTCTCCTTGGCGTATTTGTCTTCCTCTGTCCGAACATATCCTGGTACCTCAAACACCAACCACTGGCCGAGTAATTACCTTTTTATGTAATAAAAGTAGAGGTAATGTAATCCTCCGCAAACCTTTACAGATAAATCAAAAGCAATGCTGATACCATTTGTTTTCCCCCTCCCCTGACATCAAAACAATGAAGAAAAAGGAACATCTCTTGTTGTGACACATGCCATATTCTTTCTTTATTCCTGCACTGAGGAAAGAACAAGACACAGGAAATGACATTGCCGGTTTACTTGAAACAGACGGCGAGCGAGCTCTGAAGGCTGTGAAATAACATTGGCTAAGAGCAGTGGATGGTCCCACCACAAGGAGGACAAGACAAAAGGGCACAGCGAGCCATGAATCATATGTTGCTGTCACCCGACCCCGAGCCATAACCCTTCACTGTGTGACTCTTTGTTTTGGTCTTATGTAATGAATGGTAGGCTGTGGTCTGCTTTGAGCATCCTTTTGCCCCAGTATTCAAATAATGCTAACATTTTATGACCGCAGCTTAGTGAAGTCTGTCTGTGGAGAACAGAACTGTAAAGATCAAGAGGGAAAGGTGAGCGACTACTTTCAACATGTCCTTGCGCCTTAATATTAAACCCCTTTAAAAAAAAAAGTTATTTCAGTGCTTACCTTTTTTCCCAGAGCTCTCATTGGTGTAAAAGGCCTCATGCCAGTGCCTGGATTAGACGCAGACACACTTGGACGCTGCTCAAATAGTCCTGTAGTGTGACTTTCACGTTAGTTGCTGCTGCTACTGAGTTTAAATCATTGTGGCATGATCATTCTCCTCCTACCTTACACCCCCCAGGAGATCCTGCTCATTACACAGCAGTAGAGATGAGATAATAAGGACAAAACTGTCCAGAACAAAAAAACATATTGATTTTCAATGGGAATTTCACATCATAAACAGAGTACAAACCCTTTTAAAGAACCCTGAGGGGAAGTCATTTGCCTGATGCAGGCAAGGTTTTGTACCTAAATCAATAATGTGCACATATATAGGAATGTCCCCACGCTGGATTGTAGCATTTGAGCTGTTCATCAAAAAAACGCGCTCAATACAAATGGTCTGAAAGCACTTTGTTCTTTTCCAACATGGCGCATTTATCTGTGTTGAGCGTCCGGGGCCATTTAAAGGTCACAGCAGAAAGAAGACATATTGCTCAGTGAAAATTGGGTGTCCTCTCTCTGGCCCGCGCGCTGCATACTGAGTGACAAGCTGCTGGCTCATGTTGAAGTCTTCCGTTGGCTACCTCAAAGGAGAACAGAGCTTGGATCCCTGTCAGTTTGGCTGCAGTCATACAGAAAAATGGTTGGCCATTCATTATCAGCAATTCTCTCCACAGTCTCTAGACATGTCTCACTTTCCTAAAATGCACAGTTTTTTTAAAAATAGTTTTATGATCATCTGTTATGCAGTTGGCTCATGGGAAACGCATGTTAGGACAACACTGAAAAGACACTCGGGACAATAAGTCTGTGCCAATAAAGAGAGTTGCAGGTTTAAGAGCTGGTGTGTGTCGATATGAAAGTTTGTATATATGTTTATTATCCAACTGCATCATGATGGAATTCATTAAAACAAATTGTAGCATCATCAGTGCTCAAGCATTCCTAATTATCAAAGTTGGACAGGAACTACAGCTTATTATTGGGATTTTTCATACGTAATTTACAGTGAACTGTTAATTGTATTTTATGTAAATGTAAATGTACTAACAAGAAACTTGGTATTTAATGTTGTATGTGATTCTACTTATTTTTAGATGAGACATTTTCTGATTGAAATCATCACATACGTATAACTTTTGACTGTATTTTACTTATTTTAGACAAAAAAAGGATGTTTACATTGCCTGACAGCCCTTTTTAGATGGTATGGTATTGTACAGGCGCTGATATTGAAACCAAGTCCTAGTCCTTGCCTATAATGTGTACAGTATAGACTAGGATTTGGGGTCTATACAATATAAATTGACTCAATAACAAGTACATTGACTCTTAACACAAGTCCCACCATATTTAAGCTCTTTACTGTAGAATTGAGTCCCCTCTAAGTTGACTAAACCCCCAAAATTCCTAGAAAAACAAAAACTGAGGACATGACTTCAGTGTCCTCAGTGGAAGCTCCGGCCCTGCACAACGCCTCCAGCCCTCATCAAAAACAAGAAAAACTCCCTAAAGTTCCTCATTAGGAAACTAGAAACCAAGTAAAACTTCTCCTCTTGTGTCCCACTTACATTTCCTCACATAGCCGTTTACCAGTGTTCCCACTCCACCTTTATGTGTTTGCGAGGGTGAAATTACAGAGCAGTATGTGGTTAATTGAATGGGGAGGACTCTACCTCTCCGCTCTCTCTCCACCTCTCTCTGCCTCCCAGGTCTCCTTGCAGCCAGTAGGAGGAGGCTTTTTCCATAGCAGGTTTAAAATCCCAATGAAAAATTCACCAGCTTGCCTCCCTCCCTCTCTCTCAGTAAGTCACCGCCAGCTTGGCTTCAAGGCCCGTCGCCTGCCGCACGCTCTGCCAAGGCTACTGTGAGGAAAAGCCGAGAAAGTTTAAAACCGGGCAATTTTTTTTTGGCGAGTGGCTTCTATCCTCAGGACGTTTGGGAGCAGAACTGGGCAGACAAAAAAGCAATCTAACTAGGTCTCACATGACAGTCACATAAATATTGCAGTACACATTCGGGTATTGGCCACCTCATTTCTTCTTCTTTTTTTTTTTTCAATAAATTTGTCTCAGATTATAACTACATTTATGGGGCTGTCTGAGTTTTGTCAGTCAATAGTGAGGGGTAGAAAATGAGGTTAAAAGGCGCTTTGGATTGGAAATGAAATATTCATGAGTCAAAATTTGAATAAGCTACAAAATAGACAGCTACCCAGATTTGTAGGTAGGCTGCGCAGCAAGAGTATTTTGGTACGTCTTTAGAGGGGTCCCTGAGTATTGAATCCTGAGCTATTTTCGGTGGGAGCAGAGAATGCAGGGATCCGCTCAAAAACCGATAGGGAAGCTTGTGAGTTTTTTAAGCAAAGTACCCAAACACCACGCCTAGAGGAAGTTCAGCTAAATAGGCTTTTGCTCTCTGATAGTCTCGCATAATATTCAAACTGTTTAACTGCTTTAATTGCAATATGCATCCCCCCGTATCTGCTTCAGGGATGCTGTTATGAAGCCAAATCTGCTCCAGCCTCTAAAGAGAATCCTTCCTTTGGGATCAATAAAGTATTGCTTTAAGTATTGCACTTTTTAATATAAATGTTTAAAAACCCTTCTTAAACTTAAATTCCAGATCAAAATGATTTAATAAGAGGAAGATTTTTATTTAGCAACGTATTCAATATTCATGAACGCTTTCCTTTAAGGGAAGGTTTTCAGAAGACATTTAAAAGATGTTAATGTTTGCTTGTCCCATCTCAATAGGTGTGTTTCACAGCCTCGGGGCTCTAACAGCAAAGGCCCGGTCACCTGAGGACGCAAGCCAGGAATCTACGTACAACACAGTAGATCTCAGGGAACATCCATGTACAGAGGGAGTCAATAAATCCTTGATATAATCTGGAGCAAGGCCATTCAGTGCTGTAAAGTGATCAGTAAGAATTTAAAATCAATACGGAGCATAAGGGGCCGACTGCTATGACAGGAGTAATATACGGTACAATAGTGCATTATGTCTTTCTGAAATGTAGTGATGTTGAAATATGAAGTAGCAGAAAATGGAAATGCTCAAGTAAAGTAAAAGTACCTACAAACTGTAGTTAAGCACAATACTTTCAGTGAGGTTAAACCAGATCTTCCCCCTCAATGTCCAGCACCGCTTGGCTTCAGGATTGTTTTCATTGATACTGTATTGCACCAGTTATTTCGACAGATGCTTAAAATAACGGAGCAGACAAAAACCAGCAGGAAATAAAACAGTTCATGACCATTATTTTCATGAAAAATCAACTCCTGTGAGCAACATTAGCACTGGCCTCGAAGCTCAATAGAGCTCTACTGAAGCGAAGCCAAACGGACCCCCCCAACAGCAGCAATGCAGCCAAAGGTGACTTAAGGTCAACAAATTAGTATGTGCCAGATGAAAATGGTAATTTACCATGATATTCCTCTAAAATGTTTGGTGAAGCACAAGCGCTCCCTCCCCTGTTTGTCATGATAGCTCAGAGCACACTCGGTTGAGTCACCGGGGTTGAAACTAACAACTAGCCTTAAAGAAATGGAATTAAACATAGCCTCGTCTCCCTCTGAGAGCCCGAGTGGTATAATAGCATGGACCTAACTTGACTTAAGGTCAAAGCTAAAGTTTCATGGCAGCTGATTTAGCACAGACAAGAAAAAAATGGGATGGAGTGCATGGAGAATATCAGAATATGCAACAGTGTAGTTCAGGCTTAATAAAACATGAATTGAAAACATTTATTCAACTAATAATTAATCGTGGTTTAAATAAACACTTATTTGTTGTCTCTACCACTCACACGTCTGTTTGCTAAAGCTACAGCCAGGAGATGTTAGAGTTAGCTTAGCATAAAGACCCGCTGGCCAGGAGAAATCTATCTACCAACACCTCTGAAGCTCACTTACTAACACATTATATCTCATTTTGGTTAACTAAGACATGTTGTTCTTACACTTTTGATATTTGCATGGATTAAACGAGACACAACTTAATTTAGCCGAGCTAGCTGCTTCCCCTTGTTTCCAGTCTTTATGTTAACCCAAGCTATCTTGGAGATATGGAGAAATTTGACATCTTCATACATGTGTGTTGTTAGCAGTGGCTGAATGTAACTAAGTACTTTTACTCAAGTGCTATACTTAAGGTTAATTTGCCTTCTGCACTCTTCTCATCGACCACCGTCAAATGAACTCGCTCCTGTCTTTACGCATTTACAACGCCAATGCATAATGGTTACAAATTCAAAGCTCCTCGCTGAGAACTTTTCACCCTCTCCTCTGGGTGCCAGCTTTCAAAATTCAATAACTTACTCAGGCACGAAACCCACAATGTCAAAACTTCAGTGCAGCCATCCAGCACTTTGAACCACTGGATTCTTCAGAGCTTTTTTTTTTTGCCCAAACTTCATCTTTACTTTTAGATGTTTGCTTTCAAAGGTTCCAGTCTCGGAGTGGAAGAAGAGGTCTGAACCTTGAATCCAAAAACCTCAAAACTTTCATAGAAAGTGTAAGTCGTTAAGCCTAGCTGGATTCTCAAAAGACCTCATAAGACCATCATTATCCGAACCAATGATTGAAAAACAAGACGCTTTCAAAATCTTTGAGCCAACAGGTTGCACCGATTCAGACAGCATGTAAAAGTTTTACAGTTTTTGCTCGAGATTTCATATATTATTTGCAGTCTGTCTTCCAGAATTAGCAGCTGTCTCACACTTTAAGCCACTCAGTCGCTCTACTTTCACACTCACTGTCTGAGTGCTTTTCAGTTTAGCTGACGGCCTACAGAAGCAGTCCACCACTTACAACTAAACAACTGTTTAACTATTCTTTTCTCTCTCGGTCTCGTCAGTGGTCAATGAAAAGATATCTTCAGGTTTTACTGTGAGGCTGTAACCAACAATTTCAAAGTTACGATCAAACTCAGCCTCTTCTGATTTAACTTCTAACACCACTCATCTGAAACGATCTTAAGTTTATTTTTGTGCATTTATATGAGGCACTTAGCTGACCTTTGACTGGGTAATTTATACCAATAAAGTATAGTATTTGAATTTAGAAATCTCCTATGCTCAAAGATCAACTGTTTAAGAAAGTCAGTGTTTGGCCAGGGCACAAATTAAAGTATTTTTCTAATTCTCACATAAAACTGCAGTGTGTAGTCTATACTTGCTAACGTGGTCACTTATTCAGCTTCATGTGAACATTTGTGTGTCAATTTGTATCTCAAAATGATCTTCCCGACTTCCTATACTTAATGTTAGGATAAGCTCCAAACTCTATGACCCTAAATACAAAAACGCAGGTAAACAAAATTCTTGAAGGAAAGCTACAAATACATCTGTTTATATCTCCAGCTTTCTCCATCTCCCTATTTACCTTCACCTTAAAGCGTCACAACATGGATTTTCCACCAAACGCCGTATACAATAAGTCAGTCGACAAACACAGAGGGCAAGTTCAAAGCAGTTTTAATCGCATTATAAGTTTCCATACAGTCATTTACAAGTCTAAGCATTTCCATTGTTAAATTGCTGTTTTCATTCTTATCTTCTCCTTGCAGTGTCATCATGAATTAAACCGCAAACACAGACCATGAACACAAAGCCTGTTTCCTTCCTTACAAACCCATACAAATTTAAAATCCATGGTTAATTACATGTTAAAAGAATGAGTGGAATCCATTTTCCAGACCTTCTGGACCTTTTTGTTATGTAAGTTGCTGTAAAGTTCCTCACTATAATGAGGGCCAATCATCTCAGGATATCTCCACATAAAACAGACATGAACAGTTCTGAAGGCTTCTCTCTGCAGCCCTTCGATCTCTGCAGATCTTGATCGCTCAGGATGGATCTCAACACAAAGGCTTGCCGTGCCTCATGTTATTGGCGCAGGTTCGGCCCAGGTTGGCCCCCTCCAGGAGTAGATCGGACAGTCGGTCCAGGCCGAGGCAGGTGGTGAGGGGGCAGATGAGGCCGTAGAGACCCCCTAAGGTGATGCTGAGGGGCCAGCCGATGACCAGCAGGACCACCAGCCAGATGATGCACCAGAAACATGAGCCGCAACTGGCCATCTTAGACTGGGAGGAAGAGAGGAAGATGTGAGTGGCTAATCAAAGTGGACATCAGTATGCTTTGCAAAGCCACTTGAGTTAAAGGGACAGTTCACCCCAAATTCAAAAACACATATTTTTCCCATACAAGTTAGCAAAGGGCTACAGTGAAAGTTAGCTGTTCAGCCAGTGGAAGTCTCTAGTGTGCACACTCTGGGCCATACAATGCAGAAGCTATGCAGAAGATCTGGGTAATTTTACACCCAGGTTGAAATGTACCTTTAAGCAGTAATACTGCTGACAGATTATTAGACTTCAGGAGGAAGTCTGGCAGACGAGCACTTTAAGATGTAGTTGACAGCACGTCAGTCACTACAATAGCATCAGAGTGTGGACCTGTGAGCAGCCGTGCCTAGTCAGTGATGATAGGAGATTATCAGATTGAAACGTGCCCTGTTGATGATCTGGATGTACTTGTCAGGATTAGGCAGTGGCCTTGACAAAGCACGATAAGCTGGCAACCTCAAGCAATAACAACCAGGCCTGTCTGCCCGTCGAGTTCAACAGGCCACCCACTTACACGGTGTTGAAGATCGGTGCTGGCACATTAGTCACTCACTAATAGCAGATCAGCAGAGATCATGCATAACTTTGGTAATGAGCATTACTTTATCTGTCAGCACTGGTAACAAACGGCAGCCCAGGAGTATGATGTGCTGCTATTTCGAGCTATAAAAATGCCTGTTGTTGATCCGCGATGAAAAACTGCTAATTGAAGAGCTGTGCAATGTGTTAACCCTCCCTACCTGATGATTTTAAGCAAAGAATAGTATACACATGTGTGTAGACGGTTGCCACAGTGAAACATTGTTTCTCCAAGAAATGCAATATTTAGCGAGAGGAGCTTTTTCTGTGTGTGTGTTTTAAAATCCACCAGAAAAATCTACCCCGAGGCCCAGCCTTGAAGTTGAGATTGTAGAGCTGATGGTTTTATGAGTGTGAAAGTGTTGTGTGCTGTCACACTGATTCCCCAAGTCTGTTCTAGCTTTAAGACACAATGGTCAGATCCTTCCCCCCTCCAGGCACCACTGTCTTGACTCTGCGTAATGTGTAATTTCCTGTTGTGACACTACTGTCACGTAGGGTTGGGCAATAAATTACACATTCAACACGAGTGTGTCCCACGGTGAATCCCGTGCTTTTGGGAAACGCCTTCACAATAAAAAAAAACACATCAGCCACTGAAATTATTCTTAGGCTGGAATAAGTTTGCACAGCCAGGACAACTGGACTCTGGGCTCTTTGTACTGTTCTTCCTCTTGCATGTCATATATCTGGCTTTTTTACTTGTTAAATCTATTACAAACCCCTTTAAATTGCTAAATAATCACAAACACATATATGTATAAATATAGCTCGAATTACAAAATATCTAAAAGATTTAATGCTACACAAGTCACTAACAGAAAACACACTTCTGTGCTCATGACCAAAATTAAGTTTTACTGCATGCTGTTAGTCTCTGACATCTCAGCCAAGAGCAAAGGTTAGGAGTGCAAGCTTTGCAAAGTAACTATTAACCTAATGAATACCTGTCGTGTGATTATAAAAGACATGTTCACCTTCAGCAGAGAAACGTTCTGGAGGAACTGAGGTCCTGATCTCCGTCTTGCTCACAGCCTAGATCCTGCTCGAGACTTGCAGAAATGTTGTGTGCGAGCTGTAGCCACTTCCCACCAGTTAGCTCTAATTTACTACAATAAGGTACCACGGGCGACTGAATTCTCAAGAGGCCAGCTGGGAGAAAACAGAAAGTTAGCAAGTGGAAGGCTGAAGGGGAGGGAGGAAATTGCACAATGCAGACATTCATGTGACTCAGGAAAAAAGTATGCTTGCTGTCATGGGTTAGTAGAGGACTAATTAGTCATACATATGCGACATAAAAGTATATTTTGGTAATGCTCGTTCATGAGGTATTTCAGCATCATGTGCTACAGTATACTGCTCTTGTGGGCTCTGTGCCAAAACTAATTCGTAGGTGCAGCCTCAGCCGACAGAGATTATCTCCCTCATCTAACCTCCCATTCTAATCCTCTCCTCAGCCGACAGAAAGGAATAGTCTACTACTCCAAAACACTCCCTTCGACCCTGCGTGCCCCGCTCTCAGGAGATGGAAAAATAGACATTACATGGCTCCACACTTGACTGAATGCGGAAAATATGTCTCTCCACATCTATCAACACATGGTTCTCCATCAGGTCTTTTAGGCTGGCCCAGGCAAGAGCAGCTGTGCAGCTGACCTGTACTCCCAGCCTGCCTGAGGTATGATGTAACAACGACCAACCTCTGGTGCATGATAATGAATGAATTTCCAGTCTGTGTTGTTGCCTGCAGGGCTGTGGACTGTGTTAACCTCCTCATTTTAAGTGGATTTATCATTAAATTGCCAAGACCGAGGTTTGAACTTGGTTTTTTGAAAGGCTGTTTTGATATTAACACAAGTTTTAAGCTTCAAATTGTTTGCTTAAATTCGGTTATCAAACTTCAATCATGATGCCGCTGATATGAACTTATTTCCCAGAGAACTGCGCTGTTAACACTCCACAAAGTTATGAATGGCAGAGGATTTTATGGCTTCCTGGTTGAGTGACTGTGTACATCTAGAGGGTAAATTGAAATCCCCCAGCATGCACACTGGCCCTTGGGTGAAGTGAGTGACCTACAAATGCAGCTTAGTCGCAGCTTGTGTAGCTGGTATAGGCTGAGCCAATCAGATTTGAGTTGTACTTAAAGCAGAGAGGGGAAACAGATGAATGGATGGAAGTATCATGACAGAGGCAGCTTAAACATGTTGAGTATAACACTGTGTTTGACTGTCAATGTGTGCGTGTGAGAGGGATGTAGATTAGAGTCTCTTAAAGAGTATTATAAGCTCTAGTGGGTGCACTTATAGTAAAATATGTCACAGACAATGAAGGATTTCCATTTGTTTTAATAAAAAAGTACTGATGGTTACAAAATCACATGTTCTAGAAAAAGAGTGAAACATTATCGCTGGGATCTTTTTTTTTAGTAGAAAACAAATTCAGCATTACTGATCTGTTCTTGAGGGACGGTCCACTTGGTCCCCATAATAATTAAACAGTAGACATACTGTACGTGGACACTACTGCTCCTGCTCTCCTCCACTGTCCTCCCCGTCACTGTCGCTGTCTCTGCCCGGATGCTCTGGCATCTTAGCATGTTCGGCTTTATCTGGACTTTCTTTCTCCTCACTGGTGTCCTCCGAGGTTGGCTCCGCTTTTGCTTCTCCTTCTGGGGTTTCCTGCTCCATGGGGGTTTCTTCCTGCGGTCCCTCAGATTTGGCTGGCGCTTTTTCGGCCACAGTATCTGTCTTGGTTTGTTGTGGAGGCAGAGCCAAATTCTGCTGTTGCTGCTAAAAAGGAAATGAAAAGAGGAAGGATTCAAAATATGGAGGACATCTTATGGATGTATTTTGACTAAACAAACCCTCATTTCAAAATACACTGCGCCTTTCGAGGATGCCCCTTGTATCCCCAATCATGAAACTATCACCCGTTAGTAAGTAACCTGTTTTCTTTCCGTTTTTGGCTTCTAGAAATCCTGGCACATTCTACTGGGACAATATAGTGGATATACTGTCAAAACAAAGTCTTGTCGTAAGCCTTTTTCTTTAAATTAGCACAAGAGAGAATATATGAAACTGCATGCAGTGTAAAAATCACCTGAGTTCCTCTTTTTCTATGCTTGGCTTGTGGCCTGTAAATTCCCCACATGCTCATCTACAAGATTTCTCTTACACCTGACCTATTTACTGTGCTGCATCAAAGTTTAAAGGTTAAAAATACCAAAATAGTGACTAGGACAAGATGTTGAGATTTCACGACTTCAATGATGTTAAAGTCAGAGACTTGTTAATGTGCTAGTATAATGTAAAACATCACCTCTATGATACATCTGAGACAATTTTAAACGGGTAGATATTCGTATGAGGCAGTAACAGTATTGCACTGCTGCATGTTTTTAATGACAGGCTAGTATATCTCTTTGACACTCTTCATTTTTGTATTTATCAATGGTTTTTTTTGGTTTGTTTTTTCACCTGTCTGTACTTCTGGGAGGTCTGGATCATGTGCATGTACATATTGTACACCAGGTTTGCCATCTCTGGCATGTTCTTGGTGATTTGGTCTTGCTGTCCGGAAGCATCTCTCTGAGTGAAGGAAACAAAAAAAGACAAGATTGTTTTGAATCAACACTGTGATGTGAAAGGAATGACAATGAAGAAGTATCCCTGTCTTGTTAGCAGTCGTGGTAAACTATTGATGTGATGCAATTGCGCAGTGAAATTACAATTCACCTGCCCGTTACTGGCTTGTTATTTAAAAGCAAATTTCTCACTTTCTGCCTCCCGTGTTCGCTCCTCACGTAGCTTCAAAAGGAGTCGAGAGGATGCAGAGTTTGTAATTTGACAAGATTAGTATGCAGACAGTGTCTTACAGCCTAAACTGAGGACTGAGGCGAGCAGAATATTCAATCTGCTGGGCTGTTACCTCCTAAATACAGGGGTGATGCTCACAGAGGCCCTTTGGGCATCATGTCAAAGTGAATGCACTGACAGCTTCAGTACTGTAAAACTTAACTGTGTGCGGTTTTATTGCTGTAAAAACATCAGGGTATTAATGTGTTTCCCTGTGATTGAATGCGATTAGATATCAAGCTTTATTGTCTGTCCAATACTATCTATCAGTGCTGTGAATATGTCTACATGGAGCATTAGGCAGCAGTGTAATCCTTTATTTTTATAACTGCTTCTGAATCAGCACTGTGAAGTGGCTTGTGAAAGTTCTGATCGAGTGTTACCAGACAAAAATCTGACTTTTAATCTGCATCTGCGTGTAAGCAGCAGGGGTTTACTGACTCCAGATAGACGGGCTAAGCAGGGGCCGCATGTGTGTGCCCAAAAGAGCTGTCCCCCATGGGGATGAACACTCTAGAGTCGGAGGAAGTGTCAGAGGCTGTGGGGTATTTTAGACACCCCTGTTGCCACACACACGCCAGTCAGCGAGACACAGTGACCAGACAACAGTCATCTCATGCTGGCCTGGCAGGATATGGGAGAGTAGTTTTGCCTTCTGACCTTCTAGGGTTAATTATAGCCAGGCCCGTGTTTCCCATGTTTGCAGATGGTCCCTGCAGAATGCCGTTAACAGACTGGGGGCCTATGGGTAAAGCTGCAGTAACAGTTGGGACCAGTGAGGACCCAAGTGGAATGAAGATGCCATTCAGAATATAGAGGCAGGATTAGGGAAAGTCAGGGGGCAGTGGCAGCAGTGACGTAGAAGGATGTCGGAGGGTGCAACAGTTATACGTGAAATTCTTATCAGAAAATTCAGAGCTTGAGAGCTTCATTATCAGCCGAATTCAATGGAGAAGAGGATTATTGAGCTTTAAGGAGCTGATGTGTGCATACTGTACATACAGGCTGTTCCTGACTGTAGTACTCGTGCGGTCTGATGTGCAGCTGCAGAGGTCTGGCGGTGAGCTGGTTGAAGGCAGGAGTCAGCTCGAAGCAGTTTTGGAACAGCGACACCCTGGCAAAGATGTACAGACCCAGCCTGGCTCTTGACATGGCTACCACCAGACGCCTCACATCCCTGTGGAGCGAGAGAAAAAAAATTGAAAATTGGTTTGACACAAGGGGGGGAAAAAATATCAAGGAGAAGTGGCAGGGGTGTGGGAGGAAACTGTGAAATTGTAAGAGGAGAAGAAATTGTGTGTAGGGGCAAAAACAAAAACTGAAGTAAAAGGATCAAAGTGAAAGGATCAAGGAAAGATTGTAAAGGAAGGGAAAAGGCAGTGTGGTGTAGGAGGAGAGGGGTTTAGTGAAGGATTTAGTAAAGCAGCAATAGGTGAGGGGGAAAAAATCTAAAAGACAAGAGAGAAATAAAAGACTGAAAGGCAAAGGGCAGTGATAAACAAGGCAGACAAAGAGAAGGAAAGGTGGGAGAGTACAAGAGAAGGCAGAGAAGTAACTTTCCCTCGCCATCCAGTAGAATTAAGAGATTAGAGGCAGAGGAGTCATTTCCCACAGAATGGAGGAAACCTGCTTGGCTGGCTGTAGTCGCCAAAGTGGTTGTTTACCTGCCACGTTTAAGAGGAATACCACTTAATGAATGCTGAATGCACATCCACATGTTGTTAAAGTTGCATATGTTACGCATGATAGCAGAAGGGAGGAAATTCACTGACAGCTTCTAAAAACCAAAAAAAATGCGTTCTTTCACAAAGTGAGAATAAAAAAAGACTGAGGGGGCACCCTCAACCAATTTTAGCAAGTCATAAATCTTCATATTGTGTTTTTAAGGTGGCAACCAAATGGAGCTGTGCAAAATGTAACAATTTAGCTGGACAATAAATCTCTGAGACAAAAGCATTCTGGCTTATTGAGAGCACAGACGATGGAAGAGTATATGAGGGGGAAGAAGGGTTTGGCTGACTCAAACAGCTCTGATGATACTAAAAACTGTTTGGTTTGATGCAGAAGAATTTGGCACTCGCCCATGCTTATATGCAACACACATCAACACATATTCACGTTGAAATGCAGCCAAAAAATGTGGAATACGTCCACCTGAGCACTTCATGAGATTAAGAGGATTAATCCTTGCAATATGCATGATGAGTTCCATGAATATGTAGAAGGAAAAAAAAGGCTTATAGAAACCATTGTGCAGGGTTTATACCATGGGTTTATGTAAAATTACTGCACATTTCAAAAACTTGAAACCTGAACATTTCCACAGAGACAAACTACACTGACCTGCAGCCAATGAGCACAGAGCTGTAGAAGAGATGAACCAATCGGGAAGCATTATAGCCTGTGGACATGGCACTACTGAGAGACGCCCACCTGGGCTGTGCGGTGACATGGCAGAGCAAAGTGGACAAATACCGTTTGTGTGTGTGTGTTCCCACGTGTGTGTACATGTCAGAGTGCGTCTGGATCTGTGCTTCCCTGTCAAAGAGTGTGCTCCTGCATGTGACCGTGCCTGTGTGTATCAGCAGGAATGCTTCTCCTGTCAAAGCAAGGGTCAAGCTCGTCATATGGTCAGCTGCCCTCCCCTGTGGTTGTCACGGCAGCAGACTGCCATGAGGAGGGATGCAGGAAGAGGGGAAAGTGCAGGAGGAGGAGGATTGTAAGGTAGGACTCAGTGGTGCACCTCAGTGATCCCAGTTAAAGAAAAACACAATGGACAGCACAAGAATTTCCCATGAACCACTGCTCTTTCACCCACTAAGCAGACCATTCAGTAGTGTCAGGGGACACCAGTATATGAATGAATATTAAGGCAAAGCCAAACTATGAACAACAGCATTAAAAATACATTATCTGTTATTTTAATTGCTCTAATTTTTAAAGGGGGAGTGGGCCGATTTTAACATTTTATTGTTGTGGCTCCTGGTTAATGTCAGTGGGGACTCAGGACTACAGGTTTGATGTGGAGTTAGAAAGATGTGAGCTCATCAGATGTCTGTAGCCCGCTCCTCATTTCTGTTTGAGGCTTGCTATTCATAGCTACAATAGCCACTAGTAGCATAACACACCCCATTCCCTGGCCTAACTGTCGATGGCTAAGTTGCATTATGGGTAATGTAGGTGCTGGTTTTTGAGAAGGAAGAAGAATGCATGGAAGAAAAAGCACACTCACTGTATATAAAGATGGGCGACATGACAGTTTGGTTTTAATTACCTTGGCCAAGGAGGTTATGTTTTTGTCTGTGTCCGTTTGTTTATTTGTTGGTTGGTTGGTTTGTCAGCAGGATTACACAAAAACTACTGAACGGGTTTCCACTAAACTTCAATGAAGGATGGGTCTTAGCCTGGAATAGACCCCATTAACTTTGGGTGCAGAATTTTTTCTATCTTTCTTTAACATCTTTTAACATTTTTAACATTTAAGTATAATTCGATGCAGATCCAAATAAAATCTAGCGGATCTAGCGAATTTAAATATGTGTTATTTGATATTGAACTAAGCTTGATTGACTTAAAGGGGACTGTTGGGCCTTGGCGGAGGTATGTGCTCTACTTAGTTATTTGATTCTCTTCACAGCTGAGCCCTGTCGACTGAGTTGGGTGGGTGTATTTGCGGGACTTTGATACCATGACTCCTGCGCTCCAATTCAGGATATTTTGGTTTCATTTTTGTACAGTGGGGGGATGTGGAGGCACGTCATCCATCTTTATACAGTCTATAGAAAAAGATGATATCTCTGGTTCTTCTGTATCGATACTACAACTGGAGTTGTATCACACTGTCAAAGGGACAATCTTTGGCAATCTTTCCACTTTGAGTGGCCTGTGTGTAAGGCAGTGTGCAATATCCAGTGTAAGACCAGATCAAATGAGTGATATCGAGAGGAGAGCAGGAGCTGCCAGCAAGATAAACTATCCCTCTCTAGGCCCGCTGAACTTCTTATTCCCAGCTACATCAATTCACTGCTTTATCTGTGAGATGAGGAAAGAACAAAATCTAGTTTTTGACCGTTTTCTCTGCCAGCTAAAAATGACCACGCTCGAGGATGGCGTGTAGAGGCTTGTGGGTTCATGTATTTAGCTACAAAAGGAATGACTTATTATTCGCAGTGGGGATCCAATTTGCAGCCTGTCCAGTGAGATGGTGGGTGAGTGCACTGGCAGTGCAGCTGTGATAAAGCTGTGAGCGGTGCAATTCCAACAGCAGCTACTGTACATCACAGCCAGAGGCCTGCATGGCAAGTCTAAGTACTGTGGAAGAGTTCGGCCTCAATTGTCTGGTATTAAAACATGCAGCATATTAAGTGTGAAGAGCCCGTCAGGATCTCACGGCAGCTGAGGAGTGAAAGGCCATTTCAGTACAAATCAATTCAGTCAAATGAAGGAGGGGTCGAGAGTTTGGAGTAGAGGGAGCAGAGAGATAAGGACTAAGAAGAGCAGCCAGGAGGAAGTAGAGTTGAGAAGACAGCAATGGGACATGGAATGAAAAGACATAAAACCTACTGCTGCACTTTGGTTAGCCATCATGCCTCTTAATGACTGTTATATGGTATGCCTTTGATCAGAACAGAGCTCTTTGTTTAATAGTCTCAACCCAATCATCATAGCACAAAAGCTTCTCTTAACCAGGACAAAAAAGTACAGCTAGCTCCACACACTCCTGTCCTGAAGCACTCTTTATCCTCCCTGCCTCACATTAAGCTCATACATACTTCAAGGCAGCGACTCTGTTGTGTTCCTTCTTCCCTTAGCAAACTTCGTTCAGTAGTTACACACGACAAAATGAGAACGCCTCCCGAGAGCAGCTGTCTCAAGAGAGTTAAGTGCCTACAATTTTTGCTGTTGCGTCCTCAGAGGAAGTGCATCTAGGGTGTGATACACAAGTATATTTGTAGAAGAATAGCTGCTCAGGGTGTCCATTTTTGGGTGAGCAGATTTTTTCTGCTTGGCATGCGTTGAAGTAATTACCTCAGGTGTCCCACGGCTTTGGTGCGGACCAGTGAGAGGATGATGTAGTCGTTCTGCTGACCCTGGAACCTGTCCACTGTTGTCACCTGCACAGACACACAAACATACTCAATGTTGAACAAAGAAACCTCACAAATATACACATGAATGTCGAAGATATGCTAACTAAGCTATAGCAGCTGATGTATTCTGCAAAGCAAATGTGCATTTTTGGGTAGGTGGAGGGATTTAGCTGAAATGTTGAGAAACATGAGCTTGAACGCTTTCCGTCTTAAATTATTTTTTTATTCATATTTGAGTGAGATGAACGATGGTGCCTGTGTTTACTTGTTATTGCCGTTATCGCTGTGGGCCACATGGGAAGCCAGCTGGGCTAATACGGCTTAGAGGGCATTTGCTACCACTAGCCTCTTACCTGGGCCCCTGAGACTTGGGGGGCCGAGGTACTGGGGGCCACGATGCTCGACTGGATCAAAGATTACTTCACGGAGACGGGGAACGGCAGAGAAGTGACTCTCTGTGGGATTTTCTTCTTTTTTTCAAAGCAAAAGGAAACTCATGTCAGCCAATTTGCTTTTATACCCTGGTAATCCTGTCTTGCTGAGAAGCGTGCTCATTCCTGTACATGAGGAAGAGAGCTGTGTTTTGACTTTGTCACTGCTGGTACACCTTACATAATAGAGGCAACATACTGCACTTACACTTGGAACTTGATACAACACAAGGAAATTGAGATGCAACCATGGAAAAACTGTAGTGGAGTTGGTGTACTGTCTGCATGAGAGGCTGCTCCTAACAGAGTTTGCGTTATCAGGTAATTACTGACGTTACCGACATATTTAAATCTCTCCGGTCATAATGTCCACTGACAATAATTCCCTTGTGTTCACACGGTGGGAGGAGAGCTCAGACTTTTGTTTTTAAAAAAAAAATCTTTTGGGATTGAAAAGTGGCTTTATCTTCCCTTTTGTGTCTCAACCTGTCTGCAGCAGTGGGCCATGGAGGTGGCCACCTCCACTCTTAGGTGTAATGTACTATAATGTACTTAGTCTCTCTTCACTTTTGTTGACTGCTGACTGGAGGGGAAATGTACATTTACCTCATGAATGTACAGAGAGGAAAGGGGAAGAGACTGGAGGGTGCTGTGTGGAAGTGCTGTGTCCCATTCATATTTAAGTCAAATGTTTATGTTTAACTCCAACAGCCGTGGTATGCATGCACACACGTTCTCACAAATGTCACATACACACTGAGTGCTGCATCCAGTCAGAGCCTGAGCTAGACACAAACACAGACAGACACACTCAGTGCTTGCTGCTGCAAGTTATGTTAAAGCTAATGTACAGTAAGGTTGTAAGTGTTGAATAAACACAGACAATCTTGTAGCCAAACTCAACCAAGGGCAGAAATATGCACTGCTTTCTGTATAAACACAGGCAAAATTTGAATTGTATTAAAGTGGAATGATTCTGGACAAAGACAGTTGATTCAGTCGTTAATATCGATGCTTTGGGTTGGTTTCATGGCATCAGTAGTCTCCATGAATAGGTTTTAACCGCACCATGTGGATATACAGGCGACATGCTAAGAAATCCAAAGCCCAGCAGAAAAGGTTGCCCTTTCCTCTATGGATCAATTCTCTACAGAGGATCAATAGGACATCAGCTAACTTCAAGAGGCCACACAGACCCAAGGCTACTGCAACCGACCTATGAACCAGCCATGCTAAATAAATCATTCTGTGGTCACGGTTACCTCCTTTTAGCTAATGTAACTTTCAGTCATCCTGCCAAATCCCTACAAAACTCAAACCACAAAAGGTTGTGGTACCAGGTTAGGAGTGTGGGAAGAGTGTGCGAAAGTGCAAAAGAGGCAGAGATGGGGAAAATGATGTAGTAGACCAATATTTATTTAAATCTCCCTGTTGCTATGTAGAACAGGTGCAGCACCTGAGGCAACAATATGTCGGTTCTGCAATAGCATGAGGTGTCACGGGCTGTATGTTCAAATCAAATGTTAATGTTCAAGTCCAACAGCCGTGGTATGCATGCACACACATGTTCACACAAACGTGACATACACAGTCGCACTCCAGGAGACCCATTGCTAAAGTAGGCTATGACTGTATGAAACTGCATGGTTTGAACCCAAACAGTGCAACTTGTTTAGCAGAGAAGGAGTGCCTAAGTGAGGGAGCTATTCTTAGCCCACAGACAGTGACAACAAAGCCCAGATACAGAATCTCCCCCAGGCGTAGCATTTTGCATGGTGTTTAGTTATTTATGAGAAATCTTCCAGGGAGTGAATTACAGAGGTCATGTCATTGTGGCACATGCATGTCTGTGGATACAAGGAAGCACACGAAGACACGCAGAATATGCTGCGAGCCAAATACACAGTTTATTGCTAATAGAAGCTATTTGACTGATAATTTCTTCCATCTTGCCCTCCTTCTCCTCATTGTCATGAAGACAATAACACAAAGACTCTCAGCTGATGGTCAAGTGAGGTTCTCTCCCTTCTTTCTTTCTTTTTTGTTACCCACTCTGTCCACCCTGCCGTGTCTTATTCACAGCAATTAAGCCCTGGAATGTGCAAAAGTCAGACGATCGGATTATTCTGTTTTTCACAAGAGACTCTCTGGGATGACAGCGTTAGCAGTGTAATGTCTCATTTCCTGTGCCTTCATATTCACGTGTCTCAGGATTTCATATCTGTCTTATAAAAAAGACACACGGGGACATGTAAAGAAGATGCTTTCTTATCGATGTCAACATATCTGTCTGTAAGATATTCCTGGTTGCGGTCACACAGAAAGATAAAGAGGCTGCTGCGCTCAGAAAATGAAGGAAATGCACTGGAGGGATGGGGAGAATGTCTATTTATGGAAAAGCTTGAGAGGGATGCAGACTTTGGACTTAAAACTTAAACAGTCATACCTTTCGCTTCTCAATGATCCCTACTTGACTCTGTTGATGTGCATCCCAACTAACTAGAGAGAGATAAAAACATTGAGAAAAACATTGTTTACATGAGTCACAATTCCATCGCTTATTTGCTAAAATGCAGCACACAACAGAGGGGGAAACTCTAAAGGACTCAAATTCACAGAATAAACTAAAGAACAAACATCATTAAAGATGCATAAGTTTGTAAAAGCATGCATACAGTATGTATACTACCGGTCGTTTGAGATTCAGTGAACATCTTAAGCTGGGGTATTTATGTGCAATGTGTTTATTTTGACTGGTGAGAACTAGCCTTCCTCTCCTTTTCTGTCTAATTAAAGTAATCACAGTAAAATGGACTGACTGTTGACATCTGCTGGGTTTTAGCCATTGTGACATATTGTCAGACACACTGTGGACCCAAAGCTCAGCGCCATGACCTTTTAGCTGCTCAGCATTTCTCACAGGAGCCCTTCTTTCTTTTCCAACTCTCTGCCTCTCTGGCTATCTTTCTTCTCAGCAAATCTAACAGCCTGTCACCCAAGTCACTTTATTACTGGGCTTGCATACTGACTAAGGCCACGAGCACAATGAATGACACTCTGTCTTCACATTGCGAGACATTTAACATGACCAAGCACAATTTCTGGCAAGCTGTCAGAACATGTCATAAACTTGACGACAAAGCAACAAGGTAGCCTTGCACAGCACAAAATACAGACACAACAACAGAGTATCATTAAACTCTCCAAGCCGGCAGGTGATAGAATTAACCACACACACAAAGACAGGGGAAGGATTCACTGCCTGGCTTGTTTGCGAGACAATAAATAAACAGTCTTTGTTGAAGGATAAGTCTGGTCTTATTGTCAGCAAATCCCATGAAAAGACCAAACCCAATAATAAAATGGTCAATGATACAGCTTTTTGTAGTTTTAACTGTGCTATAGACTGCCGTTTTGTGAAAAAACTCTGAAAACATGTTTGTGAGCCACACTGTTGCACTGGATGACATGTTCCATCATTACAGTGAACATGGACACCATCATACTGTAGATATATCAGTAATGCCGTATATAATCATCCGAGACTGCTTCTAGCAGTCGCTGAACGGCCCCAGAAGTCCTCATCGGACGACAATATAATGCTGAAATTTTCATGGCCAGTGGGGAAAACCACCACTCACATAACACAAATAACCGAAAACACAATTGATCACAACATAAGTGGAGGTATGGCAGCCCTCTGCCCCTATGGCACAATGACACTCCTCCAGACTGGTGATGTGCCATTTTCAGTAAAATCTTGCAACTTTTTCTGGCATGCATAAACACTCTGGCATTGTAAAGTGTCTGAAAAGCCTAAAGAACAGAGATTAAAGAAAGGTGAGAGAGTGTGGGTAGGGGAAAGCATAACCTGAGGCTACCGGATAAAAGCATTTAGCAGTGCAAACAGAAAACGGATGGAAAACTGTGCCAACGGGCTGCTGACTTAACAGTGTAAAAGAAGGAAAGAGGGCTTAGAGACAAGAGGAGTTGGGGGGAAACACTGTGGGCTGGATGAAGACAATCCAAAGGTATCTATCAGGCATGAACATAGCACTGAGTTTACACCCACTCTCACAGTATGCACATTTAAATCCTTTCCTCGAACATATTCACACACTCTTACACACACCTCAGTGAGTTTGATTTACAGAGGTATGCAGATGGCTGGTATGTGAACGGCTGTGGACAGAGGGCACAGAGTGTCCTGCTCTATTTGGGTCTTATGACCTGCAGCATTCTTGATGGTCTCATGATTTGATGGAGCAGGACAATGAAGGCCAGAGTAAAAAAAAAAAAAAAAATAGTCTTTTGCTTTGCCTAAAACACTGGAAAGGTAAAAGAAAGTTCACAAGCTGCTCATTAATTTTCCACCCCGCAAGAGTCATGCAGATCCACAAAATTAAAAGGGTAAGGTAGGCTGGAAAAACTTGGAGTCAAAATGTTCAAAACCTACTTAAAATTGCACACGGAGGGAGAGAAGAGAGTGTGCTTGTGGTAACAGTAATGCCTTGTGAGAATTCAGAGCTGTGAATTTACTCTCTAAGTGCAACAGAGGATAGAAGGCTTGTGCACCGACTCTAGCCGACATCTGAAGGTGTGAAGAAACCGTGTTGGTGTGCATGTTATGTGTGTTAAGTATGTTCCTACTGAAACTTATCCAAGCTCTCTACTTATATAGGAGGTGAAAACATGTCTGTTGGGTCTGTGGTTCCTTCCTGACAGGGAGAGAAGAAATGTGTCACCCTCAAGTGATGTTAGGAGAGTGCACAGTTCATGCATATGGAAGCTGGTGCGTCTCAGGATTAGAATGCTCCATGAAATGTGTAAATGCCCACACGTCATAAATACACTTTAACTAGCTTGATCCTTCAGACTGAATTTCCATTTTGTTAAATCCTGTTTGAATCACTAAACAAACTGGAGATGTGGTTGCCTGGATGGTGATTTACCAGAACCTTTAACCAGAATATGTGTGAAGCTCCTTTTCAGGTGTATTAAAGACAATTTCTTGCAGCACGATGAAGATTAAACAAAGCTAGACTTTATACTTGCAGCTCAGACTGCCAAGCAAATGCTGTGTAATAATGTACAGTAGATTTATGCTGATGTGACATTTGTTTGATAGTACATTTACATACCATTATCTGTTATCTTACAAGGTGATGCATTAGCACATCTCAGCTTGCAGACTCAGATCCACACTTTGCATACGTTTTTCTAATCCTGCTTTACAATAGTGATAATTTATAAAAACAATAATGCAATCATTGGATGCAGCTGTGTGTACCGTTCACCGTGTCCTTACCTTGTTGGGCTGACCAAAGAAGGGGTTGCCAGCACAACGCTGGTTGATGACGTCTCTGATCAGGTGTTTTTGCCCATTGTAGGTGGTGAGGATGCTGATGCGGTCAGAAGGGTAGCCCAGCAGACGCATGTACATGTACAAAGCCACTGAATACTCCGCCTCTGCCAGGTTCTTCACAAGAAGAGAGAGAAAGGGAAGATTTGGATTATTATATTTTAAATATACAATATTTTTTTAAGTAATGAGAGAGGGAAAACACTGATGTTTGGGTCTTCAAAAAACACATTCACAGTTTAGTTCGTTTTTAGCATAGCAGGAGGAAAAAAATGTAACAAGATAATATTTGCGTAAACATTCAACAGAAGCTCATTGTCCGCAATTCCTACCATTACAGTTAAGGCACCCAAATACTGTCACAAAAAATAACTAACAAATGCCAGTAATACTCCATCGTAAGACTATGTTGACAGTCCTTCAACAACTGTGCTCATTTATACAGGACAGGCACAACAAACTGACATGCACATGGGAAGGCACACTGCAGCAGAGCTAAAGCACTTGATCATATTTTCCTACATTCTTTAGACTGAGTATGGACACATATCTGCAGAGATAAACACTTCTATAGCATTAGTTGTTGTCTTGATCTGAGCTACCAGGCCACATCAAAAAATAAAACCGCAACTTGAGACTGTGGACATTTGTGTGATGGTTTCTGTCTCTGTTTCAGAACCATTACACCCCCGGACAAAGCTTAATTACCCAAATACATATGTGTCTCTTCCTATCAGCACACCCAGGGCTGTGTACTGTGTTTGACACCTTGCTGTTCTCATTCTCTTGTACTTTAACATATTACTGTTGCCTGTAAAGTGTTTAAATTTTCAGACAGATAAAAGCCCACTCATTCACGCATGAGTAGCCAGCTGATTTGGGTTGGAATTAATTGCCTCAGATGGAGCCCAACACCACCACTTGCCAGGCCGGGACAAAATGTCCCAATGTAGGATTCCCTGCATAGAAGCGAGGAGGGTAAATGGCATATTTGAACTGTTACTTTGATATTCATTAAGTGGGGAATAGCTGATTGTGTTTTTGGAAGTGTGAGAAGGCTGCATCATCAGAAATTTCATTACTCTGTCTGATGGCAGAATGTTATAATATTGTAGCAGCATTACCACATTTACATTTTAACTCAGAAAGGCAAGATTTTTAGGGTGGTTTCGTGATTTTATGCAAAGATGACTGTAGCAGGAGCATACACACACACACACCCTCACACAGACAGACAGACAGATAGACAGAGAGAGAGAAACAGTGTCCTAAACATGTAAACATACCCATTTGCTATATTTATCGATCTCTCATCTCCAATTCCAGGCCCCCCAGGACAACATCACAAGAGCCTGACCTCAAAATCTGCCTAAATGTGAAGGCCACCATTGCATTCATTATTTACCCACTTTACAATAAACAAATTCCTCTGCATGTGCATGTGCATCCTGACTCCAAGGCTACACTCTGCCCTTCAAATGTGACCAAAAAAAAAGAAAAAACAGAAAGAAAAAAAGCCAACAGTATGCATTATTCATCCAGTTTCAATTAAGCCCGGACTGCAGCCTCACATCTTTGATAATAATTTATGCAGCTTCATCAACAGTTCCTGATCCAGCTGCACTGGAGTCAACACATCAAAAACAGTGACAGCCTTTGTTCTTTCTCCCTTGTTACCTGTCTCCAAATGGCACAGATTCATAACTTTAATGACCGCACCAGGTTTTTACTGATAGAAATGTTACATTCACGTTTGGCTACATAAGGTATGAGCAGGAGTTTTGAAAGGGGAAATATTCAACATTATCTGCAAAAGGTTGAAAACCACAATGACAAAATGTTTCAAAACTGTCTGCATGGCAGTGACAAGGTGATTTTTGCTGTCATATCATGTCCCAACATCATGTTTCACAAGGAACTACACAAAATAAACACCATAAAAATAGCCATCATTACTGTTTCTGTAAGCCCTTTATTTCAGTTGAACACATAGAAGAATACTAATCAGACAGCTTTACAGTTTGGCTGCAGAGAAAAATATATATGCAAGAGTCTCACACACTCACACGAGGAGTAATATCTAAGTAGACATGTGGTTGGCATTTCCAGCCTACCTCATATGCATATTTAACATAAATGTGATCTAATGCCCTAACATCCCAGAGAACCCATTACAGTTTGAGCCTATTGCCTCGAGGCTACATGAGGACTGGAGAGGATGGAGGGATGAAACAGGGAAGGAGAAGAGACAGAAGGTGAGAGAGGCTCACACATAGTGGTGTAGATACAAACACATAAGTGTTTATAAGACACGTAAATCTAGACTACCTGTGAGTGAAGCCCACACTGCTTTTTGCTTTTATGTAATTTAAAATGTAGCTTGTGAAGCAGAAAATCTGAGACTAACAAGCCTAGTGGCTGAGAAAAGCCATTTTCTAACAACAGAAGATGTGGATTTAGATAAGCATCTTACCCTTTATGAGCCATTTGCCAACTTGGGAACTAGTATCAATGGGCCGAGACTCAATATGGAAAGTGCTTTAACAAATGCAATAGTGTGACAGAGTGCACGTACATGAGGTTTTTTTTTTATAAGATGGTTGTACAGTTTCTTTGTAAGTGCAAAGCTGAGCTGTGGCAGTGTTTGTTCAGCTGTGACAGGCATTCAGCATGCACTGGATACAATTGCTTCTCTAGTGTCCAATTTATCCCTTCTGGGTCTTAGGAAAGTGCATGCATGTGTGTGAGAGTGTGTGTGCATGCGCGTAAAGCATAGTGAGTGATACTGGCAATTCCCTTGAGGAGCCTGAAAATGGCAACAGGCAAATGGAGTTGAGGTTCATGTGACCTGCTGCCTCGAGAAGCGCACATGGTCCGGATTTAAGAACAATAAGAGGCTTCAGGGACAAGATCACGCACAGCGCTGAAGGCTGCAGTAACATTCATGAAGCATTGATATATGTTCATTGGCCATGCAGCTTTTAAACAAATCAGTGTCTGAATGGATGTATTAACCAATTAGCACGTATTTACTGACTTTAGCCTTTGAGCTGACTTTTTGAAGACCAGAAGCTCCATTGTGTCCTTGCAATTGGTGTGTTTATTGTGAAATCTATCTGTTATCCCTAACAACTACTCTGGTAGTAGCTTCCTTCCTTTATTTAAAAAGGAAACAGCTTTATAGAACCACTAAATAATCAAGTAAAAGTAACTGATTTCATGTTAAATTTCCCAACATTTCAGAATTTAAAATGATACGGCTATACTCAGTGGTTTTGCAGTCACTTATGGCAGTTACATTTTGGCTCCTGTGCTGGTGTGGTGCCAAAGTAAACACCCCTATCAGCCCTGCCCCCACCCACGCACAGTCTTGAGTGTCTCAGCAATGTCATGATGAAACACAATCTGGCTCCTGGTGTGAAGGACAAACCCACTGGTTTGTGCTGGTCTGTGAAGCCAGTGTTAGCTGCAGACTAAGCAGGGTTATGAATATATCATATGGACTGGTAGCTAAACCATTAACATTTAAAAATGAATGGAGTGCTGTGCAACAGCCAATTCAGAGGAAATAGAGGCTGGGGAGGAATATGGGTCTCTGCTCTGGTGGAATTAAGTGTGCATGAGTGTGTATCTGTGTAAAGTAGTTTATAAATTGTGCTTGGAAACTGCCACACATTGTTCCAACATTGTGTTTGTACCTGTAGTTACAGTTGAAAGCATTTCTTCTGTTAGGATTCAAATCCTTGTTTTGTTGCAGCTTTTTGTTTTACAATACATTAACAGCTTTTATTTCATGGACATCACTCATTTTAGTTGATTTTTGTCATAGCAAAAGATTAAATGTGTGACATGGAAGCAAACACAGAAACAGCTGTGCTGTGTGTGTATTTGTGAACTGTGGTGTGTACTACCACTGACCTGGTAGAAGTAAGGGTTGGGCTCGGATTCTCCCACCCCATTGAAGTCCTCCACGTTAATTAGCTGGAAGTCAAAGGTCAGGCCAGGGTTGGGCACCTGGAACTCAGGCAGTTGCTGGACATGAGGCAGGTTCCCCAGGTGTTTGTAGCGCCAGTTGTACAGGTTACACAAGCTGTGGGACAAAAACACAATACGTCACACTGTTGTTATGTTCTTTCTATAAAGAGAAAGTACCAATCATTAATACCACAAAATTAGCATGCATATGCTGGGTTTTTAGGCACGGGTAAACCCACTACAAAGAGGGGATTGGCTCTTTTCCCCTATCAGTGGACAGGGCTGCCTTTCTTTTTTTCTTGTCCGTCACATTCACCGCCACAAATGCGTTGCAAACCGGGAAATTAAGAAAGCAGCATGGAAGTTAGTAAGTTAGTGACAATGTCACAGTGGTTACAGTACTTTTTAATACCTTTTACTTCAGTCTCTCTTGCAAACTCAACACAGATTAAACGATGTTCGCGCACTGCTTGAACGGAGATGGATGAAGAACTTCTTTTTTTGCCAACATCCGGGACTTCAACGCACATTATAGCATTGTAAAGGGGCGAAAATTAGCTTGTCCACACGGGTGTCATGTTGCCATCACTGCCGATCGGAGCTGGAGCCAATAAATATTACTACTGCAGAGTCATTTGACCTGGGAATAAATGACGGTTGTATCCTTTATCTCTGAAGACAATACCCAGATGTTGGTATGAGAGGTATTTTAGTTCAGTTTGAAAGGGGTATAAGAAACGGCATCCTTTGTGAAATTAAGCTGGTGACCTACCTTGCACGTGCACGGCCCTGTGCATCCAGATCTATGGTGGGTACTCCCAGGCGCACAAATCGGGTGAAGAGAGACTGCTCCATGTTGGAGTACTTCTGGAAGGCCATGTTCTTGATAACAGGTGGCAACTGATGATGGTCTCCAATCATGATCCAACGCTTCAGCCTGCTGTAGCCATCCTCTGGGTTCTGTAGAGAGGGGAAGACAGAAAAAATATGTAAACCACTACTTCATGTTCAACTTTATTCAATTTGGTTTTGTCTAATGACTTGACAATATTATCAACTGTACATGAAATCAGATTTTTAGCAGAAAATAACATTTAAATCCAGGTGGGCAGTGAATCATGAGGGGCAAGTACAGTTTTTTACTCATACTGTATCTATGTCTGGCTGCCAGATTTTGCTAATAAGATGTGGTTTATTTGGAGCATGACCTCAGACAAATCTGATCTAGCAACAATTGTAAGTCAAGATCTGATTTAATCACTCTGATTACTGATAAAGGTTGAATGGCTGGATAATGAAAGGGAAGGGGAGGAGGAGGAATAAACGGTTTCACAGTGACGTATACCTGGCAGAAGGCTCTGACTGTGGCTCACTAGAGAAGAGATAAAGAGAGGAGCTCTGGCGAGGTTGTTAGATGGGCTGATGTGCTTAATGATCTCATCTGTAAACAGACATTAGCACTATCTCGGACAATTAGGCACAACTACCAAGGACAAGCACCATTACTGTGTTTGGAGCCCATCAGTCAGACCTTAACAGAGAAAGTCAGGTGGTAGAAGACCGAGTCGTGAGTTATGGATTAAACTAGGCCTGATGTCGGAAATTACGACTGTGCTCAGGCCTGGCAGCGAGTTTCCAGCCGGGGCGTGGCTGTAGTTTTTCAATAATCAAGATTAACTGAAAACATTTTCAGTCCTAGCCCGAAGCCTGCATGTTAGTTAAGTTAAAATCTTAAGGGTTACCTGCAACAGGAGAGGGATGAAGGTCTCGATCTCCAGAATCTGAGCAGCTTCCTCCATCAGGATGTTGTCATACTAATAAAGAGAATCATCATTTTAAAAGAAGTACTTAAAGTAACTGCGGTGAATACAAGCGTAACCGTGCCTGTTATTTTTATGCCAACTGATAAGAGTCTACCTTAAATCCCAGCTCGACCAGGTCATGACGTTTGAGCGCAGCATGCGTGCATGTCATTGCAATGATTTTGGCTTCCTTGACTAGCAGATACTTGGAGCGGTCCAGTCCACTCCTCAGCAGCTCAAAGGCCCGAAACTCCTGCCAGAGTAGACAAGAGAGGAGGTGAGGGTCAGAAGAAATGTTTTATGAACAGACTGGGAACACAAATAGGAAAAGAAGAAATTTAAAAAAACCTCCCACAGGCAATTAAAACAACTTTTATAATGACCGTTGTAAAGAATTCTATACATGTGAAAGAAGTTTTCATTCATGTTTTATGCAGTGGGGTTGTGAGGGGAAACTTAAATCGCATACTGACAAAATGATGGATGATAACTGTCAAAGATGATGGATAACATGATTATCTAGGGTGAAATAATCACACCTCTAAAAGAGGCACAGTTCAATTATTAGGTACACAACCAATACATCTTTGTGTCCACCCACATTTCAAAAGTATAGTGTAATATTTGAAAAACTCCAAAGGTTTAACCCTCTAATAACTCAAACTGCCTCTACTTTTGATTCCCTGGAGATGCTTCATAACTCCAAAAGTGGCATCTTACCCACCTTTTAATTAAACATATTATCAACATATTCCCATGATGAAGTGATATAGAAGCCAGTCAGTCACAGGGCTGCTCTGCAGAGAGTATACTGGTTTTAGTTTGCTGTTCAATAACTGCAGCTTTAAGAGCACTTGAGCTCAGATTTTCTTGCGAGGGTTATACTGGAGTGGAAAGTTTAGGAGCTGGGTTTACACAAAATATGAATCAGTTCACTTCAGAGAGCCGATATCATGACACTATGAAAAACAGGCTGTGGGGGAAGCGCAGAGGGGAAATGTGGGTAGGCAGGCGTGCTATTTTCAGGCTGCCACACTAGATGTGTAGGGGTAAAGAAGGGGGAAAAGAGAGAGAGGACGGGAGAAGTAGACTCGGACAGCACTGGGGTATAAATTTTTGATGTGTTACTATTTCAGCATTAATATTAAACCGATCAAAACATGCAATATTGATGAGATCTATTTTTAACCCCCGTGGCTCCAGAGCGGTGGAAGGGTGAAATCAAGATGGTAAGAATTCATGGACACTGAGAAGAGCGGCAATAACAAAAAGAAGTAAACAGCGGTGAAGATGTGGTGGGACTGCAGTGGAGAAACAGGATATGTCTGTACAGGAGGAACCCAGGAGGCACATTGTGTATCTGTCTGTCTAGCAATAAATTCTAAGGATATTCCTGTGACAGCTTATTCCAAACTGCTTTTACATTTGAAAAGGCAGACAGATAAGCAAATTCAGCAGAATGCTACTTTGTCTACCCTGCACCACAGACAGCAATACCTCTTAATGGGTGTACAGATTTCACTGCAGCATGGGTGAGGCTGAGGGAGGAGGGAGAGGTGCTGTGATGCAGTGATACAGAGGCCAGCCGGATAAATCAAGGTCACCACACGTGTTGGGATATTACCTCCAGCCAATAACTTCTTTATTGCTTTTCTGAGACCTTCTTGGTGTTCCCATAAATCTGGGATGTTATTGTTATCCCTATAGAAATACTCGATGAGCTGAGGAGGAACCATAACACATTCAGGTGTGTGTTTGTGAGTGTGAAAAAGAGTGACAGAAAGAGAGTAAAAAAGATAAGTGGTAATAGCCTCCATCACTTTGTTATATCTCTTATCTTTTCAAAGGGGTCAGCAATCATATCCACAAATAAACAGCACATGTGCTGTCAAGTATCTTATGTAATGATTCACTCTATCAGCTGAAGCAAAGAGACAGATGATGACTACAACTCAGAGAGATGCAGAGTGGCAGAAGAGCTGCTTATAAGCAGCCATATCCACAAAAACATGGTTAATGGTCGGTACCTATCACTGTAAATGTTCAACAACCTGCCACTGTGGTGGCCAGGAAGGCACAATTACTTGTTCATGGGAGATTGTACGACACCTGGGCACACAGCTGGTCATTAAATATAGCCGATGTAGCCTCTGTGTGTGTGTGTGTGTGCATCCGTCTGTGTGTGCGTCTGTACATGTAATTTGTTGCTGAACGCATTTTAATCTAAAGCATGTTGGAATTAACTAAAATGACATGTAGTCTTTAAATAAAATGACCTTGCTTTACTGCACTAAAGTAACCTCCTTAGATCCCACTGGGTGTTGCTAAGCAGTGAGGGAACTAGTGCACTCTATGTGTGTGTGTGTGTGTGTGTGTGTGTGTGTGTGTGTGTGAGAGAGAGAGAGAGACACTCTTACCTCCAGCTGGGTAAATATTTTCTTGATGTGGCGGTAGCAGCCCTCTGCGATGTCCATGTCCTCTTCGTATGAGCGGCCCTTGAACACGGGCTGGGGGGCGTTGGAGAAGTACTTGTGGAAGGGAAAGTGTGCAGCCACAGCTTCCACCTCCACTTCCTTGCCCTGTTTGGGCCTTACTTTACTCATGTACTCTTCCCAGCGAGATATCACCTGTAGTGGGTGGGAAGAGAGCAGACAGTCAGTACTTTTCGAATACTAAGGGGCTGTTATAGTCTGCGTTTAGTGTAGGCCTATGCCAGAGAATCCCACACATCCTTGAGGCTTGTATGAATTTATGGTTCTATGTGTTGATGCCCGTCTCACAGTGGGTGTTCTGCATGGCTCACAACCTAAATGATGCATTCTCTGTTTTTTCCCTATAATTATTTGACAAAACACAAGCAAAAACACATTACACACAAAGGGACAAATGAGAACTGATAGCTTCACTTGTACAAAGGTGCCCCTGCTGAGCACCTAATAAACCAGCTTCCACCAAACAGCAGGGCAGTCTGGTTCTATAAATACTGTACCCCTGTGGAAAAACAACTTAAAGGATAACACTGATGAAAGTGCCAGAGGACTTAGCTTAATTATGTGTTAAGTATCTGTCTGTATGGGCTATTAAGACCCCCATCTAAACCATAAGTATGTCTATGTGTGTATATTATCATTGATCACTGAGAGTAGTCTGCTCATGCTCAGATACACCACGCTAACAACTTCTTGACATTTGCATCCTCAAATGTCACAGAACTACAGTACTGCCAAGTTTCAACTCAAGAACTCATGAATTTGATGATATGTGGAGATTGGATTCTCAATCCCAACCTTCATTTTAACTTCGGTGTGTGTTTGTGTGTGAGAGAGAGAAAGAGAGAAGTGACAGACTTCTGGCAAGGTGCAAAAATGGCAGCATGAATATCTTCAAACATGAACTCAGATAACAGGGCCACTGTATAGTGTTTGTCTCACCATACAATTATCTGCTATGGGATATAGTCTGAGCTATGACCACCTTTAAAAACTATGTTACTGTCATCTTTACACTGTTTTATATGTCTCAAATTACTGGTGTGATGTGATGCGTTACTTAAGTGAAAGAAGACGAAAATGTTGGATATTAACTTGAGCTGCTCATTACACCGAAGATAGACAGCTAGACCCTGCACGTCTTTATTTAGTGGTATTTCTCCTGTTGCCTGAGAGGACGGTGATAATTAGGTGACAGGAATGAACACCAAGGGTTGAGACAGTTTCTTGTTATTTGCAGTTTACGTAAAAACAGCAGTAGGTCTGGGAGATGGAAATTGTATTACTGTCTGGATATGATTGGCATGAATATTTCATTTGCACGTCGCAAAGAAACACAGTTAGGGCTAGTTATAGTCTTACCTGATAGAGGTAGAAGTGTCCAGCTGTCTCACAGGTGTAAGAAACATCTCCAGGGACATCCAAGCTCTCCTGTAACCTCCCCACCTCTCTGAGGAGCTCCAGTCGTCTGGCTAGGACATAGTTTACCCTGCCATATCTGGAGACAGACAGACAGCACAGCATAGTTAGTTAACAATTCAAACAGTTTACCTCTTTATAAAGGAACAAACAGTTAAAATCACAAGAAATTGTCGAGTATCACAGGTTAAGAATGATAGACTGGATAACCATTAGGAAGATGCAACCGGCTCATGATATGCGAATATCTAAACATAGACAGAAATAAGCATAATTGTTAGGATATGTTGATTTGAGGAAATATATTTCACCAACACATGCAGGAAGATACAGATCATGGTCTCATTAATTCAAAAAGACACTGACTCTATGAAGGCTGCTACTCTTATGTATTATTCAACTTCTGATGCACTGAGATTGACTCCCGCCTGCTCCTGTGCTCCAGTTTCAGCTTCAACAAGAACCAACTGGTGTCACGACCCCGGCCTACATGCTGGTTTGGCAAACCAGACAGAGACTTTTAACAAACTGCTGCCTATAACTAGAGGCACTGCCTCATGGTTGTATGCCTCCACGCACCAGTCAAGTTGCAGTAATCACATATGAGTTGTTGCACAATTGCCAAATTTGGGTTTTGTGAGGTCACAGTGTTGACCTTTGACCACCACAAATCTATTCAGATCATGCTTGAGCCCAAGGGGCTGTTTGTGCCAAATTTTGAAGAAATTCCCTCAAAGCGTTCTTGACATTTCATGTTCACAAGAATGCAACAGATGGACGGACAACCTGAAAACATAATATTGTTTCTTCTTATTGTGGATTCAGACTTTGATAAACAGAAGAGTCAGTCTTGGTCTGATGGTTGTTATGTGATTGTGGTTAAATTACCACTGCTGTGTCTGTGCCCTTGGCTGAAAGGAAGTGTATTTAAAAGTAAATTATACTGTAAATATGACACAATGGAGCACAAAGGTTTAAAGAGGGCAATGACTGACCTTGACTGTACACAAAAAGTGTTAAAGTTCTATCATGTGTCCTATTGTGGAGCCAAACAATGCTGCTTAAAAGCAATTATCAGGTGGCAACAAGAAAAGCAGCATGTACAGGAAGACAGGAAGTGGGAGGGGTCACAGGGTAATACTAGAGGTGAACTCTATTTTTAGACCCTCTGCAAAGATTCTCAGTCAGCAGATGACTCAAAGACAATCACAGTGCTCTGCCTGCTTGGCCTGAATAAAATTAAATAAAAATGGGGAGTGACCTTGCTTCCCAGGATGACAAACCTGTGAAGCATTCAGCTGCTGAGACAGAAAACCCAGAATAGACACACAGGTGTGAACAGTAGCATTTATCGAGAGGACTAGATTTTTTCAAAATTATTGAACCTGAATGAGGATGCTGCATTTAATGTCTACCAAGAGCAAAAGTGACATTTTTTTGAGAGAAATATTTAACCTAGAACCTATGGCACACATATAGACTGTCCACAAAATGTCTCCCCTTATAGCAGCCAACTTGCACTCTCAAAATCTCGTTAAAACAGCACAATATCCATCCTGAAATGTAGGGAGGCATTGTTAATTGATGGTGCTGTAGCTTTCCCTTTGTTAAGCATTCTGAGGAGCACTGCCTTCCACTTTGTCATCTCATATACAGTGTTAATTAAAACTCTCTGGCTCTCTCCTCTCGCTGGTGTCAGTGGGGTGGAAGGAGTGTGGAGTCTGCATGTTGTTATGAGGCAGGCGGGAACATATTCAATGCTGCTAGCTACAGCTCTTTCTTTTAAGTCTGTGTTGCTGCATAATTTAAGATTGTAACAGACTGCTTCCATGTGCAGACCCCAGTGCTGTTCATACTACAGTCACACAGTACACTGCGCAGTAGTCATAGACAAGTATAGCAACTGAGCGACATACGTCGCCCCTCCCTTCCTCCTCTGGAAGTGTTGCTAAGAGCTATAGGGTGCAATTTGCTCAGTGCCACAGATGGATAAGGTGGTAATTAACAATGTAGGCTATAACGCAACTATAAATAGTAACAGCATGAAAACTTAATATTCAATAACACTGAGCTATTTTTATTCAGGAGTTGGCTAAAGGGCTTTGCTAGCAAAAAAAAAAGAAGGTTGTGGCTGATTCATCTAATCATGGAGTTAAATATAACAGCAGTCATGTGGAACTGTAAATGTTTTGGGTATCTTGAGATAATCTCCCTTTCTTAAGTCTGACATGAGTGCTGAAAGTGTGCTCTTCTCTTTTCCCATCTCACTATGTCTCAGTAGCAAGGACTGAGTCACAATCCTTCAAGGCATCTCTCACACTCACACACAGTCAAACACACGCAACAGACAGTGGAGTTTACACAAAGGCGTGGGTGAGAGAGCTGGAGAACTACTGGGGCTTCCTTAACGGGACTCTAGTGGTTCTTGTCTGAGGCCATTTGTTCTGTGCCCTGACACCAGTGCTACGTGAAATAAAGGCAGCATCGGTTTTATGTGTCCATTAGGGTGTAGACAAAGAGACTTCTGAAACAACTGGTGTTAAAACTTTATGTTGGCCTCATTAAGTCACTGTCAGGTAATTACGTCCATCACAGATTTAAGGGTGGTCCTTTGTGACCTGATAAAATTCTAATGGTGTTAAAAACTAGAAATGAAACGTATTTATTCATGTTATCATCCAGTCATTGTTGTAAATTAATTATTCAATAAAAGGGCTAATGCATCTGAAAGTTTGGAAAATGATTATATTATCATAACCACTGTACTTAACGGTTTAACTTATACCAGAAGCCATAACTGTAACTACAGACTTACATGATCACAACACGCACATGACTGACCCTAAATTTAATTTCTAAATTGTTTAAGAAATGTATAATTATGACTTTTAATCAGCCCTGGAGAAATTTTCCAAAAATACATGATTTTTTCTTGTATTCCATGCCTGCAATAAATTCACCCATCTCTCTTCATACAGCTTGTTGCCATACTGCTTTTCTTGGAAATTATCCCCAAAATGGCTATTACGAGGTCATTTGTTGTGCAAAACAGTGATGACAGGGTCAGACAGGAACTGCCTGAGTGAAGAGCTGTAGGGAGGGATCCCTTTCACTGGAGCAAAGGCCTGAGAGGCCAACGATGCCGAATGAAGATAAACCAGGTCCACGGTCCGGCATATAAGAGTATCAAGTAGCCCTGTCACTGTGCTGGCTCATACTAAGTATGTATTTGGGCAGCTGGGCTGTACGTATGTGTGTGTGTGTGTGTGTGTGTGTGTGTGTGTGTGTGTTTGTGTGTGTGTGTGTGTGTGTTGTCTGCTTTGATCAAACTGCAGTGTATATGCACTATAAGTCTGTGATGCACTTCCACGCATGCATGAAATCAAGCTGTCTCAGTTTTTACGTGTGCATTCCTGTTTGTTTAGGTGCATCAGTGTGTGTGATCTCTCTGAACCTGTCCCCTGCTGTCCTCACCTGCTGAAGTCCTTCTCAGTCTCCAGCTCCTCTTCTCCGTGGCCAAGACGCAGGAGGTGGCGCTCGTCGATGTCTAGAGCCATGATCTTTTCAAACAGCTGGTTCAGAGCCTGGTGTAGAGTCGTGGCAACAAAGTAAACATGATCAGATCTGGAAAATCCTTACTTTGATATGTGTGTGTAATTTGTCTACCAACAGTACTTGTTCATATAAACATGTTTTGACTGCCTTCATTCTAATTCTTGATACAGTACCATTGATGCATCATATTTGAGGTATTTAGCATGCTATAAAGCATGTGTATATTCCCGTATAAGGGATGTAAATTTAGGGGGGAAATTATTAACTCAACTATAAGGTTTTTCATCATTATATCAGCTATGCTTCTTGTGGCCAAGTTTCCTTTTGGCAAGCTTCCACTGGTCTAAAACAACAGCCGATTACTTTATGATTAAATACTGAGGGGTGGCAGACCAGGGCACAAGGGAGCTTAGATGTTAATTTTTCTTCCATGGTTTGAAAGCGACTCTAGTCTGATTAATAGGCAGCTCTGAGCACAAGCACTAAATTCTCCAGACAGCTAAACAGTTTTTTGAGCAGGGTGTTGGGGAAACTTTTCAGAGATCAGAGATGTATGCTGTGCTGGTTTATGCGTAGATGGACTGTGCGTGTGTGTGTGTGTGTGTGTGTGGGGAGCTAACCTGATTTGAGTGTGTCACTATGAGGGTCCTTTGCTCAGGAAAGTTGTGATAGAGGTTTGAGATGATCTGAACAGCAACATCTGTCTTTCCGGTACCTGGTGGTCCAACAACCTACAGAGGGGGTGTGAAGAAAGAGATGATAAATGTTAACAGAAAGAAGCAGAAGAGAAGATATGCACAATCAGAAGTTAGGTCACAGCACAAAGGCGCCTGCCTTAGAAACACCCTAGTGGTTGCGACAGCTAGGCCATTGGCTTGTCAGAATGGGCTAGGCTGGTGCGCCATCATTGGCAGTGCCAATGCAATGCAACAAGGCTGTGGTGTTGTCTGGCGTGCCAAAACCCCAGTGACTGTACAGATGGGCAAAGACACAGACAGCTACTAAAAATGGAGAAAAGCTAAAAGGAGACATAGCTATCTTTCAAGCCTAGTAGTACTTCATCCAATGATAATAAGCCTTGTATTAACTGAACTGGAGGGAATAGCACATCCAATTTACTAAATAAATATTCATGAAACAGGTTGGTCTTGGTGTGGGTATCTCAGGTGAGTAATTTCTGCTGAAATAGTAAGCACAATTAGATACTCCTGCATAAATCAGTACATAATGAGCTCCTTGGTTTTCCTACATGAAAGTAAAGCAGACAGGGAGGAAGTGTGTGTTTGTTATGGCTGCTAACGACTGTAACATGTGCTAGAAGGAAGGTTAGAGGGGTGAGGAGAGGTGCACAGAAAGGCATGCATGCATAGTTGTTTTACAACTCTGCTGATAGCCCACTTGCCATATTTACCTCAGCTAGCTGCATAATAAATAACTCAGACATCACCGCCAGCTTCCAAACACCACATCAGAACACTACCTTTGTCAAAACAGTGCAATAACAGCGCGCTGGAATGAAATCGTTGTGGATGTGCATATGGACTGGGTGTATCCATAGCTGTAATCCTATGTCATTATATGTGTGGCAGAGTATTTCATGGGCAATGCCAAAATTACAGAGAGGAGTTCAGAGAAATTTGTCATCCCTCTACATGAGTGATGGAGATACGGACACCAAACAGCAGCATATTTACTGGTAAGGGAATTCCCTTGGTGTACATCATAAAGATTAATGGTTGCAAATCGCTGGCTTTAGAACAGCGAGCTGGAACAGTATGCACCTGCAGTATCAGCACTCACTGGACTGACTAGAGGCTTTGCTCAGAAGGTATCACACCCAATGATATGCCGGATGACTTTAAAACATAGCTTGCTCTCCTAATTTAGTCCCCTATGTTTGTAACTTTCACTTTGTCAAAATTAAACATTAGTTTGTGTGTTACTTTAAAGTTAAAAATGTATAAAGTATCTTTTGTTTGTACTGCGATCAACTTAATCTTCTAATGACAAAAAGGAGTCTGTTGAAATCTTTTATATTTAAAATTGATCATTTATATCTTGCAGATTTTCTTTGGGTGGCTTTCAATCTTGAATCTTATGTGAGAAACATAAAAATTAAAAACACAGAATACTTACCATGGTGAGTCCTGGCTGCATCCCAGCCCGAATGGCTTCAATCTGAGTAGGAGTGAACTGAATTGTATTCCTGTAAGAAATGTACATTGCTGATATTAATAAATCAAGTAATTAGTTGGAGCTACTGAATATCCTTGACGGCATAAACAAATTTGTGATCAAATCCTTTCATTAGCTTTTTTTTTTAAAGAGATGCTTAATGCTGCAAGTTTTGTTGTGATGTTTTTGAGACCATCTTTAAAGATTGTTAAGCCGGAGATTCCCCACGGACATGTTGTTTCTATCAAGATTTAAATATCAAAGTGCAAACTGAACATGCTAAAGCACCAAAAGATAAATCTTAAACTTTCATGAAGGGCAATTATTTTTTTGGTGTTATTAGTACAGGAATATTAAAGCGCTCTCTGTTCACCTTTAATTGCATAAAATCTTCCAAGCGTCGGCATAACAACGACCAAAATAGCACCACAAGATTACATGGCAAACAAGTCAGAGGAAATACCATGGAGACAGGCGCAGACCAACAAAATACTCAGAGGCTCAGAGTAGGGTACCTTTAATAAGCATTTTAACTGGTGCATCTGTGCTGTTTTATAGGGTTCAAAGTTATTATGAGGTTATGGATGTAAAATATGCTGCTATATAATTCACACTTTCAGCCAGAACTCGAGAATGAGGGTTAATGTACTGCATATTCAGTGAGTGCTATTTAAGGTCAGAGAAAGTCAAAGTTTAACCAAACACTGAACAACTTTTGGACCCCTAATCCCATTAGGTTGTGAAGGGTAAAGCCTGAGTAATGGCCTTGAACTCCTACCGTTTGGGCTGGTTGTAGGGATACGGTCCACGGTTCGGGGTGACATAGGGCTCAACGATTAAGGTCATGTCTTCTGCTTTGTCCTCCACTTCTTCATCAGCCTTTCTCTTCTTCCCTTTGTCTGCTTTGTTTGAGATGGGAAACTTAATTCTGGTAAAGCAAACGGAAAAAGACAAAGAGGGATTATTATGGCCATTATATAATATAATAGAAATCAACTTCAACTCGTGTCTTTATCATTTAATTATTGGATCTTTGAGTTTCACCTGAAAGGGAAGACTTGCAGTTCGGGGTTCTCCTCTGTGACCTTGATGGTATAACCAGGGAAACATGAACGCAAATGGTCCAGAGACAGAAAGGTGTCATTGAAGTCCAGGGTGGATATCTGGTTAGGCATTTTGGAGTAGTGGGCACTGCCTGGGTCGCCATAGCCAAGGATAATGTCGTGAAGCCAGTCAGGGACAACACACTCTGTGTTCATCAGGTTTCTGATGGTCTCCAGCACAGCCTAACACAGACAAAGACATGAGATGGAAATCAACCGATAGATTGACACTTAAATTTAATGCTTAATACTTTTTACGATATTTTTTTTACCATATTTTAAAATTATTTTTACCAACAGGTAGGTGCAATTTTAAAGCAAAAAGAAAGAATTAGGACGAGTGGTAGGTTCAAAGAGTTGTAACGTCAGAAAATTTTACTTTCATGTGAAAGAGTTTGACTAATTCTGACCAAAAAACAAGTTAAAGAAAGGATGAATGGAATTACATAAACGTTTTGTGGCAATTAAGACCTCACAAATTCAAATATATGAATATTTAATGACCATTAAGGCCTTATATTTATAAAAATGCAATTTAAGACTTTTATAGATGTGAAGATACCCTGTAAAAACAAAAATACAATTAATAATAATTTGAAGGTAAAAAAATTCAACTAAATGAGGCAACAGACAACTATCCCATTAGAGGTGGTTCTGCTGGATAACAATAGCTGCGTGGTGGGCTGATGGGACAGCAGGTAATTTGTATGTCTGTCAATTACATTTTAATGAGCTGCAACCTGTCTAATACCCTCAGCAGCGTCAAACATTGGGTGGGGAAACATGTTAACTTTTATCTGTGTCACACATCAAAGATAGAGAAGAATGTTTCTTGAATACCCATTAGTTCCCGTGCTTTTCAAATTCATAAAAAAAGAAACACTTCAAAATTATCTGTCATTTCTCCCGCTGTGAGAGACAGAAATGGGTGGGCAGAATTGGAAACAGCAGATTTGACAAAGCATGTCAAGTATGAGATAAAAAGCAATTAACATTCAAAAGAAAAACAACATGAGACAGATGGGAGAAAAAGTTTCACACTCACACATGGATAACTTTACTGTGACCTGCAGTCAGCTGAGGGCACCTGTATGTTATACTGATAAAATAACATGCTTTCCTACAGAAAGAATAACAGTGCCTTGCTACCATGAGGGGATTCTTTAAGGTGAGAGAGAGGTGGGGGTAAATATCACATGAATATCCAGTGAGAAGTGTCTCTCACTGGGATCATTGAGAGGGCCTTGAGTGGTTGGTAATCTCAGAGCTGCCCTGGCCCCAACCTCACAGATGCAATACCCAAGAGAGTATAATATGTGCGATACATCACTCTGGGGTGGTGTTGGTAGGACCAGAGCTCAAGGTCTGAAGATAAAGCACTCACACACAATGTAGAGTGAGTCAAACCTTGAAATTGTTCTCCTTGGGTTTGCGTCTCATGATGATGTTGAAAGTCTCATATGGGTCTTCGGTGGCACTCTGGATACTGCTGGTCATGTCCTGTTGATACTGGTTTGGATCCAGCCATACACGGAATGTTCTGGCGTCTCCTCGCAGCTTGGGCTTCGGGTCAGGCCCTAGAACAGAGAGGCAGGGAGAATACTTGTTACAGCAACAGAGTAATGATGGTGGCCTTTAGTGATAAATAGACAAGGAAGAAATCTAAATTTGTCTGTGATATATCAAGTCAGTGTTACATGATGTTAACTACAGCGGCAACAATAAGTTGTTTCATTTATTAAAAAAAAAAAAAAGGTGATTAATCAATTTATAGTTTCAGGCATTTTTCACATAAAATGTCAAACGTGCTGGTTCCACCTTCTTAAATGTAAGGATTCATTTTCTTATTCATTTTTCATAATGAATGATGAGTCTTTGGGTTTGGACTGCTGGTTTGTCCAAATACGCAATTTGAAAGAGTCACTTTGGTCTCTGGGATTTTATAGCCAAAACGACTAATTGATATTTGTTAAAATGATTATTAGTTGCTGCCGTATCATGAACCTAAATGGCCCGTGGCAATAAGACAATGATGTGGTAGCTCACTCTTTATTCGTTAATGTATGTATTGATGATTTTAGCATAGCAAGCCATTTTGGCAGCTTTCTGGACTAAACAGGACAATAAAAGAAAATGGTATGGTGTGGCTTTAGAAATACATGGGTCAAATTAAAGTTGATTGGATAAAGTGGACAGGGATACCACATTTCCTCTCTTTTACTGCATGAGCAGGTGGAGGAGAGACATGGTCTACAGACCAAACACTATTAATAGTGATTCCTGTGTGAATATAGAGCTTTCTAACACTTATTTTTAAGCAAACATCACTTACAGCAGCTTTAACTCTGATGGGTCAGTTCTAAAACCATGATTTCAATAGCCATTCATATCCTGTCCTTACATTAAAAAAATAAAACCCTTTAAAAAGAGCTCACCTTGGCTTGCCTTGCTACAGTACTATGCCTCCCCAGGGACAGGAATTAAATGTAGATGCTTGACTGACAGGCCACAGGCTTTAGGCTTACTCCCATAGGGTGCGTGAGTGGAGCAGCAAGTGCAGCTTTCACAGATGTCTAAATAGATTCTTGTATGGAGCCGCAGGTCACAGAGTAGGAGAGTGAAACTCAATCCTGTTGGCCTCTGGTGTGTGTCTGTGTGTGTGTCTGTGTGTGTGTGTGTGGGCTCATAAATGTGTACATCTGTACAGTTATGTGGGGATTGTCAAATCCGCCTTACTGAGAGGAGTGTGGCGATAGCTTAGGAGTTGAAGCTATACCCTTAACACCATGGGATAACAATGTGGAGAGCTGGGCCAAGGTGTGTGAGTATGTGTCATAGTATAAAACTGTCAGTTACTGAAAGGTAGGATTAAATCAGTACATGATTTAAATGTATGTTCCTTTAACTTGAATAGAATTTGTACGTTTGTAACATCCTATTTCTAACACATACACAAACGATACAGCTTTTAGAACAGGACATAAGTCAATTATAGTGTCTTAGAATGCACCTCCCAGCTCGTCTCCCCACACCTCCACCAGGTGCCCTGTGATTTATGTGACACCGCCCCACCATCCTGTTAGCCAGAGTACCACTTAGCCCTGCTGGGGATCTGAAAGTTTAAACAAGCCTACACTGGCAGGGCATGTTCCCCTGGCAGCATGTCTATTTAGAAAGCCCTGCCCTCTGCATATTTAATTCAAACAGATGAGGGAGGATAGGGGAAAGGGTGCTTCACTGCATGGACACATGTTCCCACAGGGGAAACACTTAGAATAACAGTGCTGCAGGCTAACTTGGGTGAACCAAACCCTCAGAGGGACTGCTTTGGGCCGTGAGGAAGAGCACGACATGGTAAAAGGAGGAGATCATGTTACTGTATAAACATATTTTACTTTCCAGGAAAGACCAGAGATTCGGTCTGAGGGGATTCAACCTGTGTGGAAATATGGTAGCTTACAGATACAATGTTTATACTGTGTCGGACCGGTTGCTCTACTCTGAGGTCCACTGAATGGTGCTATGCTGCCATATGTCTTATATTTGTTGTATTTTACCTATTTAATTAATGTTTGGACTGATAGAGCAGACATATTAAGACCATTTTGTAGTTAGGTTAGGGTTTTTTGTTTTAGGTGTAAATGTCACAGTATCATACATTAACCTTTTAAAATCTAGACAGCGTGCTGGTGTACATAGGTTTTAAATACCATCTGCTTAGGGTCTGAGCCCCTATTTTCTTAAAGGAGCAAGTTGTTAAATATAGCCAGAATTTTAGTCTAAACCATTAAAAAAAAAAAAAAAAAAAAATTCAAACTAATATTACAACAACAGTGTTGATGTCATGTCAAAGGCATATATGTGCTGTGTTGAGGAAAGGTCTTATGCAGTTAGCATGCTAATCAGCTAAACCTGGCAATACTCTGAAAGCCTCCATAGTTTCAGCTGGGAGATGGATGCCAGCTGTTAGCGTAATAAATTAAAAAAATAAACACAAACAAAATGTCAAGAAATTAAAAACTATTACTTAAAGTTTCCCTAGTAAAAAGAAAAACAGAGCCATATTAGCTAACAGTAACCATCTACATCCAATGATGGCTACCAAAGAGCAGCAGTTGTCGGTTACTCTGCCGTTATGCTGGCCACAATATTTTTGGAGCTACCTTCCGAATTCTAGCCATATTTTACAAATTACACCTTGAAGCTTCAGATAATCTTTATTGTTTTGTGTGATTGTAGTTGTGTTAAACTGTTTAATAAATAAACTACGGCTAAACTGAGCTGAAAGCCGGAACCTACCGTCTTCCAGAGACAGAGGTGAGTGTTTCCTATATGACACATGACTGTATTCTGCAGGACAAGCACATTCGGTGTTCTCTTACAGAAGCATCTATCCCGATATAGCCAATGCAGCTCTTCAGTTAAATCCGATAAATAAAGCAGGGGGCAGGGCCCAAAGCTCTCAGGTGTTGATGTCGACCTCAGGTTAATGGAATGCTAATGTGACCAGGTCAGGTCTCTCTGTGACTGTCACCATGACAACACAAGTCTGACCCTCTCCCGAGCATCTGTCGGTGGGGTTGTATGGAAGGTCTGATGGGTGGATGGATGTCATGTGTCACTGTGCGTGTGTGTGTGCAGGCAGGGGCATATATGAGCATACCTTCTTCAATGACGCGCCCCTTGTCATCCAGCATACCCTGCACCTCGCAGCCTCTCACGTACACCAGGCCGGTCTGCTCCACAAAGGGCTGGCGCCGGTCAAAACGCGTGCCGTAGGGCAGGTTGGGCCGCACCGTGATCAGAAAGCAAACGTCATGCTTCCGCAGCCCTGTGGGGAAAAGAGTATGGAGAGACGGGTTAGAGTAAGAGAGAGAGAGAGAAAGGGTTTTAGAGAAAGAGTTATAAGGGAGAAAGAGAGGTGATGGGGGAGCGAGACAGAGTAGTAGTGTGGCGGAGTTTAGAGATGCAAGAGAAACCACTCTGTCAGCATTTGCCTGATCTTTAAAACATGAAGCTTTAATTATACGATAGGGAAATGGCTAGTGGATGGAAGGAAGTTATACTTCATACCACCACTGAATTACAAATTGAAAAAAAACAAACATTAAAGCGGGTATGAAGAAATTGAAAACATCAATTTGGGATACATTAAGCTAACTTTTTAAATATCCAGTTATCCCTCCCATTACTTCCACACCACTTGTCTGATGAAAGAACCCATTTATTTTCTATATTAATTAGTGCAATACACAATTGGCATACATCAGAGTGTGAACATATCCTATATCTTTCTCTGGAGAGCTATAGCAAATGGCTTCGTTGCGCTTTCTATGTCCCATTGAATCAATATCTTTCAAGGCTGACAAGCTCCTGTTAACATTATCTACAGTGCTCTTATCAGCCGCACAGAGAAATAGAGGGGGAAAACGATCAGAAAATAAAACAAAGAGGCTCGGTGGTAGAGGCTACACAGAAACGGCATGTCTTCACAGAGACACGAGGCAGGTAAGGGTCATGAGTCAAGGCCCAATGGGATGAAAAAGAGGTGAGGGAAGACTTTATGGAGGTTATAAACTGCTTACTATGAGGACTGTTAGAAGACACAATAAGAGACAAAGGAGGAAAAGAAAAGGTGTAGCGAGGCAGAATGAAAGAGGAAGGTAGTGAGGTGTAATAGTCAAAATGTTTCTGAGGATGCGTTTTGTGATCAAGTAATTTTTTTTGTTAATTTCCATTCCCATTATTCTTTGTGAGTAAAAGCGATTAGCATAAGAAATATAAATGGTGGACAGACAATTTCCCCCCAAAAAAGGACAGACACACACATAATATTACCTTCCCACTCATGCTTGATATGATCCTGCACATTGAGATTAACAGTGACATCAGCTCGCACACGGGCAGGCCAGCTCTCTCCGATTTTGGGCTTAGCAACCTCTACTATGGAGAAAGAGGTGATCGTCTGAGCCATCCTGGCCCAGCCTCCAAACACCACCCCACCATACTCTGACTGCCTGTGCAAAGGGACAGACAACAAGAAGTAAGACAGGCGCTGTGGGCTGTTGTCAAGATTGAAATCAGTTGGATTTAGGGCAGCACATGGCACCGCTGCTTACTTATTTACTTTTGCAGGAAACGACAAGCAAGTTGCTACAACACTTGACATAATGGGAGCACTTATTATGTTAAGCAATGGGTTTCCAAATGTGGTGTACCGAATGTCACAGTCTTTTAATAAAATATTATCACTGTTCCATGCCACCAAGCGAGAGGTAGACAGAGGATAAGAATCTTCATTCATTGAAGTAAAGAGACAAAGTATGCTGGAGCTGACCTAATGGTAGGAATTTGTTCTACTTAGGTAGACAAAGAAACCAGAGATGCTTATCAGTGAGTGTGCTAGAATCCTATTTCAAACTCAGTAAGTTCAATGTGATGTTACATTTTTTTCATCTTATTCAAACTTTTATTAATCCACATGAGACTTTTACCACTTCCTCTTGAGTATCCACTCCCTGCATTTCTCATTTGAAAATATGAGTATGTGATTAATAAAACGTTGAATCTTGATGTCTTCAAAAAAGTGACAGCCCTAATATCATGTGATCAAGCATCAGAGAAATTTCCATTTTTGTACAGATTCTGGATCATGTTTCCTGTAGCTTTACATAAATGAGGACATCTCACCATGGTTTCATACGCCATACGACATCTTCTATGTCCTGTCTGATCTCATACGTGGACTCCAGACGAAAGAGGTTGAAGTTCCTCAACAGGTAGTCGTGCAGGGTCAGGAACTGGAGATTCAGCTTGGGTAGTGCTAGACAGCCTGAGAAGACGAACAAACGAATAGACAGACAGTGAATAATAATCTAAATGTGTGAGTAATAACAAACATGCACACTTACAGTTAGTCCTTAAGGTCCTAAAGTATATTTTTCCAAAACAATTACAAAAGATTTTGAATAGTCTTGTATGAAGCCATCTCAAAATGATCATTTGTGTACATTGTAGCTCAAACAACAGACTATTGTTACAGTCAAATAGTAGTATTCTTAAGGGATGCTGCTTGAATGGTCAGTGGTTTGCGAGTTGTTGAAGGTGTCCTTGCCATCTAAAGAGGATTCCCCAAGAGAGAGGTGCCAATTCAGTGCCAGATGAGTGCCCTCAGGATAAGGGATAACACAGGGTGTGTGTGGGTGTATACTTGTAAGAATGAGACACTGACTAGACACTGAGCGTTGCATGTGTGCTCTAGTGCACCTTAACTCTGACACAAACACAATCACACACACCTTCGCCTGAGTAGTACTCTGTCGGCACGATATTCTCATCCCAGATTATCTTCTCTGTTGGATAAAGGGGCATCTGGTTAAGTTGCTCAATCTGAGAGATTCTGCGCTCATGACGCGACACCTGTGTATGTGACAAACAGAGAGGACAAAGACACAGACACAGAGAAATTGGGTTAATGAACGGTTGCCCCTCTGCCTGTTTGGCTCAGTGTCTAGGATCTTTATCTTATCCGTTACTAGAAGATGGACCAGAGAATGAAGAAAGAAAATTCAGGTCACTAAAGAAATCAGTTGCATCATACCCACCGCAAACGTCTGGTTTAACTAAAGCTTTTAATCACTTGACATCCTCAATGCAGTTCTGCTGCTAGACCTCAGTTGGCCAATGTCTTTTAAGTGTGTGTGTTTAAAAATGTGCAGAAAATATATAGATACAGTCGTTAGGTTTGATTGAATTATAGGGGAGTGTTGGGCTTTGGCGGAGGTATACGCTCTACTGAGTGCTTTTCTAGTTTTCTCTTCATATGTTGTTCTCTAACATACATGACTCTTCTAGTCTGGTGTGCTACTGTCTCTCTATGTAACTGCATTATTCTCTGAACGTATCTGTACTCTTTGTACTCATCTGTCCTACCGAGGTGTTGCTGATGCACACACTCATTTTGGCCACAGTGTTTTTACTCTTCTGGAGGGACAAAACACAAGTTACATAAGTTATTTACTATTACAACTCAAGGGGAGTACTATTTGCTTGAATACAAACCAGCTCATCTGTTCCACCACAGAAGGTAAACAGCCTAAACTAGCCTAACATTGGCACAACTATCTCTCGAAAAGAATGGTTCTTTCTCCGTGAGCGTATTCATGACCACGTTCTCTGCAGCGAGTACGACTGTTTTGCTACCGCGTGGCAGAGTTCTAGTCCCGTGGCCCCTTCTTATTAAACCCACATGGTCAGAGATGTCGGTTGTTGGGGGCAACCTCAGGCGCACACAAATGAGTCCCCTGACATTGTCTCCTGCAACAATCTAATCAGATAATTATGAAACAGCTCTTCTCTGCCGCTTCTCGGAGAGGACCTGGGGAGGGTCTGAGTGGGTAATTATGACTAACCGCCGGACAGCCTTGAAACACCCACTTTGATGAAGAGGTCTTGAGCACATGTGTGAGTGTGTATTGGGAAGACTAGCGGGACAAGGGTCCAGTAGTATCCTGGAGGGGTTTTGAAAAATTGGAAGAGCGAGGGAAGGGGAACCAGAGTGCACAATCAAACTAGCTCTAGCCTTTTAAGAGATATATATTTTTAAAATAAATAAACATGGCTCTCTATCTTCAAGTCACCCCACGCCACACAAATGCCCACATAAAGCTGTAATTGGATTAGAAGGCAAATTCACGAGGGGCAGGCGGTGAAGAGGGGATACTATATGTATTCCAAGGTCAAGAGCTTAAATTAATTACTTTAAAGGGAGAAACACAAAACCGAATATGCTGTAGCGCTGACTGGCCAGTTATTGTTCTAGAAAATAACTGTTCACCTACACTGTTTGTAGAGGTGCACCAAGACAAATTATGCATCTTAATACTGCCAGTGGACAAGCACATAGTGCCAAAGGTATTGCTTCATTCCCCCCAAACAACCAAGAGAATTCCATCCAATTAATTTTGATGTCTGAGGCATTAAACATTGATAGATATTTAACAATAAATATGATTAATATTTGGTGTATAGGATCAGGATCATACTCAGCAGAAAATATGCTCCAAGTTCATAGTTTTGAACAGAAAAGTGTGCCACTGTACTACTGTACCGCAGCAGATTATTTCTCATTATTTATTACATGCCACAGTGAAGCCTTAGTCTTGCATGGTATGCAAGACACCCAATAGAGTATTTACTTGTTAATTTTAAATGGTATGGCCGTCTCCCAAAAATCAGATAACTGCCACAAAGACTTAAGAACTCAAATGCCTGCATGCACAATTTCATAAGAGCTAAGACTGCACTTACCAGCAGCTCCAACAGAACCACCTTCTCATAGGGGGTGTCTTGCCCTTCCGCCAGCTCTGGCAGCAGACACAGATACGAGGCCACCTGGTGGAGTGTATTGGGACTATGGAAAAAGATGAGAAACAAGTGGTTAGTCAGCTAGAAAATGTGCATTTGCAAATGACACATTTAGCTGACGCTCTTATCCAGAGCAGGATGACAATAAGCAGATAATAACTAATTGCCGTCCAATGACAATTATTTGGTAATGACTGAAATGGTGGAGATTAAGATTACGACTGGGACAATGTGATGTCTATTCATTTCACAATGATTAAAAATAACATTCTGACTTAATATCATTACTTTGGTGCATCATATTTATAAAAATAAATTATGAGTAGGTCCAGCCTCTTTTTTGGGACACTACCTCGCTCCTGAACATTTTTCAAATGGCGATTGCAACAACACTATGTGTGTAAAGATACACAGCCTTATCAAATCCTTTGTGCTTGTTAGCACTGCGGCACAAAGCAATACTTCTGTTTGCTTTGACACTGCACTCCTGCCCTGTCAGCATGTGTGTGTTAAGGGGCCAGGGCGCACTGATGCGACAGGATTATGAAAATCAAAGCCCATCTCCATCTCGGAAAGCTGAGGCATGGCTCTCTGCATACAGACCTGTTTTAATCAGGCTGACACAGTGTGACAAAGGCAGGGTCTGGTACACAACGAAGGACAGGGCCTGGACACATTGTGACAGCTCTTGACAGCCACACGTGGCACTGAGCGACTGTATCCGTGTATGTGCATGCATTCTGCTACTTGTGATGCCACGCTTGGGCAGTGGGGTGGCAATTCTGCCAGTGTTGCAGTCTGGTGGCCCAGAGGATGACCTGCCATAGGTCATGTGGACATTCCTTCCCTTAGCAACAAAATAACAGCAGCACAACAAGTCACTCTGCGTAATGGAGATGACTGGACCAGGTCATGACTGACAGATGAGCTACTGGCAGGGTAAGGTAAGGATGGGGACATGATAGAAACTGGTCTACAGCAAGTTTACTCTATAGTATGAAGGCTGTTTTGTTCAGATTTTGAGTAAGCAATTTTAATAAGCTGATGTGCAATGTCATCGCTTAAGGAAAAACAGGCAGCTTTTGCCTTTCAAGTAACAGCCTATCGACAGTGACTAATCTGAATCTGCAAAGTAACTTAAGTTATTAAATAAATGGAGTGGTGCAAAAACTACAATATTTGCCTTCAAAATGTAGTGGAGTGAAGTTTAAAGCAGCAAACTTTCCATGTCAGGGACCAATATCAAAGGCACAAATTAAACCATGACCCCAATTTAGTAAGGATCGGTCCCAGGGTCCCCCATCTGATAAGAATTTAGCTTTTAGATGTTTTATTACAGAAAGTTTATGAAACACATGACCAACTTAGTCATATAAGGTCACTGTATTGCTTATGGATGAAATTATAGTGATTATAACTTATGCCCCTTTCTGCTGGGGACCCCCCCAGAACTCCCTCAAGGACCCCATTTTGAGAACCACTGGTATAAAGTAGCAGCAATTAGAAATACTCAAGTACAAGTGCTTCAAAATTGCCCTTAAGTGCAGTATTACTAATAATCAGTATTGGTCATGACAAAAAAACATATCAGTGATGTGTTGTAAGGACCATCACATCTCTCAACTCCTCCTCCATAACTATAAAACAGTGGTTAATGGACAATCAAACATGCTGTCATAATCTGGAGAAGTGGCATGTCATTAATTGTCTATACTTATGTGACTTAAATGTGTTCTTTTAACATACCATCAAGTTACCAGGGACTGCAAATAAAAATATATCTGGCACATTTACATGATGGACCGAAGTGCTCATGTTAACTGATGTGCATTGTGCATTCTTAAATAAAGTAGCATAAAATGGAAACACCCTTTCCAATGACAGCCCAACACTGAGGAACTAATCCACAGAACTAATTACACCAATTATTTTGACATTTCCAGTAGTGATGACTCTCTTCAATTTCTGATAGCATTTCAAAGTGATGCATACTCTTTGATCTTGTAGTCAATTCATTTCTTTGGCCTGAAATGACACTCAACACGTTTTATGTAACTGAAATACGTGTATGTGTGTACGTGTGTGTATGTGTGAGAATGGGTGTGTACATGTGTGGGCAGGCTATGCAATAATGCTGCGTTTGTGTGTTTGGGGGACTTAGCGGATAAATTCAGAGCGGCGGGTGACTGGGAGCTTAGCCCGTGGGTAGTGCAGCTGGAATAAACTGGCATTAGCGTGAGTTGTTTGGATGAAAAGTGCCTCGTTAAATCTGATCGGCATATTTGGAGTTACCCAGGAGCTGCTTTGGTGACAGTTGCGGAGCAGGGAACAATGCGGTTCCTGCTATATTCAAAACCCTAATTCTGAGGAAAGGAGCAGAGCTTCTAGAAATACATGAAATGGTTCAGCTAAGTCTGTACCTGATTCAGCTCAGCGTGGCTCATAACCCTCTGCCTGACTCAAAGAAACTTAGATTGGGTTTTAAAGCATTTATAATCCACTAAGGAGAGGGTGATGGATATACAAACATCGACTGCAAAGAGGAAATTTGTGTTGTTCCAACACCTCAGAGAAATCATGACTAATAATGACACCATACACAAATAAATAAGTCATCAGTCACTCATTGTCAGAGTGCTGTAGAGAATAAACATTATGGTTTTAGGACCTTCTAAGAGCACCAATCAATAATTTAAAATTTCCATTAAGATATGAAATGCCAAGAAAGGTTAGAAACCCTGAAGTTATTGCAAATAACTGATAAATCAATGTCTCTTCACTACCCTTTAGCATGTGCACAAGTTTAAAAAAAACAACAAAAAAAAACACACACCGGCCAGTTCATCAAAGCGAGGGTGCTTTTTGGCTCTTTGGCGCGCTAATATGATCTGACAAACACAGCTGTTCAAAGAGTTTATTCTCAAGCCACTGCAAATCGATTAAATTAATGAGGCGTGCCGCGCTCTCTGGCTGGTACCAGCTGCCTGTTCAAGGGCTCACTAGCTGCCATTTAGCAGGGAAGTCAGGCAGCAACGGTGGTGCTGATGCTATACTGCAACACAGATCACGATGGGTGGGTAGTCTGCATGTGTGTCTGTACTTAAACTGGGGCTTGTATGTTTTCGTGATGAAGAAACTCAATAAGAAGGGCAGATCTGTAGGTGCGCTGATAAGTTTTGTTTGTTTGTATGAAACTCTTTGCCACAGACAGTAATTTTATAAATGATGGTATGTTCCGTAAGGACAAAAAGTAAATATAGTTGGTAAAAAAGCAAACAGGGTGAGCCACCTCTAACTAGACATGCAGTACATTTTCAAATCCTTGTTAGCAAAAACAACACTCTGGTGCAACAGGATTTGAGTATTAACAGTTCACTGTAATTGTACTCAGTCCAATCATGCATACCCTCCCACCACATCCCTCCATCTGTGCACTGCCAAGCTGCAAGCGCACAAGTTGTTCATGATTCATTCCGGATGTTATGATTTACCTGAGATGCCCGAACTGTTTGGTCAAGGATTCACGAGTGTCTACTGCTGCTACACTGGACAGAGCAAAGTCTTGCAACTCTGGGAAATGAGCAAAAGCTGCCCTCTGCAAAACAGAAAACACAGAGCAAAACATTAAGCCTGATTTTCCATGACCTGGATGACTGAGAACCTTCATTAACATTAAGACTGATGTTCAAATACACACAATCTCTATGGGAAAATACTACACATGCCAACCTGCCTTGACCAGGATACGCAGGTTAAAAAATAATTATGGATAAAGAAAATCCTTACATCTATTATCATAACTACAAAAGTCACATTTGGTACTGTAGATAGCAGTATTATCAGTGCAAATACAGTATGGACAGTATGCCGTGACACAAAGAGCATGTCAGGAAAACAAACAAACAAACTTGAGGTAAATCCTTAACACTTTCAGTGAAAAACAACTACAGAATCAGAACAGACTGGGCAAAGAACATAGCAGAGAAATGTCTCTAGTATTTACCTGCAGGGAGGTGATCCTGTCATAGTGCAGAGTGGTCATCTCTTTCTCTGTCAGGGCGTTTCCTGTCTGGTCATTGATCTCAAAACCTGTGTAGAACTTCAGCATGTCCAACAACTACAGAGAAAAGACAATAATACAAGTAAGTTAGTTTGTATCTCAGTGTGTAACCATACAATCATTTCAAGTGCATATGCATATACAACCCTGATTCCAAAGCAAGTTGACACGCAGTTTGATAGTGTGCTGTACCTGGCAGAAGAGGTGTCCCTCCTTCTCTCTGTGGGAGAGGCTGGACAGGTGGCAGCTGACCACCAAGTGAGAGTCATCCAGCAGGGTGTTGAACCAACGCCTGGTGGGCAGCAGGGCCTGGACACACGGGACACCTTGTTTACAGCACTGGACTATATGCTGACAGTTGTGGCTAAAATACCTGACCTTCTCACAATATCTCTATATAACCGGAATATTTTTGGTAAAATAAAACATGCAGGGTGAATTCAGTGGTCAGAACTTATATACTCAAGGAATTAGCCAGATTTTCTAGATTTGCAGGAAGAAATAGCTACTCCATCACAGAAAAAACTAATTCGGTATTGTATGAACGGACATCTCTCAGGGGTCAAATGAATCAATTGACTTAACAACAACCACATTTCCCAGCATTTGGACCACGATTATCCATACATCTTATTGATCCATGGTCTTTTCTTGTCTTGAGGTTATTTTAAATGGTAGAGCAGCAAACAACAAGGCAAAATGGCAGTGTGATGTGAAGAAGACATGGGGAAAAAAACAGGCTCAGCTACCTCTATAGCTGTTATTCGTTTGCTTGTTGTAGCACACAGACACGACATGAAGGAAAGTACAGAGGAAACTTGTCAAAATGAGATAACAGAGCTGCTTTGGTAGCGATGTAAGAAAGAAAAACTCAACATGGTGATAAGCTGACAGTCTGAATGAGAGAATGACTGGTGCACACGGAACAAAAAAGGAGTTCAATCTATCAAATAACAAAGACTGAACATGAAGAAATACCCAGAAAAAAAATGCATTGTGAAATATGATATGGGACATGGAACAGCAAAACACCAACAAAATGAAAAATCTATTATTTTATTCATTGAAAATTGCTCTTCAAAGGCAGCAGGTGCAGCAAGTGATACCTAAACACTGTGAGAACAGATACCTTGATATCCAACCGCCATCTTTGATCTCAATACAGTCCTGACAGCAGGCATGAAACAGCCATGAAAACGGGGATCTTTTTTTCCCTGCATTAATTTTCAGGTCGTCATCAGAGAGGGGAAGTATGGATTTCAAGCATCTGAGGCTTTGTAAAAGGATAGCGCTGAAGGACAGAAGATGTCTCTAGAGACCGTCAGCTGGCCGGCCACTAGCCGTTGCCAGGAACAGCAAGGCCGGCCTGTCAGCAGGCAGCCAGATGAAATCTATTGAGCTCCTTCGCTGGTAACAGGAGATCTGCACAGGCAACAATCTTATGTGACATTGTGTCTTCACTTAGACAACCTCACTGGCAACGCTGCCTCCGTGAAACATTATGTCGAACTCTATTTTCCTTAATGAAATCTTGTAAATGAACCAATATGATGATAGTTCATAAAGGTTCCTCATTTTTATGAGCTATTTCATCACCCTGAAAACGCCAAGTTATCCTCTGCAACTGAGTTGATTGAAAATGCACCATGAATCCAAACTTAGAATAGACTCCACTGTATGACTTCATCCATCATTTCCTTGATTACTTAATTAGTTTAGGCTATAAAATGTTAGAAAATGGTGAAAATGGTGATAAATGTTTCCCAAAGCCCAAGATGATGTCCTCAAATGTCTTGCTTTGTCCACAATCCAAAAATATTCAGTTTACTGTCATAAAAGGAGTAAGAAATCCAGAAAATATTCACATTTAAAAAGCTGGAATAAAAATAATTTTTTTTACACTTTTTCCCTTGAAAAATTACTCAAATACATTAATTGGTTCAAAGGTTAATGGGGTCTATTCTGGGCCAAGACCCCAACTAAGTTTCGTGCAACTCTGCTGAGTAGTTTTTGTGCAATACTGCTGACAAACCAACCAACCTACAAATGGACACAGATGAAAATATAACGTCCTTGGTGGAGGTAATTAATTCATACCAGGATGTTGTTAACTTAAAAATGGTTGATAAAACAAAGTAAACATGCTTTTCCTTCATCGCTCCATCAACCCATCTGTCCAGCAGACTGCACATAACTTTACACCTTACACCAGATGTCAAAAGCCATAAGGCTGAAAATAACCTCTCAGACTGCAATCAAAGACTAGTGTTTCAAATACTGCACAGCTTTGCAGACAGCAGTGACAGACGCATTTTGTGGAGTTGAGAGTCAACAATTATCCACTGTCTGTTGACCTGAGTTAGCTATAAATGTGAAGGACAAAAGGCAAATGAGCTCTGCAGAAATGGATGTCTACACTGCTTCCTTCATTGGGATACCATGATTAAGCAAATACACTGCAGCTCTATACTCTGAGGGTCTGACTAGTCTGTGTAATGATTGAGTGCATCATCTTACACTGTAAATTTCCAATAAAGCTATCCAATCTAGGGAATAAAAATGGCAAATGATGTGTCTTACCTCCAAATCAATCATGAGCTCGATGAATCTCTCGCAGTAATGCACTTTGTCCATGGATACAGGACCTAAGAGAAATAAGGGGGAAATCAGGGAAGTTAGCACTTCACTTCAGATCAGGGGACACTTGTTGTCGATGGCAAACTCAATCTGACAGACAAGCAGACATGATGATATGAACAAACAAGGCCAAATAAAGATGGGGAACGATAAGATGTAGCAGTGAAAAGGGGGCACTGTAGCTATCACCGAGGACATGAGGATAGCAAACGCATGTGGACAACTCAGAGGTGCCATGCTGAGTGTCTGAGCTTCACTATGAGATACTGCAATGCCAGCACAGCAGCACGCTGGGACCTCAGCCCTCATTAAGTATGTCGGTGCGTGTGTCTGTGTGTGAGTGTGTGCACTTAAAGTTGACGCATGCAGCAAGCATTAGAGTGATGTGGATCCTGCTGGGCGTTGGATTGTTATCTACTTTGTCAGGTTTGAATTCTACCTAAACACACAAATAAGCTTGTTCTGTTTTTAGCAACCAGGTGGGGGGCCTCTGTGTCGGCCTGCATTACAACACGGGAGTCTGTGCCGGTGGCTGTATGGCAGCTGGAGCACATGCTCCTTCGGCGGCTGCACGACTCAGAAAGAAAGTAGGGGAGTAACTGCAACTGAAATAGCGATGAAAAGGGGTAATATTGTGTTTCATACTGGCAATATGGCCCGGGACTGAAGAGATGTGTTCTCTAACATTCTGCAAGCTCTAGAAACGCCTCATTACATTAATCATAGCGGGAAAAGTAGAGAAGTAGAGAGAGCACACGCAAAGACCTGCTTTGGGACCACAGCCACAGGGAGAGTCATCTGGGTCATTTATTTTATTCAGTATTTGGAGGTGGAAATCCACACGTGGGATACACAACTTTTTAATTAAAACAGGACCAAAATCTAATGGGCATTTCTTTTGCTGAAGGAATTCCACGAGAAGCAGATGTGCACAACACCACAATGAAATCCCAAGGGAAATAAACATATTTTTTCCTGTTTACCTGATGGCGGAATTGATCCCAGAACTCCAAGAAACTTTTTAATGAGAGCTGAGAGGAAGGTCCTCTCTTTTTTGGCCCTGAGGAAGATATGAAGAAAGCAAATCAGAAGAAGCTTAGAAACAAAACATCATTTTCTCGTCTGTATAGATCTGAACACACAAGAAAAGAAAATAATATTACAGCTCAGCTGCGTCAGCATCCATCTTTTCAAATTTCTTCTTGATTAGATTCCAGAACTTCTGCAGCTTTGGAACTTTCTTCAGCTCGTGTTGGAGTCTGGACTGCAAACATGACAGAAACAAATTAGTGTGAAAGCACAGAGGCGAATGTGTTCTACAAAATGATCAAACAACGTCATTACTTGGTGTGCATCATTAACCACCAGAGAAACTTAATTAAGGTAATAGGTAGACAACTTACTGGTAGGAGGCACATCCACATAGGCAGAGAGATGAGCTGCTGCACCTGCTCTCTGATCAAATCTACCTCCTGGTAGAGAGGCATACAAAGACAGACAGAGAGAGAGAGAGAGAGAATGAAAGAAAGAGATTTGAGAATGTACTGTGTATGACAGATTTTTATTACACATCAGCCCATAATAAAAGTCTGCAACTAAAATATTTAGAGGCCTTTATAGGATACAATCAAAGTGCAGCAGGCTATCACAGCAGATTTTTAAAGTGAGACATCTGCAGTGCTTCCCTGTGGTTTAATGCGGCTGCAGAGGATACAGATGGGTGGGATCTGACTCAAGTTGTACTGGCTGGTCTACTACTGCCACCTAGTGGACAATACAAATAATTGCCTCAACTTCTACATTTATGTTGGGCAACAAGGCATTGTGGGCATTGCTCAGATTACACAGAAAATGTGTTGTTTTGTTTTATGTGGAAGTCCTATCAGTGTTGATGGTAGATGCAGTCAACCGAAGCAATGAAACACTTCAGTGCGTGCTACTTTGACAAAGAAAGCCGAGTTATCCTGCTGCATTGCCTGCATGAACTAGGATCCATTGCGCACAGAAATGCAAAATATCCTCTATACTCACATTTTGGGATGCTATAACTGCTTAAATGTAGCTAGTTTACAAGCAAGAGAACATGTTAATGAGTGACAGCCGACCTCCTGGCTACCCAGAGGGATAAAGAACCAGGCTGGAATAGCTTGTAGTTTTTCCTTTACACCAAATACACCACTGGTGTCCACAGAAGAACATATTTTACAGCAGCAAAACTCAGCTTTTTCTGGCAATATAGCAGCCAACACTGACACGACATCCACTTAAAATTTGGCAAATTATCCCTTTCACAATTAAGAAGCCGTTCTTAACCTAAACCTTGATTATTCAAATTCTTATGTAGTTCCCAGTAGAGCATATTTGAAATACTGAATAGTTTTCTTTCCATCTTTCAGTTAATTTGACAAAATTCCTGGACACAGCAAATTAAAAAAACATGGTAAAGTAAGTACTTCAAGTGTTTAATTGTATTTTGTCCTCTCAGGCTGAGCATCTGAATTATCTTGTTATCCAGACGTACACTAATAATACTCTTGCCAAGTCCATTAACTCTAATTTTATGATAAAATGAATTTGTATTTAAAAAGTTTAAAAAATAATGCTTTTGTTGGTGGTTCATATTATCAGGGCTGTTTTCACGGTGCTGTGATAAGCAATACAGAACTTTTTTAATAAATCCATGTAGAGAAATTGCTTCAAACCATATAAATAGCGTAATCAAAATTTAAGCAGATTAGTAGCAGCATAATACTCCCAAAGTGAAATATGGATATCAACGTAGTGTTACACACCAGACTGTTGAAGCAGTGGTCCAGGAAGACCAACAGAACGGTTTGTTCTTTCAATGTGAGGCCAGCTTCATCGCCTGCCAATACAGCTTCCATCACACATTTGAAGAAGAATGGGAAATGGTTTGGCTCCTTCTTGAACACCTGATGATTGTCAAAAGAAAGAATGGTGTTGTAGAAAGGTGAATGGTAACATCAGAGATGGTGACATACAGTCTTCAGAAGCTGGATCAATGACGTGAGACTGCATTTGAGGAACTGCATTTTTCTACCTCCCAAGCTGGGACATTCTCTCTGAACTTCTCGTTGACGATGCAACATATGGACATGAGGTAGGCATTGCTCGACACGTCGGCAGTGTAGTTGACCCACAGGTAGTTCTCAAGATACTGGCTGAAAGATGGAAGAAAAAAAAAAAAAAAAAAAGTATGAATATCTACTCACCAAGCTGTGATACCACTGTTGATTCATTAATGCTCAATAGAAAAGAGGGAACAAGAAGAAGTGAAATATCCCACCTGAACTCAAGCAGCATAATTTTTCTGATGGCAAATCTGTGAACAGACGAGAAAGAAGACAATAGAGCGAGATAAATAAGCGTGAATTGTTTTCACTGGATTAAATACAGCAGTTACAGTTGAAGATACTACAAACATACATACATTCATTCGTTTTTTTTTTGTGTAAGGGTCTTTCGTATAAGGCTGATGGCTTCTTGACTCTCCTGACATATCTCCAAGATTTAAATTATTTGATATAATCTAATCCTGTGTGCAATAAAAATAATAAATAAAATAAAAAAATTGTACTTACTTAGACTTGAGAATCTCTTTTTCGTAAACATCTTCCATCACCTAAACAAACAGAAAAGCAGGTTAAAATTATCAGGGGCAGACACAGTTGATCCCCTTTACCATTTTATTGTGACCAACTAAATGATTAGAAGACATTCCAGTTAGAACCAAGACACATGTAATGAATACTATGATAAATACAGTATATACAGTAGAACATATGTTTTGCACCTTGCTTGTAAAAAAAAATCTATACAGTATATTAACACCTATATTAATCCAGCAATGCCTATAACTCACCTTAGGATCAAAGGGTAGTTTATTCTTGGCATGAGGAGCCCAGTATTTATTAGCCAGCTGAAAAAAGTAAATAAGGAAAACATCAATAGGAGTCAACATGGCAGCATGACCATAGCCCATTCAACAACACAGCAGTGAGCACAAATGATGCATTAACAATGGGTGCAAAGCTCAACAAGATATACACTTCTGTGGACTTCTGATTTGGATTTATGCTCTTCGTGTTTAATACCAAATAGAGAAACATTGAGGCAAGAGAAAATTCTGAACAAAGACTGAACATTATGCGAGTTACAGCACAAATACTGTCAGTGGTACATTTCTCCTAGTTGCCTCTATCTGCCCATCCCACACATTAATACTTTTTACATAAAGTGGGATGACATAGGATGCAGTAATTTATTATTTTATGGAAGTGGAATTCATGTTATCTAAAAAGACTCACTTGATCAATGTACAAAACTGACTGCAGGTGAGGACACAATCTTGATGTATTCAGCATGGAAAAACGTATGTCAACATACAGTGCTGGACCACATGTGTAGTGTAACGTCACAATAATTACCTGTGTGACATATTCAGCATTTATCTGGGACACAGAAGGCGCTGCAGCCTTCTTAGCTGGGGTCTCTTTCTCGGTGGTGGCCATCTCAAAACAGCTACAATGAAGACTGTGAGAAAAAGAGCGAAAATAAGATAGTATGAAAGTAATCACAGCTACTCATTAACACAAGTAGGGTTTGAATTTAACTTCATATTCTGACCAAATGTCTGAAAAAATATAAGCAAGAACAGTGCTGAGAAAGTTAGCTAGCTAGGTTAAAAACTGCAGAGAATCAAAGTTGATTGCGGGCAATTATAAACATTATAACTACTCAAATGTCTTCCCGATACTTTCATAAACGTCACATTGGTGCCATCGTTCCTATACGATATTACTTTTAATAAAACGGCGGTAAATACTATGTTATCATTAGTAAATGTTAGCCGTTTCTCAATATCAGATGATGAGCTAGGCTAATTAGCAGCTCTGAACAGTCAGAAGCTGACACAGAGATATTTTTTTGACAATAACTTTACTGTTAGTCCCATGCCGTACGCATAAATATATATATAAAAATGATAAAGTAAGCTCACTTACCTTTTACTTTATTTCAGCATGAGTGTAAAGTGCCGCTGAACGGCAGGTTACGCATGTACACAACGAAAACGCGCTGTATGCGACCGACTTCCTGAATTGGTACGTCCCTAAAAGTCGTCCCCAAGTACAAGGTCGTATCTTCCGTTCCTACTGAGAAAGCTTTCCCATTTCTCAAAGACAACTTGACTAAGACCGAATTAAAGTAAGAAAATCATCGTTAAATATTTATTTTTGAGAAGACTGAATCAGATTTAACAACAGACACTATAAAATACCATATGAAATACGTTTAATTTATTAGTATTTTTAATTTATAGTACACATCTCTACATTATCACACATCTATCACAGAATTTATATGAATACAGTACACACAAACATTATGATAATCATAAACACCATTTAACACAAAACAAACATTGCACTAACATTTCAAATATTTAAGTGGGTGTGATCTGATGTGCTGAACGTCTTACCACAAATATCACATATACCAGCTTCTGACCTGTGTGGATTAAGATAATGCTGTTTAGGTTTAGACACAAACTATTTGAAACAAATATCTCAACTATTCTTTTTAGCTGACTCTTTTATTTTAGGTCAAACTAAAGTTAAACAAATGTGTTGCTTAATATTGCTTTTGCTTGTAAATCTTACAGTGCACTTGTTGTATTCAAATACATTTAGTGGCTGACACTATTAATCATCTGGATGCATCTGATTCTCAACCACAGTCCTCACAATTTCATCACTGGGCAGCTTGTTGCTATCTGAAATAGCTGTAGCTCCTTTAGGCTGACATGGTATGCATTGCCCTCATCCTGATGTAGCAAAGGTGGAGCTGCATTTTTTATTTTCTTATTTTTTATTTTGGACCAACTTATTTATTTCAAAGGCAAGTTTAGAGGCAAATGAATAAGGACTAATTCTGGCACTGCTAGCCATTATGTGTTAAGTACCTTTGAACAATGTAATTTGGATGGTGAACAAAAAGTTTTGAGACATTTAAGTTTTACAAAGTCTTTTAGCCTCTGCTGGAGCTCAAATCTTGTGACTGCAGGTGCACCTTTAAATTGCCTGTTTTTAGAAGGTCAGGCCTGTTACTTTGCCCCTCTTAAATTGTTTTGGTTTGTTATGAGTTGGTGAGTGAATCCAAAGCTGAAGGGATGAAGTAAATGTCTTCAAGCACACTTTGCAGGTGTATCCATTGTGATTATTGCCTACAGACGTGTCTATATTTGCAGAATCAACTTGCTCCCGAGGGACTGGATCCATTTGAGATAGTGTTCTGAATGACTGAGCAGTCATTTGCATGCAGCATAGTTTTTGGTGGAATTTCAATCTCTGAGGAAGGAAGAAAATTATTGTGAGTCACAATTTCCCTTTGCCACTCCGGCTGGGAGGCCACAGAGGATGATACAGTAAGTGCCATTCAAGATTTATTACTATTGACATGTTTGTTAATAACTGCAGATGGTTTATCAGAACTTGGATGTTGGTTATGAGTTAAATGCCATCTGATTGATGGTCTGTTGGAAGCACTGAATGGCAGAGTTTCTGCAAATGTGTTTTTACATGCATGACTGTGTGGAGACTTTTCCATAGATTTTGCAGATGAAGGGCCTCTGGCCACTATGATGACGCAATACCTCTGAAGTTCATATGGCAATAGATACAGATAAAGTCAACTTTGAATAGAAAATAGTTATTTTTCATTTTAATTTGTTGGTCAGAACAGACTCGACACAGAAGTTGAATAAATAACAACATAAAAACATTTGTTTTGTGTCTAGTTGTAATATTGTTGTAATATTTTACAACAGAGCATTATGTCTAACTTGTTCTCACTCAATAACGTAGGTAGCCTACATATATCAATCATTGCTTCACTACCTGCCAAGAAGTCATATCACTGTCAAGATAGATTAAATACCATATAACACAACATTACATTGCAACTTGACCAGCTACAGCCTTTAACATTAAATAAGTTAGGCCTCTCACGAAGCCACGGTCATAAAATAGTGTTCGTTATACAGCAATTTATTTAAATCACATTCAATTTTAGTGTTGAGGTTGATATCCCCAACCCACTGCGTTTTATTAATGAGGAAAAGATTTATATAGTCCCTTACCATACCCATGTCTCAAGTGATTTTTATCAAAGACCATATATTTCACATTATCACATCACTGTATGAATAAAATATCCCTCTCCTGTTAACTGAGGGTTTCTCTACCAAGGCATGCACTGTATGGCCTTGTTCCCTCCTCATTTACTGTAAACCATCTGTTTTCTCTGATGATGTTCAATTCTGCCGCTAACCTTTATTTATTATTCTGGAAATGTATAAACAATTCTGAGCTGATGGGTTTGCTCCTCTATGCTGGAGTGTTGGTGTTTTTTTGGTTGTTTCGGTTAACATATTGATAGTGCATTTCATTGTGTCAGTACCTGTACTCGTTCAAAACTTGTGCAATGACAATAAAATTAAATATGAATCTAATCTTATATTTTAATGTCAGAAGCAGATTGTGTTTTGGCAGCTTTAAAATATTTAAAAATACTAATTTTGCACTAATTCTACAATACTTTTCAGGAAAAACAGAAAGATGACAATATAATTCAGTGATGTGTTGTGTCTAGATTAATGTGTTTGGTCTGGCAACATAGTTTAGTCTAGTAGAGCCCAGGCAGGGTGACTACAGGAATCAAAGCTGTCAATATGTGGGTGGGTTTCTACTTTGGCTACCCGCTTAGGGTACTGCACGGACCAGGATAGCCCATAGGTGTACAGTATGTAACATTGTTAATAGCTGCAATACATTAGGGTGTCTAACCCTAACCCTTACTTTTTAACTGTTGGTGTTTAATGCAATATCTACAGCAGGCATTCAATCAAAGGGGTTTCTGTTTCTCCAACTCCTGCTCTGTTCTCCTCAGAGGTCATAGTCACCTCTCCAAACCTGCTGCAGAGTTTTGTGTTTTTCTTTGTCCGTCAGGGTTTTTTATTGGCCTGTTTGTGATTGGATAGCTTTACTAGCTACAAAATTGCAAATGAAAGGTAACATGTTGATGATAACACGTTGTAATACATACTACGAGTAAAATTACAGACTTTTATTTCAAAATATTACCAAAGTACCCCCAAAAATGACATGATTACAGTAATTTGAGAATATGTAATTAGTTACTTCCACCCCTGTGCCAGAGTACTATATACTTAACATTGCATTACACAGAGTGGAAGAAAGATCCAATGTGCATAGAAAAATATCACATCATCATCATCAGATTATGGGTTTAAAAAAAAGAAAATACAACAAGGTAAAAATAAAGACAGAATAGACAGAAAAAATTTTTTAGTAAAGGAAATGTTTTGAAAAGAATTCAATATTTTATTGTCTTAAAGATATATGTAACAATTTTGGTATAAAATATATAAAAACTCATTGACCTTCTTTAATTTTGTTGAGTTGTGTACTTACATAATCATAAATGTAATAAGGTAATGGTGCGTTTCATGTGGTCGCCTGTTGCTAGAATTTTCAGGAGAGTCAGACTAAGCCTGAGAAGAGACTAAAAGTATGTGAATAAAACTTAAAGTCAGAGAGCATTTCCACCTGAGTCACATAGATTTTAATATGCAATGGTGGTTCCTCAATTTATCAATTGTGGCACTCAGTATATCAGTGGAAATACTTCACACATGGAATTGAAAGCTCTTTTGCTTTTTAAACTGCATCATTCATGTCGACCACAAGAGGGCGGCACACACCACTCAATAGCATGTGACAGCTTGCCAGTTCAGCAGATAGAACAAGTTTTATGAAGTCAGTGCTGTGACCGTACAGACATGCTTTCACAATACGTCAGGAGTGGAAAACAAAACATTATGAAACAAAAAGGATTGAAACACAAAAACAAACACAACCGCAGTCACTGAGGCAAACAGACCACAATTTCAGAAGGCGTCTTGTGCAGCAAGCCCGGTCCTGAGCCGGGCTCCCCTACTGTAGCCCACTGCTGTGGGGAAAGAGAGTCACACACATCAGCCTGGTTAGCCTGGAGGAAGAAACACACAGTTAAAGTCCATGTGCAAGGCCACAATGACAAGGGCCGCAGGCTGGTACACTGCGCACAAAGGACAATGTTAGCCACAACAGACAGTTTGTTTGCAGAGTGGTTGCAGGTCAGCTTGGTAGAAAACGTACATTTGACAAAACACATGAGAAAACTAAATGTCACCCTGTCTTTATTCATTTTGTGAGGAAACGCAGTGGTAGAGACACAAAGAAATGTGCCTGCCATAGGCCATCACATTGGCTATGATGAGGGTGTGATGATATACAGTACTTGTGGCTTTCCCTGTGTCTGCATGAAAACATGCCTGCTGAAAGACAGACCGAATGTTATGTTTACAGACGTGATCGACAAGTGTGTGTCGTGCACTGAATTCTAGTGGCAGAGCTCCTCTGTGATCACCGAAATGCTGACTCTTGTATTTGAATGTTTGGTTACATATAAATTCCTTGTATTGTGAAGGGAAAAAAGCACATGATTCAAAACCAAACAAAGAAATGTCTTATGAATATGGAATTTTAATAATAACGTCAGTACATTTCCACAAGCTGATGTGCATTGTTACTTAATTTCCATTGCTCAATTTGAACGAAAATATTCTTCAATCTTCCTTAGTAAACTATTTTTATCGGGTATGACTGCTGAACATACAACGAGTCTTGTTTGGCAATGCCCTGCTTGGCTGTAATTTGAAAAAGAAAACACTCTCAGAGGGATGTCTTCTACAAAAATGTGACTGTTGGTGCAATTGCCAAACCTGGAGCTGTTAGATTTGTGGATGAAATTTATGGTGTTTACTTGACTGAGATATATTAGAGTACAAAGTAAAAAACATCCATATCTTAGTCCAGCATCATTCAAAAACTCTGATTCCCCCCCTGGTCGGGCCCTTTTAAACCAAATAGGTGAACATTAACACACGCTGTATATTTACCGGGCATTTGCTTTGCTCGCTCTCATAAATAATTGCTTGTTTGTGTTTCTCAACCCTCAATAAAAATCTCCAGGCTCTATTGGCTGCCTCTATTGTTCAATTTTTGATAACAACAATCAAAACAACATTGTGGTGGGTGAAAAAGATCAATAGCCCACTCCACTCTCCCGCCATCACGAGCGCGATGAAGAGAATAGCCGGAGTGAAGATGCATTCCAACTCAGATCATCAATACGGTTCATGATCTTTGAGAAAAGAAATGTTCCAGGAGCAATGGTTAATGGTGTTATTTTCTTCCCACGTCGTCACACTGTGTCCATTGACACCCCCAACGCACAAACACACACAGACAGATCACACACGTGCCCCGCAGCTGTGTGTTGTAGCGTCCCCCTCCTATTAACCAGGTTGCCTTAGAATCAATAGAAAACATAAAGAGGCTTAATCTTTTCAGGTGCTCTGCGCTGATTGCCTATTACACAATAATAACACACCTTGAATCCCATGGAGCATGAGAGGGAGGAATGCAGTCACCTCATCCGCACACATTACACACAGCCACACAGTAAATCTATAGGTTTACAACTGAACAGATGGTGTTAGCGGTGGCACTAGGCCTTTATGAGGGGTGTTAGCTAGCGTGCTAAGAGAAATTCCAGCAGAGACAGTGGGATATCAGGGGATACAGTTTATCTCCTCGTGGAATGACACACTGCTGTGTCTTCTACTGTGGGCCATGGTCTCCGGTCCTCTGGTATGCAGCTTTAGCTTACAGAAGCTCCATAAGACTCATCTCCGAGGCATAATAACAGCTGCTGCAGGCAGTATACAACTCTAGTGTAGGACAACGTGAATTACTGGCTTAAGTTTTGGGATATGAGGTGGAATAAACACACCCTCAAAACGGCACATCATCAAACCCACTTGGAGACAGACACAGCTTTGCATTTCAACAAAAATTCATGAGCAGTGAAGCAGTTTTTCCTTTTCCGCATTCACTGATGTCGTGTTGTAAGTCATTATGTGTTGGGGCTGTAAGAGTTGTGCCTCCAGAAAAGCCCCACTGAATTCCAGTGCCGTGGATGACAGGAGTCGGGTTGTTGACTCTGGCTGTGTGTCTATAAACTGAGCCAGCAGGACAGGTGGAGGATCTGGGAGTCAGGCAAGTCCAAGACTGGGACCAGGGCCACGGACGGACTGGACTCTCCCAGACAGCTTCTCAAACTTTCCTCAAGTCCTGGCAGGTAGAGGTGGGGAGGGAGAAAAGAAGAAGGAAGCGTTAGTTTCAAGAGAACATTGGCTGGAGTCGGACATGTAGCCGTCCCTCTGGGACCGTCCGACTACAGAGGCTGCACTTAACCCTTCGACCAGGGAACACAGGCCTATTTACAAATTATTGGCATTCTTAAATCCTTGGCAGATTGTAGCCCCCCCATTCAACTCCCTGCAGTGCAGGCATATGGTCAGCAAAGACTGAACTCTAAGCTACCCCTCCCAACCTCGCACACAACCAAACACATACACACAGAAGAAAGGGAGGGGGCACCCCTGCCAATACCCTTTTGGACAATTGAGCAGCTTGTTGGGGGGGTGGATGTAGTGGAATGGATCCTCTGCTCCTGTTGTGCTGGGATGTTAGGAAGCTGTGTTGGGACTACCTCTCAGTTTTGCTGGGGCTGAGAGATTTTGTTAGTGTATGTGTGTGTGTGTGTGTGTGTGTGTGTGGCCGGACTACAGACGGGCAGCGGACATGTGAGAATTCATCGAGCGTCTCAGAGCTTGGTCTTGATGACAGCCTGTCTATTTAGCAGCAGCCCCGTTGGGATGTTGGCCCTTCCCTCCTCTGCTCCGTGCACTAATTGGTCACAAGTGTTCCTGTCTCATGGTTGACTGTCCTGGCTTAAATCTTCAGATTTAGCAGCATGTTGCATGCGACTTGGGTGTGGTCACTGTGATCTGAGTTAAACATCTGGGAAAGTATGCCACGTCACTTTTGTCCCATCACTCTTGCGAATATCTGTCTTTGTTTCCATGCAGAACATCTGCCTAACGTGATGTCAAAATGTCATTCCTGACCAGTCTCAGTAGACAAACACAAACTTATGTTCTTTGAATAACATCTACTAGTACTGCAGCACCGTTCTGTGACATTTATGGGAACTTTTAGAGAGAGAAATCAGGACAGAGAGGTTACGCGAGCAGTTCAGCACTATTTAATAAGCCTCATTCTCTTTCATTCGAAGCGCACGCAGCATGCCAAACATCCTTACAAAGAGCCCACACACCCTAATTAGCTAATATGCACTACAGCTTAAAATACCCCCACTGAACACAGGCCTTTTTTGGAGGGCATTAAAAGCCTAAATATGTGTTATCAGACCATGTGGTGCACCCTGGGAAGCAGGATCCTCTGGAGATGGCTAGCTGACAACTGAACGAGCTCGGGAGATCACAGACAGGGGATGGTTTCATTAGGAGAAGAAACACACCCTTCATCACACCTTGCACACTAAGCCTGTTTTATGTCAGGATGTTTTAATCTTTGTACTAACAGATAGGAAATAATTGCGCTCTCTCTTTGAGAGTCTCTTTCAGTGTCTGCGTACGCCGACGCGCCTGCTTATGCATGAATGAGAGACATGAGGGGGGTGAAGGTGACTTGAGTGACCATGCAATTTTGTGTTTTTTTTGTCTTTGTGGGTAAAAAGTGGGTAAAGACACAGAATATTTGGCTCCGAGCACTTTAAATGCTTCTCTAAAATCACAAAATCACACCCAATCCCCCGTCCCCTGGTCTCTCACCCCCCCTTCAGGCTACACGGGGAGCCTCATTGAGAGGCCCAGTGGACAGAGGCTGTAAGATTCAAAAAGCCATCACATTAGCAATGGGATGGAACTAAACCATCTACCCAAGAGGACCAGCCATTATTCTGCTTCATGGTGAACACACAGGGAGCTGAAAGGGGCTGCTGTTAAATCTCTGTGTTTTCAAAAACCAAACCATTACTAATGCCCACAACACCCTTTTATGCTAAACATCAACAACCATTTCAGTTTGAACTGATTAATATATAAATATTGTAAGCCTAAGTGAATAGAAGGAGGGGTGTCAGTGAAAGCAGTGGTGAAAAGGAGAGAAAGAGGGGGTTCCTGTGTGGAATGGTTGATGCCTGCTGGGCTTACGGGGCTTTTAAGCAGTGTCCAAGGCCCAGAGCCAGTGGTTTTTAGTTGTGCTACACTGACTTCCAAACTGGTCAAATTATCCGGTAAACGAGGTCATAATTAGCGAGTGTTGGCTCATGAAAATTGTTCATTTAGTCCAAGGGGACTGAACAAAGGGGGCTGAGATGCTGGTTGTGGGCAGTGGAGCCACAAAAATGGAAAAGTTCCTCACCTTTCTTTAAACTGGCAATAGACATGTCTTCAGATGAAATGTATCATTATGAAGTAAATGTTAATTGCACAATGTAAATGATATAGAACAATGAAGCCATCTGCATTTACATTGGTTCCCTATAAAAAGTTGCTATCGCTATACAACTTTGTCTGCAACCGGGAACGCGGTCACCTGGAAAGAAGGTTAACTGGCGATCCATTTCTATTATAGACTAAATGATTGAATAAACTCATGTTTTGTGCTGTGTTGTTATTATTTGTGACTCTGAGGAGAATTGAAATTATCCAGTTGTCTTTGCAACAGTGGCGCCAAAAATAATAATTTGGAAAAACTAGGGAGAAAAGTTGTCTGTTGCCACTTTAAGGCAGTTAACATTAATAATTTGATATTAACAATAGACCTGAATGATGTAAGGAACATTTGTGATGTTTAATAACATTGTTTTATCTTGCAATGATGGTAGTACTTGCAATAACTAAACAAATATAACCTGATTTAATCTAACCTGAAAGTCGCCACCAAATTGACACCAATTAATCCTAAGGGTAGCTGACGGCTTGCCTGATTGGCCAAACGGTGTTAATGCATGGCCCATGTATCAAACAACAAATTACATGCCTATTTGGATGTGAAAGGGGTCAGTGGTAGTGATGAACCCACAGAAAAATATCATCCAACTCACAGCGCTTCATAGCATCTTTTAGCTTAGTGTTTAGGTTTTTTAGGCCACAACTTAAACCACTGTTTTGGTTGACTCTCACCACTCTCATCAAGTCATTTCTTTAAAAGTCGGGACACCGCCTGCTCAGCACCGATTAGTCAGACAAGACAGTCGGCAACAAGTGAACAAACCAGAGCATTTAGCTGCTTACGAGGCAGTTATTTTCCTCTGGAGGTGGTGGAGACCAAAACCAAGCTAAAAAGAGAATGCATATTAAACTCAGGTGGAAACAAACACAACTTCCAGTAAATGCTAACGTTGCCCCGTATCTGTTGGGTGCATAAATAGGCAACTGTTTGCTAACAAGTTCATCGTATAATTTTTTAATGTGAAAACATGTCAGTGTTGCGTTCACTGCCTGTTTCTGCTGGCCCCAAGAGGCCAAAATCAGTCATTGCAGGTTTAACTATATGAGGTCCCCTTGTGTTTTTTTATTTTGGGTATATAGAAGCAAAGACATAAAACCATTGATACTTACAGTGTATAATAATGGAATTCTTTCATTTTCAGATAAATACCATCACAAGGTCACATTTAAGTCCTTCGCTAAAAGTTGAGGTTTCTAGTTGAGTTGCGGGGCCTATCTTTGTGAGAACCTTTCTATCGGAAGTAACAGGTTGAGACAAGATGTTTAAAGGTTTCATTTGGAGCATATGTCATGTCTATCAGCTGTGAATCCTGACGCAAGTAACCGAAGGGGAGGGGGGGGGTTGTGCAGTCACATTTTGCTGCAGTGTTGTTGTCTGTCTGCCCGCTGACAGCAGCAGTTGTGAGGCTGTGACTGCTAGCGCCAGAGGTGTTACTTTTCCTCCTTTGACTTTTCGGATTCATCACCCGATGAGCATAGGCTGTGACCCATAAAAACGCCCATGGGTGAGCTTCCAGGGCTTGGCTGTGCATGCAGGGTAAGGTAACAGAATCCAGCTCAATGATGAGTCAGTAAATGGTTTTAGGGTTGATGATCAAACAAACATACATTTCAAGGGTGAAGATTGGGGTTGAATTTGTTCCAGTGAACGAATGACCCAGTAACACAGTTAATGTTTTCTATAAAACTGACATTTTGGAGTACTTTCTATAGACATTTCAATCAAAAGATTTGATTCCAATTGTACCAAAATACATGCATTCAGCATTTATTGCTATATCAACATCTATTTTGTTTTCAACAATAGAATTTTGCATATAAAACTTGAGATATTTTCCTTCTCGTTGCTAAACCATCCTACTCTTCTCTTGTGAAAATGACAGAAGAAATAAATGACATGCATCATATATCATGAAACAATGCTGAATAACTATTATATAATTAGGTAACAAAACAAATAGCACTGTTCATGTGTCATGCATATCAACACACATTCTAAACAGATCAACCTATTTCCCATTCATCACGGGTAACCATAATTTCCCGTCCTCAGAAAGATGAGTTATGTCAAAGCTAAAAATGACAGTAAGATGGCTGGTTTGGCTCCGATTCAAAAATGTTAATTGACTGCTTCAGCGATGACTTGACAACTGAGCCTGTGTGATCGATGTGCTCGTCGCCCTTTTCCCTCTGAGAGAACATCTCTCAGGATAAAACAAATACCATTCCACATTTGCCTCGACAAGAAACCTAGGATCCTGGGAGCAGGAGATGGCAGTGTATAAAAGTGTAATGATGACAAAAGACTGTGCCAGCTGCTTGGGTTACTGTACACATTGCAGACACAACAAATGACTTACAATAATTAAACACAGGAAGAAGAGGAGATTCTCTGGAGACTGCTTCCGAGAATACCTTATGGAGTTTACTTAACCAATGTCAGCTCAAACTTTCTTTGAAAAGAGAGTGCAGAGAGAGACGAGCTGTCACTTTGTTTCCATTAATACGGTGATGAAGAGCTTAACTTGCAGGAGCAGCGTATCTCAGAAGTGTTGCCTTCAACAGAACAGCTCATTAAGGATAAATCCTCTTAATGGGTGTAAATATTAGATCAATCAAGGATTATGTGCAGTGTCCTGAGTGAGGTACAGGTCCACTGAAATGAGTGTCATAAAAAGTAAGTATCAGAAGTAATTTTCTGGCAATAAATGTACTTAAAGGGTAACTCCACCAATTTTTCACATTAAATGGGGTTTACAGGTCTTGGGGAGTACCAATGCATATGGGAAAAAAGTAGCTTAAAGACTTTTGTGGCTCCAGAGGAAGCTGCATATGATCTGATAAATTGCCCTCTGGTGATGTCACTCAGTGGCTAAATTACATTGTGGGTAATGTAGGCGCCGGTTTTGAAAAGGAAAGTACAAGTAAAAGTAAATTACACATATATTTAAATGTATGAATACACTGTACAATATGGGTCAACTAAGCAAAAAGTACAATATGTAGTGGAGTGGTGAGTATACAGTAACAGAAAATGATAATACTTAAGTAAAGAAGTACCTCAAAGAAGCTCAAAATTGTACTTAGGTACAGCACTTGAGTGAATGTATTTAGATACATTCCATCACTGAGTTACATACCTTTAACAATCTCCTGAACCACTGAGTGGTTGCACTTGTAGAAAACCCTGGCACAAAGTGGCACCAGCTCAGCATCCATCTTCTTCATGGCTTTCTTGAATGTTGCGCCGACTGTTTCTGTTACATCCTTCACGCCGCTGACCTCCAGGTTATCGCCAGACACAGCCAGGGATAGTGAAAGAGAAGCACTGCACATGTCGGCAGACATTACAGTGTGGCACTCTATGGATCCGCACGCCACCTTTGCAGTCACGTGACAGGAAGTCCTTTCGGCGGGATCGTCCTGAATTGCAGTTACATGAAGCTCAACGGCTGCACCCCTGGGTAAGGCAGGTACCACAGCGACCAATAACGACGCAGGTTTGCTCTCAGGCTCCCACGACAAGTCCTGCAATGCAGACAGATGGTATTCAAATGAAGTGGCTTGCAAATTATATACCATGTTGTGTCGCACACTACAATCAAATGTATGGCCCTCCTGCTGAGATACACGCTGTGCTTTCTGACCACAAACACGACTCCATCAACACTAAACATTATTGTAAAGCACATCATAAAATTCAACCACTAAGATAGGCTTTTTACTTGACGGACTGACAGGCTATCAATTAACATGAGATTGTGAGGTGACCCTCTGTAATGATAGTGTACAAACAATTCAGAAAGAATCCATACTGCTTGCAGCCACCGTAAACACACAAACGCTTTCACTTTGAGGTGCATTTGCTAACATGACAGGTCCTATCCAAGATGACTTCTCACCTTTCTAAGAAGATCACTCACAACATGTTATGGCAGCTTCACCACACAGACTTTTAGTGAGAAAACTGCCTCAATTTTATCCACAGAGCCAAAATCTCTTTATGTTTTTCTCTCCTCTGGACTGAGGGCCATTAGCAGTAACAAAATGTCTTGGAGCAGTGCTACAATGTGGCCCTCTAATAATACTTGGCTGTGGCTTCATCTGCTAATGGGAGAGAAATGAGTGTTTTATATAACCGTCATTTCAGTCGGAGTCGATAGGGCAAAAACACTTAACCCCCTTTTCAATTTGCTGGATCAATTTTCATCCACTTACACCCCACTTCGTAAGTGCAGAATAATAACAGGTTACTTACATTTTATTTTGATATTCACTCACAAAAAAAGAGAGAAATCATTGACGAGAGCAGACGACGGCCTCTTTGTCCCTTCAACAGACGAGCCCGTCATGACCCAATCAGCCGGATTCACTGAAGCAGCACTTACCTTCAGATTAAACTTTAGCAAACGCTTAATTGTGTATCAACAGCTAACCTCTTGCCTTGGAGAGTGTCCTGAATGAGTATGTCTGCAGGGGTTAGGTTAAGATTTCTATACTCTGCTGATTTTTTTAAGAGCGGCTAGCCTGCGGTGATCAACAATAACAATCACGAGAGCGGAGAACAATAGCCGTGTCAGCGCGGGAGCTCTTAGCATGTCAGACAAAGTGACAGCACACATACGTGTCCTATGCTTTGATAAATGTTATATTAGCACTTCTGGCACAGGCTAGGTATTCTCCTAGAGGGAACTGCTCCTGCACTTGTCAATAGTGATTGAACATGGAACAGAGAGTGGGGAACTGGGGAGAGAAGTGACAGCATAGGGGGTCCTGCTCAGCCAGGCTTAAAGGCCACCCTGCAGGCCTTGGGTGCTGAGGTACTATACTGAACCGACCGTCCATGAGGAGATCAGGGGACTCCAGCACTGCAGCTCCAGCCTCTGGCAGGACTTTATTGTCACAGTCACACGGCACAGTTGCTGACTTTTCGTCAGAGCTGTCGGACGAGGTTACATCAGTCGCCATTTGTTTCTTTATTAATGTACCCAACCAAAATGTTACACTAGGTGGAAAGTTTGTTCAGCAGTTCTGTGGGACTGAAAGTGCTAATGGTGCCTTATTGTGCACGTGTCCTTGTATGTGCACGTGCGTGTCAGAGCTCCGAGCTAGAGGAGTGAGAGGGGGAACAGTGGCCGCCATCCGTACCTGACCACAGATCATTTATTAAATTAATCCAATAAAATACAAACTTTGATATACGGTGGAGCTGAGTGCTGGACTGGCAAGTTAGGAGGGCAGAGAGTGTGTGTGAGTGTAGAGGGCTCTGTTCCGCTCTGCACCAGCCACTTAACACAATCCATCTCATTACTTCATCCCACTTCAGTTCCAGGGCAGGCAGCCATTCCCCCAGTGCTCTCTCACTCTGTAGGCAGCAGGTAAACGCATGAAGTCTGGATCTGCTGCGCTCAGCTCTCCACGCTGATGGTGTGTGACCTGCCTCTCCTCATGTTTGTTTTCTTTCTCCCCACTTTCCTCCCTCTAACTCATGCCCGCGCGCCTGGAGCGTGCGGCGGGTTGGAGGGCCGAGAGGCGTGAAAGCCGAACGGTAAACACGGTAATAAGGAAGTGGTGTAAAGGCGGGGAACAGCGGGGAGCTGATGGGACTGCGCTGCTTAGCCAGTTCCCCTACATTTCCTGCCCAGCGGGACGCCTTCAGCATGTGGCTCTATGTCTCAGCACTTACTGTAGTGCTGTCAGTCCGCTATAATATCCCTTCCCATTCACTCCCTCATTCACTCTCTTTTCTTAAGAGTCTGCTCCGGAGCTCGTCAAACTGTTTGTGTAAATGAAACACACAGGGCCGTGTCAGTGGGGTGAGGAGAGGTTTAAGGGTATGAGGCCATTATAAAACTGTGCCAGAGGCCAGAGTTACTTCAAAAGTGGCAAGTAAGCAGAAGAGAACTGATGTAAATTAGGGTACGCAGGGAAGAAACTCTCATCAATGCAAATTCAGTACTATACATTTGAACTCTAATCAAAATTTCTTTAAAACTGACAATTTCTATAAAATCTTCTCCACATTTCTAAAACAACCCGGTGTTTATGAATAGTAAATGTCAAAATAAATATTTTTAGCCTTAAAACTAAAAAAATATTTGAAACTTGCTCAATAATTATTTCTGACTTTTTGACGTGTTTTCTGAGCCTGTTATTTCTACACAAAGGGACATCTGTTTAACATTTATTGACTTATCACATCAAAATCTCCTTGCTCATCAAAGCCTTTGCGCACACACACACGGACAAACAGTCTCATTGTGGTTTAATGCACCGTAAATACAATTTCACACTTGTAGCGACTCCAGTATGCTCCCAATTAACCCCGCAAGCTTCTTCATCCACCTGATTAGAGAAATTATCAACGCACAACAACAACATGGCCCTGTGGCTTCGCAGACACGCTAGGCACTGGTGTTTCTATCATTTCACTTCACAGGTCCGCTGTCAGAAAATACACTGAAAGGTATACCATGTCTATCTTTTGCTTGAGTTCAATCAGCATCCATAACTTAACTATGTATTACATGCTGTGTTCACGGTAATCAGGATGCATTACAATAACAGACGCATTTTGCCTATTCAATCGCTTAAATCTACAGTATTAATAACACAATGTATACTGATAGACTCAAAATAAAATGTAATATAATTTATTAAAGTACTTAATATGACTTAAAGAAAAATATTTTTTTGCCAATGACAGTTTAACAGTATTTTAGTATAATGTTCCCATTTTATTTTATTTTTTAAATCTTATTTTGCTGTTTATTTTGAGTTAAAGATGCAATATAGAAGAATTGAATTTCTTAGGGAATAATGCAATGATCTTATTTAGGTGGCTCATACATGTTTTGAAATGGGTTGTAAAAAATAAATGTGATTTTCTTATAATTAAAAACTATTTTGCACATTTTAATCGCATGTATGTTTGAAGTTGTCACCTCACGGACCCTATAAGTAAAGCAAGACTCTTTGTGCTAATGCCAGCCGACAGAGTTATGTCTGTCTGTGGCAGTTGCGTCATCAGTGTTTGACCTAAGTTAAACATTTTAATTACGATCAGTTCAAATGAGCACCGGTGCTTTGTATAATCCCCACCCCTGGGAGAGAGCATTTCACCCAGTTTGGGATGAAACAGTGGCCCCCCCACCTCCCACCACATCATCTCTCCCTATCTTCTGCTACACATCTGCATTTGAAGTGGAAGAGAGGGTGTGAAAGTGTGAGGGCCATACTGGGAAGTCACACTGAGGATGATCCGCCTCACAAGCAAAGACAGAACGTGAGGTCAGGTTAGTAACCCTCCACCTGAGCTCGCTCTATTCTTTGGGGGGGAACTCACCTGTTTACACATGGAGCTGTCAATTAGAGCAGCATAATCTGGAAATAAAACATGGCGTCCACGTGGCAAACCTGGGTCAGCTAAATGAATGTTTTTGATCGTCCTGACATACCGCATCATGGAAGCACAACAGATGGACGATGTTGTCCATCTTCGGTGACCTCTGACATGAGGCTACTCTTGTCACATCCCAAAGCTTTGCCCTTGATTAGCCTTGTTATCTGAACGACCCAATCTGCATGCTAAATTGATGGTACACTGTCAACGCCTTCAAGATTTCTATTCCACTGTGAGTTATGATAAAGCACAATATGTCAAACCCTAACCCTTGACTGAGATAAGCTAAACCTAAGTTTCTGAATTCAGGAATTATAAGTTTTGGCCTTAAATAACACACATAATTTTGACACAAAGTTGACGTCCCCCTCTCTAGTCTTTAACGCAGTTCACCCCTGAGCAGAGCCACATGTTGGAGGTGGGCTCCTGCCTCTCTCCCTTAGGCCTTATTCCCATGGCTAGACAGATTACTGTGGGAGGAGAAGGGCTGCCAGGGGAGACTGGTGCCCCTATTAGACGTATGGAGCAGGGGTTGTAAGCCGGGGCGGTGGGAAGGAGGGAGGGATGGAGGGAGGTGGCAGGAAAGAGGGGTGGAGAGGGGGGATAAGCTGCTCTGAGAGTTGAACGGAGCTCCAAAATGGTGTGTGGGGGCAAAGGATTAGGGAAGCTCTGAGGAAGACATCTGCTTCTGTGCCAAGCTCCACATTATCAAAGACACCAGCATTTCCCACATCATCAACTTTTCATGAGCGCACTCACTGGTAAATATCAGTCGCAGCGGCTTGGGTCTCAAGGGGGCAGAGAGGGGCGAGGAACTTTCCCTTATTTCACAACTGTAAAATACAAATTCTGAAAGGCCTCTCTGAAAAACTTGGAGAACATATCAAGTTTCTCTTTCTTTTACTTATTCATCGACACATGTATCCCGCTGTCTTTTAATCCATTAAACATGTGTTCATTCTATGTGGGAGTAGTATCGTATTGTAAGTATGATCAATATTTCCTCTGCATCTATAATAAAACAGCCAGTCATTGCTCTTCTTTTTAACCACTGGTATATATTTCATAAACAACACTCCACAGTGGCTGACCTTCTCTTCCTCTGCGGCCCTCAGCATGCTCTCCCACACGGCCCTGATGATGGGGATGTCTTGGCGTCTCGTGGCGTAGCAGTGGGCCTGGACGACATGAGCTAGAGTCAGGCTGCTGATCACCGCCTCCAGAACTTTCTTCACATAGCTGAAGGACAAACGGGCCTGCGTCCTGGTGCCGGCCTTTACCAGCTGCATGGTACAGGGGACCAAAGCGATTTGGCCCGCACAGAAAACTGACTCATCGAGCTGGAGAAAAAAACATACAAGAAAACACAGAAGATACAGAAATGTTGGCTTTATTATTGTAAAACCTGCACATTTAAGAGTCTATAGCCAAATTAGCATCTCTGTGAGGTTGTACTTTGGCACACTTTGAGCTAAATGCGAACGTAAGGATGCTAACATTCTTACAATGACAATTTTCACATGCTGATATGTAGTGGGTATAATGTTTTTCCATTTCCACCATCTTAGTTTTAATGTGCATTCTATCATTTGCCATTTAGCACTAAATATAAAGTACAGATTATGCCTTTTAGATTTTTTTGCAACTATTGGGTCATAAACAACCTAAAATTTTGACTTGATGGTAGCACTAGGTTAAAGTTATGGAATCACCAAAATTAGTACGATTCATCCTGAGGGGAACATGAATGTCTTTACCACATGTCATTTCAATCCATCCAACATTTGTTGAGATTATTCACTCAGAAGCACTAATGGGAACGTCAAGGTTTCACTGCATGAGTAGTCAGGAGATTGCAAAAATGGGAGTAGGATACACCTCGTCTGGAGACCATGAATATTGTGCCAACCCATCAAAATTAGATTCTGAGATATTTCACTGTATAAGACTAGGTTAGTTAGCCAGAGGATCACCAGTCATTAGTATTTATCCTCTTACTAAAAATGTACCAATACCACTTTTTCCCTACCGATAATGATTTCCAATACCTGAGCTTTATGTATTGGCCGGTACCTGGTATCAATCTGATACCATTGGTTAAAGTAAATATATTATTTTTATTATTTAAAGCATCATTATGAAGAAATTGGCATTTTGTACAATTGGCAGCCCCCACAGTTTCTAAGTGTAACACAGTAACATAACAGTGTTCTGTGTTGAAAACTTGTATCTTGAAGTAAACATGTATGTAACGCTGTGATCCTACCCTCTCACTGAGGTTACATAGTGCAGAAACAAGTGATAGGGGGGCAGAGTGGCTGAGACAGAGACACCATTCACACTATTACAAGACACTGTGCCATTAAAATGATTTTGAAGCTGTTATATTTTGCATTATAGAGAACTGTTCTGGTGGGGTAGTGTTCAGCAGTGATCAAAAGGACTGAACAAAAGGACTACAAATGTTTTCATTGTACTCAAAAGGCCTAAAAGTCTAATTTGTGAGTCATAACTGTCAATTCAAATAAAACAAAACATGAGGTTGGCAATTTATGTTTATTTCAAGACATGAAGTTTAAACCCAAACACTGATAGTGGAAAACTTTGCCTATGTAGAAAAAGTAGTCACTGATAAGGTTGCAAAGGTTTTGTATAGTGTATTATCAAAACTCCTGTCAGCACTGGAGTGTGTGTTAACTTAGTCAGTAAAATATAAGAATATTTAATTAGACAGTTATGAACTTGAACAGAGTTTCCGTTCATCCATAAAAAAGTAATCAAACTTCGCAATGAGCTTTATATAAAAAACAAGTACAATATTAATCAGCGAGGTGCTATAATCAAATTAACATTAATTATAAGCTTATATGTTTGAGTAGCACTGCATTAATTAACACGTTCCACCTCTGCCATTTTTCAACATCTTATCACCAACAATTCTCATTTCACGAGCAGGTATTCTGCGAGAAGCCTGCCAATGTATCTTCGCGGCACCAGTGTTATTTATAAGCACAATTAACCATGTGATAATAAGCTCAATTCTCTGCTAAATACGTCTGTTAGAATTAAGCTGCGTGTATAATGAAGCCTGAAGAAAATCTATCTGTTTAATGCAGAGAGATGAGTGGGGATGAGGAGCGGCATTAAGGAGGTCAGGCCTTTAGAGACCCTGGAGTTCACCAGTGTTTGAGGTTGGATGGCATTAGCGCTGGACACTGGCTGCTGGTCAATGCAAATAGCTGTTGATGACATGTTGATAATTGCTGGCCTCCGCAGGGACCCCGGAGCACATGCAGATCTCCAGGGAGGATCAGAAAGGCCTGAATCAATTGATACATGGCCTCAGACAAGGTCCTTTACTGATTAGCAAAGACACAGCCAGGGGTATCATGTTTTACAGCGAGATTAGCAGGGTTAGTGTGGACCAAAGGTATTACGTCAGACTTAGCGCCCTTTCAAGCAAACTTCTTCTGATTTCAGACAAGCCCTCCGTTTTATTTTCCTGTCTGATAAAGCCTAAAACACATATAGGCCTTAACATAACTTGTTCAAAGGAAGACAACTGAAAAGGAATATTTTCCTCTTGCTGAAATGTATGTTTTTTTTATGGGATACAAGCAGCACAAGATGCTAGCCGCACAACTGTTTAGCTAGAGGGCGGACATGGTCATGGCTATTTCCATAATCAGATGGGTTTGCCATGATCCCCAGCTCCTGGGTTCACTTGTCAACTTTGATGAATCTTCAGCTTCCATCTCTGCTGCTCCAAATTACTGGGACAGTGCGGGAGACAAGAGAGATGGAGGGAAGATGGACGCGAGTGAGTGAGGGGGAAGAGAGGGAGGAGATAAGGCCCGCGCTGCTTTCAACCACTTGGATCAATCATCGGATCATTTACCTGCGAGCACGGTCTGCCCGAGCGCCTGCGTTACTATGTCTAGCCTCACATGAAAGCCAGATTCCCACACATCAACAACAAATTGTCATTGGCATTCCATTTATGAGCCATCACATGCCATCATATCCACTCCAACAAAGAAGGGCTCCATCAGGTTGGACGGGTGGCCAGAATTTCTTAACAAGTCTGTCCCCGTGAAAAGAGCTCGCTCCATTTTGAATTCATAAAGGCTGGTTACCATTTGTCTATTTGAATATCAAAAGGGGCTAGCATGGGGCCCCTTGACTGTTAAAGGCAGACTCCCATAGCTTCTACCAAGCAGGTGTGTGATGATCAATTATTAAGGATCCCGCTCTGGTTACTCTTAGTGGGAGGTGGAATTGGGGATTTGGGGGTTTGTGGTGGGGGGGGCACATCTTTCTGTGGTGAACCTGGATGGGGGAGAGACAGTGGAGAAGGGGAGAGCGAATACTATTTACATAAAATTAACAGTTCAAAAGAATGAGTTCACACACCAATCAAACTTGTTAATTGACTGTCAATGGCGTGTCCCTGAATATACAACACAACTACATTATTCATCTTAGGCCCTGACAGGGAAGACAGTCCAATTTGCATGGGCGTTCTAAACGTGATCAACAACCACAATGCCACATGCATTTTTAATAGGCCAGAGATGGGATCCTTTAATATTCATAAGGGTCAAACAATTGCATATGACATTAAACTTTCTATAACAAGGTAAGTATTTTTCAAATGCTAGCCTTAGCAGTCTAAATGGCCCACAGAGAAAAGGGCCTGTGAATCAATACAGCGTATTCATGTTGGTTTATTACTGTTTTACTGCTTCTTAATTATATTTGCTACCATAACTTTAGAGATTTTTAAAAATGTAAGTTTTCAGTGGCTGCCTTTTGGAGTAGAAAATGAATATTTTTTATTATATCTTAGATCAATTCTTTTCATCAGATTACACAAGCAGGAAACTATGGATAGGCAAAATTTATCTCACACAAATATCAGAGCAGTATCTAATTTTCAATGTTTGATGGTGTTTACTAAAGATTTTAAGATAAATAAAAAAGTGAATCGAGTTTTTGTCCCATTTAGTCGGCTGGTCGAATGTTTGTTTTAATCTGTGTTTTTGATGTTTTAACATGAATTGCAAACAGTATCACAACATCTCTGTCTGAGAATTGGCCAAGCAGGGTTGAGCAATCTGGCCAAAAAATAATATAAAAATCTATTTAATTGCAATCACAACCTCTGATCTAAATTACGATCTGTTATCTTGATTTTGAAATGCCCTGTAGACTATGGTCATAATTGAAATAGCCCATAAATCTCCCCATTTGCATCATTAAAACACCGTATTGCATTAAGATTGCTCTTTTTGGCACAAGCTCCTCATCCGCCATGCCGCTAGCTATAACTGACATTGCATTATTCACAATACGTCACGTCAAGAAAGAGCCATATAAAGTCATTCGTCCAATCAGCATAGCCATCTAGTTTACATTACTTTATTGGTATGTTTACATAGCGTGGATCTGCGAGTCAGTGAGGTCATGTGAAGTTTGGAAATATGGGTAAGAGGACAGTAAATATTGCAATCTCTACGATTCGCCTGAGAAGTAGCCTTTGGACGCCTTCAAGATCAGTCATGATCTAAAATCGCCAATCCAGTGACTTCAACAGTGTTACTGAGCTGTGTTTATGCTCGTGCTTTATCAACCTTTATTTAATGGTTACAACACCATCCTTTTTCTAATAAACCCAATGACATGTCAAAAGGTCACCCTCCCCAAAGACGTTCTCTCTCTCTCCCTCCATCCCTCTCAGCTGCAGACAGTAACATATATGTAAATGTGCTCAGGAAGCGCCTGGCCGTGTCCACTTCCAACCCTTAACGGTGTCTCGTTTCAGGCTGGTGTGTCTGAGGTGTTTCTAATTGCAGTTTTTGTCAAAGAGCTTCCAGAGATGACCAGACAGTGCTAGACTATATTCACAGCGGTGTCGGAGCCCTCTGGGCCCCCATCGTGTCGAAGACGTCTCCAAGTGTCATTAGCGGAGCTTTGGAATGGTATAGATGAACTGGGCCAGCCTGGATAAAATGACCTGGTATTGACGAACAGTCAGGTTTTTCTGCCTGGTTCCAAGGACAGAGAGAGGTGGAAAACTGCTCCAGCGCTCCTATCAGATATGCTAATGGTCACATTTCTCCCCATTGAGACCTCATGCATAATTTAACCAGGAAAATGATAATACAAAATGTGTAAAATAGGTTAGATTAATATGGTGTAACTTTTCCCTCATGCAAGGACACATGTAACCAAGCTAAAAGGGTAATGGCAGTACAGTAAAAGCTACAGGGTGGGTAATTAAATGCTAAATGTAATTAATATTTGTGATATGTCCTTTCATGGAGCTGTTACTACATCTTTTAAGTGCTGTTTACAGCCTCACCATGGAGTAAGGGTGAGTGAGGGGAGACTGAGTGCATCTCCAGGGCAATAGGGCAACTCAAAACTTTTTAAAGATTATTTTTCAAAGTTGTTGTGCCTTTATTTAATATTTCATAGTGAACAAAGAGACATTTTTAAAGAAGCATGACGTGTGAGTAGCACTAGGCCAGATTAAAATCCAGGACGCTGCCTTTATGGTACGTTTCATCTGAGACTTAACTTGATATATAAACTATAATTTACTTTAAATGGGACACTCTTTGGTTCACTTTTAATCCCTCATGGAACATTCCTAATATATGTGACAAATTTCTAAATTTGCGTCTTGACTTTTTCAGTTTAGTAATTTTCTTCTTTTCTTGAATATTTTAGGGATGGCAAATAGCTCAAAATAGTTCAAAATGTGGGGATCAAAAAACTGAGGTTGAAGTTTTGTTGAATGTATTTAAGTGCATATATTATTTCTGCTTTTTGGCGGGGATTTGATATGCAACGACTGTTTAATCCTTGTGTGGTGGATGGCAGTTTGTCAGGGATGTGTGCTGTGATTTCATCTTGAACTGGCTTCAAGTCTGTGGGGCTCTTTCAGCATTAGTGCATTCAAAGCAGATCACGTCTGGGAGTGGGAAATGATAAGAGATGGGCTCATGTTGTGCTGCGCCCTGAGGAAATCCTGCCTCTTCTGACACCTCATTTCTACAAATACAAACCTTTCAGGAGAACCACAACCGTTCTCTCCCCATGTTAGGCTTCTCATTTAAGGCTCCATGGGAAGGGGGAGGGAGATATTTGCCTTTTTTATTCCCTTCTCTTTTTTTTCCCACTATCTCTATTTTTTGCTTCCTGTTTGTGCTCCAGTTTGAGCCTAACCCCTGTATGCTCAACTGTCACACAAAATCAGTGTTACTTAAACAGCGACATAAATAGCCGTATGAAGTGCACAAAGAAAGGCAAGTATAGGGCATTTCTGAATGCATTCTCTCAGGTCTAAAACTGCACATTTATTCAGAAAACAAACCATAAGCATATGTTCAAAACACAGGGTTTTAACGAGGACAGATTTAGAAGAATGCTATAAATTACACAACTATAATGAGCCATTGTTGAGGCAACGTATGGTCAGTCTGGGCCAGGGACACTGGCCTTTTCCCAACCCCCACCTTCTCTGAGCGTATGTGTATTTTCCTGTTGTGCCTGGATGTCTGCCCTCGACATGCCCACTGCATAGACACTGAACCGTGTGGAAGAGTAACACTGTCATGTCAGCTCTGGTCAACTTTATGGTGGTCAGGAGCTGCCGCTCACTACTATAACCAAGGTCAGGGGAGCCTGACTGCTGGATGCTCAGGGAGACACATCTGAATGCCAACGGGCATGAATAAACGAATAAATAAATAAATAAATCTGTCTACCATTGTAAAAAAAAATATGTTGACAACAAAATATAACCAGTTTTGACACAATTTGGTTTCATTTTTGTGTTTTGCTTTGTGTATATTTACTGCTGCTATAATAATTTTAAAATCAATAGATAAACTGATACATATATATACAAAAAAGAAATAAGACAACATTTAGTCAAAGCTGATGTAATAAAATTGTCTGCTGCTGTGGAGAACTGTGCCACACCAGAGCTGGGCTGTGGTTGAAGAGTGATGGAAGGGCATGGTTTTTCATTGCGTTAGGCAAAATGCCCTGCTGCCTTCAACTGTCCCGACCTCACATTTTTTGACAAATTGGTTGTGAGGCTTTTACGACTGATGCACATATCGCAAAAATCATTTCTGCCAAGCTTCCTCTATGACCTGCCCGTGGGACATGACAAGCCCCTCCATGCATCGCTCTATCAAACCGAATCTTTCCAGGACAATGCAAATTATGACAAATTCCATCATCCTGCATTATGCGCTTTCCTGCTAATCTCCCTAATTCGAGAGAATCGGGGAGGGTCTCGCTGTTTCAGCTGAGGGGCATGTTGTCTGATTGAATGATGCTGAAACTGCAACCCTCAACCCCCGTTCTTTCTCCTTTCCCAGCTGTGACCACCTCGTCTCTTCTGTCTTTTCATATTTTTTTTTCCTCTTTTTGAAGCTACATCTGTTGGTCTGGCTGGTAATTGGAGCACTAACTTAACCTGGGCACAAAAGAATTATGTCAACGCAAACACAAGCACTAAAGTGTAACTGTCAGCAGTGGTGAAGTTAAGTATGTGTGCGCAACTGTGTCTGTGTGGATGCAATATGAAGGATAGGACAACAGTGTGAAATGTCTTTGCTGCATGTGACAGCGTGAACGTCAAAAACAAACCAGGCTGCGCCCCAGCGACATGAAGCTGCTGGTCCAGAGAGAAAAGTCCTCTGTGTCCAAAACATCCAGTTAAACACACACAGCCTCTCTTCCCTGCCCCATTGCCACTCGGTTGCTTGTAATGGACACAACATGTAGTTCACATAAACAAGATGACTAACAGACAAACAAAAAAAATGAAAGACAGAGTAAACAAGACAGTGGAGGAGAGCAAAAGGAGGTGTAGTCCCCTCTCATCTCAACAGATGGCAGTATGGCTGCATTAAAAAGGCAGCACGAGCATCAACAATGCTATTCATACAAAGTCCACTCAATCCATCGACAGTCTGGCTAGACAGCATCCAAGTCTTCTTGTATTTTCTTTTTCCTTTTTTTTAGTTAAGTCAAAATGTTTGCATAAATAAGAGACAAATTCCACCAGTGAAACAGAGAAATACTGATGTAGGAAAATTGCAAAAATGCTAAGATTTTTGGGGGGTTTTCATCGCGATATAGGCACTGATTTTTGCTCTAGATTTATTTTTATCATCAAATATTAAAAGTGTATTGCAGCTGACAAGTGTAAAAAAAATGAAATTATACAAAGGAAGAAATATTTGCTTATACCAACTTTACTAAGGTTAAAAAAGCCATTTTACCTTAAATGTGCACCAGAGATAATAATATTCTCACTATGGCAATTTGATAGAAAACACTGCTCTGAAAATGTACTAAATCCCTCCTGAAAAATAGAGCAAATATTAACATTTGTGTCAGCATCAAATTCAACTCAATAAATCTTGACATGTGGAAAATATTGTGTTCTCTATCTTATATTGAATGAACTCTTACCCTGAGCATCTCTGCTTCATTACATTACCTAGACTTGCAGGGCCTGACATCCCCTTACATAATAAATCCATATTATCAATAATAAATATATATTAAAAGTGAACATGCTGATATGTCCGCAGAAAAAACAGGAGACCGTATTTTATTCATCTGCAGCAGTTTTTAACTCAGTAAAACGTGCCTTGATGACAATGGCATTTGAAAAATGAATGACCCAGGTTAAAAGTTACTGCTCAGAAGAATTGCTCCATGTGAAATTTATGATGAAGCGAGTGGCCAAAAGTAAATGGAGTGTGAACGCTAACTCTTTTCTGAGTCATCTGCAGCACTGCTAAAAAAAAAAAAAAAAAACCCTTAATAAATGAAGACAAAATGGGAATGCTCCCACGCTGTTGCACGTGGACGTAATAATCATTTCTAACCAGAGGCGTGTGCAACTTGGAGAATTGCAGAAACATGGCAGAGCTTAATAATGATAGAGATCCTCTTAAACAGCAGCTTCCTAAAAATACACATAACAGTGCTGTACAGCAGTCAGTAGGTGAATCTGCTGCAGTAACAAGCCATCTTTCACACTAACCCATTCTGGGTAGGTGACAATTAGTGTTTGTTGGTAACATCAATCATGGTTTCTCTTTGTTACCACAAACAACAAAACACTCTATTCATTTAATGCTGGACAGTTATATTTAATTCTTTTTTTGGCTGATAGCTATCAAAAATATGAACGCATAATGCAGTTTTTCTTTTAATTTGATTTAATTCCCTTACTGCTACATTCCCCTAATGCTTGTGTATTTTGGAAAAAAAAATCCAAAAGGTAAGGGACTGCATTTCTCCCTGACACTGTTTCCTATTAGTTTCTGTATGTCATCACATTAGTATGTGTGGGAACTGGCCCCTGTATTGTTCTGTCTGTATTTGCCACACATGTGTATATTTCACAAGGAGCATCTTCCAGACCCTCCTTATCTGTGTGTGTATATAAATACATGTGTGTGTGACTGTGTGCGTGTGTGCGTGTGCGTGTGTGTGTAGGCCCTGTCAGCTATGCCCTCTCGTCACTGCAGGGGGAAGAAACACACCCGGGCAGCTCTGAATATAGTGGCTAGTTACCATAGTAATGGGATGGTCATACGTCTCTCCTCTCTCAGACAGTGATGGGAGTGGACAGGACACGCCGCTATGCTTTTTATCTATGCATTTGCTATTCAGTTATTTCATTCCGCAAATAAAAAAAGCCACGCCACCCCACCTCTCCCTCTCCTGTTTTCAAATGGAAGGGTAAAATGGGAAGTAAATAGTTGGATATGGGGTAATAATTCACACACGGCACTACAAATAATGATGCGTTTTGACTGAGTGTTTGTGATTGCGATTGTAATAGCGCGAGTGTCTTGGTGGATTTCGGCCGTGGTGGGATCTTTACATGACGCTTCTCAGATGCCTTCCTGATGTCTCTGAACCATTCACCCCTCCGCTGCTCATCAGCAGTGACAAAGTGAGAAGAAAACAATCTCACACACAAACACACACATACATACACACTCATGTCCACCATTCTCTAATAAAATCATAATTCTACTGATTACATTCGGCTAAAATCCATTAAATTTTAATTTTACACGGTCAGCACACAAAGGTGAAAGACTCCTGTACACTGAGGATGTTGACCATTCACTAGAGACACAAGAGACCTGTGTCCCTTGAGGCTTCCAGGGTGATTAAGGACGGCTAAGTGGTACATGTCCACCTATAAGTCCACGTACACACATGACGTATGCATATCTAGTAGTGTCCCTCCACATCATCCAGTATGTAAAAGAGGAAAGGGCGACGATGGCCGTGGCTATCCTGTCCCTGCTTCCCATGGCTTGTTGACATGAACCAAGGCAGTCAGGCACCAATAATACATGAAGAGCTGTTCAAAGGCAATTAGGATCAGTTGTCAGGGCCGGGCCCATTAATGAGTGGGAGTGTGGCAGGGGCCGGGGCAGAGGCACAGCGCCGGCGTACGTGGCCGCCCGAGAGTCGATGCACTCTGACAGATCCAGTCCTTACCCTGTCCTCGCCTGGTACAAGCTGATACCAGCCTGTTCCCACGTGGTGCTGCAGTAGCAGCAGCATCAGCAGCAGCGCAGGATAATGTAGTATAGAAAGCATTGGGAAATGACCACTGCAATGGCAGGTCAGCAGGGGGGAAAGGGGGGACGTGTGGGATGGGGTTGGGAGGAACATAATTACCTCCTCTGCCTTCGACCACTTCCCATAAAACTGCCCCCTCGTCAGATTAAAAAGCTGGTCTGATTTGGACACGTTTAGAGGCACAAGTAATCAACTCACATCCGATAGCTCCAGCATCGTCCTAGGACGGAGCAATGAACATGTGTCAACAGGGGGGAGAAAGGGGGAGACGAGTATGCACACATGTTGTGGGTACACACAGACCTGCACACGAGCAAACATTTGTCAACAAATGTTTAGGTACAGATGGCTTGAGATACTATCTGTGTGCTCAATTGCTCATTTTGTTTGTCTACACATACATCTTTATATATTTGCATGTCACAGAATGTGGTTTGAATGCTGCATACCTGTCCCTGTCAGTCAGTCATGAGTCTCTTACAGTGAGTCACCCGTGACTCATTTTAATGACCGAACCAGTTTACCTTGTCGTGCAGCCAGGGCTTATCACAAAGAGCACACAGGTGCATCTGTGCGTCTGTGTGTGTCTTTGTAAGACCTGGCCTCGGGGCATACAGCCCGACATGCCATTGCGCTAAGGCCTTACTGGGTTTGATCAGCGTGTTTCGTGTGTGTCCAGTTCAAGTGAAGACAGTTGACCCCAGTGTTTGGGCAGGATGAGTAAAGCCCACAGAGACAGACTCGGGTGATGTACAGAGACAGGAACTGAATCGATGCTCGCCGGGGAGAAGGCTGTGAGGTGAAGCCCGACTGTCAGTCAAAACCTTTCTGACTCTCTGCAGACAAAAGGTTCAACTCATTGCACACAATTCAGGCATTCAGGAGAGGAAGCAGCCAGCCTGTTCCACTTGTGCCTACAGTGAAATGAAAAGGAAAAACAAATCTGTGTTAACATCCTCCGCTGCAACTGGGAGCAAGTAACTACACGTACGGAAGAGCGCCGTAGTTTTGAGTAGCCTTCAATCTCAAACCGCTGAGCCTTCAAGACCTCATTTTTCATCGTCTCAATTACTCGACAACTGTTCCCCTCCTGGCCCCACCCCTTCCTCCCTGCCTCATCTCCCCTCCTCCTTGGGCGAAAGTGATCATTTGTTCTTTTATTAAAGTTGATAACATCCCTTGCATTGTCTGAGTGTGCACGCTGGAGAGCCGCCCCTACTGTTCTAGCCTCCAGCGCTTCGTATTATTGGTGCATTATTTCACGCATGCCCTCCTCTTTTATCAAGCGCTTTTGAAGTAATGTTAATAGACTAGAAAATTGAGACATTTATGAAGTATGGGCCGTGTTTATGAAAAAATCCATAAAGTATGACAGGGGGAGAGGTGAGATAAAAGCAAGGTTTTAATAGATTATGGCAAACAGGGGAGAGGCGTCAGATGCTGACAGGCACCTCCTCCGAGATCCCTCATATTTTATGGGATTAATTTTGTTATATTAGAAATGAAGTTAAATGTCCTAATTAATCTGTTCGTGCTGCATGAATACCTCCCTGAACGCAGATGCACGCACGCACACACACTGTTTTTTGGCTAATTACTCTTCTGTGGTAATTGAGGTAGATGTATTCTCTAGATGTAGGTTAAGGAAGTTTGGGGAGGTGGGGGGATGTTTGATGTAATGGGGGGCTGCTGAATTGTGCATGTTGGCTCTTTTACAGTAGTGAAACATTCTGGGTGAGAACAACAAACCATAAAACTGAAGCACTTAGCTTAATTTCTGCAATTCATCACTAAAAACCTTTGCTTTCTCACTCGCCACACTAGCTCATTTTTAGCTGTCGACTCTTTGATTGTTCAACATAAAGAACGGCTGCTATCTTCACAAACACATCATGGCCTGTTTGTTCACCTACTACATTTCTAATGGAAAACACTCCGACACATCCGTACGTTTATTTTAAAACACAGATGGCGAACGATAGGTTAGAACGAGTACATTTTGTGGCGTGACACAGCAGTGTCAGATGCATGCCACGTAACCGCAACGTCCATGTTCAACTTTGTTTGGGGATCTTTATCACATTTTATTCAACTGATTCCTTCAATTAATCTGTCAATTATTGTCACAATTAATCTTTCAGTCTGTAAAATGTCAAAAAAAATGTTTCCCAGACCCCCAAAAAATGTTTCTCAGAATGTTTGTCAGAATTCCAACAAGATGAGGACACTTTTACCTATGTTCTACTTTTAGTCCCTCTCTCTGGCCCTACATGGGTGGCCCCAACCTCACTGTGACTCAGCCTGACCTCTGAACTTTTCATCAAGTGGGCCGGACGGAGTTCAGCTCATTGTTTTTAAACATTAAGACTCCCGTGAGAAGATTATTCAAATTCTGCCACCCGCCACAGTACACTCCTCCCTTTTGACGCTAATTGGCAACGTCAGATCCACTTCCCTCCCGATGCCTCACAGTCCACTTTGACAATTTTCAAAATCCAATGCAAATCCTGTCGCCGGCTTGTGCGAGGCGGCCTTCCACAATATTGACTGTCACTCACAATTAGGGGAACGAGGCAAGGGGTTAGTGCTCACCAGCAACCTGAGGCTAGTGCAGTCTGCTCCCAAAACACACCCCGCAGAATCTGATCAGTGAGTATAATTTCCACTGCAAATATCCCAGGGGTGAGCCACTTACCTTAACAGGAAAGAGGAGATGTTTAACAACCATTCAACTGATAGTCTTTCTATTCAGACCCGTTTTGGCTATTGTGTTTGCCTCTGTTAACGCGTCTCTGAAGGGAATGTGACGGAACAGGCAGCATTAATCTAAATAGACGTGGAGAAATCCTGCAGTTTGAGACTCCTGTTGTTAAGTCGGACTTCAGTAAATGATACGTCAATTTTTTTTCCGGTCTGGCATCTCATAAGTGTAATAGTCTGTAATTTGTACAAATGGATTCCTGTTTAAAAACGTGGAACAATGCTGGCTAAAGCAACAAGCTCGTGCTCCTTTTTTTCCGGCTCTTATGTTAATGCAACATAATTGTTTAAAAGCTTCTTCTAAGAAACAACTGACAGACAATGCAGTAATAACTTTTAGTTCTTTTAAAAGCATGCCATTACTTTGCTTTTGTTGTAGTGAGAGAATTTGTTTTTTATTTTTTGAAATAAAAGCCGGATGTCTGAGAGCATCTTTTGTTTTTATTGAATTGATTGATGTAATAAAAGGGTGAAATGTCTCATATCTTAATTAGATTATGCAAATTATGTCCGAAATAAATGACAGAAATTTGCATCAGATCGCTGATAAAAAAAAAAACAAGCAAACAGCAAAACAAAACAATTAGTGGCAAGAACTTTGATACCACTGCACTCATAAATTATATATTACACTGAAAGTAATACATATTATGGTGAATGTAACCTCAACAAAGTGTCAACCAGGTAGGGAACAAACAAAGCATAAATTAAATCACTGTTTTTGTCTTTATAGCTCGCGGCTTTTACCTAAACTACCGGCTTATCATACATTAACATACAATAAACCAAGAGGCCCCCAGCTTTGACATCATAAAGGTTAACTAATTCTTTAAATCAAGTCGGATCTGAATCTGTCAGCTCGCCAGGCCGAGCCGACATTCAGTCAGCATGCCGCTCCCGAGAGCTGAAGCTGAGAGACATGACAAGCCAGGCAGATAGATGAAGAGATGGATGGAGTTTGAAGGTCCAGCATCCATCACATGCCAACCCCTGATGCCGTCCGTCTCTACCTCCACCAGTACCACCCTTTCGCGGGGGAGGCCGACTGCAGTCAAATCCTGCAGGGCCACAGTGGCATGTTCTGTCAGTAGCCATGTGCTGTCTCTCAAACAAATGGACACTTGACAAAAGAAGACGCTGGTCCCGATAGAGATGGACGTTGGTCAGTTTACAGTTGTATTTGACTACAGCGCATTCACACAGTTAGCATTATTACGCTTAACAAACAAGAAAATAAACCAGAGTCATTTATCAAAGGCTACAGTCATTTGCCTCAAAGATCTAATCAAAGCGTACCAGATCAAGGATCCGCACCATATTGTACTCAGTCATAGATACCAGCCACCTAAATACAGCTGATTTAATTCATCAAGATCCATGCATTATTCTCTGAGAAATTAAAATGAAAGAAAATGTCGAAAAACACATTATCTCGTAATGTTTAAGAAAGTGGGAAAAGCAATTTCTAGTCTCTTTATTTGAATCCACATCGAAAAGTCTCTATTCTGGGCCAAAACCCATCCTCCATCCAAGTCTTGTGGAAATCCGTTCAGTAGTTTTTGTGTAATCCTGCTGACAAACCAACCAACCAACGGACACAGGTGAAAACACAGCAACCTTGGCGGAGGTAATCAATCTTTGTGGTAATTAAGCTTTGTGGTTTAATATTTGTTTCAGTGAATACCTAATGCAATATTTACCATTCCCATTAAAAACGCTGACTCCTGTCAAAAACGTAATGAATTGTGACCCAAAACTGTAGGGATGCCATGTCACCAAAAAAGAAATTGCCAATTCTTGCATATCGCTGCTTTAAGATCACACATTCGTCCTTTAATTATTTCAAGTTCAACCCCCCTCCCAACCCCCTTGTGTAGATGGATTCTTCTTTTAATTACTAATTATTTTCCACAGTGAGTGTGGAGGGCTCCAGGTTATTTGGTCTCACACAGAAGCTTTTACTGTCTCTGTTGTAACCAGAGCCGGTCGCCATGGTGTCACACGGCGAGTCACCAAGCAAAATTGTCATTAAGATGGAGTCAACGTGGTACTGGTGAGAGGAGGGGTGGCAATGCATGCTTGCTCACAGCGTGGGGGTAATTGTATCAATATGTAAAAATCTTTAGCTGTACTGAAGAGTTGTTAATACATTTTTGATCAAATTAAGTCACTGTAGCGTGGAGGAGGAGCAGACACACTGAGAGGCGACGCAGGGGTCGTATGAAGCGGCGTGCACCGCTCTGAGCGAGCAAACTCCTCTCATTGTTTTCTCAAATTGCTTTGGATATGAATGATCATTAGAGGAATGAGAGATTAGACGGTTTTCCAGAGGCAACAGTACATGCCCACAGCTGACTTCAATTTCATGTCTCAATGAGACCCCATTGAGGAAATCAAACACTGCTGGCATGTTAAAAGCAAACCTGACTCTGTAGGTTACATCTCAGGAATCCAAACTGCACAAGATCCTCTGAGCTTCAGTGACACACTGCTGAGATATGCCGTCAAGCTCTGAACGAATGGCTAATCCACACATGTTCTCACTCATAGACGGATTTGGCTGCAGGATCAAGGACAGTGTGGAGGAGATGGACACTATCCTTGTTGACAGTACCTTGACAAGTGTAATCCCATATAATACACACTGGGTAAACAAAACGCCAAGCCAACCGTGCAACCGCGGCCCACACTTCCTCTGCTCTGTCTTTGAATTCAGCATTCTTTCTGGGTTTTGAAACAATATGAAAGAAGTTCAATTCGTAGCTTTACAAACAAGTGCAAAAATGGATACACACTGTCCCCTATAAAAGGCATACATATTTACATGTATGCATAAAAGTAGTAATGAGAACAAACTATCACACAAAGCAACAATCACAATCATCTGCACACATTCACCTACACATAAACAGAGACAACACAGACGCACCCAAAGCAAATCACGTAATCTGGGACACTTCAATTGCTTTGTAAGAGTCAAGCACAATAAAGCATCACAAGAAACACAGGCGTGATTCATCATTCACCAAATGAATCCTTGGTGTGCCACCATTAATCCATTACTAACCACCCTCAAGTGATACTATGAATTGCTTTGCAAACAATGACACATAAGAAAATAATGTTCCTTGTTTTGGCACAGGCTCTCAGGCAGGGTTTAAGGGATTAACTGCAATCAGTAGCCACACAAGTAATGTGAAGAACAAGATTGAAACAAACAGAAAATGATCAAGAGAAAAAATGTAATCCGTTGACAAGATTGTAATGTTAAAAACTGATTATCAATGAATAATTGATTAGTTTACACCAAAAATAAACTGTCAACACTCTCAAAGGATAAGCTCACCCAAAAATTCAAATGTAATCATTATCCACTTTTCCCCTTGCCGATGGAAAGGTGGGTGAAGTTTCATAGTCGACAAAACATTTCTAGAGCTTCACAGCAAACCAGCATTGCAACAACTGAAATAGATGGGGAATTGTGTTAAAACAAACAAAGAAAAAAACATAAGATGGCTGCGAAGCCAGGCTAAAAGCGTCCGAAGTGGATGCACAAGCTTGACCGCACATCAAGGGTTTAAATGATGTCTTTTCAAATCAATCAATCAGACAAGCTTTATGGAGTTTTTTGTTGTTGTGGTCCCCAGCTACTTCACTAATTAGGAGAATGCTGCAACACTGTTTTGCTGTGAAGCTCCAGAAATGTTTTGTGGACAACGAAACTTCACCCAACTCTCCATCATCATGGGGGTGAGTTGATAATTACTGAATTTTCATTTTTGGGTGAACTTCTCCTTTAAAAACTCCACTTTCTCCCTGTTGTGGGCCTTGGAGCCTTACCCTGAGTGCCTGGCTGTAGGGCCCGATGTTGGCTGGGGCCCAGTGGGACAGACTCTGGACATGCAGGGCTTCCCTCTGGTGGAAGCAGCCTTCCTCAAGGGGCTCGCTCCAGTCATGGAGCAGGCAGTCCATCTGCAGCAGCTGACCTGCAGGTAGAGGAGCCTGAACACACACCCTACAAGGAAAAGAGGGGGACGAATGCTACAGTAATAAGTCAAATTAAAAATAAATGGTAAATGCTTTGCTATTCTCACCTGGCTGGAGGGTTCATGCCAAAGTGTTTCTTGTAGACTGCGTTGAGTAGAGCAAAGTCTTCCATGCACCTCACATACAGGTGGACCAGGATAATGTCCTTCATTTTCCAGCCTTTGCTGTCCAACTCACCTGGACACAGGAAACACATTATAAGGTAGATCAATTTAGTGTAGCATCATATTTAAATCATTGTAACATAATTTAACCGACCATAGCCTGATCCCATCTTGGCTAAGCTAACTGAAGCATGCTGGGGAAATGCTGTTATGTACCGCATATAATAATACGGGCTGTATAGTCCAAACAAAAAAATTCAATATATCCCAAATGAAATCCAAATCCGTGTTTACACAAGAAAAATTGCAGGCTTGTGACCAAAGGAAGTGCCCCATTTGGCCCGAGCACTAGTTTTGGTTCTTGGAGACTCGTGTTTTTGGTTTACCTCTATAAACTTCTTCTGGTTCTGCATATGTTTTTCTTGTTTGGTTTCCTCATATTTTGAAGTAATTATGAGTTGTATCCTCTACCACTGCAACAAGCAAGGTTGCCAGTAAACAAATACTCATGGAGTCTAAGTCAGTGTACAGGCATTGCTTGTGTAGAAGTGTCGGTGCTATACCTGCCACATATTCAGTTTGTTCAAACAGTTCAGTCATTTGAATGCCATCGTAGTTAAGAGGTGATAGTTTAGAAGTTTGTTTTTTTCTGACACTGAAATCCGTTGAAACTGCTTTAAAGTGGTAATGGTGTTTGTCCCCTTCTATAAAGTGCGGTCTAACACAGCATGTGTGCACATCGTAGGCTTTAGATGCAAACGCAGGCACGAGGGCTCAAAGCAAAAGCCTTTCTCCCTACAATCATTTGAAAGAGCTTCAAGTTTGTTTTTCCTTTGCCAACACGAGCGTCTCAGACTACTTCGCCCTCATACAAAGAGGTTGTTCATTAAATATTAACTTGTTTAATATTGTCTCTGCACTGTGAAGGCTGTTCAGCCGAGCACCACGATAAACATTAAATATGCTTTTCATCTTTCGCTCCTCTTTCTCCATCAAAAAAGAGAAAGAGAGAAAAAAAGAGACTCAGATGCACTGTAAAAGCGTGCACTTTTAAACTTCTGCAGGGCAAAAACGATAACCCACCCAACATGACTGCACTGTCTGAGTGTGTGTGTTTTAAATAAAAGAGGCTTGGTTAATTTGAAGTGCTTGTCCTTGTACGGTGGCCAACTCGCTATAGCATTCTTGTGACGGATGGCGTTTTTGACACACAGGGTTTTGCCTGCTGGGTTGACAAGCACCTTTGAATAAGAAACGACTTCTCAAGCTCTGCCACACCTCCTCGTGTGTCTTTAGCAAACACAGCGAGGAGAAAGAAAGACACCCAAGGGACAAAGAAGTTTTCCCCCGTATGCTTCTCTCCATTTAATTTTTTGGTTCTTGAGTAGGAGGTACAGTAAGCCCTGCAGAATCTTTTTTTACTGAGCTCCTTCAATCACCCCTGGACAAAGGAATTCTGTATCATCTTCCCCTTGATCATATCAAAGATGTAATCTGTATTTGATGGGAGAAAACATGACTTATTAAAGATTGGTTTACTTGTGAATGTCGTTTGTGTGCCTTTTGCTTTTTCAAAGAGGGAAAAAAAAAGAATCTGAAAGAATCTTCAAGTATTACTTTGCAGCAGTGTGAAAGCTGCCTGTGTCTGGCCCTGGATCCCTGGTTCTTGGCTCTGAAGGCCGTTGATGCCAGAGATCCACTGATAGCCTCTGGAGCTCCTTGGTGAGCAGGATGGAGGGAGATCTGCAGGAAGAGATACAGCAACATGAAAAGGGGAGGGTTAGCAGGTTTGGATTTCAACAAGTACGTTGTGCAGTCAGTAGTACAAACGGTTGGTCCAATGCTTGATCAACACTTTTAGAACGTATAAAATAGGCTGTTTATTTCTTCATTTACAACCAGGGAATATGCTGTATGAAGAGCAATTCATGCATAGGTGGTTTATGTCAAAGAAGAAATGAATTCAGAGACTGTCACAAACACGTTGCAGAAATGACAGCTCTTGTCAAACAATCACTCAAAGAACACTAGCATCATGATGCTGGCCGCATGACACAGATTCAGGGACCACACACAACACACAGATATCATCTGACGCGCACACTCGAGCATGCATGTCTGCACGTGCATGTTTCACCATAAATGAATCTCACCGTGGCCCCGCTGACAACTAAGGTCACAATTTGATGTAAATTCTTGCTGGTTGTCTTCAGCTTGATCAGCATATTCCACCTCCTCAGTCATCTTGTCAATGGCGCTCTGGCAAGGACAACTACCATGGGGCAAAGCTCTCGCCACCACATCCTGCAATAAAGCACCACAGGGAATACATCAGGCCAAACGCCCACCAAAGAGCGCAGAGCCTTTTGCAAAGACAGACAAAATGCTGTATAATTAGCCGGCCTTTTCAAATACCCCACTAAGCGGGCTGCGTGTGTGTGTCATTCTTTTTATGACAACGGCCCAGACACACATAACTTCAAGGTGAATGAATATGAAACAACATGCTAACATATTCGCGGCTCAGGCGAGTAGGGAGTGGTGTTTTCTGATACTGTAGATTCAATCATGCTGGCTGTCAGTCAAAACTCATGCCTGGATGGGTGAGACATGTTTTGGATTTCAGTTTTTTTCCTTCTGTTTACTTATACTTTGCCTCTCTACTCTCTTTGCTACTTCTTTAAATAACAAATCATTACCATTCTCTAAGGCATACATATTACCTGCCAAATCCTGCTGGGGCGTCACACATTTGAATACATATTTCATATTTCCTCAACGCCCCCCCCTCACACTCAGTCACCCCCCTCATCTGCTGTCAACCGCATTAGGCCATATGATAATCAAATTAATTATACTTCAGCCCCTCTCTCCTGGCCAGCATGAAAAATAGCTTGACTAGCATTAACGGAGGGCAAATGATGGTGGTCCATCCCCACCCCCTGAGCTCGGTGCAGTTTCCTCTAGTGCTGGTGTCACCGCAGATCTGTCACCCTGACGAGAAGAGCTTCAGAAGGCTGAACCAGGGCAGGTTCTCCCCTGGTTGCCCCCCCCTCCTCCCCTCCTCTCCCCTCGCAGGCCCTGGATCTCCCTGCTCTTCCCCCAGCAACCTAGGGGGGGCTACAGGGGCTGTAGGAGCGTGCGTGTGTGTGTGTTTGTGTGATGGGGGTTGGAAGCAGCGGGAGTGAAAAAATATATAGCTGTAGGGAGTGAGGCTGCAGGGTCAAGGAGGTTGTGGGATGGGGGTATGTTTTCTGTCCATAACAGTCCCAGCCCCCATCACACATGCAGATGCACACGCGGCTACAAACACACACTTTCCTGCACGCAAACAAAATCAAATGTACACATTATTGTGTGAAACACACATGCTTTACCCCAGAGACATGTCGAGCTACAGGCGAGTAGCATCCCTCGGTGTGACCCCCGCTGCAACAAATATAACGGCATGCAAGCAGCACTTCCTGTCGCCAGGAACGCTCATCAGCCAGTAGGTGTCTTATTAAAGCCGACAATTTGAACCAGAGTAATTAAAAGCACCCATAAAATGAGGTCAGCGTCTCTATTGCAGATTTTTTTCACAGTGAACTAAGAATTATAAAGTTGTCTGTTCTTGCAGGGGAAGTGAAGTGTTTTTCAAAGTGTCACCCTTCTTGTCTGCAAAGCCCAATTCAGCTCTTTCTAATATACCAAAAGCCAATTCCTACTGCCTCCCCGCAACTCCCGCCTGTGTCCGCTTAGCCAGCTACCTGAATGCAAAGCGCCTTAATGTGAGCAGACATGTTTATTAAGCTGGGCCTAGTTTCGGGCTGCAGTGAATATTGCAGACGTCAAAGTAGGCCATGTGGGGCTAGAGGAGAGAGAGCGAGGGATGAAGGGAGAGACCGAGAGCGAGAGAGTGCGAGAGAGAGGGAGGCCCTCTGGAGGTCGATCTGAACTCTGCCCCGCAGTGCTGTGTTTCTCTTCTGCTCGACAAAGTTATCAGACACCAAAAGGTTTTGTTCTTGCATTTGTTTTGCCCTCAGAGTGCTTTTAAAGTATCTCGACCCCGCAGCGCTCAAACTTTTGTTGTGAGATGATTGATTCAGCATCGAACGGCGCTGATCTTATTTGTAAAACAAGTTACACTCATGGATTCCTTCAGAAGTTCAACTCACACTGTCTTTGCTCTCGGTGTGCATCCCGGTGAAGCGCAGGTAGCCGACTGGAGCGAAGGCATCTGCTGAGTGGATCACTGTCTCCGCTGCATCACTGAAAACACACAAACACACACGCACACGCACACGCACACACACGCACACACACACACACACACACACACACACAAAAACGTTCACATACAGAAGCAGTAGGGACAAATTCTTGTAAGTTTATTTTGCTTTACTCACATAACTATCTTCCTTTTGAAGAGGGGGCAGTCAAGAGTGAAGGTTTCATATTCACCTCCTTCTCCGCAAATATGAACTCCATACTTCTGGGAGAGCTGATCAGTGAAAACAAAACACCTTATTAAAATACTTGTCACTGTCACTTATCACCCAATGTCCATAATTTCAACTAAAATTTAAATTTATAGTCTAGAAACACAATAGATTGCCATTAGAAATAATACAAGTCTTTCATTACTAGTGTCTTCACGTTCAGTTTAAAACTATCTGATGTTTGACACCAGTTGGGGTGAGGTGGGAAGAAACGAAGTACAGATACTTTGTAACTGTACTTGAGTAGATTTTTCAGGTATCTGTACTTGTATTTATTTTTCTAACTTCTTACTTTTACTCTACATTTGAACACAAATATATGTACCTTCTACTCCTTAAAATTTCAAAACAAAAAGGGAGAAAAGGCGTGTGTGTGTGTCTCGTATCCACAGAGACCCTGCAGCCCTCTGCCTGGATTTTCTTATTTTCTCATTTCTTTGCTGAGCTCGGGATGCTTTACCATCCCAAAATGTCGGCATTTGATGTCCTGGGAATGAGACTCAACAATAAACTATCTTTCTCAAACAAATCCTGCTGATTCTACCTTTAAGTTTAAAAGTCAAATTGTATTATATTTGTATGACGTGAGGTTCAGTTAGCTTTGCGCAGAAATTGACGGTAGAAATGTCCTTCAGAGGGATACTTTTTACTTTTATACTCTAAGTACATTTCAGAGCCTGTACTTTCTTACTTATCTGTACTTCTATTTATTTTCATAAGAATGTATGTACTTTCGCCTCCTCTGCCAGTTTAAATTAAAAATACCCCAAAAAATTTGCGATAAACACTGTGATAAAAATCAGCGATTGTACAAGAATGTGATGGACTATGACTTTAGATATTTCAAAACTTTAAATGACTTTGTACGTGAGCATCAGGTAACCTGACTGTGAAATGGTGTTCATGTAATTATACATGGAAGTGCTGCAGTGTAGAGAGTAAATGGGGAGGCAGAGTATCCGCCAGTCTGTGACCTGTTTCAGATAGGGCTCCATGTCAGCCAGAGGTTTTCCCAAGTGCTTCTCTGGATCCAGGCCTGGCACCCACGTGGGAAACGCAGCACGGGAACATGTGAAACATACACACAGCGATACACAAACGCAGAAATACACACACAGACACACGTGTGGAAAGAGAGGGAGAGAGAGAGAGAGAGGGTTCTGATCAGGAACAGAGAACAGTGATTGAAGATGACAGGCAGGGAGGTTTACGGGCAGTCGCACAAACACACACGTAAACCTGCACCCTGGATCTATTTGTTTGACTTTGCAAGTAGTGTACACAGATCTCTCCGGGTAAGGGCAACAGTTTTCAATTGCTGGCCGCAGACCCCCCACGCCCCCATCACCCCCTCGTCGAGTTCCCTTTGAGAATATAAACTCTGGAAAGAGATCTTGTTTATTTGCCTTTTCCTTCCCCTTCCCCTGAAATGGTGCATGGAAGTGACTCAGAGGCATGGGAGAGAAAAGAAGGAGGGGAGAGGAGGTTGGAGGAGAGCTTTTGTATGAATACCCGGTGGTGCCACGCTCCTAAAATACAAGCTCACTGTCGCTCACTCCCCAGACACAAACAAGTTAAACCAACCAACCAAGTGCACTTGTAGAAAATCAGCCCTTTGTCATACACTACTGCCCTATTAATAAGACATCCAAGCACCATAGCTTTACCCATAGATTAGCACTTTGATCAGTCCAATTTAGAGATTAAGTACAGTACATATTAGCAGGAATAAATGGGTGCACTTAACCAGCGTCCAAGGGTTTTAATCCCAATCTTATCTGTCCCTGATGACACCAAACTCCATCTCACACTATCAACAACAACTAGGTTTTCCTCCATTCTTCGCTGTTCCCGAGAAAAGAAAGAAAACAAAAAGGCCAGGTGATATCTACAAAGAATAGAACAGTTAAAACATAACAGGACGTTAAGGTAAATATGCACACAAGGCAATCTAGATGGATGGATTGATTTTGGGGTGAACTGTCCCTTTAGGGGTCACTGGAGTTGCCTCATTCTCCAGCATTTTCCATTTCCCTGACTTTTGAAGGTAGGGAAGTCAGTTCTTGAGAAAGACAGCTGATTGTTGAGTCTCCTTCCCTGGTCGTCAAATTACAATCTTTTGGGTTGGTTTTCAGCCTGAAATTCTAACCCAAAGCACTGGAACTTGACAACCTGGGAATGAGACTCAACAATCAATTATCTTTCTCCAGAATCGCCTTCCCTATCTTTAACTGATTGACATAATCATTAACAAGTTACTGATGACTTCTATGGAGTGACATGCAGTTGTGACCATAATGCCATAGACAAATTTGCTGAATTGACCCTAATGATAATCTACAAAATCCAATATAGCTCCTCTATTCCGAGGTGTCACGTGGTCCTGTTCATCGGCACGTTCATGTGTTTAATTAAAGGAACAAAGTTAATCGTAATGTGAGAATCTCTCTCCTCTCATGGCCTGACAACCTCAAAGGTTAACGTGTCATCAGCAAGGCCCCATGGGGAGCGATGGATGGGAGGCAGGAGGAGAGTGGAGAGGACGTGGCGGCGGGACGTCGCATCCCATCCCGGGTTCATCTTAATCCCAGCTGTGTCTCTCTCCTCCAGGGCCCCGGTGGTCCAGCACTACGGGGGAGAGACTGAGGGGCCACAGCAGAGTGAGCGAGGGAGGGAGGGAGGAGAGTGTGGAGGGAGAGAATGAGCAGGCCCTTATTCTCTTCCCAGGGGATCTGTGGTCTTAATTAGTGTGAGAATATCTAATCTCAACATCCTCTCATCTTAACCCTGCCACAAAGGTAATAAGGAGGGAGAAAAAAAGCATTAAAATTCAATCCCATTTAAATATCCTCTTTAATTAGTCATGCCTTTTAACAAATTTTAATAATTGGCTCCAAATTGCTGAGGGGATGCCACATTTTTTAATATGTTCATTAACTTCCCTGCTCTTAAATAATATATGATACATGATTTGATATTTACAAGGAGGGACGAGGACGATGGAAATCTGGGAAGACAGGAGTGAGTGATAAAATGATACCAAGATGGCATTAACATGGAGGAATTTCTCGCAAGACCACTTAGCACTTGTACGAGTGTTTTCTTAATTGATGTTCCTGACTGACTTAAGGTTACCGAAACGATTTGGAAACGAAGGATAGGTGGAACGAGCTCGTCTTTGTACAACACATGCTCTTTGAGAAGTCTTTTGAGTGGCCACCAGTGTGAGCCTTCAGCGATCTAACGCCACTCATTTACATGATCTTCACATCTCTGTCTCCTCTGAACCTGTTTTACAACTTGACCTAAACCCAATTACCTAACCTCATTATGCCACATTAAACCCAAATAAGCTCACTAGAAGCTGCCATTAGTCTGCCGCCAGAGACAGCAAGAGCGCACTTTGGAGAGAGAGGACCTTCCTTAAGAGAGACTGAGAGGTATGGCCCTCCTTTAAAAGGGCTTTTTACCTCGTATTATCCTATAAAACTCCAATTAAATTCAGTGAACTTTAAAACCGGGGAGTTCGGTAATGAGGGAGAGCATTTTTTAAAAACCTTGTTGACATTTAGTAGGCTGAAATTAGCCAAGAACAAAAATTTTACCAGGAAAGTGAGAGCCAGTGGGACATTAAACTTAGTTTTTATATTGAAATATGAAAAAAAACAGATGCTTAAAACTTTGTGCGGAACATTATAGGACACAATACAAGTCAACCATATAGCAGAAACCTTACAATAACAAGTGAAATCTGGAAAAGCCTTTGATTCTGCTTGAAAAATTCACTTTTTCAAGTCTTGGACCAAAAGAAAAAGATAAAAAACATTATTCTCCTTCTGAACTCTACAGACAATGCCGCTCTCACTTCCAGCCTTATAAAAGTCAATGGCAATTATTTCCAGAGCACACCTTTGCACTAATTCTTTTTAACGATCATGATTGGCCTTTTCCTACCTCGAAGAAGTTGATTAATTTAAACCCACAGCAGTGCGTTACCTATTTAATTGAAACCGCTTGTGATTTTGCTTACTGAGCCTAATGCTAAATAAAAAGCTGGGAGATTCGAGATACTGTCTGAGCTGAGCTGAGCTGAGCTGAGCGCAGTATCGCAGACATCCGCGGGTTGTCTTAAGATCTGGCGTGCCAGCTGACAGCTCGGCTTTAATCCCTGCCTTCAGAGAGAAAAGGCAGAGAAAATTGGATTCATGATGTGTAACATTTTAGCCTTTAAATGGATGAAATGAGCATCTCCTCCCAAGTAGGTGAGCTGCATCCGCCTTTAAACAACACTCTCAAAGACCCCCGCCAAAACAATAGCTGTTCACTATCACCATATCTTCGCAAGAGAGAGAGAAAGAGAGAGAGAGGGAGAGAGGAATACAGAACGGAGTAGAAGAGGGGAGGGAGGCGGCACCGTACAAAGGATGATAAGATTAAGGTTATATGTGAAATTTGTCAGGCTCTTATCTGAAATTCACCGTCTGTGAACAGAATAATAGGCAGCATGAATTGTGTAGCAATCACATCAAGATGAAATCTTTTCAGTCCAACACATCAAAAAAGGAGAAACCGGGAGTACTTACAATCATGCAGTACATAACTGGAAAAAAAAAACCTGTGCAAATTAATAGATTGTTTGTTTTAGGGACTTCACATGTATGTCCAACGTGTGGCAGGAGATTTTAAAAAAGAGAAACACTTGCTGCCCATCATACTTCAACTGTTTACGACTGCTTCAGCTGAACTTTGACCCCTACACTAACTGCTCAAGAATGTCAATTTGATTGAACTGTCAAGAAAAGGTCGCAGTCAGTGTCTAACAGGTCAGGCAGGTAAAACAGTTGTCTAGGTGCTGAACGTCATGAGTTATTGTGTCATGTACATATTCTTGTTGTGAGTAGGCCCGTCATGAAAACTGCTTTTGTTGGATGATAAACAAATATTAGATAAAGTAAATGAATTGAACACACATACACACACAATCAAAAGAATACGTTAAACGGACTCTTGAACTCTATTAAGAAAAAAATGCATGTAGACACAACAGGCAATATCGAGGCCGGCGAAAATGATAAAGGTCATGCGCGTGTATCGACACGTCAATAAGATATGTACGATAAATCAATAATGTAATTATTGTGACAGGTCTGGTTGTGAGGTGGAAATTTTTAAATAATCTGGATGTGATCAATTTCTTTTAAAAAAGCAAAAGAGGAAGAGCAATGAGGGGTTTAAGGTGCTGAGCATGTAATAACAATCTTGCATGTCATCCTCTGACCTTCTCTCCCCCCTACTGTACCTACAGGATATGCCATCTAACAAAGTCACAAACTTCCCCCAAAATACGTACTTTACAACAAAATTAAGAGTCATGACAACAGAGCTGAAATTAGTATTCTATAAACAGCATTAAATGGCCATTAATTTGTGAAGCGATAATCTTTTCAGTCATTTTATCTGGTACCTGTTTCTCCATGTGAGGATAGCCAAACAAATTTTTTTATTTTCTCTGACTGTAAACTGAAAATATTTGGGTTTTAGAGTGTATACTGGACAAAATAAGTGACGTGTAAGTCTCCTTCGGCTTTAGAGAGCGAGCATTAGTTTTAGCAGTGATTGATTTATGAATTTGGTTCAGATTTTTTGTTATATTTGTTTTAATTTTGATGACCTGACTCAATTTTTGATTGCTTTTCTACAAGCTTTTGAACTGAGTCAACAGAATACAACAGTATAAGCAGCGGGCTAAACATGAGAACACAGTCAATCTTATGCCCTAAAAGCAGAAACGAATAGTCTGTCATTCATTGTAAATGCCCTAAAACCTCCTCAAATGTGTAGGTAGTGACCCAGAGCTTTACTGAGGAACAGAAAACATCAACAATAGATAACACGAGTTGACTGACTGAAATGACTTAACGTTAATTTGGCTTAGGTTAGAGGACAGCTGACTTAATGCCTGCATCTTGCCTTGTTGATCATCCTCCAAAAATATCTTCTGCCTGTTGTTTGTCATATCTATATGCCCTGGAAATATAGCTCAAACATTCCTTTATAGGGTATATGGTCGCAATTGAAAAAACAGGTTGTATTATGTTTCTTTAAAGCAGAAAGAACGCCAATTAGGCTGCCAAATCATTGTCTTCAACAAGACAGAAAGACTTTCAGTACATTTTCTTTAATGTCTCTGAACATTAATTGCTTTTTAAGTGTATATTAAATGATATCCAATGTCCTTAAGTGGGTGAGGGGATCAGTGAAAGCAAATTTGTGACATAAATTCCTAGTCTCACAGCACAAAGGCCCTGTTCGTGTGAAGGGTAGAAGATCATGCAGTGATAAAAGGTTTTCCGGCGTACAGACCTTGATTTCACACATGCCAATTATCTCTGGAGCTGAGGACCAATTAACTGCTGAACCTGTGCCCTCATACACACCTGCACTAATCAATCAATTAACTAATTACATGAATATTTAATACTAGCTTTTTGGAATTGCCAATTACCACGGTTAGCTCAAGCGATATCGCATTATAAAGAGACAGTTTCCCAACAAAAATGTGCATTTCCCTTTGAGGGAAATGCTTTTTTTGCTAATTAGAAGCATTTTGTGACATTCATCGGCTCAGACTCAGATAGTTGAACTTACTTCGCTACACGCAATTTGCCATCTTCAAAGACTAAAATCCTCTTTCTCTCTTTTGTGGTTTAAGGCTGCCATCAGCACGCAAATGAACACTTCCAGAGAATTCACTTAGAGGATCATCCTGCATTTGGACAGCTGTCTTTTCACTACACGGATTTGTCATCAAGGAATATATCCACCCTTAAGAAAGAAAGTCTTTTTTTCCCTTCCTTTATCTATTCACTGCTAATTTCCACCTGTCTTTCTGAGTGCCTAATGAAGGAAAATTAATCTTGAATGACTTCTCACTATTCAGAGCCCACCAAAACCCATTTCATACTACCACAGAGTATCATAAGCCGTTTTGGCTGTCAGTTCTGATGCAGACTTAACCTTTGCCCTGAGAGAGTTGTTTTTTTCTCCTCATGGGTCTGCGCGAGTAAATCCCTCCAAATCTCTCGCTCACTGACACACACACACACACACACACACACGCACGCAAACACCAAAGGCCACCAGGTACGCCCTTCTGTCACCCAATCTCCCCTAAACAGCACACCTCACTGCTCAGACCTGCTCCCACCAAAGCTGCAATTATATGAGTACTGCCTAAAACGCCTCGGGCGCTTGCACCCCTATTCAATTCTCTCCTTTCTAATTACCACCGCCTCGGGACAGGTGAGGAGTCAGGGCTGATAAGATCTTTCCTTTTTACCTGTAGCCAAAACACACATGCACACATACTCACACAAACACCTCCAGTGGGAGGCCAAGGTACACACTCAAAAAGGCACCCGGGGTGATTTTCCTTTCTAATTATAATCTTCCAAAAAATGTTCAGAATTCGCTTTTAGACGACGTTGTGTTTAGAGTAGAAATCTTGGCGGAGGTAGCTGGGTTACCGAGGTGACTGAGGTCTTTAAGGTGTGGTTTCTCTTTATGTGTTATTCCAGAAAGGTAAGCTCGCATTATGATGGTTCAATTAACATTAAATGCAGACTTTCAGATCTTATCTGGTTACATGTGTCATGGAAATAAAAATACATTTTGACTTATAAACAATAATTATAATCCCACAGGAAAAAAAAGGATTCTGATGTCATCCTTCCTCTGACGGGCATCTGACAAGTCATTTTGTTTATTACCAAAAAGTCCTTTATCATGAGACCATTAAAAATGAAAAATGGGTCCAGCAAATAAAGTACCAAAGATGAATGGCTTGACAAGTGCATTCCACGAGAGGCTACTTGAGCAGCGTTGAAAGATACACCGAATATCTCGAATGCTGCTGCTCAGCTCTGCAGGTCATCAGTCAGCCGCGGACCCCTTTTCGACTGATTGCTACCAAAGGTGACAACAAGCACTTAACAGCACGTAAACAGTGTCTACATGATGATCTATCGCCGTGAGTAGTTCGAGACTAAAAAGAACCATTTGTAGCCGTAATTATCATTTATCACTGGCACCGTCAAAAGGGCTCCGGCTGCACTGTCAAGTACATACAGGTAGGGATCTTAACGTCATGTACCTGAGAAAAGAAAATGAAAACTTTTTTTTTTTTTTACTCTCTCCTGTTATTCAGTAATCTGATCTTCCTGTCCTCGGGCTCCAAAACAGGCAGGTAGAGAGCAGGTGACACCACATTAACCTCTTCCCTCAGTGCTGAAGCAGTTGAAAACCGTAAATGAGAGATTTTAATCTTCGCTTCACGGGCCGCGTATTCTGAGCTATGCATAAGCAGAGAATGCAGTGTTTCTCTCACACAATGGCGACATGCGCCGCTTATTGACAGGTTGCATTAATGTGCGGGGCAATCACCTGTGATTATTTCTCAACTGCCAACCCTCCCCTCCTCCCTCCAATACCACTGCGCACTTCCCCTCACGCCTCCTCCCTCTGTGCTTCTTATCTTTTCATATTGTTCTCTGCTTCAATACCTTCGCCGCTGGCACAAGTCTCAACACCGCTGCTAAGCCACGGATTGATGATTAGGGCATTACTCTGCTTGTCTCTCTTTTTCTCTCTGGTTACACCTCTCTCTTTCTCCTCCTCCTCTACCTCACTAATCCAAATTCTGTCCCTTCGATCCTCATGCCAAACACCACTTAACCAACATGGCACCTCAGGAGAAAGTAAAAAGTGAGAGCACATGGGAAGGGGATGTCATATTTCTTGCCAGCTGCCTGAGACACAAAAGAGTGAGACACAAACTCACCAAAGGCAGCAACTTTGATGAGGATAGCATGGAGGTCAGATGATATCATCTCCGAGAGCAGGGACTCTTGGTCTCGGCGCCACAGGTAGGCCAGGGGCTGCAAACCTAGCCGCAAACATCTGGGGAACAGGTGAAGGGCGAGAGGGAGAGGAGTGGGTCGTAGAAAGAAAAGAAGGTTACAAAGCAGTTAATATTGAATATTTGCCAGCTTAAGAACAACATCAAAGCAACCTGAGGTGGGCACCTTCTCCATTTGTGGGAAGGCTGCCACCCTGATGGGACCACAGGACATGCTACCACCTGCCACCACTGCCAGTGGCTTTATTCAAAGACAAGACATACACGAAAACTCCATCGTAAGCTAGTGTGAAACACATCCACGGCAGGTAACCAGAGACATAAAGTCTGCAGCTCAAGAAATGCCTGAGATGCTTATGTGTATGCACCTAGTTTGTATGAGGAGAAACAATAGATGACTGACAACAGGATTTGTTAATAAGAGGAGAGCTTTTGTGCTGCGATGTGTCCAGTCTGTGTAAGTTTAGAACAAGAGAGAACAAAGAGAGAGGACGGAAGGCGATGAAACACAAAGAGAGAAAGAGTAGAACAAGAATAAGAACAACAAAGACATATTCGTATCTGTGTCACACGGAAGGAAAGCATCTCGTCTTTCTGCGAATAAGAAAGATGAGAAAACTGCAATTTTAATATTAACAAAAATCAGGAGACAATTATGAAACTATCAGTTTAATTTCTCCACGTGAAGTTACTGCTCCATAAAAACTGAGCCGCCCTGAGAAAATCAAAGCTAGTCTAAATAAAATGGCATAAACAAAAGTCTGTATGTGTGCGTGTGTGTGTTTAAACAAAACTCAGTCCAAGTTTGGAACACACGCTGAGGTAAAGACTACAGAGGATGTACTCTTTTCCTTCAATGGACCACAGAGTGTGCGTCATTTGAGTTCAGAGGCCTCAACGTAGCGGGTGTGTGTTAGTAAGTGTGTTCTCCATCATGAGTGCGCGCGTGTGTTTGACTTACACGTTTTCCACGCGGACCCTCTGGTAATCGGAGAGAATGGCCCCTACAGACACCGCCTCGACACCCTCCTTTTCCTGTGGGGAGGAAAAAGATGGAGGAAACCACAAAGATGTCATGCTCTTTCCATTATACAGTATGTTACAATGCAACGTGCATTGTAACAGCAACATGACGTCAGCGTCCCATGAGGCCAAACACTCCTTGCGCAGCCTCCAATGGTATCCCAAAGTGTTATCTGAACAAAACCACACAAACACATGTAAACACACACAGACACACAAAGACTAAAACAGACAAAGAAAGCAAATTCCTGACGGCTCTTTCCTTTCATTGGACCGCAATCCTGTGGGGATGTTTACACTCTGGTCCTATCAAGGCCTTCATGGTTCAGCCCATATCCCCTGGAGGTTTGCGGACATGTGAGTGTGTGACTGGAGGCACAACCAGAGGCAGTTCCTGGACCTTATCAGCAGTCTAGAGCGAGCAGGAGATGAGTGTGTCTGGCCGCAGCTTCCATCCTCAACACAACCCGGCTGCAAGACGGTGCCGCAGTGACAACTTGAAGTATCAGTGGAGCCTCGTGTCTGTGAGTGGCATGTATCTTTAATATTGCTGAGGGCTAATCTAATTGCTTTTCATATCATATTCATATTTCAGAAACAGTGAGACAACTATGCACTCGAGAGATACTGACACCGCCCTGAGATGCGTTCAGTCTTCTCTCACGGAAATAAATAATAAAAAAAAAAGATCCGGAGTGACGCACACAAACAAACAGCGGTGCATACTCGCACACAACCCTCCCCCCGCCCCCCATCCCTGCCGTCACGCCCCTCCCCTACAGACACACACCTGCAGATTCATTAGAACATTACATGGGCTGTAATTAGAATGAGAGGCGAGGGTAGAAGCAGTGGAGGGATGCACAAGTCTCCAGTAAATTACCTTGTAGCCATTATCAATTTCCCTGGCTACTGGTCCTTAAGATAACCCCCCCACCCCTCCTTCTCCCTGTGGTCCCTTCCTGCAATTTTTCTCTGCCTGATAAACATGCTGATTAAAGCGAACAGCGTGTAAACCTTTGATACTTTCCTAAATGAAATCCATGCCCTGCCTGGGGCCTGACGCTGCGACGCACTGTGCCTCACACACACACACACACACACAGCTCCACGTAGGCGTGCCAGCTAATCAGATAAAGGATGCTCTGTGTGTGTGTGCGCAGCTACGTGCATGTGTGCAGCAGATGATGTGAGGTATAAAGCCGAAGCTAAACACATACAGACAAATACACAGCTAGAATTTAACTCTTTGACCTGAAGTTAAACACCAGGAGATCTTAACTTGGGATTCAGCACTCAAGTTTTAATATCTCTCCACTGTGTCCAACGCTGGAATATACATTACAGTCAATTCCACTGCCCAGTGACAGTAATTAAGTCAGACTGATAACATTTTAGCCCAGCACAGAGCGAAGGGGGCTGCAGGCAGTGTCATGTAATTCTAGGTAAGCCTCAGGGCCAGCACTCTATTCTAATACAATGATAACCTTTTCCCTAAATACAACTGTCACTTCCTAAAGAGGCATATTAGGAGGTAAAGAGCGGGATAAGGAGAGACGGAGAGAAAGAGGAAAAGAGATGAGAGTGTTGAAGGAGTGCGCTACATCAACACCAATTTGGTCCCTCGGCTTTAAACTTGGCAGGACCAGACTCGGCCTGACAGAATAACAGAGCGTCAGAGCAACAGCAAACAACATCCTCCTCTTGTGTTTCTGTCTCTTCGTCTCACCTTCTCTGACTGCTGCAGGTACTCCAGCCTCAGAGGTTCAGCTCTGCTTTGACCAATTAAATGGCTTCTCTTTTCACTGGCTCTCATTGCATTACATCATGGAGCCCGGGCTTACTCGCCACTAATGACAACAAGACAAATTTCTCACACATTCCCTTGTTTTCAATGGAGACTCCAGCTAGTGGACCTTTTGGCAAACAGCGTTGGAAAATGATTATTCTTGGATGCGGTTATGTTTTCGTCGCTATTATAGCTATCACCAGGAGACAGGCAGGAATGAGGGGGCAGCTAATGCTGCTCTGGACGTGATTTTACAAATTCTAGACATACTTTCTCATCTGCTGTGGGAAAGGTGGGATAAATTATTGTGAAGAAGTGGTACATGTATGTGTAAATCTGAATTGATGGATTTTATGGGATGTGTTTCATGTGTATTCATGATACCATAAAAAATACAAACTTTGATTTTATGGTAGCTGAAAAATTTATCAAAATGGTTTATAGTGGGAATACCTGACAAAGCGACAAGGTAGCTCGTGAAGTACAGTATAATAATAAATAATAATAAAATCTTTATGAGAGCTATCTGGCTAAACGATGTTTTGACTGCATTAAAGGCGGAATCTGGGTAAGAAGCTAACATAACGATAAATCAAGGCAGAGGTCATCAGGACTCTTGTGACCCACGAGCCACTTTTCATCCTTCATGACTGTTGGCACAAGATCCGAAGAAAGCGCTCTTTGCCCGCCCCGATTCCATGTCACTTTTCTTCTTTCAACGTTTAATGACCCTAGCTCATTAAAGGAAGCTTCACCTGATCCAGGACCTGAGGCCCTGCATTAACTCACGCCCAGAGCGGGACTAATTCTGGCGTGGCGTTGTGCAACAGTGCAACCCCCTAGCAGCCCTTTCAGAGGCAGACTAAACAAAGGCCTGGTCTGGCTTCCCCTGTCCTCTCCAGCAGGCAGAAAAGCTATTAATGAGGATCTATGGCCCAGAGCAATGGAAGCCCTCAGTCCCCCCAGCCATGTCCATCAGGGTACTTAGCCCCATGCAGTCATTAACTTCTGTTACTAATTGTCAAATTCATTAAACTAATCCTTCCCCAACATCCGGATGTCTCCCGTGGAAATAGATGGAGAGGGCTGAGTTATTAAGATGTCAGCTGTGGGGAAGATTAAGGCCAGCAGACATGCTCCACAAAGAAACGATACGGCCATTAAACTCTATATCAAGGTAGTGCGTGTGATATACTTTGTAATTATATATACATTCATCTTGGTATGGGAGTAAAAGAGTGGTTCAAATGTATTCACAGTCACAGACATGCCTTCAGTCAAAGATATGTATCTGCCCCAAAGATACATGCACGACAATCATAAAGCAAAGAATTCAGCTTGAGAATGCGCCTATTTTATCAGCTCTCAGCTTAAAGGTACTTACGCACGCCACACACTCAGTCTGGGTAATATTCAACAGTCAAAGCCATTAACAGCAACCAAGGCAATTAGAAAGCCATAAAATATTAAAAATTCAATATTCATATTCATATGGAATACATCAGAACCCTCATTAGCTCTTTCTCAATGGCTGTCACAATGAGGTCTTAATTATACACCCCTAACAATACAAAGCTCCATTTTGCAAAATGGTGGGTTTCCAACATGCCTGCTTCAGCCTGTTCTGACAACTAGGAAGTCGGCGTTGGCAGATCTTGCCTATTAAAAACACAAGGCCACAAATTTCCATTACAAAATCCTCTTTTTTTAATCGAGTCCAAAGTTGTTGACACATACTTTCTATTATATTACTGCCTCCTGTGTGTAGCATGTTCGTGTGTGATGGCAGGGAGGCGGGGAAGAAGACAAAGTGGAGAAATTAATTAAAGTGGTTTGAATGACAGTTTGCTCAAGGGCACCGGGGTACCATCACGAGCTTTCCATCGCCGCATCCGCACTGTCATATCGACACCACCTCTAACCCAACAGCATCCTATCCCTTCCCCCCTTCTCTCCTACACTCCTTCTCCTCGCCATCTCTCTCCCAGAATCCATCAAGTAAGTGACCGGACGCGACATGGTTTTAATGTTCTCTCCATTAGATCAGCTCTGGGCCTGTTGTAATATAATGGGATTGTTCTCCCTGGTTCCCCTACACGGTGGGAACATGGAGAAGGGGGTTGGACCTTGTTGTAGCAGCTCAAGTAGATATGGTACAGGGGATAGGGCCAGCTAGGGTCAAGCGATTGTGTTTAATGTAATGCGGACATAGTCCCGGGGCGTGTTCGGCTGTCCTGACAACTCAGACATGCCAAACTGACAGCAAGCTTAGCATGAGCTTAGTAGGAGGAGACACTGGTTATTTGTTTTAAATCAGCTTCCTCATTACCATTCTGTACGGACAGTTATGCTCCAAGGTGACTCCCAGAGTTGAGGAAGGAATGATAGGATGTGGAAGATGTGCACACAAGGTGCAAGATATAGTTTTGACCAATTAAACTGTTTAGGTTACACCCAATGCTCACAAGATTATACGCTACTTATACGTACTGAGACTAAAACACTATGTACAATGTCTGAGCCGTCAAAATAAAGCAACAAATGGACATGCAAGCTTAGCAAATGTCTTTGTAAAACAAACATCAGCCAAAATCTTGTTCTAAAAGGCTTTCAGAGACATTCCCTTTGGTAAATTGGCGGGGCTGTCTGTTTGAAGGAGCTGTTGAAAGACGGGCTCTTCCTTTGTGCTTGTGGATGGGCTGGCGGGATGACTCACCACGTGTCAGTCCTCGACCATAGAGAGTGGTAGAATAAGAAAAACAAACTGCTCACAAAGCCAGCTGCTCATAAACCTGAATACCCCAACCGGTTCCTGAGATGATGCAGGCCAGAGTCACAAGAAGGGGAGACAGGAAGCAGAATAGGGGAAAGTATTATCCTCCGCTGAGGCCACGATGCAGGTGTGACCAGTCAACAGAGGATATGACATGAGACATTGTCTCATCAGTGCGATGACTGAGGGATGCTTATCAGCCCACAGCAACGAGACGAGTGACAGGCCAGCGTGCACTGATTTGGGCCTGGAGAAGAATGAAAAAGAAGCTTCAGAAATTTTATCCATGGAGGTACAGTACTCCTGCAGCTTTTCATGGCTGAGTTTGTATTTGTACAGCCTGGAGTTTACACACACACACACACACACACACACACACACACACACACACACACACACACACACACACACACACACACACACACACACACACACTTTAGTCTTGGGTAGTGATTCATTTACAATGACAGAGCTGTTTTCAGTGATAGAGCCTGAGCATAAATATGCCATGCCGCACAGCTGGAAAATGTAGAAATTCATCAGGGTTAAAAAGTAGAGAGATTAACGTTTCACGAGTTTCCTCTCAGATATATATGGTTACGTAAACACAGGCCCAGCCAGTCGTCAGGCAGGGAGGGAGAGGGCCTTGGCCAAAGCAAGCACAAAGCCCTAGTTTCATCAGGCCAAGGACGAGGAGGCTTTCCATATCTACACTCATGGAAAACCAAATGTTAGGAAGCAACAGGGAGACATTAGGTTGTTTATCGATGTCCATGAATACTTGCAATTCAAGCAAACTAATTAAGTTATGACTGCCTTTTAAAAACTGCAATATTTTAAATGGTTGTTTCTAGATTAAACAAATTGTCGTTCAATGCCTCTCAGATGATCAACTGACATTTTTTACGATGACAGGAAATCGTGTAACTTCCTCCAAAAACACTCAAGGTCTCGCCTCTTACCATTAAAAGGATAAGGCATTCCAATAAATAAGCATCAGCGGCAGTTTCTGTAGGGCATAAAACAAAGTGATAATCCCAGCTCTGACATTCCCACTTGGCTGAGGTAAAAGCGTCTCAGACAGGAAGCTGCTTCCAGAAAGCGAGTAGGACAGAATCAAAGGAAGAGTTTCACGCCACAGAGAGGTAAACTATGTCAGTTGCTTTTCATGGTCCGTAACAACCACCTAGTCCACGGGGTGTATATGCACGCACATGCATTGACGTCCATGTATATAGACACAGTCACGCAGCGGTCTGAAGACAGACACACACACTCCAAAATGTAAATGTTTTTCTGGTGAGGTCAGGTTCCAGGCTCTTGGCATCTTGGCTCTCCCGTCCTCTCTCCTCCATAGCGCCAACAGACATCATGAAACCCCCCCTTCCCCTCCAATTCTTCCCCAGAGAGAGACGAGAGGAAAATATAGCAATGATGCTGGTTGAACCCACTCTCCAGACTCCAGACAGTGTTTTTCTACGGCTGGTTATGACTTTAGCTGCGGGAGGTGATGGGGCCTGCCACAAATATTTCTTGAGGGGAATGGTTCACAAAACAAAACATAAAAGCCCTCTTAATTTTGGAGTAGATGAATGGCAGGGAGTTGAAAGACTTAGCACTATTGCTCAGATGTCTGAACTGAGACATGCAGTATTGAGCCTGACTAGCTGTTGATACTGGTGAGTTTAAAAGGTTTTTATTACACACCCAGGCTCCCCAGTGGCTTCTGTTTTTCTTAAATGGCTAGATTATCCTTCACACTCTTACACGGGGCCGCAGAGTAAAAACAACTCTCTAGAATCCAAATGGAGAATTATTATAGCTTGTGGTGGCCATTTAAATCTAATCTAGTATTTTAGATTCGCTTGAAATGTGTCTTTAAAAAAAAAAAGAAGAAAGCAGGGAGTGAAAAAAATGATTTTCATCAAGGGTGACAGCGAAGATGTGACAATAGATCTCTGATGATCAAAAGTAGCAGTTGTTTGAAAGGAAAGACAAGTCACTTTAAAGAAAAAGTGACAAAATACACAATGACAAACTGAGAAAAGAAATCAAATTTGGTCAGCCAGGCTTAGAAAATGATCACAGATTCCCCTTAATTTTTAATATCAACAATCAAACAAGAAGAGAAATTATAGTAATACACTTTCCATAATGTTGTATTTACATCAGTGCATAATGGAACATATTAGCCAATATCTCAAATGCAAATAACCCCTAGAAACACGCACAATTCATCCAGCATCAAAATAAAATCAGAAAAAAAAGACTATAAATACACGCACACGTTCTTCGTTGGAACAATGTTCAACCAAGCAGTGGTAGTGGCTCATGCCCTTGGCAAGGCGAGATAAGGCTATCAGCTTCCATCATCGCTAAACAAGATTGAGCAAAGTACATTAAGCAGAAAAATACAAACAAATTACAAAGGCTTGAGGCTAGGCTCTTTATCTAATGTTTGTGGGGGACTGTTAGCGTCAGTTGGAGGGAAATGGGCCTGCATCTAATAGATCCTGTCCCACCACTTCCACACGGCCAGCGAAACAATGCACAGTGCCATTATCTCAGCGCTAATGCTATCCTTCCTCATGTGCAAAACAAGCCTGCAATCTCAACCCCACTGCCACCGTGGCGACCAACATAAATACAAGCGGCCTCAGACCAAAGGAAAAGATAACAATGGCTATCACATAGAGAGGCGACACAGAGATACAGCTGCTTGAAGGAATCTATACTGGCTCATGCTGAAATATAAGTGCAATTCTCTAAATTTGCACCGAAAATGTAATAAAACAAAACTCTCAACAAAGTGATTATCCATCGGTTTAAGACTGGATGTAAGCTACATCCAATAACACCATTTAGAGGTCTCTCTGCACCACAAACCAGCTTCAACATGCTTGCATTAGCTTTGTTATTGATCCGATCTCCTAAACCCTCGCTGTGACCCCAGAGGTCATGATTTATGTATTAAGCAGCTTTTTAAAGAAATCCATTTTCCTGTTGAGCCCCCAATGTACGTCTAATGCTGCACCATGCCGGTAATCAGAGAAGGGCTACGTGTTTGATTTTGACCACCCCTCCCCTTCCTTCGTAGTTCACACCCCTCCTCAGCGACTTGTCTCACAACACCTCAGCTCCCTAATCGATACCACAGAGCTCCTGGTTCAACTGGAGATTCCTCCGCCTGCCTGCCAGCCAGCCAGCCAGCCAGCCTGCCTCTGCCCTCCACCTCCTCCACCGCTCCTTTCTTTCTCCTCTCCCTCCTTTCCTCACAGCAGGATACACCTCCATCAGGGCACTCGCAACAACGCAGTGCCAGGCTTCTGAAGGGTCCGGATGAAAGTGCGACGACAATACAATGGAGACAAAGATGCCAGTAGAAGAAAGAAAGAAGGAGCGAGGGAGAGGAAGGAATGAAAAAGAATGTTTGGACTTGTGGACAGACTGCCTTGCGATCTCAGAGGGCCCCAATCTTGTCTGCTGATGTCGATAATGGAGCGGCGGTAGAGACTGAGGATGAGGGGGGAGTGTGTGTGTGAGTGTGTGTGTGTGTGTGTAATAAAGGTCAAACAGGGAATGGGGGAGGAAGAGGGTGTGTGAGTTTAAGAAGAGGATTATCTCACTAAAAACAAGGTGTTTTAACACACACAAACGGAAAGGAATGTTTCATCTACAAAGGCCTAAAGGTCTCAGCGCGCCTCTCCAAGACTTTTCCCAGACATCTCCAAGAAAAAAAAAAATACTGGCTTGATAAAAAGAAAAGTGAGGGAGGGAGGGAGGGAGGGAGGGTGTTAACTGACCCGCGATATCAGTTATCCGAAAAATAAAAGAACTTGGGAAAAACAGTGTTTCTGAAAAGTCGAATGCATTACAGGATAGGAAATTAGATCTGAAAGTAACATTTCCATCGTTCTCAAAGCCGGGTCCCGGTACGACAGAGATGTCACAGTGCGGCTAATTAGAGCTGGCAGAAAGGAACGTGTGCGTAGATATCATCTATTGTTCCTCATCACTCTAATGAGCTTAAATGTCTTTGTCTTTATTCATCAGCTCAAAGGTTGCAGAGTTGCTGCAATAGAGTCACTATCTTTTTTAATAAATTATCTATTACTACATCAAGTGATTGAAGCTCGAGTTTCGTCGCCCCAAAGCTCGCTGCCATCCGCGCCCTATAGGCTGTGCTGCTTTCAAGGCCCAACATCTATGTGTTGTAAAATGTTGCATCTGCCTAAAATCAGCTTTAAAAATAGCATGTAAAAGCAGGGGCGGGCAATCTGAAAAATGTTTGTATGATTGATTTTGAAGGCATCCACGATCTACATTTCAGGTGAAACTTAGAGATCACAGCATTTAATGTCCTCTTACTTCTGTTTCCAAACTTCACATAACCTCATTAACTAGCAGATCCACGCTATGTGAACACAGCAGTAGAGCGATGTAGGCAACTAGACGGTTGTGCTGACTGAATTAATTACTTCACATAGTTCTTCTTTGAGTTACACAACCCAATCGCAAGGATAAATGTTACCCAAGTACTTTTCTGAAAAACCATAATGTAAATGCAACTTGACAAATGTTTAGTATGTATTTCTCTTTTGTCACAACGCTGTGCTTATTTAGCACAAGGTTTAGGCACAAAAAACACTTGGTTAGAGTGAGGAAAACATCAGAGTTTGGCTTAAAATACCTGTTTTGGTAGCCACAAAAAAGGCTGGAGAGGGTCAAACTTCCCATGAAAAATAGACGACTTTGGTCGCTACAAAAACGGCTAGAGATGGTCTGACTTCCTGGAAAAAAATAGCCAGCTTTGCTTCACACATAACGGCTGGAAATGGTTTGACTTTGGGTGAAAAATAGCCGGCTTTGGTCGCTAAAATAACGTCTGGAGATGGTCCAACTTTTCCTTGTTTGGCAGCCTTGTGGCTTGTAGTAACATCTTATTGTGAAAACTAGAAATTCATAGGCTCTTTCAGTTCTGGCTATAGTCTACATTTAAAAATGGAGAACAAATGCTGATTTTGATTGTAAATCGTCATTGCAATTGAACACATTGCTGTATTAGTTTTTTGACTGCCACCTTTATGTAAAAATATGAAAAGAAACCACTATAAAGCATCTTGAAACAGCTTATACATAAAAACATATACATATACAAAACGTAACTATACTATGTGCAACATCAAGTAGTTTGCAGTTGGATTTGCGCAATGAAAAAGAGTGTGTAGGGGGATGATAGCAGTGACAGCACTTCTTTCTACCGCAGGGTGTTGAATGAGGGGAAACTGGGGCAGAAAAAAGAGAGGCAGAGGTGTGTAAGGAGAACAGAGATAGACCTGTTATCATGTAACAGAGGCCTGATTTGACCTGACCTTGAACACACGAGCGTGCGCGGGCACACACACACACACACACACACAAGCAGGGTCATGGGGCATAAAGAGCCACTGTGTCAGGTCACAGAGCACAGAGAAGAGGATAAAGGACTTGAGGGATGTGATATGACTAATATGAGGGGTTTTGCGGGCCTTCGGGGGGACTGGCGTTACAGCCAGGGGTGACTGACACTGCTGATCTGTATCACACATCAGAGCAGATCACCGCAGAGGAGAGCAGACCGACCAGCACACGCATGAAGTATGGACACGCAACTGACGAAATCCAGTTTGAAATCCAGAATCCACACAAAGATACTTTGACATGAACAAAGATTGTATTTGAATTACAAGCTACAGATCAAAATGTTTCATACCTTTTTACATTATGTTTATATTGCTTGCCTTTGAAGCCTGGCAGAGGACAGATGACGTCATCCGCTTTATGAAAATATACCTTTTACAGCCATAGATGTCCACAAACGAAGCACCCCCCCCCCCGCTGCTGACAAAACTGTTATTCCTCCCCCTCAAAGAGCGGGTTCAAAGATCAGCACCTCGCACGATGGGATGGGGTATGCAGTGGCTTGCATGTCTATCAGGTTACAAACTTCAAAGACAAACTGCCATACACAGCCAGCGATGAGAGCAAAGGAGCCAACGATAGGGCCACATTGTCATTCTGCCATTATCACTACTGCCAGGGGATGGATGGCTCATTTTTTCTATTATAATTGGACTTTTTTTCCCCCTCTATCAACAATGGTTCTGAAGAATATGATCTCCTCCTTTGAGTCTTTTGAATGGCTCCAAACATTCTCCAAGAGAGGCCAAAGTGTAGAGAAGCCTCTTCAGCTTCTGAGACTGATCCGTAGATGGCACTGTTGGCTCATGCTACGGGTCTGTTGCCAGCACTGTGAAAGGAGGAGAAGGAGGGAAAAATATCCACTTAAAACTCATCAACTCCGGATCTGAGAAAAAAAAAAATTCTTTCATCTATGCTCAAGTGTCATTTGCCAAATATAATCTTGTAACTTCTAATTAATTCAAACTGCTAGAAAGAATCTTTCAAAATATCACACTTTCCCCAAACAGAACACATTTTTTTTCATGCTAAAAGTGTTTTTTTTCAGTGAGGGTGATTTAACAGCTCATTATCAGAAGAAGTGTTTTTTTCCCTCTCTTTCTCTCTCTCTCTCTCTCTTTCTCCTTCTTCTATCATTTCCTTCACCAATCAACAACACCACAAACTTTCTGGTGGTAAAATCATAAATAAAAAAAAATTTTGTCAACAAGGCATACGTGTTGGACATGACTAAATATGACCATAATCTATGACTTTTTGAGCTGGGATTTGCGATGCTCTGACTGAATTGAATTGTGCTGATTGGTTGATGAGGTTGTCAATAGTAGAAATACCTTGATACATTTCCGATACAAGTTTAAAATGATTCTATCTCTGTTAATTGCACATACAAAGTAGAATCCAAGTACCGGAGCTATAAAAAAAAAAAAAAACACATCTATGATTAGATTTTTTAACACTGTAACACTGTTACAAATGTCTCAGTTTAAGAATTTAAGTATGAGATAGCGATCCAAATAAAGGCTTTTTAACCTTTTTTTTGCCAGAAGAGTGCTTGGCTTCTTTTTTGAATTATTACAAATGTGTTGGTTGTGTCCAGTCACTTTTTTCTGTACCAGCACGATTAAAGAAAAGTGTCCTATTATGTGTGCCTAAGACTTTTTTTTCTTTTTGCCGTGGTATTGAAATAGGTATTGTTTTTAGAAACTAGGATTATATCAAACTTTATCATTTGGGTATCATGACAGTTTAGATAGTTCCCTTCACAGTGTGGTAAAAAGGGAAAAGACTATTAAGAATGCCAAAAAAGCAACCTCAGCGAGCAGTAACTTGAAAACCAAGATAGAAAGTTGTATTCTTATGGTTGACGTCACTCAGTGAGAGAGAGAGAGAGAGGAAGCCTGTTGTTTATGGTGAAGGTCTGTTGATGGCGGTGAGAGGGGTAAATGGGGAGACGACTGGAGGTCTGCTAGCCCATGAGGGCCCCATGGGGGTCCAGCTGCCCTGATCTATGGCCTGTATGACTGGTGAGGTCAAACCAGAGAAGCCCTGGAAATAGGAAATTAGTAGCCCTTTGCAATTAGAGCCCTGACCACAGGCAGAGTTGGTATGTTGCATCATGCACGAGAGAGATATCCACTATTTGACCGGAAGAGCCCAAAAAGCAGAAATCGGACTGTGTGAATGTTCTCACAAGAAAAACACAAAAAACAAGAGCTTTCTCATGTAGCCGCATGTGTAAAGCTTTCTATTTATACAGAAGACGACAAAGAAAGTCAGGCAGAGGGCGCGAAATGCCCCGAGGCAGGCTGACTGGCCCTTGCCACCCAGGCGGTGTGCGGACATGCGGGGGCCCTGGAGCAGCCCTCAGCTCCGGATGAACATGTCTCCACACAGACCTACAGGAAGAACCAAGCATCCCCCCTCTCCTTCTCTCTCTCTCATTTACACCACGTCAAGCCAACTCCCATCTCAACAACAAACTCCTATCCACCATCCCATAAGAGGCTCTTAAATTTTGATGCTGCAAGCTAAAATGAGAGGTTGTTTGGGGGGTGCAGAGGGGAAAAAGTGTTACACAGGATCAATCCCACACCCTGTTTGCGCTGACAGCAGGGAGAGCTGTTGCTGCTGTTGAAGTGTGCGTCCAGGTAGTTTCCTCATGGCTGCAGGCGGTCAGGTAGCCAGGCGGTGCCAGCGGTGTGTTAAACACACACGCGCTTGTCTCCAACCTGTCAGTCAGCCACCCTGCACCACATCAGACCACCGAGGTCTCATACATAATTTGGCATCAAATGAATATTTTCACAACGTCCTGGCAAAAGTAGTATTTGATGAAATATTAATTTGGTGATTAATTTTTGCATCTGATCTTCTGTCAAGTGAGATAAAAAAAAGGATGGAGTTTGTCCTGTGAAGCCAGTTGTTGAAGGGCACCTCGCTCCAACTTCACACATAAAACTTTCATTAACTGATAGAACAGGCACACTATTTTCCCGGAGTGAGATAAAAGGGAAACTTACTCCACTTTGAAAGTGAAATCAAGACATACCAAATAGGACAGACTAAAAGCACTAACATGGCTTTTTAATCTCCTGAGCAGCTTGATTGCACTTCACAATAGGTGCTAAGGACTGTTAGTGTACAGCTGGCCAGATGAAGCTAGACAAGCTGGGTCTCTTTGAGACAGTGCTGATGGGTTACTAAGTGAATCTGAATCCACAGAGAATGACTTGTAAAACATCTCAACAGTGTGACATATGTCACGAACCCTAGCCGGGATGAGAAGTTTAGTGGTGCTCTGAGAGCTTGTTCACTAGAAAGCAGTCAAGCATAAGTCAGTGGTGGCAAGGAGTCAAAACGATGACTGCTTTTGTATACGCTCAGTGAAGCATTGCAAAAGTGAGTTCACATAATTATGGTGCATTGTATTGAAAATGTGAATAAGTGTCACTCTCTTTTTCAATAACGTGTGAAGAATCAGACATCATGTGTGGAAAAATTTTAAATTATTATGATAAAAAAATATTTATTCCAGATTTATGACCTGATACTGTTATTAATTAAGGTATTCTGTTGATTTTGCTTTGAGTTCTTTGAGGAAGTCTTGCGCAAGTACTCCTGTACACTTTTTATTATGTGTATGGCATGTATATGTAGGCTTTTAATTATGTACATGTATGTATATGCATATATTCTATCTTTTAGATTGAAATATTTTTCAACATGGACATAAATAAAATAAAAATATATAATAATGCAGAAAAAAAAATAGTCCGACCTAAACTTAAATCTTTGTGTGCTGCTGAATGAAAAATATTGATAATTTAGGAATAATGTAAACTTATTGATTGCAAAGCTTGAGTGCACTTACATTCAAAGTATGTTTACTTACATACAAACTATCCTAATTAAAGTCACAATAAGGGCCTTTTCCATTTTAACAGAGATTTTATCATATAGCAAGAAGGAGGCTAACAACATTTGAATTTTGGGCTTAAGTTTGGCAGGAAGACAAATGTGGGATGCCAGTGTTGATTGGTTTCTTCTGTGTGTGTAAATGAAGTTAATCAGCTGTTCGTAAATGTAAAAATGGTGACATTTATGAACACTTGTTGCTATGGGAATTCTCTGGACCTATATGTTCAATATACTGCAGTTTGAATTATATTGTATTGTTCAACAGAATACTTACGTATAAAGTATCACTAATTATGACAATAAATAAACTAGTAAAATGTCTATGTGTGCGTTTGTATTGTGTGTAAGGAAAATAAGAGGGGTCAGGCCAGAGGACCTGGGTTGATAGATAAGATATATACAGCATCATTTATGTGTAAATGTAACAACAAAAGAAAACAAGCAGTAAAATAATAGCTTTCTATAAATAAGTCAAGAACAACAAACCCATCCACTTGCAGTGCTAGAATAATAAAACCTTTTATCTCTCACAATAAATGGGGGCAAGAGAGGCCTACCTTGACGAGGTGCAGCAGCTCATACAGGTCCTCCACCTCATCTCCCTCCGTTTTACTGTAGTTTCTGCTGGTGTCCAGGCTAGAGCCCTGGATGGTGCGTCTATACAGGGGCAGATCCATGGCTTCAGCATACAGCTCTATGGCCTGGTGGCCCACCGTCTGGTACATGTAGCTGTCCAACTCATCTGTGGCATGGAGGAAAAGAAGTTTGAGCCACTGTGAGGTGATGAGATACTGATCATGTGTCTGATAAACAGTAAGAACGAGTATGTCAAGGAATAGTTAAGTGTGAGCAAACAACCAGAAGCTAATTTCAAATGTTAACAAAACTGATGTTGAAACTGACAGATAGGGTATAGGCTATAGGGTCTAGGTCTATGGCTATAGATTTCATCAGACTACATGGCTATGAATCAACCATTTATTACACAACAATACGCTACTGGGACGGCTGGACCTACCGAATAGTTATATTAAGATCCATGTTGTCAGAAACAGCATAACATGTAGCCAATAACGAAAACATATATATGAATATATAAATGAAGCTTTTTCAAACTCAATTCATTACAATTACAATTTTCATTCACTTTATTCTGAAAAGTACCATAATGAAATAAAAGTGTCACTGTGAAAAATGTCAACATGAAATAAAAACAAGGCTTTCAAAATAAAACTTTAATGAAAGAAAAACTCCAACAAACATCAGTCACCTTGAGAATTTCATTTTATTATGTTCTATTGTGTTTCGCATGAATATTTACTTTATTGTGTTTTGTATTATTCACTGACTTATGGACTAGGAATCAAATAGTGCATACTAGATGGTAACACAATTCATAACTTCATATAAATAAAGAAAAAATATCATTATGTAGCCATATTCAGTCATTTAGTGATGTCTTCAATTGTTTTGATTCTTTGACAGATAGTCAAAAACTTCCAACATATTCGCTATACGGTTTAAGGATAAATCAGTTTCATTTTCTATCAATTAAATATTTGATAAATCACCTTATAGTTGCAGCTCTAAGCCACAGCATATCAGATGGCATGCAGCAAACACTCCTGTGGGATTTGGAGTACATAAAGTTCTGCAGTACTTTGTTCATGTGCAGTTCACAGTTTGCTGGTCCGCAGAAGAGCAGGTGGCTGGCCCACATTGCCCAGCTTGCCCCTGTAGATCATAAACCCAGGCAGCACATCTTCCTCACCTGTGTTAGCAGGACGGAGGTTGGCCAGAGCTACGATCTGGTGGCCAGCAGCAACACACTGCATCATGTTGTAGCAGCTGTCTTTGCCCCCACTGAAACACAAAATGAGAAATAGGCGCAGAGGTAAAGCTGCATTTGAATCATTAAGATGCAGAGCTATACATTATCACGGGGTGTGTGTTATGAAGCAGCATTAATATTCAGTGATGATGAACCTGTTTGTGGCTGTACTTTGGCTACTGTACTGAGGATGCTCTATTCCAAAGTGCCACTCTTGTATGGGCTTTTTTCTTTTGTAACTTTTATATGTTTATAGTCGATAACTTTGAACTTTTACAAGAGACATGGTATATTCTGGGTTTAGACACACTCCACGGGCGTAATAAAACACCTTACACTGCATAGGGACAGGTTGTCTTGCATGTCTTCACAGCAGTACATCTGACATGTAGTTAGTTGCATGCTAGCTAAAACAACCGTGACAGATCAGGGAGACAGTTATAACGAAGAAGAGCGTTTACCTTATTAACGCGACCACTTTCATCGTCTTATTTTTCTCTCAAGAGTTTAATGACATCAATGTATTTGCGATAACAGTGCACAAAGTGACAGCTGTGCTCTGCAAACCGGTGCCTGTACACAACAACATGTGAGAGCCAGACTTCCGGGTTGGTAAAGGACCCGTTTATATATCAAGCTGCCTTCAAATATGCCTGATAGAAAATCACTGTCACTGGCATTTTCTCTCTTTCTGTGAATTTTTACATTTAAAAACACACACACACGGCCATAATCAAGTGCAGCATTGACAAGCTGTTCAAAGTAAAGAGTGAAATTATAATAATTGAGATTTTTTTTTAATAAGAATATGAATTAATGCTGTTTACATAACTATGGCTAACTAAAGAAATTAAGGAAACAAACCAGTGACAAAAAAACCTTGAAAAACATACAGAGTTAAAGTGATTAAATTAATACTAATAAATACAAGGACCAATATCAATGAATAAAAGATAAAATCAAATGTTATAAAAATAGATAAATACAAAAAAAATGTAATCTGTCTTTCTTACAACACAACAGCGCACACAAACAACAATGCAGGCAGACCTAGTGGGTACACGTGCGCTGTTTTTATTTTTATTTTGCATGTTAAATTTGAATGAATTGTAAAGCATCAAATTTGAAAGAAACAATTCTTTGACTGTCTTTTTTGTCATTTCAGCCCTATACAGCCACACGAAAACTACATACAAACAGTGCAATAAATACTTATACAGTGCAAAATATATTATTATATTTTAACATATAATATAAGCTAAAACACATTTTACATGTGATGAATTAAAAGTTATGGTGGTTTTACATGTGGTTTTAGGACATTTTGTCACATTTTACATGTGAAAACATGAATCTGAGCTCTCATAAATTCACCTTTCTCAAAGCAAATTTCGCAAACTGCCATTTAAGTACCGTAGAGGCACACCGTTCTGTAATGTAATCAAAGTGGATATGCGGTGTAACTCTAACACTGACACTAACACACATCCTTTGCCTCTATGTGTCTCAAGAGAGGCCCAAAGGTCCATGCACTGGTATTCACACACAGGTTGCACTTTTCCTCTGAGGGAGCCCTATTTTGCTCAGAGGAAAGCCTTTGATGCTCTTTTTGCTCTCTGTTGTTGTGCCAGAGCAGAATAATTGCACTGCTTTTGTGTGCTTCCCTCACCTTCTACCCCTAAGCAGGCTAACGGCAACTGATTTTGTTTGAGTGTACAAAATTGAGAGAGACGTCTCTTCATCCCATCGCTTTTAACTAGGTTGCCTTTTTTGTTTTTGTTTGTTTTTTTTGTTTTATTCATCCTGAATATGTGGTAAAATCTACAACCTGCAGATGAGCACCATTTGCATAGTGGCACAGGCAGTTGAGACTGAGAACAGGGGTTACTTTTCTAATGGATGAATATGCTCTTAATTTACGACATATGTACTGTTAGACTTGATTGGGTTGTTTTGTTAAAAGGTGAGTAAATAATCAAATATCATGATGTCTTAAAATGTCTTAAGAGTATTTTCCTTCATTCCTTGTTCCTTTGTTTCCTTCTTTGTTCAGTATTTATCCATTTCTGGTTGATTCATTATTCTTCTATCGGTTCATGTAGCTACAATAAAAATGTAAACTTCCTTGACTATTTTATTGAGATACTGGGACAGGCAATATTCATCCTCTGTCCCTGGACAGGGGAGCCAAAATAAATCCATGCATCACAACAACAAATAAGAACTACAAATACATTTGTACAATGAATATATCACAAAGTGTTGGAAATTTCATTTGACAGAATGAGTGATATAGTTTTCAAAATGTATCTTTGACATGTGGGGTTTGAAAAATGGCCATGTCTTGGAGAGAGCAGGACACATCCCTCTGGGTCTGGTTGTCCTTCAGTTTTGTAAACTCATTAATATATCACCTATGTTTTCCAATTTTGTGGGTAATACTTTATAATACAGCTTCACTGCCTCTGGTAATTTCCATTAAAGCCCAGGCCGATATGACCAACGCAAATTGCGTCACTTACCAGTTTTAATTTATGTAGTTTATTACCCAGACAAATAAAGAGGTGTGTTGTTCCGGTTTTATTTGTGGCAGCATTTTGCTGACGTAAAAGAGCGTTTTATGTCCGTATTGTTGGTGCGATGGGGATAAAAAGTGTTGATGGATAGCCCAACTGAGACACAGCCAATGGACGTGAATATGAGACGCATAAATATGAAAGCAAGGCAGCGGGAATCAAATGACACCCTTGGCCTTTTCTTAAAGGAGCATGTGCATATGACAGGTGATTTACACAGACACACAAACTAATTTTTGTCGCACAAGGACACAAAAACTTTGGGTGTAATGAGAAACTAAGGCCTCAAATCACACGACGATAAATTGAGTGTCAGAACAGGCCAGCCAAGGTTGCACGCTGAGTGGCCAGAATACAAACACACCCACATATTTCTGGTCCCATCAACAACATGACAAAGCAAGTACATAAGCTGCACAGTACAGAGTGCATTGTGTATACTTCCTTCTAAACAGGAGTGGGTTGTGGGTATTAGCAAAACATTTGCTTGTCATGTGTCTGGAATAAAAGCTCAAAGTTTTTTTAAATGTATTTTCATTGATTAAACATGAAACAGTAAGCAGGCACAACTTTGTTGTTTTAGTATGCTGTAATTTTGGCGCGTATAATGGTATAGATGATAGATGATTTGTAAGTTTGAAACCACTCAGTATTTGTAAGCGTGACACCACTGGATATTTTTAAGACCTCGGTACAATTTCCAGCCATTTTTGTGGCGACAAAAATGGGATATTATTGACATGAAGTCAGGCCATCTGCAGCCATGTTTGTGGTGACAAAACAGGGTGTTTTTAACGAGGCCGTGGGACATCTCCCGCCGTGTTTGTGGCGACATAACCCTAACCAAGTGGTTTTGTGCCTGAACCTAACCAGAACATGGGCACGGCATTGAGAAAAGTTTAAAATTGAACCTAAAGAAAGGTAAACTTTTAACTAATTCTTATTCTGCCGACTGTGTTGTCAAACTACTACAATTCTGTATGATTTTCTGTCAAAGAGATGCTAAATAATAACGACTGAGGCAAACATGTGCTACTGGACTCCAGTAGCAAAATTAGAACATTTAATTTCCTGAGCCTTTTTTCTCTGACTCAAAGGAACAAGAGCAACAAAGTTTATCTGAATTTCCTCTCATCTAAGTGAACATTAGCAACTGATGTCAAACAGAACTTTCTGCTACAGCTCAAGCCAATGTACAATTCTTACTCTGACTTTATGCTGAACACAAATTGGATTTGAATTTAACTGTAATTTGAAGTTTCAGCTGAGCCACAAATATGAAGCAGGGGATACAGAGGATGCGGTGCCAAATTAAGATGTTTGACTGGAACATCTGGCAGTCCAGTTCTTTTTCCTGGACCTTACAGTGTGCATCAATGTCTACCCAAATGTCAGAGGTTTATGTTAAAAAAAGCACAAAAAATGTATTCTTTCTTAGCCATATGTAGTGAGCAAAAACAGAAAACTCATGCGAAATATAAATGAAGTTCAATGAGAGCTGATGACAGCTAAATGTTATCTCAGAACAGTGATAAATTTGCACTCAAGTGAGTGGCTGAAAGCAGTCCTGTGTATTCTTAACTCTATTCCACTCTGGTGTTGCCTCCATCAGGGGCTCATTTTCCAAAGAACTATCAACATAATGATACCTCTTTAGGGCCTAACCACATCCAAATCAGTTAGTAAACAACCCAAACGGGGATCTGTACACATTTTTACAGACAATTAACTGTTATCACGAGGGGCCCAAATGGATTAGTAGGCTCATTAATGTCTGAGGCTAATCGGTCCTTGATTGGAAATGTGGGAGAATGTGAAATAAAGTCGTGGTTTGATCCAAATTGTGTTTGATCATGGCAACGTCTTTAACAACAGCCCCAGTCTGCAAACAGTAATTGAGTTTTTTTTTTCCCTCTAAATCCCTCAATTGAAAATCTGGCTTTTACCCTTGTTCCATTTGGCGTCTAAACTACATAAAGCATTAAAATGGATGAAATATGTTTTGCCTCCTAAGCTGCTGCTCTTTTGTGAAAGCCCTGAGATCATTTTGCTGATAACTATTATTTGGTCTTCAAAATAATAAATATCTTTGGTTAGGAAAAGTGGTGCTGATTCAGTGCTGCCTGTATTTATATTGCATATTTTCATCCAACGTTAATTGATTTGGCAGCCATTTAATTAAGGGTTTTACAATATTTCACATCCCTAATATATGATGACAGTGAAAAATAGATTGAAATGGAAAAAGAGTCATACTGTACAATCACTACAATCAAACAATCTATTATGTTGCTGAAGGGTCTGCATTGTTTTTCATGAAAATAATTTAATAGCAACAATATGGGTTTTGAAGAAAGTCCAAGCAAGTTAAGAAATGTGGTCTTAATATGTGGACAATTTTATTATTATTAAACAAAGACAGCCATGACACTGGGGGCACACGATGCTCAGAGCTAAATGCTACTATCAGCATGCTAACATGCTGATGTTTAGCAGGTATAATGGTATAAACACATATTACAGCTGTGGCTGACTGACCTACCATCTGACAGGCTGGTAAAACTCTTCATTTAACCATGTTTAATCTGGAGAAATAAATATACACAACATATGTAAGTGAGAGGCTCAAAACGGATTTCTGCATGAATCAAGATTTTCAAAATAAATAAAACAGTCAGTCTGACCTCTCCAACTCTGCAGGAAAAGAGACTTTCCAACGTTCAAAAGACTCAGCCAACCATCCATAAGTACAAATGTAATATCCTGAATACTTCTCCTTGATTTGAAATTGTCTTGCCCTGCTTCTAGCATCCTCAAATCAAATTATGGTTTCAGTGGTTGAGCCCTGTGAAGCTGCAGCCAAGAGGATGTGGTCCATTAAAGTACGCCACCATTCCACTAATTATGAAGCAGCCAAAGCAAAGCTGCACGCACTGCTATCACCTGGCCCTGCTGCCAAATACATACAGGATCTTTAGTCTAATGGTTTACAGAGACAGTAATTCAAACCGCTCGACATTTAGCCTCCAAGCCCTGTAATATACACTATATACTTAAAATAAAAAAGTTATATGTACCTGTCTCTACGGGCAAACCATCATAAACAAGCCCTACTAATATCTATATATGTCTTAAATAAAATCCTCAGAATAATAAATGTATGAACATATCATATAATCATTTCTAGACAAAACAAACTAAAGAGATGATAATTATTTTTCTTTCCATGCATCTTCATTCATCAAACGCATTTAAAGGATCAATTCTGGCTTTGGCTTTGTAAATAAATGCTGTAACTGAGCTGACTAAGTATTACAATGGTGAAAATACTTTGTAATCTGTAAATTGTCTGGCGGGATGCTGTAATTAGCTCGTCTGCTCTCTGACATACAATCCTCGGACAGTTTCCCCTCGCAGCCGACAAATACAATCCTAATCCAGGAAATAGCCTGCAATCAGAATATTGGAGTTGACATCAGAGGTAGCCACAGAGGCGATTCCCACACACCCCTCCCATAGCTTCAAAGGTCTTCCTGGGCCTGTTACGGGTTTCCCTCGTGATGAAGTGTGACACTCCACAAACACAAAAGCCCCAGCCCTCTCGCGGGTCTGCTTTGCTTTTCTTGGAACGCTCCAGTCTGACCAACGCCAAGTCAACTTGGCGGTTGTCAAAACAGGCCCCATATCTCTGAAGAGTGTGTGTGTGCGTGTTGTCTGTGTGGTAATGTGTTGAGCGTGTGTAGATAGCTTGTCAGAGTCACAGGGCCCTGTCTGCGTGTGAGTGCTGTCTGTGTGTGTGGGTATGTGTGTGTTTGTTTCCACCTTGAAATGATGTCATGTGCACCCATAATCAAAGCCACCACCTGGTTGTCTGTGGGAGTTGCTGGTTTGCCAAAACCCTCCGCATAAGGTCTCAGGAGACAAATGATTTAGTAATGTTGTTGTTTTTCCCCTCCATTTTCCCCTCCATCTGAAGATCAAACATCATCATCACCACAACATTTGAGCTGCAGATTAGTTTACCTTTTTTTTTGGTTATTTCTTGATAGAGCCATCCTAAAACATTCTGGTTTTGATTTTGTTTCCTTTATTTTTTAAGCTAAATCACTTGTCTCTCCTTTCATTTTCTATCCATCTCCCCCTCTTTCCTCCTCTACCCCCACTTTTTCTTTCATCCATCCACCTACCCTCCTCAGCGGTCAGTTTTTTTTTCCTGCAGTAAGACGTCACCTGTGCTGAATGGCTGGCCACAGCTAAGCCAGGCCAGCAGACTGCCTGCCAGAACACAGCGAGCCCGGGTCTGCCATTTGTCTTGTGGTTTTTGAGTTGGGGATATTTGTCTAACGTGCTGTCCAATGTCAACACTGGCTCTAAATACCCCTGCTGCTGCACGAAGTGGGCTTCCTTAGGGAGGATAAGGATTAATGCTGGGTTGGAGATGAAATAGAGGGAGAGGAGGAGGAGGACAGAGCAGGGATGAGCATTGAGAAAAGGGATTGATCAAGGCAGGCACTGTGTGTGTTGATGACAAGCGGAGGAGAAGGATGAAAAGAAAGACGCATTCAGCAGTGGATTTGTGGAGTTATCTTCCTCAATAAGGTAACACTTTGTATAATAAAAGCATTTCCATATAGAAAAGTTTCTTAAAATAAACCATTTTCCCTACACTTCCCAGCCACAGTATGCACACAGAGGGTTAACCGTTTTAGAGCCGTGACAGGCCCCGTGTGAAAGATAGCCTCCGATCATTCAGAACCATTTCTAAACCTGTGACTAACCATAAATAACAAACAAAATCCAAGGCCTCCCACCAGCATTAACACCGGCAGCGCCAGATGAGAAACTGTCGGCTAGATAGGAGATGACCTCAAGTTTACGGCCTAAAACCTGTTGATCCTGAGCAATTGATTGTCACCAGTATGAGAGAGCCCCCGCCTCCATCAATCCCCCCGCCACCGTCTCAGCAAGAACGAGATGAATTCTCGAGGCGATTCTGCCATGAGAAGCACATCAGTGGCCTCTGCCTTCTCTTTTATGAGGCGAATTCCATACACTGGGCCCAATATTCCCGGTTACTGGAGTCTGGTGATTAAAGTGTATAAAAAAGGGGGCAGCACCACTAAAAGGCAGTGATTTAGTGAGCTGTCACCCCAGTTCAGGCGGGGCAACAAGTTCAAGTCCCAGCAGGAGGGTTGTAATGAAAATGAAACAAGGAACGAGACGGTGTTAGGGAGGAGAGGTTGGAGGGCCGGAGGGTCAAAGGGTGGTGAAGGGGTAGGGGGCGCGAGTGGGACGGGGTCATCTGGAGGGTGATGATGATGATGATAGTGGTGCATCGATTCAGATTTTCAGTTTGTGGATCTGGGTAAACATCATCTTTCTGTCTGCTGATTACAAATAAAGTAGAGATGATGTTTAAAGAATGCCATAAGTTTAAAGATTGATTTCCTACCTCTGGTGAGCCATTGAGGTCCATTTATTTCACTGTGGTATGAAAACAAACAATCCCTGTGAACAAATCATCATCATATGACATTGCCTGGTTTGAAGACTTTACCAGATGGTTTGAATTTAAAGGGTCACTCCACCAATTTGACACATTAAGTGTGTTTACAGGTCTTGGGGGGTACTACTGCATATGTAAAAGAAATAGTATAAAGCGCCGCAGGACAAAACTGCATGTAAACTTCAGTGATGCAACTCAGTGGCTAAGTTGCATTGTGGGTAATGTAGGCGCCAGGTTAAAATGAGTCACTCTAAAAATCGTATGTTGTGCTTTAGAATATGGCCTGCAAATGAAGTAAATAATGTGAGATCTGTTGTTACATCTCAGTTTTTTAAAATGTGCAAAACACAAAGTGGAAAAACTAAAATTCTCCATTATATATTGTGTTTCTGTGCTGGACCATTTCTTGGCTGGTTCCCTGATAACTGCTTTAAAAGAGTTAGAGGGCACATTTTCTACATTTAGACAAGATAGCTGTTTCCCCTCGTTTTCAGTCTTCATGCTAAGCTAAGTTAAGCTAACCAGCTGCTGGCTCCAGCTGGCTTCAGTTACATATCTACTGTACAGCCGTGAGAATGGCACTAATCTTCTCATCTAAGTGTCAGCAAAAAAACATAAATGGGCGTATCCCGAAATTTTGAACTTTTTCAAGTTTTCAGTCATCTAGGCCCTGATACATGTTAAGATCTACTGTGTGAGGTTACTGGTGTGAGGGAGTTAACAGACATACAATGTCCTAGACCGAAAAGGAGGGATTACTGAGTCCCTAACCTTCCACTAACCTCGTCCCGACCTTGTAAAAACCCTGACCCCATCATTTCCACCCTTACAGGATTCATCTGCTGGCTGGACTGCCTGCCTCTCATCTGTGGGAGTGGGGTTAGATGCCTTCAAGTACCAGCCAGCTATAAAAGACACATCCTGATGGGCCTTCCTCTGTTGTGTTTAATAGCTGTCCCCCCCACCAGCCCCCCTCCACACACCCCCCCACCTCCCCCATCCTGACCTTCGCCACCACACCCACCCTCAGCCTCTGCGTCGCTGGCCCTTGGCTAACCCCTCGTATCCAAGGTTCAGGGTCAGGGCAGCAGACTCCCAGCCAGTTGGGCGGTTGCCCAGAGGAGCTGATGCAGGAGAGACGTAAGAGACCCAGGGACCCCTCTGATGTTCCCGAGAGTTTCCAAAGAGGGAGAGGCTGCGGTGTGTTTACAACATTTTTAATTTAAGGAGGGAAGGAGCGACGCACAGGCTTACACAGAGCATGACGAAAGAGCGCTACAGTGTATAAATAAGTGTCACGTAAAGAAGAGGAATGTGGTTCTTTCATTGCAGTCAAACAGCTGAATGAGGACAGATAAAAGACTGACATGCGCATTATTTTTTTCATTGATGCAGGCCAAGGAATAAAACCCAATTATTTTTTAAAGTGTGCACGAACTGTCTTTAAATCAAATGTTGTGTTCTTAAAACAAGGGTAGGTAATGTAGTTTAGAAGCATTTCTTGTTAGATTTGTACCCGCCTAACCACGCACACTCATCTTGTGCACTCCACAAGGCTCGTTGGATAGAATGCTAAAGCTACTAGAGAGCTAGTCACACGAGAATTGCAGAGAACGTGCAGTCGCAATTTCAGAATGCTAACATGCTAGCTTTACAGCTGTGAGTAGCCATGTTTGTCACTTACGTTCATTATGTTAATGTTAGGTGGTTTGTTACATGCGAATGACACATCAGGTAGTTGGATACAGTTAGCGATGACAACGTTGTGCTGCGCTCCTTATGGGGAAGTGGCCATGGAGGGAGGGTGTTTTCTTTGGCTGGATACTTGAAAACATTACCAACCCCAGCTTTAAGTGACCAGCTTTAAGATTACTGACCAGTTGGAGACAAAATAATTAAAATAGATAGAAGTGTTTTACAGAAAGCATCTAACCTGGATTGCATTTCTCTTTCTATGAATTTTGAAAATTAAACCAATTCCATGGACTGCGAATGCTCATTTCTACTTAAGGAAGTCTCTTCCGGCCTTGAGAACACTGATTCAAGAGCCTGGTATCTGCTGCTTCCTGTAACAGGACAAACCTCTTGCATTTTTAGTTGACTTGCGTGTGAATCATTGACATGATCAATTTACGTCCGTACTTTGGTTTCCTGCGGATATGAAATAGCATTCAGCTGTTCTTCCCTCTTCTAGCACACTTATTTCCTAAGCAACTGTGATTGCACAGTGGACCAACACAATGGATGTAACTCTGTTAGGGAATGGATTTCACAGTAAAGACAACCATGATACAAACAATACATGTAACAACGACAAAGCCAACTTCCTGAAATGGATTCTTTGGAATAACAAATGTTGGCTGCTTATGGCTCTCTGATGGCTTCATTTTTCATTCGGCATAACTTGCTAATTTTTACTGCTCAATGTCCTCCACTCAGCCCGTGTCACTAAGTCATAAGCATGCTGCTCCCGGCTGATATATGGGTCTGCACGATGATGTCAGCGAAAAACACTTTCAATAATTGCTATGATTAATATTCTCAACCGTCCAACACCTTCCCTTCTCCATCCAGCCACACATCTCCTGCGAGGTTCATCTATCAGTCTGCTCTCAAACTGTTTAGGTCCTCCGAGTGATGCATGGCGCGCTGCCAACCCTGTGTTCCAATGCAAACTATTTACATTCATTCAAATCATGAGTCGATGAGCCTCCGGTGCAGAAAATTAGCATGAGTTAAAGGGGTCGAAAGAGGGAGAGGATCAGAGTATTTATTTTTTAATTGTTTCAACTTTGTTTCAACATTATGCAATAAAGGGAAATTTTCCCTGCGCGTCAGTTGGAATGATGACGTCAAAACTCATTTTGTTTTGTCTTCTTTTCAAAACACTTCACTATTAATTATTAAGTGATTAAATGTGACTATTAAGTGTTTATCCACATTTACCCTGTCCATGTGCATGTCATTGATGTCCTCCAGCTGGCTGCACTGTCTGGAATGTGTGTCGAGCTCTCACAGGACGGGTTTCCTCTCGGCCTGCACTCTAATTGTTTAGGAGGAAAAAGGTGAAACAGATATGTATAAACAGCGGAGGTCTTCCAGAAAGTCTGGAGAGGCATAGAGGGCCTGGGACAGTAGCTGACCTGTCATATTCAGCGTTCACACTGAGGAGTCAGGGCTGCCATATTCTGTCTAGTGGCGTCAGTGAAAATAAACTCTCGCTTCCTCAATGTTGATGGACAAATTTATATTCCAGTGGGAAACACTTCTCATACATGCTGGCTTTGAACAAGTCAGGCTGTCCAGAGTGCATACAGTCATAGAACAGATAATACAGTAGCGTATACAGAAGATCATTGTGACTTGTCCGTCAGTCAATGAAATGCAGCCAGTCCAAATTTATGCTTCAAGTAGTTTACAGTAAATAAAAACCCTTCTGTTCTCTCTCAGTCCAAACAACAGCTATAAATGGACTAGGAAGAAAACTTGTATTAGAAAACACAACAATTTTACCGACATTGGTATAAGCTGGGCAGCTCTATTTCTAGTGCTGTAAAAAGTAGCTACGGTGGCCATGAGGGTCAAAACACAACACCATTTCAGAAAATATAACAGCAAACAGGGAGAGGGCCCCACCTGTTCCATAATTTGAAATGTACTTTTCTGAAATGAGGTTGAGTTTTGACCCTCAGGGCCACCGTAAGTACATCAAAATTGTACTTAAAAGTACAGTACTTGAGTAGATGTACTTAGTTACATTCCATCACTGCCAAACAACAGTTATAAAAGGACCAGGAAGACTTGTATTACAGAGAACCAAACCATTTCACAGATATTTGTACAACTAGCTGATACTGTCTTCGTGGTCCTATATCCAAAAACCTATTAAAAAATTATTTATTTTTTAAAAAAAAAGAAAAAGATATCTTAAATGTAGATTTCCTTCATCCTTACGATTATATTCTATGCTTTGTGTATGCAGGTACATAATATATATTATGTGTGCGGTCATGTAACACCTGCTTAAAGAAACATTTACATATGCCTTATGTCTTAACCTGTGCCCATAGCGATATGTTCAATATAAAGTGACTTCACACCTGATATGTAGGCTATGTAGCTGTATTCAGGATATGTGTATGCATTTTCTTTGTCCATGTAATCTGTTTTCGACTCATTCTGTCTTCCATGTGTGTCTGTCTGTCTCTCTGTCTCGCACTGTACTGGCTCATGCAGCACTTCATTGTCGTTGTGTATAATCATTAAAGAGAAATATGGTCATTGCTGGGAATACGCCTGCTCCCTGTATGAATGCGATCTTGAGACAGTGATGTTCAGTGTAACAAATTGATAGGAGTCAATTAAGCATCTATTATTAACCTCCTATGGTTCACTGTCAATTATCTGTCCCATTAACTCTGTAATACTGTACGCAGTATGTGTTTAACACTGAGGAGATCCAACGTGGCTCATATCTAATCTGCACTTATGAAAAAAAGAGCAGAAATGATGACTTTTAATGTCAATTCAATTTAATTAGATTTAATGAAATGGTTAAGGTCATTTATACCTCTGTTCCTCGGCTCTGAGATGATTTATAGTAATAATAAGGTGCGCTTATATAGATTAGTCATAAATTCCCCACACTTGTTCTACAGTCTTAAAGTCAAGGCACAAAGATGGTTTTTCTGCGATGATTACCATATTAAAGATAATATTACTGTCCACTTCAGGCATGGTACAGAATTACTTATATCTATTTAAAGACATGGAAAAATTTGGAGAAAGACATTTCTTAAAAAATAAATGATCTTTTTCTCTTTGACTGGTTAAAAGCACCAGAGAAAAGATAATCACCCCCACATGGAAATTATCTATATTTATCACATGTGCCTAACCATTTCTTCCATGTTGCTTCATGTCTGTGTTACATGAGTCCAATTCCTGTCATGTCCCTCTTGATGTTCATCAGCAAACCGCTGCTCTTGTAACAGGAAATCATTCTACTGCTGTACTCACTGGCTCCTATTTACACAAACTCCCCCAAAACACTTAAGACAGGATATTTGATTGTGAGAAGTCTTTTCCATGTTGTTTTCCCAGAGCTGGCCGTCACCCTGGGTTAAGCCATAAACACATGAAACACACAACTCACAGCGCTGCTTACATTGTAGAAAAATATTAAAGACCTGCTAGTCATTAGAGACTTGCTTTGCAGTGCTCAGCGGCACCAATTTTGGTCTGACTTTGTTTGATGCCATTGTTTTTGTCTACAATGTACTGAGTCAGTCTTGTGTTATACCTACAGTGTTGAGACACACTGCATCAAGCAAATGAGCTCAGGAAACAGATCACATTGTAAACTATTTGCAGCCGTTAGAATACAGCACCAAACACAATGACATTCAGGCAGCATATTATGCGAAAATTCAATTCTTCTGAGAGTTGGAAAGGAAGCCGTTCTAACCACAGAAATCCCAAATACCAGCTGGCCTGTTGCTGACATGAAACGCAGAGCTGCCAAGCCAGACATGCTGTCATTTGACCCCGCTGAATGGACTGCAACTCACGAGTACACATGGGTCTTGAGTCAGTATCTGGACATCCTCTTGGTGTGTGTGTGAATAGACCAGCAACGTCCCTGTGGCAGAGTCCCTACCAGCCATTTTTGCTAATGGCTCTTCCCTGAGAGATTTACGATCCAGAGACACAGGACAATTAGAGAAAGGGAAACACAAAAGCCCGGAGCTCTCCACAGAAAGATTTACGGTTTACAGAGGTGCTATTTTTGAAATTGAAAGTCTGATTAGAAAGTGCTGATGGTCTGATCCAGTGGAGGACTCAGTCACTCAGTCACATGGACAATGTCAGGTTCATTCAGGTGTCACTTAACTGCTGGCCTCATTACATCCTCTCATGGTCCGTGGTCCTGTGTTGTGACTGACATGTCCTCTTTGTTTGTTCACTGCTGCGTTTCTGACATTAACATAGGCAGATGTAATAAACAATGAGATATATGGCTTGATGGCAGCGCTTGCTCATTACATAGTGTCTCAGATTACTAACTCCCTCCTCTTCCCACACACACACACACACACCACCCCTGCACTCAGGAAGAGAAAGAGGAAACACTTGTAGTCATGTTTCAAGACTCCAAGAACCAAGAGTACTGTAACACAGAGAAAAGATTTGTCTGCATGATAGGGGGAGTATGGAAGCTAATTTTCCAGTAAAGGAAAAAAAAACATGATGAAAACTTAATAGAATAAAAAAATATTTCCAAAGCCAGTCATGATTGCGATACATAGTCCAAATTATGAGATAAAAAGTCAAAATGTAGCATAAAAATTCTAAATCATGGGATAAAAATCACAATTATGGTATAAAATGTCATGATTTTGAGATAAAATGTCTGACACAAAGTCATTATGAGATCATTTTGACTTAACATAAGCATTTTTTGTTATCTTTTTAATTATATATTCACCTTCATTATAGTTATTGGTGGTAATGGGCTTCCATAGGAGAGAGAATTGCTGAGGTGCATAATGAAACCTGCATCTGTTGGATCAAACATAAGCAAGGATCATACAGATTCCTGTAATGACACTTAATCCACAGACGGACTGTACATCTTCCTCCTCTTTCCACAACATATTGCTCAGTGATTGTGCTCTCTGATTGTCCGTGTTTAATGGCAGCCTCCATCTGCCAGCCCTGTGTGTCTGCAGGCTAGCGGCCCGAGGCGCCCCACATTAGGGCCTGTTGGCGCGGGCCCCAGGCGCATTCCGCTTCTGGAAGTGTGATTATTGAGGCCTGATTACAATGTCTGCGACCACGATAACAAACCAACCCTCACTGAGTGCTTGGCAATCTCATTGCAAAACAAAACTGCTGGAGAATTAATGACGCTTCAAACTCGGACAGGTTTTTTAGTGCTGATAATCTGGATCCAGGGTAATTTGCGGCAATTGGTGACATATGGTTTGGTTTTACACTTGATGTCCAGCAACAGATATGAAATCTGTTGGAGTGGGAGTGATATGGCACCACGTAAACAGGAGTTAATTCAGAGGATGTAAACAAAAAATAATAATAAACAAATGTCAAAAAGGAAATTTGAAAGAAAAAAGAAATCAAATGAAAATAAAATAAAGAAAAGGCGAGGAAAATAAAGAAAAAAGGAAAAAGAGGAGCTTACTAAATCAAACAGTCATCAAAACAGCAGTTCAGCTGTCTGGTTTGAGTTTTCCGCAGGATGTCCGTGGGGTGGCTAAAGCACGTCACCGTGGAGACGGAGCCAGAGAACAGAGAGCATGCTGCTTAGTGTTTGACACACACCTGAAAGCCCCCATGTTCTCTCTCTGTAGAAGTGCCTGTGGTGGTCTCCAACTGCCAGCTTGTTTTTGAGGGGTACTCATTGCCTCATCCCTGCCTCCAGGCAAAACTCCATCCCTTTCCCAACCTCCTCTTTTTCTCTTTCACTACTCTCCCCCTCCCCTCACTCATCAACTCCCTCTTTTGCTCAAACTCTCTCTCTTCTTCTTTCTGTTTCTCCATCTCTCCGTCCCCTCAGGGCAGCAGGTTCGGGTAGAAGTCTATTGCAGCGATCAGAGCTGATAACCTGTATTCTGGACAGGCGTGCCACATGGGGCCACACCTTGCCCGAGGATAGGTCCATCCATGCTGGGGGCAACAGAAAGGCACAGGGGCCAGGGGGCTTAGGCCGGGGGCTAGGTCTAGAGTCGGGGCTGGTGAGCTTGAACTGAAGCAGGAGTGGGGAGGGGTAACGGACTGGATGCTGGGACAGCAGCTGCATGAGCCTGAAGGCCAGGGCAGGCGGGAATGGGGCGCAGAGAGGGGTGAGGGGCCGAGATGTGGAGCCAGAAAGAGAGGGAAGGGTCAGGGTTAGTGACAGGGGTCTGCATGGTCCAGCTGAGGCTCTACTGATCCATGGTCGAGTGGAGCTGACAGGTGAGAGAACAGCACCACCCCTAATGATGGCAGCCAAGGCAGGGAGATGTTGGTGCAGGTTGGCGTGCGCTCTTGCACTGTTTGATGGGGAAGGAGCGAGAGGTGGACAGTGATGGAATCAACTGTTAGAGCCTACTGTGTGAAAAGCTTTTGTTTATACTGATGTTTCAAATCAAAGATCAATCGGAGGCCACAGCGTGTCTACACTGCAGCACCATATAATTATCCATCTCACTTCCAAATCCGCAGAAATGCATTTGATAGGCATAATTTGTATTTGCAGTAAAAAATACTGAAAGTCAAGTAGTTCACATTCCTCCGCTTTCCACCATTGACACGGTAATAATGCTGTTTTTATTCACTGAGCTGGCTCCACAGAGTGTGACAACAGGCCATGTGTTCTTCCTCCACTCCAGCCTCGAAAATAGGACTTTCTGTCACTTTCGCAAGAGACCACAAGCTGGAATAGTTGGTCAGACGTGCTGTGTGTAATCATATTTGTGCATTTGTGCATGTCTTTCTGTGCGTGCTTGTTAAATATGTATGTTTGTTGCACAGGCAGGACTTTGTTGCAACGCTCCATCTGCCTGACTGCCTGGACTGGCCTGTCCGTGCCGCCCCGATTTCATCACCTTCCATGGGTTTGGAGGGGTGGCGGGAGTGTGGGTCGATTGCGGGGGGGTGAGGAATGGCGGTGGTGGGGAGCGTACACAAAAAGTCACCCTGAATCTGCCAGCTGATTAATCAAGGGCGATTCGGCGGCAAGCGCAGCCTACCCGCTCCTTCCTGGCTAGTCCGTGTGTATTTATTTAGAGTAACCCGTGGCCAGTCACGCCTGACCTCAAACCATCAGGAGCAGCCACAGTTGCGCCCAAGCATAAACAAAAAATGCGTAATGAAGGTAAGAGGACAGAGGACGGGGTGGGCAAGGAGGGGAGGGGAGAGGAGAGGAGGGAGGGGAGGGGGCAAGGCGAGGCGAGTGGGAGGAGGGAAGGCGCTCTTTCTTTTCTCAGAGATAGGGATCTTGAGCTTCACAGCAGAGCTCATGGGTCCAGACACTGAGCTGAAATAGCCGCCTGTGTCCTGGTGTTTACTTCTCAGCTGACATGGGAAGGGAAATCATTGACCTCTGTCGGAGCAGCCAGGGTCCATCCATCTTGCAGGCGGAAGGTATTTTTTTGCTGGGTATCAAATAGCTGGTGGTGAGGGGGAAAACCTTTCTAAACCATCATAAAGAGTTAATTGGAACTCAATGCTGCACAACTGAAGAGAGATTGGTGAGGGATCAGGGAAAATGATTGCAGTGTACAAACACAAAGTCAAGATTCTATTCTAGTCTATTTCTTTTTCCATGTTTGTATACAACAGTCTCCTCTCAAAAACGCTCCAGTTCACATTGGGGTTAAAAGCATCGAGCCTGATCAATTTCATCATCTTTAGTCGTGATGTAAGTAGCGCGGCAAGCAAGGAGAACAGAAACAAACAAACTCCAAAGATGGAGCCTCTATAGAGAGTTATTGATCGAACATGAAGGTTAGCCAGAAGTCTGAGAAGGTTGGCTCTCAGCGGTCCCACGTGGCGTCGGGAGGCCCAACTCTCTCTGCCTTTAAGAGCGCAGAACACAGGAAAGAACAAACACAGCGGATGGGAGAGAGGAAGGGAAGAACACGTATAACACACTCTTGGCGAGGCTGAGGATGTGCGTTTTGATGGATCACGTGGTCAAGGAAAGGGACTGCTTCATAACTATAATATTGAAATGATATAAAACAGCAAAATATGCTGCAAATCACAAGTAGCACATGTGGTTTACTATTATTGTCTGTGACTGAATTTGCATTTCCAGTCCTCAAAGTTATTTTAAAGGCACATAGGGAGCAGAAGTCAACTCTGACATGAGCAGGTGGCACTTAAGACGCCTGTTTACCAACCTCCTTGTCCTACATGTCTGCCCCTTCGCCTTGTGTTGGTAAGTAATCTGCATGGCACGTGCTGATTGTCCAGGAGAGGCAGAGTGGCATCTCAGGTGAGCAGGTGGAAGCAGGCAACACACCACCTGGTGCTGGGGAAGAGGAGGAAAAGGGGGATAAAAAGAAAGAGAGAGCTCAGCCTCCCAGCACAGCTTGTTGGGTTCTGACCCACCGCAGCCCTCAATCTCTACCAACCCTACCGCCCTCCTTTTTTCCCTCCGCCGTCACATTCAGATCAGCCACACAGCGTCGGCTTGACTGAAGCAGGAAGGGGCCCGTCTCCCGTAGAGGCAAACAGAGGATGGGAGGATGAAGGGAGGGCAGGAGAGAGGGAACATAGCGGTAAACAAAAGCACCTTTTGTCCTGCATCTGTCTGAGCCTGGCATCCTACGGCGTGTGACAGTTAGAGATGCATGTGGTACATTCAGTGATCCCCGACATGGATGTTGAGTCATCCCAGATGGCCGTCACTTTTTCCTCCCCTCTCTCCTTGTCTCTGTTTCTCTTTCACTCTCCCTCTCTCTCTCTATCTCTCCATTGCTGTCGCCACCTCCCATCAGCGAAGGACAGCCATTCCGGTGTGACTTTGAGGAATGGGAACGAACAATTGGGTTAACAGCACAGTGACATAGACTGTATGATAAGAGCGGACAGAGCTTCCGGGTCTGAAAAAGTGAGGCCAATGTGTCTTCAACCTGCGTTCCTACTAATGTCCAGGGGGCTAAACTGGTTGCAAAAAGAAGTCTGAATGTATGTAAGCTTATGAGAAAATGACCCTACCTCTAACTTGATTTATTACCTCAGTAAACAGTTACCTAATGAATTTATTATTTTTATTTGTTATTTCTGGCGCCAAGTAACCAAGATGGTACACTTTTCAGGTAATTAAGATACTTGAGCGTTTCCATTTTCTGTTACATTATACTTCCATTCCACTGCATTCATCTGATATATTTAGTTTCTAGTTGCTTTGCAGACTCTGCAGATTATTCAGTGTCAATACATTTACATGGCTGATAATCAGTCCATCCCACATACAAATCCAGTCAGTTCATTAGATATTTTGCCTCTTAATGTGAATTATGAATTGTTTTTATTTGTGAAACTTATTACAGCAGTGTAATGACGAGCAATTAGAGATCAAATTGAAATCTGAATCAGTTCAGAAACATTGATGTACAGTGTAGAGTTGGAAAGCATAATAAGAATAAAGACAGCATTGGGATATGATGATAGGATTTTTCCTTTTTTAAAAGAATTCAGTTTTTATCTTAATTTTTTGTGTTTTTGTTACTGATGCATTGCAGAAACGTAACATACTGCACGTGAACTGTTGTGTTGCATTTTATCCGACTGAGAGAAATGATATTTAACAACCTGCACATTTCACATCAGAGGGGACAAAGAATGATGATTAACCTCCTCTAATAAAACTTCCAACGTAATTATGCACATGCCAACTGCAAAGAAGCACTCGCCGTCAAAGTTAATACCCCTGACAGCTTCTCACTTCTCGTTGACAAAACATAAAAAAAAAAAGATACATAACCCTTTGACTTTCGACAGTTCGGATGTAGGAGCCGACTTGACAGATGCTATGCTATTCCCCACATCTCGAGATGGGAAAAAATATGAAAATGCATTATTAATTTCACAATGTGGATAGCCAATATTCATAGAGTGCAAAGGAAGAACAGGCAGGCAGGCTGGCGGATGTGCCAGCCAACGAGCAACTCTAACCTTGAGCTTTCACCATCGCTGGTTGACATCTCTGAAAACATGTTCTTTTTTTTTCCAAGTGTGGGTTGTCAGCGGCACTGTCACTGGCAGGGAGAGGCGACGCTAAGTAAAGAAGGACACATGTGGCTCCGTGAGGAGGGGGGGTCTCTGTAAAGTCACTCACAGAGTTCCTGTCACGGTTAAGTAGACAGGTGCTTACTGTTAACACCCCACTAATATCTTTATGCATATTTATGAATCCCCCTCCCTTATAATACGTTGCTCGTTAATGTCACAGCTGCCAAATATTGACTATGACTTTCTTTTAAAAAGCGCATAAATAAAACAGCTTTTAAAGATTCTGACCTGCTTAAATACATCGCTTTTCCTGTCCCTTTGATCAGAAAGCTTTTCATTATTCAAGCCTCCACGCTTCTTTATATTCTGCCACCTCATCTGCTGCAAATATGCAATATATCTTTATTTAGAGTAGCTACCTATCCCTTCATCTACCGTACCTACACTTAATCCTCCCTCTTTCTCTTATGTCTAAGTGTGGTCAGAGACTTCTAAAGTGCTCTCATTATGGGAAAAGTTTGCGAGCAGGGCAAAAACTTGCTGCTGGGTCTCATCAGTGAGAAAGAGGGAAATGGCTTTATAGTCTCTGAGGATTTGTATGCTGATTGCTCCCTAATTCTGACTCCCGCTCTGTAACTGTGCCTTTCTTTTCCCATGAAAACTTGGCCAAGAATTGCAGAGCGCTGCACATGAGAGGAAGAATTTGAGGAGACATGTATGGAACTGGACAAGTTCCTGCTCTGCTGTAAAATCTCAGTTCTGGTTCGGTCAAGTAGTCCCATCAGACAGATTTGCTGTAAGTCTAGTCTCTATAGTGTCTCTTGGGCTCAAACACAGGCCTATGAGCGGGTCAACAGAGCATATGTGAAATTTCTGACTATATTGTGTAGCTCGGATTTGATATATTTTACTTCAAACTGTACTGCACACTGTTGGTTGGTTTGTATTTATCTTACTGACAGTGCTGATGCAGCCTGCTGCAAACAGGAGAAAAGGACTTGAGCATGTATATTTATGTTTGTAGGAACAGGCAGAGAAATGAGTAAAGACATACATATGTATGTAACAGTAACATGTACAGAATATCCAAATTTAAACCACTAAGCTTTTGCATTCTGCTGGGATTCTGATCTGTCCCTTCCTGTCTCTGAGTAAACAAATTAGCCCTTTGGAGCCATGGGTGGGGTCAGAGGTCAAGCCTGACACAGGGAGGCATGGTGTGACAGGCTTAGGCCACTTGGACTTCTCGCCCAAGGAACAGATGTTAGCGGCGGCAGTGTGATTATCGCCACGGCGACCGAGGAACAGGAGCAACGGCCCTTGGATGGATGCTGGTAATTACCCAGGCTCCCCTGGGAAGGAGATGACACGTGCCCGCCACTCTTGGAGATCACAGGGGCGTAATTAAAGCTGCAGTAACAGTTGTTAATAGGGCAGCAAATAAAGGTAGCAGGGGATGAAGGGAAAGAAAAAGCAGGGGAGGGAAGGAAGTAAGGGGGGCATAATGGAGGACTGTCTCTCCTTTGTCCTCTTGTGTTGTTTGTTTTGCACACTGTGACCTTCCTGTAAGGCAATGGATTTAAATGGACAGTTTACTTGAGCAAAAAGAAAGTGAGCTTCACGAAAAAATTTGGGATGAAATCATGATGCATAATTTCTAAAATCAGATTCATTATATATGATTCGTCAAGGCCCAATGCCTTTGTTAATTAAGAATGTCAGCAATAATTTGTGACCAATGATATTATGTTTAGACCGATTCCTACCCTTTAATTTTTTTTCTAAAGTGCACTCTCTCATCTCCACCGGCTAATACGGAGGTGCATTTAAGACTCACACGGATTAGGAAGATCAACACGTCACACCACATTCCTTCAAATCAAATGTTTGGTGACGCTTCAGACTTTTCAAGCGAGAAAGAAAACTTGACAAGATGCGTGCAATTCGCAAAATATGCCGTGCCCCTATGACGTACACAGGCATCACGACTCACTTAAGGGCTCACATGAAGCAGACGTTTGTTAGCAGTAGAACAAGAATGAGGTGGACTTCACTAAAACTTGATATTGTGCCAAAGGAATAATGTGAAGTGCTTATTTTTCAGGTGTAAATGTCATAGTTCATCAAAAAATGCAGGAAGATGTAACAAAAAGCGAGCTTTAATGATGAGCTGATATGATATAAATCAACTCAACTACACTTCTAGGACTGTGGCAAAAATAACAATAGGTTTGCATTATTTAGTTTAGTATTATTATTAATGTATTCTGTTTCTGTTTACTGATCAGTATTCACACTAGAGAAACAATAATGTAAAGTTAAACAAAAAGAGAGAAATACATTTTTCTATATTTTCCGATATTAATCTTTATGCAGACTTCTCAACTTAAAGACTCCACCTCCATCTCAGCAAACTCTTTCTTTAGAGAAACAGTAAAAAACAAATGTCTTTGCGCGTGAAGGCATGCAGAGCTACGGCTTCACGTCCAGCAGCCGCAAAAGAAAGAAAGCTTTACTGTACAACAAAACTGTCACAAAAGTCACCTCAAGACCTCTGCTGGCATGAAATCAGCTAGAAATCTCTTTAAGTGCAGCTGTAGTGTTTGCGAGTGACAGGTATGTTTTTGTCTTGCTCGGCAGTGTGTGATGCCGAAAGTGCCCACGCAGAGCTCTTAAAAGCACCATACAAGACCCCGAGTGTCAGAGCACATTGCCACAGCCTTTTAGAGCCACAAACCCCTCTGACAGCCCCAAAATGGCTTCTCTTGCTTTTTTTGTGCTCCAGTCGGCTTCTTATAAATGACCACATTCAACCCCTGTATGGCACTTGACAGGCCTATGAATTCTTCTTCCTGAAAGGCCTGTGGCGAAAAAGTACACATTGCGCTGGGGTGCAGTGGGAGGGCATTCTGTAAGTGCGCTTAGACTTTGTATGAACAACTTAAATGGTTTTCAGCTTGATGGTAAGTTCTCTTTTGGATGTCAAACAGAGTTGGAAAAAAAAGGTGAAATTGGAACTGGTGGTGGGCAAGTGAGAAGTTGCAAAAACAGTATGGCATTCTGGGTGATTGATCAGACTGATGAAGACTGGAAATGATATAAAGGTCCTTGAAGATCAAACGTCTGGCCAAGGGCAACAATAAGGTTTGCGTAATGGTTTCCCTTATTACATTAAAGCTGTATTTGTAGTCTTGCAACACATGAAGTCGTCATTGTCATGTATGCCTAACCCGCTGTTTTTTGGTGCTCTGGATCTCTGGAGATCTCTCAAGGGGAGTAGAAGAGCAGAGACGGATCAGATGACTGTGGCGATAATGTGCGAGTTTGCCAGTCAGGTCTGTCTTCCACAGCAGAGGGGAGTCCCAGAGAGAATTAGCCATGCTGAGCTTGACACAGAATACCCACCCAGATAAATGGCGAGGCTCTGGCAGGACATATTTTTGGGATTAACTCGCTGACCCAAAAAAGTGATGTCCGCAAAATGAGACCACCGGGGACAGCGGAAGAGAGGCAGCCATTTCTTCAGCTTTTGGAGCCAATGTCAGCCGGTGAACCTCGATCTTTCAATTACTGTCGTTTAGCTCACAAAGAGAAAAGGTCCACCAAGGGTTTTTTGTCCAATGTGAGGCTGCCAATTTATACATAAGGCTAGCCAAAGCAAAGGAATGGATAAAACATCTCTATTATGGTAAAACTAGATATACTATTAGCATATAGCGCTCACGAACCACTTTAAAGGAACAAAGTGGGGTCTATTCACTGTCAGTGATCCTCAAAGCCCTAAATGGAAGGCCACATTTTCTTGTGTCCCGCTTCCTAAACGCATTTTTCATTTGGAAAGACCACCACTGATGTTCTCTTATTCATCGCATCTCTCTCTCCCCAGCACTCTTGCTCTCTGCGGTAACATTCACACATCACACATTGCAAATGTCCGCATGCTCTCCATTTCTTTGAGTGTTGTGTTGTCAGTGTTTCATGACTTATTCACTCATTTTAGCCCACTAAGGACATCAATATTTAATGGGGGTGGAAGCATGTTTTCCCATGGCTTAATAAAGGATGCGGTGTGCATGCACAACACACACACACGCACGCACAGTATGTGAATGCATATGTGAGAGTGTTGTCTGCAGTGTAACAGCTTGTACTCTCTGCTGTCTCTTACTGTGGTGTAGAACAAACCGTGTCAATGGAGTCTTCAAAGTCTAGTTAGGACAAGGACAACACAGGTGATGTCTGTAGTAACTAATGCAGACATTAGTCATTTTAATTGGTATTAAATGCAGCACTTGCAACACTTAAAAATAGCAGATTAACTGGGATTGTGAACCAGTTTTATTTAATTTTAGTTTCTATCTTGGAATTCGTGGTTTATTCTTAAAGGTGCAATATGTAAGAATTAGCTTCTTGTTGAATTCAAACAGGGGGCAGCATTTCAGCAGAGTACCCACTAACTGTAGCAGCCGTTAGCTAGTGAGCTCGACTAATTTTAGTTCATTGTTAAATGTATTTAACTAAAATTCCTGCATATTGCACCTTTAAATTGAATGTCATTAATGTCTTAATTAGTCAGGAAATCTTAAAATTGCCTTCATTTCATTTCACTTATTTCCAACAGTTTAACACTTATTAAAACAATTTATTTCTTGACTGAACCAACTTCCTTTTAAGATTTCTTGTCAAGTAAAATTATCTCCCACATAATTTCACTTGTATTAAGTAGTATTAAGTGATTATGTCCCCCTGCGCTGTTGTTCTTCTTTTCACCATCATCAAAATCCAGCTATAACTTATGAACCACTATCTGCGTTTGATCTAACGCTGGGTTTAGCAAGGTAAATCGATTGCTATAACCTTATGCATTTAAAGGGCAAGCACGACTGCATTAACATACTGTGTTACTTGATTAGCTACCGATCGGTACAGTCCTACAGCTATATCAATTCCACAGTTAACACTCATCAAATCTAATCCTAGCTGGAAATCCCCATGCAGCTCGCTGTCATATCCCGTTGGCAGGTTGCATCTAAACTGATTTGGCAACCTTTTGTCTTCTCTAATCTGGTTAAATCAATAGAAATATTCGCCCTTGATCCGGCAAAGGGGGCCTGGAATCAATATGAATATTGATCAATAAGTGGTATTGGATGCGTTGGGAGGTCAGCCAGTCCTAGTAGGGTCGAGGCTAATCAGTTTAAGCTGCCCGCAGGCAGTAAAATGGGGGCTAAGCGAAGTTTAAGAAGTGACCTGGCCTGCAGAGAGAGTCCTTGGCTCCTTCTGTGTCATGAAAGCTCCCACAGAGAAAGAAGGAGGAATGAAAAAAGGAAAGTTTTATTAAACATGTCAGATCATTTAATGGACTTATGCAACAGTCGCGGAGACTTTCACGCTGCAGTTTAACATCAACATCAACTTCTCGTGAGCTAAGAAAAACGGCAATATTTTTTAATCTCTCTTGTGATGCATTTTCCAGGTAATTTAATGGGCTCATAAATAATTTATTGAACTGAGGACAAAGGAACATTTCCTCAAACCAAGTGACACTGGGTCTCTCAGTTAACCCTCACTGAAAAATCACCAAGCCTTGGGATAAAAAAGTTAATGGAAAGTGAAAATATGATAATACACATTTAGCTATAAAGACCTTAAGAACAACACATAGAAGCTTTTTCTGATCTGATGCCCCTATCAGCGATCATTTGTTTGTGCCTTCCAAAACTGATGAGTGGATACTCCATTTACATTTTGGTTAAGAGCAGGCACAAAAACAACATTGTTAAGTATAGAGAAAGAGCATGGTTCGTATTAAAATACCAATATTTTTAAACCTGGGCCCTTTATTTACATGTTTTGGTGTATGAATGATTTATTTTGACCAAAAGTTTTGGAACCAGTCTAATATAGATCACCCGAGCTGGCAGTTGCAACACGGCTGCAATAGCTGCAATGTAATCCTTTGGGGCAACTCCGCATGTCAAAGTCCACGAAAAGTGCCTGTTTTTGCCACTCACAGGCTGAGGTTGTTATTCTAAATGTCTGACAACAAACAATTTCTACAGAATTAGACCTTTTGAAAAATAAGTTTTGGAACCAGAAGAAAAAATTATTGCTGGCAGTTCGTCTAAGTAACCTCCAAACTTCTTTCTCCAACTCTGACTCGCATTTCTTCCTGCAACAACTTCCCTCTCGCAAGACTTTAGAGCGAGACTTCTCCTCGAGCCGGTCTTGTGTTTTCTGGTTACAAAAAGGATTTCATCATTTACCAAACAGGTCAATCTCCATAGGAATTGTTTCTGTAATGTTGTCAGACACTTAAAAAAAACCCTCAGCCTGTCAGTGGCAAAAACAATCCCTTCTAGGGATGTATCTTTGACTGTCGGAGATGCCCCTAAGGATTACATTGCAGCCACGTGTTGCAGTTGCCAGCTGATGCGATGTAATGGACTAATTCCAAAACCTATGAATCACCTGACCTTCTTGCTCTCATCATCACTTCTTTCTCCTTTCAGACTTTTTCACTTGGAATACAATAAACAGATGAAATTTGTTGAAATAATTAATTTTCCTTGGAAGGATGGTCTGTTTAGCAGATTAAATGCACAACAATTTTGTGTATGGAAGAATGTGACAAAAAGTATTGTACGCCTAAGAGAGAACATGGTTGCTACTGTTAAATCTGACAGATTACTCGTGGCACTGACGAATGAGACATGGCCATGGTGTCGACACACACAGAGACACACACATGCAAGCCTTTGGGGGGTAATTAACACAGGGCCAGTTTAGCTAACCCCAAAACCTGTTCCTCCTCTGACATGTTTTAGCAAATTTGCTGAGTTTATTCATTACTTTCCTGTTCAATCTGTGTCTTCCTCTTTCTCCCTTCATCTGTCTCCTTTTCGCTCAATTCCGGATGTACGTCCTGACGGCTGACCAAGGTCAAGGATACAGAATCATTAGAAGAGAGGATTCACATGAGAAGGATGAACGGGTCCTCCAAGGGTCGTATGACATAAATGATAACATACCATCCTCTGTGCAGTTAAAACACAAAGACCTTATAAAATAAGAAGAAGAAAGAAAAAAGAGGGAGACACACAGGACAGACGGGGAGGTACGGGAGAGGAGGAAAACAAGAACATGGTGAGTCGCGGCGGAGTCGGGGCAATGGATGACCTTTTCAGAGAAAGCCCCTTACGCAGTCTTGGGCCAAGGTACACTTTTATTTATAGAAGGTATTTATAGAAGCGATTTTCCCGAGGTTATCCTGCGCAAAATGCCAGTTCTCATTACCAGCCGGGTCCTGCCTGTGCCTCATTTTACGGCTGGATGAGCCCAGGCAGCGGGGGACCCAGCATGCAGCCCAGGGTCACCTATTAAATCCTCATGTCCAAGAGAGCACCGTCATGCACTTCTTGTTCTACACTGGGTGGGGCTATGGAGCAGCAAGAATGGAGCGAGTAAAGGGGTGGCCAGGTGTGTCTACACATGTGTGTGTACGTGCTTGCTATTGTGCGGAGAGTGATTTATTATGGGAGTATGCCATTAGAGCTGGAGTTTGCCATTTTACGTCCCTCCTGCTGTTGCTTCGGGTTTTAAAATACTAGTCAGATTAAGGATAGATTTTATTTGTCAAGTGGTCACTAAAAACTGGAACTGTGCAATCAAACATGGATGTTGTTGTGTTGTTGCCGGTTTAGTATCTTTCTGTTGAATTTTTGTTTTTTTTCTTGACAGCACGTGTGTGTACCAGTTTTGTGTTTTTTGTAGTTGTTTTGTGGCTAGCATGATGTTAAAGGTGCAATATGTAACAAAAATCTGGTTTAAAGCATCCAAAAATCTATTGAAATTATCAACAGAATGTGAAGAAAGGACAGATTTGATGTTATGTAAAACCCAGTCTGGATCGCTAGCTGCATGGCTAACTGAGCTAACGGCTAACCGCCTATTTGTTTGTGAGTGACCTTCAACAGGTGGGCAATTCTTAGAGACTGTGACTTAAATTTGAGTTTTTGCTGTAAGGACCCCAGGAAGATTAGCGTCCACCTTGTGGAAGGTTATTGAGAAAGAAAGAAAGAAAGAAAGAAAGAAAGAAAGAAAGAAAGAAAGAAAGAAAGAAAGAAGACCTCTCTCTCCATATGCAAAAAAGTGCCACTTACTCAAAATAACAAAATAGTTTATATACAGCATAAAACAAATTTTACCATTTTTGGTTTGGTGGTTGAAAACATGCATCCAGCCTGTAAAAAAAAAACACTTGACAGAGTGGAAACATGTATGTTTGTGTCTGCGTACATGAGTCTGACGCACTCGTGTGAATTAGTGTTTCCGTGTGTCTGCATGTACGTGCATGAGTGTGTCTGAATATGTCTCTCATTGTAGCAGCTATAAGTCACCCTGGCAAAGCACTTCAGGCCCTTATGGCGGGGCCCTGGAGCCCCAGCATGGGGTCATCACAGCCCAGGGACATACAGACAGCGAGGAATGTCAACTCAAAGACATAACCAGACGTGTACAGGCTCCAGGAAAAGAAAAAAGAGGAGAAAACTCTGTCCTTCACTAATGATGGCAAAGGAAGGCTAAATTAGACGTATTTTGGCTGCTAACGTTCACATCACACCTTGAAAATTGATTTTTCACTGTGTATCCAACAAAACAAATTGCATATTTTTCAACACGCTCATTTTTCTGAATCTAAAAAGGGATGACGAGGCGGAAAAATCCAACACACCTGCACATTCTTCTCCTCATCTGTCTCTGAGCAGCAGCAGAGGAGTGGGGAAGGTACAGACCGGACAGATACAGTATGCTACAAGGACAATGGAAACCCGGGGGAATTGCACCCTATTCACACAGCGCAGCAATATTCCTATTTGTCCCTCATCAAAAGAATCTTCTGCTCCTACTTTTTTGTCTTGAGGGAGCGCAAGACTTATACCCGCAGAACTGGATGAATAAAGCAAATTGCCCCAGAACTCAGACGGCAAAATGACCTGCTTACCATAATGGCTATTCCTTAAGACATACTTGCTGCCTAAGCAACGGCCGTCTTCGCTGTATCACATGGCAATTGCACTGGCCTACAAGCTACTGAGGACACTTCTCTCTTTAAGTAGCATCTCGACCATGAATTTCATACTTTGTCACTTCATTGAAAAACAATATGGGGTTTATATATTTCTTGTATTTTCCTCTAGGTTTTCTTATTTTCAACAACAGGAGATGCTGGTATTCTTCCCTGCTCTTCTCCCCCTCCTCGGTCTCCTGTTCCTATAGTATGCCGCTTGTTTGGTGCAAGGTTGTGAGGCTGTCAGGTGAGACATCATTAGACTGGGTCTTGACAGGCTGCAGTAATGACAGCCAATGTAGGAGGAGAGGGTGAACACTTGCACAGGAGTCACACATACACACACATGTGCACACATACTTGTGCTGCTGCTACAGATGCTTGCTGGACAAGAGTCCAGTTAGTTCCAGGCCTCAGCTATGCTAACTCTTCTGGTCATTTGACTTATGTGTGTGTGTGTGTGTGTGTGTGTGTGTGTGTGTGTGTGTGTGTGTGAGTGAGTGAGTGAGAGAGATAGATAGAGAGAGAGAGAGAGAGAGAGAGAGAGAGGTTGTGATGGGATGACAGAAAGAGAGAGAGAACCAAAAAAAATGGCCTGCAGCCGACATATATTTCAAAGCTTTATACAGATTACAGTAGAAGATGTCTAATCTGTCGGTTGCCATTTCCTCCCACTGAGGAAGAAATTTGCCTGGATCAAATCTTTTTTTTTTTTTTTGTCGGGGGAGATTCTACCACAGGTTTGACATAATCTTTATCTTACTTCTTGGCCTCATCATCTCACCAGCAGGACTAGATTGGTGCTTGTCAGAGCTTGGCTGTTTCCCTGTACCTCTGCAACAACCCCCCAATGTCTGATTGGCTTATAGGCTCTGCTACAGGGCTGTAATTCTTTCCATCCCACAAGGCTCCGTAACACTTAGCATGAACGGAGCGATTCCAGAGGAAAGATAGTTGATGTGAACTTGGCATTGCTGAGTATTGTTCCTCACGGGCAGACTTAGCGATCCAACATTTATGTGGATATACAAGGGAGCATGGACAAACTTGAAGAAACTTGACACAAACTGTACTTGGTTGCACCAGATCTTTCTAGTTCACACGTGGTCGAGTAATATTGCTAAAGTGTTTACTTGATTAAAAAAAGGTTGCACATACATTCTTACGTAGAGGGTAGTTGTCATCGAATACTAAGGACTTCAAGCAGCGACGGTTGAGGGGACGGCTACGATGTTTGAGAAAAAAAAAGCTACACACTGCACTTGGATGTTGCTTATCTGGACCCAGAACTATAACTGATAAACTATTGAGAATCATTCAATTCTGAGTGTTTATATTTTCACCGGTGCAGCTTTTCTAGCCTTTACGGCTCTAGCAGCCAAGGACACTCACAGGCCAATCTGATGCGCTGTAAATCATCTCATGTGATTCTACACAGCCAATCAAAGCTGTGCATTCTGCTCAGCACTGTGCTGCCCCCCCCCATGTGAAAAATTGCAACAAATTGCCCACTGCTTAATTCTTTACTCGCTAAGGTGTTTCTTCAGATTTATTTGTGCAACCAACTTTAATAAATCACCTGTTTGAGGCAGTAGTTAGTTGTTACTAAAAACAAAGGACTTCACACACACACACATTGAAACTCAGTCCTGAATTATTGACCATGTCTGAATTAGACAGAAATAGCCCAAGATTACTCCACACATGCCAGTCATTACTAACTTTAACTATCCAGTTAATCTATCCATCAAGAATGCCTATGGACGGAGCTTATTTTCCTTTCTTTACTGCAGTGGTAAAAAAAAAAAAAAAGGACAAGGGGAAAAATAGCTGTATGGTGCAAATCTAATCACAGACACATGGTCTGAGAGTCTGGCTGCCATGCTCCCACAATGCACTGTATTGGCAAAGCATGACATCTTCATTCCAGTGATCCCTCCCTGTGAGTCTCCCTAAATTAGCTAAAATCTCATCAGCCATCAACCGCACAGACGCTTTCGACCATCGGGTGCAGGCCCTAAAGGTGAGACCCCCCGCCTTCCTGCCTGTGTGCCCAGCTACCTTTCCAAAGCCACATAATTCCCAGCGTTCCGGTGTTTGGAAGTGAGGGAGCAAGGTCTGTCCCCCAGGGCTGTTTGCCTGCCTGTCTGACATCATAGACTGCGGCATCTTCTGATCCGCCGGCACAGAGAGACGATCTGACAGGCTTAATTTACAATGTCAGGCCTTTCAAAACCATTTCCCCCTCATGCTGACAGCAATCCTGCATTTATAAATTAGCAGAAACATTAACCTTTAGACTGATTATAACGTGTTCTGAGGGAGGCAAATTAACTTCCATTTGTTAATGTCAGATTTTGGGTTCAAATGGTACCGAAGAAAATGAAGTGAGGAGATTGAGAAGATAATGTGATGTATCGTGTGTCCTAAAATGAAATGTTTTGTCAGGTTTTGATGATGAATATGATATTGTTTTTGAGGTAACGTGAAGCTCGTTGAGAAGCAGGTGAAGCTCTGTAATTGCAGTCGTGCACTCATCACATGCAGCACAAAGGTCCTATTGTCTTTAGAAAACATGGTAATACGCACTGTCTTTTTCCATTTCACAAGATGTGACCTTATAAAACTGCATTCTGAAAATACAGAAAATTAGAAATACACTGATAGTGTTTACAAAATGCTATTAAAAGAAAAACTATTATCTTGCAAATGTGATTTATTACATGGGAACCGTGCCAAATGAGATAAAAACGTGGTCTCCTGATTGTTATTAAAATGTGCAATTGCTGTTCGGTTACATCAGTGCAATTGCTAACTTGTGCCTATCAAACCCAGAAAAGTCTTCACACATTGGCATGTAACAGCTTGTCATGAGGAACTGTTGCAGTAATATTTGTGGCTATTACCCTAATTAGAGGAAAGCACACAGATGGTGTTGTTTCACAAACTCACAGGCTGAGAATCAAAATGTCATCACTGCCAAAATTAGTGATGGTCTGAGAAAATAACCTAAAAAAAAACAAAAAAAAACGGCATCACCCTTTCTCACAGCCTAGTTTTCATTTTCGAAACTTCTTTCTTCTCTCCGAGTGAAACTGACATTAAATAGACTTTCTTCCTTGATGAAAAAACAGGGTCTTTAGTGGTGAAACAATGGTACTTGGGTACCATATGCTGCATTTAAACGCTGTAAGACAGCTGTGAAGCCTGAGTGTTCCTGGATGTGGGCCAGCTCCCAGAAGAAGCCTTCCACTGGTTGGAAAATGTTTCCAGTGAGAGCAGGAAGAAGCCACTTTTCATGGAGCAACTTCCAGATGCAGGACACAGAGGATGAGATGAGTGCATCTGTGTGTCTGACTGTGTATTTTTCCATGTGTGTGTCATTAGTGTAGCACGTTCGGAGTCGAGCAATCTATGTCGATAGCTCTAATGAAAGAAGTGAAAAGGTGAGGATTTCTACAGGTGGACACTATGATTGGCCCACTTTAAAGGGGCAGTATGTAATTTTGGAGGATAAATTCAAACTCAGAATTTTAATCATCCACAATATTATTTAATAGATTTAATGTGCCTTTGATTATTTTATTTCTTTTGCCTGCAAAAACTATGTTTTTCAAGAGTTATCTCTGTTGATGTGTTCTACTTTGCCTGTACTCATTTACCCAAAATTTTTTTTTTACATTTTTATCAAGATAGGTGTCTTTCTACTTTATGAGCAAAACTGAAAAAGAATATCTTGTATTTTTGTTCAGCCACACAGCAGGTGAAAGGTGGATATGCAGCTGCACTGTTTCTGACTCTGACTTTATTACTTACCCCCATAGAAACTGTCTGTCAATCAAATCATGCTCCTTCACAGACTAGCCCAAGGGTAGAGTGCTAGTGCACCTCCTCAACAATGTTACATTGTTCGCTACATATAGCATATCTACCACAGAGAGGCGGAGGATTCAATAAGGAGACCATAAGGTAAGACGATCCCCTTTGTCGAAAAAGAATGCCGAGGATTTTATATTGCTGAGGTGAGCTTTTATGTGCTGCTCGAACATGGTTATGACGAGGTGAGAAGTTTCCAATAACTGCATTTTGCCTTCAGCGGGGATTAAACTGAATCTATGCCCAGTGCTGGAATCTCGGATTACAAATCTGGATCCTGCCAAAGGCGGGTTTAACTCATCTTTGTCATTCTGGAGTAATCTCCTCACATAATACCTGTTTTGCAGTGATTTGATGTCTTAAACATAAATATGAGATTTTGAGCACGTCGCAGAGACTTGCTCGATGTTTTGGGGTTTTGAGAAAGAACGGCGCGAGATCCTACCTAGCGCCGATAAATCCCCTCATCCTGTTTAGAAGGGATTTGTTTATGTTTGTTAGACAATAAAAGCGAGGGATGAGGCGCTGTTACCACCTATGAACAGGAGGCCTAAGGTCTGGTAGCTCGCTGCAGGTAGACGGAGAATGAGAGGGAGACAGAAAGAGAATGAGATATTTTCAAGGGGAAGCAGGTTGGCATCGGATTCACTCCTCAGAGCTTTAATAAAACGTGCTCAGTTAGCCCCTACTCATTACTATACTATGAGTATTGACTTTGGCCTAGAGTCATGACCAGATAAAATGGTGTAAGGGCTCGTCCTAAGTGATTACCCCGAATTACAAATCTGTCTGCATGTAACCCAATACAGCATGTCTGCTGCACACAAAGAACACTTCCACACACACTCATAAACACTCACAGTTGGAACACACTAACCACGGGTGGATATTTTAAAACATGCACGGGCATGAGTGCCTCGTGTACACCTTATGACACTGGAATGAATACATACTGTAAACAAACAAGGAGGCCAAGGAGAGAGGGGGCCTATTCATCAACCAATGATTGCATGAACACCCTTAACACACACATGCACCCACATTCACTCACACACACACGCTCCCTCGCTCTCTTTCTGCTACCTCACAGTCACACTCAGTCACCCAGTGTTGGTATAGTGTCTGGTCCTGACAGCTGAGTTTTAATTGGCCAGGGTGGTGCAGCACGGGCCGCTGTCATGCGGCTGGCAGTTTGAGGGGTTGTGGGACAGGCCCCACCGTGGGGGCTGTCAAACGGCCCACGGTCTCCACAGGAACCCTCACCGTGGGTGTCCCGCCTCATTTAGGAGTGCACAGACAAAGCGCCAATTAAGAAGGGCTTTAAACAATCAAACAGAGTTCCTCAGGGCCCACAGACACTCCACAGGGCACTAAGAAAGACAGACAGAGACACACACAAACAGATATCCATGCCTGATAGTGCACATGCATGCAGACACGCACACATGCCCACAGACAAAGCTAGAAAGGTAAAAATAGACTGATCATGACTTGATCTGAAGACATAATTAATGCTTGTTCAGAGGACTGCATGAGTGAACTTGTGTGCAGGCATCCCTCTGAATTAAAGTGGAAATTAAATGTGACTGACAACAACACCACACACTGAATCGATACTAAAACGCTCAGAATATAAAACAGAACTCCCATATCGCTGTATTATTCTAGTTATCTTCTGCTGAAGCTCTTCGGGATTGTTTCTTCCTTCATAAAAAAATCCCATTTTCGAGCAAACAAAATTTCTGCAGCCATAACTTATAAAGGAAACTTCCTGCAATCACAAAGGGACAACCTCCTGCATCTGCCTGTGTTTGTGTGCCTCCAGTCCCACGGAAGGAAGCGCCACTGACTGATATTCCCCACTAAACTGATGAACCTTGCATTTTTAAGAGCAAAGCAGTGTCTTTAATGTATATCTCTGTCACTCCCCTCCTTTTGCCCCATCTTCTACTATGAGCTTCCATATGCCACTTCCATATGGCCCTGCACCCTCTCCTGACAAGCCCATGGCTAAGGCCCATCCATCATTCTAGGGAGTGCACTCACTTGTTATCAGCTCAGGCTGGCGCTGGGGAGTAGGGGAACACAGATGAGGCTGGGAATAACAGAATTCAGGCAGCAAACGCCCAGGTCCCTCCTAAAACTATTTTGTCACAGAACAGAGCATCATTTGGCTGATTTTATTTTGTTTTTTTTTCACCCCTGAGTGATTTAAAAGACAGATTTCAGAATCCGTGCATGGAGATGGAGATGTGCTCTCCCTCAGCTGCTGCCTTCTCCAGCTCTCAATGCTGAGGGAGAACAGGACCATAATGCAAGTTGTCCTGGAGGGGGAGATACAGGCATGCAATCGAGCTGGAGCACTGAGAAACACTACACCACAGTATGTTGGAGAAACGAGCAGAGACATGATCCACACCTCAGCAGAGTCAAGACCGCTCAATAATAATAATAATGATAATAGTAATAAAAATAATAATAATCAAAAAACATGTAAAAAAATTAAGGTATATTTATACCTTTCGCCAAACGATAAATCAGGAATGGAAATACTGCAACTGAGAAACCTGGAGGAAATATATCATCTCTCTCATACAGTACAAAAATAAACAGTGTCCTTAAGACCAGATGCTGCCTGAATTCATGATGTTTATCGATGCTGGTATAAACATGGACCACGGACAGTTTACATTTCAATTAGAGAGCATGTTCTGCGCTCTCTCAGTATTAGAAGAAAAATATATTTTCAAGTACAAGTGGGTGGAAATGGAAGATGGCGCTTGTATTATATTTCAATCGCAAAAACATTTCTATAAAAGTCACAACAGCATCTCCACGGGCGGGATTTTTATTTTTATTTTTTAGAAAAAGCACAGTGTCGACAAACAAGCACAATTCTATATCTTTACATGCCTGAGCGGTATTTCCTTACACGAGTCAAGTAGGGCTATCGCTCTGCTGAATGCATATGCTTGAGCAGAGCGAAATCAATTCAGAGGGATGATAAACAAAACACACCTCAAGAACGATAGCCTTGGTGGCCACAGGTGTAATGGCATTCAAACACCAGATAGAAATCAGTAAACACTCAGGAGCATAAAAATGAAACGCAGCTCCGGATGGATGCGGACAAACACTGGACTTTATTTGCTATCCGCTTGGTGTAAAACAACCACCTTGAAACAAGAGCAAAGGTGTGGAGAGACATCCACCTTGGAGCAAGGGGAAAAGGTGAGGAAGACGATGCGCCTGGAGATAAGAAACACGACAAGGGTGAAGTGGAAGTGGAGGCATTGTGGCCATTTTGTGGTATCACTGGTGCCAGACATTCTATCTGGAGGGACATGTAGCCTCCATGCGCCTGTATGCCACAGTGGTCACACTAGTAGTCGGCTGGGGAGAAGAGGATGGGTAATTTTAAACCCCATTAACAATCACCATATTTATTTATGAGGCTGGGGTTGGCTTGGTATGTATTGTTGCCCACACTTCCTTACTTACATTGAGTCCAGAGGACAGATGATCCCCGTCTGAGGCTTCCTGTGAGGAAGAGAGAAGCCTCACTTCCTTGTAGACACTCTGATAGCATGAATTATTGAGAGGGTGTAAGAAAAAGAAGCAACTTAAATGTAAAATGTGGCCTTGTTATTGGCTCCCACCTTTTGTAACCTTTCAGCTTTAATTAACGCTGTGGGATGAAGCGGGGGCTGCGGTGGAGGGTGGAGGTTGTATGCAGATCTGTGGCTGTGTAATGATGCAAAAAGTGTGTGTCTAGTGAGTGTGCATGAGGTGTGATTGTGTGTTTGTGCTTATGTGAGAATTAGGGCAACTGTAAAAAAAAATAAAATAAATAAAATTGAGCTCAGCCACACATGGAGCATTTTTTCTCAGAATTCTGACTTAAAGTCGGATAAAAAAGTCAGAATTGTGAAAAAAAAGGTCACAACTCAAAATGTTTCCATAGATAATGGCTTTCGGTATGAATGCATGTGTATTTTCTCAAGCTTCCTGCATTTTTCTGCCACGGCCTTGTGTTACTAATACAGCCAACAACATCGTGGATTAACCCACATCTTTATGACAGGCGAAGGATGGTTATAATTCAAAACACTTTCAATTCGAATTTCTCTGCACCACCCTTTGCGTCCAAATCAAAAAACCACACTGCAGCTGTGTGCGCATCCTTCTCTGCCATTAAAAACTCCCCCTGATCAAACACTCTGTGTCTGATTCTGCCCATGTGTCTCGAACAAGTGCTGCCAATATGGCCGCCTCTCTTCACGCTCCCCGGGCGGGATGCGGCATCACCGCTGCGCCCACGATGACTTCAAAGACTGACGGACAGGCGAGAATGCCGCCCGATGTAAATAAACACTCAAGCATTTTACCATCAAAGGGGTTGAGCCATTGTTGTGGTCAGCGTTGTCTCGCATGTGTCATGTTGGATGATGTGGCGGGGAGTGTGTTGGCTGTTTTGATGTACAGTGGTGCTTTTCATGACCTCTTAAAGGGTTGTGGGGAAGGGGGCGTGTGTTCAACCACAGTGCTGAACCTCCATCGATCAAAGTCAAGTGTCAAAACAGACAATTGGGTGATATGGTATCAGAGGAGTTTTCTCTTTAAAACAATGGAGGAGGGGGGCTGAGGGATTTTAAAGATCTTCTGGCTTTGCTCTCAGACACAAAGACAAACACTTGACAAATATTTCCTACTTATTTACTGAATATGTTCAGCTTTGAAACAAGGAGGCTTTACCTGTTTTATACTGATAAAGTATTCAAATAACCAGATAAAAGAAAGAAAAAAGTAAAGATATATTCACTTAGATCTTGACTCAAGCAGAGAAACTATTAGACAAACACAAAATCTATTCTTCTGCATTCAGGCTCTTAAAACAAGCTTTATGTTTCATGCTTTAGGTCTCCAGGCTGTCATTCAAAGGGGTTTGTATTGTAAGCAATTTTTCTTTTGCCCTCTTCCACTTTTCTTTGTGTGCCACTGGCGACCATCATATTAAAACACCTTTTGTTTATGTTTTCTCTCCTGAAAAACCGCCTCTTCTCCCTTTTGCCCAGTTGCTTCAAAAGATGTGTCATCTTTTTACATGATAGGTCTGGACCTGCAGGAAAAGCCCTCCCCTGTCCAGCTGTTTTGTTCTGAGGGTAAAGTCTGGGGAGAGTGATGGGGGGGTCAATACGGGGGAGAAGGGGAGGAGGCGGAGGGGGAGTCGAGAGCAGCGCTCAAAGGGGAAAATGAGCAGAGGGCTTCTTCTCATCCTTGTTCCGACCATGTTAACCATAAAGATGTGTGTGTATGTATGGGAGAGAGACACAGAGGGTGAGAAAGAGAAGCGGGGCCTGAATATTTTCACCCAGTCCTCACAGCAAAGGCATTTCCATAGCAGGTGGTCTGGCTCAGCCGCCATCTGGAGGCCTCGATGGCCAGATAACCTTCGCTATTTACAAACCCCAAACTTTGTTTAGACAAACCCTCTAAAAGCCATGTGATGGCCAAAAGAAACGTCAGGCGCACTTTTGTTTTTAACCGTCGAGACCTGGGAAAAGGGAAAGTCACGCTGAATTTCCCCAAAACCACAAAGAGAATACTTCTGCTGGGAATACGTAAATAAATAGTGAATTAGACGAAGATTGTGCAGTGACGTCTCAGACGTTTTGCGTACCAGAAATCAAAGTGCATAAAGTGGAAATTCATGGGGCTGCATATGAATTAGTTTCCTATTATATCCCTCCCAAAAAGTAAAAATAATCATCTAATTTACATGCTGGGAATGTATGAACGATCCAGTTTAGTGTGGGAAATGATTTGACAGAGAGAATTAAACATCACAATAGTCGACATTGTGTCATTTTCCAGATGTTTTTCTTAGGTCTTGTCCACACGTACACGGATATTTTTCCAAATGGCTATTTTCCCTTCTATTTAAAAGCATGAGAACGCAAAAATGATAAAATGGTTCCAAATGCTCAAACAAGCATGCCGGCCCTGGTAGGTGGCGATAAAGTCTACATCAACGATACATCAAACACCAGAGAAGAATAAAATGATTTTTAAATACAGCCAACACAAGAAAACCAAGTTAAAGGTGCAAAATGTAAGAATTGGTTACCTGTTAAATTCATACTCAAAACAAAAAGGGGACAGCATATCACCAGAGTTACCGCCAACTGCTGCTAAGTGTAGCTGCCCTTAGCTAGTTAGCTCAGTTAGCTGTGCAGCTAGCGGTTTGAACTTGGAGCTTGGGGACCAGAGGACTGTTTTTTAATGTTTTATTGACCTATTTAGTTGTAAAATTATAATTAGACTAAGCAGTACTAACACAGAGCTTACATTGGTGCTAGCCATACGTACAAACTGTAGTCTGCCGTTGTTGTTGTTTCAATGCACGCACATTACACAAAGCAATGGGCATGCGCAATTAAGGTGATGATGTCATTGTTTCCCAAATGCTCATTTTGCATGTCCACACGCATACACAGAAACCACTTTTTTAAAAGTTTTTAAAAAATATGCACATTAAACGCTATTTGTATGTGAAAAGTTCAAAACAGATTTGCTTTTAGCTTTCTTGCATTTTTTTTTGTTTCCACTAAGGATTAACTAATTATCTATGTTACATTTTCTCATTTTTAGTTCAACTCCAGAAACTCCTGATGTAACATCGTTTTAAATAGTCTACAGCACGTGAGGAGCTGGTTCAGGAGTTTTGTTGAAAACTAGGTCATTTACATTGAAGATACACCTGAGTTCAACACTCTTTGAATGTTGTTTGAACATCCTTTTCCCCATGCAGCTTCTCAGCGTCTCAGTGATTGGAAGTGTAATACAGGCCGACTGCATTAAAGCCATTTCCGCTAAGTGAAATATGTGTCCCGTCAGTGCGGCTCATTCATTATTTATCCGTTTGCTCACATCTGAAACAAACCTGGAAAAAAAAACAAAGCTGTTTATGGCCCTATGGGTTGGAGGAGCACTCGCTGATGTCATCCAGGGGATGTGCTGCACGCTGATTTATTCTGAATGTTATTAACCTTTCCCTCCCCGGAAGGCTCCACTCACCTCCGTGTGAGAGAGAAAGGTGAGGGGGGTGTATGATTGAAAAGGGAAAAGTGTATCAAGGATTGGGTTTCTTCACGTTTGTTCGGGTCAATCTGGGCAAACCCTGCTCCCCCAAGTTCAAAGCAGATAGCATGTGGCTTTTCACTGTCCTGTGAGTAATTATGAATGGTAAAATAAAGTCACTATGATATTGCCATAACTGAGCAAGCTCGCTGTGGATCATTTCCAGATGTCCCTTACGCACTAATGCATTTGCTACAGCAATAAAAATACTTTCGATTATATTTTCATTTCAAGAATAGCTGAAGCTATCACTGCAACTGGAACAAAAGCACATGAAAAGGCAACGGAAGATCAGAGGGAGATGATGAGAGGGTGGGATTCCAGGAAAATGGCATTATTGATAGAATTTTACCGTGGGGTGAGAGAAGGGGAAAAGATCAAGAGAAGAGATGGACTACGGCTCTCAGTGTGCAAGTAGCGCAGAATTTATTGTCTCGTTGCAGCACCAAGCAAGGAAATTAAGTGATAAGAAAATCAATTGCATACTCCTGGATCCATATAAATGTTGCTAATGTTTAAAATTCCCAGTAAATGTGCAGAGAATGCAGCATGGGGGAACGTAGGGAGGGTGAAGTCAGGGGCTGCGAGAGAGGACGTGGGTGGGGAGGGGGGGGTCGAGGGGCGTGGAAGAGAGGGTCATCAATCACGTCTGGGTGACACACAATGAAATCTGACCGCAGCCCAAGATGTTTTAATACGGCATCCATTAGAGCCCTCAAATAAATTGCAATTTGGAAAACAGAACATAATACCAGCCAAGTTTTCCTCATCCATCTTGCAGTGTGTCATGTAATGTAATTGCGTTGTTAATTTATCCAAGAATTTCCTTGGTACACCATTTCATCCGCATTGGTTAATTTCCCTGTAGAGTATATTTTCTCCCTTTCCCTCAGCCAGCCCTCCCCTCCTCTAGCTGTATAGCTAGCGGGGGCAGAGTAATGTTTCTGCTTAGCATGGCATTAGTCGAAGGGCTAATCAAAGCACTGAAGTCTGTGACACTTTATCAATGCCTGGCTGTGTTGGCTGTGCGCCGGCCGACCTCGCTGTAGTGCAGATCCAATCAGGCCTCCACTGCCTGTCATTATGTCCCGGTGACAGCGGGATCACTCAAAAATGCCTGTGGATTACATCAATATTATTGACAGAGTTTTGGGGGCATTTAAAGCTGGGCAGCGGCAGCAAATGCATGGCTGAGGACAGACACTTCCTGTGTTCGGATCGAGGCATTACAGCGAGCCTGGGAGAAGACGAGAATTGAAGAGATGGATGGGCACAACCAGGGTAAATGCAAAAATCAATACAGCGCCTAAAATAAAAGAGAGGAATAAGACAAAGAGATGGAGCGGAGGCGTGGGGTTTACTTTGATGGGTAAAAATCCAAATTTGCAAACAGATCTGATTTTTATTATTTTAGCTACTATTTGAGCAAATAATTCCAACGATAAAGACAAGAACTTGGTGGTTTAGCTGTCAGCGATAATGGGCTAAGGACCTGTAATGCAACAATAACACACTAGAGATTTTCTTCATTCCTAAGATAGGGGATTGGCACGTTTTGACATCCCTCCACAGCTGCATGGTGTGATATCCACAGGTGCTGACCCCAGTGTTGGTTAGAGGGATACCACTGACAGCGCATAGAGGGGGACTAAAACGGGAGAAGTCTCGGGCAAAAACCAGGAGTGTTTTCTTACCTCCTGTCACCTGACTGGGGATCTTGAAGAGGGGGCTGGGAGGTGAGGGTAGGAATGGCCCTGCGGGGGGAAATGGAGGAGGTGAATGGGATACTTTGGTCTCTACCGGCGCAGTCCTGAGCGCGTCTCCTCTCCCATCAGACCCATGAGGGTAGACAGAGAGTGAGAAAGCGAGCAAGAAGCCTGACATGATCAAAGGATGACAGGAGAGCGAGAGGAGGAGAGTCGACCAAAACAAAGGCTCATTCTAAAGTTCCCCTGTGCGGGGTTCCTTACCGGTTGACAGAGAGGGAGAGACATGGACTCCACCCCTCAGCCAGCACTCATTTCTGCCAGTGGACACATCACAGGCAACAAATGAGCGCCTGCTATTTGATTCATCTGAGCACTTTACATACAGGGAATGTTAAACATCAGGTGCAAAGTATTTCTCTCTGATACATTATGGAGCAGATATAAACAATAGAATATAATGGAAATACTCGAACTACCTCAAAGACATGCGGTACATCAACTTCAGCTCTCCTGTAAATGTAATCAGTTACTTAGTTAGTTGGACACTGGCCACGTAAATCAATCACTGATTCTTAATTGGAAGCTGACCTGGTGACGCTGCTGATGTCCATTTGGCTTAAAATTAGAATTCAGTTTCAGAAGTCACCACATGGGACCGAAAAGTGTTGCCATGAGTCCAGCTGTGCTGTCTTCCCCGTGCTCTGCAAATCTATCATTAAGACTTCAGCGGTTTACAGAGAGGAAGTCTTGCTACTTCCAGATAAATCAGTGAAATAAAGACAAAACCTTTCATGCATGGCCAAAAAGCATGTGGCCCTCCGACCTCACAAACCTCAAAGCCAAGGCTGCAGAAAGACATATTTATTTTCTTGGTTTTGAGAGGTATAATCTGATGTCATTATGTGGATTTGGCCGAGCTGAACATCTAAATCTGAGTGGGATGGCTACAGTTTGGAAATCAACACTGAAAAAGACACATGCGTCACATTGGGCCTGTGTATCTGCGAGCATCTGTGATGTTTAAGTGATAATCATATATTTCAGTTTCTATTTTTTTACGTTGAGCAAATTTGTTTGCGGGATTAGATTTCACACATTTCAGGAGATGATATGATACTTCCTGAAGGATGCGGGTGATCTGGAGGACTGACAGAAAGCACTCAACATTCAGAACACCAACTATCATTTACTGATTAAGAGGTTTGTATGAAAATGGCATTGAATGCAGAATTCTTGTTGCCTGGCAAGGATTGAACGTCTTATCCTTCTTTAGATGGAAGGGCATTTTCCTGATCTTAACTCAAAGCCCACATCGCCTTCCCCCGACCATCAAATCCACCTCCATCTACCACACTCTCTCTCTCCCCTTCTCCCTTATAGAAGTAAATGATGTCTCAAGAGGAAGAAGACAAGGAAGAAGTGCGTGCTCCCTCAAATCCCACCACCTCACATGAAGTGCAACTATACCATGAAGACTTGGGGGGTCCTTGAGATGTGCTCTCCGTCCATTTCCTCCGCGAAGCCTGTCATGGCCAATGCAGCTGAAGACGACAGGAAGGGCAAACAAACACTTGTACGTCCGTCACCGTTCTGACAGGTGAAATAAAAGGTTGACAGGACTGAAATCTAGCCTGGCCCCCCACACATGGCCTCCTCAGCTCTTGGTCGAGACTAGGGAAAAGTGAGAAATAAATTGGTAATATTGTTTTAGCTGTCAACAACACAGGCACTCCTGGATATCGACCCACTGCTGCATTCAGAGAGTGTAACTGTAACATTTGTAACTACAGTCTAAAAGTTAGCAATGCGATCAAGAAAATCATTCAAAATAATCGAAGTTTGATCCCCATAAAGTTGTATGAAGTTGGTGAATCAATAGAGTGTGCTATACTCTCATTAGTCACCATCGAGGTGCCCTGGAGCAAGGCATCAGGGTCAATGGTAGATGTTAAATGTCTACACACTTGCAACTACATTAACACTCAGCGTTTAGCTTAGGAGCTGTAGTGAAGATTTCGGCTTTAAAAAGAGCATAGATAACGTCTTTCCAAATCAATTTAGGATCTCAGGGCTTCCGGAGCCTTTGATTAAACAGGATGAGCTGCATGGATCCATTTTATGTTTTTGTGTGTCCCCACCTACTATACTTGTTTGGGGGAATGCTGCAATGCTGTTTTTTGCTGTGAAGCTCCAGAAATGTTTTGTGGACTATAAAACTACCCAACTTTCCATTAGCATGAGGGTGAGTGATAATGACTGAATTTTCATTTTTAGGTGAAATCATCCTTTAAGCAATAATGTGAGATTGTGTGTGTGTGTTTGTGTGAAACACTTACGAGATAATATTTAATAGCCAATATTTTGTCTAGCAGGTATTTCAGGAATAATTAAAAGACTGGTCCAGGTAACTCAAAGCACTAGTTAGCTGCACAGTGAAGCTATTCAAACTGCACACTACCATTTAAAACCAAAGCCTTTTCATTTAGTGCTCTTATCCACGGGAAAATCTCCAAGCTTCAGGTGTATCAGGTATCAGCCAGCCTCTGAAATTAGCAGAGGAATTTTCCTAATTGAATTTGCAATCAACTTCGGTTTCAGTCCTCTAAGTCTGCCGCCATTTGTGCTCTTTGTAGCTCTATTAAAATAAATAAATGTGCCCATGTTCATCTTAGAATAAAACTTTATAGCCGGAATCTTAATTGGTATAAACGTAAGAAAAGATATTTTCTCCAAACATCTGTTTTCAAGCCGTCAACACTTCTAAATTTATAGACGGAGCTCTTTGTAAAGCAGCATTCTTGGTGCATTTCGTTGGCCTTTCACAGGATGCTCCACAAGCTTCATTTTTAACTATCAGACTTTCATGACCCCTTAAATCTTTCTGTGGGATTCTACAGGCTGGTAAAATGGTTATGACCTATTTATCTGTTTTATGGACTCCCCGGCCATTTCAGATGGGCAAAAATCAATGTCATTTTTGACTGAAATCAATCGAATTTACTGGTGGTAATTTGAACGTGCAGTGGGATACGGGTACAAGGGAATTGTGGGCTACAAAACCACTGACAGGGAGATGTCAACCTTGTCAACAAATACCATGGTTGAATTTAAGACTGCATATGTAGGAATTGGCAAGAATATTAAAATAATCAAATCACGCAACCATTGAGAGTTTTAATTCCACAGCTTTCGCATACTACAGTATCATGTGAATAAATTTCAATGCATGCCTTCAAAGAAAAACGGATACAGCATCTTTTATATGACAAGACAAAGACATCATTGATCATTTTGTTGTGAAAGCCACATCTTGGTAATCCCTCTCTTCCTCTCGCTGTCGCTGCACTGTCTAATGATGCACAGATTGACACCGTGGCCCCTCCTCCTTTCCTTTCCTCTTCTCTGCCCATCTGTGTGAAAGATCCTCGCGTACAATACTGCTTCTGCATGTTCCCTTAGATGTGCCTCCCAGCCTGGGAGAATAAGGGATTAATGAGATAGATTTATCTTTTCTGGTAATACACCCGCCATTGTTTTCGCCATGCATGTCCTAAATGCATCCCAGAGTGCCTTGGGAGAGGGCTGCATCATTGAGTCCCATAGATCAGTGGTGCAGCATTCTATTCTACATTCCCATTTCCCTTTAGAGGAAAAAGGCAAGACGTGTGTGCATACACATATTATTCACTCGACATTTCAGCACTTTAACAAGTATGTTATTCTGAGTTTAGAAATGAAAGTGTGCGCTGAATTTTTTAACGTCGCTGACTCTCATACATAGCTCCAGAACATAAAATGTCATATACATAATGTTTTAGAACTTAAAAAACATTGTTTTACAGACGGTATTACAATGAATCTCGGATGTACTTTAAATAGTCTCAATTTATTTTGTATGCTCGGACACATCTCAGTACTGGGCTAATAATAGTACATTTATTTTGCATTGTTGTTATTTATTTTGACTTTCATGCCAGGCAAAGAAAATAAATCTTCCTAATATAAAAAAAAACAGAACTGTCATTGAGCCCTTCATTACACAATCGTTATATTGGATCATATAAATTCATGAAACAACCTTTACTATAGCCTTCTTTCACATGAAATTGGTGAAAACTTGATATGCCATTAACAGATACTCAACATTTCCATTTTCCACAGAGCAATGGCAAAAAGAAAAATAATTAAGCCAACAAAACAACAACAAAAAGGCCCAGACCCACCCCAAACATGCAAACATACAGTTATATTTCCCTGTCATTGATGCAATATAAGTTGTGTTCCAATGTTGTTAACTCCCTTGTTCTTTCAGTTCTGATAACTCCTTTAAATGTAAATCAATGTAATCATAAGTTTTTTTTTTGGTAGTTTCAAATTTAATGACAAAAAGTAAAACTTTTTTTCATGTGTTTATTGTAAATGACCACTCACAGCCCACCTGCAGGGTCCACACTTTGGGAATCACTGGCTTAACCGATTAAAAAACATAAACTTACATATGGCGGAGAAATTGGTTGTTAAACGCTCTCCTGATTACCCTACAATCCATATCAATACAAACCATGATTGTACATTTCACTGAAACTACATACATGAACTCATCAAAGAGCAATCTGAAACAACCTGGAGCTACTTATATACACGGATAGACAATTATGGTGTCCTTAGGAGAGTAGTTAAAAAAGACTAAGAGTCAATAATGACTTACATGTTCTTATTTGGTTTTGTCAATGCTTTCGCCCTCACTGGGAAATTGTTTTGCTGCACTGCCTCAAGGATGATGTAAATTAGCCAAGATTTTACATTACTGCCACGCAGATGAATATGCCAGAGCTCCATCTTGGAGGACAATTACACCATTTATGTAGATTGTCAGCGCAGCACCCGTTTACACTTAGATTAATTGGTTATAGCAAAATTTAAAATGAATTGTTGATGGAAATAAAGATTATCTTTACAAGTATTATTTCATGAAATGCAATTAAAATATAACACTCGTCTTCAAGGAAAATGTATGCTTCAGTTAAATTGCTTGGTGAATCTGAAGAACCGCACGAATCCCTGTCAGGGCATATCTCCACAGCATCTGTTTGAATAGTCAGCTGCTAAAAATGAGAGGACACACACTGTAATTATCAGGGCATGAATCACAAACACTATCCTCCCATTGCTGTGCATTCCTGCCTGGGTGGCAAAACCGGAGAAAAACACACAGTGTGACCCGGGAGACTGGTGGGTGTTCTGCTAACAGGTGAAGAAGCAGCTTTCAGCACGCTACAGATCAAATTTCTAAAGAGACCTGTCGAGAGCGGGACAGCATTGATGACTGTTAATGTTGCACGTTCAAAGTGTGTGAGCGTGTGTTTTTCTCCAATCGCAGCGGCCTAGAGCGACTCAGGCAGACATCAACCCCCAAAGTCCCTGACCTCCCAGCATGAATGGCAAGTGTTTTGGAAATTTACAGCGGGAGTGATTAGCTCATATTTAAATGCGGCTTAACAGCTAACTTCCTGAAAATTTCACAGGGGTGAAGTAGTCGCTGGTATTTAGCCATCCCAGTGGTAGCCAGTCGTCCTGAGTGACTGGCTGAGGGCTTCCGTGATTATCGATTTAGAAAATGTTCTCTGGCCTGTGTGAGACTTCAAGGTGAAAAGAATCAGATCATAAAAACATGTGCAGACTTAGCTTGAAATGTCGTGACACTTTGGCAAGATGTCCACCATTCCAGCAGGCCAGATGTGCAGAAGTCTGAGAACCATGTACTTTTGATTCTCTTCTATTCATTCCATCAGCACTGAGAGCCACATTCTTGCCAAACCCCTTTCTCATGTCTGAAGGTGAAGAGAGAAGTCGAGGACTGAACCTGCAGCACCAGCAGCTTCCAGAGCACCAAATGAGTGATCACCCCGCTGGAAGACTTTAGCCCCGGTGTCACGGTAATGCGCGTGGCTGTCTTAACTTGAAATGGCGGAGCGACTGAACAGGGTTTCCTCCCCTGGATCCCTCGCTCCTCTCCACACATGCACAGCCATCAGCAGGTTAATTAACTGTGAAAGCTGCTCACTTGAAACCTTAAATCACTCATTCAGCGTTCTGTCACGAGCCGCCAGCTTAACCACGCTGACGAGGGTTCCGCCTTGTTTACCCAACACAGGAGACAGCGGCGGTGGAGGTGGGGATTTAGGTGGTGTGGTGAGGCACTGCGCAGGGGGGCATCAAATTTGGACTATGAGGATGGAAGGAAAATGTCAGCGAGTGATCTAAAACCACATGAAGAAATATACCCCTGGGTGTCACTATAAATGCGCCGCTGCTCTTTCTCCTATCTCTGTGATTGCAGACTGACATTCTTTGTGCCGTGTGAAACGTAATCTGTCGATTCAGACTGTTTGAATAATAACAGGTGGATTGGATACGAGGGTCTTGGGTATTTTGGAGGTGAACCAATCCCACCCACTCTACCGATATCCTCCCTGAGCACATGTACACCCAGGCACCTCTCTCTTTGTCTAACATAAATTCTATACCAATATATATGTCAAGGCTGGATTCATTCCTTCTTATCTTCCAAGCCATCCTCTCCGCTACGGGGCAAGATGGCGAGGGATTCCCGGCGTTCCACGGTGGAAGGTGGCACGGACTTCTTGGGTGACATCTGTCTGAGCTCCTTCACACCCTTCAGGGCTCGTATTATTCCTGCCTCCATAGGTCATCCATAAATGTGTTTTCTTTGGGAGAACTGTGACGTTTGCCTGTTTTCCCTCATTAGTCAAAAGGCTGCGGCAGGATAGGGCCTCTCTTTCAGAGCGGGACCCGACAGAGAGGTTGTGCTCATGTCTGCTCGTTTCTCCTTTTAACAGGTTGGACATCTCAGAGGCGCAGGGTTCATTTTGTTCTCACTGCAGGGGTATTGACCAGTAATGGCACCCTGGGGAGGACTGGACTAATATGTGAGAGCTTTCAACAACGGCAAATATCTGGGACACAGATTTGGATTCACTTGTGTTGTGAAATAATCCAGTCGTTAAAAGCGGATGAGATGAAAGTAACATGTTGAAATGTGGTGAATTTGACCATAAACAAAATGACCAGCTGTGTCGAGAGAATGTTTTCCCCCGCTTTCTCTTTCTCTCTCTCTCTTTACAATCCTCCGTCCTTCCTTTGAAACATTACCGGTGAATATCGCTCCCATAAATCACCCCCCATCCAAATAATCTCATAAACTTTTTTTACAGTGTAATTCACGCTCATCAGCATTCTTTGTTTAACATTTATGTTTATTGATAAATGAAGATAGGTTTAAATAATTCAGAACAAACATTAGCTGTGAGCAAGGAGATTAATAATTGATGGGGTGTGTGAAGGGCTGGGCCACTCTGGGAATAGATAATATTAGCTTAATGCAGGGCTGTGTGAACAGGGGAAGTGTAATGGACCCGCCGCCTTTAACTGATGATGGTTATTGTGGCCTGAAAGTTGTTACAAAAGGAGAAAAAAAGGGGTCGGAGTCGCACCGAGGGGGGGGAGGGGGTTGAAGTGTGGTCATAGATTTGGCTCATAGGAGCTGACAGTGCAAATTGTGGTTTTAATAGCAGGAGGTTTACACATTCTACAGAGGGGCCCTAATGGCCGGGCCTGTGCTTAGCGTAAAGGGAGAAAAATGGCCCTGTGCTATTAAAATGAAACTTGAGAAGGTCCTCGCTCTTAGTTTGGTGTTTTCCTTTTTTCCCAGTCGAACTCTGTCTCTCCATCACTCATTTTGATCCCCTCCTGTCCATTTCCTGCTCGGGGTTCTCACTTAAGTTTGCCCACACACCCTCGACGTAGCGGCTCGCAAAGTGATCCAGAGTAATGACCCTGTGTGTGGCAGACGGGCTCATTTTACACAGAAAAACTGGAGGACACGACCCGGTCGCTGAGATAGTCTGGGATAATCTCTGCATTACATTAAATATGAATATATGAAGCGATTGAAACCTGAATTGGAAACATTCCCTGACCATCTAAGGCCATGCTGCTATCCCCCGGAGGAGCGCACAATACTGTACGTACAACAAAGCCACATTATTGAGGCATCATTATTTCTTGTACACAAAAGCAGAAGGCAGCAATGTTAGATATTACCCATATGCTTATGTTAATGGCTGCTCAGTGCCTGCAGGTCAGCCTGCAACAAAAGGGCCTCATTTACTCTCCAAGGGATACTATTCTTGTTGTGCCAGGCTAGTAAAAAAGATGCAGAGGGATAATGTGTATCAAAGGCAGAGGAGGACCCCTTCATTCTATATTGCTATCACAGCAGCATATTAGCATCTAAACAAAGGAGGCAGAATCCCCCGCAGCGCAGCAGCGTTTCAAGTGGTCACTCACAGCCTTTTATTTATTTCTCAATCCGACACATTTTATGCTGAGTAGCAGAATTCAGTGCAATGCACCCCCCCACCCCAAAAAAAATTCCTCTTGTGTCTTCAGCACAAAAGTGTTGAAGTTGCTGCTTCTTCTTTTTTCCTTTTTTTCGTCTCTCCAGCTCTCTCCGCGCTCTCCATCTCTTTTGTTTGACTTTATCACAGAGCTATGACAGCTGTCATCACTCCTCAGCAGGCCTCAGATCTGCATTTCAAGGTTTGCAGGTTCACCGGTTCACTAGGTTCTGCATGGGCAGACAACACAAGGCGGCGCGTCTGAACCTCGTCCTCTGATGAGTTCCTCTCATAAACAAGAGGTCACACATACATGAACAGTGTCACCTTAAAGTACTGAGCGACGTTCAAAATACACCTTCAAAAATATTTCATTTTAAAGTAATAGTTGTGCTTTTTTAGTAGTACTAGATAAAGTTCCTATGCCACTGAGATTTATGCTTATATCTATTATTTATGAACATGCAGTACCATTTACTGATGACATGTTTTCAAACCTGGTACAAACTGTTAAATGAAATTCATGGATGTTGCTGATGCTTACTTTGGCAGTGACTGCAGCAAAGGAGGAAGTCAGGTGACGTAGTATAAAGAGCAATAAAGTCTACGTTAGGAGGAGGTTGAGATGAATGGATGTGTCAAAGACAGGATTTTGACCGAGGAGACTGCTGTTCATGTCCTGTGTGAAACCAAATGTCAGTGTTGACTTACAGAAACTTGTGAATTCCATTACCTTACGTAAAGTACTTAGGTTGGGTATATACTTTGCTGTTATTGTAATTATGAGTATATTGAGAAATGAGGACAGGAGGGGAGATATCAGCCACTGTTCCAAAGTCTCAAGAGTCAACTTGACCAGTGAGTGAGTGTTTAGCAGGGGCAAGTGTGGGAGAACAAGCTCACGCTCGTATTTTGCAGAATGCTCCCTCACTGTTTCTATGTGTGAGGGTTTTGCAACTATTGAAACACCAAAGAGGACCTCAATTGTCTCGCTCTATTGATCAGTTTTGCCTCTTTTATGGTGCAGCATCACCTTCCTTTGAATACTGATTTGGAACAATGTGATGTAGCGTACCACAATGCAATATAACGCAACGTAATGCAGCACAATGTAATGCAGCACAACGTTACACAGCGTAATGGAACACAGCATTACAGAACACAAATAAAAGGAACACAATGTAATGGAACAAAAATAAACTGAACACAACATAACGGAACAAGGCGTAGCGGACCACAGCATAACAGAACACAGCATCACGCCACGTGATGTACATAACTAATGTCACAAATGTAAAGCAGGTACATAGCTTAGGGCATGTTGTTTTGGGAGTCATTGGTCAATGACCACCTCTGTTTTTTAGGTATGAAGACGTGTTGTCTTCAACAGAGTGAGGAGTGATGGAGGGGGATTGTTGGTTGAAGTTGCACTGCTGCAGTTGATATGTTTTAGCTGTACCTTCCTTGCTTTCTTAAAAAAAAAAATCAGAATTGTGTCATTATCACCAGATAATGCAATAGTTCAACATAGAGGGAAATCTGCCTCAACATAAGAGTGGTATCATTCTTCTCATCTAACTATGTTTAGCATGTTAGACCTGATAGGCCTCAAATAAGTTGAAATGCCTCTGCTTCACACCACACCAACCAAACTCTTATACAAAGTTTCAGAGGCATGACTGACATTTACAGTAACGACTGACACCAACAAGTGCAGTCAATCATTTTCACAGAAATCTTTACAGATTTTTTTTTCTTTTCTAGCATAACATTTCTGTGTTGTTGAAGGAGCAATCAGGGCAGACAAGATTCCACACTCTTGTTACAGCCCTGACAGACAGACCTGTTTGGTTCTGACCCTGGCTGCTCTCCCCTAATGCTGTCACTGTCAGAATTGAAATGCCTTTTAAGACAGCTGTTTGACTGGTCAGCTGGTGACCTGCCTTGCAGCTCACCAGACCAACCCCGCAATTTGGCAGTTTTGACTTTGACAGCACGCTAAAAAGGATCAATAATAACCTGTCAGGAGGAGGCAGCCATTCCCTCTCATTTAGTGATAAAGGTGAGTTGTATTTGAGGAGCTGCAAGCAGAGAGATGGGAGAAGCAAGGCGGAAAAGCACAAAAACTTGCTGGACAAAGAAGTTGTCGGAAAATTTCCACCACATTGGTATAAAAATAGAAAATAAAGAATACATGAATAAATCAAAAGACACTCTCTTTGGTCATATGTCTGCGTTAATTCTGTTGTCCGAGCAGAAGCACAGACTGTCTGAGGGGTGTCACCATTGTCTTTAGGTTGGTTAATACCTCTGGGCATGTTGAGGCCTGTGCATATGTAACCAGGCTAATTTACACAACGCTCTGAGCAAGCTTTACTCCATAATTCACAGGCTCGGTTTGTTTGAACCCTCTTTCTCCCCATCAGACGGCACTAGGTCTGCGGCCGCGCGCAACTTCAACTCCCCGACTCATCCAGATAGCTGGAGGCCTAGTCGCAGACAGATAATAGACCAAAGGTACAAAGGCACACATATCTCAATACATGCATGAGAGGAAAGTGCAGGGTCGTTATGGTCGTCTGGGATAGCCCCAGTCCCATCACTTTCTCTGATGTGTATGTACAAGGGTGACATGTCATTGTCCTCACTCTCGGCCTAAAGCGAAGCTCCTTTGTTATTGTCTCTGAATGCATAAACCCTTCTTGTCTGGACCTCAAAATAGAGGACGGGGCAATTACAGACAAAACACCAGCGCATCTTGAAGTCATTTTGAAAGAATTTTCTGCTCATTTTTTCCCCGTTCCTTGCAAAAATATTTGTCAAAATTGAGCTGGAATTGCACCGTGCGTTGATAGATGACTTTGTATAAAAATGTTACTGAAGTCATTTAAAAAAGACATTTATTTGAAATTATTCAAATTAAAACAAAAACTGGGATTACAAGGTGACAAAATCTTTGTACAAAGCAACCAACAAAGTGTTTATTTGCTCCCTCAGCTACAAACGGGGGAATAATATTGAGCAGATCTTGACATGATATTCCAGACTAAAAGAAAAAACTCAAATTTCAGATCATATGCAGCACTTTGGCGAGCCTTTCAAAACAAACCTCAAATCTCAGAAATGTTACCATGTTCCTCTGCGAGAGTGTGATGACGAGCACTTCTCGCAGTTCAGAGCACTAATGGTGTCTGTGGAAGGCGTGCGGCACCGAGTATCAGGCTGGCAGGGACGTGCTTAGAGTGGTACACTTGTCACAGCCCATCATATGAGCGCTCCTCTGAAATACAGCCGTGAATAATTTCTTCAAGATCCAAAAGTCTTTCTTTTTTTCTTTCATACAGTCTTTACAGAACCAACCACCAAGGCCTTGTAACTATTTCAACAGCAGTGGAGAAAGCAAAGAGATGGAATACAGTAGTAGTCTCTCTTTGTTTAACTGAAGAAAGTTTGCAAAACTGGGCTCAGAACTCGACATTAAAAGAAGAGCTTATGTGAGCAGTCAGGCAGAAAAGGGGTGGCAGACTCTGAAAGGGATTGTGGGTAGGAGTTAGCTTATCTAATTGTAAACGAGCGCATGGTGTATGGACACTCATCACGCACTTGTCAAAACATGGCTGCCTGTGATTTCGCTCTGCCGTGGTTCTGCTGTTCGCCAAAGTTTGTTTACATTCAGACAGGCCTTTTTTCCAGTTTGAGAGTACAATTGTGGCAATTACTCCGAGTTAGGTGCCGTACAGCTGGAGAAACAACACAAAGAAAGGATTTATCACATGCATCCCTTACAATTATTGCCTCATTCTTGGGTTTTATATTCAGTCTTTGTGCATCATCTTTGTACAAAGATTTGCAGACATGCACTTTTTCCACTATGGTTTCACATGTAAAGGCTGAGATGTTCTTCATTTGTTTGCGTTGCCATGTATGTGTTAGTTTGAGGGTTATGGTGAAGACCAAGGAGGTTGTTAAAAGCTAAGTGTCATTCATGTGATATGATTGGGGGAAAGACACTATGTTTTTCTTTGGGGGACTTTTTAAAAGATTGTCAAAATAAAGGTCATTTATTGATGATGCAATCACAAACGCTAACAATGAAACAACAATTTGCGCTGTTAATCGTCTACACTACAGTATATTGTACATGCTAAGTGCACTGACTCAAAATCTACTTATGGGAATTGCGAGTCAGTTATTAAATTATCTGTCTGATTAGAAAAAGGAAGCAATTCCTCTTGAGAAAAGTGAATTTAGTGGAGTTTTACGCCAAATTGGATGTAATTGGCAGGGGAAGGCGATGTCACTTTGAAAGGTAAGTTAGTACTATTGGATTTCTGTACCAAAAACCTTGGCAATACATCCAAAGTTCAGGGGATCACAAACATTACAATTCATCCTCTGGGCATTGATATTTATACCAAATTTCATACCAGTCTGTCCAACAGTTATTACAACCTGCAGGTGGTGCTAGAAGCAAAGTTGATACCACCAAAGTCAGCAGAATTCATCCTCTGGGGATCATGAATATCTGTACAAAGTTTCATCGCAACCCATTGAAAAGTTGGTTATTTCGGTTTGGACCGAAGCATGGCTGAAATTTGGTTACAGGTATGGACAAAGTTATTTTATGTAAAGGAATTCTACTGGTAATGAGAGGGGGAATTAATGTATCCATGGAGCAGAGTGAGAGAGCAGACAGATGGGCACAAGCACTTGGTTTGAAGTTGATGTTGATCTCACAGTGGTGGTGGTGGTGGTGGTGGGAAAGCGAGAAAAGCCTCCCCACACAGATGTTCACAAGCTGCTGTCAGAAGGACGTCAACATCTCCTCTTAACGAAGACACTCTGTCCAAGCCTGAGAACACTGTGATAGCACATCTTGTGGTTTTCCAAATATACAGTCCATTTGAAGGAGGGACATCCTTCTGCCTTCACTGGAACATCCTCGCCTACCAGGTGTCAGGGCTGCACTGGGGGTCAAAGTTGAAGGAAGGAAGAGGCAATTTTGTTTTTCAGCACGGACCCGAAACTGCTGATGGATGCACTTCCTAAGTCTATGCATCCACACACAGGCTGGAACAATTGGTGTGATTGTATGCTAATGTTCTCGCTTGTGGCCACGCATTATCTGCTCAACAGAGCAAAAGATTAAAAACAACCTCCGATCACTTGTGTTCTGAAGAAAAAAATATTTGTTCAACAGCATTTTGCACTTCTCTATGAATGCCACAAGGGTTTACTGTCAAGTAATGAGTCAGACTAATCCCTCATTGGTTTCTGTGGCTTTGAGCATTAAAACTTGATGCGTCTCCTCACTCCGCTGTAAATGCCTGTGGACCTCTTAATGTGCAAGCCAAATGCCCTGCTGGGTTGGACTGACCGTAATGGATTTGTTCCAACGACAGATATCCAGCTCTCATAAATTGATTTGATCTCTGAGGACGCAGAATGAGAGATGATTTTTACAATTGAGACATCAATGGAACATAGACCACAACACAGGAGATGGGGAAAGCCAATCCCTGCTAAACTGGCACTGGAAAAATCAAACATGTTTCTCAGATGACTGGTTATACATATCTCTGAAACCCTTTTATCGTTTTTTTGTGATGTTTTAGATTTGCTTAATAGATTCAATAAATCAAAAATGATTCAATAATTTAAAACCGAGAGCATTTATTTGTAGCCTTGGTGGGTAAAGTTTCCTCTTACTTTAATTAAAAAGTTATTGGAATACTTTACCTTTTACTGAAGTACACATAAATATAATCAGACTTCTTATTGTTAATATCAACATATTTTCGGGTTAAAGATCTGCAATCTATCACACAGTCTATTTTTAAAAGCAGTCACTCAGCCAGACAGAGCCCGATTGCTCATAAATTCAGCATCGAATAAAGTGATCAGATTACATTTAATGCATTTTTTTGTATCCGCAGGCCTCTGCCATAAATTAAAACCATCTGAAAGCGTCTGGAGTGCATTTCATTTTGCCTTGATTCATGTGCTGTAATATAACCCCTCTCCGATTCCCTGTGTGGCACAGGACAGTGAGGGGAGTGAGCCGAGTGCGTCAGGAGATTAAAACCTAACCACGAGATTGGACTCAGGATGTAGGCATCAGATAAAATAGTAGGGATATAATGAAAGTGTAAACAAAAACCTTGCACAACGGAGAAACGCCTGCTCATAAAATCTCCAATCTCACTATTGTCTTCTTTAACAAAAGGGATCCACAAGCCTGGCGCCTTTTGGGTTATTAACAGTTGACTGAATCACATACTTCAAAACTTCGGTGGATGTGTAGACGTCCATACACGGGCTAAGTAAACAAGGAGCACTTTGTGTTGAGGGGATACAATGAATGTGCTGCTGGGAATCCTTCCAAAAATCACAGTGTGATTGCAAAACTGACCTACAAGTATAATGAAGACGTCAACATATTCTATCAGTGTCCTATCTAAAAAAAAGACAAGCAAATTAAATCCCTTTAGCACATGCAAGTCTATGAGGACAGATCATGACGTGTAAAGCTCTGTCAGCGCACTGCTGAGCCCGTCTCCTCCGCAGGCTGGGTTTACACCTTTGTGTCCTTGTGTGCCCGGCTGCCGTAGTGATAGATCGGTCGTCGCTTTCGCGTTGGGAGCAGCTCTGAATGAGACGCCTGCCGGACAGCTGTGCTGGCACAGACTGTGGCCATTGCTGCCAAGTCACAGAGCCTTTTTACCCCCGCTGCTCCCTGAGCACTGCTCAGTGCTTACCGTCAGCCTCTTCCCTGTCGTGCTTCAATGACAAAACACACGTCAGGCTTTAACAGCTCACTTTGCACTGGCTTGGCGGGCCCAGGCCGGCTTTTGTGATATTGGCAGGGTCACTGTCTGAGGTGTGCGCTGAACCACTGGAGGTCATTTTAGGTCTCTATTGTCCATGTTAATATATTAGAGAAGCCTGGATCAGTGCAGAAATTCATAGACTGCATAACATGGTCAACACTAATTTCCCTGGCTGGCTGGTGAAGGCCGTAAGCATTTTATTCCAAGTCAGAAACAACTCACATTAAAGACCCAGCTGGGAGAAGCATCACAGCAGACTTCTGAAATACCGCCGTCGGGTTGCGTAGACCTTGAATTAAGATGTACTTTTAGTTACAGTAATTGAAGAAGTTAACATGAAAAATGTAGAGAGGCGTAATATATGATTAGCATTTTGCTGTGGCACCAGACTGCATTAATAAGAGATGATGAAAAATCAATAGTAGTCATTACAGCACCACGCAGGATAAAATATTAACTAGTTCGGAAACTGACCTGAGGAGATTCCTTTTCCTCCAGCGGTGAAGGCTTGATATGGTTATTGGTAATAAACACCAACAGTGGTGCAACTGCTAGCTGGGGAAATATCATATTTACCAAAGAGAGGGAGGATGCACAGTTAACCTTCAGTATAATCAGACCAACCTGTTTTCCTGTATCCAGTGCAGACAGATGAAGGTGTCTGAGCAGAGAACGTGTTAGGTAATACAAACCCAGGGAAATTCAGTTCCTGCATTTGTGAGCTTGTATTGACCCCGAGCCCCAGACCTCAAAACACACATCAAAAGTGTCACAGCTTTGTGCAAACATCTGTCAGTGTCATATCCTATGGTAACACATGATTCAAGCGACTTTGATCACTACAAGCTACTTCAAGTGTGAATGCAAAATCTGTGTCTACGGCCTGTTATGATTGTCTGTATGAAAAGCATAAGTCTGAAACAGGAAGCAGATGATGTCATTAACCAGATTCTCCATACATTGTTCCCGTTCAGCCAAGTCCTCCTTTTCTCTATCTCTTGTGAATGGATTCCCAGCGGAGGGATCGACATGGATTTCACAAACAATTTATCCTAAATTGCAGGAAAATTGGCTGCAGATCTTAGAGAGAGGACGGGGGGGAAAAAAAGTAAAATGAAGTTAAGATGATCCACAGGGCATTTATTCACTAAGGCTCTCATGGTCGTTCCGCAGGGTTCTCCCCTTTCAAAATAACCCACAGTCCCCCTTTCAAACCCCCCTTTACATTCGCCGTTTCAAATGTATTAATGGGCCGGAACCTTCCTGGATGATCTTGGCCCTCTCCCTAATGAAAACGCTCTGCGGCTGGATCCCAGCGCAGTAATCAGGCTCTGGCCTCCAGAGCACTGGGGCATGCAGCATGCAGAGCAGGAAGAGCCCCAGTGTGACCCCACACTGTGTCCTTCGGTCACCCCATGTTGCCCTGCGCCCTCTCTGGCCTGGGCCTCTTCTCTTCTGAAGCCCTCGGTGCCAGAGGCCACAAGCCTGGACTTGTATGGAGTGAGGAGGGAAATCCAGTTGTTTGATGGAGTAGAAACATCGCCCTTTAACAAATTTACTGTTTATGGAATCTCAATGATGTGTAACGCTCCGCAGTATCACAGTTGAGTCTTGTTGCAGGCAGTTAGAGATTGAGGAAGTTAAAATATTTCGAGTATGTTTTGAGATATTTTTATTCTGTTGTTTTAGTTACATTTCCAGACGATATGTTGGACAATGTTTACTCTGACAAGTATTTAAAGGGGCACTATGTAGTCTTGGAGAAGAAATTCGAACTCATAATTCAGTACTGACAATCCAAACTCAGAAATATTAATTTTTTCCATAACTGAATAAACAAGCTGTTCTCAGAGGAAAATAAGGTCCCCAGAACTCTGTTTAAAGCTAGAAAGATGGCAGGGTCCGCCAAAGTAAAACAATATGAAAGCGTCCTTTAAGGTCAGTTTGTTTATTCAGTTTATTCAGTCATGAAAACAAAGATAGCTTGTTCATTTAGTTTGTTTAGACTTTAAAAAAATCCGTCAGTGAAGATCTTTCTCTTCTGATTAAAATGTCTTCCTGGGGCACCTTTAAATAAATCTTATCTCAAAGAAGCAAAGTTATCGTTACATCTTTCAAATTATGACATCATCTTGAACTGTGAAAGCTGGGTACACTGTGTGCTCTCCTCTCGGTACCTCGGATGCATCACATCAGCACCCTCAGCTGCCGTAAACAGAAGCTCGCCACATATTGTAAACACTGAAATAAAAGCCATCCGCCGCCCCGTGAGGTGTCATTTTGAAAGGACAAAACAGAAGGAGGAGGCATGTCTTGGGCCCTCTCTGCGTTTAGCCTGTCGGTAACCAGCGAGCCTTTGTTTGGTCTGCTCTGACAGGTCTCCTTTAGTCTCCACTGTCTGTCCCCCCAGGCCCTTCAGCCTTCAGCCTCGAGGAAAGCCCGGCCAGATGTGGCGACCCGGGGTTCTTTGCAGCTGCATGTGTAGCGGGGGCACTAAAACGATGGGGCAGTCACCGGGACGCGCATCATCTGTTTTAACTTGTCTGTCTTCCCTGACAGACCCGCTGAGTGCTGTTTTCATTCCCCTCGGATAATATCTTTTACAGTTTCGCAAAACTGTCAGCGAACCTAAAGCGCTGAGCCCCACCTGCCTGTACTGTTGCCCATCACCCCTAATGACAACCAGACACCCTCAAAGACAGGGCACTAAGGTGCTAACTACCCCACAGAGCTATATCTAGCACACATTTGCTAGCTCACATTTTCCAATTGGACAGTAATGGGCAGATTTTCTCAGATAATTTTAAGCTGCAGTTTCTTGCTCGGAAAAAAAAGTCCACTTTCAGATAAGTGTAACACTTTAAATCCACATTTCTTTCTACAAGTAAACATGCACCATTTTCTGTGTTGAGCTTTGAAAAAAAAATCTTTCAGACCATTTCTAGAAAACACTGCACATCTCGGGTGTGTAATAATCTAATGGAGGGGTGATGTCACTCAAACTCAACGACATAAGATAAACTCTGAGGGCCATTTTCTCAAATCATGAAAAATGCCTCTCTTACTTCAGTTTATGCGGGACACATTTATGTGTGAGCACTTCTTCAGGGCAATTTATTTGAACAAAAGAGGAGCCAGCCTTCACATGTGTTAGTGGAGCGTGTGACAACTACACTATGGTCTGCATTTGTTTTTCTTGGGCACTTCCATTCTCTCTCTCTGACCTTGGGGGAACAAGGACCGGCGGGCAATTATCTAGTGTCTCGAATAGTTAAGTCAGACATTTCGCTGCTCTACAAAGAACTGCAGCCCCTCTAACTACTGAAGAAATTATGGAGAAAAGATAATGAAAGAAAATCTGTCAGATATGAAGAAGTCTTAGCTTTTTAGTGTCAATGCTCAGCCAGGCATAAAACGCTCCATTTAGACCCCTTTCCAGAAACAAAGCTTTCTGGCACAGACTCGCAGTGATTGTCTTGAGAATGTAGGGAAAGATTTCCATTTCTTCCCAGCCCCCTCCGTTCCCCTACACATCCAACCTTTTTTCTCCCCGGCCCTCCCTCTCTGCTCCTCGTATGAGACTGTAACGCTGAGCAGCTCAGCCCGAGAGTTGAGAAGCGAACTTGGTGAAAAGCAGCAGGAGATGAATCTCTTTAAGTCCCCTTGAACAACATAAAACAGTCTGGGCTTCCATTATTCAGGGGTCTGTGCTGCTTGTTTACAGTGGAGTGGGCCCGCTGCACCTGCACTCCGGATGGCCTGACAGCTTGATGGGCCTTTTAATGGTGATTCACTGGCCAGATCTATGTGGATAAAAATGGAATTCTGGGAGAGCAATCTAATAAGAAAATAAAGCGCTGAATGGTTGCCATGGCTGTTGGATGGGCTTGTTGGGGCCTGTTCAGCGGGCCATGCTGGCTGGATATCAAATCCAAACTTTGATCTTGGGGGCTTTATTACATGCTATCACCTCAGCTATGGGTCCCTTCAAATGGAGTGTCACAGGGTCAAGTAGATGGTGCTTTAGTTTTGCTTTTTAAAACTCAGGCTTTAACCTTGATGCTCTGTTAACTGTAAAAATTCAATCCCACCGTTGAAGATTATTTGGATGGCTCTGGCAGTGTGCCTCCATGATGAAGTGTATTTTGTATACTGAGCTAGAATAAAATTTCACACTGATATGGAGCTATGCTGACAATGTCTCTTAACCACATTGCAAATACAATACATAAGGCGGGACAAGGCTGCACTCATTGCATTGAATATGAAAATTGAACGCTTCATTAGTATTTTACCAATCGTTGCTAACCATGAATGACCACATATTTCTACATTTGTTTTTTTTTTTTATTATAATAATATTTGGTAATTTTCTCTGGATTGACTAATCAACTAATCATCGAACAGCTACCCACAAAAGGGATCAATATAAGCCAATCTTTTATTAATTTTATTTTATAACTACTTGAATTAGCTGCCGTGACCTCCAAAGGCATCTCTTCCACGAGGTGTAACATATCCAGAGGCAGTCCAGTCCCTATGATGTTCAACAGCATGTACCCATTAAAGGCAGCACATGGAGTACTCCACACACACACACATAAACACATATGTATGCACACATGGATACGTACAGATGCTCTCTCTCTCTCACACACACACACACACACACACACACACACACACACACACAGATCCAAGGCTCTAACTCGCAGTCTGCATTGATCTCCCCTGTCATATATCATTAATGAGGGTATTAAATCCATGTTTAGGAAGCAGAAGGCTGGCTTTAAGTGGGGTTTGCTGGAGCAGCTCCTAACGCAAAAGACCCACGCTGAAATCTCCCCCAAGGAAGGGCCGCTCTCTGGCTCTCTTTGGCTGAGGAGCACGTTAATGGAGTGATGTCATGGTGGCTCATATCACCGCTACTGTCCAGGGACAGTGTGGAGGAGAAAATTCAAGGTCTGTGACCCATAATGTGACCCTAAACCAGCTAATGATGATGGACAGAAATCACCAGAATTATAACTAAACATTTTATGTAAAAAATGAAATATTTAACGCAAAATGTCCTTTTAGCTCACATTTGTTTATTATATTAAGAATCTAAAAATAGGCAGTAAGTAGCGAAAGGATGGTTTATCCTCGTGCAAACCTTGTCATACTGTACACCGGCTGTATTGATCAGTCTAAAATTCTCCCCTACGCGCCTCACCCCTGGGTTATCATCGCATCATTACCATCCGGAGTTTGGGGAGACGCTACAGTATGATATGGCAAATGGACTTGCTATTGATTTTGTCAGAGAGGTAGAGAGAGAGAGACAATGGCAGATGGAGAGGAAGTCAAAATGGAACATCTGGAAGGGGACAGGGAGGAGGGGTTCGTGAAGGGTGTTAGACGATACAGGAGGACAGTGCAAGGAACAACACACAATCCTGTCGAAATCCGTGTCAGGAAAGTAGAAGTTTCTGTCGGACTAATACTTGGAATCTGTGGAGCAGAACGTGTCTATTCACATCCTTTTTTGCTCTCGTTCAACATGATCAAAAAAGACATAAACGTCCATTTTCATCTCGTCTTAAAGGCCGTAGCACTTTACACCACATTAGGAAATGACAACTTTGCTCTGACTAATCCCATTATAAGAGGGAGTTTTTGCTTTGGAGTGTAGCTGAGGTGTTAATGTGATGAGCAGCGTGAGAGTTGGAAAAAAAAAAAATGGGGCAATCCTTCCTTTCGGGAAAGGGATATCCTGAGGCACGGCTATATAGACCTTAAGTGCTGACAAAGAAGATATTGTGTTTTTCCAGTAATCCTTTTAAACACCGCAGGGCAGAGGCATACAGTTCATTTCAGAGTAATGCTGTTAAATTTCATCAAAGAAAGACTCCTTTCGTGATCTTATCATTCATTTATTTAACAATTAGATGGGAAAAGGTGAGTATTCATACGCTTGCTCGACATGCTGTGCTTTTGGAAAGAAAAACAACTGAGCAAAAAAAATCTTAAAAGTTCCTTTAGGATCAGATCATCCACACACACACTAAAAGGCCAATATTTTTCTTCTCCTTTCTTCCCACTGGCTTGGTTTGTTTTGTTCCGCCTGATTAACCAAGAATGCTGGAAACTGTATGTATTGTTTCCGCACCATGAGCAGTGTCTAAAATATTTGCTGTGCATTAAATACTTTTAGCAGACAATCAAAAATCCTTTCAGCGCTCCCCATTACTGTGAATAGGCTTAAGGGGAAATAATGTGCTGGGCATGCTGGTTTTCGGAAAACATGTCAACAATTCATCGTCGGTGGAGTTTCTCGCTGTCAGGTGGAGCTTACTAGGGGCTACGATTAGCACGGATTTGTGTGATGCACCATAACCTTGACACTGAACTGTGAAACGGCTTCACGCAACATTCCAAAGCACCTGTCAATCAACTCACACCTACAAGGATAAATACCCATCTGCTGGGGCGGTGCTTTGAAAGACGTCTTACAATGAGTTCTGTGTGGCTGTTTTAGTTACGTCAGGAACATGTTTTGAAGTGTATTAGCGGCTGTAGCTGCTGCTCTTGCAAAACTGTGGCGTGCTAAAGTCAACATTACTGACAAATTGACCCCAGTTGTCTGCAGGGATCGAGTTTGGGGATTGTGGTTGACTTTAACGGATACCGAGGAGGAATAAAGTATTAAATATCTAATACTCTTCGGCCCTGAGCGCTTAACTTTCTCAGCGTGGACCTTGAGAAGCTGCAGCCAGCTGCATCGGATGTTGGCAAGGGCCGTCTCCTGGTCACCAGACTTTCTGGCAAGACCATCTTTTCAGGTGGATCCTCATGGAAGCCAGCTCTATGTCTGCAACAAGAGCGTCATTAACAGTAGAGGTTATGTGAAATGTTCGGGAGGGAGGAAACACATTTTTCAATACATTAATACTCGGGAAGCATCTTTCACAAATGTCTCCGTTATTAGCTGACCTACGGGAAGGGGTTGAATGAGTTGCACCCAGCGTTCAAGGTAGGATAGCAGCGTTTAGGAAGGGCGAAGGTCAGAGAGCATTGGTTTTCGTAAAAGCTGGCTTTAATCACTCCTGTGCCACTTACGCCTTGGTTGAATTGTGGTGTCTGTGTGTGCATGAATGAGTGTGTAAGACCAATGAAAAGACTACTAAACATTTCGCTCTTCTTTATTTCCAACAGATAGGATGCAAAAGTCAGACTAACAACAGTAGCCAGAGGGAAAACAAAAAGAACATAAACCAATTAACAGTTAGACGTCTGTTTTGAATTTATTGCAGCTTTTCCTTGCCAACAACTGCACATACTGTATGCGATATCTCATGGCTGAGAAATACAGGAAGTCTGGCTGCCTTGCCAAGGGAAACCGGAGGTGTCATCGGGGGCACCCCACCGAGAGGAAAGATGGGCCGAGGTGTGGTGGAGGAGCCGGAGCACCTCACAGGGGAGCAAAAAGGATTTCACACCAGTTGTGGCCAATTGTTTAGGCTCGTCCCAGAATTTATCCCTCATTATTAAAACTGCACCTCACTGGTATGAAAGTAGCAGAGCAAAATAAACGACTTCATGCACTTGTGAATGTGAAGCTTAAACTCAATTTATAATTGCTAAGAATGCTTTTGTGTGTTTCTGTTGTTATGAAGCTAGCACTCGCAGGATTAATACCCGGCCTCGCCTCCCGCCATTCCTTCTGGATTAAGGCTTTGGCAGGGCGGTGAGGCTGTCAGTCAGCGACATGTCTGGACTCATCATCCACTAATCATCAGAGTTTATAAAAGTCTCTCACCTCTGACAGGTTAGGATGGCTGATACCTCACAGCAGCAGGCCCCACTGCCTCAACATGCACTTTAGATCCCATCAGAAGCCTCCGAATCAAAACAGGATGAAATGGCCACACGCCTATCACTTTTTTGTGTTTGGGAATAATTCCCCCCTGGGCAGATTAAAGGGTGTTTTTTCTGGTTTTTGCCTAGATGGAATTCACCATGTTGAGTTTGACAAAGGCTGGCATTCTCTTTGACGTCTCTTCATTTGGTGCTCCGTGCCATCGGGGCTCTGGAGGGTGGGAGATGAGTGGCATGGCGAGGTACACATTTGCCTGCCGGTGTGACGTAAGGGCAGTGTTTATGCGACATCATAAATATGCATGTTGCTTCTCGCTATGCAGGGGCATTTATGACAGTCGAGTGACAGTATTTGCACTTTCAGAGGTCATTTACCTGTCATCCAGTGTGACAGCAGGGATGAACAAGGCAGAGGACAACCACACATCACATCTATCGGACAGGATGATTTTAAAGGCTTTGAGTGGCTGGGGGATCAAATGAAATTAAGTTTTACTAATTTAATTTTTGAACTTAACATACGATGAATACTTTGTCAGTAACTTTTTCCAATTTGTTGGATTTCTTAGGATAGGAGTGACGATAATATGAAAGAAAAGCTACAGTTTATACAATTATGCATACAATTACAGGACTATTACTGGACTGTAATGCTATTTTTACAACACCAACCCTGTGTGAGTTCCCCTGGATAAGAACAGTTGGCTCAAATGCATGTAACAGTTTAAGAATGATTAATGCTGCATTCATGTGCTCCTCGGATGGTCTCCCTTCCTGAGTTTGAAAGACTTTCTTCCGACTTCGGTGTGTTCATGTTGTGTCAAGGGTGATTGCAACATCGACGATGTTTTGCATTTTATCACTCAGAGCGTTTAAACACACAATGACAGCTGTTTCCGGTATTTGAGTGACAAGAAGAGCAAAGGAAACGGATCATGTAAGCCATGAAATATATTTCACAAATATGCACGTTGTTTGCTTTTGTCCGCCATGTTTCAGCTTCATATGATGTTAAAGTTTTCTCCGACTTTCTAAGTTGTTGAATTGTGAATTTTCCCAGTGGTAAATAATGGGAAATACATTTTCCCAATATTCCGACACCACATGAACACACTATCAGGTACATGTATTGGTTTTAGGAATGACTAAGATATAGTTTGCCAGGGAAAAGTCAGGAAATGTAATGGAAACATAAGTAAGACTCTGATGGAAAAGAAAAAAAGAGTAGAGTGTAAACTTAAAAAAACAAGAAATCAGAAGTAAAACAATAAAAAAGGAGGACTGCAACTAACAATTATTTTCATTATCAGATAAACTGCCTATTATTTTCAGAATTAATTGATCAATTGTTTAGTCCAGTTTTTAATCCTGGTGCTGGAGGCCCCCTGCCCTGCATGTTTTAGATGGTTCACTGCTCCAACACATCTGATTCTAATGAGTGGGTCGTTATCAGGCTTCAGCAGAGCTTGATGACGAGCTGATCATTTGATTCAGGTGTGTCGGCGCAGGGAAACAAAAACATGCAGAGCGGGGGGACCAGGATTGAAAAAACACTAGTTTCAACTATAAAATGTCAAAAAAGAAAAAGTTAAAAAAAATCATACCTTCAAATTGCTTAATTTATCCAACCAACAGTCTTAACCCATCTGGAACCACCACATATTTGACATTTTTGCTTGAAAAGTAATTGACTAATAATTGACTAATGTTGCAGCTCTAAACAAAAAAGTGTGGCAACAAAAACGCGAGACTCCCCCATTCTCTCCAGGATACTGTACATAAGCTGACTGGGGTTAATGCACTGGACAATAGCGCAACACTGCACTTCTGTTCCACATTAAGCTGCTTTTTTGGGACAGTACGGTGCTTCTTTGGTGTATACACGAGGCCTCACCTCAAAATAATATTTCCCAGACCTAAAGACCAGCTACAGCATGTGGTATCACTCCAATGGAAGAGTAGCAGAGGCTGATATCATCAAGCCTGGCGACCTGAAGCTTATCCTACGGACGTATGAAAGATGACTGGGCTATGACGTTGTGCCTGTTCACCTTCTATGAACTGTAGTGCCAACAAAAAGTAAGCAAGCAACTAATTTCTGACATCAATCATAGCCAGGTGTACAGAATAAAGGTCTGAGTGCTGCAGAATTACAATGAGAAACTCCCACAGAGTTTGTTTATTAAAATAAAGTTTTTATGATTCTGCGAGGACAATTTGAATTTAATGGTATTAATTCAACAAAAGAATGACAATTTCAGACAAGATATTGAAAAGAAAACATCAAACATGGTAGATAACGTCATCTAAAGTGGAGGCAGAGATGGATGAGTCTTGGTCGACATGAGGTCAGTATGAGGAGGCACTGAGTTCTGGACATCAATGTAGCCCTGGCTGCACCCCCCTCTACTCCCCGTCCCGCCTCAGACAGATCATGTGATGTGCAGAGCTATGACCAAACGAACACAGGTGCTCTGATTCGTCCTGCGTGTTCCAGCACAAATCCAGGCATCCAGGGAACTGTGCTACCCCTCCACAAAGACCATCTGCCCCGGGGAGACACTGATCCTGTGGATCTAATGTCAACACCGAGGGGATGTTTGGGAGCAACGGTGGAATCTAAAGTATTGAGTCAGAGGTATGGGCGTGTGTGCAAAAGAGTCGGGGTGGGGTAGGGTAGGGGTGGACTGGCGTGGGATAGGTTTTCTTTGCAATCACTGAAAAGATGTTTCAGCCATGTTGACAAGTCAAAAAAAGCCTTTCGCCACTATAATCTCTGGATTGCCTGAATCACTCTTTTACCCGTTTTCCAAGCGCACAATTTTTGTTTACATTGTGCGGCATAGAACAATCATCAAAAGTCATATTCCTTTTACTTCTATTTTGAATACCATATATCTTTTTACAAAACAGCTGTTTGCAGAATTTATAGCAATGAAGTAATGTATCTATATGTGGACAAATAATAACTATTACATGACGATGATGAAGCCTACAGCTTAAAGATTCAGATTGGTATTAGTTATTTTGTTGAGAAACCTAAAGTTATCAGTATCCCTAGTAATGTCATGATTTTGCAGGGAATCTGGCCTATGACAGGTATTAAGAAAAACTATATAGAAATAGCCAGTCTAGCCAGCCAGACTTCTTGCTGATGGTCTCGTTTGCTTATGCAGGTTATGTAGTGGAACAGTTTTAATCCTAGACTCTTACAACCAGTTAAAAACACCCTTGTCGTATGTTTAAATAATGGAGGAGGGTCATACAGGAAAACAGCATAAAGATTTACAGAGACTACCGATCACATGTGTCAGTAAGTTGAGAAAATGATAAAGCTCACCAAAACCAAACCCTGCTGTGCTGAGACTCACAACAGCTTCCCTGTTTCCCTTCTTGGATACAAGTCTCAACAATCTCCTCTCACTGGGTCAAAGTGTTACATGGCACAAGCCCAAACGCAGGCCTACAGTAAATAGAGAGTGCTTGTGAGTGCTCGGAGCCCTGCTGCGGAGGGACAGTGTTTGGATAGGCCCTCCCTGTCTCATCCACATGGACTGAAATGTTGAATTAATGAGCTCATGTGCGGCATGTTAGATTTATCTCACAGCGCTGCTCCGTCTCCCCGGCCCGGCGCTCTCCATCATGCCGTGGGTCTCTTTCACAACAACGTACAGCCACTCGCTGATAACTTTGAAGTTTATATGCAAAAGCAAACAACTGCTGGGGCACTCGAACCTGACTCCATGACAGGCGGAAACATTTATATGATGTTGTCTTTTTTTGTCAGTTTTTTCCTTGTTTACTGAGCTGGGAGGTAGAAAGTCGTAGCCTCGGGCTTTTTGCTCGGAGTTAGTCCATTGTTAGTGTGTTATGAGCTAAAAGGATTAGCTGTGTGTGCTTGCATTGGGAGTATTTGCGTAACTGTATTTTGAGGGTAAATTGTTTTGGAACAAAATCAAGTGGTGACAATGCCTGCGGGAGAGTGAAGTAATACTCATGTATAGTGTGTGTATTTACTGTAAAGACAAATCGGGCAGGAAGGAGGTGGATGCCGAAATGTTTTTTCACCATTCCTTTCAGTGCCTGGGGCTGGGGCTGATCTGTCCCTGGCATGGGCCCCAGGCACTGAGAGTGGAGATGCACTCCCTAAAATTATCGGCCTGGAGAATAAATACAAGTCTATCATCGCTCAGCTGAAAGACTCATTAGCGCCAGAAGGACAGAGGAAAGACGGAGGAGTCGGAGGATGGTGCAAGTTTGTTTGCCTATGAGTGTGTGTTCGGGGAGAGTCGGAGAAAGTATGATCAAAAGCGAGGGGGAGGCAGGAAATGATGCAAGGCTGTAAAAAGACAAACTGCTGCTGATGCTTATTTTCACTGCACTCACCACTAAAAATGGACTGAGGCCCCGAAAGGTTGAGGCTGATGCCTCGGAAGTGACCCGGCACTACAAATAGGCCCCCTGCTCGGTCCAAACGTCATTGTTTGAGTTCCGTCTGGAATAAAGATAGTTCCTATGGGGTCAGGATCCCAGGAGATGGATATTTCCCTCATGTCCATATCTACAGAGGAAAGGAAATATTAAACAACTCCACTACACATTGATATTTCTGCCCACCAGTATTTAGAGTGTTTCCTGACTGAAATCATGCAGACCCAGGAAACACCCCATAGCCTAAAGGTGCACAGCCGGCTCTACACTTCTGTATTCAAACAAAATAACAGACAGAAATAGAAACTGATAAGAAAAGAGAGGTGAAGAGGCAAAGAGAAAGAGTTAAACAAATAAAGACAGAGATAGCTACACTCTCAAACAGGAAGCTACAAGAGGCGACAAGCAGACATCAAACTGTCAGTGTCAGTCTATATGCGGCGTCTCCATAAACTGCTGGATGCAGACGGGCCCAGCGTGAGGCCAGGGCCCCCAGTCTGCAGAGCGTTCCAGTATAGTGAGCCCATGGGAGTGCTGGGCCAGGTAAAGTACTATCCCAGCCACAGCTCTGTCTTTTGCAACTAGAATCACAACCCGCCTAACGGAGGAGACAGAGCACTTCCACCACTGTCTCTCAGAGTCATTAACAACCTTCACTCACAAAGATTTATGACCTCATGATAAATGCGTGTGTGACTAAGTACAGTAAAGACACTTCCAAGGATAACAGTTTATTTCTGTTCCAGGACTGCCTGGACTGCGCCTTCGCTCTCTGCAACACTGAACAAAAACCCCACAGTTTTATGATATGTATGACGAAAGCCAAATCATGCGCATCATTTTCCATTTAATACAAATTCCTAATTCAGTGTTTATTTAGGGTTAGCTCACTAAAACTAGAAAAGACTCTCATTTTGGATTCATTTATCCAAGTGTTTGCAACATTTGTCTCTGACATTTCTGCCACAAACCCTCCATCATTTAAACATTCAGCGGTAACGTATCTTTCCCGAAACAGCTGCAAGGCCTTATACCACTAGAAGTTAGTTAGATTTTAGTTTGATTTGGGCATACAAGTATATAAGTATAGTAGTATAAGATACTCCTTTACTAATCCTACAGTCTGTAAATTTTAAATATGCATAGCTTATAAATCACAAAGCCAGCGATCGCAGCATGCTCACCTGTGTGTGTGACAAACTGTGTGCGTGTGTGTGATAAAGAAAATGGCTTAGGAATAAAAGGTCTCAAATGGATGGAGAGCATGTGTGATTGATTACAGAAATAGGAATTGCAACAATTTATATAAAATACCTAAAAATGTGTGACATGCATCACAATTTTCTATTAAAGCTGCCATGAAATCAGGCATTTTAGGCCATAGCAATCTCCATAAAAGCCCACAAAATCCTGAAGGGACTGATTATTGCTCATAGCAGATATTGAAATTGCACACTTTAGTATACACTGATATTGCACATCTAATTTAACCAGATGCAATGCTGAAAGAAGATACAGATTTAATGAAAGTAATGAAAGCATTCATTTTTAATCTGATAATGATATTCTTCTACATTCTAGCAAACCTGCAGTAAACATACAGCCTGCACACAGCGCAGACACACAGCACTATCTGCTGAAGAACACAGCAGGTAATCTGAAGCAGTTCCAGGACTTAGTGCTGCTTAGATGACTCCATGCCTTGAGGGCCTGCTAAACACCGCTCCCTCGGCTAAAGCCCCCCGAGAGGGAGAATGAAGGAGCAATCAGTGGCTGAGCTCATCCACGCCTGCAGCACAGAGCTAATACTAAAGCTAACCCTCACCTGTCCATGAAGATCCCTTTACCTCCATGTGTGCAGTGTGTGTGTGTGTGAGTGTAGATGTTGTGTATGAGGGGATGAGAAGCATGTGTGCGCTGAGAAAGTCCTTGCCAAAAGCACAGCTGCCTTCATTCTGACGCATGGTTCCATTCCATCTGATCTATCTATCCAGAAAATGAACAACCCACTTTTCGTTTTTTTTCCCCCGTGGTTTCTCTCTCTGACACCACCCCTCCTTCACCTCTCTCTCTCTCTCTCTTTCAATTCTCTTTATCTCATAATTTCTTCCAGTCCTGCTGTCTGACTCTTCCCTCCAGTCTCAAACTGTGCCGGGGACACAACCTGGAGCTCCAGCCCTTCTCTTGGAATGCCATTAATCCCGACATTCCCATCTCCGTCTAAAGTGAGATCATTAGACCGCTCACCGGCTGTGGAGTTAAGAGACATATTCTGATGAAAACATCCTGCCGCCTGCTCCTCCTTTCTCCTCCCTGTGAATGGTGTTGGTGTGAGCCAGAGGTTTAGGATGGACAGAGAGCAGCAGTCTGCCCTGCACTCTTTATTTTCACCATCTGCAGGGAAAGATACTCCTACTACAAATGGAAACCCCAAAGGGAAAAATTATAGTGTGAACATTTCCAATGATTTTCTCTGCATAGTGTGCAACTCGATAACAAGTTGGCATATGTTGGGTAAAAACGGACAATGAAAGTGCAGCAAAATGATTCTGTTTGCAAAAATATGGATGCCTCAGAATCCTTCTGGGTGTATTAATTACAGTGTTTGGTGCAAAACATTTGATTGACCATGAATGCAGCCAGGGAAATGCGTCAACAAAAGCTGCATCTATCATCTACTATAAGGACAGAGTGTGAAAGCTGGGGACAGCAGCCATGTTTTCATCTAATTGTCGGGTGATTGTGGGGCGAACTTTTGAAATGTTGGAAAGAAAGAAGAAAGATTCGGACAAAGGTGTCATACGCTATGTACAATATTGATATTTGTACAAATGTGTCATAGCACGTTCACATTACATTTTTATGATCTGACCATCACATTGGGAGGTGGAGGGGATGGTGGTGTAGTAACAAGCAAGAAAGCTGCCAAGCCAGTGACCACTGTTCAGGACTGTGTTCCAACATTTGTTAAGTGTGAAACCAGTGGATAGTTTTGACGAGGGACCTCGGTATGTTATGTTCGGTATGTCATAACTTATTCGAAAAAGGTGTTTCCACCTCTCACTGAGCTTATTAACTTTTTTGTATAAAGGCTAAAACCACCTTATGGGCACATAAAAATGTTTTTGAGACGCATCTAAAAAAGTCCATGACCATGCACAATACAAGGCAACACAAGTGTCTGAGTGATCTGCTCCCTGCTTATTGATGAGAGTGAATGATCAAACGGGGAGGTGGAGGACTGCAGTGTAATAGCTGGACATCTGGAGGTCCCTCTCTACTGTACAAATCAACCTTCACATTTGTTGTGCTGTCGTCAGTGAGGGTATTGAGTGCAGATGAGAGTGACAGCTGTTTGTGCAGGCATATTTTGCACTGTTGAAAGATATACCTAGATTCTATGTTTGCACTGAGATTGTAAATATCATCTGCACGATTGTTTCTATTCTATTTCTGAAGCGCTTTGTCTCTCCTCCTATCTCTGCCCATGTAATTAATAACCAGCCTGTCATTTTGACTTCTTTTGTTAATGCACCTAAATTAAATCCTGCTTTCAAAAGACTTCATTAAATGCATTCATTTAAACTAAACAGTTCTACTTTCTGACTGCATTTTATCATGCAATCTGATCCAGACCAAATGAACAAATAAAAGGCTTTTTACAGAGCACTGCGACTCAATTAGGCCTTTTAACCGAACCCCAGCAAATAAATCACTTTGTTGATCAATGTCTTCAATAATTAAATGCTGGGCAATAGCTTTTCTGTTTTGCTGCTGTCAATACTGCTGAAATTTATTTCTCTCCAGCCGTACAGGAAGTCAATTTTTACAACCCTTCGATTTTCGACTGCGAAAGCAAATAATTTGAATGCGGCAGCAAGGGGGGAATTAAACAGTCTGCTGTGTAACTGCAGACGGCGATGTCTTTACAGGGGCTTTCGTTTTTGTTTTTTTCTGCTGCAGCGTTAATCAATAGCTGAATTTAGATATACCCTCCAGTCCTAAACCCTGTGCACAACCCTTCGAGGAACGCTGGTGCACAATGAGACTCCGCACCAGGATATGAATATGATATAACCATCCAGTAGAGGTGCTATCCACAGTAGTAATCTAACATGATGAAATACATCCTCTGAAAGCATTTCAGAAAGTTTTCTGTTAGGGTCTGATTGTGTCTCATGCCGTACTCTCCCTCCGGACAGGACTGTATATCATTATTTTCTCCTAACCTCGGGCTATTTACTACACTTCACACTGACGAAATAACTTACTTTCAATCGGCAACCCTTGCCCTCTTTGTAAGGTAATTTCCCTTGCTGAGAACGGAGCAAGCGGAGGAGGATGCAAAGGGACAAATTATCCTCAGTGTCTAGACGGGTACACGGGCAACAACAAAGACTAACCTCTACAGAGAACAGATCTGAAGAGAAGACAGGCACACAGTCAAATCTCTAGGCTGCAACCCAAGGTTTACACAAAGTCGACGCAATATACAGTATCTGTAACAACGCTAAAGCAAATAATCACAACAAACAGAAATAAATAATGAAGTTGTCAGGCGATGGAAGGGAGAGTACACGGGGAACATAAATCACACAAGTATCACAATGCAGCACCTCCTTCAACAACATTCCCTGGGGAAAGGTCTGGGCAGACTTGGATCCTGGACTCTCTCACTGCTATGTAAATCATACCTGCCCTACTAGACCCTCCACCAGACCCCAACAGCCCCCTCCAGACACTGCTCACAGCTCCCCTGCTAAACTGTTAATTCAACCCAGAAATCGCTATAGCCGCAGAGCCGAAGTCTCAGAGGAAGCTCTCTAACCCCAGCCACAAAGCTCTCAACCTCTAACCTCAACCCTGAGCCCTGAGCTGGAGCCACAGTTGTGAGTGAGGCTGCAGCGGTGGGGTCTTAGCAGCATCCACCCCGAAATCCCACATTAATCATCAGCACAAGATCCAGCCCCTCAGTTTCAGTTCAAAACTCAGAGCAGAGTGTGATAAAGTGACGCTGTCGTATTAACTTTGGCTCAAAAGCACAAGAATAAATACACTAATGAAAAAAAACACTGGGTGGGTAGGTGGGAGAGAGAGAAAGAAGAGTTAAAAGTTTAGCTTCAGAGGCCATATTTGATCCTTCCAGACACTTCATTGGGAGCCCAGCGGGAGGAGAAAAAAAAGCTGTTGATGGAATGCAGCCATTTGGTTGACCCTGTGGCCGTCTCGGGGAGGAAGGCCGGAGACAGGTAGATATATGGCCAGTTTGTTATTGTGAATTCCAGATCCTGTGATTATCTCCGACTCTCAACCTTCTGGAGTTTTTTAATCTGGGGATTCCTGAGACAGTTCACTCGCGGTGGCTGACGTCGCTTCTTGCTCACCTTTCTCTGACCCTTCCCTTGACTACACGAACGCTGCACATACAAACACACACACACACGAGAGCTTCAGGATTCCCTGTTTAGGAGAAAAGAAAAAGACGGAGGAAAAAAAAACAGCACCTTACAGATTCCAGGGCCAGGGTCAGGTTTCGTTTTAATGTCCGTTGTGCATGTGGATGTGGGGCGACTGGGGAAGAACCGGGGTTAGTGTGGAAGGGTGTGGGGTTAGCAGGAGTTCCCCATGGCACCCGTCTATTCTGCACATACAAACCCCATGGTGTCACACTCCGCTACTTGCAAGCTGAATGACGAGAAGCAGCTTTTTTTTCCTTTTTTTTTTACCGCCAGTGAAGTTGCTCTCCTCACCGCTGATGGGGAATTTGAAATACCGTTAGCTGTAAAAGATGGTGATAGACAAGACAAACAGGAGACCCCTGATAGCAGAGACTTCTAGACAAAAGGAATCAAGTTTCTGCACCTTGCTCCAAACGAGAGGCTGCTGATTGAAACCAGATAAGGTTCAAATGGAACTGTTAGGTCCAGTAATGAGATTCCCCGAGCGTATGTTTGGATTAGGTGATTACAGACCTCGCCTTCCTCCTCACAGTCACTCACACATGCACGCTGACACACACACGGACTCGTACGTGCATGCGGGCTCACACAACGACGCCGGAGCGTTGAGCGTTAGGCTGTCGTAAGGGTAAGAGTTCATGAAAATGGTGAAATACAACTCTGTCTTCCTGTCTCTGTACTTTTATAGGGAGGTGTAGCAGAACAAAAGGAAAATGGGTTATGAAAATAGACACAGCTGGCAGAGCCTAAACAATAGGCCAGCTGGTTCTTTTTGAAAGTAATGATCCTCACGGCTTCTCGCAGACGTGACAGGGTCTGCAGAGTTGCTAATAAAAGTATAGCTAATATTAAAAGAAGAGTAAAACAGACACCTGCTCTCGTGGAGGTTGATGTCAGGATCAGGGCGCACGCAGGGCAAGCTGGTGTCAAAATTGTACATTTTTTTTGAATTAACATCAATATTTTATTGGAATTATTTTTCTGAGTCGAATCTGTTATTACACAGCCTGAATCTTAGCTATAAATCTTTCATTCTACCCATGTGCCGCTGCACCCGGGCGCTCTGCAAAGTATATTGACATACGTTGAAAGTTTGTATGCTTAAGTATTCCGAGAAAAAAAATATGGCGTGCATAATTAGGTGATGTTTCCATTTTTTAACTGCTGGGACAACACTGTCAGAGGCTTGCAGCAGCTCACTTCAATAACGGTGTGTGTGTGCATTGTTCTTTTGAAAAGTTTGTCACAGTGACAGCGTCACCGGGGTTTTTGACATCGCCTGTCATGCTGAAGATCTCTGCTGCCTCTGTTGCTGTCACTCCTTATCAGCACTCATTTCTTAAGTTCATGCTTGCAAATATTCAAAAACCATATTACCATACCTACCGCTGCCAGGGGGGCAGAAATGAAAGGAGGCAATAATCTCTCTCTTTCTTTATCTGCAAGCTATCCTTCAGCAAAGTATTCAGAGCTAGGAATTTTCAGCAGGCTTATATGAGTGAGAAGGATATTAATGTTTTGATAGTCATCTTTTTTTTTTTTTTTCTAAAATGATCCAGCTTGTGTTCTCCATGGCAAACACTCTAAAGTTATTCTTTTAATACTCCTCTAAATTATTCTATTTTACCTCGGGTTAAATGGCAATGTCACAAAAGAGCGTATATAAAATTATTAAATACAGCGCACAATAGTTTGGGGAGTGTGGGGGCGGCTTACATGCACATTTAATTGCATTACAAGACAAACACTTAGCACCATAATGCAGAATCACAGCAGTACAATTTCACAGTGCTTCCGCACAAAAACATGCTGCCTGGCATGCATTTTGGCATATCCATCACAATACTCCTATCTGCAAGGTGCAGGGTAACCTGATTTAAGGGCAACTTATTGGATTTGTGGGAGGGACTGAGAGGGGTGGAAGGGAGAAAAGAAAAACAAAAGGGAAGGATTAATCACGATGCAGCGGGATGACAGTGCCTACAAAGGCGGCCATGAAACAGTTGCTTGACGAGAGAATGAATGCAGGATCTGCAAGTAACTGGCTGCCACCGGCGATGTTCTTCCTCCAACTCAACTTGTCAGGTGTAATCATTTTGTTAAGCTTAATGTTTTATGCAAATGCACTTGGGGAGAGTTTTGTCAGGGGGCTGGTTGTTGTTTTTTTTGTGTTCCTCTGTTGTGTGATGTATGTGTGGGTACGTATTGTGGTTTAATGTGTGCACGATGCTCTGTGTGTGTGAGGGTGATTTGGGGGGGTATTTGGCGGTGTGGCGTGTGCGTGTGTGTGGTATTGTTTTTTAAGCACTCTGAAAATATTTGCATTCCTCTGAACCCTGCCTGTGTTGCCCTGATTATTTCCTGTATGCATCAGGGTTTTCTCTCATGGAGATCACACGGCTCAAGTCACATCACACGCTGCCTGAAGAGGAGGGAGCTGGTGCTCACTGGAGCCTGCCTTCTCCAGTCTGCACTCTTTCAGTAGAGAGGAGAGGATGAAAGGATCAATGAGGAGCGGAGGGGAGAGGTCCGATATGTTGCTGTTGTTTCTCTCTGCACATAGCAATGTATTGACACAGAACTCAATGTATCGGCATGGTCTCATTATGATATATTGTATGTTTGGGACTTTGACTGAATCCAATGTGGACTTTCAAGGTTACCAAGAAAAACTCCAACAACATTTGTCCTTTAAATCGTTGTGTCAATATCAGTCGGTTTTCCAATCCTGTCACAGCTCATATATTACAGTAGGATTTTTCCACTGCTATCTACGACGGCAGCGATGACAACAATACTACATTATCCCAGTTTTTAACAGATAACAGGTCATAGATCTTTAGTAACAGCAGGAGAGAAAAACCAAGCATATTGGATGTGTCAGAGCCAGCAGACACAAACATCCAGCCACACTTACTCCCCTTGAATCAAAAAATGTTTCAGCCATAAATATCCAAGGTAATCATCTCTAAAAGCCAGCAGAGGGAGAAGGAATGCATTGGCACGGACCAAACCTAACATGGCCCTCAGGTCCTCTTTATGAACTCGCGCCTTTTTGTACTTTTATTGAGCTATATCATTTTTTATGGTTCATCATCATCATCAGAGGATCTCATGTGAGAATCAAAGCCTAATGTCAGTGTTGAGGGAAGAAAGCAGTCAGGCTGAATGCGGTCTTAGCCTCGGGTTTCATTTTCAATCGTCCTCTCCCCCCCACACACACGTGCCTTAATTCGCTGCCAGATGCGATAAAACGGATGTAGCCTGTGGAAAGCGGGGTGGCTGTCTTATCTACAAGATGATATTCACCGCCTTGCCTTTTTTTTTTTTTTATCACCTTTAAAACTCCCCTCATACTTTGAAACAGCCACCTGAATCATATGGAGCAGGTTCACTCTTATACACTCTTTCTATTTCAGTCAAAGACAGCAGACGGATTGAAATCCATCTACACTTCAGCGCTTTGAATGAAATTTGACAAATTGCTCATTTTAATTCCCCAAAGAGTACATGCCCCTAAGCTTTCACTCTAAAAGTTTAGGTTACATCTTTTTCATCATCGTCTCGGATTGAAACAGTTTGGGATCGGAAGTCAAATGTTGATGATTCGTGACTTTGAAAATTATTTTTGCATCCAAAAAGGGAAAAAGCTGTGTGACCTTTGACCTCCGGTTCTGTTCTGCTTCTCCCATGTGCATACAAGTCATGGTGAAAATATTTGTTTAAACTGACATGACCTACAAAGAGGGAATAATAGTGCAGAGAGGAAGAGGGAGGGAGAAATCTCAAAGCCTGTTTTAGTTTATGTTCAACTATTTTTACCCCTTTTTCTTCAGAGACCCAATTTTCTATCAGAATTACTCTTGAACTTAAATGGTACTTGGGACTTGTAAAATCTGAAGCTGTCCCCTTATATTGTATATTGTATATATCTATTATAGAGCCTATTTACTGCTTTTTGCAATTGAGATTACCTCGCTCAGTGTTTCAGAAACGATGACTGTCTCAAGCCGTTAACCCGTTGGACCGAATGCTACCGTAAGTCAAAACATGGGTGGTGCCAGAGGTACAGATCACACTGATCTGTTTCTCATCTCAGTGTTGAGCTAATGTGAGGGTTGTTATGGAAGAAAGGCCATCTAGCAACCGCAGATGGTCGCCACGTGCCGTCTGTCTGTCCATTTGTCTTGTCAGCACGGTTCAGTGGGACAGGCTTTACTCGAGGAAAACATACAGACATGCTGAATACCTACTTCTTCTCTGTACTCTCCATATAATCTGTGATCTGTAAATATGGTTGCTTAAATCTTCCAAAGCGCACTGCCTGGCTACACCAACAGCCCGTTGCTCCTGCTGGCAAGCTGGGAGATGTGTGAGCAGCAAGTTTGCTATGTTCCACAGGCCCTCTTAGCTTTTTTAGTCTCATTAAAATGATAAATAAACATCTCTGTTAAATGCCACAATCATATTATCACAAAATATAAAATAGCCGACATGTACCGCAGTCCAAAAAGTGCAAAAGTTGATGATTTGCCTCGAGTGATGCCACTTGAGTCAGCATCAGTTGGGGTGAAAATGAAAAAACTATCTGAGGGTGTGGAGTTAGAAAGAAGTGAGCTTAACAGACCTCTGTAGCCCGCTCCTCATTTTGTCTTGAGGCTACATTAGCAGCCACTAGCGTAACATGCCCGAATCTCCCATCGAACTGTGGCTGTCAAGTTGCATTTTGGGTAGCGTAGCTACCAAATTTTAACTTCAATACTTTTTTCATCCATTGTGAGTCCCACGATGTTACGAGAGGGCGTACTCTTTAAGTATCAATAATATGACCGCGTTAGGAATCTGAAAATGTCAGGCAGCAAGAACAAAATTGAGAAAAATCAATATAGACTTAGACTTCATAACTGCAATATGCAAAAGTTCCTGTTATTCCAAGGAATAGGCTGAGATTCAGAGGAGAAACAACCTCAGGCACAAAGATTTTCCTTTTTCTTTTTGGACACACACATGCACTGAGGCAAACTCCAAATCAACACTTGCACAGACAAGCACCGCCAGCACATGCACAAATGCACACGATCATTCTTTGTGCCCTTGCTCTGCCACGCTGCTGTGTACTGGGGTTAATATTCATTCCTTTTGCTAGGTGGCTCTGATGTCCCTCCACCCATAAGTAAGCAATGAATAAACTGTAGCTTCCAATAAACACTGGATGGTGTGTGAAGTGGATTTGAAATATGGTAATGAGAGCGTGTGCGTATGCGTGTACTGAGCTTCGGCCGGACCACCAAACCAGACCAGGGAGGACAAGCAATGTTGCAAATGACAACAAAGGACTTCAATACCACTGCACAGGCAACAATAAAATGGCATCCATGGGTGCAATTACAGAATTACTAGAGTGGTGTAGTGGCTCTTTCTCATTAGAATATTACCTCTGGCTCCCAACAGCAAGTTGAACCCCATTAAGATGACCTTCACTGGTACAGTGCTCATTAAAGAACGCTGAAATGCTCTTTTTCATCTGTGGCCGTAATGAGGGGACCAGTGTACATATCAATATGGAATTTTATCAAGAAAGGCCCGGGCTGCAATTATAGGGACCTTTTTGAAAAGTTCACTTCTATTATGCCCCTCTTCCACTGGTAATGACATTGCGGCCACGCTCGCTCCCCCAGTAAGTTAATATCAAATATGAAACCAGATATCGGCGGCCCCAGAGACTATGTGTGCAGGCTGTGTGTGTGTGTACACGTGTCTGCATGTAAGCGCTACCACAGTGTAAGCAGGCGCGTCCTTCATTGCATTGTGTCTTTAATCTTTTGATATTACAAGCCATTCATCATTTCATCCTGACACCTTCATGAAATAAAACATACAGTAATTAATTTTGTTAGACGCAGAGAGAGGGAGAAAGATCAGGAAAGAGGAGACGAGAGAAGGGACTGTTGAGAGATGGTTTGGGGGGTCCTAAATTATGATTAAACTTAATGATATTTTATGTGTCAAATCTCGTCTGAATCCACTTTATTTTCAGATTCCAGATGTGTCAGAGGAAAAGCAATGAGGCCAACGGAGTTTTACACGAATGTAATGTACTGATTGCACGACCGATTCCCAAAATACATCTGATTTCTCATTTATCAATATGAATACTTTAGAGTATAACACTGTGTGACGAACAGATTCAACCACTGATACTGTACATGTCAGTAGTATCCATTTAAATTGCAGCACGTTATTCTCGCCTACACATGGTTTCAGGTTTTTAAACAACTGATTTGTATCACTCCAAAGTACTTTATGTCACGTCAGGGCATATTATCACTCTCTCTGAAGCACAACTTGAGACATATCCTGCAGCATATTATCTACGATGGAAAGCAGACTTAAAGGCATGTTTGTTGAATTACGATCATCGACATTTAATGACCACGAATGCTAGAAAACCACCATATGGAAAATGAACAGTGAAGTCTGCAAACTGTGTGTACAGTATACTGCTGTTTTTTTTCACAGGATCATTACTCCATCGCAAACCCTGCTTCTTCCCTGTCAGTTGTGGGCTACACATCAGCCTGTTTCACACCGCTTTGCTCTGAACCCTCTAACGGTGCTGCAGACAGCGGAGATGGATGCTTACACTGTGGAAAGTATGAAATTAAAAGGAAAGAGTCTGATAAATTGACAGCAGGCACCTCAGGATAGAGAAGCAGGAGATGGAATGATCAACCTGACTTGAGGGTGGAGCGCTGGGGCCGCTGAGGAGAGGCTGATGGATGTACAGCAGGGTAGGATGTTTGGCTGCAAAAAAAATGTGTGCTGTGTTGTGTGTTCTTTGTTGCATTTGGGATTTGCATGTTTATACTGTGTGCACACTTTTTCATAGCTAGGTATTATTTAAAAAACGATAAATCCGACGTGCCTTTAGACAGTTTGAACCTTTTTTGTTACAATACAGAAATGAATTCATTAATCATTCTGTATTTATTGGTGTATTTCTAAAGAGCAGAGGCTTTTTTGACACATTTTTACATGAAAGTTGTTAAAGCAGTGATCCTTTCACCTTAAGAAAAACAAGTATTATAAGCTAGTGGGATTGCTAAAAGGTTACATGTTTCTAATCAAAATATCTTAAAGCCATGCAAGCCAACAAAAAGTCAGACTGCTTATCAAACTAGAGAGGAGAAACTGACATTATTCCTCAGTGTTGAGCTTGTCTGAAATGCTGCCACGGGCTTATGGAAGCCAGAAGCACTGTAGTTTTTCTGTGTGGCTGTAGTTACTCGGGGAACCTGCTGCTACATACAGAGACATCCAAAAATAGGTCCTACAATTTTACCACAGCGGAGCCAAATCTTTACTCAAGTATTATGATATGGGGAAAGAATGCCTTTGTTTGAATTTCTGACATCAGAAAATTTTGGAGGATAGATAGCATCGGCGCAAAAATACCGTCAGGAGACGTAGCTGAATATTGAAGTCATATTTCTGAATTTCCAATGTGTTTTCTCCACCATACCGAAAGCTATAATTCTGTCTGTATATGCCCAGGTTGAGCCCCAGGCTTGGGCTCTACACTGCCAGCACATGTGTGTTTAAGGGGCAGCAGTCAAGACATTACTGTAACTAATTTCCTTCAACTGCTCAGCAGCAAATGGCGAGGATGTAGTGGCCTTTCAAACCAGCTTTATACCTCCCTCTTGCCTTCCCTTCCTCTTCTAACAGTGGTAAACCCCTACTCCCCCTCCTCAGCATACTGCCCGGCTGCTCACCCCAGCACAGGTGTTTCCCATTGCCAGTCACAGTCCCTCTCGCCCCAACACCAACATTGTTTTAAGGCAGAGGACTCTGGGCTCCTTCCACAGGCTTCTGACAAGCCATCGGGCCCATGTTTATCTGTACGCATAAAACTGCATGCATCACAGTGTCCACTCGCTCAGCCTCTGGGGACGACACATGGTTTTAGCGTTAGCTCATCCCTCTGAATGGAGTAAAAGAGAATCTGAGAGGGGAGAGCAGAGAAAACTCTTAGCGAGCATCACTCGCTGTATAAAGTGGCTGCTTCACAAATACTACACAGAACAAGTGCGGTCTGATTAGGCTGTTACCATACCTGAGTTAATGGGAGCGGCATGCATGCAGTCATCTTGATAATTTAATTTGAGCGTGCCCCGAGGTGGAGCAATCTTTATTTCATCAGCTCAAAGCAGTTTATTTCATTAAAACGTCTACTTGTCCATCAGTAAGAACCTGTTCCTTTTGAGATAAGCTGGCGGAGTTCATCATAATTGCAAATGTTTGCCCATAATGTAAAGACCTTGTGGGGTCTAGTATTATTTGAGATGAAAAAGGTTGTCATGCATACAAATCAGAACAAGTGACAGTAATTCCCGCCAACATTTTTCGATTAGTGGCAATTCTCAAAGAAGTGTCAGAGTTGCTCAGACCTGCAGGGCATTATAATTTGGCCCCGCAGTTTGTCTTAAATCTGTGCTTTTAAACATATAATTTCCTCTAAAAAATCAAAAGTATTCTTTCACTTATTTTTTATTTTTGCACATTTCTTTTATGTGACTAAGCTGTCAAGAATTTTGCTGGACTTCACCGGCAGTTAGGCGTGAAAAATTAGCCTCACTTTTAATTAGATTCTCTGACTTCCTCTCCTGTCTCGTACACATTTACAGTATATACATTAATGCGCACAAAGGATCACACATGTATGCACACACACACATACATACACACACGTCTACACCCCACTCCCACGCACGTCTCATGGCGTGGCGGCTGAGAGGGGACTAACTGACAGAGATTGCTGGGTAATTCGAGCCAACATGATTGACTTTATGATCACTTTAAAGCCCCAACTAGTCTTTATGCTTTCAAGAAATGCCAAAAGTTTCCAGCGCAAAAGTGGCATGAAGGGAACAAGAGGTAGAAAAAGTCTACAACTGCTTTCACTTCAGAACCCACCTCCCTCCCTTCCTTTCTCCCCTCACTCTTGCCCCCCCTTGGCACTTTTAATGGCATAAAATTATGGGCCTGAAAGAGCGACAACAACTGTCTAGGTTTAAAACATAATACGCTGACAGGACTGACATGGCCATTTTCTCCTCCTCCATTAGCGTTGAGACGTGGCCACCTCCTTTTGCTCTTACAGAACCAACCACAGTGGCAGGCCAATGTTGTCAGACGTCACTTCCTCTGTCATTACCCGCTGACATGCTGACTGCTTTCACACTGACACGCAGAAAAAAAATATATCAAGGAGTCAGAAAGTATTTCAACAGAAGTCTCTCCTTATTGTTTCATTAATGTGCACTAATCACTAGGTGGATGTGAACATTGGGAATCATCAGTAAGTCTCAGTACAGATGTTAAATAGTTGTGCTCTTCGAAGAGAGAAGACAATCACAACACAGGGAATAAGAGAGGTCATTCTTCAACGCATTGTCAAATATTGACTGCATACTTCACCCATTTCATTGTTAAGTTTTCTTATTATGTCTCCTGCAAAAATGGCCTCTTCTAAGCTATTTGTTAGAGACACTGCATGTTAAGCACTGGATCAGGATCAATTATTTGACTGATTAGACAATAATTTTGGTAACCAACTGACAAAACAGTATTTTTAGAGAGAAATTCTGACATTTTCCAGACATCTTTGTGGCAAAAAAACTAGATTTTTTTGCAAAACGGAGTGACATTTTCCAGGCATCATCGTGGCTACAAAATCAGGTATTTTTAACGAAAACACGGATGCAAAGTTGAAACATATAGAAACATAAAGGTTCAATAGATGCCAAGCGATCCGCTATCCGAAACCACCGTTAGCTTCACTTTTCAACTGACAAAACCAGGTATTTTTAGCAGGACGTTTGGACATTTTCCAGGTGTCTGTTACTGAGTATTTTTACGAAACATCAGGATAACTTACAGGCATTTTTGTGGCAACATAACCAGGTATTTTAAACAGGATGTCAAGATAAGGTTGGCCAATGTCTGCCAAAATGGAATATCACGATGGCCACGATGTCCACTGTGAAACATCGTGATGGACTATAACATCATTTTTGTTGAGGTGCTGTGTCTCCTCGGAGTTGCTGTAAGGCAGCAGTTGCACATCAGCACACCGCTGTGAGAAAATAGTAATGCAAAAGTGAAAAACAATGAACGACTTGGCTTCCTGACGGATGTTGGATGTGGACGTTGACAGCAGTTTTATGAAAAGATTATAAACTCCTTCTCGCTTAGCTTCAAGATGCCAGATACATGCTCTAACCCTAACCCTAACCCAAACCCTGACCTCTGCTATCAAAAGTCCCTCAAATGTGTCATCAGCACTCCTGATGATACTTTATACTGTTGTGTTGAGAAACCTCCTTCCATATGCTAAAGGATCCTAAGCCCAGCCCTTGTGCAGTGACCATCCAGAGCATGAAATCCATCCCACAGTGCACGGGCCTCAGCTCCTGAAACTGTAGATCTATCTCTTAGCTTAACATGTCGACCACATTCTGTGCTATTTGCTCCTACCACCTAAGAGAGAGACACACACACGCACACGTGGAGAGATCTATAATTCAAATAAACAGGAAGAGGATTATCACTCATAAGCTCCATTAGAACATCAGTGGAGAATGTTGGTTTTGCTGAGACCATAAATACCCTAAATCTTTACAAACTTTTGGTGTCTGCCTGTCCCGGCTTAATAAGTATGTTATTGTTGCTCTAATGCGTTCTCCCTCACATGCTGTGTTGTCCCAGTAGCACACTGTGGCAGAGCCAAGGCCTTTGTTTAGCTAATGTCCTGTGGTGGCTTCTGATTGGTCTAAATGACCTGTGACACCTCATTAGCTCCTCGAGTTGGCCTCTCTGCATCATATTATTAATGGCGACATTGAAAACAGAAGCCATATTAACCACCTCACACTTAATGGTGTTGGTTTTGATTAACGTCACCAACACTAAAATGACAGTGAGGTTAATGGGAACTTTGAACAGGACCCCTAATAAACACACTCATTCTGTACGCATACAAATACACACACACACACACACACACACATTAACATCTTCCCTATCTTGGCTGATATCATCTTACCAGGGATTTGGGTGGTTATCATAGTGAGCATGAAAAATAAGACTGAACGGCCCAGGAAGCCTCCACTGACTTGTCTATATGGAGCCTCATTAGGGACATTGATGGATGGGCTATTGCCACCACCGGGCTCTCCCAAGAAAAGCTCTGGGTATTATTAGTGTTTGTGTGTTTATAAACTGACACTTAATTACAGGTGCAACATCATACCACATACATTAATGAGTTACAGCCCATTGAGTGTAGTGCAGCCTGGATACTTAAGAGAAAGACTGGGATTACAGCACTGTGACCAAGAATTGGTCAATGCTCGACGACTTAATACTTAAGGAGAGACATAAATTATGCTTTTAATCTTTATTAGGTTTTATTGCAGGGAATATAAAATTGGAGGTAACCAAAATAAGAAGTCACTCCCATTCGCATAAAATAAATAAAATTAAACCCTTTGAAAGTTGAAATAGAGGAACTGGCAGTATTTACTCTTTTTATTTGCAGTTGTGGGAAATGCAGATAATCCTCTTGTATCCTCTTGTTAAAATGAACGATAAAAAACACAAAATGGTGAAAGTCATGTTTACTGTTGGCTTTTTTTTTCTCCTAAAAAAGATTAAAATAACAGTAAAAGAGCATAAATCACAAATGAAATGCATGGCCACTAGTTTGTTTTCCTATTCCCCCAAGTTGCAGCTGTTCAGCTTGAGTCCAGATGCTAACACGTGTACTGCGTTCACTGCGTTTTTTGGAAGGAGACATGTTATGCTAATTTTCAGGTTCATATTATTTTTGGGTTACCACTAGAATGGGTTTACATACTTTAATGCTCAAAAAACACATCAGTTTTCTCATTCTGTGCAGTGCTTCAGCTCTGTATTCCCCCTCTGTCTGAAACGCTCTGTTTTAGCTCCTGTCTCTTTAAGGCCTTCCCTCCTGAATACCCAGTCTTCTCTGATTGGTCAGCTATCACATGCCTGACGAAGCATGGCCAACAACAACAGAGCAGCTGTGCTAAATCAATTGTTACATGCCAAACTAGCCGCTAGGCATAAATTATGTGAATGTGTGACATGGTGATGTAGTGTGATGTCACAAAGTCGCGGAATTAAAGGCAAGACTACTGACGAGTCCTTTCAGGAACAGTGTTTTCTGTGGGAGAGAGGAGCATCTGTTGGTGTGGACTTTTTTACTCTTTTCCATGTACAAGAACCTATATAACACACTGAAGGAAAGAAAAGTTTTAAGAATTTAATACATTTTTTTTTTTGGTTTGGTTTTTAAGGTAGGACATGCAAATTAATAAAACACATGGTAATACATCCATAAAAATGCCAGAATTGGCCAACAGGCTATATTTTTCATCTGTAGTCCACACGCCAAGGTGTTAAAAAGGCTTCCTAAAATATGATTGTAATCATTTTCACATTCAGCCGGCTACATCCATGTGAGCATGTCAGAAACAGACCTGAAGCTTTCTTAAAAATCTTTCCCTCTAAGAAATTCATATTACTTCGTTGTATGCACATCAACAACACAAATTTCCAACATCTTCATTAGAATTTACTGCGAGAAACAGCTGATCTTTATTTTACGAGTGAGCTCCATGTCATAGAGAACTCACTTCCCTTCCCCTTCACTCACACTACTGTAGTTGTGTATCGGATTTACAGCTGATAGTTCACTTTTATACCAGAGGAGGTCATATGATATGATATTTTCTGTTTCCCAAAATGGCCTCCGCCAAGGGCCCAGACGTATAAAACACACTCCTGACAGCGATACATTTCACGTGATGACACTACTCTGAAACAATCTCGATATTGCCTTTCCCTGTCATAAACAAAACCTGACCACAGTTCTGTTCGCCTGCTTGTGTGCTGCTGTCGACTTGTCCATCCAGCATGTGTGCGAAGGGGGAGGGAGAGAGGAGGAAGAATGGTGTAGGGACATGGAGACGAAATCTCTCTTATTCTCAGTGGTAGACGGAGTAAGTAGATGGGTTCACTCTGGGGAGAGCGGTGGGAACGGTTGTAAAATGCACAACTCCATGGTAACTGAAGGAGATGGGGCTCTGCTGAGAAACGAAACAAAGCAAGAGAAAGGGCAGGAGACAGGAAGGAGTGAGGAAGGAGAGATGGAGGAAGGAAGAGTGAAAGAAGAAAGAAAGTGAGAGGAAGGGAGGCGAGCAGACAGACAGAAAGGGATGGAACAGACATGGGGGAACTCTGGCAGGTGCTTCATCATCTGCTAAGGCATTGTCGGGCCGCCCGTAAACAGTCATTGGGCTTCTCGAGGGAGCAACCTTCTCCATAACTAGCACAGGTATAAATCTGCCTCTTAGCCACTAAATTAGACACATTCTTGAGAGAGTCTCACTCTGCAAGTGCTGCACAAACCTGAGGGAAAAAGGAAGACAGAAAATTAAGCGAATCCACAGAGAGTAGTAAAGGAGGTGCATGAATAAGGTATAGCCTGTGTGAATTTAACCAGATGGCCACTTTGATCCCTGTGAAAAATTGTTAATGTTTTTTTACGCAAAGCTGTTATGAATAGTTTCTTTGCACCGAGCAAGAATTAATTTCCCCACCATCTCCACGGGCTGTCATTGCATCATGTGTAAGTGCCTGCTGCGGCTCAAAACCGAGGGCCAAGTCCAAGGTCTGCGCTCTGTCACCTCGTCGCAGTGTTTATCCTTCATTACGACTCTGAAAACAGCGACACACCCGTGTTTTTTTTTTTTCCTCAATGGATTTTTCTAACCTATGAAGTGGTGACATTGTGCGACAGCATGACACTTGGATATTGTTTTAACACTTGCAGGGGTTTGGCGAAGGGAGGAGAGGTTGGGGTAAAATACACCAAGAGGAGTGATCTATAGTTCTGACCACATGAAGTTTTTACTGCCTGCGTGTGCGCCTATGAGTAGCCATGTTTGCCAACAGCACAATATTTGGACTTCAACAAGATTTTTGTTCTATGAAAAGCAATGTAAATAAAAAGTCTAAATGAAAACACCTAATTATATGAAACATTGTGACAGACACACATTTGTTTATTCCATAGATAAAAATACATACAGACTTTTGCACAGCATGCCACTCAATGATAAATTCAAGAAGGGAAAATGAAATCAAAAAAAGTTACAAAAGGATACAAAAATGTTCTTCGATAAAGCAGGAAGAAGTGTTTACATGGTGTATATTTACATGCCATATCTGCTCCGCTCAATGCTATCTGCTGCTTTGAACAACTTTTTCTGAAGTCGGAGGTCAAATTTGTCATCGCAAAGCCCTGCAAACATGACACTGAAGTGCGCTGCTATGTGTTGTAACAGGATGCTAATCTCCTAAACACTCCATCTGTATTTGCTAAAACATTGCCTCACTCACGGCCTGTTTGCTTAAATGGCACTTTACTCGCTCGTGTTTTCAAAAGGTACTCTGCGGGTCAAAGGAAGGGAAAAAGTAGGTTAATGTGCAGGCATTCCATAGTGTTTTATGCACTGACAAACTGTTAGGAGGCTGTTGTCGGGTGAAAATGAGAGGCAATCGCACAAATTAAGACAACCACTATTATTTTTATTAATCATGGACAACATAATAATGGGAATAACAATCCTCTCACTTGACAAAAAAACATTTTAGCATTCAAACTGACTTTTCAGTGGTAAGAGAAAAAAGTTAAAGTTAAAGGTGCACTATGTAGTTTTAGGGAATACATTTTAATCAGAAGAGAAAGATTTGTTTGATGCCTAAACAAACTAAACAAACTCTGTCCTTAAAAGATAACACAGTTTCATACTGTTTCACTTTGTTTATATGTGGCGGACCCTGCCACCTTTCTAGCTTCAAACAGTGTTCTGAGGACCCTATTTTCTCCAAAACTACGTAGTGCCCCTTTAAGCACTAGTTTAATTATGTAATGCGTGATGTAATTAGTATTTAAGTCTACGGTGGAAGTTGCACATAAGAAACAATGGACCGTACTAATCCCTGCTTGCAGTCTCAGCCAAGGCTTTGTCAGTCCTCCAGTTTAGCCCGACTATTTTACTAGTTCCCCTCTCGGAGAGTTTCTCTAAAAAAAAAATCCCCACAGGACTTTTAAACATTCTAATAAAAAGATTTTACAGAGTGGTGTGAGTGTGAATTTTGGGGATGATGCTATGGAAAGAAAAAAAGGAGGTGAGCACAAGATTGTTAGTGAAGGACAGGAATAATAAATGCAAGGTGGTGAGCATATTTTACTCATAAATCAGGAAGGCACCGTATCATACGATATGTTAGGTTTAAGTTTGTTGAATCATATAAAATGATGCCAGAATCCAGATCAATGCACTCTCAGTAAGGCGGTATAAACAATATTATTTAAATATGTAATGTGTAAAAGTTTTAAACAAACTTTCACAATGTTTTCTGCAAAGTAACATTTAAATTTTGTTGTTATAAGAAAGTCTCATTACATTTTTTTTTGATTGATCACACACACACACAATACTGCATACTAAATCATCCAAGCCATAATCAACCTTTGATACAATAAGCCTAGTGCTGACAGAAATAATCCACTGGCCACCTTCTTAATGAATAATTGATGCCATCTTAACAGGCTAATGAATGAATGTGGTTTGGGTTTGAGTGATAGCCCTCTCGTTGGAGGCAGCTATCCCAGGAGGGACGGGGCACAGGAGACGGAGGTGCCATCTTCTATAACCTGTATAATTGGTCACTTGACATGAGTGACTTGACTGTGTGTGTCCGTGCACCGCCGGTGGAGACTGACCCTTTTACCCTATTGTTTATTAGCACTGTTCCAGGTTATCACACCAATTAGGCCTGGAATAACAGTGATCAAGAAAGGCAAACAGAAAAAGTATAAAAATGCATACTATTAGCTGAGGGAACAGAGGATCAGCTCAGTGAAAGCAAGAATAAGAGAGTAGTCTTTTGACCTTTCTTACTAAAAATATTCTAAGAGGAATAAATAATCGAGGAGTAATTATAGAATAGGAAAAAAGATCTTTCTTTCATGAAAGTGCATGCTGTGTATCGCTAAAAAAAAGCATGTGGGGAGGTGACAAGACTCCAAAGCTGTTCCCTGTGTGCATTTGCATTAGGCTTGTCCAAACAATCATACTTACATTTTAGCACTATTATGCGCACACCCTTTTTTCCACAGGTCTGATAACATTCTCACTGCAGTTTCGGTGTGGCACTCTGACTAAACAATACCTTATTGACACGGGCCCTGGCCTCACAATAGCCACAAAACATCAGGGTTCCTGTTTTTGTTGACACTGTTTGAGCCGGCCATTGAAGGCAAAGCCACTGTGGACACAGCAATGCATAATTGGAGCTCTCTGTCATACAATACAACAAATCAACCCTTTAAATGTTTGAGCATGATAAGGCAGAGAGAAGGCACACAGAGGGGGAGCGGGACAAAGACAGGGGGGGAAGTCAGGTGAATGGGAGAGTGGAAAGTTGATGGAAATGGAGAGTTAAGGGAGACTATGGAGCCAGGCGCCACTAGGGGACAGTAGTAAGTCACGGACGGCAGCAGGAGCAGTGCTCGTGTATGTGTGTTTGTGTGTTTGTGTATGCATGTGAGTGTGTGTGCGGCAAACAGTGAACAAAAGACTTTCTTTGTTGCACTCTCAGATAATAAAAGAATTCAGAAATAGCTACTTGACTGCTTTAGAAAAGATCTTGACAATGCGTTGGCCCGTAATGCACAGGAACAGCTCCAGATTTACATAATCATATGTAATGTAAACCACTACGAGGCTCCACAGCCAACAAACAAACTGAGCGGGGAGAGAGGGTGACAGTGGGAGAGGGATCCACTTCCCCCCATGGACTTTATATACTTACTAAAAGTACATTTTGCTTCATCTGCTCACAACAATAGGACGACGTTTGCAAATTCAGCGGGCCTGTGTGCTGACGATTCAACAGAAAATAAGCTTCTCAGGTATAAATATACTTCAAGCACAGAATGAAAATTCTGAGCTGTGTTTTTTTTATTTACTTAAAATGATTTATAGCTTTAATTATTGCAGTTTCCTTAAAGAAAGAAGCACACAATGTAATGCTGATTCCACACTGACAATGGCTAAAATAGCAGAAATTATATCTGGTATTAAAAGAGGAAGCCTGTGTGTTAATGAGACACAAAAATACAGGGACCTTTTCTCTGACCGCAGATCAAGATGAATGGCCGGAGGATTTCACGCTGTAACTTGAGGCATTGCTACTTATATCTGTTCTCTTTGTGCTGTACATTAAAAAGGGGTCATTTGTTTGGTAACTGGTTAAACCAGAGAAGTTAACACCTCCACGTACCTCTGACGTTACATACAACTGTCAGGAGGGAGCTCAGTGTTTCTTTTTTTTGCTATGGTAACCGAGGACGTATATTCAAAACATGCTGCCTCCTCCTCCTCCTCCTCCTCCTCCTTCAGCAATTAAAAGCAGAACAATAACAATATTCACCAATGACAGCAGCGTCTGTACAGTAGTTATGCCCTTCGTTAGTTTCACAATGTTCCTCATGAATTAGTTAAGTCTGTTAATTGCACATTTATTACACTCAAGGCCTCAGAGAGATGCACTAAATGGCTGTGGAATAAAATAACACTTGAACACATATAGGAATCATGAAAAATAAATTAAGCTTTTACATTACAGCTTAACCTTGTGTGGCAAAAATAAGTCTACGGAATTTATTTACTTGTTTTGTTTTGTCTTTTAGAGGAAAATGGAAAATTCTTAACCAATCATTTTATTTGGAAAAAGGGATTCATTCACACATTTTACTTTAGACTAAAAATTGCATTAACAACGTGAATGCCTGATGAGCAGGACGGAGTGAAAAGGCAGATTATTAAATAAAATGTAATTTCAGGAACTTTATTTTTTTTTCCGAGAAAAAAATAAACAGCCCTAATTATTGCAATATTTACATTTGTCTCAAGTGCTTCCAAAACAACACGCTAACGATGATATTTATTCAGAGACAAGAAAATAAGGCAAATATCAGAATGATCCAGCAGCATAATCTCTTTGTGTTTACACTTTATCATCGCCTTTTCTGATCTCCGGCGTGTTTCATTATGGAGTGACGTTTGAGTGACACCGCGCCGGCTGTCACAGCCATGTGCCGAGGTTCCCTCTCATTTCCAGCACCAACAATAATAATGACTATTCTAGTGCTAGCCCCACTATTTGTGTTATTGTTGTGGGGTGTCAGACACAGGCCCTGACGTTTGCTATGCTATCAGCAGGAGTGTACAAATACAAACACATTTGCCTGAGTTATTGACCTTTATCTCCCCACTTTCTTGACAGCCTTCTCCAGTTATTGACAATACAAACACATGGGACGACGCATAACCTTTCATTTACGGAGCGCGCTCTCTCTCTTTTTGTCTCTCTCCCTCTCCCTCGCTCGCTCGCTCCCTCAGCCTGTGTCTCTCTGCTCTTGCAATTTGTTTAAATAAAATGGGGCAGACAATGGTTCTGCTCATTTCTGCCATTTTTCTTTCACTCCAAATTTCAGAGGATAATATCATTAGACCGATACAATGGCTGCTATTCAGCCTAAGATACACAGATATTTCAAGTATTCAATATAGTTTTGACATGCTGACATTAGGGGAGAGTGTTGTTTCCCTATTTGTTTGCTTACAATGTCGATTCCATCATAAATCTTGGATTCCTTCGGCGAGATGTTTGTCTTTATGATGTTCAAATTGCCACAGAAATATATACACGATCAGTGCAATCAAAACACGAAGATGCACGAATAAAAATCATTTTTAAAAACTAAAAACTGCCACGGTCGAAAAAATAAATATTTACAGTGTGTATATGTGGCATTTACATGTATGGTTAAACACAGAGAAAAAGTATACAGAGAGTGGTTTTATTTATGCAGAATGAGGAGCAACATAATTATTCTGAAAATGGGAATGAATCCATAAACCCATAATAAACAGAATAATTTACTGCATCTCAATACAGCATTGAATAACAATGGTCATAAAAACCACTAGTATTCCACTAATGATTCTCCTCCAGGATTTATTGTGTTTTTCAATGTGTGTCCTCTTGCATTTCAGCGTGAAAAATAGCATACATAAAATACGGGTGTCCCCACCAGTCAGCCCCTCTGCAGGTACTTCAGAGCCCCAAAATTAAATTTTAAACAATCCAGACCAGTGTTTGGTGACCATGGTTAATCATCAAGAAACAAAGACATCAAACAATATTTGATAATGAGAAAAATGCCTCCAGGATATTAGGGGATGGGGGGAGAGCACAGCGTGAGCCTCAGCAGCAGAGCAAGGTAGAGAGGCCAGACCAGACACAAGCCGCATTCACATGTCTGTGTGCGGTGATGGTGGGTGTCTGTGTGTGTGTCTGACACACACAAAAAATAAAACCCACACACGCATGCACACATGCGTCAACTTCTATCTCATGCACATACACACGTGGACGCATGTACACACACACACCTCTTATGGAGTTAAAAAGCCATTAAAACATTGGCTCTTTTTTTTTTTTTAAAGTTCATGACGAGATAATTAGAATTCAGTGTACGGAGCCAGTGGTGAGATTACAGCTTTGTGAAATTGTGCTACATTTTGAACTTCACTGCATCACGCCTCAACCCAATTATCTGCAGTTAAAATGGCTTAGTGAGGCTCCAAACTGTGACTGACGAAAAATACAGACGAAACCCCAAAAGTTTTCTTTATAGATAAAAGTGATTATTTCCCACAAATTTTCTGAAAGGCGAAAAGGCTAGATTTCTATTTGATGTATCATTCAAAACAAATATCACATTTGGATGATATCTCAAAAGAGTATTCATATACTGGAAAATAAAAGATTAAAATGTAAATATTAAAATATATCATAAACACATAATTCTTAAAAAAAGAACTTGAATTTTTCCTTTCAGTAATAAATGTAACAGGGTGGTTTCATTTTTCATCAGGCCGGTGTAATTAGTGCTAACTAAAATAAGAAGTTGGACAGACAGGGGAGGGGAGGGAGGGGAGGGAGGGGGAAGGAGTGTTGGGTAATGAGGAGAAAATGTTTTTTTCCCTCTTCCTCTGTCATACTCTTATTGGGTTATCCTTGATTGACGCAGCGTTAACGGTCTGGCCAACTCGAGGCAGATCCAGGAACCTAGTCCGAACGGCAGCATGTGCAGCCACCTCGGACATGCAAATTGCACCCGGGCAACCCGTTGACTATGATTAATGAGCCTGGGCTGCAGCCTTTGTTTCCGCGTGCAGCCGTTTAGAGTGAAATACAATCCCAAAATATTATCAATCCCCTATTAATCCAGTAAATTTGTTCACATCGCACATGTTGTTTTGACCAATTTACAGCCAAAATGTGTTTGTGTGTGTCTGCACGTGCACGCCTGTGTGTGTTATGGGGGTGAGCACAATTGCATTTAATTACATGTCCTCTAATTAAATTCATTAAAGGATAATAAAATAAATGGAAGAAACAGCTTTGAAAGCGAGGGTGAAACACATGTGTCTTGTCTTCCGTGATGTAAAATATGGATGTGGGATTTTCAGGGGCAGTCATGCTGTTCAGGGGGGAACGCATGAATCCGATACCTTGCTAATACTACAGGCATTTCCTGGTTATGGCTTGCCTCATGTTTAAACTGTGAATTTTCAAGCGGGATCCCAGACTCCCTGAAGATTGGAGAGCAATTCTGTGGTGCAGAGGAGTGAAGTCACTTCACAAATGGAAAAAAAAAAGAAACATTATGACAGTAATGCTGACAATCTAGTGTAACAAAATGCTCTGTCTGTATGGTGAGTAATATCACTGGATAAGGTTAGGAGGGACTAATGTGCAAGACATGGGAGGACTTGCAATTTCCTTAAACTGTGTGATGAGTAAAGGAAATTACACAACCTCACAAATCTTAGATTCATCGACTGGAGATGCTGTCGATAAAAAAAACACAGACACATTTTCTCCCCTGCACAGCTACACACTTCCCCTCTGCTGCGAGCAAAATGTAAATGTTTTCCAGGCATTAAGGTATATAAGTGCCATTAGTGGCACAGTGCTTAGCACTACAATGGTGCACCGAGAGCAGTGGAGCAGAGATCAGTGCAGCATCTCGTGGATATCAGAGGGAGACATCCTTTGTAAATTCATCTCCCACTGTGAGCAGGCTTCACAGCTGGTTAACGGCACTGTGTGTACCACTGCCCTGTTTACACGCAGCCTCCAAAGCACTCATCTTTCCCCCTGCATCCTTCCCCTGTATCCCCTCCATTGCCTTGCTCTCTCTTTCAGCTCTCATCACAGCCCACTGTGGCTCTCATAGCCATCAAAGATGTACACAAACTGATTTGTGTGGAGTACATACACACACGATCAGACACCTACACACAACAAAATCTGTGATCCCCTCGCTTTTGGGGCCATTACAGTACACTGGCTTCCAACCCCTTCTCTGATTTTTATCTTTTTATACCATCACATTACACTGATCCTTTTATACCTATTACACACGCGGCTCCCCACCAAACCCCCTGATCCTCTGATACCTAGATGAGTAAACTGCTCCTCCTGCCCCTGACCTCAGCCCTTTGTAGCAATCAGACCAGACTTCCTCAGAGGCCCTGATCTTATCTGGCCATACCAATCCCACTACACAGCTCCCTTTTGTAGCCACCACAGAGCACTGAGCCCTTTCAGACCTAGGGACTGTGCCGGTGAACACACAGCCCGAGACCTCAGCTCATCTCAGACATCATACTACACTGCCCAACAACAATGAGCTCTATTTTCTGATGCACCACAGGTCAGATAGAGCCTTTTTGCTCACCGATGCATTGTTCACTCACAACGGAGGAAACCAGCAAAAGAAAAGACGACAGAATTATTTGATGTCATCATAATGTCAATTTGAGTTCATATTTTTGCACATTTTAAGGCTAATTATTTGTGGTTCAGATCATCTTTGCTAAATAAATTAAATAAAAGAAAACAGAGAAAATATGAAACTCACCATAAAATATCTGACACTTCCACTAATCTGTGTGTGAAGAGAGAAGGTTAAAGAGAAAATCTATTAGGGTAGACAGAGGTTTAGCACTGTTCAGAGACTAATTACACAACAATGCCATTGTAAAATTATATTGATCTCAGGGGATGTATTTGACAAATTAGGTCTTAAAGATTTTAGTCCTATCTCTGTGTTGTCTAAAATCACCAATCCAGAACAAGAAGCAATCATATGGTTCAGAGGAAAATAATAATACAAAAAAATCATTAGTTAATTATTGACTATTTTTCCTCAAATATCAGTTTGTAACTATTAGAAAGCGATAGCTATGGAAATGAAAGCAGTTTGGAGTAAGAAATATTACGACTATAGGCAGAGCAATGATTCATCATTTAAATTTGACATTATTTTTGGCATGTTTCACAAATTTCCCAAGTCTTTTTCGAGCACAGTACATCATTATCCTTGGTCTAAATTACATATTTCTGCTGGGGGGCATTTAAGCATTACTTTCTTGGGTGAGGTGAGAGGTGTTGATGATGCTGGTGGCCCACAGCTGAGGATGGTGCACAGAAATTCCTGCAGGTTGTGTGAAATAATTAAGAAAAGACCAGACCAATACTTTCAGGTAGTAAAGGTGAGTTCATGTCTACACCCCTGAGTCAACCACTGAGAAGGTGAAAGAATACAGTAGACAGGTAGCCATTGATAACGTGCCACTACAGTGGAATTTGGTAAACTTTGTCTCCTTTAAAGAGACCATTAGCACTGCACTCAGCACTCAAAAAGGAAACTCAACAGTTTTATCAGCAGCTTAAAAGGTTGTATTTGAGGTAATATAATGAAATTGAAGTAAGGATTAAAAACAGTGTTTTAAGTGGGACTTTTTGATAAATTGCAAACACTAAACTCCCATAATACTTCAAATCTGTGAAAAATATTGATATAAATCGTCGTCTAGCTGTACTGTATTATACATACGCAGTCAGAAATTCGCCCCCTTCTTTCTCCTTCTCTGTCTCTCCCTCTTTAAAACACACCTCTCCTCGTCCGTACAGGTAATCATCTTCATTTTTTCTTTACTTTCTCGGACTTAAGAGGTTTTTCTTTTGGATACCGTGCGTCCATTCATCTCTAGTACCTGCCTTCGTATCGCCTGCGTTTGACGATAATCCAGTGATGCTTCGGAGATGCAGAGAGTGAGCTGCAGCATGTTTTGACGAGTCACCGCCTTCGTGCTGCAAGGTAACCAATCACCGGCCGGCATACTCAGCTCCCTGGATGGATAGACCAATCAGCGCGCTGCTCACACAAAAGTCAGCTCTTCAACTTCCTAGCGGGAAGCTGATACAGGGACCTGTCCAGGCAGCAAGAATCAATGGTAAACAACGCTTTAACGTGATATTTATCGCTCTAAAGTCGTATTTGACATTGTATTGCCTGATATATGAATTCAGCAATGCTTCGAAGATGAGGCTAAATGTTTTATTGTGTGTCGTACGTCTAGCGTGTCGCGTTAGCGGTAACATCAAGCTAAGTTTTCTTAGCAATGCGGGTACAGCTGATTTTGACAGCTGACAGATCAGATTGCGACAGCAGCATCCCCTTACAAAACTCTCCCTTTCTGTTTGCACAGATAGAAACAACAGCTAATCAAAGGAAGATGAGACTATCCCGAGCTGAATATAAAGAGATAGTGAGATGGACTGATCAACTGAGACCTACACGGCAGTGTATGAAGATGCTAAAGGAAAGATTTCCAAAGTAAGTAGTGACACACTGGACTTCCTACATGTGCGAATGTATTGTTTACAGCTGTACATGTGTTTGTTCAGCATGACAGTGTGTGAAAACGCTATTCTGCTGTTTCTACTTTGTGAATAAATGATTAATGAAAAACAAAATGTTTACATTATAATTTACATACATGAGAGACGTTAAGGTAACTTTATGGTCATATATATATCATAGTATTAGATATTTATAACTCCATTTTATTCACTCTTTATGACCACAAATTAATTCCACACAGGTTTCTGTATAGGCTTCCACCACAGCATTAGCCAATGTTTTGCCATGCAGCGCCTGCACATCCAGCAATCGAAGAGAGAGGTTAATGGTTGTGTTTGCCTTTCTCCTTGACACTGAGGGCCCTCACTTTATTGAACGTAACATGTGTAATCCCCCAAGGCCACTAGGACACCATGGCTGATCCCGTCGAGGTCACTTACAAAGTCGTATGTATTTGGAGCTTCCTACTTCCATCGTGCCCTAATCACCAATCTAGAAGAAGGTATCAGGTCCCCAAAGGGGACACAGCAGAGCTTGAGCTTGCCTTTGTTCTCACTGTCAGCATTTTACAGAATATGTCATGCGTATAAAGTTCATCCAATATCCTGTATGTTTAGGCACCAACACTAGGAGGGCCTTCTCATGTTTATTTTGAGTTTCCCCTCTCCTGTTGGTTTCCTAATCCAAACTGTCTTTAGCAAAATGCCGTTTTTTCAAAAAGTGGTACTGGTGGGTGTAATAATTAAAGGAAAACATTGGACGGTTTTCATTCCAATAATTCTGCACGATCTCCCTCTCCCGGAGGTGCTGGCTTTTTTGTTTAGTCTTGCTGGTTATTGTTATTATTTCGTTCACCATAACCAATCTTGGGGAGGCCCTTGCTCTTTAAAATCCCTGAGTCTCGTCACTGGGCCTGACAGACAGGCACGGCAGCAGTGTTTTCACAGCCTGCAAAATTATTCTGGTTGTCCAATCAGCTGAGCTGGGCTCTGGAGGGTTAGTGATTGGACTGGCAGGAAATCAGGCTCTTAAGACATAACATATCGACTAGGCCATCCATCATCTCTTAGCATGCGCTCAGGCACGGCAGTCAGCCACCCCCGCCCCGCACCCCTCCTGTCCCCTTGGACTGTGTGGGAGCCCTGCCACTGCGTAAATATTGGCCAGGCTGGGGCTGGCAGGGGAAGGGAGGGGGTGGGATGGGGGGGTTAGCAGTTTGTTGTGGACAAGTCTGCGCTGAGGGGGTGGGCAAAAGATTGGTTGGGTTATAACAGTGAGAGATATAGAAAAGACAGGTATCTGGATATTGAATCATTTCACATCGCACTTGGTGATTTCCAAATGATGCAAGAAATGTTGAGTGAACTGGAGACTCGTGTTGTCTACTAGTGTCATGGCGGAGGCTGTGGTAGTTTTTTTTTCTGTGGCATGTGCAATATTTTGCAGATGACACACCTATTATTTTAAGGGCTAATTTCATCATGTGTAAAATATTGTTTCTTATATTTTTATGCTAACTTTTTTAACATCAGTCTAATGCTAGTAATTAGTTGCAATGAATTATCTGTTATTAACTTTAAGTGAAATCATATTCTCATGATATCATGGCACTGTGTTATCATTTTATAATTTTTTGTAGACTAAATTAATGTTTATCAGCAAATTGTAATTAAAAAGTAATACAGATATAATATTAGGAATTATTACAAATGAAAGATTCTGTAATACAGAAGAGTATAACACATTTATGTATTACATCATTGCATTGAACATCAATTTTAATATTTTCCATGCAGTTTTCCATATCTTGATATCTATTAATATCAGAAAATGTATATACTGATATTGATTTTAACTATATTGCCCAGTCTATTGGATTCAGAGCCCCGTATAGCTGCTGCTGGCCTATCAATTATAGATTGGTATCGACATATGTTATATATGTTCTACAATATGCGGCAATATCAAAACATAATTTTTTTATGGAACATAAAAAAGTGTGTTTGTGTTCATATTTTGTGTATTGTATACTGTATGTAAAAGAATATTGGCCGATATTTATTGAAATCAGAATTTTCTTCTTCTCCTAACTATTTTTATTGGCCCCAAAAATCCTGTATTTGTCGGGCTCTAATTAGATTTGAGTTTTAATGATATACATGAATGTGAGTAGCCTTTATCCTCAATTCTCTGAATGCTGCATTGAGTTCAAAACCATTTCATAATCATTGCTGTTGATCGGGGACTTAAAGGGAGGAAAATTTAAACTTTGAACAAAATGAGTGCGATAGGCCATTTCAAGGTAATTTCCACGGACGGTCTGTCATTCTCTCTGTTGTACTATGAGTATGGGTGGTGGGAGGAGAGAGGGAGTGTCCCATAGACAGACAGAAAGAGAGAGATTGTGATGTGGAGTCCCTCATCTGTAACGGCTGCATAACACAGATGTTGGGAGTCATCTGTCAGCCTGGCCTCTCTTGCCGGGCCCGAGCTGCTCTGGGGGGAAAAGAATTGGACACGGTGCTGTCACTTTTTACCCCCACTCACAATGGAGGGACATGCAAATATCAACCCCCATTCCTGCCCTCTCTTCCTTGCCCTCCTCTTAGCCAGCCGTGGTGTCCTGCCTAGTATCTGGACCGCGGCTAGGCAGCGAGCGGGGGTGTGAGGGCTCGTCGCAGGCCGGTGCGGGGGGAAATGTGACATCAGTCCCATCACGTCCTTCTCTTGCCTCATATTAGAATTGGAAATGATGGGCTGCTCTCTGAGGCCTTGCCTGGCTTCCCTTGGGTCTAGAGGGGACCCCAGTCCTTCCACCCTTTGTCCCCAGAGAGAGTCTGTGTAAGAAGGGCGAGAAAAAGAGGGAGGGTATGTGAGAGTCCTCTGTGTCCTTCTGTGCTATATTATGAATGAATTTGGATGTAATGATTGCCCCCCTCTTTAAAATGCCATTCAGCTCACTCCTCATATGGCTTTCACAGTCATGGAAGTAGGAGGGTGTGCAGAAAGGGGCAGATGCCTCGGTTTTGGAAAACGCTTAAAAAGTAAAGTGTGAAGCATCCCTCCCCTCTAAACATAGTCTCTGCCTCCTCTCTCTCTTTTATTCACACACACACACATACACACACACAGCTCCCTGGTGAGGAGTCCCTGAACGTTTTTCGAATCGGGCCCTAATGTGCCGTTTTCATCAGCACTGAGGCGGGCTGCAATATGGTGCTGGGGCTCGCTCTGGGAATATGAATGTTGATTAAGCATGCGTTCAGCCTTTTGAAATTCTGAAGAAGTGTCAGAATAATGGATGTTGAGCAAATGTCAAGCATTTGTTAATTTCTCTGTTATTTGGGGTTTATCTAGCATGATCTTTGGAGGGGAAGCGCGGGACAGGGTTGTTGTGGCATGTGCCATTGATATGGTGATTTCTTGGCTACAGACACTTTGTTTTTGATGGTAATATCTAGGCTCAGGACGAAGCTTAGGGACTGGCTCATTGATTATTTATTGTGGCTGTAGTGTTTATCTCTTCTTTTTTACATGCTGGTTAAAGCTAAGGGTTTGGTAACAGGCGCGATGCATTAAACTGGAAAACTCTTTGTACATCATGGTGTAATTTTGTAGCTCAAGAACTCAACAAAAGACAGATTTTTGTTTTATTGTTATTGTCAGCTCCTCAGTAGAGCTGCAACAATTAGTTCTTTAATCGATTACTTGATTAATAGAAAATAAAATTGCCAACTATTTTGATAATCATTAGTTTTAGTAATTTTAGTCCTTTTAGTCACTGTTTAAAGACGTCACTTGTGGATATGGGATGATGAGCATTAATGGCAATATTTTAATAGTGAAAATAATTGGCAAATGTATTGATAATGAACATATTAATTAGTTGCGGTCTTACTAAAATCTATTTATGCTGGAAATCTGCTTTTATTCGTTTATGCCATCTCATATTTTACAGTGTAGAGCACAGTTTTGGAAATCCAAATTCCAATTCCCAAAATGTTTACGTTTTAAGGACTAACACTATTACAGTTGCATACGTCCAAGATTCCCCAATCACTTCTTAGAAGCCTTAGAATGAATGGCAATGGAATCGAAATTACAATATCCAAATGGCAAGAAACTGCAATTTTATGACAAATCTAAAAAAGTGCAATAAAACAGCATTATAATAAAGTCCTGCCCTGGCCTACAAAGCTTGCTCTCCAGATGTAAAAAAACATACTTCACAGTATAAGAAGATGGAATCTAGGTATATAGCTTAATTAGGTAGTCAAAACAAAATTGCTGTTGCAGTTGCAAATCATAAAAATATTACGATCTCTCATCAGACTTCCAAGTTATCTACGACAACTATCTTTATTTATATTTTGGCCCACTTCATAACCTGAAAATTCACATTTTTATCTCCAGTTCAGAATCATGTCACAAAGATCAAGGTTTCTGAAGGTAAACACAGTCCCTTCTTTGTAAGGTCAGTGGGGATCTAAATAAATACTACTTACTCATATTGGCCAATTCTGAAATATATATAATGTATCAACAGTATTGATGCTAAATGTCCCAGTTGGAGTGTTTCTAACTGTGATTTCCACTATTGTCTGTGCGGAATCAACTGAGTTACTCTGTTGTAGCTATTGTTGAAGGTACAATTCTCCAGCTATGTTGTAGCCTGGAAGTGGCAATGACATTACCCAGAGACTGATCTGGTGCAGAGCCTGTGGGGGCAGCCCTGACGGCATCCAGCGCACGGCCTCACACTTCTGGCTGCCCATATTGAACTAAACACAAACTGGCAGTTGGGGGCTTAGGGGTACAACCCTTGGAAGGCTGAGAGGCTGGCAAAGTAATTCCGCAGCGTTATGTGGTTAGACGAGCATTGGAAGGGTGAAGGGATGAATGAAGTGTAAGCAGAGAGGAGAGATGTGGAAAGAAGAGAAGCTATGCTGAGTTTACAACTTCATGTCAGGCTAAGGACTTCATGAATAATAGATGCAATCAATTACTTGATTAGGAAGCACAGGAATGACTACTTCCTCCTGATATCTTAGGGATGTTGTCCAGGCATACACTTTACATTGTTAAGGCTTTTCGGCTCATTGGGCTAAAAACACTGAGGTAAGCAGCCTGTTGCCTAAGTATTGTACAGCAATTATAAGGGACACTTTCTTGGATTGCTAAACAGAATGAGATGTTGATATAAGTACAGGCAAATTATTGACAAAGGAAAATGAGCTAGGACTGGGCAATATATCAATATTGTATAGTTATCATGATATGAGACTATATACCTTAGATTTTGGATGCTGTAAGTGCTGTCTTTCCCTGATTTTAAAGGCTGCAGCATTAAAGAGATTGAATTTTCCGAACTCACCACACTGTTTTACTTGTTCTAATACTTGCCTTTCCCCATGTAGCCTTTAGATCCACATTACTGATGATTTTTACCGAAAATCTCATTGTCTAATATTTGTTTTTATTTTATATTTGTTTGTCACCTAGTCCTTGCGTTCCAAAAGTGCTTTTGAGGAGATTTTATAATATCGGGATACATATCGTGTATCGTGACATAGTCTAAAAATTAGACTCCAACCAATACTCGATTTCTTGAGCTGATGCTGATGCCAATATCAGGAAATGAACACTTCCAATATCTATGTATTGGCCGATATGCGCAATCTTTTGCAATGATCCGTCCAATGTAGTTATCAAACAAAGAGATGTTACAAATGCAGGATATTTTCCTGTTTAACAATAAAATATATTATCTAAAATGACATCAGTGATTAACAGTAATCCCAAGCATCCTTTTTTCTGCATTATAATATCTAGAAAATGTTTACATGTAAACATATCGATGATACCGATAAATCTGTGATGTGCCAATATCGGCCGATAATTTCAGCCAAACGATACATTGTCTGTGCTCTACTAAAAATATCGCAGTACTCTTTAAAGGCAATATTACCCAGCCCTAGTATGAGCTATTGTGAGTAAGACATATGTATTTTGCCTTGTGCATGGCAGTAGCACCAGTGCTGTCCCTCAACCCCCAAAGCCATACTTCACACAGAGGGAAACCTCCAGCTCTGAGAGTACCACAGTTCAGCTGGGCAGCTTTGGTAGTGTCTTGCCCCAGGTTCTCTTTGCATACTGGGATCAATTGCAAAAGAAGAATGAAACAAATTGCCCAGAATGGTACAAGTTCCCCAGCCACGCTTGGGGGGAGTAGGCAATTGGTCAGCGTAATGTGTTTCTTTGCCAGACCAGTGGACGCTCGCCATTTGACAGATAACACAGACCTCATTTTCAATTTCCGCGAGAGTTTGCAGAAGCAGCAATGACAGTAATTACACTATAACAATGGCGACACACCATAATAGTTATAACATGTTTTGTCACCAACAGAGTCATGAAGATCCCCAGCTTTCAGCAGGAATCACAATTAGGGTGGTGATTGCATGATCTTTCCCGCTCTTTAAGTCACCATTATATAACAGTTCTGACATCTCAGGGCACCTCAGCAGACAGAAATTTTAAAGATTGTAATAAAGTGAAGAGGCCTGTGAAGGGGTCATATTTTTCGTCTATTAGGACAATAGTAGGCAGTGAGATGCCCTGTTGTGCTTCTGCTGAAGCCATTTCTGTGCACAGTCCCCTGCAGGCTTGTAGTTTTGTATGGCCTACTGCAGAGAGACGGTGGGGCGGGGGGGGGTCACAATCAGTAAATGTAGTGGAATATACTCTGAGTCAGGCTTTTGGTAAAGCGTTCTTCGGTTATGGAAAAACATTTTAATAATAATAGAAAATTAAAATAATAATATATTTCTTAAACTACAGGAAATCCATGACTGTTGTTGCATTGACTGTAATAGGAAGACGGCTTTACAGTTGTTTTGCGGAAACAAAGTAAAACTAATTTGAACTGTAAACACCATCGTGCAAGTATTTGTCTGAAGCTGCATGACGCACTGAGATGTTGTGTTTGTTTCTATCTCTTGTCAAAATATATCACATTTATACATTAACATTAACATTTATACATTTTTCTGGCACACATTTGTTTTGCTGCTGATGACGGTAGGCTTAGCTGCGAAACAGATGTTAGCATTTTGCCTATCAGCATGTGTAATTAGCAACATTTGCATATCCAGAGTGTTTAACCCACATTCAGCTGTTTTTTTTACTTTATAAAATATTGATCTATAGGAGAGTAAATGCTTAATATATTACTGTCAGCACTTTTGCTTGAATTAAATCTTAAATATATAAATCCTAAAGCATTAGCTAATATTTATGGTAACAACAGTGTGGATAGCAATAGAATAAGGTATTAAAATGTAGCAATATTTCCAAAGACTTTGAATCATTTCATTCCCTTTTCGAAATAGCTTTGTTGCCATTAGTAAAAATATGTGCTGCTATGGCTCAATTAGCCAGATCCATGCCCCGAAGAGTCGCACCATGCAACACTCTCTGCATGCAGATCCACCAAATGCTAAGTACTGTCGCAGCATATGATACCAATGCCATTAGCCAGGTGGCTTTCATTACCTAAATTACAGCTATTGTTTATAATTAATTATTTGTAAATAGGAAGATTCTGAATATAATTGATAGCTCGAATTTCCCCCTTCTCCTATTAATTAGGTTGATGGGAATTTCTCAGCGTTTCGCTGCTGCTTTAAGACACTGATACACTCTGAACGCACGAGGAGATAAGGCGATTCAACACTCAAACAGGAATTTGTCAGATTCATAAGCAGTGGATAGCCTAACTTAATAGAGCCTAAAGCACTGACCAGACAGGCATACCAGCTCAGTGACAAAGTGAAAGTCCCTAATTGTTTTTAATTTAATCTGCTGCTTTACTATTTTGGGTGCCAGTGCATATTAATGCTCTGTCTTATGTTGTAAGGAAGGGTAATTAGGTTGAGAGAGAATGATTCCCAAACCACTCTTCTGTCTCCCAACCTTCTGTTTCCCCATGTTCTAATGATATCCAAGAGGGAGAGATTTTTTTTTTCCTTCTCTCATAAAGGTCAATGTAAGGATGCTCTGTAGTTTCACAGACTCTTTTTGAAATGAGTTTTCAAAGATGTTCATTGTGTGCTTTGATAATTTTTAACCAAATAATAGCAAGTAGATTAGTATTATACCTATATTGTGTTTGATTTTGGATATTATATTATATAGTCATGTGGTTCGTTGTCTTTTCCTGGTTTTAATGACTGCACTGCAGTAAACTGTTGTAATTTTCTGAACTTACCAAACTGTTCTAATTGTTTAAATACTTGCCTTAACCCACAAAGCCATTATATCCACATCACTGATGATTATTCATCAAAAATCTCTTATGCTAATAGTTTGTGAAAGTACAGATCGTCGTGCCGACAAAACAATATAATATTGAGGTATTCATGATATTGGACTTTGTTGACCATTCCTAGCATTTATGAAGTTATGAAGAGGGCTTAGTGAGTAGGACAGAAAATGACGAACTCAATTGTTTACATAGAAATCTTAGATAGATTAAAGGTGGATGTTTTCAGATTCATTCTGAGAAGAAATATGTCTCATCAATTTTTTTCAAATAAGTGACATTCATATCCAAATCTTGTTACCTTGTTGTCTCTTTTCTACTTCATGTTATATCATCATATGTTATGTCGTGCACAAATCTGAATTAAAAAACTGCTCATTTGCTTTCTTTTAAGCCAAAATGATAAAAAGAAATTAATCTGGTTTTAGACATTTTTCTTGTATCAGTGTAATTATTTTCATAACCACTGCAGTAGAGTCCCTCAAACGCTGGTATTATGAGGCTATGATATGGATGTTCCAGTGAAAATGTAGCGCTACTGTGCAGCAGGCAGATCAGATCCCCATTGTGAGACAGCACTTGCCTCCATATTTTAGCATGAAGTGAGCAAACTGTGCCCAGGAGAGCACAGGTTGGATATACATTAATGTAACGTTTGCAGTAATTTATTGTTAATGTCTGTTAAATGGAAAAAGGGCATTATGCAATATGAGCGCAGTGTAAAATTTGACAGAGTCTATAAAACGCACACAACTCTTGGTATGGATCCAGGTATCTGCCCTCATCTCTTTACATTGCTCTCATTAATTTTGTTTTTTCAGTGTTCAAATCTTAGAATATTTGGTGATGTTTTTGTACTTGTTACATTTTTATTATAACCTTTTAATTTTCAGCAACTTTGATGCGTTTGTCCAGTTTAAATGTTGGCAAACACTGATTGGGGTAAAAGAGAAAAAGGAAAAACAAAAGTCCCCAAAGTTCTTAGTGTTTTTGAAACACACATGTTTTCCGAGATATTTGGAGCAGTTTATGTCCCTTTAAAGTTAACAGGGTATAGATTTAGCAATTAGGCAATAATCATGCTCATTATAGAAAGTAATCCATTTAAAACCTAACAGATGTCTGTTCCAACAGGGGGACTGTGATGGTCCCACACCAACAATAAGGCTGTAATGTTGCTGAAATGCTCAGGTGCAAAGGTTGAAGTGTGGAAGAATTTTTTTTTTCTCCTCCCTTAAGTGTCCCACATGTTGACAGTTGACCATTTAATGGCCCACTTAATTGCAGCAGCCCCTTTGTCCCCGAGCATCATTGAAAATGAATGCTGAGGTGGCGGTGTTTTCTCTTCTTCTTGTTTACTCTAAACATTTGTTCCTTCGCTTTTTGTGGCTATAACTTTGTGGTTGATGAGACTCATCCGTGTGATGCGTCGAGCCCCCAAGAGTTTGAATAGTTGAGAATTAGCTGTTCTCCAGCCAGAGCTGTAAAACTGTTCAAAAGTGGCATCTGGAGAACCCAAGATGACGTCTTTGGTGGGGTTAGTCATTATAAACTATTCCAGCGGTTGAAATGCTTTTATTAAGAGATGGTCACAGACTGAGACTCCAGACAGAAATCAATGTTTGAGATTCCTTTGGCTTTGTTTACACGTCACATGGTTGTTTCATGGTTTATGGTGATTGATGTTGAAGGCCTATGTGGACTCAATATTTCAATGCAGATTGGAAGCTTCGGCTTCTCGTCAGTATTTACATACAACTCTCAGGTGACTTGTAACGAAAAGTCCATTAAATTTAACAATCAAGTGTACTGAGAGCGGTATATGGAGACACAAACCACTGGAGACCATTGCAGAGCAGTTTGTGTATGGCCATGTGTACATGCTTCCCCTTTTTTTTTTCATTAATATGCATGTATCATCCAATTAGAATAATATCTGTCACAGCTTTAAATATCTTCAACTCAAAAGATGCTGTGGGGGTTGGGGAGGGGTATCGAAGGGGGCTGCAAGTCCCTGTTGGAGCTGCCTGTTTTCCAGGTTTGCCTCTCTGCCAGGTGTTTGACATTGACTGGAGCTGGAGATGAATGTAACTTATGGCAACCCATGGAATTGACCGACTCCTGGGAGTCCCAGCTTCCTGCAGTGAAAGTTTCCATTTTCAAAGCCCATCAGTTGCAGTGGGAGGGCTCCAGAGCGGCCCATATGCCAGCACTGACAGTGAAGCAGGAAAACTTTCTCCTATCCGTGTATCACACAAAACATATACACACACTCGCAGTGGTCAGACCCTTTGCAAAGAGACATCTACCAAAGCAAGGAGTTATTGTCATTATTATTGTGAATTCTCTCACTCGGCGATTGGACTTGAATCCTCTCCGTTATTTGCATGAATGTCATTCAATTTCTCTCCAATTTTGTCATGTTTTGTGCCTTTGTGTAGTTTTACTGCACTTCAATTAAGAACAATTTAGCTTTCAGCGCTCTCACTGGAAAGAAAGGGGAGGGAAGAAGATGGTATGTATGAATGAGTGAAAGAAAAAAAAAAACAGGCTATATTTTTCTCATCTCTCATACCACACACACAACCTCCCCCGTTCTCCCACCCCCCCACGCCATCGTGGCAGGAATCCTTTGTCAGAGGTGTTCATCTGGAACAACTTTGCCACACTTGTTTTCATGTTCTTTTAGATTACAGGGCAGCTGGCCCCAGCTTTGAAGCTCCCCCTCTCCCTTTGTCTCTGTGCAATGCACTCTGGTAATTAACTTTGTCCTTCTTTTATTTGTTCCAGTCACTCGCAGTCCACTCTTCTGAGCATCTTCTCCCTGGAGTACCAGGTTAGAAGTTTTCTTCTTTTGTGAGCCCTGACAGGTGCCTAATTGAATGATGAATGTCCCTTTATTTCTTTGTAATTGAACTGCCAGCTCTCTGATTGGTTTGGAGGATGCCCCCCCACCACCATACCCCCGTTTATTTCACCCCCCTCCCACCTCCTCCTCCTCACGTTCACGTTGAGGGCCCTTGCCTGCCTGAGCCTCAGTGGATGTCTGCCAAGTCTTCCCATCCATCTGTCTAATAACATCTAGCCCCTGCTTATTTGGTGGACCTGTAATAAATTATGCTAAACCATTATTATTCTGACAATAATAATTTCCCCGTGTAGTGCGGCTGCGTGTGCTAAATGTTTGCTGACTCGCACTGTCACTGCTGCTTTCCACGGCTGACAGCGGATGATGATAAATGGCCGCTGCCGCCAGTGGCAGAAGGCAGCACAGGCAGAAAATGGAGTCATTTATCATCCCCCTGACAGGTGTCAGTCACACCGCCTGTCTCTGTGGAATTACATTTTTTTGTGTGTAGTAGTTTTTAAATAAGTTGTTTTTCAACCAATGCTCTTCCTCTTTTATCCCCTGTCCTCATCCTTCTCGGCAAAAATGGCAATTGAATTGCGTGGAAATGTCAGGGTCTGGAATGTGGAATAGGGTCATTGTTTGATCGAAAAGGGGGAAATGAATACATGGTTTGAGTGAGTGGGGGAAGGAGGGGATGGGCTGTTTGAACAAGGTTGCATTGGCACACTTTGACCCCCAGCAAACTTATTGAAATTAAATTACTCTGACCCAAGATCTCTTGTGCTGGTTGATATACAATAGAGCCTGAAAGAGGAGCTGAGGCTGCAGGTCATTCAGGTGGACTGAAAAATTCAAAGCTTTTGCATTTGAATGAATTTAATGGAAATAAACTGCCTTTTATTATTATTGTTGTTGTTATTAATAATAATAATAATAATAATAATGATAATAATAATAAAAGGCAGTTTATTTCCATTAAATGAATTTAATGGAAATAAACTGCCTTTTATTATTATTGTTGTTGTTATTATTTATAATAATAATAATGATAATCATAATAATAATAATAAAAGGCAGTTTATTTCCATTAAATGAATTTAATGGATGGAGTCATTCAACTACAGTATTATAATAATAATAATAATAACGATAATAATAATAATAATAATAATAATAATGATAATAATACTGTAGTTCTTTTTTGGCACAAGCTCCTCATCCGCCATGTTGTGAGATTTAACTCAAATTTCCTTATTTACAATACATAACCCAGTAAAGAGCCTCTAAAAGTAATTTGTTCAATCAGCATAGCCATCTAATTGGCTATATCATATAACATTTGGAAACAAAAGTAACACGACATTAAAGCTGTTGTAAGTCGTCGTCTTAGCTAACTTCCTGTCCATTTTTCAGTTGGCGTCCCCTCCTTCCTCTCTACGTCACTGCATGAACGTCCAGCTATAATCACCAGATAATCACCTTGTTTCTCGAGCAGACAGGACCGCCTCTTGATGGTGTTCCCTGTCCTGATTGGATAAAGTGGGCAGGGATACCAGAAAATGTCTTTTCTCTTTTACTGTTTGAGCGGGAGTAGAGAAGACATAGGTTACTGACCAAACACTCAGTAACAGTGATTACTGTTGGAAGACAGAGCTATTTAACACTTTTACTTTTTCACATTTTACTAAAAATATATCACTTACAGCAGCTTTAAGTAACGAGGGATTGTCATTATACAACACAGGTTTGCATAATTAAGTGAAATTTGGTAGACCCCTAATTACATCTGTGTTCTCTTTGTGACAGAAACGAACCAAAAGAACAATCTCCAGACACCATGCACCAGATGTTATTGAAAGCCACTACCAAAGGTGCTGTATTACTTTGTTTTGTATCACTTTATTGCTCTTCCCTCTTCTGTCTAGCACTCTGTGTTTATCTTCCTCTCATCTCTATCACTGCTTTTTCCTTCAGCCTCCCACTCTTGTGTGCACCCTTTGTCTTCTCCGTTCTGAGAAAGGGACTTTGGCAAGTCCCTTCCTCAGTCAGAGAGTAGGTGGGCCACCATGACAGATATAATCTCCTCCAAACAAATCACCACCCTCAGGATTCATTCCAGACCTCCACTTGCACCTGCTAAGTTAAGACTCTGTTCTCCATGTCAAATTGAAAGCAGAAAAATAAATAAATTACCAGCGATTGGACATTTGCCTTACACAGGCTTATGATTGGATGATTATCTGTAATTCAATGAATAAGGATAAATTAGAAAAAAAAAGAAAAAGAAAAACAGGCTGTAGGGGGGAAAGCCTCTTTGCATATTGCAATTAGCCTTTATCTAGCTTATTAGGCCATTGTTCTGGGGAAAACAAGGCTGGATAATGCACTTCTAATCCACTTAGAACAACAAACCTCAGAGATGATCTGGGTAAGATCTGAGGGGAGCTGCAGTTTTAGCTGGCGAGGGAAAAAAGGCTTTTTGGGCGGCAGGGGTTAACTAACTATCATATGCTTGTCTGGCTTCAAGGAAATTTGAAGCCCTTCAAGCAGTGCTGTTTTAACCGCACTGAGCCTGCCATATGCCACCTAGGGCAAAGTCATCAGGGACATTAGCATGTCTTGGCTAGCCCGGTCTAGTCCCCTCTACCCCTTCTGTCTGCCTTTGTGGGCCATGTTTTTTTTTTCACTGCTGTTGTTCTTCTTTGTTATAATAAAGGTATCTGAGAGAAGCCAAGGCACAACCCACTGCTCCCGTTCTGCTGGAGTTGGCCAATGAGGTAATGACTCAACCTTTAAGGTTTCTCTCCCACTCTCTCTCTCTCTCGCTCTCTTTTTTTCTTATCTTTGAAAAAGAAAAACTCCTCAACTGATGCGTACTTGTTTTTTAGTCAGGCAGAAAATTGGCTGCAGTTTTTGATTTTCGCCCTTGTCTGTTAGTCATTATCAAAATTGGTAAAATGGTCCATTATCAATTATTTAATGTAATTAGCTCTCGCCTCCATTAAGCAGATGTGAAAATACTTCTTGTGTTTGATTATATAATTTTCCAAATTGCACTTCAGGCGGAGTTGTGGCAAACTGTGGACAGGTGAGGGCAGGGTCATTGGTTGATTCTTCTCTTCATCACTTCATCTTGTTTACTTTAGTAGGTCAGTGTAGGTTTCGTCCTCTGGTTGATGTAGCAAACGGTATTCATACATATAGTTATTTAGGTAGGGCTGAATGATATGCAAAAAAAATCATATTGCGATTATTTTGACAGATATTGTGATATTGTGATTATGAGTCATGATTATGAACATTTTATTTATAGTGGTTTTTCATCAATGAATAGGTGACTGGATAAATAGAAGTATACCCCCCTACAAAATGAATGTAAAAAAACATGAGAAATGAATAAATAAATAAGTAAACGAATAAGAAAAAAACAAACAACAAAAGAAAACACATGCTGCAAAGTGCATTTGGCCAACCTTTTAAAAACCCAGTATTTTACAGATTTCACTGCAGGTCCAGAAAGAGGTACAAGGCAGTTGTTTGAAGAAGAGACAGTTCTACTGGTCCTTGATGTGCTGTAACACAGGGTTTCATATTCTGAGACACCTGAGGGTTGCCAGATAGTTCGTGTCTCAGTCTTTCAACGTGCAAAATGTCCATCAGTTCCTTCAACCCGGTCTCAAACAGTCATGATTTTAATGGGAATGGTAATATTTGCATTTCATTTGAACTGAAAATAATATTAAAATGATGATGTGATGTTTGCTGGGGTTTGCACCAAACAAGCATGTTCCTTTACATTTTGAAGATATGATTTGTAGGCTGGGGCTCTGTAGAGCCACAATGCTTTGTATATACTAGTTTGTTGTGACACATTTTACTTTCAGCACAACAGTGCAGCTCCATATTGTGATCTTGATTATATTTCAATTGATTTGTACATGTATGTGAACTTCAATCCAAGTTATTCGGGTGGAGAACGTTTGTGTAATTTTTTAAAATAGCCTCATGCTCTAAACACTTCAATTATTCACATGACCAAGTTTGTGAATTTCACATTAGTGAAAATTAATCTACTCAGTGGCCACTAGTGTTTCTTACATTTTGCACCTATTCAGTAAATTAGCGTTTCTGTTAGAATAGTACCAAAGAATCAACCAACAGTTCTTACTCGGTAAACAAAATGCAGCAAAGGCAGCTAATGTGACTGAATTACTTACAAACTAATATTGTTTTGTTTTCTTTCTTATTTATTTATCTTTTGTCATTTGAATACATTGTTGTCTTGTGGTCTCCTCTTATTTTTATTGTTAGAATAGGCTGCATAACCTTTTAAAATATTTAAATGCACATTTAAATTTTTATTGGTGCTTACACCGAGCAACGAGATTTGAGGGTTTCTTAATCTAAAATCAGAGTAGTTCATACGCATCAGTGGCAGCTCAAAGCTAACTGCCATTATTCATTCTCCATTTAATTGACACATGATTTTTTTTTTCCTCCAAAGGATTAAATTCAGCTCAGAGATAACTGTCTATGAACCATTTAACTGTCATTTTAATATGCTACTTAACATTTAAACCAAGCACTCATGGTCTCCCAGACCGCTAATTGATGTAGTTTCATCCCTTTATGAGACAATATATCTCCAACAGAGGGAAATGATTAACAATGATGAAAACTATTCATGGATTTCTTTTTTTTTTTGCCCCCAGTAGTCTTCTATGAATGACGGGTCTAAACTCGACATTTGCTGTTTTTTGCATGCTTTATTTGGCACTTTATGTAAAGGTTACTTAAACAGTCAGGGTTTAGAGCAGGTGCAGTTATGCTGTACTGTTTGTGACACCCATTAGCTTTGGCGGCTGATAAAACCAGAGTTTTACTGAACAATAATTGTTTTCTGCAGGATTTCAAGGCTGTGTGAATCTTAGTCACATGTTAAACTCATGAAGTGCCGCGATCTGACTTGAGAACGGAGATGGACTCATGATTAATATGAAAATTAGGGAGATGCAAGTACCTGAACTAATCAGGTGGTCCTTATTCAGGCTGGGCCAGCGTTGGTAATGTTGCCATTTTTCATGTGTCAGCCCTGATGCAGGTTACCAGGATCTGAAGCGCTCTCGTTATCCGAAGGTGTGAATGGAGGAAAGGATTGAGAACAGAGAAGACAGGGAGAGGAAATGAGGAGGGGTAGGGGGAGAGGAAGGAGAGCCTCTGTAGCTGCAAGCTACAAATGCTAAGAAACAGCTCAGAAGTCTTAATGAAGATATAAACTCGGCTTTCACCCTTTAATTATTATAGACACGTTTGGCCTTTTTTACACGATGCCTTCTTAGTGCAATATTATGGAGATGTTAACAAATACTACTGCGGGTAAAAAGACATTGTTTAGAGAGAAGCCGCTCTGCTCCGAGCGTTACTAGGAAGCATCAGAGAAAAGATGAAACCCACCACTCTCACTATAGGCTGAGGGCAAATTCACTTTTGGTACCCAATTATGCTAACAAGAGAAAAAATTATCCTCAGCTGCAAGAACGTTGTGTTTCATAACGAGCTGGCTAGGAATGGCAGTCTTCAAGCAATGTTTTAATTCCCTCCCTACTGAAGAGGCTGTGAAATTTCTGTTGTAAATGACTTCATGTGTCGTCTTATTTGCAGCGTCTGTATTGTTTAAACTAAGGCAAACACAAAACTTTTGAAAAATACATTCGCTCCATTGCTTCAAAACATTTGAGACTTTTTGTGGTTGATACCTTTTAATTGATAATATCTGTTGTTGTTGTTTTTTTATTGCATACCATTTGAAAAGTTTTTGTTGTGATTTTATTTAGAATGAGTGGAGATGCATTGTGTTGATAACAATATGGTCAGACAGACACCTTCAGTATCAGTCATTAGTGCTCCCTTACCTGTCAGGGCTTCTCCCTGCCCTCAAACCAAAAACATTGCACACCTCTCAAGGTGTCTTTTGTGTTCAAAGAGTGCTGCAGCCATAGGTTCTCTCCTTCCTATTAAGGACTGCATTCCCACAGTCCCTCCGGTGTGTCCTGTTGGTTTGTGCAGTTTTGCCTTGGTGATCATCCTATGATTAAAGCCTTCCATTGTCTCTAGCCTGTGTGCTGCTTTCTCATACGAGATGAGAGACTACGGTTGTCCGCTTGACAGAGGCAAAGGCAATTCAGCCGGGTAGCCTGGCTGCGTAATAGGCGATCCCTTGTTCCTGTGGGAAAGGTTACTGCAAAGCAAGGCTTTCAAAGACCAATTTGCACAGGGAGTGTCGAAAGTTAGGTCAAGGTTTGGAAACGCAATAATATCATTTAGAGCCATTACAATCATTATTATCTATGTGACATCAGCCAAAGGTAGGTTGACCGTGCAATTTCAGTGCTGTAATTCTTTGGTTCTTTGAAATATGTTCGCACTTCCAGCTGGATATGCGAGATTTAGTCTGAAGGTTTGTAAATGGAGTAATTCTCCAGAGAGGGATAACAGTTCCACTATGTTTTGAAGTCGTATTAACTCGCTGGTGACGCCATAGCCTGTTTTTTTATTAAGGAAAATTCTCTTTTGTGTTGTCCAATCTATGTAAAGGTGGATCTGTCTCCTGCACTGATGGCTCGTATCATCCTGGACAGGTACCTTCAGGACCTGGAGGGTGAAATGCGTGAGTAACACTTTTTCCATTCCCCACTCTTTCCTTTCTATCATCCCTCCCATCAGTCTTAATTGTAGCACTTTGTCTTCTGAATCTCCTTCTGTTTGAGTCCCAATTCCAGCTCTCGCTGCTGTATTTTCAGCCTGTCCAAGCCTAATGAGAGACAGACCACATTTAGTAGAAGCCGCATCCCAGCGCACATGACTGGCAATTAAGCACTGGGAGGACCACCCACCTCTCAACTGCAGCGTGGATCAATGCTAGCTCACCTCATCAGTGTTATTTATAACGCCCCTGATTTCTTTCCTCACCCTCCTTCATCCCCCAATGCATCCATCTCTACCCCCTACCTTTTCTTCCTCCCTCATCCCCATTTCTTAATCCCTACTGGGGTCCTGTGAGGAAAAGCGTGGCAGGAAAAGCAAACCATTCCTAGGTAACGCTGATGGACACGCTGCGGGAGAACCAAATTCCAGACGCAAATATTTTTGTTGAACATGTCAAAGAGATTGTCCAGAAATGGTGTGAATAATTGTCCACGCACATTCTGGTTAGTGTCATTTCTTTTTTTCCCTCTCTAGACCCTTCTTATGTCATCCTCTGTAATATTTTTTTGGCCAAATACTGGCATCAGTTGCAGTTCTACCTTTCTACATGTGTCATTTGTTAACTCAAACAAAAAAAAACCCTTCCTTCTCTCTTTTTTTTTCCCCTCACTCGGCAACTCCTGATATCACATGCACACATGGGTCCATGTCATTTCAACAGGCCGATCTTGAGGATTGTGTGAGTGTCTGTGCAGTAGTCAGTGCTTGGAGTGTGAATCGCATGATGTCAAAAAGACGTGCTTCCAATTTAATCAAGAAAGAGATTAAAGTGGATGTGTGTTATTTTCAACTTCGCCACAGCGCAGCCATTTGTCAAAGTCAAAGATGTGATTGCTTTGGACCCACCGTTATCCACTGCCTGTCAAAATACTAGTCTGAGCAGCTTGTAGAACAGAGCATTCATCCAGGAGAAGCACTCCGTCTCGGATAATAGCACGCTGCATCCCTCCATCTCCATACAGTGGAAACGTGCTTTATTATTGCTCAGAATAGATCTGAAGCGGATGAAACTTCCTGGATGATCGTTGTTTAATTTCAAAACAGTGATGTAAGCGTGCCGTGTTTCGGTGTTCGCAGGCTAGTGACTAATGTCATGGTTCTTCTTGTAGAGAGTGATTTCACAGAAGCTAGATGGCTTTTACAGGATAATCATAGATCCAAATGAGCCCGACTCAGACTACATGCTGTGACGAGACACTATGATTTAGATCAGATTAAACGCACATTTTGTAATTTCCTTCCACTAGGGGTCTCTCAATCAAAACAAAAGATGTAAGTAGCGCAAGATCATGGGAGTTGTTGTCTCCATTGTTAAACTACCACCATTTCCGATGAAAATCGATCTATGTGACTCAGGCAGGGAGGGGAGAGTTAAACGCACAGGAATTTAGCTAACACGACGACAACACTTGTAGCAGCGTTACAGCAGAAATGTTTAATATCTAATCAACATACCGATATATGGACATGCACCGATGAAAAGCGGCAAAAACTGGATTGGCCCTACGTTGCCTATTAATGAAAGACAATACCCCTTTGCCAAAAGTTAAATATTTACTGAAGTGCAATTTGTGTTAACGGTACCAGAGACTAGGTTTAATATTTACTGTTTTAGTTGTGTGGTTTTATATGTAGCATATTTTTATATTGGTTTACGTTTTGATTCTATTGTCTGAATATTATTAAGAATTAGAAAATGTTCATTGCTCTTTGAAAGGGTGTACTTGCATTATTGTGCTATTATCATCATATCATTGGCATAAAATAGTCTTAAAATGACTATAATATTGTTTATCAAGATTATTTCTGGGTCAATATATCATCCAATAAAATAATTTATTGTGACAGGCCTAGATGTCATCATATTGTACCTTTGCCAGCTGTAAACTCACTCGCTTTGAGGGTGACTTCTGTTTTGACAGAGTCTCCCTTCAGTGTCCTCATGACCCGCCTGGCCTTTGCAAATGAATTGCTGCCCACATGGACTGCGCGGTCAGATCCTCCAATCTCCCTGTGTGTATATTAGACTCCAGTAATGTGCTGCCATTATGAAACAATGCAAGGATAATTGTCTTTGCTGGCAATTAGCTAACAGGTTGGTTCACTGCTATTGTCAGGCATATCCGTCATGGCCCCCTGCAGCACTAGACTGTGCTCCAGTGTGCGTGTGTGTGTGTTTGTGTGTTTTTGTGGGACTCCAGAGGGAGGGCGGGCGGGCAGGCGCGCTGCAAAGATCAATAGACTTCTATATAAGGGACATTACCCCCAACTGGGTGAGTGGCTTGCCTTTGCCTAGCACCATCGTTTTTTTATTCCCTTTCTCCTTCCCTTTGCATTTAAGAGACACAGGAATGGGGCCTTTGGGACTGTGGAATATATGTACAATCACTAGTGCTGGATCAATACAGAGTTTTAAATTGTTTTCTGTCCCTTCCTTGTTTTGTTTTGCTCGCTTGTTGTTGCGCCCCCCACCCCCACCCCACCCACTCCCTCCCTCCCCTCCCCTCCTTCCTTCCTTCCCACTAGCTGCACACACCACCTCAACATGACGACACCACCAACAAGCTGCCTTCCCCCCTCTCTCCTTGCAGCAAAAGTATTGGAGAGAGCATCAGTCAAGCAGAATGAAAGACTATCTGGTGGCGCTTGTAAATAAATCAATACATTCAAAGCAGTTTTATCACGTATTGAATATGATATCAACATCCATAATGCTCCTTGTCTCATGAAAACAGACCGGGCAGTAGAGGAGGAAAGGTCACATGTGCACTTTTACACTGTTTATATCCACTATTTTAAGGTCACTAGAAGCTGAATTTGATATGATTTGTTTGGAAAAATCCAACATTTTGAACCAGTTGAGACAGCTTCAATGTTTAGTAATTTGAGCAAGCAAATGTGTGGTGTTTTACTGATTATCCAAACAACTTACTTTAAATTGATTATTGTAAACTTTGTCTGTGATCAAGTTAATGATGTAAATGATGTATTACCTGTACTGCAAGAAAAACCTTTTTTAAATGTTCTCGTCGGCAGGGACAGATGGAGCTTTCACGGATAACTGATTAGTTTTTTAACTATTAAATAAGTCACCAACTATTCTGAAAAGCAATCTTTCAAAGTTTGTTTTGTTTTGTTTTGTTGTTTTTTTTTGAAGATAAAAAAATTGTCTGAGTTTTTTAAAAGTGAATGATTTCTGTTTTCTTTGCTCCTCTATGTAAGTAAACCAAATATCTTTAGCTTGTGGACAAAAGAGGTCATTTGACGATGTCGTCGTGGGCTTTGGGAAACGCTCAATAACATTTTTCATTGAATTTGGACATTTTACACACCAATCAGTTAATCAAGAATATAACCAACAGTTTAATCGAAAATGAAAATAATTGTTAATTGCAGCTGTTGGGACAAATATCATGAACTGGATTAAACCTACACGTGTGTACATGCTATGTGTCTCAGGCCACTTTTACGTTCTGAAAATGACACAGCTGCATTGTAAACAGCTGTACTGTCATTCCAGCTTTATGTCTGTAGGTACTACCTCTTAGAAGTCACCAGCAGGCACATTGGGGGAGCTCCAGTTCTTTCTTTCCCCACTCCTGCTATCTCTTCATCTTTCTTCCTATTCCTCCTTTGACAGGAGTTGATGTGCCTCTAGATTTAGACATACTTTTTTGAGGAGGCAATTTTGCTAGCTATTTGACCTTTTCCATTTTCCCAAGGCCCAGCTCCAGATTAGATTGCTGCTCCATGTTTTGTAACTATGTGATTCGACCGCCTTTAAGATTTATTGTCACATTCCTTTACAGAAGCCTTGTACGCGAGGTTATAAACGTCTCGCGTTTGATGTTAACACTGTGAGAATGTTACCCGTCGACTGTGATCCTTTGGTTCCTTGACAGAATTCATAATAGCTCCAGTGTTTTGCAGATCAGACGTGTTGATAACTGAATATTGTGTTATGTTCCATCCAGTAAAATCTCAACTTCCACTGCGATTGTTATGGTTCCTCCTCTCTTGTCTTCAAGTGCTCCTCTTTTCTCTCTCTCACCTCTCTGCTGTGGTGGAGCCGGTGTGTATATGCAGCCTTTTCTTTTTTTTTTTTCATATAATGAGAGCAAGGGCACTTCATTAGCAAGAAGGAGGGAGTAAGGAGGCAAAGGCAGGATGAGTGTTTCCCGTGCGTGTGTGTATATGCATGCAAGGGGTGGGTGCAAGGGAGGTAAGCAGCAGCGTGGCACTTCACTTGACAAGTATACTAATTACTCCTTTTCAGCAGAGAAGCTCCAGTCAGCCTCTGCCACAGTCTAATGGCCTGACCTAGGAAGCCTCTCTCCATAGCAAGAGCCTCCCCAGATCTACTATTACTACTGCTACACACACACACACACACACACACACACACACACAGAAATGTAGAGTCTCATCTCACCGCTATCAGGGAGAATCAGGTGGAAGCGGATCAGTTCTGCCCCAGTAACCTCTTCAGGGACTGGGCTCCTCCTGCACAGGAGATACCACCTCATATCATCAACTAGCACCTACACACCACCATAGATAGCTTAAAAAAAAAACCACATTTTTTTTCTCTCTCTCTCTCTTTCTTTCTCTCACGCTCTCTCTCGTTCCCATCTTCTGTTTTTTTTTTCAATACGGGAGGATAAATTTAAAAGGAGTAAATTGGAAAATCAAATGAGGGCTTTAGGCAGCCGCAGAGATTTGCAGAGCTGTCGGCCAGCGTCGCGGAGCCTCATCCATCATGTCCCACAAGTAGTCAATTCCTCTAGTATCTGTAAATGTTTTCAGATATTAGCCAATTTATATGCTCCGAGATTCATCATGGAAAATCAGCTTTAGCGGCGCACATTATCAGGACCTGTCTCTCCCTTGCTCCATGAAGTTTGATGAACGAGTGCCCCTCCACAGCTCAATGGCTGGTGCACGGGGAGTATTGAGGGAGGGAGGGGGGGTGGGCACATAGAGGAAATGTGTAAGCAGCCCCCACCGCCGCCACCCGTGGAAAAAAAAAGTGGGGTTTTTTAATTAATAAACAAACTTGCAGAGGAGCTCATCAGTGTCAGGGGCAATAACAATCGTCATCCGTTATTGTTTATTACGGTCCTCCCTCAACAAATGTTGCGATCTAATGAGGTTTCCAAACATTTTTTTGTGTTTGAGATAATGACTTTTTCACCCTAGTGGAGAAAGGAAGAGTACTTACAAATGACACAAGTAAGCAATGAGAAATCAAGCCAAGGTTATGTCGCTCTTACCTCGCCTTTATATAGTTTATTTTGTTTTTTTGCTGCATATGAAAACAGGCTTGTGATTTGTTTACACTGGTTGTTTTCTTTAGCAAATCCCAATGGAGGCGTAGCGTTTCACATCTATTATTCTCCTCTTCTCTGTTCTTTCTGTTCAGATGTTGACGGTGTGATACGGTGCCTTAGTCAGAATTTATACCAACATGGGACAATTACAGTAAATTTGGCGACTGTTTACAAGGTGCAAAGTCGTGCTGCAGGGCTTTGTTCTCTGTGTCTGGTGTTCTTCAGATTATGCTTTTTATTTTCCTGCACATGTTTTATGTGTGCGTCTGTGTGTGCCTTGAGTGTGTGTATTTAAAGAGCACAGTGTGTGTGTGCGTGGCAGAGAGGAGCTCAGGGTGTCATAGAGGAGTGCTGCCGTGCAAGGCGGGGGCGTCTTTAATAAATGTATGCTGATGTTGGAGGCTGCAACGATGCGAGGGATGCAAGGGCCCTGTTGTTATTTACTGCTGTGTTTGTGCACAGCAGCGAATCCTGGGCCTGCAAATGGCATTACAGCCCGTGATGAATGAGCATTAGGGTAAACTCATTTTAAAAGCATCCTGATTTATTAGCGGCCCGGCCTTCCATTTTCATCAGGTCAATGCTTGGCTGAAATTCCACAATGTCAGCGCCAAGGTCACCTCTTTATGGCTATTTTTAACCCCATCGCTCAAAAAGAGCAGGAGAAAGGGATCCTATGCCTTATAATGGCCAGCTACCAAAAATATCACAGAGAGAAGGAGAGAGAGAGGGAGAAGCCTGGTCCTGGCAGTGTGTGTTTGTGTGTGTTACGTGAGAGACCAAAATGTGGTGGTGGTCAACCTCCAATTATGAGTGCTAGTAAGACAAGAGCTTTAATGGCCACCGTTTGCCTTCGGGGAGGTTTATTACACACTACTGTTTTGCAGAAGCAGCGTCAAATCTATAAAACGACCATTAGGAAGAGGGAAAAAATCAATCAAAATGCCATTAAAGTGGAATAAGTTGCCAATATTGCTGATGTGGTTGCGGGTCCTTTGATTTTCCTTCAGATTATTAGGCACAGTCGAGTAGTGACTTTGTTAAGGGAAACCAGTGTTGTTGGGGAGTAATATGTCTGCTGGCTTCATAAAGTTTGCTGCCTCATATTTCCCGCTTTATTGATTATCCATTATCATTTGTCATGAGGTGTCCTAACTCAAGGGGAAAATATAACCCTCTTTCTTCACCGCCGCCCGCGCTGCACAGGAGCATGGTATGGATCTGCGTGTGAGGGTACCAATCTCTGAGAAAAATGAGCAAAGAAATAAAGCACAGCCGTGTGCCTTGCAGCTCTAAGAGGGAGTGCGGGGTTATGGGGTGGGCTGGGGGAGTACCGTGGCTGGGGGAGACTGGAACAGAGAGGAGGTAGGGAGGGAAAAAAAAGAGATGGCAGAGAAAGATGGAGACAAAGAAGGAGAAACAGAAAGAGAGGAGGGAGCGTTGAATGGGTTTTGTTCTTCTCCACCCTCCCGCCTCTTTATTTCATCATAAGGTAGATGAGGGATGTTTGTCCTCTGATAGTTTTCTCAGGGAGTAGTACCTATGAAAGAAATGCAAAGAGGAAGACAGGACAGGAAAAAAAAAGGGTTTAAAATGTTCTTCTATTTGCTTCTTTATTAATGAAATACGTTTAACAGATGCCTAATGATCTAGTCAGTGTTGGTAAATGTGCACCCGAGTCACTCTTGTTTTAGCAGTTTTTTTTTATAAATCCTCAAATAAGCTGTCTTGTTTTTAGCAGTTATATACTTTGGACATTTTTTCTAGATGAGCTTGTGAATATCTGCACAATGTTGGCGCAGGCACCATCCATGCCTGAAATGTGAATAGAAACATTCCTTGTATTGTCTGTAATGCTGCAAGTCTGTCAGGACCATGTATCACTAAAATGGCGTGCCTCAACCATTTCGTCACACAATGATACAATCCATTTAATCCAAATCTTTTTAAGAAATGATTTAAGGAATTTTTTGCTGTTGCAGTGCCAGCGCATCAATCCAGCGAGCTTTCCTCTCCTGATTTATAATGTTAGTAGAGCAAGAATGGGGATGAGAGATGCAGAATAGTCGGCGTTCATAACATAGATAAACTACATGGGGCTCCTGTGCTGTGGACTGAAACATTTATCTATAGAAAATCTGTATAGACACCAGGCAGCCATCTAATGGACTCGTGTGGAAATACTGCACTAACAGAGGCATGGTGAATTACAGCGTGTCAAGCCTGTCTTTTGTCTGTGTATTGTCACTGTTTGCTCTCAATTCAACGCGGGAATTAGAATACATAGTTTTCACATTAACAGGTTAGAGAAGCTATAGTGTTTAATGCAATTCACACACTGATATTAATGCGATTTTTGTATTTGTTTCTCTCTTGTTCTTAGCTTCTAAAGCAGTCCTCAACAGCATGCTCAAGGAGCCGTCGCTAATTCCAGACCAAATTTTGGCCAAAAACATCTACCAGGTAAGTGCTGTACATTTAAATTCAAACTGAAATATTATAGGAAATCATTTCAAGTGTTTTTGTCAATTCTTATAAAATTCCATTTTTGTATACTTTTTCCCACCGTACCTTTTTGCATGTAACAAATCTTTTGCTTAGTGAGTTTTTAAGTGATGTCGTACCACCTGGCTGACAGACGGCATCAGCCGCTCATGTTTGCTGATGAGGTCACGTGAGAGCCGGCGGTCATGCCTGCCAATCTGCCAGCATCTCCTGTGTTTTCTCCTTTTTTCCCCGGCACTGTACCGGCTTCCTCACCTCACCAACCCTTCTCACCCACCCGCCCCCTTTTTTTTTTCGCACGCCATAATATTTCTTCCCCCTCTTTTCAGTGCACAATAAATGACTGCTGTTATGGACCGCTGGTAGACTGCATCAAACAGTATCCTATCCCATAAAATTTTAAGCCTGAAATTGACGAGGAGCTATTGAAGGGGATGAGATGTGTCTGGCTTCACCTGACATAAAAGTTCTGCTTCACAGGGGAAGTGTTTCATCCCGCCTGCCACCCCACTATCACCGATACAGGGGCTGAGAGGTGATGGAGGGAAGAGGAGGAGGAGGAGAGAATAGGCTGATCTGAATGCATCTCTATGTGCACACAGTGGATCAGACCCAATGTTGTATGATACAAGAAGACAAATCATTCATAAGCCTCGTGGTGGTTAATGTGTTCTTTTGTTTTGTATTTTATTTAACCCAGATGATGTGTTATTTTATACAAAATGGAAAATAATTTTTAATTGGATTTTCTTTAGTTTGGTGTTCAGCACCTTGGAGAGCTCTGGGCACATCAGTCCAACTTGAACTGATAATTTCATTGCATTGTGTTTATTCGTAATTCAGTTGTGCTCCTCGTGTTTCCAGTGTTTCCCTTCCCTTTCTTTCCCAACAAATACCCCCCTCCTCCTCTAGCTGGGGCTTGGCCTTGACTATAAGGGCTATTTAGGGGCAAGCAGCTGGGTAGCAGACCAACTCTTTCCGGGGGGAGGAGACTTATTTGAATGAGTATACATGTGTACATCTGTATGTTATTGTGTCTGTCCAAGCTTTCATGTGCATGGTGGGGCTGGGTCATTCTGTTCATAGCCAGTCAACCCTGTCCCATCCTGCCCCCTTTCCACATCCCCCCCTTTTACCTTTCTTTGGTTGTCCGCTCATCAGTGTCAACTCGGAGTCAGTTACTCCACCATAGAGAGTTCATGATAACCGCCCACTACTAAGAGCTCCATCCTCAATGGGAGGAATAGCTCTTAGTGCATTTGTACCAATCTTGATATGTATTAATTAATTAGAATCCATTTTGAGTGATTAGTGTTTGTTGAGGGCAGTATAATGCCTTAAGAACTTTTCTTGGAAAAGCATGTATGACATCCGGCCTCTGCAAATGCAGGATTCCTTCGAGGAGCTTGCATCCTGATGCAAACTGACATTAATTCTAAAAGCATTTTTCTTCAAGGATTTTAGAGGAATGAGTGGAGCAGCCAGTCCAGGCGCTCTATGCATTTTGCCAAATTGGCATTTGTTTCATCTTCCTCATTTAGGTAATGCACTTTGGAGATTTGTTGTGAAAGCAGATTAAGGTTGACCTGAAAACTCCGACTGTGCTCGCGCTATACATTGACAAAAAGAGAAGTGGCTCTTACTTTGCATCGTAAGCCAATAGTGGAGAAAAGTAACTTTTACTTATGTCAAACATACACATGCTCGGTTAAGCTGAATCATTTAACATCAACACACTCATGTTGATACCACAGCAACCTACAATGAGCAACTTTATGTGTTCTCATTGTGAATTTCACGTTATTGCCCCCGTTGAGACCGCACTGCTTTAAACATTCTTATGTTTCAGTATACATGTACTGCTGTTGCTATTTGTTGGAATCCTTGACTCTCTATTCCCAGCGCTATTGGCCAAGAGCATGAGGTGCTGCTCTGTGACAAACTGAAGGAGAGGAACCTTTCCTTTCTAGGTAAGCCACCTCTTAACCTTCTCATCACCTTTCTAAAGTCAGTCTGGTCATGGCATTGCAGCCTTTTTGTAAGCTTAGTAAAAGAAGGCCTGGACATGACTGATGCAGTGGATGTTATCTACTATTGATTTGCCAACAACAAGGAGCTGTTTCAAATATCCTTGGTTGTTTATGCGCCAGCTGTATGAATATTTAAAGAATAAAAGCTTCAAAGGTAGGTTTTAATGTTTCATTAGTTGTAATGTTTGGTCCTCTCAGGTTCCTGTTATTTATCCTGTAAGCGTTTCTATTCACATGATTATGTTTTTTATGTGTGTGTGTGTGTGTGGGTAATGTTTAGAGAAAAAAAAGAAACTCTTTATATTTGGTTGTAGTTTTTGACATTTTAAAGCAACTGCAAGGAACTTTCATTCGGGTTGATTTTGGCAGCCCCTGTGGACAAGAGCGGTAGTGTTTCCTGTAATTATGACCACCACAGCCTCGTATCTTAGCACAAGTATTTGTTTTGGAAGAAATGAATGAAAGACGCAACATATTTTTTAATACTATTTACTATTATACGCAGGAACTTGACAATGGTGAAACAAAGTCTTTTAGTACTGTTCATACACCTTGGTCACATGTAATCCTTAAGCTAACAAAATTAGTGGCTCAGTAACGTTTTTTTTTTCTTTTTGAAGTCGTCAACATTTCCTTTTAATGGTATGTCTTTTATATATATGCCAACAGCAAGATATGGATTGGTAGCAAGGTCAACATAAAATGTTACGTTTTAAGCCAGTTGTATTACAGTAATATCCACTGACCTATATCCATCCATGTAAATTCAGAAATTGAAGGAAAATGATGTCTTGCAATGTATTTCATAAATAAAACATATTACTTAACTTACTGGCAAGAAGAAGTAGATCAGCTGTTTTCTTTTCTTTTTAATTAACCTGCCCAAGTATCGGCCATTACCACAAAATATAACGACAAAACGTTCAACTCGTTGCAAAAAATTGTCTGGGAAAATTTAAACATAGGCTCTTCTGGTCCGTGAATCTTTTCATCTAATTTTGCAGGTATTCTTACCCAGTGACAGGCATTTATAAGTTAATAAGTTAATAGAAATAGCCAGTCTTCTTGATGATGTACTTGTTTGGTCATGTACAAGCATCTGTATTAAACTGAGACTGTTTCATGACCACTTAAAAACTCCTTGTAGCTGCTCTAACCAGTTATATTTTATACTTTCCTCGCACCATTGTCTTGTTCCAACAATATTAAATCTAGGTAGAGTGTCCAGGTGTGAAATTATGAAACTGAATTTTTAACCCTCCCGTCTCGCCATAACCCACATCCCATCACCATCCCCTAGGTCAGATGAGTGATGAAGGGTAAAAGTCATTCCCTTTGCCATTAAGACCATATCATTTATTTGGACCTGGAGTGCTGACCTTTCCTCAGAGCTGTGCAGAGGACTGTTCTAAAACTGTCAGAGTTCGAGCGACACAAGGGCCACTGAGGCAGCCTCACCCCGTCTGATAAATGGATTGGAAGTAAGCTACCCAACAGCAGGGATGGCCCATTAATTTTAATCAAAGGTGATGCAAAAAGGCGATCAGAGCCACATGACAATGTCAGCAGCCTGGTCGGTATGAATAGAGGCTCCCATCCTATCACACAGACATCTACACCTACATTACCACACCCAGGATGCCCCCTCTGTACCACAGACCTCTGGCAGCCTCACTGACCTCACTCAGCTCTCTTTCTTCCCCCTTGGCTGATACTACCTCCTCACCACCACTGACACCGCCACCCTCCATCTCTCCTCAATTCCCTTCCATGCCCCATTAGTTGAGCTTGGCTGGAGACAAAGAGGCAGGCCCTTGGAACTGAATGACCTGGTCAGCCTGAGATTTAATGGAGAAATCAGGTGTTGTAGGGATAATGGCCGAAGCGCACCAGAAGTCAAGGACAATGGCTGCGGCCTGTGCAGGCAGGGGTCAGGCTTACAGAGTCTATAATGCCAACCTTGTCCCCTCGCTGTATATTTTATAATGCTCTGGCAAACTGGAGAGCAGCTCCTTAACTGGGCTTTACAGGTTTTTGTGCAACGACAGCGAATACGTGGCACTTGTAGTTAATGGTTTTACTGTGCTCGCTGTCCTCTACTGTTATTTCTTCTTCGCTAACACTAAGGCGTTTTGTTACCAGCACCTTGGTGAAGGCCGTTAGGTTACCTGCCTTTGATTGATGTACCAGTGCTTGTTCAGTAAAGTGTAAAATCATGGCAAATGAAGAGTCAGATGTTGAAATTCTGCACCTTATCTCCTGTAGATGAAAACCAACTGAGAACTATGGGCTACGACAAAACGCCTGATATCATCCTGGAAGTTCCCATTGGTTAGTATTTACATTACAGATGTCAGTATTTTCTGCAACTAACTATTATTTTCACTGTAGTTTAATCGGTCTATTATTTTATTAAAGGGTAACTCCACCAATTTTACATATTAAAGTGAGGTAACAGGTCTTTGGGAGTACTACTACATGTGAAAAAGTGAAAAAGTAGTATAAAGCCTTTTGTGGCTCCAGAGGAAACTGCATGTAATCTGATTAATTACCTCCAAAGATGTCACTTGGTGGCCGATTTGCATTGTGGGTAATGTAGGTGGGGTTACCCTTTAAATAACTGAATAATTGTTTGGTCGATAAAATGTCAGAAAATTGTGAAAAATGTCGATCAGTGTTTCGCAAAGTCCAAGATAACCTCCTCTAATGTCTTGTTTTTTCCACAACCCAAAGAAATTCAGTTTACTGTCATAGAGGAGTAAAGACAGCAGAAAATATTCACATTTAAGAAGCTGAAATCAGAGAACCTTGACCTTTGTTTGTTAGGAATTTACTCAAACAAATTAATCGATTATGAAAATATTTGGTGATTGATTTAATAGCTGACGACAACAAATTGAGTGCAAAGTCTTTGCAGCTTTAGAAATACCTGCCTGTTAACCTTTGCCTTTCAAAGAGGATTATTTACTTGTCAAAACACTCACATTAATGTTGATTTTTGTGAATGACATGGAGGAAAAAATTAAGTAAATGTCACCTGTCCCTCCAGGCTCTCGCTTGTGTGGTTTTCCTGTTACTGGTTTCCTGAGTGTTGCTGTGTGTCTCTGTTTTTGAAAAGCTGTGGAGGGACACATTGTGCACTGGATTGAGAGCAAAGCCTCGTTCGGAGATGACCACAGCCATCGCACTTATCTCAACGAGCAGTTCTGGAGCTACTGGAACAGGTGAGTCTTCATATTCTCACCTATTTGTATTGTTTGCTCATGTTTTGTCACTTTGCATATTCTTTTTATGACTTCTCCTTTTTGACCGCAAACCTCAATCCGCTTTTCTCACTATCATAACTCACGTTTCTGTCAACTAAGGCTAACCACTTCCTCCCTGGCACAGGCCACACTAACCCCACACTTCCATATGGTACATCTGTACATCACACTACTTCCACATCCACTCCTGTCATTGGAGCCTTTTACAGCCTGTGAGCTTTATTGTTTTCTAGAGTACCCATATTGTTTTTGAAGGGAAGCTGGGAAATGGGTGATTAATCCATCGCATCTGTTGTCATGAGAACCTTTGGACAGGAATAGGCCCTTGTGGACTGACCCTGAGGCAACAGAGGTTTATGTATGTGTATGCACATGAAAATATGTGTCTCAATGCTAGAAATGAATAAGATGCATAAAATACCTACTTTGTTAAATGTATCTTGAAGTGTCCCATTAAATATATTGGTTAGGACAGTCTTTTCCCACTAAATGCCTGCAAAATTGGCTATGTCACACGATGTGTCCTCAACCATTATCCACATCATTTAGCACAATACTGAGTGTTATACAGGCTTAATTTCCAACTGGGGTAATCAGGTAGAGCGACTTCTGTGTTGAGTCACACACAGAGAGAAGAGAAGGGCTAGCTCACACATGGTCTTCGCATCCCTGCCTCCCTTGGCACGAGGTTCCAGTCACCAAGTCTAAACGTCACCCACGCTGCCTCCATTCGCCTCGCTAAGGCCCCGGCCCCCCTCAGCCGTGACGGCCAGCTGACATGTTGTGACATGGTGCTGGAACGCCGGGAGGGTCCAGACCCCATGCAGGCAGAGCCAGACTCTCTCTTTGTTTTTGTTTTGCATGTACAGTACCAAATCAGGATCAGACTTCTGGATCTATCAAGACCAAAACACGGAAAAAGAAGCAGTTTATCATGACAGGATTTTTGTGTAGGTTTTTATACACATTGATCTCAAACCTCAAATAAACATTCTATTATCTGACATAGATGACCTTTATCCATCCAACATAGCTTGTTATACTTTTTTCTCCATTGTAGAATATATACAAACTAAGTTGTTAATACTCTCTCTTAATGATAACCTCTTCATACTCAGGATCATAGGAAAGCTCCAATGTATCCTACAAATAATGTAAAATGAATCATTCTGAGTTTTTAGCGATAACTGCTAAGACAGGTTTGTTAAACATGAAAAGAGTGATTTTTTTTTTTAAGTACCATAAACGAAATGAAAATATTGGTTCCACATTCAGAAAATGTTCCCCCTGCCTTTATATGACTGATTTCACTCTGAAGCTGCCAGCAGAGCCATCATTTGATTTTCAGGGAAGATGACTCATCCAATATCATTGAGCAGTTAAAGTGCGGGAGATGAGGTCAAGGTCGTAATCAATGGTGTGTTTTATTTTCTCAGTGTATCATAGTTTTTTATTTGGAAATGGCCTCCTTCCAGGGGAAAAAGCTCAGTCATTTATTTTTTTACTATTGTTGACGTCAGGAACTAAAAGTCACCGAGGTGTGAATTTTAAAAGGGCCAATCTTTGATGGTTACCATCTTTTTTAGGCCTCATTAAATATCGCTAAGATAGTTGGTGACAGTGAAACGCTTTGCTTAAGCCATGTTTGATGAGAAAGTACTTAAATGATCTCAGTCAAACCTAAAATATTGTGAAAAGAGCTGATTTGATTAACGCCACAGACAGCGTGACATGAAGATCAGATGTCCCCATAAATATTTCACTGTGTAAGTCAATCTTCTGTCTTCGTTTAGATTGAAGAAAGTGGCGTTAATCTGTCTTTGGTCTCCCCCTTTTGGTACTCGTGGTGTTGAGTTTACAGTAGGTCAAAATATCAGAATACTAATAGGCTGATTGGACTGTAAGGGTTAGTCTGAGCCTTACATATTTGCCCACGGGTGCCTTTCATTGATATTCACTGGGGCGGCCTTGTCCGAGTGTATTAAGGAACTGACAAAGTAGATCTTGTCATGTCAGCCATCAGCCCGGTCAGATAAACATTGTTGTGTCAAAAAAGAAAACAAAAATGTCAGTCCCTTCAGACCCTACCTTTTCCAGCACCCTTGTAATTTTTAATTGACATTTACTGCTGACATTTGAAAATGTGCCTCATCTTTCTCTTATTGTTAGTCCTTATACGCAGTGCACGCACACACGTACGACAGATCATAATGCATGTTTGTGTGTAAAGAGAAGGAAGTGAATTTGGGGTCAGTACTTTGTGGTCACAAAAACATAGAGAGAAATCAGTAGAGAAATGAGGGACAAGAGAGTGAAGGGGTGACATCATTTTCCTTTCACTTCTCATTAGTTTGACTCCGTTTATGAGACGAGCCCTGAAGGGCTGATGTTTAGGATGTTTGTCCATTCCTTCATTCATCAGACTTCAGTGCTCGACTCCAAACCTTTTGGTTTTCTTTTTGACTGCCCTTGGAATTACACAGCAGTGTTTGTAATTACTTCATTGCCCCTGATTGACATTTCCAGTGATTTGCTTATTTTTCATGAATTCCCTCTTTGCTTTAACTGAGCTGCTTCACCCATTGCTTGTGTTAATTGTTCTTGGTTTGCCCTCAAGCATTGCAGAGTGAGCTATGGGGACATGTTTTTGCAGACAGAAAGAAAAAACATAACTAATTTTCCCTCCAAAGCCCTCACCAACTGCATTTATCATCCAAACAATAGTCTTGCCAACACACTAACCCCATAATGAACCCCTCTTCAGTGGAGTGAGGGGTAATGACGCTTCACCTACAATGCTCCCAAGAAAAAAGATAAAAGGGGGGAAAAAATGGAGAGAAAAACGGTCTTCTGCAGAATCAAACGGCGTGTTCAGGCCCAGTGCCTGGATGAGATGGCGAAGCAGCAGCTATTGGTGTCTTACAGCCATCAATCTTAGCTGGTGGCGTTCCAGAGCCAGCGAGCCCTCTGCTCTGACGGATGTTCAGATAATTGAGTTATCCATCTCGCCCAACTATCAGAGTTGCATAAAAATTATTCACCTGCTGGTGAATATTAAACACATAATGAGCCTCTTGTGTGTTTTAGGAGAAGTGGGTAAGGTTAAACACAGCATGTAATGAAATATGGACCCTTGTGTGGTGCCACCTTAACTGCCCCTCCTTTAATATGGTGTACTTAAATCAATTATGGTTGGCAAAGTTCCTCCCATAACTCTCAGAGCAGCAACTAAAGTTCTGCCTTTGTGCTTGTCTGATTAGTTTATCTTATCAAATACTTAATTATATTCAGATAGTGACAAATATTTGCAGACTTCCTGAATATTTGTGCACTCTTGTGTTTTTTTCATTGCTTATTGCCAAGTTTGACTTAATGTTCCCTTAGAGCTTTAGGTACTTAAATGTACAGTTCACCCCGAAATCTAAAATACACATTTTTCCTCTTGCCTGTAGTGCTATTTATCCATCTCTATTTTTTTGGGGTGTGAGTTGTCGCGTTTTGGAGATATCAGCCGTAGAGATGAATGCCTTTTTTTTATATATATATAATGGAACAAGATGGCACTTGGCTTGTGATGCTCTAAGCTCCAAAAACATACATTTGAAAAATTCACCTCTTTACAGAAATGATGACACAGTTACTAACAACATTTAAGGCTCAAGGTGCATTTATCTACAAAACAGAATGCAAGTTGTAATCGATTTATGCTACACAAGAAAAACTTTTTTTATGGTGAGTGCGGAGGATGAGCTAAAGTGTCTCACAGCCTGAGGGAAGAAGCTGCTTCGTAGTCTGGTGGTACCGCAGCGGATACTTCTATATCTTTTGCCAGACAGCAGCAGGGTGAACAGATAATCCACAGACCCTGTTGTAAGCACCTTTTTTTTCTACCGAACTTAACTCGCGACCAAGCAATTATTTTTCTAGTCTTTCCTTGTTTCCTAGTCTTACTGCATGTCTGATGAGTCCACTCATTATTAATTTGTCAGATTATGAGGGATCTTTGTGGCCCCTAATCACCCTCCATGCAGCAGTTGTGTGCCATGAAAGAATCAATAGAGTAAATCAGAATATACTATACTATACTATACTAAAATAGCTTTTCAGCATCACAACTACCTTGCACTGTAGTGTAGCACATCAAGAGGGAAAAATTAGAGTTAAATAAATGGATTCAAAGCCAGTTTTTCCCTTTGTTGTTTCCTTTTTTTCCTCCCCCATTCCACCTAATCCAACACAATGGACAGACTGTGTGGAAATGAGCTTGGACGCCAGCATGCCCCCCTCCCAAAGTAAATCAGCTGTGAGATTCGTAAACTGCAAAATGTGTCAGAGTTGAAAATGTTAGCTCTCTTAATGGAGACTTGAAAAGGTTAGATCTGATAAAAAGCTGTCAGCCGTCCAGAAAAAAATGATTTATAGCAATATAATGGGACAGTATGCCTCATTTCTCCCCCGTATGAAATGGGGGTTAAGACTTTTGGGTTTGCCATTATACATCATCTGGTTTGACCACTTGGAAATTTGTTGAGACACGAATGCACGCACACGCATTACGTTTCATCTGGCTCTTTTGTTTCGATAATTTTCAAAGTCAGGGCCTGTTGTAATGTGGATAATTTATGTCCTCCCATAATTGCCAGCGGAAAATTCTCATGCTACAAAAGTACAAATCGATCTCCATTCAGATCTGTTTTGCGTATATGAGATTAGTGCTTGTCCTTTGTTGTATCAGTTTCCTGATGCACGTAATGGAGGCAAAACTACAATTAATGAGGAAGTGGTAACTCTGAGGACTCTCAGCAGACTGTTCCTACAACATCACTAATCTGCTCGCTGACACACTGGCTAATGAATAGACAAAAATCTGATTTATGTGATGTTTCATATTAGTTGACACAGCTGCAATTAGACATCTTGAGGTCTTTGTGAACTTTTTCCAATTATATCTGGAACTGTATGCTGTGGATTTTACAGCTGAAATTGCAGGGTAATTCTGTTATATTCTCAGAACCGTCAATCCATCCGCGACACGAAATTAATTTTTTGATTCAAGATTGCCGTCCTTTTTAATGGACATGTCCATCATTTTTTGTTGAACTTTCCAAAGCAGTAACGACAGGAATGCTTAATAAGTGGAGTGTAATGACAAAATGTGTGTTAGACGATCCTTATTGAATCCAGCTGATAAACCTTAATCTTTAAACAAGGTTTTATTACTACATCCTTAGATGTGCAGATAGTTTGCTTTTAAAAATATGACCGGTTAAATATGAGTAAAGCAATTTGATCATAGTTTAAGGTTCCCACGGGTCCTTTAAACCCTTGATTGAGGGAAAAATCAAGGCTTTGAAAATGTTTGAAAATAGACATAAAAAAGAGGAGTAATTTATATATTTTGTACAAGCATTTCTTTGTTTTGATATTTGTTTTAATTTAAACGGGCTCTGTGGAACTTCTGTGTTGTGCTGGAAGCAGATTTCTAAACTAACATTAGCTACTGTTGCTCAGTTGAATTTGATGTTTTAAGAAGGTGTGGGAACCCAGACATTTAGAAATAGTTGCAGGCTGGCCAATATGGCCTTAAAATAAGATTGCAATATTTTATGGCTATATTGCGATACACGATGTATATCTCGATATTTTGAAATTGCCTCAAATACAATGCTCGTACTGGACGACAAAATCGCACATGATATTTTCGACGGAATACCTCGATATCGATATTTTGACAATATTGAAGGGATGACAATTGGTACTTTCAGGTATAATAACTAAGTGGGTAGAGGCAAGTATTAGAACAAGTAGAACAGGCTGGTAAGTTCAGGACCAGGAAAAGACAACACTTACGCCATATCACGATGTAACTATATCCAAAATTCAACACAGTATACAGTGTCTTATCATGATATTGATAGAATATCAATATTTTGTATAGCCCTACGTGTGTATAGAAGGTGTATGTATATGCGCTTGAAAAACAGCCAGGTTATGTGGTCCCATTTAAAGTAATAGTAGCATAAGAGTAATATAAGCCTTAGCAGCAGCAGCAGGGCCATCATAGAGCCAGAGCAGATAGGGGATGTCACCTGGGAGAGGGCGCCCACAGGGTCGTGGCTGCTGCTGATCCAATGAGGCTGGACATTACAGGGCCATCCCCGAGGACAGGTACTGGCACTTCTGGGGTGACAATGCCACACCTCCGAGACCTGTGCCCTGCCATACTTTAGCCCACCCTCCTGTCGGCGATGTGCACAACAAAGAAATCCCCCCTGCAATAGTGGCCTTTAAAAAAGATATTTACCAGTGATTCAATATGTGAATAGCTGCATTACTGCAGCTACCAGCAGTGTGTTTAGTTTCTAATAAAAGCCTCTCTATTGTGATGGTGATGAGGTGTCTTTGCAGGGTGTTAATGTTGCAGAGTTTTTGTTTACTTAATATGCATGGAAAATTCTAGTTAGAGCTTAATTCCCTCTGTTTTCCGAGAGCGCAAATATCTGTTTTCCTGGTAAAGCGAGAGCCCCTCTGACATTGCCTTCCTCCTATTTATAGTTATGGATACCCCATGCAGTGCAGGAACGTGGCCCCTTTTATTGTTTCCTTTGTTATGACATCCTCTCGTAGAATATTCCACAGCTAGAAAAATAGCTATCCATAATGGTGGTTCCTTTAGGGCTTTGCAAGTGTTTGTTTTAGGGCACATCAGCACACAGAAGTGCAATGCCGGCCCCCAAAGCACAAGCAACTTGGAATATTAATGGCAAATGACAAGTCGGCTCTGATGCTTCAAGGATTTCATGCTTTTAAGGATGCACATTTGGGTGCATTGTTTAAGGCGTCTGGAGTGTAATCCGCGCTCTCAGGTCCCCAGCAGCCTCAGGATTTAGCTCTGGTTAAGCCTCCATGTCTCCTATTTATTTTTGTAGGGTTGTATGTGTGCATTATCCAAATTTGTCATTTACCATTGAGTGTGAGAGCAGCTTTGACACGGCCGCGCTGTGTGTATAAACGAGGAGTGGGACAGCATGCGGCACCCCAGCGATACATATCCCTCCTCCTGTCTTTCTGCTCGCCTGTGACACGGCGAGATGGAGAAGAGAGCCTCGAGTGAAATGAGGTGCAAGCATGTCTACTCGGCGAATTCCTGTTTTGCTATGGAACTTTTTAAAAGATTAACGTACATCTTTTGTCAGCTTTCACGATGTATGTCATCAGACTTACAGAGATGCACTTTTTTTTTCTCCCCCCTCATTTTCTCTGTCTCGCTCCCCTTCTGTTTTTTTTCCCCTCTAAAGTGACCTTCTGGGTTTCATTCCAGGAAGAAGTCAGCAGCATTTGTCAAAAGCACCGAGTGGAGTGGGCAAGGATTAGTGTGGCTCCTTTTAAAACTCAATCTAACAGGAGAATTTCGATGGCTGCCTGACCCTCAAAAAGCATTCTGGTCCACATTGGACCCAGTGTGACGTAAAGCTGTAGTAACATTACTGCAGTAATATTCAAAAGCCACTGAAAGAAATATGAATATAATTATACAAAATCCTGTTATCATACAAAGGTTGCGCTCTTATTTTGCTGAACCTATCAAGAAGGCTAAAGGTAGTTTAAGAGGATTTTTATAAAGGCATTCTCTTCACGCATACATACTCCTTTAAGCTCCGCAGACATAAAGCTACAGCACAAATATTTAATGCTTTCAAGGACCCTTGGTTCATGAGGCCTTTTAAGTATTTCATTTCATGCACCTCCACAGCTGCTTCAAAAGCGTCTTAACGCTGGCCAGCTAAAGGGCTTAATTGTGTCTTAACCTCTCTGTAGAGGAGGATGAGGGGAAGCCAGGAGTCATCACATGATTCCTCCAGTGTCCTCCCAAGGCCTGCGGAGAGCACTGGACCGTGAGTCCTGTGGCCTGTCACAGGAAATAAATGTGACCAAGAAAAATAGCATTTTCTTTACTGGTACAAAATTCCCAATTGAATGGACACAATTTGGTCTTTTGTTCCTCTATCAACCGATATGGTCCTGGCATTTTGTTTGAAGGCATGGCATTTGGTAGAGAGGAAGGGGGGTTTTATTCTACCATGGTTCACATACATGGAGGAGGAATGCATATTTTAGTTCTGGACATGCGATTTCATGACATGGTAAGTGTTTAACAGCTTTTTGGGCAGATTACAGTTTCCTTGTTTGTTTTTTTTCCTAATTTATTTATTTTTTCAGCCATTATAAGGTTTGGGTGCACCACAGATCTTCATTGACTGATTTTGTTATGCCTAAACAAACTAAATAAACAAACTCTCTTTGGTTTCATGACTGAATAGACTGAATAAACAAACTGACCTTAAAGGACAACACAATATCATACTGTTTCACTTTGTTTATATCTGGCGGACCCTGCCACCTTTCTAGCTTCAAACAGTGTTCTGGGGACCTTGTTTTCTTCTGAGAACAGCTTGTTTATTCAGTTACGGTTTCTTTGATTACCTCATTATTATCATAAATATTATAAATCTGAGTTTGGATTTCTTCTCCAAAACTACATTATGCTCCTCTAATAAATTACATAACTAACGCTTGATTCTTGGTGTCCATGTGTCAATACAATATTGTCACAGAAAATATTGTGATACTATGTTGTATCAATTCTTTCCCCCACCCATAGCTCGATGTATGGTATAGGTCACTCATTCTTAATAGTTACATACTTCAAGATTTAATTGAACCTTTTAAGAACTACTTCGGGGTCTAATCGGTTGTATCTTACATCCTGCAAATGAATGGTTTATTTTAGCCAGTCTATCTCTGCGCATTGTCTTGTGTATTTCTGTGCACAAAAACGGTAAACGCTCTTTCTATTTACAACCAAGAATAAATAGAATATTTTTTAGCAAATGACAGCCAAGGAAACAATGCTTCATATTTCTGCCTTTGTGTTTAAAGAGCAGCTCTGTGTGTACCAGATAATGTGCTGGTACTCATGGTCTGCCGAGGCCCATCAGTCACTGTGTGGAGCTGGTCGCTTGTGATAAGTGGTTCCTTATAGATAATCTAGACAGTAGGCTTCTTTTTATAGGCCCACTGTCCCTCACGTAACCTTGTTTTTTTGTTTTTTTTTCCTTTTTTACCACCCATGCTTTTCTTCCCTGTGATTTCACCTTCTTGTTTACCCTCTCTGCCTTCCTGTTAAATTATTTTTCTCATCTTGGTAATGCTAATCTCGGACAAATATATTACATCAGAAATATAATCCCTTATAAAAGATAGACACACACTTGGAGTGCATACACTTGCATTTGCGGTACTGTTGTTTTCAGTATTGAGTGCTATCCTGGCTCGGTTTGACCTCTTTGTGTATTGATCAAAGAAAGATCCTAATAAAAAGCTTTTGGTGATTCATGCCTCGAACAAAGCCTTGGATATCCTGAACCAAGAGGGCGATGCAGTAAATAAGATGACATTTTAGAGAGTAACAGAGAGATTTTCAACAAATCTGCATCAGCTTCTGTATCCGTTCCACAATAAATGACGTCAAAAGCTGTTCTGAATTTCCACCCATCATTCTACATTTAGTTAAGAAGGGACTTCAATTCTTTTTCCATTCACCGTCTGACCTCATTCATCTCCCCGAACAACACTGATGTATGGTTCGAATTGTTTGTTTCACTATGTAAGACCTATATCTGATTGTACCTCATGGCAATCACTTTTGATTGATGTACCATAAATAACCGAATTTAAATACCAGATGAAGACGTATTTTGTTTTTGTGAACTTTGCTTTATATTTCAGCATTAATTCACTTCATTGCTTCGTTGCCAGAAACGCTGAAAGAGATACAAGCACATCTGAGTCTTCCCTCACCGGCCTGGCATTTGTTAAAGAGCTTCGTCAGGACCCCTCTCTTCCCCCCATCTTTGTTCCCAGGCAGCCCCTCTCCCTTCTCCCGTCTCTGGTTTGAGTTTCACGTCTCGCGGCGGTCTGATTGCCTGATAGCTTAAACATCTCTGCCTGCCTATCCCTTAGTGGGAGTGTGTAATCAAAGACACATGAGGAGCCTGTGTCCAAGTGCTGACCTTCTGATTTTGCTCATCAATTCTGGGGGTTAATGTGCAAGATCTATCAGGTCAACAGATTTGTCTCTGCGTGCTCTGTCAGGTCTGTAAATGATTAGGGAAAAAAATGCATTTGGCCACTGAACCCTATTAAAACTTCTCAGAATAAATCTGCACTCGATATGACTGCTAATATGTTCTTTCCACTCTCTTGTGTTAATAATGCTAATATGTTTTTTTTCTCTCTCTATTATGTATTTTAAATGAGCGCCATAAACCAAACCTATGTGACAAGGGCCAAAGGAGTTAACAGGGTAACGATATGATCCAAATTCCAACTCTCTCCGCTGTCGATGTAACGTTTCATCATAGGCGGGAAGTTGAAACAACGATACCCAATCCTTGTCCTTTGGACTGATGCGAGATAACGGAGGTATACATTTCTGAACAAGTGAAATATAAACTCTGCGCAGAGTTTGGGGCTTTGAGCCGGCCCCTTTGTACGGCCGCCATGGAGATGTCCGGGAAATCTATTTCTCATTTTGAGTGATATCTCTATCAGCTGGCACGTTCGCACCATGAATCTTCCCCCCCATGTTAAACCCGGAATCTGTCTCTTCAATGACGGCTGTGTGTTTTAAAATGACCACTCTTGTTTTTTGTAATGGGCGTCTGTGTGTCATGGAGGTTACAAGTGAAAGGGCAGAATAGAGCCGTCTGGCGAAAGGCCTCTGATAGAAAGTGCCACTTCAATTTGAGCGCAGCTGCAGCCGAGCTGGGGCTGGCTCACTGTCCGGCCAGACACGTCACATTCTCTTCTCCAGCGACTGGAAATGGATGTGAAAACTATTAACTTTCAGACAGAGTTTTGGCTTGACAAGTTCTGATGCCTTCCCTTTATTCATTGCTGATCTTGTCAGGAATGCACACTGACAAAGACAGTCTCTGACGCCATTTACATTTTGTTTATTTAAGTTTGCTGACTTCTTGAAGCCCTTTTTTTTAAAAAAAACTTGGGCTTCAGGTCAGTTTAAAACAAAGTAATGACTGTAATATACTCTTATTACATATTTATCATGTCATACACCATTTAACTACATCTCACTTTACTTTTTGTATTACTTTTCCATTGGAGAGGTCATCCGAATACACACTGCACCTCTCCTAATTTGGTGATGAGGGGGTTTAACAGTTTGAGGAACTCTATCCTCGGAGCTGCTGACAGTCCTCAGCCCCCCTGAGTCTCTGCTAAGGATGTAGCTCGTGGTTAGAGAAAAACTGGCTGTGTCTTAAATATTAGTCGTGGCTTGGATAAGAAAAGGAATAAATTCTCTGAATAATGATCTCAAAACTTTTAGCTTCAGCTGTCCGCCTGAAACAAAACACGCTCCAGTGAGACTTTGAACTACTCTTCTTTTTTTTCCCCCCTTAGCCGTTTTGTTTTCAAATTGTAGCGCTGAGTTCATGGGAAACTCGCTCCGAGGTTACCTGCGCCCCTGCAAAGCGATGGAAAAAAAGCATTACGGCCACAGGAATGTTTTTGCAGTTAGTTGAAATATTACTAACCTTGTCAAACGTCATTTTGAATGAGAAAGTAAACATATTTTAATCAGGGTTTTAAAGGCAGAGCTTTTCAAACTGCGACTCTAGGAGAAAGGGGTCAGCTAATTGCGACGTTTGATGTCATGTTTGGTCTCTCTCTCCGTTTTGATGCGACTGCCTGGAAGCATGCTCGCTCTCTCGCTCCACACACACTTTATCACGCACACACACACACACACTCAAATGAGAAACTACTGAAAGGTCTTAGAGTTCTCGATGCCGTAATCTTCGTAAAGTCTTTGCTCCTACTTCCTGTCAGCCCTCCTCTCAACTTCAACCTCCAACCTCTCCCTGTATGCATCACTGGAGCACGGACCTGACAACGGTGAAATTTATTCAGAATTTTGTGTACGAATGTGTAGGGGAATGCCGGTGTATGGAGATTAGCGTGTGTCAGTCCTCAGTAGATGATCCATCTTTCAGTTTCCCTTCTTGGACCAAAGCTCTCCCACCAACCTACAACAGGTTAATCCTCCAAACACACAGTCCCAAATCTCTTTGGTTCTCATAATTACTGTTTTAACAGCAGCAGTGGGGGGGTAAGAGGGATATACATTGTAAATTATGTTTGACAAGGTGGGGTTAGTGGTTTTGTCGTGGCTTGTCTTTAGTTATTACTCACACTTCCTCCTGCCATAGATAAGGTCTGCTGGTGAACATACCAAGGTGAGCGCTGGCGCAGGGCCCTTATCGCCAGCATTGATTTAGGGCAAGAACTCAGTGACAGAGGTCATTGTGCAGTAAAGCTATCCATCATTTAGGTTTGATTTCTGCTCAGACCTGTCTCCAAGTTGTCTACACGTAGGCGAGTCACAAAGAGTAGAGGCCACAGGAGGGGTGAGATGTGGACGGTGTATAGAGGAGCTCTGGGTAATGCTAACTGTGTGTGGAGCTGCTACTTTTGATAATGATTTAATTGTTTCAGTCATTTTTAAACCAAATATTTCAAACACTTTTAAATGTGAGGATTTGTTGCTCTTCTGTGCCTTTTATGATAGTACAGTAAATGAAGATTCTTTCAAAGGCACTTTAAACTGCATTTCATAGACTAAATGATGGGCAGATTCACCTTTAATGAAAGTAATCGTTTGTTACAGCCCTAGTGTTAAGAGATGAGAAGAATTAAACATTTTAAGCTTGTGATTACAGGTTGAGAACGATGTTTAGATGTAATTCAGAGTCATAGTAACAGTGTAAACTTAATGATCCTTTAATTATTGCATGGAACCCACAAACTATTTGTTTAACATTTAGAGCTTTGACATGCTTATGAAAAAAGAAGCCTTGATATTTTTCCACCAGTAGCAGATTGCCCGTCTTTCCACAGTTTATTTTGCAGCTCCCAGTAATTCTCCACGCGTCCCAGACATTTTCTGAGGATGTGTTTGAGACGCTCACATTTTCCCCCGATTTAAAATTCAAGGTATTTCTCAGCCTGTGGTAAATAAATTTACAATCATAAACACAGTTTTCCCCCTTTGCAGAGGTATTTTTTCAGATGTCTGAAGATGGGTATTTATTGCTGTTAATGTTGTTCATGGCCTTCGTGGCTAGACTTGTAACTTTTGGCTTAAATCCTCTATTTATCCTGGCGTCAAAATTGGGGAAGCTCATACTTTCAAATATGCTATGAGTCATATTATTGATTTGTCATGAAGATTATTTATTGCTCTTTTTCCCCCACTAACTTCTGCAAAAGTTGGAAGCCGTCAGAGATTCTCCTGGAGTGATTACATGTAAATGACTGTAAACTGGCTGTGCTGAATCCTGAGGGTAAAGGTACTCCTGTAGTGTCTGAAGGTCTCTTTAGTTATGCTGGAATAGCTAGCTGCGGTGGTGGTGCTGCTTACTCCAACCTAGCAGGGGATAACTTAAGCAGCTAATTACACTTCAGTCTGTAATCAAATCCATGTCAGGTTGTCTGAGAACCTGGATTTGTGTGGTGGATTTCAGTTAAATACAGGGGCAGCTTAAAACATTTTATGGTTCTCTCCTCAAATTAAAGTTTTTTTCCACAATCCGCTCTAAAATGTGTCATATCCCATTACACAAATTTGGATATGGTAAATTAGCGAGGAGAGTGCTTACGCTATGAATATGTTGACTTTTTTTCCTGTGCTGTGTGCAGAGGGTTCGCTTGCTGGGGGTTGGGGGTGTCTTTAACTCTAAAAAGTTGTCTTGAATTTTCTCCCCTCTCGCTAGATGATGTGTTTTTGCAATTCAAATATTTGCTCATTCTCCTCTCCATTGCAAAGCTCCCTTTGAAGCGGAAGAGTTCTATCAGGACCAATGACAGTGTGAGTGTGCAGCGTGACAGCGCAAGAGGCAGTGCTGGACTATTTCTAACTGCATATTTAAATAGCAAGGAAATCCAAAATCAAAAATGTATGCAAATGATGGCATGTTTTGCATGCTGATATTTTTATGATTCGGGGCTTGCATATTCAGGTGGTGCTCAGTACGTGCCTAGCTTTAGCAACATTAATCAGAATTACTTCATGTCTTCACCACATCCTTGATCTCCTTCTAAACAAACATTTCTGGGGGTGGAAGGCCTGCAATTTGGCAGATTTACTTTTAGGCTTTGCTTAATGTTTTTTATGACTGTTTTAAGTGGAAGGACATACTTAAGGCCTTAGGCTTCCTAGGAATGTGTATAACCCAGAAACTCTCCATACATGCCTCTTAAGATGATTTTTCTCTAGTGCACATTATGGAATACCTAGCTACCTAATCTCCTTTACATTCATCACAGATACATACATCAGGCTTCTTCGTGTTATGTGGGAAAGCCTCTTTGCACTTAAATGAGGATTTTAGCTTCATTATATAGAGCATTTGCACCACGAGGACGTGTGTGTGTGGGTGCTTTGGTGAATGTACATGTCGCTGTTTATGCAATGAGCAGCACATCAAGACAAAGCCTTCGAAATGGGCTTGAGGCCTGTCTGCGCTCCTTAAGGTATGGAAAATACTGTATAAAATAATTAATTGAATTGTCATTTGTATGAGCAGCCCTTGCTCTCTGCACCCTATAATTCCAACCTCTTTCTCCCCCTTCCCCTCGCCACATTTTTTCCCTTCTTTTTTTTTCTAAACAGCAATTAATCTCATTTTTAGTCCAATTTCCAGCCCTCTGCTGGAGTCAGAGCGAGTCCCCTGTTTTGTTCCTATTTGGCTTGGTTCCTCTGCATAGTCATTAAGGGCCCAATTAATGTCACCCTTTAGCTGAAGAGTGCTCATTTTTATTGGGGAGCTGACAGTCACCGCCATGAGTGCCGCAGTGTAATATGCATTAATTGCCCCGTAACACTGGTAATTACCAGTTCTTCAAGCCTCTCAGTAAACTGTCATGCCCAGACACGACTGCTTTGAAATAGATTACTCATTAGGGGGACCTGCCCTGTTTTCCAATGGGGGCTCGCTGGGTTGGCATAAAGATGAAAAAAATCTGGTGCTTGAACAAATAGTTGCCAAGAGCAATTTCCTATTACAACTTCCCGGTGACGGCTTTTCTCTCTCTTTCTTTTTTTTTCTCTCCTCAGATGGCATTCCAGCCGTCACTTGAGGTAAAGATCAGAAGTAGAGTTAGATGTCCATCACAGATCTTTGCTGATGGTAGTTGGTTTGTCTCTCCCTTCCCACTTGGACTGAATGAAATCGTGCCTTGGGATTTCACCACTCGACATATAGCCTTTGTTTTAACTGAATTCGCCTGCGTTTTTTGTAATTTGTTTGCATTCTTTTTCTTGCCTTTGTTCAACATGGCCCTGAATGAAACTAGTGTATAAGTGCTGCATTGTCAGCGTTGTTGCTTAATGTGGGGCATTTCAAGGCCTCTGTGCATAAGATCAAGGCCAAGTTCTTGTTCAAATATTGATGCTAACTTTGCTCGGGTCTTGTGTTTGCAAACGGTGGAATCTCTGTTTCAAACATTAGCTTGTGCTTCACGGTTCCCGAAACGTGTCCTGCGTACCTCGAGAGAAAGAAATTGATAGTGAATGCAAATAAATGGATTTAAAGAAACGGTTAGAGGACAAAGGCGAGGGATGTAGAGTGGGTGTCACCGCTGCTCGGCGATAAGATATTATAAAGGAGAGACCAAATCAAACAATTTCAGCTATCGCACATCCTCTGCACTGAAAGGTGTTGGCCTGTTTAGTCACGCTAGGAACAATATTTAGATTTCACCACAGCTTTGTAAACGCTCCTAGTGTGCGCTGGGCCGATTCCTCTCTGGTCCCTGTTCTTTCTTTCTCTCTCTTTTCTTTTTTTTTTTCAAAAGCACTTTTGTGTCATTACCCATTTACCATAGCAAGGAGAAGAACAGAATGTGAAGACCAGGGAAAATCTTGCATGCGCACACACAGGCACGGAAAACACACACATGCATGCACACACAGAGCTCCTCAGAGGTGCTGCTTTTGTTTTATCTCCCTTATAGCACCTGCTTCAGGCAATCTGCTCCCACTCGTCTCAAATGAATTTTGTCACGGCCTTTCAGATTCTCAGCCGGCGATGTGCTAATGAAAGGAGATAGTACAATTTGAACTGACCAGGTAGCAGCCAGCAGTGCACAGCTGAGAGCAAAGGATGGGGACACACCCCTCCTTGAAACAAAAGACAAGTCAAGCGTCCGCTGATATACCCATTACCCTTCTCATTAATACCCTGCAGACCTCGCCGCGTGAGTGTGTACGTCCGTGTGTGCTTGTGCGTGCGTTTTATCTGTTTGTGTTGGTCGAGCACTTATCGAATTGTTTATGACAGGCCTAATTGGGCTAATTGAAGACATTAAGATTACCTGTCAGCTGTGTGTATCCAGACTCCCTTTCTGTCTGACAACTCCTGACAAGTGAGGGACCCCGTAGCATCCGTCATGATGGAGCATTCCCAGGCCGTAATAGGGACAATAGGGGCCACTCTAATTTGATGTGGACAGCCTCAGCTTCGCGTATCACCCTCCCTCTGAGTGTGTGTGTGTGTGTGTGTGTGTGTGTGTGTGTGTGTGTGTGTGTGTGTGTGTGTGTGTGTGTGTGTGTGTGTGTGTGTGTGTGTGTGTGTGTGTGTGTGTGTGTTAAGTATAAGTGAGAGTTGGGGGCTCTGTGCATGGCCAGGCTAATGGAGTCCCCTTTGGCAATGTGACAAAGCGATGAGGGAGTCTGAGGGGAAAAGTGAAAAGGGGTCTTCAAGTGTTTAAGGACATGAGAGGGAAGGTGCTCGGGGGTGACGGCCTTCACGGATTGAGTGACAAGAGAGGAGCGCTGACATCTGTGTGTCCGTGTGGTTGTGGACGGTCCCCAGCGCTGGTTTATCAGAGATAAAAACCAAAGAGAAGAAGACCAAAATGTGACCAAACTGTAACCAAATTTGGTTGACCGTTTTTTTGCATACATGTGCGCTCACAATTCACAGCAGTTACATCTATTTGATAAGAAATGTCGCAAACACTTGTTCTAAAATTGGAACTGTTGCCTAGTTATTTAATTTTCTCCTTCTCTGATTTTCTCAAGGTGCAGATAGCTTCCCAGATCTTAAGCAGAGCCCAGTCCTATCTTCTTCGGCTTAAGGAATGTGCCTCTGCATATCTGTATCAAGCCACCCTCCTCCTTTTTCCTCCCCACTCTCCTCTCCCGTGTGGGCATTGTGTGGGGCTTTGCAGTGTCATCGCTATGACAGATCAACGCTGTCAGCCCAGGAGATCCCTCTGTTTGTTTGTTCTCCTCCAAAAGGGGTTAAACTGTCAAGTTGACAACTCACAAGACCCTTAGACTCTGCACTGCTGCCTCTCCCCGTCTCTCTCTCTCTATCTCGCTTGCTCTCTCTCTCGCTCCCTCTCGCTCTCCCTCCCCCCTGGTCCACCTTCATCCCCAAACGAGTGAAAATCAATACCAGATTGCCTGAGGACCACTGTTTGGTGTGGGCCTGACCCCCAGATGTCCCCCACTCTGCTTCTTTCATTACATGTAGCCCAGTATTTAACTTCCATCCTGATCCCTCGCCTAATTAGTTTCGATAAGCTCTGAGTCTCCCTCCCTCTCTCTCTCTCTCTCTCTCTCTCTCTCTCTCTCTCTCTCTCTCTCTCTCTCTCTCTCTGTGTCTTTCTTTCTCTCTCCCTCTCTCATGCACGTGCACAGACGCACAGGCAGCGCAAACACACATGGACATTTTGCTTTCTTGCCCCTTTGAAGGGGACATTCTGGGCTGGAAGTAATAAAAAGACAAATCCCAACACGCACGCAGAAGCCCTCAGCGATTCTTGAACCAGGATTATTGTTTTGTTTGCATAGCAAATTTTTAGAAACTACAATGAAATTAGATTTGCACCCCAGATCATCAGTGAAAACACCAGGGGATATCCTGTGTTGTCCAAAGCTAATGGGGCTCTGTGGTGGGCCTGTTAGCGAAGCTACACCCTCGCTGCTGTGGTTTTCCACTAGGCCTCCTCCTCATTTAATTGTCCAGTCACAGACAAAGTAGCCATTGATGTTATGTAGAATATTTTTTAAAAAATCCTATTACTAAAGCTGGTAAATAATTGATTAGCACAAATACAGATAAGAGTTTCAGTGATTGGTCCGCTGGAGGTCTATGTCTGTGTGTGTTTTTATGTACCACCCACATGTCCAGGTGCCGCCACTGCGCCGGCTGGCCCGTCGACCACTGACAAGCCCCAACGACATGTCGGCCCCCCTGCTCTGCTCCCCTCCCAAGGGCTAAAATTACCCTCAGGAATGTAAACAGACTGCCGAGTAAGCACACGGCTTTCTGTGGCCCTTCGCCTGCGTCCGTCTCCAAACCCCCCCCCCCCCCAAAAAAAAAAAAAAAACTGGGACAGTTCCATTTTGGACTGAGAGGCCAAGGTTGATGGCGAGGATACCTCAACCTGGCCTCGGCTGTTCTCTGTTCAGGACTAATGCAGTGTTTCTGTGTCATCGCCATATTTGGGAAAACGGCAAATGGTTCAATGCAACAGCTGAAAGAGAAATATCTTGATTTTTCCTCTTTCTCCTCATTTCTCCTTTTCATTGTAGCAGACAGATGGGCATTCACACCAATTCATTAGGTGTGTGGGGTAGCTGTAAGCGCTGGAGTCTGGGTAAAGAAGTTCACTGGGCCGGGTGCTGACATGTTGATTTAGTGGTGGTAACACGACTGCACTTCCAAAGGTGCTGACTTGGACGAAAGCCAGGCCTCTTTTTCTCCCAGGGAGACATTAGAGGCCACACTCTAATTTTGGGGCAGGGGTCTAGTCATGGATGCAGAGGCCAGGAGGCCTTACACAACAAACATTCACACCTGCCTTTCCACGGCTAACTTTTGATTCAGTCCTCACTGAAGTGGCAGCAGGTTTTAAGAAGTAAAACTTACTCCCAAACCAAGTCCAAGATGATATCTTTAAATGTTGTTTAGTCAGTCCAAAACCCAAAGATATTCAGTTTGATATGATAAAAAAACAAAAACAGAGAAAAGCAGGAAATCTCCATATATGAGAGTCATTTTGGCAAAAAAAAAAAATGTTTTTGATTATCAACTAATGATTAATCGATAATCAAAATATTTGGCAATTATTTTTCTGTCAATCGATTTATCGATTAGTTCACTTATTGTTGCATCTCTGAGCCTTTAACTCCCAACAGCCTTAAGCTCCCCCACCATCACTGCATTATGGTCTGCAGTCTTTATCTCCCACTGACGAATTATCACTTTCTCTGACCTCAGTCTCCCTCACAACCTCCTATCACCTCTGCCACCTTCTCACATTAACCTAAATCTTATCACCTCACACGCACATAATCAGACAGACTCAACTGATTGATAACTTGGCTAACACGTGATTACGTGAATGAGCGCACAACTTACTAAGCATCAGCCTTATTGTTATTTTGACAAGCACATAAGCGAGACATTGAAAGCACTGCCTCGCACTGCCATTTGGTCCTGGTTAGGATCTGTTTGTAGGATATCATGCTTCCCAAACATCCTCCAGCCAAAGGGAGGAGTCTCAATCAGTGTTTGGAACTCGTTAAGTCCCTTAACTGAGCATGTCGCCGACCACATTAGCAACACATATCTGAGGGACAAGTGTGCGTCGTGTGTGTAATGTGTGCTGGTGCCCTGTCAGATCTACGGCGTTACGGTCCAACGCGCTTCGACACACTCTGGTCTGTTTTGGATGTGGAGCGAAACCAAACAAGGTGTGGTCTGGCTTCAGCTTTGTCTGTTTAGTGTTCAGAAGTTGGTCCAAACAGAATCGAGGACACAGCGATGCAGTGAAACAACCTCCTGATGACAGCTCTGTGATGACACCAGAACAATCAGTATTAAAGTTAGTTTGAGTCATGGAACAAATTATACTTCAGACAAAAACTTTCAGTGCATTGTTCCTCTTCTATAAACAGTTCTGCTTTTAAATCCAGCCCGTGTAACATGAATGTAATAGTAAGAAAGCTCTGTCTCTGTGTTCCTCTGGCTGTGTGAGGGTTAACATTCAGACGGTCAGAGCTCACCTGATCTTTTCTCGGATATCGACTCCCCATCCTCTATAATGACCCTCTACATCATGAAAATGGCTTGATCTCTTCAGTTATGACACACTGAGTGGGTATTCATTAACACTTGATGCTGATTTTATTAAATTCTATTATGGCAATGGCTGCAAATGGTGTCTCCTGTGCAAGCACTGTACTGAAACCATGAGTAGGCAATAATCTTGTCTACGAGTGTGTAAATACGTTGTGAACGCATGCACTGCACACGATTGAGATGACCTTCATTATATCTGATGTGGGACTTAAAAATAACAGAAGAAAAAAAACGTCTCGAAGGCTTTTGCTGTTTTCAGATGAGGCCTATTAGTCTCCAAAGCCAAACACTGGCCATAGTGCTAATTTGGAGATCTGTCCAGAGAGTCCCTCTGGCCTTTGATGAGTCCCCATGTCTCCAAGTTCTGCTCTGAGACAGGAAGCTCCCCGCGGTGGCGGGCGTGCAGGCTGGGGGCTGTGAGCCTGTGCAGACAGAGAGGACTACAGCGTCAGGGGGATACATGCTCCTTTAACCTGTTATTGTGAACTCCCAGCAGTCCTGGCCGATAATTGCCACCTGTCTCTGGGGGAAACACAGTCAAAGGCAGGCGGAGGGACAGCCATTTTGTGTCTGCCGCTGCTCCTCGCCCCGCGAAGCCCTGGTCCAAGCCCTGCCCTTAACCCTGGTGGCTAATGTGTTTTCAATTTAGGATGATCCCCCACTACAGGCACGGCCTTAATCAACAACAGTTTGTACTGTAACCCTATCTGCCCTTGTGAGGGCAGCGTCAGCCCGACCGGGCGCCTGCAGACCTGCAGAGGAGCAGTGTTATGTGTGCGTATGTCGGGATGATATCATGTTTATATGTGAGGTCACAGGATGTGTGCCTGATACTGTTTGTCTTCAACATTTTGTTATGCTATTGAAACAAACACACAAGCAGCAGAGTCTCACACAGGCGAGTTGCACATGATGCTGCGAGTCACTTTGCAAAATAAACACACACATTTAATGATGAATGTGTACAAAAACAATGAAAGTTGATGCTCTATTTTTTAAACACACAGTATGAGGTTTCTGCCGCTGTGTGGTGATTCAATCAAAGAATAAAAAGATGGTCATTTCATTCTAACGTTTACTTGCTAACTTACAATAGACGAGTGTACAATACAAACCATAGTAAACAATAGAGAGCAGTGTCTCCCACACATACTTAACAGAAAACAATGTGATTGTATTTGATTTTGTTAGTAGCACTACCAAGTTAAGACCTCCTCATGGAAATAGTAAAGGTGATGCGCCGTACGATAAAGCGTGTCACAGTGTTCGTGAGCTGCAGGTAGGTGATGTTGAGTTGCCTAATTTTGTAGCAGGTCAGAGAGCTGAGGACGTGCCCAGCTGCGAAGGTTACAGTGGTTGCCGTGGTTACCAGATAAAGGACTGGAATCCTCCGGTCTCTGTTCTGGTATCTCGCATCAGTGGACGTAAATTAGCTCCTAGTGCAACATACAGCTCACAGCACACTGACTCGACCTGACCTCCCACACCCTCCATACTCACACATTACACCTCCACACCTCTATATTAACCTAACACTAACTACACTACACAAACATACAGACACATAAAACACTCTCTCTACCTCCAACAGTGACAAACACGAACCACGTCCGCGTCACGTTCCATTTCCATACCCCGTCGACAGAAAACATAAAAACGTCGGGGAGAATTACACCAGGCGGAAGATGTTTTTATTTTTTATTGCCCTCTGTTCCACCTTAATTACGATGCTTGTGCAGGTTTGGGCGATTCATTTAACATACGACTGTGCCTTTGTATTTTTGTTCTACATACCTGAGCAGAATTGAACTTTTCCTCGACCACAAAGACAAAGAGGGAGGTTGAGAGAGAAAAGGAGGTGTTCTATTCTTAGCTCTCGCCGTGTTAATAACTCGTCTGTGGGAGGTTAACTCTTCCATTCAGCTCCTGTTATGTCTGGACAGGTGGATGTATAGTTCGTGGCGAGGGATTATTTACCGCCCCGTTCGTGGACGACCCTCCAGGTAGTGTCAGCCTTTAAATATCCTATTTGTGTGCATGGAAGCTCGTCTTATCAGGGCGTCTTCATCATCAGGCGGGCTGACGTGCTACAAACAGCGACTGCAAGGCCATTAAATTACACAAGCTGGATGTACAGTGATCAGCTGCTGGGCCATATCACCTGGCATGCAGGCTCTGGGTCAATGCCCCCCCTCGAAAACTCACATACAAACACATAACCATCATCTGATCCTGTGAATAAACTCCTATAGGCAGCTGCCTATAGCTTGGACCAGGCATGTATTGAATGTCATTTCTTTACATTTGTAGTTTCTGTTTAGGTTTTCGAAAGACTTTATTTTATGACATCATCAGCCCCCAAAAAATGGACATATGTGTTAGAGGCTAAATTGATTTTTTTGTTATTGTTGTCAGTTGATTGTTGAGTCTAGCTCCCAGGTCGTAAAAATATCAATGATTTGGGTCGGTGTCTTCGTCAGAGCCAGTGTTGAGATTTGACGACCAGGGAATGAGACTTCAACCATCAGCTATCATGCAAAAGAAAAAAAAGCTGCACAGCATTTGAATGCACAGAATTCCACTGTCAACGTTATGAATGAAGTTTTGAACTATTCAGTACAGACCTTGCATTGATTGACACATATTTTATTTCTGTCTTTTGCTATGTACATAGTTCTTCTGTCTCCAGCACAGAGACTTTTATTCCCACTATACATCTCACTCTCAATGCGTTCTGTCTTAGAAGACGTTGAGCAGGTTCCATACCTGCATTTCAGAGAGCAGAGAAAAGACTGACTAAAGCTAATGTTTGGCAGCGCTTTAGCGAGCCTACCTCGTGACCTGATGTATGGATGCTGAAGACAAAGAGGTCTTTGTGGGGAGACCTCAGAGACAGAGAGTTCACCTTCAGGTAGAGGCTTACGCTGTCTAAATCATTGCCAGGGCGTTTGTTTTAAAACGGGTCTGCGCGGTGTGTAAAATGACGTGACAGTGTTTTAAAGCGTAAATTCATCTTGATTTTATTGATAATTCATCATGTCGTGTAATGTGTTTTGGCAGAAGTGCTCGGCCCAAGTTTTAGTAAAGCCTTTTCTCACCAAATGTGGCGGATCAAATTAGACCTGATCGGTAGAAATGTTAAATGACACGGGTTTTTTTTCTCATGGGGTGGGTTTCCCAGAAAATGAGAAGTGCATAAATAAAATCAAGAGAGCAAGTTTGCACATTCTTTTAAAGGTACAGTTTGTAATTTACTGTATTCAGCGTATGCAGTTCATATTTTTTCAAGTGCTCTGTTCATGTATGGGTTGTGCATTTTCAGATTTAATTCAGCACTCGGCTCTGTGTGAGGCTCGGCTCCACTGACTCGCTGTGTTTATGTGCAGTCAGACACTAATAACACTCCCTCCTCTCCATTCGAGCGTTTTTGTTCCTGAGTGCCTTTGCTCTCATTAAGCTGCCGTAGTAAGCTGCTTGGCACCTGCTTTAAACGCGACCACCACCCGCTCATTAACACTAACGAAAGCGTGGCTGGCAGCCGCGATCCACGCCCAGGCTCGTCAAGTGGCCCCTTTTGCTGAAATTAGCTACATTTCACAAACAATTTCCCCAACTCGTTACACAGTTAGGTGTTTATTGGAAGATGGCTGACTCTCACTCTCTTGGAGGTGGTGCTTGTAATAAGCACACGCCAGGTCAAGACGAGCCAGCCCACATAATAAGCCATAATTTGCGTACAGAGTTGAAGTTCCATTCACTTCATCAGGCGCTATAACACCGAACTTCAGAGGCACTGTATAGGGGTATATAGGGCATCACATACTGTATATTTATAATTGCTCTTTATAGTGTCTGGGTGCTCCTTGGACCTTTTTCTAAATACCCCTTTCACACTGGATAAAAAAAACAACCTGCATCCACTAACATCTGGCTTTTGTCTTTAATGTGAATATGTACAATTTGGGATTGACTTCCGGGTTAAATGGCCCTGCAGCAGGCATGAGTTTTGATATTTATCCAGCTCCGATCGTCATTTTCACCCCTCGTCAACGTGCATTGATGTTATGCCCGCTGGCTTGTTAATATTTTTAAATCTCTGTCTCTGTTCAAGCAGCACTTGAACATTGTTCAGGCAGCGTTGAGTTTGAAAGCGAGACAGAAGTAAAACAAGTTTAAAAAGTGACCACCTTTGCCTTGTCAGTGGCTTCCTTGTCAATACTAGAGCCTTACCAGCATGTGCAACTCTCAACAGGGATCAGAAAGAAGCGAAAGAAGCCACTCCTTCAACTGCCATCATGAGCTCCGCAACAAAAACATGTGTCTAATTGAGAGTGTTACTGATTAAGACTTTTTTAAAACAAGTTAAACGTCTTCAGGATGTAGTCTGATTTGCTGCTGTCTACTTTTCCCTGTTTCTGCGGCGTGTTCGTGATGAAGAACATAAGGTACAAGAAATGTACATAGAGATGGGCAAGGAGTGAATCGCCTATTTTTAGCACGTTTATCCACGTTCTAAAACCTGCGTATGCATACAAATTTTGGTGTAAAAGTGGTAAGAGTCTCACGCTGTTGCCTTCAGGCTCAGTTGTGGCCCCCTGACCATTCCCTTTCCTCTCTGTGTTACTGTTTGTGTTCCCAGTCTCAGGTTTTTACCTCAAGGTCCCTGTAGTATTAACTTGTATTAATTCTGAGTAGGATTCAAAGTCCATTTATTTTCTTTACAGTATGGAGAGGCCTTGGTGACATGGCTCCCCTGTGTTTATAATTTTGCTTGTTTCAATTTGTGCTCGGCCTCCCCTGACAGACCCGGGACATGATGTATCGTACGCCGCTGCCTTATCTGTTGATGTACAGGTTTAACCTTTCCAGAAGGTTGCCTTTCTCCACTCTGCACAGACCGCTTTTCTCCCCTTTTCAGCCTCACCTCCCCATCCAGAGCACAGGAAATGCATACGGCACGGCGGCTGAATAAAAAGAAGAGCGTAACCCCATTTCCAAAGTCATCTAATGTAAATGTTTAGGTTTTGTTTCCATAACATTTCCATATTAAGAGTTGGCGACCACGCAGCAGCAGCAGCAGCGGCGGACCATGGAAACGATGAAGAGTTTGGGGGAGCTTGAGCTTTGTGCGGCACTGAGAGGCTGAGCTATGTGTGTGACATTGCGGTGAACTTTCGGTGTGCATCTGTGGGCTTTCTCCGGGGCTGTTAGCTTTGGCCTGTTTGCTCATAGATACAGCACCGTAAATCACACACTGTAAAATGTAGAATGCAGGGGATGGGGTGCAGAAGCATGTACTGCTGCAAGGGCCTCTTGGAGGGGATGGACGTACAGTCACATATTATTATTTCGTGCATGTATCTGTCCCCTTGCAGGTACTGTATGTAGAACATGCACTGCCTCAAGGCCCAGTCAACACAGTCTTACATAGCTGTGAACTTGCATTTAGAATTTATGTGTTGAAATATCTTGTCGAAGTTGTAAGGTCACTTTTACTCGGCTCATAAATTCTAACCATACAGAAGACGAAAGATTCCCATAATTATTATTAAAATAACACCATCGGGTGTTTGAGAACGTATTTCAATATGAAGTGATTGATCACAGGTTCAAGGTTTTATGCACTTTACCTTGGAGCTGAACTTCTGTTGCTCTCCGTGGCCCTTTGGCTAGCTTCCTGTCTGGGTCTCCAGAGGCCCCCGCAACATTGTTAACTGTCTGAGGATAGAGTGTCTGGGACTGGAGCACTGTCAGCCCCCTGAATCTGGTCTTGCATGTGGGGGCTGACGTGCTCTCCGTTCAGAGTTCAACTGTGACATGTCTTTATGCATGGCAGCTAATGTTCAAAGAATAGGTATGATCTATATGAGGCAGAGAGGGGCCACCGGTGGCTCTTTGGGGCATAATAAAAAGCATGAAAGATGATTTATTGCCTTTGTGAGGAGAAGTAGTAGTGAAATAACGTCGCACATTTCCCGGAGAAGAACTCCTCCATTTTAATTGTTTCTGCACCTTTCAGCAGAGCTTCAGGTGTACAGTAGCTGCAGTGTCTATAGAGAGAACAAAAGATAGAAGTAAGGGTTTAAAAAAGAAAAAAGAAAAAAAAAACACCTTGTGTTTAAACAGTCTGAACTTGACTACTCAGTTGCCTGGCAAGTCATTATTTATAGTAACAACAGTGCTCGCCAACTAAGGCAAAGTTGCTCTGGCTTTCAAAGTGAATGAAACAGCTGGACACAGTTGGATTGGCTAACATTAACCGCCAGATGCAGCGTGTTTAAGTCTCAGACTTTGTGTTGAACTCTGCTATGTGCCAAAGGCTTCCGATGACAGGATGCGGAGGCCTCGGTGCAGAGCTTTGTTATTGAACAGATTATTGTTATTTCACTGCCATTGTAATGTGATCGAGTGTGTATCACCCTGTCAGAAAGATCTTAATCTTCCCGGTGCCTTTTTTTGTTTGATTCAGCACAAGTTTCCTGGATGGCGATCAAAGGAAAATACCTAAGCGACCTTATCTCTCGTAGATCAATCTCTCTAACGTCCCATCTTTCTGTCTCTTCACTTGCTTATTCCTGCTGTTTTCTGTTATGCCTTCCTAATCCAAAGTCAACGGCCGTAAGCATTTTGCAGATATGGGTTTAAAAGCAGCAATATAACTCATTCATAGCTTCTTCAGAACTCTCTGAGATGACAGTAGTGTTTCTCTCACGAAAGACCGGCTTTGTTTCTTTTGTTTGGCTCCGCAGGTTTGGTCCAGGCCTTGTGATCTACTGGTATGGTTTCATAGGAGAGCTCGACTGCCAGAGAGACAGAGGTATCCTGCTCAAAGACTGCTTCCCGACAGACATTGTCACCCTGTGCCACGCCGCCCAGCAGGACAAACTGCAGCAAGAGCCAGAATAAAGACAAAGAGTGAGAAAAGATGAGGAGTGGAGCTGAAAAACTAAAGATGGAAGGATGAATGGAAGGAAAGAGGAGGCGGGAAGGATAGGAACTCGGGTGGATGCCGAGATCCGGAAGCAATTATGCTTTCCTGCAGTGTGAGACTCTGCCCTGAACTCCACCTGACCCTCTGTCTCTGTCTGTCTTACCCTGTCTTCCTCCCTCCCTCTCTTCCACTGCCCCCAAAGCTACCACATGTAAACACACACCACCGTCCTGTATATCTGACAGCACAGGGTCAGATTCATACCTGAGTGCGAAAACACCGTCTTGGAGGCTTTCCTGGTTGTGTTCAAACTCCTGGCCCTTGGATGGCCTCTCAGGGTGAGAGCCGGGGCCAAAGCGGGACATATGGCCCTTCCTTATCACACCCAAAGCCCTGGCCTTTGTCACTCCTTCCTCACTCCTTCCTCCTCTGCTCCATCGGCAGATAAGAGAGGTGCGGTCCGGGGGCTGGGTGGACGCCTGACTCTCACCTGCGTCACTCGGTGCCCTCTCAGTCATTTTGCAGGGGGGTAAACAGGATCATTTTCTGATTAAAGCTGCTCTCACTCTGACCTTTTTCACATTGCATTGTCAAATCTGTTGAGGATCGAGGTTGAAGCTAGGGTCACACCATAACTAAATTTCATCACAGGAGGATTGTCAACATTTTCTATCTGCTTTTTAGTGTGAAGTGTCTTAATTAACTGTACGTAATTAAATATAAATCTCAACACGTTGAGGACAGTTTTTCTCACAGCTCCCACTAACCTCTAGTGCCAACAAGTTTGATGACATTACACAACAGGTGTCTGTTTTCCTCTCTGTTGAATATCGGTATGGTTAAATAATGTTCATCACATTTGGCCATTAATGGTTTATCATGAAATCTACAAACATTGGAATATTACAAAAAATGACACAAACTGAATATCTTGGGATTGTGGACAAAACTTTGGGTTGTGGACAAAACAAGACATTAGGAACTCATCTTGGGCTTTGGGAAACTCATTTTAGACCAAACAACTAATCCATTAGTCGAGGAAATAATCAACAGTTTAATCAACGGCGAAAATAATCATTAACGATAATCAAAGTCTGTATTGAATGTGTGCTATAAGCTGTGTAAGCTTACTTTTGCTCAACCGGTCAGCCCAGTGGCCTGAAGTTACAGTGTTTATATGTTTGTATTTCACCGCAATGTGTGTAGTATAAGATTGTGGAAAAAAAAAAAAAAAAAAACATTCAGTCCTTGTCATGTTCTGTCCCACATTTTATGCTGTGGTCATTTAAAGGAAAATACTGTTTTTACAATGTAATTTTTTGTGTTTATCATTAATAAATAAGTTTTGAGAAATGATTTTGAATATGTTCTTGAGTCATGAATATAAACAGCACAAACTTAACAATATAGACTTCTTAAAGCGCCTACAGCTACGCATAAACACCTGATTTCCATGTAAAGCTGTGTGACTGCCCAGCAGTTGTCTGTTGCACATCTTTACAACCGCAGTACCTTTTATGAGCAGACACCAATGGAAGAAACACAGCCCGGCTAGGGGAACCACAAGTGAACATAAAGTTGAGTGATGCCTTTAGAGGCAGATATGCACTGCCTATAGGGGGTCCTTGTCGTGTCTTCTTTATGGCACAAAAAAACGATAAGAGGAAAGAAAGTGAAAGGGTGGAGATCCTGCCATCACCTCAGAGAATGCTTCTTATAATAAGAAGGAAATCATTTTACACGTGTAAAGTAGAGAATATGTGTCCTAATATCACAGATGTTTTAGTACAGAGGCCTCGTAGCTGACCATCAGCACCAGTGGTGGAAAAGTATTCAGATACTTTACTTAAGTTAGGGTACTAATAAGACTTTGTGAAAATACTCCACAAGTAAAAGCTACAATATCCGCCTCTGAGATGTAGTGGCGTAAAAGTATAAAGTTATACAAAAGCAAAAATACAGTAAATACAAGTAGAGTACAAGTAAAAGTACTTTTGTTATATTCCACATCTTTACAGAGACCTGTCGACACCACATCACCGCGGATCACGCTGTTGTACTCAACAGGTGGACTGTGTTCCAGGCCGACAGAGCACAGGAGCTACAGTGAGGACTCTGTTTACAACATTGATGCTTGGTGCTCACACGCAGTCAAAGTGGTTGGACTGTTTTTCCAGATGTCGAACTTTTAATGTGAAGATGCCGACCATATTATCATCTCTATTTTGCTGCTGCTCTTTAGATTTACCCTGATGCAAATTCAAGAGATGCACTGCTGTGTGAAACCAATCAGATGTGGGTGGGACATTGAAGAGACCACAGAGAGAGAGAGGAAGCTGCATCAGAGCCAAAGTAACGCATTTATTTTATCAGCAATCTGACAAGAACATTCACTGAATATCGTTGCTAAATATTTGATGCATTCCCCAATCTTTACTAACCCGCTGACCAGCAGAAGAATTAACCAAGGCAGAGTTCAAGAGAGATGTATCTGAGTAAAATGATCTTCTCCTTGTCTTCACTCATCATTCCCAAACCTGTACCACTCCAGTTCTGTTGCTGAAGAGAACTCCCACATATAGAATAAAAATAAGCGTTTCTATGTTTGTTCTGCGCAGTTATGCACCGCTCACACAGTTAGAGAGATATGGTATGTGGGGGTTAAATACCACTAAAGTGTTGCTTGATTTGTTACCCTTAAACCTCTAACCCTCAGCCGGCTCCCATCTAGGCCTTGATCCCTCCATGAGGAGGCCAGTGGGTCACGGCGAGGTCGCCAGGCGGCCATGGCTTCCTCTGTCAGGCCCCCCCTGCTCCATGTGGTACAAAACAACTGTCCCCATGTGTCCAGTTAAACTCGGACCTATTGCCTGGCCATGGAATGCTTAGACATCAGTTTATGGCTCCTGTTGGACACAAAAACAGAGCTATTTTACTCAGGCAGGGGAAAAAAATTCTCCGTTGAATAAGAACAGAAAAAATGGAAAACAGCAGATTCAGTTCCTCTCAAGTTTCAAGCCTTCCTGCCATTGTTTTCCAAGATGGCTGTCGCACAAAAGAGGAGCCAGGGTCAACTCCTATAAATTAGGTTCTGCACACAATGCAAACTAAATACAGCTTTTTTAAAATCAACTTCAAAGGCGGGGGCTGACACCGGCGTCAGCTGACAGTATTTCCATGATGTGAGAGCAAATATAGAAGGAAAACCTCCATCTGATGATTTTTTAGGAGCCAGACATCTTTATTTTGTGTTTTCCTTGCCCTTGTCTCTCACCTCTTTTTAGATTCATTGTTCTTGTCACAACAATGGGGCATTCGAGTGCTCTCCAAATAAGGCCAGTTTGGAGAGGTCGTTTCCTGGGGCCTGGAACACCAGTGTTCCGGAGAAACTTGATCCTCAAGAGGCATCCAGTGAACACAACAGTCAACATACAGTATTTTTTCATCAAAGAATATCTTTTGGCTCACAATAATATACGAGGATTACTGATAATCAATTTTGTATGAAGGAGAAAAAATTGAAAGCACATTATGAATCATGTTTTTCCAGTTACAAAATTGCCAAGAGACTACATGCTAAACGATTTAGTTACACATTTTATTCAGTATTGTAATATTGGTTACAATTCTTAAATCTGTGTCTCCCATGTGTCAGATTAGTTTGATGCAGTTCACAGCATCATCCACTCTGTCTGGCCCGGGCCCGCAGGCTATTGGAAGTCCACTATCCACTCAGATGTACATCTTGGCCCAATCTCTTCCACATCCTGCTGTTTTATGCCTCTTCCGCCAAGCTGCTAGATAGACCACTGAGACACAGAGAATGAGAAAGAAGGACAGAACCAGAGACAGACTGATGGGTAGGTTCTATCCCTCCAGCAGACCACCAAACGGACTTCCTCCACGCTCCTGTGTTATTTATGTGAAGAGAGCTCTGGCCTGTTTCTGCCCCAGGCAGCATAGTGCTTTTAGTAGGGATCCTCTCAGCCTCCCTCAGCCAGCAAGACATCACATGGTGGAAATAAATAAAAGTTCTCCTGGAAGAGTCAGAGCAGCCAGTTTGAAATTAAAAAAGGATTTTTTTTTTAGAGGAGCTTGAATAGCAGCACTGGGAAAAAAGCAGCTTCACTGCCCTGAGCTGAAGCAGATACACGAGGAGATTTCATTTTTATTTTTAGGAAGCGCTGCCTGCTAATCAGAGGCTGTTATTTAAAAACAACAATGGATCATGAGAAAAAATGGTCTGGGGGATTTTGAATGGCAAAGCGATGGATGTTTGATTGACAGGACGGAGGGCAGATGGTATGTTTGAGGGAAACTGAACAACTCTGACACATTAATCCACTCAGATGGGTGAGGGGGGAGATGTGGGGGGCTAGTTTAGTTTAGTGATGTATGAGTCACCGGTAGCGCGGGACAAGCAGAGACACGGCCAAGAGCTTCAAAAAGCAAAAAAACTCAGAGCTCCGAACACCCTGCAAAAATCTCTCCTGACACTGATGTGACATGGGATCACATGCACCCAGGGCCTGGCCACTGAAATGTTCTGTTTCTGACAGCTGTAAATGAGCAACGCAAGTCACTTTCAGTTAAAAGAAACAGCTTGGCAACGGAAACTTAAATGTCCTAGATGTAAAAGAGAAAGGTGTTGACTGGGCTTCTTGCTAATTGAGGTATTTCATTAAGAGCCAAGCTCCCATTTGCCTTCAAATAAATCCAGGAAGCATATTTGGAGCTCCTTCCAGTGAGACCTGACGGAGAGGCCAAGTCACGCTTCTTCTGGTGGACCACCATGAGACGTTATTTCAGAAAAAATATGTATGGTAGTGAAAGGCAATGGAAAAATAATTTTTTGATCCCATATATGACATATATGATGTTTGCAAGTGTAAAAGATTCAGCTTGAGAAAGTCACAGTTTGTCATAAAATTGTTTAAGTTTAAGACTGTGAAAGTACGTAATTAGAAAAACTACACACCCAACAGTCCTTTAAAGGCTAATTTATGATCAACATTAGATACGGACCAACAGAGCAGTACCTGCAGTAGTCTCGGGGGGCAGTGTCGCAGTATAGTAGTTCAAGCAAGATACAAAAACAGGACAAGAGGAAGACATTTTTTAAAAAATGGCAGAAGTTTTTGAGGAGCGGTTGTGCGAGTTGGTGAGGATTTTTTAACATCTGTATGGTCGTCGTCTCATTTAATGTTTACCGAAACCCATAACCGAAACCTCGTAGATCCAGTCGCGGATATAAGCTAGCTCACAGAACTAACTAACTCTCCTTTCACATAACTTTAGCTGTCAAGATGGCCAGATTTATTGTGATTTTTTTTTCTCTGCCGAGGCAATGGCAATGTTGGTGTTGGTGACGTATGAGCGAGTCGATGAAGTTCACTGAGCGATTTCACACGAAACTAAACGGTATTTTACTATCTTTACAGCAAACTGTGACTTTCTTGATTTTCTGATTTTCTTTTAAATTGACAAACATCATCTTTGAAAGTCAAGGCACAATTCAGACAGGATCAAAATGTATTTGTCTCTCGCCCATTGACTACTTCACAATTTTTTTTCTGAAGTAAGGTCCCATGGGGCACACCAGAAGGGGTGGGACATTGTCAGGCCCGTGTGAGGGTCCTGACTTTAGCAAAGATGTCTTACATCAGCCATATTTTACAGTGGCTATTTTTTTGCTTGTCAGCTTTGATTCATCCCCGCTGTTTAAACATGTATTGTCATGGATAAAAAGGAGGAGGTGAATACAGCAGAGGGGTTTACAAAAAAAAAAAAAAAGGTCTGTCAGTGAATCGTAGAGAGCGTGTGTTTGTGGTTGGAACCACAGGGGTGACAGCCACGCACGGAGGCTGCATGCTCCAGCATCGGCCACCGGAAAAGGTCAGCCCTCCCTGAGTGGCATTTGGACTGTGACAGAAGTGACCCAGAAACTGTGTCATCTCCTGTTCTCAGCAAGGGTCCAGAGGATGCCCGGTAACATCCACGGGTACAGGTACCAGGGCCAGCATGAGGGGGGGAGGAGTGAGGAACAGCAGGGTAGAGGAGAGGTAGAGGAGGAACAGACAGCAGCGAGAGATGTATGAGCACTAGTGACATTCTAAAATATGACTGTGGGGGTACTCCGGAGGGGAAAAAGGTTAGTTGCAAGAGGCTGGAGACAAAATCTGATTCAGCCAAAACAAACCCTGGCTCACCCTCTGCCTTGTCCTCTATTTGCGAGCATGATGGCCTGATGAGAGCTGTCGCAGGCATGTTATTATGAAGTAAGTGCACTTGGGAGGGGAGGTGAGGCTACTGTGTAGCGGTGGCCATGGAGATGAGCGTAGCTATTATCGGATGCATCGACCACAGGTTTTGATTGGCTGAATCCAGAGCTACTAATCCAGCTGATAACAGTGGACGGGCTCATTCAGAAGTCCCCTTGCATTTGTCAAAACAAGCCTTGCGATCATTTATCACACCGCAATGAACCCTGGCACGAGATCCTGCTGCACAGATGAGACGACTCCTCCATTATGTACAGACTTAATTTTGGAAATATTTGAAAGGGCACATGTGATTGGTTATTTTATTGAATTGTTGCCACTGGCAACATAATATTTTGGTGCTTGGGAAATCGTGGATGGCAGGGATGGGAGCAGCCATTTAGCCAGAGGATTCGAGAGAGGGAAGAAGCAGAGAGGGAGAAGAGAGGATGACTGGACTGAACTTTTTTTTGTGTGTGTGTGTGATGCTTTACGAGTACTTTGTTGGGCCTTCACTGTGCTGAGCAATTAACTGTTAGACTGGAAGCACAGTGCCAGCTCCAGTGCTCCTCAGCTAGAGAAATGTGAGCCATTTATCACTTTTACAACTCATTTTCACCCCCAAAACACTCCACTCTCCAGGGCTGGATACAACCTCAGTGCGGCCCATGTCCTTGAGTTGCTGGTGACAGGTAAATATACACTTCCATCCAAACACATGTCCCACATCGTCTATATTTGACTTATGGGAGGTCAGCCTGCGAGGGATCGATGTTGCAGTTCATTTTTAGAGGCTTGATGATGTCATGTTGCAGTGTGCTGTGGGTTATGGGTCCATGAAACCTGTTGCTGCAAGAAAGCAACAGCCATCAACACTGACAGTCGGCAAGACGCGCGCTTCACTGAGTTTTTTGAGTAAAACTTGAATGAGCCAAATCTCGCTCGCTCTCGACTGTAACACATCACTCCACTGACAACATCCCAGTCCCACAGGGATCATCGTCGGGTCACACTAGAGGGAGGAATGAATGGAGCGATGTGATGTTGTCATTCAAATGCAATGGATCACTTGAACTCCATTGCCCTGTTGTAATGACCCTGTGTAAGGACCTGTAATGTGGTTTTCCCATTGGGTTTGAGAGAAACCCTATGCCAGGCCATTCAGGTGCGCAATAAAGTGCTTTTCACTTTCTGAGGACTTCCTGTCTCCAGTGGCGTTCTCCATTAACTCCTCACAGACAGACAAGAGCCTTTCTATTGGCCCAGACGCTCTTTATCGCAGCAGTTATTCCCCCCAGGTACGGCGCTACCTGGCCCGCAGATAAGATAGGAAGCCGGCTGCCTGTCATTATTGGCAGATGAAGGCTATCGGAATATTGACAACAGTTTACACTCCTTGTTGAGAAACAAAGTTGGACTTGTGAGACAGACAGCACACAGGGCTTTTATTGTGTAGAGGAGATATGAAAACCCAGGTTCCCGGCGGTCACACAGCCAAATAGCCTTATGTCACACAGCCACCCCCTCCTCCTCCTCCTCCTCCTCCTCCTCCCTCCTGCTCCTCTTCAGTTGGCTACTATTTATTTCCCACCAGCTGTAGTGATGTGCTAAAAAAGTTCTTGACACCAGCTATTGCTTTTCATCACCGCAGCTTCCGACTGCTAACAGGGGCCATGCTAACGCTTTTCCTGCTCCCCTAACATGCTGTGTACAGGAGGAAATACTCACATACACAAACAGAGACACACATGTTAAATTTATCACAGAGATAAAGAAGGAGGGCAGGTTTAAAAATGCATTTTTTTTTTTTTTTAGGAATTTTGAGTTATTGAGGTTTCCTGCAAAGACTGACAAAAGAAGAAGACAAGGCAATTTGTTTTATGACGTAATTGATGTAAATTTAAGTTATGACGTACCTTTTTTTTTTTTAGGCATTTTGAACGTTTCCTCTAAATTTGTTTACAAAAATAACACGACAAAAAATAATAAATAAAACAGAAAACACGGTTGTTATCTATGTTTTTAAAAAATATGTAATTTTAGAGGAGTACTTTCTGATTTCCGGTCAATACATTTAAAGTGATAATCACCGGAAGTCGCTGTTAAAATATGTCGAAATATGAACAAATCCGTTTTCACTTTTAGACAATTAGAGGACAGAAATGTTGTCGTTTTTCTGTTTTAGTCGATTTTAAAATGTCGGCAGCCTTTTTCTTGGTACTGTGATGCCAATATTAACCGCGTTTTTATTTCATTTTCAGACGAAATGATTGTAATTCGTTTTTATTTTCTCATTTTAATGGTCTATATTTGATCATTCTAAGATGAATGGTATAAAAACGTGAATGATAAATTCGAAGTAATAAATAATAACAACAATAACCCGCACATATTATTATTATTATTATTATTATTATTATTATTATTATTATTATTATTATTATTTATAAAGGCAATGAAAGCCGTTTTTATTATTTGTTTTATAGAATTATTCTCTTGATTTTGTTCATGTAATTGTTAATAAAGGAGTCCAGGACCACCTCTGTGTCTCCTTGATATTTCCTCCAGAGGAAACGTTAGTGTGTAACTCCATCCCAGTGACACCGGTCTCCCTCTCCTCCTCCTCCTCCTCCTCCTCCCTCCCTCGTCTTATTTTTTTTTTCTTCCTCTTTCTTGCATGGACCTCTATGCCATTACATTGTTTTGAAAAATAAGGAGAGGTTTTAACTGCCATCCGAGACGATAATGGTTACCGATTCTGTACTTTCAGTCATAATCTTCAAGTGGGCCGTGATTAATGATGTCAGTGTTCGCCGGGTCCTTCAGGCCCCTGGCTGGATGACTTCAGCCCTGCTGGCCTGCTCTTCTCCTCTCTCTTCTCTTCCCTCTCTTTCCGTTAAACACACACATGGCCTCTCTCTCGGCCGTGCAGAGCTGTTGCGGTCGCATATTATGAATTGCTCATCTCTCTCTCTGTGTCACACACTCAGGAAGGGGAGCCGGGCAACAAGTCCCCAGGTGCGAAGCATAATATTGACCCTACAATCCATCTTTATTGATTTTACCATCAACGTGGCCGCCTAATACATGCATAAGGGGCTTTATACCTGTGAGTAAATATGAGATGAGAGTGTTTGGAGGTCACGTTTACTGCAGCGGGTCAGGGTCTTAACATCTCAGAGGAGAGGACGGGGGAGGAAACGGCTGGAGGCCTGCTGTTGCGTCATTTTTAAGGTGAAAAACGAAACATCTTTGTAACATTTAAAGCAGAAAATGTGAATGAAAGCTTCTTGAAAGCCAGTCTTCTCCTTCTTCTTCCTCTTCATCTTGTCTCTCTATAAACACATTTACTTTGGCCTCCAGAAGGGGTCGCCATCATGTAATAACAGTGCGCCCAAGGGTGTGGTGGGGAGGGGGTCTCTCTCTCTCTTCTCTCTCTCCAAAAACAAACGAGCATCTATTATATTGGAGTTGGTAATTAATTGATTCAGAGCGTGCACTGCGCCTACAGAACTGTGCGTAATAATCAATAATCCGGAGAAATTTCATATTTTAGGAAACACTCTCTCTCTGTTTGCCTTTCTTTCTGTCTCTCTCTCTCTCTCTCTCTCCTGTTATTTACAGTTCTTGTGAAATGTCTCACTTTGCTGCCCTCGGCTACCCGCAAGATATTTCTAACCTTTTTTTTTAAACTCTCAAAAATAACTGAAGGAAATTAAGATTTAAAAAAACAAACAAAAAAACATCAACTTATAGGCACAACAAGCCATAAATTAAACCAAATCGATACTTTCGCCGCTCGCAGTTAGGATTTCCGTGTCATAATGGAATAATGCCAGATTTATTTGCGAATCTTATGGCTTCTCAAGCCATAAACCGTGATTATTTCAGTGGAAAAAACCGGTCAAATGTTGACAACCTTGGGGCCATTGCTGCACAGCGCTGGGGAAGGCAACGTAATGAGAGAGGGAAGGGAAAAAAAGAGAGACGCTCGGGCCTGAGGCTTGCCTAATTAAATCTTAACTGATTGAAATAAAGGTTTGAGTACCTCAAGGCTTGACTAAACTCCGGCTATTTTCCCTTTTTATTGCGCTTTATTTATTCTGCGCTCACACGCCCTCTCCCTCTCTCCCTCTCTCTCTCTCTGCTCCTCCACCACTGGCCACTGCGATTTCCAGTCTCTTCCCCCTATAGCTACATTATCTGACTAATTATGATTCTCACATCATTAAGATTTATTTTGTGCGGGGCTGAGTGTGTGTTGAGGAAGGGGAGGAAGAAGAGGAGGAGGAGGGGGAAGGAGGGGGGGGTGTTGTAGGGGTGACTGTCACTCATTTTTAAGAGGACAAGCAGCGCTGAAGTGTGAAGAAGAAAAATCGCCTCTCATTCAAGCGCGCAAAAGTCCTGAATATCACCCATCTAGTCAGATTTGTTTTCAATACTTTCCACTTAAAAGCACACTTACATGTCCTCCAGTCAGTCTGGGATGCACACACAAAATATTTCCTCTTTTTTTCATGATTTGTCTGCCCATTTTTTAAAAAAAACAACAACAATCACCAGGTTTAATTGTACGCGTAATTACGCACATTTAGATAATATTCCAATATGTCAAGGCTTCATTTTTTAAAGATAAAAACCCTCATTTTTATTTATCAAAATGCCATCGAATAAATAAGGGATTAAGCGCGCGTTCGTGGAAAGGGCAGTGGAGAGAGTGCATCAGTGCTCGGGAGGACTGTCTGGTCCGTGCGCGCGTCTATCCTCTATCCTCCTCCATTGTCTGAGGAAATACTATCATAAATGATAAATAGATAATGGAGCTGTCTCCTGCAGACACGTTCATCAGCGGTAAATGGGAGCTGGCGCGCAGGCACCACGGAGAATTAAGGCGAAAGAGTTTGCAACATTCCTGCAGGGGATAAGTTGTTGACAATTAAAGAAAACACACACACACACACACGCATGGAGAGACAGGTCAGAAACGCGTTTATAGGACGTCTTTTGGGGATATTTAGTTTGTTTCCTGGTTGTATTTTTGCAAAACAAGACTTATTTGTGTTTATTCTACATTTCAAGGCTTTCTCTTCAAGGCCGGGGTTGGTATGTTGGGACACTGCATCAGGTGTTGCAGACAGTTTCTTTTTTGTTTTGCCAGCAAAATAAATTAGAAAAATAATATTTGTGTGTGAAATCGTTCCTTAACTCGCTGCGAGGTGGTTGGCAGCCTGGAGGTCTTGTGTGACTTTAGAAAACATTAAACAAGACGTGGATTTATGAGGCTTTAAGTCCGTTTGACTGGGTGTAATTCTATCTGGAGGAGCTGAATTTCTGCAGTTTTTTTTTTCTAAATTGATGCAAAAAAAAATAAACAATGGTTCACTCACTGAGAGAAAGTGAGGAAAGCAGAAAGACGATCTTGAAAATTAAAAATAAAAATCACAACATTAACATGAAGTTTTGCTTCTCCGGAGTTGGGATTGTGCACATCAACCTTTCTTTTATTTTTCTAAGAGAAGAAGAAAAAGAAGAAGATGAAGAAGAAGAAAAAAGAAGAGGCAGCCAGCCCCCCCCTCTTAAAGAAAGCCTTTTCGGTGGTGCTATAATAAACCATTTTCCCTGGGCTTTATTGATCAGTCACTCTGAGCTAATGTAATTATCCTCATCAATAGGGGGACTGCAGGGAGAATCATTATGCGGTTGACATTGATAAATGATCAGCCAAATGCGGCCCTTTTCTCCCAGGGACCCCCGCCTCTGACCCGCTCTCACAGGCCTACATAACGTAGTCATAGAAACACCTTATGGCAGGAGGAGAGAAAACTGCTGAAATGTTAAAAAAAAAAGAAGAAAGGAGGAAAAAAAGGAGGGCAGCACACACACACACACACACACACACACACACACACACACACACACACACACACACACACACACACACATACACACAGAACCTTAAAAAACCTGTCCCCCAGAGCAAGCCATTTTGGGGAGAGCCAGCTGCAAAGCGAAGGACACTCAGCTCCTCTGCGTGTCCATTTTTATGACCACACTCCAAATCAGCGATTTGAAAGAACAGCAAAGCGCAAACAAAACTTTCTTCTTCTCCTCCTTCCTTTTTTTTTTTTTTTTTTTTTAGGCTAATGTGTTCCTCTCAGGCTTGAGCATCTAAAAATACACCCCCCCTCTCTTAGATCACACACAGATGCTCTGCAGAGAAGAAGCCAATAACGTAAGCATTATTAACATGTTGCCTCCACACGCACATACAGTGTTTTCTGGTGTGTGTGTGTGGACTTTTAATATTGTTGCACGGGCGATGTGAGCGTCTTCCAGAGGAGCCGGGGCTGCATTGTGCAGCAGTGCAGAGGGAATATATTCCTTATTTTATTCCTGCAGCAGCAGCCCGGACTGGCTTTGACAGGGAGGAGATGAAGGGGAGGAGTTGTTTAGCTCGGCTGGATCATCCATCATCCCTGTCACACCGAATCGGCAAAAGGAAAGCAGCAGAGGCAATCTACCTTCTGTCTCATCGGGGAGGAGGAGGAGGAGGGGAGGGAGGAGGGAGGAGGGAGGAGGAGGGGGTGAGGAAAAGGGGGGGAAAGAAAAGAAAAAAAAACTATTAATATTAAAATCCTCTCCATCCACAGTAATCCTCACGTTTTCTCTCTTTTTCATCTGATAATCTCCGCACAAAACGGAGGGCTTCTTCCTTCCGTTTTATCCACAGAATAATAGAGCGCCAGAAAAACAAGAAAAAGGGGGCTTTTAAAAGGTTTCTGAATAGTTGAGAAGGAGACGCGTCATTAACGAGACTCTGGTGTAAAACCAATAAATAACTACATTTTTTAAAATCTGGCTGGTTAAGGCCTAACATGTCTCTCTCTGTGTGTGTGAGTGTGTGTGGAGGGAAGCTGTTAAAGATGAACTGCAGGTATTATGTCCGGAATTTCTGTAAAAACAAGCTGCGTGACATTCAAACCATGCGCTGCAAATAACCTAAAAGGAAGTGCTAATGTGGGACAAACAGTTGAAATATTAAATAAGCTGCTGGTGTAAGTTTTCAGATTTAAATTCGGGAACTCGTGGGAAATATTCAGCGTGTAAAAGTGAATTAAATTATAAAAAAAGGTGCAGTTTTGTTTTATTATCTACTTTTTTGTTTGTTTGTTTTCCTCTTTTTTTAAAAAAAAATCAGGATTATACCAAAAAACAATATTAAATAAACATTAATAACAGGCTTCTGGATAAACGAATATGTTTGCAGGATTTTCTTTTAGAGTTAATAATAATTTACGACAGTTTAGATTTAAGATTAATTGCAAATTAATAATACAATTAAAAATTAAAGTGTCAGGTTGTGTTTAGGCCAGTGTTATATTTTTTAAAGCAATTACTAGAAAAAAGGAACATACAAAAAATAAACTTGTACATGTGCTGAATTTATAAACGAAAATCCCAACAGGCCGGTTTGTTTTAGAGCATTACATTAAAATATAAATACACTATATTATTATAAATAAACCCTACTATTATTGTAAATTCTGCCACATTTTCTATTTGTTGATTCACACACGAGACTGAGTCAGTGAGCAGCAGTGCCCGTAATAAAAAAACTAAACTAAATAAAAGAGTAAAAAAACAATATTCTCGGCCTTGAATCCGACACAGCAGCAGATGTTTAAACTTCCGCGTGAAGGACAGAAAATATTTCAGCCGAAGCGATGTTGTCATTTCTGGTTTGAGGCTATGACTCGGATGGCCGCGGGCAAACACAAGGCGGAGAGATGGAGAAGAGAGAGGAGATGGACTATCAAAGCCCATCTGTGTGTCTCTCCTGGACGGCGGTGCCGCGTTCGGCCGACAGGCGGCGCTGCAAAACGGCAGAAACGAGCCGAGCACACACCGAGAGGAGGCAAGAGGGCCAGCCATGGTTCTCACTACAGGAGCAATTACACTGGGGACACATCCTTGTTCTATTGTTTGAACGCCAGGGAAAGAGTGAAGGGTGAATCCATCTCAACTAAATTAACTTTTGTTTTTGTTTTTTTTTCCTCCAAAGCCTTTTCACACAGGTAGAAATATCTAAAATGTTATTTAATCTACATTTTATTCATTGGCATTTATTCACATGAACAGTAAATGGTCATATTTTGAAGAAAATCAAGTATAGCATTAATCTCCTGCAGGAAATTTTATTTACCTGTCTTTATTCTGCCATTTTTGTCTCTTATGTGTAAGATCTGGAGGCCACCGTTGGCCTTTTTTAAAATTAATTTAGCAGCACATCACTGCTGACAGTTCATCTTCTGGTCCCAAACAGAGGTGAATTTGCTGTGTAATTCACACCCTTCATTTGACAGTTATTTATCATTTTTGAGGAAATATTTGTGCTTCTAAATAAAATGCCAGGGCGAGATATTTTGTGGTTTTAAGAGGACATTCAATAACCAAGTGGGCAGTTCAACACAAGCTAGTGCTGGAGGAAAGTGGGAACTTGACTGCTTACGATCTGCAAAAAATATATTAAAAATTAACTCCTTGTAGCTTGTTTTTCTTAATAATAATATTATTAATAATAATGATAATAATAATAATAAACCAGTTGATTGTATTAGAATTAAAATGGAAAGGTGGATAGAGACTCTGTTTATAACACAGTTAATCACACAAAAATCTAACAAAAATCAAAAATGAAATATTTATTACAGCATTTGTGACTGAACACCTTTTAAACATTACGTCACAGTCCTCATACAAGTATTTAATGTATTTTTGACAAAGCTTAAGGGAGACGGCATCTTATCATCTAGTGAGGAACACGTGCTGAAAAAGGAAGGAATTCATGGACATACAATATCAATGCCACAGCAGATCTGAAACTAGCAAAAACATTCTTTTTCAATTGAGGTAAACACATAGAATATCTAACATGAAACAATTAATAGACTGAACTCTGTACGAAGTTTGTTACAATATTCTCTCAGCTTTTTTTCCCCCCAAAAGCATTGAGTTCATAATTTAAGTTTTTTTTTCCTTTTTTTTTTTTTTTTTTTTAGTTATAGGTTTTTTGGTGCATCAACCATCAAATGCTTCTCCAGTGCCACAGAATCAACGTTTGTGTCAGTATTGTCCTTTTATGGCAAGAGTGTTGATCCGCAGGTAAAAGAAGCGCCGTAGGATGTTGCTTTTCCACTTTTAAGCTTCCTTCAATAGGCTCTGACCAATGAGAGTCCAGGGTACAAAAAAATAAAATAATATTAAAATAAAAATGTATAAAACCAACACAATCCAGTGCTTGGGCAATTCAAACAAAGAACTTTTTTTTCCTTTAAAACCTACAGGGCAACATTCATTCATGAACCAAAGAAAGAAGAGGGGCATGACAAATGTTCAAACTGAATCTTCTGGAGAGATCCGGTGTCATTTAGCAGCCTTTTCCCATCATGCCCTGTTCTTATGGGGGACAGGACCTGATTGCCCTCTGTGGTTTGGAGCCTTTTTGAGATGTTCCATCTTCTTATTGTTTTTTCTTTTTTTTCTTTTATAGTGCTGTGCTGCGAGACAGTTTCTCCTCCAGGAAGGAGCACACACAGTGTGAGAGAGAGAAAAGGTTAACCTTTAATTCTAAAACTAGCTCAGGAAACATAAACCATGTGATCAACGAAAAAAATGCACAAGTTTTAACTTATTTATCTATACTTTTTATACTACAGTAGTTATAACTCTTGGAGTCTTTCTGTTGTTTCTTTTTTAAATCTTCCAGAGTGATTTTATTTTAGAAGCGTTTGAGCGCGTCACATGAAAGTGTACTCAACATGTTTATGATGGCGTGTGAGTGAGTGTGCCAAAAAAGTGTGTTTTTCGAGTGTGTGCGTCTGTCCGTTCTTTGCACACGTGTACGTCAAAACATCCTCTGTTGATCTTTACCAAAAGCCCAAGACTTTACAAAGTGTTCTTGTCAGCTTGGTCCTCCGTTTTGGATGAAAGTAACAAAATTGACAAGTCTTAAAAAAAAAAAGAAAAAAAAAAAAAAAAAAGAATTATCACAGCTCATCTGGAATTCTGTTTCTTTAGTGTCAAATTCTGGTCAAAAGGGTTCGCTTTTTATTCTTAAAAATAGTCTCAAAATATGATTTATTGTGGGCTGCTGCTTCTTCTTTTTTTTTTTTTTTTTAAAACTGTTTTCTTGTAGTAGCTGCTGTTGTCGTGGTAGCAAAGTTCCCTTATACTATTGGGCGTGGATGTCCAGGCCTTGTCCTCCAGTACTGGGGTCAATGGGAGTGAGCAAAGGGGGTCTCTGTGCAGACATGGTCATTCCTGGGTGCGACGAGGGTCCTCCATGCATCAGCATGGCGTGGTGCGGGTGGTGATGAGGGTGGTGGGGGTGGTCGGGCAGGTACGCGTGGAGAGGGGGTCCGTGTCGGAGCTGGGAGGGGTGGGAGGTCATCTGATGAGGGTTGGTGTATGTATGCGGGGCCATGCTCATGCCCATAGGACCGCTCTGAGGTACGTACTCCCCTGGCATGCCTGGCAGACCTGAGACGAAGACAAGACAGAGAGAGAAATGAATTCACGCAGTCGATGAAAGTATTTTCCTCGACCGTTAACAGGCCTTAATTCAATTTAAAAAAGCAACCCCAACAACAAAGAGCTTAGCGGATTTTATGACACTGCGACTGAGGCGCTTTTAGCTTCGACAAGTAAAGAGAGACATTATTGCGCTGGGCTATTTTAGGCTATGGTGAGTGGTTTACAATGCCCAATAGCGTTGTGGTCAGGTCTCAGGTTGGAAAATGATCCTCAGTCATCCACAGACACTGCAGTCCTGGAGGATGTGAGGAAAACCAACCAGCCGTATTGATGTGGAGAAGTGCTAATACTTTTACAAGTGGAACAGTCAATTCCCCAGCCGACTTTAGTGACAAACCGAACAGGCTCTGCTCTCTCGGGGGCCTCCGTGAACATATTTGATTTAGAATCCCTTAAAGAAGTTATTAAATAATTTAGGGCCCGGTTAGTGAGCATTAAAGGCTCGGTTCTGCCTCTGAATGAAAGCATTTTTACACAAAACAAAGAACTGCTCTTAGATGCATGGAGAGCGGGTTTCAAGATAAAAGGAAGTAAAGAGAGATAAAAGAAAAAGGAAGAGCAGGTGGGGTGTATTGATGTCCCTTAAGATGGACTCCGCTTCATATGTGTAGAGACCTCAGCATGCTGGCATCTCTCACACTGTGACAGGACCCAGGACACAGAGCTGGCTCAGCAGTGCCACTGTTTGGCTTTTCACACGGGCTGTTTGTTGTAATCAGGAAGGGGAAAAAGTAAGATGTGGGGGGTTGTTCTTGGAACCAGGGGCTGGAGTATGGGAACACGGCTGGTCTAGAGGGCCTGGACCTTGGGGAGAGACAAGTGAGAGAGCAGGGGGTCCCTGCTGGAGCCAGGGGGCCTGGGTCTGGGATTGGGTCTGGGCCGACCTGCTTTGTAATGTGAACCCCTGGGGGATTAGAAGCTGTAATAGGAGGGGAGAGGTCGCTGCAAGGTCACTAGGCATGCTCACTCTCTGCATTCCTCCACCTTAGTACACTGCAATTAAGAAATTACACTGGAGGGCCCGGTGAGGGGAAGAGGAGGAGGAGGACAGAAAGGAGAGAGGAAAAAAAAAAAAAGAAAGGACAGCAAAGGCCAAGATTAATGACCATTCTCATTGGTTGAAAGCTGTGCCATTTTCTAATACTCCCCTTCCATGTCAGTTCATTTGAAATGCACATGTTTGTCAGAGCAGGTCTCTTAAAACCTCACTACTGGGGTCATAAAATAAATAAATCATTCAGGGCGTTGGGGTATGATGGGGTGCCCTCACCTCCATATAACCTAGAGCAGCTCCTGTTAAAAGGCCCGGCAGATGTTTTTGACACTGTAAGCTGGTAATCTCCAGTCTTGTAAGCTGCAGTCATTCCGTTAAGTAGATCTGAGACCCCCCTCCTTTATTAACAAGAGTGGTAAAACCATCTGAAGACAATAACTGAGGACGGACAGACTGGGCCTCTCTCTCTCTCTCGCTCTCTCTGCATGCTCGCCTCCCTCGCTGCACTTCTGTTATGGCACAGCAGTTCTGCTCAATGGCTGTCCATAATTAAGTACCAAATATACCATATTGTGTGGCTGTGTAATCAAATCAAGAGAGGATAATATTCCTCTGTATTAAGCTATTAATGTAATTGGTCATGAAGCATAAAGTGTGTTACGTAATTAAATAGTCTCAAAATTATATGGCCCTATATTAAGAATTAGCCAACCTGAGCAAATGTTGTCTCTGTGTGGCTGTTTTAGGGAACATTGCTTCCTGAATTTTTTTTTTTTTTTTTCCCGCTGCCATTAGCAAAGACAGGAGGGGATGAGGGAAAGCGAGCGAGAGACAGCGAGAAACACAGGAAGAGAGAGAGAGAGGGAGAGGGAGCAAGGACTAGAGGGGTGAAATGATGTCTGTCGGAAGAATTGCCGCTGTGACCCTTTGGAAAATCCAGGCTCCATTTACATATAAAGGGTTCTTTTAATCAAGGTAAGTGTTATTATATTGTGCCTCATTGGGCAAAGGGAGTTTAGGTGTTAAAATAAAATCTCTTCTGCCCTGCTGCCTTCGGGATGTGATATGTCTTGATTTTTCAAATGTCAGCACTGTGGCACTAGCGGGAGGTGGAATGGCCGGCTTAATCAGACTGCCGCCATTTAGCTGTATAAGGGTTATGTGTGTGTGTTTGAGCCGGAGAGACAGCGGCACAGAGAGAGTGTATCTGCATGTGTGCGAGAGATCCCCCTCCTTTTAGATGCAGTCATGCTTGTGTCTACAACCTTATAAATTTATCTCAATGTCTCCCTGCTCTTGTCTGCCAGTCTCAGGTCAGGCTCGTCGCCGGCCCCCGCCCCCCCTTAAATCGTCTCCCTCCAGTAAAAAATAATCAAAACACACAGCTCTCCCCCCCCCCTCCTCGCACTCATTCCTCCCTTTACACAGCTCAAACCAAACCCCCAGTGAAGGATCGGCCATGTCACCCACGGCCCGTATATCTCGCTCTGGGACCGTAATGTACTGCGGTGTTCCCGTCTTTGCATATAAGATAATTTGGGCATCAATCCTTCCCCGGACAGATTTATGTCACTCGGAGGACAGTTTCACTTCTCCTTCTTTATCGCTTCACTGGAGCCTGCTTAATTTCTCCCCGTCAGCCCCCTTCCCCTGGAGATGTTATTTTTTCCCTAAATGTCCAACATTTGCATTGGCTGTCCGGGATGGGGAGAGCGATGGCGCTGTTGTGATAAATAAATTTGTGCACGCCATGCCAGGTTGTTTCTTCCCCTCCTTCTTCTGTTGTTGTTCCTGTTGTCTGGCGCCACAAGTCGGGTCCTCTCTGTCCCAGGACGGTTCCCCCCTTATTTTCCCAAGTCTTCAATTCATCCCCCCCCCCTCCACCCTTTTAAAACTAAAACACCCATGCATGCTAGCTCATAGCTGCTGATGAATTACGGCAAGGGTAAGATGCTGGTGAAGTGAAAGGGAATCGTGGGAGGAAAAAAAAATTAAAACCCACAGCCCCACAGTGTGAGAAAAACAAGAAAAAGAGCCCAGTACTTACTTCCCCCTTTTTCTTTGCGTTTTGCTTTACAAGATGGAGGTTACATGTAGTGCCATTGCCCATCCATGCCCATATTCATCCCCATTCCACTCATAGGCCCTGGAAAGAGGAGATAAACGCCAGAAGAAGGGTCAGCAGGAGTTTGAATCACAGAGGAGGTCAGAGGAGACCCATTGGTAGAAAGGATAAGGTTGGTTAGCTGAAGATGGAAGATGACGAGGGAGGGGGGAAGTGACGGATGTAAAGAGGTGTTTTCATTTTGCACTGCATCCAACAAATCCCGTTGTTACGATCAGTTGCGAGGGATTTTTCCCAGGTGTTTAAGATTAGCGGAAAAGAAATAAGCAAGACAGGCAAACAGACTTTAAAAGAGAAGTGTTATCGTGGTTGAGTAGCACTTGTTAGTATTAGGTTTACTAACTCGGGGACCTGCTCCGTGCTGAGGTCACTAAATCTCATGCTACAGACAAGAGGATCAGTGTTGATCAGCCCTGCGATAACCGAGGGTGAAACCGGTGTCCGGTAAGGCAGGCATGACGGAGGGAAGAGGGGAGGAGAGGGGATGGACGCACTTACCAGCTGGTCGGATCCCCATGTGTTGCTGACCGTCCAGCACGAAGCTGCCCATTGGCTGGCCCTCTGGACTGTACGCTGCTCCTTGGCTCACTGAAGGATCAAGAAGAAAACCTGATTGTAGTCAAAACGTGGACATGAAAAAGGGAGGGGGGAGGGGAGGGGGGGAAGAAGAAGAGAAAACACACCAGACAATCAGCAATTGTCCCAGCTTCAGCCCAAACATACTGTAAGACATTGTGCTCATGTTTGTGGACCGCCTTGGCTGACGCGTGGCATGCAAACACGCATACAGTAGGTCCCCGTGCATACATGCAAGCACACACACACACACTCGCAATCTCGCACACACACACATCCAGTGTCATTCAAAACCACACATACAGGAGATACATTGTTCTCTAAGCGGGAGAAGAAAACATGCAGTTTGACAGGATGAGAAGAATTTAAGCTGTGGCAGGTGAATCACTCAGCTGTCATATACTCTTTATTCTAAACATGATTTACCTGATTTTCTGTCGTGATACAGACAGTGCCATCAATTTCTACCTGGTTTTATCTATTATTAGCCCTAATGAACTAATGCTCTTCGCAGACAGTAGAAAACAGTGTATTCTGGGACTATAACAGTATTATCTTGGATAATCTGTAATTCGTAAAGATTAGTGGGCGCTGTTAGTCACGCTGTTTTTGTAGAGATTGTTGATTGGCGCACATTTGTTGCACGCTGACAAATATTCCACACAAGAGCGCAGTAATTGTAGAAAAAGAGTCACCCACATCTCATTTTATTCATTTGAACAACCTCCACCCCGGTGTGTAGGGACCTTTTTTAAGACGGTTGAGCTTGCTAATCAACAAAAACAGCTTTTCCCTCCCTGAGACAAATTACTTGGCTTCTTTTTGGTAATGCCATAGTCAATGAAGCTTAGAGAGACTGAATCATTCCACGGGATCACACAGTGGGGTGTTCACTACTCAGTTTGTGTTTTTTCTAATCTGATCTCAATAGATATGGAAAATAAATGCATTATCAATTAAGAATATGAAACCTTCCATAATGTGTTTTAAAGAAATGGAAATCCCTCCCTGCATCTGATTCATGAATGAAAATACATGAACTGATATTGGTAAACTTCCGGTTCAAAATGCACTGAATGACTACTTAAGATCAAAATCCAGAACCGTGATCCTTGAGGGAATAAAATTAAAAATGCAGCATAAAAAGTGAGGGGAAACCCCCCCTTAATCCTAGACTGGAAAAAAAAATTAAAAACAAAAACAGCCTAAAAAAAAAAAAAGGAGATAACTCATAATAAAATGCTGCCAGCATTTCTGGCACTCCTCTTGTGTCCAATTAGTAATTCACAGAGAGAGTGCTAATATACCTCTCTCTCCACTTAGACTGGGAAATCTCCAATTAGAGTCAATCAGCAAACGGCCCGCACCACTCATAGAGAAAATGGGGAAGAGGAAGAGGAGGGAGTAGAAGGGATTTTTTTTAGGAGGGGGAAGTAGATGTAGGGTTCCCCTTTAAAAAAAATCTGGGCTCCAGGCATGATATGCATGCCAGTAAAGGATTTAGAGAGGGTGTCTTCATGCTGGGGAAAGAGAGAGAGAGAGAGAGAAGCAGCACTCAGCTGTACATCAGCTGAGCTGCTCTTTTTTTGTTTTTTTTACCTGCTCGATTTGACTGGTCAATCATGGGCTGTACTATTCTTCTCCTGGCGTTAATGAACCTGGCAGAGAGAAGAGAAAAAAAAACAGAGAGGGGAGAAAAGCAAACGTTAAATCACCCTGCATTCACACACAGAGAGAGATTCATCACAAGGCACCACAAAGACAAAACAGTTTTGCATGACTTAATGGCGACATTAGCCACAGAGTCCTTGAGAGAGGCGCTCACAACAAAACAGCGACAAACAAAAGGGCAATTGTGTGCTGACTTGGGAACCCAGTGAGGGATACTTTTAATGTTCCTTATGATCTATTCCCCCCTCTTTTAATAAAGCTTTTGATTACGTTTGGTTGCTGTGGGCACCAGGGAGACATTCCTCAAGTATTAAGTGCAGCTTGGGCACAGAAGAACCCTCGTCGTGGCACATCTCTCTCTTCCCCTGTCTGTCTTAGTCGCTCCTGCAGTGTACAGTATCCTGTCTGCAGCTCCTTCCCCAAAACAACATTACTTCTGGGGTGTTATCACCCACTGGTATTTAAAAGTAAGCTTTAAGTTAGCAAAGTGCAGGATACAAATGGTTCCTTTCATTCCACCCCCCACCTCCCACCTCCACCCTTCCCCTCTGTGGGACCCCCACTCTGGTTGCATTGTAGGGGGTTCTGCTCCCCTTCCAGCTGTCTAGAAATGAGGACCAGGCATGGGCCACTCCGTGCTTTCACAAGGTATTGTTATGTCAGCGAGCCCATCAATTAGGCTGTCTGAAGTTTTATCACCACCACAGCAGCGAATAAGTGCAGCTCCACAAAGCCTCCCCAGCCGGCCTTGCTCCTGTGGCTTTTCCAGCGTAGAGCTGGAGGTCATCTGGAGGTGACTGCCAGCCATGGGCAACCTTTTTAACTTGGAATGGGATGCCTTGGGCTGTGGCGACGCAAACTGGCCACTCAGGCCGAGCGAGCTCTCCACCTTCCTCTTTCTCTTTCTACCTATTTTCTCTCGCTGTCCTTCTCTCATTCACTTTCACTTACTCAAAACGTAGCATGGACCGTAGCACTACAGGTACCACCATGTGGTTGATATTAAGGAGGGGTTTCAAATCACGTTGGAGCTGTCCAGCGTGGAGTTCCAAAAAAGCAGAAGAGAGAGAGAAAAAAAAGGCCCCGCCGCCCTCTTCTAACGTACGGGCCATGGCACCATCAGCACGGCTAAAGAACTGGTCATTAGAAGGAAGGGAGAGCTGGAACCAATTTGGGCTCCTAATCCCCCATGAAGCCCTGATACCTGCCCTTACCTTCTCCAATGAACTTAAACGCCTGTAATCTGCCCGGCTCAAAGTGACATGGTTAAACGTACAAAATGCACGGTTGGGAAAAGAGAGACGCGGTGCTCATTTGCCAGGGGGCATCCAGAGTGCAGGTACACGCAGGGGTGCCTCGGGCCCCTGAGAGAAAAAGATGAAACGCATCCATATGAGAATGAGAGAGAACCAAGGAGGAGGACGGGAGGTGGAGTGCGAGAGCAAAAGAGCTGGATTGGAAATTATATGATTGTAATGCATGATTTGTGATTTAAGGGGAGGAATGAGGCTTAACCTTTATTGACTGCGAAAGTATTTTTTTTGATAGAACAAAGGGGACAAAGCATTCTTAGATAGCTATGCTGTCAGAAATGCCTGCAGTGCTTAAGAGAGGAAGACGCTTCCAGCATCAAAACCAGCTGAGCAAGTAAACAGTGAGACATTCCTGGTATAACGCTCCCTCTTTAAGCTCAAAGTGCAAGGCCTGCCAAAATATATGTCCTGCTTTCTCTCTTTCTAGACGCACCAAGGGGCTCAAAATCACAACCATGTGCATTCTTACCTATTCTGGGACATAACCATAAACACATAATATTAGGAATGTTCTTCCCAGGTGCTAAATTTGCCCACACGGTCTACAGCGACTGCAGAGGAAATACTCTCTGTATGATCAAAGTTTCAGATGTCTTTTATTTTCTAAATGTTCCTTTAAAAAAATAGCTCTTCCTCTTGTGTTCTTACAGGAAGAGTGCAGGAAAACAACTAATTGCAATAAGCCAGAGCTTCATGGGTTAATCTTATTAATTGATTAGTTGGCAGCTACTAAATTAATCTTGAGTAATTCATATAGGAAAAAAAGTCAAAATTCTCTGTTTTCAGCTTCTTAAATGTGAACATTTTCTTGTTTCTTTACTCTTCTATGACAGTAAACTGAATATTTTTGAGTCGTGGATGAAACAAAACATTTGAGGACGTCATCTTGGGCTTTGGGTTTGTCCAAACAACGACAAAGAAAGCAATCACTAGTTGCAGCCCAACTGTGAACACAAACACATGTATATTCAAACATTTTCCTTCAGAAGGACCTGCTTCTTGTCAACATTCCCTGTTGGCTAACCACGACCATATCACACACTCACCCACACACACGCACACACACACACACAAAGGCTCTGTTTTTGTACGCTAAACAAGTTGCCACAGTAACCAGGAGGCGATGCGGTGCACTAGAGGGAGTGGGGGGTGACCAGTGGGCCCCTCTCGTGGCCTTAGAGCACCTTTTATCAGTCTGAGTAAAGCCAATTGAGATTATCAGACCCAGGCCTGATAACACTGTTTTCCCTCGACCCGTGAGCTGCTAATGGTGTGTGCTTAGAACAACACAACCTGGAATCCTCCGGAGATGAAGGCCAGTCAAACTGGGACGGACGGATAGATGGATGGATCTTAGGGACCCGACGGCCCCTGAGAGAGACACAGAGGTTGACCACAGGGACTGAGAATTCCCAACCACTCGCTAAAAACATACGTGTGCGCTGTAAATCCACACATCAACACCGTGGACACGACCACAACCACCGCCGGTGTGTCTGTAGGCTAACCAGAACACAGGAGGCTCACAGGGGACACTAGCTAAAAACCTCCAAGCCAAAGCCCGTGTTTTATTATCTACATCTGGTGGTCTAGCTTATTATGGCCTGCCTCTGCTCAATGTTAGAGCACAGAAACACCAACACACACATGCACACTCGGTACACAGAGTACCTCTCAGCATGGGAACTCCATGCTGTCTTCAAACAAATAATTAAAGGCAAGGTTAGGGGGTCGTGTGGAGGTCATTCCTTGGGATACAGCTCAGAATGTGTACATTACCCCAGGAGAAAGCGGGTCGGTGGGGGCAGCGGTCCACTGCTGTTTAATGTGGGCAACTGCTTTCCTCTAGCCAATAAGCCTTAAACACATTTTCAAGTCGCGTATCAAAAACTGCCCTTGCAGTGCTAAGAATGCTTTGGAGCGTGCATGTGAATATGTATACGCACTCGTCAGTCAATATGTGTGTATGTGCATGTCAGCGCATTCTTCCCACACGGCTGCCAATTGGCCTTCAGTAGCACTTCCCGCTGAAATGAGCAACACGTGTGTACAAACACATGCGTATGTACATTATGAATCTAGCACTGGAAGACTTAGAGCCCTGCTCCGGTGCTAAGTTTATTAGCCCACCGTGGCTGGTGCAGGTCGCAGAGGGAAATAACAGACAGATATGAATGATGGAGCCAGCGCAGCGGGAGTCCACTTGACACAGGGTCTCCGCTAGGCTGGATCAACACGGCATCCCTGGTTACTAATATCTGCTCACACACACGGGGGGGTGGGTTCAGAGAGTGTCTGCTTAGGTGTTAAATGCCCTGGCTAGCATACAGTGTTATGCTACACCCAGTGTGTGTGCGAGTGTAGAGGGATTGAGGGTAAGGGTTGGTCGCAGGCAGAAGAGGTCTAATGGGGAACTTACATAATCCTAAGACATACCATGTGCCTCTAAAAGTCCTTCAACGAGCCAACTGCATCATAAAAGAAAAGGCCTTAGGAATTGACAGATACTATGGGAGGTGACTGGAAGTTTGAAGATAAACACACAATCTTCAAAACACCAACGCAGCAAAACCAGTCCTTCTGACTCAGTGCTTGTACTTATTCATTTTTTTTCTCCCCCTCTTGCTTCCTCATCTCAATCTGTCAGAAAGGCCTTGTTTCTGGTTAACTGACTTGCAGCCACACCTGGTAACTCGCTCCTGTTGTCAGCATTCCTTCCCTGAGAAATCGTCATGCCAAACCACCCTACCCTGGAGCACGGCCAAGACAAGAGAGAGAAAGAGAGAGAGAGAGAGAGAGACAGAGAGAAAGAGAGCGGGAGTGAGACGAGAGGGAGAGAGAAACTCGCTGCTTGGCTGGCCAATTGCCGCGGAGATCGGAGGAAACGCAGCCAATCAGGAGTAGGGTCACTCGTTTGACGAGTTTGCGATGAAAGAAAGAAACCGAGCCAGAGTGAGACGGGAGAGGGAAACAGAGAAAGACTAAACATGTCTTCTCCAAGGAATGAGCGCCAGACCGCTCCAAATGTAGCCCTGTAGAGCGCGCAAGAAGAAAAGTGTGACACAGAAATCGTTGACAGTTTATTGCCTTCATGGCTGACCTGCACATGCCCGTTTTGCCAGGGACAGGGGGGCAAGTTTCCGTTTGTCAGTCAAACCGCTGGGCCCCCGTCTGTCTTTGCAGGAAGATTAGATGCAATACAATCTGAATACGAACGTGCTGAACTCGATCCGTGATCGCTGCTCGCAAACATGACTGTCCTCTGGTTCCTATTAAAGCTCATTGCTTCCATATTTCTGCTTCAGACAGAAATAAAGATTCCAAACCTCCAGCGATTGAGTCACAACTCACTGGAATCAAAGGAGGAAGGCTTTAGTTTGATCCTCTCCCCCCCCCAAAAAAAGAAAGAAGTAAAACATTCAGTGTCCTTTGACCAGGAAGTGCATGCAAATTAACCCCATGAGGAGGGTGTGTTTAGTATAAGCAAACACTAATTATGGTCTGGTCAGACAGTGGGGCAGTCTGGGGCTACTGAACCTCCAACACTGATCTACTGTAGTGTCAACAACACTGATTGAATCAGCTCACATGGTCCTAACAGGCCCCCTGTAACAGTTTATACATAGCTTGCCACCAGACTGAACCTCCAGTATCTGTGGATTTATCATAAACTATCACAAAGGAGCGTTTCACAGGCTCCACTCCTCCAGGATGGAGATAAAGGACAAAGAGATATGAGGAGAAGGGTAGCAACGAGGAAACCTTCCTCGAGCTTATCCTATCAGAGGCAGAGTTTCCCTTTTTCTATCCCTTCTTCCCTTCTTTAAGTTAAAACAGGAGTCAACAGACATAAGCCGGGCGAACATTACCTCACCCCCGTGTTTGATTTAGTGCAGATGTGAAGCGGAGCGAGGCGGGATCGTTTTTTAGGAACGTCAGAGAGGGCCCACGTTTAGGGCAGCCACTGTGTTTACATAGTTTTACCTCTGTCTCTCTCTCTCTCTCTCGTCCACAGTGCCTGCTCCGTACCCCCTCCACACTCTTTTGTCTGCCTCTCAAAGGGGGACTGTTTCACCTCTCCTCCATGGACTTTCACTGACCTGTTTTTCTTTCCCTTTTTATTACTCCACTCATTGCCCTTTTGTGGCATCACCCCCCACCCCCCCACCCACCCCTCAGCCCTATATGAGTAACATTTGCACTGCTCTGTCAGTCTAGCTGCAGAAGTCATTCCTCTCTGAAACCCGGGGAGTACGAGTCATTAAGACTCAAGTGGAAAATCAGACAAAGAATTATATATTTGTGTTGCAAACTGACACGATTTAACGAGCAGCTAATTAAAATAAATCAATAGCACTGCGGCATGCTCGCTCTCTGTCTGTCTCTCTTTTTCCTTGCTCTGATTTTCTGTCAGCACCAAAGAGGTGGAAGACTGCAGTGTGGAGTGCAATGCTATTCTAGTGGTGGTTTCATCCCTAAAATAAGGCTTCGAGTGCTGCCTGTGCATTATGATGAACAAGTGGCTGGTACATGATGAAGAAAGCTGCAACGATTGGTCGATTAATTGCTATGTCAGTCAAACATTTGCTGGTTCCAGCCTCTTAAATGTAAGGATATGCTGCTTTTCTTTGTTGTTTATGATAGCAAATGAAGAGTCTTTGGGTTTTGGACTGTTGGTTGGACTGAAGAAGAAGACCTCACCTTGGGGTCTGTAAAATCTCAATGATGAGCATTTTTCACGATTCTTAGACATATTATGGGCTGGATGATTAACTGAACTAATGAAAATAATCACAAGCTCCAGCCTTGATGATGATCTTACATCTTGTCTTACAGTCCGACAATTTGAATGACAGAAATATACAGTTACAATCCCAGAAGTACCTCTCTAAACTGCAACAGCAAGACAAACAACAAAAGAAACAAACATAGACATCTCTCTCTCTATTTACCCTTCCATCTAACACCTTCTCCCCTCTTCCCCCTGTCCAGTGAGGGCATGTCACCCCTGGGCCTTGCAGTCCAGCAGCCTGACCCCTACATGGCGGGCTGTGCGGCGGCCCCAGCTGCTGACTGTCCGTCAAACACCTCCAGAGCAGCGTTGGGCCAGGAAGACCACGCTTGTTGCCCCTTTGATCCGGCAAGCAGCAGCTGCTGCTCCACACAGCAGCACTTTGTTCCTCTGTCTCCTCACCACACTCTGTCCTACGGCACAAAAACACTGAATCCCGTGCAGAAGTGGAGGGAGAGGGAAAAAAAAAATGTGGGGGTTATGGAGGGGTGGGGGTTAAAAAAAACTTGCCCGTTTTTTCCTCCACTAAAACATCAACAAGCTCTGACAACGGCAGCGGGGGTTTTTCTTGGCCCCGACACAGCTCTCAGGCATCTCCTTCTTGACGCTTCACCCTCCCTTCTCTTTTAAGAGATATGATAGTTATTGTTCAAATCAGCCAGGGTGAATGGAATGGACCGAGGCCAAGCCTGCCCCAGGCGTCAACACACCTGTATGAAAGAGGCCTTATTGTAGCAACCCAGCATGGCTAACCTGGCCTAGCTCTACCTGTTTTCTGATGTGAGGAGGGAGGGTGGAATCATTTCTCTTTTCTCTTTCTTTCTTTCTCTTTCTGTCTCCCAGACAGTCCCTTAATATTTCCCCTTATTAACCTCCCTCTTCTCAGAGGCTGGCACCTCTGCCCTGGAATGTTTATACTAACGCTGTTATTTTTTTGAATATCACCACCAGACAGGGAGATTAAGGAAAGGGTTGATCTCCCTTGTTAGCGAGGCCCCTTTTCTTTTACTTTTTGCGCTCCCTCCCTTAAGACAACACCTTATTAACGTGCATAGGTGCACAACAAGGTATCGTCTGCTTGCCTAGAAGCTGAGGGACCAACAGCTGTGTTTTTCGTTGTTTGAAGAGCATCCGAAAACATCCAACGTATGTCAATATTAGCCCCCGTCAAAGGTTCCAGCACATAGAGCGTGACAGGGGTCGTCAGCGCTGGAAGGTAGCGTTCATTCCTCATAAGCCAGCGTCTCACCTTTTGGGTGGGTGAGGGCTTCCTGCTTTCATGCAGGGCCAGCAAGAAATAGAACAGAGACATGCTGGCAGGCTGGCACACACACACACAAAGAGGAGACAGGGGGTGAATAGAAAGAAAGAATAAATCCAGCACTATCATTACCCCGGCCTACCCATCAGCCCTCCTGAGATGAGTGGGTGTGCTTACAAGATCGCCCCATTTTCTCAGTTGTGAAGACTGCCACCCCTATTACCCAGATTTCTCTTCTTTTCCCACAATGCCAGGACTGTTGGGCTCCTTTGTATGTCTCTGTGGGGAGGGCAGGTATAATATCCGTTTCCATCCACTTCTCACTGCTATCAAACAAATGTGTGACTTTTTTAGCCCCTCTGTCTCCCTCCTGCACTATCTTTCCATCTCGATTTCTTTCACCCTCTCTTTGTCTCTCGCTCTATCGTCTTCTGCTCCCTTTCATTCGCAGCCCTTTTTTCCCCTCTCTGCCTGGTAATCGAGTGAGAGATTCCGCGACTCTGTGACTCCCCCCTTATTGTCAGATATCAAACAGGGCGGCTTTGTGGATTACCAGGGGAAGCTGATAATGACATGATAGAGGCGTGATATTTCAAACAAAATTGAGTGTCAATTGCCTGGATCGTCTAGGCAACACAAGTGTCGGCGTTGCAGCAGCCAGGAAGGAAATAAGGCCAATCTATTTCCTTTGCTTCATATCAAACGACTCCTCTTCTCCCTCCTTTATACGACTATAATGGGTTGGGCTCAAAGGGAAGAAGAGGGGGCCTGCCAAGAGGGGCTTCAACAGTTACGTCCTTACATGCTTGGGCACACTTGTAAGCATGCATGTGCTGTACATGTGCATGCACACACTTGCAGACATGAACTCTTGAATCTCAAATGTATTAGTCTGAAAGCAGAGCCAATGGGAGGCTGTGCAGGGAAGGTGCCCCCATTTTACCACCCCACCCCCAAACATATATTACCACGCACATGCACTTTTTTTCTCCTCACACTGCTGCACTATGAACCATGAATTTAGGGCAAAGCAGTTTGAGCAATTAAAAAGTGACACCTAAACCTCGTGGATTCACGGTTGGGATTCTCTAAGGCTGGGGTTTAGGTGCCATTGCACTTGAAGATCCAGACTACTGGGGAGTACAGGACTCAGTGTGTGTGTTTGGGTGAGGGATTCTCCCTCCCACAGGGATGTCATCATCTTCTCATCATTGTGTCTCTGGCGCGCGAGCTTGTGTTTCCACCAAGCACGTTTCCATGATGTGTCTCAGTAAGTGTGTTTGCGTCTAGTACATATTAGTGACCGCGAGAGTCATCGGTCAAATGTTGTCAGCTTGCCTCTGACTTCCCTATTGAATAATTAATCTGAGTTTCAATTGCACATAATCGCTTTGACATACATAAGCGAGAACACACAAACACACATGTGCAGGCGCGGTTCAGAAGTAGAGTTTAGGGCTAAAAAGCCCAGCAGCAGGCTAGTGATATAAATAGCTGTTGTTTGTGGAAGGGGGACTGCTGGCAGAAGCAGCACTGACACTGTGGAGGGGACCACAGGGACTCTGATGTGCCTGGTGGCCTGAAGCAAAGCCCTCTGCCTCTCAGATCAGCTCGACCACTGACTGTGTGCAGCTCTGACTGGCCTCCTTCATATGTGACAGCCTGAAACAAATATAACAATCTCTGTGCTGCACGAAAACACATTCAATTCAGCCTAAACTGAGGAATATTGTCCTTGAATCCGAGTCTGTGAACTGTCACGAGTGATTCTTCCTATAAAGGGTCTAGATAACCCCATTCTTTGCCATACATGTCATGTGTTCTGTTTGTTTTATTTGTCTGTGTTTATGTTTGTTTGTGTGTTGTTCGTTTCTGATGATTATAAACACAGATTATTAGATTTTAAAACGTAATATCATTTGGACTGTTTGCATTTATACAACAACATCAGACACTGTTTCTGCGATTGTTAATGTTTTTCTGTGCTTGTCCCTAAAAATAAACAAATAATAATCAGAAAAATAATGCTCAAAATGTTTGATTTTGTAGGATACAACATCCCTAACCAGAAATAACTGCAGTTATTTCAGAAAAAGTGTAACTTCTTATCAAATGGCAAGGAATACCATTTTGAAGACTTGCTATTTCTTCACCTCATACTCGTGAGAAACCTGAACAAAGTCTCCCATACTGTATAACAAGAAGATGATAAAGCAGATATGTCCTAGGGGGGCTACAGTACAGGCAGACGCCCGCCACCCCCACTAGGGAAAACACATTCCAGCCGCCCTCCCCTCCTCGTCGCACATGCTCACAGAGTCTCCCAATTGAAACATCATTGTCGGTAATGGGAGGGATAAATATTCATAAGGCTGGGAAGACAGAAACCCTAGATTAGGGTAATATACTCCTCATTGTTCTCCCCCTTCCCTTCTCCTTCCCTTCCTCTGTATCTCTGCATCTTGTTATGCACGTAATAGCGTTAGCTAATAGTGGCTAATTCCTTCAGCTACCTCTGATAACTTCATCAAAGTGCATGCACACATGTGACTGTGGCTGCGAGCTGCAGCGTTTATTTCTCACCTTTCCCAAATTGCAAATCACCGGGTTTGATATCTCCAAGATTTTGGGCCACGTTCCAATTAAGATTGGATTGTTTTTGTGGAGAGGCCCTCCCTCCCTCCTTTCTCTCCCTCCCTCCCCTTTTCTGCTTGGCACTGACTCCACTGATATCTCATCCATAACAGGCCTGAACTGGGGCAGAGCGTGGCTTAAACAAACAAAAGCCTATATTGATTTATAGGGTCTTCCATGATGGGCTTATTGGCCTGCACCTCAAAGCCACAGAGGGCACCGGGCCATGAATCACAGCTCCACAAAAAATACACACACACAACAGGTAAGAATAATACTTTGGAGCATTGTTGAGGATGTGATTACAACCGCCTCTCATCTTCATATCAAAAGCACTTTCATTGTGTCTTAAAGGAAGGGGGGAGGGAGGTCAACAGAGGTGACACGGTGCACTTATTTACATGAAGTTGCTGTAGATGCCAACACAGGAATAGAGGGAATGTAAAGTGTGAAAGAGGGAGGTGAAGAGAAACAGAGAGAAAGAGTGAGAGAACGAGCATGCCTGGACAGAGAGAAAATACCTTGTGGAAGTTCACAGAGTTTAAAGAGCTCAGCCAAAGAAGGAGCTCCTGTCCTCTCTGGCTCCAACAGACAGAAAGACACACACACACACACACACACACACCCTCAAGGCCATTCTGCTACACCTGGTCACCTTTATCCTTTTTAGTCCCCCATGCCCTCACCCCTCATTCCATACACCATCCACCTAAACACAACATTCAGCAGCCCGAAACACACATCAGCACCGAGATACGCGCAGCAGCAGCACCCTGTGGCTAACACACAGCTCCTCTGGCTATCTCCCTCAGCAGATAAAACTAATTATTCCAAATCTACTCTGTCAGGTTGTCTGATCCTCTGGGGGCCTCAGTTTAAATCTCTCTCTGTGTGTCTCGCTGCCTCTCTCTCGGTCATAAGCCACAAAAAGACCAAGAAATGCTCTGCCAGCTGACCTCCAGAGTAAAAACATAAACAGAGTGACTGGCCATAAAGACACATATAGCCCCATAGCAGCTGAAGCACATGCAAAAACAGACTGAGCTTGAGTGTGATTTTTCTCTAAATGCATGACTACGACGCCAATCAAATCTACTACAAAAAGCAGCGATCAAGCCCTGGCACTCTGAACAACTTTGAAAAATCACAAAAAATGCATGACATCATCGAGCATACAATCCAAAGGACTTATGCACCTATTCAGACGCCTAGTCCCTCTGTTGGCACTTGCCGTTGGCACCCGTGTTAGGCTTTGGAGCTAAATAACAGGCCAACATCCCAGGCTTTCCAGCTGCACGCCCTGAAAGCCCATGGAGAAAGCATTCGTCCCAATGAGCTCTAAAGGCAAATGGAAGCTCATAAACAGAGACTTGACTGTATAGACTTTGCATTTTATCTTTCAGCAGTTTCCCCTTTTATGAGCCGGGGACCCTTATAACAGGGGGAGGAAGGGAGGGATGAGCACGATGGGAGGATGGCGGGGAGAGGATGACAGTAAGGATGTTAAAGGAGGAAGATGATGGCAGAAAGAGCAGAAGAATAAGAATGAGGTACAGGTTTGCCAGGATGAGACAGAGAGGAGAACCGGGGTCACAAATCTTGCTGCTATTCTAGTACGTGACATCTCCGCTCGTTTGCGGCTGCTCATTAACAAACAATACTGCTGTGAAATTGGTTTAATGACAAAGTAATAAAATTGCTATTCTGCTCACAGATGGCCTCAGGCACAGGGAGATTCTGGCAGGCTTACTGTGGCTGCCCGTGTGCATTAAGCTGCTTGTTCATGAAAACAGCATCCTACACTTTCTTTCTCACTATCACCAACCTCTTTTTTCTTTTTAAGTTCTTTCTCTTCCCGCAAATGAAATAAATTAACCTACTTTCCTCCCTTGTATTCTCCTTGAATTCTCCCTCTCCCACACTCTCACCCTCCTGCTCTCCCCTCTCTCTCTCTCTCTCTATTTCGTGCATTGTCTATCTCTCTCCGGTTCTCACCCCTAGTACAGAAATTACCATCTTAAAATAAAAAAAAAAAGAGGAGGCTCGCCCACGCAAACGCAGCTCGACTTCATTTCAAACGCGGAGCCCTTGTTATTAAACGACCCACCAATAAAACCAAGCCGTTGAGGAATAAAAGAGCCAAAAGGAGCAGAGAAGTACAAAGACCTCCCTCCTCCCATCTCTCTCCATCTCTCTCTAATGCCTTCTCTGTAATGCCTCTTTCAGCTCTTTGCCTCTCTATCTTGCCTCGTCTGGCTTCGTTTCTCCTTGCATGCCGTCTTTGCTGGGAGAATTCCACAGCCTTGGAGAGTCTTGAGCTTGTAATGGGGAAAACAAGTAAAAAAGCGTTCATTTTTGTGCATGATCGCCCGACACTGCCAATCTTATTAAAGCACCACCTGTTTTTCATAACTCCAGACTCACACAGAGGTGGGCACTGGGCTGCTCCATGGCCACGGTGGGTGTCCATGCCATGCTATGACCCAATGTGCCCCCAGTGCCTGATAAACTGGGAGTGGGCCCTGTTAATCACACTGAGCGTTTCGACAGCGGCATGTGCTCATGTACTCACACATAAACACAGTGGCGCACATTAGCATCAGCTATTCAAGACTCCCATGGCTTACCCTGTGAGTACAGCGTGTGTCTAGATTGCACTGCGAACAGATATTTGGAGCTGTAACAACTGCGGCCGAAATGAAAAACAAAATGAAACCTGCTGCAACAGGGAGTCTGTTCTGTTTTACTCTGCCAATAATGAAAATATGTTTTTCCAAATGTGTTTCTCCCTCCAAAACAGATAAAATGGGATTATTATTACAGCATCAAGAAAGCAGCCAGATCAAATGAACTTAGCGGGTAGGGGGTGTTGGTAGGGGGGCTGGCACTTGGGATCTGACAACAGAGTCAATTCTGCTAATTAACTGCCAATTAGCGGTCCCTAAATGAGAGGGATCATGATGCCTGTGTTGGCAGCGCCTCTCTCAGTCAGACTCACATAAACACTCATACTCGCACAAGAGGGATACACACACAAACAGACACACGGCCGCAACCTCTCCACACTCCAGCTGTATATTTAGAAAGCCAAGGGCATAAGATGGCCACTGCCGGGAGTCCCTGGTTGCAGCCAAAAAAAGGCCTGACATTTCCATCTGGGTCAAAGTTAGATAGATAACCAGCAACTTCAGTCAACTAGCCCACCAATGTGGCAGGAATGAAGAGACAGAAAACTAAAGAGTAGGCTGCGATACGGAGAAGAGTAAAGAGAGGGGGAAAAGGACCTCAAAAGCCTCTATGTGAGATTTAAATACTTACAAAGATTGTGGAAAAAACAGGCGGCTGGGCTAGATTCATAGCTTTATGTTACATTTGGAAAATATTAGTTATTATTTTGCATTTCATAATGGGCTCGCTCGCCAAACCAGAGGATCGTAAAAATTCATAAAAAAATCATAAAAGCCAGTGTTCCTAAGTGTCTCATTGGACTGGGGAAGGGGGGTGGAAAATGCTCCGCTAAGTGGAGGAACAAATTTGGCGCCGGTTCTTCTCTTTTCTTGTTCTCAGATACTACAAATAAATGTGCCTGACCGGTAATAACAGTTTGCATGTGAACCTGCTGTACAGCTTCTATGTGGTAAACTCGGAGCAGTCTGGAGGGAACCATGGCGGGTTGGGGGAGGGGGGAGGCTGAGAAAGAGAGAGGAAAATGAAGATCTGAGTGGAAATGAGGGACATGCTGTGAAGGGAGCTACAGAGGAGCCAGTTTAGAGGTACCTAAACTAAGTTAATCTGCATGCTGTGCTACCGCAAGACGCAATCTGGGATTCTACGTAGATAGGCAAAAGTTGGGAAGGCGTACGGCTTTTGAAAAGTACCCTAGTTTCCTTTCAACTGCTCTTTTTCGCTCTTTTTTATTTATTCCACCTGCACACCTGTCTTACACATCCATTTACTGAATGCCGTTTTGGTAGTCTCATTTATAAGCTTATCAGAAAAATGAAATGAAATATCTAAATCTCAATGTAAACACGCTGAGTGGTATTATACATTGGAGTTTGTCCTCCTGTGATTCTCAAGAAAGGAAAACAATCACAGAGATTGAGCCTATTTCATCTCCTCAGTGGGCACAGGCTGCTTGGCGCCGCCGTCTGGTGGATATCCTTCTCTTATCATGTGACCTGTGCTCCAACAGGGGGCAAAGGTTGGCTGTGATCCGCCCCTGTGTCTTAATAACTCACTCATTGTATTCCTTTCTGCCGCTAATTAGAGCCTCTCCCGTGTGTGTGTGTGTGTGTATGTGTCTATGCATGTATTCCCCCCTGGGCTGTAGAGAGGAGGCAGAGATGTAAAAATAGAGTGTGGCTCGGTGCCCTCTTTATTGTTATTAGTGCTCCAGTGGCACAGCAGTCAGTCATCATAGATGCCAAGAACTGACATATTCGCTCTCTGACTGGCTCTGCCTCTCTCCTCTCTCTCCCTCTGCCATGGAAATGACCAACTGGCTGCCTGTGAGATGAGGGAATAATGAGGGGACGATTTCCTTCCTTTTTTTAGATGCCGTTTCTCTCAGTCATCTGTCATCGGCGTCATCTCTCAGGCCCATGTAATAATCCCGTGCGCTATGTGTGTCGTGTGTGTGCGCGCGCGTGCATTGCCGCAGTGGTAAATGACGGCAGGATAGTTGGTGTGTGTGTTTATGGCAGTGAGTGAGAGCACATCGTGCTGGGTCTGACGCTGAGACATGAAAGGATTCGGTCAGGCCCCATTTAGCCCAGACTGATAGCAGGACACCAGGAGCTGCTGAGGCAGGCAAATACGCCGCTAGATACTGTAAACTGTAAACGCTTCTGCAGCGCGTAGACACCTGAGTCTGCCATTTCACCTACTTCATTATCCCAGAATGCCGCGTGTGACACGGCCCTCACCTTTTCCTGCAATCTTAAACAAATGCAATTACATGTCAGACCACTCCCCGATTCTGTTAGCATGACGCCAGTTGTCTCAAAACGTAAGCAGAGCAAACACACTACCTAATGGTCAACTAATGGTGTCCTGACACTGTACACACTGAGAGAGTGTAGTTGACCATTAGTAATAATGTGCATATCGTGCACGTACACACATTTGTGCACAGAGGATACTATTAGCTGGATAATCAAGTCCTCCTCCTCATCTGCGCAGAGAGATTGTGGACTTTAACCTTTTCCTTTGTTCCTTATTAACATCACACAGCTAATGGGGTGTGGGCTACAAACAGGTGAGGCTGCCAGCTAATGATATAGACCTCGATATAGAACCAGCTGGAGTGTCTCCTGAGGTACAAACACAAAAGGTTTACGGTTGGAAGTGGTCTACTATGGGTTTACAGGTGAGCCGCAGGTAAAGGGAGGTGTCAGTTGGAGGGTATGCTTTGGGGAGATTCGATGGGGCAAGTTGGGAGAGAGCGAGATGCACTGTCTATTGACTATCACACAGAGCACCCTTGTGCCCTCGCTGGGCTGCGATTGTGCCGGCGGACAAAGCCCTGATTCAGCACATCCTTTCCCCGAGGGAGAGCTCTGGAAACCGAAGACGGAGGCCATCCCCTCCCTTTCCTCCCCCCTCTCTCATCCTCTGCTCCTGTCTCTCCCTCCCTCTGTCTCTATCTCCCTCTCCCTCTCTTTGGCCAGTAACATGGCAGCGGCCATGCATCAAAGGGAACTACAGAACAATGCAAGGGGCCAGCCAGGAATTTGAAGAGCTTTTTTTTTTTTTTAAACAGGAATTTCATATGGTGGAGTTCTGTCATATCCTGGGTGGACCATGTCAGCAGAAACTGAACAGAAAAATTAACTCTAACTTACTGTCCTGCCTGGTTAAGCGTTACACGGGCAAAGAAAACTTCTGCATCCTCGCTCTTTCTCATCTCTCCCTCCAATAACGTGGCAGCATCCGCCAGGCGAGTTCACAACACCCAGAATGTACCAGAGATAGACCAGTCTAAGCCTCTCTAATGACTTTATTTGTGAAAATTGATTCCTGGTGTGTTTTTGTTAACACGGCTGCTGTAACATTAATACACAGCTCCATGACCACCTATGTGTATGTGTGCGTGCAGAAATAAGGTTCATGAGGATGTTACCCAGCACGAGATTCTTTCAGCCCTCTTTATAAATGGATCTGAGGCATTTCAGCGCCAGGCTTGGATTTCATGGCCTCTGAGAAGGCAGCAGCTCTTCCTATATCTATCTCTGTCTCTGTCTATTTCTCTCGCTCTCCCTCCTCGCAGGTTTGCAGACTATTTCTGCATTAATCACCATGACACAGGCAAGGCAACTCAATTTTCTGCTCCTGTAGGTAAGGTGCGTGGCGTCCCGAAACGGTGGCACGAGGCATGAAACAGGCAAGCGGGGGCTAATCTTTGGTTACTGGTGTAATTGAAATGCTATCCACACTGTAGGGTGCATTAAAGTCTGATAACAGCGGTTCCTGTGGCCAATTTAAGTAGCTTGACTTCCTTTGGCTGGAAGGGAATAAAGAAAAGGGTGTGAGAGAGTGAGAGAGACAGAAAGAGAGAGAGAGTGAGAGAGAGAGAGAGAGAGAGAGAGAGAGTATGTCAGGAAGGAGGGGGGAGGGCGAGGGCGAGGGAGGGGGCTGATAGATAAGGCCGACAAACCAGGCTAATTCTCCAGGCATGTTTCTCATTGTGATCCAGAAAAAATGAGAAAAAAAATGTATCACAGAACCAAAAAATCAATTGACCCTCGGGTGGCTTGTCAGGCTGCGAGCCTGATAAACCTAAAAGCTTCGTTAATGTCGGCCTGCCTGTACCCAACAGATAGAGCACTTTGTAAATGAACCTGCTTTGATAAATATATTAAGGAAAGCTGTGAATAAAAGGCACAGACTTGTCATTTGTAAATAGAACCCCCGCTACATGGAATTAGAATGATAAAATGGGGTTCCATATAATTAAGTTTGTGTAAGACCTGAAATCCGTGCAAATACCTTGCCGGAAATTTGAAAGGAAGCTGTCAGTTCAATTAATCTGAACATCACCCTGAGAATGTACTGAACAAAATTAAGCTGCAGATAAAACCTGGGCTAGTATTTTGATAAGTAATTCCTGTATCATTTCTTTGCTTCTGTGATCATTTTATTTAATCCACCACCCCCAGTTATGTGCTAAGCCATCTACAAAGGCCCTGCTGGCCAGGCCACCAAAACCTTAATCCACCATATAGCTTGTGTAAAAAACGGGGAGGGGGTGGAAGGCAGTTTTGCCTTTTGTGGGGGCACCAGTGCCGGTGCTAGGTATGGTTTTGGATGAAGGGGTGGGGTGGGTACGGGGGTAGCTTATGATCTCTGCCTTTCACCCTTAAATATATCCAACTGAATACATATCAAACCACAAAGACCACTGACTTAGCCGCAGAACACTTCGCCGATAACACCGGAACATCCTGGTAGCTTACATATAATAATGTTACAAAGGTTGTCAGTGTGTGTGTCTACGCGTGCTTCCCCTGTGTGTCTATGTGCGACGGGAAGGGCTGTACATAAACGGTTTTCACACTTGCCGGGGTGAGGGGAGGCGAAGGCTTTTGAGAATGAAAAGCAGAGCGATGCTGGTGGTGGAGATAGGGCATGCGGAAATCTTGACTCACCAGTTGTTTACTTGTAAGATGGTGAGGCCTGTGTCTTGGGCTAGCTGCTTCTTCTGCTCTTCAGATGGGTATGGGTGCTGCGGGAGCAAACGGAGAGAGAAACACACACACATGAGCTCTTTTGACATACAGATTAACATAAATATTCACACGTGTACAGTAACCGCTTGTTTCGGAAAAACAAGATGCTCCGAGTCAAGTTGCTTATGACTGTATGTATTCAATATGTTCCCTTGTTTGTTGTATTGTGTAACTTAAGACTGCACCTTGTCGTGACCTCCAACCAACCCTACCCCTCCCCACCCCGTTGCACAGTATAGACATTCAGAGCATACACGTGTCCACCCACACATCAACGCACACACGCACACACACACACAAGTCAGTCCTTAACCTGTCAGAGCTGGCCGAACAAGTTTGTCAAAACTGTCAACCGTGATAACCCCCTTCTCTATCCACACCACGCCCACACACCAACTACATATAGTGTACGCACCAAACATATGCACCACATACAGAAAAAAAAACACACTTACGAGCACGCACACAGGCACACACTGAGGCCTAGCGCAGATACTGCGGTGTCTGAGAATCCCTTCATAATACCAAGCAACAGAATGAGTGGGTGCAGATTTGTATACAGAATACATTTATCTTTCCTTGAATGTCTGACATGTATCCTGGTGGTGGCTCTTTCATAGAGAGCGGCTGAATGCAGACTAACGCTGAAAGAACAGAATGCTGTGAAATCTCCTCCGCAGCCTCGCCAAGATTTTTACCTGAAAATGTAATTCTGCGACCAGGGCTGCAATGATGCTATTTGTGTCAGGTCCAATCTAGAGAACATGGGCTGATATAAATGGCAGACCTTGGGCTGCCGTGCTCCCCCTGGGCCTGCTATGAAGCATGACAAAACAACAGTGATCGCTGGTGACAGATGTCTTTAAGGGCCAGATTAGGAGTCGGGGCGCACGCAAACGAAACAAATGAGACACTATGCGTTTCATTCAGCCAATGTAGACCGAGAGCATGCGCGCACACGTTTACGCGCACACAAGCATGTGCAAAAAGAAAATGCACACAGACACAAGCAAATATTCTGAGACATGACACCTGCAAATGACAAGAAGTGACACTTAAATCCTCCTCTATTTTCGGGCGGGTTTTAAGCTCCATTAACGCACATCCTTCCCCCTCAAGGAAAATCACCTTTAGCCTCATGACTTTTTTTCAGCTCGTTTCCTCCACCACACTCATTGAGAAAGCAAGTTTCGTAATATCTGCTGGCTTGTGTTAATTGAATTCAGTTTTAACATGAAATGATAACAGTTGCACAAGAACTATTTTCTCATTTACTGCTGAAATAATTGATGTAAGTGAGGTTTCATATCAGCGGAGAGGAGGATTTCTCCGTTCTGCTAGTGCTGCCTGTCTAAATGTGGTCTATTTTAATTAAAGGAGAGATGAAAAAAATGGATCGAGGAATGTGCTCAATTAATAACAAACAAGGCTGAGATTGGACAAATAATGAGTCCCGGCTGCAGAGAGGGATTAATCTGATTTGTACTTGTGTACGTAGTTCCTTTTAATATGCTAAAATCATTAACAAAGGAAAGATGATAATGCTTGCATAGAAATACATTTTTTGATTGCCAGGTGCTGACATTTCCTTGGCTGGGGAAGACGGAGCAATTTCTCTTGGTTACTGTGTGTGTGTGTGCATGCCACTCAGTGTGTATGTGTGCACAACGTCCAAAGAGCAGATATACATATCTATATCTCTGTGTGTGTGTGTGTGTGTGTGTGTGTGTGTGTGTGTGTGTGTGTGTGTGTGTTTGTGTGTGTTCCTTCTGTACAACAACATGTAATAAGAGCACAGCCTCTCTTTCCCTCCCCCTTACACTTCTGGGCTTTCTCTGCGTTTTCACATTAGCGATGACCTCGGTCACCATCAAAACACGCTTGCAAATATAACACAACACACACTCCCTCCCACTCTTCTGCATGCACACACACTACACAAACATATACACACACATGCGCGGACGCATACACAAATTGAGACGGAGCTAAAGATGATGTGGTATGGAGGTGTGGGGAGAAGAGCAGCCTAAATTGGAAATGGGAGTGGGTCATCTACATTGTATTAAGGCTTCCTCAGCCTCTCAGGCCCAGACCCGGTCATCAATTGCCTACTGTCAGCCAGAGCGCGCTTTAGCTCGGTGATAAATACGCCGGCCAGCGGCGTAGCTCGTCCAGCAGCCACCGCGTAATGAATGGTTTGAACAAACAAGAAAGATGTCTCATCAAGGAGAGTGGGGACGTTAAAGCCCCCCTCGCACACAAAACTCCTGAGTAAGGAGATTTACTCTGACCACATAGACACGACACTAAAAAAAAATCCTATTTCGTTCAGCTCATACCCCTCCTGGCCCGTGCTCATTCCCCCACTCCTTGCCTTCCTGTGTCGGACTAGATCACCTCCCCTGCAACCCAAAGACACTTGCTTGTGCACTTGCACACACACACACACACAGAAGAAAATGTCCAAATACACACGCAATATGCCTATACAACCTTTCCTCATCCTCCCTTCATCTGTCCTCAACTCTCTCTCTCCGCCTTTCTTGCTGCCCCCCTTCCCCGACACACACACGTACTTTTTATGGCTGCGACTGCAGGCCACCCACACTTTACGCTGTGGCAGCTTTGCTTAAAGCATGGTGCTCTGAAATCTCAGCTACAGAAAATGGTGTGCGGTGGCAACGGTGACACACACACACATATGGACATGAGAAGTAAGCCGCCATGGTGGGCCCAGTGGTTACAAGGCTGCAGCAGCCGTGAAATTGGAGAACGGCTGTTTAGACCTCTGAGTAACCCCTTAATGTTAATTGCCTTTGTAAAAAAATATGTTAGTAAATCACCCAATGTAGGCAAAAAAAAAAAATCTGATATTAAAAGAGTAAACGTGAGGCGGATCTGTGATTGATGAACCAAACACACAAAGTCAGAGTGCTGAATCTGTTCTAATGTGTTTCTTCCTGGAGATGTCCTTCTCTTGCCTCAGGAGACCGCATGACATGGTTATTTAATGGATGAAACACAAACACAGAGCAAGATCAAAGATGGTATTGATAATCTCCACACTAGCTTTGGATTCACTCAATATGTTCAATTACAAACACCAAGGCCAATATCCTTAAAAGAGGATTGACCACAAAATGTAAAACAGCCCGTCTATAAATAAGCCAGAAATGAGCAGCTTCAATTTGTTGTCAGGGCAGCACCGGTCTGCGATCGAAACGGCTCTGTTAATTATGCTAAAGCTCGTTAATGTGCACAAGCATGCACTATCCTGACGTTGTCCAAAATGTGACCCGAAACATCAACATAAACACATAAACACAAACCTAGGCGCAGGTGGATCACATTCTGCCAGTCATTGAGAATTGAGCTGTGTGCGCGTGCGTGTGTGTGTGTGTGTCTGTGTTTGTGTGTGTGAGATCGACTGCTAGCTAAATTACAGGGTGTGATGTGCTCTGTGCTCTCTGATAGTGCTGTATGTAATGGCCCCTGTGGTTGCTGAACATTACAAGCCGTGGTAGCTCCATCATCCGCTGTGTTCGGTCCTCAAACTCCCCCTGAGCCCAGCTTGCCGTTCCACCATATACAATAACCACATCTACTGCTGGACCACCACACCTTTCGCCCACGCCGCCTCCTATCTACTCCTTCAACATCCAGCTCGCTTCGCTATATATCACATTCATACTCTCCTGACACCTATTTGCTGCCGTCGTCAAATCCCACAGCCCGATCATTATCCCGGCCGCTCCATTCAACCCCCACCCCGCTTTTCCCGCTCCTGCTCCTTCCCCTTCCTCCACCCTCAGAACCTGCAGCCCCTCGCCTGAGAAGCTGGTGGACCCCATTGATGAATGACATCATCAGTGTGTGACATGAGTTATAGAGTGAGGTCACGAGGTTGCAGTGGCTTGCAAACCTATTCCATGCTAATGATTCCCAGGAAATCACAGGCCATTGGCTGTTTACCCCAGTGCCATGGCAACACAAAGGAGTTGCTGATGATGATTGGTGTGCATTAGCCACAGCTACTTGGATAGGCTTATTAGATAATCCCCATATATATTTTTAATTCTGTAAAATTGGAGTAAATAAAAACAGACATAAATCTATATAATAACGTTTCATGACAATGCTTTTGTGTGTTGGTGCTTTTGATGGGCTTTATAGTGAGTTTGTGTGTAGTTTTACAGCAATATTGTATCCCGCTGATTCCTTTCATATATGCCTTCTTTGCATTGATTGGAATCTTATTTGTTTTTAATCAAAGTGACTGGAGGATGATAATAATATTCACTGTCAGAAATAAGCGCAATCAAATATAGGGATGACATTTTAATATGGATTCATGCATTGAGTTCGGGTAAGATTGGCACATTTTAAATATCAAGTTGCTGTTGTTAATAATGCTACAATTGGCTTCTTTGACAAATGACAATGAGATTGAATGCATATCGGCATTACTGGGAGATCAAACAGATATGACAAATAAACCCAGTTGGAGTTTTTCAATCCATCACAAGTGTTTACTATGCACAGAGCAATATCTGGCTTTTTAGCGGCAGTTTTCTGACAGACTTTGTGGCTCAAATTGAAGGATATAGTTAATTGCTTCTGTCTGTAAACATCAAATAGATTGACAATTAAAAAAAAAAGAACACCGTCATATTTCTGTGACAGTAAAAAGAATCGATTTTTTCAAACGTATCAGTAAAAAACTACAAAGAATTATTTGTAGCAAATTAAAATAATGATGAGTTTCAAAGATCAATTTGATTTATTTCATCAATTATGAATTAATGTCTGGCTTATTCTCAAAGCCCAAACTAAGGTTTGCAAACGGAGTAAACTGCTTGAGTTGAAGTTCTTTTGAACAGTTTGCGTAAACTAAAGTCGCATTAAAACCATCTCCATTTTTATCTCTGTGCTCAACTTCTCTATCTCCATTGCTCACTCTTTCTCTCCCTCCCTCCCGCTCACTCCCTCTCTTTGTGTGTTTTGGGGCGGTTGGATGTGGGAGGGAGTTTTGGGTGTTTGTTTTATTTTACTGGGAACTACACTGCTTCCTGACAACAGTCTGAAAACAGGCAAGAATGCCACATGACTCAATGATCCAACCCTGCTGCTCTTCCTTTCTTTCTCTCTCTCTCTCTTTCTCTCTGCACACACACACACACACACACACACACGGTTACAGCCCACTTATAAACAGAACTCACATGATGCCAACCTACAAACCGCACGCACTGCATGCCAACCTCTGATAACAGCAAATGAAAGTACATCCATATCTACACCTCACACGATCTGCATTCAGAACATACCACTACACTTCTGTCTCTCACACCAGACTCCGGAGCTTCCACAATAAGTATAAGGGCTCTCAGCGGATTGCCCTCTGACAGTAAAACGGTGATGATTGCAAATACAAGGCACACTGGCGAGGCCCGCGGCATCTATTATAGAGCAAAAGGGCCCCCAGTCTGTCTGTCTGCCTCTCTGACTGGCTGGCTGGCTGGTTGGTTGGCAGTGCATCAGTACTACTACTGCTGTTGCTGCCATGGCCCGCCACAACAATCGCTGGCTGGGCTCCTGAAGCCAGCTCCTGGCCCTCAGCCAGCAGCCTGTTTGCTCTACACCATTAATTTATGTTCACTGGAGATGGTGCAAGGTTGTAGAGAAGCTCTACGGCATAACTGCGCTGCTCGCCTGCCAAGCTACAGTAACAGCGAAGTGGGTGAGGGGAGTCGGAAGGAGCGAGGAATGAATGGAGGGAGAGGGTGAGGAAGGAGCCCTGGAGGATATGCAAGATATAGGCATCTGATTGTACCAAGCTCCATGAGGCTAAATAGCAATCACTCCCACACAATCCCAATGCACCTCCAGACTTAACGGATCGAGTGGAGAAGAGAGAGAGCTGTTTTTCTAAATGCTATCATGCATAATGATAATAAGGTATCACTTTTATCCAATAAGGAAAATAAAACTGGGGGGGGAAAAAACATTTATTATCTGCGCAGAAATCCGCAAAATACTCCCGAACAGGGATCAACTAAGCTCATCCCATAGATCTATTGGAGTTTGCCAACAGTTATATACACAAACTGTGTGTGTGCTGTGGACCTGATCTCGTTTGTGGCCTGCAGCTATAGAGATGTGCCTATTTAATCGTCAGATCGAGTTCATGGCTTCTTTTTCCACCACACGGCTGCCCCTCTGCTTTCAAGAGAAGGAATACGATCCCTCCATCTTTACAGTGGGGGCCTGGTCTCCTCTCAGTCTCTCCCTCTCTCTCTCTCATTTCCGTCGATCTCTCCTTCTCCTGCCGTACTCCATAGGCCCCAGCAGCTATCCCTTTCCTCGCTACATGCTAACCCGCCTGGCCTCGTCTTGTATCCTCTTCACTCCACCTCTTCTCCTCTCCTCTCCTCTCCTCTCCTCTCATCTCATCTCGTCTCGTCCCCCCTCTTTCAAAGTTTCCGCTCAAGCTTTAAGCCAGGTCCTAGAGGGCAGGAATTTGGCCTGGTTTTTCAGACCAGTCTGTTGGCTTTGTTGTGGTAACTGCCTGCTCAGGGGCACCCAGCTCTGTTCTGCTCCGCTCTCCAGCCCGCCTGATGTCAACACACAGCCACGCTCGCTACTTGCTCTCAAGAATCTTTAAAACATCTCGTTGCAACGGCTACAGCTGAGCCAAAGCATCATCCTCTTACATTGCTTGGATATATTTTTTTTTTTAGAATTCTCTAAAAGTGAATCTCCCGTCTCTTCTCTATGATGTTGCTTGTTGGCACTGTGAGGTAATTGGTCTCCTTCCTTTGCGAGGGACTTTTAGGGCCTATAAGCAGATCATTAGAGACCTGGTGGGCCTGTCAAAGCAGAAGACCCACCCACTTTGCCTGCCTTGGACAACCTCACATCCACACCACTTGTCACTGTTGCCAGTCATAAAGTCATCGGGAGCACACGCTATGGCTAAAGTGTACTGAATGAGGCTAAGCCTCTGAATAAACATCACCACTGGTTTAATGACGTATGTACACATTGTAAAAAAGCAATGATTTTCTAAACTGACTTACTGAGAGACTTGTCCTAAGGAAACCTCTAGCATTGCTTTTGATCTTTTGTAGCTAATTATTTTACCCCTTGAAAACCTTTTTCAGATCCTACTATTTCCAATGAGGAAGAAAAAAATTATGTTTCACTGGCCGAAAGAAAAATTACAATAAATACCTCTTGATAAATGTTTTTCCTTAGGCTAATAATTAGGCATTTTCTGCATTAAATAGGTCTGGGTTATTAGACACTATTCAGGCTTGCTGCAGCTTACAGGCCACTTTAAAGAAATGTTGGGAAAGCACAGGGGGCCAGTGACAAGCACTTACAACCCAGAGCCTGTTGATAGAGTCTGTTGGGAAAAGGACTTAATATTAACATACAGGGTCTCTTTAAGTTTATCCTCTTTCTCTACTGTGTTCTTTAGGACTTTGTTTAACTTCCTAAGTCAAAGTAAAGTGGGGCTGATCTTCAATTGAAATAGAAACAGATTAATTTGTGGAGAGATGGACAGACTGAGGGAGAGAAAAGCGGGTGTGTTCGCTCTTCAAATAGAAGCTTCTGAGAGTTTCCACTTGACGGTTCTCCCTTTCATTGTGCATTAACTTAATGAGCATAAGTATTCAAATACACAACCAGGACCTCTTTTAGCTCTCTCCCTCTCTCTTTCTTGTCTCTCTCTCTGTCTCTTTAAGACTCCACATTCTCGAGAGAAAGGCCAGTACATTCTAATAGCGAGCCTCGGGACACGACAACAAGAGCACAACCACTTACAGAGGACAAACAAGAAACCCCCGGGGCCGGCTCTGGAATGTCAAGCCAATTTGGAAGATTTCATAGGACATTTGTAATGTCAATTTTTGTTTTCAGGTCAAAAATCAAAGGCAAACATGGTGGGTAACATTTGTCCATTACAGTGCAGGCAGGAACACCCCCTCCCCCGCCAAAAAACAGCTGCAGGGGACACTTCCTGTTTGCTAATGATGCTAAATGTGTTCAAGTCAACCATGTCAAATTTTCTCTCCCACTGAATGGACAGCTGGGGTGGAAAAGGGAGGTTTTCTCTTCTTTCCTCCACTGTCTCCATTTTCCTCCGGCCAGTGAGAGAAGCTCTTAGGCCCATGACAGACAGACACTTCAGATCATGTCCCTGTCAGTGAGACAGAGGAGCATAGCTGATGGTAACCATAGGTGCATTCATCTGAGATCACAAGTACTTCCATGGAACAAAGCCAGGCAAGCCCTGATCAGTCACCACCCCGTCCCTACCTGTTGTGTCTCTTCTCTCTTACTGAATACCGTTTTTGCCTTTCAGAAATGCACGTCGTCTGAGCTCTCCTTTCATCTGGGGGTGTATGAGTCAAGGAGATATCTCCTGTCATTGCTCAACACCCAGAGGCGGCTGGCTGCACGGTGCTGTGTGGACTGACAAATGCCCTCAGGACCTTCCACTTTCTTAATGTTCCTCAAAGCACAGTCGACATGTGATGGGAGTTAAAATGCCTTTGTGAAGTGCCGCCGAGAGAAGAGAAGAGAAGAGAAGAGAAGAGAAGAGAAGAGAAGAGAAGAGAAGAGAAGAGAAGAGAAGAGAAGAGAAGAGAAGGAGTGGTGAGGCTGGGATATAGCTTTTAGGCTTGGTTAATAGCAGCCAATCTTTAAGTGCATTCTTCCATCCTCTCCCTCTCTCTCCTTGTAGTGCTCTTAGGCTCAATCCTGCCCGGGGGCCGAGGTGACCTTTGACCTGGCTGGCCTGCCTAGCTACAGCCCTCTCGTTTGTTAGGGGCTTTATCCACTGACAAAGCAGGCAGGAAGTTGGCAGCCACCCAGCAGCCCCATGGGAGGATGACCATCAGCTAGCTCAGCTTACCGCTTATTACAGGATGGTGGGGAGCATGTGTGTGTCTGTGTGTGTGTGTGTGTGTGTCTGTCTGTCTGTGCGCTGCTGTGTGTGTGTTCGGCCTTGTGCTTGCATATACTGTATGCGTGCGCGCATGCCTGTTGGTAAATGTGCGTGTGCGACCGCGAGGCATGTTCGAGTGTAGCTGCATACTTGTGTTTGTGTGTAGAGGAGCGACAGAATCAGAAGTGCGGCTGACCTTTTTTTTTTTTTTTCGTGCCGGCAATTTTTTACTATGCTGGCTAATGACACGCAAAGAATAAGCCTGGAAGCTACAAACGTCCCTGTCTCCAAGCTAACCCGATCAGCTACGCATGTTAGCAACAATCAGGCAACCTTCCAGCCACTGGACTCAGGGGACCCCAGCACACTTCAGTCTCTCTCTCTTCTCTCTCTCTCCTCCTCCTCCTCCTCTCTGCAGCCTGTTCATCAGAGCGCTCAGAGCAGCTCACTAAAACATTATATCATAAGACACTCCAGTTTCACTCTCGCCACTCCATAAAAGTCAGGTAATTCATACTTCATTTATATACCTTCCCATTAATAAAGCTGATGAACTTTTACTCCTTAAATCTAATGGGCCATTTTGCCATGACTGCCAGCGCTTGCCGTTTTCTCCGTCTCTCTCTCTCCCGCCGTCTCTCTTCCCTTGGAGCGAGCTAATCCACAGTCACTCAGTCACCGCTCACGTACAGTGTTTTATGGGTGAAGAGAGAAAGAGAAGGATTTAGAGATTTTTGAGGCTTTTGACTGACCTCTGCCACAGACAAGCAGTGACACGTACCGTACGGTGATTTGTTGTTCTCTCCCTCTCCGCTTCCCTCTACCTCTCTCTATCTGGGTGCAACAGAGGGTCATTGACCTCCGGGCCTAAAGCAAGGCACGATGGCTCCCCGGCTCGGAGGCTGTTGACAAGCGTCTGTGTTCTTTTCAACAACTCGTTGAACCACCCCCCCACCCCTTCCCTTCTCAGGAATGTAACACAACCGCTCACTGAGGTAACTCAAGCCCCTCCCCTCTCCCATCCTTCATTTACAGAAAGAGAAAGAGAGAGAAAGAGAGTGAAAGCAAGACCAACTGGGGGTGCTGTCCCCCATCTACCCATCTAACTCTTGCTCCCTCTCTATTTTCTCTTCCTCTCTTTAGATTTGCTTCTAGCCCACTGCCTGCGGAATAATTAATGATGCAATTGAGCCTTGCAGAAGACTCTGACCAGCAGGGGCCGTTCCTGAATGCCTGTGTAGCCGTTTTATGGAAGACCGGAAAATAGAAAGAGAGAAAGACGCGGGGAGACAGATAGGCAGAGGAAGAGAGAGACATAAAACAGTCAGACAGTGAGAAAAAGAGATTGTTAATAGTCTGTTCCCCAACAAGCCTTAACTCAGTCTTCCTCTCTGTTTTCGGCCCCTCTAGTCTAATCCTCTCGCCCCATCCCCCTTCTCCTCTCCTCCATCCTGATGGCGGGATCGGGGGGCCTGACCTGTCTGGTGATTGATGGTAATGTCTCAGGAAGTCATTTTCCCCGACAGCACCCCGCCGCCTTTCACCAGGCCTGGTGCAGAGGTGAGCCCATCACATGGACGCTTTTAACTCTTTGCTCACTCTCCGCCCAGGTCTCTCTGACCCATCCATCTCATGCACCACCATCTCCTTCCCTATGCCAACCACCACCCTTCGAGCCCCCTACTTCTGACACCACGGCAGGGGACATGACAGAACAAGTCTGTCGGAAAAAAAGCACGTTGGCACAACAGAGAAAATAAGGGTATCTTGACCAAAAAATACAGCCCATCTTGAAGTGGATCTGCCAAGTGGCCCCTAATTCAGGTTGCTGGGGATGGATCCCCACGACTCCATTACTGTCAGCGCTTACCACCTCCATTATGGCAATTAGGACGTGGTTCCAACACTAGGAATGCTTTGCTATGCTCTGGAATTGCTAACATCTGCCGTGTCTCCGCTCCATGTGTCAGAGCAGAGTTGTCTTTTCTTAAACACACATCTTTTTACAGTCACACTCTCTTCTCTCTCTCCTCCTTTTTCCTCCTGCTTCTTCAACACCGCTCTCCACATTTATTTTCTTAATTCGACTCAAACTGTGCCTTAAAGAGATCCTTCTCTGTTTGAGTCCAAATAACCTAAAATGATCCGTGAAGAGCCTCGCGGTTCCCATTTTCAATAGGCTTCATTAGTTTTTAATATCTAGCCAAGGAAAGGAGGGGAAAATAGCATGGAGATAATCAATGGAAAGGGGCTGGTAGCCTATTAATCTCCCCCAAAGGATTGTGGGTTAATACACGCTCTTGCATAGGCAAACATGGCTGTGTGGTGAACACATCTGTCTGCCTGGATGGGCTACTTAATGAAACAGCCAGCGTTTGGCTGCTGAGATGGATGTCGTTCCCCCAGTGAAAAATGAGTTCTCTCTCTCCCACTATGCTGAGCCACACATGATAGGGCTCCATTCAATTCACTGGAGACCTGACTGTGTCCCCGCGTGAGAGCGGCTTAAACAATGAGGGTGCGGGGCAGGACAGGCAACGCATGGCCACTGGAGCAAGGCCTTCATGGAGATCATATCAGGGAATCCTAATGTGAACAAGAGTCTGACTGATCTGGGAATGAGAGAGGACAGCGAAAGACTAGAAGAGGAGTAGTACAGTAGACAGATAAAGAAGAACAAGGGAGGACAGAGATGAAGGCTGAGCCACCTGGGACAGATAAGCAGGCTCAATGTGTGTGAGCGACAGTGTTTGTGTGCGAAAACTTTGCTCTGCGTGTGCACGCATGTGCAACTTATCTGTCAGGACGTGTGTGCACGTTTCTGCGCGTGCATGTGTGTGTGTGTGTGTTCCGACAGTGTCGGAGGTGACCCCTGGTCAGGGAGTCCTGTAACAGGAGCTCACCTCCGGTTCTGCGAGCTCTCCTCTCAGTTGTGCTAAACAGCCACCTGAAGACAGGATTAGCCATTGTGACCCGGCCCCAGAGGTAACCGAGATACACCTCCGGGGACAGACATGAAACACACACTGTCACGTGTTGCAGAGACGCAGCCAGGTGGGAGGACACAAGATGGACACAAAGAGGAAGATAGAGGTTTAAAAAACAAAAAAAAAAAAGAGCTGTAAAATGGAGACAGGACGGGACAGATGGTGGCAGGGATTGTAGGAGCAAACAGGACACCTATAAGAGGATGAATGCAAGTAGGATACAGTATAATGACAAGTAAGCTAAGGTGAAGGTGTCAGCGGTGTTTGCTGTTGTCTAGTGAAAACAAAGCATCAGAGCATAAGAGGATTGGGCGACCTAACCCGGTGCCTTGGGGTAGCTGAGATTTGTGCCTGCATGGAAATTGATGCCTGTCAGCCCGTCTATGACTCAACTCTGACAGTATGCATGCATGTGTGTTCCCGTGTGCACATACGAGTGCGCGTGCTGTGCTGTGACAAATGAGCTGTGCTTAATTTGCGACTGATTATGCGGGCTGCTGGTGCCCTAAAACCCCTTTGAACTTGTAATTGCCCCTGGTTTCAGTAATGAACATTAAGGAGGATTCAGAAATGTGTGGCTAATTACACATTTGCCCCCCTTTTTAATTTCTTCGTCTTCATGCTGGATGAGAAAGAGGAAAAAGGAGGAGCAGGAGCGGTTGTAGGAGGATGAGAGCCAAGGAGGAGGTTCTGGGTTGGGAGGCATACATTGCTGTTGTCGCCCTCTTTATCTAAATAATTGTACAAGCTGGTTTATGGGCTTTAGAGAGGTGCTTTGTGTGTCATTCGCTGCAGCCCTGGGGATATGGGGGGACTAGCTTTCCCCATGATCAATATTCAGAGAGATTCACATCTGGAGCCAAGGCCTGCTCTGCCTGGATTTGGATTTATATATATTTATTTCTTCTTTTTATTTGATTTTTTCTTTTGTTCTCTTCCTCTATCCATCTGCTTTTTCTTATCAGCGTGTGCTGCAGCTATTTTTTGATACAGGGGTTGCTATCTATCACACATGCTCATTTGTGTTGCCTTACGTGATCTTAGGGGGAGGTGGCTGCAGAGAAATCCAGAGAAGTGAACGAGGTCTGCGCTATGTGGAGAGCAGACACCAACAACACATGGCTCAGTATATATGCTAGGCAGAGCTGCTTGAGCATGAGAGCATTCTGGGTAAATGGCTGCGGTGCAGGGAGGGTCCACTGAGGCTGGTGGAGGGGGAAGAGCAACAAATTGACCCGCTCAGCCTCGGTCTTTGATGTGGACTGGGCTCGCTCTTAAAAAAACCAGTCCATATGTTCAGAAGGGGAAAGAGAGAGGATATCAGTGGGGAGAAAAATGAAAAGGTGAGGAAGTGGGGGGAAGAGGTGAGAACAAGAGACATCGCTCCCAGTTATAAGGACCCCACTGTGCTGGAATCCCATTGCCTGCCCCTGGACTGAGCGCTGGGCAAAACAAAAGCATGCATTTGAGAGGAGTAGGAAGGGAGGGGAGAAAAATCACACAAAATGGCAGGAGTGGGATTTGGTGCAGCCAGGGTCCCATGACAAACCAAACAGTGCAACACAAGGTCTGTTTTTGATTTCTACTCCGTGCCTCCATCCCTCAACCTTTCCTCTTTCCTTGCCTCCCTCCCTTCTTTAGCCTGGTTTGCCGTTTCTGCGCCTCTGCTGCTCCTTTTTCCCTTTTGCATTTTTCTTCTCTTGGTGTGAGATGAATATCAAAGCACTGCTGGGGCAGCTTGGAGGCCTGCAGCAGAATCTCATTGGCCTCCATGGTCCCCCAGCATGCAGCAGCCACCGTTCTCGCAGCTCTTGCCACAACCCCGCAATCAACCGTGGGGGGATGAGGCTGCAGCCTGCAGGGCGGTACCCCTGGAAGGGTAAGGGGTAATTTAAGGAAACTCGCTCTAAGATGTGAAACCAAAATCCTCTTATACATTTTGTTATGAGTAAGATAACCCCAAAAGTGTAGAAAAGGGAAAGCGGCAGAAAATCAGCTACCACCATCTTAATAACCCTGCTTTTCCACCAGGGGCATGTACGCTATCACAGACTTCCTTACCGGGTCCCATATTACACATGACGTCATTCAGCCCTGTTTCTTACAGAGTCAGCTCAGCCAGGTCCCAGCCAACGGATCAGTGTTATGACTACAGCAGCAGTGGTTTGCGCTGCTGTGCTAAAGGCAGGGAAACGTTCCCGGGTTGGGATTTATTCTCAGAGGAGCACAGGGCCTTTAAGAAGTCTCCTCAGCTTTGTGCATTTGGAGAAGTCTCTCACTGTTCAGAGCTGTGAGTTTATAAATCTGACTGCCCTCCACAGGCCTGTCCCTGTTTGTATTCTGCTGCGGTCAGGGCATGTGCAGTCACCTCTGCAGGGGCCGGTCAAACTCATGCTGTGCTCCTGGTCCTCCATGAGGACACCCCTGTTGTAAAAACCTCATTTAAAGAAATACATCAAATTCAACTGTTGTCTTGCTGGAGGATAAGTTGCAGGATGCTCTTTTTTTCCTAAAACACTGTTGAGTCTCACACAGCTTAATCACCTCCATGAACGTGTCGTAAACAGTCCCTCAGCGAAAGCACTCATTTCTGCTACTTCATTAAACAACCTGCATTAAGATGCAAACAGCAGGAATGAAAATTAACAGGGTGGAGGGGGAAAGGGAGGAGGAAGTGTTGGAATTATGCAGGAATCGCTGCATTTCCACATGCACCAAAACATGATGCTCATCTTGCGGACGTGCAACCCTATTTGAATGAAAAGTAATAACAAAACAGCAAACATGTCTGCTCTTTTTCTTCACACACCGCATAGTGTATGCAAGGTTAATATGCTATGTTTTATATGTCAGTGGATTCCACGTGGGGTTAGTTGGCTTTGAAGTGGAACTACGGCAGATCTGGATTAGGGGGCAAAGTGTAAAGGTCTGATGTCGGAGCATGAAACGAATTAGGGCTTATTACATTCTAATGCAGCACTAAACCTCTGGAACGGCTAGCAGCTATGCCAAAGCACACTGTAAACAGAGCTGTGACACACTAACACTGGGAAATTACCGCAAAGCCGCTGTGCAGTGAAATGGCAAAGTTGATGCGGCCTGTCATATAATTATACAGCCTGTGAAAATGGGAAGTCACCGGATCCCCCCTTCTAAACTTTCACTCTGTTTTTTTCTGCTCTCACAAATAAAACAACATCTTGTTGACACTAATTTGTTAATGAAGGTGAGATTATTGTGTGAATTAAAGAATTTCTTGAGTGTCTTTTCATTACAGTGTTGGAGTGTCTGTGTTTTCCTGTGAGGTCTGTCTCTGCTGTGGTGGCCCGGCTGTGGAAGAACAGATGGCAGACTGAGGTGGCTTGGGTCTCTGTTTTTCCAGGGTCGCTGAGCAGCCAACATAAGAACACAGTGACTAGACAATAGCTAGGCACCAAACCTCCACCGCCCCCGACCCTAAAGATCTCCTCCACAGTCATTATCAATGACTTTCAATGACTCCCGTGCTAAACATCGCCAAACTATGCTGTTATATTGTCACTAATGTCTGTTTTGTCAACACAAAAAGCATTGGGTATTGTCACAGTAGTAATGTGATGACTCTTTTTCCTGCTGATAGTCACACATCTGAGCAGCGGCAGTGAACCAAACTGTCGCCTGGGCTTCTACGGGTGACTGGAGAGCTGACTTTTGGGCTCCGAGGCAAACGAGCACATGACAGATTAGTGTGTGGGCCTCCTCCAGGCCTCCACCTCTGTGACCCTTAGGAGCCCCCTCTTTACCCCCACTCCTCACCCTTGCTCTTACCCCTAAAACCCTTTTTTTCCTCCATTGTCTCCACCCTCTCTTCATCCAAACAACCTAAGGAGGTGAAAAGCAAACAGATTTGTCGATGTCTGACAAATAGGTTGCTTCTTTATAACATTTCTGTCCTGAAAAAGTTCATTTATATTGTATAAAAAGGCTACAGAGCAAAAAGACATATATTTAAAATTCAAACAAATCACTTTAATTGCAAAGATAAGTACATAAACTCACCATGGATAAAAAATGTATCGTGCCATGTGTACTGGAAAGAAAAAGTGAGCACCAGCAAATATGGAATAAACAGTTTTCAGCAGTTTAATGTAAAAGGAGAAAGGGCTTGGGTGTTTCAAACTGTTTGCAGATGTGTGGCTCCACCAGTTAAATGCTGCTTGTACTGGAACAACACACAAGGATTAGAAGGACTAGAGGAGCTTAAACAAAACTGGGGATACTACAGAGCTGACTTGTTTAGTCTACTCAAACAACATGCCCTCTCTTTTTGAGGGATGGACTCGTACACTTGTTTATCGTATGGGACAAACATCCGTTGCCAGGGTTCGGCCTTGCCTGCGCCCATGTCTTGTGAATGACCCTAGCTGGCTCTTTTATGTGCATCTATAAAGGGCGGTCGAGAGAGCAGCTAGGAGGGCTCGACCTGGCGATGACACCCTGTTGTCATGGAGACTAATGCTATGTTGGGCTTGGATTGGCGGGGGTGGCCACTGTCACTAGTGTCTAATGATGTTTGCAGCACAATGCACTCATCTCCTCACAAAGTGTGATCTGTCCTCACTCTGATTAACGCCTGTATATTAACAGGGCATCTTTTGAGCTCTGCTGTGAGTTCTTCCTGGTGACAAGAAGAGCAGACAGGAATAATCAATTCAGTAAAAAAAATGGCCATCACTGGATGTCCTTGGCATGTTTGGCTTATATATATAAATCTCTCCTTGGGCTGATTCCTTCTTATCTGTGTACATACATGTGTTAAAACCAAAATCAATACGGCCTGCACTCTTACAATATTCTTCTGATGCTGGTCCCCAGAGTTTAAACAGAGGCAAAAAAGCTTTTAAATACGTTGCCTCTTCTTCTTGGAAAAATGTACAGAAGGACCTAACACTGTCAGAGCTGAATACCACAGGGGAATCTCGGTCAAATTTAAGAGATCGCGAAAACAGTACTCTCAGTCAATGTAAGGATTGCCCCGGGCAAGTGAAATGCCCCGTCCAGCAGCGAAATCTAGCAACTCATTTGTCCGATTGGGCAAGTGGTTAAAAAAAAAAAAAAAAAACCTAATATTTTCCAGAACTGATGATGGAAGTAGCTAAGGAGTGAGTCACCTCGCTGACTTCTCATCTCTGTTGGAGGTGGCATTGAACCCTGAATGGGATTGCTCCTTAATTTTCACCTAAATGTTTGTATGTTTTTATTGTTGTCAAAATGTTTATGCCGCCGTCTTGACCAGCTCACTCTTGAAAAATCGATTTTAATGTCAATGAGACTTGATTAAATAAAGGATATATATTTAAAACATAACAAATGATGTGCAAATACTCACATTGGTGTTACATTTAAGAGGATACAAAGTTAATAGTTGTGCTTTTTTTGTGCATATTTACATAAATACAATCTAATCATATGTAAACATATCTTGTCTGAACACACAGTTCCAGTGCTCACAGTCCAAGGACTTTCCAAATGACCAGGGGATATATCACTTCCCTTTCAAGGAGCCCAGGGGACCAATACACCTGGCTTAGCAGCTTAACAGAATTTCCCCCAAACACCCAGGCCAAAGGGTGGCCCCGGCACAAAACCTGAGACGCTTGATGCTTGAGAAGGCTACCTACTTACTCATCTGACTGACCACTCTCCCCTCTCACACTCAATCCTTCCCTCCCACCTTCTAACTAACACACACACGTGTGCAAACTCTCATGTGGCCCGGTTTGCTCCTGAGGTCCCTTATTTATTTTCATAGGTGTTTGAGGGTTTACACTAGTCAAAAGACAAGGCCAGAGTCCCAGAGTGGTATCTTTGGATTTGAGTGCTTCCTGTTTTCATTGCGAGGCCGACCCTTGTCTTTACAGGGGTGAGTAAAGGCTAGCAGGGGCTAGCAGGGGGTGAGAGGGAAGGAAGGCCAGGGGTGCCGAGGGGCTAATTGTAGTTTTGAGAGTTTGCTTTTGCCAAACAAAAGGGCATCACCTTGTGCAACAATAAGACAAAACTCCCATCACTGCCTCTTTATGTCTTCCACTTCTCTTCCCTCTATCTAGCCATCATTCTGCCTCACTCCGGCTTCCTCTAGTGGATTTTGCAGTCCATGCTTTTGAAGTGCAGTAGAACATTTTACCCCTAACAGTGAAGTTTACCTTTCTGATAACATAATCTCCCTGTAGTATTGAAAAGCTTATACCAACAGTCTGGGATTTTCCTTCCCCCTAATGTGGCTGGAAGACATCCAGAAACTCATGGGGAGGGGAGGGGGGGTATTAGAGAGTGGGAGGGAGGATAGAAGGAGGGAGCGGAGAGACGGTCTGACCCTCTTCTGCCAGCTAACACCAGCTGATCTGTCCAGCCATTTGCCAATTACATATGGGGCATTTAAGGTTGCCAGCTCACGTGTTCTCTGGTACATGTGTGTATGGGTTTGACACAAAAGAGGTCAGGGTTATCACAGCTACTCCATTGAGGAAGTGTGGAATCTTTGCATATTTTGTTAGACCTTTACGGCATCAAAAACTGCTGCTGATAATGAGGTAACTTTCTATAATGCGACTGTCATCAAGAAAACGATCTTCCTCCCAAGAGAGAGTGAGGTCAGAGTAAAGCGAGGGAGGGCGGGAGGGATGAGGGAGAGGGCAATTTTGTTATACTGAATCCAAAAGCCAACAGTTGTTACTATTGGCCTGTGTTGTTTTTCTGTGTGTGAAGGGGGGGTCCTCTCCTTTTGAGCTTTTCAGAAGACGTGACAATGGCTGGATGTTGAGAACATATGTAGAGAGACCCCTGTGGCTCACGGACGAGGAGCTCCATGCTGGCCCCGCAGTTTGAGAAAATACAAGGCCGCTCCTTTCACTCCTCACCCCTCAGTTAATGAATGCATGAATGGCAGAATGCCGCTATAGGCCATTCAGGGGCCAAAGTCCCCAAGAATTCAAGCCGGCACAAACGCATCCAGCAATAGCAAATACATTTGCTTAACAAATTTAAAGAAAGGAGAATGGCTAATGGGTGTGAGTGTGTGTGTGTGTGAGAGAGAGAGAGAGAGGGAGGGAGAGAGAGAGAGAGAGTTTATGGGTGGGAGAATTGGATGGTGAGAAGAGAAGGGGGATAATTCAATTAGTCCTCTTCCTCAGTAGAGAAATGAAGGCAGGTTAAAAGGGAGGGATTATTATTTGTACAAGACTGGCCAGGGCCTTACACAAAAGAAACAAATAAAGATTGGAGAGAACATCTACAAGCAGGGGATGTGATAAAGGAGAGAGGTACAGAGAAAAAGAGGGCCTTGAAAGCTCTGCTTCGTCTGAATTAACCAGCTCGCTGAAAAATGCGCCTGTGCCCGCCACTGGGCCTTTCCCCCTCCTTTCCTTTCCACTCTTTCAATTCGATTTTAAAACAATTCTAAAGAAAATTGCTGGCGACTCTTCCGAAAGAGCTGTACGCCTCATTCTGCCTCTCTCTCTGCATCCTTTTGCAGAGGCCGTGTGAGGACGGATGCCAAATAGTGAAGAAATGTTAAGTCTAAACTCACATCATGAAGTCTGACATCAATTCAACAATTTGCCTTTTTTGTTTGTCCCCTTCATTTACAGACGAAGTGATGTTACTCTAAGCTCAGGGAGCAGAAACACGCTCTAATAATTAAAAAAAAAGTTCAGCCTCCCTCCCGCCCTCTGCCTCTGAATGGAGCTTGGTCTGTATGGTTTTGGTGAGAGGTCTCCAGTCAGGGAGCGATGGAGCTGTGAACAGCTGTGAAGTCATTTTGATAATGATGAGAATAATAAGCATGCAGACTGGCGTGGTGGAGCCGCTAAGGCCTGCGAGGCTCAGGGCTTTGCTGTTGCAGCTTCACTGCTCCTGAATAGATAAAAGTGATTAAAGCACTCCTGATTATCCTTGACCAATATGTAATGGATTTACAGCCCTTTCAATTAGGCCGTATTTGCTGGCCACACATTACTTGGGCTTTTGGTTAGGTAATCAGGGTACAGGGGCTTTAGGCAGGGCGAGGGCACTGGTAAAGGCGGGTTGTTGGGTGCAGGGTGCACAGGGGGGCCACCTGACCCTCCTAAATAAATGTATGGATGAGCTCCAAACTAAGTCTCTTATACTTTCCCTTCTGCATTGTCCCTCCATCTCAGGACAGGGAGCCATGTGCTCAGAAAGCAGCTTATGTGTCCTGGCGTGGCCACCTCCTCCTGAAATCTGATCTGCGTTGCAAAATCAATACAGCCTGATGTTCTGATAATGTCCTGACATTAGCAAGGGTAGGGGGACATGTGGTGCATCCCCTAATACTTCACACACCGACGGACAGACAGAAAAGCAGGCTGACGGAGTATTTCATCATTTTATCAAGTATGTTTGAACTACTGTGGCGTTTGAATATTTAAGCCAAGCCATGTAGCATCACTGTGCTCAGTGAACAAACAAAGAAATATATTCCTTAAACATGAGAAAGAAAAAATCCAATTAAAAACTGCATGTTTAATGACATGACGTAGCTATTAACCTACATATTTGAAGCCCATATAACATTTATACACCTACACACCTACAAAAATAACAAAATTTGACACTAAATTGTCACTGTGCTCAACCAAAATCGTCACACTTACACTCACAATGCTTCTCCAGTAACTACCACTCCCTCTCTTAATCTGCCCCAGAAAAAAAAACATTCTTCTTCAGGCCAAACAAACAGCGCACCTCTCATTGGAGTAAATGACATGGATTGTCTCTCTTACTCACATTGTGCTGAGCCGAGTAAACAGTCCAAACTGATTAGATTGACCTGGTCACCGTGTCCGTCTGACAGGTGGCTGACAGGTGAGCATCACAGCACTGCCGTCACTCACTCCCCTCAGTAATGACTGTGTGACAGGTGTGTGTGTGTGTGTGGATGATTTTTTAATGTGTGTGTGTGTGTGTTTCTACCTCCAAAAAGTAAGGGCTTTGCTTACCGTGAGATGCTGGAAGAGCCACGCCCTCATGATGTTTGTGGCCACCTTGGGGAAAATGCCACGCTTTTTCTGCCTCTTCTTATCCTTGTCTGGATCATCGTCATCCCCTGTGCCAGGCGATGCAACGCTGTTGTCTAAGCCATCTCCTGGACAGAAACCAAACCCAGGGTTAAATAACATCCCGGAGCACACCACTGACTCAGAATGAAAGAAAAAATATCCTGGTCTAAAAATTCTCAAAGCTGAAACAGAAATGCAGTCAAAGCCGAGTTTAAGGGTTATGAAATACGGATAAATGGACAAATACTACAGATACCTATGAAGGAATTTATAAGCACCGCACTGAGGCCGAGAGCAAAGCCAGTGTTGTGTATTGAAGATATGAAAGTTGGGGGATTTAGATGGCCTTAGATGAAGGCCTGTGCAGAGAGTGAAGGGTTTACACAGAGGCCTAGCTGAGTTGTTGTAAACCCCAGAGCACGGGAGAGGGGAATAGGGGTTAATGACTCTAATGTTATGGTTGGATGCTGAAACACTAGGTTCCTCTTTGCAGTTCTACAGTAGGAGGCGGAGGAAAAGAAAAAAATTGGAGCGAGATGACAAAAAAAAAAGGACAAGGAGCCTTCACGTACAGTAGAGACTTGGACTCATGTCATTAATTCAATTAAATTTGCATGCTTGACATAATGTAGAGCATTTTTTTCATCTTTTGAAGGGAGCCAAAGGGGACAGGAAGGAGTTATGCAGACATATACAGTCATATGCAGACCATTCAACATGCGCGCATGCAAACAAAACTCAAAGGCGTTGATAATTCACAGCATCCAGTTGAGGCGCATGAGTATTAAAGTAGGGATGTGATTTGGGGTGGTTCATTGTTGCACTTCGATGCACATAATGGACTCGTCTGCTTCCCCCCACCCCAAACACCCGACTCTCTCCCAGTCCTCCTCTCCCCACTCCCTTCCCTCGCAGCAACCCCTCCCCATTCCGCCACAAGATTAGCATGACAGGCCAGCGGCGGCTTCGCCTGCATTAATGTCCATCAGTGTTTGATTTCGAGAGAAAAACATGCGCATACCCGGACACGATTTCTCCTTCAAATCGAAGTTTCCATCTTTGTCCCTTGCCTTTTTCTTGTTCCTCTTCCCCCGGCATTAATTGTGCATTAGCAAAAATGATTTACTTTTAACAGTCATAGTTATTTTTTCTTGCCCCCGGGCACAAATGCCTTGAAAGCCTTCCTTGAGGGCATCTAAATTATGTATCTGAAAAACTCCTCCACTAAGGCAGAGAAGGACCCTGACGTTCTCAAAATTCAGACTCGCTTGTCCTCCTGTTTTTGGGGAGGCATCAATCACAACCACCTATACAAGCCTTAATCTTGCATAAATATTTGAACTAATAACATTAAAAAGGGGGGAAAGAAAAAGGATCCGACTGGTGGCGTAATCAAATGCAAAATAAATGAAGAATACAAGGACAGCAGGGGCCCTCACTTCTAACTACTTTCCCCACTTTCTTTTTCTCTTTCCTCCCCCTTGTTTTTCCCTCTCTTTTTTGTTCTCTCCCTGTCTTTCTTTTCTTTCTGTGCACAGTGTTTTCCTTCCACATCATTAGCGCAGAGCCACACGAGAGGAAAACAGAGAAGTGCCGACTTTGCGCTCCCTGTGTGAAGCTGGAGAAGCAACAGCCCCTGTGAAGGACATATGGGAATGGGGACACAGACTAGGGGTGTTGTAATTGTAGAATGGGCATTCATTAGTGGCAAATGCCGTAAATCCCAGGCTAAGTACGAATCCTTGTTCAGGAAAGCCTAAAACAATAAACTTTGGTCTGGCTGTAGCCCTACCCTGACTGTGAGGGGTTTCCTGAGAAATGTGACCCAGACGGAAGTCAAGTCTAACTCCCCCAGTTTGCTTCCAAAACTTCAATAACAACACAACTAGTGAGCTGTGAATTTTAACTACCCTCCTCTTGTTTCTCTGCTTTTGAGCTCCACTGAATAATGTTGATACACAGTTTGGTTGTTTGTTTGTGTGCCGCCAGGTTTTGTGTTGATTTTCGAGCAAGTCTCCAAATCCCTCTCCTGCTGTGAGCAGTCAGGCTCATCCAATGGAACCACACAGTGGCCAAAAGGCTGGCAGATTAATTTTATTGACGTTTCCATTTTCACTGCAATGCGATAGCCTCCCCCCCGGCCAGGGCCAGAGCGACCCGTGCGTATTTACAGACTGACCTGTCACTTCATTACCCAGCATGCTTGCTGCCTCCTGCCCTCGCCCGCAAGGGTGAAACAAGACTCCAAGGCTTTTCAGCTCCTCTCTCCCTCTGTCTTTCTCTCACATGCGCATGGATACTGTCATGTGTACACAGATCAGACATGTGGCATCCAAGCATGAATTCTGTGTAGGGTTTTAATAGTTGTTTTTGATTTAATATATACATGTAGACATAAGTGTGCTCAGACAGAACGAGGGAAAACCAAGTTTGGACAGAGGGTGAAAAGAATGAAAACAAAGGAAGAAAGAGGAGGATCAAGAAGAGGCAGAAGGAAGAAAAGAAGGAGTAGAAAAAGAATAAAGAAGAACCAACTTGCACAACCTCATTACATCTAAAGGAGAGCTGGTGCTTTGCATCCACCCCCACTCCTTTCTTATGAGCGAGAGAAGGAACGCTGCAGGGCAAATTGTCCCAAACGCTAATGGCTTCTGACTGTTCCCTGGCAACTCTGCCATTCTAACCTGTGTGGATGTGCACTCTGAAAAAAATGGGGAAAGGAAAAAAAAAAGTGCAGGGCAGAGCAGGGGGAAGCGTCCCATCATCTGGCCATGTGACACAGATGGGGGTTGGCTATTAGGAGGCAGCCGAAAGGCCTAGGGGAGCCGAGGTGCTGGAGTGTAGCCCCAGGCACTTTTGGAAAAGCAGCGCCCTTGGAGACAGAAAAAAGACAGCCCCCCCTCCCCTCGACTCTCCCCACTCTCTTTCTGTCTTCCTTCACTCTTTGCTCCTCTCTCCTCCTTCTCCCTCACCCACTCTATCAATATCTTGACTTAAAGTGCTTGCAATGAAAGTTTGTGCATATTTTCATATGCACCGAAAGCGAGACAGTGTAATCAGGCAAGATGGAAGACAATGACCAGACGCAATGAGGGCGAGCGAGTGAGTGAAAACGCGAGCAAACAAACAAGCACGAGTCCAAGAGCACATTACGCTCACATACATTCCCCTCTCTCATCACCAGTGGGTGGTTATTAAAAATGCATTCAGATATATCTCCCTGTGAGTAAATTGGTCTCAGGGCTGAGCTCATTAACGGGTTGGGAAAGGACTGTAAACACACTCTGCTTATCTAATGTTGGCACATTCAGGGTCGCTTCAGGATTTCGTGATTTCGTGCACAAAGAACTGGTTGAGCACAAAGTGTCCTACAGTCTCTGCTGAGAGTTAAGGCGAATTCAGAGGAGTCCTAATGACGCTGGAGATCATGCCTCATGTCTAGGAGGCACCCTGCCCCTCAGGGAGCCACTAAGGTCTAGCCAGCCCTGGAAGCATTATGGATATGGCCGTGAGTAACACATATTATGGCTCTATCAGAGCATCAAGAATGCCCTCCCCTTGCTGCTCAACCATTCCGATATACCCATGCATGAATGAATAATGGCTTGTCAATAGTTGGAAAACATTCAGACCCAGTCATGGTTAGTTATCAAATAACACTCCAGACTTATTGGTCCCTATACTATTATTACACCCACTGAAAAGCCTCCAGACAAGCTTTAGATGGTGTGTGTCTGTGTGTGTATTACTCTAAAGGCAGTGCAGTGATTTTGCACTGGGAGGCCCCGGCGTTTGTTTCAGGGTAATGAAGCAAGAGTGTAGAGGCAGTGGCTTATGGAAGCTGTGGTTAAAGTGACTAATTACAACAGACCCCCCGAGCCCCCTGTCAGCCCAAACTAGTCAGGCATGTTCACCCGAGCTCACCCAAATGAGGAGAAACTCATGAGGAAAAGTTAGACGGAGAACAGAAGCTAAGAGGTTTGTTGTGCCAGGAGCTCCTTTGGCCTTCTTTACCTTTAGCACACCATAGTGACCGGGCCCTCCAACCATCCCTCCTATTACACCACCTCTAGCCATGCAGGCTTTGCCGCAGAGAATGAAGAGAAAAGAAGAGGGGGATTTAGAGCCTCCCTTTTCCCTCTTTTTCTCCTCAACTTTTCAGCCAACATAAGCGGCGTTTAGCACATTCAGTCCCCCCAAATGGCAGCGATTGAGAGAAGCAGTGGGGGCTCCTCTTTTGTCCGTCTGGTTACCCCTTTTATTTACTCTGGATTTACGAAGGGGTCTTTGCAGGCTCTGGGACCACATGCTCTTGACACACACACACACACACACACACACACACACACACACACACACACACACACACACACACAATCTCTCTCCCACACACACATACATACACAAACACGTACCGGCTCTATTCACACTAGTGGAATGGCCGACCCTCTGTTCCTCCGCGCCGACTGGGGATTACAGGTCTTCTGGCTATAACCGCATGCTAGCAATATGCTACGCACTCACGTAACATAGAACACAGACGAGTGCTAACGAGTAGAACATAATCCCTTTAATGATAAAACACACACTTGAGTGTCCAATTTCTAACAGCAAGTAGCCTATCAGTGTGTTTGTGTGTCTTGTGTGACCGCACCATATGGTTTACTGCGCTCATTCAGATCCATACAGTAGATGAGGGCTCTAAACAGAGCTGTTTTAGTGTGGCTGCACCACTGCAGCCAGTGTTTTACGCTGATTATTTCCTGATCTGTGCTTAAACAAGCAGCAGCCCCTTGCACTGGACCATAAAACAACAGCTTAGTAAACAGCAAGCATGCTGACAAATTGGTAGTGCTCAGGCCGGAGTCATTAACAGCCCTAAAACCTGTCAGAGCAATTACAACAAACTCTCTCCTTCAGCAAGTCTCCCTGCCAAACTCAGATGTCACTACCCACCTCCTTCTCACCGCCCCCCTGTTACCACCAGGACACTGGCTAAAGGTGGAGGAGAGAAGACGACCACGTTTTCCTCTCTCTCCCCTCCGATGGCCATGACACCCCAGAGAAACGAGGACAAACCTCCATCTCAAACACAGCTGTATCTGCATCCTGAGTGCTACGACTGAGTGGTTCCTTTTGCATGAGAAGTAATGTGTAGTTGTCTCCCCCCAAAAACACATCATTAAGTGTTCCCTTAAATGAAGTGGAATAAGAGCTTCTAATTAGATGGGTTTTTTCTACGTGTGGGGAAGCGAGGCAGTCAGGCAGTAAGAAAGGCAGGGAGGGAAGGAAAGAGGGAGGTGGTGGTGGTGGTGTTGGGGGGGGAGGGTAGTTGCTCAACAACTCCTGTACCTCCTCTCCTCCCTCCCTTCTCCGCCCCTTCTCTAAGCCCCCTAACCCTGCCATCGGGCAGATATCTCTCTGTCATCCCTGGAATGCTGGAGATAACTATCGCCTCTCCGCCGATACAAGGCCTCTCTCCTCTCACAGTCACAGCGTTGACCCCACTGTGCACATCCCTACCATAGAGGGCGAGGTTGAAGTGGAGAGAGCACAGAGAAAGACAGGGGAGGGGTGAGGGTGGAGGGTTGGAGGTAAAACTTGTTTTTAACAGCCAGTTAGGCTATTTTACCTTTTAACCCAAAATAAGGGCTGGAGCAAAGCCACCCTCCCCTTTCAGCTTCTCCCCTGGAGCCGAAGAAGAGTAGTTCGTCCAGAAGGTAGTGGGAGGAAGGGGGAGCAAGCTGCCTGGTTATTGCCTTTCCTCCAGAGTCACTGCCTAGAACTCTCTTGATCTTTTCATAAGATTATCATCTGCCAAGAACCTAAAATTTAGTACTGGTTGGACAAAGTGTGCACATTATCCAAGGCTTTAGAGTGAACAAACTTTTGGTGCAATTACCCCTCTACCTGCAACAACTATTTTCTTATGACATCATAAAATTGGGGCTTTAAGGTTTGCAAAAGGCCTCTTTATGCCCCCTGAGATCTTACTTTCCCCTAGCTCCATACATGTATGTGTATACAATATGAACACACAGATGTGGAGTATGTATAAAAGGATGTATGTCCGCTGAGACTCTGCCATCTAAAGGGGGCTTTATTTAGGAGGAAAAAAAGACCCAAAGAAAAGAGATGGAATAAAGATGTATAAAAGAAAGGAGGCAGGCTGTTGCAGATGTCAGGACCCAATTTGCATGAATGGCAAAGGGCTAAATTGCAGGGGATGGGGGAGCTACCCTCCACCACCCCCCTCACCCCACTCTTTTTTGGGGGGACTAAAAGGGAGCTGTGATGCCCATGACTGCTCCTCACTCAGCAGACAGGGATCAGTGGCTAATGAAGGGCTTTGGGTCTCCACCAGACATTTCACACTCTCTGCCTCCCTGACAACTCCACCCTGCTCCCCCTGCACTCCAACACCGCCGCCGCCGCTCTTCCTTTAGATTCCAAATCGAACGGGGCTAATTGGTCTCGCAGGTAATCTCGGGTTCACCCCTTGTTTCTTAATAAACAAATGTACAAACCTGCCAATGCACCTGTCCAATCCTTGCTTCTGTCTGCCCAGACTTTGTCCTTCTTTATCGCCTCGCCAAATACGGTACAATGGAGCTATTCTTGTTCTTAGCCGTTCAAATTGCACATATTGACGCGATTCCCTCTATAATTTATAATTATTAGGATAGAAAAACAGAGCTGGGTGCCCACAGAGAATCATACCTAAATCCTAAGGTTTGATGCTGCATTAAATATTAAAGAATAGGTATTTCCCAAAAGCAAGTGGGGCTATGTTGAATTGAAACAAGCGTGATCATTAGTAAAACAAGCTGCTTCCACACTTTTTGCTCTCGAAAAATGACTAAGTTGCTCTACTTTGAAAAGATAAGAGGCGAAGGCAGGGAATAAAGAGACGAGACAGAGCAAAAGAAAAACAAAGCGATGGAGAGCACGCAAACGCATCGCAAGGATCCATCTGCAAATGGCTTTACAATCCCCGCTAGGAACTATTGTATATCAAAGTCTTCGACCTAAACTGCCAGAAAAAGCGGCTGTATGCTGTTCGCCAGTTTTAACGGAGTGTGGTTTGGTGATTCAGAACAGCTTACACTGTCTGAGGCGATGTCTGATAACAGCATCAGCAGTGATTCTCTACCCTCAATTACAATTTAAAACCAAGCAAACAAACATACAGAGAGAAGAGGATGACTTGGATTTACTGCAGACATCTTTGCCACACCTGATGGACAGTGGCATCAAAGTAGAGTTTAACAGAGACAGGGGTTTCTCCATAGAGCTGGAGGGAGTTTGGTAGAGTAAATGGATTAAAAGGTTTATAAATCAACAAGTCAACCATCAGATTGTAGCCTCTGCTCGGCAGCCCTCTCATCAGCCAAATGCCATGAAGTTTTTTTTTCTCCTCGCTTCTCTCTTTTTTTTTTTTCACACAAATGTCCTGGAGGCAGGGAACAAAGCGAGCAGAACTGATTACTGCGCTGCTGCCCCGCTCCGCCAGTCTAAACTCTGTTTGGCTTCCTAATGAGCTCACTAAAAACCCAATTCATCACCCATAACCCCTTCTCAACCTGCCTTGAAATCCCCCATTATGGGGAGTCAAGGACAGTCCGTTTACAGGCTTTGGGCTGGGGTCAAGGGCTGTGAGGGGTGGATGGCAGTGGTTGTGGCCAAGGTTATTTTGACACAAGGGATACTTTCCTATGTGCCTCGTCTGTCCTCCAGTATCTAAATGTGCTCACCATACGCCCTGCATTGCATGCCAACCAATCTTTTCCTTTGATTGTCACACTCCGTTGATTATATACACAAAAAATATATTTATTTTTTTTAACAATTCGAGCGTGGTCGGTTGTTTTTTTACACCAGCTTCCCCCATCTCTATAGCCCCCCCTCTTTCGCAACACCAGCGGTGTCCCAGCCAGAGCGGAGGAATGTCCGGCTTGATGGCTACAGCAGCGGGAACGTCCCGTTCCAGTCAGCATTCGCACCAGAGATTTCAAGTTTAATACCCCTTCGTCCCATCCCCGCAAAGACAGGAATTTGGTGGGAAGGGAATGTAGTGGGATTGGGGGGGGGAGTGGGATACAGTTGGTCTATTAAGGATGGGGCAAGGGAGGAGGGAAAATGTAAAAAAAAAGGGAGAATATTGTAGGTAGATGACAAACAGCTGAGAAGGTAGAGAAAGAAAATGAAAGGAAGGAAAATATCTTAGCAAGGTAGCATAGGAGAGGAACTGGGTGTTGGTTGGAAGGGGTGGGGGTCAGAGAGGAGGAGGACGGCAGAGGGTTGAGGGTAAACTCCCACAGTTCCTCATTACATGGAGCTGAAATGATCCTCCTGACACCTGAGCTGTAACCAAGAGATTACAGAATTGATGAATCCTTGGTTTAAAATGCAGCTGTTTTATTCTGCTTTAGTAATTAATTCTTTTTCCGATAGTGTATTGATTAAGCGTAGCCCCTGATAAAGTTCAAACTGAGAGAGATCCCTCCGGGGCTTTGGCTTGGCCTGCTCTGGAGAGTCAATGAAAACTTCCTCCCTCCACCTGCATCTCTCTCTCTCTCTGTCAGCGCAGTTTACCCTCATAAATTAGTCAGATCAGTGAGAAGCGAGGCTTACGCTTAGTTGATACTTGCTTTGTCTGCCCTCTTGCTGATGCAATTCTGTTATTTTTATACCATCACACCTCCACAAACGCGGATATTGAGGAGTCTGTGTTACACAACTCACCAAAACATTAATTTAAAGAGGTTTTTTCCCATTCTGAGATACTACAGGATGCAGCTCTTTCACCCAGCAGCTGATCCCTTTCGCTCCCCTCCTCCCTCACTCCCATTCTCACCTTAACACAGAATCATGGCACACAGAACGAGAGCGTCTTCTTTCACAAAACTACTCTTTCATTCTTTTTATCGCCGCGTTTTTCTATACAGCTGTGAGTGAGAGTCTGATCAACAGAGGGGTAGAGCGGGTCTCTCCGGGGAGCCAACTAGCAGAGAAATCAGATACAGCTTTACAAGAGAGTCAGCCGCTCATGTCTTGTCAAGACCCCTCACCTACCGGCTCCTTTACAAGTCAATAACCAGGGCCTGGTGTCCTCCACTGGGCCCTGGCACACATTCACCTCTTTCTATAGGAAGCAGAGGCGGGGGGGAGACCACAGCTCTGGATTCTGTGTTATACTATGTGAAATTATAGAAATAATCTTGTATTTCTGCAATGAATGTGTTCTGAACAAACCTAGCTATGGTGGGACACTACATTTATTCCCTATATACAACATGGACTCCTCTGACACTCCTGTAATACATAGTGACAAATAATTGGTGACCCCACGAGGCCAGAAGAGCCAGTTAAAAGCCTTTTCCAATATTAAGAACTAATGAAAGAGTGAATGAATTATGAAGGGAGAAGGGAAAAAATATAATTAGAAGGTGGAAGTAGTGCTTAATACATTTACTTGAGACTATTTCCTTTTGTTAATGGGACCATGGCACGCAGAGAGAGGGCTTTTGACGTGGCTAGTATTGACTGTCCGCCCTGCTCCTTAAGGTAAATCCAGCAGGTCATTTCATTACGGCCCAATTCCATGGCACTAATTTTGATTTTAGGGGCTTGACAGCTGTTGGCAGTGGAAATTGCCATGGCAGGGAACAGTGAGAGAGGAGCCTATTACCGCTGTGAAAAATACAAATTGCAAAGCCTTGGTTCAAATTACTGCCACTCTGCCTCGCTGGCTCACCAAAATTCATGTTCCGTCACTTTACCCCTTGATTAGCTGCATGAAAAGGGTGAGTAAGAATATGCAGCGATACATGTTTTGGAATAAGGGTACAGTCTGACAAATGCAGAGAATCAAATGAATGTAAATATAGAATAACGCAAAGATATGCTACACCTCTGTAATGAAATGCAATAGAGTTACCTTGTAATAAATACCTCCTCACTGAAAAAGTTGTGTTTTTGAAAACTAGTTCACTTATTTTTGGTTTAAGTCACTTCTATGGTGCATTGAAGCTGCACTTTGTGCTGGTGCATTACATTTAGAGTTGTTTCGAATATTTAATCATCTGGTTTACATGTAGAAAAACAAAATATTAGCCTGAAACTGACCACAGGCATGAATCAACATCTCTCTAACACATTGATTTATTTATTTATGATTACAAAGGTAGGGTTGCATTACAGTATACAGCTGATTCTATTTTCCTGGCCACACAATGCTATTTTCTGAGAGACATTACCAGTTCTCCCTCATATAACATGGCTACTGTGTGTTGGTCTGGCAGCGGAGATGGACCTGACTCACAATGTGAGCTCTTAATCGCCTCGCCTTGCAAGTTAATATGCAGCATTAAAGTTCCAGAAGGGAGAAAAAAGAGGTCTTCCTCTGATGCTATTAATTAGCAGTGCTCTATAGCTCTCAGCTTTTTGAAGCTCTCCATCTCCTTTTGTTTCACTCTCTCTTTTCTTTTTTTTTTTTGTGCGGCCTTCGTTATTGACTTTTCAATTTTCCCCTCACATACACCCCCTGCACTAGCGGTAGCACCGGTGGTGCCCAGCCCAACAATACCCCCAAGCCCACTCTCCGAGACGCTGGCTGGGGAGCCCTGAGAGCTGGGCCAGCCCTACAGCTCCCACCAGCCCACCACTCACTCCCCACGAGACCAAAATCAAAGAGAGAGGCCCTTAAAATATAACCATGGGTATAATGAGGGTGCTCCAAAGAACAATAAGCATATACACCAAAGGAGAAAGGAGAGTAGGAGTACAAAAGGAGGAGAGAGAAAACTATAGGAATGTTGGCCTGAAAGTGTTCTTGAGAAGTGAACAACAGAAAAAAACAAAACAGAATGATACTGTGCTTTGGGAGAGAGGGCAAAGGGCCACAGCCAGAGGTGATGGTAGCCGGGGCCACGCATCTATCCAACCACGTATCTGAACCCAAAACAACAAGGGGGTCTGCCGCATGCCTCTGGAGCCGAAGGGAGCCAAAGGGAGCACGACTAATTTCTGCACAACAATAGGCCTGGATGGGCGCCCACACAATGGCAGGTGCTTTGAATAGCAGCAGGGCCCTTGCAGCAGGGATCTTCTGCTCTCTCACTGCGAGGGCTTGGGCTCTGGCTTGTGTAACCTTTCATTTTCAACCGGGCTTCCTTTTGACTCATAAAGGATGAAAATGATCTCATGGGGGGGCCAAAGGAGACAGCCAGGTCTGTGAGGCACAATTCACATCAAGTCCGTCTGTGTATTCTGTACATGTTATCCGCCTCTTTTTCCTCTATCTCTATTGCGTTTTCTCCACACTTTTCCACATTTTTTTCACCCTCGTTCTTGTTTTTTTTCATCGACTCTTGGTCTGTTGTTATTTTCTGTAGAGGTTGCGTTTGTTGTGCGGCTCCTGGGCTATCCTGTAGGCCATGGTGCAGTGGTAAAGGCAGTTTTCCCCCCACCTTAAGAGCATTCTTTCCGGGGTCACAAGGTCAGGCTTCACAGATGTCTCCTGCAGACACTCAGTTGTCTAAGGACTGCATCCCTGGGAGTCAGCATTCGTACTAAACAATGCAGCTTTTCCCCCTCACTTTGGAAAATGTTAAATGTTTTTTTTTCTTCTCTTGTCTCGCTTTTTTCTACCTCTCTCTTTTCATTGTTTTATTTTTGAATGAAGCTATAGAGTGAGCACAATTTTTCCAAGGTGGAGGTTTTTTTGTGTTTAGATAATGAAAGAAAGCACTGGTTATCACAAGATAGTGTTGCTTTCTGGCTGCTTTCATTCTTTTAAACACTCCCCGTCTCCCTAAGTTTCCTCCAATTGTTCTAATGGGGCCTTAGTCATCCTTGCCTGGTGGCGGAGGGAAAGATGCTTTTAAAGGTCTTTTTCTTCTCTCAGTGTGTGTTGCCAGGGGAGAAAAATGAAAACATGTAGTAACTGTCCTGAAATCCACACTGAGAGACAGATACAAGAAACCCTTGAGTAAGCAGGGCAGAAGCCAAACAAAGAGCGACCCGAAATGAACAGAAAGACAATATTTGAGCTAGAACATTTCTGTGTAGCCTCAATCTCAACAAAAATTGTGTAGACGAGAATTCCTGGGCCAAATGGCTTTCATTAAAGGGAAATCAGCTTCTGCTTTTTTTAGGGGGCGGAGCGTGACAGCGGTAAAAGGGAAGAGATTGCAGCATTTAACATGCAAGTTCTGCCTCAGTACATGGAAAAGTGTGTAATTGGAACAACATTTAAAAAATCCAGGCACTGAGCTATCCTTGAATATCTTACTCCTTTTCATCTCGCCTTCCCTTGTTCCTTTCTCTCTTCCTGCGTTTGATATGGTGTTCTTGCTTCCCCCTCCAAACATCTCCTCTGTATTCTGCAAATTGATAACCCTCTAAATGAATTATGGTAAATGCATAATGAAGGTTTTCTCAGCTTCAGCCCTGCAGCCAGCCAGGATGGAGCATCTCGTTTGGCATGTTTGATTCGTTTTGTTGCGCATTTAGCCCCAGTGTTCCTTCAGAGTGTTCGCTGCTTGGGGCATGTAAATAAGAAATTATCCTTGCTGACTAACATGGCTAATACCTCCTCTGGGGTAATCAAAAATTATTAGACGCTTGCTTCCAATAAACATTAGGGCTCATGGCACTAACCACTGTCAAATCGCTCACCTCCGCATGCTCCCCAATAGCCATAAAATGGGTGAACAAAAGTGATCAGGTGTGGAAAAAGCACTCTGGCTACGTGGAAACTGAGAGACCGCGGGACTGCTATTATGCCTAAAAAAGCAGCCCTTGGCTTTAAGAGTCATTAAAGCATGTACTAGAGTAGGAATCAGACTAGAAAATGAGCTTATCTTGCATAATGCCCTCAAAAGCTTTGCATAAACGTGAAAGATGTGCGCGTGAAAATCAGCAGCAGAGAGGAAGAACTCGGATTGTAACACACTTCCTTTATCATCCTCCCACTCTCTTGGACGGTGGCAGCATGGTTAAAGCACTACCTGTAGGGTATAGCTGCTCTGCTCAGTTCCAAATATGCTTCAGTGTGTAAACCCTGGTTTACACAAGAGAAAACCACACAGCAAGTGAACAAGCTATAGCTGGCCTTGCTAAGCCACTCTGCTCAACCGCTCGCTGTCTTTTGGGAGGGACCTTTGCTGTGATGTGGGGTTCGGATATTAGGGGGAGGAGAATTGGGAGGGGTGGTGGTGGAAGAGATTAAAGAGCCAAGGGAGGCAGAAGAAAGGAAAGAAAGTAAAAGAGCACAAGGCCCATTGGTCAAACACAAAGGGGGAGAGAGGGAAAGGACATTTGATGTCAGGGTTAAACTCCAAATAAGCACACCTTAAACGGGCCTGTGTAAGCTGGCAGTCAGGGTTTTTGGAGTTTCCCTGCAGGTGTGCCTTTGACAGACTTGGCCTCCATAACCTCTCTCTGATCTAGAATGGGGCCCGGGGTCGGACACAGAAGGACCCGGTGGCATCTCACTGCCTCTGCCTCCCATTCTCTGTCTATTACATTCACACACGCATGCATACACTCTCTGTAAACACACACACAAACACACTGCCAGACAAGGGGGAAAACAAATCTGGTGAGGACTAGAGCAATTGGATTATCACCTCTTAAGGGTGACTTCTTGGCTGACCCCCTTCAGGCTAGCCTGCTGAAACAAGACGGAAAATTTCCTGGGAAAACACTCTCCCTTTAAAGAATCGAAGCACTGTCATCCTTGTGAAAATACAGCGGCGGCAGCATTAATGGACATGGAAATGCCCTTTGGGGCACGCGCTCAAATCCCTTTTAGCCATATTACATCAGACCCCTGTGCACTCCTCATCATCACCACATGCGCTGGAGTAATCAGCAATGGAACATGGGTGTGTAAACCCACTGTATAATGAACCGATACAACAATGCTGCACTCTGTCTTTGTTTTTGGCCGAGGAGAGAGAAAGTCACTCCCCTCCTTTAACTGTAGTTCAATCATGATTACTTTCCCTGCAACACCTTTTCCTCTCTGCTTCTTAATTATGCTCAGCTCTCTCCAAGATAAGCTGATTTTCGTCTGATTCTCAGAGAAGAACAGAAAGAGAAGGAAAGAAAGAAAGAAAAAAAAAACGTCTCCCCCAAGCTTCCCCTTAATGGCGCAACACAGACATTCTCCTCAGCTGCTGTCAGAATAATCTGGGTAATTTTTTCCCTATGTTCTCCAAACATTAGTTTGCACATTAGGCTGACCCAGTTAATGTGCCTTTCCTGCTGTGTAGGACCCAGTTCTTGGCCGAGCTAGGCCAGGCTGGGCTGGGCCAGGTCGCGCCGGGGGCCTGTTCATGATTATGGACCAGAGGGACCAGGCCAAAAGAGGGAGAAAGAGAGGAGTGGAGAGAAGGTAAGAGGAAGAGCGCGAAAGGGGAGAAGGCTCTAACTGCAGTGTGGACGCAGAGTGGTGGTGATGTTGTGGGTACGGGACTTTGTTACTGGAAGTGGAGCTGACTCTACTGGCAGTCCTCATCCTTTTACAGTTCCTTTGATTTTGCTGTTTTCACGTGTTTTTTTTTTTTTTCCCCCTCTCTCTCATGATCTATAGACTCCAAGAACATAACACAGGGTCAGAAGAAAGACAGAGAGACATTAAAAAAAAGGGAAGAGAGAGAGAGCGGAAGGGAGGAAGGAAGGAGGGAGCTGAGGGAGCTGATCATTCTCTTTAATCACATTTTGGATGAGGGCCAGGTAGTCTGCGGTACCGAGAGCGAGACAGAGAGGGGTGAGTGAGGAGAGGAGTGTGAGGGAGACAGTAAAAGAGGGAGGGGAGGGGGGGGAGGTGTGGGAGAAAGAGAGGTAGAGGAATAAATGGAGAGAGAGGGGGAGAGAGAGGATGAGAAAGGGACTTATGGAGAGAGGGAGAGGAGGGGATGAGCCTGAGAGCAGAGCCCCTTGAAACAGCTTCAAGTGCAGCAGGCGCTTAAGCAAGAGTGCACGTATGCCCGCACATGCTACGTGTGTGTGCGTGCGAGGGAGAGTGACAGCCGTTCCCGTAAATGCCCGCGAATGCTGAATCCAGCAAGAATCTGGTGTTAGAGCAGAGGCGGGGAGAGATCCATTTTAAAACTATGTGCATTAACTATACTTTTCCCCATAGATTAAGCACTCCACATGAATAATTTAGCCTCTCTTATGCTAATGGGATCATGAAAGTATCCCCTCCGTACCGTGTTTTCTCCCCCTCCGCAGCAACTCTTCTCGGCTTTCAACAATGGCCCTGCCCCTTCCCAACAAACCATCAGACAGACACACTGCACTGTTTTCACAACAGACACCTGACTAACATGCGGCTGACATGTAGTGACATGGCTAGAATTGCACACAGAGGCTTATTGGGAAACACTCGCATTGTCGTCCTCATTAAGCATCTTTAGCTAGTTGAAGTGAAGTTCAGATATTGCAGGTTATAAGTTGAGCGCTCATCACGGCTGCACTTTGTTTAATGTTTATGTGATCGCCGTCGAGCTGGTTTTGTAAGTGGCGAGACCGCTCCTCTTACACTTTCTGATTGCTTCACTGTGTTTTCTCTCGACAAGGGAAGTGGACATATCCTGTGTATTTATGTGTCTTTGGCGTTTTTTTGTCCAGCTTCTGCCATCACACACTAAAATATACCCGAGCAACACATTTACAACACACACACACACACACACCCTTGTTGCCTCAGCATTGTGTTGCGGTGAGGTGGGGGCACTGTGTAAAAAATTATCAGTGCTCCAACAGCTGGGAGTGAGAGCCATGAAACAGCAGGGCTTGGGTCTGCTTTATTGTTTATCTGTTGTTTATGGGCCAGTGTTCAGCTTTAATTACTACACTAAATTAAACTCTAACAGGCACTTAGAGGGAACCAGCTAACACACACACACATACACACAGACACTGTATATTTTATATACACAGACACACCTCGCTGATCACTCCAGAGCTGGAGTATAGGCTACTAAAACGCAACAAGGCTTCCATCTTGCGTTTAGCACCGATTCTGCTGTTCTTTCTGTTGTGGTTTTGTTTTCGTTCTTTCTCTTGCGTCATTTTTTAGTGTTCTTTTTAAAAAAGTAAGGCCAAAGGTCCAGAAAATGCCACATTCAACAGGCCTTGTTCACGCTGGGACTGTCTGGGCGGACACAGGGAGTCGTGTCCCCAACCAGGAATGACCCCCCTTTGGTGAGCTCAACCACAAAGACCTTGCTGAGTGGGGCCCCTGGCCAGGGCCAAGGGAGCTCACCACACTCCCCATGCATACACACTCACACACAAATGCACCACAATACCATCAAGCGCAGCATGCTCCCTTGGAGCTGAACACTCAAGCTCTCCCTCTCTTCCTCCCTTTCTCTCCATCTCAGCCTCTCTCGGTCTCTCTGGGGAGTCTGTCTATCCGCAGAGCGTGGGGATTGTTCAATTGCTGAGAAAATGTACAAAATGCTTTCTCCTCTCTTCTGTTGAGCCTTTTCCATCTAGCGTAGAATCGGGGAATTGTACAGAAAGCCCCTTTGCTCACCACTCAAGATGTCAACGTGGATTTGGTCTTCATGCATAGCTAATAATTACAAGTGTGGACTGGAGCTGAGGCATGCACACACACTCACACAGAGTGAGACGCCCACATATACAGCAAGAGGGGGAAACGTTACCTACCGTGCTGAATCAGTGTCGGGGATTTACAGTTCATGACTGAGTGCATTTGACTCTACAGTGTTTGGTGTGGGCAAATGTGCAGAGTATTTCATCACGCTGCTCCATCACACCTTGGGTGTTTAACATATTACAGACAGCAGCTTGGAAACGAGTGCTATCTTAAGGCACGCACATTCATCAAGTTTAACTCCCTGCATCTGATGTCTCTGATGTTTCTAGATAAGCTTGGAGGACTTCCAAAGGACTGTTAATCAAAATGATGTGCGAGCAGAACCAATGAAGTTATTGTGTGTTACCTTCTGAACCGTCTCCCGTTAACTGCTCATATTTGTTTATCCAGCCAGAACATAGGGAGTCACTCGCTAAGAGTCAGTAAGTGAGAGTGCAGAATTTGCCCTGAGGGTGATAATTCATATTTTCTTTTTTTGGAGGGAAATTCTGAGAAAACGGAAAAAAAAACGAATGTTAGGAACAGGGGGTTGGGGAAAGGTTGCAGATCTGAGTGTTGTACCGAAACCTTTTTCATATGTGTCAGAACCTTAACTGGCAATCTTTACTGACAGCTATGAGCATGCTTCACCTTGGTTTACTGCTTGACAATAAATTATTCCACAAGAGGGGCAATACATATTTGCGCACTTGTTAAATTGTTTTTTGGCACAGGTTCAGAGCAATGCTCAATGCTGAGATGTAACCCGGAGATTGAGGAAGTGAATTTTGCTCACAGCGACCATCTTGAGTCCTGTATGTACTGTACAAACAGTACTTTTTGAAAAAACAAATATGTGAGTGATACTCAGTTTTATTCTACGACACATCCCGTAATATCATCCAAAGGGAGAAAACTTTTCACCCTTCAAAACAGAAATGGTGTTACGAATTCAACACAGGGATGCTTTTGGATCAATTTTCGAGGTCAATGTTTTTCAAGCCACGCGGACACATACAACACACCTTTCAGGACGGAGGAAAGTTGGTGTTTTTCTTGGCATCTGAATCCAAAAAGCACTATGGGTCTCTCTCACGCTCTCTCTCATCTATTCTGTCTTCCTCATCTGATCCACATCGTCACCCCTTTTAACAGGGGCCAAGCTGTTAAAGACCCCATTACTGAAGTGAAGCACACATTTCACATTTCCTCTGTGGACTTGAAAGTGTGGACTACAAATTTTATGTGGAAATGTATTGAGATAGGAGGCGAGTTCATGCGTGGAGTGGAGTGGAGCGGAGTGGAGGAGGGAAAAGGTGGAAGAGAGGTTGCGGAGGGAAGGCTCTGTCAGAATGGAAGGGCCAGAGTCGGGAGTCAGCGAGCGCTTCAAGCGTTAACGTAATTGCAAGAATGTGAAAAATGAGGCGGCGGGGCTCCCGAGCGGAGCGAAAGGTCAGAGCATGCCTCACACAAAACAACTGGCTGGAGGACGGCCTCATTAGACCATTAAATCAGCTGCCCTCTCTCTCTTTTCTCAGTTTTTTTTCTCACTCTGCCTACTTTTTCACCTTCTGTCTGTGACTTCTTTTTAAATCTCTGCTTCTATTCTGTGCTGCTTACTTTGCTTTAACCACAAAAAGGTTTTGAGCTTGTGGATCTAGCATTTGGCACTCTTCAACACAGGTCAGGCTCTGATCTAGTCCAGGTCCATCTTGGCCCAATGCATGGTGCTGTACCGTAACTGTCTTTGGCCTGTATTGATCCGCTGTTACTGGATACGGTGGGGAGAGGAGTCGATAAGTGCTCTGTGGATTACAGGTCACTTGTACTTATGTGTGTAAGATAATCAATAGGCAGTGCATTTCTTTCTCTCATCCCCCCTCCTCTCTCTGTTGTTCCTGCTGTCTCCATCTCCCATGCTACTTGCAATTGCAAAGATGAGTGCCAAAACTCATCTGCTCTGACCTGCAATCACACAGCGTTTTTGACACTCATACCAAAAAATCCAACACCTCATTTATTGTAATTTCGCTCTATATTTTTGTGGAAAAAATGAGATTCTTATTCACTCTCAAAGCCCATCCTTAAAAACAAATGTCATGTATACAGATTAAATGTGCCATGCTGGTGGAGAATTATCCCTATCAGGTTCAAGCATCATATTATTGTACCCCATTAGGTTTATACTGCCAAACAGACATATCCTGTTGCTTAGCCAAGGCCTAGCTATCATCAACTAGCCTGACAACAGCCCTTGATCCAACTAGTCCTGACACAGCCAACCACAGAGGTCTGCTGCGGCCCTCGGTCTGTGGTCAGTAATGGTTCAGACGGTTACAACTGCTGCTTCTGTCTGACGAGGAGAAGATGATTTAAACAGCCCCACCACAGACACACATCCCATCGATACATTTGATCGCTTATCGGCAAAACGATAGCCTTGAAAGGACATGGCAAGCGGCTTCACTCTGCGAGTGAGCTGCTACAAAGTGTGTATCTGAGGGCTGGTGTGTGTAGACGGTGTGATGAAATTTCATGCAAAACCATGGAGCCAGAGGGCACACACAGATTCACAAAAACACACATACACACACACACACACACACACACACACACACACACACACACTGTGCCGCCAGTGAAAGGGGATCTTGGTACATTCAAAACAAGGGGAAGACAAGAAAGGAAAGGCCAAGAGCTCATCATGTGTTTCTCTTAGCACAGGCATCAGTTGAATTTAATAAACAGTTTTAACCTCGCCGTGTATTGACGCTTGTCCTCACCTCTAAATTCAACTAACAGCACACGTTTTTTTGAGAATTTACATGTCAAATTTGATGCGGACCGTGACAAAAATACAAGGCAGATAGCTGTGATTTGCACACGCTGTCTGTAAGAAATTCAAATACATTTGTTTTGAGATGCATTATTGCTGTTTGGCAGGTCACGTAGCAGATAACACAAGGCTCACTGAGACATAATTAGGGGCTGTTGTGCGAGCAAAGTTAATATGGTTTAAATGCAAACAAGAACTGGCAGAAATATACTATTAATCACCGGCTTTTGTTCAGCTCTCTAAATAGCAACATTTTGGAAAGCCCTTTACTGGGTCGGTGTATTACAGTGGCTGTTGCTTGCATTTGCGCGCAAGTGTAACAGTGGATAAGCGTGTTCATTTTTAGGTGTGACTATGTGTTTACATGGACGCCAGTCAAAAAGCAGGATAATCCAGTGTGCAAGAGCAAGGACTGGGTTGGATGTGTGCAGAGAGATGTGCCATCTATTCACTGTAGATCTCACATTAGACAGGGTTAAAGAAAGTGTTGGCAACTCTACCCATGCATGATGATTAATATGTCCTGCCTGTATCTATGTATGTTTATGTGTTAGTGCTTGAGTGCACAAGTGTATGTATATGTGTGTGTGTGCATATGCATGCCCATTTCGGTGCTGGCTCACCTTGTTCACTGCTGTTGTCACCGCTCTGTGAAGCGTGTCCCCCGCTGGAGGGCCCCGGTGTGCCGGCTGAGTGTGTGGAGGTGGCGTCATCATGGTCTCTCCAGGAAGCTGGGTTCTGAGGTTTGAAAAGAGAGAAAGCGAGCGTGGGATCCATCCATCCATCCGTGCATCCATCCACATTCCCCGTCCAAACCGCAAACCAGGAGCGGCGAGAGCAGGAAGGGGGAGAGGAGGGGAAGGTAGTGAGGGAGAGACACAGAAAGAGAGACCATATGAGTTTGTTGGAAAAGTGAGAGTGACATCTGTAAGAGTGTACAGGCGCTGTGAGGGTCCTTCGCCTGCTTACATTCTCCTGGCAGGGCCAAGAGCCCCGCTGCCTATTTCCCAGCTAGCAGGCAATCAACGACGCCGCTAAAAATCATAGATGAAGAGAAAGAAACTAATGCACTAAAGCAGCTGGCAATAAGTCAAAACACTGTAATCAAAGTGTTTCATTAATGCATGAGAGCAAAACGCAGCTCTGTTAATGTGGCATTTGATTTTGAACATCGCAAGTGGAGCACTTGTGAGTAATTGTCTAAACACATATGGCGGAGCCCAGTGGAGTTCGTTTATACCATAACCAATTGAGACTTCCGTGTCAAGTGAGAAATATAGAGGTAAAAAGTCCAAACACACCACAGCCGCCATTAATCATTTCCACTGTCAGAAATGAAAATAAGATATGACAGTGATTCTCCTGCTAATCTGCCAAAAATGTGCACACGCCCACACCGACATACACACACGCCCACAGAGGCTCGCAGAAATACACTTACGCACACATGCTAATGACATAATAGAGCAAGAAGTATAAACACACATGCACACACACTCACTTTTATATATACAAACACATGCTGAAAAAAAAGTGTTAAATCTTTGCTGGCTAACTTCAAAGAAAAGTCCATAAACAAATTCATAGCTTTTAAGGCGTCTTTCTTTTTTCCTTCCCTTCCTCCCTCCCTTCCAAGCTCATTTTCTCTCCTTCTCCTCCTCCTCTCTTTCCTGGTCATTCCCCGCTGCCCTGCCGCTGCAGACAGGGAAACAGGATTTTCTACTGTACAGGAAAGGCTTTATCAGTGCCACATGAAGGCAGGCTAGAGGTGGAATTTCCTCTGCCATTCAGGCAATAGAGGGACAGCCTGATCACGTCATTTACTACACACAGGCTGAACCGAATGCACGCTTCAAACATCCTTGATACAAAACCCGAGCTAGTCTTTCCCGATTTAACCTGTCACCTGAGCACGATGACAAAATGTTGGCGAACGTGAGCCCAACGTTGTCTGGGGCCCCCCGAGAGAAGCAGCCCCTTGAGCAGAGCCCAAGCCAAACAAACACAGGCCTGCACCAAGGCTTGCCACAAACCTCAACCCACTTCTCAGTTCCCGCTATGGGGTTTTTTTTCTCCCTCAAACACACATAAACACATATACATACATACGAAAGCAGTGGGAAAATGTACACGCCACAGAATATTCCAAGAAAGAGACCGTTTTTTACCATTTTGTCTAACTTCAGTTGAGTTCCTGATGAACTTCTTTCCCCTCAGCTCCCGCCAGAGAGGAGCCTGCCTGCCTGCTCTGGTGCCCCAGTCAGAGTGAGCTGTACTGGTGGAGGACAGACAGGATAGAGCCTGGAGACTAGTGGAGGTTTGCAGGGAAACAGAGGCTATAAGACAAGCGGCTGCCGAGCTCCCCCGGGTGCACAGTCCTGATGTGCTGCTGCTTGTTCTGCTGCGGAGGCGAGGCTGCTGCTATGCCTGTGAGCGAGGCCCTTTTATCTGCTAAGTTTTTTGGGGAAGGAGGGCTGTTTTCTCAAACAGCTCCGAGCTGAAAACAGCAGACAGAAACACACAAGGCCCTTCAGACCCTCCGCTCCACTCAAGGCCCTCTCAGCGTCAGCTGTTCACCGGATGGCAATCAGATAAAGAGCTCGGAGAATTACCCAGAAGAGGGGTAAGAAGACAGGGTGAACAATAGCCAATGCGTGGGTTGTAGCCCTCCACAGTCAGCCGAGGGAGAATGTCCCTGCTCTGAGAGGGATGCATGATTGTGATGTGTTCCGTCTCTGGGCCGCTGATCAACACATGGTATACTTCATATGTTGGTACAGTAATTTTCTGTTATTCTCAACACAGCTGAGAAAAATCACTAATGTGGCAATCAACCCTCTGAAAACAGTCTAATTTGGTCTCATGGCACGAGGAGGAAAGGGAGAAAGAGAGGTAAAATCCCAGACTCCCAGAGTGCATAATGTATTTAGGCTGAGCTGGGCTCGCTGCTCTCCGAACGGGCTGTTGTTGTTCCCAGAGAAGAAAATGACTGGGTTCTACTTCCTCACAATGAGACACCCACTGACGGCAAGATGCGAGACAGACCTGAAAAACTATGCTCGCTGCTCTCGCACAGTCTCGCTCTCTTGTTCTCTCTCTCTCTATCACTTGCCAGCTATGGCCACAGCATGGTTTTAATGCAACAGCCGAATCGATAGGACTTAATTTAGCTATCATTGCAGAGTAATGTGTCATTTTTAATGGTGCTGGCACTAAATTAAATTCAAAGACACCTCAGCTAATGGTGTTAAAGGGAATGATATTTTGCTGTGATTTGCTACCCTGTGGGTTTAATGGGCCTGTATGCAGGGATATGGATGAAGCTTTGTTCGTTTGTTTCTTACAAGGTAAAAAGCAGAACGCAGCACTTTATATGACCTAGTAATAATAATAACACAGTGGATACTAGGCCCAGTGAGTGTGCAGCAGATATCTTTGATGAAGCACACTCTCTCCCCTTTTAATACCTGCAAGTCACTTCTCATTCATAACCCCCGTCTGCAAAACAAGACAACAAATACCACAACAAAAGCGTTAACTTTCCAAGCTCAACAAGGCGACAAAAGCAACAGCCTTTCCTCCGCATGAATTATTTAGTGCGCCTCTCTGAGCTATGGAGGGTGCATCAACAGACACCGCGCCACGCAACACAAACACACACAACCATTTTGTCACAACCCTCGTGGGTCTGATAAAGTTCAAACAAGTTGAAAAAAAAAATCATGTCACCCAAACAGTCTTCTTCATCCTACACAAGAAATAGAGGAAGAAGCGAAAGAGGAAGAAAAAAAAAAAAAAACGCCCTCTAGCCCATGTGACTATTCCCTAAAGCTGGGCATAATTAGGAGTCAAACATGGTTCACTCCATGCTCTTCACTAATTGTGTTAAAGAGCAGTGTTACCAGGAGGAGGAGGAGGAGGAGGAGGAGAACGGCAGCAAGCAAACACACATACATGTGCAGGCGGGAACGCATGCACACACACACACACACACACACACACACAATAGGACTAGATCGAGAATAAGATACAAAAGAAGCGTGGTCTCTGGGGGCAGCCTTTTCTGTTTGCTGGGGTTAGCAACTGGCAGCTGATAATACAAGTTGTAATTAATATAAAAGCAGGAGACAATATGGGGAGGAAGGCTTGTAGTGGAGCCAGGCCACAAGAGAGCGGGAGAATGCTGCCGTCTCCTCAGCTCCTGTCCCCTGTTTCTCATTTACAAACACCTGCCTGGCACAATCTCACTTCCCTCCCTGCACTCTGCCTACATCCCTAGGAATTTCAAATAAAATTGATTTAGCGGCATCATTGAATTTCCCTCAAATTCCCCTGGAAGCTGGAGGAAAGGGAAGAAATCTGTTGGTGTAGTAGGAGTGTAAGAACGACTAGCCTTGTGTGTGTGAGCGTGTGTGTGCAGCTTCAGGGATCCTGTGCTGAACATGTACAGAATCGCTGACACGCCAGAAACATACAGGACGGTAAATCATAAAGCGAGCTGACATTTCAAGACACATCTTGCCACATGGTGTAAACAGAGAAACACTCCTCGCACGTTTCTTGTTGGGCTGTGAGCACATAATTATATACAGCCTCTTTAGAAAAGTGTAGGTGCACCTCTATTGAACAACTGAGCATTTACAACACCCTCAATTATCCAGAATATAAAGACTCCTTAATTTAGCTGCTAATAATTCACCCGAGCGTGTTTTAACAGACACAAGGGGGATTGACTGGTCGTATTTATGCTTTTTTCAAACTTTCTCTGGGGCAAATCAACTTTTTTCACTGTAGTAAATGACAGATTACATGTACAAATATGTCTTCAGAAAGAAGAGATTAAATAAAAAATGGGATTGCTGTTGTGGTTCATGGGTTTGGCGCAGGTGAAAATGAGGCATAAATTTAAAAACACACAAGTCATTACAGAGAATTCTACTGTCCATTATTCCTTGAAACAAAAAGCCCAAAAATTCAGTGGCCACTTTACTTGTACACCTGCACAAACTGATGCAATCCAATACAAGTTATGCAATAAAGTGTATTATTATGATGCCATTAAAGGTTCACTATGTAGTTTTGGGGAAGACATTTTTAATCAGAAGAGAAAGTTCCTCATTGACTGATTTTGTTATGCCTAAACAAACTAAATAAACAAACTCTTTGTTTTCATGACAGACTTAACTGAATAAACAAAGTGACCTTAACACAATTTCATACCGTTTTACTTTGTTTTTATTTGGTGGACCCTGCCACCTTTCTAGCCTCAAACAGTGTTCTGGGGAGCTTATTTTCCCTCTGAGAACAGCTTGTTTATTCAGTTATGGAAAAGATAAATATTTCTGAGCTTGTATCTCATTAAAATTGTAAAAAAAAAAAAAAAAATCTGAATTTATTCTCCAAAACTACATAGTGCCCCTTTAATGTTCACACATGTTTATTCACACTGTCATAGATGTGCTTATTAAATTAGATGTTGAGGTCGTAGTTAAAAGTGGTGCTCTATATTACATCAAGCGGTTATTCTAATATTCTGTGTAAAGGAGGACAAAAAAAATAAATAGAAACACTACATCTATCACTATAATTTATTCTAGTCCAACAGCACCTTTAACTATGAACTTTCTGAAAATATCAACCAAAATGGAACATTAAAAACTGTTGCAATGAATTTGCACTAGATTGTAGAGTGTAACTATGAAAGAGGCGACTGAGAATAAGTCTGTACTAACTTTAACTGTATGTAGTATTAACATACAATTCAACATGCATGTGCATGTCATGATCCTAAAATGACAGCAACTGCTTTTATTGCAGTCATTTAGAGCATACATGCAGTTAAAGGAAGGGGATTGTGGGAGATGCAACAAGTTAGCCTAGCCTCGCTCCAGCCACAGTAGCGCTGATTAGATATGCCTGCCAACAGGGCCCTGCCTCTGAACACTAATCAAATAGGAAACATTAGGCCAGACATCCCACCATCACAAAACAATTGTGTGGAACAGACAGAGCGGTCGACGATGCACTTTTTTCATGAGAAGGGGAGGGGGGCTGAGATCCAAACGTACTGTAGTCGGTCCCAGAGGAGGACAAAGCTAGTCGAATTAGAACACCTCCAAAACTGAGAAAATTCCACGGTTCAGCAGGCCGGCTCGGCCCGAGGGCTCGCTGTCCACAGGTGGAGAGTGGAGTGTGCATGCGCTGCAGCATGCATAGTGACATACAGAAACAGCTCACCTCCACTGAAACACACAGTAAATCACTGCACGGGCACAAGATGAACTATTACATTACTTGACTGAACCTGTGACATCACCATGTCTGACCAATGGCCTACAGCGCTCAGAGCCTGTACCAGAGGATCAAAATGTAAACAGAGAAAGCTCTTTCCCCCTTTTTTTCTCCCTTTCCAGCCATGCACAGTGGAGATAAGCTACGCCGTAACCTCTATGGGAACTACTATCACTCCCTGAGGAAAGCTCTCCAAAACAAAGCGCCGGGACCTGCAAATCCTACACACTTTTCTGTAGAACAAATCTGAAACTATGCAGAAATTCAAAGGCAGTTTTCAAAAGCGTAATGCATATGCATGGAGGAAATGAAAAGCCTTCTGCTAATATGTAAGCTTGACTGGAGAAGCGGCACAATAGCACGAGAAGACACAAAGGCTAATTCATTAGAACAGATAATATTCAGACACTGTTAATTCTATTTGCCTCCCTAATTGGATGTAGCACAGAAGAGACAGAAATTTTATTCATTAATTAAAAGACAAGAGAGCAAACCATTGACAAGCACACACGCACACACACTATATGAACCGTTCAACAAATCTACACAGCTCTGTGTTTTTTTTTCTTTCTCTCCATCACCCTTCACGTGTAATACATCTTTTTTTCTCCTTTCTTTTAATTGGGATGGGGTTGATCTGAGGAGGGGCGATGAGTTGGGAAGCCTTGGGTGGGCTACATGGTTGAGGTAGTCACCGCAAGCGAATAAAGGAAATCAACAGTGTCAGCAAAGGACTCATCCCGCTCTCACTGTACCATAATCCAATCATCTCTAAGACAATGCTGCATTCAAGTGTAAATAAAACTGCGCTTATTATGCTCCGCTGTCAGGTATGAAGAGGGGAGAGGAGGGAAACAGAAAGAGGTATAAAAAAAGAAAAGGAAGGAAAAACACACACACATACTGTATACACACACATATACATAAAAACAAGCTCAACGGGCTGCCTCCTCCACAGTGAACAGCCTCATCATCTCCAGAAAAACCAACTTTCACCAAATGAGATGTAGCCCAGGGCTATATATTAAAAATGCATATCAAAGCAAAGAAAAATGGACGTGAGAGATTCTAACTAAATAAATTAGCATATCTAACTATCAAACCGCCTTCCTCTCCTCAATGGGAAGCGAGGACAGAAATGAATAATAAAACAGAGCCAAATACAAATGAATAAATAAAATAAATAAATCAAGACAAGTAGGACAGAAATTGCTTTCCATCCAGCGGCACGGATTTGCAGCCAAATGCTTTTTTTTGTGTGTGTGTGTGCATTGTTTCCAATATTCAAAGCACATTTTTAGGCATGAAAAGCTGGAGTCCTTTCAATTAGACACGGAAATTACTGCTAAAGAAGTTTAACTGTTTACTACAACGCTTTCAGATCACGGCTGCACTGTTTCACCTCAATAGTTGCACTTAATGCCAACGTTACTTCCGCCAAAGCATCACAAGCACCGCACGATGCATTTTATATTTAATTGTCAAAAATTAAAGGGGCACCGTGTGGTTTTAGACAAGAAATTCAAACACAGAAAGGCAATATTTACAATATTAATGAGGTAATAATACAAACTCGGAAATATTTATTTTTTTCCATAACTGAATAAACAAGCTGCTCTCAGAGGGGAAATAAGTTCCACAGAACACTGTTTGAAGCTAGAAAGGTGGCAGGGTCTGCCACATATAAACAAAGTGAAACAATTGTGTTGTCCTTTAACGTCAATTTGTTTATTCAGTTTATTCAGTCGTTTATTTTGTTTGTTTAGACATAAAAAAAATCAGTCAAAGAAGATCTTTCTCTTCGGATTTAAATTTCCTACACAGTGCTCCTTTAACTATAAGCTGGAGTTTGTATCTTTCCACAACATGCAGCACTCAGCTCAGACAAAGCTCTCAGACAAAAAAAAAAACTTGTCAAATTCAGTCCAGCAGTTAGCTGCAATAAAAAGTTCACTGGTGCCACAAAAGTGATATAAATCCCTCAAACTTTAAATACCTAATGAGGTGATCGGCCCAAATGACTCCCAGATAAATGGCTTGTCATGCAGCCCCTCTTTGTTTATTGCTGCTCCTGATTTGCTTTATTGGCATATCTAATTTTTACTAATTATCAAAATATTTCTCACAAGTGGACTCATGACAGTGGCTGGTGTCTGCACACTGGAGGCACCATTGGAAATTGGCTTGAGTATCAACCATCTGCCATGAAACTAAACAGGCTAGTTTATCTAATCTCTACAATATAAACAACAGCATGCCTCATTTCTACACTTGTGCTGGAGGACCACAATATTGCCGTTTTTGACCGTTTTTCCTCTCAAACCAACAGCGGCATCTTCGCTCTAATTGTGTTTTAATTCACCTTGTGCGGTGCGCTGCGTGGCCCTGGGAACGCGACGGGGCTTTCGCAGGGAATCCACCGCTATTAGGCCTATAGCCAGACCCAACAGATGCAGCGCAGTGACTTTGCATAACACTTAAATCTGCTTTAATTCCTAATAGGCTTGGCCTTGTGCTGCACAGATATTAACCAGTCACTTTGTTGCAATAGCCCGCTCATTTTTTTCTCCCTCTCTCTCTCCAGCAAAACATTAGCTTTATCACAGGCATGCAAGACGCAATAATTCACAGATATCAACTCAATAATACACTGTCAGCTCGATCCATATTGCAAGGGGGGGGGGCGGCGCGGGGGGTGTAGGTAAGGTAAGGTAGGCGGGGGGGTGGTGTGTGTTTATTACACCGAAAATGCACGATTTAAACCAGGGAATCGATCCTCAAATTTAAAGCTACTGTACTTCAGGTGCATATAATTGAATTCAGCGTTATGGAGCCTCCAGCCATAAAAATGGGGAGCAGAGGAGAGAGCCACTGCAGAGCAAAACCGCACGGCAATCAATACGAAACAATTAAACACATTAACATCAACAGCAATGGAAGGCCTCCAGACGAACCATCATATGCCTTGTGAACTTGACATTGATGGTAAGCCTTTAGCTCTGAGATCTATTTCAATAGGCTACCACTTTCTCCACCTCTGCAGCAAGAAAAAAAAATCCACAGCTTTACGCGCAGGCCATATCCAGCTCCCACAGCCCCCAAATGTAAAGCCCTTTTCTTTTTAAATATTGGCCTAAAGCTACAGCTTACCGCTGATACCCTGCTTTAACGTTAAAACCTGCGTAACAGATAATTGCCTCACGTTTTTTCTCTCTCTCTCCCTCCTCCAACTCTCCATTACGCACGGCGGCGATTCACGCACGCGCAGCCTCTAATGCGCGCACGCATACACACACACACACACAAACATCTCCAGCACACACGCAGCAAAAGCACGGACGCATTATGCACACATGACTGCCCCTAATCAAAAGACTAAAACAATAACTCAGTCCATTGTATCACATCTAGCTTTTGACCTTAGAACATCGATCGGCAGATTTTCCTTGCAGAACAGAGCATGCTCTATTTACTGATGGCACAGCGGGGTCACACACACATGAGCAGAGGCTAAGCAGCACAAGAGTTGGCATTATGGGAAACATCAAACAAATGCGATTATTTCAAAACAGCCGGTTATTCATTTGCACGGTTTAAAAAAATTAAGAAATAAATCAGAAAGGCTCGAGTGTTTCCTGTCATGCACACACACACACACACACGCACACACACATTATCACGAATATATATATATATTTTTTTTTAAAAAGCTCTGTGTTACTTACGTGATCTGCAAGGTTAGTCGACGATCCCGAGAGTTCTTCGTGATCTGATTTTGAGCTGCCATCCCGTTCGTCAATAACTAGATCTATTGGCATTTTTCCTTTCAAACAACTGATGTACCGGTGGCAAAAATTGTCGCAGAGCTCGTGCACCTATAGAGCAAAAAAAAAAAAAAATACAAAAAGTAAGGGGGGGGAGAGGAAAACACCTTTTTTCAGGATGGGATTGGTCCAAGAATAACTCCAATTAAGGGGCATTATCGGCGGCGAGGAAACAATAGTGAAATTGTTGCAGTGCTTATTATTCTCCTGAGACTGCAGCAACAAGTTGAACGACAAAAAAATAAACAGCATGCCGTGAGCTTGTAGGGGGGGTAGGGGGGGTGGTGGGGAATAACGAGCAGTTGAAACTATATCTGCGGATCGATAACAATGTGAGCAAAGAGGCTGCAACGTATTTTATCAATAGTCACGTGGAGGGTTGGATAAATAAAAGAGCAGATTTTCATGAAAATGAAACGCCTCAAACTTTCTCCAAATGCAGCTTATTTTTAAACATCTGCTAAAAGCTGCGGCACTGCACCTTTAATAATATCAGTTGCATTAAGATATAGGATGTCTGCGCGTGTGGCGCCATGAAAAAGTCTACAATTTATAAGAGTTATAATATTTACCTTTTCTAATTCCAAGAGGTGAAACCGTAATACTTGTATGGCTTGTATCATCTGGGGGAAAAAGAGGAAATAAACAGAATTATAACACAATTTAAAGGTGAGATTTTTTTTAATGCTTGATACACTCTAGTGCACTGGCAGCTAACGACAGCTAAATATTTTCTATATATATTTTTAACTGTAAGATGAAATCTGCATTTCACAATCTAATTGGTCATCACACACGCTGGTCAGCTGGGTCAGCTGAATGAGCAGACCGAACAATGACAAGCGGCCAGTGTGGTTACACAGCCATCAACATCAAAAAACTTGATCTGACATGTGCGGAAGCTTAAATCATATGTTCACATATTTACTGTGTGATGTTAAGTATCCACCAGAAAAACAAGGCACAGTGTAACCGCAGCCAAGCGGCAATTATTTGAGAGACAAGAGAGGTCAAAGTGTGCGCTTACCAAATTGTCCAACTCTGGATTTGATGAAAATAAAGGTTTTTCTGCTCGGACCTAAAATAACACACCAAATGTCAAAGTTAGTTTGGCATGAAATGTGCGGAATGTGTGTCTATTTTCATCCTGAAATGTTAGCCTGATAACACTGCAGAGAACACACACTATCAATAGAAAAGTTTTTATTATTGCAATAAAGGCAGACAACTATGCAGCCACAGCAATCCCAAATAATTCTTTCAGGAAATAATATTTGGAAATTGACCTGTTTGGCAAACACTGCAATGTCCTCATTGAAGGAGTCTGAGGAGCAGACATCGCCGCCTGCTACGCCGGGCTCCCTCGGAGTACACGTCGCCAACTCGCACTTCTCAAAAACCAGTGCGAGCAGTGGGAATAAAGGGTGACTGCAAGAGGGGAAACACAGCCTGAGTACAAGCAGCACACCGGCTCCACAAAGCCCACTGCAAAAAATGTCCCGTCAACCTGCGTATCTGTCGGCTCCCTGCACCCAAAACCCTCATTTATCTTACAACAGCTGAAATAAAAAACACAATCGGATGAGTCTAATTTTACTTTCTCCCTCGCTGAATAGTTTTCAGACTTTTCTTTAAGCAAATGGTCGCTTTTTCAAATAAGGCAGGCAACAACTAAAACAATAGATCTGGAGTCAGGGTCGTAGTTTTTGGAAGCTGTTTTGAGTTTGAAGCATGCGTAAAAGCGCATCTGGGATATTTTACTCCTATAGTTTTGGGGCGTTTGAGGATTTTTAAACTCCATGTGATATTTATCGACTTGTTGGGACTGACATTTCTTGCAGTGCAGAGCAAAAAACGGCTGAGAAGTCAACAAAAAGTGCAACAAAAACAAGGCAGACACACACCAGAGCGGTCAGAGGGGTTTAAGAGGAATTATGGAGTCTGCAAAAAAAAAAAAAAAAAACTTACAAGAAAATATTTTTTTGCAGATTCACACCGCAGACGTGCTGAGGCACAGATGACTTTATTGTTTCTTCTTTATTATGGCTAAAGCGTTCAAACAGAGGAAGAGTGAATAAAAAGGAGTAAAGTCTAACTAAAGACAAACAGTCACATGAATAATTTTTAAAAACTGAATTATCATTTCAGAATAAGAGCCTTTTTAACTTCACGAAACTGCCACCAGTTTCGCCTTTTATGTCGTTTAGATTTGTGTCAGTGTAAAAACCTGAAGCTGAACTCTGTTCCGCGTATGAAAAACGTGAGTAAAGGAGCTGAGGAGGATTTACTCTGCGCTACATCCCAGATTATAATGATACACTGTGGATTATGGCACTTTCTGTGAGCGTGTGTGAGCGAGCAATTTCTGAAAACATTTTTTTTTTTCAAGTTTTGCTCTGAACGGTGAGAGCGTCTGAGTGCGTTTTCTTGCCTTATTCGAGAATAACCTGACTAAAGTAGAATTATAAAAGACACACGGTACGTTGAGACGGCGCTCTTTGTGTCTGTGTTACTGCAAACAATATTTGGAAAACGTCAGAGAAGTTTTTATGAAGTCTTTGAGAGAGGAGAGACTATTTTAAACGCTGGGAAATAATAAGGGGAGTAATTTTAAAGCGACCTCTATAACATGGAGCAATTGTTGTGATGCTGAAAATTGCTTTTATTGTGTTTAAACGCAGTGTGTGTGACTCTCGAGCTGTGCACTGCGCACAGGGCTGCTTCCATATTATTTTATAGCTTGTATTTCAGGCTCAAGGCTCACTCTCACTCACTGCAGGCTTGACGATGCCTTTCTACAATGCGTCTAAAATTACACATCAACAAAACTCCCCTGACCAACAATAGAGCTCCAAAACTGCGGTCAATCCTGCACAAAACGCTATTTAAATGTAGCGGTGGGAGAGAAACTCTCAACAAAAACAAACTTGGAGAAAAGCTGGAAAGTCAGTTTTTAAAAAAAAAATTAAAAATTTTAAAAACACGCGTATTTCATGCAAACCTTACCCATAAATTTGATCTTTATCCCTCTTTAAAACGTCGTTGACAGCAGAGCCCATGCTGGTGGGCATAACGTTTGGATGAGGAGCGTGGGTTCCGTAGTGCTGGCTGGCGTGCAGCGGCGGTCCGTGGTTCAGATGGTGGACCTGGGGAAGCGGCCGGGGAGCATGCGGGTCCCCGTACATCGACGCCGTGACTCCGTCCATCCCACCGTAATGGGCCAGCTCATCGTACTGGGAATGAAATCAGAGCAAAAGTCAGCGGGCTGCCCGGTTACTTTTTCTAAACAAAGTGCTAAAAGGCATGCCGTCTCACTGTGAATACACGCAAACAGAGAAACTAAATAAGCTGTTGCTTTGAAAAATGCGCTGCAAAAGTGTCATATACATAAAATCTGCTAAAGGGTTTGTCATTACCAAAAACATTTTAAGTTCGGTGCTCCGCGAAAGAGAGTTTGGTGGATGAAAAAGAGCGAATTAGTTTGGAGTCTCCTGTGAAACTGCTCCACGACTGTCGTGGAGGCTGTCGGTAAAGGCAGAGGCTGTCACTTTGCTTGAAGAGAAGGGGCGCTGCAAAAATGTCAAATCTAGCGGCTTTGATATGAATACTTTGTAAATTTGCCACCACCCGACAAGAGGTTATCGATACGAGGGCCACCCTACAGTGGATTTGAAACAGGTAAGTGTAGGAGATTTAAAACCTACCCTTTGCGCCATCAGGCTGCGCTCCAATAAACTCCTGAATCTGTCGTATATTTAATATCCCAGTCCCGGTTAGAAAGTGATTTAGTGGCAAGATTCCTTTTTCAACCAACTTTGCGACTTCTCCTATTCGCCAGTGTGGTTCAGTTGAAATCGTAGCATCAGGGAGTTTTGAAATTTTTCTTGTTTTCCCTCTTTCCTCGGAAAAAAAAGAAAAAAATGCGCCAAAGTGAAGGTTACAATCGGCCCATCAACAACCTGCATGTAACTAAACTGTCGTGTCTCATGGCTTTTTGCCACTCCAGCTGTCAATCAAAGCCAGAGGTTGTCAAGGTAATGAATGAATGACGGTCGGTGATGATGTTCAAGAGAAGGACGAATCTTTTTAGTCCGTTTTCATCCCGCAAGTCCGCGTCTCCTTTAATGCCTCCAGATCGCTATCTTGTTTTATTATCACTGTAAAAAAAAAGGGAAAAAGCAGTAGAAATTAAGAGATTGCGATTCGGATCTTTCCTTTCTTTCCCCCGTAGGTATTTCGTCTATCTGGCGAAACTGAGATGAGTGAGTGTCAGCGAGTGTTGGCAGGTTGGCTGCTAGCTTGCTTATAGAAACAGAGTCAGTTCGCAGCGCTGAGCGGTGGGCGAATGAAATGACGGATCCCGGAAGTAGTGGTGGCCATAGCCAGTCCTACAGCAGCTCCAGAAAAGAGAGAGGAGAGACCAAATCTTGTGTTATGCAGAGTGTATGCGAGGCACAGGGACGGCTTCAACTCCACACTGGGGGTAAAAGGCAAACCAACACAGCTCCAACTCCCACCCAATTCCTTTTTTTTTTCGCAGAGAAGAGACCTGGAGAAGAAAAAAAAAGCAGAAAAATGTTGAATGAGGAAGGTTTAGCAGCGCGGACACTTCGACTGCAACTCCTCTGAGTTAAATTAAACACACCACTGACTGAATCAAACCACACGAATCATGATTTAGAGTAGAAAAGTTCATTTTAATGCAGAATTACGCACCACGTACCCAAACTTTTACGCACAGACACACAATAAGATATGTGAGCAGTTGTGCATCCTGATAGGAGTCAAACAAAGGATTATAAAGCTAAAATTATCAGGAAATCTTATGAATGCTGAGTTTAATATATGAGCATGACGCTTACTTGTTATCTGTTTTGTGGTTATAAGCCGGTGTGCCTAATATCTCAGTAATGCCTCCTAATCTTACAGCTAATTATCGCTCTGGTCGTTTTTAGCAAATTAAACGACACGCAGCACCCCTCTAAGCCCAGAATGAACTTTTCCAAGAGGGGGAGAAAAAAAAGCTTTTGTGGAGAAAGTAATTTTGTATGTTTCTTTCGTCCAATCCCCTCTCTTGATAGAAATCCGTGCCTTACCTCAGAGTAGTCAATTATCAAAGCTCCCCAAGATCATCAATCATGTGAGGAGATTGAAGTTTAGAGGAGGAGCAACGCTCCGGCCATCGATTGCAGTGAAGCCCTTTTTGGAGTCTGGGCACTTTTACGCACAAAAACAGAAGCAGGCCATCTATCCCCTTTAATATTTAGCTCCATCAATGCTAATATGGCATCATGGCTGTATTGACAGGTTCTCACATAAAGGCTCCATTTATGGCTCCGTGACATTTTTGATGGTGGAAATTAATTATTCACAGGTTAGGATTAAGGTAGACACACGCTCAGGGAGATGGGCTGTGGCTACCGTTGGAGGGTCAATAAACTCTCCCAACAAACAAAAATACCAGGCAGAGTTGCTCAGGGTCGATTACAGTAAATGGCAAGGTTTTTTTTTTGTTTTTTTTTTAAGAAAGGAAAAAGATTTAATAAATGAAAGCGTGACAACAGTTATGTTTGTTGGCATAAAGGGGGGGTGGGAAGTGTAGGACTGCAGGGTTTGACAAACGGCTGTGTGGACATTTCAACGTGCAATACCCCGGGAAGGAGCTGCAGAGCGGTGCGCAGAGAGCCAAGGCAGTCACCGTCTCCAAGTCTCTCTCTTTACACTCTGTAAACACAACCAGCCCGGCAGACTCTGCTATTGAAGACTGATATTTTCATAAGCTAAATACTATCGTTCACATTGATTTGTGCACTAACGCTTGACTTTTTTTTTCTCCTCCATCCTCCTCCTTTGGACAACTACGGTAAGTAGCATTAAACCTTATACTGTATCTAGCGCTTTGTTGGGAACGCGCGTCCGTCCGCGGCGCAGCGAAGGCAAAGTTTTGAGGCTGGACTTTAAAAAAAAAAATGCAGAATATATTTCATGCAGATGTTTAACCGAGACGTTAAAACGCGCGATGTGTCCGAAAAATCCGAGCGCCGGAGCGGAATTTTTTTAAACACACACTCCTAAATCTTGCAACTTTTACCGCATCTTTACGCGCATTTATTGTGGAAATATGTGATTTGCCCCCGAGGAGAGTGATGCAAACACCCGAAGAGCGTGTGAAAATAGCAGAGGCTAATTATGCGTGTCCAATGCACGGCTCCGCAGCAACACATCCTTCCCTATAAAACTTCCAGCGACGACTCCCAACGACGCGAAATTCAAACTCCCGTCTTTACGCGAACTATTTATTTGACTAATTAATGGAGGCAATAAACACGAGACATCAGCATGAACAATATTTAGGCAGTGAAATAGGTTAATTTCGCTTAATAACAGCGTGTGACGCGACATTACACAAGTCGGTGCTTCGTTTTCTAATTTTATTTTAATCATCGTTCACTCAATAGGTAATTAAAATTAATTTTCCCCATAAACAAGACCTGTGCCAACTCAAACTCCCCTGCGTCTAACCCGAGCGCGTTTACAAGCCAGATAATTCCAGGAGGACACCTCTCGCAGACAATTACACTTTTTTAAAAGTAGTTTTGGATTTCTCACAAGTGGCTTTTTTACCGCTGCGACCCCCTTTTTCAGGTGCGCAAACACAACTCGCATGAAAAAGAAAGAAAAAAAAATCAGTGGCTGGCATTAACAGGCGGTAAAATTTCATCTGGTGGTGTCAAATTGAGGTCAGTTTAGGGTTAAAGCTCTCGGTGTCCGTGTGGGACATGGCCAGCTGCGTTTGGATTCATTAGGGGGGCAGAGGATCCATTTCAAGGAAAACACTACTGGGACAATCACCAGGGTAGAGATCCACTGCATGTCACATCCTAAAAGGTGCACCCAGGACCGCCTGCATGCGACCGAGGCTGAGCACTGAACTTCCCACTCCTCTGTTTACTCTTTGCAGGACTTACAATCCCCTCTCGTCTCCCCCTCTCTCCCTCTCTCTCCCTGCAGGGCTCGGTTGCTCACACACACTCAAGCCTGTTGCTAAATATGGAGAGAAATGCATTGTTGATTTTAATTCCCTCAAAAAGATCAGTGATATGAAACGGGCTTCAAATCCTCTTAGTGACCTTAAACACTCCTGGAGAAACAATCGGCGCTCAACCGCAGGAACAAATAAAATCGCCCTAATCTTGTTTGTAACTTTGTTCTTCTTTGGCCCTCTTCAGTATTTGAGATTATGTAAATCAGCTCAGCTAATGTATAGAGGCGCCGAGATAAGACTGGATCATAGACTGACTAGTGGAGAGGCTCGGGAGGTTGGAAAAAAGGGGAAAAAGCCTCTGTTTAAAAAAAAAAAAATGAAAATAAAAGAAAAGCAGCTGTGGGCTCATAATTTAAATTAAAAGTTTATCTTTTGGAGTGACACAAGTAATGGAGTCCCTCCCTGTCCCCACTGTGAGCAGATTATTTCTATCAATAATTCCCACAATCTTGATTTTCACTTATTTTCTTGAACACAATTTTTTAAAGATGATTTTATTTATGATTCCTTTATAATATTTCCACTCTCCCCTTGTTTTCCCCCTCACGCAGAAAAAAAGCCTCACCTCACTCATCTCAGCCTGAACTCTTCCTGACCCCCGCAGTGAAATGTGACTATAGGGTTTCAGAAAGTGGAGTGAGCAACTCAAATACTTGTAAAAGTTTCGCGACTAACTGTAAATTCTTCAGCTCCAAAGCCTCATTTTCCCCTCCACCGATTCTCAGAGTCTGGTGTCAGAGGGTTAGTAAAGGGAGGAGGGAGAGAGAGGGGGGAGAGAGAGGGGGGAGAGATGAGGCCAGCAGCAAATGTAACTGTGGCTTTTTTTTTTTCTCCCCTTCATGGACTCGTGAGAGAATATGCGGCCGTGGAGCGACACCTGGCGGCCGCAGCGGACGCCGAGCTGTCGAGAGCTTTGCAACAAATGAGAGAAGGCCCCTCAAAATAAAAAATAAAATAAAAAATGATTCAATTATTCGGAAAATTTACACGGAATCCACGCGAGAAAATCGTGTTTTTAAATTGAAATTAAAGGCACTGCAATCAAATTGTTATTTCCTCACAACAGACGTCATTTTAAAATATCATCAAAATGCAGATTTTTGTCTGAACCGAGCCTCCACTGGATTTGTTTCTTGTAATATTGAATTTATTCGCTGGCAGTGCTTCGACCTTTAATTCGGCTGGACTGTTTCCTTCTCATGCTGATGCTGTTTCACGATTTTGACTTGTGCCACACAAATTAGAAAAAAAGTGGCCTTTATTACCTTTAGTTTGTCTTTAATTACGTCTGCGAGAATTATTTCTAAATTTGCGCATTCAGGCGATTTTTCAATTAATTTTGAATCCAAGTCGGCCTTCATATAAATCCAAATCAGATCGATAAAAAAGTATTTAACACGCAGTTTTATATCCAACCCCCCAAAAAACACACTGATATTTGTATTATCATTTTAATACTCACACAACCCGGGTGATTTTTTATTATCTGCTATTAAACGCGTTATTGCATGTTGAAATAAAAAAAATAAAAAAAAATAAAAGATCTCAACAGAAGCTCAGGATAAAAATGAAAACAGAATAAATAAAACATTTGTTCTGTTTTTAAAAGCTGCGCGTCAAAGTCATAAACATTATCAAAAGAAAATGTTACTATTGGAAAATAACTTTTATAACAATTAATTTATTTCACGTGTGAAGCTCTAACGCGTTTTTCTTCCCTCGCCATGTAAAGAAATGAAGCTCTCTCCTCTGAGCTGTCTGCAGCCCCTCTGCACAGCCTCAGCTCTGCTCGGCTGTGACACACTTTGAGCGGGTCACCGCCGAGATTAGAGCCCGTCGTTAACGCCTGTGCGGATACACCAAATGCTGATTTAATGAGCTTGCATCGGGTGTTTGTCCCAGAATACCTGGTGTGCAATGTGTCCAGCGCCACAGACTATAATCCCCGTGTTTCCCCCGCTAACACGTGGCTTTGGGGACAGTCTCATTAAGACCTTGCGGGTTCACGCGGGCGCATGTGGAGATCTGCGTACGGTTCCTCTTTTTTTCTTCCTTTAAACTCCAGTTTAGATTGAACAGGTCGAAGCCTATAAGGCCCGTATCCAGCCACATTACCACATGTAATTGAGAGAAGTTTAAGTGGAGGCCGGGAAACCGAGGAGTTAATAGCGGTGACCCTCTTGCTGTGCCTCTGTCGCTCATCATTTATCAGGCTTAAGGGGCTTAAACAGGCAGCACAGACCCACCTTTTATTACATATCAAACCCTCTCTCCCTTATCTACATTATAGGAAATACATGCATCGTTGCCTGTTATGCGGATTTGGAAATAGAAACATGTCCAATAAAGTCGCCCTCCTCCGCTGATCAGAGGAAATATGGCTTTAGGCGCTGCAGAGACAACCTCACCGGTTTAAGCCTTTATTAAATTGTCTTAATTCCCCTCTCCGCTTTGAAATGAATACAAATTCCCCCCTCTTGTGTTGTTTGTCCGGTGCGGGAAGCGGGGGTATGAAGTGCGGATGCTTTCACGGTTTCAATATGATTAGAAAGTGAATTTAAAAAAAAGAAAAAATGGCAGAGAGTTGAAGCCTCTCAGAGTGCCTGCAAAACTTCTCCAGATCTCGAAATGGAGCGTTTGAAAACCCCTCGGAATTATCAGAGACGTTTTTTAACAAGGCTGTAAAGAAAATAGATTTTTTTTTTTTTTTGTGCATATCTTGAAGATATCTAACCCGGAGCTGCTTTTATTCATGCGGTTAATTCAAAAGGTGAGAAAAAAGAGAAGAGGATGAAACGTCTTTGTGAAAAGTTGGGATATATTTAGCCTGTCCGTCATTCACACTTTATTTATAGCCTTAATGAATTACACGTCCTTTACAGTGAGACCATTAAAAGAGAAAAAATAAAGGCTCTGTGCACATTAAACCCCAAAGTTTTTGTAGTTTTGTTTTTTCTGTGCTAAAATTCCTCCATATTTCATATTTCAGTACAGGAGTGGTATTTCTTTTTTTTTTTTTTTTTTTTGCTGGCACAGTGTTTCAGTTAAACTTCAGGGCCAGGCCTAAGTTGTCTGCTGGTTTCCTCCAAGGAGAGCTCAGTCAGTCAGCCTGAACGCAGCTGCACTCACATGGAGTGACGGGTTTTGATATTCTAGTCACACAACAGAGTAAACACTGCTCTCCTATTCAATAAACATCATTGACAAGGTTGCATATCCAGCTATTTGAAAAATACTGAGCTTAACCCCAGTGAGTATTAATTTATTTTTTATTATTTGTAAATGAAATTTTGCAGTTATTTTTTCTCCTCATCTTTTATGTATATACTGTAAAACTGTTTATTCTCTGAGACGATACTGTAAATGTCCTGATCCTTTTTAATGCAGCACCATTAAAATATTTTCAAAATGTCTTTCGGTTTATTCTCTTTTATATATTTTTCAAAATGTGTTTTTCTTTTTGCTGCAGCACATGTGAAACACACTCGAGCTCATAAGCAACACACACAACAGAGACTTCCAGCTAATCAAATGACTGAACCCGAGAGACAAAAACTATTCATTTGAGTTATAATAAACTTCTCACTCAGCGTCTGACCTCGTGCTCGATCCCCCTCACAGCATGGGACAGGCCCGGCACACACACACACATACACACACACACACACACACACACACACACACGACTTGCTCAACGCAGCCTCAGTCATGACTCTGCATGTTTGAGGACACTTGCGCGAAACAATGCAGCTAAACAAATGCAGATGGTTTGTTTGTGTTTGTGCGTTTTGTTTTTGTCCCCCTACTTTTTCTCCCCCCCTCCCTGTTTTGTTTATGTGTTCCCATTTCCATCTCCTCTCAGATACCGAGCTCTCCCTCTCCTCCCCTCCTTCGCTCCCCCCTTCTTTTTTCCTCCCTCCCTCCCTCAACTCTGGTTCTGCAGGAGTTCACATGATCAAGCATGGTACCCAGGTAATTACCTGGCATTGTCAAATAAAGCGGCCACTGATTCAAATGAGGAGTGAAATATCAAAGAGCAGCGTTGCCTTTGCAGCCACTACTTATCCACACAGGAGACAGAGAGGAGATCTGAGAGCTCGGGGACCTGCAGGGAGGCAACAACAACACTCAGCCTTCCCTTCCTACATAAATACCACCAATGGAAGCAACAGAGCCAAACATGCCCAGGTTCACTAGTAACAGTGTATGTATTTGTATTACATATCCTACTTGTCCGTTAATAGCTCGCGGTGTCCTTTATGGTGGTCGCAGTGCAACTTTAACAAGAAGGATCTTGCTGTACTCCCAGATCTCCCTGATGTGTGTCCTGCTGAGTCTCTCTCAAAAAGGTCAAAAGGTTGAAAATTCACAATTGTGCTCTGAAGCTGTCACAATCGGAGCGGACACGCAATGTTTCCGATCCTCCGTTGAGCAGCATTTATTCAATGTTTTTGGATCAGACACAAAGGGAGGACTAAAGGGAAGCTAGTCGCCGAGATTGGAACTGAACAGCGCATTAATGTCCAAAAGTCCAAAGTCCTCAGCTCCAATTAGCTCGTATAACCGCAGCAATCATTTATAATTTGCAGAGTTTGTGTTTTATTTTTTTCCCTCTTGGTGAAAGTTGCACAGGCTCAGATGAACTTCTCCTCAATTCTGCCTTTACAACGTATAATCTAATATGCTGTGTAATTCCTCCTGCCGTGCGATGACGCCTTGATTCGGGGCAGGGCTGACAACAAGACCTTTGACACTTTGACACAGTAAGTGGAAGGTGATCTCAATGAACAATGTCATTGCTCTGGAAACAACCCCGTGCGAACAAACCTCATTCCGGCTCCCCTCACGTTCGAACTAGACAAGCGTCGTCCTGGGATTTCAGTCAAGCACAGAGAGAGTACCTGTAATTTGACTTGCCACGTCTAAATGGAAGTTGAATAGGTTACATTGTGCAACAACAAATAAAATGCTCGCAATGCTTTAGTGGCTGTTTTTCATGGTTGGAGGCGAAATGGGGTTGGTGACGATGTTTGAGTGTTTAACGCTATAAACACACAGACTTCCCTCCCTCTGGCATATGGAAGGCTCCCAGGGACACTTTGCATGTAAATATTCATAGGGTGATGGGATGGGCTATTAATTATTAAGCACAGTAAAGAAGTGCAATACTTCGACATTTAACACATGAATCTTATTTTTTATTTGCTGCACCGGAGGATGAACATTTCGAGGTGAGACGAGACATTTTTCACAAAATGGTTCTCGTTGTGGGGCCAAAAAAAGGGATGTAATGACGACTTTTGAGGGGCAATAATTCTGAAACAGAACATGAGAATATACATGAATAACATCTGGGCTACGAGGCAAAGTTAAACTGATCACAACGGGGCACAGATGCATTTATCAAGTATATTTTTTTTCTAGGAGCTGCAACGGTTAACTGTTGAATAGATTAGTTGATCAAAAGTAGGGAAAGTAGTCATTTTTTAAGGAAAAATGTCAAACATCTGCTGGTTCCAGTTTTTCAAAAGTAAGGATTTGTAGCTTTTCTTTGCCATTTGTGAAAGTAAATGAAGAGCACTTGGGGTTTGGACTGTTGGTTGGACAAAAAAGCAACTTAGATTTTGCAGATGTATGAATCCCAGCACTAATTTTCCTGCAAACCTTTCTTTATTTATAAAAAGTAGTGGCATGACTACTGTAAAATGTCACTTTCCTTTGATTTTTCACATGTAAAGTGGAACTTCGAGCACTGCCTGTGTAACTTTCCAGGTGAACTGTATCCGCACTCATACCTGCAGCTCTTTCCTTCTGCCCAGCCTGACAGACTGTCACAGTGTGATGGAGCTCGAGTGGGGCCACCAGCGAGAGGTGGTTAGAGGTCCATACCTGAGCTTCACACTCCAGACATTTGACAAGTGAGGACAGACTATGACTGTAAAGTTAGATAAGGGGAGGAACGGGCGAATAGTGTAATTCTATACTTAGGATACAGTTTGGTGACTGACAGTGTTGTGCTGAATCCGTATCGTGTTTAAAGACACTGAAAGGAAAACACGTTGCGTATGTGTTCATTTTCTTTTACGTTCGCTGCATCTCGCCCCCCTGAAGCGGCACCCATTTCTTGAAAGTTGCAGATATGAGACAGAACAGGCTTTTCAATCATGAGCAGAGGGGGAAAAAAATGACCTAGATACGATCAGATCTTTGCGAGCTCACATCCTATTGTGCCCCTGACAGAAATGAACCAGTGATCTCCATCATCTATGTTGACACGAGTCAAAATCAAAAAGGACACTGCCATTCTGTAAGATCCCTCCAATCCAATCCAATTCATTTGTGCCCTGAAATACTCGGTATCATCTGAGTGGAATTGAATTAACAATTTCCCTAGCTGATTTGGTCTTTTTAAAACCCTCATTACACAGAAGCATTGTATATATTATCGAATCCCTCAGAGGAATATGGAACGAGGAGTCTATGTTCATCCTATCATTACCAAGTTGTAATATTATAATCAATTAGCATGGATGAACTAATTGTCCAATCTCTCACTTGCTAATTAACCCCCGGAAATATAAATGGGACAAACTAATGCACGATTTTTTAAAGGGGATGCACAAATTGAGCTCACGCTTTAGTTAGCGTGGTTGGGTTTCTTCAGCGGGTCGTCAATATGTATGAGCCACATCAAAGCGTAGAGATAGAAACGAGGCCTGCACAAAAAAGCAGAACACATTTCAGATCCAGAATATGCAAATGTGTTGGTTTCTGTTGAACTCTGCTGTTTGCATAACTTCGGTTGACACAGTCTATGAGAGCTTTTCTGTGCCACTTGTGTACAGACTACAAAACACACTGTCCTTTGGGATATTTTATTTTAAAAGCCACACTCGCAGCTCTGCATAAATACACAGAGTTTCATCGCATTTGGCGACACAGTTCTTATTTTCCAAATTGCCGCAGCCTAAATGTGTCTGGAATTACATAATTTGATGTAGAGCAGAATTTCTTTTTGATGCGAGTTGATCTTTGTCGCTCACGCACGTGTCATACATGAATGTGATTGTGCGTATCGCGCTGTTGGCTGAAGCGGAGCAGCAAAAGTTCACTCCAGACGACAATCAAATACTGAACGAGACACTCCAGGAAAACCAGTGAGATGTTTGCTTGTGTAACTGCACACTTTAGTTTCCAGGGAGGTGCCCTTGACTGACTTTCAGTATGATTCACTAACAATGAGTCTACTGTAAAAGAAGCTGGCGATCGGATGACATTTAATTTAGAGTTTGACAAACAACAAGGATCTAACCAGCTTCTAAAATCCAGTCACATTAACTTATTTCTATTGCAAAGACACCGTCATGTGTTAATGTCACGCTCATACGAGATCGCTTTTTGTTTATTGCATGAGCCCAAGATAAGAAATTGGCCCCAAAATGGCAGCCAACTTTTTTGTTGTCGCTCTTGGGTCCTTTGTTCTGTGTTGTTGTCAAATCTGAAATTTAATACTATTTTTCACCTGACTCCATCTTTAGGAGAGATATCCTGCATTCTCCTTTAATATTCACGGGTTGTTAATTATTAAAGGTATGTATTTGAATTATAAATATACTAGTTATACAGAAGTAGGCAAAGCAGGCATATAGCCTGAGGCTAAATTCCTCCATTACCCATTATTTTCCAGTCTGCCGTCTCCATATGCCTGCCTCCTATTCCTATGTCATCTCAAAAAACACTGAGGCATTCCTTTGTACTTACCTACCCCTCCCCACTTTGGCCACCCGAAAAAAATCTCCCCCTCCGTACATATGTGTGCTGCTTCCTTGAAGTAGGATGTCACACTTGTCTTAAATATAATGAATCACTATCTTCAAGGCATCCCTGGATCCCAAACACTCCCCACAGAAACCTGCCTAGTCCTCCCCCGTTTCCAGCCTTCCTACATGTCACAAATCATCCGTTGTGGAGGGCTCTCCACTAAATCATTAACATTGTCAGAAATGACTGGGGCCAAGAATGGGAAGAGCCCAGAGATGCAGCCGAGGCGTACGTACGTATGATGGGAATATAGGATGGTAAACAAAGAGACGCAGCCTTATACCCGATCCTCCCTTTTCCTCGCCGTTCCCCTTTGCCTCCCCTTTGGTTTTCTCTTTTTTTTTATTTCTCTTCTCTTCCATGGGATTTGTGAACAACAAGAAAGAAGTACAGTGTGAGGAAAAGTAAAGAAGCTGTCAAAGAAGTTTAACAACTCTCGTGAAATTCTTTACCTCCATTCTCTTAACTGCTGCAGAGTTTTTCCTTTTTCCTCATGAGTTTTTCCTAAAAGCTCTTTGTTGTAAACACACTGGAAAGAACTGTTTGGTGCAACATATGAGATTATGTCTCTGGACCATTTTGATAAAGATATCTACACGAGTCCACTGTGCGGAGGATAATCAAAAATAGGGCTTCTTTTCCTCGCTCGGCTCGTCTAAAACTTTGGCGGCTTTGTTGTCTCAGAATGATAATTCTCCTGTCATACAGCATTATAGTTTGTTCCATATATGTGCCATGTCTTCAAATGCAAGCTCCTCATGTGACGCTACTTATCAGGCAATTTCCATTTAATGCTATAGCCGCACTTATATCTTACGCATACACTCCTACCTATGCTATCATCCATCAAAAGGATTACTAATTTTCCTTCAATTTCCGTTGCTCTCCTAAGAATCTAAAGGATGATTGATAATGGATGAAGGAAAAGCACAGTGGTACTGTTTTTAACCTTGCTCAAGTCATTAATCCGCTTTATACCCATGAAGGTAGTAAAGGAGACAATGAATTAGTCATTAAAGCACAGGTCAGTTTATTAGAATTCCTGATTGACCTGTAAAACGACTTCTCCCGGGCTGCACCGGGCGGACGGAGGAATCTGCAAAACCAGGGAGAAAAAAGGAGCTGATGGAAGCAGACGGAGGGATTCCTGCACGAGTGCATTTTCTCTTGAAGAAAATGACAGAGGGGTGTATCGGTAGCCATCGTTCACCTGACAAGATAACGCCTAATTAGCGCACCGCTGTGTATCTGCACATAGTCAGAGAAGAATCACATGCCAAGGATCATTTGAAAATGATCAAAGTACAGGAATGATGCTGGCATGACAGAAGAGGAGAGCACACACACACACAAACACACACATGCACTTAAAACACACAAAACCTGGAGTGACCATTTATTTGGTTGGGCTTGCTCCATGTCTTTGTTGCCATGTAATGTTGCTGATGTGAGCGCTGGCTTATGTTTGTCACCATTTATTAAGTCGTGTGGTTGTTGGCTCCACTCCACAGGGAAAGTTCAGACGGCCTCGGATGTTTGCTGCTCCCTAAAACAGAGTAATGATCTAATGACTGGTGGTGGTGGTGAGGAAGGGGGGGGGGGGGGGGGGGGGGTCACGCAGGGACTGAGAGGATGTAATGGATAGGATCAAACCAAAACATGCCGCAAAGTTGGCACTGTTAAACAATGGATTCAGTCTGTTGCGGAGTAACGTCAGTTTGCAAAGTTCTGCAACAGCAGGAACATAACCGCTTAGATGTCATGTCAGGAAGCGTAAAAATAAATGTAATATAAAATAATGATCAACAAACTTTGTTTTCTCAAATCTATACCTATTACTATTCAGAGGATAATCACAAGAGCACCTTTCACATTAATATTCTGAAATGACTCAGCGTACACAAGTGTGAGGTTTAGCAGTTTATAAACCCCATCGTGCACTCCCAAACAGCCTGCATAAACACGTATGGCACTTATGGGAAACCAGAGTATGACAGCTGAGATATGCCATTATTAGGCAGCATTCTCAGGCATGTAAACATCTTACTCTATTAAATGGTGATTTTTGTGGCCTGTGTAAACTGTTTCCATGGCAGCAAACACAATATTGTTTATTTATGTAAACAAGGCTGTTTGTGAATGGGATATGAAGATCAATATAAACAGCCGAACCTAAACGTGACCTACAACAGGGATGGGGAATGAGCGGTTATCACCATGCATCACTTGAAGCATGTAAGATGGGTTTTGAATTCTGCTTTTAAAAAAAAAGTATTTATTTTATGCGGTGCTTGAATTGTAAGCTGCGCGGTTGTTTTGAAACCAATCACAGCCCGAGGGCTTTCAAGAGCTGATTGCAGCATGTCATGCTAACCAGGAAGGCCACTTATCACGGTGGTGGACTTCAGAGGAGCTGGCAGGGCAGTGGGGGCTCTGTGTTTTGTCTATGCCGCAAGAATTGAACTGAGTCACTTTAAGGAATGCTTGAAACAGCCACGCCAGGTGCTTTGTGCATGTGTGCGCGCAGCCTCGACTTACACTGTGGTGATTTCTTGTTTACAGTCATGTCTGTAGACTGTCATCCCAGTCCGTCTTACTCCCTAACTAAATGGAACTTTCATTTCCTGGTTTGTAAATGAGTCTCTCCCTCTGCTTTTGTTTGATATTTATTTATTCAGTTTATGTGACAGGAACAATGCACATTAATCAACATCTCAGCTTTCACATCACTGTAAATGTGTCAGGCCCTCTCTCTCCCCCCTCTCCTCCCTCCTTCCCTCCCCTCCTCTCCTCTCCTCGCCTCGCCTCTCCTTCCCTCACAGCGTAGTAGCCTCAGCGCAACTCCAATCAGCAAATCAGCACCGTAACTCTAATGAGTGAAATTGCTTATGAGGGGAATCTGTTTCCGATGGTGGGCTCGATGATTAATGCGCACTGACAACATGTCTTTCCTCGAGGAGCTTTGCTGGGCCATGGCAGCTGTGTGACGCCACCTCCTCAAAGATGCCCCCTCTTCCTCTGAGAGGCTGGCATCCCACAGGGAGGAGGGATAAAGTGGAGATGCTGCAGAGGATCTGCTGAGGACATTATATAGGCTACTGTACCTCAACTCATCACTGAAAACCATCATAATGGTCAAATTTTATTCTTACTTTCAATTTCTTAAAATTGTGATATGCGAGTATGAACCATGTAGCAGCCTGAACCCTAAAAAATCTAATTTGCCAGTTAAAGGTTATAACTGGGAGTCATTTAACATACCTTAAGTTTAATAAAATTTAATTTATTTGAAGTTCATTTGAAGTTCCATTAAGAAAACCCCTGTGTGCGGCTTAGATGGCTGTGATAGTCTCCTGGTTGAAATATCATTTCAAAAGATTAAAAAAAAAAATCGGGTTCTTTGTTAAGTAGTTGAAGGTATAAGAGTGTGTTAAATTAACCATCAACTGTGGCTGAAATCTTAAGGTAAAGGTGTTGAGAGACCTGATTTTACAGTCTGCATCTCAAATCTGTTCACTCGTGAACTCTGGGTCAGTTTTGGATGAATCCACGGTTCCGTGTTATTCAGAAAGTCAACATCGGGTGTGTTTTAATTCTGATTTCACTGCTACTCTGATTCATGCCTCTGACTGGCTTATTCTCATGGGTTTTGCAGTTTTTAGAGCCTTTCGCCATTACAAACTTATGAGGAAAACATGATTTCTCAGAAACAAAATTAGAATAATGAAAAATGGTGGCATCATCCGGGAGTAGTAACATTGAGGATGCCAATAAAAGAAAATAATCAAAATGGGAATACAGAACAGGGAAAAATACATCTGGAAGCAGTAGTTCCTCCCACTGTGTGCAGTAAGTGCAGAACTGGATGTGAAAGTGTGAAATGCTGCGGCATATTGATTCGCTGTTGCAAGAATTCCTTTGCAAAAAAGTTCAAATGGTTTTGAATTAATACAAATGTGGTGCATGCAACATTACCAACTGCATTGCATGAATAAATGTTGGCAAAGAACGTTTCTGCAAACCCAAGACATGTTGAAAGTTTACGTTTCTTTATGTTGCAACTTCACTTCAATTGTCAGTTTTATGTTGTGACAAAGCTGATGGTCTGGTTAGGTTTAGGCACAAAAACCACTTGGTTAGGCTTAGGAAAAGATCATGTTTTGGCTTACCTGGCTCTGTCGCCACAAACACGGCTGTAAATTGTATAATGAAAATATAAATACATGTAACCTGAACATGATATGACATGAAATGTAGAAATGTTGATATGATATGTGTGAATCAAACGAATTGGAACGTATCCATGGTTCGCAGAAATGCATTTCATTTTGGCGACTGGGCTGAACATTACTAGTTATCTAAATGTAGAGGTGTGCAATATCATATGTCCCATCTGATGATATAAATTTGGCTAGCATCAAAAATAGCCTGCCCCATTCAAGATTGTGATAGCATTATATAAAGTGTGACTTGCATCTGGGGACCAATGCAAAAGTGTACATGCAGTATCGTCTGGCCTCAGCTGTTCAGCTGTTTCCATTTCATCATGATTGTACATTTCATCAGGCTCCTGTTAACGCTGAGAGACGGCTCACAACTAATGGACATTTATGAATGTCTTACTAATGCTACATGAAATTAGCTGTTGTGTGGACAATTGTTTGAAACAAGTCAAACGTTAGCACCTTTAAAAGTCACATCTTTCAACTAACGGAGCTGGGTGTGCAGTTTCAAAAAATACATTTAGCTATATCTGCAATAAAAACGTCTTGGATATGTATGAATCTGTTCACGTTGTAACCAGTGTGTCTTGGCTGTGTAGCATGTGATGGGTCTGGATTAATAAGGAACTATTCAGCTCCATACTTCACACCTCAAGAGAATTTCTTATCTACTATAACCATTCCGTAAATTACATTACACAGACTCTGAAACACTTATCCTTGGTTTGTAAGGCTCTAATGTAACATGCACCATTATCAAAGACTTTCTACCTAACGACCCAACTAACCCGAACACTCCTCTCCTCATTCCAAGCAGATGAGATGAGACCCCACTGAGCCAATGAGCTTCAACAAAACTGGCTTGATTGCCAGGGCTTTAGCGTCAATGATCCTGGAATAACAAGGAGCATATTGGACCATCAGCACAGAGCTGCACAGCCAGGTCTGTTCCAGGTTAACAGGCTCTCAGATGCCTGCGCTCAATGATGGAGGTAATGACATTCTCATGATCCAGCAATACAGGTGAATCTGGAACCATATGGACAGAGGGAGACTGAAGAGAGGGAGAAAACTGTGGAGCAGAACAACTGGACATCTTATACATTTAAATAATGTGTGAAATCACCTTGTGATTAGAAATAATGGGGGTAATATAATCCTAAATCACAGTAAATGATCCCCTGTTTAATCTTTCTAAAAGTTCACAGGGTGAATGCACAGAAAAACGACAAAGTTTAACAAAAAAACATGATATTTATAACAGGAGTGACTGATGCTGAAAGATTACCAACCATAAATGTGCTCTGGCATCGTGTCGATGAGGCACATGTACAGTATCAGCTCCCAAGCGAGTCATTATCACAGTGAGACCACTGACGCATCCCTGTCAATATTTTGAGCGGAGCTGCAGTACTTTGCACAACTCTATATGAAGTGGATTGACACTCTCATCAAGCATAAAAAAAAAAATTCCCATTTCTTGTCATTTCCGCTGTAAAGACACCTCGTCAGCCTGTCCCTGCCAGATGCCACAGTGGGGGCGAGCGAGTGAAAAAAAATAATAATAATAATTTGATGATTATTGAGATATGACTGACACCAAAACAAAGAGCAGTTGCGGTGCATTGTGCGTTTGTTTTTAATTTTCCACAAGTTTTTAATCACAACATGTGACATCTGTTGCTGCGAGGCCTCTGCTGTGAGTGAGATGGAAAAAGCACATGTGGCTCTATTTGTGGTGTTTGCATAACATTATGTTCGTATATGGCTTCATGACTGTGTGCATATGTGACTGCTTGCACATGTATACTGTTTGTATGCTTGTAGGGAACTTTATATCGTCTTTGTTGTGTCTACGGTAAATATAGGAACATATTGTCGCAATATCACGATAATATGATAATATCGTTTGAATAATCCATAATCCAATCCTGTCTGATACAACAGTGCTTTAATAAATATTATATTATAATATGTTCAATAATTATTAATGCTGTTTTAGAGATGTGTTATTCGACTGTGGTCATTTTGAAAGCTGCAGTTTGTGGTGAGGTTGAACTGTACTGTATTATACTGACAGGTGTTTCTATTATTTTGCCCACCCCATGTGTACTAGTGAGGGTAGCTCACCTCTGTACCCATACAACTGAATCAACACCTCTCTAAAACAGTTTCAACAAAACCTATGACGGTAGGATCTGTTGCAGGACTGTGTATGACCGCATTAGTTTGAACAAGGTGTACCTAATAAACTGGCAACAGAGTGTCCATGTGCCTGAGTTGACAGTGATTGTGACAGTAGAAAAGAAAGGTAGCATTATCATTGCTTTACATATCTGCCTGTCTGCTACCACCACTCATACACTTCGTCCCTGTCGCTAACCGCCCTGGGAGTTCAGATAATGTTCCTTGGCTGGCAGAAGACAGGTTGATAGCTGTCAGGGACGGAAACAGAATAAATGACAGGGTTTCATTGGGGCGCCTCTAAGGCGCATTAGGGACCTCGGGATCCCAATCCCCAAACACGGGATGAAGAATCATTTTGTCACAAAGGCACAGGGTCGCCCATCACTGTCTAATGCATGCCTTGATTAATCGTAGGGATGGATCAACATTATGTCCCATTCAGGGTGATGCTTAATTGCCTCCGCCATCCAGCTCATCCATTGCCCTAATGATTGTGCGTCTGCTCCCTTGGACACATGGTTAGTCTGGTGGACTGTAGCTTAGCAGGACAGGGCTCCCTTAAACATCATCACCAGCTGAGAGCTTACCCTTTCCAGACACCTTTACCTCCCCCTAACCGTGAATATGTGAATAAATGGTGCTGGCTTCATCGCCCGTGGCCCTGTGTTTATATTCTCAGCAGAATGTCTGCGAGTGTTAATGTATGTAGATTTCATTTCTGATGAGTGATTATTTGACTGCTCATTTTGCCTGAGATTTATGGCACTCTCTCTATCTCCTGACTGCAGTGCCACTCTTATCTTTAATAAAAGAGATGAGGACATTAATCAGGTTTTGTTGGCGGCCCTTACTAAGACATTAAATGTATTGTATGGGGTAAGTAAACACGCTTCACATCCCTCTCTCTCACAGTCGAGAGAGGGAGAGTGAGGGAAGGAGGGTGAGGGACAGAGAGAGGCGAGCAAGGAGGGGGAAAAAAAAAAACCCTCATTATATTTATCATAATTTCACATCTGCTGTTTTTGAAGCAATGTACCATGAGCCCATAAAGTGTATTACAACTGTGCATAAATTCAACTGATTTGTGGCTGGAGTAGCTAATTCCTTGAGTACATTTTAGAAAAACAAGCACTGAGCCCTGAAATTGCAATTCCATAAAGGCTTTAAATTACTGAGTACAGAATCAAGAACTTGCCTGATGTGCCGCGCATGGTGACCGTGTTATAGGGAAAAGCAGCGCTCCCCGAGATAGAGACAATAAAACCTGAGATGAGTGAGCCATATACTCAAACTAAATAAAGGAAGAGAAGATGGGCTGGCTACCACAATGAGGAGGAGTGACTATCCCTGCATCTCATTTTACCCTTTTAACCACGAGGATGCATTTGAGAGGACACATTTGAGTCCCCCCAACCCCCCCACCCCCCCGCCATAATATCTATCTCCCTCTGCTTCCTATCTGTGGACGAGTTAGTGGATGGATGCCAGCGCTGCATGCAAAGCCTCATTCAGAAGCAGTTAAAATGAAATGAATCTCATCGTTAGCAGCGAGGGGAGGATGTGTATTGCGGGACACTCCTTGACAAGAACGCACACACGAAAACAATGGAGGAACACACATTCACAACTACAATAAAGTCTCGGGCGCACGCACAGTTGGTCAATCACAGCCGACATACAGTCGTTCATTTCCCAGAATTGCTGCTGCTGCCTTCAAAAGGGGGTCGTGAGAAGAGTCCATATGAATGTCCCCCTCATGTGGTATTCACAACCTCAACCTCAGAGGAGTTTTCAGAAAACTCAGAGTTCACAAGTTTTTGACGTGTTTGTTGATATTTCTGGAAGTGGCAGAGGGTCATGGAAGTTCATTTTTCAGTGCACGGTGCAGAGCTTTTCTTCGTCATTTCACGTCTCAGGAAAATGTTGATATTCCCAACAACCTTTGCATTTCCTGCATTACGTTAACCGCTCACTAGCTTGCTAAATTGATAGCCTTAGTGGCTTTTGAATGCTACCGAGGAGTAGCATTCGCATGACTCGACCAGTTGACCGGTAAGCATATCGTGCACACAACTTCCCATGTCGTAAACCACAAGCTCTTGACTTCTATATCTTGCAATGGTTTCTCCACAAATCATTAAAAATCCTGGATCCATGTTTGAACCAAATTCTTATTTTGTCATCATGCAAACTTTAGGTGTCAAGTTGGCTCGGATTACATTAATATTTCATGTTGTGTTTTCCAGCCACCCTCTCTCCCTTCCCTCGTGCACTTCCATCGCATCACCTTCCTTGGCCGTCTTTCGCCTCCCCGCTTTCTTTCTCTTCTATCTCGAGTCATTTGGGATCGGCGCGAACAAGATTTTCATATCAGGTAAATGAATATCTTTATCACAGAGGCAGGAGCCAGGATGCTCAGGGAGCTGGAGAGAATAATCACACAGAGCAAACAGTCTTGGGGAAACAGAGAGGCACTCAGTAATAACAACCTCTCTCAGTCTCCCACACTGCTCTCTGTGTACATCTAAATAGCCTGCTTACTGCAGTGGATGCTGTGGGATCAATGGGCTTGCTGTGGCTTAGTGCTGACCTTTGACCTTTGATGAGCCCATAGGAACAAAATGAAAGGATGTGGTGGAGTTACAACTTGAGTTCTGACACTATTTTTGATCAACAAATAGAGCACAAGTGTAAATGTTGTTGTTGGAATTTAGACATGGTCACATTTTTAGCCATGCTGGCCCAGACTGAAATATCTCATTAACCATTACATGGATTGCTTTGATTTTCTTTTACACACACTCATGTTCCCAAGGAAAAGAAGAAGGCTTTGGTGATCCTTGACTTTTCCTTTACTTCTCCTTTCCTTCCTTTTCCGCCACTAAGGTTGACATTTTTTGTTTTTAGTGAAATATTTCACCAACTGGATTGCGATTGATATCTGTGGCGCCTGGAGAAGCAGCACCAGCAGGTCAAAGTTTTCACTTATTCTGTAAAATATCTCAACATCTACTGGATGGATTGGCACAAAAGTTTGTACATACATTGTTCCCAGAGGATTAAACTAAATGACTTTAAGGATCACCTGACTTTTTGTCAAGCAGCTCCTTGAGGTAGGAAATTAGCTGACATTTCATCCAGTGCCACCATGAGGTCAAAATTTTATTTTGTCCGATACTTTGGCTCCGTAAAACTAATGACATTCCCATAATCTTCAGTGGAAGCCTACTTAGCAAAATGCAATATCATAGCAAATGCTATCGTGCTAACATTCAACACCAGATAGTGAACATGTTAAACATTATAACTTTAACGTGGTCATTGTGCGCACACGATAGCATGCTGATGTTCAAAGCAACACTATCTGACCGGCTGGTTGACGTTCATTTACCTGTGAGGGAAAAAAAAGCGGAGTGCAGAACAAAAAACTGCCTCTTTATTACAATGCCCAATGATAGTTGATTTAATGGCTATAAAATGTGGTCATTAGAAGGTTATAGTTAAGAAATATTGAAAGTATACCTAAAAGTGTCACTTTTATAGTGAATGAACAGGATAATATAGTCTAAAAAGGCTGTGATTATATTCACGTCTTGTCCTCCAGCATTATCTTGGAGCTCATAAAGAGATGAAATTTAATATGATGCTTTCAGTCAGTTTAATTGAATTTTAATTGCCACTTTGGACAGAGGGTTTAGATCTAATCAATAAAATATTAAACTTTTGGGTCTTCGACGTGGAATGGTCTCCCCGTCGCCCCCGATGCAATGTATCCTGGGACCGGTGGGTATAAAATCCCTGTTTATGAGCTGAGGTAGCTAAGCCAACACCTTGCTGTTTTCCATAGTGTTTCAACAGAATGCAGCGGATAAATAACACGCGGCGAACAAGCTGAGATTCCATTAATTACACTGGTGTGGAAGAGCGGTCGGTCACCTTCAAAGGAAGGCCTTTAATGTGCCAGAGCTATAAATATTTTGAAATGTCACACCTTGGGAAGACAGCATCAGGCCAGAGCCGGGGTGATAAATCAGAGCCCGAGAAGAACCAGGAAAGAAAAGATGGCTCTTTGGTATTTTAAAAATAATTACTGATACAAAAGGGGTAATGAATGAAGCTATAAATTATGTTAAAACAGACCATTAGGAGAGGATTAGTTTATAAAACTCGTTGCTGCTCCCTAAAATTACCCTCTCAGAATATCGCCTATTTTACTCCATCCATAATTCATGGAAATAAAAAACATGTATGCATAATATCACATTCTGTTGATTAATGCCAAATTAATTGATTTTGTTCTGCTGCTTTTAAATGAGAGTATTGTTCCTCTAAAGATGCCAGATATGACATCATCATAACAGTTCTTTCTTACTCATACAGTATAATGCCAAGGTAATAATGTCCATGGTCAACTTTTATGGCCACTACTAAAATCTGAAATGAATCAGTGCGTCCTTTAGTTTTATCAAACTTTTAGCAAGTGTAGAGCAGGTTTTCCCTAAGTTCGAGCAGGTATGACCTGCACAGGGAACCATGTGCTACGTCCTGTATGTGGGCCAGTCATCGTCTACCACCGGCATCACCACTATCACATACAGTTATAAATCTGTGCGAGCCTCGGTTAGGCTGCTGCACGGATGGAAGGAATTTATCCTCAATCCCTATAGAGAGAGCCTGGGAGAGAAAAATGACATGGCCCATCCTCTAAGGCTCATAAAAGTCTAAATTAAATATCAAATGGAACCACTGATGGATAGCGTCCCCTCCATGGATCCCCGGCGCCGCCTCTGCCTCCACTCTCTGACACGACAGGTGCTGCTCACATGACTGGAGAGCCAGACAACTTTGTTAGCAGGATTGTTCTCGGTTCAGTGTAAAGCTGCAGTGTACAAAATGAGGGAGTCAACTAAGTGAACGCAGCAAGGCGCCATTATTCCTCGCTGGTTCCTGCCAAAGCTGGAACCTCCCTTCCTTTCAAAGGATTCTTAAATATTGTGCATGTATGACTGAATGAGGATGTGTCTTCAGAAGACTTAAAAGTGCAATTTGTCACATATCTGAATTACAGAGTATATGATTCTCCGTATCCATATTTATAAACTTGTGATTCTCCCATCCTCAGCAGAAGAACACTCCGAAAGATTGCTGTCAGGCGGGAACACCTCGTTGGGAGATACTGTAATACTAATGCCAACGCCGCCACAATAGCTGGCGGTATCGCCAGGCTAAAACTGTACATTATGAATCATCAATTGTCGCCCTGCTTTGTATTATCCCCAGAGAAAATCCCAATCTGGGCTTGAGCCCACGGCTGATGGACACCCCATTATTCACTCGCGCTTCTACAGCTCTGAGACAGGAGTGGGGATAGGCAGTAAAACGACGGCCTTAAGATTAATCCTCCGCTCTTTTCCTGCTTCCCGAATCAGAATGAAATAGAACATTCCCTTCCCTTAATCAAAAAGTTTTTATCATCTCCCCCCCTCTCCAACTCAGGAAGTGGGGATAATGCTCGTTCCATTGCTCGTCCAGTGAATTGACATTGGGGAGGGCGATGAGAGGGATCTGCTCTTGCTGCCTTTTGTACTGTAACAAGGGAGCACAATTTAGATGAGCTGGTGGTCGTCGATCAATACGCGTATTATCTCCCATACGATGCACCACACAAGCCTTAATGATGGGGTTAGCAATCCCTACAAGCCTTCGTAGCACCCACATCACTGAATGGCCTTCACAATTAAGATAATAACATGGTGAAAGTCAGACAGAGCAGAAGTTCATGGCGCTGCCGTGCAATGAGAGAGAATGACGAAGGAGGAAAATAAAGCCTTGTGCCTGAAGTTTACTTCTAATATTACATAAGAAGCAAGCTCAAAAAGCCAATTACACCAACTAAATAGGAACTTAACACTTCTTCTTCTTTTGGCTCATAAGGCGGAGGATGTGTAGCCCGAAGTGAGATATGATTTGGTTCTCAGTGAGGTCACAAGCATCAGGTGAGCTGTGAAGTTGTGGCTGTAGTCACCTGAGTCTCGCCTCACACAGCCAGCCTCGCTAAAGCCTCGATGCCATCACCCCTCAGCCCACATCACTTAGCAGAGGGGTGTGAATTTGTTTTCACCCAGGCGTTAATGAACTGTGGGCTTTGTGGGCTTAATGAGAGCGTGCTTCTATTGAGAAAAGGTACCTGGGAGGATAATAAGAGTTCGCGATTCAGAAACGTCTACCTTTCCACAGTTTAGGAAGTGTTTTAGCACGAAAAAAAGGGCCGTTGATGGCTGCTTGTGCGGTTCATCTCTGACCTGCCAAATCAGCTGCACGAGGAAACAAGACTCCGGGAGTATTCGTCATCCATCAAGAACACGCAGTTTTGTGCCACAGTTCCTGGCTTCCAGCCAAGTCTAAAGCGACTCATTGTACAGCAGCCAAAAGACAAAGGCAGCTCCCCCTCCGCTCGGCGAGAGCAGTGCGTGGAGGTGTGGGTGGTTATGCAGATCACTAATTGTACAGGCCACCGGGGGAAGAGAGAAGGGAATGGCAGCCTCTCTGCAAGACATGCCGAGGGAGGGGAGGGACGGACTGGTGTGAGCCTCCCTCCCTTCTCTCTCTCTCTCTCCCTCTTTCTCCTTCTTTTTCACTCTCTCTACCCTAAATTGGCAGCTGGCAGGCAAATGAATGCGGTGTGAAGTGAGCCCACTGAAGTGCAGGGTCCTGCTGTTCAGGCAACAAAGGAGCTCCATGCGAGACATCTGCTGTTCAGTTATCAGAATACATTTAGTCACGTGCCTCCCTTCCCTCGCTCTTTCTCCATTCCTCTTCTACCACGGCCCCGCAACATCCATTCTGTCAACTGAGAGCCGAGCCTTTCTTTTTCTTTTCTCCCCACTTCTCTTCAACGGCATTCTTCTTCAGATCACTCCTCCGCTGACACTCCCCCCCCATCCCTTTCTCATTCTCTCATTTGCCACCGTAATCCCTCTCTCCACCTCTTCTTTTGCTGCCTTTATTTAAACAGTTTAGGTCTGGCAGATAACCCTGGAGTGCTTCCTATCTGGTCCAAAATGCGTTAACCCTGTGTGAATGATCACAAGACGGCCTGAGGAAACGGCAGGCTGAATCTTAATGAGCCACGCTCGCACAAGCAAAAGTAAATTGAGCTTACCACCATGATAAATTAACCTAATGAATGCAATTGTTTTGTGGCACGCTAGCTTGGGCTGGAGCCAGATGGTCAATACTTAGCACTGAGTTTTGTGGCTCCTGTCTCTCTTTCTTTTCCTTCTCTCTTTCTTGCTTTTGCGCTCAAGAAGGCATAAAGAAATATAGCGCGTAAAAAACAAACTCATATTCCGATTGTAATTTTACTTTTCATACTTTCTGTTAAATTCCAAAAAGTCTTTATTTTCTCAACTGTGAATTGGTTCGCTACGGATATAGCCCTCGTCAGTAAGCATCCATCCGGCACCTCGGACCAGGGCCATGCAGTTGAGTAAAACAAGCAACTGTGGTGACATGATAGGGCTCTGCCGGGTGTGTATTTCTCCCCGTTTCCTGTCCTAACTCACGATATCCGTGTTTACTTTAACACTTAATCCCTGTAAAGTGTGTCATTTGGTTTGCACGCTCTTCACTCTCCACTTCCACGTCCTCCATCCTCTCCCAGTGGTGCACGCTAGCATGAAGGTTGCACATCCAGGAAGGGACAAACCCCCTCCTGTACTGCGTGTAAACTAGATGACTTCCTCTAGGCAGGTGGCACATATCCAGATGTTCTCTCAATTTCCTGTTTGTGTGTGCGCCTATGTGTATGCGTGCATGTATTGCTTGACACACCCGAGCTGGTGACCTCTCAGCTCTCCCCGCAACATCACCATTGGAGCAGTTTACACCATAATGACTTGTATCGCCCGAGGCCCCGCCGCATCTGTGGCTCCCTTCCTCCATCTCAGTCTTTCCCTCTTTCTGTCTCTTTTTTCTGTCTCTTTGTCTTTCTGCATCCCTCACACACAACCTGTCCATATTCCTTCCTGCTTATCCGATATTCCACCCAGGTTTTTTTCCACTTTGTTTAGTCAGTCATAGACTTTCCCTGTCGCATCGTCCTCAAGCAAGTGCCTCCCTGCTTTGGTCCAGAGCACTATTACCAGAGTAAAAAAAAAAAATGCATGGCTCACTTTGCAAGGACTTAATGCATGTCTAACATGACACCTATCAGCCATAATAAACAAACACATCATTCAATGTCAGCAAGCTTGAGAGGGAAGTTGCAGCCGCTCACTGGAAGGGCCTAGTGTCCAAGATAAAGCACAGGGTAAGGCTCTGGCAGCACTGAGTGAGTCTAATGTCACAAGGAGTGACGTGTGCTCCAACAACAACAACTCAGCTCATTACCCACTCAGGAGGGGAGGGGAAAATGATGCGTCCAAAATGTGACCATGTGCTGACCAGGCGTTCTGTCCCGTCTCCCCCCCCTCCGGCTGTATATGGAGAGCAATGACCTCTCACTCAGAGAGCGTGGTGTTCGATCGATCACATGTGACATTTGTGACATTGCATGCATCCTAGATATGCATCTCCGTGGTGTCAACTTATCAGTCAAACCATCTCACAGGCAGGACATACATATCACATTACATGTTCAGGGGCTCTTGTGTTCCAGCGGTGTGCGGTTTGACTCAGACTCTTGCACTTTCACACAAGGTAAACTGTGCCTGTGTGAATGCGGCGTGGTGCCGACGCCTGCTTCCCCTTTTACAGCTGACGTGCTCGAATGAAATCCTAAACGCACAGACAAATAATTGACTTCATCATCACAACACAGAATGACTGCTTCTCACCAGAGATGTACTGTATTTTTTTATAAATATACCACAGCCAGCTCGAAGGTGCTGTACAGTACCCATCTGGATTTACGCACACACACACACTCACACACACACACTCCTCCTCTCACCGCACACAGTGTCTTGTTTTCAGGTTCATTAAGCCCCAGTGTTACCCAGAGTGGCTGACAGGATGAGGAACAGTGCAGAAATCTCCCCCTGCAGGTATCCATTCACATTATCATTGGGAAAAAGCCTCTCTCGTCAGTGCCCTTGTTACGGCTCGAGGGGGGACCACTAATTAGAGAGACAAGAACTGCTTGAGAATAAGTCCATTACACCCATGTGGACCCAAAAGCTTAAAATACCTGGAATATCAGCAAACTCCCAGCATCCCCTCCAATCGCTCCCCTTCTGCCGAGGGCATCTTTTAAAGCAGGGGAAAATATGGTGAAAGAGTTGTAGAGATAGACAGAAATGGAGGACAGAAGCTGTCAGCTATCTGAAAGGCTTTATGAAAATTATCGTCCAATTAGAAGTGATGATCAAATCAGCCATGAACCCCACTGTTGAGTTCTTGATTCTCTCTCTCTCTCAATTTCTCTCGCTTTTTCTCTCTCTCTCTCTGTCAGCGTGTGTGTGTGTGTGTGTGTGTCTGCGCAGCTCAGATGAACTCATGAAAGGAAATTTGGTTCGTTTTCTCATCACTGGTAATTATACTAATACATCGGAAATGCCTCCTTCAAAGTGCATGAGCCATGTGGGGCACATTATTACAGTAATATCGTTTGGGCTGAAACACACATAGGAACTGATATTTGCCCATCATTGTGTATTCTCAAACCCAGAGCCACAAAACCAACAGCAGGAGTACAACAATCACGAAATAGAAGAAGATGTGGATTTGTAACAATTTCTTGCAGTATGTTTGAGGCTTAGTTCTAGTAACACATGAGGGACCTTTGAAAAAGACAATCACATATATACATATAATTTACAAGTTAAAAATTTAAATTTCTGAAGTGGAAATTTTCATTAATATGTGTTAAAGCCAATCACTTCAAAAATCAAAAAATACAAATAAATGTTTAATTCACATGTGACATTATTTCTTGTCACATTTTGGTTCCAATGTGAAAAGGCAGATTTCACAGGTGACCATTTCAATTAGAGGCTCATTCAGCTTCCAGTGAAGGAAAGTAACTAAGTAAATTTACCAAAGTATTGTTCTTTACTTGAGTATTTCCATTTTGTGCCACTGTATGTAAAACTTCAACTGCTCTAGTAAGATAATGGGTATTTTACTTTTGCTACATTTAACTGACAGCTATAGTAACACAACTACATTTCAAATGGAGACTACTTGCAATGGAGTGTTTGTATAATGTCGTATTGTTGCTATTGCTGATATTGTTTACTACGCCTTACAGTCGGCATAAGACGATGTGAAAATCGCATGTCATTATCCAGATAATCTACAAAACTTATTCTTAAAACTCTTAAAATTGCACTAACACATACTGATATCACTTCACCCTTTCACTTTGTTAGGACACAAATACAATTATCACGATCACATGTTTTTTTTTTTATCGTGATCCATGAAAAAATCTTTTACCATCCCATCCCTGCTCTGCGGTATGCAGCAACTTAAAATAACAACACTACATGTGAATCTGTGTGCAGGTTTAGAAAGCGCACAAAGTTGTCAATTTCTACTTAACTCTGATCTTTTGCCTTTTTGATTTCATTATGATCCAGCAAATGACCCATTAGTTTGGATGCAAGCTTTAAGCAGTAAGCAGGCAGGTGAATTCAGCCCGCAGCAGACAGTATTTATGCAAGTTGATTTAACTGCCGGATAGGGTCCTCTTGTGAAACATGAGTCAGTTCCAGCATTTAACCTCACCATACTAATTTATGCACCATGGCATAGGGTACTTTATCATCTGCTCTTTGGGGAGAGACAGTCATCTCATTAGGCAGGATTTAATGAAATGCAAGGATAGACTTCTTAATTCCATAGATGGCTGAAACAGAAATCCAGCGTAAATCCTGCACTCCTCTGTGGCTGTATAAATTGTAGCCACCAGAGGAGGAAGTGTTAGGGAGGGAGGACGCCAGTGGAGATTAAAAAAAAAAGATGGAGGTTGACATGTGCTTAGGTGTAGCTGAGCCTGTAAGTCTATAAATGTGACATTACTGGCTTGAAAGTTGAACTAATCAATGCCTTGGAAACCTGTTAAATCAAGATAAATTGCCTTATATTATAATGCAAAATATGTAATACGTGTTGATCAAGAAGATCCTAAACGTAATGGATACTGTCCTGCTTTAAGCCTCTACACAAGTTCCCAAATGTAGAATTATCTGTCCTGACAGCAATAGCCCTGTTCATCCCAACCATCCTCTCCACAAGTCCCACAACTGTTCTAGCCTCAAGCCAAGTAAGATATGTTAAATCCTTTTGAATGTACAGACAGAAAAGAGAAAAAAAATAGGGCAGACTGTCGACTGTTCTTGGCAAATGTACATGTTCATTTCCAGCCAGTGACTACCGGGCCCGGAGACGAGAGCCACCAGAGGAGGAACACACCAGCACATCATCAACAGCACGACGCAGAACATTAACACCATAATTTACATAAAATTACTTACATACTGGTGTAGTAATTTAATTTGTTTGACCAGTGCAGTGCAACTGCGAGGAATAGATTCATACAGGCACCACGAGGGAGCTCTGCTTACTCTTCCACATGGCTAATTCTTTCACACAATATTATGGAAAAAAATAGAGACACTATAGAAACCTTGATTTCATTTACAAGTCCCGTTTCCCCGACCGAGACACATTAAGGATGAGGATGCACGCGCACGCATGCATGTGCACATACATGCAAATGTAATCATACATAAGCACGTGCTAACACAAAGATAACATTCACTGTGTTTGTCATATGCTAATAAGTCAATGTACATATTAAGCTACTTCAGCACATAATAGAGAATTACAGTGTTTCAGATTCTCGTTTTCCCTTTGTTTGGCTTTCATAGTTTAGAAATCCTTCATTGGTTGAATAGTTTTACATCTACAACAGGAGCTAAAAGCTCATCCTGAAACGAGGAAGTCGACAAAGTAGCGTCATCATAATACGAATGCTCATGTGCTTCATGTGCAGACCCGACACATTAAACGTCTTGATCAGGATCAGGAGTATGAACATTTACAGAGCCGGTGCTGTTAAAAGCAAACAAAATCATTCCAGACAATTAAACGTTACGCGTGGGAGATCTGACGATTTTATTTCATGATCGATCTTCAAGGCATCCACGATCTACTTTTTCAGGCGAACTGCAGAGATTGCAGTATTTAATGTCCTCTTGTAACTTGGCAACCGAGAGACGGCGAAGGTCTCATTTTTTACGTCACGTTACAATCCTCTTACATATGGCCAAAAATAAGTGATAATACACGTGGATTGCTATAAATTGTAACATAGAGCTGCAAATGGAGAAAATTACAGGCTTTATGTTAAGCTATAGTCTACAGGGCATTGTTAAAATGGAGAACATTGATTTTGCAGTTTAGATGGTGGATTGTGATTGTGATTAAATAGATTGTGATATTATGTTTTGGCCAGTTTGCCAACTCCTACTGTGAGCCTCAATGACAAAAAAATCAGCTTCACAGGTGTCCCATATTAAGTTAAATGTCTAAGCTATTGATGTTTCATCTCCAGAGGACGTCTGCCAATCATCACTCTGATATACAAGTTTTCAAAGCAACGCGAGGGTGAACACAGATGAGGCCTAAATTGCTGATCTGTCAGTTTGTAAAGCTGAAAAATGAGTCGACTGTGACGGGAGCACGGCCTCAAAAACCACGACACTACATGCTAAACAGAAATAAATGTCATGGCCTGAAACCATCCGCATCTAAACTGTTATCCAGTAAGTCACACGCATTGACAGGGAAACACCTGGAGCAATAGTAAAAGTAATATGGCTTGATGACGAGTCATCTTTCACACTTTTTGTCTAAAATTCAAATGTGTTCAGGCTCAGCACACACTGTCTGTTGTCATCTGTTAAACAAGGTGTAGGACTGGAACGGTACAGTCAGCCAACTTTTCAGAGTTAATTGGTCCAATGATCACTCTGCAGGGTGCCATAAAAAGGAATTTGAAGCCAGTTTACAGGACCAGAGGGACCACTGGGTGCCAACACTGTGCTCTCATTGACACGGCCCCTCACACACACGGCTGGAAAAGATTCACCAGCGCTTTCATGAACACCAGGATGAAAAAGACCATTCGACATTAATGGAATTTCTTGCGCCAAGAATGACGATATTTTGCCTTTATCCTTGAAAACACATTTTTGGAAGAGTAGATGGAGATGAAGATAAATTGTGGCAGCTTAACCTCTAGATTACTACAACTTGGCTCTTATTTTGGTAGTTTTGGTGATCGTTCCTAATTCAAGTCAAGCAATCTTCTGTCCCTGTGTTAAGGTTCCAGTAATGAATACTTGACTCAAAGTGAGTTAAATATTACAGATTACAGAAGCCAAAGGCACTCTAAGTGGCATCCAACTGCAACTTTAATCAAACTCTGAAAGTAGCCAAACTTTCTTGCAAGAGAAAACCAAGGCAAATGGTAAAATGATTTAACAAACTCTGTGCCACCCAGCGCCATTTACATACCAACTTCCTGGCTCAACTTTTCTGTATTTACTGTTGCAGTGTGCTCACTTTCATTACATCCAAATAGTGTTTTAGAAAATCTGGCTGAACTGTCGGCATGTTCACAACTTGTCTGATCAGCTGAGCACTTGTTCCTTCACCCGTCAGACTCGTTGCCATGTTACCAGATCTCTGTAATGTATTGTGAAGAGTTCAATGTTAGTGTAATTGATAGAAATGATGGTCAAAACTATAAAAACAAAAATAAGCCCAATACACCAGAATTATTGGCGGATTTTTCCCGAAACACTTCTAATATATATTGTTCTTTTGTTTATTCATAAAATCTGTTGAACAATGTTCGTTTTGCAACTCAGCGTCTAATCAGATACATCTCTCAACTCCTCTTTTGTCTCCCTCTTTCCTCATATAACAAGGAAAAGTACAAGAAAACAACAGATTCACAGCCTGTTTCCTGAATGGATTTTTTTGAACTTGGGAATTACAGCAGCTCTTGTTCAGCATCGGCCATGGCTGACCTGACAGGAGAGCTGTCACCATCCCGTCTGCCCGGCTGCTGTTAGCTTTAACGCAAGGACCCGTCAGCATGACAGGAAAAAAACATACCCACCACCTCCACCAGAGAAAAGAACTTAATGTCCTATTCACCCCTCCGCCCTGCACCATTTCGAAAATTGCTCAATCTTTTCTTTTTCCCCTGTCCCTGTGACATATTATTATACATTGTTTCTGAGGAAAAGCATTTTCTATTATTGCCATTAGAAATATGAAAGTTTAGAAAGAAAGAAAAAAGAGCAGAGCACGTAGGATGTAGAAGAACATTTGGGGGAGAGAGGTGAGGGTAAAAAGCGATTGAAAGGCTGTAATTATTTGAAATAGTCTGCTAATGTGTATTATCATGTCATTAAATGTAAATGAGATGGAGCTAAAAGACCCAACGCAGAGGACTTTTGGCTTTCTGCAGAAAAAGAAAGAGATGGGGAGGGTGGGAGGAAGTCTGAGATATAAAAAAACAGAAATGTCAAGTCTATCGAGGCTATGTTCATTTGCAGGAACGTAAACATTTAATAAGTTGACCAACCTATGACAATTATCTAGAGCATTGGCAAGTGTGGTACATTTACAAGCAGCTACAGCAACCTACCAAATGTTTGAGGCTGCTACTGGCACACAGATAAATAGAGGGCGGATGGAGGGAGCGATTTAGTGGGAAGATCCTGATGCTGTCTGAAGTCCCAAACACAATTGTCTTGACTGTGAGTGGGTGTGCGTGCATGTGTGTGTGCGTGCATATGTGTTTACTCTTGCATTTGATCCCTGACGTGAGCGAGCATCATTCCACTTCAGCTGCTTAATAAGGCTGTCTGGGCCAGCGGCTCCTCATGGCCCCCAGCCCTGTTATCAGAAACATTAAGCTGAATATTAATGGCCTGGCCCGAGACGCATGCCATTAAGCTTGGTCGGCCATTTCTCTCCGTCCTTTCCCCCTACCACTGTACAGGAATTAATGAATCGTGGGTAAAACAGGGAACACAAAAGAACAAGAGCGATAGAGAAAGTGAGAGAGAAATGGGGGGCTCGGTCGGTGGCTATTTCTCAAAAAGCGAAAGATAAATACGAGCAGAAATGTAGCATGTCGTGTGTGGACAAAGGAGAAAGAGGAGAAAAAGAGTTAGGTGGCAACATATCTAAAAATAAACTCCTGGTTGTATTTCTCTTGCTCTCGCCACATTAATAAACCAATGACAGAGCTTTGTGTCTTGCTCAAAGAAAGAAACAAGGAAAAATTATTTGGTAATGATTTGTTCGTCTCTATTTCCTCTGGCTGGGCAGGCGCGGAGGTTTACATTTGAAATGGAACGGAGAGAGGGGAAAGCACTTATTACTCCCTAAGTGCTGCACTGGTGCAGCCTAAGCAAAGTGAGCTGTTAACGGATATAATTTGTGTAGAATAGCCAGAGGAGAGCTTTTGATATGCAGAAGAGCTGACCTCTGGACTGCCACTTTAATTGGGTTTTTAATTTTCCAGGCCATCTGACAGTATCAAACATGATCCCTGAGCTTTGCCCCACTGATTGGAACCACCGTGACAAGAGAAGCCTGACGTTCTCTACGCTTTTCACAGGAGGGAGGACAGCAGAATGAAAAAGCGAATAAAAAAAAGGAGCGAGAAATAAAAGCATGCAGGCCAAAGGAGATCGGAGGGCTTGGGATGGAAATTTGCCTTAATAGTGAGGACCTGAGTGTAGTATTGTACGCGTCTGAGGCTGAGGCTGAGGCTGCGCTGTTGATGGGATACCACCCTCAGAGACAGGGAGGAAAAGTGCAGGCTGCTGAAATAAAGGCTGTCACATCTGACTAGCGACAGCACACATAGGACCAAACCAGACTTCACCACTCGGAGAGGTGCAGCAGTTGTATACAGTACACTAAAGAGAGCGGGCCACATAATAGGGACAGAATGAGGCCCTGTGAGAGCTCAAAAGGGTTCTGAAGAATTTAGCTACCAAGGACGTGCCCAATTAGTCGACTAGTCGATTAAATGTTGCTACCATCGCTAGTTGTTACCCAAAATACTACTGTAGTTGGGTAAATCTTTTATTATTTTATTAATATACACTTTTGAATACATATGGACATAAGTTGCTATGTTTTGCAAATGTTCCCTTATAAAAATGTCCTTGCATCTGGTTGTAGCTATTGTTTTTTATCGAATGTGCTATGCGATTGTGTTCACCCAATGAAAATTCTGTTCCAATAATTAATAATGTTGAATGTTGTTTTCAATAAATCAGCTTTATTTAGTAAGTGTGTGTCATGTTATGTAGGACAAGGTGCAATGTTAGGCAGAAAGTGCCACACATTTTTAAAAAAAAACAATTTGGTTATTGAAAAATATGATTAATGGCTTCAAATTCAAAGAGTCTTCTAATAAACACAATATTTTTTGACAATGTTCAACCTTATCGATTAAATTGTGCTCAGTTTTGACTGTTTCCTGGGTGTTTCCTTTCTTTAAGACTAGTCGACTAGTCTAAACTTCTGTTTAAATGTCATGGAAATTTGTCAATGGGAACATCCATATCGACTACACAATAATTTCTTCCGTGCTGCTAAAACACCATTAGGTGTAACGTGTGTGTATTCATGAGCGGAGCCGTCCAAACACTCTTCTCCGCTCTGCGGGAAAACTTGAGCTCTCATATCTGGAAACGCAATAGCATGAAGCGGCATGGCTTTCAAATGAGGCTACGTCGTCAAATCCTAACATGGCCCATCAACACGCCAACCACCACAATTATCACCTGCAGCAGTCCATCTGGCTCACTATCGTTACACAGACAAGAGTCTGTCTTGTGGTTTTTGGACAGGGGTTCCTACTGGTGCCTGTTTGTTCAATCTGCAAGACCACACAAAGAGTTTCATCCCTCTAATCTCCTAACCAAACAAGACAGCAATTACACAGGCAGATAACTAGGGGACATTTTCATCCGCAGTGACAGTACTGGCACAGAAGTGTGTCTGTTGTAGACAGAAGAAGCGAGGGAGACAGACAGAGAGAGAGGGAGAGAGAAGGAGACTGTTGTCCTGTTTGAAGAAAGGAGAGGCTCACCTGCCAGTCAGAATACACAGAGGCAACTGTGACACACACTGTAGTCATTACAAATGGACAGGGTTATCTCAAAGACCAGTGGAGGAGGGTGAGCAGGTCCAAGCCTGCCAACAGCATGTGACAGTTATTGACTAACTGCCATATTTAGCCATGTTATTAATGCAAAGGAATTTATTTGTTGCCGACTTGAATTGGATTCCCCCAACTGAGCCTAAACATCTGTGTTAAACTCTATAAAATTCTGACTACATGAAGTTGAAAGAGAATGACTCATGTCCTTGGGAAACGTGAGAATGTGAATGAAATCGTTGGACAGGATCATCATTCAGACTTAAGTCAGTTCCATGACATGCATTAGACAAATGTAGCTATTTTTCACAAGTAGTGGAATACATTACAGTTGGGATTGAGAGTAATGTACCTTTCTTGGCACCACAGAGATTCTTCAACCTTTAGTCATTAAGAAGTGGGAACTTTTCCACCTTTTCCTTAAAGTTCACGTTCTCATTGAAGCTAAATTACTCTGTCCAAAGGTACTCGTAAAAAACCAGACGATGACAAAATCCTTTTAACGTGTCAGGAAATGCAGAGCTGTTATATATTTGTAAGTGTGAGGTGCGTGCCGGCTAACCCACACTATACAGTCAAATCTGCATGCATAAGCAGTCTCCCACGCGCACGCGCCCGTGCACACACTCGAACGAGGCGCCATAAAGTCACGCTCACGTACACACACATACATACGCCGAAATCTCATTAGAGCCTTTGTTAATTGCAGCAGACAAATGCTAATGGTTCAGGCAACAAAGCAGCTGTGTGTATGAAAAATGAGAATCCACAAAGTAATTATTACATCCAATATTAATTTAATTATACCGTTTTGTGTGATACAGTAATTTAGGAGGGTTTTTCTAATCACACACACTCTTGAAATAAATTAGGAGTTACGGAGGCACAGGGGAGCTGAGGATTTCTCCAAAGACTCACTAGGGGGGAAATAGCATCATTCTCTTTCAGAGAACTGGGATTTTCACATTTAAATTAAAATGCCACTGTTGCTCTCTCATCAAATGTGAGAGCAGAAGAAAGGGAGCGGGGACCTCGATGTGTTGAGATTCCGTGCCAGAAAAACACAGCCAGTTTGTTTATTTTTTTCTCCTGGTGGCCATGCTTTGCATTTGGCTGATGAGGGATCCGGCGAGACAGCGGTGTGGCTGTCAGTACATTGGCTGCGAGTGAATAAAAATTAAATTATTAATCATCTCTCCTGGGCCTGGTTTTGCCTCTTCGCCTCTCTCCTGTGAGCTCAGAAATGTAATTGCAGTTGTTTTCTACAGTATATAATCAGTAGCCAGAGAGTTGGTGCTATTACAGACACCCGACAAGGGAGCTTTTGTTTTAATCTTTTGATTCCAAAGTCAGGTTCTTTTTTATCTGCTGTGGTGTACACAAAAGCAAGTTTGATTGGCAGGGAGTTTGCATCTTTTTTTCTCCCCTCTCTCTCTCTCTGTCATGTAAATTGTTATTGTCTTTTACCTCAAATTGCCTGAGAAGTTTGTCAGATGAATGGATCCGCAACAGCACCCTTTCTTCTATGGATTTGTACACTACACAACATGCAGGATGGCCAGCTATAATTCAAACAAACACACCTCGGCCCCGGCTTGCGCGAGGCTGCATCCCTCCGCGTACAAATTGGACAGATGTATGTTAACAGTCTCTGCCATTGTACCTTCTTTTTTGTGTGTGCGTGTCTCACTCTTTCCCTCTCTCCATTTTTTTATATTCACACTTTTTAATAAAGCTGAACATCTCGCCTCTGGACGTCACATGGACGGACAGCTGTGCCGGTGGTCGAGGTGAAAATCAACCCCAGGACATGTCAAAGAGTGAGATTTCCAGTCCTAAAATTAGATGAGAAACCTGGGTGTCTGTGAAGGGTGGGAAGGAGAAGGAGAGAGAGGAGGGAAGGAGCGCAGAGGGGTGAAATAAAGTGTTAGAGAAGCACGTCCACCCCTGGCTAGTTACTGTAAATCAGGTCCCTGAATGACTAAGGGTTACACCTCAGGAAGTAGCTTCCTGGAGTCAAAAGTGCAATGGTATTTATATAATAACACTGTTTCATTCCAACATCCCCCAGTAACAGAGTAATGGGGCCTCTGCCAGCAGCGCCTTAAATGCTCTAATGGCAGAATTAAAAACAGGGGATGGCAATGAACGGATGTAAATTAACAATCACCTCGCTATTACAAACTTGTATGCGCACACACTCACACACCCACACACAGGAAGTCAGCACGCCAACTTGCTCCCTCCGTCAAGCCAATAGGGAATTAGAGGAGCATCTGACAAAAGTGGGCCATTGTTTTCTTAGCTGCCTGGTAGACCTTTTAAGTTAGCGCTACATGGAAGGAGCTAACTGTTTACACCGGACGGCCAGTGATGAAAGAAGTGTTCGGGGTTGTTTACATGAAAGGCACTCTGAAGTTTTCTTGTCAACCTACACAAGTTTAAATGAATTATTTCTCATCTAAATGCTCAAATGATGAATTTTTACATCCATGTTTGCTAGCTTGCAGTCGTCTTCTTCCTTGCCTTTATTAGCACGCCGCTATGTCTCTTTGCCTCCAACTGTCGAACAGTGGCGTTGTGTTAAACATGCACAGGAATGTGTATCACATGCATTGAACAAAGAAAAACATTGCTCCACAGCGCTACTTGTGGTCAAAAACTCACCAGGGCACCTTTAAGTAGAAGCAATAATACCACAAGGTAAAAATACTTTTTATGCAGATGAATGGCCCCTGTTTTTTAGTATTACATATGTCATATTATTTTATTATTGTTGCCATATAGTCACTATTATTATCTTATTACATTTTAATGCTGTAACAGGTTGAAGTGAAGCTAACTTTATAGTTACAAACATAGTTTGGTAGTTTAACCTGCATGTATAAAATAAAATACATAAAAAAAAAGTAAAATAGCTGGATATTATATATTACAGCTATAAAATAAATGTAGTAAAGTAAAAAGCACAGTTTTTCCGTATGAAATGTAGTGGATTTTAAGTATAATATGTCTAAAAATATAATAACCTCATATTGTACAGTAAAAGCAAAGGTTAATTTCCTCAAGGTGGAATTTTGTCCTTTTTTATTTCACAATTTAGTGCAGTTTAGTTGTATAATTGTATTGCAATCTATTTAATTTACTTTTCTATCGTGTTGCTTATCCGTAAATAGTTTGCGACACAGAAGGTCAGGCAACCTCTGCTGTTAAAATACTTTGTACATAATTAACCGCAAATGTTATTGTAATTAAAAGGAAATCCACACACGGGGATTTTACCCTCCTTTCACCACAGAGCCTTATGTTCTCTTCTGGGACAGGAAACGTTCGAGGGATCAAACTTAGTTCACATGTTACAGGTGGTTAAGATATAGCTACAATTCAAGCGATATTCCTCCGGGGGAACTACTAGCCCTTGAGTATTTACAGTAACAATAGGGTCTGGCATGCTGCCCATGTCGCTGCCACATGGCCATGTGTGAGTGTTTAGTAGGAGGGTGAAAATAGCGGACAAGCGGGGAGAAGAAGCGGCTGGCAGACCATATTTAGGATTTTTTTTATTTTTTTTTTGCAAAGGTTTAAAGGGAAAATCCAGATCCCTACTGAAACAAATGATGTCAATTTTTCATGAACTTATCTGTACTCCCCAATGCTCCTTCCAGGACTGATATTGCACCATTATTCACCCACCTAAGTAGAAATAAATTGATGGATTATCATTTGAGTTTATTCAATGGCTCAAACCTTATGGAAGGAGAAAAGAACAGTCCTTGCCATTTAGGTTAATGGTTAAAAATGTGTATGAGTGTTTAATGTGCCTGCAGTGTTTGCTCTGTAGGGGTCTCATGGGGGAGAGGAAGATGGCTGTTCTGGGTCACTGGGGTGGGGACGGCAAGGGCTTAGTCGATTAGCCCAAACTCTTTTTAACCACATCAGGCCCGACTGGCAGGCAGGCAGGCAGGCAGGCTGGTAGGTTTGGGCACACTCAGGCTTTTTGTTGTCCTATTATTCCGCTCGATGATTGAGATAATAAGCAAGGCTTTCTCTCTTACCCTTTAAACCCCCTCCCCACCCCGGCTCTTTCTGTCTCGTTTCTCCTTTAAATGTCCTGTTGTTCCACTCTGTCATTTCCCGTTGCTATTTGCATTTTTCCTTCTCTTCTTTCTCAGACAAGGTCATTTATGGATTGGGCGCTGCTGTTTTTAGTTTTCCGCACCAATCCTTATCAGTCCACTTTTATTCTTTTTGATATGAATCAAAACCACGCCTGTAAGTTTTAATCTTGATTTCTATTTCGTAAATTCATCATCTTAAATTACATAATATCCTACATCCTCACGGTTAAGTTGTGGTCTTTTGACTCTTATTACAGGAGCGGGGTAAGTCCCTAGATGACCTCAGAGGGTTTTCCTTTACAGTCAAACATGCCGACACATGTCCACAGACGCGCACTTGCACACGCTGCCTCCATTAGCTCATCAGAGAGGGTTTTCTTGATATTGTTGTGACAGATGCACAGTGAAATCTATACTGTAATTAAAATGTGTTCCCGTTTAGTGTTTGTCCTGTTTTCCTCTAAGCCCATCCATCTTCTAATGCTTTGGTAAATGCATCTGACCCCAGATGGCTCAGATGGATCTGCAAAGCATATACTGTAGCACCCAGGCAAACAAACCTCTTTACTGTAACAGTCAACATGGTAATGCTGAGCTAATAACATTACAGCAGAGCTAGTTAAGTACATTTAAACTAACTCTGACACAGATCTTAGGTCCAGACTACATATGTTGAGGGATTTGAATACAAGGTACTTTAAGGTTAAGTGGTGCGGGGTTTACCCCTCCCCTCTGTAGTACCCCCTGCAATGCCCGATTCTTCATTTGCTTTTGTATAAACCCAAAATAAGGAGATTTGAAGAGATAAAAGTAAAGGGCACTTAAATCTGCTAACACACTTATAGTATTGTGCAGTCTGGTAGAGTCCAGTGCGACAAGGGCTTCAAATCAGTCATATGTCACTACTTTGAAAGATTAACAAGAGGAACATGACCTAGTTCAAGAAAAAGCTGCTGCTTGGTCCCACAGACATAACGTAGCAATTCAAAGGGGCACTCTAGCAATTTAGCATTGCACTTCGATTTAGTTAAGGGAAACAAAAGAGACATGTTTCTAAAAGAATGCTCAAACGAAGCAGCAGAGGCTGATGTATCCTGACTTTTAGTCCCTAGTGAGGCTAGCGTGGGTAATCCTGATGTGGATCCCTAGAGAGCCACAGATGACATTTAACATTTTCACAGTACTCCCTCTGACACATAAACTGAACTTCATGTGTAAAATCAGTGGATTTCTCCTGTCATACCATTTTTAAGGACAGGACCGGAATAACCAATGCTACGAACCAAACTAAACCCAAAAAATTTTAAAGATTGCGAAGATTTATCGTGTGGCTTCAGCTTTTTTATGCTTCTCTTATTAGAATAGTCGAGTGAAGACAAAGGGATGCCTCGCTGTGTTATGGACACAGAAATATGCAGGTAGATTCATTTATCATGGCAGTATCACCCAGATGTTGTGCAAGAACTTCATGTGTAAGACACATTTTATTTGATTTTCATTAAAAATGTGGCTAAAAAATTACAAATGTCCCTGATGAGAGAGGATGTTAATACATATACATGTATATGGTCTCATAATCTTAGAAAATGTATATATAGGCAACGTTTTATTCTGAATTAGATTTTTAAAAAACTATTCTATCCACATACTGTCTCTAACAATAACTGATCATATAGATTGATCCAGGTGTATGGAAGGGGTCAGTTAGGGTTCAAAGGTCAGCCGGGGACAGGTGTTATAGAAGGAGTAAACCCAGGCCTACTGGATACAGATATCATCATGGTTGTAGAGGACCTTCACGTGACCCCAACCTGCCATTAGGGACTACACAGATAGATGTCCTTATCTTTCCCTGCAGCTCCCCCGCAGCTAACTGACAGAACTGGGAACTGTCAATCACCGCTGACATGTGACGTCTTACTCAACCAGGAGATGGGACAGCACCAGACGAATCACTTCTAAATGACAAATCACTGTCGTGGGGGTGGTTTATCACCGTTTTGTCTTGGCGCTGAGATATGTCTATCACTGATTGAGGATAAATATGTGTTTGGTTAGGAGTGATATTTGTGTGATAGTTGGGTTTAAAATGTCTCCACAAAAGGGAACTTTAAAGCACGAGTTAGCTCACGGAAAACAAAGGAAACCTATGAGCTACTGTATGAGGTTCAAACACCTGATTTCACAAACAGGTGGCATGAATAAGAAGCAAGATTCACTTCAGTTAAGTGGTGATAATTGAGTGCTGATCTTTGGTCCTCCTCTCCCTCTGAAACTGACAGCCTTGGTGACCTCCTCTTTCGTTCCCTCTCACATCCCAGCCGCTTCCTTATATGGCGAGCTATAATGATACACGTTGTAAAGTCTGTGTAAGCACTACCTTCAGACACTAAAAGTGACCCTCAAGAGTGTAATGGGGCTATATTCCTCCTGGCATTGTGAAAAGGTGAAAAAAAAAACAATTTATAACTCTTTGTACTGCCACTTAAGGACTCCCATCACCAGTTTATTTGCGGTGAATGAGGAAGCTTGTAATTTTCACTGTTTCTCAGGGAAAATAGGTATGTTTAAAGAGGGTGAATAGCAGGTTAAGCTGCAGGTTCAGGGTTGGTGTTTTTGTGTTTGTTTAGAGAGAGGATTAAGGATGGGCACAATGAAAACATGTAACGACATTATGATTACGTGTGACCTGCAACGGTCAGCAAAGCAGAATTGTTAACTGCAGATGTTATTTGATATTCTTTATATTGATATTTCAATAAAAAATATTAATTACTCTGCTTCATAGATAGTCATTGTTGGCAAAAAACTATTAAAAACACATCAGTTAGCCAGACTGTTTGGTGACATGTTCCTTCCTTCAAAAGAATTACAGTACAACCAGTAACAACCAGTGGGTTCCCCGGGTCAGGGCCACACACTGGGCCCAGTTTGTATGTAAATAAAGACAACAGCGTATTAAATATTAGTGAAATATACAAAATATTAAGCGTTTAAGAAGTAAATTGGTGCCTAATATAATAACAATAGAAGTAGGGGAGTTAGTACAAGAGGAAACTAAAAACACAAGATGACAAAGAGCAGCTCTAGCAGGCTGCCACCCACTTCATTTGTAACCAATTTTTAAATATTTACATTATACAATATTTTCTTCAGTAGGAACAGTGGACTTAGGCTGAGAGCTACATCAGGGTAAGGAAGCTGGAAAGACTGACACACTGTTGGTTCAGTATTTTCATGAGAATAACACATATTTAGAATATTGCCAGCTAGGGCTACGTGATGTGACAATATATACTGTGTAACAAAAGAAAAGCATCCATTGTTTCACAATATGCAGTATTGTTCATTTGTTGTGTCACAAATCACACTAACACAATTTGCATTCATCCGCACGGCACGGATGCAGGCAGGAAATTTGCATGAAGGTGACGCAATTATGGAGGACGGTGAATGTGGACGGGGTAATCCCCAACAGGATTCTGACCAACCAAGACAAAACAAGAGCTTGTACGTACAGGAAGGGCTACTTCTGTCACAACGTCACAAAGACGTTGTTTAGGTACATAGTCTGACACAGACCAGAACACAGCACTTACCATAAATAAATTAATATTACAAATTATTAATTATTTGCCAAGTGTTTATTTCAAATTGATAATAAGAAATAGGGATTTCCATGTGGTTTTATAATATGAATTTTGTGATACGTATCGTTATTTGGATATGAAATGAGCTATATTACTCATATTGCAGAGTCCTATAACCAGCCTTATCCTTAACCAAATTCTTTCTTGCACATGCATTCACTGTAACTCAGGAATAGCAAAATATATACAGCAAAATCTGTGAGAAAAATGTTCAGAACAGTCCCAACAGTATAATCTGGACCAAAGAAGAAGTTTGGGGGGGGGAGGGAAAGAGAGAGAAAGATAACTGGATTCAGCTTAATCAGGCTGTTACTTCTGCTCAACACTGGCTTGAGTCAACCCCAATAAGCTTCTAGTTTGCCTATTAACTTTTAAAACTGCAAGTTATAGTAGTGTTTTTTTTTTTTCATGTGGCCATTTTTTATACCCAAAGGCTTCTTCATCTCCAGAAGCAGGTTTAATTCCTGGAGAGAAAAAAAGCATATTTCACTCCTGTGCTCGTAAAGATTACACTGGGAGTAAGAAACCCAGGAGCTGTTGGTATTAGCAAGTCCGGGAAATTACATCTTCTTTGTTCAATAAGTGCTTGGACTGTTAATCGGCCCAAGTATAAGACTATGGACCACAAGTGGAGTGAAAGCCTCTGAAAGCCTAGTCCACATGTTCATCTGTGAGAGGGAGAGGGAAAGAGAGGACGAGAGATGAGAATATGAGCAAGTTGGAAAAAGAAAAGCTCCTCGCTATCAGCTGAGGTTTCCCGTGTATTTATATGAAAGATATTTATTCAATTTCTGAACTCTGGGGACGGCGGATGATAATCCGTTAAATGTCTGCACACACCTTCCCTGCTACTGGCACCTTATTAAAATATGTAGATTAATTTGCGACCGGTTCTGCATGTGATTAGAGCGGCTGGATTGGGTGCTCGAGATTCAGCTCATATTTGTAATCTTCTAAATTTAACAGCGAGTGAGAGCTTGTCAATTAAATGGGCTGAAATGATGGGGAAGAGTAAGATTCATCTTCATCTCCTTGTTTTATGCTCGAGTGGCCACAGAGTTATCATTTACAGGGCTTCAGATAATTGGCAGCAGTTTTGTTGAGCACCTCCGGTTCAGGATGAATTTGTATTCTTCAGCCAGATAGCAGCTCAATACGCTTTGGCAAAGTGCAGCCAGGCTTTGTCAATTACAGCGTGTGTCACAGGGAAAAAATATCATGTCACTCCAGATGAGAGAAAGGCATTAAGAGCGGAGTGAGGTAAAATAAGATCTTATGGTATTTATGTCATTTTGGTTGAAGGTGATTGATTTGCACTTTTCATTTTTTATGTGTTGGGATTTTTCTCCTATTAATTTGACTTTGACAGAAACTTGATTTCAAATACAGGACGCTTCTGTGACAAGCCAGCAAGACCAGTTAAAACTGCATTGATGCTATATATAATGTCCCACTCCTTAGTACAGCATCATTAGTAAGAGTGAAGTCAAGTGAAGTGATCTGAGGCAGTTCAGTCTTTGCTTATCCTCTGTTTCCCATACTGATGTGACAGCAATTTCCATTCACCTTAAAATTCATGCCTTATTTGCCTTTTTTCATAAATGATAACTCTAAAATAGAGCAGCTCTTCATCTTTTGAGTATGGTTAATGCTCTGTGCAGGTATCCAGTACCCGCCCTCCATTAACAATAATGTAAGGCTTTTGTTTCCCTCTATAGTCCATATTGGCAGCTGGTCCTTCATTGTCAACCTTTGACTGAGCTGAATGAGACAACAGAACAATGATCTGACAATGAGGTTCCTGCATAAAAACCTCTTTGTCATCAAACACAATAACACGATTTGGGTTAATTAAATCTAAGCTAATAGGCAGTGATTGAGCCCCACATTTGACTCAAATCAAATTAGCTGTGCCTTCAGACAATGTCGCTGCTCCATGACTGTGGTATGGAGAGGTCGCATAGGGCTCCAGAACAGGTTTGGATTGATCTGTCCGGAGGAAATTATCTCCTGCTCGAGCCACAATCAATATGGGAAAAGGTAAATCACAACAGCAACATACATGTCATTCAGCCGGTGGTATTCCTTGTGAATCATATTCATGGTAACCTAAATTATTTCACATTGTGTTTATAATTTTGTCTAGGTAACAACTATCAAACTCAGTTTCACTGTGTAAACTTTTCAGGGGGAGTTAAAGTCGACCTGTTGTGCTCCGTGACAGATATAGCCAAGGGGCTCTCCTTCTCTTTGACCAGACTGCGGTAAAGACCCCAGGGCTCAAGAAAGACAGAGGTGAAAACATGCACGCACACACACACACACACACACACACACACACACACACACACAGACAGAGCTGTCTTGACAGTGTCTAGTTTCACCTCCCCTCAGCATTTTTCCATCCCTCCGGCAGGATTTTGCAATTCCACTTTTCACCCACTTTGACGGTGAAAAGTTTTAGCCTCGAATCTAAAATTCTTCAGCTGCATCATTTTGGTGCCGCGATTAAAAAAATCTCAGTTGGACAACTTAAGCATTCAGCTGGAGTAAGTAGGGGGGTTCTCTCTCCGTGCAGTAGAGCCGGCAGCAGAGTCGAGCCGAGCTCAGAATGCAGCTACATTGGTCTGGACAGGAAAGGTAGTCTGGTGCTGAGTGGCCAACCAGACAGCAAGACAGGATTAGAGCCTGCTCCTGACATTTGGCACAACACCCAACTGGGGGCAGAGTTAATTTCACAGTGAGGGGTCAGGGGTCACAGGCCTGACCCAACTGCTGCTGGCAGGCTGCGAGATGGAAGACATGCTTGAGCGCCACCATTCTGTTAGAAAAACAAAGTACACTAAAAACGTAGTTCGACAAATACAAGAACACGTGTATCATGAATTCACCACGGATGAAAACATGCAATCTTCAGATACACAGTAGATGAGTAAAGTTGATATTCTTTGTACGTCTGTGGACATGGGTGTAACTCTTGTGTATGCTACTGCAGTGCGCGTGTGTGTTTGCACATGCATTTCGCTGCATAAGTGTGTCTCACAGTTGGGTGTGTGATGGGTTCAGAGCAGGAGCGGCAGGGCCTCCTTGGTCGTTCAGTCCTTCAGTCAGTCACTTCCTTTTGCTTGACTGCTTTGCTCAGCCAGGCTGAAAGCTGCTCCGTTGTCAGGTTGGAGTGTGCTAATTAGGCTCCAGTTTAATTTTCCAGGATGCTCTACTGCCCTTTAAATGGCCATTTCAAATTCAAAGTGATGGTAATTGTACCGTGGCATGCTGATCTTGTAATCACCCTGGGATTTCTTTTTTTTTTTGTCTTGGTATTCTTTCTTTTTTCTCAACCACATTCTATCTTTATTTATTTCATCTTGTTATTTATTTATTTATTTATTTTTATCTGGATCTTTATTGCTTTCTGCAGAGATCTTAAGTGGGAGGCACAAACAGTGCTCCTCTGCTTGCATCTCTCACCAGGCTCTGCAGACTGGGGGTCAAAACTACTGTGGGTCTTAACCAAACGTTAATTAAACATCTCACGGAGAAAAAAGTGGGGAATTTGGTTAAAAGTAGGCTGGTCACATGCAGGAAGCTAAAAAAGCATAATAATCAGAGACACTTCTCTTTCGCTCTGTGTTATTAGTCACAGTAAAATGTAACTCCCGGAGGTCACTGGGTCACATACTCTACTAATCTGCTTCAAAGACAGCAATGGCCAACTTTTAATGACACATTCAGCAGGGTGGGAGTGCGCACAAACTAAGAGAAAAGGCAGAAAATTGACAAATTACACTACTCCGAGAATGGATTCAGGGTGATTAACCTCATGTTACACTTTTTCATTTGGCTTACATCCCAGTCCGACTCGCCCAGATTAAACTGGTTGATGAGGAGAGCAGCTGGAGTTATGAGAACACTGGAAAAGAAAGAGTAATTTTGATAGCCTCCTGGAAGAGTAATTGGGGTTAATGAGTGGTACTGTACGAGAGGAAATTATTACATTTGGTCAAACTATGAAAGATTTCAGTGGCAGACATTACACACAAAAAATCCAAGGCGATTGTGCCTAATGATACAAGATTTGAAAAATGTACATTCATGCAATAGCCCTTATGGCAAATGCTTTTTGTTTCAATGAGACCGTGTTTGCCTTTGAAATCACCTCAACTTTTCAATGAGAGCGTCTCCCTTCCCCATCTGTTTGGAGCCGAGCAGAATTCCTTTTGTCTATTTTCATTTATTTAAAAAAAAAAAAAAATAGGCCACATGCCACTTAATCAAAATTCCTTAAGCAAAACAAAACTTTTAAAAGAACATAATCAATTTCACTTCCTGAGTCTTAATTGATTCCAGCGGGTGCATTTCCTTTTGTTAAAAGTGGAAATACCCTTGCTGTTTGATGCTATTTACTCTTGTCCTGGGCTAGCTTTGCTTTGTCAGGTGAGGTTTTATTTCTTCTTGAAAGGGATTCCTTGAAGTGACTCGGGTGTCAGGTTTGTGACGCTTCCTCTTTTCAATTGTCTTTGCACTCCGAGGAGATGTGAGGATGGGCGGCTCCTCAGCCGTCACAATATTGATACTGTACGATGGCTGTCGAGGCACAAGCCCCTGCTTCTAATCTGCCCTGACAGACCATGCAGCACATGAATGATAGCAGGTGTGACATCACAAATAAGAGAGAAATCAACTGAAGTGAGAGAAGAAAAAAAAAAGAAAAACAGAATAAATATGGGAAAAAGTTTTGGGGGAGTTTTTTTTCTTTTTAATTCTTTAATAAAAAAAAAAAGATGGTTGGATGGAAAAGAGATGGAGGTCTATTGTCAGATTCTCTGCACACTCTTGTTTTTTTTATTTCTCTTTTCTCTCATCCAACATCCATTATCCTTCTCTCCTTCTGTTCTGAGCTGGAAGAGATGGCTGATGGGACAGTGGCCCGGGCCATTCATTGTGGCAGTGTCAGCAGTGGATTTATTTTCTCTTTAGTGTGCAGGGGGAGAAGCAGGACAGGATGCTTAAGACTGTAGAACAAAGGCATACAATAGACTCCTTCAAAGACACCTTGAAGACACTGATTCATCAGTCAGACAAGGAGCCTGTGGGCAGGTGTCTGGCCACAATGGGTCACTCACAGATATACACACGCACAGGCACACACACACAAGCACACAAACAAAAGGCACAGAGAGAAAACACACATGCCAGCTAAATCAACTACCAGCTTTCATTGGGATCCTGTAAGATAGATGGGTCCGGGATGGCACCTTTGTCCCACAACGCAATGGGCCCAGCAGCATGAAGCTCTTTGTTAAGTCGTGGATCTCGGTTACAACACAGCCAATACCTTCACTGTAAGCATCGTGAATACCAGGTGAATGTTGAGGGATGTCTCCACTTTTTTTTATTCATCATTAAAAATGATGTTATCTTGAATTTGGTTTATCTAATATAGTAAATATTAATGGTTAATGGCTATAAAGTGACATAAAATAGCCCAAGTTCGGGCCAAGGTGTCATCAAATTGCTTGTTTTGTCCAACCAGGAGTCCAAAACCAAAACGGTATACAAAAGAGTAACAGCAATTATTCAATTAATTATTAATCTGGTGAATATTTCAAGCCAAAAAGCCAAATATTCTCTGACATCTGATTTTGAATTGTTGGTTGGACAGTACAAGACATTTGAAGACGTCACATTTGATTCTGTAAAAGTGTGATGAGTCTTTCCTCACAATGTTTTGACATTTCATGAACCAAGTAACTAATCAAAAAAAAAAAAAATCAGATCATTCGATTAGAAAAAACTAGTTATTAGTTGGACTCCCAATTTCAATTGATATGAAACTGAGAAAAGTATCTATTCTGCATTAAAAAACCTGAAACATCGAGACCTTTGTTACATATTTTGTTGAGTACTGACATGGCAACCCAAAGAGTTCTGTAATTTTACTCAAGGTGCGTTTCATTTGGTCACCTGTCGCTATAATTTCTGGAAAAATGTATCATGCGATACATCAGAGAGTGAGGAAGAAAATCAGCAAATGTGAGTAAACATAATGATTTAAATTTCTCATTAAGTATCTCATCCATGAACATTTCTGCCTGAGTCACATCAGATCTTCACTGGTAAGCAGATAACAACTCCCAGGATCCAACGCTACTACTTACCTTTTGTTTTCATTGTTTTGACAAAGAGAAAGGAGAAATTACATACAACGTCTTTAACTGGCTTTTAGTTTGAGCTCCAGTAAGATTCAGTTTCCTGAACAGAAAGGGAAAAGGAAAAAGTATACATATCAGTAATATATTACAGATTTCTCCCTGCTGTCATTTTTGTTGATTGTAATAGCGAAGGCTCAAAATGATATGTGTTTGTACGTCAGAGCAGGTGGGTAAATACAGAGCAGCTCCGTATCCCAGCGCTGTCAGAGTTTGATATGACAATAAGAGGTTTGCTTGGTCATATTGTGTGCGTCTGGGGCTATTGTGGGGCTATGTAGAACCGGGTGTGAGTGACAAGGTGAGAATGGGGAGCAAACGTCTGAATCGGGCACCATTTCAATTTCAGCCCACTATGAACAGATGCCAGCTCTATTTTAAAAAGGCATCTTCACCGGACAGCTATAGGTCACTTGTATTTTCTCAGGGTAATTTTTCTATGAATCTAGAAAATTCAGCAAAACATATCTGTATTCATAGTCAGAAAACATGAAAATGCAGGAGTATATTTTTATTTTGATTTGACTTATTTCTTTTTAGTTGCATACCGATCATCCGTATACAGCTATATTGCAGCTATGTTGCAGCTATGTAGCTTCAGTGATAGTAGCCAAACCTTCTCCTGAGAAAATTATGTTGTTTTTCTCTTACTTTTTTGTCTCGTTGCCAATCTAAATCCCCCCACCCCCCCTCTGTCCCACAGGAAAGACTCTTGAAATTGTTCATTTACCGAGAGGAAGAAGTTGAAGGCCGGGACATTCTTTTTTTCTGTCAGATTTGTAAAGATTATTCCCATCATGATCCTATTAGCCACAGGGAGAATGTGACTACTTAAGATGGATTTATGGAAAAATAGTTATCCCCAAAAAAACATTGGTGGGTGGACGAATCCAAGCCCCCCCTCCCCTCCACGGAACTTATTCCCTCTGCAAATTCGATTCAAGAGGCTACATTTGTGTTCTCAAGGCCAACAAGTCTGAAAGTCATAATCCCAGACCACAAGTACCACTTCACGTTCCCAGCAGGCTCCTTTCCTGGAACTTTGAGATTGCTGAGGCGGAGCTGATTTGGCAAGGGATTAATCTGCCCGAGCACCTGCAGTTTCTGTAACCAGCCGTTGCCCGACCCACAGACAGCGGGTTTACCAGAGGTAAAGAGGTAAAACTACTGAAATCTTTTTTTTTTTTAAATTACCATCTAATCCCTTTCAAATTGTTTCATAAAATTTCACACCGTTTTATATTTTGAGTTTCAAGTAGATATAGGCCTACGGTATTTACTTTTTATGTCAAAGACTAATCCACAACTCCCTGAACTCAAAGTTCGCTCTTGGTTTGTTAATGAAAGAATTCATTCTCGTGCACTCATCCTAATGAGTGAGGCTTACCTTCCCCTGCCCTTCCACAGTTTATTTTCCTCAGGTCAGAACCCCAGCTCAAGGCCCCCATGGCTGGCGCCATATGTGAGCAAAGCAGGGGGTGGTGCAATGGAAGCCTGCTGGTCATGCCAGTGAGCTCAGGTAGGTTCCCCGAGCCGGATCCCCCCCACCCGGGCACCCAGGGGAGAGGAGGTGTTAAAACCTGAAGGGCCTTTGCCTGGTCCCCCTGAGCATGCAACCATCTGCTCCCCGCCCACGCCCAGCTGGCCACCTTTGATCCCACCAAATTTGAGCTAAAACGAGGATGATGACTGAGGTCTTCCAGTTTGCTCTGGAGAAGCGGGGAGAGGAGGAGGGAAGAGAGAGGAAGAGCAGAGGTTCACGGACTCGAGATGGAGAGAAACTTGGTGATGACACGGCAGCGAGTCCCAATTTAGAGAGCATGCATTCTCTCTCACAAATGTGTTTCCACCTAAAAATGACGCATTGTTCTGAGTATGCATGCAGTCCGCGCGACAACATGCAATTTGTCCTCGACTTGTCTGTCAAGGACCATAAAGATTGTGGAGCCATACTGTGTTAAAGTCAGAGGGAAACGTGTCATTAACAATGCATTGTGTGCTGTACAAAGAGAAAATTACAGGTAGATTGTCCATTAATACATGAAAATATATGAAATCCTACCATTTATCTTCCCTAATGGCTGGAACACACTGCGACCGTGGCAATGTAATTGCAACATCTCATATCTCTAATTAAAACATGTCTCTCAAACAGATGTAAAATGTGACTCGGGGTCAATTAAAATTGATATCAAAATGATCAGAATTACTCTCTTACACAGAAACATATGGATCTGAGCCAAATGGCTTATATTCCCCCGTGATTAAAAGAGGATTTTGAACTGAATGACCAATTCAGTGATGAATCAGTGAGGGAGCACACAATCAGCATTTTGCTCATGCGACCCAGGACCAAATTGATTCCACAGAAAATATCATGTGAATAATTAAACGCATTGATTAAACAGTGAGATAATATTTAATTAAGGTGGCTCATTAGAATTTCTTGTGCGCCGCCATTAATGGGTCATTAACACAATTAATTAATTAAGCACCCTCTAACTACCAAAAGGAATTCAATCTATAATGAGTACATGTTTTTGAAGAAGTTAATTAGCTAATCCCTGCTCCCACAAAGTCTTGTGTACAGGATCTAATGTGAACTACAATTACTGCTAAAACTTGCTGAAGTTCTTGTGAAGGATGGAGCCTGAATAGTTCTTAACATGGGACAAGAATCCGTGTATGTTACATGTTAAGTCTGAAGTTTTTTGTCTATATAATGAGACAAAATAATAAGAAAGAATAATTAAGTTTGGTGTTAATTCTTCATCTAAACAATACTTCATATGAAAAAATCTTCTCACTTTTGTTTAAGGAGCAGCAACAACAAAAAAAAACAAGTGGAGGTCTGTGGCATTGCACATTCTTATTTGGAAACCCTTGCCATGAAATATTTTGGGAATGCTTGATCTATATTCTACAGAGGGAAGAAGGTGAGGTGGAAAAGTGACAGCTAAAGCAGCCCTGTGTGTGATCAGGGGTGAGCTCCCCTGGTGCGATCCCTCACCCCTGTAGCGTGAACAATCCTCAGACGTGATCTGCCAGGCTAACCGGCTTGCATAAATAAAATCGGTTATCTCCCCATCCCTTTGCCTCCCTGTCCGCACCAGGGCTGTATTTAATCACGCAGGGGCCGATGGGATAGGGTCGTTTTTCTGCCGGAATAATCAGAGGGCCTCCATGTGTCCTGGTCATACGTATTAATCCTGCCTTCCTATGGCTGGCCTTATCAGCTCCCAAAGCCCACCTCTCATGGGATCTGGGCTGCTGTCTCAGCGCCCTCTAATCTGCCCTGAGAAATTGTTAACAGGATGTAAATGCGTCCAGGGATGATATATGGCTTCTTGTATAACATACATGTTATTGTTAAGCGTTTTGCATGCAGGCTCTAAGATTATGCACACAGAGAATGGGAGAGATGGTATTGATTGATGGAATAACAAATGTCGAATATCGTTTTAGATGCAAATGATCACACAGGGTTATGGGACAAATCTCTTTTTGCCGCTTATGGATATGGACAAAGATGAAATAGTGGAGGGATTGGAGGACTTATCTCAGGCAGCTATTTTGGTTTAATGGAATGTACATGGTAGTGAGGAGGATAGGTGGATTGTACTATCTTACATGAATGTGTATATCAGTGTGGCCTGTTTAAATTTTGGATTTCATGAACTGACTAAAAAAACCTCACTGGAATGATATGAGTCATGTTTTTTTTTTTTCTTTTTTTCTAAACATTTTAAGGTGTCATTTGCAATTAGGGTATGAGACACTGAGCGAGTACAGGACGTGTGCTCTTTTTTTATGTCACCAATCCAGAAATGTATTCACTGCTTCGGTGCTGTGTTTGAGCATTTTGACAAGAATCGTCTCCTATCGCCAATTTCATGCAGAACCTGGTTCGAGTCAACTTCAGCTCACGTTCTGATGCATTTTCTATTTTGATGTATACTGTTTCATCTTTTTTCTGTCAGAAGGAAGGGGCGTATCACTGATATGTATTGAAAACGTCCGCACCAAGCTGTCAAAAATTGCATTTTTGCAACATCAATAAAGTATATGGTATACAGTATGCTGTCAACTATGAGCGTTATATTGTATCTCATCATCAGCATATATATCTGTATGTCCAAAGAAAAGCTCAAATGAGAATCGCTGTGCCTCTACTCTGAAATAGAAAAAGGTTCATTAATCTACATCGTCCAATCAGAAATGTCTTCAGTTTTGTTGTCTTTTACTTTTCTTTGTTTTGCGATGTTCGGAACAGAGACAGTCTTTGTTGTCACTTCCTGTCAAGGTTGGTTAGGACTCAGCATCAGTTCCGATGGACAGGAAGCTGTGTGATTTTTTTCTGCAGTACAGTAATTAGACCCCCCCTTTCTCTTCTCTGCAAATGTGATGCAAAGCATCTCAAAGTACTGTCTCCCATGATTAAAGACAGCTCATTATCTGTGGCTAGTCTCTGTCTGATTCAAGCCCCCACAGAGCAACGTGTGCAACCCAAAGAGAAGGCACAATTGTCACCCAAAAGAGGATCTACCGTTTTCATGTTTCAGGTCCCACCCACTCCAGAAATGGATGTAGAATTTTGTTGCTTATTTTAGTTTAAAGATTGTCTTCTCTGAACTTAAATAAAAAATTAAGTCATTAATTTTTCACAGTGAGCGGTTTTGTTTCTAATGAAAGACCAAAACAAATACATTTTTCAAATAATTAGGGCAGCAAACTATTAATAATACCCTCTCATTTGAGAAGTTAGAGAATGTTTTTTCTCTATTTTGCTTAGAAAATGACTGAAACGATAAACTCAAATCAAAATAGCGTCTAATACATTATTTGTCAGCTCTACTGTGAATATATTCATATTACCTTTAAAAATAAACAAAAATATATGACAGTAAATAAATGACAGTCTTTTACATTTCCAGCATCCACTGGGAGACCCTGACAGCGTCCTAGGACAGCGTACCTGAGGGAACTGTCTGAAACTGGCAGGATGGAGGGATCCTAGAAAGATGCCACACCTCAAGGGCCTCCACAGAGAAACACACAGAAAGGCAATTGACTTGAAAAGACTGAATGATAAATTTGTCCAGAAACTATAATTATCAGAAATCAAATGTCGAGTCTGTCTGCGTGGTGGCGACTTTTAATGGAAATGTTACAAATGAGGCCCCTCAAATAATGAATAATTTCTGACCACTCTCAGCAAGAGGGTGCCAAAATGTGGACATTTTTCAAGCTGGGGACTGATTAGGCCGAGGATGGGACTCGGCTGGAGGACGGACATCGCGGCGCTTCCCCAGAGAATAAATTTGCACCTGGCCCATCCGGAAACAATGGCCCTACTGCCTTCGCACTGTGCACTGGGCTCAATTAAAAAACATGGCTAATTTGCACACTCCAGTTTGCTTCAAAATTGGAATGTACTTCGCCACTGAGTTTGTTAATTTACACAGGAAACTACCAACCGAGAGGGGATGAGGCTGTGATGGCTTTGACAAGGGACTGGACAAAGAGCGGACACAGTGAAAACATCCACGCAGCGTGGGCCGGGCGCCTCGCTTGCCTCTCACTATCTCTGTTACATGCGGTGTTCGGGGAGGGGAAAACCTAACTTTGATTCAACATACCAGAGGAATAATCCTAACTGCTTCATAGTGTGGGATAAGCTCCATAAAGTGAAATCACATAAGGGCGGACGGTGGAATGGGAATCCTGACACGTCTTTTCTGACAGGTGACCGGATTGATGATTCCAAGAGAAAATGTATATTGCTGAAAAAAGCGGATGAATTATGACAGTTTTCATATTAAGCAGACTTATCTGTGGCAAAGAGCATTAAGGACGCCAAGTACATCGACCGATACTATCACAAATTGACCTGCCAATCACCTCGCTTTGGCTTCAAAGGTGCAGATAAGGTATTTAAGGTCATTGAAAGCAGATTCCACTGTCTGTCGGCCTTCCTCTTTAGTATTATCAGAACCATGTTTCGCTTCAAATGAGAAAGCGCCTTGGTCTCTCTTCCAACATGAGAAAGATCTTGGATAATTCAGCCAGGCTCAAAAAATGGAGGCTATTCCACAGCTAAGATTTTACACGGCAACTGAAATAGCCCTTTAATACTTCCTGCATGTCTGAAAAGACTTGGTAGCCGTTGGGTCGTGAGCAGGGGGGGGGCGACTTCCCAAGGCTTATGAGGTAATCTCATTGATATTTATTCATCTAATGACGACTAAGAATGTAAACTGATGGCTGCATTCATTCCAAGATGACCCCAATGAGTCTTTCATATTAAAGTAATGAATTGTACATAAAAGGAGCTCTAAATCTTCAAGTCAGACGTAGAATAAGCTCTTATGCAGAGCAATCCAGGCAAGGTATTAAAGTTAGCAAATGGTAGATAATACCACAAGATTCAAAGATGTATGTCCAACAATGATCGTGTAAGGGTGAATTAAAGCTGCTGACAAAATGGATGTGACTAAGACTTAAGTAAAGACTGATATTGTAGACGGAAATTTATACTACTATCCCCCCCCAGTTCATTATTTGAAAACTCTCACGTGGAATTTGGATAGACTAAAAACAAATTCCATCTTCAAATAGCTTAGTGTACATGTGATAATTACATATTTTCACAGCTCAACTACGACTTAGAGAAAGGAAAAGACATCAAAAGTGAGGCCTGAATTGTTCCGGAGAGATAGAGGAGGCACGGGGAGAAGAGACAGGGCACTGGAGACGGAAAGTCGAGGACAGGGAGAGTGTTACTTTTTTTGGGGGGGGGAGGCGGGGATCACTCCTCACGTTGAGCCGGAGCTGTCGTACCTGTCGCTGCGGTGCTGACAGGCGGTTTGTTTGGACGGGGGGGTCAAGCAAGGAGCAGGGGAAGTGAAAGAATGCTAAGGACACTCAAAGTTAGTGATAGCAAGAGGGGATTGGGTAGCAGAGGTGACATTGTGATTTATTGACTCCTCGGGGGGTCATCTTGACCTGAGTTTGAGGTCACTGTAAGAGCCACGGCTAATGGGAATTTTCGTGCCCTTATCTTCACATTACACAAACAGTACAGCGTGCCTTATGCAAATATAACTCATGCCCTATACTTATATATATTATACTTATACTTACACTTATTATATCTTATAATCTAAAAATTATTGGATGAACAATTATAAAAAAGTGTATTGTTCCAGGCTTGCGTGAGTAAACAATAGATTAAACTGATAATCTTGTGTATAAAAAAGGTGACAAAGCAGCAGCAGCAGTCTCTCTCACTTCAGCATAGGTCTGCTCCCCGTCAGCTGTTGTTTTTGTCTTGTTTACTCAACATTCACCAGCGTCCATGTTGTCATCACCTGTGAAATGACTAAGCCCCGAGTATAAAGCTCTAATGAGAAAACACACAAAGGCGCTCATTTGGCATTGCAGCATTACACAGGAATACTGTACGAACCAAATCCCTCCAGCTATCCAAACACGTAGCTTTTCATATGGCCTGTTGTTGCCGGCCGTTTGGCTTGCGTGGCCATGGGGGCAGCTGTTGACACTGTTACCATTGCATTTCCTGTTAAGCCTACCAGCTGCCTCTCCTCTATTCTCCACGGCCCCCTGGAAGGGTGGGTGAAACAAGTGTTACCAGCCGTCGCGACGACAGACAGCTCCTTTCTGCCTCTGGCTGTTACTGTATCGCCAGGCTTTCATGGCACAAAGAAAACCAGTGAGCGTGGAGACCACAATGGCCTCCAAACGCACCTCACCAAGCCCTCTCTTATTAACACACACCCTTCGTGCTGCAGGTTCAACCTACAACTGGAGAGGGGCGTACGGAGGGTGGACTGTATGGCACGTGCACAATGATAATATGGCTGCAGATGAGTGTATGACAGCATTAAAGCTGACCACAATTGAGATGCAGCTGAATACACAGAGGTTCATTTAAAATGAGATGTTAACCAAAAAGGAGGGATCTGGCTGTTAATGAATCTATGGCCATATATTTGCATGAGCATCAGTTGCCAGGTTTGACTGCAAATACAACGTACACGACCAGACGTCTAAAAATGGCAGAAGAAGAGCAAGCATTACAGTATCAAACAATAAAGACACCCTTGTTCACAAAATCTCCTCCTACTCTTTGAGTTAGTGGTAGCACTGCGGAGTATGCTTATATGCAAAGTATAGCTCAAATGTGTACAGTATGTTTGTGTGAGGGCGACTCCATCCCCCTCCGACTTCAAATATTGACTGTCAGAAAGCGTGAAGAGTATTCAAGTAATTAGTTTATATGCATAAGAAAGACAGTGGAGGACTTGGGATGTAAATGTGTTATCGCCATGTTAGGGTTGTATGTATAGCTTCTCAAAGTGAAGCAAAAACAATGATTGCCTCATGCACGAGAGAGTCTCTTTTTCATAGCACGCGATGGATAATGAAATCTGACCATTCTGATGGGACAGGGGCTTTAAAGAGCGGACTTTGAAAAAGTTCTCGTCGTTATTGATGCCGGCAGTTTTCTCTCTTGGATGCAGAAGACAGGGGGGAGGGCGGGCTGAGAAGGTGTCACATGATTAAAGCGACGATTGGAGATAGCAGGATCGGTAGGGTATGGGAAGAGATAAGAGGAGAGTAACCATGTTTAAAGTGTGCTGTGATCAGCCATTGCATGAGGGAAAGCAATGACAGGTGTACTGTAGATAGGCTTGCTGCGAGGAAAACAAGAATGGGTGACTCCTCCAAAGCTCTGCCGCTAAAATTAGAATATTTTAGAAGATGTGAACAATGGACTGTTAGATCAGGGGATTAAGGATTCAAAAAAGTATTTTTATTCCAACTGATAATGACCCTCCCTGCTTGCGCATATTGTTAATTCAACAACGGCGGAAAATATAGCTTCACTAAGATGAAGGCGCTGTTCTGTCGTGCTTAGGAATGACAAAAGTAAGGCCAGGCAGCACTGGAGGACAAGGCCAGCCCTGAGGTGGAGGAGGTGTTTATTTCGTACTTTACTGGCCTGCCTTGTCAGCACATCATGCTCCGAGCCAATGTCTCAAACATGAAGCCGAAGCGAGAGAGACACGCCAACCGCTGCAACATTCGATAAATATAATAAACATCCCTGTGAAACAAATTGTTCATAAGCTACCTGTTTAATTTTTCAGATCTCCTTGAACCATATATTTCCTTATTAGTTTGGAGACATTCGCTTGGCTTGAGTGGATGGATGATGCTGTCAGGGGCCTGGGCATTATGGCGGCTCTGTGTGAGTGATTTCTACCAAGGAAAGCCTATTAGGCCTGACAGGGGGATGATGATATTAGGCCATCATCATTCAGGAGACACCGCCCCCACCAACCCCACTACACCCTCATCCATCAGACAGCCCAAAACACCCAGCCACGCTCCCTCCTTTCCTTGCTCCCCCTGACTCCCTTACCCACTTCCTTTCCCTCTTCACTCCATCCCTTCTTTCTTGTCCTCCCTCCCATTCCCTCCCTTCCCAGACTCCCTCTTGCTCTCGCAGTATTACCCTCGAATTCTCTCTCATCTCATCGTTCCTTATTTTCATTGTTTTATATACGTCTATCATGTCCCCTCTCTTCGCTTTTCCCTCCTCTCTCGCTCCCTCTCCCGCTCTCTGATGGCAAACACAAAGACAAATTCTGCCCTTTTCTTAGCCCATGAAACATTTAACATTTCATTCCAGAGCTTGGCAGACGCAAGTAAAAAATGACCTAATGAATCTTACTTATTGTCTACCCTGAGTGCAATCACGAGCTAAATATGAGATCCCTGTCCCCTGGCCTGTATCCATTGTCTTCTTGGCCTTCCCTGTCCTTACTCATCCACTGCAGATTGAGATCTTTTTCCTTTAAGCAACAAAAAATGTGCATGCCAGAAAAATCAGTACATTCAAAAGCTCTTGGGTTAGCATTTAGTACTGTTGCTATGAGGGGATATATGTTGTACTTTTGCACTTCCAAAAACATACTTTGTTGTCTGCATCAAGAAACATGGCCTACATAATCAGAGGTTATGGGGGGGAGCCGAAAAGAGTAGACAATAAACGCGGCAACAACTCGGCAGTAGTCTCATATCCAGTTAAAAAGGCAAAAACACAGTGAAGCTTATTCGGATGTTGCTCCAGTTCTATAAGCATTTGCATAACCCATCGTCACCCTATATCTTTAATTAGAGTCAGTAAATGAAAGAGTGTAAATAGCGTCTGGGGAGTAAAATTAAAGCACAAAAAGTACAAGATACAGATTGATCAAGCGCCTGTTTAGTGTTGGTGTTGGTGTTGCTATCAATAGTCGAAATCCGAGTCTGAACTATAAATAAACTGCTGTTAACCCCTTGCGTTAAGTATCTTAACTCCTACAAACAGTCTGACAGGTGTGATTCCCATATAAATCACTTCCAACTCAGTTTCACTGGATACTTACTTGTTTCTTTTCTCTATAGAGGGCAATACTGACCATTTTCTCTTCCCAGAGGATTAGACGACAAACAACAAATGGACGCCGTTCTCTTTAGTAATCCCTCTCACCCATAAGTCTCACTCTCTGCGTCCCCACCCTTTTGTTGGACTATAAACCTGAGTCAGCCCTCCTGACCTTAGCTTTGGACCGGGGTGTCTGTAGCTGCGACCTCAAAGACCCCGGGTCCTGCGGAGACCAGAGGAGTTCCATTGATGAAAAAGCTTGGCAGGACCTTTACTCTAAGCTGGTTTCACATGGTGATCAGTTCAGCCAATGGCTGCCTGTTGGCCTTGACAATGGACGGTTTATGTGCCAACAGTCAAATGGTGTCAACAAGCCATCGCTGTCACAGTGTCCATTGTCAGCCCTTTCTGTTTTAGTTTCGTTTAAAGCCTTGATCAAACATGCCATTGTCTTGTGTTTGATTGATCACTTCTAAATTCAGACAATACTGGCATATCGTCCAGCTGAAATCTGATATAACCGACAGACACTTTAGCATATAAATACATGCACACATTTAGAAATACACTCTGTGCTATATAGATGTTATGTCGTGGGAGGATGGGTTAAGTGTTTTGGAAGAGAAGCTGAGCTTTCTATATTAAGTGAAAAAAGAACAATTTAATTGGAGCTCATTATGCACCACACACGCATACATTTGAAAAGCTGATGATTCCAAAACATTCAGGCCCACCGGTCCCTCCGAATGATGTTAGCAAAGAAAGGTCCACCACTAAGACAGCCTTCTCCCAGGAGAGCATTACACATCTTCAAACAGCATTCATGGTTTACTGCTTTCCATCATGTCCTCTTTGAATATTGTCAAAACTTTCATTATGCTATGACAGGGTTTGCTATGCAGATGCAGGTCAAGATGCTTTTTCAGACGCTCCGCCCATAGATTCTTTGTTTTTGTCAGTCATGGCTGCTAGATAAAGATACTACTCCAAGCATTAGTCAGTAGGGTCTTCATGTATTCTAAATGTCCCTCAGGCCATCACAAGGGGCCTGCAGATGACAATTTGACAGATTTTTCAAAACATAAGAATTTTGAAGATATAGCATCCCCAGTGAAACAATAATCCTAATTGTGCCACAAAAACTAGCTGCAATATGCTTACTTGATGAATCATGCTTTAAAATATACTTGCATTTATTTACATATTAGTTATGCATTTTGACCTGATTCATGTCAAAGGTGCTTAATTATGAATCTGGATGTAGAGTGGGGTTTTTAAAAATGTGAACTTGACTGACACCCCACTGGCAAACATTAACATATCTGCAAAATTTCCATTTTCCAAACTGAGAAATACTATAATGGTTACTAGTTGTTTACAAAGCTCTTAACAGGGAATTATTGTATGATTTGAGTTGATCTACCCAGTCCAACAAAAGTGCTATTTTTTGCAAAACATGATGTGCTTGTAAGAGTGGTTTTATGCAGTAACAAGCACTAGCCTTCCCAAAGAGTCTGATTATCTTCAGTCCTAGCCCCAAAATAGATTGGGGATTACCTCGGATGTGAATATGTCAATGTGATCAAAATGAGAGAGGCAGACCACATTGGGTAGCAGTGACTTTAAAGGTTTTATGCAAAACATGATATCTCTCCCTGCCTTTCCATTAACTGGCTGTATTGAATTACTTAATATGGTATAGACATTTTTACCATGAAGCAATTAAAGGATTACTCCAACATAAATCGCAGTGGCTGTTTTCTGTTGTGCACACCCATTCTGGTTCAGAGCTCCAACTGAGAATGTCGACTTCACATGAGACATGCAAGAAGAGAAGAAGAAGAAGAAAAAAAACACTAATTCTGATGACGGTTGGTTACTGTAACAAAGAAATGTGGTACCGTCTATCAGTAAATGAACGCTGAAGCGTTTCCAGACGAAGTGACAACAGAATTTGGCCACTGCAAACAACTTAATTTGATCAGCTTTATGTAAAGCAGTCATTTGAGGGGGTAGAGCCAGTGGGAAGATTAATTGCTAATGTTTACAGTGGAATTTGGACTGTGTGTTCAACACGATAATCCAGCCAGGAACCAAACAGAGGAGAAATAACAAATTAATAACAATGAAAGCCTTTGCTTATCACAGACTGCTGTCTGTTTAGTGTGTGAGGTATCCAGACGTCTGCTGGTCCTAAACACTTGCACATTCAGTGTAACATGTTTATTTAAGAGCCAACCATGGTTACTAGTGCCATCCACAGAGATGTTAGTTTCTTTCCAAGCATTTATAAAAAGTAGCCTCTGTCATGAGTTATTGACTGCAGATTTTTTCTTATTTCTACCTCAGTTTGTCTCGTAGGCATCATTAATTTGCCAGGAGTGCTGACGAGGTAATATCTGCAGCGCAAGACACAATTATCGCTGGCTGAAGTCAGACAAAGGCCAGTGCATTCGCATGTTCTCTGCCATCAAATCATGCAAATGACAGGTGAGGAAGTATAAGTCTTGCTGTCATGTGGTAATCAGCTCTGCTTTCAGTCTGAGGATATAATTAACCAATGTGGTATGGGAAGTAAACATAGCTCACTGAGCATTAAACCAACAAACAATTACTGTTACCAACCTCTGCCCTGACCTCCTTATCCCATGTCCCATCAGTACAGAGATAGAAAAGTAGTGAGCTCTGGAACCGTTACTTGAACCACTCGGACTATCATCTTTTTAAGTGCAGTGTTTCTCGTTTTTCTTTTTCTTTTTTCTTCTTTTCCCCGGTAGTCACACCAAATTGTGGTGATGTCTTGTATGAGTAACCAGTAGCTAAAATAGCTTTGCGTCTTTAGTCTTGCAGACCTTTTCAGCCACAGAAACAAAGAGTGAAAAGGGGTTTTGCACATTACATGCATATACATGCACGCGCAAGCACACACACACACCACAAGCGTATTCAAATTATTGTACCTTGACCCTTTATTGAATATCTGTGTGTGTGTGAGGGTTTGCTTGCTCGTGTCACAGGCTGAAGATGGTGTCAGTCTTAAGCCAACCCCCACCTCTTTAGCTACTCCTAATGCCCCTTTTACCTCCCCATTTTCTCCAGCCTATTCAAACCCTGTCACTCACTACTATGAATTCCATTAAACCTAAAGGGCGCAGTGCATTCACCTGAAAGAAAGGAAAAATATACACCATATATTTGACGAGCATTTGTGATACACTATAAATTTAAATGTGCAGTTTGTTTTTGGGGTTTTTTTTTCTAACTAAAAGCAAAGATCTTCCCTCAGTTTACTTTCTCAGATTACTGCAAATCCAAAACGGCTCTATTGTCAGCCATCTCACTTTTTCTCCCCCTGAACGGTGAAACTAAAATCCTAGCATAAGGTCACATATTAAACAGGAGCAGAAATGAGGAGTCAGCAGAGCTGGCTGGGAGAGAAATGTGTGTCTGGGTCTGAATGTGCTGAATGAATGAATGCAGGTCATGATTTATCGGGCCCAGAGAGCCACTCTCCGCCTGTCCTGCTGAGTCCTGATGGCTGCAGCCTTTATGTAAAACAAACCCGGCCTTTTCATTCGGCTGCTCCCATTGCACCACTTTGCAGCGGCTAGAAAGTCAGACTCTGCATTCCCCAAAGTAGCCCAACAGCCACAAAATGACCATGGGTTTCTGTTTTATTGAGGTATGAGCTAAAAGTCGGCTCCACATGAGAGACAGTTATTACACGGTGAAGAACAGTCTGGACGATGAAGAAGGCGAGGAGTCAAGATTAAAAACAAAGGGATGGTTCATTCTGAGCTCTGTCTAACTGGAGGGGGGTCCAGGATTTAGCTGACTGTGCTAATATTCAGCAGGTATCTGTCATTGATCATGATTCTGGCAACATATTAATACTTTCCCTACAGCTTAACATTCGTAAAGTTGAGTTTATGTGAGGTATAATTGGTGGCTACTGAAATCTTAATGGTTTGATCACCATTTAGCACCATACATCAAAAGTTCTAATCCAAAGAGATGAGATGTCTTCTCTAGTGAGGATTATATATTGTTTTAAATTTACATTCTGTGGTGATCAGTCTCCCCTTTCAGAAACTTGAGCAAGTCTGCAGACTGATGAGGCCATGTGTGCAGAGGCCAGCACCTTCCAATCTACCATTTAAACCTGAAGGCCTTCAGAGTTTGCACTGAAAATGACCCCTTTCAGTTTAATTACTGAGAATCTCATTGACCCGAAATGTCCCTTTTTTGTCCAGCAAGGGGAGGGAGGGGCATCTACAAACAGCCAACAGTTTGACGGACGCTGGTTGGTGGAGGAGTCCCTTGTAACCCCTCAGCGCCAGTGTGTGTCCCTACACTGGCCGGCGGTGGTGAAGGGATTGACAAGTGACCGGGACAAAAGCACTCAGTCAACAAACTGTTTAATATCCATTATTATGGAGTGAACATTGTGCCCCTAGACAGGTAAACACATCTCCATTGATCCATTGATGGCAAGATAGAAATATTTTCTCTCACGGCTCACCTCCATAAAGTGCCCCCTTTCACAAAGGCAGGGAGCAAACAATACAGAGAGAAAAGCAAAGAGGTATATAGGAGGGCTGACATTCTGCTCCATTGGTAAATAATAGCATCGGCAAGCTGGCCTATCTATAACCTCTGCAACTGCTGTCTGCCAAGATAAAATGTTGGGCCTGCTTCTCCAGAGCCTTCGAAAAAGATCAACACGGCTGATGTGGTTTTATTTGTCTTTAATGTCACACTCAGTCTGGGCTCTCTAAAAAACAGTCTCGAGTAAACACTAATGACAAGAATGCTCTTAGACACTTCAAATTGGACGTAAAGCACGGCGCTGAAAAGCCATTGCACCCCAGCGGATCGCTAATCTGTTGAACCTCTGAAGTGGATAAGACCTTGATGAAAAAACCTCAGGAGCTCTTCACAATACAGATTGATGATGCGTAGGGCAACCTTGTGCCTGCTCACACAGAGTCAAAAGAGAACCAAATTCTTTTTTTCTTTTACAATCTGTGTGTTTAAATCCAGCAATATGTGCCATTTCTCAGTTGGAAGAAACATCAATTTGCATGTTTTACCATCGTAATTGTGCATTTTTATGTACTGTTGACACCTTTCCTCCTCTGCCATCTTTTAACTGCGTGCTATTATGACTTCTCTCTTGTAAGCTGTGAATTAGATGCCTGCTTTTAAGTTTAAATGGAGGCGTATCCTTTTCCACGGGCTCTTCATATAAGCCCCTCCGTCAAAGAGAAGGGGGACAGACACTTGGTATGCTGTTATTTTGTGAACCACTCCGCTTAGTGTGAAAGCAGAGGGCATCTCTTCCCAGCAGGAAGTGGACAGCTCTTCCCCCTGTAATGATGCATAACTAGTACACTTCCATTCACTCTCGCGAGCCTCAATGAGGATGGCCCCTCGAACCTAACTATTATAGTCTCGCTAATGTCAGAGAGTCAGCGGCATTCAATATTATATTTTGGTCTTTTTGCAGTTTGATTACTCTCCCTTACAAACATTCAACCCCCACCAACCACGCCCACAATCTCATCCATTTCCCTCTGTCTGGCTGTCTGTCTGTCTGTCTCCACCAGACCTCTCTCGCTCCCTGTCTCTCTTGTTTCTCCACCATCTTTAATTTTCAAATAGGCTCGCTGCCGATTTTCAGTCCTGTTCAGGTGGCACAAACAAGCACAGTGGGTAATTCACACTATATTAAAAAACAGTTGGTGCAACTAAGAACTCTAATCAGAGGAGGCCTGCATAAGCAAATTATCACTGCTAAATTAAAACCCTAAGCACAGGCTAGATGGTAATAATATTGTACATCTCAGGAGCAACAATCACAACCCGGGTGCTTAACTTTATTTAATTTTTACTAGGCAGGCTCATCAGACAGTTTTAGGAGCTCCAACAGCATCATCAAAATGTCTTTATTACAGCACACGCATTACAGGTAATGTAGAATAGGATCTGTTGAACCATATGGATGAGCACAAATGTGAAGCGGTGCTGTGGCTTTTGATTGCGGAAAACAAAATGACGACAAACAACCCGTGATTTTCCGGGATTATTACATGTTAAGATTTCTATGGCCCGAGTCACTTCCATCTTTGTTTTCTAGAAAATTCCCTGCTTCGCGGTGCGACATTAAAACTCCATTACTAGGGCTCTCATTTTAGTGCTGATAGGGTTCATATTTCAAAACACTTCTTTGTTCCCTCAACTGTTGATTGTTATTCATGCAGTGCAAAATACCATCTCCATATTCCTCGCCAGCCCTACGTCGATGCGTATCACAAACTCTTGTCTGCCTCCCACCTTTCACATCGCAGCTTAATGTGATAGCGTCGGGATTATTTCTTGTTTAAACTATCACAAATGTGCAGAAACAGGACATTTGCATAAGCATCAAGAAACTCCATTTAAGCATCATCTCACGGGTTCACAGGATTTAAATGATATACAATGTTTTGTTACTAATATTGTACTTTATCCTGTCGTAAACTATAAAAACATTAGAATTTTGGCTTTTTAAGTAAATCTCTTGTGAATGCATATTTTTGGGTGCTCAGGCGATGGGGGGTTTTCAGGGCGTTTAGTTCTGGTCATAGTGGGCAAGGGTGGTGGATTTTTAATGGGACTACAGTCACATTTTGATTTACCACAAGAACATGCTACCGTTGTACCTCTCTTTCAGCCGTGGCCCTCCTGAATTCAAGCCGATTATGGATAACAACCACATTACAGCGCGATACATCAAAGACCTAGCTTACCGCTCAGTGGGGAGCCACTCTGGCACATTTCAAAAATCTATCCATTCAAGGGCTCTCACTGGAAGCATGTTATGCATTAAATGTGTCACACAGGAAAGTGTCTTCTGATCCATTTGATTCCAAACCTCACTGCTGCTGCCGTGTACTGTACTGGTTTCATTAAAAAAGATGAGCAAAAGAACAAACAAAGACGTGAAAATGGCAGCATCGTGACTAAGAGCATTAAATATTATTAAATGTTGCTTATTAACATAATCAGTAGTTAATTTTGCAAGGATAATTACACATTTTAAGGCATTTTTCTGTATCATACTTTTGCCATTAAAGATAACTGTGATTAAAACACATTATCAGTCATCACCACAGCTGAAACTACTACAATAAATGCTTTACTAAACATTAGACCAAGTGTAAAATAAGGAGGAACACCAAGGGGAAAAGTTCCAAATGGTGAAACTGACATTACTGCAAGGCTGCCGTGTATTTATAACATTTATCGTGCAGCTTTTCCTTAAACCTCATCAATTTAGCATCTTTATTTTCCCCTATCACATCCATCCACGTGCACATGCATCTGGACATTTACACATCCATTCTGGTCCAGTTTAATTGAATCAGATTTTTCTAAACTAATTGCAGGGTTGTTGTGTTAATAAGCAACCGTTTTTCACATGCAGGTGTGAGGACGGTGGGCTACCAGGGTGTGTTTATGTATTTGCATAGCTTCACACCTGTTAATGAAAGTGCTTGTTTTTCCAATGAATCTCCATGCTCCTCTAATAAGACTCAGTTTCCTCCCACGGCTACCCTAATGACTGTTATCACACCACCTTCGCAGAAACCAGCGCAGGAATTATAATAACCTGCGTACTGTAGCACCGCTGTGTGTGTGTGTGTGTGCGTGTGTGTGTGTGCTTACACAGTGGCACAGGTGATACATGATCCATGCAAGGGGTGAGGGGAAGCCAGTAGGATCCACGTGTTTAACCAGCAGAGGAGCTATGAAAAATTTAATGGACATCAGACTCAAATTAACTAGTTTTTCCACGGACAAAAATATCCTGACATTAAAAAGACACAGGGATGCTTTACTTGCTTATTTTTCCTATACATACACACTGTACTATATACTATGCTATACATTCTTAACTTCATTTTTTCTTTTCTTTCCTTAGACCTTGGATCTGCTCTATAAAAATCCAGCGCACAGCTCGACACTGACACATTTTGCTGGCGAGAACAGGTGAGGGCCTGCCAAACCTTTGCCTAAACCCATCAACAGTCTTGAGAGCTGAAAACATGCCAAGGCTGCCTGCCGATAACAAGCAGCAGACGTGTGGATCCTCCTCTGGGCAGTAACAGAAGTCTCTGAATAGTTTAAGGATTTTCATCTTACCCCTCCAAAAAGCCCCTCAGCCTCTTGCCCGTGACTTACCAAGCCTGCAACTGTAGATATTTTCTACAAGCAGGCTTCTCCATTACCGGGGAGCTAAATTAACAGCATTTAAGTATCTATTAAAACACCAATGCTTTGCTGCTTCTGGCTGACCTCGACTTGCCCTCATTCCATCCGCTGCTGCTCATTAAAATGGCATAATTGCAGGTAAGCATCCTGCAGTATCAACACGCTTAATTACCAAAGTGAGAGAGGTTCATGGTGCCACATTGGCCCAAATAAACCTGGGTAGCAGTGGAATAAATAACAGTTATCATTAGCAGTCCAAGCCCGTTTCATTACTGAGGGCAGGGCCTCTGTTGATGTGTCCTTATTAAGAAAAGAGAAATGTTTTTTTCTTTCTTTATCAATGAATTGCCGTCATGAAGTAATGATAGCATTTTTGACAACACCAATAACATTCGGTCTTTGATATTTGTTTTTAATTTAGCAATTAATTAATCACGCATGCATAACAATGAAGAAATAATTTATTTTTTCCATCATGGCATGGCAACAGATCTTTAAAAAAAGAAGGCAATTAAAATGTGAGCGAGCCTGGTAAGCTACAGTGCACTTATTCAGGACAGCATCAGCCTGTAAATCCTGCTTATTTGGGTTTACTTTGTTTGTTCCACTTATTACACTGGATTCTCTTTCACACGTTCACACATCCCTCTCTACAGCGCTGCACACTGTTTTATGGTTTAGTTAAGGATCTAAGTCACACAAAGCTTTTCTTTCTGCCTCCCCTCGTTAAAAGTGGCAAGATAGTTAAATGTTCTAACTTTTATCTTGACCCGACTCATGAAAAGGCCTCCATCTCACCCTTTAAAGACAGAGAAGTATGGAACTGTATTTAGCCCCTGCTCATGTGAAGGTTTAACTGCGGTGCTAATCGGCTCTTAGATTCCACTTTTGTCATCTGCTGTCCCCTAATATGCACTAACTGGATATATATTGTATGGGAATGCTCTTACTTTTTTAACCTGCCTCTGAACCGTCAAATTTCTGCTCACTCTTGATCCGGCCATTTTATACATTTTAGGTCCTTTAAACCCCCTCAAAGCTTCTTAGTAACAGTCGGTCGATCAAAGCCACCACAGCCTTTCCATCCTCTCCTGAACTGAAGCACAAGTTTAAGATTGTCTGAAAGAGGACTTGGGGCAAAATAAAATGGCATTGTTTGCCCCCGACCTGAGTCAGTAAACCAAAATGTGTGCCGTTCTTAAGCTGAAGCACATCAAGCTGGAACTTAAAAGTGCTGGTTTCATTCATTATACTAAAAGGTTTGAGTGTTCAAGTGTTGGACTTCATCCAAAATTCTGCTGTATAATTGTGTTGTACTGAAAAGTCAGAGAGCACACTGCAGTGAACCGAGCACAAGTGTTACCAGGCCACCTAATGGCAGTACAATTAGAAAAGCTCATTTTTATTTCATTACACATTGAAAATATTTTGGGTTTTACCAGGATTACACCTAGACATACAAAGTTATAAGTTAAGCCATAAGTGCAATTATAAATAATATATTAATATGTTGAACCTGACTGCCTGTCTGCATTTTTCAAAAGGCTACTGCAGGTTGTTGCTTTTCTGTCTGTGTGTACGTGTGTGTGTGTGTGTGCACAAGCTTGCAAATGTGCCATCATTGTGAAAACACATGTGCACTGTGTATCTTTGTGTGTGTGTGTGTGTGTGTGTGTGTGTGTGTGTGTGTGTGTGTGTGTGTGTGTGTGTGTGTGTAGGTAGGTAGGTATTATTTGGCGGTCTGGGTCAGAGGAGGGGCAAGGTATCAAAGATCACAAAAAGTGTATGACAGCTGACAATTTCAGGCTTTTGATTAAGATTTGTTGATATGACCAGTCCCTGGGTCTCTCCCAAACGCACTCCAGGGATTCTGGGCTGCCTGGCTGTGCCGCAGACAGAACAACCCGTCAGTTGACAGAATCAGGCGGTACAGGCGCCTTCTCCTCATCGCCTGCCTTACCTCCCCGCTGAAACCCCAGTAATTAGAGTCTGGGCAACATGCAGAAAAAAAACACCTACAGAGAGCACAGTGTCATGGACATCGCCAATTATGCAGCCATTTTGCTCATGGATGCAACCAGCTCCTGTTGTAATGACACACACATACACATCCGTGGGCATGCATAGCCACACACACACACACACACAGACTCGCATACACATGATGCACGTATGGATGCAATGTGATCATTACAGGACTAAATCAGGTTTAATCCTGACATATGCTTATTATTTACCAGAGTGTCATGTCAGCAGTAACACCAAGAAGATATGATGTTGCTTATTATTGCTATTTTGACCACTACTCCCCATCAAGGTCTTCCCCTATACACCTTGTGTGCACCTGAAAAGGATTTCACCATTCACATAGTCATTAATACTAACTCTTAGTGTAATGTAATTGTTTAAAAATAGCTATATGTTAAAAAGAAAAGAAGTAACAGTGCGTCTGAGAGTAAAAAAAAAAAGTAGTCTTGATAGAAACTTGTTGAAAGTTGCATATGCATTTCAATTGATGACAGTAATAATGTCTAATGACTATCTTGCTTTGGATTTTTCCATTAAATCACCCTTGAATAATACAGCATAAAAGGACTATTATCTTCAACTGTAATATTAAGTACTGCAGAAAAACCGGGGGGGGGGGGGGGGGGGGGGGGGGGGGAGCTTAGATTTAGCAGTAGCCAGAAGATGCTGTTGACTGTAGGCTAATGTCTTTAAAACACCTTCTCCCCCCCCCCCCCCCAGAAAAAGAGGAGGAAAAGTTAATTGCAGCATTTGCTCATTGGGGAGACAGAGGGCCACTCAAAACGTCCCCTCATTTGTGAATTAGAGACACGCATTTAGCCACAGGAAATGTAAAGTGGGATTGCTCACCATGAAGAGGAGGTTAAGTGCACTAATGGAAAGCAGTTAAGTGTTTGTTATTGTTGCTCCGTTATTTCTTTTCTCTTCTGTATTTATAGTTTGTATTCGTAGATGTAAATTTTTTTGGGGAAAAATGCCTTAATGGCAATTCTTTAATTCATCCGTCCAATAATAAATGGTGCTGGAGTGTTGGAGTTAAGTGCACGTCATTGTCTCATCAGCTACCTTGTCCTTGCAGTGCTTTGGTTTTGTGTGATGATACAGTGGACAACACATTTAAGTGGTGTTGAGATGGCAAAGTCAAAAAAAGTTAACAGTAGTATAGTATATCATCTGTGTAAGCAATATATCTGAAACTATAATGTTAATATATTCCTCTGCTAACTGGCTTATATTAGGCAAGCAAGAAGTAAGACTTTCTAAAACGCTTGTCACTGTCCTTTATTTAGTGCATGGCACCTTCATATTGCATTCATTGCACCACAGAGCCCCCCATCATAATGGCACAGTAATGAATCCCCCCTCCTTGTGCATGTTTGGCCTTTGAGGAATTTGAGAAACAGAGTTTCTGTAATTATTTGTGCGGTTTCCTCCGGTCTAACTTGACACATATTGTGAATGTAATCCCTCCAATGATGTGAGGTGGAATTAGTATTTCGGTATTTTATTTAACATGGTTAATAGTATTTCCCCATGCAGAGATTTCCGAGAGGAGGAAATTAATGGGTGTATTGTGGCTACCATTGTTAGCTGTGGCAAAGCACACGGACATAGTATAAACGCTTGAAATTGTATTTGTCATGTTTAAACGAAGTCGGCGGCATGTAAAAAAGTAGGTGTCAGAGGAGAGAAAATCCTCAGTATTGCTTCTGAGCTGTCTGACACAGATCTTCAGCGTAACATGCTGCCACCTCCAGAATAAAACAACCCAGGCAAAGCTAGCTGACTTACGGAGCCACCCTTTCTAATGAGAATTTGGTGTAATTGATGTCACGCTATGGCATGATTGGGATCATTTCTCAGTTTCTTCTCTTTATTTGCTGCCATTTCAGAAATACGCCCTCTGAACTTTAGCAGTCATTTATTCTTTCATTTCCCTCTCTAAACAAAAGCGCGGCCCTCTTTATGCTCATCACCGTGCCAGTATGAGAGAAACACCATCTTGTCACGCAATGTAACAAAACCATTAAACGTGCAGCATTAAAGGGAGACGAAATGCAATTAGCCAAGAAATTACTCTGATCTTGGTGACATTTGGGAGAAATTGTAACACAATATACACGGCCGATGCTTGATTGACAGCCTAATCCAAGTTTGATGGGCGCGGGTCCACGTTCACCGAGCAGAGCGGGTCGTCGGCAGATAACGAGTACAGCTGCACAACTCTGATAGCTATGTCCGCCACGATTCGTCACCGGGCAAATTCCTCTGGTTTAAACGATGATGAAAGTATCGACCATTAATGACAGGATCATCTCCCTGCCTGAAATAAACGCTCTAATCCCTTTTGCCAGGTCCATGAATTCCTAATATGAGTTATATAAACTGGAGCAATAAATCAGTGTTAGCTCAGTTGTGTTTGGAAAATTGTACCAAGGCTCTTTGCCCCCTGTTTAAAATGCAAGATGGGCAACTGAGGACATCTCCGCTTAAGCTGTAACATCCAATGAGTTATTGCAGGGGATAGATTAACTTTCTCGCTGCAATAAGAATTGCAAATGGGCGAAGAATAAGGTGGAATTTCCCTTTGCTATTGTGAGCCGAGACGCGTGTTTGACTGCAGTCAGTGGATGGTGATGAATATCACAACCTTTCATCGGCTGGGTCTCGGACTGCTTGAACATGACTGATGGGAATATCATACTCATTGTATTATAATGACATTAATCACAGTCATAGGTAAGTGAGCCACAGAGATAGAAAGAAAAAGAGACAGAGGTTAACAGCAAAATCTGAAATGAGTTTGTGTTAGTGGGTCATATTAAAACCTGATTAAAGATACAAAAGAGTCAAAGCAGACATTTCAGCTAGCTTCCTGCGTGTGCAACTTTTTATGTAATACTTGCAGTGTGCCTGTACTAAGCCAGGTATTAGCAGCAATACGTTGCATGCTCACACATTCAGTCTTCCACCCACAAGTGTACCCAAGTACATTTACTCAAGTACTGCACTTAAGTACAATTTTGAGGTACTTGTACTTCATTTTATGCTACTTCATACTTCTACTTCACTACTTATTGGAAGCAAATATTGTACTTTTTATACATTATAAATGTTTGATACTGTATGTTATGTTTTACATTTATCTGACAGCTTTAGTAACTTTATTTAGAATATTAATTCAAAACATGCACGAACTGACACATTATTGTATATTATTGCAGGATAAGCTAACCAGCAGTACACAACGTAATAATACTTAGCTGCAGCTTTACCAGCAGCAACACGTTAAAATATCAACACTTACAATCCAGTATTTGTGATAGCATATGACTCTGAAATGGGCCACTATGTACATTGTGAGTATTATTATTAATTCACTTTTGGTACTGATGCAAACACTTTTGTAAGTAAAACATCTGAATACTTATTCTACCACTGCAAATAAGTGCCACAGCTTACTGAAACATTTTTGGAGCTGCAACATGCATTAATTAATGCTAAATAATCTATTGATTTGTACCCAAACACAAGTTATATTTTCATAAAAGTACTGTATTTTGAGTCAGTTAAACATATAACACAGCTGGTTGGTCCCTGAAAACATAAGGCAACATCATAGGAGGGAGGAAAAGACGTTTGACTGACACTTTTATACCAGAAAGAAAATGTCCACCCGTCGCACGCTTGGCGTAAAAGCAAGAACGCATTTCCTAATTCACCTCCCCTCAGCAAGATGATTGTAGCCTTTTCTTTTAAGAGGAGAGGTGACACAATGCTGCCTAAACGCAATGATTAGGGTGAGTGGAAAGCAAAAGTGAATGGCTGATGAATATTTCATAAATGTTAGCAGCACTTACTGGACACAAGGCCTGATTGATGGCAGAGAGGCTGTAAAGGCTTGGACGCTGAAGGGCCTCAGCCTCCTTTCACACCAGTGCTTACTTCAAGGACCACTGTTAATCGCAGAATAAAGATGTATTTAGCTGAAGAGCTCTTCATTAAAGGCCTGCTTTAAACAAAAGTAGCTTCATGGGATTTATGTCAAAGTGAAATGCAAAAGGCTACAGTCAAAAATAGAAAGCATGGTGAGAACATAAAGGCGATAATGTGGTTTTAGTTTGAAGTTCCAAATATTTGGGCTGTAATAAAGACCTTTGACATATGTATCTTGTGCCTGTGTGCCTGTGCATGTACATAAGCAGCTTATGCACATGGATGAGAAACAAGCAAAATGTGGGACTCGTATAAAAACATAGCTTCACGGGGCAACGATAAAACAAAAACTCTGCAGGGAAACTTAAAGTAAACATTTACTGAACATCAAAAATTGCCACACTTAACATAAATCAGACTATATACCGAACCAAGTCTGGGCAATTCTTCAACACCCAAGTTCTTGTTAATGTAGCTATGAAAAGATTAAAAAAATAAATAAACACAACCAGCACAACTACAGTATAAAGCAATCACAGGAGACTGTCAGAGGCAACAGAAACAGATATTTGCATACCTTATTGGTCATCCTGTTCTTCATATTCTGTATCTTTCCGTCTTTGTGATTACTGAACTTTGGCATGATTCATAGCATGTGCTTACTGCCACATGCCTGGGGAACCCTCTGATACATGACCCTGTCTGTGCAGATGTGGAGAGACACCCAAATCCACTCTGGATCCACTTGTCCACCCCTCTTTAATTAAAGCGTGCGCATTTTTCTGTTACCGACAAGTCCATTTGCAGACAACCATCCATCAGACATCTGCCCCCACTCTGCAGGCATGTAATGAATTGAGCAAAAGTGATTTGTGGTGGTAATCCTTTAGAGAAACTGAATGAAGTGTAAGCATTGCATGTATTTTTTACCCATCTCCCTTTATTTCTCTGTGGATGAATGGTGCCCCATAGGCATTGGTATCGTATAGATGGCAGCGAACATTATGTTGACTAAGGTTTTGGCGCCATTATCATGTATTTCTAATAAAACTAAGCCTTAAGAATGACTCTCCGTCTCATTTTTCATTAGCTTTAGTGCCCTTTACCTGGAGTCCTCTGCCAATTCTTCAGCTTTGCTATGAGCCTGCTAATAACTTAAATCTCATTCAGAACATTATGGGAATAGAGGATTTGAGCAGTTATAAATGAGGTATTAGTGCAGAGAGGGTGGATGGATATTGCTACTTGCCATAAAAACTGTCACAGAGGATGTTATTAACAATATATGACAGTGTTTTAATGATATTTCACTGCATATTTTTTTGAGACCCTATTTGTTTACCTTTCTTTCTTAACCAACACCTAAAGGATAAGACCTGAGATATTCTATTTTTTCTATTACTGTAAACAAATCCCATGAAAAGACGAAAGCCAAGACCAAGTTCGTCCGTCTCTTTGGTATCTCTGAATCCGCAGCCCATTAATTACTATGTAATACGTAAAGCTTTGAGTAATTACTTTTATTATTTAAAAGGCTTTTCAGAAACCATTGGTCACTGGAGATTTCAGCAACTCAAACAGGAGTAACTAGTGTATTTGTAAGTATTTTTAGTCAAGGATTTGATGAGCTTGTGAGTATTTAAGGCAAGGTTAGAACAGTGTCCATGCTTAATGTTGCAATGGAACACGGGCACTGTAGTTTTCGTAGGTTCTTGTAGGTTTGCAAAAGTGTAGCTGACTGATATCAGGTCATTCATAGAGAATAATAACATTTTAAGGGTTTACCTTTTACCACAAGTTACCAATGCTTACAATTGACTGCAACTGTGAAATGATATTGAAAATCATTGTTCTTCTGTATATAATAGTAATGCCAACTTATCATAAACTCATCTTAAAATTTGTTTGCTCAGGAGAGTTGGGGGTCATGAATGCATCCCTTGGTGGGCGAGCCCAAGACATGCCCAGCCCTGCTGTGTCCCAAAGGCCCGCCTGACAGCAATGTGCCTCCACCACTGTCACTGAGTGTATATGTGTGTTGGAGTGTCTGTGTGTGTATGTGTGTGCGCACGTGTGTCCTGCCGCAGAACAAGACCCAATTTGATTTGCTCCACTGGCCTGTGAAGCTTGGCTGTGAGGCAGCACCTCTCTTTATTCCCCTAATGGCTTCCCTTCCCCACTGCTCCTTACTCTTCCCCAGACACCAGTTATGTGCACTCTTGTAAATATACATATAAAGGATAGCAAGAGAGGAAGAGGGGGGAAAAAAAGAACTGTGATGCATGGATCGAAAGACAGAATCAGAAGAGGGAGAAAACGAGTGAAAGGGAGTGGAATAAAAGTGAGACAAAGGGTGCGGCGTTCAGCGCTCGAGGAGAGGCGGTCATTCCCTCAAAACGCTGACCTTGGGGCTGGGGTCTCTTTAATCTGGGGATATTAAGAGCCTTTAGATGGTCCGGGCAGATGCTGGAGTGGTTGGACCTGCCTATCAAAATGGGAGGAGAAGCACCAGCAGCAGTCCATTTCCACGGCTGCGGCACGAGCCGGGTTTGTCATGGTGTCATTTGTGTGTTCACCGAGGATGGAGTTCAGGGGCAACGGAGGTTAAGCTTTCTGCTGCTGTTGCCACCCACTCTATACCACCGCAATACATATATATGGTATTATACCAGTGGATGTACCTCGCTCCCTCTCCCCTCCCCCATAAAGCGATCTAACTAGTAGCTCTTGTGAGTTGAACCATATAAGTGATTGTGATGGAGAGACGTGTAAATTGCATTGCATAGGACACGCAATTGGCACAGTCTATAGCTAACTAACAGCATGGTTCTGCTCAAATGGGTTCTCAAAGCATCCATGTGTGACTTTTAGTTTAAATGGGTCGTACCATACAGGTACAATTCAATCACATATGAAATGAGTTTGCTGCAAGTAAACTTTAGAAATGATTTTCTTTGTCAAGTCTAATATGTTGAGTTCAGCGGGGGGGTGTGTGGGTTGTGGGTCTTGGAAAATTGCAAGGGCTGTGTGAGAGGGGGCGCTAATTTAAGAGGCTTAATAATGACCCCCTACCATTCTCCGCAGGAACTGCCTTCATTCGCCCATCACATCACATGCATGGCATGACATGGAAACAGGAGATGCATGTCATTTTTTGACACAGCTTGGCACTTACTGGCTGCAGGGGAAACTTCTACACGAATCTCTCACTGCAGTACCTGCCTGTTTCTAGGCGGAAGAAAGGAACACGTTGAGAGCCGCAGATTTTTTTTTTTTAATCTTCCTTTTCTCTCCAAAGATTGGAAGAAACAACATAGCCTTACAGTCTGCCTTTTTATACATAAGAAAACAAGTGCTGAATATTCAAAGCAGTCACAATGTACAATGTAACTTGTTTGTTGCTGATTTGAACAATGGGATGAATTTTGAAACGCATGCCTTGTTAAATGAGTTTCCTTTGAAAGATTAAAAAGGTACATCACTGTTTTTGTGAGGAAAACATTCATTGTATCGCCTCGTACAAAAGATCTACTGTGAGATTCAAGGTAAATGCTACACATTTCTCCCGGAGATTTATTTTTAATTGACAGGCTTTGTCTATAGCACTCGCAGCACTAACTGACAAGGACTATAAATAGACAAAATAGGCTTGATGGCCACATGGGTGTGTGCATGGACAATTTAAATCTTCCATGCTGTTCAGACTCAATAGATTAATTGATCTTATCTATGGTTGACAAATCAGCATGAGAACAGTTAAAGAAAATGAAAGGTGAGCTGAGAGGACAAGGCGCACGCCACGTTTGAGGTAAATATCTAGGGATTTCCAGAGCACGGAAATCCAATTGCATGACCTTTTTTTTTTTTTTCTTCTGGCTAACAAGAAGGCATCGTCGCTATTAAAAGGCTGCTTTGAGCTTTCAGGGAGCGTGGAGTATGTATTTCACCAGGCTGATAGAGTAAGGCATGTCAAACACCATGAATGAACTGCACATGGAGATATAATGACATTGACAGGCAGTAAAATGGTGAGGAGCATGACATAAACATGAGCTTCAGGCATTAGTCAGATACTTTGCACAGCACCAAACTTCAACACTGGTGCTCGGCCTCATAGTGCATTTTTAAATTTTTAACACTGGGTCACGAGCTATTCTGATTAAGCACATCTAATTAAGTAATTCAGCTGTATTCTATGCAAATACTCCAGGTACATGAGTTATTTTGTCTTGGTGAATCTGATATCTGATTCCATAACATGAGTTAGCAGCTCACTCTTAAATCTGGATGGTTCTCTTTTACAGAGAAGACCAAAGACCCTAGGGTGCACTGCGAAAAAGGGGCCCCTTTGCGTTGCCCCTTGATGCAACAGTCACCATAATGCAAGTGGCACTGTGTGTCCGCTGTTAAACGATTCGCATGAGAATCTCTCCCCCCCTCCTCCCTCCGTTTATCTTAGTTCTATAGTCTTCCTGTCTTTGACCCATGTAGAATCTAGCTTCCCATTTGGGCCTCCATGCGTCCAGTCATTTACATTTCAGCACATTCAAACCTCTCCAAATAGGATCTGAAAGCGTGTCATCACGCTGACTGTCGGGAGAGGCAGGGCCCATAATTTCATTTAAATTTTCGTGTTTTTTTTCGGGGCGTTTCAGTTCAGCGAGGGGCTTTCTCAGAGGTGACTGTTTTGAATGATCGTGGGCTCAAAGTGTAAATGTGAATCATAGCTGTCTGATAACAGCTCACACTCTGAACAAAACCCAAAGGAATATTCTGCACAGTTTTAGTTAGGCTCTCTTAAAATCACTTCCTTCATCATAAATTTATAACTGCTGAATTGTAACCAATAGCTTTCATAGCCGGCTACCGTAAAAGGACCCAGCGTGACAATTCCAGGTGAATTTTTGATATTTCATTATGAAACGAGCCAACTGTCTCATTTATATCTCCGAATATTCGCTCTGCCAAAATCATTGCAGCCCTCCGGTGGAAAGTGAGGCTCTTCTGATCTGCTTGGACCCAGCCCTGGCTTGTCTGGTTATCATCTGATATTTTCCTGTCTTTCTGATGCGTATCGCACGCTTTACCTCCACTGATGAATTGCAACTCTGACAGTTTGACAACATTATTAAAGATTTGTGTGGGATCTCAGGAACGAACAGATGAGGAAAACTTGAAACTGTGCTTTTTGTTCAGACGCACAAACAGAAATACAAAAAAGGTGATGGCGAACTTCAACAGATTCAAGTTTATCGTATAGCATAGAGAATGATTACATGAAACAGGTAGTCATTTTAGTCAAGATGCCTACCAACTCTACACACAGTTGGAGCATTTGACTGACTATGCATATGAATTTGCATTTTTTCTTTTTTTTTGGAAAAAGCCTAAATGCCTGCTGGGTAGCTGTGAGACAAATTATTGAAACTGAAATATATTAAGCAATATCTTATCAATACACTGATGCCACATATCAATACGTTTATTAAAACATGCAGGCACTCTAAATAGACAGTGCTGACCCCACAATTCAGTGAATTAACACTTAATTCCTGCTTTATGCCTCTTTAGGGATATATATTCATCAGTTACACCAACATCATGATGTATCATAGATGACTGTCTTGTCTAAATGTAACATTGTGATAAGATCGTTATCATGGGCAACATATCGTGATATAATGACGTCACAGAGTTTTACTCTGTTTCCCTATTTTGGAAAATGGACAGTCAACATGTATGTCATTATGCGGCAACCTTGTTGGCAAGTTAAAATTTCCCAAATCTCATGTACATCTCAAAGAAGTTTGAAAAAACAGCCTGCATGCCAGTCTCCATCAATAAAGACGTGTTGTCCAGTTATTTTTACTTTGCTAATTTAAGGTTGCGCGAGACTACTCCTGAATTAAATTCTTTAAATAGCTGCCAGAACTTTACAATTAACAGGTCCCATACACGCGCACACACACACACACACACACACACACAGACCAAGCTCCTTTACCCTTTGATGATATTCTGAAATTAGTCCTCTTTAATCAAGTGCGGCATGGTGTTCAGGTGTTGAAAACTCTCCTTTTTTCTCCCATCTTCCGGAGGTTGTTGTTGTTGGAAAAAGAATTCTGTGGATTACACTGGCAAGCCACCCCTGAACCTTTCTAACTCTGTAATCCGAAGGGGAAGCATGGCTCATTTTTATCAGGAAGCTCAATAGATAAACAATAATAATACATTTCAGCTAATGAAACAGACCACGATGTATGGAGAAGCTTACCTGTGCCGAGCGCCTCAGCCTCGTCGCCATTTGTTTGGAGCTGTTTGTTTTTAACTGCCTGCTATTGTTACTGTTTTTAATCCTGGAGAAATAAATTTATTTGAATGCTCCATGGATTAAAGAAACTGCGATTTTCCACTTCAAACACATGCAGCGTGTCAGGTGATAAAACGACTGCGGCTCAGAACCGGAGTTTCATTGTCCTTTTCTTCTGCTGCGCCAAATGCTGTTTATTTAAACTGTGCCCTTTCTTTTTTGGGTTTCCAAGTGTCTGGGTGTCTCTGTATAGATGTCTTTTTTATTTGGAGGCACTGTTTACTTCCTTAGTCAAAAGCTGGTTTGAATAATCCCAGAGCCCACCTGCTCCGCTCAAACTTCTCCCAAAAAAGGCCAGGTAGGTGTTCGTGTGTGTGCAAGTAAGTATTTGTACTTTTGTCAATTACCTAACAGAGTAAGGCACAGTAATTCCTTCCCTAGCTCTTATTGCAGCACAATAAAACAATGGGCCCTTAGGAGGCTCTCCAGCCACTGGATGCAGGCTTTATTTGCATTGCATTGATTCCTTATCTCTACACTGCCAGTCTTCCATCTAGCCGTAATTCCAATTAGCACTCTCTCTTTCTTTGTGGTTTCAGGAAGTGTGGTCAGATGGCCACGGATGGTAAAGGCCAACTTTGCTCCATGGGGGGAAGCAACGGCGATGGAGAGGAGGAAGTGTGTGTGTGTGTGTGTGTGTGTGTGTGTGTGTGTGTGTGTGTGTGTGTGTGTGTGTGTGTGTGTGTGTGTGTGTGTGTGTGTGTGTAAAAGTGTGTGTGTGTGAGACAGAATGAGGGAAAGAGAAAGCAAAAGAAATAAAGAGAGAGCAAGAGACAGATTTAGAGAATGCATGTGTGAAATAGATGTGAAGGCATGAGAAACTTTTGAGGTTTGGTCGGGCAGATAAAAGATGGCAGGGGAGCTGATTGCCAAAGGTACTTGATACTTTAACAGCATGAATCAGAAGAGACTTGTGATGAATATTTATGAGGTGTGAAGACAGATTCATACAACCAAAGGAAAGATTTGGTTATGTCAGGAGGAAAATACAGCCGCTACCCTAAATCACTGCTGAAAATATTAATTAATTACGTAACAAAAAATACCATTAATAAGATCCTAACATGACACCTTACATGGGTTGAATAAGTATTCATTGACTCGTTTGTGAGAAGTAAACCTGACAACATTAAACTGTCCAAAGTAGGGATTAAAAGACATCAATCTGAGGCTAAACTTGGACGGAAATATACCAACAGAATCCTCTTTAAACAGATATTTTTGTGCTAATGATAATCTCAATGGGCAGTGCTGGCCAATTAGAAAACTTTTTCTTTTTTTTTTAAATGGAGGTGCATGTGTGTTTAAATTGCACGATACTGCAACATTCTGACAGTCAAGTCTGTCCCTCCATTCCCACCAATGCCGCTGCCACCCTCCAGGGCTGGGGGCATTTTAATTGGCCCACTTCCGAACTGTAATTTTTTTAATTGCTTGGAGACACTCTGCTCTCTTTAAAAAAATCAATGCAGATGTAATAATATCTGTAATTGTCTGCCACGCTCCAGGGACACCACAAAACCCTCGGATCAATGGAGGAAAGCAGGGAAGCTGGTAGGGGTTAATTTTTCCCTTTCTGTAGGTAATGACAGGGAGGCGACGCTTGGCTCCTGGCATCGAGGCACAACTTGTGCTGTTCCTATTGTCTCTTCTGCGCCTAATTGGGCCAAATGCAGTTAGTTCCCCCTGGCAGAGGCTGTCGAGGTGGTGATTAATGAAGCCTCCAGTCACGTAACCTGATAAAAAGAAAAGAAAGGGATGGGAGAGGGAAAAAATATCAACCTGCTTTGTGTTCTTCATCCTTTTTCCTTTCTTGTGCTTTTTCACTGCCTTTGTCAATTCCTCGGAACTTCTTTCTCTAAGTAAATAGGTGAAGTAGTTTAAGTTCGCTGAGGTTTATTTTTCTTCAGGGAAGGGAAGGGGGCAGGCCCATTACTGCATAGTGGGAGTAATTAAACCAAAAAAAGAAGAGAAATTGGGGGTTGCACAGCTTGAATCCCAAGTCTCCTTTCTTTGAGTGTGATATCACACATTCTGGGTAAAAAAAATTGGCTGGAGTGTCTGGCCGAGGCGACAGTGTTTGGATTTTGCAGCAGTTTTTCCTGTACAGTCTCCAGAGACGTGTGTCAGGAATCCAGGATCAAGAGGTCACAGGTATTAGCCTCCCAGGATCGTCATGGCCTTTGACTAATTACCTCATTAAGCCGCACTCCAATACTTTCCATGGTCTCCGGGGCTCGGCCTTGTTGCTTGGCGTAAAGGGGACGGAGTGGACACAGAACTCATCCACGGTGACCCGAGTGAACTGACCGCAGCTTGTTGCTGCCTGGTGGGTGGGTCGTGGGAGGGAAATCAATCCTCTGTAAATATATTAGATGCAATTACATCCTGCTGGACTTTGCCTAACACGTTTATGGAAGCATTAGGCAAAGTCTTCCTTTATCAACCTCCCCCCCTGGCCATTAGGACAATGACATGTAATTTTCACGTGTAGGTGCTGTTGGAAAGGTATTGGGAAAAGAGCATGGGGGAGGAGTTACATAGCTTACTTTTGATTGCATTCAGGACAAAGTGTTTTTTATTAGTTTTATTAGGTTGATGTCACACTGTGGTTTGTTACCATTTTTATAATAAGGCCTAATGCAACAGGGCAACCAAGCTTATGAAGAAAATCCTAAACGAACTGTTACTTTAATACCTGGAGTAAAAGATGTAATAATTCAGTTTCACACATCATATTTCAAATTTACAAACATTTAGATGATGCTGTATAAACACTGCTATTCCTTTAATCACTGATCCATTTAGGCTCAACTACATCTTCATCTGAATAACTATCATTCATATAAATGAATTATTAGAATGGCATTTCAGTTTCTCTCAGACTGATATCCTCATTCTTACCGTTTCATTTCAGTACCTTGTTGCGCGATTATCAGCCGCTGAAATGTTGTTGCGTTATTTCAGGGATTTGATTAATGTTTGTTTTTGCGTATGTTCATTTTGTCTTGAATTACATAGGAGCCTTAATTCCTCACTGGGAAAAAAAAAAAAAAAAAACCCCAATTACCATAAAACGTATGAATGATAATTGTGGAACAATGTAATGTCAATAGCCTTCTGATTAATCCCTCTGAACACAGCCAAATGGCTGGCACAGTAACTCCATAAGTGATAAGCAATTCCATTTGTTCCTAATTACTAAGAGGCCCATTTTGCCACTGTCATGATGAGATTTCTAAACCTCCTTAACCAGCCAAGGCTTATACATTTATAAAAGCATCTTTTTTTTTTTTTAACCCTCTCTCCCTCTCTCCTTTTGGAAGGTATTCAAGTCTAATTACTCACAAGAGGGCATGTGTGCTTACAATAGCACAAGAGGTGCTTGACAACAAAGTTTATCCCAAACAGCCAGGACTCTAAGTACATTCAGGTACTTTTTGAGAGGAACAGCAATTGTCCTCATGTGAAAATGCATGTGTGTGTGTGTGTGTGTGTGTGCACGTGTCCCCCCTGGTTTCTACGTCTGAGTATGCACACAGCCACCATCATGCCTATGTGTGTTTTTGTGCATATTATAAGAATATCTTTCATGGGGTTTCAGAGCCAGTAGAGTAGGTTTGTTTATGGTCATCCATGAAATAGCCTTGGGCCCACATGCCATAGGTTCTTCAAACAGCCTGACTTTTTTTCCCCCCCGCCTTACTCTTTCTTTAAGCAATGGTTTTGGGGAGGAGGTCTGGTTACATAGGCTCAAATACAGCATCACACAGTTTTACCTCAGGGCTTCCTCGCTGTCACCCAACAGCACCCTCAAGACCACTATTCTCCTTCTTATCCCAGACCTGAATTCTTCATTTGGTCACACTGCCTGCTCCTGAATAGTCACCTCTGAGGAGATTAACCCTTTCATTAAAAATGCCTGACCAGGGTCAATCTACTGCCTGGCTCTGCAGTCCCTGCTCCTTGCTTTGATCTATCAGCTATGGAGAAATTATTAGCAAACTCTAAGCCGTGCCATGTGATTTGTTTTTGTAAATTTGTCGAAATTATTCATAATCCTATTATGTGGCCAAGGGGCAAACCTGCATAAAATATATGAGGCCTTTGTTATCATGGGGAAGGCAGGAGGAAGAAATGTTGAATGTGGGTGCACTGGAGTTATGGGAAAGCAGACGGGTTTGAGATCTGCCCTAATCTTCTGGACAAGCCCTATGCCTTTGATAACTAACTGCCTCTGTAGCCACTGATTCCACCTGCCTAAAACTAGCATCCATATTTACCCATTTCCTAACTCTATCCCCATCCTAAGTACACTTCTTTTGTTGCAGACAAGGAATAATTGTGACGTTATAAACCACAGTCTCAGCAGGATGCATTATCTAATGTATTGCACATAACCAAGGGGAAGAGGAGAAATCACGATTTTTACACCTCCCATCTCCCTTTCAGGGGCCAATAGTTTGCAGAACAAAAGTCAATGTCTCAGCCCAAATCTCGTCTGACAACGCGTAGCAGCCCGTGCTATTTTGGGCTCTTTGTGGTGCCAATCTCCTATCTCTCCCGTGACATTTTTTCAAAGAAAGAGTAGATTTCCTAGAGACTCTGCCCTTTGCAACTTCCACAGAGTATTCTTGCACATAGAGTAAGGACCCTCCTCCTCACTCTAATGCCGTCGCTCTCCGCAGTGACCTGAGAAAGGGAAAATTAAGACAGCGTATCAGGCTAAGAGCCCTATCTTTAGCTGGTGGAGTGAAAAGACATTATACAGATGCTTAATTCCCAGTTACACATTTGGAATAAAAGGTGCAGAACCTGGGAAAATTTGGTCCAGGAACTATGCTGTGGACAAAAGCTAGAAACATACAAACCATTGTATAGCATCTGATAAGAATCTTTTGCTAAATTGCCAAAATAAAGCATCTTACATCACCGTTTCCAGCTCGTCACGTGTTCAATTTATAATTGTCTCTAAAGTTATTCCCAAAAGCCCAATCTTTAATCATCCTGTGTTCTTCTCGCAATAATTTAGAGCTTACACAAAAACTTGTCTTCATGCTTTTAATGCCCCCATTTTAGATGGACTGTCTTGCTGGCAGGCCACCAACTTCACATTAATTTGCTGCAGTGTCTGAGTGTACAGGTCTTATCTGGGCCTGCTTTTATTAGGGGTGAAAAGCTGAGTCGTTCTAAATAACGCAGGTCTAATTGGCTATGTTTTGCAGTTAATTTCCATAAAGAGCCTAGGAGACTGTCACCTCAGTTTTGGGAGGACAAGGTGCCGGAGCTGGAGCCATGTACCTCAGCCAGCCGTTAATCAGGAAACACACTTTCACCTGCTTCGCAAAGGGCAGAGGTCAAGGAGGAGGGGCCGACACCATATCTGCACCAGAACTCCTCACTGTAAGTGAAGGAGTGTAAATTGCTGTAGAAAAATGCCCTGTCTCTGAAATTCAGTGAAAATGTATGGTGAGGCTCAGTCCAAAAGGGTGTAACTAAGGCCCAAGTGTCTCTTTGCGTATGCAGAAAAGTAAGACTTGATAAACGTATTTGGCATGATTTCACAGATATAAAGCAAGTAAATGTAACACAATATTCCATTCCTTCCTTTACTTTCTAGGTTTCCGTAATCGACACCCTGTCCAATAATAGCATATCCATAAACTTTTAATTATATTGAGGCATTTAAGTGCAAAAATCTTCAAGAAACTGTGTTTTCTACATGAGAATCACAACCTCATCTTTAGTTTTAACCATCTTGCCCGTGGTATTCTATTTGTGCTATACTGTACCCTAGTTTGGGACCGGACTCTCTCTCCTAATTCGCCGTGCTTGATCCCACAGCTGTGATTTTCCGGCTGCCACTTAGCATCCAGTGGCTCCGGGGGCCATGAATAGAGGTGGTCTCAGCAGAGTCAGGCCCCCTCATTTTATGGCTGCCTGCCTGTGGTCAACAGTCTTCTAGATCACAAGGCACCACAAAAGGAGAGAAAGTCTGAACTCCAGAACCGCAACTTATATATTTATGGAGATATTTAACCATTTGGTGGGATATACGAACTTCCTGTGGTCTGTGCTGCTTCATTAACCTGTCCATCCTGAGAAGACCATTTTCAAGAGTGGCTGCCAATGAATTAAAGATACAATACTTAATCTGCTTTAACCATGGAGGTCAAAAACTGACCTTCCAGATGTAATCAATACTATCCACTTTTAGAAAGCATTGAGGCAGGTAAATACTGCATTAAACACGTCCTGGAGGCGCACTTCACAACTTTATAGCAACACTTAAAACATGCATGAAAACCCACAAAATTTGAGAGCCGTTTCCTTGACACCGCTTCCCCGAAAAAAGGGGACACAGCCCAACTTAACTGGCTTATTTATTCAGTTTAAAGCGACCATATTGGGTCCATGGAACACACTAACCCCCAGTGGTATACTTAAGTGGCTCACAAAGAGATTCAGGAGAGGGTGCTGCCAAGTGCGGCTTTATGGGGACAATTTAACATAATGGTCAAATAAATACTGTTGTAAAAAAACACCTGTGAACAGTGGTGGCAGGTTGAGGCCCATTACTGTATTTTTTGTGTGACAGTTGAGCAGTGTGCAACAGATTCCATTCCATTTTGCTAAAGCAGACGGGTCGCATTCGGGATTTTATTTGCTGGATCGGAAATGCGGCGCAAGTACAGCTCAGCGAACCTGGCAAAGTGGTAGGGACGCAACGAGGAATGCAATGATCTGGGAAAATAATGAGAATGTCTACTCTTAGTTCCTCATTATACTTGCTAATCATTCTCATACACATCACTCTCAAGAGGAAGATCTATTAACTCTTGATTTCTCAGCAAAGTCTCAATTTTAGAATGAACTAAGGAAGAGTGACACCGAGATAATCGTGTGGGTTTTTTCATTTTGTGAAACATGAATTTGACAACAGGAAAACATGAAGAAGCAACATTGCTACATCACGCCACTGCTGCGTTGTTCTCCGTTGGTTCAAAAGTTCAAGCCAAACCCTGTTGAGCAACATTGCGGTAAACACAAAAATGCCCCAGTCTAAATTACAAGGTGAATGGTATGTACTAGTGTGAGAACGGTAATTATGGTAACCGTCAGACATAAATTGTGTTTTTACGACTTTACAGGTGGACATGTTTGTCAATTCAAATTCAAAATATTTGGAAGGAATAAATATGCCTTAGAAAGAGTTAAGACTTATGACTGATATTTTCAAAAGGTTTTTGTAATTCACAAAGAGATGTCAGATTAAAAAAAAAAAAAAAGCAACACTTGGTGAGGTCTGCTTAGCACACATAAACAATGGTCAGCGGCACAGGCTCTGATTACTTTGTTTCTGTCAGGTCTTTGGCACTCAGCTCAGTCTCAGGAGGGTCACAGTGATGACTGGTATCTACAAGCTGTCAAAGTAGACCAGAATTATCAACTAAAAGCTGAAATCAATACCACAAAATCAAAATGGCAATAATGGCTGTCACTAAATATTAGATTTAGCATTAGTACTATATATTTTTTCTTTTTATTTATTGGGTCAAACAGCTGGGCTGCAGCAGATGTTGCAGCTAGCTTTTAAAAAGAATGTATTTGACCTAATGGTAACTTCAAAAAAGTTAAGCCTTTAATTCATAAAAAGAGCTTCATCAATCATCAATATTTCATCTATTAATGCTTTGTAGATCAGTAATAAGCCATTAATAATTGCATTTTAGTCCATATGTATTGCATAATTTTTCCAGAAAGTGAGTGTCCGAGGGAGGTGTCTATGATCTGGAACAATTTTAGCGACCAATTAATCATTTAAGTCATTTTTTTAAAATAACAAATGCCATAAATTCTCTAGTTCCAGTTTCTCGAATGTGAATATATGCTGACTTTTTAGTGTCCTATAATGGTGAATTTTCTCATTTCTTATAGTTTTGGACCATTAATCAGACAGAACAAGACATTTAAAGAAGGGCTCTGGAGACTTGCAATGGAAATGTTTTTTCGTACTTTTATGACATTCTATAGAGGATAACTGGTAGTATAAATAATAATAAAAATAACAATTAATTTTTCCTGAAAAGTTAAAGAGCTAAATAGAAAATAAATTATAAAAGACTGATGTTTGCATCAACTGAACAGATTGTTCACATCCACGCAGGGCTGTCATATTACTCATTTATAAGCATTACTGGATTAACCACTCAGAAGGCGATCTTAAACTAAAATCTAAAATTGAAATCTATGCTTAAACACCCTGTATCTCTCAGGTGAACACTGTTATAACATGTGACAAAGCATGCGCTGTGATTCTGTTCTATAAAAAAAATAATAAAACCTTACATAAACGCGACCTTTGACAACAAACCTCACATGTCAGAAGTCGGCAGTATTAAGATGCCATTTAACCGAGCCCTGATTCTTCCTCCTCGCCTCTCTCTCCCACTCCTTCTGCTTGTCATACTTCGCCCACTATGCATCAGAGAGATGACCCCTGCTTCACCCCTGGCACAGGGTGTGAGCTGGGTGTCCCAGTCAGACCTGTCCTGCTGAATGCCTTATGACAGGTTGTTTGTGAAACTCTTGTGTTCTGTTTGTTCCCTCTCCCCTCCCCTGTCCTTGCTGACAGTGTCCCCATTGTGAATCTGAAGGGCCCTGCTTTGTTTTGCCCGCCTCATTGGAGCCAGTGTTGGTCCAAAGCGAGTTTGCACACACCTCTGCTCATTCTGTTAACTTACCTGCCCAGTACTTAACTTCTCCCGCCTATGAATTAACTTTTATAGGATAGTCTGAGGTGTTTAATGTGCAGTTCATAATTTGTTTAACATGTGCTGACGATTTTAACACCTACATTTTCTCACAGTGAAAGCATTTTAGAAGTGGAATGATCACGCAAGTATAAAATATGTTTGTGCCACTGATTACAGAAAAATCTTACCGTCTAATTTCTTTGCAAACACACTAGGTATTTGATAGCATATGGTCATCTTTTCTGTAGTTTGGGGGTTTGTGGAATATTTGATCTTTAATATACTGTATATATAGATAAAAATATAGTATGGGTCAGGATTTTTGACATCCATATGCGCAATTATTGAAATTTGTAATTACAACATGTTCCTTATCGTCCTTTTTTATATTCACATAAAATCAATGATTTGGGGAAGAAAAAAACTGAATAAAAATGCAATACAGTCAAATACAGCCTCGTGCCTACATCCAGTCATCTGCCTAATTCCCCCCTTTTCCCTCCTTCCACCCCTCATCTCCTGTTCCTAACATCAGCGGGGAGCGTGGCTAATTTACGAGCGTGGGCAATGCCAACATACTCTCTGAGGAGGGCCCGTTTTAACACCTCCAAATGCTGTAATGCATCCCAGCTGACCTTAATTATAAAAGCATGTGCCTCCCCTGTGCTTCCCCCCACCCCAGTCCACCACCCCCCCATACCCATATATACAATCCACAAGGCCGGGGGTGTGAGCCAGTGTTCTTACCTGCAGAGAACAACACAGCAGCAACCACCATAGCAGCTCAATGTTAATAGTTGCATCCTGAGAGGAAATCAATAAAGCTATAAAGGGTGATATCACAGTGTGTCTGGGCCCCCACGCACACATTCTCCCTCCCTCTCTCTGTCCCTCCCTCAGTGGGACCTGTTTATGAAGGGGTCTGATGGTTGGTGAGAGCAACTGAGAGGTCAGCAGTGTGAGGTTTTGATCCAACAATGAGACGCGCCTCCTAAGGAGTGTGGGGTAAACGGTGGAGTGGGACCCCTGACTCATCTGGGGAAGAGGTGGATCTTTTAGAGGGCTTAAAGCTGCCGTGTGTTGTCAAGGTAGCGGAGCATTAGTGCCTGTAAAGGCCCATCGACGCCGCCTGGTTACGATCAGAGGAGAATCCCAGGAGGTGGAACGGGGCCTTGCTAAACTGCTGATGAACCGAGGGAGATATTTAAAGACTGGCTCTCCCCTCTTCTTCTGTCTGTATTGCAGATTTTTGCCCATAATATTGATATACGCACAGCACGGGGCTCTAGCATCATTGGGCTGATAAACTGCTCACACAATAGATAATCTTTTATGTACCTCCCGTGCACAGCACAAATATTATGACTATTAGTACATTAATTAACTCACTGGCCTGGGGGTCCTCTGCCCAGCCAAGGTTAAGAGCTTCTTTAATTAAAGATCAATACGGTTTTGCAGTATATTTCTACAGCACCAAAGGAGACATGGAGCTCTTTACCGTCCACATGTCAGAATGATATAGAAGTTCACAAGATATGTATAGACAGAGACTCAAAGTGCAAAATGAGACCATTTGCAAGTATAGAACAGTAAGCTGATATATGTCAAACTGCTGAAGTGATGGTGTGAAAGACATTAATACCGTCTTTGTAGATTGAGTTATGCTCGTTGCGATAATGTGCAATCCCCCTTCTGCAGGTCTGAGCTCCAGCCCAAACACACAAACCCATTAAGAGGTAATGGGTGCAGCAACAATGTCCAGCCAATCTTTCAGTCTTTGCTGACATTAGCCTGTCTAACATCACTTACTGATACACCTGCGCACTGTGGGAAGGAGACGAACAGCCACGGTGATGGTCGAGATCAAAGCCAAGACCGTTCACTCTACTGCCATCCAGGTGTGTACACCTTCGGATTTAGTCCTTGTTTGTAGAAGTAATGATGGCAGGGCCCAGAGAGCACACCTTCACGCTCAAGGCTCCAAAGTTCCCCTCAGATCACCGTAATCCGCCTGGATTATGTCTGACAGGACTGGGATCCTCCTGCTGGTCTGCACCCCTCTCTTTTCCGGAGTGCAGCCCACAAAGGGTGGCTACAGCCAAAACCCTCACCCCCGACCCAAACTGGGTAAGAACCAACATGAATCTGCAGCACGTATCCACAGTGTATTCCTTTTTGAAATTGCACTGTCAAGTAGTTTAGAGGCAAAGAGCATGTAGATTTTAGTTTTTTTAGCATCTTGTATTAAATAGCCCGAGCTTAAAATTTTACATTTCATTTTATATAGCATGTATACACACTATATCAATAAACAACAACAAATCAATCTGCAGCAAAAATGAAATACGTGCGAAATGAAATGAATATGTGCAAGACTCTTATATTAAGAGTATGTTTTGTTTATGTTTAGTTTAAGTATAAATATTAAGGTCAAACTTAAGGTCAACCAAAGATCAAGTTTCTGTAAATATGTCTTGGGCACTGTAATTGATAACTCGCTGGCCCATTTGCAAAATACACTGTAGCTACTTATTCTCACGTGTTGTATATGATAGGCAAGGCATGAGGGTTGTAACCGAAGAACGACCAACATGATTCTGATTTATTAGTCTGAGGTACCCAGGGGAAGCCACTCACAAACACTCACAACCTATTATGCATGCTCAGTCTCACACACACACACACACACACACACACACACACACACACACACACACACACACACACACACACACACACACACACACACACACACACACACACACAGTTTAGTACTCTAACAACTCCAGAGGAGATGTGATGGATAAGGAACCCTCCCTTATCAATGCTGGCCTGGCTCTGGCTTAGTCCACCTGGGTCTCTCTGGGCCTGTTGACCAGTCTCTCTACAAAACCTTGTTCCCTCTCCCTCCCACCACCACCCACACCCCTTTGCCACACAAGACTAAGACAGGTTAAACAGTTAAACACCAGCAAATCCAGCACTGCCCTGTGGGAAATTTGCTTCTAATCCCTAACTTATAGGCACAGAATCAAAGCCAAAAAGCCGGAGCAACAAATCTGATCCTCCCCCTAACAATCTCAGGCCTCTTGGGAGGGCAGGGAGAAGCTCCACAGACAAGGCTGAGATGGATAAATACCTAAATGATGAGACAGTCTGGGGACAGGGGAGTAGTGTCTGGCTATGGCCGTTCACCTCCAATTTGGCATCCGCGCAATGAAAGGCAATTGGGCGTCAGCCCCCACACAGCAGCCAGTCCTTATTATTATATGTTGAAGTGTGGCTTGGGCAATGATTAATGACAGTGTCAGCGCGAAAACAAAGCACAGCGCAAGTTATCTCCAATCCACCTGCTCCTGTGGCCCGATTGGAAGAGAATGGAAAAGAGTGCAGGCAGCACAGGGCTTGATAATGGGAAAGAGAAGAGGGGAGAGAATGGAAAGGAAAAAGAAGAGAGGAGGAGGGGGAGAGGGGATGGGATGGGGTGGGATGGAGGGTATCGTGAAGGGGACTTACTGACCATAGCAAGGTGACAATAACTTCCGAGAGGCAAACCACAGGCACATGCATACATACACATAAAGGAATTTACAAAAACCAATGCTAAAGTCTGTGCACTGTATGCTAAAAATTCCATCTTACATTCAAGATCAAAATAATTCCCAACAACCCCACAGGGATTTATTCTTTGCATCTTTAAGATAACCAAATGCCAACTTGCAGGTAGTTTCCATGTGAGGTGTGAACATGCAGCTTGTGGCTTGCCTCGGTGATTGATTTGACAGACAGAGTGGACTTTCATAGCGTCTGTGTTTGTTACATCCAGGCCCACTGTCCCCTGCTGTATTGGTGTTGACATTTATGAGACATGTCGGAGGGGGCCTGCTAGACCTCACTAATGAGAGAGCTGACGCTGACAGCGGGTAGCACAGCCTGACACTGCCATCCAGAGGCTACTCTTGGTAAAGCAGATTTGGTGTGGTGGCCAATTACTATGTTTATACTTGTTCCACTTCTGTGATTCTTTGACGGTGTATTAAATTGCGATGCTTACAGATTATCAGAGAACCTGCACTTAAACCGAGCTTGAATAGAAAAAAAACACAATGAGCCAACAATTAACTTCTGATGTCCTCAGTACAAAAGGCCAGTGACACACCGGTTATTGTGCGTATGGGCTCTCAGGTGTGTTCACAAGTGTGATTTGCCTTAATTGTGACAGTTAGACAGTGTGCCAACCTCAGAAGCAGTACTCCAAGTCATGTCACTGTGTGATAGCAAGTCACAGGCACCACAGGAAACTGTAAGAGGACATTGGCTGTAGAGCAGAGCTGGCCTAGATAATGTCACGATATGGTACAGTATTTTATTAATGCACGCAACTCAGCCCTGAGTCGAGACAGTCCTTACTCGCCCCTGTATTCGCATAGAAGGGAAAACTGCAATTAGTAACCTGCTCACATACAGAGAGCCCGTAGTATGACCAAAGGGATTAGGGCACTGTCTGATATCCGTCCCTTTCAACAAAGAATGAATGGAAGACATAGTCATCCTTTCCACACATTTTAAGCTCCATCGCATGACAATGTCTGATCCTCTCTGACAGTGAAAAATGACAGTGAAAAATGACAAAAACAAAACATTCTCTGAAACTACCAATTACACCTCCAAAACCACACAATAATATACAACCACAGCAAAAAAAGCAACTCCGAATAAGAAGGAAGATATGAAAAATACAGATCTCAGCACCCGCTCTGTTTGCACTGTCCTGAAAAGCTGCAGAAAAAACATTAAGTCTCATTTTGGTCCATGTGAGGACCGAGAGACTCTCTCCATTAAAACCAGGAAATGAAAGTGCACCACCCCTGGCTTCACTAATAAATGTCTCTGCACTTTCCAAAGAACCCCTTGCTGGATATATTATATACACCCTGGCCATCCTAGGTCTGACGCCCCCCCTCAAGTAGTACACCAAAAACTGTTTCGTCTGAAATAAGCCAAATAAAATGTGACTGAAAGAGCTTGTGTACATGCATAATCCTTGTTTTTGCTGCTTGAATATCTACATCGATAAATTATTCCCTGGGTTAGATTTACGTGACAAAACTTGCAGAAATGAAACTGCAACTCCAAGACTAGACTGATCTAAAGTTGAGTTATGGGCCTTAAGATTACAAGTAAGGTGTACCCAATGGAGCACAGAGCCTGCTGATTTTAAGGTCAGAGGTCATCCATACTCGCTATGACCTTAACTAAATAGTTGCCAAATACATGTGTAGGAAATGCCTTTGTCAAATTTAGTCGTACATCAGCAGTACCTGAAAGGGGCGCCAGAATTACAATGGGCTCCCACACATTATTACTCCCTCACTACATTTTTTTTTTTTTTGTCATGCAGCCTTGCTGTGCCAGCTATATGTATATGCTGTACCTACTGTATACAAGACTTTTCTGGCCTTTCAACCCATCAGGACCTGTCACAAGGTCTTGACCAGGTATAAGACACAACAGCAAGCTGGGTGTAAGGCACCCCACACGAAAAGGCTCGACATTTCTAAACATCAGGAAAACCGAGGTTTCTCTGTAAACAACCTGTCAATCATTTCCATTAAAAATGTTTTGTCATTTTTTGTGAACACTTGTTTTGAGACTTCTCCAACTGTATGCTTTATTTGACAGTTCCAATCACGTAACAATGCATCTTTCAGCTGCAGATGTGGCAAGGGTGTCTTCCCTGTGTAGTTTTCCCGTAGCAGTGTAATCTGTGGAGGAAACAGTAGTGTTTTTTAATGAGAAGCCATGCTCTCCTCTTCTTCATAACAGCTCCTGTCTGTCTGCAGCACGGTGCAGCACAGCACAGCATGCTCCACTGAAATGTGGTCTGTCTATGTGGGATTGCCGGGGCCCCTTTGAAGTACTGAGCTGCGGCTGTTTCCTTTGTGTGTAACAACGCAAAAAATCAAACCTAAAACCAAAACACCCATAAGAATACCTGAAAGGGGTACAATATAAAGTGCCATATGTATATGATGCTTTACACATCTCTTCTTTGTTTCATCCCCTCCCCTCTGCCATGATTATGCATGTCTTCTGTGAAGAGCTGCACTGCGTCTGGAGAGCCCCTTGAATGGAAACTGTGAGGTACAGAGAGGCACATTAAAATCCTCTAAAGCTCTCAAACGAACAACCTAGGGACAAAACATGAATTCCATGCGGTTTCTCCCCTTGTAGTGGTGCAGCTCAGACAAGCTCACATTTAGCACTGGCTGCCATCTCAGACAGTTGGTCCAGTGGGATGTGTAGCTATGTGTTTATCAGAGGGTGAACTTCCTCTAATAATGTGGCACGTTTTCCCTTGTTCTCTCCCCCACCTCCCCCCTCCCTCTCTCCATCTCCTCTTAGACTATAGTTGAAGGTGAAACACCCGAGTTCAGAGAGCAAGAGGAGCAGCCGTCGCCTGAGTCACACAAAGCTCTGCTCTTTGGGAGCTCAGGGGTTTTGTCCCCGTGTAGACGCTGTGGCACAGTTACTGTAGCGAGAATGCATGAATATATGGTTTATATGATTGTGGCCTACATACCGTGTTTGGCAACTCGACTACAGAATACTATATTGATAACCTGGAAATCGACTTGATTATTTCTACAAGAGAAATGAAATAATTAGTGATAAAACAACAATCTAATAAATTTAACCTTTGCTCCAGCCCCATTGTTTCCCTTACATTGTCCCATAAGTCTCTTTTCAGATTGATGGACTCCCCTTTCCACCCTGCATGACAATGTTATATGTCTCATATATATTTTAAAACGCCATCATCTGAATCGTTGTTTTTAAAAAAGGGTTTTCATCCATTTGATTAGCAATTCCTCCCACATAATAGAAGTTAGTTTAAGTAATATAACATTATGAAATAACAGGTGCTGCGAGTGTTGTACACTTCTATTAAACCTCATCTCTAATTCATAGCTCATTCACACTTGCAATGCAATCTACATTATTGCTCCTCCACCACTCTTGTTTGATCACGCACTAAGTAAAATATATCAGCTCTACATTAACAAACAAAATGTTGTAAACACTGAACAAACTATAAAACAACGCTGTGTTACCCAAACTGTGATCTTCAGAGGATAAGACTCAACAACAGTGCAATTCAATCCACTATGAATGGCGCTCTCTAGTGGACACTTTGCATCACTACCACGATAGTACTAAAAGCATTCAAAGGCATTTTTCCTTTTTTGTTTCCAAACTGAATTTCAAGAACCAACTGTGGTTATTGTGGTCTTTATGAACTAATGAAGCCAGATGATGCCGAACGTCTTCAAGACAACAGCAAGTCCAGATTCTTTGACTTACTACTTGGGTCCTCACATAAACGTTCAGGTTCTTTGACACATACCACCCATCTAAACACTGTTGCAGACCAAGAACACCTCCTCTTGGCTACAGCATTACCTGATGGCGGAGCCCCCCCCCCAGCAGGACATTGCACCCCGCCAGACCACAAAAAACACTCAGGAATGGGTGAAGGAACGTGACACAAAGCTTAAAGTGCCAATCCGGCTCTAAAACTCCTCAGATCTCAATCTGATCGAGCATCCGTGGGATGCAGTCAGATCTGTAGAGGCCCCAACTCACAACCCAATGCATTTTCATTACATTTTGATCATATATCTTTTTTTATATGCAGAAGGCATGTGATGTCCCACGCTCATGTTTTAAACAACTGCCAGCCTCTGCCAGCTTTAATTTTGGAAGCTTTAAAATTAAACAAAAGTAAGTGCTCAGTGCAAAGTTGTAGATCTATCAAGGTATGTCAGCTTGGAGTCTTGATGCCCCAGGGGTAAACAAAACAAGTTTTTGGCCTCATAAGGATTTGAATCTCTGTGTCAGTAAACAAATACTTGCCCATACAGAGACGCTATCTTAACAGTGAAGCCAAGCTACTGCCAGCGAAGTTACACATTTGCATATTTTTTTGGCAGCCAAACTGTCCATCATAATTTCAATGAAATCACATCCACTCCGGCTGCAGAAGCTGGGAGACGTCTGACTTAATCCCTCCTACTTGTGATTATATTTCTATTGTTGTGTATAAACTGACAATATGTTTGCTTTGTGTCTTGTCAGTGGAAAGCATTGATGAATGCAGCTGTTTTTTTTTTAAATAAAGTGATAAATCAAAAAAACTCAATCTGTGTAGGCTCCACAGTCCACTGGTGATTCCAGCCACTGCAACAATATTTGTACTTGTACAACATCTGTCAATAGGTCAGATGACGAGGTAACAAGTTTTTCAATTGTCCCTCAATTTGGAGGGCCTGCAGCCACACAGAGGTGTTTTCAATTATGGGCTGATTAGACCGCTGCTCAGGGCAAAGTTGGGTGGAACTGTGAAAGGAATTGCATGATCTCACTAGAGCTGCAAATGTTAAGTTGATTAATGGATTTGTTGATCAAAATAATAGATGATAGAAAACTATTCTGACATTGTATTAATCTTTTTAAGCAAAATTGCTGCACATTCTTTAGTTGCAGTGTGTCCAATGTGAGCATTTTGCTGTTTTTAATAACCAGCTGTTACCAAGGACCTTTTATAGACCAAACAACTAATCAGTCTGCAGATAAATTGATAGAAGAAATGATTGTTAGTTGCAGCCCTAGATGTCACCAATGGAGTTGTTCACCCACAAGTAAATACCACAAAATAAGTCAAAACAAAAATTTGGTTGCACTATGGTTGTGGGGGGGCTTAAATAGTCTCTTCCATAGGCTGCTTTTCACACAATCGATATTAAAAAGTGGTAGCTGTGATTAAAAAACTTTGTGAAGTTTGCCATTAAACTGCATTAAAAGGCATACCGCCTTATTATTACAATAATATTAATAGTATTACGATATACAAAGTTATTTAGAAATTCCGAAGGTATAATTTTCAATACCGTCAAAAATACAGCCACTCCTCTTTCTATGAAACTGATAGGGAGATGCTGTATTGAGGAGATTTATTGTAGTGCACACCACAAGCCAACAGAGGTCAGTCTCTACTATTGGAACAGAAGGCTGAGCTGAGAAAGATGGCTACTGTGAGTGGTGGGGGTAATGTTACAAAACTAGTAAAAAAAAAATGCATCTGCCCCTGTTGGGGGTCACTGATCGTCCAGCAATAATCTATGGAAGAAGGGGGCTTATTTTCTATCTATTTATTATTCTATGGGCCATAAAAACTCAGCAAGACTGGTCTACGTAGGCTACTTGACACATTGTAGGCTAGACAATGCAATGACCAAGATGCATACTGAGCGGGTTGAAAAATCAACTTGTCAGTGCACTTTAGTGGACAAATGTAATGCTATGCAATATAGAAATTGTTTCTAAATTACTAAGTAACTAAAGGTTTGGACAGTTTGAACCGACCTGGTGCGGCTGCAGATGGACTTCTGATATGTAAGGAAGGGGAGGATATCACACTAATAGACAGGAATACAAAGAAGGGTGAGGTTAATCAAACATTAGACATTAAACTCCCATAAGTTCAGGTGCTCTGGTGGGATGAGCTCATGGCGTCAGGTCTCTCTTACATTTTCTCCAAACCTGTACCAGGTTACAGGGCCTTCTCTCACTCAAACAAGTCTTAAAATAGAGTGTTCTGTAACTGGACAGAGCTTTTGCGCAAATAACATCTGGCCAAAGTGCATTTAAGCTCCCTCTGATAAGCAATTACGAAAGTGTATACTGGTACTCTTATTGTGAAAGGTAAAAATGGAAGGAGTCTGTCGAATGGCCCTGTTTTACTTTCCTGAAGAAAACCAGTGCAACAAACCTAACAAACACACATTTTGATAGAGCTAACTCACAAAATGTGACCGGCACACAGTCAGACATATCTGACATTGATCGGCTGGTCGCCGGTCATAGCCAGCATGCCTAAAACCAGACCTTTCCAGTCTCTGGCCAGTCATAGCTCCAGTTTATCTCTGGTTATACAACTAAAAGACTCAGGTGCATTCTGCAGAGTTAGCCACAGTGACCTTGAGCTCAAGCAAAGACAAGAAGTAAACCCGAGGATACTCAGACACAAACATCAGACCAGACTCAAAGAGAACAGGCACCATTTAAAAGCTGTTTCTGCACCTCCTCTATAAATACTTCACCTGGTTGCATTTTCTCTACATCTTTACTGAATATGGTGATAAGTGATTACTCAGCATCTGGCATGATGCTACAAAAGAATTTTCTCCAAGACTCACTTATCAAGCTGACAAAGTAAACTTTGAACAAACAATCATGACACCACAGGGGAAGTTGGGATGTTTTTACCAAGTACTTGTTTGGCATAATTTTGATGCCAGATGTTGATGCGAAGGACACATGTTCTGCCAAGTTACCACAAACTGACAGAGTTGATGGCGGAATCACAGTTCCTGTATGCATTTATGTATGTGTGGTTGCATATATGATTATCTGGGGTACACGCCGTTTCTTTCCAAGGGGGTGTGTTAAATGACAGTGACACTCATCCCTTCATGGTGACAGGATGAACACATCACAGTGATCAAAGCACTGGTGACACGCCTTGAGGAGACAGATGTGTGCTTTACATGTTGGGGTGGGGGTTTGCTATCCAGAAAACAATTTAAAGTTTTCTCACCATCAATAAACATGTGTTTGTCTCTGATAAGCTGAGAAATGTAATCTGGTAGATTTGTTTTTTCTAATGCATTAACTAGGTTATGATCCCCAAAAACACTAAGATACAATATGAAACCTTTTTTTTTATTTTCAGAAATTATAGTGCAGAAAAAGATGCTCGGGGTAATTCATGAGTATTATTAAATTAAATTCAAGGCAGAGGAGAAAATGTAAAAACACAAAGCGGCGGTATAATTAAACTACAAGTGAAAGGAATAAAAGCGATTAAACAGGCAGAATCACAGAAAAAGAAAGAAAGAGAGAGAGAAAAATAATAATGCAAAAATAAATAAAATAATGACATCAATAAAGGAATCAAGAGCAGATTAAAAAAAAGATTATGGGCAGTAAAAAGAATGAAGGACAATAAATGGATTAAAGATGACAAATAGAAGCAGTAAAGGACGGCAAGGAAAACAAAGACATCACATGAGAGGAGATAATAACCGATAAAGGAATAAAAGACAGAAAGATGAAAAAGGATCACTTAAACAAAGGATGAGCAGAAAAGCAGGACTTGCTGTGGTTAATGTGACTTCAGCTAGTCTATCAAACATACATACAGCCAAGGAAGTGTACACACAAGTCAACACAACAAGAGGTGCAGTCCACGTCAACTTACCGCCTTAGTATCTTCTTCGTCCATGGCTTGCTGACGACCATTGAAGGACTGAAACGCCGTCCTTTTAGATGAGAAACCGGCTTCTCTGTATTCCAACAAATATCCTTTTTCTCCATCAAACAGTCTCACTCGGTGCATTGTTCAAAAATCCTAAACTTAAGATAGATTGTGACCTATACTGAAAATGAACAGTTGTCCAAAATGTGTACATCACTTACTATACTGAATGATTTATGCGTGCACAAGTGCTAGTGGGCACACGTCAATCCACCTGTGTGCCAAATCAGTATTGGAAGGGGTGGGACGGGGTGAGCAGGTGACATGGAAGCAGTGTTGCCAGATTCGTCTGATGCTTTCCAGCCCATTTATTGCTTAAAATCTGCCACAATTAAAAACAAAACAAAACAAAAGCTCAAAAAATAGTTTCTATAATGAGCAATACAGATGAATTAATAAACATATCACAATTGTTTCAATATGAGATAATAGTTAAACAACAGTTCAAGTGTTCACAGGTGTGCTAGAAAACAAATAGAAGGATACATCATTCAATGCAACTATAAAACTATTTTCCATTTCCGTCCTGGAGAGAAACTAAAGGGAATACTCCAAAAACAAAAATAATAGGTTTTATCTAACTTATAGTTAACTGCAACAGGCCTTGCTGTCCCACAGAAAGGGAGACAGAGAGAGCGAGAGAGAAGTAATAATGATGTAAACATAGAGCAGTCTGTTACAATGAAAATACTAATTTGCAAAAACACTAAATCTTGTGTGTATTTATAAGCTGTGGTTGCTTGGTAATGATGACAACCCATGTCTACTCTCAGCAGAATGAATAAAAAAGTTGTGCTGAGTGACTGGATGTGTTTGCATAACTAATGAATACAATTTCTGAATGTTCCTTTAATATACTGATTTTTAAAAATGTATATATTTTAAATTCTGTTCAAGCCCATTTTACCCCTCACAGTGAAACCCAAAACCGCCCAATCTGGCAACACTGCACAGACTTTTGACATCTTTCTAGTGTTTTTCAGCCCGTGTAGGTTTGGTCAACTCATTTCAGCAGGTTGTCGCATTAAGTTGTACAGAGAATAACTGACATCAGCTGCAATTATACTGTCAGACGGACAATTTAAAAAAGAAAAGAAAGACTGGATATATCAAGACATCTGTTACATCTGTGCGAGTTGGCCACACGAGAGAACACACTGCCTACTGGTGAGTAATGGACACACAGGTGTAACTAATAACAATAATGGGTGCATTCCAATAAAGAGTACTAGTGCCAGGCCCCTGCTAAAGTGCACGTTGGCTCATTACCATGGCTTACAGGAACATCTAAATGGAACAGAGCTATCATTAATGTTATTAGTCACACCTGTGGTTTTATGGCCATAGGTCAAACCGTCTCTCTATCTAGCACAGCAGGATTGCATAAACAACTTGGTTCAAAGGGGCTATGATAAAGGCTAATGGGTTACGTGTAAAATATACAACACTCAACAGAACATTTCATCACAGGTGCGGTAATTAAATCAAAAAGTTTATTCCAGAGAAACCAAGAAAGAAATGAGATAAGCTTAGTACATGTCATAATGTTGGCTTCTAGTGTTTTACTACAGGATTGTATTATTTGTTCTATTTTTCTATTCAAGTACAATTTATACTTCATGTATTTCATTAGTCGCTTGCAGCAGAATTCTGGCTGTACTGAGAGATGCGATACTTAAATTTCTGTTAGATTTACACTGATTTTGTATTCCACTGGCTCTGTCACTGACTTTCCTCAAGTCCTTTCCTAAATTTGCACTTTACTTCACGACCTTATGACATTTTTCTTATCTCAAGAAGAAAACGAAGCTACTCAAAAACAATTGAAGTGAACTAATGTGCATCTTATGCTGCCATACACCAGAGCAGATTGATAAAGGAGCATTACTTGTGCTTCGGGCAGATGCCACTTTCTTGAACAATATATCATCAGCCACGAGGGGGCGCTGACCACACTTATTTCACCAAGCTATCAGCTGTGTGTTGTTTTTGAAGACAGATGAGAGCCTTTCATTAAACTAGGATTTGTTGCTTCTGGCTCTTTTCCTGCACTTGGGACACATTTAAAATGTATCTTGAGCTTGGATTAACGTGGTTGTTTTTGTGTCAAATTATGAGCTTCAACCCCATACCAATGCAAATTAATCTGATGAGTAGAAATTACAGTTACATTACAGTCTTATTGCAAGACCTGAGCCTTGATTTAACCTCTCTTGGGTCTTGGAAATGACTTGAGTTTCTACTTAGCTCTGGTTAGTGTTACATTTTGTTGCACATGATGAACAGTACTGACAGTGCTATCTTCACCCACTTGATGGCGATATAGACCAAAAAACCAGCACTGACAATGAAGCGGTTCAAATTTAACCTAGCAACAGGGCTGCTGCTTGTTCATTCACACACCTACATGGTTACACGTGATGCCCTTCCACTTTCACATGTACAAACAATCCATCACAAGTACATATAAGCACACCAGCTCAGGTAGAACTGCGCATGTATACAGGCTGAAGATTATAAAGACATAAAACCTTATTGATCTGCATCGCACATCATGAATATGCAAATAAACAGTGGGCCTCTGCATACCATAAACAATAAACAATGGGATTGAAACAAGTGAAAATCATTATTGACAAACTGAGCAGGCAGCAGTGTTAAGAGAAGCTGTGACACCGGGGCTCCGTCATAGAGCCGAGTGCTACTGTCAGCCCACATAAAGCCACTTTCAGTGTGAATGGAAACACTTTGATTTGGCTTTCAGGCCACGGTCAGAGTCAATGCAACAGGCTCTAATAGTAGAATTACTCCCACCACTTTTACCCCTTCGTCTCCCACTTCCCTCCATTCACCCTCACCCATGACCCTTCCCGTCCGTATATTCACCAATTCTCCTTCCCTCTCCCCATTCCAAATAAGCACAGAGACCCTGTTTATTTGTCCCATTTGAGAAAACAGATCAAAAAAGCAATGCAAAAATCAATTGGCTCTGCGAGTCTCAAGACTGCCATGCAGTAAATTGGCTCTGAATGACGGCACTATGTGAACCGTCTTTTTTATAGTTCCTCTTTTTCAAAAATAAGAGCAAACTTTGGTGAATTTGGAGCGCACGACTGTTGTCTTCCTCTCTCTGAAATCATGTCAAGGGACTTTTGACTGAAAGCATGTGATTGGTTTTGTGGTAGTGTCATTCCCAAGTGGCCAAACTTACAGAAACCAAGCTTTGTGTGGTTTTTGATAATGCTTACGGGAATGAATAATAGCTGTGTTAAATGGACTCCATTTTGCAACTTCATCATGATAGTCAAATTTGTCAGGACCCTGAAAAGCCATACTCGCTGTAGGAAACAGACTAATTACTCCCGATCAATTAAGAGACCTAGTTTTCCGGTCTGCATGTGTGCTGGCGGGTGACAGACATATAAACCATAGAGGCCAACTTCCCCCATACTTCCTTGGCTCTTTAATTAACTCTTTGATCTGAGTGCTTCGTAGTGAGCTCGGGCCAGAGGCAGCTCCGAGGGCCAAGAAGAGAATGGATAGCATTTCATATACGGCACACCGCAGCAGGGAGAGAGGAAAGTGCTGACCTACTCCTGTTTGGATCGAAGCGAAAGTTTATATTCTTGTTTACTTTGGTCCAGGAGATTTAGGGGGTTTACGTTGTGGTTACAGTGTATACATCAGTTAAAGGTGCATTATGTAGTTTTTGGGGAAGACATTTTAATCAGAAGAGAAAGATCTTCATCTATTCATGACTGATAACCTGAATAAAACAAACTGACCTTAAAGGACAACACAATTTCATATTGTTTTACTTTGTTTATATGTGGCGGACCCTGCCACCTTTCTAGCCTCAAACAGTGTCGTGGGGACCTTATTTTCCTCTGAGAACAGCTTGTTTGTATTCCTGAGTTTGTGTTGTTACCTCGTTCATTTTTCAAATATTAAAATTCTGACTTTGAATTCCGTCTCCAAAACTACATAGTGCCCCTTTAAAGTCAGCCGCTGATACAAGATATAATGCAAATGTTTGTTTCTACAGTAAAATCTGCGTTGTGGTTCCATCTTGAGTCTAAATTTCTGCGTCAAGACAGCATCAGGGTTACTTCAGACGCTGTGTGTTAAGGCCTTGACCGTCAGTGGAGTGTATTGGGGTTTGAGGGGGGATGAAGTGAAGGGGCAGCAGACCTGGCAAGTTTTAAAAGGAGCAGTAAGCTCACTTTGTTGGTTGGAATTTGCAGCGCCATGGAACGACTTAATAACAATGCGTGAAGCAATGAAAATTACACAGCTCCTGCTCGAAAGGAAAAATTAATTGCTCTCAGGTTGCACTCGAGAGAAGTTTGTTCATTCATGCACGTGCGTGAACACACTCTCACACACACACACACACACACTCTTCGGCAGGCAGGAAAGCACTTTTACACCCCCGACCAATGCACACACACATGTGCACACAGACACACAGGTGCACGTGGAACCTTGGCTGCAAGCGGAACCAGGCCTTAGGACTGGATGTGCAACCATGTGTGTGTGTGCGTGTGTGTGTGTGTGTGTGTGTGCGTGTGTGTGTGTGAACCTGCAGGTCTCCTGTGCTGTGCAGTGGAGAGAAGAATAGGGCCTGGGCCACATTCCAGCCCTGCCTCCCTGGGCGAGAGACAGTATTCAGCATTCCTCTGCCTGCCTATCAGGCCAGGTGCATTCCAGAACACACACACACACACATTTAGACAAAAAAAAATATACAGTTGGTTAACACACATTTATGCTCAATCACAAATACAACCTGCATAGGCATGTATATTCATACCCATGTGTGCATGAAAGCACTTACAGGTGATCATACAGCACAACTATGTGTGTATGTTGACATTTTTCTAAAGAAGGCAGCCTGACAGTAAAATATGAAATAGCCTATGACCTCATTAACATCCTGCTAAACACACACCCACCTACATAAATCTGTGTAAGACACACACACAGAACATACTGTACATATTCTCTGTACATACACACATGTGCTACCTCGCTCACATGAACACACGTAGGCTTAAACCGAGACAAACTAGCATTGTCTGTGCAGCTGTGCAGTGAAAAGATGTTCTCTGCCTCTTTAATTCTTGTATGATTCAGTCATTTTTAATGCATGGATTTTTCTGTTTGGAGGAGGCTGAGCTATTTAAAGAGCAGGGGTTGAATACACTGTGAATGTACAGCCAGCCTCTTTTTGAAGTTCATACGCTGCTGCGATGCTCTGTGAGTCACACATGACAGTGCAGACGGGGGTGGAGTATGTGCGTGTGTGTATGGCGAATGTGTGTGTCCATCCGGGTCTTTTCTTTCATCTATCAGGAGATTTGCTTAGGTTCTTTCTCACTCTAGACACGAATAAAAAAAAGAAAATCAGAGGTAGTCTTTATGTGAATGAACACGGATAAGACTGTGAATAATCAAATCTTCTCATGGGTGAGGCAAGTTGGGGTGAAAAAAAGGGGAGACAACTGCAGGAAAATGGGGGTAGAGAGATGGATTGACAGAGTACAGTCAGTTTCATCTGCAGGCTTGGTCAAATGTTAAGGCACAACAACCCCAGAACAAAAGCTCCATTCAGTGTTAACGCGCTGCTTCCCTTCCACACTATTCCACCATCAGACAGAGACAAAGGTTGTTGGTTACATGCTATTTGACAGGCACGGGACTCCATGCTTGACAAGCCCTGAATCAGAACATTACTCTCTGGCATTCCTCCCTCACCGTTACGCTTCCTTCCCCTATTCTTGCATTCCCCATCGCTATCCTTATCCTTTTTCTCCTTCCTTGTCTCTCATCCTTCACCTCCCTCCCTTTCTTCCCCTTTGCATCCCTGTTCATGTCTGCTGGTAGCGTGAGCCAATTCCCGCCCTTCTCCCACTCACCCACCCCCCCCAACCCCCCCCTCTCAGCCCACTTCTCATCCATTTCCATGTGGCGACTTTTCATCAGTGAAGTGCCTTCCTGGCCCGACTACCCCCAGCCCACCTACTCCCTCCGCCACTCACTGAATGGATGCAGCATTAAAGAGAGAGGGAGGGAGAGGGCTGAAACCGTCTTTCCTTCCTCCTACAAGCGCCACCCCTTTGGCTGTCGCAGAAGTGGTATGTTCCACAGCGAGGACTGCAGAAGTTGAGAGAGCACATTGTTTGTAATCTGGCATTGCAGGGGTCACTTCCTGACTCGTGTGTCCGCTCCCTGAGCCCCGCGCCGATCCCTTCTTTTCCCCCTCCTCCCTGTGTGTCCATCCATTGGCCAAGTAGCCTAGGGCTTTTGGACAAACCCTGTTCTTCCCCTTTTGTGTAGGAAAGCTTCAACATCTGAAAACAATCAAATAATCTGGGCACAATGCGTCTCTTCATGGAGGGGTGCTGGTGGTTCCCAGATGAGCGGGAGGATTAAGTGGAGGAGGCCATAGGGGAGAAGAAAGAGAGGGATGGGGATGGGGGGCTACACAGCTGACGAGGGTGTGTGCGAGAGGGGGGACTTATTGTTACTAGATTTTCATAGGAAAGTGTGTGCATGTGTGTGTAGGTAGTTTTGAGCGAAGGGATGTTTTGGGAACAGGGAAGACATCTGAACAGTGTTCTAACGTAACATGAGGAGTCATGTCTGACTCAGAGGTTTAACAGTCATTGATTCCTTCTTGTTTGATGCAGAATGGAAAAAGTGAAAACAACAGAGTGAAAATTAATTGCTGTCCTTTCTACTTTCATCAAACATTAAACCTCCATTTTAAAGGTGCAATATGTAAGAATTGGCCACCTGTCAAGTTCATACTCAAAACAAATAAGGGGCAGCAGATCACCAGAGCTGCTTATTGCTGCTAACTGTTAGCCGCCCTTAGCTAGTTAGTTTAGTTAACCGTGCAGCTAAGCTACGAACTTGGAGCTCGCTGTCTAGGGGAGTGCTGGTGTTTACAACGCCAGCATATGAGCTTTGGACAGGGACGAAGCTAGCTGGTTAGCATGGTAACTTCAGTAGATATCTCTGCGACACATTACATAGACATCATAACGTCAAAACTAAATATTAACATTTGCAATGTTGTGCAATAAAGGCATGTAAACAGTAGATTTAGGCTCCAGCATGGTGCAATGACTCCGACAAACTCTATGACCTGCTTATATAAGGTGTGTTACTGAAGGGAATAGCTGTAGTAGTAGATGAGAGGATTGTTAGCCTACCATTCTCATGCCTGTACAGTAAGGAGCCAGCAGCTGGTTAGCTTAGCTCAGCACAAGGACTGGAAACTGCATGAAACATTAGCCTGACCCTGTCTAAAGTTAAGACAAACTGCCAAACTCCTTTAAGAGCCCTAACACACCACCAATGTCGGGGTTGGTAACGCCGCTCTATCATACACCACCCTTTAAGAATGATGAATACGGACTACCGCCACTTGGTGGTATGGAAAGTTATTTTCTCTCATGCAGCTGCAGAACGTACGAGCTAGTAGGCCACAGTGTCTGCGATGTGTTCAAGTGCCGCTTTTAAGCGAAACCACGGGCAATTTTAGGAAACGCAACAGGCCTTCGTTGGCAAAGTTCTTTGACGTTGGTTACAGCTAAGACATATTCTCCCACGGTTTTTAAATCAGTACAAAAAGTCAACTGTGGTCAACTCATGCACTGGACTTTTTTTTTGACTGTGCTAGCAGTTTCCCTCAGTTTCCAGTCTCTGTGCTAAGCTAGGCTAACAGTCTACTGACATGAAAACAGTATCAATCTTCTCATCTAACTTTGGGTGTGAAGTGAATGAGGGGATCTCTCAAAATAGCAACTGTGCCTTTAAGATCGCTGTGATGAAAATCTTTCCCTGCTCTTCTGTTCTATATACATAAATGCACACACACAACCGTACTAGCATGCATGTGCCCACACACACACACACACACACAAACTTCTCCTGCGTCTCTCATGCTGTTCCCTCTCAAAATGGTAAATAGTCATCTGTAACTTCCCCTCCAACATATTCATTAATCCCTTCTATCCTGTGGGGCTGGATGATGATTACAGGGAAGCCAACTGAAGCCGCCCAAATAAACACCCCTCAGGCAGCAACAAAGGCCTGTCCACCTCACCCTAAACACAGCTTCCCCGGCTAGATCAGGTTTCAATCAAGCCCACGCACAACATGCAAACAATAGGAAGTAACAGTCTCGAGCTAACTGCGGCTGAAACCAATTTAGTTTCCCATTTTTGTAGCTGAGACGTTCGCGACTGGTACAAATTCACTGTGAAGCAGAGTTAAACGTGATCAAGACAAGTTTCAAGCCTAACAGGAAAGTGGATTGACACATTGTGTAGCACATAGAAAGCTGTATAACACAGTATAAAACCAAGTTCACTTTAAAGTGCTACACTCTGTTCATGTTCATTCTAAGCACAAGCACAGCACACGGCTTATTTCCCCCTCCTAAAACAAACTCTGGTGCATTTTTTGAATGCTCACATAGTTCAGATTCTAGCCATCTTCATCATTTAAACAATCCCAGATATGTGTTTCCATCAAGGGCTTTGCAGCCATAATGACCTTCCATCTGAACCGACATCCTTGTGCACGGTCACAAGACCGGCTCTTTAAGCTTGACACACTTCACTCATCTAGTTATCCACATCCATCCCTCTTCTAAGACATTCTTGACACAAAAATCTTGAACAAGAAAATCCACTCATGCTGCTTAAATGACATCAAAGACTGCTCTCAAAATTATTCTGAGGACGATTAAGCAATATAATAAATGTTTGCATCTTTAGTTCCACACTGGTCATATGCATATACGCATAGTCAGAGAGATACACAGACAGAGAGAGAGCTAGAACACACCACATAGTCAAACATGCCTGAAGGCCCTCACACTTCCTTCCCCTCTAGCCACTACACCTTTTCTACTCACCACCCTACAATTAGCGTGCCTAAAAGTTGCAGGCTTCCGAGGCCAGGCACACACTAATCATAGGTATGCATTGTTGCGTTCAGCTGCCAGGCCTTTAAAAATCAGCACCTCTTGTCTAAGCCACACCTCTTGGCCCAGATTGCTGTGAGTCCACTGCTGCTGTCCGAGGGGTCCCGGGGAAGAAAGAAAAAAAACTCTACAGGTCTGGGTTTTTTTTTTTAAGAATGGAGAGCAGGAATATTTTACCACTCAAGAAAATGGAAGACCACACATCAACACAGGTTGTGTTTAAAAGTGACTAAGTGTAAAAAAGGGAGGGAGGTAAATATAAGGCAGAGGATCCTGAGATTAGGTTGTTTACCAAGAGCTGTCATCAGCCATCTCCGGTCTTTCTCACTAGAAGCCCTGAGGTCTCTGCTGAGACTGTATGGCGGCAACTACACAGACACTGAATTTCCTTTCCATAGCTGCTATACAAAGAGAGGCCTTCACTTCACCTCTCTTGTGACCAGGGGGCTGCCTGAGCTGCTGATCACATCACCTGTGTTTTGAGGTCGTCATCTGATTCTAGTCATCATGGAAAGAAACTCCCATGCTATTCTGAGTTTGTCTAACATCACGATCCATGTTGAATTTTTCCATTCTGAAAAAATAGCTCACTCAGTCAAGCTCATCTGTGATTTGTTTTTTAATTTGTCCGTTCAATTGAATTCAGATTCTGTTTATTATCTGCCAACAGCCACTCAAAATAAGCATTACGCTCCACTCCAAACCTACACACCTACGGGCCTACACAGACAGATTAGGATTCATGCAAACACTGCAGATCTTTCATTCATGCATTTCATGCCACGTCTCAAATCGGAAATAACAAGTTAAATCCGAGATAAAGCTAAAGAAGCTTGTCACGTGAGTGTAAGCGCTCGAGTAATTACTGACAAATAAAGAAACGTGAACAAACACCTGACTGATCTGCAAATCATTCCAGCCGTCGTCTTGAAAGTCGAGTAAGTTTCTATTTGCGTTGGACTGCGCTGAATGAGGTTTGCGTCGAGCTAAACACATCCTTTATCCTGCAGCTGCTTGTCGGCAAAATATAGGAATGTTTAGCTTGTTTACCGACTTAAAGAGAATTGTGATGACCCTGATTGCACTTAGTGAGGGAAGTCAAGGGATGCCTCTGTTAGCTAAACATCCTGTTGCCCTGTTTAAGCACACTACAGTGTGTTGTGTTCAGCGTGTGAAAAACACAGGAAATGCACTCGGGCCATCCAAATTTGTGAGATGAGAAAGAAGGCTGACTTCCTGAACTCTGAATACTCTAAAGAATACAGGCATGCTAGTGGGAAAATTCATGGTCATTGCCTTTTTCTGCTCCATTTGAAACAAGGGGACACTTTATTTGGGTGCGTAAGCTCGATCATGACAGCGGTAACCCAATTCCAAAAAGGAAGAAGTGAAAACAAGAGGCGACATTTAGTAAAACGCAGACAGAAACGGTCTTCTGTAGCTTGATTACCCAATGTGAGACATTGTGACATTGTTTGTGTAAATAAGTGCACATTACATTCATATCAGGCCGACATCTGTGTTTCTGGTGAGAAAAACTATCCCAAGAGACAAATCACCCTTTGATCCACTCATAGCAGCTCACACCTCAGACAGAAAATCTAATCATATACCAAAGGAAGTGTACAATATGTGTCAGGGCTGCACGTGTGAGGTCCTGCATGCACGATACAGTGATACAGAGGGATGTTTTATATGCTCTGCAACATAAGGCTGTGGCACAAGCTGTATGAAAGCCAGAGAAATACAAAGAAACTTCTCACACAACATGCTGTCACTATGACAACCAGGCAGAATCATTTAGCCTGATCTCTTGCCATTCCACACAGCACAGAAATCCAATAGCATTTAAGTCTTACGCAACCAGGCCACCGATTCACTCTGCAAGGCTTTTAACACATTTGCAAAAAAAAAAAGATTCATAGGTGCATATGTGGATTTTTCTGATAACTTCTAGGGCTGTTTTATTTTGGAAGGGTTCTCCAGCTGCCTGGAAAGATTTTGGGATGCAAGGTTGGGCAGCTTTAAAGGGTAACACCACCAATTTTACATATTAAAGTGTGTTTACAGGTCTTGGGGCGTACTACTGCATATGTGAAAAAAGTAGTATAAAGCCTTTTGTGGCTCCAGAGGAAGCTGCATGAATTACCTCCAGTGATGTCACTCAGTGACTACGTTGCATTGTGGGTAATGTAGGCACCTGGTTTTGAAGAGGAATGTGTGGAATAAAAAAAGGCGATATCTCTGGTTCTGCTGTGTTGATTTTGATCATTTGTTTTGAGACTTTCCGACAGTGTGTTGGAGTGTGATGCTCGACCACTGTACTGCTTTTCAAAACCCTGTGCCTACATTACCCACAATGCAACGTACGCCGTTTTTAGTTACAGCTGGTGAAAACGCAACGTTTCCTGTAATGCTGCTTCATAATAAAAGCTTTTAAGTGACTAAACAGGGGGCTTTTACTGTGAAGAAGTTATAGGAAATGAAACGTGTTTGTGACTGAATTATTGGGGCCATTTTGTTGGCGGTTATTCTTCGATAGTAATGCGGAGATCGAGACAAGCGCGTCATTGACACACCGGGGAAGCAGGCAGCCCAGTTGTGGTGGAAATGCAAATCCTGGTCGTGCCACGAGTAGAGCCAGGCCAGCAGATGTAATGGAAAAACAGCATTAGCCACTGAGTGACATAAATGGAGGCAATTAATTAGATTACATGCAGCTTCCTCTGGAGCCACAAAAGGCTTTATTTAACAACTTTTTTTTCAACACATGCAGAAGTACTCCCCAAGACCTGTGAACTCATATATGCAAAATTGGTGGTGTTACCCTTTAACTATGATTAGATCTACAGGTATGTATTTAATTCTCCTGCTCCCCTAACTTTGCAAAGGTGCAAGCTCAAAACCCCTGTGATAATCCTTATTTATTTACCTTTTTTTAAAAATATTTATTTCATTTATCACTATGACAGTGCTGAAACAACACCACAAACCAGCCCTAATAACAGATATCAGTTGTGTGTCTCATTTTGTGATTTGTCTATTCTCAGCCTTTCACTTTACCTCTGGTTTCGAGCTATGCAATAATAAAAACCTCTGTGAGATAGTAACACAACCTTGGCTTCAGCCACAGAAACCATGAAGGGGATCTTAATGTAATTCCACGTGCTGCAGCGGAGCTTGCTGCGCGCATTTAAAGCATTTCCCCCACAATTTTACATCAAGGCTGGCCCGGGGGCGGTCGATCACGGTGAAGCAGCTTTAATGAAAGAAAACAACAGAAATTGTTAATGGCCGAGAGTGCGTGTGTCAGCCCAAACCCTTCCTCCAGATTATTTTCTACTTTGCGTGCTATCACACGGACGCTCCCCTCTTGTATCAATGCGTGATTGAAGGGAAACTTCTTTTGGGAAGTGCGGGGACTACTTTAGGTCAAGTTTGGAGAGAAAGCCTCCTAATTCACCGTACGCGGATGCGAGAGGACGCAGTTTTGTATGATAGACGTTATTCTTCAACCAGGCACGGCAAACTGTGTGCGGGTTGAGCACATTTTACCGCAAGAGTGTTATGTTTTTACTACGTCGCGGAAGGATCTAATTTTCTCAAGCGAGGGTCGACACATCCGCCCAGTTTTCCGATGTTTCATTCCCCCCGAGTTGAAAATGGAGTTCGATTAAAGCAGATGTCCAGCAAACTTCTCAAGGAAATTTCAAGTGTGTACGCTTTTTACTTCACGCGTCGGTGTTCGTACTGAAGACAGCTGAAGCCTTTTTTCGGCGTTGGATGCCTTTACTGCAAATTACTCGGACACGTTGACGGAGCAGCGCTCCACAGCGCTTTTTCAAGTGTTGTCCTGGACCCTGAAGTTGGCGAATGGATGCTCGACAGCCAGCCATAAATAACCTGCCAAACCTTCCAGTCTGCAACAATTTCTACATGTTTTGAGGATCTATTCACGTTTTTTTTTTTTTTGCGAAGCGGGGAGCTGTGTTTTTGTTGAAGAGGATGATGCCGATGGCCCATTTGTTGTGGTCGGATTTTACTTCCAGGGAGGATAAAATGAATCAACGGTTGTCATTCCTCCTCGCGATTTAACATTAGTTCCAGCCAGCGAGGCTAACGTTGAGCTAGCTTCCACTTGGTTCTCACAGGGACGCTTTTAGCCAAGGCATGCCCCATCGTACACCGTTTACTTACCATCCGAAATAGGGGTTGCTTTCTATATGTGAGGGAAAATGGTGATATTTGTGGTATTTTATCCCGCCGTCACTGCGTCGTCGATGCTATTGCTAGGATTTGGATCCCCGTGAGGAAAAAAATGAGTGAAGATTCAACAAATCCAAACAACGAGTGAGTGCTCTGTCTACATTTTCCTTCATTGTGATGTTTCTTGCATGTCTTTCTTGCCATTAACAGCACTCTTTACGCGGTGAGCAGTGCACTAACAGTCCTCAATGACATTTATCACCGATCGACGCTGGTATTTCATCATCTCACCTTCGTGATATAAACACAGACTTATAGCCTTTTATTTTGGAGAGCTCTGCAGGCTAACAGAAGGGTGTTTTATGGATTACAATACGAGTTTATGAAGGGAGAGTGTCTGACAAGCAATGACATGGGCCTGTAGTAAAAAATAATCATCTCGTTATTCATAATTTTGCTCTTATAATTCAGCTAACTAACATGTGCTGTGAGGATTCACATCAGGCCACAGTGTATATGTAGGTATATTAATGGTTGCGTGCATATAATTTATGTAACAGGATAATTACATGGCCAGGATCTTTTATTATTGCTTTATAGATGGACAGTTTATGAGCGATCAGTCGTTGTAAATACACACACAGCAATAATCCAGTCAGATTTTTTTTTTTAAGTCTAGTTCAACACATCACGAACAGAAAAGCCTTGCATTGACAACCCAGATCTCCATGTTAACTGCTGTCCGCCATTATTTTCGGGACATAATCATCGATTAAAATCGTGCACATCATGTTTGCACTTCACTCGCAGCCTTTTCTCATATGTAAAAAAATAAATAACAAAAACACACAATAAAACGAAAGCCACATCGTGCCGATTGCGGCAATGTCGACGTCGCGAAGCTGAAGATGCCATTTTTTTTTTCTCAATCACACTCATTTACATATCACAATCCCCATTCATAAAAACGCTTAAAAAAAGGCGTCACGCGCACGCCCGAACCCCCGCAACCCACGGGTGTCGGTCGTAATCCGTGCGCGGGGTGCTTTCGTGCACGTCGCGCCCATTTCAGGTCGCATTTTGGTCTTGTTTTAATGGGCTGATCCCTTGTGTGCGCTTGTTGACAGTCAGTGAGAAATATCTGCTTCGGGAGGTGCTGCGGTCACATGATCCCTTCCATTCATAAAGTACCTGCCTGCCCATTCACAGCACTGTACACTGTTTCGCATTGCACCGACGATCACACAATGATCACATTTCCTGCGTTTTGTGCACAGTGTGTCGCACAGTTTGTCGTTGTTATTACGACTCGCGTGTTTTAAAATAAAAGCGCCGCACAGGTTTGATTTAAGCGGCGTTTTCTTCCACCATCTCCGAGGATTTTTCTTTGATAATGTGTTTGTCACAGGGGAAGTCATATGCCCCTGTCAGCCATTTACAGTGTCATGGTCTAATGTTTGAAACACACCCATGTTTTTCCCCATTCCATCTAATCTCGCCTTTTATGAGGTTGATTGATTTAATGCATGGGGACTTTGTCCTTGAACTACACTTCTGTGTTTTTTTTATTTATTTTTTTATGTAACATGTACCATGGAGGTCTTTTTCTTCAAATCAAGCCACAGCAAATAGATTACAATTAAACCACTCGTCCTTTGTTGACACATTCTGTTTTAGGGAATTTATGAAATTCACGTCAGATTGATTTTTTTGCAATTTGTGACCATTTAGCCTCAACTGTGTGATAATCTAGCATGTCTGATTGATTCTGAATACGTTTTCTCATCATGTTAACCTCGACTGAGAGAAAGAACAGTGAAATTAAAGCATTTCCTTCATTTTGCTGGGACTCCCCGCAGTAACCTCAGGGACTCCTCGAGGCCCCTCAGGTCCCAGTTTGGGAACTACTGCCATCAGTCTACAGATCATCAGTGGTGTGCAAGCTACAGTACGTGCTGGGTTTGTTCCACACTGCGTGATGGCAGCAGCTAAGATGGCGAAGTGATCCAAACATTGTTGCTATGATTCCACCACCTTTCTGGCTGTTGTATGATTCATAGTTATGGAGTGAACAGAAGAGCGAGCGTTGCCTGTGCCATTTATTTTTGCTCAAGCGAGTCTCCTCCGCTCTTTCTAATGACATAACTATTCACAAAAAAGAATATTGTGCATCTTGTTTATTTTTTGTGAACACCGGGACATTGTGCTCTCTTCCGCTGACAAGATAAATTCAGGTCTTTCGATGAATCACTTGCTAAACCCTCAAAATAAAAATCAGCCGTTTCTTTCATAAGTGGAAATTGTCAGTATCAATGTGGCTTATCTCTTTAACTGTATGCATACAAGCGTAATTAGGAAAAAATGTGTTTGGTCTGCTGTAGCCTGCGTTGTAAACATCGATTTGAAAACCTCTCCAAAAAAAATGTGTGAAGAGATAATCCTGAAGTGGTTTTCTCTGAATGACGGGTGGTAAGCCAAGCTGGTGTGCACACACAGCACACCCTTTTCTGAGAACATGTTACTTGGCCTTGGCGCAACTATGTTCACAAGGCTGAAAAGACAAGAAGGCACATAAAGCCTTGTCAGATTTTTGCTTTTGCGTCTGCGCCGGGATGCGTGTGGAGAGTGGTGTGATGTAAGGCTAATTTCGCTGAAAGGGACTATGGTGCAAGCTGCCTCTCTGCTGAATGTCACGTTTATCTGAAATATTTATCTCAGCCATGGCAGTCGTCTGTTGAGGTGCTGGTACCTTATTTTATCTGTAAACTGTAGATACTCTTTGTTTTTTCATAGTCATTGTATTCATGTGAATAGCTTGTTTTAAAAAGCATTTTATGCCCTGTGAGGTAAAGCTCAGCAATACATTGATTATTATATTGCTAATGTGGTATGAGACTTTACATATTGCCATATTTATATTGTGATATGGCATAAGGGTTGTCTTTTCCTGGTTTTAAAGGCTGCATTACAGTAAAGCGATGTCATTTTCCACACTAGACAGACTGGTCTTCCTATTCTAATAAGTGCCTTTACCCACTTAGTCATTTAATACACATGACTCATGTGTGTCAGAATCCCATTGTGTTAATATTTTGTAAAAGCGTCACTGGTCATCCCTACAATCGCATTATCAATATTGATGTATATGGTCAAAAATAATTAGATTTATTTGCCCACCACTAACATGTGTTAAAGTGCTTTTAAGGAGATTTCAAAGTATAAAGATATATATCGTGTATCACAGTATCACAATGCAGCCTGAAAATATCGTGATGCAATTTGAAGCCATATCGGCGCACTGTGAAACAAAAGTATTACATTTCCGGTTTCTAAACTAGAGTTTTCTTTTCATAAACATCACACATCTCTGGTCTCCTTAATTGTAACGATGAGGAAATAAAAAATCAAACGGCTGATCACGTAGATTTCAGCTCATATAGTTTTTTTTTTGCTAAAACGAACCAAATGAATCGCTAATGCGTTTTTATCAGTGAAGGTCAGTTGCCCCTATGTTCCACTGAGCATGCACGCGTGACGGCCTCATTGTTTTAGATTCCTGCAGTTTTGTTGGTATTGTCTGTTGCCAGTCAGGTGATCCCTCGGCGCGATTCCTTTCTCTATGTGCTCTTCCTATCTGTGTGATTGATTTGACAGCTCAGCGTTTTATCTGCCAATGTGGGTGTCGCGATCTTATCACCTGAGGGCTGTTTTTGCACTCCCATTCCTGTTGCAGAGCTTTCCAAACACATTCCTCCTAAACAACCCCCATCATGTCCTGAAACGACAAAGGGAGACAGCTACTTCAGCTGTTAGGGCTAGTGCTTTATGGCCTGGGTAATTGCCTATATCCTGTGGCCCTTATGTTAAGCTAAATAATTTCCTGGACCTTTTTTATAGTATTATTTGGGGTTATTGCCGGTTGTTGGATATGACCTCCATGAAGCCTTAGCTTTACAAGCTGTACTAGTGTACGCTACGGACGTGTCTTACCTTTGACAAAGTCTGCTGAGCTGAACACATCTTTAGTTTTGCTTCTGTATTCTTTTGAGGAAGTGTCGCTTGTGACCACAGTGGTTTACAGAGACTAATGCAATGTGTTAATGTACATAGGCACTCTTGTACCAGCATTTTAGGCATGTTCTCACAGTTTATTATGTTTAGAAGTATGTCTTCAATTAAGTTTCCTTACATTGAATTTCTCTCAGGTTGACCTTATTTACTTTGGGTGAAAGGTTGCATAATCCTGAAAGTTTGCATACATTATGCCGCACTGTATGCTTGTTCTACATGAAGTCGTCGTATTGTTTGTGTGATTAATGACAATGATCCTCTGTATAACCAGAGGGCTAGGACCGTCTGTAACCGAGACCAGCCAACAGACTGAACAGGCCTTGTATAGTGGTGGACTGTTCCATTCCCATGGCCAGATTTAGGCCTGGATTCTGTGTATTTTAAACCCAAGCCACTTCCCTCTTATAATTTTCATTTCCTCTTCAAGTATTTTAGGAGCGAGCATAAACTGGCGTAAATGTCAGCAGTGTATTTAGAGCATATTTCAAACAAATGGTCTTGTTTGTAAGACAAAGACCTGGTGTGGACCTATTCTGTGTATGTAGGCTGTGAAGCCTACACTAAAAAACATCCATCACAACAACAAGATAGCAGGGCCTGTCTTTATTTCTTTGTCAAGACAGGCCTCTGATGTTCACAGACCATATCTCAGTGCCTCTAAGAAGTGCTTTTAACACTAAGTGTCTGAATTGTGGATATTGTTTTCAGTTGTGCTGCATGCAGAAGCATGAAGGCTGGGCCTTGTTGTGAGCTCTTTGCTGCAGCTGGGCCGAGATGGTTCTTTCCTGCGAGGCCACAGACATAAAAGGGCACAGATGTAAATCCTAAACCTTGTGTCTTTGATTGAGTTTCCAAACACTTTGAAAACAGGAAGGGGTTTCTGTGTGTGCGTCTGCACACACACACACACACACACACACACACACACTTGTGTGTTTATTTCTCTGGGAACATTTGGCATGTGTTTCTGGGAGAGATAGGCCCCGGATCCTAGATGAGTGAATTTAAGCGGACATAGCTTTATGTTATCAAATAAATGAATTTATGAGTCTTCCAACAAGATTAAAACTTGAGACTTGTAGGAACATATATTTTTATCTTCTCAGTAACTTTTGATCAGATTTTATCCTGTCTAGTGTCTATATTTAGAATTTGGAACAGACTTTTATTGGTTGGTTAAAGTGTCTCTTGATCCCTTCAGCTCCATGAGGCATTCAGTGGAAATCTGTTTGAATGTGAATCTAATTGATTTTCAAGATGGACTAATAGGTTGGTTTCTGAAGATGATAATGTTATGTTATTCCCGACAACAGGGCATGCTGTGATGGTTTACAACTTGTCATAGCAGTTTCTCTTTACATCCATGGGCCATCATCATGGTTTGGTGGTTTATCCTTCCCAAGTTGCTCCTGGGCCGTATTGATGGTTTCTCCCACAGTTAAGACGGCTGCCTTGTTCCCTCAGCTTCCCGTCTCCCCCTTGGTCTCAGAGTAACTGACGAGCAGACGCTCTGGTCCCTGGGGACTACTCTTACATCAAAGAAGACCAGAGACGCCGCAGCAGTTGAAATTTGTGGTTCCTCTTTCTTTTTTTTTTGTAATGGCAAGCGCAAGGTTTTAATTTTCCAAATGCTTGTGGTTCAAATTAAGATCATCTCAATATGTGGATTTGATTGATGTTTGAGAATAGTTTTTTGGCATTTGATACACATATGGGATCCTTTTGATTTATAGCACCACGGCGCAGCGGCACCTCGAACATTGTTGTTGGGGTTTCGAGTCCAATCCAGTAATAGAAGGGTTGGTTAGAAAATCAATGTTAGAAACGCTGTCTGAGTGAGCAATTTTGACATTCATTTGCTGGTTTCGGTCTATCTTTGATTCGGGTTACAGGCTAATTTGACCCGCAGAGTGCTGCCTGTGATGGATGCTACCAGAAGTGACTATGATCGGTTAATTTGTCATCATATTCGAAGATTTTTCTGTGAAAGGATGGTGCTGAACTTGAAGTGTAGTTTCGCCGTGTGTTGCAGCAGCAGAGTAGGCTTGTGTTTTTTTTTTTTTTTTTCCTGAGTCAGTTGGTAGCTAAGCTGAATGTTCTTGTGAGGGAGATGACTCACCAGCAGCCTGAGGTGTTGAGAGGAGATAGGGCAAATTTCTCTTTCACTTCTCTTTCTATAGCAAACGTATTAGTTTTCACTGCGGCTAATGTAGCAGGCGTGTGATGCCAGCTGCCTGATGGTGTTCCTGTAGGCATTGTCCCATTATTAGGCCAGTTTTATTAATGGCTAACAGACAGCCCCTTCAAAAGTGCCTTGTTCTGGGCCTTATGTCATAATTTGCACTGCATCCGTGTTGGGTCATGTTGGTGTTTGTTTTGGGTATGTCTGTACCCTTGAGTTTGCCACTGGTTATTTAGGGGATTTGAACCGTGGCTAATTGGCCAGCTAGTTTGCACCGTTCAGATTAGATGCACTGCTGGAATCGACGGTCGAGTCCCAGATTGCATGTTATTCATTTCTTCAATGAGGCGTGATCACAGTGAAGGAACTGCACCACTTTATCCGCTTACAACTTAAGCTCCAAGTTGCCATTTGTTACTCTAGATTTTTGTCTTGGAGGAAACTGTTATTGGGGATTACATTTTTATAAATTCTTGACTGCATGCAAATATTACATTCAAGCTTACAAGCCTTGGATTTCTGTAGATCATTTGGCAAGTTGATCAATATTGAATACATCCAAGATTGCATCTTAGTTATTGTTAAAGCTGTTGAAGACATTTAAAAGTAGCATATTTTATCTATCTATAAAACTACATTTTTTTTAAGAAAGTCTAGAGAATGAGTCACACACAGAGGAGCATTTCATGCCATCTACTGTTCCCTCCTCTGGTCTCCTAGTGATTGCTTTCCTTTTGGAGGATAATCTATAGAATCGGATTGGGATAAGTAGCTTGTGTTTATTTTCCCAATGATATTTTAATGATTTTTCCTCCCCCTCAAAAGTCCAACAAACCAAAGTGGCCTAGTGGAGCTTGACCAAGCTTGACAGCCTTCCTCCAGTTTTGATACAGGGGAGAGATGGGGAGGAAGAGGGGCGATGGAAAAAAAAAAAAAAGAGGTGGTGGGTGGGTGGAGGGGGGACTTTTCTCCCCTTTTCTGATGCTAATGAAAGGAGGAATGGTTTTCCAGCTTTTAGCTTGCAGAGTGTGTCTCCCCTGCAGCATGCTCCGCTGCCTGGACATTGTGGGAGGACAAAACTCCAGGCCCGGGATCCAATAACGTGAAATTTCAGCAGAGAAGCGGCCATTGTGTAGAGAGAGGCAGCCGGGGAGGGGTTGGGTAGAAGGGGGAGACGGAGCGGAGGAAAGGGAGGGTGACTTGGCGAGCCCCCAGGGCTCAGGCCACATCCTTTCTCTCTCTCCTCTCCTCCTGCACTCCTCCTCTTCCTTCTCCTCCTTCCCTTCTTCTCCCCCTCCTGTCTTTCTTTCAATGCCCCACCATAGCCCTGTCCTTGCCTCCCCTCCACCACTCCCCTCTGGGGTGGGAAGCCCAAGGCTGAGACAGGAGCAAAGCATGATGGCATGCTGGAGCCCAGTGAGCCATGGGCCAGAGCAGCAGACAAACGGCCACTTTGTCGACTTAGGAAATGGTTGTCCCAGGATCCCCCTTCTCCACCATACACTGGAGCAGCCGGCCTGGAGGCTCAGGCCTGCCTGGTCTGCACGTGCTCCCCCATCACGCCTTCTCTTCTCTTCTCTTCTCTTCTCTTCTCTTCTCTTCTCTTCTCTTCTCTTCTCTTCTCTTCTCTTCTCTTCTCTTCTCTTCATAGTAAGATACTGTTGATTCTTTTACTATGTATATCATGTTGTAAAGTAGCCATAAAGGCCTTTACACATCCTTTTTTATGAATTGAAAAGGCCACATTCAAATGCGGGTGGGAGCTGTTGACTGTCACCTTGGTCTCCACCCTGTTCCCATCCACAGGCACTGCCTCCTCCTCCTCCTCCTCCTCCTCCTCCTCCCCCACAGTCCTCCGTTCCACTCTCACCCCTCCCTCTGTTTTTCTCTCCTGCTTTTGGTCGGAAATGAAGTCAGTCATCCAGCAGAATAACTTGGAATAATTTGGAATGGGGGGCTCCTTTTCTCTCTATCTCTCCCTCCCTCCCTCCCCCCTTCCCCTCCTCCCTCTCTCCCCCCTGCTCGCAGGGCCCAGGCCAGCTGATCTGCTTCCGCTCTCAATTGTGTGTCCAGTCGACTGTGTGCTCCCAGCAAGGGGCGTGGAGGCCAGCCTTTGTCTCCACTATCCCTCTCTGAACTGTGTGTGTGTGTGTGTGTGTGTGCGTGTGTGTGTGTGTGTGTGTGTGTGTGTTGCAGCAGCAGGTTGCACTCAAATATCTTTTTGGACCACTGACTGTTTTTACCATAAGAAAGGAAAGATTTTTATATCAGGGAGTCAAAGAAGAGAAGCGGATGGACCCTTTTATTCCCCTTTTTTGAAAAGATTTCTTCAAACAGATCTTGTACCTGTTGTTTGTTGTTGGTTCAGTTGAGTTCAGGTGTTTGCCTGCAGGTTCCAGAAGTGTACTTTAGAGATTGGGTTTTAATTATTGACCATTCAAATACAGAAGTAGTCAGTTTTGTTGTAGGTGTTCCACTTGCTCTTAAAACATGGGTGTTTTAAGCTGGATGCCAAAATGCATGTATACGACGTCTACTTAACTTCCTCTCCGGGCCCGGCCCCCCTCCCTGTGAGTGTCACGGTTGCTGGCATGTGTGTGATGGTAGGTCTGAAGGGTCAGGGCCTGGTCATTGTGCCCTGGTCATGGCTGAGTGACACCACCGCCTGCCTTCTGTTCACCCCAGGGACCCCTGCCTGATTGACAGCCCCTCCTGCACCCATCACCCGCATCCTTTATTGGGGGCCATAGAGGGGTGTAACAGCAGCAGTATTTCCCCTCTTTTACTGCCTGTTATACTGCTCAAATATGCGTTTTTCTACTGTGACAGGAGCTCTCATGTGAGGTTAAGCACTACTTCTGCGTCACTGTTATAAGGTGTAACCAGAAAGGGTGTTGCTTGGAGGTTTCAAGGGGGAAGTTGGTTGTGTTTTCCTGTCAGTCTCCCACGACCAAGCTCAGTGGCAGCACATGAGAAAGAGAGAGAGCTGACAAGAGTCATATGAGCACTTTTAGGTCGATAAGAGAGTCAGTATTTCTGTATCTGTTATCCAGCCCTTCGTTCATTCATATTTGCTCATATTTATTTGATTGGCAGAATAGTTGCTTATTTTTGGATCCGTTCCCTCATTAAGTGGCAGAAAAAACCACAGCTTAATATTTTAAAATGTCCTTGGAATGATGATGATTATTAAAACAACAACTAAAATACTTCCAGTGTTGTCCACCTTTGTTTGCACCATGACTAACGAGGCTTGCCGAGCATACAGATAGATTGGCAAGGCATCAACTTTGAACAGGCAGTAGTGTAAACAGCTCTACCAAAATTAATATCACTGAGGGATTTGATAGCCATTCAATCTGACGGGAGGATTGCTTGGGTGTATTGATTTTTGAGGAAAGATAATCAAGGATATCAAGAATATTTAATAGATAACATGATGTGTAGTTACCTGCTTTCGATTAGGCAGATCGGTAATTTTACAAACATATTTTCCTGATGACAGAAGCATAAGGAATCATGTTGCTTTAATTTGAAACAATAGTAGTAGCAGAAGTAACTCAGCAGCATTATGTGAAACACCTTTGGACGCGTTGGGGCCGCAGAAACAAGCTGTTTACACAACATTGACATATCATCACCTTTTAATTTAATATGGCAAACAGATGCTTATTTACACATCCAGCGGTTATAGGCCAACATTGGTATTCATTTAGAGTGTCTCAGGCCAACTGGTCAAAGTAAGTCTAAGCTTCACTCTCTTCTTGCTCTGTTTTTGGTCTCTACCACCTCCTGAGGGAAATATCTGCCTCTTTAAGTGGTAAATGCTCCACTGTGTTAAGCAACGTATCACTAACAGTGTCTGTCTGCAGTTTGGTCTGAGCAGGTAGCTTACAGGGTGTTTTTAAGGCTTTTTCTTGTGAGAATGTGGTGAGAATGAACAGTACCTGTAAAGTTGTGGGCCAGGCAGCTAAACAGAGAGCAAATACTTGCTATAAAGCTCAATAAAACTGAGTAGAGCTGCATCCCTTTTCATATTCTCGTATTGTGTTTACATTTGATTATTATTAAAGTGTCAATTTTAGCTGTTTTAAAGAGGAAGCATTAAGATACAGTTAACGATATGTTGCCAACGATAATAATAATATCACGACACAGTGATTCTGAGATAATCGCTATATAGCGAGACAATCATCTAACAATATAACACAATATCTGTCTCACTGAAGAATACAAAATACCCCGAAAAGGCTAAGTGCAGGCATTATATATTTAGTCGCTGCATTCTGGTGTCAGTTTCACAGAATTTGACATTAAGTGAGATGAAACAATGTATTAAAAGTGCATAGAGTCTTTCATTAGTGCCTCTTTATTACACACACTGGCTGCAACTTGTCGATTTTCATGTGTGCCATCAATCCAGTATAAAAAAGCTGTAGACTGGCAGAAGTCCGGACTGTCAGAAAGCGGAACAGTTCTGGAATTTAAATGTTTGAGGGGAGGATACAGCTATGCCCCACTAAAGTTTTTTCAATATGTGTAAATGCAGTTTGGAGGAATTTTACAACACAAGCTGTCATGAAGTAGTGACTCTGGTAAGTCAAATTGTCAGGGGGAATCTTTTTAAAACGCATCCATGTTTTCATAAAAATATAGTATCACAAGAGAAAGCAATACGATATATTTGTGATAATGCTCAGTTATCCTTTGAGGAAACTTTGGTCAACTATTACCAGGTGCCCTGATAATCAAAGCTTTCACATAAAGAAAAGTAGAGCTTCAGATTTAATGCTCACTGGCTCTTCAATTAATTACTAACCAATAACCTGGGCACTGAGGTTTGCCAAGGGTGTGTTGGAGGCAGGAGGCCAAAGGTTAGCTTTATTGAGTAGGGCCAAGATTTAGAGAGGGGGGGATGCAGCCATTCTTCTCTGAGAGCAGGAGCTACTAGTTAACTGTGTAATATATTACGTGTTGACATTTCTACGACTGATTCATATTTAGTCACTATCAGGGAAGAAATGCTTTATAAAACACTTGGGACCATGTGACGTCACCCTCATTGGTCAACAGGGACGTCGGCCAGAGAGCAATGTGTCACAAGAAGACATCCGGCAGTCACATTCTTTACCGTCTTTGCCGGTTTCTGTCAGCTCTCAGTTTTTCCTCAGCCTTTAATATGTTACCAGGAGATTCTGCAAAACGCTGCCCTCAGCACACCCTGACCTTTGTCATTTCCGGTGGCCCAGTTCAGTTCGCGTTATCTAATCAGGGAAACATCTGACTCTAAGTGAAGGGACAGAGAGTGGATGTGGGCAGTGAGATTATGATGTGTAAGATATACATTTATGTATGATTAATAATCAGTATCGAGGTATGAGTGTGATACAGTCTGCCCATATACTGAAATCCAATTTAGTGATGGTTTCCTTTCTTTCCTACAGGCGTTTAGATTTGTGTTATTACACTGTATGGCAGTACAGCCTTTTTCCAGTTTGTGGCTGTTTGACTTTGAATGATGACGCATGTGTTTAAGTTGCTGTATGTCCAAAAAATCTGTAGCTTTATGCATTTTTGTGCACACCCCCTCATGTCAGCCGTTTATAAAACAGTGAATAATGTTTTCCTTCAGCTACATTGCTAGTATTTTGTATCACGGATAACTCTTTCAATAGGTGAGTGAGACGAGTCATAGCAGTATCATTTAAAGGAAGTTGATATGAGCTGGAGTGCCCGTCATGTGTTGGATAGCTTGAAACCACCTGCTTTCGGGTAAAGATTGAAAAGGCTGAACTTGGCCACTTGGTCAGTCACCCTCCGGCTGAGGTTAAACATACACTGAAAGCTTCACACTTTAGTCTGTGAGTTCGTTCCCTAAAACAGAAACATACATTTAATCTGCGGTTGAGTTATTGACTTTGCTCCTTCATGTTCTATTTTTAGTTTTGTTGCAGCTTCTAGGCTAGCTTGTTGCTAGTTAATAGCTCCTGCCACCACCCAGATTTCCCCACGGTTTCATTTGTTTTATTTAATCTGGGCATCAGAGGAGCTCTAGTGTGTATGTGGCCTGTGGTGAACTATGTTTAAACACTCAGATGTGATGTAGACAGTTTAGACCCGTCTCTTCTACATCAGTATGACTGTATAGTGTGTTCCTCATCACACATTCCCTAACCATTCTGTTTAGGCTACATACGTGTACTGTACTGAGGCTTTTTTATGCTGGGGTTCAACTGTATTATGTGGGCTGATATTTCATGGAGGCTGTCTACTTTTGATTATGTTTTTGTAATCCATTTGATATTAAAGTTCTCCAGAATACACCCCCATGAAAAAGACCTTGATAGAAAATTTTAAATGCTGGTCACTGCTGATTATGTTTACTAAAAGCATTGTTTTCCTTTGCTCTTTCCCTCTCTTCTCATTCCTTCCACCTTCCTCATCTTCCTCTCTTCCTGTCCTGCCTTCCTCCTCCACAGTGACAGTTATGCGCGTGTGAGAGCAGTGGTCATGACTCGGGATGACTCCAGCGGTGGGTGGCTTCCCCTGGGGGGCGGAGGCCTTAGCTGTGTCACCGTCTATAAGGTCAGCAGGGCGGAGGACAGCAGCAGCACCCACAGTGGAGGCAGCGGAGGAAGCAGCAGCAACCTCAGCCCGTGTAGCCCCAGCCCTAGTCCCAGCCCCAGCCCTAGTCCCAGCCCCACCGCTGTGGAGTTCCACATCAAGGGCGAGAGGCTCAAAGACAAATTGGTAAGGGAACCTCCAGCTCATTTCAATGTATTAGGTTATGCTACGCTGCATAAATTCATATTACACAAGATGATAGGTTGACTCGCTCTGTTATTTAGTCATTCCTTCTCTTTCATGCACATTCAGGTGCACAAACCAGAGATGGTGCATTCTCTTGGATGAGATCACCCTGAGCCCCCCTTTCCCAGACTCCCCCCTCTCTCTCTCTGTCTCACTCACAAGCACACTCACACACACAGGAAGTGGTTGTTTGGCTTTCCTCCATGGCGCAGGTATCTGAAAATAGGAGCGAACTGCGTGATGCTGTGATGCATGATGATATCATCAGGGAGAAGGGCAGATTACTCAGGAGCGAAGAATGTGGGATGAGGGATGTGGGAAACGCACAAAGAGGTTGGAAGGGACTGAAATGATGGAATACGGGCTGGAAATTCACACTCACTCTGGTTTTCCATGAGTACACAAGGATTTGCCCACCTTTTTATGAGCATTTCCTCTGTCTTGATGTGTGATGTAAAGACTGTATGTGTCGGTAATTAAGCCAGGAAAATATGTTCCTTGTTAATGGTAAAAAAAAAAATCCTAAATGTCTATGTGTACAAAGCGCTATATAGTTACATAGTTAAGCAGTGAGAATATAGGTTTTTAGACATGCTAATATTTCCCTTTATAATCTTTTTAGTTGCCATGTGACCTGACACACTGACATGGGATAAACAGTCAAAGAAATAAATCCAAGATTATAAAACCGGCTTTTTCATATTATGGCTGCGACTAACTTAATTATTTTCATTATCAATTAATCTGCCATTGACGATCGTTTTCTTTTCTGAGAATACTGAAAAATGTAAACACGATTACGAGAGCCGAAGGTGACATGAACATGATGCTTGTTGTCCAACCAGCAGTTGAAAACCCAATGATTGCTCAATAGTCACTTAATTTTCAATTATGACAAAGAAAAGCAGGAAATTGTCACATTTGAGAAGCTGGAATCAAATGAAAGCAAATATTTAGAATTTTCTCAAAAAAAAAAAAACCCAACTAATTCTTTAGCCAAAAAGCTGCTCATTAATTTTCCGTCACCAGCTGGCTGATTAGTCGACTACTAGTCATTTGTTATATATCGTGATATGGCATAACTGTTGTCTTTTCCTGGCATTATACGTCTTAGCATTTATGAAGTGTTTTGGAGAGATTTCAATATATATATTAGATATATATAGAGTAGCAGAATATAGCCTGAAAGTATCACAATATTATTTGCAGGACATATCGTCCAGCCCTGATTACAGGTTTTCTTTCCAAACTCTGTGCAGTCACTGTATTGTGATATGGGTGCAGCTGGTAAAGGTAAAATGCGTTATAACAAGATACTGGCCTACAAATCTTGTTCTCCAAATGTAAGAAAACATCTTGGTTCAGTAAAGACTCCAGTAATCATGATTTTAATAGTTGTGATGCAAAAATGACCGTTCCCACATATTGTGAGTAATACAGCAATTGCATTATCTGTCAGAGTAATCGCAATATGATTTTTGTACCATATCGTGTAGCACAAAATAATTGTTTAAAGCTATCAACGATCGGCTAAATCTTCTTTACTGTTTATCGGTTTTAATTCACCCCAATAATACAAAATGCTATTTCAGCCTCATCTGCATTTACAGACTCAAACAAATAATTCAACTTCACAAGCACAATTTGTCAGTATGTTGCAGTGGGACCAGCAGTATCAGGATCATTCACAGCAAAGAAGAAACCTCACCTGCATAACTCCACTTTGACTGTAGCTGTGAACGTTTTTACACATTTTGCTACATGTACACATACAAACACTGCAAAGGGCAGTTCTTTTCCTCTTTTTCTGCAGTTTTAATCCGTATGGCGTTTGCTGTAGCTGCTGTAAAGCTCATGACCTTCTTCTCACGGACTCATTCTGTGTTGTAGATGTAAAACAGATCCAGTAGATGCACTGGGATAATCCTGGTCTGTGGTAATGAGAGTGTAAATCTGTGTTAAAGAGAGAGACAGAACTGTCTGTCAGATGTCAGGAGACCAAGGAGGCCACCATGATGCACACAGTCTGGTGGCTCCTGACGATCCGACATTAGAGGCTTGTTACAGCTGGGCGTCTAAATCACCTTTTTTTTTAATCTTCTTTGACTGAACACATTTTATGTGTGTTTTGTGTTTACGCCATGTTTGTGTTTTGTGCGTTGCTATCCAAGCGTGTGTGTGGCACAGGAAAGGGTGCGACGGGAATGCTGTTGTTCAGACAGGGTACAGACATGGCTCAGAGAACTCTTTTGGGATGTGGTAAAACACCCCTATCACCGCCAGAGTCTACCCCCAGCCACCACAACAAACACCCAGCCATATGTAGGTCTGTCGGGGATGCCACCCAGTTGCCATAGTGTTGGCACCAACCACAGCGCTACCGACAATCTGAGGGCATCAAGACGAGGAGAGGCAGGGTGATGAGTCCATGAAAACAACAGCAACAGACAAAACCACATAAGAATACGTTAGTGAGTGTCAGACGAAACGCAGGGCAATATCAGGAGCTGTTACCACAGTGTTGTCTAAAACAGTAACGTCAGTGTTTTGATTTCAAAGGTAAATGAAAGACCATAATTACGTTGTATGAGTGATGTTGAAAACAGAAAAAAAGAGGCCGAGGGAAGAGCTTTTGAATGTTTGAGAGGGTGTTTGGTTTGATTTGTTATGTCTAAAACACGACAAAGGGAAAATGCAGTCCCATGTCGTAGATGTAGTTCTTTGTCGCCTTGAGAGATATCATTTTTATGCCTGAAATGGACAGAATGAAAAAGCACAATGACGCCGCCCCGTCATCTAGGAACCTGATCTAGATGGAAAAGAAATCAGATCAGAACAGATGCAGTGATTATGAAATCACAAAGGTCCGGTTTTTTTTGGCCGGTAGAAACGAGGTGATTGGGGTGCGTGAGATATGAATCAGGCAGAGAGACGTGTGTAGTCAAAGAGCAGGAAACAGAGGTGGAGCCAGCTGGATGGGAGACGGAAGAGGTGGAGGGGGATCTGTCTATAAGCGCAGTGATGCGGCACAGAGTGTACTGGTGATGACTCAGCTGACTCTCCATACAGCTACCAATCACTCTCCTCCTTGCTCCCCCCCTCCTCTCTCTCTCTCTCTCTTTCTCTCTCCTTCACTCTGATTCTCTGACTCTCTTAAAAAACTACAGCTCTAATTGGTCGATGATTACTTACCATTCTGGGTCTCGGATTATGACAAATCTATGGCTTAGCTTTCACCTCGGTTGCTGTCGTTTGTAGTCTGCGACTCCCTCTGATTGGTGCAGCTGTGAATGTGGTGTAGATCAGGCTTACTTTTAAAAGCTTTGCCTCGGGGCAACGGCCCTCTTGATACAGTTGTTTGTCTCTAGTGTTAACCTTGTCATGTGATTGTTTTGAATCGTCTCTGCTAGCAAAATATGTTTGATTAGCTGCAATTCTTGGGTGATTGCAACCAGCGCCTTCAAAAACTCACATCTATATGCTCAAAACAAACTATTTTGTTCCGATTATAATATATCCTTTAATTTCAAGCATTGTTATTGAAATCTTGAAATGATTATCAGATCGTAGTTATAATTCTGATGGCTGCGTTTATAGATCATAGCCTAATTTCTAGGATGTATGTAAACTTAGTCCACACTATCTCTTCGCTCCTCTCTGCACGTCTCAGCTCACGTCTGTCTCCGTGTCCGTACCTCTCCTCCTCTTACATCTCCAGCCTCTATTCCGTTTCTGTCCCCCCTCTCTCTTTTTTTTTTTCTGTCAGGGTGGCTCCTCCTCCTCTCTTTTCTCTGAGCGCAGTGTGGAATGCGGTGTTAAGTATCGTCCTTCCATGCAACTGTGATACTTCCTCCTCCGTCGGCCACACTGTGCGCTCACCTTACCTGCTCCGGCTCCATTCAGTCTCGCCTCCACAATCAGCCCCAGAGGCGCAGCGGACGCCCACCCGCCCACCCCACCCCTTCCTCGCCAGCCCATCCTCCTCACATGCATCCCTCTCATCCTCACTGGCTTAACCTTTGCCCCCCTCCTTTTCTTGGGGAGGCATGTATGCAGTATTGACATGAGGACAGAAATTAAGAGAAACATCTTCCAGTACACTTACAACCAAGTGTAAAAACCAGCTCTTGCTCAGACCATCAGATGAAACGTATACCTTTGTGCACCCTCTCTGACACACATATCACATATCAGCAACCTCTCACACAGCAGCCACGTTTCAACCTCTTAAGTTGTGCGCGTTGACTGTTTTACGGATCGACGGCTAACTGTACAATCTGCTTTCAGTTGTTGAGTATCAGTTTGCGGCTGTCCTCCTGAGGCGAAGATGCACAGTGTAGCACTTGGGTCAGTGCTTTTCACCACACCGGCTCCGGCGCTCACAATTTCTCTTGCGCGGATCGCCATGCGTACGCTCACACATTCACACCCCATTAAGCCACCTCTCGTGCACGTCGGTAAAAAAAAACCTCAAAGACTGTAATGGCCGTCTCTCATTTCATTTAATCTGCCTAGAGGAAGGCCGGGAGGCGGCCCAGTAGCCCTGATTAATAATAGGCTTTGGAAACACAGTCTCTCTCTGCCACACACTTGGGCTGCCTGGCTCCAAAACATACATAACCTCCCCTTCTTCTGCCACCACCGCTGCTCTCTGACTTTATCATCATCTGTAATGAAAACCCCACCATTTAGAATGTGTTTTACAAATTATCCAAAGAGGTATGTGAAATTATTGGGTTTAGGATGATTTTTTTTTTCGTTTTCTATTTTAGAAACCCTGGAGTTATATAGTTCCAGATGCAGGCCTCTGCTCTGAACCTCTTTCACTCTGTTCTCGTGTTGCTGTGGAATGATTGAATGTGACACATTTAAACAGCTTAGGGTGAGGGGTAAGATGAAGGATTTACATGTGTGTTCCCCAGTTAGTTTCATCATTATACCTTTTTTAAATGATGCAGGTTTCAGCCTGCATGCCAACAACTTGAGCTTGACCAAATGTCACTTCAATGCTCAAGTGCCTTATTTCACTCTCAACTCAACTCTGTGTGTGTGTTTGTTGTCAGGTGGTCCTGGAGTGTGTGCTGCAGAAAGACGTAGTATACAACAAGGTCAACCCCATCTTCCACCACTGGAGGATCAACGACAAGAAGTTCGGACTGACTTTCCAGAGCCCCGCTGACGCCCGTGCCTTTGACCGGGGCATACGTCGGGCCATTGAGGACATCAACCAAGGTGTGTGTGTGTTGACGGGTAGTAAATGGTGCCTGCGTGTGTGTTTTTAAAACACTGGGTTTGTTTGGAATCCCCTTTGAGAGGTCGCACTATACTGTATGTGTTGGCAGACATCCAATACGTGTAAAGTAATACGGGTGTATGTGTATGAACATGGCGTGCATCCTGTTAGCGGGTGTCTCCAGCCTGCATTCCTGCCTGTTTGTCATTGGCTTTGTAATGGCTGACCTAGCATCTGTTCTAGGAGAGATGCATAGCGTTGATTAGCGTTGATGACTTCCCCCCACTGCTACCTGCTCACTCACCCAAGCATTACCCCTCGCGCGTTATCTTATCAGCGCCAGCTGCCCAGATAAACTCTCTGCTTCCTGTAGAGACTGGCAGGGCAACGCTGCGCCCAGACAGCGGCTGATATAGGACAGGGGAGGGAGGGTTGTTAAGAAAGACTGGGGGCAAGAGTTAGGACAAATAGGAGGAGTGGCAACCTGAGATAGGGAAGAAGAAACTTGACCATTGTGGGCTTTTGTGCTGCTCAGACTTGGTAGGTCTAGTCTAAAAAAAAAAAGAAAGGTAGGGTTTGTTCTGTCTGTGTTCACTGTGGCATTCGTACAATTGTTCTTTAAGCTAAACTAGATATCACACTCGGTTGGAGCTGAGTCTTTGAGTTTAGTTAGCAGCTTTGGGTTCTGATAAGCATTATTTTTCAGTACAGTGCCAGAGGTTGCAAAGTCATCCAATTAGCAGGAGAGTTGCCAGCTCAGCAATCTGCCACCCAGCCCCATGTTACACAAGAGGCTGGCTGGCTGGCTGGCTGGCTGGCTGGCTGGCTGGCTGGCTGGCTGGCTGGGGAGCTATAATCTCCTTTACTCTCTAGACCTGGGAACCCTGGGGAGCATAGAGGAGGTACAGCAGAACATATCGTAAAAGGCTTATCACCGCGAGGCATCAGTTGCTTCTTGCCCACAAGCGTTTATCTGAGATTTGCACTTCCTGGGCACAAGTCCACACACAGTCTACGTAAAAGGTAATCATGGGCAACAGCTGTAGGGCTGGCTTTGCAAGTAGCTCTGCCTGTCATCTTCTTTCCAGTCGAAGCAGGAGAACAAAGAATCATTGATTGCTATGAACATAACTATATTTTTGAAAGGATAACAATGTCATATCAGATGTAAGGGCCGCTTGGTTGGTGTAGAAGTTGGTTGATTTTGGCTGTGTAACTGGACTTTATATGAGTAGATTGACAGAAAATTAATCAGCAATCCTTAAATTAATCCTTTCAAGTGAAAATGGCCAAAATGTACGACTGCTAGCCTCTCAAATATAGATAATTGCCAGTATTCTTAGTCCTCTATGATAGCAACCTCAGTACTTTTGTAGTTTGGAGTGTTTGAAGAACTACTTTCACTTTTCTAGGAGATTTTATCGACCAAACAATTATTGGAGAAATTATCCTGAAGATGAATCAATAATGAAAGTAATAGTTAGTTGCAGCCCTGATTCACATAACGGGATGCTTCGGGAAGAAGGTTGAACGTCTCTGATTGCCGGTCAGTGTTGATTAAACACATCGCCCTCAGCCCACCTCACCCAGAGGCTGTACAGTTTCTGTCTGCTAGTAAAAGCTTCATCTCTTTCCTGTGAATGTCAGCTACAGCAGGTGATGGTGAGTTTGGTCTCCCCAGTGCCTCTCTTTCTCTTTTCTCTCTCCGTTCTCGCTCTCTCTCTCTCCCCCTGCTGTCCTCTCCTGCCTCTGCTCTCCTTTCTCTCCTGGCATCTTCTGTATTCTGCCAGTGTTGTGTAATGCCTCTCTTTAGCTCAGGCAGGCAGGTTCTTCTGTATTCCTGTTGCATCGTTCTGCTGCTGGACTGCTGCGTGAATGTGTGTGGGGAGAGAAGAGGCAGCAAAAGAGAGAGAGGGAGAGAATATGTTTTGCCTGTGTGTGTGTGTGTGTGTGTGTGTGTGTGTGTGTGTGTGTGTGTGTGTGTGTGTGTGTGTGTGTGTGTGTGTATATCAGTCTTGCAGTCCTCTGTTGCCATGGTAACGCCGGGCACATGGCTCAGGCAGCTTCGTGGCCCAGCACTGCCAGAGTCGTGCTGCAGGAAGCCTCTCTCTCTCTCTCTCTCTCTCTCTCTGTGTAGTCATACACACACACACACACACCTTTCTCCATGTGATTCAGTCAGACGGACCGACTGATGGACCGACCGGGTCTAACACTAGTCCGGTGAATTCTTCTGGCCTCTGTAGCAAAGACGGAAGTGCCGTGAATGAATGCAAACAGACTGGCTGATGCCTCAGTGCTTCAAACAAGGCCTCAGTGATCCTAATTAAGTGGACCTAAGTTTTAAAAAGATCCTCTCGATGCCCCAGGTACAAACAGTTTCCCATTCATCCCAATGGAAATGGTTTAATCCCTGTTTTCTGCAACATTGCCAAGAAAGTAGCCCAAATCATTTCCCCTTCTATTAAGTTTCTTTAACAGTATTTCCTTTTATATATGTTCTGGCTGCTGCTGCCTGACAAACAAGTCCCAGGTTTCATGAGACATGCACCACTGTGTTTCAAATTACAATACTAGTCTGAATATCAGAGCTTGTAATACAGTAGTACAAAAGTAAACATTACTTTTGATGTGCACAGGTATAACACACATCATACAAGGGTACAGTTTCAAGGTATCACAGTATATGCTATTGCGAAATTATTGTAATTATTAATATTAGTTACAATGACCTTTTAATACGATTAAAACATTAAAAACTTGAAAAAACATTTTTTTAAACAACATTTATTCAGTAGAATTTAATGTCATAGATGAGCAAATTCTCACAGTATGACAAATGATAGCAAGTCCTAAGTTACTCATAAAGGTATGTATTTATACATGGCATCATTATGATTCAGGGAATACATTGAAAGCACAGAAAATTGGTACCAACACTAGTTTTACACATCTAATACAACCCTCAAGACTTTATTGGATTACAAAACCTCATGCTCTGCAGACAAAAGGGCGTCACTGAAGTCCCTCAGTAAAGTGTGATGATTTCATTGTTGACACATATGAACACAATTAAAATTAACTGTAAAATCTGATACAGTATTTAAGTATAACTTCTGGGTAGTTTAAAAAAAAACAACTAAAGACAATAATAATACAAGATTACCTATTAAACAATGGTGCTCTCAATGGGACTAATGTCTCCCTGCTTAAGTAGAAAAAGGGTTTAACAAAACAGCACTTTGTGTTTAAGTATCAGTGAGACTAGTGTCCTTCCTCGGGTTACACCCTCCACAGTTTGATTCTCTGTGGTAATGAAAAGCTGTAACACAGTCGGCCTGCTACCTGAAACATAAGCCCCGACTCCAGCATCAGCAGACGAGACGTTTTGGATGCGGGAAATGGCACATGGCGTTTTAGCCCAGGGTCGGGGTTACATTATTCTAGACATGCATATTTCATTAACTTGTGTGTGCCCCACTGACACAGAGCAGCTTTTTTTTCCTCCCCCCATTAGGCTACAGTCAAGAGGAAAGCAGAACTCTTGCCCTATTATGGCCTGACAAGAATCAGCAATGTAAATCTGTTGGTTGAGCAAGTGCATGTCATCCATTGAGGGTGAAATGGTTTTGATAAATACCATTTGCATAAAGATATTTTTAGAAATGCAGATATGACTTGCAAATAGTTCAAGGGAGTCAATGAGTGTGTCATTTCACTGGTGTTCTGTGAGGTAACCTCCCCCTCCATGGGAAAGTTCCTAAATCTAGGCCTTCCTTGTATTTGTTAATCAAATGTAGCTGTCTATGGTACTAAAAATAGCACTACATGTATGTGCTGTCAATACAGGTGTTGTTTTGTAAATAAACCTGATGCTACATGTCGGTAATATATGGAGGTGATACATGACACTTAAATATTGTAAACTTTTAGTCTGTCTAACAATGCATATATTGGAGTCAGGCCTCTAATCTTTTTCCCATCTGGGTTCTTCTCTCTTGCAGGTTGTCGGTCGTTTGGGGAAGGGGATATTCCTGAGGATGGACTACCGGTGAGTAAGATTAAAGCTTAGAGGTTCTGGCTAAGAGAAAATACAATACAGTGTAAAACTGAGAAAAACACGTCGATTATTTTTTAATATCTTCATGTCAAGGAGTGGAAAAACGGCTGATTATAATGTTGAAGTGCACCTGGTGTAGGTTTTATAGAGTTCAATTCATCACTCAGCTCTCCCTCGCTGTTAAATAGGAGGCAGGTCATAGCTAGAACCTGAGCCATATGTTTGAGCCCTGATGTGTCCCACCCAGGCGCTGACACCTGCCTTTGTTTCCTAACAGTTGTTCTTGGAGATTTACAGGTGTTTAACCAGTGCCAGCCAGACCCCGAGGTGAAGCTGGGTGTTGGCCAGCGAATGTGCTGGAGCAGGCTTAGCTGTCTCTATCAATCTAACCTGGTTGCTGTCACTCTCGTTACAACTGATGCCGATATAATAACTTTTGCCTCAGGAGCTGGTTGTTCAAAGGCAGCTTGGTGGAAATTCTCTGCTATTTCAATGGTCTCCACACTGAATGCGTTTCTTCACGAGCTGGGCCTCTTTTTGTTGACAGGTTGAGAACCATTAAGGTGCGTTATGTGAAGAATTGTATGTGTTTCTGGCATGTGGCGCTCTATTGACTGCTGACATGTGTGGTTAAGAATGTCGTGTTCTCAGGGAGAGAAAGGTATATAGTTCATGTCCACACACCCATGTTGATTTGTTCAAGATATCGGGCCTGTTACAGAAACGTCAGTCACCTCTGATTGCAAAGTAGGTGAAAAGACACCTTTGTGGGAGGAAGGGCAGTTCTTGTACTGTACAGGTACACAGACAAGAAATGTAGAAACCATCCATACATGAATCTGTTAAATATGTACCCTGTTATATCATATAAATGAACCATGTATCTATCAGCTGTGTGATGGCGATCAGATTGGAGACTTAACCACTATCCATTTGCTAAGATGGCGATCTTAGCAAATGGATGTGATCGATGTGTCTCGATCACAGAGACGGCTTCTTAGCAGAATCTTCCGCTCCTCCTGCCAGCTGGCGTATTTAGGTTGTAGTAAAAGGAGACTGTATTGTATATCAACTTCATGAACTAACCGTTCCTCTTCCATGTCATGTGAGCGACAGGAATGAAACTAGAAACAGTGCCTCGGGGTCAAACCGGCATGCAGTGTCGCGCCGCGCTGTGTCGCTCACGGCCAGTTAGGACGCTCCAACAGGAAACAGTAAAATCAAGCTGATAATGTCGCTGATGTTCACTCGCGTTGAATGCCGTTTTGACATGCTGTTATAATTAATTACAGTTGACACAGTGTCAGAGAGGTGTTTATTCAGCTCTGGTATTTTTTTACACTGTACCATTGTGGTGTATACAAAGGTACAGCTTCGAAACATACCAAGGTATTTAGCCCACAGCAAACAAATACCTAAAAGAGACGCCTCAAAAAGTATTCATTGCAGGGCGGCTGTATTGCATTGCATGGTGTATTTAGTTTGTGCTGACTGTTTAGTGAAAATGCCCCACCAGATCTTATGTCTGACATCATTCTGTACCTCCTTTGACTTATTTTCAGCTGCGAGTTCATTGCACTTGTCAGAGGCTAGTCATCACCTTTGACCAACCCTAGTATCTTACATCCTATACGTCGTGGACTAGAGAAGCAGTGAAGGAGGGAGAGCTGCGTTCCTGTTCCTGTGGCGAAGTTCCTCTTTAAGGAATCAGCCTGAACATACAGGAAATCCAATGGCACCACTGTTGCTAGGCAGCAGGGGGGGGCAGGGGGGGGCTGTGCAGCGGGAGGGGGGGTAGAAGGGGGTGTTCACAAGGTTCAGCGAGTGAGCCACCGAGGGTGTCACCATGGTGATTTGGCATCCGAATGTTGCGGTCGGAGACCTGGGCTACAGAGAAAGAGAAGTGAACCAGTGGCGAGTGCTGCAGCCAGAGAAACTAGCAAATACCAGCACACAACAAGATGTGATATGAGCTGTGCTGCTTTAAGCCACAGCAGCGTTCGCACAGATAACCAAAAATATGTTCTGACCTTTAGTTTGTGTTATTGACAGGCCCACCTTTAGAAGATGGGTCCTGGGTAACCTCAACCTTGTTGAGAAAGCAGACTCTAGTGTTTCATCAGCATGGGAGGTCACCGACAAGCTTTGTTTAGTTCCTTGATTAGATTCAGACATCTTCAAAAGCATCCCTTGGTCTTTATAGGAATTTATGATAGCCTTGCATTGCATCAAGCGTTTGACTTGTGTTTGTGTGCTAGCCGGCGTGCGCGTACATTTGTGTGTGTGTCAATGTACATGCGTTCAAGACGGTCTTCTCCACCCACATCCTGCCCACTGAGGCTCAGCACCCACTTGTATGCCCTTCACAAGCTTACCACATTCTTCCTCTCACTCAGAAACACACAACACACACACACACAACACACACAACACACACACTGTACGCACATGCAACATATTTTAGCTATAAAAAAAAAAAAAGTGGTTGCACAACTCTCCACTCAGCTGTGATGACCCACTGCCAGGAATTATGCCGTACCACCACAGTCCTTCCGCTAGTACAAAGTAAAATGTGTTCTTTTTTCCCCGAATGCCACAGGAAAACATCCGCTTCTAATTTAGCTCAGGCAGGAAGTTTTCTCTTATCAGTTTAGTACACAGAGGTTTTGTTGGCCAGTTGACTTTTACAGCCTTACTCATAGACCAGAGACTTTGAGACGGGGGTTGGTGTGTCTCAATAGTGCTCCATAAAGCACCTTTGAGCCAGGAGGAAGAGCGGTTTAAAGGAAAAGTTGGACGTTAGCTTAGCATAAAGACTGGAAACTGTGTGAAACAGCCAAGCCTGGTTCTGTACAAAGATTACAAAATCTGCCTTCCAGCACCTGTAAAGCGGACTGATTTACACATTATGATAAGATGGAAGACAGAAGAGATCATTTTGTTTTAATTAATACAAAAACCGAAGCATTAAAACAACACATTGTGTTTTTTTTGTGGGGCTTATGCGTGGCAATATTTTTTGGCCAGGCCAGACGAAGCAACCACAACTTAAAGCAATAGAGCTGAACAAGTTAAAAATTGTTTCTGTTAATGTTATCTTCATCTTAAATGGGTAAGTGCAAGTTCAACGAGATTTGGCTCGAGAACACCACATAGAGTCCTTCGTTGAAGCCTGTTGGAAATAATTAATCTTAAACTCGCTGCACATTGTGTAAGAAAACGCTCGTCTTAGTATCTTTTGGTATTAAGGAATTAAAGCAGGAATGGGAAATCAGAAAATCATAAAGCGGGCGCTTTGAAGAGCAACCAGCCAATACCTGCCATTACCCAATGTTGTTCTGTATTCACATCGGGAGCATCACCAAAGTATTAACTAATTTAATTTACAATTAATTCTGGGATTCTGAGTTTACCTCGTATCCTTCATACTTTTTTTTGCCAGTATGGACTCGAAATAGGTCTTAAATTGCAATTTATAATGGTCTTAAAAGGTCTTAAAACTCTTAAATTTAACTTGTTGAATCCTGAAGAGACCCCTAACTCATGCTAATAAGCGTATTACCCATAATGCCGAACTGTTTGTTTACACGATTCATGGAGAGTAGCCTGGAACTTGGCTGTACTTCTTTGTTTTTTGAGTTAACAAGACACATGGATGAGCTCTACTCACGATTTGCCTCATTTAAGCCAAGCCATATTTCTAGAGTGTGAGAAACAAATGTAAACAGACATAAATCGTTCAGTTTTTGTGACATGCGCGTCATCTCATCCTCTCTGTTCTCCTTCTCTGTCTAATGCAGAGATCCAGCGTGCTCTGTAGGTTTTCAGTTTATGGGCCGACCCCAGCCTTCCCTGTCCTGAGCCCCTGTGCCTTTGAGGGCGGAAGTGCATGGATCCCTGATGTTGGTGCGGAGCCAGGTTGCCCCTGGCTCCGCACCACCTCCATCCCTCCTCTCCCTCCTCTCTTCTCCTCCCTCACCCAGCCACATCTCCAGGGTCAGCTCAGCTCCAGATTGGCCCCCACGCATGCCTTTGAATGGTGGGGCTTAGGCAAGCGCTTTAAAAGGAAGCCCAAGTCTGTTTCCCATTTCACCCCCCACCACCAGCCCTCCACCCCAGCCCCTCGCTCCTTTCTTTCTTTCTCTCACATACACACACAGCTGTCATCTGGCTTTTTAAGTTCTGTGCTGCATTTCTCCAGCTGGAGCTGGTTTATGACATTCCCTCGGCAGACTCTTTGGCCTCTCGCTCTCTTTCTCCCTTTCTCTCTCTCTCTCTCTCTCTCTCACACACACACACGCACACACACGAATACAACACAAAGTCATTTTTTCCTGTTCTGTTCTTTCTCTCCTCTCCCCTCCACTGTCTCCTATTCCTCACATTCCCCTGCAGACGCTCTGGATGTGTGTTACACCACTTGGTATGTTTGGAGGCAAAGAGGGAGCAAAGTCACACACATACACACACCATGTGTTAGCAGTCTAGATGTGGGGTGGGGGGGCTGACGAGAGAGGGAAAAAAAAGAAGAGAAAGAGAGGGGGAAAAAAAAAAAGAAGTCAAAGGAAGCATCTCTTAGCAACCACAGGACAGTAATTACTGTAGCAGCAGCTGGGAGCAAACCAGATTTCCGCTGTGCGTTAAAGCACTGGCGTGGGCTACTTTACACACGGCACTGACTAACCAGAGCCAGCAGCCTCCTCCACACGCAGAGCAGAGAGAGGGAGAGGGTGGGAGAAGGAGAAGAGAGGAGGACTAACCCTGCCTTGATGAGGTCGGGGTGTGTGTGGGAAAAGAGGGACAGCTAGCCAGTGTGTACGAGGCTCGAATATGGTTGGATCGAACTCGTACGTGTGAAGATAGCTCGGCGCGGGTCCATGTTTGTGTATGTCTAAGCGGAGACAGATATAACCTTGAAGACCATTTATTTTGCAGTTTTATTCGAATGGTTTTTCAGACCGTTTGAATATAAAGACCGTAGTGAGAAGGCAGAATTCTTTAATGTTTCATTCTGAACTTAATCAACCACAGCTCTGCTTATTTTCATGTATATGCGATTAGATGTTTGGTGCGGGAGCAAGCAGGAAGTTATGCCGATGGTTGTGCTGAAACAATGCTGGACATGAAATATCATCACACAGCTCTTGATGTAATAACTGACTATCCTCCCCCATCTCTCATCACCTCTGCACGCATGAATCATGAATAGCCATCACTTCTGATTTTGTTGCCATGAGTACTGAAGTATCGGACTACTTCTATTTATTTTATTTCTGTCAATGTTGCCGTATTTATATTTTAAAATGTCTTTGCTGCAGACTGGCATTCACAAAGATGTTATTTATAGACATCTCATTCTAACTGATATCACCAGTGAGCGTCCTTCTTGTAATTATGAGATTGTTCGGCGTGAGATGGGAGGAAAGCTCGCGCTGTCTCAGGGTTTCAAGCACCTCTTTTTTTAGGCCCGTGTTTGTAGATTTTGCATCAGTTAAAATGTTTGTGGGAACACATGCAAGGTTGATGGGAACTCTGAGTTCTTAACAGAAGGGGCCTTGAGTCATCACCACACAGCACAGTCATTTGGCCGAGCGTGGGCGCCGGATGCCCCCTGGTGGTTACAAGTGGAACACACACAGCCTACACACCCTGAGTCAAAACAGTTGTGGTTATGAAAAATGAATTGATCGACCATTAGTGCTTTTGATGGTGTGATGGTTACATAGGATGTGGGAATGGTGGATGCTGAGGGCTTCAGCTAATGCCTATTTTTATGTGCAGTACATAAAAAAATATTGATTGACTGTTGCAATTTCTTAGAGCTTGAACTGATACCTTAGAGTAAAAGTATTCTTGAAAATCTAAATAATGTCAGTTAAGTGGCCAAATATTAGATTAATCTTGTTTGTGTTTCTTAAATGTGAGTCTGTCTGAGGGGAAACATCAGATGTCTTTCCCTTAAACTATCTGTCACGCTGACCTGACTGACTTGAACGCTTGCTGTCTTGTTTTCTAGGTGTGTGATGAGCCTCCTTCCATCTGTACCCCAATGAAAGAGCCCTTCTCTCCGCTGAACAACGTCGTCTCCACCGAGCCATTCAGGGGCTGCTACGTCCGCGCCCAACCCTTCGACGAGTTCCCCTCGAGCAACCGCCGCTACCTGCCTCCACAGGTCTGCCTCTCCTTCATTCAACCAATCATATCTTCAAAATTCTGCTCAGTCTTGAATGAAGTATTTCTTATGTAGTTACTTGAGTAACCCGACTAATTCTCAATTTCTCCTCTTTTAAAGGTCTCCTTTAAGTCGACACGTCATGTCAGTTTTCACATGGACGATGAGGAGATTGTTCGCATCAACCCACGCAAAGACGTTCTCATCCGCGGCTACGAGGACTACCGCCACCCTGTCATGTGGAAGCAGGAGGCCGACCGCGAGGACCTCGACTTCCCCACCGCCTTCCACAAACTGGACAGTAAGAAGTGCGAGTACCTCTTCCCCGACGGCCCTGGTGGGGACTCCCACTCTGGCCCTGGTATGGGCATTGGAACAGGTATGGGGCTTGGGCTGGGCAAGGACACGGCCATCAAGACTCAGCCCTCGCCCCTGCTGAAGTCCAAGAAGGGCCGGCGGCGGCGAGAGGACGGCGAGCGTTCGCGCTGCATCTACTGTCGGGAGATGTTTAACCACGAAGACAACTGGCGGGGGCAGTGCCAAGACGCCCCCGACCCGATCAAGCAGTGCATCTACAAAGTCAGCTGCATGCTGTGCGCAGAGAGCATGCTGTACCACTGCATGTCCGACTCCGAGGGCGACTTCTCAGACCCCTGCTCATGTGACACATCTGACGAGCAGTTCTGTCTGCGCTGGCTCGCCCTGGTGGCGCTCTCCTTCATTGCGCCCTGCATGTGCTGCTACCTGCCCCTGCGCGCCTGCCACCACTGTGGCGAGGCCTGCCGCTGCTGCGGGGGCAAGCACAAGGCCGCGGGGTGACCTGACGGACGGACTCTGGGACACCCTCAAAGCTAGCTAACACAGGAAGTGGATAAAAGCGGAAAATTAAAAGCCGGCATCCTTTTTTCATTCCCTCTCAGACGGGGTGATATGTTGTTGATCCCCAGCTCTGAGGGCTTTTGGAGATTTCAGTTTGTGTTTGTCGCCGACAAGCAGCAGTGGAGGACAAACCATATGCTTTGTGGGGGCTCTGAGCATCAAGCTAAGTTCAGGAGCTTAATCTGAGGACAACAGGAGGAGGCGTCAAGATTAATAGACTTGGAGATGTTACTAAACACACCTGTACACACACACACATACACACACCTCTCTCTCACATTCTCACTCATGCATTGACAAAGCCAGGCCACAAATGTCAGAACTCTACTACAAGTAATGTGTAACTTTATGAAGGAAAAATTGTCTTTTGTACAGAGAGTGACAACTTGATGACAAAAAAGAAAACAAAACTATTCTGCGTTCAGAAAAAAATACTTGCTGTTTGAGTATGCTAAAAGGGATATGTTCTTGCTTTTTTGTGAATTTGCAGTTGGGTAACAGTGGCCTTTCCTTCATGGCTTAAGCATTTTGCTGACAATGTAATTACTAGACAGAGAAAAGTGCACTAGAAATGGTATTTCCCCCCCAGAGTAAAGGTAACCCTCTCAAATTCTTGTGGTACATTAACCACCATTTAGTGTAATTTTAACATTTGAGAGATGTTGCTGTGGTGGATGTATGGCCAATTCCTTTTTTTTTCCCGTTCCATCGAATTTAGAAGAGAATCTAAAAGTCACAGCTTGCTTTTGAAGGTACAGCTTGGTATAGCTTTTGAAAATTCAGTTAGAAGAATATGATTTCTTTCCCGAGGTGATTTAGACCATTTGATTGCATTCCAAAATAAAGGGATCGATTCCATGATTACAAGGGAAAAAATGGTAACGACTTTACCATGCCGAGTTCCCCTAAATAGTTTTTCCACATCATGAAAATAGAATTAGAACCTCTTGAACCATCTGAATTGAAACCAATACGATGACAATTTCATTCACTTCAGTGGATTTCAGTTTTAATCCAGTTATTTACTGCTGTAGTGAAATTGTTTGGTGTTTTTGTTTCATCATTGTTATTTTCCTGCTCATTTTATAATTTTTTTGTTTTTTTTTAAACAAAGGCTGAAATGTTGCTCAACCAGCAAGTTTTGTTTTGGTGAGTAAAGGGGTCACAGTGCTCCTTGGGTAAATGATGAGGCACTTAAATTCTTTTATTGAGAATCCCTCCGATTTTAAACTTAATTTAGACTTAATTTAACATCCAATTTGGCATTGGGGAGGAAAAAACCCTCCTGAAAGCACTGCTCTCCAAGCTTTGGTTGCAGCACCCTCTCCAAATTTCCATGTTTGTCCCTTGAATTAGTGGGTTTCTCTTTGTTTAATATTCCCCTCATATCCTGTGTAAATGTAGTATTTCGTTGTTCCTCAAAAGTTAAAGTCCACTCCTTCGGTATGTGTTCATTTAAGGCCCTGAATGAATGAATGCATTGTTTCAGGAATGCTGAGTATCTTAGCTATTAAAAACATACAGATGCTATGTATGTGTGTGTGTGTGAGTGTGCGTAGGTCTTCATATGCACTGTTGATCTGATGTGATATAACGTCACCACTGACTATGTGATTAAGGCTTAAGACATGAACAGCACAAACCAGCGTCCTGTTTCCCAGAGCAAAGACATGATCAAACTGTTTAAGGAGTACTTCGACATTTTGGAAATGTACTTATTTGCATTCTTTCCGAAAATTAGATAAGAGGATCGATAACACTGTAATATCTGCCTGTTCCATACTAAGGAGCAAGCAGCTGCGTAGCTTAGCTTAGCATAAAAATGGATATGGGGAGAAACGAAAGAAAAATCTGCCTCGAGCAACTTTTAAAGTTCACTTATTAACATGCTGTAGCTCATTTGTTTAATTAGTACATAATAAAAATGGCGATTTGTGGTTTTACAGGGTTTTTTATGTGGGACTATATCCTGGAAGGGCACAGAACCTTCCTGGAGTCCTGTTAGCACCATGAGGTTACCTTGCAAAACTGTAAAGTTGGCCAAGAACTAGTCCATCACATAACCCCCAATAAAACCACCAAGTTTTCATTTTTACATATTTGTGTTTGTACAGATTAAACAAGATATAACATGTTAATTAGTGAGCTTAGTGGTGTTGGTAGGTGGATTTTGCTACTTTAGGACTAGTCTCGTGCAGCCAGACGTGTTCAGCACTGCAGAAGGGTCTGGCTACCCCAATTATCATTCTGGGGTTAAAAAAAAAAAAAATTCTGGCTTGTTTGTATTTATTTAAACCAATTTTAAGTCCAGGATGCAGCGATGCCGCTCCTGCAAAATGGTGAAATTTGTTGTCATTAAAGGTGCAATATGTAAGAATTGGCCACCTGTCAAATTCAGTAACAGCTAACTCTAGCAGGCGTTAGCTAGTTAGCTCAGTTAGATGTGAGAATGGTATCAATCTTCTCAAATGATTCAAATAAACAAATAGGCTAATTGCCAAAATGTCGAACTACTCCTTAACGATCCTTTGAGAAACAGGGACTAGGCAGACTGTTCAGAGTCGAGCTGTGTTTGAACCTGACCCAAAAGAACAACACTTAGATTAGAGCAAACTCCCGACAGTAATACCAGTTCAGTTTGGTCGCTGGCTGCAATAAGTGAAATTATCCCTAACTCTGTGGCATTGGCCTGATTGAAATTAGTGCTAATTGTGATTCCCCTCAATATTTAACAGCAGATTTGATACAACATCCGCGTTGTAACACATGCGCATCTCTTCTCAGCTCCTGTCACTCCTGCTCGAAAACAACGAGAAACATTTTATTTTCCTAATTCCGCCCCGACCAACGCTCCCTTTTCTTTCTATGCAAACTTTCTAACGTGGGAAACACATTGACCTCTCTGCAGACTGAGTCAGTGACGGGACAGGACACTTTAACGCTATGATAGGTAGACGTCGACCAAGCCCTGGTACCAAACTCCAAACACCTGTAAATACTTAACACTATATTTAAGTTCTTAATAATAATCCCAGCTTTTTTTTTTTTTTTTTTTGTCTTTGAAATTTTAAAGATAGAGCTGTATTTATCGTTGCTGTCAGCATATACTGTAGCTTCAATTGACAGCATTATGTACATAGGTCACCTTTTAGTATTATTTCACATTGAAAAGTAGAGGGCGTTTTGTGATGGAAATGACTATTGAGCTTCTAATAGAGTTTCTCTCTAGTTTTGTACGGTAGAACGAAGGATAGTGCTAACACGGTACAGTAGTGGCAGTCCACTTGTTTTCAAAAGTTTGATATATAAATATATATATACATACGTACATATAAAGCTGCTAGATACAATCACTAATTTTATTGTGTTGACAGAGAAAAATCAGCTATGAACGACTGTTAAACCCTAATTCTCCAACAGCATATAACCATGACGGTGAGTTTTTAAATGTGTGATGAAGTGAGTGGACACTCGTGCATGTGTGTGGGTGCGCGAGTGTTACTATATACGTGCGTTCTTGTGTGCCCACGAGTGTGTGTGTGCGCTGTATGTGTGTAAGTTTCCGGCGTGCGTGTGTGCGTGCGGGGTTGGTGTGTAACCAAATGTTTGGTTGGTTGTCATATTCTCCCATTGTAATTGGATTGCCCTGCATTATTGCAAGCTGAACCAAGGTTTGATGAACCTGATTAAAACTTGCTGGCTGAGAAGCAAAAATGTAGGACGTGCATTTATACAAAGTGTAGAGAATGCTGAAAATAACACTTCTCATTCTGCATTAACCAGCACAGTGCAACTTCCTGTCATGTACTGTATTATATATGCAACATGTGTCTGTCTGCTTTAATATATATATTTTTTTGACCTGCATTATATAAAGACTTCAGTTTTAACCACTTTGCTGCTAGTCTTTTATCCTCTTTCAATCTTGGAAAATTGTGCATATCTTTGGGAATGCATACAAGTGTACATTCTTGACATTGTGTAGATTAAAAAAGAAAAAAGCTATATAAACCTGTTTCTCTTCAGTGTATTGTTTTAAAAAGGTTACTTTTCACAGCAGTTGAGTGGTTATGTTTCAATTCTCCGATGCTTTGGTGCACTGATGATACTCTATGTAAGCTTTTTTTCATCTTACAGCGCTTGATGTAACATTTATGTGATTAGTTCTAAATAGTGGAAGACATTTGTGTTTTGAAACTTGCAGTATAAATGGTACTACTCTTAACTATTCTGTAAACACTGCCTGTTTTCTTTCTTTCTTTTTCTTTCTTTCTTTCTTTCACTCTCTCTCTTTGTGCATATTTCTTTCCTGTGCATCCTTTTGTTTTGTTTTTTTGTTCTTCTTGAAGTTTCTTAGTGCCATCGGCTTTCACATCCTGACAACCTCAAAAAAGTGCCTCACGTCCATCCTAGTTTCCATTTTATAATTTAACATCTCTCGTTCTGGTTCTATTGGTTTCTACACGTCTAGGTATTTCTTATCATGGTTCGAGAATACCAAGTATATGATGTAAAATTTATAGTCCCAATAACTCATGTCATAGTTGTATTTTCTTTATACAGATGTAGCTCGTTACTTTTCATAAATATATAATGTAAATATGCATACATATGTTTGTAACTGTTTTTATGTTACATCATACACTTGTAATTTGACATATCAAATAACATTATCATAATAAAATGGTGAGTTTTAATCTTTTGCTGTGCAGGATTCATTGTGTTTGTTTTCAGCAATCCGTGTGTAAAAAAAAAAAAAAAAAAAAGGGCAGCCTCAAGACAAGAACGAGTGTTGTATCATGAAGACACACTAAGTGCATACGCTCAAGTCCACTGTGAAGATTTAAATTACCATCTCCCTCGACTGAAACCTCCAGAAATCCAGAAACGATTTGTCGACTAGCAAAAAATTCATCTCCAACAATTCTTATAATCAATTATAGTATGGGTTTTAAATTAATTATCAAACATTCTTCTGTTCCAGCTTCTCAAATTTGACCATCACTGATCATAATCACAGCAGCTCTTTTCAGAAACAGCAGACTGATAAGCAGAGTTGCGGTGTGACAGCATTTTCTTTTCATATTTTAATTTTTAAAAAGGTAAGGACATAATAATTGATAATGAAAATAATGGCTGTAAGAAGTATTTAGATAATTTTACTAAAGTAAAGGTACTTTTACTACATTTTGAAAATATTCCACTATAAGTAACAACCCTGGATTCACAACAATAACAGTATGAGTATTATCAGCAGAATGTACAGTGAAATGTTAAACTTTGAGAAGTAAAAGTACCCATTGTGCAGAAAAATCGTCCCCGTCAGTGTTTTATTTTTATATCTGATGTTTTTGGATTGAAATTACCATTGCATTAATTTGCATGTTAGATTTTACTGCTGTAGATGTTTAAGGTTGAGCTCATTTTAACTACTTTATATGCTGTTGGCTACAACAATGCATCATATTCCATAGGATATGAGTAGATGTATGTATTTGTATAGGGAGATGATGATTTAGTTTATACTAGCAGTAAAACTAAACCCAATCAGTGTTGTTTGTATCCTTTAACAACAACACTAATTATTTTTTTGACTATATTTTCTGTATTTCCATTTTTACTGCGCTACATATACCTGATAACTTTACTAGTTACATTTCAGATTCATATTTTACATTCAACACGAGATGGGATCATAAAATATACTAATTGTCTGTTCTCCAAAATGTCAACTGCCCTCCACTCAGTCAAACTTTCACCTTCTTTGAAAGAGATGAGATACACACATCAGTTCCTATTACAGCTTTGGACACTTTTTCTTTACTGAACACTCCAAGAAGAGCCCTTCGTCACAGTGAATAAGTCTACTTTTAAAGCGTAACCACATTTTTATTGACAAAATAGTATATCTACAGTGAAGTGCTGGAGCGGAACCATTGCAGCGGAACCATATATTGAACTTCGAACGTTTCACTTCGGCTCACGTACGTCACCGGAACAGCAAAGAGGCATGAGAGCGCCGCACAAATGAATGGAAGCAGAAACTGGTTATTTTTACACTTTGTCGTACCTGTAATGTCGTCATGTTTTAAGTAGACAAACACACGTAAACGCCGGACGGATTCAGCCATGGAGTGTGACATTTTGGACTCGTTAGAGCAGCTCGGGTAAGCTAATTTACTGTTAGCATGACAGGTTTAGCTTCATAGCTTCTCGTCCACCAGATGTTTACATCTGCGTGTTTGATAACTGCTGGGTGGCTGCAATAGTTCGTTGTGAAGCAGCTGGTTGAAACGATACCTCTGTCTAACGCCGCTGTATTTGAATATTAATTCGACTCCTCTCTCGTGATGTTAACGACCCTTAGCTATGACGGCCCTCTGCTGGAGGAGAAGGCGCTGCTCACAGCCGCAGACGGAGGCCTGTCCTCTGCTGAGTTTGTGGACCTGTGCAGGTGGCTGGCGTCCAGGTTGAAGCCGCTGTGCGATCTGGAGGAGAGCATCACGTCCGGTCCAGGTGAGCCACGTCCACTCACACCTGATCCAGAGGCTCGAAACTGTCAGCTGTGTCTTATATTTTATTCTCTATCACATCCAACCTGTCCTCACTCCAGACGACATGGACAGCCTTCAGGTGGAGATGAGTGGGTTGCTGAAGGAGCTGCACTGTCCTCATGAAGAAGTCGTTTCAGGGATCCTCAAAGGCAGCGGGCCAAATACTAAAGATCATCTCAAATGTGTCTGTATGTAGTCAGTATTATGCCAACCAGTATGCTACAAGCTCCCTGTGTGCTCATCAAGTAACTCAAAATATGATCTTTGTGTCTTTTTATCAAGTGTTTTTAAGCTCAGAGCTCCAGGCGGCTCAGATTGTGAGCAGCAGACGAGTTTGTAATAAACACACCGAAGAGAGTCCGGTGTGTCAAGAGCTGCATGCAATCTGTGAAACACTGAACCTGCCAGAGCCCAGAGGACAGGACGCAGCAGAAGTTTTATCTCAAGTCCAAGACAAGGTGGGACGATGTGCAAGTACATTTACGTCAGGCCCACCGAAACTAGAATCTTTGTTGTGATAATAGAGGATAAAAACATGCACCTGTGTCTAGAGCCTGGCCGATACTGGATTTCTGGGACTGATGCAGAACCGATATCGAGAAGCAAAAACTTCCGATATCGATACATACACAGACCATATTCATAAACACACATTTTTCACAAGGATCCCTCATTTGTGGGTATCAAAAGATAAGAACGCAATAGAAGTAGCATATTTTACAGTGTAAAATAGCTTCACTGGGAATTTAAGAATCACGACTACCCCGATCTTTTTCTGCATTATGTTCTGCAAAAAGAAAAAGCTCTCATATTTGGATATATCGAACAACGTATACGCCGATACGACATATCTGTGATAGGTGAATATTGGCCAATAAATTCAGCCCACCGATACATCAGTCGGGCTCTAGCTGTGTCCAGACTGCAACGATCTCTACCTTTTTTAAATAAAAACTATTTGTTTTGGGGGAAGAATCTGTTGCACTACATTGATTAAAAAAACTATGGGTACAGACACGTGAATGACCAATACACTTGGATTGAAGGCACACATGGAATTGCACCTGTTCATATGTCGTATTGTGCTATTTTAGATACAAATGCTTCATTGTTTTGTCCTGTTAACCCTCGTTTTGACAACTGTTATGTTTATAAAGTAAAATAATAAATAGAGATATTATTACTATGTATATTTTTTACTTCCTTTGGATTGTGCTAATGAATTAAAACCTGTGTCACTGTAGGTTGATAAAATACTCAAAGATCTCCCAAGTGGCTCCGTCGGAGACCCAGTGCTAAAGAAGTCTCTATCCAGTGAACAATGGGTGAGTAGGTTTGAAATAAGCCATTACTGTATCTGTATATTAGTTAGTTAGTTTCTTATTAGTTAGTTTTTTTTCTTCTTTGTGTTAATCTTTGCAGGAGAAGTTGCACAACATGAACACAGCTCTGTCATCAGAGTACGAGTGTCGGCGCAGGATGCTGATCAAACGGCTGGACGTCACAGTTCAGTCGTTCGGGTGGTCTGAAAGAGCCAAGGCACGTTCGTATTATAAGTCATCAAAATGTTATTTGCCTTTTTTCTCCATTGGTGGAGAATCTAAACCAGTGGAAATTATGGAAGAGATGTTGATTTTGTGATAGCTGCAAATTGTAAAACCATGATTCCAAACGTGTGCCTGTGGTTTGTTAGGTAAAGGTGGACAGCATGGCGAGGGCCTACCAGCCTAAGAGACACTCCCTGAAGCCTCAGTCCCCCGTGGACATGGCCAAGCTGCTGGCCGCCAGAGAGGACATCTGCAACGTGGTGAAGACGAGCAGCGGCTCCAGCAGGGAGAAGACGACCTGTGCTGTCAACAAGGTACAGAAGAACCCTTCTCTAATAAACACCTTCAGTTTTATGTTTTCTTCTGACACAACCATGTATGTCGCCTCCTCTGTTATCCACAGATCCTGATGGGGAGAGTCCCGGACAGAGGAGGGCGTCCCTCCGAAATACAAGCCCCACCTCCTGAGATGCCGCCCTGGCAGAAAAGACAAGACGGCGGCGGCTGGGGAGGCCGTGGTGGTGGTGGAAGAGGAGGAGGAGGTGGCTGGGGAGGAGGAGGAGGAGGAGGAGGTGGAGGTTGGGGAGGAGGTGGAGGTTGGAGAGGAGGTGGATGGAACCAAGGTGGACATGGAAGCTATGGTGGACATGGTGGACACGGAGGAAAGAGAGGGCGGTACTAGTATTGATTTCTCTTGTGTTGCGACTTATGTAGTGTTTCATATGAACTCAATTCCGGCTGTGTTTTTTTTTAAGTAAGGGAGATAACACTGTTTGATGATTGCAGTGAAAATCTTCCTCATTTAGATGATCATGCTCCTTTTTTTTACTTTAAAGTGTTATTTTTTAAATATTCTTATCCGTATTTTTAGAAGTAAAAACGGCAGTATTACTGTACCATTATTACGAGTACTTTTTTGTACAAAAAAAATGTATTTAAATCTGAACCAGGCCATAAGGCTGTAATTGTATCTCATCCATACTACATGCTAATTCTAAGGAGGTTACAAGTATGCATTGTGTTCACACTGTACTGTATAGGTGACAAAACTAAAGGGACAGTTCACCACAAACCAAGAATGCATATTTTTCCTCTTTCGTGTCGTGCTGTTTTTCCATCTAGATCTTTTTTTTTTGTGAGTTGTTGGGAGCAGTTTAATGAAGGAACTATTTACTGTTATTACTGCACAGAAGCAAGTGTGCATGTACTTATGGATGAGAGGCTAGCTGATGTTACAGCTCAGCCGAGGAGGACGCCATTAAAGGTGCAATACGTAAGAATTGGCCACCTTGAATTCATACTGCCAACAAATAGGTGTTTTATACATCCATGACTGTAGCTATTGTTAGCTCAGTTAGCCAGGGGGAGTGTTGCCGTTCACACCGCTAGCAAAGGAGCTTTTGACCACTAGGAGAAAGAGCTTTTAAGGCCTAGGGCTAGCTGGTTAGCATGCTAACTTCAGTAGATACCTCTTCAATGCAATACATAGACATCTTTGATATAACATCAACACTGTTGTGTCTCCGCATTCTGTTGATGCTTTTAGTTAAATTTTAATGTTTTGTACGATAATTCTTACATACTGCGCCTTTAATGTTTGAATCCTGTGCTGTCATCAGCACAAGCCTCTAGTCCATTAGTAGATACTCACAACGAGGTCTGTGGATTATGTTAAATAACTGAGTCATGATTTCTGGAACATTGATCTTGAGTTGAGGGAGAGATCTTTACTGGCGATAACTCTGCAACTCATTCCCAAACAGTTTAGATGGATAAATAACATTACATGAAAGAGAAAAATATGTATTTTTGAGGTAAACTGTCCCTTTTTAAGTGTCCTTAAAACAGCCAGCATGGATACTAAAAACACTTTGACTGTGCTGTTGACGAACCCTTTTCTCCGACACTGGAAACATCAAATCTAATAGTGGATGGTAGTCAAACATCCCCAGGAAGTGGAATTTTTTACAAAAAAAATAACAATTTAATTGTTTAAATAAGTCAATTTTCTGCAATAAAAGTAGTCTGTTCCATCAAACTGGGCCATAACTTGCATTTCTGACAAGTTCAGGTGCCAGAGGGAAAATAATGCTGAACAGAGGGACAAAGACACTACATATGTATTTTACCCTAAACATTTTACCTTTGAAGCTCTGGGAGGGATTTAAGGGTATAGTGATGGATGTTTGTCTGCAAAACTTAAAGGCAAATGGTACCAAGTGATCTTCCCCTGGCCAGAGGTGTCAGTGTGCACCCTAATGACTGAAACCACTGCTACCTGTTAGACAAGAAGCGGAGGACACTGTAAGAAGACTGGACTTGAACACAGGAAAGTGTGTCTTCTGCCTCCCTCAAGGACTTTGACTCTTGCCTTATTTCTTTGAAGATTCTGTACCAGCTAAGACAACTGTGATTCACCTCTGAATTTATTTAATAAAGATCCCTCCCAATAATGTCAACCCCCTCTTGTGTTGATGTAATTATCAGCTACAGAAATAGTGCAACCAGAGATGGAGAGCCACTGGCTGACTCCTGCCACAAGGTGGCATAATAAACTGATGCAAAGAAGAAAAGGTTTACTTCCAAATATTTATTCTTGGCTGAAAAGATTTTCTACATGTTTTTTTTTTCAATGGCATACCATTTGTTGTTCAATAGATACAGTTTATACATAGTCTTTACAATAACCAATATTCATAAAAGCAGAATTTTACATTGTGTACATTATGAACAACATACCTGTACAAACTGGACAAAACAGTCGCACCTTGGCCACAAAAATCACTCTTTTCAGTCTCCACACTAAGACTCAATCAGTATGGTAAAACCAAAAACACAAAGCAAATTCGTACGGGCCTTCAAAAGATCCAGTCAAAATACATCAATGTATTTTTCTCCAGTTAAGATCAGAGCCCATGTGTCTGACACTAATAAGAAAAATGGTAAGACAAATTATTCTCTTCAATTTGGCCACATTATAACTTAAGTTGGCGCCTACGCAAAATATTTCAAAGATTCTTCACCTCATGTAAACTTTGTTTCTGTACAGGTGAACTTGATAATTGAGCTGTAAATACTATTCATAGCTGCAGCAGGAAACAGACACGTACTGGTCAGATGTGCTCATCAACAGTCAAGAGGCCATTTGTAACAGCAGGAAGTGTCTCTGACTGGAGTGAAAACGAGCAGAATGCTGTAACTAGAAATGACTTTCTGCTTCACACTAATACTGAGCTGCACAGCAATATTAGTTACATCTGAGTACTGTCACAATTTAGGGGATCTTAGCCAAATTCCAGAGCTATCTTGATCATTGTTTTTTCTTTTGTTTCTCAGCAACGACTGCCATTAATTAATGCATGTCACTGCAATCAAACAAGCAATAAATGACACTGAATGAGAAAACATTTCCTTCATATAATCCAAAAATAACTCGGCTCTTTCAACTTTACAATGCAAATATTTAGGCACTTTGTCTTAAAGGTATATTGATCTTCTCAAATACAGCACTCAGAGTTCTTATGATAAAATAAATGGATGAAAATATGAGTATAAAATATTTTTTTCCAGTTTTTCCACTCTCATTGTTTTACTTCTCTCAATGATATACTTTCTGCAACTTGTACAAGGCATTTCTACTTCCCATCAATCCAGTGTTTAATCCATCATCTTCAACCTTTCTTTGTCAGGGCAATCTTGTTTGTGCACTGAGAGAATATGTATTTGTTTTAAGCATGTGCTTTGTTGTTTGGAACAATCCTAAGTAATCACAGGGTATACATTAGCATCATTCTGCTCAATGTTGATCTATATATTCTTATTAAGTTAAATACAGGGACAAACCCCGTCTGTATCACCAGAGGTCACACAAAGTAAAAAAATTCCTTTTGTAATCAAACCTTCATATGAGACATTCTGATTTTTTCACTCTCTTCATTACTACAGAAAAGTCCTTCATAATCAGAACCAATAGTCACCAAACAGCAATCCGAAACATATTTCATACCTTCGCCAGCTGTTTTTGATACACATCTATAATAAAGATTGTTTTTACTGCAGCTTAACATTGGTTCAATATGTACAGCAAAGTACTGTAAAAGTGCTGGGCTTAATTAAGCGATAATGTATGTAAAAAATAATATATATATAATACTGTTTGGAGGCAGGTCACAAGTCTTTATGCTCCTTCATGTCGATTCACATCTTTCTTCTACATCCACTCATCATTCCTTCAGCTTCACCTGATTTTAGACAACCAAATACTGACCGCTACATTGAAGAGGTTTATACAGCTGCATCATCTCAGTGCAGTTTGGCATAAACCTGAAGCAAACTCCATCCTACAATCATCTGTGATGACTGAGTATGTTGGACCAGGCAGACACTCGAGCTCATATGAGCCTGGAGTTGCGGAGGTACTGGATGAGGACCTTGTAGATGAAGGTGTACTGGGCCAAGGTCTGAACCATCATCATTCTCTGAGCACGCAGCTTCAACAGGATCTTTGGGACATCCAGCGCCTGAAAGAGACAGACTTTTAGTATGAGAGAGACGGCAACCAAGAGAATATAGACCAGAGGCCAGATGCATAAAACTTTGTGTAGATTCAGAGCTAAAAGTACGCATACGCATTCTTTTCATCAGATTTATAAAGCGTATGCCGGATTCTCTTTTAAAAATCTGTCACTGTGGAAGCTGACACATATGCACGAGTTGCATTTCCACTCCCTTAAACATCCATTTGTATCGATTCACCAGTGACGTTCCCGTACAGCCAATATTCAAGAAAATGAAATAATTTAAAACATATAATACTATCAAAAATTTCAATCCTTTCCTGGAATATTCTTGTTTCAGCCTGATACGTAGTCATGTTAATGCACGCTGCGTGTAATCTCATCCATGATTAGGTATGAGCTAAACTGAAACCGTGACGATCAGTAGTAAACAGGTTTTATATTTTTTTTTCCGCCTTTGTGAATGTGAGGAACTTACCTCATTGTGCTCTAGACAGGCTATCATGATCTCAGACAGGATGACGACTCCAGTCCGTCCCACTCCAGCACTACAGTGGACGAGCACAGGTAGGTTGGTGTTCTTTGGGTCACTGATGCTGTTTGTGTGTCTCCTCACAGACTGGATCTCCTCCAGGTAGGCTGGAAAAAGACAAAACTCATGAGTACATGATAAATGAATAAAAAAGCAGTTTCAACACGTAAATGTTTTATATCCTAAAAGTGTGATCTAGTGTCATGGTACCACGTTAAATTCACTTCCAGGTAAATATCTGATCATAGAGGCATGATGACCATGAAATGATAACCTGATCCAACTCACTGAGGAAGCCTTTGAAGTCCTCGGGACACCCGTGGTCGGGCCAGTCTGTGTACTGCAGGTGCCAGACGGTCCTCTCTTGGCCTGTCAGGAGGTGTTTGATCTTCAGCCCTGTAGTGGCATAGCAGCCAGACTCTGTGCGGAACCGCGTCGTGATCTTGAAGCGACCGTACGTCACCGTGTTGTGTCGTGAGCCAAGTCGGGGCCAATACCGGAAGCTCTTCTCTCGCCCACTCTCCTGGAGAAAGCGGATGACGTACACAAAGGTTAGTCCAGATAGGGATGAGGAATGATAAAAAACATTTGGAGCTGTAAATATGGAAGTGACTCACCTCTTCAGCAGTGACCATGGCGATGATGGAGACACCCTGCTCCCACACCATCTGCCAGAAGTCCTGACACGTGTTCGTCAGGGGACCCTGCGTGGCAATGTAGCTCCACTCCTGTCCACTTACTGTTATCTAACGAGACAGGACACAAGTCATCAGTCACAGGATCTCGTCTGTTAAAGCTAAGAGCTCAATCAGCAGAAAATGGAAATGATTCTGAGTCAGAATAGAGTGATTCTATTGTGTTAGAGAAGGAGGAGTGAATATGACTAAGCTTCCCACAAACCACCTAACACCTCTGAATGAGCAGCATGCCTGCTACTCAGAAGCAGCTGAAATACACAGTAGTATTTGGATGTCTGGTTGGGACAATAGGATGAATACTGTTTAGATAGATGGAATCTTTTGCTAGTAGAGATATCACAATTCCCCAACTTCAGCCAGATATGAACAGCCGTTCCATCCAAACATACTAAACTAGACTTGATCTCAAATAAAAAAAAAACAGCTGACAAATGTTTCTTCCTCTAGGAGATAAAAATACCTCCTTCTCTGATATTAATTAAAGTGATTTGCAAAGAAATACGTGTTATAACACATCTCTTCAGAACTTACTCTGACATGTGATGCATTGATGTATCCGGTATTGTTCTCTTTAGTGGGTACCAGCTCCACTCGGGTGCTATCATAAGGCAGGACGTCTTGGAAGCGGTTTTTGTCTCCGCTCTCTGGCAGCTGGGCGATGGTACACTCCCCTGATGGATGACGCTTTGGGATACTCTCGTACTCTTTTAACAACTCTCCCCGCTCCATATGCTGCTCCAGCAGTTTACACTAACACACGGAAAGAAGGAAACAGTAAATACATTATTGTCATGAAAAGAATTTCCTCATTTAATTTTATAAATACATAATTGATGTGGTGAGATGCAGAATATCATTCCCTGATGTTCTAAAAAAAAGTTTAACCAACTTCTAGAGCAAGAAGAGGAACGTATAATCTACTTGCACATCCTTAATTTTGATTCTTAACAAACACGGGAAAATTAATATGTAAAAAAAAAATAAAAACACATTGATAAAAGTGGATTATAAGATACATTTGCAGCACTTTTACCAACTAAGAGGGACTCGGATGCACAATCAGCATCTCATTTGAGCTTTACTTTCTATTAATGTAGTTTTACTTTCTATTACAGTGGAAATATTCTGAGGTGTGCTCGCCATAAGAGGACATTGCTTACTGTAAACTATGCTGAATAGTATGCAGCAGGATACACCACATTTCCGTTGTATTGTAACCACCACTTCTGCGTGATTATTTTTAAAACTGCCAAAACACCGAAGTGAGACGCAATATTATCCAAAATGTTAGCAATGTTTCAGGAAGTGATTATCAGCAGTGGAATGTTGTGCATGCTGAGTAAACAGATGAAGTAAGAAGATGGATTTGTACGATAAATAAATAAGCATGCTAAAAACTGCTATGTGTAGTAAGGAACATTCAGTGAAATACAAGTACTCTTTAGTGCACAATTCTTGTGTGAATGACACATCCGGGAATCCACCATATGCTCACAGATGACATGTTATTATTAGTGACAACTTGATTAACAAGAAAAGTAATTAATCATTACACTGTCTGGAATTTACCACTGCAGTCAAAGCAACAAGCATCAAGATTAACAAGGCTGACCAGTTCAGTTGTGTGTTCACGGCTGGTCACAGTGACGCAAAGACTTTCTCCTTCATGTACTTCTCCTGCATAACAAGGCCTCACCTACCACGAGGTTATGAATACTAAACACAGACTGCAGCTACTGGTAATGAGCTTTTCCCTGGCAAGGTTCCTAAATGACAAGTCATTAACAATGCACAAAAAGACATAAAACAAATCTCACATTTCTTTGAAGTTTCCATTGCGTCAACTAAACATTAGATTTGTTTCTGCTTTACAAACATTTTTCAAGAAGCAAAATAAAGTGCCCTACCCTCTCATCATTAGAGGCATTCTCAGGCTCATCCTTGATCTCGTCGTGCATTGGCTGCCTGGACACCGACAGGCCGTTGAGATGGGCTACCTTCAGGGGGCCCATCTTTTTCACTTCTGACCTAGCTCCTTTCTTCATGCCCTGGTATGACAACAGAGTGGAGACAGAGACAAAGTGACGATGAGCTGTGAGAGCATGAGAGAGCGACTAGGTGTACAAAAGAGGAGGGACAGCGCAGCCTCGCTGGGTGCTTTCTGGGAAAATGTCACCTGTCCGGTTTTTCCAATGTAGTCCAACTGCATTCTTTCACATGTGTCAAAGTGAGACTGTTTACGTCATTCAAAGCTGGCCACTGAAACTACCTCTAATGCTTTGTGCATGCACACTCGTGATCTTGAGATGAGACACAGATCTGTTGTTTTTTTGTCTTTCAGAGTTCTGTGAAGTGTTATAATGCAACTACAGAGCAATATAAAGCCGTGAGTGACTGAGTGTGACTGAATGTTGTGATATGTTGACAATACATTAAAAAAGACATTTATCGGATGGCTCTAGGCTTAGTAGGAGACAAGGAACAAGACTCACTGGAGGGGGTAAGCCTTCTACTGTTTTCTTCCCAGGAGGCACATCAGACACAGGCCTCTTCTTGAAGTCTTTCTTCGTCTTCTGCTTGGCCTGGCCACTTAGGTCTCCCTCAGAGACTGACGGCATAATCCTGGGCTGTCGTAAATCTGACTGCAGGAACAGAGGCTCACCCTCCTGGATCAGGTGGTGAACCTTGTAGGTCAAGGAGCTGGTTATAGACGGGTCGAGAGAGGAGCCTATAGGGTACGCAGGAGGCGGTTCGACGGGAGTCTGTTGCTGAGGTGTAAGAGAGGAGAGAGATGTCAAACTGTGATGCTGCTGTGATGGCTGCCCAGGAACAAGCGCTGCTGCTATTGCATCCTGAGAAAGAGGAGTGTGACGCCCGCTGTCATCCTCAAACTCTTCTTCTTCGCCGCTGCTGTGAACCAGCATGGTGGCATCTGAGAGGGACTTTTTGTGTCCATAGTGAACGTCCTCCTTAATGTCACCCCTGTCCTCTGTCTTTGTGCGCTCCAAAAACACGTTGAGCTGAGAGCCCTGAGAGCGGCCGCCACGCAACACAGGAGGCGGTGTGGCAGTTTCAGCTGCTGAGGAAGACACAGTCCGTTCTTTGACCCTCATCCCCTCGAGACTGTGTGCTAATCCTGCAATCTCGATGGAGTTACGCTTCTGAGCATGATATGGGTGTCGGTGTGGGGGCCCGCTGAACAGAGGCTCCGACACCTCTTGTAAAGAATGGGCAACAGGCAGGCTGTCCTCCTGGAAAGTCTGGACTGAGTGGTGTACACGCCTCGTGATGATCAGGTCTGGGTTGCTACTGCTGACATACAGGTGACGCGACAGGTCAGGTGTGCTGTTTGCAGGCCGAGGATGGGCATATGGGTAGGGTGGAGGTGGTCGGTACACGTGTGTTCTCATGATGTTAGGGGCTGGATACTCCTGAGCCTGCTGTAACTGGACATTAGTGAGCTCTGGGACACTGACTGCCCCCACTACGGGCCTCCTCTCTGTGGGGTATGGGTATGGAGAGGGGCTATGGAAGCTGGAGCCCAGATGGAAGGGATAGTGGTACTGCTGGGCTGCTCCGCCGTGTTCTCCTCTGATCTCTGGCTGGCTGTAAACTAGAGGGTCTGGTCTGCTGTAGGCATACGAGTTTCCAATGTTAAGGTTCCTCATGGAGTGGCTCTGCCGGTGTTCTTGAGACAGAACCATGCCGCCTCCTGCTCCTCGGGTCTTCTGACGCATCACTGTCTCGTAATCAGGAGTGGCACGGTAGGAAGGTGGGATGAGGGCGCTGTGGCGATGGGAGGGGACATAGTCAGGCCTGGTGATATCGCTAGTGATGGAGGGGTTGGAGGACATGGGAGAGGGCTGCAGGTAGTGCTGGGGGTTGGTTAGAGAGCTGGTGCTGTGGGCGCTGTACACGCTGCCGTTACGTAAACGCCCGCCACTGCCGTATTCCAGAGGGGGGCAGTCCAGGCTGGTCTGGGAGTGGTAGTAATAACCGTTCTGACTGTTCATGTACAGGTTGTCTGTGAGAGAGCCAAACAATGTTGCATTAAAATTTCACTTAAGACCGTGCAAAAAAGTATCAGCATCATGCAAGACCTTTTACATGCCACTCTGTATACAGTAGTTACCTTGTGATGATGTGTAAGGCTCTGTGAAATGGCCATTGTAGTGCATTTGTGGAGGGGGCATCATGTAGCCCTGAGGCTTTGGCTGTAAATAAACAAGAGGGGGACTCGGTTATGGCTCTGTCTAAGCTCTAAGCACACCAAATAAAACATAATTATGTGGCTTTTTAGTGAGCATGGACATTACCAGAGATATTCTAGTAGACGACCTCCGTCTGACTGGGTTGACGACTGTGGGCTGGGTTTGACTGGCGGGGAAAAAAGATATCGGTCAAAAAAGATGATGTAACCCATTAGCACTAAGGCTATAGTTTGTTGAATACCTCGCTTTGTTCCATGGTTATTTAACTTTGAAAGTGTACACACACAGCAAGGTGCAGACTAGGTTAAGTCCATCAAACATAAAGACATGTTGTTAAGTTTTGAGTGACTTAAAGAGGAACTTTGTCTAAATAAAATACAGCCTAAACTTGGAAAAGTTGTGATTTAGATCTGGAAATATTTGCTCAAAGAAAAAGCACTGACATTGTTGGTATTGTGTCTAAAAATTAAGTGAAATTTAAAGATTTGAAAAAAAAATATATATATACATACTCTCTCTTTCTCTGGTCCAAGAATACACCAAAATAATACATAAACAATAAACCAAATATAAAAATCCCTTTACTTGAGTGAGAAATCAAAACATGCTTAATAACCCAAGACCCATTTCAGATTTAGAGAGCCTGTTTGCTGTGGCATTGTTGGCATTGCTGGCATTGTTGGGCTGAGCAGTCAGGAAGGGATGGGTGTTGGCACCTGCTTGATAGGTATACTGTAGGTGGTGGCTGACAGTGTTGCTCACCCCTTATTAGAAGGCAGAGAGGGACGAGAGAGCATTGGAAAGCGAGGAAAAGATAGAGTGAGAAGGGACTTCTGGGAGCCCTCAGAAGGCAGGGGATCACACTCCTCTCTGAAGAGAGAGGAGGAGAGGAGGGTAGAAGTAAGGAGGAGATACATGCACGAGAGGACAAAGAACAAAGAGACAGGAACTAGGCTAGACGTGTTAAAAACACTCACAGGCTACTCTTGTTAATCTTATAAAACTTGAGTCTGGCCAGACACATCCGGCACACATATTTGGAGGTTTCCATGTCTTCCTGCACAAATAAAAGGAGAAAAAAAATCATTAGATGGTGAAACAATTAGTACAGAGGTGCTGTTTGCTCAGTTATCTCAAAACATTCCTGTGTATGCACGTACTTCTACCTTGCGTTTCAGCTAATGGTACGTGACTTAATGACACACACATACATAACATACCCGAACAGCCCCAATTACAGCCCCACCCACACACACAAACATAGGTGCATTGTTAAGACTAGCTGATGGCAAGCTCCACGGCAAATTCCCAATTTTGCTAAATCGAATAAGAGACTGAAATGTCCCAGGAGATTGGGAGTGAAGAGACGGTGCAATGGCAGTGGAGACTTACAGTCTGGAACTGGACACTCTCTTCTCTGTTGGTTAGCTCCAGGGCAAAGAAGGACCTGTTGTGACTCATGTTGTTAATTTCATTCCACCTACACAGCCAATTTAAGCAGAGCGGCAAAGAGAAAGGGGTGGAAATAAAACACATGATGTCATTGTGGTCACAAAACCCTGCAGCATTTTTAAAAGAGACTGTGGCACTGCTTTAACAATACATAATAAAAACCATGCATGTGGGAGTCAATCAAAAAGGGATCTACTACTCATAATGGTATGTAGATAGATACAGCTCAGCCAAGGTTAAGAATGTCCATTTGCTCACTTGACTGACAGATAATGCTCCCACAATCCTTATTAGCTACCGCAGTCTACCTGACTCATTTCCTCTTGGGCCACATTCAGGTCTAGATAGCATTAAGGGACATTACAGGAGACAACCTCACCTAATAATAGCTGTGAGCTGCACCACAAAACTCAGTCTATGCTGACAGAATCATCTCATTCAATATAATTACTGTTTAGTTCCAGTTTTTTTTAGGCATTTCTGTAATAGCGGACCAAACATTCTCCAATCTGTTTCAGGGACTTACCTAAATAAAAGAAGCGGCCTGCCATTTTTATGCTTGACAAAGATGCCATCAAGGCAAGATCCCAGGGCAACATCTGTGCCTGTGCTTTCCTGTTTAGATGAAGGAAGAGGATAATGAACATAATTTTAGGTAAAAGAATCCAAACCAGTTCTTACCAAATAGTATTTTGATCAAGCTGCGCAGCAGTAGCAATAATACGCAGCTTATGAGTTCAGATTCTTGTAAGCCACCCTCATGCTTCTTCTGGACCTCATAAACGTACCTTGGCTTGATAGCTTTCCTGGCCATAACCTTCCATTTTCTCCACCTCCTGCATGTACAACATCTCTGCCTCCGGAGCTGATAAACCCCTAAAAGAAACAGAAAAGGGAGCAAATACATTAAGAAACAGTATATTTGTAAATATACCCTATGATTCTGATGCCTGCTACAAAAACACAACCAGGCAAAACAATGCAGAAACGTGCAGTATAGTCATTAAAAAAAGTGACTGTGCAATCCAATTTGTTCTAGTGGTAGTAAAGAAGGTAGTTCAGAAAAATGAGATAGATGGATGATGAGACAGCTATCTTTGGAGTGAACCTTTAGCAAAGACTGGGTAAAAAGGGTCTGGTTGCAGGCCACACACACACAACAGGGAGGCTGATGCTGTAAACAACTGCTCACCTGAAGGACTGATACAGAAGAGCCACTTTCTGAGTGGCCTCTTCCAGCACTCGTTCATCCTGGATCCAGTCCTGCAAAGACAGACTCAGGATTGATACTACGCTGGTGTCAAACACAAATCAGCTGCAACATTTTTCATTTCACATGCTGACCATAAAAAATAATGACTCACAATAGGGAACAGCACAAACTTCTGGAGGAACTCCTGGGAATCATATCGATTGAAGTCTCCAAAATCAGCTGTGGACAAAAAAGGAGACACACTAAATGAGTAAATACAGCCATGCATACTCTGCATGTCACTGCTCTTTGAATAAACAACATGACCATGTCTGCATTTAGTACAAGACAAAACAGGCATTTAAGAATTGCAGAATGGTGTAATGCCTTTCGGATAGCCGCAGAGTATGATGACAAGGAAGACTAATTTTAGGAGAGGAGGGGCCCGTTTGTTTTGAAAGGGAATTGCTTCAGTGTCTGACAACGTAGGGGTCCAAAGCTGGTACCAGCTTCAGCCTGCCTGCTGGCAACACTCACAACAATGTTGGGTATCCCAGGCATCAGCACTGCTCAAAAGCTGAAACTGCCCTTCACTCTAAAATCTCCCAGCCAGGGGCACAAAATAGGAACTAAACAACTTTATTTACAGCACAACAAATGCCAAGTTTGCATGACAACTAAAGCAATGACTTAAGCTTGCAACAGACTTTTTAGGGCGTTTCTCCAGGGCACGTATTACATGTTGGCCAGTCATTTGAACATGGCTACAGTAAGTGATCTCAGCCGCTCTGCTATGCTAACACCCAGGCCAGTAAGTTGCAGTGCCTGATATAACTTTGCCAACAGTGTTTGAGATTCTTCTGGCTGTGCAAGAGTTGGAGGACGTGTCAGGGCTAAAGCTCATGCAAGGGGAGTTCACATTCACACACAAACACACACACACACACACACACACTCTCTCTCTCTCTCTCTCACACACACACACACACACACACACACACACAGTCCTGTCCAATTTAATAGGCCAGTTTAGGTTTAATGGTGCTTGTTAAGTGCTTTATATTGCAAGAATCATGAAAATGTTCTTATAAACCCCTGGCTGAGTGGCTGAACAGAGGTCCCAGACAGACTTCTGTGAGTAGCAGACACTTCCATCTCAAGTCATATTTTTCTAGCTGTGTTTTGAGAGGAAGCCATGTTTTGGACACACATATAGTTTCTCTCCTGCTCTGATAGAGATTAAAAGCTAACTGTTACAGAAGCAACAGGTGTTTTGCAGTTTACTAACACCCTAACCCTTGCAAACTTGCAGAGTTTGGCAAACAACTTAATGAACTGGCACTCGTTTCCTTTCCAGAAACTACTTAAAGTAATTCTAGGGTTTCTAGAACAATTTCTATAGGCGTGATGGGAAGTGGAGTGTTTCAACAAGTATTGCCCGATGCCATGATTTATGGACAACTGCTGTGTAACTGCAGTCCTTACTTTGTCAAGGACTTACAGCTGCTGTTCACACTGCACAAATGAAGATTTAAAACAAGTAACACTGGGCTTGTCAAGCTGAAGTTTCTGCTACACAGCTGGTATTAAACATTCATATTACCTTGCACTGCCAGGCTAGCTAAACGTATAGCTTGTTCTAGTGAACACGATATCCTGCCATCGAGAACATCCTTCTTCAGCTGGAGATAATACTGATATCTGTGGAGAGAGAGAGAGAGAGAGGTTTACTTAAAGCAGAGAACAGACGAGAAACCGACAACCGAATATGACAACTTTCTCTGCAGAAACAGCGAAACTTCTCAAACAGAGCAATATTTAAAGAACTTAAGACATATTCAAGCAATTAAGACTTGATACCCCTCTGACTGTATTTAAGTATTAAATGAGAAGTTTATTTATAGAGACAAAAAGCACTTGATGCGTTCGCACTAATCCTTGCTTGGGACTCATTTCATAACTAAACTTGACAACATTCTGACTGCTATTCTTGAAGATAAATTGTCACTAAGCTAATAAGGCGCTTAGACAAGACACCTCGGGTCACTGATGGTACATCACCTTGTGATCTCCTGTTGCAGTTGGGTGACGCTGGGTATGTAAAACACGACTCCAAAGTAAACGGTGGGCTCCAGCCCGTACTTGTCCAGCTGCTTTTTCAGGGGCTTCTCCAAATCAATCCATCTCTGCTGGTTCTGCTTGTTGAAGTACCACAGGCTGAAGTATGTGATCTAAACAAGCAAAGAAAGCAAACACAAACATTACACCTGAACATCACTGGGATCAAGGAAATTCTATGTCAACTTGTATATCTGACACACCGATTTATGTTTAACTATCTGTAGCAAACTAGAAGGAATTCATGCATTGACAAAACTAATATTACATATTAAACTTCAGAACAATATTAATTTACTACTTGAAATCAATATCACATGTCTCCTGTTCATGCACAAATCTAGAGATCTTCTTATCATCTACAGAATGTTCAAAACATCTGTCGACCCAAAAATTCAACCACTGCAAATGTCTCTTGATTAACAGTCTGTTGGCACTCGCTATTTAGCCTTGTGACTGTCTGAACATTTCAAGATGAACTCTGGTAAGAAAAGTAACCCCTGTAGGCTCGCTGTTTGCAGAGGACAATTGAGCTGAAAGAGACCTATTGTAATAGGCAGCCATTCTCAAACCACAACCTGAAAATAACATGCCAACGTAACTGTTTTACACCAGAGGACATCAGTTCGCAACTATGATTAAACTTTTGTTAATATTACTGAAGCCACCTTGAGCAGATAAGATAGGTTGGGCACCTAATTTGTTGGAAGAAAGATTGTTGACAAACTATCAGTCCTATTCCGTTTCCTAAATCAATTACAGTCACAGAACCTGCAACCTTTCTATAGAAGACTGGGAGAACCACATGACTGCACAAACAACCCTGGTGACATCAAAAACAAACAATACATACACCATTACTCACTGCATACTAGAAAAGCTCTAAATGAGGGTGGATGCCTGTCACTAGCACTGCTAAGGACCATCAGCAAATGAAGCTGTGCTACATTATGCTGCAAAATAACAAACACTGTCACATAATGCAAGTTCCCATGCCACACTGCCTGCACGTTCAGCAGTCTCTACTGCTGATCTGAAGTGCAACTGTGCCTGACAGCATTCAGGCATACACCTCTTTCAGTTCATGATTAACAGGTGGTGTCACTGTGTGACCATAGTGACCAATCATAGACATGAAGCTCAGTACATTGTTTAGTGTTGACTCAGAGCTACTTTTCTCGGACAGCATTGTCCATGCTGTGTGGGAGTCGGAACTTCTGTTTATCTTAAAGGATAAGCTCACCCAAAAATGAAAATTCAGTCATTATATTCTTGCCCCCATGTCAATGCAAGGTCGGGTGACGTTTCATTGTCCAAAAAACATTTCTGGAGCTTCACAGAAAAACAGCACTTCAGCATTCTCCTAAACAACTTAAGTAGATGGGGACTTGTTTTTAAACGGAAAAAAACAACCAAATAAAAAACATGGTAAGAATTTTGTCCAGCGTGATCCAAGTCCCTGGAAGCCCCGAGGTCCCAAACTGGTTTTGAAAAGACGTTATTTGCACCCTTTGTTAAACCAAAATAAGGCTAAAAGCATTAGCACGCACATTGATGTGGGTGAACAAGCTCGACTGTGCATCAAGGGTGTAAATAATGTCTTCTCAAATCAGCTTGGGATCTCAGGGCTTCTAGAGACTAGGATTACACTGGACAATCCTTACTGAGTCATTTCATGTTTGTTTTTCCAGATGTTTTTTAGATTTAACAACAAGTCCCAGTCTACTTCATTCGTTTAGGAGAATGCTGCAACGCTGTTTTGCTGTGAAGCTCCAGAAATGTTTTGTGGACTTCGAAACTTTACCCACTTTTCCATCGACATGGGGTTGAGTAGACAATGACTGACTTTTATTTTTGGGCGAACTTATCCTTAAGAAGTTTGAACACAGATGCAATATGATTGCTACTCTGTGTGTTGAGTTGGTTACATGTCATTATGTATAAATGGAGAGTATGCAATTGACTAATTCCTTCGTCATGTCATGTATGAGTAAACAGCGGCAAACTGGTTATCTCAGTTTCTGTTTACTAGTTCCAGGGAACAATGTGGATAGCCTTAACAAAAACACTCTCCTGCTGAGATGGTCAGTCTAAAAAAAGTCAATATGGGCGAACAATCAGCACTTGTATTGCATGAAAACTCATACATACCTCTCTTAACTCAAGTCGCTGAGCTACTGCCTCCAAACATTCCTGCCCAGTGCTCTCCACCGAAAGTGTAAACTCAACAAACTCTCCATTGAGCAGCTGAATCCGAGTGACAAGACAGCTCTTGCTTGAAACAGTATACCTTCGAGTCCTTTTGAGTTTTAAGCCAAATGGCAAGGGCATGTTTCACACTTCTTCAAGAGGGAGGTCTTCACTTAGTCCAGAGAAATTAGTCCCCTTGCTGTCCCCTGGAAAATTGTGTTATTGTCCAAAGTGGTGAGGTTCATCATTGGCAGAGATCTGAAAATCAAGACAAGATACATTTCAAAACAGCTCCAAACAACAACAAACTCTTGTAAAAGTGCAGTCTGAAGGGTGGAGATAAGTCTGGCTATAAGGGACTAGATGATGGGGAACAGGTTTTAAGTGGTCACCTCAATGAGGAATATGTTGCGACTCTTTGACAATACTTCACACAGTCTGTCACCACGAAACAGATGCCAGACTAGACAAACACACGTCTTAAAGAAAGTAATCCTCTTAAATGAGGCGTTTTGGTTTAAGTTACCTAACTTGGCTATCTCTCGGATTTGCTAGTTAACCTACCAAAGGGACTCGATTATAGTTAGCAGCCATTTAATGGTTTTTAACACTCTGGAAACACAATTAAAAGTGAATATATGAACCTATGGTAATCTGTAGTAACGTAACGAAACCTGGCCAGTGTATTTAACATTGCGCATAATAAGGTTTGCCAGCCATTTTTCCCAAGTTTGTGGTTAGGTTAATCCCCTTCCGGTGAATAGTCTGATCCAAACACCGACAACAGCGACCTGAGCTGCAACAACATAGCAAAATCCCTGCATCCATTTTATTACAAATTACCTACTTTACAGCTTAACTTCCTTCACTACTTATTTCGGGGAAGTTTACTCCAAATGTTTCACGTTTCCCGAACTAACTAGCAACTTTTCATTGTTAGTTTTTCGTGCCCCCTTAACTTTGAGAGCGATACAACTAGTTAATTAGCTTCACAGCTAGCGTGCTAACTTAAGCTCCAGCAAATAGACGACACCCATGGGGGAGCTGACGTCGCCGGTAAATATTTTTGGCAAAAAAAAAAACGTGAATGTTACCGTTAGCCACCAGATGCAATTCAGTAGTCCAACAAGGATTAGGTCCTGAGGGATTCCGCCATCGAGGTCAATGGATTTCTAGCTACTTGTTAGCTTCTTGTCGGAATAAGAGACAGCTCATCTGACTTTAGTTTGTTTATGGAGCACAGTAGCGTTGCACCCCATGCCTCCTGCTCCGACAGTTCACTCAAGTTCCGAGCGTGTTTCGCTTCCTGGGATTGGAAGAGCAACAAGCGTATTCCGTCTACATCCGCGGCTCTATATCTCTAACACCCCGTGGCTTCAGCGCTCGATAAGTCGTCTAACTGCGCTTGAATACACTCGGAATCTTTAATAACTTTATACGAAATACACAGTTTATCATGTTTCCTTGTGCCGACGCTTCAAAATGCATTGTAGTGCCTCAGCGGCGGAGGAATACACGGAGGTTTTCAGAGCCATGACATCAGACAGCTGGAATGCCGAGCGGTGAAAATGCCAGAAATGGGACAGCTGCCTGGATCTGCGGGCCGCTGACCTGTCTGTTTACCTTTTACATCGACTGACAGCTGTAATCGCAAGCACAGAATATTGTGCAATGCTCACAGACTTTACTTCTGTAATGGTTTGCAAAAAATGACCCGAGTCACGACCCTGAAATGTGGCAATGTGGTTTGTAATTGATGAGATGCAAGCATGTAAGATGCAGAACAATAGAAAATTTATTGCAATTGGAAAGACACTTTCTGGTGACAGCCAACTCCTAGCGGCTACATGTCTGAGGCGTATGTCAAGTCAAACACACTGAACGATTTATAAGTTTATTTATGACAGACTTGTCCTGCTAGAAATCTGGAAATGTAAACTGCAGCTACAACATGCTAAAAAACTGACTGGGCACACTCCTCAATCCACTCAAACTAAATGATGCCACTATTTCCACACATCTGACATCACACAGCCTTTGCAAATTTGCTAGTCATACACATTACCATGGGGCAATGTTTCAGAAAAATGTTTATACCATTACTCTGGAGGTCAATAGGAGATTAACCACCACTTTACAATATCCCAAATGAGACATTAGAATCCCTGGTGTACTCGCAAAACCTTGTTTGCTCATGTGAAATGTTCATGGTGCTTCTGTAAAAAACTATAAAAGCAAAATCCAGCTACAACACCACATTCGTGGGGCTTGTAAAAACATTAAAACACAACCAGCGTTAAATCACAGTTACAAAACTATACTTTCAGAAAGTTCAAATATTACATTTCACTCTGGACAAACACTCACTTGGTAACAAAAAAAACCTCAAAGGACATTCATTTCCTGAATACAGTAAAACTCAGAACTCATCATCACTGACAGAAGCAGCTGTATTCGTATGATGCTCAGTGCTCTCCACATTGTGTGTATTGCTGGACACATGAAGCGACTCTGACAAACTTCTCCCCAGATCCTCAACCTCTTTACAATGTCCATCACCTTTATCACTGGTTATAGTGGCATATTCATGGTTTTCATCTACAACTTCAGGTGTGCCTGCTTGATTTTGATGGATTTCCTCTTCACCGATCCCCATGTTGCCCGAAACATGCTCACTGAGACAAGGAGAGTTAATGCCTTTTTCCAGATTGTCATCTTCTCCATCCTTTTCAGTTGTTTTAGTTGGTGAAACAGTCCTTTCAGGAGAGCATGCGGGCGTGGATACATATAGGGGATCGCCATAACCTGGCGAATCGCAGTATTTGATAAGTGATGCATAAGGGAACAGATCATTGTTTTCTTTGGTCTTCACTTGTTTCCCCTCTGATTCCAGATGCGATAGGAATGCACCAAGGAGACCATTCTCATTTTTTTCAAGCTCTGTGCTGCAGGTGGATGTGTTGGTTGGCTCCTCAAAATCTTTGCGCAGCACTCCCAGCAGGTGGCGCATTTTACCCTTAAAACAAACAATGCAGTTTGGTGTATGAGAAGAAGTTAAAATGCCCTTTGTGAAAAATTGAAATATGTTACAGGAAGTTACAGACTCACCTCATCAAGCTGATGACGATTCATGTCAATATGGCGCTTTATCACCCGGTCTAGGACCCTTACAGAGGACATGGACACTTACACTACTGTCATGGCTCTTCTCAAGAAGTTCATAGAAATCAGTCATAGAAGAAAATGACAAACCTGTCAGAGATGTGCCCCCTTGACAATATGTCCTCTGTTACAGCAGAAATGAATTCAAGGTACATTAGTTCTTCTTCCCTGTCGATAAACAGATATTCATTATTTCAGATGGTTCTTAAAATTCACTTAAGCATCCTTACATAAATGGCAATATTCAAAAGCTCTATAAGCATCAGACATTTTCAAAGAGAACTTACTCTGCAGATACATTCTTCATCATGGGGGATTTTCTGCTTCCTGGTGAGAGTCTAAAAGATGAGACTTTAATCTTTTAGAACTTTACACAGAAAAAGTAAAACTTTATGCTTAAAATTCAACACAGTATTTCAACTTCATGATTTTACCTATAAGAGGAGTCAAAGAAATCACGGTCTCTGCTCTTGTTTGCTCGACTCTGTTGTCTAGATGCTGAGAGATGTGTGCCACTGAACTCGTCCTCAGACCACTCATGCTCTGTAGTAAATCCCTGTAAACCAAAAAAGGACTGTAAAATGAAAAGGGATATTCAATATTGTCAAGGCTAACTTATAATCAAATGCTGAATGTGGCTGTTAACACTTCAGTTACAGAGCTGTTTATAGGGACAATAAACCACGCAAGGACCTTGAGCAACATATGCTTACACCTAGCTATTTTTCATTGCCTTTTTTTGGATACTGTACTCCAGAATGTCATCCCACTAAGGCATGAGTCATTTCTTTAGCCTGTTATGAACCAGATCTTATACCCCTTTCACACTGGACAAAAAACACATTACCACCCACTAACATCTGGCTTTTGTCTTCAGTGGGAAAGGGTACAATCAATAAGTGTTCACTGGTCAAATGACTCAGCAGTAGTCACAAGTATTTATTGGCTCCAGCTTCAAATGGCAAGCTACTTTTAAAATTGCATTAGTAAACATAAAGTAGAAAGTTGCTGGCTACAGCTTCACAAACAATAAACTCTAATAGCTACATTAGGGATAGACCAATTATAGGCCTGGCCCCTTATTATAATATGTGATGGACCGTTGCCATGACTTCAAAAAAGAAAAAAGAAAAAGTAAGACGCATAAGAAAATGTGCCAGAATAATCCAATGAAATACTCATAATTACCTGAGATGGCTCATACAGTTCTTGTGTGTGTTCCTTGGTTTTTGTGCTGTATAAAAAAGATAGAATTCAAGTTATTTTGTCACATTACACCACACGATGCACGTTACACAAATTGTTTTTAAGTCACATTGTAAGTGTTCGTAAGTACCTTCCACGATACGTCTCCTGTCGCATCAACCCTGACTGAGTGGATTCCTGAGTGTTTTTCCTCTGTGGTGCTCTGTAGTAGCGATAGTTTGACAGGTATGAACTCTTATCTGATTTCAGGGTCTTAGGGGTGAAAGGTTTGTCTTGGGTAAAGTTCTGTGAATGTTTCTGGAGCAAGTCGCCGCCGTATGTCTTCTGAGAAGGGTCCTGGAAAGTCTTGTAGCTACTCTGTTCTCTTGAAGCTCCCAGCGAACAAGTTGACTGCTTTCTGTGTAAAGTCCCCTTTGGGCTCTGGTACTTTATTTCTGACACTTGGCGGGCGTGATGAAAGTGGTTCTGTGAGCCGACTTCAGACGATGGATAAACTATCTCCTTGGTGTGAAAGGAGGCGCCGAACCTTGGGCTGGAGACCATGGAGCTCCTTGAGCAGAGGTAGGGGCTGTCATCGTACTGCACAGATAATCTACTCTGAAAAGCAAACATGATATTTTGAATCAGATATTTTTTACATGCTGAAATAGTCTGAATGACAAATAAATTTAGGCTTTGCATTTAAAGCCTTCAAACACTTGTGACTATTAAGTTTTCATTGCCATGGCTGCTGCACAAGATTCGTTGGCATCACATGAACCAATGAAAAAAACATCAGTGACTCTGCTTTGATTTCTTACCTGGGCTGAAGAGCAAGAGGCTCTGCTATTCCTCTGTGAGAGAGAGTGGGCTGACTGAGGACGACCCCCTTTCCTCAACCGTTCCTGTCTGATCTGGTCTTTATCTGCAATGAGGCAAAGACAAATTGTGTAACTATTACTGGCAGCAAAGCAGTTTATAACATACCACCTTACACGTGTTAAGAAAGGCTCCTTTGGCTAATCCAACACAATCATATAAACTAATTCTCAACACATCTCATGGATTATTCTGTGAAAAAATGTTGTAACACCTCAAATTACATCTCATAAACCTGCTGTGTGATCTGTTTCATGTCTTCAAATAACTAAGAGAACATGACTTTTACCATTAAAGATAAGCTGCATCCTGTAGTCAAATGTAATGAGTGGCTGTACTGTTGTATTGCTTATGCTCATCAACCTCAAGTGGTGAGTTCAGAGAGGAAATTTGGGTTTTTGGTTTATCGCCGAGACACCAATTTATGGTTGTTAGTGGTTACATTTAGACAGCTGTAAAGCATTTAAACTAATTAATATGCTGTTGAAAACAATTGTGGCTGTGCTAAAATGAGAAATATGTTCCCTTTAAATTAAAAATGAGCACAAAAATGTAAGATACAACCTCATTTCAGCAGCTATAAAGTGTTTTGAGTAGAAGTAAGCAATATTTGATAATTGGGTACTTACACTTTACACTATGCATCAAGCTTTTGGGTACTGAGGCATCAATGGCAGCTGTAGAAGAAGGAAACAAATGTAAGATCATGACATATTATTAGTCTAAGTATTATGCAACAGAGATACATGTCCTGCCATGTGGCTCACCTTTAGCTGAGTAAACCTTTTTGTAATGAGATACCATGTGGTCTTTAATGATGGACTGTGTTAACTTGCTGGAAGAGCGAGGGCAGAAAGCTGAAAACACAAGCCAGAGAACAACTTACAGTACACGTGAGAAAAATCTTATATTAGGAATTAGTGATCAACACTCATTTGACTTTTTTCACAATATCATATTAGCATTGATCGATACTTACGGCTACTTTTCAAAGTCTGTCCTCTCACACCGGGGCTGCGCCCAAGTCCAGATGATACACTCCCTAAAATGAATGACAGTTTTGATAAACACTGAGGCATTTAAGTAATTTATCAAGCATAAAGCTTCTCAGATTTACTGTTCCCTTTTACTTTCTATATCTTTGTATATTGACAATACAATCAAAAATCTATACGACAAGTCTTCAAATATCTTTTCAGTAATCATCTAAGTATTATTAGATTAATTAATAATACAAATAATAATCATCTTTAGTCAGGGTAAGTACTATTTGTCCAGTGTTAATACATTTGTGTACTGCCTCTGGTATGTAATCATTGTTTTTAGTAGGCTATACAATTGTTTTTCAATGTAAGATGAGAACATTTACTTAATGAACAAATATATAATGCAAACAATATCTAAACCATTTTCAACAAGTCTATTTCTAATCAGCAAAACATACTTGTGAGACATTTATTTTTACATTTTTTAGATTTCTTTCATTTCGCTTGTTAATATAGTTTGGGTTTTAAGTAAAACACGTTAAAACGTTAATGTAAAATCTAACAATACTATGAAAATATTGAACAAATTTCAACTTAATGAACCAAAATAATGTAACTTCGCCTCAAGTTAGCTAGCGTTAACTGAGGCACTGTGTTACAAGCTAACGTTACTATCTTGTTTATTGATTTCAAGTTTAGCTGAGTTATTTTCTAGATAAACCTGAAGCCATATTACTGAGTGTATAAGCTGTCGGCTTGAGTTTATCTCAGAGTTGCTGCCTTAGCACAATTTGCCCCCTTCTGCCGATTAACTAGCAGAATAGCTAGCTAATGCTAACAGTATTTACATACCTATTCTCGAGTCCATGATAATGTTACACTCAGCGTATCCCATTTTCCTCAGAAATACTTTGAGGCAGCGACGGCAGAACTCGGTGACATCCAGAAGCTACAGTGTATTCAGCTATAAACATTTTAACGCTGTGAGATAATCAAGTATTGTGAAGGTAACGACCTAATGCTAGCTTACTATAAGCAGATGAGGAGCTAGCCAAAGCTTCCCCGTCGCCATGCTGGTTGCTATGATTGCCTTCGTCATCACGCTCATGCGTAAGGGAAGGACACGCCCACACCCACCCCTCAGCATCTTTGAATGGGAAAAGTGAGGTGAATTAACAACATGGCAAAAAAAGTATAAACTCAGGATTAAATAAAGTCCAATATATTAATATGTATCTAGAAAATTTGTCAAACAATGAGTGTTTGACTTTATTTGAATCCAAATCATAGAAAAGTAGACAAAATGACTAACATCCCACACAAATACTTGTGTGTTTCAACATTGTGGGATTTCTGGGTGTGGACATGATATTTTTGGAGCCACAGTTTGACTATTAGTCAAACAGGATGAAGCAAGCAGAGACAATTCGAGGCCAATAAACTACAGGAAAAGCCAGCCTATTGTCCTTGTTGCTCATAAAACACAGTGACACATGTTCTGGAGCCACTGCCAATTAAGAGCAGGATTAACATGGGAAAATGGCCTTGTTCTTGCACTAATATACATTTTTATACAATTGTCGTCCCAATAATGCAGTTATTTGAATTTGTTTGTGGGAGAGACAAGACAGCAGCTAGAAATTATTTCTTCTGAACAGCTCTCAAGGGCCTGGAGACAGTAAAATTGATCTACAGCACATGACACGTTCCGGGAACGCCTGAATCAGAGTCTCCAACATCAAGATGAGTAGAGACAGTAGGACAAGGAAATATGACTTAATGCATTTTGTGGCTTTAGTTTATCATTAGAAAATGGGACTTACTGACAATTAACAGAAGAATGTCATATTTCTCCTTCAATTAGTGACAAAAGATAGACATTACCAGTGTTGTACACAATTCTTACAATTACAGGCAAGACCATTTTCACAACAGGCCTTTAGACTTGTTATAAAAGACACAAGAACTTTGATTGTTCTATCCGACTGCTTCAGCATGCACAATATCGACCAGATGCACAATGTTTATGAATAATCATGAGATGGCTGGTAGCCAGTCTTGTTTATTACCGGTGTGCTGTTTTTCAGGGCAGTTTATGATACATACACCATCTGGCCGGCTGAAAACAGAAACCACCACAGTTGCCTCGGTTTTAGCAATAGAGTGGAAAATGGACCAATATAGGAAAACACAGTGCAACAAATATAAATTCTGATTCAACTGAGCGCATATAAGTCATGAGAACATTCTGTCAGCAGCATATTGTTAATGCTGCCGCGTTTCTTGTATTGTTTGAAGGACCTTTTAACCCCTCACGTCATTTACCAGCTAAGGACTGTACTTAACAGTAGAGCGACAATAGTTGTGTGACATACAATATGTGAAACAGACTTTTTGAAAAGCATAGTAGTAGTTGTTTTTTTTTATTTAACAGTTTGGTTTTGCTGCACTCTCAAATGAACGACACTTGGCAATAACTCATGTTTTCTCATGCTGTTAAAAACCTGTAAACACCAGTGGGATTATAACTGTATATACAGGATTTAAACAGGGCTTTATTTTCAATTATGATGAGCTGAGGAAATAGATGATAAATGTAAATGGATGTGGACCCAAAATCTTGATGTTGTCTCTCTATCATTTTTACCTTTATCATTTTTTACAACTTTAACATGCAGTGATAACTACTATTTGTTACACCTGTGTTTAGCAAATAAACTTTAGTTCTTCATTTTTATATTGGATCTGATTGTTTCAAATCTACTGATTGTTGTCACTTATTGCCAGACAGCCACGGCTTTATTTCTCATGGCTGTTACAGTCAGCATCATCTCTTAAATCCCTTCTCTAAACTCACCTTCACATGAAGTCATTTTGCGCTTTTACTCTTTTTCTCTCTCATTGATTTTATTGATTATACATTTATTATAAATGTATGACACAGACTCACTGGCTGCTGGTGGTTAAGCCTACTTATTTCCACACTACTGTACAAACACTTACTTGTACTACTTAATGTACCTATTATATATACTATATTTAAAATATGATATGTATACTACTGTCCATGCTGCATATATCTGACCTTTAGTACATTGATATTTACATTCCTGTCTCTACTGCATATGTCTGATGTAGTGTATGTGTCTTGGTACTATGTGACAATAAAGTTGAATCAATTCTAATCTTATTAAATTTATTTAACCAATAAGTCACTGAAGGTCTCTTTTTTTAAAATTTTGTGTTTGTTTTTCCCCGGTTAGTCTACTTCCTCTTGCTAACATTTTGCATTCTCTTTCCTTTTGTGTCTAAAGAAATTAGTTTTTGTTGTAAAATCTGTAAAATAAAGCATTTGCGAGTGAATATTATTAACAGTGACATGACTTTGACAAAAATAAAACAAAGCTCTCAAGCATTTTTCATGTCTTTGCAAGCTGAATTTCACCCAGTCCATTGAAATGAATGGGAATCAAGGGCTGCTTATTAAATTCATGCAAGTAATGCTTGGATGTGCCCACAAAAACACTTAAAACAAGAGATTTTTTAAATGCACACTTAATCTGGCAACTTGCAACACCTGTAGGACATTTCAGTTTCATTATCATCGAAAACAAAAGTGCAAAGTTTCTGGTTAAACAAGCCTGCAAGCCTGGACGAGTCTCTCATTTCCCGAAAATAATTTGGCTGAGCTGGTTAGAAATGGCTCCCTATAAAAGGCAGCCACATTATCTGAATTGCAGTTTAGGGGGGGTCTGACGGGTTGAAGGAGGAGGTGACTTGTTCATAAATAATGCACCCTTTCTCATACATGTGAATGATGTAATGGTTCGAGTCTGCTGCTGATTTGGCGTACACATCTCCGACTTGCCGCCCTGCGCCATGTGCTCAGTCACCGGTTGCCAAACGATGAGAGGATAATCCTGTTTTTTTGGGGGGGAAACAAGACAAGAGTGAGTATTAATCAACGGTTTATATAAATGAATGAAAATGTATCTGATGCAATGCTAGAAGCGTATTCCCTCCAGCTAATTCCAGTGAAAGGCAGGTGGAGCGGTGCGCTTTGGGAATGGAAAGGGAGGAGAGCACCCATCCTCCGTTGTTCTCCTGCTGGGTTAACGCGCGGGTAAAGTTGCTCATTTGGACGCAACCGGGCTGTGTTTGAGGTCCGGATCACTGGGGGTGCATGTGGGTGTGCGTGAGGGTGAGAAGGGATGTGGTTTCGGTGATGGGCTCACAAGTATCTGAGTCCGTCAGGCGAACACCACGCGTCCAAGCGAGGTGGAGAAAAAAGGAGGAGGGGGGGTACAGCAGAGCAGAGGCAGACAATGCGGTTTTGCGATGCGTTTATTGCTCCGTACAATTTACTCCCACATTCTCGAAAACATGGTGAGCCGAAGACGTGGGAGAAGAATTCCTCGTGATCTGGCTTTTTTTCTTATATTTTTATAATCGCACTGAATACATTCCTCTACGATTTGACTGAGAACAAAAACAGAGATGAAATTTCCAATAGAAACCCCAAGGAAACAAGTTAACTGGGACCCTGAACAAGGTGGGTTAATGCTGCTTTTTTTTTAATTGTCTGATAACTTAAGATATTTGTCATTTAGTAGCACTAATATTCTGAGCTGCATCCCATGGAGATACCTGAGACACACAAAAAAATCCCATCAGGCTGTTATTCTCCTGCTTGCACACTTGCTCACGATTTCTTCTTAAGTATTTTGTTTGTTTGACTTTTTTTTTTTTTTAATTGTATGTTTCCATTCTACAAAGAGGAGCCTTAACACAAGACAAAGCGGTTGGGGGTATTTCTTTATTCTCCATCCTCCTTGTGCTCAGCTGTGGAAGGCAGCGCTGCTGGGCGCGGAGCTACAAACGCGTAAAGGCAGCAGGAACAACCAGGGGGGAAGCGGAAGAGATATCACAATAAAAGCATGTAAAGTTGTTGTTTTAACAACAATGTTGCTAGATATAAATCATCTGCATGAGGCGTTGATTACCTCCAACAGAGAGGTTATGTTTTGACTCGTAGCTGTTCATTGGTTGGTTGCGTGGTTGGTTTGTGACCAAGATTACACAAAACCTACTGGACGTATCTCCACGAAACTTGGATGGAGAACTGGTCTCAGCCCAGAATAGACTCATGTAACTTTTGGTGAGGATAGGATAAACAAACAGATCCAGGAATTTTTTTCTCACTTCCTTTATATAACATTGTGAGATAAGGCGTTTTTTCAAAATTTCTGCCAATTTCTCAGGGAATTATACATTCTCATGATGAAAACTGTCAGGCGTGTTTAGGTGGTTGGTATCTATGAGTGAGTACAAAAGGGGACTGTTGGGCCTAGATGGAAGTAGGCACTCTACTGAGTGCCAGTCTCATTTCCAACTTTGGGTGGCTGTGGCTCAGGAGGTAGAGCGGTCATTCACTAATCAGTTGGTTGGTAGTTCAATTCCTGGTCATTCCTTGTAAAGTGATTTAAGTGGTTGCAAAGATTAGTTAAACGCTGTATAAATGCTGTATAATATGTCAATTTAGAGGTTTTATTTTGAAATGGCTTTCTCCCGGAAGTCGTGCGTCATTCTGGCTGGCTTGACGGTTAATTTGGAGGCTCAGCTGGTGATTCAAACGCCTACAACCTGTCTAGTGCGATAGGGAATAACTGAGCCAAGGGCCGACCTGAGCCAACCCAAATTTCGCCCTCGTGTTTACTACTACTACACTTTTATTTTGCTTTTTGCTCATCAGTGGGTAAATAATGCCACTGCACACCTAATATGCAGCTGAAATGCTGACAGACTGAAGTGCTACAACAACTGCGCCTCACAAAACAGTTTGGGAAATGGTTGATGAAACATTTTTAAGATGCTCATTATATGTTGTCCATTCTTTTTGAGGCTGAACTGAGGAACATCTCCTGATTATCTCTGAATATTTCCTGTGTTTTTGGCCAGACATGCTGGAGACAGAGAGTCAGGGCTAAGAGAGAGAGAGAGAGAGAGAGAGAGAGAGAGAGAGAGAGAGAGAGTATCAGATAGTATCAGATAAAAAGCACTGCTTTCCACTCAGGCCTTATTTAATTTGCAAAAATCAATATGAGGCAAGTTCAGTGGTTCGAAAAGGATTTTAGATTAATGCCACCCAGCCTCGGAAATCTGAAATGCAAACCAAATTATTCACATCGCAGTTTGGAGTTTTGCTCCTCTTGTTTTAAATTCAGAATTTTATTCTTTTAGCTTTTGTTTCATCACTTCTTTTTTTAAATCCCCTCAATTAGATACAGCTTTCTGAACTGCCCTACAGTGTAAAGCCGCTGCTGCCCGGCTGCATGGAGCTGATTTATTCAATTTTCACTCACCCACAAGATGAGATGAAAAGCAATTAATGTCTCACTGAGACTAGTTATGGACTTGGAATTCATTCATAGATGTTCCACTGCATCCGTCAAAACGACTGCACCAAAAACAGCAGAAGACGTTGCTGATGCGGGGTCTCTCTGCTGCCTCACCTCTCAGTCTTAATTTTTCTAATTCATCTCATGTTCTAAAAATAGACTGCGGCCGCCGCCCTTAAAGCCATGTATTGTAAATTGAAAGTGGCAGTTTTGCACCTTCCTAAGCTTGTGACACCACTTTGCTGTTATTGATTCACTCATGATATTGGGATTATCTAACAAGATTCATAGCTCCTGGATCAGAGAATGAGACACTTCCTGGATGTCCTTGACTCATCAGGGTGGGGCGTGTTTGAGTGCATACATTTTACTCAGCACATCCCATAAGTGATACTATGCCATTAAGCCAAAGAGTGCCTCCCCTCAGACGAATCAATTCCTTATTCCCACCTTCCAGAGTTGCACCACTGTACACAACAGGCTCCGCCCATGGCTCAGAGGCACGCCACGCAATCTGAAAGAGGTGGGGGCGTCAGGGGTGAAGGCCGGAGCTCTGAATAGCTTATATAGAGCTTTATACACACTAAAGGAATCTAAATTTGGCCGCCTCCAAGGTGGTGCTTGCCACTTGGTTGACCCGCTCTGGCACACATCCGTTTATTATAAAACCCCCATCCAGGAGCCAATGACTGAAAGTGGCACTCTTCCCTCTCTAACAGTCTATTAGAAAAATTGCATCCTGCTCCCCAGCAGAAAGGATATCAGTTTTCACCTCTGCCTGGTAACACTGTAAGGTGTTAGCGTATTTTAAATATTTGTAATTTCTTTGTTCATGTACTCCACAGGCAATCATTTTATTATTGCTTCTAATTCAGGATGTTTTCCATGTTTTTTTTCCATTCATTACATTAATTAAATGGTGTAGGTTTGCTGCATTAGTAATTAAGGCACTTTTGAGGCTCCATTTCACGGCACTAATGGCTTTTACATGCAGAATTCAATATACAAACTCTCAGCATGACGAGATGCTGCGATGACGAAGAGGCTTTGACACAGCTGGCATTTGCACCGATAGCTTTGAGTGCCGGTTTTGTGAAGAGCCCTTTATTTGCTCAGAGTAATGGAAGGAAATCACCTTTTAATGCTTCATACTGGAGGTCATGGATTTCCAATGGTTGTAGTGAGCTTGTGTTTATGTCCTTGTAAAGTCCAAACCAGTGTGAGGATTTCTGCTTCACAAGGACTCGCAACACTGTGATTCTCCCTTTAAGATGATTTACTTTTTACATTTAGAGAAAGCACAATGTTTCAAGCCCTTCCTCCTCTTTCCCACAGAGGTAGACTATTATAATTTGGTGAGATTTATCAGAACATTTCTGGAAGAGGATAGAAATTTTCTACTCTAGACTCAAAACAAACAAACAAACAAACTGTATGACAAAAAAGAAAATAACATAATATACATATTTAGACTCTTCATGATTATACAAAATATCCTTTGCTGACTAGTATTTATCCAACCAATGTTAAAAGAGTTAACTGAGGGAGCCCGCACAACACAATTGCACACTTTTTAAACTTTGTTTATGTTTGCAGGCTCCTTCTAACCGTATTTCCCTCTGAGGACATATTGTTTATTTAGTTATGGAAATACTGTATATCAGAGTTTATAATAATACCTTATTGATATTGTAAATGTTACCTTTCTGAGTTCGAATGTCCTTTTCAAAACTACATAGTGCACCTCTGGGCTACTTTGGGCCTGAAATAATACAAATCTCTATCATTCTACTTTGTCTTGGGGAAGATGAAATCTTTCATAAACTAGTGTCCCTTTGGGGTAACAAATTAACATATGAGCCAAGTGAAAGCTTTAAGGTGGAGGAAAATACTGTAAATAAACTCCCTCCATGCATTCATTTTCATTTTCTTATTATTTGCAACGGGCTTGTTATCACAGAGAGGGAAAACTGAGGGATTTGTAAACACACCAACACTAGAAATAGCCTGTCAATCTCACTTAAAAAGCCTCAAAGACTGCCTCGAAAACAACTTCTGTCTTCACATTTTTCAGTCTGTAGCAGGGCCTTCAGCCAGTGATTAGAACAGTATGTTCATTTTTATTCGCCTAAAAAAAAAAAAAAAAATCAGAATCACTTCCAGGAGATACAGAATGGCTGTTTCTGTTTTGGCATCCTTCAATATCAAACTGAGACATAAACTAATCTTCTCTTCCCTCTCCTTTCTTTTCCAGTGGCGGTCCAGACCAACCTGGTCCCTCCAAAAAAGGCCCAGTCTGGCGCGGCCAAGTCCAGTCTGGTCCAGGCCAGTGTGGCCACCATGCAGAACCCCATGGGCTGTGATCCGAAGGCCAGCGGTCACTGTCCACTGCCGCGCCTGTCCATTTCCTCCCGCTCTGCCAGCGTGGTGGCCAGCATGGACGCCAGCTGCGACGGCATGGCTGCGGCGCTCCACTCAGTGATGAAGTGGAAGACGGTTCTGGCGGTGTTCGTCGTGGTCCTCATCTACCTGATTTGCGGAGGTCTGGCATTCCACGCACTGGAGCAGCCGTTTGAGAGCAACCAGAAGACCAGCATCACTCTGGAGAAGGCTTCGTTCCTGGAGAGACACCCCTGTGTTACTCCTGATGAGCTGGAGGCTCTCATCAAGGTGAGATTTTGGAGTTTTGGACACAGTGAGACATGAAGTTATTTCCCTGTTTCCCCCTTTCAGCTGCTCAAACAGTCGTGGAATAACTTTGCTTCGGTTGAATCTATTCATCACCAATGGATTAGTTTGTAAGAGGAGAGGAAGATAAGCACAATTCACTGAAAATGATCTGATAATAATACTGAGTGTCATTCAGTTTGATGGGAAGATAAAAGGGAGGAAGTCAGAGGACTGACCTTTAGAGCAGCAATTTTTATAGATGGTGATTGCTATCAGGGCTAATTACAGGTTCTCGGGTTAATTAATTCTCCTTTCATTAGCTTGTCACATGATGGTGAAAAGCTTGGATGTTACGTCCTTTCATGTCCAGACTGTCCTTCAGCTGATTAACCCTTTAATTCCAGTGTCCACGAAGTGTCCAGTGTCCACCAGCAGTCAAAATTGTGTCTCTTTAGTGGACTTATTCAGAGCACTTTTCTGGATGGACATTTTGGGCTTTATGGAGGTCATTTTTCCCTCATGAATTTGGATTTATGATGTCAGCATCATAATTACAGGTTGTATTGTTTACTGGGAGTGAGACACCTCAGTCAGTTCCGTCATACCTAATCCGTCACCACTATGCAGCCACTCTACTATTATAAAACACCCTGAGATTGATATTACTGTACTCTTCTATTTAGGTGCACTAGATAAGTATGCAAGTGGGTGGGTTGGTGGGATTCATCCATTTGCTAAATAAAAAGCACCGAGTTGAGATTTTTCAGGTTTTATGGGTTACATTGAACCCAGTCAGAACGTTTTTGCGTTAAGTGTGTTATTGCACTAATTATGCCAATTTACAGACATTTTTAGTAGCAATTTAAGTAGGTTTCTTCCTGCTGTGTTGATGAGTCAATGAATCGATTACATAATGACTAAAGCGCCATCAGAGGGTGCACCCCCTACCTTCTGCCCCCTGGTTGTTGACACTTGACGGGAAAATGTCACAAGCAGGCTTAGAGGCAGGTCCATCCTTCAGCAGGAAGCACAATTATATCACTGCAGAGATGCCCATAATTCTCAGTGACGCTTCACATATGTTGGCAAACACACTGTATTGCAGGCGTATGTTACATAACAGTTCATTAAATCAATCATAGAGAAAAGGGCAAATAGCTGTCTTTGTACTGAGAGGTTTATCCTTATAGAAAAAGGTCAGTCAGTGTAACCTTTATGCTACATGCACAGTTACTTAGAGTGGAGATTTATAAGCTTTATATTGATTTTGTGGTGTGTTGAATTCATATGGGAACAAATGGAAATAGCAGTAAACAAGTAACCTAGTTATGTTTTAGTACAATAGCAATATAGGTTGCTTGGGAAAATGGATTCATAACTAGTTTCTATCTGAATACCCTCGATAATAAATGTGTAAGTGCAGTATGAAATTCCAGAGTGGGGCTGTAACAACACCCACACATTTTAAATAAGGAAACTAGCTCACGGCCATAACAGCACTGTGGTTTTTTAGTGTAAGACACATTTGAAGCCAAGTTTATCCGTCAGCACCGTGTTATATATCTTCGACTTTAAGAATAAATTCAGTAAAACGTAGAGGTTTGAAAGAAGATTTGAGGAACTGATTGACCCTCTGATATTTATTCATCTACATGACACTCCATCAGAGTCTTTCTGACCATAAAACTAAAAATGGCATCTTTAGAAATGAATCATTTTTGTAGCAGATCTCGCACATATGAACCCGACAGCCTTTAAAATGTGAAACAGAGGCATGCTGTTTCTGCAGTGTTCCACATTTTACCAACATGGCTTGTGAAACCTTAACTCTCAGGTAATACCGGTGTGAACTGAACCAGATAACAAGCAGATTGTGAAAGAAGAAATCCCATCACATCACGACTTAACTGTGCATTTCATAACGTCTTTTTACAGCTCAGGGTACTGTATAGCGATGCTTCCGCGCTGCTCCCCCGATATGACATCCAGAATTATGGGTCAAGACTTTGGGTCACTACATCAAGCTGACATGTATAACTGGGAGCGGGATTGGAAAATGATTTGAGGTGTGTCAGCGTGCAGTCTTGTGAAGTGGAAGGTTTGATTTGTGAGGGAGTGCGTTGACAGGAAAGAAAGTGCGACTACAGTAAGATCAGTCAAATGCTCCTTTGCAGAAGTTGTTTGGAAAGTATGGAGAAAGATATTCTGAGGCATTACGGGATATTTTCTTTGGAGAGGGAGGGTTTGTAACACAAGGACCAAATGTCAAATCCCTTTAATGAACATGAAATACAGTAGATGCATTGCAAATGGCAAAATCCAATCATGGCATGTCATAAACATGTCTGGAGAGCAAAAATAACCTTTTTGGAATAATGTGCTCTCCATGTTTTTTCTTCTCTGAGAATAATACACACGCACATTATAGCTCCAGTGGCTTCCTCTGATTCTCCTAAGCATGAAATAACCCCAAAGAGAAAGCCAAACACATGGCATTTGGTGTGCTCTACTTTCCGCTAGAATGGCTCCATTTGATGTTAGCTTCTTCAACACTGCTCCAGTGAATATTGGACTGCCTATCTGTCTCCCCACCCACCTCTATTCTTTTACTTCCCCTCAGAGGAGCATCAATTCTTCTTCTTTTTCTTCTTCCCTCGCAGTGCTCAACCGTTCAGCCACAAAAGTGCTATCATGAGTTTGAAGAAAAAAAAGAAAATCAATGGCAGTATTTCCTAAGGAGAAGTGTGGAAATAAAAACCTTTAGTATGGTGTGCCTGGGGTCCGGAGGGAATCAATTATTCATTGCACAGGCCAGTAGTCACAGACCTCCTGCTGCAGAGCAGCGCTAGATGCAGCAGCCGAATCACAGACAAGGCTGTCTCCTGGACAAATGATCAGATTCAGATACATGACATAATGTGTGACAGTGTGGCTCACCAGCAACTGAAGGATAATGACTTTTTTGGCCATAAGAAATTTCCCAGATCTCTTTCACAGTATTGCATCTGACAAACTGAATGTATTAAAAGAATAATACATTTAGACATTTTCGGTTTTCTGAAGATAGTTAGATGACAGGTTAAACACAAGTCTATACAGTAAGTGTAAAGCAGTCAGTTAGCCTAGCTTAGCAATGATGGAAAACATAGAGGGCCATGTATCCTCAACACTTTGTGAACATGCAAAACAGAGGGATTATTGGGATTGAGCTTTAGAGGTGCTGATTAGCAAACTTTGCTACCTGTTTTCAGTCTTTAAGCTAATTTTCAAGCTTCATATGTCCTGTACAGACGTGAGTGTGGTGTCAATCTCTCTGCACGAAAGGGAATAAGTGTATTTGTACTTCCGGCCTAAGCACTGCAAAAATAACAAATATAATGCAATGTGTGAAGCTCACGCTGACAAATAGCACAATTTTTTTTCCCCCCCGACTGTCTAAAAAGAAAAGGCCTTCAGGACACGCTGCCTCACAAGTACTCCAACAAAGAGTCTGCCTGCCCATCTAACGGGTTCTGTTATCGGTTTGTTCATGCTATGACAAGCCTGTCACACAGACAAAGATCCTCTGTGGCGACACAGCAGTGGTGACTCACTGTTTGGCGGAGGAGCTGAAAGAAAAATGGCAACCTTGGGAAGTGTCTACAGGGAAGACGATGTATAAGACAGGTCTACTCCACAGCATGTGTTGACTGAATGTGTGTGAACGAGCGTCCGCACTCGTCTGTTGAACTCCTCAGGTCCGCTTCAGTATCTGTGCTTTCCACCTACCCACTGTGCGCCCACAAAGGCAGACCTAATTGGCTTCCCCAGCGGCATTGTGACGACTCACACTGTGGCACAACGTGAAGCCGCGCTGGTATTGACACCAGTCAAGCCTCATTTATTGATGAGTCACTTACCTACAAATAAACTTTAACAAGCACTGAGCTACCTGCAGTTAAAGTACGTCAGGACACACAACTGACCGACACTGTCATCGGGCTTTCAAAGCATGAATTACATGATTTTCGGTTTCTTTGAGAATTATTATGTATGTCCCAGTGACTAATGATGAGTCACCTCCTCAGGTGTCTGCACCACATGGACCAATTAATGGAGATGCTATAAATATTACCAAAAATGAACAGTTGTTAAAGATGCAGTATAATGCGGTCCAATTCAGCACCACTGCAAACTACACCCTCAATCGTTAACGTATAAAGTTGAAGACCAAGACCAGATGATCCCCTCCAAGTGGTATTATTGTTGGAAAACCAGCTGCATTTTCATCAGCACAGCAACTACACTGCAACAAATGTCCCTGTTAGATTACAGTGCGAAAGTGGCAGCTACAGTTTCCAGCATGAAACTGTTATCCTACAGTTTAACACTGTAAAATCTATTTTAAGTACTGTATAATGTGGGTTTGCCTAACATGGCAGAGGGAAGGGACGCACCACTCTTTTGTGCTCTCTGGTGGAGGGCCTTTTACATCACGATGCTACAGGGCACCAACGTTAACGCTGATGGTGTCATTATTCTACAGCCATAGCAATTTACTTCATAATGATAGGATAAAGCAAAAGACATGTCTACTGCCAGTTTAAAATGAATACCTCTCTGACAGAGTCAATCAAAACTGAACATTGTCATCGCTGTAATCAAGAATTTATGAGCTGTTGTATTGGATTGCCTTAGATTTTACAGGTGTACCTAATAAAGTGGCCATGGAGTGTGATATATAATATTATGACACTGTGATACTTCTGTACTTGTTCTTAAGGCTTTGAATGCAGGAATATTCGTAATGGAGTATTGTTCCACTGTACTGTACTGTACTGTACTCCACTTTATTTGAAAAACAGTGGTCACATCTGTAAGATAGTAATAGAGTTATAAAGAAAATGCATCTTAAATGTCAAAACCAAGCCAAAAAACGGGCAGTGCTCAGGGCTCACTTCACAAACAGTCCAGATAAGCCTTATCTGCAACGGACTCCAGTCTTCCTGATTGGCAGCCATTTGTGCAGCTTTAATGCTTCAAGGTGGTCAGGGTAAAGCTTTGGCTGTTAGTGATAGTGAAAGTGCTGCAGAGGAGAGTGCTTGGCACCGGCTCACAGCGAGGCTGGGTGAAGGAGAGCGTGAAGCACCATGCTGGCTGGATCACGGCCGTCACCTGCTGTGGGGTGGGAAGACACGCTGAGAGGATGAAGATCTGCAGCGACTGAGTGAGCTCGCTCCCTAATGACCCCGCAGTGTGGAAAATGAAAACACACATTAGCGAAAAAAAGGAGCCCGTCATGATTGTGAACGTCTGCGAGAACCTCTGTGTGCTGCTTCAAAATGGAGGCGAGCCTGTGAGGAACAAAAACATGATTTGTCATCCTAATTAAAAGTCTGCAACACAAATCAAAGTCCCCATCTTCGCGCCTCAAAAGTGCACGTGGAGAAGGAGGATTTTCCCCATCTCGAGTGCAGTGTGAACTTGGCTGTGAAACAGGCGAGAGACAAAAATAGATCTCCTCATGAAGTATTCAGATACATTGTGAGGCTATTTATAGCTCTCCCTTGACTCCAGAATTAGGTTATTTGGGGTTTATTTTATAATTACCGCTTTGATTTCTGCCCCCGTGAAGTAGCTGTGTCTGCTAAAACCTATGAAATAGCATTACTGTAATTGGCTAATTTTAGATACAAAAATCGGTCTCATTAGGGGGGCTGCACTGATGGAGCTGAGGTAATCACATGCCAGATTATGAGTAGGCATGTGCAGGGATGTGTACAGATGTGGTCCTCCACTCTGTCTGCTTTGAATGTATGTCACGAGAGTTGATACATATTTCATTAGATGGATGTGCATCTCACCAACAGCTTGCGTGGATAGATAGGGGGTTGCTCTGAATGATGAAGCTGAATGTTATATCCCACCAATGATGTCTGTAAATCTATTTATCTGTCTAAACATCTTCTTAACAAAATTGGTGTTAATGTGAGCCCAGAGGCAAAAATCTAAATATACATGTCCACTGCGACAACAAAATTAATGGCTTTCTCGTAAAAAAATGCCCATAAACAGGGAGGTTTAGGTAGCACGCGAGTAGATTCATGTCTCTTGGCGACATAATGGAGCACAGAGGGAGATCAATGAGAATAATGATGCAGAGCATTGTGGCTTCTAAATGTTTTTCCCAACACTACACAAGCATGGGGATAAAGAAAAAGCTGGGGGACTGAAGACAAACGCTGACACAAAAGAAAAGAGAAATAAAAGTCTATCTGCTGCGAGCAGAAGTCTGTGTAGATTCAGTCAGTGTGAACTGTAACAACATGCAAATTGGATTGCACACTCCATGTGAGGAGCCAGACACTGAATAATAATTTGAATAGATCTGCAAGATGTCGGTGCATGCATATACCTGCGACCACAATATTGACATTATAATGGTTGTTTTTTCATGCGCATAATAAAACAAGGTGCGTGTGTTTCAGAGAATACAAATGGTGTTCGATTAAAGGACAGTTTTTCTGAAATACAGACAGAAGACCATGCTTGAGGAGATTGATTCCCGACACGAGGGTAGAGATCCCCACAGAAGGCTGCGAGCAGATTGTTAGGGGTCGCAAGAAAACACGTCTGCTACAAAACGTTATTCGTTTTTTTTCCTGCTTTCCTCAATTTTTTGCAGTTTTTGTTGTCAATTGCTGGATAATTTTTCATATTTAGAACTCGAATAAAGCGAAGAAAATTACACTTTGGTTGAACTGGTTGCAGCAGGCAGACATATGCCTCTAGTCATGGGTTTGCTGGTAGACACCTCTGGGTGTCGAGGGCTGGCTCCTATATGGCTGAATACCTCGAAACATAAATGTATGCAGATTGTAAAAATGATGAAATAATCAAATTAAGGGGAGACACTACAGGTGGATAGGGGGAAATTTTTACCTAATAGTAACCCAGTCGCCAGATTAAATGTTGGCAATGCATGTTTCTGCAAAACCACTGATGTGTTGAAACTTTACATTTCTTAGTGTTGCAACTTTAAGTTTCTTTAGGTCAAATTCTCAGTTTTATTTTGTGTAAACACTGTGCTTATGGTCTGGCTAGGTTTTGGCACAAAAACAACTTTGTTAGAGTTTAGAAAAGAGCACGTTTTGGCTTAAAAGACTGGTTTGCTCGCCACAAATATGATTTTTTGACTTCCTGTCGAAAAAATGCTTTTTTTTGTCACGACAAACGTGCTGTCACACATAAAAATGTTGAAACACCGTCTTAAACTGTGGTCACTGGCTTGGCAGCCTTGTTGCCTGTTACATATTAGATATCACCATGAAACATCCCCAGTTGATTACGTACACTAATTTACACCAAATTACTTTTTGCATTACAAGCAAATTATGCCATTTAATTAAATATGCACTAATTTTCATACATTTCCACAAGAGAAATCTAAACTAAGATAAACACATCTTTCCACCAGGCTAAAGGAAACATGCAAAATAGCCTGAAATCTCAAAATTGACAAGCACATGAAACAAATGATGTTTTCAACCGGTGTGTCTGGCCTCAATGTTCAACTGAATGCACATTTTGTTAGGTAATTGAAGGTAATTGGAATCATTAATTTCGACAGCAGCATTTTGTTACGCAGTCATGATACGATTCCATTATGAGATACAGTAACACGGACAGAATTAATTGTAACTCAATCCTCCATCCAAATTCCCCTCCCCCATTTTCAGGAGTGCCCCAGCTCTCCTTCTTCTCCTCTCTCATCCTCTTTTCTCTACCATGAGGTAGCGTGACCTTCAAGGTCGATCTGGAGATAGCCACACTCAATCCATCCCCAGTTACCTCATGAGTCTTATGCAATCAGCGGCAGGGGTCACACACGAACACACATAACAGACACCTGTACACATAAACATTGGCAGGAGTCGGGTTAACGTGCTCGCTCTCCTCCAGCCTTCGGGACACGTGTGTTTGTTGTGTTGCAGTCAGCCGAGATGGCACGCAATCCTGACCTTGAACTCCTCTGTTTATGAGAATTATGATGATGATTATAATTCATACACTTTGCTCTTTCCAGCATGCCATAGATGCTGTGAGTGCAGGAGTGAGTCCTCTTGGAGACACAGCCAACAATTCCAGTTACTGGGACGTGGGCAGTGCCTTCTTCTTCGCTGGAACTGTCATCACAACCATAGGTAACGTTTTAAATAATCCACTCTAATAATTTATTTAGAATTTATATATTTATAAATACATGCTGGATGATAACAAATCTCTAAAGAAAAGTTTAACATTTGGTTCTAGGACGTGCCTCCAGCCTGTTTAGTCAGTGTAGGTTTAAGCTAACAGCAAACCACATGAGAAATTATCCCGACAAAGTCATTTGTATAACATTATATAAACATGAAAAGTCTTCCTAGATGCGACAGCTTTTATGGGGAATCATCTCAGAAATATGAATAATAACTACTTGAAGAAGAAAAACAAATTCAGCCTAGATGTTTAATCAGTTATCAGTCATTGAAATTCAAGCCCACTCCCGCCTCCAGGAATTTTCTAGCAAGAAGTTAAGAATAAAAATTGTGATTGATTCTATAAAACTGTTCTTTTGACTATAAAAATAATGACATAATATTACTGTTTCATCTCTATATTTGCAAGTTTGGGGCTCCATATAAGCCCTCCCAAGCTGGCAAGTCTGCTTATGCATAGAGAGAAAATGCAATATTGTCTTCAGAGAAAAATTAGTATTCCTGTCTACATTCGAAATGCTCCACAAAACAACAAAATGAGCTTATAAATGCAAGAATAACGAGCAATAACACAAGTACTTTAGATGGGATTTGTTCTTTCGGTCTGTCTAAGGTGTTTTCTCATTACAAATCCCTGCATAAAGCTGTAAATCCTTCCCTCTTATTGTTGCCCTAAGGTGAGTTTTACAAATCCCTTTGCTCTCATGAGCTGGTGCCAAATGATGCACATACCAACCTGTGAAGATCAACATTATCGAGGATGCTCACAAAACAGACACTGCTGACATAGGCCGTGGGGTTATACTTTATGTCAAAGTCTCTCTACTTGCTCTTTCTCCCTTTAAAGGCTTTTATGCTTTTACAAGATAAATATTTTAGCGAGATTCAAAATTATTTTTATATGAAAGCAAAAAGCCTGGAAGCTTTGATTAAATTAGACCAATTTCAATAGATACAGTCCTGTTTAGGAGCTGTAATTCCACCACCAGTGCTGATGCACGGGACTTTCTGTTCTCCCTCCATTAGCCGGATGTTCCTTCATTTAAGCGAGTGGAAAAATACAATGTCCCTGACCTGTTGTAATGTAGATTTAATTAAGCATGGCAGTTGCTAATATGCGGCTGAGCAGAGGCTTTCATTGGCTTTATTTACTTCACTGCAATATAGTTATGAAATATCAAAAAGTACAAGGAGTACCACCTCCAGCTTCAAATTATCTCACGGTTACAAAACATATTCATTCTCTAGACATGCTGACATAAGTTTAAATTAAATTCAATGCAGTATTCGTGACAAAACTGTGCTCGATGTGTGAAAATCAGAAAATCACAGCCGAAAAAGGAAAGTAGAAGCAAAAATGCTGGTGAAGGAGGCATGGTTTGTTAATATTCTCGTCACAGTAAAATACACTGTATGCTTTGTCCCCTGCTGAGCTGTCCTCTTCTTTGTAGCTCTCTCAATGTAGGGCCGTAATTAACGCAATTATCCCGAAGAGAAACCTAATTGTTGTCGCTCTAGGAGCTTATTTACAAAGGACCTAAGTTCCTACAGGAACTAAGAGGCATTGCGTAAGCGCTTCAATACATCATGTTGCATAAACATGTCTTAGACGTCTTCTGCTTACTCTTAAGTAAGACCTCCCCTGCCTTCTCCTCACCACGTCGTCTCAACCTCTTCCTCAATTTCCCCCCATAACGTCATGTCTCCTCACTCATTTACCCTCTTGTTATCCTTGTGTTTTCCTCGTTTTGACAGGTTATGGAAACATAGCTCCAAGCACAGAATGCGGAAAAATCTTTTGCATCCTTTATGCCATATTTGGCATCCCTCTCTTTGGCTTCTTGTTGGCGGGGATTGGAGACCAGCTGGGCACCATCTTTGTGAAAAGCATCTTGAGAGTTGAGAGGATATTCAGGGTGAGTTGCAAGTCACAATGAATTTGTTTTTTCTATGTTTTTGTGCTTTGTAGTTCTTAGTGATAATCTGTGTGACAAACAGTGTAAAAAGCCTCAATATTCAAGGTATTCTTCAAAAATGTCAGCTACCATTCCTGGAAATGTATGTAAAATGATCCTGAAACGTCTATTCCAGTCCGGCCGAAGTAAATTTGGAGCTGTTGTTGAACAATTTGGAGTACAGGTGTGGTTTTGGACTCTTTTGAAAGCTTATAAAAAGATTTTTTTCCAAGATGTCAGAAGCTCTGGTGTTAATCTAGAAGTTTTCAGACACTGAATTATTTATTTTAATGAAAAAACAAGCAGATGACCTGTAACTGCCTCTTTTAGCTTACGATGGGTCTACATCAAATATAATTACATGGTCCAAGTTCAAATTTGTTAACAATACCCCTCAGATCGCTCGTTGGCTGTTGTAGGCTCTAGGGCAGGCACATACGCTCCTATCTAAGTTAGCTTGTTTGTTTGTTTGTTGATTGAACCTTGCTGTTAAATGTGGTTTTATCTCAAAATGGTTTACAGTATTAGAACCATGAGAATCAAAGCTTTCCGATGTATGACATGACTATACACTTATACTGAGGTGTTAGCCTGTTTGCTTAGCTTTGTTTGTTTGGCGAACTGAGCAGCTGAGCTTTAACAACAAGCTAATTTGAGTTCTTTTTATCCATATTTACCACTTTCAATGGCATATTTAAACATGCAAGATTTTTTTTACTGACAATCACGTATCTCACTATCACCTTTACGTGATCTTTTGTAATTGCTTGTATTCCTTCTAATGGCATTGCCTGTTTGTTTTTTTTTCTTAGCAAAAACACAAACAGATCAGCCAGACCAAGATCAGAGTTACGTCCACCATCCTGTTCATTCTGGCGGGCTGTATCGTTTTTGTCACCATCCCTGCTGTCATCTTTAAACACATCGAGGGCTGGACCACACTGGAGGCCATCTACTTTGTTGTGATCACTCTCACCACAGTGGGAATAGGAGACTATGTGGCAGGTAGGATGGCGGTTGGTTGGTCATGATGTAGATTAACCATTTGGTCAAACTATCATGATGTATTTTTTGATCACGCTGGTATTTTTCCTTCCTCCTCCAGGTGGAAACAGTAGGATCAACTATATGAACTGGTACAAGCCACTGGTGTGGTTCTGGATCTTGGTGGGTTTGGCGTACTTTGCAGCTGTCCTCAGCATGATCGGAGACTGGCTTCGGGTACTGTCTAAAAAGACCAAAGAGGAGGTGGGGCTCATTCAATTACACCCCTCAGTATTACATTAGAGAGGTAGAAAATAAAAGGTCACTCAGCTGCTGCTTCCTCTGTGTCTTCTGCCTGTGCTCTTATTTTGCCAAATAATTGGTGCTCAAACCTTTTCAAAAGGTTTACGCAACAGGCTGTTATTGTGTGAGGTGTTCAAGATGTGAGGCTCCAGACAGAAGACACAATGTATAAGTAGTACATGGCTTAGCAGTTTTAGCACAAATAGATTTTCTTTATGTAATTTCAGATTTTTTATTTTAAAGTCACTGAAAAGTTTGTTTAAAATCTTAAGTATCTCTCTATAGCATGAGATATTCATGACTAAATGGGCAACAATAAAAAAACAAATCCTGATCCTTTCTTTTCTGCACTGTTGTCACAGGTTGGGGAGTTCAAAGCTCATGCGGCTGAATGGAAAGCAAACGTACGGGCAGAGTTCCGTGAAACGCGGCGGCGCCTGAGTGTCGAGATCCATGACAAGCTCCAGAGGGCCGCCACCATCCGCAGCATGGAGCGCCGTCAGCTTGGCCTGGAGCAGCGGGCTCACTCCCTCGACATGCTGTCTCCGGAGAAGCGCGCCTTGTTTGCCAGCCTGGATGCTGGCCGCTTCAAGACTTCCTCCCAGGAGAGCATCGACACCAAGCTCAACAACCTGAGGCTGAAGGGGGCCTGCGAGCCGTACGACCATCAGGGGAGTGAGCAAGCGCCACAGACAGCGTCTTCCTCGGAGGAGAATCTCTTCAACCTGCGCTTCGGATCTCTCACCAAGCTGGCCAGGCGCAACAAGAACCGCGAGCTGCGGAGGAACATTCCTGAGTATGCCCGACGGGCGAGTGTAGGCATAAACAATGGCAGCGTCATGCTGGGTGAGGAGAGGACGGAGGAAGAAGAAGACGGGGAGCCAGATGAGGAGAAAAAAGAGGGAAACATCAGTCTGACAAACCTGTCGCAGTATGCAAAGGAGCGCAGCAAGTTGAATGGCTTCATGCCAGTAGAGGCCAAAGATGAAGAGAACACCTAGATACTGTGTGGACAGAAACAGAGTGACAGATACAGACAGAGACACAGAACAAGAGTGCATGAGATGTCAAGAAACGTGCCTTTCTGTTTCCTATGCTTCGATTGGAACTGCTCCCAGGAAATTATCGTGCCATAGCCATGGGAAGAAAATGTGTTGCCAAAAATGAATGAATAGAAGAGACAGAAGAGGCTGTAGTTAAATACCTCATATCGGGTGTTGCTGTAGAACGGGCTACTTAAGAACTCTAATGTCTACAGGAGCTGTCTCCACAGCTTCGTTGTCTTTCAGCCCCGAAGACATGGGCAACGGTTATCTGCTAATGTAGAATCTTATTTTTTAACAATGTGGGCAGGACTTCCCGAGAGCGAGCTTCATGTCATCCATCTTCAGAAACATTAATCGATCTCCGCTTTGTCATCTCATACTGTGGGAGCTATTTTTAGCCCAGCGGCCTGCGTTGAAAGGACTTCCACGCTTAATGAGCAGAGGGCGGGAGGTTGTGTTGCGGCCGGATCAATAGACAGTATGAGCATTTACCTAGCTGACATGTACAATTATCCTTACATGGTATGTGACTTTGAAAATGTAGCCCTAAGGCATCAACTACTGCATACTAAGAGCTCATGAAAAACAAACTATTCACCTTGATAGTGCATGGTTATTAAAACACAACCATAGCATATGACTGACATAAACTAGCTTGCTAAAGCCTGGAATAAAAACTGTAATTTTTTGTCAATAAAATGAAATGTACTGCTTTCATTAGTATTTGGTGGATAAAAAAAAAAAACATGTACTTCAATAGAAATCGGTACCGTTGTTGAGCTGGAGTTCACCCGACAGACGCACACTTAATCACCTTTGGCCATAAGATTGTCAGCAATGTTTGAAAAACACCTTTTTTTTGTAAATGACATTCACTTTGTCACAAATGTCTTGAAATCGCTTAAATGACTTTTTAATTAATGAATGTGATGCTGTTGATTTTGTACTCACCAAGCATGTTTGAATCTGTGTTTACTCCTTTTGATATCAGCCAAGCACTTGAGTTGTATTTTCCATTCAGCTGTAAATTATGAACTAAATATGTTTCTTTTTTATATATTTCTTTTCTGAATGTGTGTTTTCCTGTAGTTCCTAGAGGTTCACTGACACATGAACATTTTTACTTTTACAAACAGGCACTGGCAACCCAATCTGTATTTAGCAGAATTACAATATGTATCACTAAGCGTGCATTGTGTGCATGTCTAAAGCTGAATTACACACACTGGTTGTCCTTGTAACCTGTTTACCTGACATGAATATCATTAACCTTTCCATGACCATGACCTGTGAGCGACCGTTTGTTGTGTACAGCTTATTTTATGAACAGATCACATTAAATGTAGTGAGTGCCTTTTTCCAGATAATAAACACGACAAAATAAATTTAAAAGGTGGTGATTGCTATTTTCCAAACAGCATTAGCATATTATTTCAATATACACCAGTGGCGTCACAGGGTGAACTGGAAGGGCGTTGATTTTCCAAGGGCATCGCTGCGAAATTATATTCCAGAATTACAGCCATCATATAGTAGGAAAAGCACAGATGTTACACTAATGTTAATAACATTCCTTCAATTTAAGTGGTCAGTAAATCACGACAATGTGCTAAATGGGATTCAGCCATCATTAATTTTACTACTCGCGCATGTGCTTTTCTCACGGTGGCTAAACGTCTTTCCTGAAAAAGGCCAACTGCAGGCCAACTGCTTTCATCACAAAGGTTTTGCAAAGAACTTTCGTTAGAAGTACTGTTCATAGGCTTTGAACACACATTTATACAGTCTTTAGAAAAACATGCAAGCATGTTATTGTTAGAGATATAGACATTATATTACATTACATTGACATTGGCTAAACACAAAATCTCCCTTGTTAAACATGTACATCATTTCAAATGGAGATTTCTATTAGATGAGGTTACTTCTGGACGACCGAATAGCTTGTACATCCGGCGCCTGGGTGAGAGGAAATAACTTTTCATACCACCCGGTTGCGGTAGTCCGTATTTGCCATTCAAAAAGGGAAACAGGAAGACTGAGCACAACAGATATACAAACCGTTATGATAAAGCAGCAATTGCAAACCATTGTCATGGCACTCAGCCACTTGTATTGGAGAATATGTCTGATAAAAAGTGGGTGAAAAGTGGGTGAAACCATGGATACTACAGTGACAGGCTCAAGGGGTTTTCCCTTTCTTTTCCGTTTCTCTCCTTGTGCATGGATTCGCTTTGCTGAACGGCCAGTTCAACATGCTCAATCGGCCGAAAAAGCAGCCGACAAGGACGGACTAGTGCCAATGGCGAGGGACACACTGCAAAAACTGGGGCTAGGGATGCTCACCGACGGCCTATTGGACAACGGCCGACCGTCAGGGCACTAACACAAATACCAATAGAATAGAAAACGGTTACATTTATGTATAGCATAATTACATTTTTTATTTTTTCTCCTAAAACAATGTTGAAAAATGTGAAAATATTCTTTGCCATTATATGCAGTTTAATTTCATTCTTCAAAAATCTCTACAGGCTAACAAAAACATGCTAAATACTACTTTATACTCTGCTAGCACTAATGAACTTTTTACTAATCTTAGAATTCTGCCCTGAAATAAAATCAAGGGGACAAACACAAGTCATGCGGACACACTACAAATACTCTCAATTTACTGAATTTATTCAAACACAGTATGTCACCAAAGCAGAGCTTCTCTGCACACTTTAATTTATTTTTACCCGTTTTCACTCCACAAATGTTTAGCCCAACCAATCTTTTTAAATTTACATCATCGCTGTAAATTTGTCTTGATGCAGCTTTTGGGTAATTAAATGACAGAACTCATTATGATGTAAGTGACTCCCAGCGTGTTGCAGGACGCTGGAGGTCTGCTATCTGTGCATGTCCATAGCTCGGAGCCACAGTCACGTGTGTCAAAGTGTGTGCGGCACCCAGGAAAAAGAGCCGGCTGACGGCGCCACAAAAGGAATTAATCAGGGAGACAGGTCAGTAAAGGCAGAGCCATAAATTTCATGTAATAGAAAGGGTGTGTGTGTGTGTGTGTGTGTGTGTGTGTGTGTGTGTGTTTGTGGATGTTTTTCCTTCAAGGTGGAAGCGACCTCAACCTCCCTCCCCTCTTTCTCTTTTGTCCGTCTCTCACTATCTGTACGTCCCTTTATCTCTGTCCCTCCCACACACAATGAATCAGCCAGGGATTTTATCTTTACAGTTAATGTATTAATATTTTTTTTCTTAATTAATTTTATTTAGGTCTGTTTACTCAATCAGAGTAGTTGACATAGAAGAGGCTGGTCGAGCCGGTCCTACTGCACAGCAGGAAACAGAAAAACATCAGCCCCCCTTATATGCAGGGGATGTGCTCAATAACAAGACATTTTCCAGTATAATGCATTTCCATACAATACCAGCACTGAATACAGGCTGAGAGATAATCAACACTTCACTAGCAGAGTCGGTGAAAACTGAGTGAGAGGCTGTTGCATTGGATTGCACAGGTGTTCCTCATTAACTGGTACATCAGAGTGTGATGCGGCTGTTTCAAGGCTCAGTGCCCTGAGGCATCAGAAAGACTTTTTTTAAAATAAATATCTACATTTTTACATATCGTATTAGAAGATGGCATGTTTCTGGTGTATCAAACGAGGGGATGAAGTGGGTATGATGTTGCTTTTTGAGGTAGGAGTACACTTTCATAACCACATGTGCTGCAGTGCTATAAAAGGAAGAAATATCCAAATAACAATGAAAGGGGAGAGGGACGAGTTTGAGGAACGGGTTTGATCAAACGCTTGAACAGTGCATCTGTCTCATTGGCAGCTGCAGTTTTTGGTGCAATTAAAAAAAAATGCACATGTAAATGTAAGTCATGTTTTAACAAGGCCGGTGTTTGTATGTTACAGGGGGAAAAAAATATTCATCTGATACTTTGGCACAGTATCTTCCATCTGTCGTCCATTTGAATTATGACACTTTGCCAGAGTGAGTCTTAAAACTTGCCTGATGCCAAGAGGCATCTCTTACTCCTGGCATACCGTCAGTTAAGGAAACATTAACTGGAGTGTTGTGGCCTCACAGCTCTTCCCCCCATTAAAGAGCTGTGCAAATTACCCTGAGGGATGCTGCAGACGGTGTCACATATCCATCAAACAAGATTTGTTTTAGAGAGTGTATGACTGAGAACAAAGGCTTGTGTGTCTCACCCAGAGAGGATGGCCCAGCATGCATGGGCACACATCCTAATTTTACCATGATTATACAAATGCTCGTGAAGTGAAGGTGGCACAGCTACAATAGAAAAACCAGTCAGTCCACTTTGAATCGAGTGATTAAACAAATTCGCTCCCTGATACAATCTTTCACTTCCCTTTAAGGAAGTTCAAAATGGCCATGAAGCTTCTGTGGGGGCTAACCTATCTTCATTGTTTGTGCATATTTGGTCATGAATTAAGAATTAATCTTGCATGTTACGGGAAATTCTGCAGCTGTTCTCAGATAGAAATCGGACTTGGCTCCCTCCTGTTAGTATAAGTGGGATATCAAACCGTTCCTCTATGCAGAGAACTTTGACCTGCAAAGCAGCATGACTCACACAGGCTGTGATGTCTTCTTGAAAATTCAGAGTGGAGAAGGATTGTTGCTATTTTGGGCTATCCCGAAATATATAACTGGCTAGACCAAGAAGTACATTTACCTACATTATGAAAGCAACACATAATTTCAGCAATACCATCAACCCTACCACAATTCTGCTGTTACGACTGGGGTGTGAGAGAACAAGTCTTGAAGGCCGCAGTTAACTGCAGTTCGAGACTGTATTTTACCATTTGTAAGTGTGTCACCACTGGATACTTTTAAGGAAACCTTGAGGCAATTTCCAGACATGTTTGTGGCAACAAAACCAGGCATCTTAGGCCAAAACATGATCTTTTCCTAACCCTAGCCAAGTGTTTTGTGTGCCTTATCTTTGTGTACCAGAGAGTTACACAGCAGTGTCACCGAACATTTAACAAAGAAATGTCAATTTTCAACATTTTCATGATTTGCAGAAACGCTAACTGCCAACATTTTTTCTAATGATTTGGTTGGTGATGTCGCTCAGTGGCTAAATTGCATCGTGGGTAATGTAGGCGCCAGGTTTTTCTAAGCAGTCGACTGGTCTAATACAACACTGTTGGACTCATCATGGACAGTCAGGGTGATCCAGTCTTTGGGGCCCAAGGCAAAAATTCCCAGGGTGCCCCTCTAACCAGCGTTCATCACCGTTATGTTAGAAATAATCCGACACCACCGAAAAATGTATGAAAAACAAACATTTTTCATTTAGATTTTTTCATTTTCATTCTATATTTTATTTCAACTTTGCCTGGTTTTCCTCTCCTGGTGGTGCCCCTCTGTGGACAGTTTAAAAATAAATGATCAAAATCATTAATATAGTTCTGTTTTTTAGTCTACACATTCTTCTTCTCTTTCCAAACCTGGCGCCTACATTACCCACAATACAATTTAGCCACTGAGTGACATTACTGGAAGAAATTTATCAGATTACATACAGCCACATATGCAGTAGTACTCCTGAAGACCTTTCAACACACTTTAATGTGTAAAATTGGTGGAGTTAACCTTTAGGATCATTTAGCTACCTGTTTGTGATCTAAGTTTTGAAACTCATATGCAGATTTTATGCCCAAATTAGCATTAAAAGTTGACAGATGAATGCTTCTTATTAAAGACAAGTTTCACTGAAGTCTAAAAAAAGAGGCACCAAAAGGGTAGATATAAAAAAAAAACACTGAAGAAGACAACAAAATCTTATTTTCCTATTTTTAACACCTGCTGTCAGTCAGTTAAGATGGAAACAGATGGATTTGATACATAATCTGCCTATAAAAGCCTTTCCCTTCAAATGTTTCTAATTCTGGTTCTTTTTAATTGTTTCAGCTGTGTCACTATTTGATTTCTTACTTGTTTTTTATGACACTGCAACTTTCACTTACGAAAAATAAGGTGTATTGTTTAGCCCCTGCATGTGGTTTAATTTATATCAACTAGAGCAGTGTGTTACACTAATTTCAGCTAAATTAAACCTCAAAGACAGGAAAGAATCATTAAAAAAATGATGCAACATGATTTTGCCGCCTGTTAAAAAGTGAAAATAGAGACAGAATCTCATCCAACACATTCAAATTAACTGCAAACATCACTGCATTGTAATGCCAAGATTTGCTACCCCCTTTGTCAAAGTGATCATAGTTTCCTCACACTGAAGATTTCGGTAGGTTGCTGCCGGAACAAGGAGCTGCTGTGAGGAAGTGAGAAGTGTGAAAGTGCTGAGAGCGACAGAGAGGATGATGAGGAGGAAAGGGTGGTGGGAGTGTCAGACAGTCACCCGGAGGATTCCAGTGTGTTTCACATCAACAGGGGACAGATGTGAAATCTGCCTGACAATGTGTCTGGCAGCCGATATACTGAAGTGAAGAGAGGTGTAATATGATGTCATCCAAAGCAGTCAAGAGAAACTGACAAATCAAGTACATCATGGGACGCTGAAGTTCGGAAGAGGGCTCACACCAGGAGTTGAACTCATGACACATTTTGGATTGACTGGGGTTGACAGATACAGTTAAACTGTTGAGTTAAATATAACAGTTGTTGGGGCTTGCTGATAGCCTCGGCGTCTGACGCTGTAATCGCAACATCTCCAGTTCAAGTCTGGTTGCCTTTTCTGCGTGTCATCCCTCCTCTCTATGCTTTCATTTCCTGTCAATCTCTTAAACTGCCCACAATAAAAAATATAGGAGAGACAACATATCAAATTTGAGCCGTTTTCCTCCACACTGATGCAGATTTAAAGGGGCAATAGGCACAACAAGTTCGCCACTACAAAAGACAAAGACAAAAATGTCCAATCTTCCAAAGCCCAAAAATCAAACCACAAAGGAACATTATAATTTTTACGGTTTTGTTTGTTTGTTTGGTTTGTCAGCAAGATTACACAAAAACTATGGAACAGATTTCCATGAAACTTGGATGAAGGATTAATCTCAGCCCAAAAAAGATCCCATTAACTCTTGGTGCTGATCCAGTTAAAGGGACGGATCCAGGAACTTTTTTTTTTTAACATTGTAAGATTGGGTGTCTTTGATATTTTTGTTCATTTCTTAGGGAATAATGCATGAATGTTGATGAAAAAAGCACAGGTGTTTAGGTGACTGGTATCTGTAACTCAGATTTAGTCTAACCGAAATTAATCCTGATGATGACATATACATGTACAGTACATACAGTATATTCATATATATAGGGAGTAGAAAATATGTTACATTTGTCAGTACAATCCAGTTTGTAGTGAAAAGGGTATAAATTAGCTCATTAAATTAAAAATGAATGTGACGAAAGTTATAACTGAATATGACTTGAATATTCACATTTCCAGGCTATTTTTAAAGACATTATGTCGCACAAATTAACGGTCCATTCAGAAACTTTGAAAGGAGTCACGGTGTAATTCGTCAGTGCTCTCCGCTTTTCTGCTCTCCACTGACTGTAGATAACTGTTATTATGGCTGAGTCAGACAAGTGGGAAAGAAACAAGTGAAAGACAGCGGGACAGTTTGGATTATAGATTGGGAGATAGCTGTCTGGGAAAAGCAGGGTTTTAGATTAGAATAATGAAAAGTTTAAAGGGACAAACTGCGTGGAAAAGTGGCGGGACGAAAAAGATTTCAGGGTCACGACTGAATGAGGAAGGAAATACTATTGTCAGTATTACTGCATAGTTGGAGCAAATTGTTCAGTGTAAATAAACCATATTGGAAGCCTTATTTATTCTTTAAACCTGCATTAAATACAGTAAAACTAGAGTGATTCTATACTTACATGACATTACAAATGGCTTATGTAATGTTGTTAGTGCACAAGTCTACACTGCTATATTTGTCCATCTGTTTCCTTTTTTAGCACATGTGTTATTTGGCTCAGTTTTTCTCTGCGGCACGTGTACAGTATGTGTACATAACCCTGACTGTTCCTGCAGACCACAGACCTGCCAACATCCTGATGCAGCTGTGTAGCCCTGCATCCTGATTCAAGACCTGTTTTTAACCTTTTAATGACAAGATAACCAGAATAATCAAAATATACAGATTCAGCATTGAAGTTTTGTCCTTTACACTTTGACTTCGAGCACACACTCACCTTTTCTTTTTCTTTTTCTTTTTTTTATTGCATACAGTCAGATCACCAGTGTAGATAACACTGCCATTCGTTCATCATGCCTGAGAGGGGGCAGACTCCCACACACGTGCCACTGCTGAAACTCTGACGAAACCTCTTGACGCTCAGTTACCTCCATCTCCTTTACATATAAAGAAGTGTCTGTTGCAGAATCAAGGACAGTGGAAGGTGAGAAGATGTGTGTTTGAATGGGCTTTGTAGCTCGCAGGTTCTGCTGATGCAGGTTATTCAGTGGTAGGTGAAGCACATTATTTGACATGGATGGATGGAGGGAAGAAAGAGGCAGGACAAGGACTCACATGGTAGAGCACATGTCCTCACCAGCCTTTGTTGTTACGAAGGTATGACGGCAAAACGAGACGAGTGTCACATTTAAGATACCTGAGAAAAACGTGAGATTTAAAATCTTGCAGGTTTTCTCACCTCTGAGGTTGTTATTGAAATAAAAGATAAATCTGTTCTCATCTGTTACATTATGGGGACTCACTTCCCATCCGGTGACATAAAGTTGATCCATGTAAGGTTAATCCTGAGCTTTTTATTAATGATCTAAGGTCAAAGCCTGTGTGTGCATTTGTATGTTTGTAAGTTACTTCATGCATGTGTCTATGAGGTGTAGGGACATGTGTTTGTCTTCTCAGATCTCACATCTCAGATCCTTAAAGGATAAATTCAAACAAAATGAAAATTCAGTCGTTATCTACTCCCCCCATGCGGATGGAAATTTGGGCGAAGTTTGTTGTCCACAAAACATTTCTGGCGCTTCACAGCAAAACAGTGTTGCAGCATTCTCCTGAACAACTGAAGTAGATGGGGACTTGTTTTAAAATGTTGGTTTAGAAACAACTGACATAAAAAAAATATGGTTGTGTAGTAATGATTTTAGCTAAGCAGCTACAATTACAATTTCAGATTAAAGGTGTAAAGGTGCACTATGTACCTTTGGAAAAGAAATTCAAACCCAAAAAGGTAACATTTACAATGAGCTAATAATACAAACTCAGAAATATTATATATATATGTATCTAGTTCCATGGCTAAATATTGAAGGAAATATAGTCCCCAGACTGCTGTTTGAAGCTAGAAATATGGCTGCTGAGAAGGGTCCTGCAACTGTAAACAAGGCAAAACTTTTACAAAAATTGTGTTGCTCCAGAAATGTTTTGTGTACTATGCAACGCCACCCGACTTTCCATCATCATGGGGGTGAGTAGATAATGACTAGACTAGAAAATAAAGATAAACCTTAATTTCTTGTTTGAAAAAATGTGTTTATTGTATAAAAAACATACACTTCACATTAAACATAAAAAGGCACACAAAAGGGCACACCCAAATAAAACACATAAATGTTATTTGACTAAAACAGAACCATAGGGCACATTCTGCTTGACATGTAATAACAACATAACCGGTCAAAATGACAATATAAATAACAGCAGTTTATCGAGGCCTTAGCTATACATGAAGTAATTGCTCTAATAAAATACAAATGATGTAAAAAGACAAGCTGTACAAAGGCGACACTGAACAGATCTGAAATGGTCAAATATTCAAAGTGCTGGCTGCAGTTCGATAATTGTCCACTAGAGAGTCTCAGATATCCACGTTTCAGTTTGTTCCAGTGCACCGTCAACCAGCATTTAAAAGCATTTGACATTTTTGTGAACATATAAGTCACATTTTCAAATTCACAGCATTTTAGAAAATGAAATGGTGCTGATGGTGCTTATAGAAATGAAGAAATCATATGAAACCAAAGTGAAATGTAAAGGGTTAAAGTCACATTTATGAAAACAAAATAAAAACAAGTATTCCTTTCCTACTCACAGCTTATTTAAATAATGCATGGCATTATATTAAAAATATAAAATCCCTCTCTTTTCTCTGTACCTTTTCAGAGACGGTTTCACACAAGAGAACGACTGTGACATTTGGCAAACTCTCCATCTTGGAACAGCTGTTCTCCATGACGCACCACTGATAAAGGTGAAGTTATAAACCTACCTTGGTACAGTATGTGCAAACGTAAACTGCCATTTAAAACATTCTGAACTGAACGGAAATTGTCATAAATTACACATGTGAGGGTTGGTACTGTTGGGTTGAGTGCCGGCTTTTGCCAGCACCGTGTCTGTCTGCCTCATTTCTATTAGTTTGTTGGTTTACATTTGTTTACTGTTAGAAATCTTTATTTGTCTCCCGTAATCCATCACATAAAAACCTAACTGTGACTATCTGCTGTTTGGTGCTGATCAGGTAGGGTACAGTGAGTTTTTAGGACTTTTTTGTTGAAAACGATGTTATGAGAGCATTGAAAGTGAACCAAATCAGCTTAACAATGAGATGAAACTCACCACGAAGCTCCGTAAAGTCAACATCTACATTGTTAGTTTGTTGTCATTTGATACGCTGTTACTTTGTAGATTACAGCCTCTGAAAATGTGTTCTACTTATTGTTTCTTCACTGTGATGTTTGACCCCCACTGTGCAGAACGATGAATGAATGATGAAGCTTTAAAAATGAAATATATTTGCATTTTCATAGATTTTAGATTTCTCTATGAGGAAGTTTCGTATTTTTGAATGTGATAACTGAGGTTTTTTGAGGCAGAATCAGATACAATTCGTCATTAAAAGTGAGGATCTTTCATGTGTTCATGAGGAATTTATAGGCTTGGGGCCACAGACAAGGAATCAGAGAGCTTTGAGATACAGACATGCATTGTTGGTTTTCAAATATAATTATTTGAACTGCAGTGAACTCACATGAACCCACACTAAAAGCCACATAGGGTAAACAACTTTTTTTTATAGACAGTTTTATCCTGTAACAGCAGACATTGCACAGCTGTCTCAAATTAAGAGCAGTGTCTGTTGTTGACTTCAGGATTATTAACTGCACCAAGGCGGTTATGTTTCCACCAGTTTCCATTCATTTGTTGGTTTGTCAGCCAGATTACAGAAACAAAAACTACTTAACAGATTTGGTGTGGATCCAGATAAAAGGGACTGATCCAGGAATTTTGTCTCATTTTACTTAACATTGCGAGATCGGGCGTTTTTCATTTTCGTTAATTTCTCAGGGAATGATGCATGGACTGTGTTGAAAAAATCCGACGTATTTAAAATGGCTGGATTTAAATCTGTTTCATTTAATACTTTATTAGCTAAGCCTTGGCAGAGGTATGCTCTCTACTGAGTTCCATTCTAGTTTTCCATTGTTTTTACTGTCTATCTTTATAATTTACCACAAGGTCATTATATTATTCAGTCCTGCGCTTTATATAACTTACACCACACCTTCATCCTTGCCTCTTTTCTTTACCTGAAAGAAGAGAACAACCTGGTTAACGTTTGCCTTCCCTGTTTCAGTAATGAAGCAGTAAAGGAGAGGGTCTGCAAGGCAGTTGAGGGTTGTGATTGCCATGCATATATCATCCATATAGAGGAGCCATTCAGCATTCCTACAGTCCTGTACCACTGTGTGGAGAAGCATTATGATGTTGATAGGCCCAAAGCATAGAAAAAGGCTAAGCAGAACGACTGTCAGCAGCTTTAAAATCCGTTTACGTTCCCGTTCCTCTGTGGCCTGGTTGGACTTCACCGCCTCACAGATCCTCCAGGTGGAAAACACAACCAGGAGAAAGGGAACAATAAAGCCCAAGAAGAAGCGCACCATACAAACTCGAGTCGCATTCAGTGACACTGGGTAGATGATATCAAAACACCTTGATAACTTCTCATTGTACACTTCCTCCAAGGATATATTGATGGTGTTGAAAAGGAACACAAACACCCAAATGGTAACGCTGACTGTTACTGCAGTGCCAACTTTCCTCAAGAAAGTGTACTTAAATGGATGAACTACTGCCAGGTAGCGGTCAAGAGCAATGCAGCAGAGGAAAGCATCACAGGTGTAAAGGTTAATGTAGAGAATGTTGACAGATATCAGACAAACGTAGGGTCCATGGGTCCAAACTTGTTGCCACAGGAAGTCCAGCCACAGAGAGAGGCCGACAGTGAAGGTCAGGTCACTCAGGGCCAAGTTGAATAGATACACGCCGAGCTCGTTCTTCTGTCTTATGTGCTGCCAGGCCACGAAGAGGGAGAAGATATTGCACGGGATGGCTGTGATGATGACAGCCATGTAGAAAAACTGCAAAGGCATCCTCACGGGTGGGTTGAAAGCCACATCACACACTGAATTATTGGTTTCCAGGGTTACATTTTCCATTGCGATCATATGCTCACTCCTTGGAAAGAAATGAAGAAGGAGAGAATACAACAATGCATATAAATACTTTAAATTACAGGGGTTCTCCACAGATTCAACACATTAAAGGTCCAGTGTGTATGATCAGGCTGTTCTCATTTCCAGCCAGTCAAATGCAGCAGCCTGCCCAGTGGCCCAGTGCCACAGGTACCGCTCTAGTGTCAATAATGGAAGCGCCGCTCTAGTGTATTAGTCTAAAGACAGAGAAAGTCTGAGTCAGGGGATGGCAGGGGTGGTAGAGGGGGTCATTCACAGTGGATCACAAGGCTTTATAAGGGCCTTATAACCTATTAAGTAACACTCATTACACGGACCTTAATATAAACTGTTACAAATGCTTCAATTTACTGTTGAGCATTTTCTCGAGATTTGTCCCCACCTTCCAGGCAACTAAATTTCAGTATATTTGAAAAAAATCATCTTTCAGCTCACTAACTAGGATTCCAGATTGGTAAACACACATTATGAATATTCAATCTGCTCTATTTCTTTTTTTTGTGTGTGGAAAAAATTACATTAATTTATATCTCTAACTGCCTAAATTCACAATTAATGTAGTTTCATATGCATGATGTTGCATTTTTTTTTAATACACCAACAAGAGAGTGATTTCACAACACATCCTGCTGGCGTGCATGTATTACCACATCACAGCAAAAAGTCTTTGGCAACACATTAACTCATGCAAAGTGTTGCATTATGGAAAAGAACAAACAAAATTCAACCCAAACAAAGGTTACTTACAGTTTATTCAGTTGTAATTCCACTCCAAATTCTGCCCTTAAAATGCCTAATGATTAAAATGAAATCATTAAAACAGAGGCAGAGGATTCATCCACTTGTCGTTGACAGAAACAGGAAGACTGCAGCAGCTGCCTCTTTGTTGTCCCTGACTACTATATTATCTAATGGCTGACAGGCCATGAAAGAGCAAACTATTCCTGTTAGAACCACACGGCAGATTTAATTTAGGTACTAAGTCTATGTGAGACGGCTTGTCTTTATGTTTGGTGTGTCAATATACACCTGAACTCAGCTAAGGGTAATGCTGATTACTGCCTGATAAAGGAATATGTGCTTGGGTTATTATTTCCATAGCGTAGTTATGTTGTTAAGGCTGGTTGTTATGTTTTTTTTATGTGTGTTCCTGAAAGATAGGTACACATGTCAAAGTTAATATGAGGCCTCAGCAAAGTTAGACAAATAAAGTTAGTCTTTTTACTACCAAATTTCCTGTCAGTATTTTAAGTTAGCAAATGAATGAAGTGAGACAAAACTACAATATTTGCATCCAAAGTTTAGTGGAGCAGAAGTATAAAGTAACAGAAAATGCAAATTCTCAAGTAAAGTATGAGTATCATCAAAATTGTGCTTAGGTAAATGTACTTAATTACACTCCATAACTGATTATAACGTATGGGCAACTTTTATTTTAACATGATATCTTTACTTTTACTTACATATGATATTTTTAGTACTGCATTAAGATAAACTTGAAACGAATGTGAACCTATCCCTCAATGCAATAATGCACCAGAAAAAGACAAACAAGATAGAAGCTGTTTTAAATTTCTTCTGTTCAGCTTAAAAAGAAACAGTCGAGTGAGTAAACAAATTGGGATCTTGTTTACACACCACAGCCAACCACTTCACATTATAGTAATAAAATAGATGACTTGTCCAATAAACCTTCAAGATAAGATGTTTTATTTTATTTGGCATCATTTTTACCAGAAAAATTGAATTGGTATTCCTTTTAGGCTGCATTAATCCCCAACAACCTTCATAAATGAGTTTGTGCAGTCTGTATGTAGCCTGAGAGGTGAAATCCAGGGCAAAAAAAAAAATTAACAACATAAAAATGTCAGTAATAAATATTTCAGTTTATGAAACTTTTAGTACTGTTTACAACGTTGGTATTATCTCCTAAATCGCACTCAAATAACACAATGTTTTCCATTTGATTTGCCAATAAAAGAAAAACAATTCAGTTGTTAGGAAACTGACTGAATTCCTGAGGAGCTTGTTGTCGAATTCATAACCATAAAAAGTCCCCTACATTTCTCCACAACTTTCCAAATCTCTCTCTGAGCGCTCTCACTTATCAAACAGTATATTATCGGATCCAGAGTGCTGTTTATGGTGGTTGTGGCGACTGTGACCAGGTACGGATCTCTGAGCCTTGCAGCCCAGACGCAGGCCCCGGGCTCCAGTATGGCCCTGAGCAGCTGGACCATCTGGTAGGGCACAAAGGCGACTATGTAGGTGAGAAGAAGGGAAAACAACAGCAGTCCCACTTTCCTGCGCTCCTCCTCCAGGATGGAGGTGCTCTGTCGGAGCGAATGCATGATCTGCTGAAAACAAAAGGTCATGATGAAGACAGGGACCAAGAAGCCCAGGGTGACTCGTGTAAGGGTGAGGTTGGCATCTTCATGTGTCATGGGAATGTGCTCCTCACACAAGTTTCTTGAGGAGAAAGCTTGCAGTGCCCCCGTGTGGCCAAGCAAGATAATGTGGATGGCAATCTCCAGGGTCCAAACAGCAATACTCACAACTGCTGCAGTCTGCACCTCTCTGACCCAGTGAAAGTGGAGAGGATAGACCACAGCGAGGTAGCGATCAATGGAGATGCAGCAAAGGAGGCCTGAGCCGACGTAAAAACTGTTGTACGTGATCACAGCCACTAAACTGCAGAGACCACCACCCAGAGGCTTCTGCAGGGCCAACTCGATCCACACAGGCAGAGTGATGGTGTAGAGCAGGTCAGAGATGGACAAGTTGACGAGGTACACTGCCATGCTGTTTCCATTCCTCATCAGCATCCAGGCGACATACAAAGACAGGCAGTTGGCCGGAAAGCCCACAATAAAAAAAAGAGAATAAACAGCAGGATACATCCGCTTTTCCACTGAAGACTCCACGCTGCAGGAGGTAGATGTGTTTGTCTGGTTTAGAAGAGCTGCCTCCATCCTCACGTTACGATGACCAAACCTCGAGTGTGATAAGTGATGGAAAGCACTGTGCTGTGTTGACCTGAGATAAACGCTGAAATGCAAATAGTTTCCTGTGAAGGTCATGTTAAAAATGAAAACAGCATCCAATGTTTTCATTACGGCATTTTATTTGCAAATTAAATGGGAAAATGGATACTGTGAACAGCTGATAAGCTGAAAACAGATGACGGTTTGGTGCCTTGTTTTGTGGCACTTCTACAGCACACACTGCCTATACCCAGGATCAAACCAGCAGTGCATGCAGCCCGAGCACTATACATAAGAACAATTTTGAGAAACCACTTACTTCTTCTACTTTACTATACTGTTGTCAGCTGTTCCATCAAAGAGACACATTTCCCACTTAACTTCTCAGATATTTTTAAATTGCACAAAATGCCAATATTGTTTTGGGCAGTTATTCCTATAATAGCATGCAGGTGCAGGGAACGGTTCCAGTGTTTCTGCTGTTAAACTTTTGCACCACAAGAAAAATAAAATCACAGAAGAAATCAAAATATTCTGCAATCAATTGTCTGATCCACTTGACTGCCTTTCCAGAGCCAAGAGCTTTTTTTTACGGCTTTATTAGCTTGCACAGCTTAGAGAGATGAGAAATGGGAGGGCATGTAGCAGACCTGGCTCACCCGGCTTGTCCACTGTGATGAGGACAAAGTCTCTGTACATGGTGAGAACGCTGTACCAATTGAGCACCGGCACACTTTGAGCCACTGCAGGCTAACACACCTCAATTCATCCTCAGCACTTAAGTAGGTCATGTAGAGGCATTAATGGACTGTTCCATAACTTTTTGTCCTTGTCATTTAAGTAAAGAATCAAATTACTTCTTCCACCAAAGCAAACAGATGATGACTGGTTAGTCTGTACAGAGGGTTTTCCAGGGAACAGCACGTATTTGCATGTTACATGACCAGTGTCGTGCAGACGAGAAATGTGTTGGTTCAGTTGTTGTTTGAAGTCTGGCTAAATGTTCTGCTCCAGAGACAAGCCAGCCACAGGCAGCCTACTAAGCACAATGGGCATCTGTTGGGCTGTTTACATTACAAGACGACAATGTTTACACTGAGGAACAGTCCTGATGGAGCACTCCATTCCATCATATCCAGGAAGTGCATCACCAAATAAAGGCATGGTGGACGTGCTGGAAATCAAAGCTTATGGTTTTAAAATAAAAACACAGTGACACTACAGTGACCTCTCCTACATTCCCCATCTGCCGATAAAATGCCTGATCTTTAGTAATTTCTTGAGAGTTTGAATGTGTTTCCCACATTCAAAACTCTCTAGAAATGACTAAAGAGGACACAAGATGACACGACATATCTGGGCAAAGGGTTGATTTGATTTTGATTGTAACCGTGGTCTACGTGATTCAACGGTCGTGTTATTCTCTTGTGCTATTAATAACATTGTCCAACAACACATCAGTCTGAGATTTGGTTGTGTAACACTGCTACTGCTAATGTAGCCTCAATCAGAGATGAGGAGTGGGCCACAGAGGTCTGGTAAGCTCACTTTTTTAAATAGTAGTATGCAGCCTGAACCAGGTGCAAACCCATTGTGATGTCACTCACTGGTTTGTGGACTACGGTTTGAAAGCCTTGAGTTTGGCATTGAAGATGCCGACAGTTTTTTGGAGCAAAACATTTTGGATGGCTATATTTGGATGAGAGTGCGGTGCTGGGGAGGATATCCTTTTTGGATCCGACTGAGAACCCCAAGGACACTCTGTGGTAGTGACTTGTCGACCACAAGGTAGCCGCGCCCTAAAGCATTTCCTGCTTTATCATTTATTTTCCTCCAAATGGGACCATAATTCACAAAATGAACATCATGCTGTTTTGAAGAAGACACAAAACTAGAGATTAAGGACATAAACTTATTAGGAAACTATTTACTGAGGTAAAAAAAAATCAAGTAAGAAGGGTCATTTTCTCATAAGCTTACATTCAATTGGATTTCTTTTTGAAACTACTGGTTGGAAAGGATACAGGGTAAGGCACTTCCGCATTGGCTTCACCTTTCAGACCCAGAAGCCCTCTCCATATTTCATACAGTCAGTGACCAAATCTGCCTCATGTGACATCATTAGAGGTAATTATAAGCGGCGCCCCCTGGTGCCACTCCTAACGGAGATCTTTTAACAGACTTTGACATGTAAAATTGGAGCCCTCCCCAGTTAAAATATATGTCTGTTTTTCCCTAATATTTTCAGACTTTCGGCTAATTTCCCATAACATTTAGCTCACAGAGTTCATTTCTAAGATCTGGGTACATCAGTAAAATGTAGATATAGATAGATGTGTATCTATGTATATTTCCCATATACCATATTTATGTTGCACTGTATATCTGTAAATACTTAGATTGTCTACTTTATTATTTTATTTTATTGTCTACTTTACTATTTTATTTATATCTTTATCTTTATCCCTTGTTTCCATTCATGCCATATTTCTTTTCTACTTTGCATGGAGCATCTGGAACAAAAACTATTTCCCCCCCGGGGATTAATAAAGTATTCTGATACTGATTCTGATTCTGAAAAATTCATTGTGTCAGAGGGATTAAAAGATATGAGAGGCTTTTGCTGAAAGCTAAAAGTTCACTTCTTTAATAAACACGTGTCATTAACTACAAGGAATTCTAACTTGATTTATGTTGGAAAGCTCCAAAAATAGAATATACAAATAAAACACAAATCCCCAGTCACTCCTTGAGCATGTCTATATAAGGACACAAAGCTGTAGTGTAAGTTTATTTACAGATCAGCAAAAGAAGTCTTGGACTTCTGCTTAAATGCCACTCCAATAAATTGATTATGGATAAAGTTCCACAATTGATACACAAAGGTTATTTCAGTAACAGTGATGTTGTGTTAACACCGTAAAGAGACATTGGTATGACTTTGTGACCTATCACTCTTCAGGCTACTGTGTGCACAAGCATGCAAATGTATGTACAGTGTATAAATAGCAGTTGGACATTTGGACAACTCCATTTTCACAATTCAGTTTCATTTCACATTATTTTGATAAAAGCACCTCTTCACGTTGATAAAACTCAGAGCTCGTGACAGATTCAGGTTCCCGGTTTTGTTCATGGTAGCAACGACACCATGTAAATGAACAGAAAAACAGATTCAGACACATGTGTGGCACCCTGGACATTTTATAAGTTCAGATTGTGTCCAGAATTAGTATAATAGTTCTTGTAATTAATTTGGTCCCCCCACCATGATTTTTCTAATTTAAAACTCCTTGTGTCAATACTAAAAACAGGGGAAACTGTAACTGTATGACAATACCTGTTTTCGCCATGTGAGTGACTGGCACTGTAATCCTGGCATACAAGGAAGTAAGGCCAGTTGCTTCACACTTCTTTTTTCACCAATATGCAGTACTCCTAACCGAGATCTTTTAACAGACTTTGATGTGTAAAATTGCAGCCCTCCCCAGTAAAAATACAAGTCTGTTTTTCCCTAATATTTTCAGACTTTCGGCTAATTTCCCATAACACTGAGCTCACGGAGTTGATATCTAAGATCTGGGAACATCAGTAAAAACTGGCTGGGGCCAACATCAACACACAAGATAACTTACAGACTTACAGTTCAGCCTTGACTTGCTGCATCTACCAGTGCGCACACATTTCTTCTGTGCAGTGAGGGATTACTGCCAACATTTTGAGTGAACTCATTTTTACTTCCAAAAAAAGCAACTGGGAGAATCTGTATATCGTGTTGTCTTGTTTGCAACCTGTTTATCTGACTGCTGTGGTGATGATAACATTGTGTTCCCTGATCTAAGCATTTCATTTAGAGACAAGAATATTATCATAACCGATATGAATAAAAGATATGAGAGGCTTTTGCTGAAAGCTAAATGTCCACTTCTTTAATAAACATGTGTCATAAACGAGAAGAATTCTAACTTGATTTATTTTGGAAAGTTCCAAAAAATAAAAAAAATAAAACACAAATCCCCATCATCAAGACACAAAGCTGTAAGTTTATTTACAGATCAGCAAAAGAAGTCTCGTTCTCTGCTTAAATGCCACTCCAATAAATTGATTATGGATAAAGTTCTACAATTGATACACAAAGATTATTTCAGCAACAGTGACGTTGTGTTAACACCGTAAAGAGACATTGGTATGACTTTGTGAAATAAATGGCAGTTGGACATTTGTTTAGCATTAAAATATCACAAAACGGTCACAATGACACCATGTAAATGAACAAAAAAACAGGTTCAGACACATATTCACAGACATGACCACAGGAAAATCTTACATCACACACATTACACATTACATCCCACAGTGTTAAGACCGTCATGAGACACAGAGTGTGTTTCTGTCTCTCTTGTCCATTATTTCCATTATCTTAATTTGTGCCCATTACTTCTGCAAAACAAAACACATTGTGGTATTGCTGTTAAATGATGTCGCATTTTACTTTGCTGTTGCTTCATCAGAAATGCTTTCATAGGCTACCTAACAGACTAAGTGCTAAAACGGCAGACACAGAAATTTGAGTCTCATAATCTTGAAAGTTGGAGCAGATGTGGTGGACTACACAATGTCAACTGGATCTAAGCCCTTGCGTTCATTTCTTTTGCTCTGTTGATGTAAATTGACTGAACAGGCATTGATTTGTGATCATCTGCGATCATGTCGCACCTTCCTGCACCCTAACTTTCCATCTGAAGTGTTGCTTAGAGAAGGCTCAGGACACACAACAATACACAAAAACCTAAACTGTCATCAGACCAAGTCATCTAATCCAACATTTGTTTATCACTGGGAAAAGACCCAATCAAAATAAGCAACATATCATGACAGCATACAACTGTGCTTTTGCCTTTGTGTCACTGGCCCCTATTGCATTTACCAGAGTACTGTTGTTGAGTACAAATTCAAGGTACTTGTTCTTTACTTCACTGTTTCCATTTTATGCAACTTTATACTTCAATTCCACTTCATCTCAGAGGCAAATAACGTACTTTGTACTACACTTTATTTGTCTGACCGCTTACGGTACTAGATCACAATGATTCATATCCTTCCTGTCCAGTGAAAACACCGTCACACAGCTGAAAACGGGGCTGTTTTTCTGAGCTCATTAAAGCTGCTGTAAGTGATTGTTTTTCTTGCATTGATGTACATGTAGATCAAACAGTATACATAGTAGTTAAAATTAGCTCTATAACAGTAAAATGCAACATACACATGCAGCTGCAATATTAATCCAAAAACACCAGATATAATTGGAAAACACTGACAGGGACCATTTTACCACACACTGATCACTTTCACTTTTCAAGTACAACACTGGTTAAAACACACAATGAATCCCATATATTCAGACGACAAAAACATAATGGGTAAAACTTCACATGTGTCTTTTCTGAGAATATAAAAGTCCAGGTCATTTTGTTGAAATGTGTGACAAAAACAAACCCTGACTGCTGAAAAACATCAAATTTATGCAGATCAGCTTGAGAAATTCACCAGTTTAAAGCTTCTCGACAGGATTGAGCTGTAGTGGAAATTCTCCTTTGTGAGGTTGAGAGTTGCTAAATCTCAGAAGAATTGTAGACTCAGCGTGATGAATCAGATCTCTTTAATACATGCTGCATGGAGAGAAGACCTGAAGTGTTCTCTCCAGTCTTCCCAATGTTTCTGACTTAAATACTAACAGAGTGGGGGGTTACAACATTTCTTCCCAAAACAATGACCCTTTGATATTTGGTTGGTTGTATCTTTCCCAGGACAGTGACCCTTTGATGCTTTATTAGAATGTAAATGTCATCTACCATCTATCTTCCTGTAACACCTCAGGCAGAGACAATTGCCTCTCATCTGACTTTATGACCCCCACACCAAAAGGGGATTCTCCCCTTTTGCTCTCACATCCTGATATGGTCTTTACAGTACATTGCTTACTGAATGGATAACTATTACATTTCTCACATTCCTCCCTTTTGACACAGTGTCAACACAACATTTCTGAGAATTACAATCAAAATTCAAATAAAACAAAACCATTAACAATAACCAGCAACAACAAACAACGTCAAAAATCACTTAATTTGACCTAAAAAATTATGACTCTTTGTCACAGTACATAGAAAAATACAACTACACGCATTAAAAACAAATCAATTAGTTCATCAGCATTGAACTCCAAAAATCTGTAATCATTTTGTTCAAACTAGTGCTGCTTTTTTGTTGTACTCCTTGATCAGCTGTGCTATTGTGGTTGTTCTGATGTCATCTTCTTCTGGGGTCACTTGATTCTGAGTAGTCGGCATGCCAATATTACTTTTCTCCTCTGTGTCTTCTTGCACCCTCGTTGATAACAGTCCACTGCCATCCTTCTGTGATGAATGGGTGTCTAAGTATCAGTATAATGACATCAGTTTGACTGGTGATTGCAAGTGAATCAGCGGTGGTGTAATAGGTATGAATATATGAGGACGTTTGGAGTCCAGTTGTTGCAAGCTTCTGAATTTGCAGGAACAGCTCTCATCTTGCTGTTAAGCTTAAGACCAGGATTGATCTACAACGCTTTTGGTGACCAACCCAACGATGAAACTGTAGCCAAGATCGTCCACCAGAAGTCCTCATCACTTTCCCCACAGGTTAAGTTGTCTTCTTCTCAGAAAAATAATCGCTGGAGAAGGTTTGCACTCGGATTCCTTGATCTGGATTCACGTCTCTCCCTCAGCTATCCAGACACAGTTGGAGTCATTCACAGGTCTCCCGGCTAGATGTGGAGTCAGGCTCAGATGGGGCGGCTTTTACCTCAGGGAAAAGAAGCTTCAAGACATAGTTAAGCTCACAACAATATCTTAAACATGTCATCATCCATTCCTGTCAGAGTTACCCTGTTTTGAGGAAACGGGCTATTAATCATTCATAGGACGGCCAATGAGTATTTCATAAGGAGACAATCGAGTTGTCTTATGTGGGCGATCTCTCATAAACATTAATGCAAGAGGTGAAACCTCAACTCTTAATAAATTTGTTTCTGCCACTAATGTTTTTTAGTTTTGTTTTTCAGGGTCTGGTTAGCCTATTCCACTGCACCTCCACTAGCTGGATGGTAGGCACAATGGTTTTTTTTTTTAGGTTTATCTACAGGCTTTCAGAGAAGCTTTGAATTACACTATTTATAAAATGAGACCCATTATTGCAAGTTAATTTAGATCGAAGGCTCTCAACATGGAATTACGTCTCAACAATGCTTTTGCTGTAGCAACTGTAGCATGTTTACATGGGAAGCACTCAATCCATTTCGGAAACATGTCAACAATACTAAGGCAACTTATATGGAGTAGGTTCAATAAAGTCCAGCATTAAATGCTCAATGCTTAAAAGACTTTCAGGTTTAGGATGGGCTGACAGGGGCATTGCTACACCTCTGCCAACATTGTTAGTTGCACAATCACACATTTCTTACAAAATATTTCAGCAATCGTTGAAAACCCTGGCGCATACCACAATCTATTTACAATATCCAACATCCCCCCTTTTGATCCATGGTCAAGACCATGAGTCAAATTTGCCAAAAAGGGAATATAGCTTTTTGCAGTACTGTGCCTTCATGCAGCCTTCATGAGGCTAGATGGGGTTTTTTTAGTTTTAATTTAATTTTTTTTAATTTAAAACATCAGCCCCTGTTTGAAACAAAGAGACATCATTAAGGGTGTTGGACAGACAAAGGCATCTGTAGAGAGGGGGAGGCAGGTGACAGAGCAGCTGCCTTTGACACTGGGACAACAGAACCTGTATGAGCTTGACATTTGCATGCCACTACAGAGACAGGTAGAAGTAATGCAGACAAGAGGTTACTGATGAGACTTCTATGTGCTATAAGTTCGCTGTAGAAGTAAGGAAACCTTGATTCTCCCATAAAGAGTAGAAGTTATGACACACATTAACTGTATATTTAAAGTCAGTGTAAACTGTGACGTCCTGTCCTGTTCCTAGAATGAAAAAAAAAACGAGTTATTGCAAAATTTTCAGCTACCTGAGCAGACAGGAAGTTTAGCATTTTCAACTATGGCATTCTCAGTACATATTTTAATGAGACACAGGGGGATCCATCGGTTGGATTTCTCATAGCAGAACCATCTACAAAGAAGACAAAGTTATGATTAATAAGGGGTGTGTCAAATAATATATCCTGTGGTTTTGACACAGACATGGATGTGGTTCTCCATCTTGAGCTATAGGGAGCAAAGTTGATGGGTTAAGGCCAGTACAATGTTTTAGGATGACATGAGACATTGTTAGTAGCACATTTGTTAGTGCAATACTCATGCTTTGATTAGGTGAGTAGTTTTTCTCAGTGTTAGAAAAGCAGACAGCATGCAGAACATGAACAGTTAGAGGACAGATAGTGATCAGCTGTGGCCATAATCTTCTTTGCTTCAACTGCTACAGCTCTTACACAATCTTACTATAGCTCTCTCTGTGGTGTAAAGTTATTCTGATTAATGACCTATTAGGCCCTGTTTGCCACCATGGGCTACGTAAGGGTTTTGGCATAAACCACCACATTCAGAAAGAGTAATAGTTTTTTTTTTTTTTTTCAATTTTGTGATCCTTTCGCAAATTCTAGGGTTTGGTAGGCCTAAACAAAAACAAAAATTTTCATCAAGCTTGATTTAAGTCAGTAGAAGCTGTCTCTGCCTCAAAAGTCAGTCAAAGTCAGTCTTGGTCAAATGTTTTCACCCATGTGTGATGTCATACAAGGGTTGGGAGATCTCCACAAAATTAAGAATCCATGGACAACAATAGCCTGCTAAATCCAATTAGGCAGTTGTTTGTTTTTCTCATTTACAGTTTTGGAACATCCAAGATTGTCTGGATGTGGTCAGGACCCAATTCTCATCCCTCCGGAGTATAAATAGCGCATTACATTTTGTGAAATAAGATGCAACTTCGTCCTTCTAAACTTCAGGACCGTTTTCTGCCAGAAAACAAAGTGGAGACACTGTCTCAGTTCTTTACAATGTCCCTGTATCGTAAAACACATAGAAATTATCAATATACTAAACAAGAGCACTGCCACACAATGGCTGCTAATGCAACAAGTTCTCAGCTCCATAGCAAACAGAGTTGGACTGGTGAAGAAACCCTATGGCATCTTCATCCAAGAATAAAGCTTATCATTGAAAGAGAAAGCAACCCAGAACTGTGAGTCAGGATGAACAAGAATGCTAAAATCTGCATTTGCTAAATCAATAACTGAACCCCCACAGTCTGATCAAAATTTTGACATTAGTGTTACAACATCTGCTGGATGCTTAACAACTTCACACCTAAAGTGTTTTACTGGTCTCCACCCCTCATTTGGTTTCTTTACAGGCAAAGTGGAGGAGTTACATGGTAAAATTAGGGATTCAACAATGGCACCTTGAATTATGATAGACTAAATGACAGGAGCAATAATTTTAAATGCTTTAGGGCTGAGTGGATATTGTCTTTTATTATTTTATTATTATCATAATAATAATTTGCATCTTTTTTATTCCCAAAAATCAAACTTGTTTAGAGCCCTCAAACTATCAGATACTGTTAGAAGCAATGCTCAGTCTTTAGCAGTCAATCAGTGTTTCTTTCCGTCTCTCTGTCTATGTGTGTGTGTTATCATTATTTGTGTCTAAATGTTTGTCTCTATGTGTTGCTCAATACTCTGACCTTCCTCCACTGTCTCCTTCGGCTGTGTCAAGGGAAATCCTGGAGAATGAACAGACACTTTTAGGTGGTGCATGTGGCCAGGATTCTTCTGGATCTCGTCCCTCTTGCTGATTAAGCTCAGGGGTAGCACGATCATATGATGTATGCCCATAGCGTTCCCATCTGTAGCATCGGTCTTTTTGTCAGTTCTGTTGCACTCTTGTTGATGCGTTGGATGTGAAGCCAGTCTCCTTTTCCTCTTGCTGTTTCTGTTGAGACTGCCATCTTTGTCCAGGACTCTGTGACCCACCCATCTCCAATTTTTTTTGGTGCCAGGTAGTTCCTGCAACCTCCTTGAATTTGTTCGGCTGACATAGGGAACATCATCCCCTCTATGATCTTGACTCCGCAACCAGTAGTCCACACAAGCTGCTAGTGGAGAAAAAGTCTTTCTTGGAGAAGAAAGGTTAATTTGTGTCTCTTTAGGAGATAGGGAGAGGGCTGACAAGTCATGTTGTATTGGTTCCCCTCCCCCTCCCTGCAGTGTCTTCCTGGGGTTCTTCACCTCATGTGGAGAAGGTGTCGTAGAAGGAAGTGCTATAGGTGTGGAGACAGTATATGGAGGAGGTCCATTCCTAATCCTGGCCCTACATTCTTGTTTCTCCTTCTTCTTACTCAAACTTTCTTTTCCCATTATTTCAATGCCGCTACTGATTTTGAAGAAAAAAAAATCATCAGTCTATCTTTTTCTTCCCAACGTTTTACCTTTTTTTTTTTCTAACATACTCTACACCATCTTAACATTCTGTAATTTGCCTTTCACTGGAAACACCCCATGGGTGACATAGTGCCAAAGTTGAACATCCTCAACCACATTGTTTCCCCATTTGTCTGCCCTTATTTCAGCAGGGCCTGTAAGACGGTCAGCTAGAATTTTTAATTTCCCAATTTTGTTCCTCCCGTTTTCAATTGACTCACTAGGACAGATGTGCTTAAACTTCCAATGGGCTTATCCTTCACACAAACTTCACAATCACACTGATCTTCCCATACAAGTGTATGGTTGGATCTCATCAAGTAGACACTAACTTTGGGTAACTTATTCAGCCAGGTGGTTTGTATGACACATTCGTTCCGAGCAACGCACCCTTGTAGCATACAGGCTGTATACTAGTCACTGAATGTCACCACAAAGTTTATTCTTTACATTCTTATTTCATATATATATATTTTCACTCATACACCCATTTTATTGTAGTGGGGCCTATCATATCATATTATACTGTATAATATCATTATATTACAGTATCTCATATGGGATCATATTATTATTATATTATATTATTATATTACCTGTTATCAGGTTTGCACCAAACACTCATATTCAATGTGTGAAGGTTGTGTTGAAAAAGGCTTCGACTCCCCACTGCTTGAAGACTTCGCGAACTTTTTCCCGGAAGTTCTTACCTACAATGACGTAGAGGAGGGGGTTGAGAACACTGTTGAAGAAGGCTAAGTAGGTGAGGATGTGGGACCAGGTGTCCAGGATGCTGTGGTTTGTTTTCAGGAGTTTTGACCTTTCGAGCAATTCTACTATCCTAAACACGTGAAATGGCATCCAGCAGATCACGAAAGCCAGGAGAACCACAAGCACCAGAGTGGTGGCCTTGTGCTCAACATTCTGTCTGTGTGACCCCTCCATTAACCGGTTTTGCAGAGCTTTAATTATCTTGAAAGTGCAGTAAGAAATAATGATAATGGGGATGATGAAGCTGAACGAAATATGCAATCCCTCAAACAGTGCAACTGTGCCATCTGGATAGTGAAGATAGCACTCAGTAATATTACCTTCAGGTGTCAGTTCCCGGTAAATGAGTGTGGGAACACCCATGAGCAAGCCGAAACCCCACACCACCAGACAGCCCAGTCGGGCATATTTTGGCCTACGCATTCTGTTATGGGACATTGTATGCACCAGCGCCACATAGCGATCTATGCTAACTAGAACTAGGAAGTAGATGCTGCAGTACATGTTCATGTTAATGCCCAGGTTGACCAATCGGCACAGGACCGGACCAAACATCCAGTTATGCCTGTTGGATAAGTTGACAGCCCAGAAGGGCAAACAGGCCAATAGGATGAGGTCAGCAACAGCCAGGTTGCTCAAGTAGATCTCGGGTACGGTGCAGGCCTTCTTGTGGAGGAAGAAAACCATCAGGACAAACAGATTAAACACGATCCCCAGCACAGTGAAGACCAGGATACACACCGGCACCACTGTGACAATCCAGTCCTTAGTTGGGACTTCAATTGGAACGTCAGATCCATTTGTGCTGTTTGGGGCTTCACCGGTTGCCATAGTGCTGATGTTAGTGGGAACACTGTGGAGAGACAGAGGACAGCAAACAAGACAAAACATAAAAACAAAGACAATTTTGAAATCATGACAAGAAATATTGAGAAACAGTGAATTCTAAGTAATGCTGAACATTCTGATACAGTAATGTTTTCCCAGTTTAATGCAGTTCCCTCAGAGGCTGGGAACTTCTGGTGGTTTTCTGTTGTGAGAAATGAAATAGTTTTGAATTCAGTAATCAATGTATGGTAGAGAACATATCAGGATGTGAGAGGAGGGGAGATTTCCCTTCCCCCTTAGTTTTCAAGGGTCAGAAAGTCACATGAGGGGCAATTCTCTCTGCCTGAGGTGTTTACAGGAAGGCAGGATGACATTTACGGTCCTAATAAAACATCAAAGGGTGAAAGGCAGTATCAACACCAACATCATGGGGTCATTGTTGTGGGAAGGAGTAATTACCAACTGTCGTAAAAGTATGTAAACCCTACTCTGTTGTATTTAAGTCGGAAACATTTGGAAGACTGCAGAGAACACTTCTGGTCTTCTCTCCATGCAGCATGTATTAAAGAGATCTGATTCATCACACCGAGTCTAAAATTCTTCGGAGAATTAGCAACTCTCTACCTCAACAAGGAGAATTCCCCTTACACCCTTAGATACAAAAGGGTGGCAAATGTCAGACTGAATATGAGTCAGTTTGACGACGCTCTTGTCTGGTACACCACTGTGATAGCTAGGTGCCAAAAACATAAGTAGTTGCTGGAAAGAAGAAACAGTAACAGCACTGCAGCCTTTTTCCATCACTTGTATGCATATGCAACAGTTGGATTTGTTGGCTCGTGTGATACTATTTTTAGCACTTAAGCCGACTGTGTCTTTAACATTTACTGCATCCATACTTCACTACAGTGTTAAATTAATTTCTTTTTAAACTCTTGATTCTATAGTACAAACAGTACAACAGCTTACTGTCTAGCTTGAAAAAATATGGGATAAAGCAGATCAACACCTAGCATTAAACATGTTGAGACAAGACAGAGCTGCCAATGAGATGTTGGCATGTAAGAAAGAAAACAGAATAAATAAAAACTTTTTTTTTTATCTGCGCAGGTTGTGCCCATATGTCACGGTTAGATTCCACTCTTTTATGTTTAAGATGGCTTTTTTCCATGAAAGTTAGTACATTCTTGTAAAGAGTCAGCATAACCTTGTTATAAAGTATAAAACATTACTTATGTTGAACATGCTAAGATGTTGATGGCCCTTGTTAACTACGGTAAATAACAAACGTATGCATACCTTGGTTGCAGATTATTCATTCTTCCTTCAGATGTAAGTCCAGAAATAACACGTCCAGACACACCACACTGTCCCTGTACCGTCCTCTACTCTGCTCTAAGTCTGTCTTGCTCTTGAAAGGAGGAGGGAACAGAAGTGAAAGTGATCTCAGATGATAAGAGCCAAATTTCCAAAATTTATATTGTCACCAATGACTTAGAAAGCTGTGTCAACCCTCCCCTTCCCCCACCCTCCACTTGCATCATGCTGTTCCTCTTCTGTTTTTTCTACTTCTTCTAGTAGCACTGCATGCACATCACAGTCTGCTTGTCAGAGTTTGCTTCTACATATGTTTTTTTAAAGGCATGCCCTCAGAGATGTTTGTTTATAACATCATCTTAAAAGGTCAATATTTTTTGTCAACAGACTTGTCCCTAGATGTGGAAGTTTGTACACCAACATGGGTGGTATTTCATCTGCTCTCTATCTCTCTATAAATATCATCTACTGATTTATGAAGATGGTGTTGACTGTGCAGTAGAAATTCCAAAGAAAAAAGCAAGTCATGTCAACAGGGTTGAGGTCCTGTGTATCACAATCAGAAGTCCTTTATTAGTCCCGCAAACGAGGAAATTTGTGCGTCAAAGGCAGCCAAAGGACAGTTCAATAGGCAGTGTATTGTACACACTTGGGGTGTATCAGTCTATCGCTGAAGGAGCAGCCCAGTGCTGTGATAGTGACCTGTAGGAAGTGGGACTCCTTCACCAGCAGCAATGACAGCTTATCCACCATCCTGCTCTCTCCCACTACCTGCACTGGGTCAAGAGGGCATCCCAGGATGAGATAGTATGAGATAGTTAGCAATGCTGTTTGTAGTGATCCCAGTTAAAGCATCCTCCCTGCAGTTGCCAAAAAAACATTCCTGTCAAGCTGAGTGGGGATACACAGAAAAGATTGTCAAGAGCAATTCCTGACGGGGACATCGAAGTAAAGTGTCAGACGCATCTTTCAGGCCAGTCACCAGGATGAAAATTTAAGCAGTTACATTTCTGCACCTGTCATAGGCTACGTATTGTTTTTATATGTCCGCAAAAAGTGTCATATCACGTTCACATTACATGTTAATTAACTGACTGAGGCGACGTTTCAATATCTGTAAACGTGACACCAGTGGATATTTTCCAGATATTTTTGGATGGATGTCGGGCCATCTGCAGCCATGTATGTGGCAACAAAACAGGGTGTGTATAAGTAGACCTCTGGACTCCTGGAGTGTTTTTTTCTGGTGACCATAACATACAGCAATTTTTAAGGGACAATATGTAAGAATTTTTGTTGAAAAGCTTAAAAAAACAACTTAAACTATTAACGGAATGTGAATAAACAGCAGTTTTGGCATAGTGATGTTTATGTATTATGTTGCAGGGGTAAGCATGCTAACCAGCTGGCCACAGCCCATTCTGGTTTGAAAGCTCCTGTACTAGCAGTGTAAACACTGACTACCCTGGTCCTGAGCACCCTGTCCGAACAACTAGCTGCATGGCTAACTGAGCTAACTAGCTAAGGGCAGCTACAGTTAGCAGCAGTTGGTGGTTACTCTGATGATACGTCGTTCCTTATTCAATTGAAGTATGAGTTTGACAGGTGGCCAATTAATACATATTGCACCTTTAAGCCAAAACACAATCAAGTGTTTTTTGTGCTTAAACCTAACCAGAGCACAGCTTTGTAAAAAATAGCATCTTTGTTTAAAGTTAACTTTTGCAAAGAAGCTGCTTACTATGGTCAGACAGCACCAGAGACACACTCCCAGAGACTGCTCCAGAGACACTCAGACTGAGCACTAACATGGGTGAGGTGCAGACTGAGGTGGACCAAGCCTCTGTGAGGTGTTTGAAAAATGTAAACACATTCAACACATTCACAAGTGTTTTCAGTGCATATTGTAATATTATTTGAAATGATATGTTTTCACTGATATATGCCATTGAGGGGGATAAACCTTTGTTTGCCCATGAAGGTAGGGTCTGGACTGCTCTCCTTTATATGGTGTCATACCATAGACTATGGGTCATACTCCCCTGATGGTTTTGAATAGGCCCAGATGGTACTGTCAATTAGACTAACTCCATTTTCACAATTCAGTTTCATTTCACATTATGTTGATAAAAGCACCTCTTCACGTTGATAAAACTCAGAGCTCGTGACAGATTCAGGTTCCCGGTTTTGTTCATGGTAGCAATGACACCATGTAAATGAACAGAAAAACAGATTCAGACACATGCGTGGCACCCTGGACATTTTATTAGTTCAGATTGTGTCCAGAATTAGTATTTTAATAGTTCTTGTAATTAATTTGGTCCCCCCACCATGATTTTTCTAATTTAAAACTCCTTGTGTCAATACTAAAAACAGGGGAAACTGTAACTGTATGACAGTACCTGTTTCGCCATGTGAGTGACTGGCACTGTAATCCTGGCATACAAGGATGTAAGGCCAGTTGCTTCACACTTCTTTTTTCACCAATATGCAGTACTCCTAACCGAGATGTTTTAACAGACTTTGATGTGTAAAATTGGAGCCCTCCCCAGTAAAAATATAAGTCTGTTTTTCCCTAATATTTTCAGACTTTCGGCTAATTTCCCATTACACTGAGCTCACGGAGTTGATTTCTAAGATCTGGGAACATCAGTAAAAACTGGCTGGGGCCAACATCAACACACAAGATAACTTACAGACTTACAGTTCAGCCTTGACCTGCTGCATCTACCAGTGCGCACACATTTCTTCTGTGCAGTGAGGGATTACTGCCAACATTTTGAGTGAACTCATTTTTACTTCCAAATAAAGCAACTGGGAGAATCTGTATGTCGTGTTGTCTTGTTTGCAACCTGTCTATCTGACTGCTGTGGTGATGATAACATTGTGTTCCCTGATCTAAACATTTCATTTAGAGACAAAAATATTATCATAACCGTGAAAAGACAATAATAAAAGTCCACTTCTTTAATAAACATGTTCATTGTGTCAGAGGGATTAAAAGACATGAGAGGCTTTTGCTGAAAGCTAAAAGTTCACTTCTTTAATAAACACGTGTCATTAACTACAAGGAATTCTAACTTGATTTCTGTTGGAAAGCTCCAAAAATAGAATATACAAATAAAACACAAATCCCCAGTCACTCATTGAGCATGTCTATATAAGGACACAAAGCTGTAAGTTTATTTACAGATCAGCAAAAGAAGTCTTGGACTTCTGCTTAAATGCCACTCCAATAAATTGATTATTGATAAAGTTCCACAATTGATACACAAAGGTTATTACAGTAACAGTGATGTTGTGTTAACACCGTAAAGAGACATTGGTATGACTTTGTGACCTATCACTCTTCAGGCTACTGTGTGCACAAGCATGCAAATGTATGTACAGTGTATAAATAGCAGTTGGACATTTGTTTAGCAATGACACCATGTAAATGAACAAAAAAACAGATTCAGACACACATTCACAGACATGACCACAGGAAAATCTTACATCACACACATTACACATTACATCCCACAGTGTTAAGACCGTCATGAGACACAGAGCGTTTTTCCGTCTCTCTCGTCCATTATTTCCAATATCTTAATTTGTGCCCATTACTTCTGCAAAACAAAACACATTGTGGTATTGCTGTTAAATGATGTCGCATTTTACTTTGCTGTTGCTTCATCAGAAATGCTTTCATAGGCTACTTAACAGACTAAGTGCTAAAATGGCAGACACAGAAATTTGAGTCTCATATCCTTGAAAGTTGGAGCAGATGTGGTGGACTACACAATGTCAACTGGATCTAAGCCCTTGCGTTCATTTCTTTTGCTCTGTTGATGTAAATTGACTAAACAGGCGTTGACTTGTGCTGCTGCCTAACTATCCATCTGAAGTGTTTCCCAGAGAAGGCTCAGGACACACAACGATACACAAAAACCTAAACCGTCATCAGACCAAGTCATCTAATCCAACATTTGTTTATCACTGGGAAAAGACCCAATCAAAATAAGCAACATATCATGACAGCATACAACTGTGCTTTTGCCTTTGTGTCACTGGCCCCTATTGCATTTACCAGAGTACTGTTGTTGAGTACAAATTCAAGGTACTTGTTCTTTACTTCACTGTTTCCATTTTATGCAACTTTATACTTCAATTCCACTTCATCTCAGAGGCAAATATCGTACTTTGTACTACACTGTATTTGTCTGACCGCTTACGGTACTAGATCACAATGTTTCATACCCTTCCTGTCCAGTGAAAACACCGTCACACAGCTGAAAACGGGGCTGTTTTTCTGAGTTCATTAAAGCTGTTGTAAGTGATTGTTTTTCTTGCATTGATGTACATGTAGATAAAACAGTATACAGAGTAGTTAAAATGAGCTCTATAACAGTAAAATGCAACATACACATGCAGCTGTAATATTAATCCAAAAACACCAGATATAACTGGAAAACACCTACAGGGACCATTTTATCACACGCTGATCACTTTCACTTTACAACGGTGGTTAAAACACAAAATGAATCCCATATATTCAGACAACAAAAACATAATGGGTAAAACTTCACGTGTGTCTTTTCTGAGAATATAAAAGTCCAGGTCATTTTGTTGAAATGTGTGACAAAAAACAAACCCTGACTTCTGAAAAACATCAAATTTATGCAGATCAGCTTGAGAAATTCACCAGTTTAAAGCTTCTCGACAGGATTGAGCGTATGGAGGTTGTGTTGAAAAAGGCTTCATCTCCCCACTGCTTGAAGACTTCCTGAACTTTTTTCCGGAAGTTCTTCCCTACAATGACGTAGAGGAGGGGGTTGAGAACACTGTTGAAGAAGGCTAAGTAGGTGAAGATTTGGAAGCAGGTGTCCAAGATGCTGTGGTTTGTTTTCAGGAGTTTTGACCTTTCGAGCAATTCTACTATCCTAAGCACGTGAAATGGCATCCAGCAGATCACGAAAGCCAGGAGAACCACAAGCACCAGAGTGGTGGCCTTGTGCTCAACATTCTGTCTGTGTGACCCCTCCATTAACCGGTTTTGCAGAGCTTTAATTATCTTGAAAGTGCAGTAAGAAATAATGATAATGGGGATGATGAAGCTGAACGAAATATGCAACCCCTCAAGCAGCAGATGTGTGCTGTCTGGATAGTTAAGATAGCAGTAAGAATGATTACCGTTAGTTTTCACTTCCCGGTAAATGAGTGTGGGAACACCCATGAAACATCCAGTTATACCTGTTGGATAAGGTGACAGCCCAAAAGGGCAAACAGGCCAATAGGACGAGGTCAGCAACAGCCAGGTTGCTCAAGTAGATCTCGGGCACGGTGCAGGCCTTCTTGTGGAAGAAGAAAACCATCAGGACAAACAGATTAAACACGATCCCCAGCACAGTGAAGACCAGGATACACACCGGCATCACTGTGACAATCCAGTCCTCAGTTGGGACTTCAATTGGACTGACAGATCCACTGTGGAGAGACAGAGGACAGCAAAACAAGACAAAACATAAAAACAGAGACAATTTTGAAATCATGACAAGAAATATTGAGAAACATTGAATTCTAAGTAATGCTGAACATTCTGATACAGTAATGTTTCCCCAGTTTAATGCAGTTTCCTCAGAGGCTGGGAACTTTTGGTGGTTTTCTGTAGATACAGACATGTTGTCATGATCCTCATCATGGCAGCCCTCCCTTCTCCCTTTATGTGTGTGTGTGTGTTGTCATTCCCTGTCTGTATTATTCCTTCTGTGTCTCTCCCCCTGTCTGTTCTGTGTGTGTGCATGTGGGCGTGGTCTCCTTCCACAGGCAGCACCAGGTGAATCCACTTCAGTAATCAACCCTTCTATAAAGCCTCTGGATTCCCTCCTACTCGTGGCCAGATCGTTTCATCAGTCTACGTGATTGCTGTGCTTGCCTCATGATCTCCCGTTTGCTTCTGTCCTGCCTGCCTGTGGACCTGCCTGCCGGTTGCCTGCTCTCCTGTGTTTCCCCTCTGTGCGAGTACGCTTGAGAGACGGACCCCACTGCGCCGTGCCGCAGCGCCGCCATTACCCCGTGGCGGACGCCAAATCAAGACACTCTCACTCTCACCCTCACTGGGGACTTCACAAGCCACGTTTTGGATCCTGGGACTACGCACCACCCCTCCCCCTTGCACTTGTTTTGCACATTGAACATTAAAAACTTGTTATTTACTGTTAAACCTGTTGTTTGAGTCTTGCATTTGGGTCCAGACTCCATACAAATCGTAACATGGGTGACAAATTTCAGCCTGAATATGAGTCAGTTTTACGACGCTTTTGTCTGGTACACGACTGTGATAGCTCTTCAAACTAGATTGGCACTCAGTAGAGGGCATACCTTGCCAAGGCCCAACATCCCTCTCAGTTCAATGAAACCTAATCCAATATCAAACTCTCACTCTGATTTTTAAACCACCCATAACTGCTTAACCATAAATGAAACTCACCAGATTTTTCAAGATCCATGCATCAACTGATCCATGCATCACTGAGAAATTGACTAAAATGACAAAAAAAAACAGCCTTTCTCGCAATGTCATAGAAAGTGAAAGAAAGATCCTGGATCCATCCCTTTAGATGCATCTACACCAAAAGTTAATTGGGTTCTGGGCTCAGATTCATCCTCCATCCAAGTTTGATGAGTTCTAATAAAACTGTGCAGGTTGAAATGTTAGCATGGCTCTTTTTGGTCTGGCAAGAGAACTCCAAGGTATTCACTTATAAATATCTAATATCAGTATTTCAAGGGCCGTGTTTTGTTGTAATTTTTAGTATTTGACCTTTTTCTTTTACATTAAAAGGATGTTAAATACAGGTTTTAGAAAACACACATACACATCATATTGCATCGTATGACTCTGAGCCATGCATTGGGTTGTGCAACCCAATGCGTTGAGTGAAGGACCAGCACCACCATCAGACCAACACGCTCCCGCTCCGGCTGCCGCTTATCCATTCACACAGGTACGGTTTGCCAATGCTGTGCCTCTGATACTACCTCCGGAGGCGCATCAGAGGCACAGCAAAATTTCACCGCTGCATCTGAAACTTTCCCAAAGAGGAGGATGTGGAGAATTGGCGCAGGATCCCCGCACTCAAAAGACAGTGTGAATGGGGCTATTGAAAGAGAGAAACAGGCAATGCAGGAACACAATCTTATTTCTTGTTTTACCAGCACTGCCTAGTTTTTACACTTTGATCTGTGTCTTGTGAGCCTGGTGAGTTGTGCTGGACATACTTGATAGACCAATCAGAGCAGCAGAACTTGTGACATGTGGAACAATCACATTTGACTGACTGGTTTCCAGGCCAGAAAGGGTGTTGTAGGCCAGAATAAATAAAAAGTAGAAGCAGTTGGTGTTCCACAAAAAAGTATTTCCATGAGGTAACAATGAAACATTTCTTAATTGCTTGTAAGTAGAGATAATAGATTTTACATGGCATTTGCAGAGGTGATATACTGAGTCTTAGGGCTGAATGATTTATCGTTTTCTGATCAAAATTGCGATTTCAGACAATGCGATCATGTGATCGCCAAAGCTGCGGTTTTTGCAGCACTCCTGACTGACCCAGGATCTGTTGTGTCAACTATTTTACACATACATGCCGTCTCCCTACCGTCCTGCCAAGCTCACCAATCAGAAGCGGCATGCTACTCGTGGACAGGTCACGCTAACCAATCAGTATTAACCTGCTCCTTAACGTGTTCTGAAATGGCTTCAGCTGGACCAGAAGCGGAGTTAGGGGATTTAATCCCCAAGAAAAACAGCACGTCGGTCATTTGGGAGTATTTCGGGTTTGAGGCTGTAGACGTGGACCAGAAACAGGTACTGTGCAAAACCTGTCGCGCTAAAGTTGCAACATCCAGCGGAAACACAACCAATTTATACCAGCACTTGAAAAATCACTACAGGCATTTGCATGATGAGTGTATGACGAAAAAGTTCGGTGAAAATGATACTCAGGCCCACTGTAGCAAACAAACTACAATTACAGCATCTTTTGCCAGTGTAACTCCGTATATAATATCTAATATATAATATCCGTTAATAAATACATTTGGAAGCAATTTTTAACTTTAGTTTTCATCCTTGCATTAGAGTAATAGCATTTAATGTTTTAATGTTACTGTACATTGTGAATATTGCACTGAAGCTTGATTTGAAGGAAATCGTGAATCAAATCAAAATCGCAATTAGATCTTTTCCTAAAATCGTTCAGCCCTACTGAGTCTGCTGTTTGACGGTGCGCTACCTGTTGGTGGGGTAAATCCACCCATCGAAGAACAAGTCAGACGGATGTGCCGAGTCCGGCCTGAAGGAGGATCTGCCCCTGAGTCCACTGCTAGAAAGAAAACGAGACAAAAATCCTATAACCGTATTTCAGAGGACCTCAGTGAAAAAATAAAATGACTGTGCAAGCAATTACAAAGGTTTGAAAAATACTAGAAAATGCTAAAGAAATGAGGCAAATAATATCAGACCACCATAGGTGGCAGCTTCCTTCACAATGAGTGAAGAATGATACCATTCACTAGAATTTCCTGCTGGTCTTGGGCGTTAAAGCACAGACCATGAACCTCAGAGCTGCTGCATCCAGTCTGGCAGAGAACCTTTGTTGCATGACAACAACAAAGTTCCTCTTTTGTATAGATGAGCTTTTGAATTGGTGTGAATTTGTTCAGTACGTTAGACAGTATTCACATCTGAGGTACTGCATTTATGATGATGGATAATAGATGAATACTCAATATTTCATTAAACCTGCTACATGTAAAAGTATATTTATGAAACAGCAAAACACAAACAAACTTTTTGGAATTTCTGTTTGTTTACAACACAACAACAGTGAGTCGATAATGACTGAATTTCGTTTTAGAGTGAACTATTCCTTTAAGCCAACTGTGTCTTTAACATTTACTGCATCCATACTCTCACTACAGTGTTAAATTAACTTCAAATTAAGTGCATTAATAAGAATGATTTTTTTTTTAAACTCTTGATTCAAGAGTACAAACAGTACAACAGTTTACTGTCTAGCTTCAAAAAGTATGGGATAAAGCAGATCAACATCTTGCATTAAACATGTTGAGACAAGACAGAGCTGCCAGTGAGATGTTGGCATGTAAGAAAGAAAACATGTCGGAGGGTTGTCGGGCCATCTGCAGCCATGTATGTGGCAACAAAACAGGGTGTGTATAAGTAGACCTCTGGACTCCTGGAGTGTTTTTTTCTGGTGACCATAACATACAGCGATTTTTAAGGGACAATATGTAAGAATTTTTGTTGAAAAGCTTAAAAAAACAACTTAAACTATTAACAGAATGTGAATAAACAGCAGTTTTGGCATAGTGATGTTTATGTATTATGTTGCAGGGGTAAGCATGCTAATCAGCTGGCCACAGCCCATTCTGGTTTGAAAGCTCCTGTACTAGCAGTGTAAACACTGACTACCCTGGTCCTGAGCACCCTGTCCGAACCACTAGCTGCATGGCTAACTGAGCTAACTAGCTAAGGGCAGCTACAGTTAGCAGCAGTTGGCGGTTACTCTGATGATACGTCGTTCCTTATTAGTTTGAAGTATGAGTTTGACAGGTGGCCAATTAATACATATTGCACCTTTAAGCCAAAACACAATCAAGTGTTTTTTGTGCTTAAACCTAACCAGAGCACAGCTTTGTAAAAAATAGCATCTTTGTTTAAAGTTAACTTTTGCAAAGAAGCTGCTTACTATGGTCAGACAGCACCAGAGACACACTCCCAGAGACTGCTCCAGAGACACTCAGACTGAGCACCAACATGGGTGAGGTGCAGACTGAGGTGGACCAAGCCTCTGTGAGGCGTTTGAAAAACGTAAACATATTCTTTTGTGTCTGAATTTAGCAAAAGTGTTTTCAGTGCATATTGTTATATCATTTGAAATTATATGTTTTCACTGATATATTGAGGGGGATAAACCTTTGTGTGCCCATGAAGGTAGGGTCCGGACTGCTCTCCTTTATATGGTGTCATACCATAGACTATGGGTCATACTCCCCTGATGGTTTTGAATAGGCCCAGATGTTAATGTCAATTAGACTAACACCATTTTCACAAAAAAATAAAAATAAAACACAAATCCCCATCATCAAGACACAAAGCTGTAAGTTTATTTACAGATCAGCAAAAGAAGTCTCGGACTTCTGCTTAAATGCCACTCCAATAAATTGATCATGGATAAAGTTCCACAATTGATACACAAAGGTTATTTCAGTAACAGTGATGTTGTGTTAATACCGTAAAGAGACATTGGTATGACTTTGTGACCTATCACTCTTCAGGCTACTGTGTGCACAAGCATGCAAATGTATGTACAGTGTATAAATAGCAGTTGGACATTTGTTTAGCATTAAAATATCACAAAACGGTCGCAATGACACCATGTAAATGCACAAAAAAACAGGTTCAGACACATATTCACAGACATGACCACAGGAAAATCTTACATCACACACATTACACATTACATCCCACAGTGTTAAGACCGTCATGAGACACAGAGCGTGTTTCCATCTCTCTTGTCCATTATTTCCATTATCTTAATTTGTGCCCATTACTTCTGCAAAACAAAACAAGATTGTGGTATTGCTGTTAAATGATGTCGCATTTTACTTTGCTGTTGCTTCATCAGAAATGCTTTCATAGGCTACTTAACAGACTAAGTGCTAAAATGGCGGACACAGAAATTTGAGTCTCATATCCTTGAAAGTTGGAGCAGATGTGGTGGACTACACAATGTCAACTGGATCCCTTGCGTTCATTTCTTTTGCTCTGTTGATGTAAGTTGACAGGCATTGCCTTGTGCTGCTGCCTAACTTTCCATCTGAAGTGTTTCCCAGAGAAGGCTCAGGACACACAACGATACACAAAAACCTAAATTGTCATCAGACCAAGTCATCTAATCCAACATTTGTTTATCACTGGGAAAAGACCCAATCAAAATAAGCAACGTATTGTGACAGCATACAACTGTGCTTTTGCCTTCGCGTGGAGTGAAACTATTGCATTTACCAGAGTACTGTAGTTAAGTACAAATTCAAGGTACTTGTTCTTTACTTCACTGTTTCCATTTTATGCAACTTCAAACTTCATTTTCACTTCATCTCAGAGGCAAATATTGTACTTTGTACTACACTTTATTTGTCCGACCTCTTACGTTACCAGATCACAATGTTTCATTCTCTTCCTTTCCAGTGAAAACCACTTATCTTCAAATATGATTGTGAAAGTCTGTGATTAATTGAAGGATTATGGGTTGGGAAAATGTTCTTACTTCTTAAGCTAAACAAACTAAAAACCCTCTTGAATGAGCTGGATGATGCATCGTCACACAGCTGAAGACGGGGCTGTTTTTCTGAGTTCATTAAAGCTGCTGTAAGTGATTTTTTATTTCATTAAAGTAAGTGTTTAATGGACCTATATTTCAAGAGTAATCACTGTTATAGATGTAGATATAACATCTATGACAGTGATGTAGATTAAAGTGCTGTAAAAGAGAAAAGAAATTTTCTTGAATGCATTTCCATTTTATCCAATCAGGACAGAGAACTCCATTTTTAACTAAAAAAACGACAACGCTTACAACAGCTTTAAGATTTGACTTTGAGATCTATTCATTGTCTTGACTTCTTCAACTTTTTTGCAAACAGTGGTTAAAACACAAAATGGTCAGGTCCAGGTCATTTTGTTGAAATGTGTGACAAAAAACAAACCCTGACTTCTGAAAAACATCAAATTTATGCAGATCAACTTGAGAAATTCACCAGTTTAAAGCTTCTCGACAGATTCGAGCGTGTGGAGGTTGTGCTGAAAGACCCTTCACCTCCCCGCTGCTTGAAGACTTCGTGGACTTTTTTCCGGAAGTTCTTCCCTACAATGACGTAGAGGAGGGGGTTGAGAACACTGTTGAAGAAGGCTAAGTAGACGAAGATGTGGGAGCAGGTGTCCAAGATGCTGAGGTTTGTTTTCAGGAGTTTTGACCTTTCGAGCAATTCTACTATCCTAAGCACGTGAAATGGCATCCAGCAGATCACGAAAGCCAGGAGAACCACAAGCACCAGAGTGGTGGCCTTGTGCTCAACATTCTGTCTGTGTGACCCCTCCATTAAATGGTTTTGCAGAGCTTTAATTATCTTGAAAGTGCAGTAAGAAATAATGATAATGGGGATGATGAAGCTGAACGAAATATGCAACCCCTCAAACAGTGAAACTGTGCCATCTGGATAGTGAAGATAGCACTGAGAATGATTACCGTTAGTTTCCACATCCCGGTAAATGAGTGTGGGAACACCCATGAGCAAGCCGAAACCCCACACCACCAGACAGCCCAGTCGAGCATATTTTGGCCTGCGCATTCTGTTATGGGACATTGTATGCACCAGTGCCACATAGCGATCTATGCTAACTAGAACTAGGAAGTAGATGCTGCAGTACATGTTCATGTTAATGCCCAGGTTGACCAATCGGCACAGGACTGGACCAAACATCCAGTTATGCATGTTGGATAAGTTGACAGCCCAGAAGGGCAAACAGGCCAATAGGACGAGGTCAGCAACAGCCAGGTTGCTCAAGTAGATCTCAGGCACAGTGCAGGCCTTCTTGTGGAAGAAGAAAACCATCAGGACAAACAGATTAAACACGATCCCCAGCACAGTGAAGACCAGGATACACACCGGCACCACTGTGACAATCCAGTCCTCAGTTGGGACTTCAATTGGAACGTCAGATACATTTGTGCTGTTTGGGGCTTCACCTGTTGCCATAGCGCTGATGTTAGTGGGAACACTGTGGAGAGACAGAGGACAGCAAACAAGACAAAACATAAAAACAAAGACAATTTTGAAATCATGACAAGAAATGTTGAGAAACAGTGAATTCTAAGTAATGCTGAACATTCTGATACAGTAATGTTTTCCCAGTTTAATGCAGTTTCCTCAGAGGCTGGGAACTTCTGGTGGTTTTCTGTTGTGAGAAATGAAATAGTTTTGAATTCAGTAATCAATGTATGGTAGAGAACATATCAGGATGTGAGAGGAGGGGAGATTTCCCTTCCCCCTTAGGTTTCAAGGGTCAGAAAGTCACATGAGGGGCAATTCTCTCTGCCTGAGGTGTTTACAGGAAGGTAGATAGGATGACATTTACGGTCCTAATAAAACATCAAAGGGTGAAAGGCAGTATCAACACCAACATCATGGGGTCATTGTTGTGGGAAGGAGTAATTACCAACTGTCGTAAAAGTATGTAAACCCTACTCTGTTGTATTTAAGTCGGAAACATTTGGAAGACTGCAGAGAACACTTCTGGTCTTCTCTCCATGCAGCATGTATTAAAGAGATCTGATTCATCACACCGAGTCTAAAATTCTTCGGAGAATTAGCAACTCTCTACCTCAACAAGGAGAATTCCCCTTACACCCTTAGATACAAAAGGGTGACAAATGTCAGCCTGAATATGAGTCAGTTTGACGACGCTCTTGTCTGGTACACCACTGTGATAGCTAGGTGCCAAAAACATAAGTAGTTGCTGGAAAGAAGAAACAGTAACAACACTGCAGCCTTTTTCCATCACTTGTATGCATATGCAACAGTTGGATTTGTTGGCTCGTGTGATACTATTTTTAGCGCTTAAGCCGACTGTGTCTTTAACATTTACTGCATCCATACTTCACTACAGTGTTAAATTAATTTCTTTTTAAACTCTTGATTCTATAGTACAAACAGTACAACAGCTTACTGTCTAGTTTAAAAAAACATGGGATAAAGCAGATCAACATCTAGCATTAAACATATTGAGACAAGACAGAGCTGCCAATGAGATGTTGGCATGTAAGAAAGAAAACAGAATAAAGAAAAACAGGTTGTGCCCATATGTCACGGTTAGATTCCACCCTTTTATGTTTAAGATGGCTTTTTTCCATGAAAGTTAGTACATTCTTGTAGTGTCAGCATAACCTTGTTATAAAGTACTAAACATTACATGTTGAACATGCTACGATGTTGATGGCCCTTGTTAACTACGGTAAATAACAAACGTATGCATACCTTGTTTGCAGATGATTCATTCTTCCTTCAGATGTAAGTCCAGAAATAACACGTCCAGACACACCACACTGTCCCTGTACCGTCCTCTACTCTGCTCTAAGTCTGTCTTGCTCTCTGAAAGGAGGAGGGAACAGATGTGAAAGTGATCTCAGATGATGAGAGCCAAATTTCCAAAATTTATATTGGCACCAATGACTTAGAAAGCTGTGTCAACCCTCCCCTTCCCCCACCCTCCACTTGCATCATGCTGTTCCTCTTCTGTTTTTTCTACTTCTTCTAGTAGCACTGCATGCACATCACAGTCTGCTTGTCAGAGTTTGCTTCTACATATGTTTTTTTAAAGGCATGCCCTCAGAGATGTTTGTTTATAACATTATCTTAAAAGGTCAATATTTTTTGTCAACAGACTTGTCCCTAGATGTGGAAGTTTGTACACCAACATGGGTGGTATTTCATCTGCTCTCTATCTCTCTATAAATATCATCTATTGATTTATGAAGATGGTGTTGACTGTGCAGTAGAAATTCCAAAGAAAAAAGCAAGTCATGTCAACAGGGTTGAGGTCCTGTGTATCACAATCAGAAGTCCTTTATTAGTCCCGCAAACGAGGAAATTTGTGCGTCACAGCAGCCAAAGGACAGTTCAATAGGCAGTGTATTGTACACACTTGGGGTGTATCAGTCTATCGCTGAAGGAGCAGCCCAGTGCTGTGATTGTGACCTGCAGGAGGTGGGACTCCTTCACCAGCAGCAATGACAGCTTATCCACCATCCTGCTCTCTCCCACTACCTGCACTGGGTCAAGAGGGCATCCCAGGATGAGATAGTATGAGAGAGTCAGCAGTGCTGTTTGGAGTGATCCCAGTTAAAGCATCCTCCCTGCAGCTGCCAAAAAAACATTCCTGTCAAGCTGAGTGGGGATACACAGAAAAGATTCTCAAGTGTCGGACGCATCTTTCAGGCCAGTCACCAGGATGAAAATTTAAGCAGTTACATTTCTGCACCTGTCATAGGCTACGTATTGTATTTATATGTCCGCAAAACGTGTCATATCACGTTCACATTACATGTTAATTAACTGACTGAGGCGACGTTTCAATATTTGTAAACGTGACACCAGTGGATATTTTCCAGATATTTTTGGAGGGATGTCGGGCCATCTGCAGCCATGTATATGGCAACAAAACAGGGTGTGTATAAGTAGACCTCTGGACTCCTGGAGTGTTTTTTTCTGGTGACCATAACATACAGCGATTTTTAAGGGACAATATGTAAGAATTTTTGTTGAAAAGCTTAAAAAAACAACTTAAACTATTAACAGAATGTGAATAAACAGCAGTTTTGGCATAGTGATGTTTATGTATTATGTTGCAGGGGTAAGCATGCTAATCAGCTGGCCACAGCCCATTCTGGTTTGAAAGCTCCTGTACTAGCAGTGTAAACACTGACTACCCTGGTCCTGAGCACCCTGTCCGAACCACTAGCTGCATGGCTAACTGAGCTAACTACCTAAGGGCAGCTACAGTTAGCAGCAGTTGGCGGTTACTCTGATGATACGTCGTTCCTTATTAGTTTAAAGTATGAGTTTGACAGGTGGCCAATTAATACATATTGCACCTTTAAGCCAAAACACAATCAAGTGTTTTTTGTGCTTAAACCTAACCAGAGCACAGCTTTGTAAAAAATAGCATCTTTGTTTAAAGTTAACTTTTGCAAAGAAGCTGCTTACTATGGTCAGGCAGCACCAGAGACACACTCCCAGAGACTGCTCCAGAGACACTCAGACTGAGCACCAACATGGGTGAGGTGCAGACTGAGGTGGACCAAGCCTCTGTGAGGCGTTTGAAAAACGTAAACATATTCTTTTGTGTCTGAATTTAGCAAAAGTGTTTTCAGTGCATATTGTTATATCATTTGAAATTATATGTTTTCACTGATATATTGAGGGGGATAAACCTTTGTGTGCCCATGAAGGTAGGGTCCGGACTGCTCTCCTTTATATGGTGTCATACCATAGACTATGGGTCATACTCCCCTGATGGTTTTGAATAGGCCCAGATGTTAATGTCAATTAGACTAACACCATTTTCACAAAAAAAATAAAAAATAAAACACAAATCCCCATCATCAAGACACAAAGCTGTAAGTTTATTTACAGATCAGCAAAAGAAGTCTCGGACTTCTGCTTAAATGCCACTCCAATAAATTGATCATGGATAAAGTTCCACAATTGATACACAAAGGTTATTTCAGTAACAGTGATGTTGTGTTAATACCGTAAAGAGACATTGGTATGACTTTGTGACCTATCACTCTTCAGGCTACTGTGTGCACAAGCATGCAAATGTATGTACAGTGTATAAATAGCAGTTGGACATTTGTTAAGCAATGACACCATGTAAATGAACAAAAAAACAGATTCAGACACACATTCACAGACATGCCCACAGGAAAATCTTACATCACACACATTACACATTAAATCCCACAGTGTTAAGACCGCCATGAGACACAGAGCGTGTTTCCGTCTCTCTTGTCCATTATTTCCATTATCTTAATTTGTGCCCATTACTTCTGCGAAACAAAACACATTGTGGTATTGCTGTTAAATGATGTCGCATTTTACTTTGCTGTTGCTTCAGAAATACTTTCATAGGCTACTTAACAGACTAAGGGCCGGATCTACTAAGATCCCAAATTGCTTGTACTAATCTGCGTGCGCAATCTAGACATTTGCGTGTGGGGTTGAACCGCGGTTTGCGGGCGATTTACTAAGAGTGATTGTGTAAATGACAACAGGTGCAAACGTGTTGGAGACACGCCTATTTAAATGAGGGTTTAGCGTGTTTCATGGTTTTCAGCATGGCGAGTTTGAGAGAGCGTTGGTAGAGGAAGCGAATAAACATTTCAATGAGCTGCAGCAAAGGAATCTGACGGTCACGCAGAGGAACGCCGTGTGGGAGAAAATCGGTGAAAAAGTTAATGCTGTTGGAAAAAACAGGCGAACAGTGGATGAAGTGAAAAGGAGATACCAAGACACCAGAAGAAGAACAAAAGAAAAACTGGCGTATAATAAAAAGTCTGCAAATAAAACAGGCGGGGGCACCGTGGATGAGATGCCTCTGACCAGCCTTGAGGAGCAGGTGCAATCCGCTCTGAGTTCCTCCAACAGCTCCAAAATGGCAAGGCTGGATAGGCGATATGTTCTAATGATGGTTTCCTCATTCATCCCAAAAATGTTCACACGAGTGTGAAAAACGCGTTCTCGGCGTCTCCTTCCATTGTTTCGGCGTCTCGGTCTTGCAACAATAACCGCAGCCATGTGTGCGCAATTACGCATACAAACCGTTTGCACCTTCCTTTGAGACGTGTTAAATATAGACGCAGTTTCTATTAGCAAAATTGCTTTCAGGTTTGATAAATCACTTTGCATGTGCTTAATTAATATATTTACATTTTCTCCACCCAGAACACGCACAATTGCGTGTAAACGCCCCATATTGCATATTCATTGCTGCAAACGTACTAACTGGATGCAGACGCGCTATTTTGCACCTTTTGACAGACGCAACCCTTTTTGCGAACTGTTAGTAAATCAGTTTGTACATTTTTTTGCATGTGCAAGGAGTTTGCACACGTTTTAATACACGCAAACCTTTAATAGATCCGGCCCTAAGTGCTAAAATGGCAGTGGTGGACTACACAATGTCAACTGGATCTAATGCCTTGCGTTCATCCCTTCCCTTCCTTGCCTAACTTTCCATCTGAAGTGTTGCTTAGAGAAGGCTCAGGACACACAACGATACACAAAAACCTAAATTGTCATCAGACAAAGTCATCTAATCCAACATTTGTTTATCACTTGGAAAAGACCCAATCAAAATAAGCAGCATATCGTGACAGCATACACCTGTGCTTTTGCCTTCGCGTCCCTGGCCTCTTGGCCAGTGATGGAGTGAAACTATTGCATTTACCAGAGTACTGTAGTTAAGTATAAATTCAAGGTACTGTTTCTATTTCATGCAACTTTATACTTCAATTCCACTTCATCTCAGAGGCAAATATCGTAATTTCTACTACACTTTATTTGTCTGACCGCTTACGTTACTAGATCACAATGTATCATGCCCTTCCTGTCCAGTGAAAACACCGTCACACAGCTGAAAACGGGGCTGTTTTTCTGAGCTCATTAAAGCTGCTGTAAGTGATTGTTTTTCTTGCATTGATGTACATGTAGATCAAACAGTAGACAGAGTAGTTAAAATGAGCTCTATAACAGTAAACTGCAACATACACATGCAGCTGTAATATTAATCCAAAAACACCAGATATAATTGGAAAACACTGACAGGGACCATTTTACCACACACACACTGATCACTTTCACTTTTCAAGTACAACACTGGTTAAAACACAAAATGAACATCACCTTTAAGCCAAAACACAAGTGGTTTTTGTGCTTAAACCTAACCAGAGCAAAAGCACATCTTTGTAAGAAGCGAAAAAATAGCATCTTTGTTTAAAGCTAACTTTTGCAAAGAAGCTGCTTACTATGGTCAGGCAGCACCAGAGACACACTCCCAGAGACTGCTCCAGAGACACTCAGACTGAGCTCGTGACAGATTCAGGTTCCCAGTTTTGTTCATGGTAGCAACGACACCATGTAAATGAACAGAAAAACAGATTCAGACACATGTGTGGCACCCTGGACATTTTATTAGTTCAGATTGTGTCCAGTAGTATTAGTATTTTAATAGTTCTTGTAATTAATTTGGTCCCCCCACCATTATTTTTCTAATTTAAAACTCCTTGTGTCAATACTAAAAACAGGGGAAACTCACCTGCTTCACCTGAAGTAACTGTATGACAATAGCTGTTTTCGCCATGTGTGTGACTGGCACTGTAATCCTGGCATACAAGGATGTAAGGCCAGTTGCTTCACACTTCTTTTTTCACCAATATGCAGTACTCCTAACTGAGATCTTTTAACAGGCTTTGATGTGTAAAATTGGAGCCCTCCCCAGTAAAAATATAAGTCTGTTTTTCCCTAATATTTTCAGACTTTCGGCTAATTTCCCATAACACTGAGCTCACGGAGTTGATTTCTAAGATCTGGGAACATCAGTAAAAACTGGCTGGGGCCAACATCAACACACAAGATAACTTACAGACTGACAAGTTCAGCCTTGACCTGCTGCATCTACCAGTGCGCACACATTTCTTCTGTGCAGTGAGGGATTACTGCCAACATTTTGAGTGAACTAATTTTTACTTCCAAAAAAAGCAACTGGGAGAATCTGTATATCGTGTTGTCTTGTTTGCAACCTGTCTATCTGACTGCTGTGGTGATGATAACATTGTGTTCCCTGATCTAAGCATTTCATTTAGAGACAAGAATATTATCATAACCGATATGAATAAAAGATATGAGAGGCTTTTGCTGAAAGCTAAATGTCCACTCCTTTATTAAACATGTGTCATAAACGAGAAAGAATTCTAACTTGATTTATTTTGGAAAGTTCCAAAAAATAAAAAAAATAAAACACAAATCCCCATCATCAAGACACAAAGCTGTAAGTTTATTTACAGATCAGCAAAAGAAGTCTCGGACTTCTGCTTAAATGCCACTCCAATAAATTGATTATGGATAAAGTTCTACAATTGGTACACAAAGGTTATTTCAGTAACAGTGATGTTGTGTTAACACCGTAAAGAGACATTGGTATGACTTTGTGACCTATCACTCTTCAGGCTACTGTGTGCACAAGCATGCAAATGTATGTACAGTGTATAAATAGCAGTTGGACATTTGTTTAGCATTAAAATATCACAAAACGGTCGCAATGACACCATGTAAATGAACAAAAAAACAGATTCAGACACACATTCACAGACATGCCCACAGGAAAATCTTACATCACACACATTACACATTACATCCCACAGTGTTAAGACCGTCATGAGACACAGAGCGTGTTTCCATCTCTCTTGTCCATTATTTCCATTATCTTAATTTGTGCCCATTACTTCTGCAAAACAAAACAAGATTGTGGTATTGCTGTTAAATGATGTCGCATTTTACTTTGCTGTTGCTTCATCAGAAATGCTTTCATAGGCTACTTAACAGACTAAGTGCTAAAATGGCGGACACAGAAATTTGAGTCTCATATCCTTGAAAGTTGGAGCAGATGTGGTGGACTACACAATGTCAACTGGATCCCTTGCGTTCATTTCTTTTGCTCTGTTGATGTAAGTTGACAGGCATTGCCTTGTGCTGCTGCCTAACTTTCCATCTGAAGTGTTTCCCAGAGAAGGCTCAGGACACACAACGATACACAAAAACCTAAATTGTCATCAGACCAAGTCATCTAATCCAACATTTGTTTATCACTGGGAAAAGACCCAATCAAAATAAGCAACGTATTGTGACAGCATACAACTGTGCTTTTGCCTTCGCGTGGAGTGAAACTATTGCATTTACCAGAGTACTGTAGTTAAGTACAAATTCAAGGTACTTGTTCTTTACTTCACTGTTTCCATTTTATGCAACTTTAAACTTCATTTTCACTTCATCTCAGAGGCAAATATTGTACTTTGTACTACACTTTATTTGTCCGACCTCTTACGTTACCAGATCACAATGTTTCATACTCTTCCTTTCCAGTGAAAACCATTTATCTTCAAATATGATTGTGAAAGTCTGTGATTAATTGAAGGATTATGGGTTGGGAAAATGTTCTTACTTCTTAAGCTAAACAAACTAAAAACCCTCTTGAATGAGCTGGATGATGCATCGTCACACAGCTGAAGACGGGGCTGTTTTTCTGAGTTCATTAAAGCTGCTGTAAGTGATTTTTTATTTCATTAAAGTAAGTGTTTAATGGACCTATATTTCAAGAGTAATCACTGTTATAGATGTAGATATAACATCTATGACAGTGATGTAGATTAAAGTGCTGTAAAAGAGAAAAGAAATTTTCTTGAATGCATTTCCATTTTATCCAATCAGGACAGAGAACTCCATTTTTAACTAAAAAAACGACAACGCTTACAACAGCTTTAAGATTTGACTTTGAGATCTATTCATTGTCTTGACTTCTTCAACTTTTTTGCAAACAGTGGTTAAAACACAAAATGAATCCCATATATTCAGACGACAAAAACATAATGGGTAAAACTTCACGTGTTTCTTTTCTGAGAATATAAAAGTCCAGGTCATTATGTTGAAAGTGTGTGACAAAAAACAAACCCTGACTTCTGAAAAACATCAAATTTATGCAGATCAGCTTGAGAAATTCACCAGTTTAAAGCTTCTCGACAGGTTTGAGCGTGTGGAGGTTGTGCTGAAAGACCCTTCACCTCCCCGCTGCTTGAAGACTTCGTGGACTTTTTTCCGGAAGTTCTTCCCTACAATGACGTAGAGGAGGGGGTTGAGAACACTGTTGAAGAAGGCTAAGTAGACGAAGATTTGGAAGCAGGTGTCCAAGATGCTGTGGTTTGTTTTCAGGAGTTTTGACCTTTCGAGCAATTCTACTATCCTAAGCACGTGAAATGGCATCCAGCAGATCACGAAAGCCAGGAGAACCACAAGCACCAGAGTGGTGGCCTTGTGCTCAACATTCTGTCTGTGTGACCCCTCCATTAACCGGTTTTGCAGAGTTTTAATTATCTTGAAAGTGCAGTAAGAAATAATGATAATGGGGATGATGAAGCTGAATGAAATATGCAACCCCTCAAGCAGCAGATGTGTGCTGTCTGGATAGTTAAGATAGCAGTAAGAATGATTACCGTTAGTTTTCACATCCCGGTAAATGAGTGTGGGAACACCCATGAGCAAGCCGAAACCCCACACCACCAGACAGCCCAGTCGGGCATATTTTGGCCTACGCATTCTGTTATGGGACATTGTATGCACCAGTGCCACATAGCGATCTATGCTAACTAGAACTAGGAAGTAGATGCTGCAGTACATGTTCATGTTAATGCCCAGGTTGACCAATCGGCACAGGACCCGACCAAACATCCAGTTATACCTGTTGGATAAGTTGACAGCCCAGAAGGGCAAACAGGCCAATAGGACGAGGTCAGCAACAGCCAGGTTGCTCAAGTAGATCTCGGGTATGGTGCAGGCCTTCTTGTGGAGGAAGAAAACCATCAGGACAAACAGATTAAACACGATCCCCAGCACAGTGAAGACCAGGATACACACCGGCACCACTGTGACAATCCAGTCCTTAGTTGGGACTTCAATTGGACCGTCAGATGCATTTGTGCTGTTTGGGGCTTCACCGGTTGCCATAGTGCTGATGTTAATGGGGACACTGTGGAGAGACAGAGGACAGCAAACAAGACAAAACATAAAAACAAAGACAATTTTGAAATCATGACAAGAAATATTGAGAAACAGTGAATTCTAAGTAATGCTGAACATTCTGATACAGTAATGTTTTCCCAGTTTAATGCAGAGGCTGGGAACTTCTGGTGGTTTTCTGTTGTGAGAAATGAAATAGTTTTGAATTCAGTAATCAATGTATGGTAGAGAACATATCAGGATGTGAGAGGAGGGGAGATTTCCCTTCCCCCTTAGGTTTCAAGGGTCAGAAAGTCACATGAGGGGCAATTCTCTCTGCCTGAGGTGTTTACAGGAAGGCAGATAGGATTACATTTACGGTCCTAATAAAACATCAAAGGGTGAAAGGCAGTATCAACACAAACATCAGGGGGTCATTGTTGTGGGAAGGAGTAATTACCAACTGTCGTAAAAGTATGTAACCCCTACTCTGTTGTATTTAAGTCGGAAACATTTGGAAGACTGCAGAGAACACTTCTGGTCTTCTCTCCATGCAGCATGTATTAAAGAGATCTGATTCATCACACCGAGTCTAAAATTCTTCGGAGAATTAGCAACTCTGCCTCAACAAGGAGAATTCCCCTTACATCGTAGATACAAAAGGGTGGCAAATGTCAGCCTGAATATGAGTCAGTTTGACAACGCTCTTGTCTGGTACACCACTGTGATAGCTAGATAACTAGATTGGCACTCAGTAGAGCGCGTACCTTGCCAAGGACCAACCCATCCTTTATCCATGAGTTCTAATACAACGTTGCAGGTTAGATAAGATAAGATGTTCCTTTATTGATCCCCCTTGGGAGAAATTCACACGTAACACAGCAGTACAGAGGGAAGTAGCAGCAAATTGTTGTAGTCTGGCAAGAGAATTCCAAGGTATTCACTTGTAAATATCTAATAACGGTTATTTTTGGGCTGTGTTGTAATTTTTAGTATTTAACCTTTTTCTTTTAGATTAAAGGATGTTAAATACATGTTTTAGAAAACAAACATACCCATCATACTGCATCGTATGAGCTATGCATTGGGTTGCGTAAGTAAAAAAAAAAAAAAAAAATCCTACTTCTGTATTTCAGAGGGGCTCAGTGCAAAAAATTGATTGTGCAAGCAATTACAAAGGTTAGAAAAATACTAGAAAATGCTGAAGAAATAAGGCAAATAATATCAGACCACCATAGGTGGCAGCTTCCTTAACAATGAGTGAAGAATGATACCATTCACTAGGATTTCCTGCTGGTCTTGGGCGTTAAAGCACCGACCATGAACCTCAGAGCTGCTGCATCCAGTCTGGCAGAGAACCTCTGTTGCGTGACAACAACAAAGTTCCTCTTTTGTATAGATGAGCTTTTGAATTGGTGTGAATTTGTTCAGTACGTTAGACAGTATTCACATCTGAGGTACTGCATTTATGGTGATGAATAATAGATGAATACTAAATATTTCATTAAACCTGCTACATGTGAAAGTATATTTATGAAACAGCAAAACACAAACAAACTTTTTGGAATTTCTGTTTGTTTGCCAAAAACCAATAAGCATAAGTAGTTGCAATTAGTGCAATTAGTTGCTTTTTAACACATATATGCACATGTATGTTCTCAGCACTTGAATCGTAGCACTTATGTACTTAAGGTATCCTTGATAAATAGCAGCTACTATGCTCAGACAAGGGCGTCTATTTGTTTCATTCTTACTTTATCAATGGTGATATGTTGTGGTTTCTTTCTTGTGACAAATGTACTTATTGTAAGTCGCTTTGGACAAAAGCATCTTCTAAATGCCCTAAATGTAAATGTAAATGTTGCTAGAAAGAAGAAACAGTAACAACACTGCAGCCTTGTACGCATATGCAACAATTGGATTTGTTGGCTCGTGTGATACTATTATAGCACTTAAGCTGACTGTAACCTTAACATTTACTGCATCCATACTTTCACTATAGTGTTAAAATAACTTCAAATTAAGTGCATTAATAAGAATGTTGTTTTTTTTTTAAATTCTTGATTCAAGAGTACACACAGTACAACAGTTTAATACTGGTCATACCGACCTTACTGTCTAGCTTAAAAAAACAAGGTATAAAGCAGATCAACATCTTGCATTAAACATGTTGAGACAAGACAGAGCTGCCAATGAGATGTTGGCATGTAAGAAAGAAAACAGAATAAAGAAAAACTTGTTTTTTTTAATTTGCGCAGGTTGTGCCCATATGTCACATCTAGATTAAACCCTTATGTTTAAGATGGCTTTTGTCCATAAAAGTTAGAACATTCTTGTGTCAGCATAACCTTGTTATAAAGTACAAAACATTACTTATGTTGAACATGCTAAGATGTTGATGGCCCTTGTTAACTACAGTAAATAACAAACTTATTCATACCTTGTTTGCAGATTATTCATTCTTCCTTCAGATGTAAGTCCAGAAAAACCAAGTCCAGACACACCACACTGTCCCAGTACAGTCCTCTACTCTGCTCTAAGTCTGTCTTGCTCTCTGAAAGGAGGAGGGAACAGATGTGAAAGTGATCTCAGACAACAACAGGAGCCAATATTTCCAAGGAATATTGGCACCAATGACTTAGAAAGCTGTGTAAACCCTCCCCCTTCCCCCACCCTCCACTTGCATCATGCTGCTCCACTTCTGTTTTTTCTGCTTCTGCTAGTGCATGCACATCACGGCTGTCTGCTTGTCAGAGTTTGATAATTTGTTTATAATATTATCTTAAAGGTCAATATTGTTTGTTAATAGACTTGACCCTAGATGTGGAAGCACACCAACATGGGTGGTATTTCATCTGCTCTCTGTCTCGCTATAAATATCATCTGTTAATTAAAATGAAGATGGTTTTGATTGTTCAGTAGAAATTCCAAACAAACAAGCAAGTCATGGGAACAAGATCGCAGTTCTGTGTATGAGATAGTCACTGTGCTGTTTTGAGTGTTCCAAGTTCAAGCATCCTCCCTGCAGCTGCCAAAAAACATTCCTGTCAAGCTCAGTGGGGATACACAGAAAAGATTCTCAAGAGCAATTCCTAAAGGGGACATCGAAGTAAAGTGTCGGACGCATCTTTCAGGCCAGTCACCAGGATGAAAATTTAAGCAGTTATATTTCTGCACATGTCATAGGCTACGTATTGTATTTATATTCCCGCAAGACGTGTCATATCACGTTCACATTACATGTTAGTTAACTGACTGAGGCGACGTTTCAATATTTGTAAAATTTGTAAAACAATTTGTAAAATTTTTAAGGAGAGCGTAGGACATTTTCCAGTCATGTTTGCAGGGTGTTTATAAGTAAACCTCTGGACTCCTGGAGTGTTTTTTCTGGTGACCATAACAAACAGCGATTTTTAAGGGACAATATGTAAGACTTTTTGTTGAAAAGCTGAAAAATCAACTTAAACTATCAATGGAATGTGAATAAACAGCAGTTTTGACATAGTGATGTTTATGTATTATGTTGCAGGGGTAAGCATGCTAACCAGCTGGCCACAGCCCATTCTGGGTGAAAGCTCCAGTGCTGACAAAACCCTGGTCCTGAGCACCCTGTCCAAACCACTAGCTGCATGGCTAACTGAGCTAACTACCTAAGGGCAGCTACAGTTAGCAGCAGTTGGTGGTTACTCTGATATGTCGTTCCTGATTAGTTTGAAGTATGAGTTTGACAGGTGGCCAATTAATACATATTGCACCTTTAAGCCAAAACACAATCAAGTGTTTTTTGTGCTTAAACCTAACCAGAGCACAGCTTTGTAAAAAAATAGCATCTTTGTTGTGAGGTGCAGACTGAGGTGGACCAAGCCATTGTTAGGCATGTGAAGGGAGGAACCAATCTTTAAAAACATAAACACATTATTTTGTGTCTGAATTTAGCAAAAGTGTTTTCATTGATATATGCTATTGAGGGGGATAAACCTCTGTTTGCCCATGAAGGTAGGGTCCAGACCGCTCTCCTTTTTTATGGTGTCACACCATAGACTTTGGGTCATACTCCCCTGATGGTTTTGAATAGGCCCAGATGTTACTGTCAGTTAGACTAACACCATTTTCACAATTCAGGTACATTTCACATTATGTTGATAAAAGCACCTCTTCACGTTGAGAAAACTCAGAGCTCCTGACAGATTCAGGTTCCCAGTTTTGTACATGGTAACTTATTGTCACACTGCCAAGACTCATTGGGACAACTGAGTACAACAGACCCATTGTTAATGTCAGCAATGTTGCTGTACCTGCATCGACAAGTCCAAATGCCAGGTGGGAAAAACACTTTCATTTAATGGTATTGTAATGTCAGGTAGAGGCAAGATAGCTCCTGCTACTGGCAACCCCGACCCCATGCAATTGTTTTTTTCTGCATGCCCCTTCTCTTTAGTCTGAATGTGCTACAACAACACTCAGAATCCAGAAGGAATTCCTATCAAGCAAGAATGGTGAGGCAAAATTTGAGAACATTTAGTTAAATTCATCTGTGCTGACAGCACAAGTTATAAGGAATCTCTCTGTATTTTCTTGAGTAAAGGAAACACAGATTTGCTGCACAAATTGTGACCCAACCTAATGCAATCGAGTGTTTCAGTGCATGGGTGTGATTAAGATTAAATCAGGCCAAAACAAAGCCTCACAGTAATTAACTGTGATTGTTAATGTTGTTAGTCAGAAAATAGCCCTCTGGAAATGTATGGCAAGTAGGAACACATAGCAGACCTAATGAACAGATGAAAGCAACAATCTTATTTGTGCTCAATTATAAAGTATTGCCCGCAGAATTGTAGCTAGCAGGCTATTTAGCTTTTAGTTCCGTGAGTTGGTTTGAAACTTGCTTACAAACAGGTTACATGTAGAATTCAGCAACCTCACCAGTTAATTATGCTCAGATACTTACTTGTTCAAGCGCTAAAAATGTCAAATGTAATGGGGTCAAAGGCAAAAAAGACCTTCCAATAACCCCACCGAACACTATCACAATAGCACAATTAGTTTGGATGTTGTGAAGATACAAAGAAACATGCCTTGTTACAGTTGTTAAAGGAAGGGCTTTGCGATGAGCAGTGATAGCAGACATTTCCCTGAAAATGCCTCTTGCCAAATTTTTATATATTGCCTCAAGATATTTGAGGTCAATTTATTCAAATATTTATTCATCTACTTTCACTTAAAGTTTTTTTTATTTTATTTATTTTTATTTTTAAAAGAAGAAATGCTCCAACAGGTCATGATTTATGTCATGTCTCAGCATTCAGGATACATATTTTATTATGTATTATAGTACTTCAGCTGCGCAGTTGAGTTGATTATTCATATTATTACAGTAATACACAAAAATAGCTTATGTCAGTGTCACTATTGGATAGATGGTTTGTTTACATGCAGAGATATACAATGTAAATGTATACAAGTTGCAAGGGTGGTCATTCCCTCATGTCAGCCTGAACAGTAAACTGCTTTGTGGAATCAAGTGAATGAATGATTGAGGGAAAAAAAGACATTCGAAGACCATTTTAGAAATGGCTGGTTATGTTTGTGTGTTTAAAAATTCAAAATATCAAGTCAGTAACAGTAAGGTCATGTAACAGTCCAAACAGACAGATTCAGATGCATCCTGTATCAACAACTGCCTCCATGGCGACAGTGACCATAAAAACTATTTCCATTTCTTGTAGATTATGCCCCCTAATGTCCGCTTGGGTCCATTATTTCCAGTATTCACAGTATTAAACATCATCTGATAGTGCTGTTTAACTATCTAACAGCATTATTATTGTGTTAAGTCTCAGGAAATAACATATTTAGACTCATTTCCTGTACATTGTGCCATTGTTTTTCCATAAACAGCAATGGAAGTTGAGGATAGGATGTCATGAGGACTCACATCTGACCCTTTGCATTAAAAATGACCACAGTCTTAATTTGCTCGGCTCTGTTGATGTAAGTTGACACAACAGAGCGCTGGTATGTCGTCATATCTGATCCTCTGCGAGGATGTCTGGTCCTCCTGTAGATGGCACTAACCTTCCTCCTAAAGTACTGCCCTGAGAAAACATACAGCAGTGGGTTCAGGGTGCTGTTGAGAAAGGCCAGATACACAGAAACCTGCTCTCCTATATCAAGAATGTGGTACCACAGCTCCTCATCCAATGCTTGGAAATCACAAAGTATGTCGAGGAAGGTGAATACCTGGAAGGGACCCCAACACACTAAGAATAGAAATGTGACAGCATACACCAGTACTGTCGCCTTTGTGTCAGTCACATCATGAAAACTCTCCTTTCTCTGCACCAAAGCCTTGACTATGTTCCCACTGCAGAAAACAATGACCAGAACAGGGAGTACGAAGCCCATGACGGTCATCAGAATCTGATGGGCCAACTTCCAGGAGCTGTTGTGACTGTAATCCAGTATGCAGGCCATTGTCCCTAAGTCCTCAAAGAACTTCACCTCTCTGTGAACCATGGTCGGCGTGCTCAGTAAGAGCCCCAATATCCACAGAATGAAGCAGATCACCTTGGCATAAAGGGTCCGTCTCAGCCACCTGGCCTTCATGGTCTTCACAAGTGCCAGGTAGCGGTCAACACTAATCATGGCCAGAGTGTAGCTGCTGGTGTAGAAATTGATGATGATGATGGAGTTGACCAGTTTGCATAAGGCATCTCCGTATGGCCAGTTAAAGCCATTGAGGATGTTCATGGCCCAGAAGGGGAGGCCACACAGGAGAAAAAAGTCGGCCAGCGCCAGGTTGCACAGGTAGATCTCCGCCACAGTCAGCCGATCCTTGTGGGCAAGGTACACCCCCAGGACAAAGCTGTTAAAGAGGAGGCCGAACAGGGATAAGGTGAAGATGTATGGAGGGATGATGGTGTAGACCATCTCCCATTCTGCAGGGACTGGAGATGTTGACGGAGTGGATGGTAAGGACACACTGGTGTTGTCAGACCACAGTTTTGCCACAGATACAAGCTTCATTGGCTCCATGGGCTGGAAAACAAAATAATTATACATAACTGATCAGTAAAATGCCGATAAAAGTAAAATCATCAGATTTAAAACATCTGATGCCTTTTGATATTTACAACTACGGCATCAAAGCCGTAACTGAATATGTACACTGGAGAAAAGTGTACATACTGTAAATGAAAAAAAATAATACCAACATCATGACATGTTCATTCACAGTTAGATCTGCTGCAGTTGAAAGTTGATTAAATTCCCTTTAGTATGCCAGTTGTTGCTTATATCTTCATTGTGTGTCTAAGACCTTCTATCATGCAATGACTTGCAAAACTACAGACTACAAAATAAGAAATATGTATTATCTTCAGCATGCAATTAAATACCATGAAGGGATCTTTATTAATCACTATAAAACACAACAGGTCGTAAAACACAAGAGTAGTCACTCTCCCTTAAAGCAACATTATGTAATGTTCAATTTGGCACCCATCACAGCTTCTGAGTGCAACACCACTGTTGTAAATTCAAATCCCAGCACAGTAACAATTTGTTAGACGCAATGAAGGCGCTAACTACAAACAAAACTCATTACGTCACAACAATGTGTGAAGACCTGTATCTTGAAGTGAACATGTATGTAACGCTGTGATCCTACCCTCTCACTGAAGTTACATATTGCAGAAACAAGTGATAGGGGGGCGGAGTGGCTGAGACAAAGACACCATTCACCCTATTACAAGACACTGTACCATCAAAATGATTTTGAAGCTGTTATTTTAAGGTAAAAAAAGTGACATAATGTTGCTTTGAATGACGCTTCATAAATAGGATCTTTTCTTACGCAACAAAACACGAAACAACTGTCCAATTAACACTAAATTAATTATTTCTCTGAGTATGTTCCTCATTCTAAAGTGAGGTCTGTTCAATACTTATCCTCAATAAATTTGACTCTTATTAACCCAAATGAGTTGTACTAACTACGAATGAGAAAGTAAGACCCAACATGGGACATATTTGGAGTTAAAAAGACTTAATTCAGTGTTAACGGGACACAATTAACACTTTTCCAATTACATAAGAATAGACCCATACTGAGGCCCCATACTGAGCAAAGCATATTAAGATTGTAACTTATGTACAACAGCTTCCTTACTTTAGCGGTACTTAGGTGGTTATTGAGAGAAAACTGTTAGTTAATGGCCTGGTGGTTGTATCCAATATAATATAAGGAATAAGGCATTCATAAATGCTTTATAATGACTAACAAACTAGCCAATCTTCCAGTGATACGCATGCTAATAAGCATTTAGTTAATGGTAGTAAAATTAAGTGTTATTGGACTTTTGTGCTCAAAACAAAAACAGGACAGAAAATAAAAAGTTCTTACCGTACGTGTTGTGAAAATGTTCCTCCTGTGGTCAAATGGCTAATGAACAAAGACTGGAACATCTGGATCATCTGTGTACACTGAGCTCCACGTAAGGGTACACAGCAGAGGAGACGGGAGATCTGCTATGAACATTTTGTATATAGAGTTGCATTCTTCTACACCCTTGGCCGAGCACCTCAATACATCAACGTGTTTATCAAAGAGTCAAACTGGGTTGGAGACAAGCTGAAACTGCAGTGAACCAAATGTGGAGGAGTGAAGATAGAACTGCATGACTTTGACGGCACCACCACTGAAAAGATAAAGAAAGATTTACTGATGATACATTTGTAAGGAAGTATAAATCCATTACTTGAAAAGTCAAATGATTGCTGAGACAGTAATCATAACATTCCTTAAGGCCAAAGAGAAGATTAACTTACTGCACTATGTGCAGGTTATATGTGGTACTCACCAATCTGTGTTAATAATGGCAATTAATCAATTTCTGAACACTTTACTGATCTATCTATCTATCTATCTATCTATCTATCTATCTATCTATCTATCTATCTATCTAAGTAATAAAAACTGATTTATCCCTATTCCGATGTATCCTTGTTCATGTGTAATCCTGTGATGGCAACAAACTCGATATGGCTTGAAACCAAATAACACTCAATTTGGATACGATACAAAATATAAACAGCATTTTTTGTCAGTATGCAACAGGAAGTGTTATCTGAAAATGAGTATGATTGAGGCTGAGGCGTCCCTTTTACGGTCAAAATTATAACACCAGAAGTGAATCATGGAGTGTATTAAGACCCTCTAAAAAGACACGTGGCTCATTGTCATGAACAACTGTCTTATCAAAACAAAGACACTCCATCCTTCCAATAGTTGCAGGTGATACTTTATTGAAGACAATAACACTTATTCATTGTTGAATAAACTTAAAAACATTTAATTATTTATTGATAGTGATCAATCAAATTTCGTTGTACTACAGTGGCATGCTAATACATAGTGATTAATTTCTTCAAATATTTTTCTAATGTTACATCTGTTGGAACAAGAGCCTGTTTCGGTTGCAACACGTCTTTTAAGAAAACAAACCCCAGTTTCTTAGAATAACAACTCAATAAGTCACAGCCTGAGACAACACCTGGAAAAGGCAACAAATTAAGCTCTGTTAAACCAACCCTGGCTTTGATTAGCAAGAGATACAGAAGTGGAACAGCTTGATAGTATCAAAATCAAGATTCACAAGCACAACACATTACAATGGCAAACATTATGGCACTAGCAGTTCTGGAGATAATCTATCTCAAACAAAACTGTGGAGCTGCTTAGTTTCACATGAAATATAACATGTTTAATTGAATGCTCGTACATAAGATGGACAAAATGGACTACTCAGAAATATCAGTGCAAAAATCCCCAAAAAATCTGAAATTCTTTTGCATCATAACAGATTACTTGCAAAAGTTAAACATTTTTCAATTTCTTGCAGAGAGTTAGAGGATTTATACCACTCTTATGTCTGAACAGTAAATAGGAAGTTAGTTAGCTTCGGTGTTACCTCGACTTTATGCTATGATAAGCTGACTGGCAGGTGGCTGTAGTTTTCATACATGAGAATTGTATCGTACCTCTTATCTAACTCCTGGCAGGACAGTGAATGAGTGTACTTCCCCAAATGTTGAACTATTCATTTAAGTGGCCACCGGGTAATGAGTCATTGTAAGATTTAAAGTCCATACAAAAGACACAATTTGAGGACCAGCATGTAGGATTTAGTAGCATATAGTGGTGAGAAATGCAAATGGAAAAAAAAAAAAGCAAACCAGCAGTAGGCGCACTGGACCTTTGTTGCGCTGTTACAGTTTGGTTAGGTTTAGGCAACAAAACTTCTGGTTAGGTTTAGGAAAACATTGTGGTTTGAGTTAAAATAAGTAGTTCTGTATGTAACATATGTACGTATGCGACTTAAATAATTGTATGCAGGTGATACTTCGTTAATGTTACTAAGCTACAATATTTCACCATTGATTTTTGGTTTCAAACATGGTCATTAGTCTTCTTGGTGAAAGTCCTACGTTCATGGACAGATGGACTTTGTGGCTCTTTGTATTCCGTCACCTGACCTACTCTGCTGCTGTAATAATTACTGCGGCCAACAGAGGTTGCTGTCTAACAATAAATGTAAATATGGGCTGTTATAAGCTACGTTCACAGTCAGCCTATGGTTGTTTTTCTTATGAGTATGGGCTGAAACATTTTTATGGATATCATGTACCATTTATGCCAATCTCCTACACGCTTGACCTTTAAAAGGTAGGAAAGGCAAATCTTGACAAAGAAAGTTTATTGCTGAGTGTCATTCCCAGGTCATCAAAATATAGTCAAAACCTTTTGGGTCAGTATTTCGGGCAGAATACCAACCTGAAACATCGATATTTGACAGCCTGGGAATGAGACTCAACTATTAACGATGCTTTTTTTTCAGAATGTTCAAACTTTTCCTTTAACTGTGTAGATAGATTTAGATTTTAGTACTCTCAGTTTGTTTAGTCGAGGTGGGATTGGCATTGGAATGACTGGACTTCCCCTCTTGCCGTTTCCTCCTGCACAGCACAAATCTAAACACTTCCCTCGCCCTCTGCTTGAAGTGCTTCCCCACAATCACATACAGGAAAGGATTCAATGAGCTGTTACTGTAGCCAAGGTAAGTAGCTAACTGGTTGCCAATGTCCAGCATGTACGCCCATGTACATCCAGAAACGACCTGATAATGATCCAAGGTGTCCAAGAAGACCAGAATCTGGTAGGGCAGCCAACAGAGAATAAACACAGCCAGAACAACAAGAACAAGATGTGCAGCCTTTCTTTCCACACTGCCTCTGCTGCCTTTTCTCAGCTTCTGGCTGCTTTGAATGACTTTAGTGATGTGGTAACTACAAAAGGATACAATAGGAACAGGGATAAGGAAGCCTACTATATTGACAGTCATGTTGTAACGCAGTCTCCAGCCTTCATGGGGGTACGCTATGTAGCATGCGTCGATGCCCAGATGAGGGAAGAACTTGACGGAGCGGAACAGGATAGCAGGGAAGCTGAGCAAGACCCCAGCAATCCAGATACCGGAGCAAATCCCACGTGCCCAGAAGGCCCGTCTCTCCCTCCCCTGGGTTAGGGGTCTAGTGAGAGCCAGGTATCTGTCCATGCTCACAAGCGTAAGGAACAGCACACTGCAATAGTAATTCATCCCAATGACAATGTTGATAAGCTGGCACATGGGCTCCCCAAACCTCCAGTGGAACTTGTTGACGATGGTTGCGACCCAGAACGGCAGGCAGGAAACCATGAGGAGATCAGCCGCTGCCAGGTTGCTCAGGTAGATATCAGCCACAGAGCTGCGTCGCTTCTGGAGGCAGAACACACAAAGGACGAAGGAGTTTCCGATCACTCCAAGAAGACAGATGATGGACATGTAGGCAGGCTGCATGGTGTAAACCCAATCCCATGCATCGGTGTGGTTGCAGACAAGCTCAGCTCTCTCAGCGCTCTCCATGACCCACCTGCTGATCACGGTGAAAGCTGTTGCACAGTGTCAGGGATTTTACTACATATACCAGTAAAACCTTTTAACTGTGTCAACACAGGTGTTGCTACGTCATGTCATGATTTGAGATCTAAAGTGTCAAGGACAATAGATTTAATGGAGAGTGGATAATAGTGGTCAGTCAGAGCACACACATGCCGTCTTCAAAGAGGGGTGTCTTAGCAACATGCAGCATGTTTGTAAATGAAAAGATCACGAGTCACATAGTCATACCTGCAGATTTAGGAGCACAAACAGTATAAATTCATGCACACATTGATGATTTATTTATTATTTATTCAAGTCCAACTAAGGTTTGAAGTCTGCTAAGCTTCTAAGCTTCAGTCAGTCCTCCTAGTAACGCAGGCAGATGAGAATAAACTGAGAGAGGATTCAGTGAGATTTACCAAAGTGTGATCTGGTACCATAATCCTGAAATGCAGACAAAAGTACATGAAACGAGGTCAAACTGTATTTTTGGCATGCATTTTACCACTTGATGTTTTTTGTTCCACAAGAATTTTCCATCCCTGGCAATGGTGATGAAGCCTGACTCCTAACAACGGTTTCCTGTTTGGCACGACATGCCTTCATTTCACGGACAGTGAGGGGTGTACCCTTGCCCACAGCCCACAACGAGTCAACATTGGGCAATTAAATGGTGGTGTGGGTAGAAATGTAAATTCAGACGACTGGTGTCCGTACAGCGAGCAGAAAGGGAGCATGTTTGTGTGTCACCACTGGAAACTCTTTGACAGAATCCTGTTTTTAACTCTGCAGACAATGAGTCAGAAACACCAGAAAACACTTAGCAAGCAGTTGTTGGGGCTCTCGCATATTCTGGGTTTTCTGCCCAACTTAGTATGTAAATGCATTATAAAGATTTAACAAGACAACCATGAAACATTATATGTTTTATTCGACAGTTATGGACAGAGAATACTGGTACTATTTACAAGACAGAATATGAAAACTGTATCTACATAAATTACTTTGCAGCAACCAGGCTGATTTAGATAACACCACTTGTACATTCAAGATACTGACGCTTGCCAATGTTTGTAGCAAAAAGACAGCTATAGTTTATTGCATGCGATGGAGCTGTTATAAATGTAAGTAAACAAGTGTAAGCGGTAAGGTTTTCCATCTTATGGCAAGTGACATATTACAATTTAACACTATAAGATTTGTTGGCAATCCGTAACACCTTCTCCAGGAGGGAACATACATTCAAGCCTTGTATGGCCGGCCACAAATTTTTCCATTTCCTAAAAACAATTAAAGCTTAAATGTGCCTTTTTGAGAGGATGACTCATTGAAGATGTTTTCTAAGCAAAGGTCAGTTGGTCCCATTACTGCACAATCCACTTTGAACATAATCATGAATCATATAAATCATTGACATTGGTGCAAGACAATGAAGTGACTGTTCACTTGTGTCATCTTTCTGCAAAGTCCATCACTGAGGGGAGCACTCTGAAAGCAGTATTTTATACAGAAGTCTTCAGCGTGGACAGGTTTGATCGTGTAGAGTCTGAGGACGCCGTTTTCTTATAGCTCCACTGGTGGAAGACTTCCCGAACTTTTTTCCTGAAGTTCTTTCCAACAATGACGTAGAGGATGGGGTTGAGAACACTGTTAAAGAAGGCTAAGTAGGTGAAGATCTGGTTGCAGATGTCTAGGACATTCTCGAGGTGACAATCTCCCAGAACCTTAGCTATGAACAGCACGTCTAGTATGGTGACCAGGTGGAATGGCACCCAGCAGATGAGGAACGCCAGGAGGACCGCCAACACCAGAGTGGTGGCCTTGTGCTCCGTTTTCTCAGCATTGGACTTCTCTATTGACTGGACCCTCAAAGCTTGAATAATCTTGACAGTGCAGAATGAGATAATTAAAATGGGGATGATGAAGCTCAAAATGATCAGCAGCCCATTACAGACCAGCTGTAGAGTGTGGCTTGGGTAGTCCAGGAAGCATGCATGTACACCATACTCAGGGAAATGTTGCACTTTCCTGAAGATGAGTGTGGGGACACCCATGAGCAAGCCGAAACCCCACACCAGCAGACAGCCCAGTTTGGCATATTTTGGCCTACGCATTCTACCATAGGACATTGTATGCACCAGTGCCACAAAGCGATCTATGCTAACCAGAACTAAGAAATAGATGCTGCAGTAGGCGTTCATCTTAATGCCCAGGTTAACAACTCTGCACAGGAACTGACCAAAAGGCCAGTTGAAACCGTTGGAGATGTTGACAGCCCAGAAAGGCAGACAGGACAACAGGACGAGGTCAGCAGCAGCCAGGTTGCTCAAGTAGATCTCAGCTACAGTGCAGGCCTTCTTGTGTAGGATGAAAACCATCAGGACAAACACATTAAACATGATTCCCAGCACAGTGATGACCATGATATACACAGGCTGGCTGGTGTAGAGCCACCCCCAGGCATCTGTTTCAGGACAGTCAGTGCCATTGGTGCTGTTTTGGTCTCCATAGAAAGATGTGGTGCTGAAGCCGGGGCTGTGGGGAACATAAGCAAAGACAGTTAAACACTGACAATACAGCGACAATTTTACATTTTCTTAGTTAGATGACAATATCAATACCACTCTAATAACTGTGCAGACAGGAGGCGATTTCAGGGGGGATCTATTATCATTCAGTAGCATCTGTGCAGCTGAAATACACCCCCAGACAAAGCCTGTTCTCTTAAACATTAACAAATCACCCACTGTCTAACTTAGCATGAAGAGACAATAATCGTACATCTATCCTCTGATCTAACTCTTAGCAGAAAATGACTAATTTTATCTCAAATGAATGTGAAACTACTCCTTAAACAAACAATAACATTCAAACAAAGACAACATATATGAAGAAAATTGACCTGTCTTATTCAGTAGATTACTGGCATGTTTATTTTTTTGTTATCGATTATTTATTTGTTTTAAAAAGAAAATACCAAACAAAACAAGAAATAATCAATGGATATCAATGAATCCCCTGTGTATTACTCTTCGTAATTGTTGGGGTCAGTGTGTGATTTGATGTTATTTTGGTATTTTCTGTATGTGCCTTTGCCAACTGTGGAAATGTTTATTGTAGGGTCAAACCCTGACTTGATCTTTATGTTTCCACAGGAGCAGAGTCGAACACAATCTCTGCTTGTGCCACTTTCAAGCAGTGATCCTTGTACTGCACTGAAAAAAAAACAGCTCCCCTAACAACATGACTGAACGATTACTGTCGTAATTGAAACAGCTGATCAGCTTTGCTTTTTCAGCGCCGTACGCACACCCAATCATGAAACAGAGCGGCGTTTTGTAAATCTCCAAATCCACACTCTAAATCTTACTGCTATTGCAATTATTGAATTGCAAACGAGCCCAGCTTTCACCCATAAACCGTTAAGTATTTCTATTGTACCTGTGGCTAAGTCATGACCTACAGTATTTGCTATATGTTACAATAATGAGCGACAGGCTTGGCTCTGGTTGCTCTTATTTCCCCTGAGGTTGTTTGATATCATCTTATTCATCCAGAAATTGGATTTTCACTGACTGATTATTTCAATTTATTTTTAAATGATACTCAATACACATGAGAAGGTTTCTGAATGTATTAAGAATCAATAAAAATCAATAAAGCTTCAAGTTAGGAGTATAGGTCTACATCAAAATTATCATAGTGAAGTTTGTTTTGTTGTTTCAAGTACATAAACGACACCATCTCCACAGCAGTGGGCAAAATCATTGCACAAGCAACTGCTGAGAACTGCATCATGTGCTTTACGGTCATAACAAAATGTTTGACATTTATAAAAATATATGGTCTTAAGTATATGTTATTATGGGACTGAGCTCAGATATGACACACTGCAGTCAACCTAATGTTACATTTTTCTGCTATTTTCTGCTCCCTTTGTTGTATCAGCGTAGTACAAAATAAACATTTAACCAAAATGTATACAAAATGCCCACTGACATGTAATCCTAAACTTCTTCAGAGAAATAGATCAGAGTTTGTTTGAGCTGTACTTTATGTCAATATATATTAAAAAGTAAGATTATTGACATAAAATAATTTTAAAACATAACCGCACTGTAAGTTGTCGATTCTCCATGTTTAAGAAGAGATAACGTATCGATGCCAATGCGAAATATTTCAAAATGTATAAATATGATGAAGATTATACCTTGTAGGTTGAAGAGCCATTCCTCCTGAGTATTCCCAGATGTGAAAGATCCAGATGCCTGGCTACACTGCTCCAGTGCCCTCCCTTTACTCCACTCTGCCTGTCTCTGACTCGCTCTCTTAAAGGAAACTGTAATTAAACTGATGTCAGCCAAAACGTCATTCTTCAGTCTGTATGTGTTCCTCTCTCTCCTGTTTGTCCACCTCTTAGAAAGATCATAAACAGCATATCCTCACCCCCCTGATGTTTTATCATTGGATAAATATATCTGGGAATGTTTGATTTTGCTGCTGTAATATCAGTGTTGAAAAATTGTGTTGTGATTACATCTATGTAGTCAGGAAGCAACCGCTTGAGCTGGAAGTTAAAGTCAAAAACTCAAATGCATGATTATGCAATTGTTTTCACTTATTTTGAACAGACAGCAGTGCAAGTGTCAAAGGCAAATAAAAGCTGCATGCTGGGGACTGAGGTAACATTTTCCCACTGACAACGACTATTACTATTTCTTCATTATAAAAATGAGGAAACTTTTGAACATTTTGATATTACATTATATGAACGCCAAGCAAGTACTTCCCCAAAAATAAGAGAATGGCAAAATATAAAACTTGTGCAACTGGAGGAGTATATTTAAACATTCAAAGCACCCAAACATATTGCACAACAGTGGAGCAACGCCGACACTTGCACTGCTGTCTGGTCAACAACTTTGTCTTTGTTACTGTTGTGGCTGAATTGTTCCCAAGCAACTTATTTAAAGAACGCAGGCGGGTCCCCCTGATCCAGCATTTCATTTGCACTAGCCATAGTGAGAGTGACTAACACGCTAATCAGCAGACGAAGCTTCCAGGTCTGAAAAGCATAGCCAATGTGGAAATAACTCAACCCTGTATCCTTTTTAATGGCCAGCAGGTAGCAACTCCAGTGGTTGCAAAAATATGTCATTTTTTGTATGTAAGCTTATGAGAAAATTACCCTACTTCTTACCTCTGTAAACAGTTTTCTAATGAGTTTATGGTCTCAATCCCTCGTTTCAGGTAGACAACAAATCAGGATATGCTTTAGTGTGTGACTACCATGTGATTGACAAGTCACTTACACAGAATTTCTTCTGGGTTTCAGTCAGATCAAGTCAGAACATCTTCCCCAGCTCCACCCTCTCATCCAAATATGGGCACTTCTGTCTCCTGAGAAACCAAGACGGCGACAGCCGCAATGCCAAATTTTAGGCTTCAAAAAGTAGTCCTCAAACCATTTGGTGAAGGCACAATGGGTTTATGATGCAGTAACCTCAGCACATGCTGCTAACAAGGCAGAACTTGCGTTTGCGAACTTTATTTCGTACTACGTGCATCAATCAACAGACTGTGTAGTCGGCTGCGTCCAGCTGCTGAACAATGACCCCTATACTGTGATGGTTTGGCACAAATATACAAACCATGTCAAAACAGTAAAAACAACACAAAAATCCCAATATTTGGAAAATTCAAAATAATAATGGTAATCACTCAATAATTTCCAAGTAATGTTTTTTCTGCTGCAAAAGTGTAGTTAAGTGCTTGGTCTATGATTGAAGCTGCTTCATGTTGTAGGAAGTAGTGATTCATGCACTGCTCACTGGGCATAAGAAACAAATGAGTCCATTTACTGCCCTGCACTGTGTTCATTGTTATATTATTACTACTAACTTGAATAAATCTGTCAGAGTCAGGTCTAAAGTATGACATTTTAATGGCTCCAGAAGTGTTAAGTGTTTACACAGTGTAGTGTTACAGACTGGCCACACTGGATGCCTGTTTAGTGCTTGGCATCTGCCTTGCTGAGCTGTGGCTGCTCAATCGTGTGTGTGTTCTCACAGGCAGCTTTCCTATCTGTTTACTTGGAGTTTGCCTGTGATAATTATCAATAAATATGATGACATGGCTTTCCTTTAACCCCCCTGAAAGAGCGAGAAAACAGGAGGGGTAAAGAGAGGGGGGGAGAGTGTGCAGGAAAAACAAACTGCCCTACACCTGTTGTGTGTATTCTCTTAATGTCTGTGACATATTCTACAGATACAGATATTAATACTGTAGTGAAAAGCTGGTATGATGTGGATATGAACGTCTACAGTGAGAAGCACGACGCCAGCATGGCTGCTCTAACCTGTTAACATGGACGCCAAAATGAAAAGCAAGATGTTACAGTACTCCTCGCACACGCGCTGCTCACACATCCAGTTTGGCCAGCCTGCCACTGTGGGAAATGTGAAACCATGGTGAACCTTCCACCTAACATGCCTGCGAACATGTTTAGGCAGAGACACTGCATAATAAAACAGCATAAAGCCCTTTGACCAGGTACTGAATCGGACAAGAAAATTCCTGCAAGCACACATTCCCTATAGATTTTTGTAATGTGATTCATGTGTTTCTGCTGTTTAACTTGATTGTCGCTGCATCACATGAGCAATTTGTGAGCACTGCTTCCTGGATCATATTCAATCATGTCAGATCCATTTTTCAAAATTGTTTTTTACGCCTGAGCAGCTGGTAAAAACAATTTTTAATTTTGTCAGGATCAAACTAAAGGGAAGAGAAACATTTATGCAAATTGTGCATTTGACATTCCTGCTGCTTCTCCGTTCAGTCGATGATCAAGCCCCTCTCTGAGGGAAAACATTGGGCTACTACAAGACATTTGAAAACATGGCACATCTTCTTAAAGTGTCCACAATCAGACTCTGGCGTGTAGACGTTCCTGAGTGTGTTTAGTTTCCGCAGATTTGACACAATTCCAAAGTTCTCAGTCCAAAACAATAAATCAAACAAATCACCCTGTTGGAATTGTCTTGACGTCACACGCTCATAATCCACTGTTGCTCTCCTGACGTCTTGTATCGTGTCTCTCAGATCCTTCGCCCCTGTGTGATGTCAATACCAACCCTGCAGTCTCCTCCTAATCTACCAAACTAAGATTTATAATAGACAAACTGCATTATCAGATGTGATTGCGCTCAAATAGACGTCAGTGTCTGGTGGCTCAATCATCAGGCCTGTGATTATCAGCTCTTATCTGAGGACTGACAGTTATCTTGGAGACACTATTAGGATGAAGAACATAGACATTAGGATATCATAGTGCAGCTAAACAGGGACAATGCTCTTTAAACCAAAGGCCATTCTCAAGTTAGCATTGATTCGAATAGACAAAGGGCTTAAAAGCAGTCTCTAATATCTGAAATCTGATCTGGTTTGTCATGTTCATATGATTATCATGCAGTAAATGCATGACCATGATGTGGAGCTTCCCTGAAATTATGTTGCAACACTGAATTTCTGCTTTTGCCATGTCCTGCACTAAACACACACAGACGTTGACAAACACCCTCATGATATTTCTGCAATGAATACCTTAGAACTGTTATTACACGATAACCCATAGCCATATTTTAAAGGCAAAAGCCCATAATCTGAACGCTCAACTTGTAATGACCTCCAACAGGTGGCAGCCCTGAAAGCCAGGAGGAAGCAGTTAGCGTGCAGTTAATCAAATAACAGCGATGTTCTGTAACGAGACTTCCTGGTGCTGCAACACAGATATTTCCGCCTTTTCTCATCCGCCCCTTCCCCACTTCTTGAAATGATAAGAATCAAAATCACATGCCTTATTTGATGGATTTCTTGATTCATTAGTATGACTGATTGGTCTATATAGAGTATATTGTACAGTACTGCGCTCCCATTTGTGATAAGTTTCCTGGGCATTTCCTTGGAAACAAATGCATAACAAGGGAAAGTTGATATCCAAACAATAGAACAAAAGTAGTGATGCAACACATTTATTATAAACAATGGATGTCTTTTGTGTTACGCTGCGTTAGACGAGGTGAAGACCCAAACGCAGACAACACACTATTTAAATAAAGCTGAAAGTACAAAACACAAGAAATCTAAACCAACCAAAAACAAAGTAGCAACTAAAACTTAAACAAAGTTCAACCAAAAAGCAAAAGTTCAAATCAAACAAGAAACCAGAAACCAAAATCGGAACATACCCTAACAGGAGACACGAGGAAACACTGGAGACATTTTGCTTGCCATGGGTGATATCAAAATATTTATTTTAGTTATAAATCAAGTTATGATTCAAGGGCATTCCCTCGTATTGCTCAGACAAATTCAATTGCTCAAGAGACTTTCACTTCAGACTGCTGTACACAGTGTTGGGGAGAAACTAGTTACATGTAACAACATTAAGTAATTAAATTACAAGATAAATGTAATTGTGCTGCTGCCTAAAGATGGCAATGTGGCATCAGTGCACAGATGAATGCAAGTACATTTGCTATTTACACAACGTGGGCAAAAATGACAATTGCGTGGGTCTGAACCTAGCAATGAAAGGTTGCACTGTGCGCCACTTTACGCCAGGTGTGCGATAGAGCCCATGACGCAGCAACGGTGCCCCTGCAAAATAGCGTCAAGGGGAACTTGTTTTGCATGGAAGGAGGCAAGCCCTAGCAATAAAATTGCTTAATCCCTGCAAAAGGTCAGAGCTGCTAGCTTGTTTGTTCAAATCGTTCAAACACGGGTCAGCAGAGACCCTGGGACAAATTTGTGTGCAACAATATCAAGGGTGGGACAGGCTCCATTACTCTGGCAGTATGCGCTCAAACTTTGAACATTGTTTTGGATTGGTTGAGACCGCATCACCTCCAGTCTGCCAATCGAATCGATGCACACTGCTTGAGGCTAGTTAGTCTACCCTGCCTGCGACCAGCTGACCACATCAAGGTGGGTGGCCATGGTACCTTTCAGTGCTGGAAATTCAACAATGTTTTCCTCATGCAATCAAAAAAAGAGCTCTAACATCACTGCACGATGTAAAGCTTGTTTATCAGCTAACCTTAACCAGTTTATACCAGCTTGTTTTTTGTAAGTACCGTCGTGAGGTTTACACTGTGTGGTATAAAGTGATGTTTTTAGGACTTTTCAGATTTAGTTCCTATAGTTTAAAACATTGGTTAGAAAAGATATCAAAAGCCTAACCCAATATTACATTTCAAAAGTAACCTTCCCAAAACTGGCAGCAGGCTATACCATGAACACTCTATTTCCAACCTCATCTCCAAGGTGAAACATAGGCTGCTACAAGACATTTGAAAACATGGAATACAATCCACCTAACGTGACCACAACCTGACTCCGTCCGTGACTCATATTTTGAAAGAATGTTTTATCTTTTGCCAATATCCTCCCAGATATGCATCCCTCTGGGGATTGGCTCTGTGCTGATTAGCTGTGGTTTTCCCATCATCATTTCTCTGAACTTTATTCAGTTTCTGTTTTGTTTTGACTAGGTGGTTGTCCGTAAACTTTGACAAGACTTGGCTCCACTGTAGCATGTTGCTTTAAGGACATGGATAAATGTTTGATATGGGCCCCTCATTTTCTACTTGAAGAACAATTGATCCACAACCTGTTTCCTTCATCTTCATACACCCTAAATTAATGAAACGCCTCACATCCACAAAATGAACTTGGAAAGCTGCCTTTGTGGAATTTTATATAATCGAATATTGATTCCCCCCCATTGTAAAATGAGAGGCAGATATAATTAGTGCAGTGGAAACAATAGTTAACTGAGGCAAGAAAGGATTAAAAAAATGTGAGGAAAAGGTTCCAAATATTCTCACAGTCAACTGCGCTGAATCATTGTTTAGGCCTTCTGATAATTGTTCAAGTCACAAAATTAACTGCAAAAACTGTCAGGCTAAAGATAAGTAATCTCTTTCCCAAACAAATGTCCTGCAGCAAACAGTTTTATTTATTGCGTTGTTTTTACAGAACAGTTTGTTCTGTCATTGCCCTGAAATAACTCCCAGGTTTTATCCACAATTCACTAACAATACTAAAAACACAGCCAATAGAAACAGTGATGCAGGGAGATTTACTGTGGTTCATCATCTGAAGTTGTGTGCAAATTCCTGTTTCCAGTATACTATTGGCTGGTGGGCGACTGACCTTTCCATAAAAAGGTGTAGCTTGTCTCTATTGTATTGTAGGCGGTTTTCATTATAAACTACTTTCCACTGAACATAAGAAAAAATGAAGTGTTGACGGAAAGGTCTGTGGCTTATACTGGCAAGCAAACACATTGTTCCTGGAAACAAGCTGATGCTTTTAGGTTTATAAAATGTTATTGTTCAATACGAGCACCACAAACACAATTCCATGGCTTGGTGGTTATCTGATGACTGAAGACAAAATCTGTGCCAAAATCTAATTTATTAGATTTAACAGCATTGTAACTTAAGCCTAATGTGTGTGATTTAAACCTCTTCCCTGGACCTACCCTCCTAAGATTATAGAGACACACACTATGAATCTTTTACTCAAACTGAGAGGTCTTTGAGAAACTATAAGACCAGACTACAACTCTGTCTGCTGCTGTTAGTTATGTCTCAGTGGTGTTTAATGAGGTATATAAAAAATATGTCTGGACGAGGGGGCGGCTCGGCCCATGCTCGTCTTCCAAAATACTCAGCTCATTTCCCGTCTCCCTCTGCTTGTCTCTTAAGGTTTTTTCCAGGCTGTGTGCTCCATTACTGATCCCGCCCCCGTTCTCCGTTTTGTAACTCCTCACAGATTTGAGACAACGGGGCGTAGCTCCACACTCGTGTAGTTATGAATTGTTTTCGCAGCAGTCCCGTACAATCAGAGTCTTTGAAAGCAGAGTTAGTTAGAGTGAAACTAAACCCAGGGTGTGACGTCGGGAATGCCTAGGGGCCTTGGCTTGCCTCTTGAAACCGCTAATGCAGCTTTCAACTTGTGATAACCATAAATGCAGCTTTGTCAAGCAGCCATGAAACACAAAGCCACGTCTTCAGAGATCAAAGTCAAAGTCAACCCCTGCTTTCTAGCTGCTCATTTCCTGGCAGAAAGACACGCAGAACACCTAATATTGCTGTGTTTTCTTTTAAAGACACAGAGACTGTAAAATCAGTTGTCTCTGTACATCAGGGTGAGACAGGCTTTGGAAACCGAGTTGGTAAAAAAAATAAATGGAAATTGAGCAAATAAAACAAGAAATAATAAAAGCAGGATTTTAATTTCACATCCCTTTTTTGTATTAACGCACCAGCCATCACAAGACGTTATGCAATACACTGAGTCACCCACCGGTGGGTGGCCGACAATCCAAACATCTGTTGTCTGAATTTAAGTTTTGTTGTAATTCTGTGATTGAAACGTCAGAACAAATAAAAAACATTTCAGTTACCACAGGAAACCTGCCTTTTTATGGTGAACTAATGGACATGCAATCACCAAGCTCATAGCTTATGTTTCTCTCCATGTTGTTAATAGTTTAGAGAAGACCCGAGTAAGAGGTAAACTATGTGGGAGCAGGCCCACAAGCACTTGACTCAATGAATATTTGATCTTTCAGCCGCATGCAGTGGGTAATCGTGGTTATGACTCAAAATTAGACAAGATTGGGCTATGACCTCAGAGTGAGAACCAACTTTATCCACATCTGCAAACAGTGTTGAGAAATAAGAGAAATGTTCCAACCGGGTAATGCATCAGACCGATTACTGTACGTCTTTTGATAATTTTGCCTCACCCTCTGTCTTTTAAACATATTCTTACTTAGCATCTGAAATTAATTCTATCTAAAGTATGAGACAATAAAAAGTTTTCTCATGAGAGAACTCGCACTGAAGTTACATAGTGCAGAAACAAGTGAAAGGGGGGGCGGAGTGGCTGAGACAGAGACACCATTCACCCTATTAAAAAAAGTTACATAATGTTGCTTTAGAGGAAAGCCTGATAGATAAAAACTAAAATCCAATGTGAGACAAACAGATAACAGGCATGTCTTGTCTAAGACGGATGAATATAGTGTCTTTTTTACTCTGATGCCGACTGACAGACGACATGGCAATTTAGTCAGTGTTAGCCTCGGAGGGACAAAACAGATGACTGTGAGTATCACAGTACTGTCAAAGTCATTCAGTAAAACAAGCAGAGAGGATTGCTACCACACACCACTGACTTGTCCCCTCTGTATCTCTGAATCCTCTTCTCTATCTAAAAAGGAAAACTTTTAGAAAACCTGATCCAATGAAAAACTAATGTAAATGCATGTTTTCTTTAAACTTTTCAACCTTATTTTAAGAATATTTGTTTTTTTAATCAAATATTACTTTTTTTTCTTTCTTTTTTGCAAATTCACTCCAAAGAGTGCTGTTCTTTATAAAGGTGACAACAAGCAGGGCCCTCACCACATGCATATGATTTATTTCCTCCAACCCGTTCTTCCTAGAGGGAGCCACATAGCAATGTAAATCAAAAGCAGACACAGACCAGGCTTCCCACACGCCATCACACTTGTGTTCCAGTAATGTCTCTGCAAAAGCCCTGCAATACAAAAAGATACTGTACTGACACACAGACATGTACTATACATAGTAGATGTTTTCTATGTAACTCAGAGCATATACGGTATACTGTGCACTATAGTGGAAAATGTACTCAGATCAATACCATAACAACACCACACTATAAAAATAGTCCTGCATTTAAACTTCAGTAGAAGTTATCATCGGTTAATTGTATTTACAGCATCAAAGTAAGAGTATTGTTTCTACAGAAAATCAGATTCTACAGACCATTATTTATATGGTATATATTTATATTTAGAATGACTGAAAACTGAGGTCAAACTCCTTATGTGTTGCCAATAAAGCTGACTTAGATTCTTCAGTATGCAGTGTGTAATGCCTGTACTGTATAGCCGCATCATCTGAAAGAACTTGATATGGAGCCCTCTAGTGGATGAGCTTAGAAATTACTGAAAAGAAAATACTGGGGAGAAAACAGCTGCTGGCCCTTTGAAAATGCACATGCACATTAGAACATGTATGGAGAAAATGAATTAATACTTAAACAAATTGTGTCCTGTTAGTCACATCTGACTGTCTCCCCCGAAAGATATAACCCAGGTGACCAAACAATGCACCTTGAACAACATTACAGGTTTCTCTGGATTTGAACATTACACAACTCAACAAAATATACAACAGAGTTGACATTATATTGGAGAAATGTGACATATTATATCTTTAAGTCGCACTTAAATTACCTCACAGGTGTCACGAATCATAAATAACATTGGAGATATAAGAATTGCCAAAAACAGAAAACTGTCCGCCAATGTTTCAGAGTGAGGTAGATGACAAAGATCAGCATCGATCAATCTCTGCTCTGCTCTGAGAACACCTGTCAGACATTCATCACCACACAGAGAAATGGACAGCGGTTTCCACTGTTAATCCTGAACCCCTTTCCTCCCTGTTCTCTTGCTTTTTCACCCTTTTCAATCATCCTGTCATTGTCTGTCAGCCTGTGCATCCGTCTGTCTGTTTCTTTACTTGTCTCCCTCTCTGTTCAGTGGATCCCACATTAGCCCTCAGGAGTGGTTTCCACTTTAATTTTGGCCGGCAGCCGTGTAAGTGAGACTCAACTGTGTCTACCAATCGGTGCGTCAGGCAGCCGGAGTGATACATGTCAGTCTCCATGGTGACAGACTGCATGTTCTGCATGTGGATATCCAATCATATCCAGTGTACTGACAGAGCGGGGGGTCTGCTGAGGAATGGGAGTCATATTCCCAGGACTCCCCAGGTGCTTCCTGAGAAATATTTTGGAAAAGACTCGCAATCTCAACAGGATGAATCCCACTTCCTTTCTTGATCCGATGACGTGCCTAAGTATAGCCTCACAGAGCTATCTTGTTTCTGACTCATCTTGTATGATTACATAGGCCAGTACTGTATTGTAAACAGTGCAAATACACTATGAATCTATGCTTCATTGACTTGCTTGACAAAAATGAAGGTTATATAATGAGCTTCATATGTCAGAGATTTGACTCAGGACACAGGCAGGCTGGGGTGTATCCGTCTTGTTCAAAGGGCAGCTTCCTCATAAATTCCCCTCTCTTTCTAAGGATGTTTTCTATATGAGATGACAGACAGGGACGGATACTCTGTCTGTCCGCCAGCCTCATAGTTGAGTGTGTGAGAGACAGAGAGAGAAAGAGAGAGAGACCCAGCCATCCACTCAACGGCGATACTAAATCAAAAGAATAGGGCTCCTGCCTTTTGGATGACGGGTGATACTGAGCTCCAATCATGGAGTAACAGTAATGACACATTTTCACTGAGGCTGCTGCAGCATCAGGGGGTGGTGGAGCCCCACAGGATTGCATTAAAGACTCTCTGTTCCCTGTCACAATTGGCACACTATTTACCAAAACAATGCGATTGAAGGTAGGGAGGAGAGCCTAATGCAAGAATTAATTACATGTGACTTCTGCCTGCATCCTCTGTCCTAGCAAATGACACTGGACTAAATTAGTCAGCAGGAAAGCACTCAATTACGACTCAAAATTAACAAATTGAATCTTATTGAGGATACACATCATCAGTTAACTACCTCTGTGTCCATTTTTGCTGGATTGTTCATAATATACTAGAACAAATGAATCCTCTTACATGGGCTTATCGCCTTTTTTTAGTAGGTGCTGCACTGTGAGCTCCTCATTAGGGTATATTAGCTGGATAGACAAGAATCTATAATGAGAGGCATCAGTAGAGGTGGAAAGAAGAAACCCCAAGAAAAGCAAAAGTCAATCAGAAATCCGAAATTCCTTTATTAGTCCCGCAAACAGGACGTAAATTGGTAAAATTCTCATTTTGTTGTGATGACAACTGTCACTTACCGCTGAGTCATTGGACCAGGGAATAAAACTCAATCCTGCATGTGCGCTCAAGCAGTTCCCATCAAAAGCGACGTCAGAGTCGATTAAAGATGACACAAACACATCGTAATTCATGTCATGCTTTGATGCCTTGTGCCATATCAGTGCCTCTTTTGATCAGACAAATATGTGGTGGAGTTGAGGCGCCCTGTTAATCTGATGAGAGCCAGCACTCTTTTCTTCTCATTTGAAAGAAACCTCAAACAGGAAACATTGGGGTTAAAAAATCCATTATTATTTTCCGATAACAACCATATCCCATGAGCCAGACAAACAAATAAGCATTAATCTGCAGCAAATTAATGCATATCCATTATCCTCCCCCAATTGTGGTCTGCTTTCATGAGGTCATTTACCTGGGGACAGCTATTAAACTTTTGACTTCAGCTTTCTGCTGCACAACCAGACTGATATATTGATACTCTGGCTGATGGCGACATCACTATAATGACTCAACTATTATTTAAGTCCTATCTCTAACAAATTTGGTGGGGCATGAAAGTTAGAAAGTTGTCAAACCATCCTGGGGCCTGAACAGACGACACTCACTTGGTGGAGTTGGTCAACTTCCAGGTCATTAGGTAGCTTCGTCACGTGCCTGATCCAATGCTTTAGCACACTTCCAAGGTGCATCGAAGCTCCAAACTTGTTATAAGCTGACCTTGCCCCCCTCTCATTTCCAGTGTTTTTGACTATTTACCCCTTCTCTGTGTGTCTTGTTTGTTTCCTGTTTGTTATCTCTACCTGTCTGCCTGTGTTGTCTGTCTGGGTGTGGCACTTCATCTACCTCCTGCCATCAGCCACCTGCTTCCTACTGCCAATCACCCTGCACACCTGCAACCCATCCAGTAATCAAGCTCCTCATGCTGTATATACACAACTGACAGGTGAAGTAATCTCATAACAAGAGAAACCTTGGAAAACCTTGAGTCCTGGCATTCATGTGGATGCCACTTGACACCAATCAGTGACCCAAACACTGTTGTAGAATACAACCCCCCTGATGGCAGTGGGCCACCCAGCAGGACCATGCGCCCTGCCACACTGCAATAACTGCTCAGGAATTTCCCGAGGACTGTGATCCCCCATGGCAATGACACTCCCCAATGGCAGTGGACTCCCAGCAGGACCGTGACAAATGCGCAAGGCATTAACCTGGCCTCCGAAGACCCAAGATCTCGTTCTGAAACGTCCCATTGATGCTTGATCAGATTAAGTCTGATCCATGGTTCAGACTTGGCTCTGACCCATCAAGGCATGGAGACAGAACCTCTGGGAGTGTCCAGTGGTGCCTGACACTAGGGGGTTGGTGGCAGATCCTTTGAGTCCTATGGGTTACGAGGTGGAGCTCCCATTGATTGTCCTGGTTCCAGCACATCCCACAGATGCTTGATTGGATTGTCATGGTCCTGTTTGGGAGTGGCATCCAAAAGAATGCCAGGACCTAAGGTTTCTGAACAGCACATTGTATTGCAACCTGCTCATTTTGATCTCCGTCTGTGTACCTCGCCTGGTGTTGTGGCCAGTCTGATTTCCTGTTGACAGCTCAGTCCACTCTGCCTGCCCTCTGTCCTGTTTGACCTGGGTCATCTCTCCAAACTTCCACCTTTACATCCTTGCAATACATCTTTATGGCTTCATCTGTGTGTCAGTGATCTTTTGAGCTTCGGGTCAATTATCAGTACAACCTTACAAAACTCCAGCAACAAAGAAGAAAAACTTTATTGTGAGACCACCTTTTTTTTCGGAACTGCATCTAGGCACCAGGCTAAAGTAATCTCATAATAAAAGGTCGCTCTTTAAGTGTTGTTGTTCTTCAGGTATGAGTGTTGACCTTTCAAAGCAATCCAAAATTGCAGAGTCACAGCTTCGTACAACAAAGATCAGTAACACTTTAAAATACCTTATTTAGCAATTATAAACACTATATGGACATTTAAAAATGGTTATCAAACACACTATAATGAGCATATTGGCACATATATGGGCATTTCTATAGGTTTATTTATGTACAGTCCGCTCCTGTTGCAATGCTCCATCACAAATATCATTCTGCTGTTAAGGCATATTTATGTGACATATTAAATACATGGTAATGTATAGCTTTTGTTCATGCTTGGGGTAATATAGACCCATACTGTAGGTTGCAATGTGTCTCTGAAGTGACAGTCTGACAAGATGTGTCTAAGCGGCTTGGCATATATTAGCATACCCAGCACCTCATCACCAAGATGTCACTCTCGACTGGACAGGAGCCGGGCTGAAGTGTTACAGACTCGGGGGGCAACAGGAGCGGCGAAAAAACCCCTCTACTTATATCATCCTGTTTCACAATCTCTTCTCCTCTCTTCTCCTCTCCTCTCCTCTCCTCTCCCCTCCTCTCACTTTCAGACAGATTAATCTCATCCTGGCTTTAAATTAAAAACATAATCTATTATTCACAGGCAAAGCCAGCCTCATCTTACACAGACCATATAAATGAAGTCTTAGCCACTGTAGATTTCTCTCAAACCATCACCTGAAAGTCTAATCATTACCATGCATTAGCATAGATTAGCCCAGGCAAGGTCAATGGTTATCCATTTCATCTTGCTCATTCTGAGGGAATTTTTGAGACTCCCTTGCCGCCAGGAGTCAGCGGCTGCAGCAAGGCCCCTGGGACTTTTTATTTTTTCACAATTTAGTCGCTTGATCGGATAAAGAGGAAAAGGCACAAGCAGCAGATGCAATGTGAAGGTTGTTCGAAGATCATATGCAGCCGACTTCACTTCCAGCTCTATCCCCTCTGCTGAGGGGGATCAGAAAGGCCTGTGGCGAATTTGTAGGAAGCTGATCCATGTTATTATTAAACCAAGCTGCCTTCTCAGTGTTGAAAGTCTAAGGTGGCATAAAGGTTGAGCTGTACAGTTTCATGGAATTATGAATATGATTTCTGAATGTGTCCGACATCACTTCTCCCCAAACTGAAGGGGATTTGCAACCACAAACTTCTGAAGCTGTTCTGGTTATGATTGTTACCATTATGGGTAGCGCTTTATGTTAAAGTCCTTGAAATCAGCATTAGTTGATAGGTAATAAGGCCCTTAAAAGTCCATATAAGATGCTTATTAATGTTAAAAAAGACTGTATAAGTGTTAAAAATTGGATAGTAAACACGTTTATATTTGGAGTCTAATACATTAATTTAACTGTGCCTTTTAACTTTCGATCTGGTAAGAAAGTCCGCCCAGCGAACGACCAGCTTGTCTGCACTGCCTGAGACAGTCTGGCAGCAAAGAGTGGCACCAGAGGATAAGTAACCCCGAGAGGCGCAGCAGTAGACCAAGGAGGAGGCCAAAGAGGTCAGTGTGTTTACTGGGGAAACTACAGCTCTGTATCAAAAGACATAACTAGAGCTACACAGTTTAAGTCAAGTGTAGAGTACGCAACCACCGAAGGCAACCAATCAGAGACGGAGTAGGGTGGGTCTGGCAAGAAATCCAACGGGATCCATAATAATGCATGAGGACGCGTAAAAGATTGCTGTGTATAAGCCTCACAGAGTCGCTAGCATCACTGTAAACTCTTAGTCTTGCTGTTGCAGTAGAAAAGTTAACTCACTTTTTTAGTAAAAAAAACTTGCCTTTATCTAAGTAAGCATACATTGTTGTAATATTGTATGTTAGTGTCTCAACCTCCTGCACAGACTGTTGGTTCAGCAAAACGAGTACGAAGGCAGAGAGAGATGGAGGGGAGCAGGGGTCCACAGAGGAGTGAATCCAGGTGGTTTATAAACAACTTTGTGCCTGTGTCGAAATGACAGATGGCACCATCTAGGCCTCGCATCAATCTCACCTGATGGCTCAGCAGCGACTGGTGATGTCTGTCAGTGTGTTGGCTTCAAACGGAGCAACGCCGGGTGATTCAGGCGGAGAAAAGATGGAGCTAAAACACCTTCCCGCATGATTGAGCACTGTGTGAAAAGCCAAAAACGTGCATTTAGCCAACGATGTTTCCAGTGAATAAAAGGTCCAGATGAACTGTTTCTGTGGACATGTGTGCCTTTTGTCAACAGAGAACAACCAAGTGTAATCATACAGAAATTTTTAATAGCATATGTCTTTACAAAAGGAGCATTGTGTATGTGGTTTACAACATGTCTAAATACAATATTTCTACATCAACCATTTATTAAAAATAACAGGCTTGAAAAGTCCTTCTTTAAACATTGTACAAGTATACTCATAATAACAGAGATAAGACTATTGTGTATCTGAATTTCTCCTTACATTGGCACAGTTGACACATTAAGCTAGTACTGTAATCTCCAGTGTATGAACATTTGAACATGTATGGTGTTTACAAGACAGGTTTGTATCTCTTAACCTAAAGCACATTGATATTATCTCCTACACCCCAGACAAAATATAATTATATTTAAAAAAAAAAAATGACTCTCTCTATTTCTCTCTCTGACAGACAAGTTAACTACTTGCTGACTTTGAATTCACAGTTGGAAAAACACAAGTATTAACATCTTTATCAGTTCACCTATGGCAGCTTTATGTTTTTTAAAATAAGGGGGGACAAATTAGAGTAAGCGTAGCACAATTAATTAGCAAAGTTCAGACATTCAACGGTTATCAGATGTATTATTTGTGTGAAAGCAGTGCAGTGATTTTCTTTGTGTGAGAGCAATTACCAAATGCTCCCAGAAAAAAAGGGAAAACATAAATTGCATCTGTGGCTGCAGGTTAATGCCGGAGTCTCACAGTAAAGTTGTTTTGTTCCCAATTAGGATGAGGATTAGTTGCCATGGAGACAGCTGCCTCCAGATCCCAGGGTAACACGGTAACAAACTAATTTACTGAACAGTGAGAAATTTCGAGCTACAGCTTCATATAAAGACCTGCTCAAATTCGTTGGTGCCCTTACAGCTCATTGAAATAGCGCTTCATTCCTCTTAAAGAGTGATGAAATTAAAAGCTATTTTGTCATGTATACTCTCCTGCCTTTGGTTCATCATAGAAAAGCAAAGCAAAGAAGCTGTAAAATGGATGAATTATTGCTTATTCTACTAAGATATTTTTGTAAAACGGCCTGGACACATGTGTTGGTAACCCTCAGGAAATATAATAAGTAATGGGATTATAGTGATATTTCAAGTAATGTGTTTCTTTAATTAGTATCTCTAATCTTGAAATCAGTCTTTCATTCTATTTAAATGGAGAAAAGTGACAGTAGTTCCTGTGCTGTGTGCACCAGACTGAACATGTAAACAGAGAAAGCAAAGAAGAGAGTTGTCGTAGGAGATTAGAAAGAAAATAATAGACAAAAATCGTAATAGGAAAAGGCCACAAGACTATTTGCTTAAATAACTAATAAGTTTAAGGTCTATGGAACTGCTGACAACCTCCTCGGGCATGGCTGCAAAAAGGAAAATTGTAGAAGAGGTACTTGAGTTTCTGATCGCACCATTCTTCAGAGTCCTCCTGAAGGGAAGACCCAGGAGGATTCCACTTTTGGAAGAATAAACATAAAAAAGCCAGACTGGAATTTGCTAAAATACATGTTGACAAGCCGCAATCCTTTTGGGAGACTGTCCCCTTGGACTGATGAGTCAAAACTGGAGCTATTTGGCTAGTCACATCAGCTCTATGTTCACGGATGACAAAAATGAAGCTTTCAAGGAAAAGAACAGCTACACCTGCACTAAACCACTCGATGCAGCTGGCACAGGGTGCCTTAGATCTGTGAATTCTGTATTGCAAAATGTATTGCCAAGTATCTGAAAGCTCGGCCTCAGTCACATGTCACAGGTCCTCCAACAGGATAATGACCCAAATACACAGTTTAAAGCAGCCGAGGGTGAATAGGAGCAACAAATTGGGCTATTCTGCAGTGTCCTTCTATAGGTCCTGATCTTGATCAAACATAGGAGCTGAAGTGGGCCAATATTCCAGTTACAGGTGCAGCTCACCCTTTGATTGCAGTGATCGTGCAACAAAATATTAGGTTAAGGGTCCCGTCATTTGTGTCCATGACATTGTCTTTTGTTTATATAAATTATAATGTTGAATTATTTTGTCAACTTCAAATTATTTAAGACAAAGGGAAAAAAATATTTAAGAGAAAATTAATCCTTCTCTTTTTGTGGAGAGGTAGCAACACATTTGAGCACGCCTGTATATAATTTCATTGCAAAATAAGGCATCCTATCCTCACTCACACATTTATCACAAATACACCAGAGAAATGATTAGTGTTAGATTACTATTCAACTCGTTTCCACATCTGCCTTAACATATTTTTAATATCAGGAACCTCTGTTGCTGATTGTATTAATGCTGAGGGATTTTAAAATATACTTTTACAAGCTGTACTTTAAGAAAACAAACGACAAACTACAAAATCAGGTGCTACTGTAGAAGTAAAGTAGGCTACGTCATCTTGCGATTCAATTTGTGCTTTTAATTGCATTTCGTTAACATCTGCGGATAATTTCTAAACAGAACTCTAAACTGAACAGACCATGACAATACAATTAGATTTCCTAGTAATCCCTGGTGGATATTACTGTAGGTATTTGACGATAAGATCATTACTTTCAAAAGGGGTTGACACTACACATCAAATTATGACATCATCATCCATGTATATAATTGAGTTTTTTTAGATTTTAATTTTAAATGTGTACCAAAATGAGTTTAATGATGGTCAGTGTCCAATTCTGTGTTTCCTGTCAGCAAAATTGTTTAGAAACATACAGACGATCAGTTTCCATGTAACGTTTCACCCGCAAATTAGTCCTTAAATGAGCTCTAATGTCCCTGGACCTCAGGGCTGCCTGACATGAAAATTATCCCAGTTCTTTCTAAATGTTTTAACATTCACCGTCTCTGTTCAGCCGCATAATTAAACAGCACTGCACTAAATTGCTTAGCAACTATTGGGTGGATGTTTAAGATGGCCCCGGATCAACCTGAATCTTAAGCCCCATTTAATCTCCATTCTCAGCTCTGCATTACAAGTGAGGGTGAACACGGAAACAAACTTAAGCTGAAAAAAAATAAATAAAAAAAATACTGGAAGTGTCTTTGATTCGTGCATGAGAGAGCAGGTCTCATGTTTCTGTTTTTAACTAAAGAGCTGTCGTACACCGAAGCCTCTTTTCAAACTTCCTGTTGACGCATCCAAAAATGCTCAGCCAAGTAACAGTCTTCTGATCTGATGGAGAAATATAGCAGTCTATATGTCATTGTCTAGTATCACAACTTCTGCACCCTCAGGGGCCAAAAAGGATCCAAGAGCCGAGTGAAAGGGAGTGAGAGAGAAGGAAGAAAGAGAGAGAGACAGAGAGAGAGAGAGTATGTGTGTCTGTCTACACTCAGGGGTCCAGAGATCCGGAAAAAGCAGGATGTGCGTGTGCGCGAGTTTGTCTTTGTATGCATTTGTTCATCAGAAAGTGCAGGCGTAGACAACGCCCACCACCACAATGTTGCCAATGGTGGCGACGATGGCGATCCAGAGCCAGATGGCATCGCTAGACATCGACTGCGACTCATCCGGCTGGCCGTGTACCGAGGCGGCAGAGGCAGCGGCGTGGACGCTGGCCGAGGAGTTGAAGAGTGAGTGCTCGCCGCTGTAGTCGTCATTGGGCGAGGAGTCCATGAAGGCTCCCGTCATCACTGGGATCTAGGATGGAAAGTGAGGAGAAGGGTTTAGGCACCTGCACTTGGAGAAGAGAGTTTTAGGAGAGTAGGGAGACATTCCACATCAGGTGTTTCATTTGGTTTTGCCTTTCCAATCACTGGCTGCCAGGGCCATACATGGTACAGGTTATGAGGTTATACATTTTATTTATATTGAACAATGTTTTGTATGATGGCAACCAGGGCAACATGCAAAAGTCTCACCATGCTTGGGTCTTAATTTTAGCAAAGTCAGACTTCGCAAATATTTACATCGAAGCATCTGTTACTATTATGAGCGTGTGATGTTGAGGTTAGCATTCAGCTCAAAGCATCGCCTTGCCTAACTCTGACCTACAGCCTCACAGAGCCACTAGCATTGCTCTTTGTCTTGATCCATTCAAGAGTGAGAACGACCATCTGACAGTTTTGGTTTGCCAATAAAGAGCTACTCATTTGCAGACGATAAAAAACAAACCACAGTCCTTGTGGAGTGAGTCAAACCTCTAAGAAAATTCTCTGCCTTTCCTGACAATCATAGCACGCCAGTTCCTGTTGGTCATGCATTAGCGAGTCTGAGTGCTACATTAAAAGAAATGAGAGGTTACCGCATCACGACATCATTAGTAAATGGTTGCAAGGAATCACACAGAGGCATGCGGGGTCTCACACTGTCTCACACACCACTGAGTGTGTTTCTGTGTGTGTCTTTGCATGTGTGTGTATTTAAAAAGTAGTACTTGATTAAGGGGCAATGAATATTTCAGACGCGGCAAGTGAAAATGATTTATTGCTTGGGAATTCGGAGGCCTGCGAAGGTTAGCCATTAAAGCAGGAGCAACCGAACAATCTCGTGTGTGCGTATGTCAGTGTGTGAGTATTTTACGTGTGTGTGTGTCTACATAGCGGGGTGTATGATTGTGGAATGCATGAGAGACCTGTGTGTTCGCTCAGACTGGAAAACAGACTCGGCTGAAGAAAAACAATGCTAAAAATACCTCGGAGGTATGTTGAGCGCTCGCATACACAGAAATTCTCTCTTGCTTTGCTCATTTGCTCACCTTCACTCTCTCTCACACTCCCACTCGCTCACCCCCTCTCTGTCATGTACACACAGGCTAATGCACAAAGACGTTAACCCCACCACTACACACACACACACACACACACACACACACATACACACGGATACATAAGGTCTTCCCTCGCACAGGGAAAACACTGTTTAGAAAGCATTGTGCTGCTCTCCATTCATTGGCCCCTGGTGGTGAATAATGACATGACACATCCTGTGGAGCGCCTGCTGTTCACATGAGCATGATGGAGGCAGACAGGCATGCATGAAGTCCAACAACGTGTGTCTCCCTGCCCCCCACTCAGCCACTCTAATTCCTCCTGCTACAGTATCTCACATGTACCTCTCATCCGTTTTGACATTTCTTTTTTTCTGTTACGAGCAGATTCACTTCAGAAATCGGCACACGCATCACATGTAGGTGCTCGGCTATTTGAAATGAGAAACCATAAATACACACATGGCCATCGCACCTATACAGATACTGTAAGCATAGGCTGATTGATGTCGACGATGACAGGTATACTGTAGTTAACCATCCAGGGTGATGAACACATAAAAACAGTCATTACTTTAAACATTTCAAGACATAAACAATGAAAACGCAATCAAAAGTACATTTATCCTAAAGTGTGGGAGTAAAGAGACCATAAAATATTAATATACCAAAGAAAGTCATTCATAAACATTGTACACGACAAAACATTACGAACCATAAAATTCTTCATGCATGTAAATCATATTTTTCTATTAAAATATATACATATATTGTTGAGACTATATGGACAACTATTGACAGAAAGCAATTTACTAAAGATATACCTACATTTACAAAATCTAAATTTACAAGAAATGTTTAATTTTATATGCTTATTGGTTCAGATACCAGTACATAAACATAATAATAAATGGTGACATCATAAGTTTTGACATAATGAGTTCTCCATAGGTCTGTGACCCACAGGTGTGTCCCCATGGCTGTGTTGTTTTTTTTTTCTTTTTTGGAAAAGGTGAGACTGACGTGATGTTGACTGATGTTTTATTGCAGTATATGATGATTAAAGGGCTACATTTATTTTAATTGTCCATCATGCTTCTCAATGCATTGGCAAAAAAATGCAAAACAAAAGCAGGACCATTTCCTTCATTTTATTTTTTCATATGTCAAACAACAGGTTTTTTTAATCCCCCATCTGTATCCCAGATGATAAATAAAACTGAGGGAACTTAGAAAGACTATCCTGGCAAAACCTTTTTCTCCCCACCTGTTCATGGTCATTTAGGTCAGACTTAGAAAATAGATCAGCAGAGTTATTTTTTTCTAACTTGCCTGTCAGGGCTTCATTAACAGGAACCTTTTCAGTGGTAGATGTTATTTTTAGAGAGACAGGAGGTCTTTGTTTGCATGGTATTGTCATACGGAGGCAGTTATGTTTGTGTCGGACAAATTCAACAGAGCTTTAGTGTCTTCAAAGTGTATTTAGGCTGGGCACCTGTGTGTGCATGATACAATAAACAATATAACAAACATCATGAACTAACTATAAATATGAAGAAAATCTAGTGTGTGTTGACAGCAATAATATTTCATTTTTCTGGTATACAATGATCTGCATGAGGAACTCGAGCTGTCAAAATGTGTTTTGTCATTTCAATCTTGTCTTCAAAGCTTATTTTATGTTTTTCGTAAGGAGCTCGTCTGACCTCGCTCCTCAATACGCTGCTGATTTGATGTCGTATTTCTTTTAAATCAAACCACATGTGATTTCTACACACCATAATGTTGAAAACCTTATCCTGCATTCAAAGCTGCATCTAGCTTAATCTAGCGTTCAGTCAGATGATAACTCAAGTTCTCAACCCCGTCTGCATTCTTTATATTTATGTTTTATTTATAAGTAACTCATTGTCCACAGGAGTGAGCTGTCTGCATAAATGGGGAAGTGTACCGAATAAAATGTAGTGGGTACTGGGAATGTGTGCAGGGATACTCTCGTTGTAAGCCTGAAACTAAATATTTGAATATCCCAGGTTAACTATTTTTGGCAGAGATGGTGTGTCTGCATATACACAGAGATAGGTGTTTCAATTTCATGTCAGTAGTATATCATCATTCTTCAGGGGACTTGCTCCTCTATCCATTCATCCATTCCAAGCCCACAAATCCCATGTGGATCATGCAGATGGAGTTAGCTCAGTGAGCGATTAAGCGCTAATGGAAAAGAGGGAAATGGAGTCCTAGAGAGGCAGCATCCCAAAGCATCTCAGCACTTATGCGGCCAATGAAGGTCATTCACTGAGCATTACTGCCAGAAAACCGATTCTTGTTGACATACAGTACATGGATTAATGATGTCTGACCAAAGTTTCACCAGAAACACTGACCTCTTCAGCACAACAGTAAACTAGTGGCTAAATGGCCTCAGCAAGCACACCCACACAGGAAGCTTGTGAGCAGCAACTATAACTATAACAACTATAAGTGTGTTAGAACAGAACCCACAGCTTAAGGTTAAATATGATATCCGGAACATACCGGGAAAAAATAAGTAAAAAAGAATTAATATAAAAAGGTATTGTTGCTTGTAATAAGTACAACAAATCTGTCAAGGTGGTTTATTTACTATTAACACAAGGGCTGCCGAACAAATACAAGTTAAACAACAACATTGTAAACTCCTTCATGCTATACATGTATTTATAAACATCTGGGAAACCCTGTCCATCCACTTTGACTGTGTGTGAGCACCAAGCATCAATGATGTAAACACAGACAACAGCCCAAAATAATGTCCCATTGGACCAAAAGCCTATTTGTCCAACTGCCCGTTATTCCAAAAACAAACGCCCACTACTCCTTGGTTTAACAAGACACACCGGTATTACATAACTTAATTGGTGTACCGGAAGAGAGTGTATTTTCTAAACAAAGGGCCTTCGCAGCACTGGGCTTTTCAATGTCCAATGGGACATTTTTCAGACTATTGGGCCGTTGGAACAGTTGGGAGTCCAGATTTACACTTGTTATTTCAAGTGACTTGTCTCATGATAAAATCCAGATGAGATTTTATGCACTTTTAGTTACATTTACATTCATAGCCAGACTACAATCCTAATCGCAGTCCATCTTGGCTTTCCCAAGTTCCAAGCAAATCAAGCTTAGCTAGCTAAGCCTATCCATGGACGGACTATCCACAACCTACATAAGGAGAAACGGCGGCATGAAGTACGAATGAGACAAAGTTTTATTGTCTTCACAGGATCCACCTTTTGGGTATTCAACATATCCCATTGACCCGAGATGCATTAAATGACTAAATGGGTCAATCTCCAGTGAAACACAAGAATATTACATGTGTGATATTAGCAATTTATGTGTGAACTTACCATACATCCCTGAGTTGTAAAGGGAAGAAGGTGGCAGCAGGACAAACACTGACTTCAGAAAAACTTGAGAGCGACTTTTCATGAGGAGAAAGCAGTTCAATTGAAAGCTATTCAAAGTGAGGCTTGTGGATTATTCAAAGTTACCAGGACATTGTTTCTTGAAAGACACTGAGCCACTGAATTTTTCAAGTGGATTTTTTTCAGCCCTTTGAGCAGCACGAAATTACAGACAACTCCATTATACTGGAGTAGTGGCAGAAGTCTCAGCAAAATTATCTGCAAGGCTACACTAGATACCAGTAAAGGTAATTAAGGAAAAGAAAACAAGTGTTTTGTGTTCTGGTTTTCAGCCCATCAACATCCACCACTGTCCGTCCACTGCTTAACATCTCTGATGTTTGGGTTTGATATTGTAGATAATGCGTAAAATTAATGGGGATAAAAGGTAAACAACTGTTTCAAGTGTGTGAAATAATCCAGAATATCACTTCCCTCCATTAGGCAGAACCAGATAAATCTCCTGACTTGCACATTTCACGCCCTCTTGGCTCTGATTGATGCCTACACCTGTGCAATACTCCACGCAGCAAAAACCTCAATCTGTGGTAGACGATACAGTGAGGTTCCTTTCACTGTACGAGTTCCACCTGCTCTGCTCTCACAGCTTTGATTTATTCGTCCCAGCTGTTCCTCGAGCTGTGCCATCCTACACGGATGATCACAGTAATTGTGAAATAGAAAGGACTGTAATTGCCTCCTGTGGGATGTCTCGCCACCAGTAAGTGCTCAGTGAAATGCCTTCGGAACAAACAAGCAAAACCCAAATTAATGTCTTCGGATGGCGGTGAAACCAAAACACAACGTAACCTCGGAAGCACTCAAACATGGCTGTCGAGAGGAAATCAGAGGGAAGAGGGTTTTCTGCACTCAGGGATGATAAGAGGTCATTCTCAGATCAAATCGATGCTTGTGTCTTTGTGGAGAACAAACTTCAAGGTGTGCTCGAGAGAATGAACAGTATTGGAGTAAACCGGCACAGAGGCGGACCCCTGCTGTGTGAAGAATGGACATGCACAATCAATGAAAACACACAGCTGTAGATTTTCTCAGCTGTCACAACCATCACTGCTCTATTGACTACAGAACGGGTGTTATTGTGGGCTTTATCTCCATGTATGTCGCCTTTCTTTTTTCTTGACATAAATCACACGTCAGCCAAGGACACACATGATTGCACTTTACAATTTTCAAAGATGTTTTGCTTCTTGATTTATTTGGGTTTGAGATATATATATATATATATATATATATATATATAAAAAAGCAATTCCTATAAAAAAGAAAGCCCATTTTCAGTAGCTTTGGTCTACTCTTTACAGGCGTTCTCTCTCTACAGGGTAGGTCAGTAAGTTTTAGTCCTCGCAGCATTACACAGACTACTTTTACATGGACAAAATATTCCTGTTTTTGCCCCATAATGAAAAAGACAATATTCATTCTAAGCTGTTAAATGGCTAAATAAAATGAATAATCAATTAATATTCCTGTTTACATACTCTGACTGAGGTGCCCTCAATGTTGTTTATCACGTCAAAATATGGATAAGTGACACAGCTGGAACTGCTTTGGCCATTTCGCTTGTTTTCTACATTTTACACCAGTGGCACACTTGTTTGACTATGCAAAGACAGCCTCCCTGTTTTGTTCCTTCAACCTGCTTCTTGAAAAGGTCAGCGTTGCAATATTTGTACATATCCGAAAAACCTGTTGATGACTCTGAAGTCTTTCAGAAGACTTTTTTTGTGTGTGCATCTCTACCCCAGACTTGCAAAGTGTTTGCTAATTGGCATCTATGACCCAATTTTCCCCCCAATTGAGGTTTGTGTCTCGTCCAAAGAGTTGCATTTGAACGCACGTCAAAGATTGCAGATGATGGCCAACTAGCTCATATTTTCGATGCCTGCATGAGAGGAAAAAACTGTCAGAAAATGCTACAATTGGGGAAAAAAAGCCTAATTTGGAATGCCCAAAACAGAATATATTGTTTTCATGGCCCATATCAAACTCTGAACACTGTCATATGTGTGTGCATGCAAATGCACTGACACTAGTGTTAATGCCACAGTCTGGCTGTATGTGTTTCATCATCAGTGCTGTACAGACTCCTGTGTCTAGGGGATCTCAGAGGTATCACAGACTGGGAAATTAACTGAGGCGCATGCATGCTGCAGCGCTTTAAAAAAGCTACTGTGACAGGATTTTAAAAATGTTTTTATGTATGTCTGGTTGAGTCTGTGTCATATATATTGCAGTGGCATCACTTTCCTTGCATCATGTCTTGTTTTTCTCAACATTTTTGATGCAATATTGCCACAGTCCTGCTACCCCCAGCTAAGTGACAAACTCAGGACATTTACAGTATGACTACCACTCATCTGTGAATTTAAATGCATTGACTGAATTCATTTGAGAGCCGTAAAAATATTTTACTGCGCACATCATCCTCAAGAATTAATAGGCCTGTTTTCTCTGCAGACATTTTGACTTGGCATGGTAGGACTTTTGCAGCTATAACTTATAACAACAGTTGCCTTGCTAAGTGTCCCAGTAAACCATGACAGTGTGACAGAGAGCCAGCATGCACAGCACCAGCACCCTGACACCGAAGCAAGCTAAATGCGATTCAGCCACAGTTAATTATTAGTATTCACACCTGTGCTTTTCCTACGGTGACATGTCAAAATGTCTTCTGTTAAAAAAAAAAAAAAGGAAAGGCCAATCCTGTCCAAATAAGCCAGCCAGCTAAAGCAGTCCAGTGACTCATCCAGCAGCAGCCTCGGTGTAATTGCACACAGATGTGACTTGTTGTTCTGATGAGCTCACCGCTCCCTCGCTGCCTCAATGCTCAATCACCACCCTGCTGCCACAGGTGCGTATCACCGCGTAGCTTAAACCATCAAATTAAACCTGCGGCGTTTGATTAATGCACATTGAATAATATTTAGTGTGTGACGATCGCTGTGAGATTATTTGGGGGGAAAAAAGAAAAGCAGAGACAGAAGACAATAACATCTAAATGTATAACAATCTAAACAAGAAACCAAAGTGTTCACGAGGCTCATGGTTCAGGTGGGTACATTCACTTTCAAAAACTCCTCCTGTTGTCTCCAAAGTGCTGTGGTATCACACTGGTGTTGTAAGAGAATCGCCGAACAAAACATCCTATATTTAATTCATGTGTGGACTCGGGATTTGGGGGAAAATAACTTAGCTTTTTAAAAAATGGATGCATGCCACACAAGGTTGTTCGACGCTTGTTGTCTGCCTGGTGTACCAAGACATGATGCTGTGTCCAAAATAATTCTTCTCTCACTCATTCACTACTCCAAATATAATATATTACTCAGCAGCGGGCAGTAAACCGAGATTGTGGACACTGACTCATTGTTATTTTGTGATATCACTAAAAATGAGAATGTGTCTCGGGATTTTTATCAGAAAGTAGTGCATTCCAGGAGGAATTATTATTGGGCTCTATACGGAGTGATTCTGGACACAGCCATACACTGTGCAGTATTTCCCTTTTGCTAAAGGTTTGTCTGGGGTAGAGATGCGTGCACAAAAGAAAATCCTTTCTTGCCTACTTTTTTGCTTTAACTTATCACTCTGAAGCACTTATCCTACAGTGCAATGGGTGGAGTAAAATGACTCCATCTGCGTATAGATTTATCTCCTATAAGTCTGGCTTTTACTATGCTATTAGTCAGTCACCAGGATGGATTTTTTTCTGGGAAAAAGTAACTTTGAATTACAGCACAAAGGCAGCGCATCTGCCATTCTTCAACCAAAACAGGAAGAGACATTGTCTTACCTGGCTGCTATCGCCAGGTGACAGGAGTAACTTTGGAAACTATACAAAAGATGAAGAACTTTGCTGATGGAGGAGGTAAAGAAGGAGAGCGACGGAGGCCGAGGTAAAACAGAATAGAAATTCTGTTCCCCACATTATTTTTCCCCTTACCACCAGGTAACTCGATGGTTCAAATTTGGCATTTTTGAGAAAAAATTGCCACAGACTTTCCAACTGTACAAAATTACACCTCAAATTTCCCAAAGGAAGGATAAGAAATGTGAGGTTTAGCCCATGGCACGCACATTTCAGAACCCAACAGATGAGAGAAATAAATAAAATGGGATTACATGTAAGGGGAGCTTGCAGAAAAAAAGTAGCTACCCCTTCTATACAATAGCAGCCACTTAGAAAACAAGAGATTTGGTCTGTGCCATACGATACACCTCATCTTGCCATAAATCTGGAGGGAGATTTACAGAGGTTTTAAGGAGGCTTGTTCACCCGTACAGAAGTGGTGAGACCTCTAGTTTCAGGCCTGGTTCCTGTTGGTCAGATTTACAGCTGCGCTTTCATTGATTTTCCTCGTCTCAGCAGCCCAGCAGCGTTTTTTAATAAATCTTATAACTCAGTAGAACAAGTGTAGCCCAAGTGATCCTCGCTTGACACCCTGGTCAATCCGTCAGCGTAGTGGAAATTGTGCAGCACGGAAGAAAGTTTATTATACTTCTTTGATATTATTAATGATAAATGTATCACCTTCATGTTTCTTTTCTCACTGGTGTTCCTGACCCCAATGTGATGGATTTTTAGTAACGGCACTCAGAGCAGTGCAGAAAATAGTTATAAAGAATCAAAGCTTGGAGAAACATTTCTATAAAACATGAGAAGCAGAGGCAATAATGCATGTTCACATCTGGAATTGTGGCTCCCTAAGAACAACGCTGCTAATTAGCAGTTGCGTGATGACTCGAAATTTGAAATGAAACTAAACTCATCAGCGGCAGTATAAAACATTAAAATCCAACACAAACAAAGAGGGATTTCTTATTCCTGCCAGATGAGAACTGAGAAGCAGCGCCAGACGATCACACGAACAACAATTCTAAGAGATGAAAAAGAGAGAAAGAGGCTCCATGTGTGTGTGTGTGTGTGTGTGTGTGTGTGTGTGTGTGTGTGTGTGTGTGTGTTTCGACTGTCCTTGTGTCTGACTCTTGACATGTGGATGTCTGAATCTGTAGTCTTTGGTCTGTGACTACCCAAGCTGCAAAGACTCAATTCACACGGGAATAAAGGAAGAAATCCTCAAACTAAACACGACAACTGTCAGCAGCGTCTTAAAACACAACACTGGCAGACAGAGGATAAGGAACAAGTGGAACTGGAAAGTTAAAAGACTTTTACATTTTGACGATGAGTCAAAATTTCATCTTTAATCTTCCAGAAGATGCGCTGACTGCCTCACTGAAACAAGGAATTAAGAAGCTCAAATCACAGACGAGGAAACTTTGAAATTAAACTGTCAGCCACGAAAAAGTCTTTTCCACAAGTTCTCGACTTTATTTCCTATGATTATTGGGGTGAACACCTTTAAGATTATACGGCTGGAATTCGTTTGTGCTTCATTGACACACTTAGACCTTTGAGTACAATTATTTCATTTAACTATAGGCGACAAAATCAGGCTGTTAAAAATCCAAGAAAACAAACTAAAGAGAAAAACAGAAACTTAACTCAGAACAAACTAGAAAAGCATGAGGAACAAAAGCAGCAACAATAAAGAAACAAGAGGAGGAAACGCACACGACCTGACAACTGACAAGGGGAAACACAATGACAATATAGGGACTAATTAAGTTCGGAAGTTCGGAAGTGATGTTTTGTTCATGGACCAAAATTTTCTCAGACTTTCGTTGTTGTTGCTCCGACTTGAGGGGACGTTCACGTGAATTTAGGGGACTAATTAACTTATGAAACACAGGTGAACACAGATAACAAGCAGGAAAAAGACAAAGGCAGGAAGTGCACAGCAAAAAATGACACGAGGATGAAACTCAAAACCATGAAACCCTGCACATTTTGCCTTGGATCATAAGCTTTGTTTTAAATATCAAGCATCCAACAAGTCTTTAAAACATTCTTCATCTTCTGGAGTGTAATGAATATTAAATTTGGGTGATCATCAGACTGAATCAGATGTCTTTTTGTTGTTGTGCAAGAAGTTTTTCATTTTTCAGCAGATTGAGGGTTCAGCTCTGTAAAGATGTGACTCATGTTCAGTAGAACTTTCTCAGTTCGCTTTAAAAAAAACTACATAGGGGACAATCATTCAGGCTTTTTAACATGAGGTTACTGATTAAATGTACATAAATTACACGAGTTATGATATATAACAACACTTTTTCGGCGGCGTCATATTTAAAAGAAACTTACAGGTCGATTAATCATGAAAACGCTGCTCTCGCACTGCCAAACCCCTGCTCTGAAATAAATCAGCTGCATATTGAACCTTGATTCATGAACTATTTTCATCTTCATATTGAGATACTTTTCAAACTCTACAGAAAAATGCTTTTTCACCAAAGCCCAAGGCCATTTATTATTCACAGGAGCAGGTATTTTAAATATGCATAACCTGGATTATGTGTAGCATGTGTTTTATGGTACGGTTTACACCAAAGAACACGTCATGCTATAGCAACAGAGATTTTCTTGCTGTGCAAAGTCACACACCACTTCAAAATCTGCTCCGAGCAGAGTTTGCTCATGTATTTTACATCGTGAGCAATTTCAATTAAAACACACCCGGTGGAGTCGCATGTTACCTTTTCATGTTCAGTGGCAGCTGCTTGTACCAGTGGAAGATTTTTGAAGGGGCCAAGAATCACATATGCAGTCATGTGAGCAAACAGCAGACAGACTTTGTTCATGGGGGATCTGGATCTGATACTGACCTGATTCCACATCACAACATCACTGCAGTTTTACACCACACAGGGCCGACAAATGACAAAACCAACTCAGGTAGTTCGAAGTTTTGGGTTCGATGTTTTCTGATCCAACATCAACTTGGAAATAATGGATCTGTGTTGTGTGTGTAGGTCAGATTGACAAAAGAACCACTGAACTGTCATCACTCATTTAAAAGGTTTTTCTCTTTATGATCTGTTGTCTTCCATTTTAATGTGAATCATGAATAATGGTACAGTCGGGGAGAGAAGGATCGCTATTATCATTGTTGGCACATGTGAGGCTGTAAGCCCCAGTGCGTCAGGTTGGCGAGAACATTTACATAATTTCCACTTTCTCTGAAACCTGTGGGCAAATAAATAATTTCTTCAAATTGTAAAGCATTTAAATCATAACCTCTCTTTCATATAATTAATTTAAAAACAGGATTTCAATAAATGCAAATCACATTCTGCCAGCACGACTCATATTTGAGACTAATGAATGGAATATTAGATACATCTCCAAGTACAAAAGTACCATAAAATAAAATGTATAATGGTGTTTTGTGTGCAATCATGTGTCCACTTGCCAAAGAGACATCATTTTGTAACAGTCAGCCAAGTTTTTTGTTAACTTTTGGCATTGGGAGTAGGTAATTTCAACTAGGAAGCTCTGACCTCTGCATAAGATGCAAGGAGAAGACGCACGACAGGGAAACATGGATGCATTTAGCGAATTGGCACGCACTGAATCTCTGCGGAGCGTCTCTGAGGGTGGAGTTGATGCTCATCAGGAAGATTCAGCTAACCTGTGCTGATTACAGATTACGCTACATAAGCTTGTGACTGCCAGCCTTTCTCTGTTCTGGTTCCACATGAACCAAACATAACAGACAGCAAATGTCCTAAAATCAAACCCATATTCAACTGACAAGCTCTTATTGGGATGTTCATGTGGAGCGTGACCTTAACTCATTTCCCCATTCGTGTTCAGACTTCTGAAAAGACTAACCAAATCCCAGACTTGTTCTTGTGAGGTGCTGCTGCAGGCACACATCCACAAAAAATTGAAATACAGAGCCGCTTGTAACTCAGATGCAATCCTCTTTTATTTTAAATTCTATAGTTTCTTTAGATCACACAGACGCGAAAAATAGAAAGTATTGCATCAGAGGTTAGAGTGAAAAAAGAAATCAAAGCTTTGAACAAAAATCTGTCCAGAAGAATATATAATGCTTTTTTTGACAGGTCAGAAAATCTCATTGCTTTGAGATAACGTTCTACTGGCTGAGATCATTTTGAATTGTATAACTTTATCATGGCACATCTTGTTATGTGTAACACTTGTTTCTAGAGCAGTGTTTTCAATCCTGCCTGCAGGTTTTTAGATGTTTCCCAACACGCCTGATTCAAATGAATGGCTCGTTATCAGGCTTCAGCAGAGCTCGACGACAAGCTGATCATTTGAATCAGGTGTGTTGGGAAACATCTAAAAACCTGCAGTGAGGATTGCAAAACACCGACTCTAGAGTAATCTAATTGCTTTCGTTAGAAATAATGAGAGCAGAGTTGATGAAAACACGTCTCTTACTGCAGCAAGAGATTGTCAAAAAATATAAAACTGTGCATAAAGACAAAATGACATAATCTGATCATGCACCTTTTTATGTAATCAAATCATTGTCATTATTAAATCTGACCAAAGAAAAGTGCAGTATTTGAGGAGCTTGTGTAAGAATGCTGCCTGAGCAGGAGGAAAAAAAGATCACCACGCTCTGTCTGTGCATCTGTTGCTGGCGTCAGCCGCCCCTACGGCTCCGTCCATGCCTGCTCAGTCACTGTGCAATACAGAGAAATTTCAGGCGTAGAGATGGAAGCCCTTAATTGAATCTCCACTCATGTAAGACTTGCTTCGGAGAGAAGTGCAGCAGGGTCTGGCCCTGCTCTGCACCCACTTTTAATATACAGAGCAAGCAGAAGCAACCCCCGACACTTTGAAAGGCAATGAAGAAACATCTTTGGCTGCGATCTCAGGCAATCTTTCCCTCTGGGTCAATCTTGCTCTGTGATTCATGGTGTTGCTCTGTCTTCCTCACTTGCTTACATTCTTTATTTACAAATGGCAGTAGTCTTAATCATTCGTAGAGATAATGATCATGACAAATTGTGATAGTTGTGCAAATCGCCTCCATGGTCGACCACTCAGGAGATGAAAAGCTCTCTGAATTAATGTTCAACCCTCAACTAAATTCCTTGCTTTGCTATGAAACTACCTAATTTTTCTTATTCCAACTCTAGATTTCTGTTCAACATTAGCCAACATTTGTAGAAAAAGATAAGAGAGACTGATAAGAGAATCTATGTCGCTTGCATCAATCAGCCATAACCTTATAACCACCTGCCTGATATTGTGTATAACCCCCTTTTGCTGCCAAAACAGCTTTGACCCGTCGAGGCATGGACTCCGCAAGACCTCTGAAGGTGTGCTGTGGTATCTGGCACCAAGATGTTAGCAGCAGATCCTTTAAGTCCTGTAAGTTGCGAGTTGGGGCCTCCACGGATCGGACTTGTTCATTCAGCACATCCAACAGATGCTCGATTGGACTGAGATCTGGGGAATTTGGGGGCCACGTCAACAACTTGAACTCGTTGTGTTCCTGAACCACCTCCGCCTGTTTCCCATAGTGCACCCTGGTGTCATCTCTTGTTCTGACAGCATGAGCTTTTTCAAAGTAGCTCAGATCCTTGCCCATTTTTCCTGCTGCCTAATATATCCCACCCACTTATAATGGTACAGCCAATAGGTATTGCTCAATAATGCTAATACTGTCTTGTGCGCTGCAGACTACTTTCATCATCTCATAGAAATGCACTTCCTTTGGTTTAGTACTGGCAAGGATGAAAGCTATTTTATATGGTTCCAATACATTTAGCTTTATTAGCGTGAACACAATGTTGGCAGAGATCTAAAAGTAAAATTAAAGTGTCTGGCTCACTGTTGAAACTTAAATTACAACACAGAGGGAATAATATCAGCAACGTAAACAGACAGGAGCAAGGACGTTACAACTTAACCTCCTGAGATCACTTTTTCTCACTTCAAAGAGGAGATCTGCTGTCCCCTGCAGCCCCTGCCAGACCTCAAGGTCACGGTTCAATCCTGGACGCCAGACCCTCAGTCTAGCTCTTCATCGTCCACCGTCACTTTTAGCCATCCCTGCTTTTACCTTGTCATCGCTGGTCTCATATCTTTTCCCCTCCTGGCTCCCTGAGGCTGCAGTGACTTCAGAGCAGCAGAGTCACTCCTCATCTCATAAAGTTTCATCTCCTCAAGAAGTAAAACACCTCAAGCCACCCTCTCCTTTCTGAGTTCTATCTAGTATCATATCAATTCACTGTATCTTTTTGTAGGTCCTAATCAGAAAATGGTAAAAAAGCAATTCTTATAAGGGAATGTGCAACTGACTCTTACACCATCTTAAGGCATGCATGTAATATGTATGATAACAGTGCTACAGTTAATAAAATCACACTGTGTGACAGCATCTTCTACATCGTCCTCGGCGTCTTACTGGACAATTTGTGTTCACATATTTCTGCAGCTCTCTCTCCTTTAATATCCTGTCTGATTATCTCTGTATTCCAAAGCTACAGTAAAGCGATTTGCATGACCGCCACATACCATGATACATTTGTATTTACATTCACAGCACTTGGCAGATGCTCTTATCCACGGCGACTTACGCTGTAGCGCTGTGCCTTCCTGTAAGATAACTCTACCGGGAAAAGCGACTGAAAGGTAGCAGGGGCAGGAGCAGCCGCGATAGCCAGATGGAGGGAATCTCTTTCACTTGCACATACACTAGATAAAACATGCACACAAGACACACATCGAGGCACACACACTCTAAGTAGATGCTTGCTGTTCTGCTCAGTGCATAGTATTCAAAATAGTGTATGAGATACAGTTTTGCTTTTCGGATGGCGCTGCGAATGGCGACCTCGGTTCTCCCTGTACATAATTATTTTGATTGAGCTCCAAAAAAAACACTCATTCAACATATCAGCAAGCTTTCTCCAATAACTTGTGCGTGTGCGTGTGCGTGTGTGTGTGTCGAATATATCACCAGAATAGATACTGTAGGCATGTTAAACAAAAGTCACTCTTCCGATCAACCATTCAAGCACTGCAGTCCTGTGCACACTGTGTTAACCCTCCGCTACTGCTGCAGACCCCTCTGAACCTCAAATATAAATTAAGCATAACACGTTTCAATCCCCCAGAGCCTTCATCCCTACATTGTTCTGATTTTTACATATAAAAGCGCCCTAACAATTATTTTTCCCTTGTTCTGTTTCTCTCTTGTGTAGTAGCCTGCCTGCTGCTGTCACAAAGTGTCAATCTCACGGAGAAACATGATTAATTACCCCTTCTGTTAAAGCTAAGAAGTTGTAGGAAAGCTGTAACCCACTTCCTAATAATTCTAAGCAGGTTTTGAGGATGTGTTTCTGTTCACAATGGAAAAGGTACAAAATTAGGTATGCTCAGAAGTCAGTAGGCTTTGTAAAAAAAAAATGCAATGCACAAAGAAATGGGAGGAAGTAGAGGTGGTGCAAGAGCTTTGGGAAAACAACTGGCTGGTACACAATGAAAAGTTCATTAAAGCATGAATTCATCATCATTTTTTTTTAATGAACACCTGAGAGGACTAATAAATATGTAAGGCAGGGTAAAGCGCTGTATGACTTACTGCCAGACTGACATCATATGAACCTGTCCAGTTACCTGTCGGTCCATGTGCAGTCATGTTTACTGCTCTTGGTTCAATAACAAGCCAGTGTAAACAGGAAGCAGACGAGACAAAAAAGGCAGCAATGTGTGTTTTTGTCTTTGGTTCATACATTTATGCACATTTACATAATTTAGGGCTGGGCAATATGGCATTAAAATGATATAGTGATTGTTTTTTGTTTTTTTTATGGATACATCACAATATATCTATATATGTATCTATATGTATATATAATAAATCCTAGAACTGGGTGGTAAGCTTTCACAAAATATTAAAGGCTCAATATGTTAGAAATTCTTGTTTGAAACATCAGAAAACTCAAATTTCCAACAGAATGTGAAGATATAACAGTTCTAACATTTTGTGAAAGATGTCTCAGTGTTGTGTCAAAGAGATGTCTATTGAAGTTGAAGCATGATTACCAGCTAGTGACGGTGATAGTCCAATAGTAAACACAAACAATCCCCCCTGTGCTCCGAGCTGAGTCAGCAAGGATGACCGCTAGCTGCACAGCTGAAATCTGAATGAGTTTAAATATGATACAGAAGACCAGACTAAGACTAAGTCAAACCTAATGCAAAATGAATAAACTGTTTCACGATATCGTCTTTGCTTGCCACTTTACTCAAAGACTTTATAAGTTTTAGTGGCATATTTTGGACCACAAACCTCAGCAGTTATTTCAAATTCTCTCACTCCTCTCGCTGCCTCAGGGTCTTTATGCACATGTCTGTCAAGAACCATCCTCTGGTGTACCAACAACATCACAGACTGTTGACTATAACATTCTCTCTTCTAGTATCTCTGCCTCTGACTGGCTATAATCGACTCTCATATGGATCGCTTTGCTATAAAAAATACATCTAACATCATGTTAAATCATTCCCTTTGTCATTTCTGTCACAGCACAAAGCAGCTCTGATGACTTTTAATAATTGTTTCAGGTCTTCTGATACCGCTGTGCTGACGCTGCTCCACTTATTTGCTGATTTCCACAACCCAAATGCCAGAATAAATGTTGGCAATGTACTTTTCTGCAAACTATGGCTATGTTGAAACTTCACATTGTGTGCTTGTGCTTGTGCTCTTCTTAGGTTTGGGCACAAAATCAGTTTCGGGGTAGGAAGTGATCATATCTTGGCTTAAAATACCAGCACAAAGACGGCAGGTGATGTCCTGAGGGCTCGTCGAAAGCACCAGGTTTTGTTGCCACAAACACAGCTGGAGATATCCCGAGGTCGCCACAAAAATATTCAGTGGTGCCTTGCTTCCAAATGTAAAAAACACCATAGTCTCCAGTGTGACTGGGTTGCCAGCCTTGTCACATAGGTCCACCACCACCCCTTCCACCTCCTGATATGACAGTCAGGTCATAAACCTGTAATGTGAGCATGATATGACGCATGTAGAAATGTCATTGTGACACCTACGTACAAATGTGAATGCATAAGTGGTTTGCAGAAATGTTAACTGCCAGCAGTTTCTACAGGTGACGGGGCTGGATTTCCAATAGCAAAATGAAGTGGAACCTTATATGGAAATTATAGGGGTGTTGATTATGCTAATGATGACATTTCACCAATGAGCACCTTCTCGTGGAATTCAACAGGTGGAAGCAAGCTACTTAGTTTGACCATACAAGAGACTCTGAGGAGGAAAATGTCTTTGTTGAAGCTATGACTCTAATGTTTCTGCGTAAATTGCCACCAGCATGACAACACAGCTGCTGTAGAGTGAAATTAGCACGTTGCTGCTTGTACTGGCCGCTCCAGCGCTGCATACAGCTGCAGGTCAGCATCTTCATTTATGAATGGTTACCGTATGTATTTTCCCTGTGGTGGAAGCTGTGGGTGGGGGTGTTATGAATTTGTCACGCGAGTGCCATGTTGGCCTAGTTACAGTGTTTCCAGATACTGTTAACACTGTTACAGTAACAGTTCAGCAGTGCTGCCTCACGTGACATGCCCTCAGTCTATGGTTTTTACAGTGTGTGTCTGCCCGTGTATGCATGTACAGTATGAGGCATCAAGGAAATGTATGTTTACGGAATATGTGACAAATCATATGTACAAAACAGCCTAATCATTTGTGAAGGAAAAATTATTTATTCATCTGATTACATGCTTTCACACACATGTACTGTATTCATTGTTTTGGGCCTCCTGTCCATAAATCACAGCTATAAATGAATAGATTTCTGTGTCTTCACACTTCGAGGTGGATATATATCACAGGGAGTACAGAGGCTTGCCTGTTCATCTGTGTGTTTGCTTCACATTGAAGCAAACAACACTCTCAAGTGTGAAATTAATCAATCACGGCGTGTTTGTAGTATTCGATTAGTAATCGCAGCAATATTGCTTCTAAAAGTGCTAGAATGTTTCTATGCTTTTACACACTGGTGGGTAAATACTACACACAATCAACCCTGCAGCAGAGGCTGTGTGATGCCTACAGAGTAGCTGGAAGCCCAAGTGGAGATGTGACGTACATACTGCACACCATATAGTCGTGTAGCTAAACAATCATTACTGGAGCAAAACGCCTGAAATCGTGATGAAATCTTAAAATTTAATGTTGGCTGCTCCTCTGTAAATAGCTCTAGGGTAGTGCAGCGCAACACAGCATCAACAGAGAGACCATAGATACATGTGCTGTGCTAAGATTAAACTAGAGCTCGGCTTGGAATGAATGTGTGGTGAAAACAACAGTTTTGATATTTAGCTCAAACACATCACAGCATCTGCAGGGAAGAGCTCGAAGCTCTAGCTGTGAATTGATTCACAACTGCTTGCAAGCGTCATTAAAAATTCAACATTTTAAGAAAAATCTAAGTTGGTGTACTTCTCCACCACTCATGCATACCGGCAGGCACTCAAATGATTTCCATAAGTAATACAACTGACTGTACTGTAAGTGCCTGATTCATCATCCGGGCATTAAAGTTGCATGCACCCAAAATGAGAAGGTCACAGTCAGATTTGTTTTATATAAAACATCATGAGAGCTGCGGAGCATTAAGCGAGGCTTGGCTCGTGCCATAGATGACAAAAATAGCTCCTATAAATCGGATAATGTAAAGTATCAGCAGCTGGTTGCAGACAATAGCGGCAGCACATTGTAGTTTGGCACAGAGGAGGGGTGTAATTTACATTTTGAGGGAGTTCATCAGCGGGGAAATTGAAACTGGTCCATTTGTAGCCTAAATTATCAGATGCATGCGACACAAATGAGCTATGAGACTGAAATACAGTAATTGAGTTCTAATAGGAAGGGTGTCAAATAATCCTGGATAATGAGATGCTGCAGAGATACGATCAGATTGTTTCCTGAGCTCTGAGAGAGTCAGTAAAACTATGGACTCCAGACCAAAGATTTTTCTCTCAGGGCAACAGCATTTGGGAGTGAGGGTATGTTATGTGCAATACAACCTCAGCTCGATTACACAAGAGTGAGAGGGGAAGAAAAAGAATGTCATTAGTTTCAGGGCAGGTTCTTTGAAGAAACCCAAGGTCAGGCTCAAAGACTAAGGCCCAGTGAAACAGATCAAATCAAAAGCAGGTTGGTTTTAAAGAGGTATTGTTTGAAGTCACTAGGGTTTTAAAGCCTTAAAGCAGTGGCGGACTTGGGATGTTTGATGGCCATGGGCAAAAAATAAAATAAAAAGGGCACCGGCTGTATGCGGTGGGGCACCAGTACGCAGAAAGTGAAGAAAGTGCACCCTACTCACTAGTGAAAACCAGAAATTCTGTTCAGAAAGAATACACAAACAAACAATAACCATTCTGTCCTCACACTTCGGGGGAAATTTATTGAAATTGCACCCAGGGTTGAAAACATTTTAAGTGACATCTGGAGAGACTGGAGAAGCCATCCAAGAGACTCACAACACAACGCACTTATATAATATTCATTACTTTATGTTTAGCATGCTAATGATTCCAAAATGCATAATGATCCCAATAAATTACAGCAGCCGTGGTGATGTTTAACTACAATCATAATTCATCTCTGCTCCCTCCTTTAATGGTATGTAATCAGCTGCTGCCATTCAGCATTTTGCCAGCTTTCACCAAAGCAGAGCAGCCACCCACTGTTTAACTCTCATAATTTTGATCCGCATTTCTTTTTCATCAGAGGTTCATGAGCCGCATTTGGATTTTTATGTGCCCTTTGATGGCAAAAACGTCATCGTGAAGCTTTATTTTGGTTGAAGCCGTATACATCAAAGTTTCACCCCAAATCATAGCTCAGAGATGTATCAATACAAGGGATAAAGCTGCTTTGAAATTATCTCAGGATGGGTGGAGAATAGATTATTTATGTAGGAATACATAATTCATACCTGCTGAATATCAGAGGGACAGTAATATAGGAAGCATCACGCAGTTAGGGGGTTAGGTCTATCAGGGAAAGATGTTATTACTTTATACTTGGCTGTCACACTCCATTAAGTCTCCCTTTCATTCTCCCCTGGACTTCTTTCAATATGCAATCACTCATTCCAGGTGCAAAACAGCTGGAAGATGTTTGCAGCTACAGTGCAAACATGTTAATGGAACACAGCAGAGGAAGTTATGTACAGTAAACATTATTTTAATCAATCACTGGATTCTGTCAACTGTCTCCCGGTTAAGTAATTGATCGATAAGCCCTGCCCTTAATCCCTGTTGCTATGGCAGTCAAGATTTCTCCTCTTGCACGTCACATTACAGCTAACAATGACACTGTGAGATTTACCACTCAATGTTACTTTGTGTACGGGTCCATGATGTCAGACAGACATAGAAATGCCAGCTTCTTATTTCTAGCCAGTTTTGTACACCTGGATTGACAACTGATGCTAACAGATTATCATCAACTATAGCTAAGCAGCAAATTAAGCCAAAATTAACTCTGTGAGTTGGTTGAGAACACTGTCTACAGCTGACTTTTGATTGTTTCCAGCTTTAACTAGAAACTAGATCTTAAATATGCATTTGTTGGCTGCATGATATTGTGCTAAAAGAGTAAAAGGTAAAAGCCAGTGTCAATATCAGTCCTTGTAGAAGAGATGACAACAAAGAAACAGCACTGTTTTGTATAGCATTGTAAGGTACTCTCTGGGTTTAAACTGGGAATAGACAAGTTTTTTAACGCATCATTGTGAAGTAATTGACAAAATTTGCGTTTAGATTGGTTCCCTACGAACTTCCCTTCTACCATGCAATTTTGTCTGCCACCGGGCAAGATACCTCCAAGAAAAATGGAGGATCCATTTTAGACTGAATATGAAATATAAATTCGAGTTTTATCCTGTGTTGTTGGTGAGGAAAACTGATAGCAATCCGAGTGTCTATGCAACAATGACGCCGACAATTAAATATATACTCTCCAGTTCTGATATTGCCTAACTTGTGCTATAGCAACATCTATGCTAACCTCTTCAGGAGCCGCCATTGTTGTTTTCAAACAAACAGTCAGCTCTTGCACTCATTACACCTAAACCCTAGTACGAAATGCCCCTAGACTTGCAAGTAACACTGGCCGCTGTGGGTGCTAAGCTAAGTGGTAAGACATGCTAACCTTTGCCGCTTCCTTTAGAGGCGACAAAAACTGTTTCTTATTTCTTTTCATTCTTGCATTTTCAGTTCTGGAGAGGGCGAAATAAATAAACCACAACCCAAACCTTTTATATATTGAGTTTTGTTTTTACAACCCCATGTTCATCGCTTCAAGCTTGCCAGGCATGATCCAGTTGCTGAGCTGAGTTTAGACAACGTTTTAATAAGGTTACAAGGCTGTTTGGCTCCAGCAATGTCCTGGTGGTTAGCCAATTGTTCCCATCCAGAGCAAGAAGATGTCTCACTTAAACAGGAAGAGACTTAACCTGAGGCCGCTCATTTAACATCACCACCTGCAGCGGCCCCGACTCTCTCCACTGTCTGCAACGGCTAGACAACACAAACCGTTATTTTTTAACGAGTCTTTGGTTTGATTATGGGGAGGATGACATAAAAATCAGCCAGCCAAAGCAAACCACCCTCCAAAATGCGGCACATTGTGTTTATTTTGGATGCTCCTGCCCCCAGTGTATTCTATGTTCTCTCAACATGAGGCACATCCATCAACTGTGGGTAAACTATGACGTGGCCCCACTGTGAGGAGCCTAACCTCTCCTTCAACCCAGCAGTGAATATCATCTATTAATAATCAGGCATCTTCATCACTTCAAGGCTTTCTGTACGTTCACCTCATTAACAGGGTCGACTTTAACTTGGTTAACGGCTCTTCATGGCCTCTAAATGTGTTTTAAGGCTCCCGTTGGCTGTGTGAAGTCACAGACTACAAAAAACGGATTTACATGGTTTGGCTTTCCACATTATTCTGCCAATTTCGGATTGATTTATCTGAACGCAGGGATAAAAAGCAAAGTAGGTACGAGACTGAAATGAAAAGGCTTCAAATCCTCAAACAACTCTTCCTGGAAAGCAGCTGAAAATAGACTTAACAGACGGATTCACCTGCTTTTCACCTGCTTAAAGCATTGATTTTCCGTGTACATACACCTCTTTCTAATTGGTTTAAAGTGGTTGTTATTTCCCCCCACCTGTTTACAACGCTGCAGGGTCATAAAAGTGGAAGGAGGCTGAAAATTGGGGCTGTTGCAAGTTTTCACTATCTCAAGACTACAGCTTTCATATAAAACCAATTGCTGAAAAAGCAGACAAAAGACCAGAGGGGAAATGAAGTCCTGGAGATGAAAGGCTTGGTGTGCCATTATTACACTCTTCAAATAAGCCCCCACTATAGAGACCAGGAGATTTATTTTTTAAAAGGGGACAGTCTGGGTGTGAAGAATGCACCGCGAGATAACATGATTATGTAATTGAATTTTTTATGCAATTGAGAGCAAAGATGGTCCTGATATGGGCCTCGTGGCGTATGCTATTTCGAAAAAGTGTGTTTAATAGGAAAATAATCTCATCGGTGAACTATTCAACTTGCATTTCAATATCTGGCTATATATCAGGAGGTAGCTGTGCATAAACAAGTCTCCTCGCTACATCTCCTTCTCCGATCATATGTCACTTATATCGGATCCAACCTTTTTATTTTGACCTTAAACTCAAAGAAGCTTTTTGTGAATAATTCTGCAAGCGACTGGAGCCGACCGCATCTACGAATTTTAAAATCATCCACTCTGATTGTATTGACTTTCTGGCTCTTATTGTCCTATCATTTGGCACCAAAGTTAAATAAAGTGTATGCGCCAGTCCTGTCTGATCCCGCTCCTGGGGCTGTGGGTAAATACAGACGGCTCTGTTTGTGTTGAGGCTGTCAACCACTCCCTCCATCCTCATCCTTTAACTCTCATCCGCCCTTGCTAACACGAGCAGAGATGGAAAACCCTGTCAGGTAGGATGACTCAGAGCCACAGCTTCACTGAATAAGTAATTGAGTGATGAGGAACGCTGATGGCCTGTCATCAGAAGACAAAACATCTCAAGTGAGAATATAGAGCCTTTATGGGGCCTATAGCACCTCATTGTCCAGACATGTAATTACTCAAATGGAAAGGAAAGAAACATAGATAAATGTTGCCTTGCACACTTTTTTTTAAAAGGTCTGTGTGTACATGCACATGGGTAAATGATAATTAAAGGCCAAGGCCAGTGGGTCACTGTGTACTGGATATAGATAGAGCCTTAAGGGTTTTTGCTGCCCTGTGTGGCAGATCTGTCAGTCGAAAAAAGTGTGAGACTGGCAAAATGCCCAGGATGGCTCTGGAGCATGTCTACAACACGTCAGACTTGACCTCAACATCAGTTAGTAACCGGGGAACACACTGGCTCATTTCTCATGCCTTAACATCTGCCATTTTAATAATTTCAACAGCGGGAGCCAGCACAAGGTGCAAATCATGGTGTGATTAAAAATCCCAGTCTGAGATATAAAGAGACTTGTAAGTGAGTGCAAGCTAAAAATAAATCTCAATATCTATATCTAAAGAGCAAGGGGAAGTTAACTGAAACATTTCTCAATCCAGTCTAAATGGAAAGATAAAGAAGAAAGCGCCCCATTGCTCTCAGATTAGTATTCAAAAGCTTCACTGTGATTGTCACCTATTAATCCATGTTTTGCAATGCTTGAGGATGCCACCACTTTCAACCTAATGAAGTATGGCCTTTTTCATTTCAAGCCAGTGAGGCATCGCTGCCAAATGCAAATCATTCACCAAACACAAAAGCGACCATATTGTTCTGCAGAGAGCTATTTAGCATGTTTCTGTGATATCACACAAACCCATTTTAACAATATGGAGAGTGACAAACGCAGCCGAACAATGGCCAATTATGTCACCAGTCTGAACTAATATTCTGTATAGAACAAATCACAGTGTTTGTTTTCAATGACTTTTGGATAGAAAGCCCCTGCCTCGCTATTAGCTTACGTACAATTTCCTGATTTTTGTTTGATACAATATTATCTCATTAACAACAGACTTTAACTTACATTTGAAACCCAACTGTAAGTGCAATGTCACAGGTGATTCAGTCTATAACGGTGCACACATGATACATTTCTGGTCTTGGAGGTGGTGCTTAGTAGCCTTGCTGTGGCAGTAAGTGTACCTGGTGCTAAACAGTAGTCAGGCATACGCAGATTACACAGCTTGCCTATCGCCTCCACTGTCGTTTTGCTTTTTTAAAAATCAATACTTTTATATATGAAGGATGTCACAATTACAAACTGCTGCAGACATCTACTCGTGCAGCAGCGGGGCCAGCAGCAGAGTCGCAGTACAGAGTAGCAGGAGTCACATTTGACATATATAAAATGGATCCGCTGTCTATAAATGGCCCTTATTTTGTGCTGTAAATGCATTTTTGATCAACGATAGCGGTAAGTACATAGCATTTCCTGTGATTAGCCTACTTCAGAATAAAGGTCTATTCACATTTCACCAGTAAAATGCTTTTAATGTGAAGCTGTGGGAGTGGGAAAGGCTTGGTTTGCATTAGTAGTAAATTAACACAACACTCTACAGATAGTGAGTTTCTTTGATCGTACAAAGCCAGCATGTTGTACAGCAGTCAGCAGGTCGGCGGTGAGATCGGCTATATTGGCATTTAAAAGTGATGATAGTGAAGGTTAGCAGCGGCAAAAGTTTGTCGCATTCAAGTACAGCCACAAAGCGGCTGACGCTTGATCAAAATGGGCTGCTAATATGTATTTATGCTTCTAACATGCAGAAAGTGGGCAAATCAACTCTAAGCTACATTCATATTGAGGCAGCTGAAGAACAGACGATTTGCTTCTGAAAGTTGATGCTACACAGCACACTGGGGGATTAATGTCAGTTAATCTGAGTAAAATACAGACTTAGCTTATCCCGTGCAAATGCGCCACACAAAACACAAACGTGAAGTGGCAATTTCTAAATCACGTCAGGTCCCCCCGTGCGGATAGGGCTTTATTGATATACCTGTATATCGTTAATGAGTTTAATGTGTTTTCTTCAAATACTCTGCAGCAATAACAACCAGTACATCCCCTCAAACTATTCATTCCTCATCCTCTGCCACAGGGAGAAAATCAGTAACCAGCCCCTCAGAGTTGGCGTTCTTTTAAAAACTTTCTCTGTCTTTAGCAGAGAATAGTTATGGAAGCATCCATCATCTTTTTTCGAGACGAAGTGATGGCGAAGGTCCAGTGATTTGCAGGCAGCAGGGCTACACTGAGATGAATGGGCAAGAAGTCATCCATTGTGAAGTCAATCTTCAAAACGCCAGGGACATATGCCTGACTTCATTCACACTCACCATTACAGAGTGACTCAGGGCACTGCAATGAATTGCACCTCAGTAAAATTAGCCATTAGCTGTCTGACAGAGCTGCATTGTTGGGGAGAATGTATATGGGTGCTGGGGGGGAAAGGTGAACTGGAAGAGAAGCAAGAAATAAGAATGAGGTCCTGGGGTCATGGTGAGCTGGAAGCAAACCAGAATCTTATCTAAGCCAGGTTATGACTCCTTGTACTAAATAGTTGTCATCTTAAATAAAAATGTGATTCTGCCACCTGTTGGTTCAGTTGCTCATATCGGAAAACCAGTTCTCGTCAGGTTAGCCAGGGTTAGCGATACCAGTTGAACAACGCATTACGTGGTATTTTGCACGTACAAACACTGAAACAACATTTTCACTGATAGAATTTGACACTACTTTGTATAAGACTGATTTAATGAGACACAGTACTGATAAAGAGTTTCTACAGCTTTCACAGCTGTTGATGCACTGAGCTGCCATCTTGGATTTTGAGGTTAGGGCTGGTGAGGTGCGTAAAACTTTCCAAGTTGCAAGGGCTTGATGGTCTGAACTGGCCCCTTCACTAAACCGATTATCTTTTAGACTGTTTGTTGGATAAAACAAGTCTCTGAGCATTTTCTCAATTTCCTTTTATGGACTACTTGGTAGATTATTGTTGCAGCCTTACTAATGTGTGTGTTTACTACATTGATTACGTGTGTGTTGTGGGACAATATAACAATGAGTGTGCTATGCTTTTGGGTATTTAGTATCCCTATTCCAACACTAATTCACTTTAACAACACATTTGGTCTAACTCTTGTTTATGGTATCTATTTTTCCGATTTATAACCCCTATTATTACTTTTTTTTGTCCAATATGGTCTTCACTATTTCACAGTTACTTGCAATAAAGATGTCAAAGACCGAATCCTCGTCATCCATATTTACAGGGAGTGTGTTTCTGCATGTGCGCATCTACAAGCATAGTCAGGACAGAAGCAACATACTACATCGGCACCAGAGTCCCCAGTTGCATCTGAGTGCTTTCAAACACTGTGGTATTCAGCCATTCCCAGTTGTGAATATGAGTAACCGACTGCCCACAAACACTCCTTCAGGCTGACAGCAGTCTGCCTCCTTCACTGTGCTTCTTGCATTGCTGCCAAAGTTTCTAGAAACACAAGAGCACATTAAATCCTCAAGGACACTGGATGACCAGTGCAATGTGAATTATCACATTGTTTTTGGTTATTTCACTCACCAAAAGTTTGCACGACAGAGCGAACAACGCTGACTTTGATGTTATTATTACACCACCTCTCTTTCAATCAGGTCGTGTTGCACAAAAAAAAAAAAACGTATTCTCAGATGGCGCCATGCTCCAATGCATTTCTATTTAGGGGTCCTTGATTTAAAAAGATCTGGGAGCATTTGGCAAAGTCTGGCCCGGAGAACAGCTATTGGCAGGAAAGATAATGCTCCAAACCATTTAATAGGAGATGCACGGAAAATGGCAAAGTAGATGGCACCAGAAAAAAAAAAAAACAGCCAGACACTGAGAGAGGGCAGGGGGAGGGATAGTCTACCAAATCAGCTCCTAATGAAAAGAAACAACATGTCCAGAATAGATAACGTGTTTTCCAAGAAGCCAAAATCAATTGGCGAGGAACACAAACACACCACAAGGCCCTGGTCCAATCAGACTGGTTTCACTTAACTGCCAACATCACGTGTAGTTTAAGTTAATGAGATAATCTTGTCATTTCTCTAGATTCTGACACAAAATACAATTTGTCCAAGTCAGACATGCCCTCATAAACTATAACAAACCTAAAGATGAGTCAACTTTGATTCACTGCTACATCAAGATTGATATTACCATACAGCAGGAGGGAAATAAGTACCATAAAGTTGAACTATAACCAATATTATGGAAATATAAACATGGATTTTTCTAGTTAGGGAAAATGGATGCACAGAATAATACATGTATTATTCTGTGCATCTTGATTGACAGTGTTCAGACCTATAGAAAATGTCAAATTGCCAAAGCGCCTCGTGGACTTGTTGACCGGCCACGCCCATGAAATCAATGGACAATTGGGAAGAAGAAAAAAAAAAAAAAAAGTTGTCAGGAGCCAAACATGTTTTGGCAAATTATGAGGAGAGACGTCTCACCTGCGCAGCCATGAATGACAGATCCATACTGTTGCTGCGGTCAAGCCAACGCACTCAGTGAAAGATGCGACCGTGCGTAGTTTCTCCTCTTATTCCCCGACAGAGCATTTGCCTTCTTCTTCTTCTTCTTCCTTCTTCTTCTTCCTTCTCTTTTTTTCTTTTTATTCGGCGTCCACAGGCTCTGTAAGTTGGCCGACTTCACGTGAGGAGCATGTCGAAGATGAAGAATTAAAATAAAAAGGAGCAAGAGGCGGAGGAGGTGGAGGAAGAGGAGGAGGAGGAAGAGATGAAGGGGTGTAACAGAGAGCGGGGATAGAGGCTGAGCAGACGGAGAGATGAAGTGATGTGGATGCGAGAGACGGCATGAGAGTGAGAGAGGTGGAGGAGGAGGAGGAGGAGGAGGCGGTGGAGCTGGACTGTCACATATAACGAAGGAGGTGCAAGTGTCTCTCTCTCTTTTTCTGTGCTCTCCTTCCTCTCTCTCTCTTTCTTTGCATTTCCTCTGTGCCTCTTTTTTTCTTATCTGCTAACAATCCCCCCTTTCTTCCACTTGTATCTTCTTCCTGTACCGTATGTGGAGGTACATGTAATGTACATTAACATCTCTCTACATGTACTTTGGATCCGGATCCTTTTTTAAAATAGTTTCTCTGTTCGTGCCTCTCACATATTTTCCTTACATACAAGTCACAAAGCATTTGTGTTTTTCCCCTGAAAAACAAGAACCCATCTTGTTTCTTGCTGCATGTTATTGTCAGAGCCTGACCGATGTATCACTTGGCGGTTATATTGGCCCATCACAGATGTATATAGGTAGGTTGTATGATATGTAGCAATATATGAAAAGATCAAAATGCAGAAATAGGTGGTTGGGGTAATTTATATTGATTCAATTCCCAGTGAAGTTTACACTGATGTCATATTTAGACAAGTATGTCTATTGTTCAGCTGTAAAATATCTGTCTGTGATGACCACATTTGAGGGCCACCACAAGAAATGAATATATATCGTCCAGTACCAGCATCGCCCCAAAATCAAATATCAGCCAGGCTCTAATTACTGTATGAAAATGGTAAATAATGATATAAAATAAAAAGCAGTGTAACTTATTATAAAAAATGTTTCATGTCATATAAATTGTGCATGGACGCATCATTTTTGGCTCCCTTCTTTGTTTTGGATTAGGAAGTAGTCGCAACTTAAGAAATACAAGAAAACAAAAAACAGTTAGACTCCGACGAAAATCAGGAGTATAGTTGGTATGATGTAAGAGTTTTTGTATCTTAAGAGCCGTCGTGCACAAAGCCAGGTCCATGCACACATGGTTTTGGTGTGCAGAACGTGTCTGGCCCCCACAGAGCTCTGACAGCAACCTTTTAGGACGGACTGACACTGACTGCGAGCCAGAACTCATCACCCGACATCAGAGCCTGACCTTAAATGATTCTCTAGTGGCTGAACAAACCCATGCAGCCAGCAGAATCCTGTGGACAGAATCCCCAGAAGAGTGGAGGCTGTTATTGCAGCATATTAATTCCCGTTATTAATACTCGGCAGGACATGTTCAACAATCAGATATGAGTGTCATGTTTGACTGAGCACATCCTTTGATCAGCTGTCCACATGCTGTGTTTCTAACGTCTGGTTGTCATGTCCACAGGTAAACTGGATCTGTAGACGTCAAAGCTGCGAGCATGTGCGCTTGAGTGTTCGCTCTCCACAGTCCTCCCAGTGCTTCATTGAAAACTCGTGACCTAAAACTAATGACACATTCTTGAATTAACCAGGCCTGCAGAATAAAGGATGCCGCTATTATTCATCAGAGAGTCTCTTCAAAAAGCCAATTAACAAGCTCTACTTACAGTGTGAGGAGTGATTTCATTTAATGGTGACCTGGTCCTTCACTGTGAATACTAAAATTCATTCCTCAGTTGATTAACACCACTCTACATACAAAGCACTTTCACAGATCTCAGTGGGCTGGTGGTCAGACAACCTGCACTCTAATTGTCTTTGGGTCAAGTATCACAGCTACATTTCAGAGATTTGTTCCCTTCTAAATTAGGTTTAAAATGATTAATTTCCCTCAAGCATCGGCGTAAACAACTTTGTCTTTTCTGAAAGAAACTTGTGGGAACAATTTTTGGCAACATGGGGAAAATCACTGATGTGTCCCGGCTCGCCCCTGATCCCATGTTGTGTTTTTTGATAGTTTCTCGTGGCCTCTTGCCACGGAAGGGATGAAGCAGATCTCCTAGATCAGCAGTTAATACTCCACCATCCTACTGTTCGCTTTTTTGCTGAGCAGGCACACATCACATCCAGTCCCAGTGTGGAGGGTTTCACCTCGACCCAGTTCACAGCTTCGATTCCAGTTTCTGAGAGCAAATCTTTCAGTTTCTTTATCAACTTCTGTATGAGTTGTATACACGTTGTACTACAGCGCATGCACAGAATTGTTGCATTTCATTGTCATGGACCATTTATGTCAACCCAGTTACCAGAATAAATTACAGAATTGTACGTTTCCAGAAACACAGATATGTTAAATCTTTGTTATTCAGTTTTATGTTGTGACAACACTGTGGTTAAGGTCTGGTTAGGTTTAGGCTAAAAAAAAATCCCACTGGTTTTATTGCCAGAAAAACAGCTGCAAAATGTTCCAACGTTTCGCTAAAAATACCCACTTTTGTCCCCAGAAAGGTGGTCTTGGACAGTACTCTGCTGCTCTGAGGCTGTCATGGGCGTCCCCTTCTCCTCCAGATGAGAAGGTCAGCTCATATAGTAATCATCTGAACTTTGTCACTTTAATATTGATGATGATCCGGATGAAAGACATTCAACGTGTCCATGGTTTGCAGAAACCTGGTGACTCAGCTATTAATGTTCATCCTACATTAAAGTGTGATATTTTAGGCTTCTACGGCTGTTTTTTTTTTGAAAGCACAATGTGTAAATGATTAAAATACTAGGATGTTGGTGAAATGCAATGCCTGGGAGTCACACTTCCACAGTTAACATGCTTACTTTTAAGCACTCAGTGAGAATAAATTAGCACAAAGTTTCACTGTCTGTCAACCTCGATCTCATTAAAATGTTATTTCTCATCATTTAAAATCGTGCATACAACCTCAATAAACCTTTGCTCTTTTGCAGCTCCTCTCAGAGATTAAACACAGTCCAAAAAGGGAAATCGTTAGGGCATTCAAAAACAAGGATAAATCCTCTTTTTTTTACGAAGCTCACAGCATCATCACAGATGTTTGTGTGTTCCACCAGTGAGAGCAGGGCAGCATGCTTTACATCATGTTTTATTGACTGGATCTACATCCGTACCGAAAGCATCAAGTTGTGCAAAATTAAATTTGAATCAATTGAACCTCATGGAAAGCAGAGTTTGTGGTCCTTTTTATTGGAAGAACAGCAAGGCCTCTCTGACTGAACTGTGCACTTCCCATGTTTGAAAACAAGATTTATTTTATGGCTGTCGAGGGGCTAAACGATTTCCCCGCCAGGCTGCGTTGAGGAAGCTGCAGAGGAGAGAGTGCATTTCTCAAAACTTAATTCATCACGTTGCTACACACAGTGAAAATGATGGGAAAACATTTTGATAAGGTCTCAGCTGAAAAACAGTGCTTTAATGTGACGTTTAGGTTTCAGCAGAGGAGGAATTTAATGCTGAATTCTTCAGTAATGCTGTGTCACTTTGAGGACTGTCATATTTCTTAAAACCAGACGGTGGAAGACTTTGCCTCGAGTGACTCAGTGATCCAGTTAGCAAAGCAGCACATATCCATTTCCCCACTCAGGCTGTGATTTATTAGAGGCAGCATATCTTGGGATTGAGTTTCCTGACAAAATTAGCCATAGAAATTAGACTGATTAATGATCCAATACTGGTGTAATGCATGGTGGAGTTACAGTGATGGGTTTTTAATCATTACCTACAGTAAATACTGATTATCGAGCCCAACTTGGACTCTAAGAGCAAAATCAGGTGGTCCAAATGAAATTTAACAGTAATACTTCTTTGTTCCTTTTCTGCAGAAGTAGTAGAATATTTTACAGGTTTTGTATTTTCATTGTCTTACTGAAATAATGATATATTATACTTTCAGACTGTTTTTGATGAAATTGTTGAAATACATTTGAAATATTCTATATATTCCTATATATTTTTATACTCCATTGTAGTAAACAGGTGATACCAGTCTGTCAACTCAAATTAGGGACATGAATGACCTGAGGTTTTAGGTTTCACCAACACATTTTTAGGATATGAAAATGATTTTTTTTGATGTATGAATATTTTGACATATTTTGAGGCAGCAGCTTTCCATCCTTTGATCGCAGTTACAGTACGGTCTATGATTTAGATATCAAGTTTCTTCATTCCCAATTTTGAAATGACATTTTTTTTTGGTAAATTTTGCAATTTTTTTTCTAATTACACTATTTCACTATCATCTTTATGATGAGTTTGCACGTGCAGTAATTCGTCCATCATCATGGCCGTGTACTGGTATGTTCAGGTCGCAACCATCTGCTAGACAATGAGGTTCTGTGTAGTTTAAATACCACAATCTCTACAATGCACCTGAAAAGTAGATTGTGGACGCCTTCGAGGTCGATCATGATCTAAAATCATCAGATTGTCCACCTCAATGCAGCGTAGCGACCAACAAAAACAAGGTTTCAACAGCCGCACTAGATGCTCCATCGTCTCGGCTGCGCTTTAAATGCCAGAAAATTGCAGCTTAACCACACACTAACATTCAGTTCATTCTGATGTGTATCTCTGTGGCTCTTTAACTCTGTTACAAACCCTTTCTCTGTTCCGCAGTCTCTTTCATTTTGTTATGGACATGCCACTGGGCATTCACTGGCCCCGATTCACAGCAGTATAATCTCGGTAAAAATAGATTATTAACAAGCATCAAACTGTGTCTTGTCATGTTAAAATATTCCAGGTTGATGGTAATGAGTTGGAATAATGTCATGCCACCTACTAGGCTGGCCTGCTCAACATTTATGAATGCCTGTGGTGTGACTGATGTGGTCTGTCACCGAGGCCTACATTGCCCAGAATGTGCTTGTTTGTATTTGTGGGATTTTATGTATTTATGTATACTTTGTGTCTAGTCTCGCTCTTTGATTAATCCTAAATATCCTTAATCTTGGGGGGGACTTTTGTTGTAATTTTGGTGCTGACAGCTGCTTGTCAGAACCTATGAATAGCATTACTGCCGTGGAAAAAAATCTGCGCGTAATCAATCAAAAAGCAATGTGTTAAGCATCAAATAGGGGGGATTTTGAGCCAAAACCACAAGGGAAACGGTATATAATGAGAACGACCCCCACATCCCTCCCACACACACACGCACCGGTTTATTATTTGTCGAAGAAGATGTGAGTACATTCACCCTCCTCCTCCCACACTTCTTGCACACAAACACAACATGCCACTCTCACACTTTCCATGTGCTGTATAAGCTCTTTTCTCGGCGTCGTGCACTCACTGTACAGTATGTCTTAGTTCTCAACTGATGCATAGCCAACAAGGCAGGTGATTCATAATTAATGCTGAGCTGTATATATTGAAATTCATCATGTGTGTTTGACCACGGGAAACCCACCGAGATGCGGTCTTAACATTGCTTAACACACCATGTTTCTCTCACATGAGCCGCCTGCAAGTTCGTATTCCAGACATTCAGTCAACTTTCAGTCTCCCTTTCGAAACTGATAGCTTTATATTTGCACCTCGTGGACCAGAGTCATCTATCATCACCGTGCCTTTTTATTTAGTTTCCACTTGGCCAAGTCACTTTGGTTTCCATCAGCCAACAATACGGATGGAGAAGCCGTCGTGATAAGCCTCTCTCTGCATCTGTGCACCACATCTGCTCTGGCTAAATTAATGCATTTCACCCGTATCACAGTGCAAAATTGCCTCTCTGCCTTTAGTTCCTCTGACAGTGTCTGTTATTGACCGGTCAGATGCGATAAAGCTCGCGCCTCCAGATGTACAGTATGTGCTTCTGCTCTGGATAAAAATGCACAACCACGTTTCACCGTGCCCACAGGTGAAAGAGAGGTGTGTATGTGTGTTAGCGTCATGTGCTCATGCATATATGCTGAATGTGGCCGCAAGCCAGGGCATATATTTCTACAGTATTGTGTTGGTATTGTTACCCAAAGCTAGTGTGGGTATTTGTTATGGGATTACAGCTTCTTTTGAAATATCCAGATCACTTATATTCTTGTATATAGACAAACTTGTGAACATTTATGCCTTGCTTCAGGACACGGTGTCTTTTTGATACGAGGGGCTCCAGAGTCAGAAATCTTTAAAATATGTACATAGTGGCTTCTCTATTTACATTTCAGTATTCATCCAGAATTGTTATAAGAAAGGTCTAGCTAATTGTATGTGTATAATAATACAAGATATAATAAAAAGATGTATAAGCATTATTTAAAGTAGGCAGTTCTTTTCACCTCTGTCTGGGCCCCCTAGTGACACTAAGGCCCTTGGCATGTGTCGTGAATGCATATATCTAGATCTGTGTTTTCACCTTTGCCCATTAGTTTGTTGGTTCGTCAGCAGGATTACACAAAAACTACTGAACGGACTGGGATGAAACTTGGATGGAGGATGGGTTTCAGAATAGATAAAGGGACAATTACAGGAATTGTCATCACTTTCTTTAACGTTTTTCATAATACATGGATTTTGATGAAACGACTCAGTCGTATTTAGATGGCTGGTATCTATGAGTGAGTGCAAATGGGGACGGTTAGGCCTTATGTGCTCTGAGTGCCATTCTCATTCTATTTTATATTCTCAAAAATCCCATTAAAAGACCAAAAGCACTGTGTTAGCTCTTTTGTCAGTACTTTTCCCAGCCATCTGTGGCCCAAACCCATTAGTTCCTAGAAAAATTGTAAATGTTTTAAAACCGGCCACAGATAAAAAGGAAAAAATAATTTCCTAAAACAAATGAGCTCTGCATTTTTTAGCAAATGTACTTAAGCAGGAGTAAATTGTGTATTTGTCAAATAAACTGCAGTGGCCTGTTTTCACAGTTTTTGGACGTCAATAAAGGTCTTTGGCAAAGAGGAATAAGCTGCATCTGGCTGTTGCTACTGAGAAGCTACTTGTTAATTGGATGTATGCATTGTTGGTTTTGGTGATTTCATGGTATTTGTTGACGATATGAAAAAATAGCCTGTAGAATATTGATTAAATATTAATAATATGCCACAGTCAGTTCAACAACTGTTCTTCTAGCATTTGCCTGAATATTCTTACTGCACTTTCAGGCTGTATATACAATATTAAGAAAGCAGAATCTTTGTGCCCTTTTTCCACTCTGGAAGAAAATGAATCTGCGTAACACTGTGAGAGAAGTGCCTGGTGTGCCACGGCTGCTTTGTTGTGCTCTAATGCTACCAGGCAACTTCTCAGGCATGGGGAAGATTACCAGTCACATCAAAAGACCCAACTGCCAATCTCAAGCTGATGAGAACAGAAGAGTTTCTCCCTCTTTACTTAAAGGATTCCCAGAGGTAATCCGCTAACTTTCCACATTCATGTGTGACCAGAATACCTTGAAGTGTTTATGTAGCATAACAGAATACAGTTTTCAGATTGTATTATTGTATTTTTCCATTTGAAATATATCCATATTCAGTTGCTGGATCAACTCGCATGCTCTTGGTGGCCCACAGCGGTGTGTTTGTGGCCCCAGAGCCACCAAATGGCTCCCGCCATTAATAACGTCATAATGAGGAACTTCTGTTGTGGTGCTTCACAAGGCGATTGAATGTTTTATGCCAAGGGCAAGTGCACATCCATGAGCATCCTGCTGACTATATATACCACTTAAGTTAGCGGTGGTGGAGTGTGTGTGTGTGTGTGTATGTGTGTGTGTATTCACTATAGATGGAGGAGGAATCAGCACAGTGGTTTGACCCCTGACCGTTCATCTTTCAGCTCTCATTGCATCAGTCCTGTCAGAAACACTCCTTTTGCTGGAGCAACAACATCAAGGTCCCACATGCATAACCGTGGCCTTTGACAGCTGGAGCGCAGCCATGCACAGACACACACACACACACACACACGGTTAAAAATACCCATAAATATATCTGACTTGGTTGAAAATGTGGTTTAAAAGCCTGTTTATCTGCTAATCTGCAGGAAATATGTGTTGTGTTTTTCATACAATCGCATTGACTAAAAGAGGAAAGAGCTGGATATTCAGCTACACTGTGCTACTAAAATAGAAATTGGATTCACTCCAACAGGAGCTGATGTGAAAGGTTTTGGGCCACCCATGGTTATTAAATCATTTTTCTCGCGCTATCTTTCAGAAAATGAGTCTCAAATTCAGTGGTTTGGGAGTAAACCAAAAGCTTTCACCATAACAGTCTGGCTTCTAATCTGTTCTTATCAGTGTCGATGATATCTCTTCATCTTCACAGTCAGCCTTTATTTGCCCTACAGTAGCTGAGTGGAGGGATAGAAGTATGCACAGAAGGGTTTGACAGTCTTATACTGTTGGTCTGACGATTTGTAAAAGCTCTGTGGTGACAGCTAGCAGACCAATCATAAAAGCGCTGCCACACACTCAACTGTCATGGTCACATCATCATGAAGGACGTGAAGATGTCAATCACAGTTGGCTGATGATTTAGCAACAACAGTGGGTGTATAAACAGTATAGTACAGTATATTATGAAGCAACATCTGGCAAACATATCAGTCCTCACTTTAAAGCTTCACTGCAAAAAGGAATACAAGAAATAAACACTTAATTTTAAGAGAGATTAACCTTCATTTCATCTTCATCCTCATGATCAATGTATGAATACAGCATAACTAGGAAACAACTTTTCAAACAACATAATTAATCTCATGTTTCCAGATCGAAGACTTTAAACCCTGTCGCTCCCTGGGGTACGTTAATCCCTTCATGCTTGACCCCATTTAATAACACCTCTGACCTTCATTTATCACCCTTCCCACCTATTATAGTACACTATTTTGCCTACTTAACATATGTGCTCGGTGTTAGCAAATACAATGTATGTTGAACCAAAGAAAGGAAGAATAAACACTGGATTTGGTCCTCAGGATGTTGTTGCTGTGGCTGCTTCTTCCTCTAAATTGTTAAAAAAAATTGTTAAATGGGTCAAATACAGAGAACATTTGCTCCATGGGAACAATAAAGGGAGCCTGTGTGCTGGGTAAAAGTCAATATTTATCGTCACAGGGATATCACAACATGCTCAGCCCAACTGTCAACACAACCTGTAGGCCATGTCGTCCTTTTGATCCACATATCTTTTTAGGCCGTTCAGGTAATATCTGCTTTCTCTCCCCCTGAAGAAATATTAAATACAGTCTGAAATGTATCTACTTTCATTAAAAGCAAAGGCTCATGACATCCTCACCCCGGGGAAAATCATGTGACACAGCAAAACTCATTTATTTTTTTTATTTTTTTTCTGGCTTGCCTCTCTTATCACGTCCTTCATGTGCTCTCACCCGTCCTAAATGGATGAAAATGAACTGCTCCTCCACAATCCTCTTCCATGATCACCTGATTAATTTTGGATATGTCTGTCTGGGATATTCATCTTAGCCCGAGGCTCAATTCAACCTCCGTCCTGCACTATAAATAAAATTGACTTTCAGATGTCCTCTTGTCATTTTGGTGCTCTTCCTGGCAATGATTGCTTTGTCATCCTGTGCTAATATATTCAAACCGAAGTGGACCAAAACAAATTATGAAAAACAGGGTCGTGCAACAGGTTTGGTTGCATGAACAAACACACAAACACAGTCAGTCATGCCTAAATGCCACGGCACACAGCCACTGGGCCACTTGCCCGTGTATGGAAATGTGCACAGGTTTGACTTGTAGCATCAAATGTAGCGTAAACTGTCCTGAAACTTTGTGATAGCCCCACTCCGATGTACTATATGTGTGCACAACATGTTTCAGTACTCAGTCGAGACTGGTAGCTGGACAACTGAGACACCTTGGAGGCACAGTTGGCTCAGGTGCATGTCATGTAGCGGGGATGTCTTGCACAAGAAAGTGCCTTGGATCGTTGTTGCATGTCATCCTCTCTCTCTCATAGTTTTATCTTTTCTATGAAATATCCAATAAAGACACTGAAAATGGAGTGGACGCCGTAAAACAGCTCCTTACACTGTAATAGAATGAAAAAATTTCACATGGACCCAAGATGTAATTGCCATGATCAATCAATACAGAAATTACATGTCAATACTCCACTTTTTTTCTTTATATTAATAGCAAACATAACACATAACAATATTGATTCCTTTGTCGTGAATACCCATCATGCCTAATGCAGGGCTGAGTAGTGTGCAAAGTCGGCTGTTTTATCCTCCAAAAGTGTTACTTTTTGTTAGTGTTTCTCTTTTTATGGTGGTTTATGCTGGCAATTGACTTTTTTTCTGGTTAGTGAGTTTGTAGCAGTCCCAATATTTTATCGTGGAGGCTTAAGAGACGTGGGAGGGATGGCACACCTGGGTGGTTCCCATTCTGTCCTTGACACATTGCAGACAGACTGTCAGCCAGAATATCTGGTCCGTCTTGGCCCGTTGAGATTTCTTTGCTGTCTTGTTCTGTCTGATTGAGGGAAGTTTTGAGCATTCTGCAACCTAGTTGTGTGACTATCAGAAGTAACCGTTCAACGTGGCTACCTGCATCAGGGTAGTGCTATATATTCATGAGACCAGCTTGTCATAAAATATCCTGTGGCCTGCAGGTTTCTTTTGTCTTTACTGAACTCATTTGTTTTCAATTTCATTTAATTCGGCAAACTTTAAGGAAGACATACATTTCAGTTTTCATCGAGGTATTTGTAAAAGTTGGGATTTCCCATAGATAAAGATATGTCAAAAAAAAATGTTTACGTGGTATGGGACAGGTCATCATCATCGTCTTCTGTGTCACTTGCAAGTCAAATCCACGGTCATGGGAGTGCATCAGGGAGGCTGACCAGAATCCATGCAGAGCAGTATGGAAGACAACACGGAGAACAACAGCCCATAGACAGCCATGCTGAAATAACATTTCTGCTCTGCGACCTGCCAGCATGATTGCTTGGAGGGCGACATGATGGATCTTCATTTTTCATGCTTTTGTGTTGGAAAGCCAGCAACTCAGGCAGATAGGCCGGAGATGTCTGGACACAAAAATCCATTCTGATCAAACATAAAACAAAAAAAAACAGTTCTGACACTCAGATCTGATTTGAGAAAATAAATATTGGACTTGCCTGCAGTCCGAACATAATCATAGAAGGCATATACAAATATAGGCAAGAAAACAAAAACAAACAAGCTCATCAGCAACACATATACAGTCCATCTAAGTTCCAGCAAATTATTCATACCAAAGGAGTAAGAAGTTAAAAGCTTGTCTAGTGCTACCCCCTTCATCTATTTTTATACTTTATCTGTAGGCTTTATCATTAAAAAAGAAAACTCAACCATCCATCACCAGTCAAATAAAGAAAAATGTTATTCCATAACCTCCAGCATGTTGTAAGCATGTAAAAGACACCAAGTGCCTACTGAAAAATAAATAAATAAATAAATCCACAATCCTACTGGCAATAAAAACAGATGGACTTCAGTTTCTCAGGTCAAACCGACCCTGTCACCGGCAGATGGAGGACAAACATTTCTGGGTGTGTATAGCATGCGTATTGTATTGCTGAACAAAGGTCATTTGGACTCAAACACAACACAAGGCTTAACTGAAGACTTTCTGACACAGAACATTATGACTTTAAGGTAGAAGGTACTGCAGGACTGTTACATTTGTGTCATGTGCGAGCTTTCAAAATACAACTATGGCATCTGAACATACGGCGTTGTGTTGTGTTGTGTTGCCGACACTCCTGCTCTGAATATACAAACTGACTGACAGGCAGCAGCTCCTCCTCTGCCTGCTGCCTGCGTATTATTCTGATTTTACACTCTGCTGAGTTTGTTGTCGTGCGTCTTGTGTGTGTTTGTTTGCCGTCATTGCTAACAAAATGGTTATAGGCTTCCCTTGTGACCTGCAGAAAACGTGCTCTCACGACACACCCGGGTCAAAGGTCGCACTGAGCCTCGAATCGCATTCAAGGACACGGGTAATTCGTCTCTCTGATCAAATCTGCGACAGTAAATGTCATCTAGTGTTTTTTGATTAGTAGTCCATTTTGGTATCAATTTCTTTTATTACTCTGTGTGCAGTGGGGAATAAACCTGATGTAACCTGCTCAAGGTCGTTTTATAAGAGCCAGATTTTATTTAGAAGCTGCAGATAAATGTCAAAACACACAGCTCAGTATTTAATGATTTCATTTAATATAAACTCCTGTAAAAGGCCCGCGCAGCTTATCATCATTTGTAAAAGTTATTTAATTGCGTATTTAGCCAATCAAAGCTTTTGTGAAAGGATTAGCTTTGTTTAGGAAACAAGAAAATCTACAAGCAAAACAGAGAAAGGGCCTAAAGTCACATTTCTTTCTGGACCTTTGGACGCAGTGAGGCTGCAGTGCAACATCTATTTACCAAGTGCAAAAAGACTTAAAAGCCTTGTGAATCTCCTTCAATCCTCCAGGGCAAGTCCACATTAACATAACTGAATCAAATTTGCTGCAAAATGTCATTGTCATGCCAGTGTGACTGGGTCCTGAGGAGTAAACAAGTGGAACTACAGAAGAAGCTGACTCCTGTCACAGGGAATGATGCAAAAATATTGAGCTTAACAGTTGAACCTTTACATTTAGTGTCAAGAAGGTCCAGAAAACTATGCATCATTCCTGTTTAATCTTTATAAAATAATAACTTTGCATGAATCCCATTGAGAGAAATAAGACACGAATACAGGCGGGCAGCTAATGTCTAATGAGTATTGGCTGTCTCTAATTAGTGATAGTGGAGATGAGGCAACAGTAAAACTCTATTACAACAACAAGTAATTGCATGACACATTTCCCCGTAGACTGTCATTAATTTAACACCTCCAGTATCTTAACTTCACAACTTGACATTTTTGTCTCTAGAGAAGTCACAACTCTTGTGCTATAAACTTTTGTCTCTTTTATTCTCTAGATTCAGCTTCACTCTCTAAATCATTGTGACAGAAGCATTAAAGCTGCCACCGACCATAAAGTAAATAAGATGAAATAAGCACAAAAGCTTGACCTGGCTCCTTACTCTTTTTTACAATAAATGAGGATGATGTGAGCTCATCCTGTCTCACCTGCAGCCTTCTGGGTTGAGTATTTCATGGAACTTATATCTGAAAACAGCATCACAGCGCTTGACATCAAATAATAAGGCAGGCTGTTATGTCCATCCCCTCATATTATACATCCAACAATAATGCAAGGAATCTCCGGCTGTCTATCCATATGTGTCTGTATGAATAAACAGCTAACACCGCTCTGGCTTCATGGCTCCGTGGACTAAAGCTGGGTTAACACACCAGGGCTTTTAAAATCCAAACCAATTTTGATATCAGTTGCGGTCACACACATAACGAGAAACGCCAGATTTTCTTCCCTTGAATCTTAAACATGCACACACTACGAGATCTTTAAAACAGTAGCACATCACACACTACTCTACCCTGATCATGGGGAAGCAGACATAAACAAAAAGTAGATAGAGCTGCGGTGATAAAAAAAAAAAAAAAAAAAAGCAGGAGGGAGGGAACGAGTCTGGATGAGGGAGACGCGGTCAGTTTTATTATTCACTATTCTTCAGCCAGGACTGGAGGTGAGATTTTCAGTTTCTTTCACCAGTTGTATGTCCGCTAATGTTAGCTTCATGGGTCAGAATGTTTAGCGTTGCTTGGTAGCTTCATCAGCAGCAATTTATAGGAATTTGATGGTCGTTTTAATTGAAAGAGTGAAAATCGAAAAAAGAAAACATCACTACACGGTTAGAGGTGAAGTATTAGCAATGTATTTCTGGAATTAAAGGGATATTACATTGTTTCTAACAAAATACTTGCTACAATTGAGAGCTTGAAAGTAAATCTGGATACCTTATGGTAACATTGTTGATGCATGAATAATCTGTTGGTTTATACTGATGGCGTGAACATGAATAAAAATATTGGTACCCTTAAAGAAAAGAGAGCTGCGTTCACAGACAGCTTCCACCTGCTGTCTCTGGTTGTCTCTCTAAACATATGACACACAGTGCTGATCAAAACAGAGACACGTTCTGTCTTTTTTCTTGCCTCAAGGCAGCGCTCACCAGTGAGACAGCCCGTTTATCCTGTGGAGTCCCACTTATCCTCTGTGATTTAATACAAATAACATGGCCTGTCCATCAGCCGGCATCTGTGAGGTCCTCGACAGCCTCGCTTCATCCTTATTGCCTGCTGTAAACCATAAACAGCAGCCATTCCTCTGAGCTGTAACATGTACCTGCCAACACGCATCCACACTGCCCCGCTGTGCTGTCAACAGCAGCCCACGACTTAACCTTTCACTTCTCATTCTCCACAGACGCTCTTCTTCCTCCTCCCTGCGTCTCATATTCAGATTGCTGCCTGAATGTGTAATGGTGCATCGGGAAGCAGAGGGGTTATGGCTTTGTGCTGAGTGATAGATGGGCCGTGCAGAGTGTCACAAGGTACCCATTGAACATCTGGAGGCAAGAAGTGACAGGTGCTGATGTTTCCCACTCTCGAGGCAGTGCCCTTCAAATGGTTTAGATGGGTCAACTCCACTGCATCATGATCATGTCATAACATCTGTTCGCTACCTGGAAAATCCAACTCAACAAATGTGGGAAATGTCCATTGAAACTTTACGTTTTTACGTCTTTTTGTAGCAAAACAGGATAGTAAAAGAAAAAGGATAAGAGCTGCACATGAGAATTCTTAATGCAATATCGAAGAAGGATGTTTTCTTAGTGCTTCTTCGGTTCATATAACATCAGGCTTTCTTTCATGCTGCAGCCTGAATGTGTGTATGTGTGTGTGTGCTCATGTGCATGACTGTGTGAGTACTCGGGTCACTGATGACAGGGGTCTGATCCTCCCCTTGAGCCTCCCCTTCAGCAGATTTCCCTGTAGAGCCACCGTTACCTTTCCACTGTCTGTGTTGTTTTCTCCCTCCATTTGTGTCCAGGTTTTTCACTTTCACTTCAAGCTGCAGGCCATTTCAGCTCTGTTGCTTCGATCCTGCACACCTGCAAGACTGCTGTGTTTGTCCTGGAGGTCTGCAGCAGGTGGAAAATACAAATGAGTGGAATGGAGGCAGACAATTTTTAATATAGAAGTGCGCAGTCATGGAGCAACATTGGTTTGTATTCTGAGTCGTTTTTCTCGCCACCTGATGAATACGAGTCCGATATTCACTCTACTCTTAGCTCTGTTTTGGTCCCCACCAACTACTGAGGGTTTAGCTGCTAAATGCTCATATATGTTCACCAGCTAGTTGCTATCTGTGTTTCTGCTGTTCAAATCTTGATGTTTTTTTTTTTTACTTTTTTACTAGAATTGAATCATTCCAGGAAATATTTACCTAAATACTAATGTGTGTGTGTGTTGCTCAGCTAAATACATGTTTAGGTTACGCTGTGTGTTAAACAGCCCTTCAGGTTGCTGCTTCTTGCTTCACAATCTCCTCATGTCCCCTCACAGAGCCACATAAAACCAGAATTCTTCTTTCATATTTCTTTATGATAGCATATAAAGTGTGCTTTGTCCGTGGACATAAAAGACTCTCCAAGGAGCATTGCTTTAGACTAGAAGGCAAGGAAAGAGTTTAGGGGTCAACATGTGAATTCTTGGAGGATTTTCTTGTGATGGTGTTGGCTGGCGGAAGCTGTGCTATTTAGCCTCTAATTAAGAATCCTTCAGCCTCAAATGCTGAGACATTTATCTGCACCTCGGGGTCTCGTCGGCGCGGTAACTACAACTCAGCTTTCAGAATGTGTGGCTGGTGGTTCCCGCGCGTCCCCCTCCCTCTGATTTATCACATCAATCAGCCAGTTACTGTACGTATTGTTCTCACAGCCACAGCAGCGACCCGGCTGAATGAGTTAGGATGCAATTGGGTGATGACGTCTGGAGGAAGCAGCAGAGGCCAGTAATGAGCTTGTATGTCAGGACTGTAATCTCATCTACATGTAAATGTATTCTGGTAGAAGTTGGCCCACTAATTTATTCATCCAAGTGTAACTTCATCAATTTACCCCTCATCCTGCTATCAACGCACCACAAAAGTCGGTCTGGGGAGAGGTGGGGAGAGGAGGCGTCTGATTCCACCATGAGATGCTATTGAAGTTTTTTTCTCGCAGCAGGGGAAAACACGGGAAGGAGAGGATTTTTTTCACTTTGAATGTGAGATTGAGAAGCCGTGTGGCTTGTGTAAGGCTGTGTAATTGCTTCATATTTAATAGGACAAACATGCAGCCGGGTGGGTGAGAGTCGGCCTCAGACGAAGGCAGCCGTTGCGTGCCCCGGGCTCGCTGCTCTTGCTTTTATCCTTGTCGGCCTGTTTCCGGTATGCACTTCTCGTGTTTGCTGCAGCGGTGCATGAAACGTTGCGCCGGATGTCTGCGGCCGACTACTCATAGTGAACCTGTCTCACTGGCGTGTATGCGAGGACGTGTGTGTTAAGTGCTGGTGGGTTAGTCATGTAAAATCCGTCTTGTTGCACAAGTGAAATGTACTTTGACTATTTTTGGAAGATGAAATGAAAACACAACCTTAGACTCTTTCTTTAATGAATCTTGGTTTATTCTTGTCCTTTTTTCACACAAAGGAAATCTATTGGAGGACTGCTGTTCATTTGTTTGCAGCACTGTTGCCACATAACAAGAGGGTCCTTGCTTTAAGCATTTCTGTGAGGAGTTTGCATGTTAACTTTTGTTGTTTTAAGAGGGCAGGGAAAGACAAGAAGTTACATGGTGCACATATTTCTTGACGATCCACAGGTAGGCACTTTTTGAAACGTTGGATAAGGCCAGGCTAAGTTTTTCCCTTTTCTCTGCCTTTATGCTAAGCTAAGCCTGCATCCAAGTCCACACTTGATGCACAGACATGAGAGCTGTATTGATTTTCTCATTTAAATTGTAAAAAGAGAGCAAAGTTGCATATTTTCCCAATGTTTTGAAAAAACTCCTTTCGATAATGTGCTGTTAACAAGCTGCAACCTCTGGGGAAACCTCCGCTGAAAAACTAAGCGAATGCCGAAGTGCCAAAGCCGGGCCAATCCCCAAAGACCCTCATGGAGGAAATAATTAAGCGTGTGTTGGCCTGCAGCCTGGTACAAAAACAGTTTTGGTCTCTAGCTCATGATTCACTTAAAGTTATGCATATTCAAGGGTGTGGGTGCTTTGAATGACAGCTAGCTGTCTAGCTGGCTGTCATTCAAAGCTTTTTTCCCTTTTTTTTCTTTTCTTTTTTGTATTTTTAATATATCGAGGTTACTTTGATATATTTACCATCAAAGGACTAATGGGATTTGTGAGAATAAGGTCTGAAAAAAATGGTTGAATACCTCACAGTCCCTCACACAGTTGGGCATGGAAGTACACCTTAAATGTGCTGCTTTTTACACAGTTGTGGTTAACTAGAAAAAGTTGAGTGACTTGAAAACTTGACCCAGATTTCCAGAGGTATCTGACTTGCAGATTCAAGGCTGTCGGGATGCACCATTAGTTTTGGTCTCTGTGAGGGCAGATGTCTCACTTGGAGAGGAAGTTCATGTTCAGAGGAGAGACGTTTCCGTTATAGTCTGGTGCCCTGTCCAAAATGTACCCCACCCCTTGCCAAATGCATTATAGAGTCCAGCCTCCCTCCTGTGAACCTGCATAGCTGACCAGGTAAATTAAATGGATGGATGGCTGTCTGGACGGAGGACTGTTGCATGTTGCTGCCAGAATTCCTAAAATATGAATCCTCACCACTGAACTATTGATTTTGTGTTTTCCTGCCGTCTTGGGACAATGATTCGATCACTGTGTAGTTTCACTGGAGGGCCTAATCTTGTAGACCAGATGAATGGTAAGTGGTCTCTAAAAGGCTGTCAGTGTTTGTTAAATGTGAGCTCTCTGAAAAGGTCATCAACCCTGTCTGTTCACACACACACACACACACACACACACACACACACACACTGACATTACAATCATCATTCCTCCACTGCCATCCCCTAAAGCTAGGAAGACGTGCAGCGTGAGACACAACATTGAAGGATAAACATGGAGACCAATGTCACTCGGTGAAATAACTGAGCTCAGAAATTATGCTATGATTTCAGATATGTTGATGAGCCTGTTTGTCACTGTTTAAATAGACAGTGAATATTTGTGTGTGCTGTTTAATTACAGATTTTAAAAAAAGAGGTTTTGTGTTTGTGGTTTTTTCAAATGTTAATATTTTACAGTGCAAACACCTTTTTAAATGGCTAACTCCTTAAACACATCCAGTGGTCAGTACTTTAAAGCTACAAAATATTGGTAAAATATTAATAAATGGTTTATAAAGCATTTCAATTGTTTTTTAACATTGAAACAACTATTACCTAACGTTTAATCAGCAAAAAAAATTAAAAAATTAACATTTTTAATGATGGTTGATATACAGTAAGGTGTTACCCAGACTATTTTTGTACTGCTGTCCCAGCATGAACTCATATATACAAACCAAAACAAACAAAAAAATTCCACAAAATATCTGTTGAAGCTGCTTTCTGCCTTTTTGCCAACAGCAAACCCCCTTTGAATTTTTTAAATGTAATTCAAAAAATTATCTTTTTTTATTATTGGTCTGTCTGTGTGCTTGCTTTTCTCTAATTTATTGCAATTGTTTAACCCTGTTGTTAAATTTTGACCCTGTATTTTCTTTAACTTGTTTTGTTAAGCACTTTGTGCTGCATCTCTGCATTAAAGGTGCTATATAAATAAAGTTATTATCATTATTGTTGTTATTATTGACACAAATGATACAAAAGCTTAGTGTGCAAATTAAATTCAATCTTATTTACTATTATCATACTGTGTTAATGTTGGTGGCTGTACATTAAGACAAACATGCAGGATTGAAAGGCATGCAGCGTAAAACACGATATACCAACAATCAAGAATTAATTTTGTTATATTTCAACTGTTTTACTGAAAACTTATTCTGAGGTTTGACCCAAAACTAAACTGTCTTTCCCGTAAACTGTGCTCAGCGGCATCTTCTTTTGAAAATGTTGGTTTTAAAAGTGTTTACATTTTCCTCTTCAATCATTGTCAACTGGGTCTTTCATGAGAGAAATCCTGAGCTTTAGTGGAGATTTTTTGTTTGGATAAAACAGAAAAGGAAATGCACAGCTGGATTGACTAATGGTGACCTCTGTGGCTGAATAAATACTACTTGTAGAGACTCAAAAAAAAAAAAACAATGTGAAAAAGACACAAAACTGATAGGCCAGGAATTCAAGGCAGTTCCCAGAGCAAAAATGAGAAGTGGTATCTCACTATCTCTTTATAGTAACCTGGGAATTCCCTAAAAATAAAAACTTCATTTTTCCTGGCACATTTACAGTTTTGACCACTTTTATGAAAAAAAAACATTTTTCTTTCTTCCTTATCTATACGGGTAAACTATCCAAGATTAGACATATAATCATGTGCTTTCTTTATCAAGGGTTGGATAAGGACGTTCATTGGGTGTAATTAATGATTATGAATTATTCATGTATACACGAAGATGCAATACATTAGCCGTTCATCCCCAGAAGGTGACACATTCTCAGCCTGAGTTAATGGAATAATTGTCTCCTCTAATTTTGTCAGCAGAGTCAAATGAAGACACTTGAAAATTAGCGACTCCAAAGGTTGTATTTCATGTTGGATGTCTGAAGTTAAAGCGGGACGATTACAAGGTCGTGTCCGCTGGTAGACTCATTAAGAAAATGGTCAGGTGTTACACGGTCGTATTGACGACATATTTACTGTCTGTATTAATGTGTAAATCTCTGCAGCGCATGAGCTCATGAATGTTTGATGTCTTTATTTTCATTTGTAGCCTGGGAAGCATTAAGTGGTGTTAACTTGGGAGCTGCCTGTTAAATGATGTTGTGACAAGTCGTCAGCCTGTTTAACAGCTTAACTTAGCTTAGCATGAACGCTACAAGTCTCATATCCCCTCATTTTGTGACTGAACATGTTTATTTCTCTACACTGTGCACTACACTTGGTTCTTCAAATTACTCAAGCTCTTTTCACACTCATTGCACTGGTTTCTGTGTGACTTGTTGTGGCTAAAACAACTGATTACCTGCAGGACGAGTCGAGCAGGGGGCGGCTGAGTAAGCTGGTGTCTTGACATGATCATCTGCAAAGATGAACAACCGCACCCTACTCAGTGTTACGGTTTAGTAAGAAACAATGCTGTGTGGAAACCACAGTTTAATGTTTTTTTTCCCCTGGTGAATAGAAACACTCTTCTGTCATTGCAGCGTGTTTGTGTCATTTTTCAAAACCGTGCCTGAACTTTAACGTCACTGAGAGTCAGAGATGAGATTTTTGTTCTTGAATAGAGCGGCGCCTGTTTAAGTCAAAGGCTCATCCTGTTGAATATCAATGGCCAGGTGGGGTGGACACCTTTTGCAAGAGCCTGAATACAGATCAGTCACAGAGCGGCGCTCTTAAAGCTCTGGAGAGAATATAATCAGTGAAGTGAGCCACCAAACCTCATGCAAAAAAATTGGCTATTTTAGTTTGCGTCCTGGATGCACTTTGTTGTTACCTTCTATGTCAGCTAGATGTCAGCAGCTCACAAATTATGTCAGGGGTGCGTATGTGAAATGTTGGAATGACCTCATACTTTTATACTGCGTGTCATGTTCCAGGGGTGGACAAAATATCAGAAACATCAGAACTTTACAGTCAAAGCAAAACATACAATCTTAAAAACAACACAGAAAATGGCTGTTTTTCTTCTTTTATATGTGAATATGTTTAATTTTCTGTTTGTGGTTTTGTTGTTGTATAATTTGATATTCATTACATCATGTTCATTGTTTTGATTAATGACTCTTGCATTGATTAAACTGCATATTGATTGATCCTTAACTAGTGTACTGAATAGACTGGATAAGACAAACCACCTTTTTATAGCCAGCTTGTACATGAGCAGACTAATAACCCTGAAATAACGATCATCCATCAGCAGAGGGCAGTGTGTGTCCATCTCTCCTCCTCCTCTTTAAAACAGACTCGTCTTCGGAGCTGTGAAATTACTCTGGCAGCTTAAATGAAGACGTCCCCTCTGTTCCTTGGCAGTCATCTGCATGCTTGTTTTGTCTGCCTCTGTATCCTACGCCTGTCCTTACAGCACCGTTTTATGTTCAACAAAGCAACGGTAGCTGTGTGTTTTCAGCCTGACAGAGGAAAGTGCTTGAGTCCAATAAGCAGACAGCGACTGTGATGATTGTGACCCCATTAAAATGTGACTGTGTGCCAAAGCTGGACTGGACTGCTGCTGCTGCTGCTGCTGAGACACATCATGAGGGGAGTCCTTAATTGCACACACTGAAACAGTCTCAATGATAAGTAGATATGTTGTAACATATTATTTTCTATGTATTTCAGGCTATAGTTTGGACTCGAGGATGTTTTCCGTCTGTTTTTCCAATGCATTACACACACTTAATAGAGATGTATCAATATTTTTGCAGATACATTCTTTTTATTTGAAATACTGTTTAAGCTGTTAAGTGACAATTAATTGCAACACAGCTGACCTGACACATACAAAGCTAATGATAGGATAAAGGGTATTGTTTTTGAGTGAGAATGAAGTGCTGCTGCTTTCTGTAGTGAGGATATCATCAAAAAAAAACCTGCGCAGAAACTTCAAAACTAATTTTAGGATTTAAGTTCTTACATACTCAGTGTTGATGCCCTGTGTACTGATTTTAACAGATGTTACACGTCGCAACGTGGTTCACTTTCTTATGTAATCCATCCTTCTGTAGGAAGAGTGTTACTGGTTGTTCAAGTAAGGCTTACATCAGTTTGTTAGGTTTTATACTGCTTAAACCAGCGTGGGTTAGGAAAAATCGCCTCATCTCTTGTGTTTATAAAACCTTCAAAATCCAAATGGTTACGCAGCTGAAAGCTTCGAGATTTTTAAGGTTTTCACACATGAATTAATAACTAAAGTTTATTTTTGTTAAATTATTTACTTACACTTTATTATTCAGTTAGAAACTATTACTAAGAACAATGTTAGAAGTTCTCTGCAGCATGACAAAACACCAGCCGCAGAGAGTTTTCATGACCCGATAACTGTAAAGTTTTGCTTCTGACATAGAAATGATCTAGAAAGCAATAGCAAGTGATTTATTGACTGTTAAGAAAGTCGTTACAATCTATAAAGGGCACCTTATTAGAAATGGGAGCATATTATAGTGTGTAAATAATATATTTATGTGGTAATAAATGCTGTTGTAATGTGTTTGTGTGCTCTTAGAGTAAGTTACTGTGCACATGTGTTCTCCTTCATTTCCATGTGAAGACATTGCACCAGTGCAGAAATCATACAAATATAAGATGTGCTTCAAACAGCAGGAATGAGCAAATGTACATTCAGCAACTGCGCGGCGTGTGTGCCACCTCAACAACTGGACTGATTGAAGTGCACTGGGGTGTTTCAGCCCTTGAATACGACTGTGTCTGGTCGCTGGCTTTTTTTCTGCCTAAACCTCGCGTCTACCCGGCTTTAATCATTTGGCCAAGGAGTCATCCATTCCTCTCCTCTGGGTACAAATCACACTCAAAGTGAGAAGTACAGTAAGAGCAAAACCCATTCTGCTGAGCTTATCCACTACAGCCTGAGTAGTTAGCGAGCATCGATTTCACACCAGATCGAATCTATCTTGCACTTTCTGACCAGCAGTCCTCGCAGTCCCAATGCAAAAAAAAGGCAAAAGAGGTTTTATTTGAATCAGTAGTTTTTCATACACACTGTGCTCATACACAACAGACATTTCGCCTTAATAGTCAGTTTTCCAGAAGCCCCATGCTCTGCACTCTATCAATCAGCTCAGCAGTCTTTGTTTAGACAACAGTGACAGATACTGGGAGCTGAGTCGTCCAGTCTCAGCTTGAGACAACACAGCTGTCCCACGCCCCCTCCACTATTTCTCCTCCTCTGCCCATTAAAAAAACTGCTTGCTGTGATCTGTCCTTTCCCATGCAGGCATCTATTTTCTTAATCTTTACTCCCAAGTCATCCTTTTACAATAAAATCCCTCATTGACTTTACTCAAGGAAGTCAAATTTGATGTGTTTATTAGTTGTGATTGATTATTATCTTATAAACGGTGACATATATTGTATATTCTGCAAGTATAAACCCCTAAAACTTGCAGCACGGTAAGCTGAGACTTAGCCTGACCTCCAAACCACAAGAGGAAATCTTCCAACTTACTGTAAGACTTTCCAGTCGGGTAACACAATACTTAGGGAGATCAGCCTGGATTTAAAAAGCAAAAGTTGGCTGACAGTTGACGAGAGAGCTACTTAATCATGCCGCTCTGTAAGAGCAGACCCAGAGTAAATATTAACATAATTAATCATAGTCACCACATCACTCGTGGTCAAAGAGCTGCGCTGAAATTAATGCAAACAGTTTTCATAGGGTGATGTCAACACCCCGACTCGTTCACCTGAGTGGAGCACAATTTAATAAAACCAAGGTCAGTTTACACTGAACCTTGATGTTTAACCTGTTTGTAAGGAGAAACGTTTGTACAGTATGTCCCATAGGCTGCATACCATATTGACATTCCTAAAAACTTGTCATATCACCTTTACAGCATTTTTACATCTGACTTTCATATCGGGAGGTGAAGGGGATGTTGTCGGAGTTACATGTACAAGCAAAAAGGCTGGCAAGCCAGTGACCACAGTTCAAGACTGCGTTTCAGCATTTGTAAGTGTGAAACCACTGGATATTTTTAAAGCAATATTTTTAAAATCACTTTTTTATTGGCAATATGTGAGGAGGTTGTAACTTGACGTGAAAAATAAGACCTTCCTCGTCTCTCTCTGTTGCCTATACAAGCCTGTGGATGATTTGTTTAAGTTGTTTAATGCTACTGGACTCTGGATTTCTTTGTGAAGGACTCGGTAGAATTTTCTGCAACAGTCCAAAGGATGTGACTTTATGCACGTTCTCGAGTGCCTCTTCTCAGTGCCTCTCTCCGCTCCGCTAACAGAGAGCAACAGTAGCTGACGTCATATTAGAAATGGAGTCCACCAACAAAAACTAACAAACAGCTTTCAGCACGACACAGAAGTTCCACACAACCCCTTTAAGGAGACCTCAGGCCAGCTTCCAATTGTGTTCGTGGCGACCAAAACAGGTATTTTAAGCCAAAACATGATCTTTTCCTAACCCTAACCAAGTGGGTTTTGTGCCTGAACCCAACCAGACCATAAGCACAGTGTTGTGCTAATATAGATAATATAGAAAATTGAACCTAATGAAGCATAAAGTTGCAACAACATGCTACACAACATGGCACATGAAGTCATGTGATTTGCCTCTTCACATTCACATTCCATATTTTCACACATTTTCACACGTTTTCAAAATGTTTACGTGTTAGCATAAAATAACAAAACATTTTAAAAAGTGATTGGCTTTTCTAACATACTGTATTTCCACATAACACTTTACATTATTGCATGTAATTTATTTACTTACTATTACTTACTACTCACATTAAATTAAAATTTCCATATGTGGAAACACACCATAATGCTCCCACTCTTTTCTATTTTCATAATTTGTGGCGTGAATGAGGATTTAATTGTTCACTAAAATACATTTCCCTAATAACAAATGACAAATACAGCTGAGAGTCTTAAGTTGCCAAACAGAGGCTCATAAAGTTTTATTTTCCATTCAGTGTGTTGATAGTGATGACCCACTTTCACAGGTAAAGATGACTACAAAGCATGTTTGCTCTGTCAAGTGAGCATCCTTGGCTTGTGTCCTAAATGCAAGACAAACTGCTTTGAAGCATCTTCTCCTTCTAATGACTTTCTCGTCCTCATCTTGTCTACTGCTAATAAAGCAGCGAGTGTGTGTGTGTGTGTGTGTGTGTGTGTGTGTGTGTGTGTGTGTGTGTGTGTGTGTGTGTGTGTGTGTGTGTGTGAATATGCGTGTTTGAGTGTGTGTTTTAGGGGAAGAGGAGATGGATGCGTGGGTGTGTTGTTTGCATGTGTTTATGATCTTAATACAAGCATAATGATATGAGAACGTTTGGTTCTCACATAGTGAGGGGGAAACTAATGACTTTTTTCTCATTATTCTCCACTGGTCAGGATTTAGCTTCCAGTTTTTGCAAAGAGGGCAGACAGGAAAATTATTCATATCAAAGTCGTACAGGAATTTATACTCTCCTCACGTTTTGTGTAAGGACATATAAACCATAATGATACTTCTGTTTTTCAGAAGGACTTGAAACAGTTTCAGGATTTAATTGTGGAAGCCTCTGGGTGGGTGTTTCCTGCAGCAGTGGCTGACTGACATCTGAGAGCCGGCTTGGAGATGCATTGTCAACTTCTTTGATACACAATTCGCCTTAAAGAAAGAGCAAACAATCCACTACCACCCTGCTCAAACCCTTAGTAAAAGTATCTTCACAGCACCTTCTGTACCTTCCTAGCCCTCTTCACCTTGCCAGTAGAATAAAATCTCCTCAAAATACCACCAAGTATTTGTGATCCTAAGCAGCCATCTTGGCCGACATGTTGATCTCCAGCGTAACACGTCCCCAAAAATTTCCCATGCAAAAAAAAAAAAAAAAAAGATTTGGTAATCTCTAACAGTCGAGCCGAACCCGACACTTTCACACTTTCCTCTCTCAAGTTTTACATTTATATCAGGATTTGTCACAGCTTTCAAGCCTGTTCCCCGATTTTGATCACAGGATTTATTTCTCTGCATGAATAAATGTGAAGAAAGGCAGCTGGATATGTGCACCCTTTGTGACAGGAAATCTATATAGGACACATCTGTTGGGGAAATCCTCTCAGATCTCTAATTGAAGGGAGGACTTTGGATTCAGGGAAGTCACGACATCGATACTCAGGAGTGAACTGTGACCTGGTTAGGTAGGAAAAGTGCTGCTTTGTTTCCGTCAAGCTTTTGAAGCCTTTGACAGAGAGCGCAGACGGTTATTTGAAATCGGTGTGACCCAGGTACACACTGATGGTCGTTTTTCTATTCGAGTGTGTCAGAGGACTTGTCAGGATAAATCAAGATGTCACCCCCACCTGAGATTTCCCCCACAGATGCCCCACTCATATACTCCTTTTATCCCTGTAGGGTTCGATATATTCCAGGAGGTATTTGATGATAAAGCCAACTTCATGCTGTTTCCTCTCTCCCTTTAACAGGCTTCAGCTTCAGTTACCGATTTCCTACAATTCCCAGAATGCTGTTTGACAACCCCAGACAATGTGCAATTGTGTGCATCCAGCTGTCGGCCCTTTATGTGTCCAGAGAAGAAAACAACAGTGACGGTGATATTAGGAGAAGGACAGTGTAACAAACACACCCTGGTCTGTTGAGAAAAAAGGATTCTGCACAACTGATCATTAACTGGAGTACTGTGATGTTCAACTCCACTGGCAATGCTGTAAATATTAGATAGTGCATGAGCAGTCAGGGTTAGGGTTAACCCTAACCCTAACCCTAACAATGACAGTCAGAGAATACAAACTATCAATGTGTATTTTACATGATGTGAGTATATTATTTAAATATATATATTTAAACTTATATATTTTTTATAGTTCCTCTTTTATTAACTTAAATAACAGCAGAGGGATGAAATAACATTTGAATAACATTTAGTCCTCTGCTACCCAAACTGGCAGATTATCACACTGTAATCTTTTATACTTTTTGATACTGTTTTCTATTTGAACAAGTGATTTAGAAAAAAAAAATGTGAGCAGGAGTGAGACAGACTCTTAACTTGATACAGCTGAGAGGCGTCAGAAGGTAAGCATCAGATAAAAAATGATCCTGGATCAGCTCTCTTCTCTCTGCCTTGTAGCTTACACAGCTGCGGCCATGGAAGCACAGTCCTTTTTTTTTTTTTTACATCTGTTACTGCATTCATGTGTATGTTTCAATGTTTCTTTTAAACAATAAAACATCTGTAGGTAGTGTTTAAAAGGAAAACAAATGCTATCAAATTCTTGTTTAGAGTCTTCCTCTCGACACTCCGTTCTGATTTAATTACAGCAAAACTTGTTATTGCCAGAAACAGATTAAACATTTGACCCTCTTCCCAGTCGAGTTGAATTATTTTCACACTGGGTGTGATCATGCGTGAAGGGTGGTGTTTTGAAAACGAAATAATCTGTATTCTGTTGATATGATTACTGAAAGAAAAACAGCCAGTGAGTTTGTGTCCTACTGGAAACTATGTTGCAACGTGGCATTAAATTTTAATGCGTGCTGCCGCCACAGGTTGAATTGCCTCTGAATAACAACAGAGGCAGCCTGACGTTGCCAGCCACGAGTATGTCTTGTTGATTTGGTGGAGCTCGTGTGGTAGATGGATTAATCGCCCGCGCAGCTTTTCCGTGAAACCATCAAAACCATGTCAGCTCAGCTAGATAGAGATGGAACGTCTGCACGGACAATCTGCTCGCTTGAATCATCCATCTGCGATGCACCACAATCTCCTGCACATTGTTCACCAAGCATCTTTCAGCTTCAAAAGAGGGAATGATTTTCGAAAAGGCTGTGCCGGCTGCCTCCTGTATCCAGGTGAAACAATAGCTTGAAGCAGGCTTCTGGGCATGTGTGAATTTAAGCAGCTGAGGTTTCTCAAACAACCCTGTTGTTCCTTTTCTTGGTTCAATGCCTAATCTATTACATTTAAAGAAAAAAATGGAGTCCAGCTGTTTTTATTTTCTTTTTTTTTTCTCCTCAAACAGGATTATTCCGGTATGTTACCAGTCACAGAGCACTCCTAATGGAGTGGGAAATTATTCTGACAGATATATGACCCAAAAGACACAAACCCAATGGAGATGGTATAAAAATAAATTTGTTTAGGGCGATTTGGTTTCTGTGTCTTTGTCCGGCTGGCTTTGAGCTTTGTTTCATTTCTCTCCATCTTTCAAATTGATTTGCAGCCAGACAGAGAAATATGTCTCGCAGGATGTAACGCTGTAGACTCTTTAAGGTTTGCGCTCTTCCTCCATCCTCCTCTTCAAGGCTCTGTTGTAATCTCACACAGCTGTCAGGGCAGGAGAAGATAGATTTTCAGAGATTTCACTGCTATTGAGTGAAAAGTCTTTCTTTGCGCTTACAACGCTGAAAAAGACTTTTTAAATGGATGTATATTGCAGTTAATGGGCGTATCTGCTGTGTTCTGATGCTAAAGTTGCACCGCATAAAACAGAATTTATCACCATTGATCTCCGTTCCTTTACTCCAACACAACATCCCCATGAAATCAGTTTCAAGATGTATTTATTTCATGTTTTTTAACCAAACTGCAAGCTGAAAAACTTTTTCACCTTTCCAATTGTCACCCACAAGAGACTATTGAATGAGTTTAAATATTAATTTAGCATACACCATAAATAAAACATAAGAAGAGGTTCAGATTACATAGCTTTAGGAAAGATAAGTAAACAATACATATAACAGGAAGAATAAACTATTACATTAAATATGAATACATTCGTAAGACTTGTCCATGTGCTTACTAGGCTTTCATTTTCCATATTCTGCTAAACAAGTAGGGGAGCTCCTCACCCAAGACGAAAAAAATGCTGAAATTATTAACAAAGCCATGTAGTAGAAATCCAGTCCCATTATGAATGCAGTGGAGTGGATCAGGAGACTTCCTCCGCTCTCTTGGCTGTGTGACAGGCAGCCTTATAAAGATAACTCTCGCTGCTTTGTGTTTTCCTTTCCTTCACCTCTCAACTGGTGAAGTTGAGACACTTTGATCTCAGGCACTTTCTGAAATCATGAGGTTGTTGACTGACAAACACAAACATAAGAGTTTACACGTAATGTAGCCTGTTTCCTCGAGCCTTACATTCTCTACAGTACATCACTATCTACCTTCTCTCATCTCTTGGAGCTTCTTTTTTTTAAAAAAAAAAAAAGGAATAGTTTGACATTTTGGGAAATACATTTATATGCTTTCTTGGTGAGAGTTAGACAAAAATCTGAGGCTACAGCCGGGAGCTGATTGGTTTAGCATAAAGACTGGAAGCAGGGGGGAATAAGTAGTCTGGTTTATTACAAAGTGCACCTACTAGCACTTCTAAAGCTCACTATGTAACACATTATAGTTGTTAATTAGAGATGTAAACAGAAGTTTAATTTAGGCTGAACTCTATGGGCTCTATCTTACGTCTGGCGCAAAGCAGCGCTCAGCACAGGTGTCATTACCAGTTTCAGACTGACGCAGTTGTCATTTTCACAACCAGCGTCCACATTATGTAGGGTGTGTTGGTCTTAAAATGTGGTGTGGTCACGCACATCGATGGCTCATTGCTGTCTTTAAGCATCAGAAAGCAACTGATCCATAGGCCAACAAAAAGCTACTCTAAAGTCAACAGCACAGTATGTTTCCTGCTATTTAAAGGGTGCATTATTCAGATGGGCATACACAGAGGCTGCTTTCAGTCATTTTAAACGATTCCATATGTGCAGTTACGTCACTGCAGCAAATATCACGGCACATTTAATCAGTAAAGCTAAAAGCTGCAGTCATAAACGTGACAGGACAGGGGAAACTCCAGAGGAAACAGAATTAAACTTTGAGCTTCTAAAAAGATTTCCCAAAATGCTGAACTATTCTTTGAATGCAATTAAATTAAAGCAATGTGTAACTCAGCATCAACTGATATGAATGAGTGAAAAAACAGAAAGTTAATCTAGTCCAAACTGCCACATGACTCGACCTGATTCAATTTGTACAAGCTGAAACACACTGGCCCAGATTCTGATCAACTTATTAATGCAGGAAGTACAAAAATGTCACCTTATTTTCAGTCCTGGGTCAAGTTAAAATTTAGCTTATATCTGAACCTAATTTCATCTCTAAGAGAGACGAAAACATCGATGACACAGTGTCAGTTCAGTCGATTAAAGAGACAGATACCAAAAGTTCCTCTAAAAATGCCTGCGGTCGTGTAAATTTCACAACATTTACATACAGTATTGTCCAGTGTGGCAAAAATCACAAAATGGCCCAAGTCTTGAAATAATTCCACATTTCACTCGTACAGTTTAAGAACTCAAATGTTTTGCATGTTGTTTAAGACAAAAGCAGGGTACTTTAATAAAATTACCCAATAAATGACCTTTCATCAATAAAAACAATATGACACCGGCATTGAATTATAAATATGTACAATAAGCGAAACCTTTCACAAAGTAGTAATAACCTGATAATTTTATACATCATGGAAATAGCCATTTCCTCATGTTTTAAGGCATACAGTCATTATGCACAAGTCTAAGATTTGAATCAATAATGTATAAACTGAGATCAATGGCTGAAAAATGCAGACTATCCAAAGCTCTCAATCTCGGTAAATTCTATGTACACTTATAAGTGAAGAGGTTATTGTGTACCATGTTTGTAAATGTGAATGTAGGTATATTCAGTATCAACCCTAAGAGGCTGCATCTGGCTGTAGCCGATGAGTAAAACACCTCAGAAGATGCTTCTCAGCCTCCAGAGCTGAAGACATTAAAATAATTTTCTCACTAATGGATCCATCTTGTTTCAGTGTTGATGACCCTGAAGTAATGCATTAAAAACTTGAATAATAAATGATAATCAAGCCCATTTTTGTCTGATCATCCTGCATTTCATGTCGAGCACAATGTCAAGTGCACCCATTAACGGATAGCGTTTCAGCACTTTAAACTGACTTAATGCCATTTAAAGACACCACTTCTTTTCAGTAAATGCACGTTAAACAACTCAGAATTGTCTGAATGCAACCAACATCATCCAAAGTCTTTTTTTTTTTACAGAAAACAGTGAGAAATATGGTAAAAAAAGCAAACATTACATCTTTAATATGTCTGTTAAATCTTATATAAATGGATGAATGCTTTGTTTTACTAAGAGAATAATTGAGAAAAATTAATAAACAACAATGCAGATACCTGTGTTTACATCTTCATTTTACATCCCATGTCAGCAAATTTCCATATTTCAGTTAGTAAGAACATCTGAAAAATATTTTCCAAAAGTGTCCACGCTCCCTGTGCAGTCTTTCATGTCCCTGTGTTGGCGAAAGTTGCACCTTGTTGAGCGTCTCTCGTTAGCTTCATGCATGTATGTACAAGTCAAAAGTGGCCAGGTATTCTGGATAATTCTACCTGTAAAGGGGAGAGGAACAAGCCAGTTTCACATAGTCTTAGCTGTTTGAAGCGATGCAGGATGGATGCCATATGGCGATCACATAGTCTTAGATCCACTTCACCACCGGGGAAGCTGGGCCTCTTCCCCGCACCTCCCATCTTCATCTCCAAATCAGTCAACATATTGCAGCCGAAGCAGCACAGATGAGCTCCGATCTGTCGGCTGATGAAGTTCAGTGAGAGTTCAGGACCTACAAGGTGGTGTAGATGTAGACAAAGATGATGACTACCAAGTTGAGAATGGTCCCAATGATGCCCAACATGGCCAAGATGCTCTCCTCCTTGCTCTCCTTGTCTTGGATTCCCTTTTCCTCATCACTGTGGAGAGTGTTTACCATTTTCTCTGGAAAAGTCTGCAGTTTTCGTCTCAGACCAATCTGGAGCGAGCAGATAAGAGAGAAGAGAAAAACACAATTCACGTGTTAGTTACTGCAACGGGTTAATTTTTCCTTTGGAGATGGTCTTTGCACAGTGTATGGTGGACAGCGATAATGGCAATAAAACAAAAATAAAAGTTATCTGATGGTGAGATGATTGGTGAGGCAAAATACATAATTAAAAAGTAATTAACTGAGTGATATGTTTTTCTTTGTGCTAATTTAAGAAAATACTGCGAGTTAAATGGATTATATTAAACTGAAAGCTGCCTGGCAATGCCAGTTAAATGTGGTTTTAGTGCCACAAATGCAATATTATCAGGACTGAGGTGGCCAAATCTGCTTTAAGGACTGTTTTTTTTTCCATAAATACAAGAAAATATGTTGTAACACGTGGGTCCAGGGAAAAGATTAACAGAATTAAGAGTCAGTGCCTGAGAAGAGAAAGCAACAGCAGGGGTGTGTGATTCATGCGACTTTTTGCCAACTCTTAAAAGAAAATGAACGTGTTGTAATTCCATGTCAGCATGTTAAATATCTTGATTTATATGTACAATTATTATACTTCAGCATTCACATGTATATGTAAAAAAAAACAACTTGTGAAAATTTCCAGTACACATGTGACATTTCAGGCCAATCTAACTCCCAACACATCAAATCCAGCAGCCTGGTCAGAAGCCACACGCTGTAGGTTCCCCTGTAGCATCACTTGTAGAAGTGCCCCTACAGTGCATTAGTATAAAAAGCAAGAAAATCTGAGCTTGGAAGAGTTCTGGGTGGTTGAGTGGGTTATTTGTAGGGCTTTGCCTTCAGAGACTAGGGTTCACGTTCTATTTGTGAAGAGTGAAGAGTAGTTTGTTTTTAATTTATGTGACATAAGTAAGTAAACGTATGTAAATGACGTGACCGATGTCAAGTACGTTACATAAGTGACATCACATATGTAAAGTGATGTCAGTTTCGCCACTTACATAAGTTGCATTAGGTATTTTAAACCAAAGTACAATCTTTTCTCAACCGTGACCAAGTTGTCAAACAGACTGCAACTGTTTGACAAAGTTAATATCACTCCAAAATGCATAATTTGTCATGATATGTATTAGTGCTAATTTGACTGCAGAGCCCTTCATGTGCAAAACCAACGCTATAGAGGAAGGTAGAGTGTTATATTTTTAATCTTAAGACCACTGACCAAGCTGTGAAAACAGTCAATCAAACATGAAATGTGTGTTTTGTTTCCACATGAAAATGTAATCCACATGTGAAAAAAAAGGCAATCACATATGACAAATCAAAAAAGACAATCGCCCGTAAAAATGTCCATTTTCAGTGTGATACGTTTTTTATTTTCACATGTTAAAATGTCCATTTCCCATCTGACGATATTTAATTGAGCAAATCTGAGAAAATGTGGAAGAAAATGTCTCATGATTTCATGTGCCAGGTTTTGTTCACACATGTGGAAATTGAAATCCACGTGTGGAAATAAGCCACAAACAAACAAAAAACATATGAATTTATTTAATCAACATGTGAAAATGTAAATTTCATATTTATAAAATATCCAGTTCAGAAAAAAGAGTTAATCAGAGGAAAAGGCAAATTTCACACATGACATATACAAAGGGTATTTACTCAGGGTCGGCACAAGTATCTCATAACCACTACACACACACTCACAGAAAAGACACACACACACACACATATACATATAAGACCTCAAAGTGTAAATGTGTGGGGTCTAATGCACTGCTGCTCTTTGCATGTTGCACCTATAAGCCTCCTTAAAACCATGTTTTATTCAAGGACATGGGAAAGATTTCCCATCAGAAGTGAATTACTTTCCTCCGTTCCTTCAATAAAATATAGTCATCTCCTGAGTTTAAATGTGAGGAAAAAAAGGAAGTCGATGAACACACGAGAGTTAGAATCAGCGCCAACCGTCTCATTAACGTGAAATGAATCAATGTGCTGGATGATTTAAATCCGTTTGCATTCACAGGGTTAAGTAGATGCGACACTTTACTTATGATGAGTTTAAAATGCATTCCTCACAGTTCCTCTTTCACAGGCCTCTTAAAAATGGACAAATGTGTACATTCGTGCTTTATGCCAGCTTTAAAACAGTTTTCAAGCAGTGAAATCACTTTCTTCCAGTGAGTTAACTGACTAGTTAATTGATTGATTTCACAATCCAAACCAAACGTTAGTAGTTTTGCATTAATCATCAATCAATAATATCAATTTTAAGTTTTTGTACGTTTATGTTGTTGCTACAAATAGAGTCAACTCAGAAAACAGCTTATTTAATCCCCTTAAATTACAAATAACAATTAGAAATACATTTCTTTTTCCCCTTTTAGAATTTGTTATGCCTGCAACACAAATAATACATTCAACACTTAATATGAACAGTAGCATACCGTACGTCATCTATTTTTCAGGTATTATGAATATGTTATAAATGTGTGATGTAAGCAGTATAAACTGGATTTTTACTTGACATAAAATACCGTCACATAATAATGGCTGTTTTGTTGATTCTGTCATGGTGCTGGGCTTTAGTTCAGTTGATTTCCTGTTTCATGTTTAAAGTTTATCCTCACTTTCCACTTCCTGTTTTTGTCTGTACCGCTTGTGTATTTAAGTCTGTGTTTTTCCTTTACTCTTCGTTGGTTTGTCTGTTTTCACCCCGTGTCTCTTGTGTTCCTGTGCCTGTTCCCAGGATTTTTGCTGTTTGCATTTTGGATTTTGGATTGCTGGACTTTGGACATCAGCTCATCGTTAAAGCTTGTGTTTTATTGTTCAGCCTGCCTGCCTCTACCTCTGTGTGTGCGTTTGGGTCTTTGATGCACTGTAACAGTTTCCTATTCTTTTTGAGGTAAAACTTGCTTTCAAGCGTGATGTGAACTTCTCGTTAGAACAGATCGCAGCCATGATAATAGTGATCGTCTCAAAACAGACACCAACTCTCCTCCTGATTGACATGCCGGACATCAGAGGAATGGCTTTGGCAGCTCTCTGAGTGAAAAAAGACAGCAGAAATTCCTGCCCCAGCCTTCGTTCGCTGTGGGATCTTTCCGGGATGTGTGTACATATTGATTTGAGTAGCCCGGGGTGGGGTATCAGAAACTTGCTGTATGTTCTCAGCCGCAGGCACAGCAGCTTGTGCGAGTTGGCATCTGAGCACCTCTGGGGACAAAAGCGCTCCTTTTGCAGGTCAATGGGTTTTATACGCTGACTAGCAACAGTAAAGCACATAAGCTAATGCAAACTAAAAATAAACCTTCTAACAGGGAGCTGTTCCTCTTAGTAAAAAGCTCAGATGCAAGATAAACACCTTTCTGACTTCCAGTAAGAGTTACAAAAAGGGGTTACCTGTAGTGCTACCTGGGTACACAGTGTGCCTTTTACGCTGATGTACTTCATGACAGAGGAACTGACTTGCAAAAATAAATATAATCCTGAGCTCTCTTTTAAAACATCTATGTAGTGACACTTCACAGGATCTCAGTTGGCATCTGTACTGCTTTCTGTTTACACTGTACTCTCTGTGCTGCATTCACCTTAAGAGGAATCATCCATAAGAAAACGTGATGTTTCCCACTCACATGATCACAAAGTAAAAAAAACATCCCTTCCTAATTGTTTCCTTTTCCTGTTGATGAATCTCACTTCAACACAGTTGTTTACAATAATTAACCTTTGCAAAGCCCACATTATTAAACCTCATTTGCAGGCGTCCTTTGCAGTAATTAAAATTTATGTAACCTTTTGAAGGAGCTCTGCCAGAGTGGAGTTTTTAAGTCGCCAGTGCTGCACTTTGCTCTTTTTCTTTTACTCCCTGATTGTGTTCACGGACAGTTTGGCAGAGGATAAAGGTCTTGGCAGACAATCATCACCTGCCAGTACATCATAGTCTGGGTGTTGATAGATTACAAAGAGGGAGAATGTGAAGGAGATGAAACTGACTGAGATCATCATTATAAGATTTTGATAACTTCAACACAAGGCCAGGACTGAAATATCAAATACAGGAATCCTAGAAAATTCAAGCAATTATAGAAGGACCATCATCAAACAATGTACCTCTAAGTTTATATTTCATACTGTAAAAGTCAAAGATCTTTTACTCAGGCCTGTTTATAAGGTTAAGAGCATCACTGTGATAGTCCTTCCTGGAAGCCTAACATCCCACACGGTGACTCTGAATAATAGCAGTGTCCAATCATTGACACGCACTGTGCTCTTGACGCACATAAAAACACCATCAGGCTCTGTTCCTGTGTTAAAGTGCGCCCTCCTCCTCTGATCTGTAACAATGGGCTTTGATTGCCTCTCCTGGGGAGCACTATAAACAGGGCTTCCCTCAACCTGAATGGAGATCTTTGTGTGGCGCGCTGGATGTGCGCTCATGCATGAAGACGCCTGCTAGCTGCTGATATTAACAAGCGCTCAGCAGAAAAACACGAGGGGAGAAAATGTGCCCAAGGATGGTGGAGGAGATGGAGTAGGACTTTTCTTGAAGGTACACAGAGATAATAACTAATGATTCAGTAATTAGTATTTAAGTAGTATACTCAGGAATTACTCATTTCCAATTCATTAACTATCAATTCGTTCCTGTTTCATTCCTTACTCACTCAAATTTATGTGTAACTTTTGTAAAGTGTTGCCAAATTTTGTTTTCTTAGGATAACAAGATCATTTTTTCATAATCTAGAGAAAACAAGCTTTGTTATCCCGAGACAAGGAAGATAAATTAACCTGTTATCTCAAGAAGAACAAAAGGTTGCTCCCTCTTATTACTTTAAACCAAAAAAAAGGTTACTCGTGATCTTAAGAAAACAAATCCAATTTAACTCGTTAACACAAGAAAACAGAGGTAATGATGTTTGACTATTCAGGGCTTCCATACAAGATATAGCATGTATTTGCCATTCTTTTTTGGTTGGTGACCTTTTTGGATTTGAACAACTGCTTAAATTATCTGGCATTTCACAAAAAGTCTTCACAACCCTTCAGATTTATCTTGTTACTGTGGAGTTTGGGAACTACTGGATTAAACTACCCAACTCTATATAAAGTAATTAAGACTAGCTTCAAAAATAATACCTGTCCCAGGGGAAAGTACTTTCATGGTTTACAGCAATATTGTGAAACTTTTTAACTTAAAATAACAGCTTTAAAATCACTTTGATGGTACAGTGTCTTGTAATAGGGTGAATGGTGTCTCTGTCTCAGCCACTCCGCCCCGCTATCACTTGTTTCTGCACTACGTAACTTCAGTGAGAGGGTAGGATCACAGCGTTACATACATGTTTACTTCAAGTTGTGAGTGTTGTTTTGTGTGTAGTCAGCACCTACATAACGTCTGAAAGATTGTTATAGACCTGGGATTTGTATTCACAACATTGGTGTTGCACTCTGAAACTGTGGGGGGTGCCAAATCGTACACAAAATGCCAATTTCTACATAATGTTGCTTTAAGTACATTTTATTGATAATGTTTCTATAGCTTCTTTTAGGTCAGATTTTGAATGTACTATGGAGTACATTTACTGGTACTTTTACTTAAAGTGCCAACACACAGCTTTCCCCCCCTAGCGTTTCCAAGTGGTATTATTGTTGGTGCCGCTGTTGCAAAGACAACCAAATCGTTTCATTTTGCCATCGCCATTTACTTCATAATGATGCATTGAAGCATAAAACCTGCTTTTTGCCTGTTTAGGTCTAAGATCTAGATACTTCTTCCACCACCTCTGAGAAGGAGGAGGGATGGTGGTGGGGAAGGACGGTCCAGGCTCTGCCCAAACCTGGGTGCTGAGGAAAACAGTGCATCAAACCCTTCTGGACACCTTCCAGTGCTTCCTCGTGTAATGTCTCCGGTGTTCAACAGAGAGCGGTCTGTTTCAAGTGGCAGCCAGTGCTGGCATCCTACGATACCATAATCATTACCCACCCATAACGACTCCCTCTGTCTGTATAACACTCGGGCTGGACAGTGTGTGTGTGGTAAGAGATCATAATCCAGGAAGTCAAGTGAAATATACTGACAGAGGAGGGTTTAATCATATCAAATTAAATGATTATTAATCCAGTCCGGATACAGTTCAGAGTGTCTCCACCGCTTATTGATTAGACATTTGACTGTGTGCTATTCTAAGGTACAGAGGATTTAGTTATCTCACTATTGATTCTCCTTGTCACTCAAGAGCTCTTTTCCAACAATTCCAACACTTTTACAGCTTAACTTTCCCCCCCTGTGATTAATCGTGAGCTGGTCTGTCGCTGTCATGTAGCATCTCTCAGTCAAAATGAAAAGCATCTGCTTGAGAGTGTTGTTTTTTTTTTCTCTCACAAGGGCGAGCTCACACCTGGCTCTTCACTTGTTCAGCAACAGCCAGAAGCGTATTTGTATAAAAAGAGCATACATCGAGAGACAGAGAGCGGGAGAGAGTAAGAGGGGGAGAAAAAGGGGGCGAAGCCATACCTGGGACAACAAATCCGGACACTCCTGCTACACCTAACAGAAGCTAACATCCTCAGATCAGATCAGTGAAGAGTAAAACCTTTTGCCACTTGAATAATCCTGAGCATGTCAAACGACTCCAGATGCTAACAGGGTCTGACAGGCTGAGTCGCTTTTGGCATTGTTATAAAATGGAATTAAAGCGAGCGGCTCCACCAACCCCTCTCCCGAGTGTGTGTGTACTCACACACACAGACACACACACAGGTTGACGCCCATCAAACGCTGACACAGACACACACACACATTCAGAGAGACGGTGTGTAGTAACAATGCGTGTATGGAGAGAAATCAAGAGGAAGAGAAGAAGAGTTTTTTAGTGAAATCAAATCAGTTGCTGACAATCGTGAGCGTGACCCATTTTCCATTAACCTGCACCCATTGTTCTGTGACTGACAGGAAAGTGACAGATCTATTTCGGATCATGGAACATTTTTTTTTATTGATCCAGAAAAAGAAATCCAGCTAAAGACCCCACAGAAAAGTTCAGATATCCAACACGGTGCATCTTAAACAAAAGACAAAGGGCAGACAAGGAGGAGGATACGTCTTTCCAAAAACAGGTCTGCGGAAGATTTGTTTGAATCTGTTTTAACTTCAGAAAACAAACGATTACTTCTGTAATATGCAAGAAGCAAAAGACTTTCAATGTTTCGTGTGAAGCAATTAAACTTGTTAACAACACGCATGGGGAAAAACTCCCGGAGGGCAATGTGGACGTGTTTTCTGGACAAATAACCACCACAGCTAATCAGAGAGAAACAAAAAGGAGCATGGTTTTCTGATTGTAAGGCAACGTTCAGGGTGTCTCTGCCACCTTAATCAATGATGCATGCAAAGACAACTGAGCCCTGGAAATATCCCACATTTATGAAGAATATATCATGATGCATAATAAATTCATAGCTACACACTGTCATGACATTTAAAAATGGTGAAAGATTCATGAAGTATTTGTTGACAGTCTTGCAGCTGCTGAGGGGATGATGAGGGGGACAGATGTGGGATGACTTTTAGAGAACCTACCTTGCAAAACATCAGGAATAACATAGCATTGGACATGCTGGAGGGGGGCGCCTTTCCGTAGTGCACAGACATCCCTGGCAACTAAGGTGAAAGTCGACCCCTCTCATCCTTCGGCTGTGGAGGGGCACAGGATCCAGAGATTGCTGGCTCGTCTTCCAGGCGGTCCAATTTTCGGGCTCTTGTTGGATGTCGTACCCTGCAGCGCTCCAGCGTCTCCTCCCCGAATTTCATCTCACTCGTGGCCAAGTTCTAGCTTCCTTCACTTTCTCCTCCTCAGCCTTGCGAGAGCTGAAACTGTGCTGCCCACCTCCTCTCGGCTGTTCCTCCTCTTCCTCCCCAGTCTGTTTTGTTTGCCTCGATCCCACCTCCTCTCCTCCTCTTCTTCTTTTTCCTCTTCTCCTTGTCTGTGTGGAAGGATGATGTCAAGTTGAAGAATGGAGTCAGTTGATGGGCAGATGGGGGCGGGAGGGTAACAAAGCTGTTTCATGTGCACACTTCCATCCTCCTTTGTGTTTATTCCGCAAAGCTTACAAAAAGAGAAAGAGATTTCAGTGTTGTCTCCCCTGCCGAGACACCCCTATCAACCCTTAATAAAGGCTCACCTCCCCGATCAAACTTTTATACTGCTCAGCAATGTAAAACATGTTTTGCTGATGTCTTGGCTTTTAAATGTTTCATACTGAAATAAAAAAAGGAGAAAAACGGCACCTCTGCTGAAGTGGTGGAAGCCACTGCTCGCTCTACATGATGTGTAACCTAACATACCTTTCCTTGCGCTTCAGTGGCTGAGCGTGTCTCCCTAACTAACTGAGCAGAGCGTGAACGCTGGACGGCTGTAAGAGAGTGAGCGAGGCAGGGAGAGAAAGAGAGAGAGCAAAAAAAAGGGGGATGCTGTGAAGGAACCGGTCGCTTCACACTGACGCTGTCGTGGTTGTTTTCGCTCCACAGGCAAGAGGTATCCCCTGCTCCCTCTCTTCGGCGCATGTTAATGCAGCCTCGGTTGCCTGGCAACCGACTCAGGGGAGTCACACAGAGCCTGACGACAAGAAGCGTTTGTGACAGGGGCCGTGATGAGGGGCGAGGGTCTCCTCCGGATTTTGTGTGTGCATGTATGTATATATTTAAGTGTGTGTGTGTTCATGTAAAATATGCAAAGCTGACCAGATATCGCTCCATGTGTTTGTGTGAGGAAGCATGTGTGTGTGTGTGAGCATGTTTCTGTGTTTATGTATTAGTGTCTGTGCAAAATATGCACACTCATGTCAAGTTGGACAACCGTCAGTTAATTGGAGTGTGTGTTCAAGAGAGAGTGAGTACCGTAGGTGTGCTCTTGAATCGTGTGTATTCAGGCATAAGGTAAAGTGTGTGTCTGTGTCTGTGTGTGTGTGCGTGAGATTAATACATACATCCAGGCAGACAATAAAGTGGCAAAATTTTCTAGCAAATTCTTTTCATTTTTCAAAATAAAATTGCCATAAGAAGTGGATTTGTTCGTGACGGCAAAGTGAATAACTGAGGTAAATATTAGAATTCAACTTTGGTGACGTTTGACCTGCACATTGAAGCTGCTGACCAATAGAAATCCATCTTGACAGTGTTCACCTTTGAGGTAAAAATGTTCAACAAAATAGCCATGGTTATAAGACAGGAGTCAACGGTACAAACTGCCTTTTGAATAAACTGTCTCAACTTATTATCCCATTAGCAACTCATCTACGTAAGTTTGCCAACTGACCATTAGCGAACCTGTTAGCTCGGAAAACTTTACGTTTCCTTCTCAATAAAGTTTTATTGAACAGAATTATGTGCAATGATGAGCAAAATGTCAGAGGGGAGAAAAACAGAACAGTTAGACAGCTTAGAGTCACTAGCCCCTTTCAAAATGCCTTTTCAAAACAGGCTACTACTGCGACTAGCTGGCATTTAGCAGTTCGTACAGTACAGGTTACCATAAGTGTCTGAGTCATTAATAACAGAATCAGGCTTTATTTCTGTCATTGGCTGTCCTTTGTCAGGTCAGGAAGCCTCGTCAATTGCCTGGATGATCAACGATCTGGCTGTCGATGACAATGGCAGGACAAAAATTCAGCCGTGGAGGGGCACAGGGTGTTCAACTGTCCAGTTCACTACATCTCTGCTGTTAAAAGATCAATTTAAAAACTGCAGTGAGCTCTTGTTTTGATTGTTCTGTGATCAAAGCTGACTCTAAACTATTGTCTGCATCTTTACAGTCATCTACAAATCCATTTTTTCTTGCTTTCCATTCATGTCAGAATTGTTCAAAGTGGTACCAACGCTTTTGTCGAGGATGCTTGTTTGTACAAGCGTTGATGGAACTGGAACAAAAATGATGGTGCTCTGTGTTTACATTCACTGTGAGCAGCCACGTTGTGCCCAGTCAATTGATCCGGACGTGTTGGCCGTGCAGAGAGGAAGATTAACAGGTGTAGCGTTAGTTAACAGATATAACATGTACTGTTTCAGACTAGTTTAAGGTGCAAGTGTGTGTGTGTATAAGTGTGTGTACCCATTCAAGTATCTAACTTCCTTATCTCGCCCTCAGACATGCGACACATCAGCGTTAGTGACCGGAGAGCGTAATGGATACACTGATCAAACGTGAATAACCTCCAGGACATTTACTGTGCAATTCGACACCAGGACGAACCCTCCCGGAGACGAACGTCCCGCCGAGTCCGCTCCCTCCCATCCTGCTTTCTCACTTCACCTCAGCCAGAGGGAAGGACACAAGCTTTCAGTGTCTGAACTGCGAGCAGGGAGACTTATCTGTCTGTCTTTGAGAAGAAGTCACTTACCCAGGACATGCCACCCATTTTCCATTTTAAAGAAAAAAGCAGGTTCACTACCTGAATATTTATAGCTATTCATCAATTCAAATGTGGGTCTTTTCCTCTCAGCAAGCGCTATATATTTCCAGTGAAGAATGTTTTGTTATGGCTTTTGGAGTCCGAGGGTGCTTGTGCTTTCATTTCATTGGACAGTGATGATGTTTATTTCAGGATTTTCCATTTCACTGATAGTAGTACTATACTGGTGAGTATTTTTGAAAGTATACTTGCTCAGAGGGGGAGTGTCTACCTACTGTAGGTGAGCTCTAGAGAACAACCCAAGGAAACGGTTTTGTTGTTTGCCAAAATTTGTTGTAGAAAACAACAGGTTTGGTAAATCAGCATCATCAACTCATTTTCTAAGGCCTGAATATTTTGAATGTATCCCCGAATATAATGTTAAATGTAAGCCCACGTAAAGCTCAACACAGAATGTCATGCGTGAGAATGTGATCTCGACATACAGACTGTCAAAATAAGTGCAGGTCTATAAAGTAACTCTGTGGGAGGGTGAGGAGGGGTCTGATGGGCGGCGCTGAGTGGCTAGAGGAGAATTTGAGTAGCGTTCAGGTTCAGGCGTAAAATCTCAACTTAATCTTTTTTTTTTTTCCAAAACAAAACAAAGGGTTAGAATTCAAGAACTTTTCAATGATGGTTGAAATTGCTATCGCTCTTCATCATGATTGTAGGTGATGCTATTCAGCTAGTGGGCAATACCCATCTGATCTCACAGCTTACTTTTATTTTCCTTTAGCAGGGTTTTCTTCTATAAACGGTAAATGGTGTAATTCCAGCAGTTTACTACATGAATGTATGTATGAATAATGTTTTAAACATTTTTTTTTTAACAAGTAAGATAGAGTGGACAAGAGACAATGTGTGTGAATGAGGAAAGAAAAGAGAAACCAGTCTGCTGAACGAACACAACTAACATCTCCTCTGCTTCTAAAAGGACACGACATCTGTTCACTGGTAAGTCGTGCTTGAGGCCTGTAACAGATGCACAGTGTTAAGGTTTATATTTCAGTGATGCTGCTGAAAATCCAGAATCTGAGGCTGTGAAATTAAAACAGTTTGGAAATAGATTTTCCGTTCAACAATGTTTCATTACGCGGACGGGTTTTGCTGCTAATGGAAATGTTTAGAATGTGAAACAGCTGCCAGCAAATTAGTTTAGGCTTGATGTTGCTTTGTGCAAGAAATGACCTGGAATGGACAGCAATAAAAATGGAAATGTAAAGGAAACATTGCCTCAGAACTGAAACCACCGGTGTGCATAATTTTATTGCCGACTCTCCATCCCTCTCTGCCTCCAGATTAACTAACTTGGACTGTCGCTGCCTGCACAGGCATTTATAACAATTAATCAAGAGTGTCCATCGAATTTGCTTTTGTTCTTGCAACCAGTTGTCTTCCTCTACGGCACGGTGATCATCCTTTGGCTCACATCAGTTTCTATTCAAACAAGCTAACATCAGTCTCGGCACAGGCTCAGGCACTTATATACTCATCTAAACTCAGTAGATTGTTACGCTTCATACGGACCACCAAGTGAACAGACCATGGTTTTTTCTAAACTTGAATTCCTATTGCATTATCTGCACTCATGTGATGAACCTGCCAAGAACTGACCCTACCTCAGCCCTGCCCATTTTCGCTCTGTCTCTAAATACGTGTTGTGGCTTGCAGAAAATAATTTTCCCCAAAATACGATAACTTTAAGCCGCTGGTACGATAGTGTAACATTGCAACACTGGTTTAGAGTTTGCTCTGCTTCTCCCAGGTGGCACATAATCAATACATTCAGGTTTAACCTCCTGAAAATGAAGTGGTTTATGTGTTCTAACAGAAATAAAAACACCTAAAAGTGAAATTGGCAGAGGGTATTACAGAAAGAATCTTTCATGTAAAGCAAGCTGAAAAGAGCGCTGAGAGGGTGCAAGATTTCAAACTCTGAAAGCCTTGAGTGTGCTTTAATTAATTTCACTGGGTAAGCTACCCTGGCATACCTTTCATGAGGTAGATCTAAGGACACAAAGGCCCTGTTGCAAATTGGTGTGAGAGAATATCTCACCCCGCACAAACTCCAGGTATTAGTGTTTGGTTTTAGATTCAAGGGTAAAGTTAATGAAATCTGAGGGTCTTCGCAATCTAGATTAGCGAAGTTATCGGCGATTAATGCCTCTGGCTTTTCCTTGTCACATTTGCTCCTTTTTCTGTGTTTGTATACTCTCGTTCAACATGTGCGCTCTAATTTGTCCTTCAGAAAACACAGTTCAGCAATGCCACCTCATTATTAATTGAAAGGCCAGAAAGTCGTGCTCTGTTGGAAAAGAGTGCCACAACACACTCAATAAAGGTCCTTAACTGCTGTTGATTTCTATAGAAATGTAAGAAAATCTGGTAAATCTTTCGTATTGGCATCAGTCAACCTGTGTTGGCCAGTCCTGAGTCTAGAAATCACTCCAATCTCCACACAGGCTCCTTTTTTTTCCTTTTTCGTGGGGGTAAAGAGACAGAAAGTTAAGTGGGATTCTAAGAGTGGTTGCATGAGGCTAAGGAGTAAGGCAGTGTCATGGCTGCCATTAATCCTAATTAGCAGAGAACATGACAGCAGCATATGGGTGTCCTCCAGTCAGAGTGCCAGACGGCTGCTCTCCCAATCCTGTTCCTGTCACTAATAGAGATGCCAAGACAAGGGAAATAAAAATTCAAACTTTGAGAGATGTTTTATTTCTTCATTCTCTCTGGGAAAGATGGATGGGTCGTGAGCAGAGGCTGGACAATGTAAAAGCATTCCTGTTGATCCTGTAGTAATGGGATCCTAGTAACCTGAAATTGGGGCTGTGTGTGGACTAAAGAATGTAAAATAACAAGAAAAGCCATTAAAGATTGATTTGAAAGTTTTGTGATGTGTTTTCTTTTCTGCCTCGGTGCTCAAGTAGCTTAAAGTCTGAGGGAATGAAAAATTGAAAAACGCTTGACCTACAGAAAAAAGCTAAATCACTCAGAAACAGTTGTAGTAATGCTTTTAGGCTTGATTGGTCAAAGCCTGCTGCGGGCCAACCTCAGACTTGGCTTCCTATTGGCATTTTCATTCAATTATTTCATTGTGGAGCTTCATAATCAAATAAGATACTACATGTTCATTGGAAGTCTGATTTGACCCCAAGTTCAAGATTTTATCAGTCTTCCACATATGGCTCAGAGCTGGATGGAGAATTATGTATTCCATTTAAAATGATGGATGGAAGATGAATTAGTGCTCATATTGTGATTAGGAATGTAATATTTCAAGCTGAATGAAAAATTAATGTCTGAGCTGGAAGGCTACCGTAGACTTCATTTACTTAGTTGTTTGGTGCATTTCATTACAAATTCAAATTACGTGTTGTTGTGACAGATGTGCTATCGGAGGGGGTTTGGTAGGTAGTTGTTTAACATATAATTTGTGGAAGCCCTATGTTTCCCAGATGGTAACGCACAAAATGCATCTTTTCTTAGCAACACTTTCACAGCAGCATAATTTCCCCGTAAATCTTGATAAAGAGTAACACTGCTGACCCGCTCTAATGCAGTAAATATGGTGTAGAGCGGCCAGGATGATGTATTTTTGAAGGCTAACCCAGAAGTAAGCATCGCCCTGGTTCCCACAATAAAAAGCCGATGAGATTTTTGAATTGGATTTTGGATTATTGCAGACAATAAGCCCTGTGGCAAACGCAGGTTTATGATACTTACATAAAACACATTTTGTTCAGCAAGATAGTCTCCACAGATAAACACCACTCCTGTGATTTTTTAAGCATAAATACAATCGTTAGAAGTAAAAAGCTAATGTTACGCTGTAAACCAACAACATCACGCTCTCACGACTTCAACATCACCACCACTGAGTGTCTTACTAAACTACAGTAAAATATACACACTTTAATGTACATTGATCAAGTTGGAAGGTTGGAGTTAGAATAATTTGCAAATAAAGTCGGCTTGTAAAGACAGACTAGTGAATAGATGAGTCTCTGTGTTCGGCATGATGACGTTTAATGTCCCTGACAACTTCTGTAGTTTCATTCAGCCACTTGGCAGCAACCGCCTTTTTTTTTTAGACATGTAGACCCTTTATAATTCACATGTGGGGTATTGACTGACATGTTTTATGTAGAACAAAATCTGTTAAGATTGTGGTAACCACAGACCTTATTTCAGGTATTTAACTGATGACCTATTCAAAAAACCCACTGGATTTGAGACAAGAGAACCTATGAATCAGCCACAAAAGGTGTCATCACCCAATGCATGAATCTAACGTTAGCTTAATTAGTTAGCTAGCCACGGCTGATGAAATCTGACAACAAGAGTTGCCCTTTTAAGCCAGCAAAATCAACGTTTGCAGCTGGATGAGGAGGCTGCTGGTGCCATGCCATTATTCTGCAATCCCAACAGTTTGGAAAATTGGAATAAAGCCTTATTTGTCCATTGTTTCAAAGGCCAATGCTTAGCAAATACACATGGATATGTTGAAACTTTACATTTATTTATGTTTCTTAAGGTTTCATTTACAGTTTTACCTTGCTGTGGTTATGCTCTGGTTAGGTTTAGGTACACAAACCACTTGGTTGGGGTTCGGAAAAGATCATGCTTTATCCTAAAATATCTGTTTTGGTCCCCTACAAACACAGCTGAAGATGTCCTGATACGTATCCTTAGACATGAACAAATGCACTTATCAGTGGTTTTCAGAAACTGCAAACATTTTATCCTGACAAGTGGGCAAAATCCATCCGCCCAGGAAGACCATGTGATATGATCAAAAGCTCCATATAGATTTTGTCCTCAGTTTGTTTTGTCAACTATTTCAATGGTCACGAATGAACAATATGGTATTTCCCTCGGCACATATGGTCTGAAAAGTGGGGTTGAGATGACTTCAGCATGAGTCTTTTCTCTCTGAGAATGAAGCTTTTGAGACGCTCAGACTCTCCCTCTCTCTCTCAAGAGATATTGTCTATATCAAGGGAAGAGCCAAAAAAAGAAGCTGCCGAGAATACTAATGAGAGCTTTAAGACTTGTAACACAAAGAGTTGATTGTCATAGTGTTTTCCTTTCAATATCTGCGGCAGAGAGGCTTTTTTTGATTTGTGTTTATAAACCACATAGCCATGGTGGCTATGGATCATAAGGGGGATGCGATCTTTAAAAAGGATTTAACTGTAGATAAACATCAAGTACACCTCCTCACGTTTACACCTTTCTTTTCCTCTCTGTCTCTTCCCCTCTCTCTGTCTCTAAAGGCCAGCCTGATATCCTCCAAGCCTAATCTTAGACTCTGCTTCTTACATCAAAAGCCTGTCAGCCAGAGCACATGAAAGCCTGTTTTCTGAGAGCTGCTAGTCGTCCGACTGGAACACTCGACGCGGCTTTAATTTTTATCCTGCGAACATTCGACAGAGGAGCTGATTTGGTAGCACATCCAGAGACATCCGCGCATGGGTCAGCACATATACACTTTAAAAGTGTTTTAATGGAAATGCATTCAAATATATTCCCCTTTATATCCATCCCTTTGAAAATAAGCAGCAAAAACTATAAAGTCTGAACTTCTGCAGCACAAACAAAACCTCATCATCAATCAGGCTGTTACTTGGGATAAAAAGGCGTGAGTCAATCAGCTTTGATGTTCAGCTCGTTCAATATCGCTGTCAACTTTCAAAGTCAGTTACGGGGTTCATCTTTGTTTGCGAGACGGAATATGACGTGTCTACACCCTCGACTTTGGTAGATACAGTAAACAACATCTGGCTTTGTGGGAGTTTTTCGAGATGTTTACGCATGTATAAAATATTGCACATCTACTGACGCAATGCGATTTGACGTGGATTGTGTGTAAACAGCTCCCTGATTCTTGTGTTGTGTATCAAGACGATAAAATGTCACATTGCCAGGCGCTTCAGGTAGAAAAACAGCCTGCAAATGAAGTTGATTAATAGGAAACAAAGAGGAACAAAAGCAGTTTGTGTTTGCTGAGGAGATTTTCTCTAACATGCCGTCTTCGGAGGCTCTGATGGCACAACAGAAGGTGCAGTAATAAATCATGCGTTGCATACAAAAGCATCATAATAGCTCACGGGTTATTCAATATTGAGATGCCAAGGCCTGAATCAGAATGTAGAGAACAGCTTTTGTCTGCTTCTCTTTGAAAATTTTTTTTTTTTTTTTTTTTTAGCAAAACATCGATTTGATATTCCGGTGGATTTCTCCTTCAGCTCTTCCTTCAGCATCGTTGTTGCGCTTTATTCAAGTCAACAAGTTCACAGCGTTGTCTCAGGCTCGATAAAGCTTCCCACATATAGAAATGCAATACAAAATCTCTTCCTTAAGAAAACTGGCCTTAAGGTTTTATATAATAGGGATAATAATCAAGGACAGAGCAGCATTAGCAAGGCTGAGAAGCATCCTCCACATCAGATGATTATTTTTCTCTCCAACTTAGATAAGTAGGCTAAGTAGGACACTGTGGAACTGAGAAATAGATCATTATCCGGCTGAAAAATAACACGTTGAGAAATGATTCTGGCAATTCAAACATACAAAAGCCTCTTTTATGTGATGTCTTCTGGGTAGTGACAATGTAACGTTCATCCTCCAGTGTGCACCATCTTTCATACGGCTGGAAAAAACTATCTGGGGTAGCTCACTGGTCCTGCTTATAGTATCTTCTCTGTTAATACACAAATACACGCGTTTATTGTTGTATTGATGGTGAGTCGGCCGTTGAAAAGCACACAGAGATTTAAAAAAGGCGTGTTGATACATCTGTCTTTCCTGAAACGGTTGCAAGCCCATCTGCCAAGTCTGTCTGACGGATGATCCATTTGGTGGGAGACATTAACATATTGAACGTGGGGGATATCGAGCCAAGGGATTACAGCAACACGATCCTGGGTGGATCCGATCTGGAGGTATTAAAAATGAAATAAGAAATCTCGCAGCCTTGCATCAGGCTACTCTGTTCTGCTCCACTCACTGCAGGTGATTTAGGAGGTTTAACAATAGTACTGATCCTGTGGGAAGATTAGACTTCTTCTTCTCTGACCATCACTCCCTCTCATTCTCTCCTCTTCACACTCATGAGCACAAAGAAACACCAGTTCTCACCCAGACATGAGAGATTATTGGTTGCACCTTTGGACCGAGTTCAAGCCTTAATCTGAGAATTTATTTCATTGATACCACAGTGGATGTCATGTTGGAGCTTGGTAACCAGCCTCTCTGTTTTTAGCCAGAGGGTGAGATTTAATGAGTCTCTGTCAAGAGCAAAGAAAAAGAAATAAAGATATTCTTATAATTATTCAGATGTTACTCTAAGTTTCTTTCTCAAATTATTCAAAAGCCCCCATGTTAGGGAAAAAGTGGCCTCTTGAGTGCCCCTTTGATAGATGAGAACATGATGAAGTGCTGTTCGGGGGGCCTTTCCAGTGGAGAAAACGTGATGGGCACCCTACATGCTAGAAATTTGCATTTGAAAATTGGCAGCCATATTAGCATTACAGCTGCCAAGCCAGAGACCACTGGTCAAGATGGAGTTTCAACTTTTGTAAGCGTGAAACCAGCAGATGGTTTTTAACAGGACAGATTCCAGCCGTGTTTGTGGCAACAAAACCAGCACAAATAAAATTGAAAATTTAACTTAAAAAAAACAAAGTTGCACTGCCTCTGCCTCTTCCAGTTGTGGTTCCTGGAAAAATCCAGCCTGGTGGCAGACCGAACAGCATAGTCACCATTACAGACACCAGTCAGTTAAACTCCCAGTCACTCTAGGTGTTAGAGGGAAGCACCATACTACAGCTAAAGACTATTTTAAGCTGTCTGTAAAGCTGTACATGTTATATGATTTAAGGTCTGGTTTGTACCTGAAAGACCCCCTTGTGTTTGAAGTTGTTTCCATGGCTGTTTCAACAGTGCTTGCATCAATGCAGTACTTTACAAGTTAAGATGTTTCATAATATGAAGAAATATTTATGATTTAATTGATAAAATTGATCATATATGTAATTTATTTTGGTGCCTATTTTTATCATTTCAATTTGTGTGATGTTGATCTGAACACTTACTCATTCCCCTTTAGCCCCAGAAGACCAATTTGCCACCGCTAAAAACTCCCCCAGTATCACAACTGTCTCTTAGTTATTAAGCTCTGAAGATATTGGCCCCAGAAGGAAATTATAAATTCTCGTCGACTGCTGATAGCCGTCTTATTTCAGTATCTTCATGATAGGCGAAAAGCGGACTCGCCGTCCGTCGGCCGCTCAGTGAATATGGCTGATATGGAGCGTGTCATTTTTTAGATGATAAACTTGTTTAATTCCACTGTGCTTGACACAGCGCTGAGAATATGCATGAGTGAGTATGCATTATTAAAACGGCCTGTTCAGGCAGCCCTAACGCAATAAGGAGAGGGGTCCTCCGTGTTAATCTTACAGGCGTTCCCTGCTGCTGACGGTGCGTGTATCAGAAGTTAGAGGCTATGTTTCAGGTCTTATTTCATAATCATGTGCAGCGTTTGCATATTTGACTGAAGATTTCAAAAAATGGGGAAACCTGACACTCTCTCTTCTTGGATTTCTTTGATATCTGTGCATAGATACCAGAAAAGATGACTAAATAGGCACATTTATTATATTTATTATTTATTAAACTAGGTGTCACTTGAGCTAATATGGCACTGGGTAAATGTCCACATGCGTTTGCATGAATATTTCAAACCTCATGGAGAACTGCTGGAGAAACCACACTTTATTTATTGACTACAATAATTGAGATCCAGTTTAATAAACATTAGCATTAGCAAATCTACAAACTACCCAATGAGTTTTAAAGCATCGACAACAGTGTCAGACTGTAAATGCAAAACTGAAATTGCACTCTACATCTTCTCCCACCTCAGAGCTCCTACCTCTTTATGCAAAAGAGATTTCATCAGTACATTTTGAGAATTTATTAGGATCCGTGGGAAACTCTGACTGCCAAAGCCATCCCCTGTAATTTCATAAAACCACATTAGAGGAATGTTTATCTGTTCTCAGCTTCCACCTTCATTTATTTTACGCTTAATTTCAATGGGAATGTCATGTTTCTGTGTCTGCTTCCTTAAAAATATTCACAAATTGCAGCTGTTATGGATGGAAACCCTCGCTACTTTTTTGTCATCCCAAGTGTGCTCATCAATCTCCTAACAGCCCTTGGAAATAGATGTAACACAAGCAGATGTGGGCATATGAAAATGCCCTTAATAAACATTTATCTGAATTGCTATTGTCACCCCTCGTTAGTCGACATTTCATTCATCGAACAGCTGAGAATCAGCAAATCTTCACTTGCTGGAGCCCCGGCACAGGCCCTCATGCGGCCCCCGGAGCAAGTCCAAGGAGCTGAGGGAAGCACACGTCAATAACAGTAAGCCAATTAAAATCACTCTTCATTTAAGCTGTGATCTCTATTGATTTGCCTTTCAATTCTCATCCATCACAGCCGCAGACTGCCTTGAAGGATTGGAGGGATAGACTGTCTGACTGACTCAGTTTCTCTGCCGCCACTGTACCAACTACTGGCAGCTTTTCACAGAATCAAGGCAGCTGGTTACACAAGCTGTTTTGTAGACTAAACAAAACCCTGAGCCCTTCAAGACTGAAAGCTGGTGGATTTGATTGTGTTGCAAAGCTGCAGAAAGAAACGGCAACTGAAATGTCGACTGCATATCAAAGCAAACACAGGGCACACAGTAAACAACAAAAATAATCAGAAATCAATATGGATTCAGGTTCTAAAACTAGACATGAACCTCAGGGTGTGAAGCTGTTGTTGATTTTCTTTTCAGTGGCTAAAAATATCAGGTTTCAAGTTCATTAAATTGGATTTAAAAGGGAAAAAACATCATCTGCTCTTGGCTTTAGTTTTCTGAACTGAGCACAGAAAAGTCCTCTAAACTAAAAGGCAATGAGTTGATGCCAACCAAAAACAGAGCTAAAAGAGAGTGAATATCAGGCTCACTTTCTTCAGGTGGCCAGAAACATGACTTTAAATGAATGTAATAATGGATTTGTCATGGTTTACAGCTAGTTGTGTCGCACCTAAGTGGCCAAAAGATCAATTTATGGAGGTTTAAGGTTTGGAAAAGATGGTTAGTATAGTTGAAACATATCTACAAGAAATGAAACATGAATAGCGGTCACCCCAGTGCAATTCACATGCTTTTTTGAGAAATCCATCGAGACATCCAAAAAGGTTTTGACAGGCTAATGTAAATGTAGATATCTCAATGTAGATATTGAACAAACGGCCAAAGCTGTCCGTGACAAAACTACCTCAACCCAAGGTCCACTTCCTGTTCTTCAAGCGATAGCGTTTTTTTTATCCTGGGAGCACATGTCTCACGGAGCAGTGAGAAAGAAACACAGACATCATTGTCCAGTGTTTTACTCTGACCATCGGCTCCATTGAGAGGAGTTCAAAACATATTCTTCAATGGTGTCAAAAACCTGTCAAAAAGACTCTTCTTGATGATCAACTCCATTTGAAGGTCAGATGGAAGATGTGCATCGGGCCCAGAGGCTCCTTTCTTCTTTTTGTTCTTCTTCTGACACCATCTCTCCCTCTCCACGAGGCAGTGGAGGTCAAGCAGCAGGGTGGGGGTTGGTGGTAGTGACTTGACATGAATTGTAAATGAGTGAATAAAAGTGTGGATGTGAGCGTCCATCTACACAGCACTGCTTCAGCCTTTTTTCTTTCTTTTTTTTTGCTTACTTTGATTTAATACTTGTCTTGTAAGCATACCTAAATGTTAATAATTCTAGTGCTTGCAGATGCATTTCTACCAAGCTCCCTGTTTTCTTGCAGACTCAAAGGCCTTGAACTGTCAGTGTCTTCCCCCCCGAGCACATACAGCACACTGTATCAACTTTCTGGTTCAGCAGCTTTGATAATAATCTGACCTCACCTGTTTGGTTGACTTGGGGAGTTATGATTTTCATTCTGTATGCTGTGTGAACACCACAAAGTGGGAGTGAGTATTCATCTCGCTGCCTTGAATAAAGGAGGCTTTATTTCCCAAAGGTTATTTTGCGACAACAAACCTCCTTTAAGAGTGTCGTCTGAAGCAGCTTTATCCTGGACTGAGGCCATTTTTTTTTCACAAATCACTGCCAATTAACATTAAAAGCTGGCAAGGGATGGCACCTCCGTTTTCATTATCGTCCCCCTGATAAAGAGCACCCACACAAACACACAGGAACAACACATGAAAAGGTCACCTTGACAAGGTGACAAGCTGGTGATAACTGTGAACTTTGGCAAAAACAAGAGCCAAAGAACCTGGATTCTGCTATCAATTTAATGCAAAATGTGGTTGAAAACTGTACCTAAAGGTCACGTACATTATTACATGTAACTTTCATGAAATAATGATACACTCGAGAGGAAGGTTGCTGTTATGCCTTTGATTTATTTATAGTGGCATTTCCGAGAATGTGTGTACAGCTGACAGACCTGAAGTAGGTTATCTGAACTCCTACTCTTAATACAGCCTGAAAGTCCGGGACACATCTGGCTCTCTTTCAGCCTTTATTCCTGCCTGCAGGCTGTGTTTCTTTATCATGCCTCGTACACTAGGTCTTACTGCCCTGACAAGGCAACAGAGGTGGCAAGTATTTACTCCGGTCCTGTTCTTAAATCAAATTTTGAGTTTGAGTATTTTGTTTTTATGACTTTCTACTTCAATCTTCAGTTCACAGTTGACTCCATTATACTCTCATCACATTTTCAAAATAATACTTATTAATAGAGGACTATTACTTGAATTGAGTTTTTTTTAAATTGTATTGATACTTTTAACACAGCAAGTGTAGCGAGGTCAAGTTATACATCAGTAATATCCATAACAGAGTCAAATCCTGAGATGGCAGCCGTTTGATTGACAGCTCATTTGAGTAGATAGGAGCTTCTATGCCCGCCACTGAGCCTACAACAGCCAATGAGTGATGGCGTAAACAAGTAACTTACTCTCTCTTCTTTCTCCTCTCTCCTGAACCACTTAAACGCCAGCCTTCGCTAGTGACGCATCAAGTAGCCAATGAGATTTCAAATCCAGTAATATATAGTTTATATTATAGTTTTTAAAGCCTTAAACTTGGAAACTATGCATGTTAATGTCATTTTATGCATTTTGCTCCTTATATCCATAACAGAGTCAAATCCTGAGATGGCAGCCGTTTGATTGACAGCTCATTTGAGTAGATAGGAGCTTCTATGCCCGCCACTGAGCCTACAACAGCCAATGAGTGATGGCGTAAACAAGTAACTTACTCTCTCTTCTTTCTCCTCTCTCCTGAACCACTTAAACGCCAGCCTTCGCTAGTGACGCATCAAGTAGCCAATGAGATTTCAAATCCAGTAATATATAGTTTATATTATAGTTTTTAAAGCCTTAAACTTGGAAACTATGCATGTTAATGTCATTTTATGCATTTTGCTCCTTGAATAGGCTGTTTTAGACTGGATAGGTGTTTTAGGAGGATTTTACATACATTTCCAGATATAAGAACAAGTTAAGAAAGCTGTGGATTAAATGTTGCCACAATTATGTTGAAACATTGTAGATTGAATAAGCATATACAACTTTCAGGCTGCTGATATCTATTCTTGTGGACAAAGAGTGTTGTAAAAATTCCTATTTAAAAAAAAAATTAAATGCAAGGAACATTTCTGCCCATGCCAAGCTGGATTCTTAGTATAACCAATGATTAAAACATTTAATTACAAGTTATAGTATAGCAGTTCTCTGCAAGGATTTTTATGTGGGCAGCTTACATTAGCTGGATCTTGCCTCAAGATAAGTTGATTACATTAGTTTTAACATATTCATTTCCATGACGGGCTTAAGATGATTACATTTACAGAAAAGTTCCTCTGGGTTGAGTTCAACAACTTTTAATATTTAAAGATATAACATGTAACATTTCCACATTTAAGTAGACATCTGTTATATATTTTGTTGAGTACTTTGTAATTTCACGAGGTAACGTGTGTTTCATATCACGTTCACATTACATATTTATTACCTGATTTTAATGTAGGGAGGCAGAGGGGATGGTAATGGCAACAAGGCTGCCAAGCCAGTGACCAAGGTTCTTGTCCGAGTTCCAACATTTGTAAACGTGACACAACTGGATATTTAACGAGACTGCAGGACAATTTCCATCTGTGCTTGTGGCAACAAAAAACGTGTATTTTGAAGAAGAAGTTGGGACATCTTGCTATGTTTGTGGCGACAAAACTGGGTGTTTTTAATGAGACCTCGGCACATCTCCAGCCAAGTTTGTAGTGACCAAGAAAAGTATTTTCATGGCAGAACATGATGAACCCTAACCAAATGGGTTTTCAAGTCCTTTTTTTGCAATCTGTCCTTTTGTTGCAGTTAATGATTTTTTGGAAAAGTGTTTTCCGAACCCGGACATTGCCATCATTTGTGCAAACATGGAGCAGCCTGAGTATCTAATTCCTGCTCGTGGGTTAAAGTTGCAGCCCGTGATGCCAACAGATGTCACGGCGGGATGATGGTCCTCGATGCTGCCGAGGTTTCACCATGGCAACGCTTTGCCTCTCGCACCCTGGCGTGTGCCAAGGAGGCCCCTGGCAGCACTCGCTCTCCTCCTCAGCGCCGTGGCAGCCCCGGTGTTCCAGGCCACCACATTGTTTCGGCAATGATTAATTACCGTCCTGATGAAATGTGAAGGCTCTGGAAATGTCACAGGGATGACATGGGCTTGTCAGTGTGGGCCAGCAGGGAGGAGTGTATCGCACACAGACATCTGGAAGGATACGGAGCACCAGCCGCTCGCTGGAGAGAACTTCTTATTACCTGAGCTGGTTTCTGTTGGATTTTATGTAACTTCATTTTTTACCTATTCTATTATATCTTTACACTGTCAGTGTGCTCCCCAAGTTTGGATTTCAAGCTGATGTCTTTTGTCATCTCTCTCCCGATTAAATGAAATGTAAACCCAATTAAAGTCGAGCCAATTTATCAAGCAATGTCAGAAAATGTGTTTTCTCTCCTAACTCAACAATCAATATGAAACTCACAGTGAATGAGCAGTAAACACCTGATTATATTAATTATCACGATGCCTCTAAACATGCACCGAGCTCTTCTCCTTTATGCTGTCGGCAAACAATAACCTCTCATGCAGACGTACGGTAGGTTCGAGATGTCTGCATAAGTGTTTAATCCATTTGTGTCCGTGGAAAAAAAGCGGAGGAAGGTATCGCTTGATGAAAAACACAAATGACATACCAAATTTCCCTGATGAATTGGTCCATTTACTGAAATAAATTGAATTGATGCAAAGGATCCCAGAGGAGCAGAAAATTGTTCAGCTATGGATGAAAACCCTCTCAGAGCTACGGCACCTACAAGCAGCCAGGCTTATTTGTATTACACATAAGACTTGTAAAGATGTGCTGACAGCCCCTGTTTATCCCACTTAATAAGAGCAGGTTCTGGTTTTTTTTCTCAGAGCTAAAATGTTTGCTAATTAACTGGGGACAAAAACAGGAACAAATGCAATTATTTAAACGGATGAATCTGATTTCTTTTTGTTATTATATGAGAGATGCATGTGTTGAAATCTGAATGATGATGAAATCCCGTCTTTGTTTATTTTTAGCCCATCTGTTTAAGGTAAACCCCCGCCACTGAAACACCAGGTATCCATATGGTGAGGCAGACTGTGAGTGATGTTGAAACCAGCTCCGTGACTGGGAAGCCATCGGTTCATGTTAAAGCACATGTTCAGAAGTGATAAAGATATATGCTCATGCTAATTCCTCATTGAGTTTCAAAGTCACATTCAAGGATCTTTTCCACTCGTGAAACATGATCCGAACACATGCATTTTTAATCTTTGCTGTTAGTTTTCTCCATTTTGGCAACACATCGTCACACATCCATCTCTCGCCGCCGCCACTTTGAGGTTGCGGAAAAAAACATATGGCGAGTCACCAGAATGGCTTGCGTTGAGCAGATGTTTTTGGTTAATTGAAATGCATTTGATCTTGAATGATTAGTGTCCATCAGAGCATTTCCTTGTTTGGCGTCCTAATGACCGGGATGCTGTGACAGCGTGTTCCCTCATGCTGGTTTTATGGGCCAACTTATCCACACGCCATTACCAGTTCCAGATCACTGACGTCAGCACTGTAGGTCAATTAGATCAGCTCTATTGGATGCACAGAGAACAACATCATTTATTCAACAACGTCAGTATTCTGTATGTAGAACTTGTGTTTCACCTCAGTCAGAAGAAAAAGAAGCAGGTAGAGTATATATTTTTAACCAGGTTTTGAAGAAAGTGCGCAGTATTGCTCTTACCTCCATCTGAACTGCTCTTATGCCCACAGAGGACGCCAAAGGTCAGTTATAGTTGAATTCCCCGGGCCGATGTAGATGCAGGGTCAATAGCTCGGAGGCAGAGCTACTTTGTTAGACAAGTGTCTCTCCGAACCATAACTCAACCCTCTTTTCATGCAAGCTCAAGGGTTACCAGCAGCATTCAGTGTGTTTAATCGTCTATGCCGACTTTTTATAAGCGTGGTTAACATATCCAATATGTTGAGAGGCTGGCGGTAAATTCACCTCTGAGAAATGTTTGGCTACATTTAATGACTCATGTAAACATGCAAGGCTCCTGTGGGGAATTGGCAAAATTCAGAGAAAATAAAACCTTTTGAAAGAAAAGTTTGTCTTCCCTCCAGACTTAATGAGCATGATTTTTCAAGTCTTTGCATTCCTGAAACAGGAAGCGGGTGAAATTACCCAAACATCTAAAGTGTAGTCGGTAATTGGCTCCACTAATTTTTAAATCTGCAGGCTATGAAATAAGTACAACAGTAAACTTTGGCTGGAATGCTCATTTTTGGGCTAAAATATTAACTACAAAATATTAGTGCGCAGACGGGCCAAGACATATATTATTGGTACAACAGCCTCTTCTAACATCAGCCCATAAAGGACGTTACCACTCTTAATGATTTTCTTGCAATGCCAACATTTTGTGTCAGCAAAATTAGTAATTTCGGACAATAAAGTTTATCCTTGAACTTACAATATCCAGCCTGTGTTTGAAAACTGTTGAGAGATCTTTGCAAAAAATCTGTGTTTATTTAAATATTCTGTTTTTATAAGAATATCAGCCAATATATCAATATCATATTTATTTATTTTTTACTCCATAACATATTATTACAGCAAGAGCTTCAAACTTTTGGACACAACTCTACAAATGTGCTCACTTCAGTGACATAGAGAGGACTGACTCGTCTGTCTTTAGTGAAAAGATGCAGTTTAAAAAAAATTTTGTTTTGTTTGTTGCTGTATTTGCATTGTGTGACTAGTGTATACGTATATGACTATTTTCACAGGCTTGAAAACTGTATCGTACTCGACATGAAGCCTAAATTAGTTTTTGTATGTTCTGTTTGGTGTGATGTTATTTTGCTGAGCTTGAGTGTCTTTGTATCTAATATGCAGAGCACTTAACTGTCACGATGTCAGCTTTAGTATCCCCGCTCATTCTGCCACCTCTTCAGACACATTACCACAGGACCCCTTTAGCATCACTCTTTACCTGTCCACCAGATGTACGCTCATTTTTCTCCTCCCACACACACCTGCCCGAGCACCTCATTCCTTTATCAGACACTCATATACAGTGTATACCGACAAAGATCCATTGTGATCCATGTGCCTCGTGCCTTTGAGTTCCAGCCATCTGTATTTGTACCTGATCTGTTACTGTTTTTTTTCCTTTTACCCGTTCTGGATTTACCTGGATTTTGGCCTGATGCCTGTTTATCACCTGCCTGCCTGCCTTGCTCCTCTGGATTTGTTTTTGTTTGTTTGTTCAGACTGCCTTCCTGGTGTTGACCCATGCCTGCTTTATGGACCTTATTTTTTATAAATAAATCATTGAACTGATCCAGCCTGCCTGCCTTCGTCTGCATCGCTGTTGCCTGTGTTCACCAGCCATGATACATAACTGTCAATCTCCTGACAACCGAGGATGAAATCAACAACTCAAAGAGCCAAAAGAAGCCTAAAAATGGAAACTAAAGAGAGTATTTAGTATGAAACTATAAAAGACTTCTCATGTAAATGTCTGGTGTGGGATTTGCTCATTAAGTCTTTCGACAGATAAAAACAGCATACAGCTTTCATGTCTCTTTGTTTTTTTTTATTTCTGGCATGGTGGGTAGAGGTATGGAAATTGCAATCAGAAAATGTGAGAATCTTCGACGACACTAACACTTTCTTTCAAGATCATTTTTGCTGATTCCCTGCTGGGCTCGATATCATCAAAACTGTCTCACAAAGTGAAGAAAACTGAGACATCATCGGTATCTAACTTGCAATAATGAATACATTTTTTGATCACTATCAACCTATTTATAGCTGTGTATTAGTCAGACATTGATTTCAAATGAAGCCAGTCAGTTAGCTTCAAACTAAATGTTTTTTAAAAGGACAAATTATTCCTGCTCAGAGCGCTGCTGCTACATTTTAATCACTCTTACTTCAAACCATCTCCCAACATCAAAGATGGTGTTTGGGGCAGAAGTCAGACAGTTACCTGCAGATGAGAAAAGAGCGGGAGCTGATTTACAGCAGGAATATTCCTGCCGAATGGTAATTTGCAGTTTCAGCCCCATATTGGCAGTGACCCTCTGGCCCATTGTGCCTTTGAAATGCTCATCTGATTAGGAAGGTCGTGCAGAAAGAGGCAAAAACTGGGAACAAGCTCTCCGAACGCAGCGATGATTATACAAGCTTCCTGTTTTATCTGCAAATGAGAGGGTCTGCAGCAGAGAGCGGACTAGACAACTTTGTTTAGTTTAAGTACATGTTTCTTTAAAAATAATGTAGTTCAGACTGCAGTTTTCTCTGAATCACAGTGGTCATCAGTGGTCTGCTCCCTCCCAAACATAACATTTGGACATTGTAGAATTCATAATAAAGCACACTACTGAAATGCACCAATAAACAAACATCACATCAACACACTTCGCTGAAGAATTACACAACAGCAGCCGTCCTTGGGCTCAGTTCAGGCTGGGCAGAGGGGCAACCTAAAGACTCAAAGTGTGTAATGAGGATTTTACTGCTCATGGGGAATGGAGGGAAACAGTGGTCTGCTGCCCTGGTGGCTTGTGTCGGGGATCAATGGTCATTAATCTTTCCAGAGAGGCTCCGGCTGCACTTTTTAGGGGGTAGAAGGATTGCTGACCCAAGTACAGGACGTCTTTCTGGGTCCAACCAGCAAGGTTTTCTGTGTTTGGACGCCACAGCACTTCTCGTCTGTTTTGTGGAGCTCCAAGCAGAGCTCAGTCAGGGTGGAGACTCGAATTGTTAAGCAGCAGCTGACGGATGTGAACTTACTGCTCTTTTGGTAGACTCAGATCCTTTGATCTAAAAACACAACAATGAAAAATACACCTTGCAGTCTAAAGTCAAAATCTAACTTCTAAACTAACAGGCCCCTTCAAAAGTTTAGATAAATCTGAGGAGTCATGAGATGGAAGATTTGGTAGGAGCAAAGAAAAATCTATTGGACGACTGCTACTATTGGATATTGAAGTTATTTAAATGAAACCATATGAGAAGTTTAAAGGGTAAGTTACTCTTTGTTGGAACTGTGAAGAACTCTTAGGAATCTGAACAACACATTCACATAACGACCGAATAGACTGAATGCTAGTGACTCCCAAACAACACTTATGGCCACTTATGGCCGTTCCCACAAACACAAAAACTTCCACGTATAGACCATTGGAGAGTACCAGCTACAGCCGAAGCAGACCTTCGTAGTCAAGTGAATAACCTCGTGAACTGTGCAAAGTTTGGTTAGGTTTAGGCACAAAAACCACTTGGTTAGGGTAAGGAAAATATCAGGGTATTAATTAAATATGTTACATGCAGTATGTGACAAAGTTTGAGTAAGTTACATAAGTTACAGATTATTTTTAGGGTAACACTCAACATGATTAATAAATTGTTAATTTAAAGTTGAAAAATGGTTCATAAAGCAGTTCATTGTTTGTTAAAAGTGAAATAACTATTAACGGGCTGCACCCTAAAGCTGATATATGCTATGGCGTTGAATCTACACTGCCTCTGCCCTACACGTTAGCCTACACTGTAGCCTGACGTGCACCTCCCCAGAAATGTAACTACATGTCACGGCAGCGCGAACAGCAGCGACTACGACTGGTCCAGTAAATGTACTTGAATAATGTTACTTTCCACCACTATGTATTGCATGTAGTAACTGATTATGCACTGTAAAGGCACTTACTACTTTAAACCATACCTAAGATACATCAAGTGTTATGATGCAGTTTTACGTCTCTAGTTATAAGACATGCGTACATAATATCTTTTACCGACAATGACAACATTTACAGGCCTTTGAATGTAATATTGGCACTGTAAAACCTCCACTAAACATAATAATTGTAAAATTAAACACTAATATCTTCTGTCGGATACAATCATATCATGCTGATCTGTTCCAGCTCCGAGGTTGGAAAATTACCAATAAACCACCTGGGAAGAAAAGAGCAGTCCTCCCTACCGCTGTGAAAAATATTTGGAGGGTACCTTTCACTCTGAAGTGAAGTCGTGAAATTTAATGGCGTCAGAGTATGGTTGAATAGTTTAATGAACCTGCACATATAATCCCTGTGTAAATCAGCCGCCCACACAAGAGTTTCACACAGCAGCTAATGTAACGTTATAAAGAATTATTGGCAGCGCTCTAAGTAAAGTAGAGCTGACATCACACAGACATAATATCACTTTTTTATACAGTTTTACTAATATTAGTGCAGTGTACCATGGGGTATTACACTGTATATGTAGCATTTGAGAAAGTCAGGCGACCTACTGCCATTCAGTCTCTTTACTGAAGAGACATAAGAAGATGTTTGAAGTTGGTGAGTACTTCACTTTCTCCCTCAGGTCAATACGGCTTGAATAACTAAACACCATTCAGTTTAAGAGTATCCTTCATCTGTCCTGCACTGTGCTGAGCTGCGTTTTGGGGGCGTAGACTGTAAATGCAACCCGGCCGGACTTCAGCATCAGGCACAGCGCTGCTTGACTGGAGTCAAGGACACTTAGTGACATGATACTAATAGAGGTTGGCACTGAGACATAAAAAATACAAACACATTTAGTTAAGAGGACTTCAAGGATCTCATAGGGCAAAGCTGTAACTCTTTACAGCCCGACAACAGCAGCAGTGCTTTTAAGGAACAATAAATATGAGGTTTTCCAAAGGAACAATTTGTCTTTGCTTTTGACAACCTGTCTACCTTCTCATTCCAGGGCCCAGTGCGATGAAATACATGAGAAGCATTGGAATAGATTCCTCAGTTTTCATTAAAGTCGTGCAAGATTTCCATCAATTGAAGCTTAGAATTTTTACCTGAACAAGATGTGCTGTGTAAACTAATCCTCATAGTATACTAAATAAATAGAGAATAATGAAAACTTCTGTTGAAACTAATGAGCACTAAACACATTTTTTTTTATTTGGCCATGCTAATAGCAATTACCATCAAAAACAAGTACAAGTAAGGCTAATGGAGACAACATTTATGTTTATTTAACAATTAGCAACAAACACACAAGTTAGGCTGATGAAAACTTTAGTTTTTAGTGATGAACCAAAATAACAATATTTTTGATCTAATGATGGCTTAAGGGATGGCCGTGTTTGTTACAATTCATCCTGAGGGCAACATGAATGTAGGCACCAGATTTCAAGGTAATCTAGTTGTTGAGGTATTTTGGTTGGGACCAAAATGGTGGCATGACCAATGGACTTGACATCCAAAGAGCTAAAAAAAAAAATAACTAAATTAAAAAAACAGTCGTTAGTGAATGATTCATGAATCATAAAGTTGCTGTAGCCCTCGAGAATCATGTTTCTACTGTTCTGTCCAAAGTAGGATGCAGTTAAATCCCCTCTTGGATTTATTTTGACACACTGGCAGACCACATAGAGACAGAGAGCAAAACACTTAACAACAACAGCCCATCACTGTGACCAAATGGGAAATGGTGTGAGGTTATTCCAGTACATACAAGGGAACAGTTGACTCCTGCACCTCCAACATGGCAAAACACTCTGCATGCATCACAGCTCTCCCTTCTCCTAGTCCATTTCTTTTTACTGTCTTAATTGTTTCCTCTGGTCAGTATCACAATGGCACCAAGGAAATATTTTATACATTCACCTCATTATTCACTATGTCTAATTAATGCTACACTCGAAATAAGGAAAGTGCAATTTAGCATCTCCTGCCCGTCCCTGTAGGGGAATCCATTTAGGTGCAATGTAAAATCCTCTTTGATGTAGAAATCTATTTTCATTGGTATCCAGAACTGTTGGTGCGCAACACAACAGCTGACCCTCTATTTTGTATCCCAAAAGGAATTCATTTTGCTGCAGCCCCTGTAGCTGTTTATACTTTATAATTTCAATTTTATAATGTTTTTTTTTGGAGTTTAATTAAATGTTTGTGCATCCTCTCCATGATGCATTTACCACAACTTGCAACAGTTAATATTTGTCTAACATTTTGAAGAAATAAAGGCAGGAATATCAACGCCACGTTTTGATATAAACGATTTAGAAACAAATCTAGTGGTATAATATCAAATCGACACAAAAGAAGATAGGTAGGATGGTTATAATCGCATCATTTTTGCTATTGTTTTGATGCTGCTTGTCAAACTCAGAACATTAACACATCTCCACTCCCTGGTGCATGTGTGTGACTGCTTTGTGTTGCTTTCAGTTAGTGTTAAGATGAAAGTTGGTGGTGCGGTGTGACAATACGTCAGAAATTTGATTTACTGCCGAGGAACCATTTGTCGACACGGATAACTGCGACGGATCGAGTGAATGAATTCTCCAATGACTTTTACGCAGACGGAGAAGTGTTGTTCTGTAAAGTGTGTCAGCACTTGGTGGGCTACCGAGGGAGACAGACAGTCCTGGAGCATCTGAAGTCCTTCATATTGGTGATGAAATAAATTATCAAGAAGAAGAAGAAGACGTCATTCTGGCTCTCCAAGTCTTCTCAACATCGTCAAAGACGTTGAATTGACGTCTTTTGGATGTGTTTTGCTCAGTGGGGTAGTGATTTAAACTGTCCTATAAATGGATTGGAGTAAGAAGTATGATATTTCTCTTTGTAGTGAACAGTACTTTCAATCAGTTACTTTCCACCGCTGACATATTTAACTTAAATACAACACAGTAACGGACACTGTCAGCTGACACATCCTGTCTCCAGAGAGTTCATTTACAGGAAAGGAGTATGAGTAGCAGCTTTTTAATTGGAGCGTCCCACTTTTTCCAAACCACTATGAGCAAGAAAATAATGGAAAAATTAAGCTCTCAACTGCAAGATGAGGATAAGTAAACAGCCTTCTTGTTATTGCACGAACATAGCTGTGCCCGCTAGCAGGCTGTGGTGGTTTAATATTTAATGATCTTCTCTGACTTCAGGAGCAAACCTTGGCAAAAAGCAACTGTGAAGAGCCCTCTATTACATTTATCAGTGCAATGTTCGAAACTTGACTCACAACTGTGTCGCATACGAGAAGTAGATATGAAGTAGTTCAGGGGAGGATAACAGATGTCTCGCATTCAAATTACAAAAAAGTCTGTTTGCTTTTTTCTTGGCTCACGGCCGTCCAGCGAACGGGGCCAGATGACCCAGATCAGGGTCAGTCGAGCTGAGCAGAAAGCAAGGAAACACTGCGGATCTCATCTGGTCTTCAATGTGGACACATGACGGACCTCAGCTGGATCTCAGTTGACCACAGCATGCAATCACAGGAGAGCCAAATACACTAATTGGTTACATAAAGAGTTGCTTCCAAAACTAGATATCCACCATCAAACATAGCATCGTTTACTCTTTTAAACCGATTGTTGGCATTTAAGTAGGACTTCCTGTGGAGGCTAAATGGTGGCATTTAGCCATTAAACTCATTTGACTTCTTTCTGTGGATGCACAACAGTAGAAGATGCAGAAGAAAGTGCATGTACATGTTGTCATATGTAAATATATGTGTCTATATTCATAAGAGTGAATTAGCATGTGTCAGGCTTTACAGTTGCCTATATAATAGAGCTGATTTGTTGTCAAAATAACTACAGTACATCTGCATTTTCTTGTATGGACGAGTGTTTGCTGTCATTTTGCTCACCTAAAAAGCTGAAAATCCCATTAAATCTCTTTCAACATTCTTTATGTTAATGCACGTGCCACCCATGAAGGTCCTGCCCTTAATTCCTTACAGGCGCTATTCCCAGTAATTAGGCTGACGTCAGCTCCCAGTAACGCTCCGGCTTTGAGATTCAACTGTAACAGAGTGGCAAAGTGCGTCAGGTATAAATTATATTTACAATAAACTCAGCCGGTGGAACGTGTTCCTAAAGCGTGCCAGCCTTTCAAACGACATCGTTTAGTCTCTGCTGTCCCACAGAGCAACACCTACCATTCAGCATTACCTATAAACTGATGTGTTATTTGGTGGTTTTTGGCCCGCATATCCTGACTCGAGCTCGTGGACATTTATCCTCTAATAGTAGATGTACCTCTTAGTCACTGACCTCATTTTTGTTATATATTAAGACTGTTTTTGTGTATAAAGACATGAATTCTTGTGCTTTTATTTTGTGTTGTCTTCTTGTTTTTCTTGTTTTGTTTGTGTGGGTGCAGCCTTTAACTAATGAAATCTCTACTTGTGTTTTTTACCACTATAAGGAAAAGCAGGGTGCACAATCTTTAATCTCTCCCATTTAAAAAGGTAAAACATTAACGTCCCTGTTTCACTTGTTGCCTCTGGTTGACCTCGCTGTTGTCGCGCAGCATAAAGAAGAAAATGATGTTATGTAGATTGAAGCCTCAGAGAGCCGTTTCTATCAAAACATTTGTCATCCAAACTAATCAAGGCGAGGCAGCTACATTCATTAGCTCGCTGCAGTTCGTGCCCACTTGTCTGCAGACTTCAAGCTCCATTATTGTTACGGGATAGCTCGGTGACATTTGGCTACCACTCTGAATATTCATAATGCTCAAAAGTGCACTGTGAGTGCAGGCCTGACATTCTCCATGTACAAACAACAACTGGAACAGTTTCCTGATTTGTGAATGGTATTCCAGTGAATTGATTACAATGGTATGTTGATATTTCTTGGTGTTTGCAGTGGTTGCCAACCTTTTTGGCTTGTGATACTTAAAAACAAAGCTTTGTCTAACTGTTTACACTCATCTGACCGATTGACTTTCCTTCACATATTGCTTTATTTCAATACTTTATAGAGGCCCTCGTGAAGACAAGATTGTCCATTAAACCATGATAGAAGAGTAAAATTATTGTGAAATGTATATGGTGTTGTTTTTTTTCTGCTTTACTCAGCAGGGCTTTAAGTTGCAATAAATCTTTTAATATGGTGAAAGATATTTCAAGGTAACCCATGTGTTTTTACAACTGGGGAAATATAAAGATATTTTATATGACTGAGTCCCGTTTGTTTTCATTGTGCATGCCCACAAGGGAGCCTATCTTCCCAAGAAAGAATGAGAGCATCGATGATTTCAGTCCTCTAATGATGGTAGGATCATGCGTCTTGACCGATATTGTTATGAGCCGCAGAGTCCGTAGAAGATGGAGGTTGTGGTGGTTGAAACTCCCATATGAAACATAAAATTATTTTCTTATGGGAGTCAGCTGTTTGCCTCCTTCTGACAGTCAACATGGTTTCTTTTAACTGTGAGCATGACCATTACCCGCAAAATTGTCATTTTAACCCAACCCTATGATTCTTCCTTTATTCTCACCAAATCGTTTTGTGCCCAAATCTAACCAAAATATAACAATTGCTGTGTAACATAAGAAAGTATTTTTATTTTTTGTAAATGCTTTGGAAGACGCAGACCTGATGATGTGATCCTGCTGATACGGCATCAGATTAGAAAATGCTTATTTGTGTCGTTCTAAAGGGCTGTTACAAACAAAGCATTTAGTCGTTTAATCTGAAAGACTTGGCACCAGTCAGTAGTTTCACATTACTCCACTGACTGACAGCTGGCAGCAGTAATGATCAAAGTGTTTGGTGTGGCACATTGAATGTAAACAATATTTGTTTACAAGAAAACTCCATAGGGGAGCTTCAAGTCTTCAAAGGTTTAAGATACGATACAATGCGATTCAATAGAGTATGATGCGATACAGTACAGTACGGTACGGTGCGATGCGATGCGATGCGATGCGATACAATACAGTACAGTACGATGTGATGCGATGCAATATGGTACGGCGCGATGTGATACGATGCAGTACAATACAGTACGGTACGATGCGATATGATACAATACAATGCAATACTATACAAAACTGTAGGTTACGATACAATGCAATACAATACAATACGCTGCAGTACAGTACATTACGATACGGTATGATACGATGTGATACTATATGATAAGGTATGATACGATACACTACAGTATGTTATTCATTTTTTATGTAACAAGATTGAAAAAAGGTAACTTTTATTCTAGTTTTTCGAGTAGAGATAGGTGAAATAAACTCACTCCACAAGCCGATATTTTCACTTACATTAGGAAAATGTATTCTTGGGAGTAATAATTGAATGATTTCTTAAAAATTGAGATTTTGGTAACGCAGACTGAACTTTGCATAATTACTTTCTGATGCAATAAAGCAGCAAAAACTGTAGTTTCCATATTCCCAACAAAGCCAAAAATAGAAAGTAGTTGCTCATCAGTCCAGGCGTGTCTTTCGGTGGATGACTTGCTAAACACTGCAAAATTTCAGAAGTGGGTGGGAATCCGGTAAACAACAACAATCTCCCCTGTTCATATAGTGAAGATGAAAGTATGTGTCTCTGTCAAAATAAGGGAAGAAAGCCTGACGGTTTTCCAAGTAATGATAACTAGAGGCAAGATGTAAAAGATTAATGAGAGGACCCTGTCAGGAATGAATCAGTCAGGTTAGAGCTCAGTCATCACAGGCAGAATTGGTCTCTTGCCTTTTTCCTTCCTTCCTTTTTTTAAACATAATAACACCTCCATGTTTCTCTCAGATTGTCATTTTCTGTTTCTTTTTCCAACACAGCAGACAAGATGACGGACTCGACAATGAACACAAACTGCATGACTAATATACTGTACAAAACATGGCCAGGACCTCATGATGTAACCTTGCATGCAATCAAAGTCTTGCATACTGATTGGTGTTATCCTGTGAAGTGACAGACAGTGAAAGGTCAACAACGGAAAGTCCTAGACAGCATGCAATACTAAAAGGCTGCCATGACCTTCAGGCAGTGGCATTCTGGGAAGAGGAGAGAGGCGTTATGATGTGGGGGTAATTGAAACACAGTGCCGTGATTAGTGGAGGTTTTTATTCGTGACTTCATGATGGTGAAAGGTCGCAACAAAGCCGAGGTCCTTCATTTTGATCTGGCGCGTTGCACTGATGTAGCATGTACTGTATATATCACAGGTGGCAAAGATTGCAAAAGAATGAATCTTTTCAAATGCACAAGTCAAATGACCCGATTTAAAGCGTGTTTATTACAAAAAGGAACCAATGTGGTTGCAGGAAATCATCAGTCATCCCCTGAGTTATCGTGGCATATGGTTTGCGACCCTTCGTGGTATCACAGTTTAAAGGATCAATAGTTCACAGCTTGCTCCTTATCAAGAGATAATCAAATGCGGTCTGCCTACACTGGCTTATCCCCTCATGTTTTTAAATGTATTCACTTGCCCAGAGGCACGTAAAGTAAGGTCAGGTAAGGTTACACTACAGTAAAGTTAGTCTGTTACAGAGGGATTAACAGCTTTTTGCAGAAGCAGGCAGAGCCCTTTTCTCTGAAGGAGAAACCAAATTATTCATGCTTTGATTATTTGTTGCAGTCCTGAAAAAGTGAAAGCTGATGTGTATTTACGTGTGTTTGTAAAGGGTGGATTTGTATGTATGGAGACCAAAAGTGTTCATTGGTAGATCATAAATCGGACGTTATGAAATAATTACATAAATGAAAAACCTAAAGGTAAAACACAAACATAAAAAATGCAAAATGATGCAATAACCATATTATGAAATGTCTTTTTTATGCAATGCCACAATTATTTCATCACCATGTCAATTAATCATTTCCTGAGGGTAAATTTTATTTTGCAGATTGTTTTATTAAAAAAAGAATAGCACTGCACTAACCCTAATCCTGCACTCACACTGTTAGAGATTTTTCTGTTCAGAAGCACTCGTTTAGGGGTGCTGTTTGTGCTGTTTTTGTTTTTTCCCTGCTAATAAGGAGAGATAGTGAGGATTTGTTGTCCACACCTCTCTGTCTCAGCTTCGGGTCTGCATCACAATTATTTTTAATCGGTTGATTATTTTTATAATGCCTGGTTTTCTGAGGGTGATGAATCCCCCTCAGCATCCCAAATGAAGTTATATTCTTCATCGTGTTGTCCAGGTTAATATTGCCTGCATGAAACAACAAAGTAAGAATGTACCGGGCGACTACTACTACAACTAAAAGATGACTTTTAGTAGTATATCTCCAGAAAATTGTAGTTTCACCATGGCAAACACAGCCACGTCAATCAGAATCTTTTTGCACAGCAGTTGTCTTAAACTTCCTAAAAGAAGTCTCCTTTGCACATTTAATCGACTTCATGACATTTTCCATTGCCGAGGAAAAGTGGTTAGGAAAGAACATAGGAGGTGACTATTCGACCGCACCCTAGACCTTAATTCAAAAGTCTTTATCTGTCAATTAAGGAAGAGCCTGTTATGTGAGTGGCTGTTGTCTGAATAAGCAGAGCAAAATGTAATCTAAATCACTTCCAGATCTGGTACACTTAGTTTAAATGTCATTGAAATGGAAGCAGACTCTCACACGATGGTAAAGGTCTATTCCTCTGGTAATGCCTGCCAAAGCAATTACATTGGTGCTTAATAATACCATATAATAGGAGCTTATATCCTGGCACCTACTTTTACCCTAACATTGTGACATGACTAATATCTTTCTGAGTATAACATTAATGCCTAAACAATCCTATAATCAATGATTGTATTGCAACTGGTTTTAAAACACAAGAATAGATTTTGGCCTAAAAAACAGAAAGGTGCTTCTTTCATCTGTGAATGTCCAACCGGAGAAATCTATGTACAAATCAAAGCCTGGATGAGTTGAACTACAACAGAAGGCCAGCTTGCTCTATTGCTGCTGACATCCAGGGTAATTGCCCTGCTCCGCTGCTGAAATGTCACGGCTGCTCTTATCCCAGGTGGGCTATTCCATCAACTAATAAATGCCATTGCCCCTCTCTCAGCACCATAGCACCATAACATAATATGATACAACACTCATAAAAATCAGCGGATGACACACACCTCACCGCAGATGTAATTAGCAGCACTTATCAAGATCTAATTTGCTCGCTGCTAATTTGTTGTGTGACTGGTGTTTTACTGCTCGATCTAATCAGATAGCTTTAAGGGGATTAACATGATTCTAAATAAGGCTGTTTACCAATGTTAACGTTTGCATTTGCTCTTATAATTGGCATGTTTTATGATGTCGGGATATCAAATCAAAATTTTTTTTTTTTGTTCAGGATATCAGCAACGGACAGAGGGTTGAGTAAATAAACTGCCGTGCACCCTTTATAAAGTACATTTCTGCCTGGGTGTCACACTTTGTTTCAACAAAGACAATAGCCGTGACATCAAAAAGTATAATCTTCTTCGTAACTTGCAAACGCATTAATTCAGGAAACCCAAGTTAATCTACTGTAAGACATCACAATTTCCTTCCACATGCAGACAAACTGTCTCCAACGCATATGACTATTTGGCTTTAATTTCAGCCAGCAATTACTAAAGACCTTATCTCATTTATATGGTAATAACACCTCTGATGTCAGCTCTGGCAGCGCAGATCGCGAGCTAAGCAGGGATGGCCTTTTGTGGCCGGGGCTCGTTCACTTCATTCTCCTGCCTGACTGCACTGACCGGCAAAGAGAGGTCAGTGTCTAAGGGGATCGAGCAGCAGCTCCAGCCTGTGTGTGTGTGTGTGTTGGGTGGATTTAATTTACTGTGACATATTGTTGGTAGCACTTACAGAGGTAATATGTAGTCTTTTGTTTTGGGATGCGGCCGAAGGAAGCAGCTTGACCTTCAGCTGTGTTTATTAGCAGCAGGGATGTTGTCATCCATTATAAGACAAACCTGTGTTTGAGTGAAGTTGACAAAGTTGACAAAAAGCAACACAATATTAATAAGAAATTGTTTTGTCATTGGTAAGTCGTAAATGAAACCAAACTTGCGTCACCCCTTGAACAGTGATTGAAGCTAACAATAGCTTAATAACCTTTCAAGCATTAATGATTTTCACTATTCATACATGTGTTGCAATCAAAAGCGAGCCAGCCCAGGACTTTGTCTGCTCACCCGGTTGCTTTTTTACGTTACATGCAGTTGCAATGTACCAAGTATCAGTTTAAAAAAAACTTTTTTTACAAACATTTGTAACGGTTGCTTTCCATTGTACACCTTTGCACACATACCATGGCAATGGTGGAATACATAGGGCAACGGACAGTCTAACAGATAGTGGTAATGCAACACTTAGGGATGCCATTCGCCATAAAACTGCAGCGAGAGACATTAATTTATTACTTTTATTATTTTAACGAACACGGTAGGTTTGGGACTGTTTTGTCTGGTGCTCTTGAATGCCATTTAATAGTCAACAAATGTGTGAGACAAGTATTGTTTTGGTTTGTTGCCAATGAGAAATGAGAAGTATGGTCACGTCTATCTCAGGCTGAAATCAGTGACTAATTGTTTTAAAATTCTTGAGAATTTTGAGCTGTCAATCTGCCACCTTATCACTGTGATTAGCTTGACAGGTATAGCAACAGTAACTTTAAGGCTGATTTATGTTTGCATGTCGGCTCTACGCAGAGTCTGCGTTGTTGGGGTTGGCGAGCGGATTGCCCGCTGTACTTTCCCTGGTAAACACACCAACCCCTTCGGCTCACAGTTGCATCTCTGGGCTTGGCAGAGTGGAGTGTCCGCAGGGAGGGCACCCAGCCTGTCCGCTGTCTCTAGCCAAGACACGAATAATAAAAGAAAATGTAACGTGTCTTACTAAATAAACATGTTTGTAAATGAAAGTGAACAAAAACCATCAGTATTCAGGAAATCAAATATCTTCAAAGTCTGGCAAGAGAGTTTTTCAGTTACACTGAGCCACCTGATTACTAATTTCTCACTTCTAATCAGTATTCCAAGAAAACATCTTGCAAGTATTTCAGGAAAGAGTTTTTTTGGCAAATGGGGAGATAATTCTTTCGTTTTTGCCCAGAATGGATTAACAGAAACTTGGCAGGAAAGGCCACTCCACTTCTGAGGTGTGATTTGAATATTGACCTGAAGCAGTGATATCCATGTCAGACTGTGATAGCTGTTGCTAATGGGAGGTCAGCCAGGGGTCACAGGAAAGTGCTGCGAACATGAGAGGTGAGAGTAATGAGATTGCCTAAATATCTCTGAAAAGTGAGCTCAGTTTGAGTCTTGAAACTTTTTTATTGAAATTAAAGAGCTCTTTCAAAAGGAGACATTATTTACAATCTACCCACCTGCCATGTTTTCATGGCAACATTTTTTGTATTAGTGTATTTACCCCTGACAAGTGTCTGCTCGGACTTCTAAAATTGAGACAGACTTGATCTCTCTTTCCTTCATTGTTCCCTACATGTTGAAAAATCTGAGCTGTCTTCTCCACAGCAGTATGAGGACATTAATGAGAAGCACAGTATTGATTTTCAATGAAAACACTGCACTGCTTTGTTGCATTTCTTTAACCTTGGCTTCCCTGAACCCGAAGCTGCCCAATTCAATTTTTCTTTGCTGGATTTTTCATCTCTCTCTCTCAAGGGGAAATTTCATTAACTCTTTACTCCAGTGCTTGGCATCTGTTGTTCCAACCATAGTTTAGTTGAAAAAAAAAAAACAAGAAAAGGAAAATAGGGTAAAGTCGACCTATTTTTTTCCAAACTGAAGTGTACAGCGCTCAGTCAGCGCTTTGAGAGCTGAAGATGTAAAAGTGGCATTTACAATTCCAAAAACGTCACGTTCCAAAACAGGATTTTGTGTGACGGATCTGTACTGTCACCTCTCAACAACTCTTGAATCCGCAGCTTGTGGCGAGCAGACTCCCACTCACAGATGAGTGTCGACAGCCTGTGTTTCATGCTGCGTTTTAAGCTCATTTGGGCTCAACAGTCTTGGCAGGTCAAAGGAGAGCTATGAGCACCATCAGGCTTGTCACTGAGCGGAGCTTTCGGATGTTGGTGGTCTGTTTAACAGGCGTAACATTTCTCCTTGTCAGCCTGGCAGGCGGTTGAACCAACACTGTGCCTCTGGATGGTGCTTAAAGTTTAGTCCTGCAACCTGTATGACTACTGGACTCGAGATCAAGTCCGATATCAGAGGACAATATACCAAAACATTTTTATTTAGGGAGCTACAGTGTGACAAATATAAGACGAAGACCATATTCACATGGCGGCACGCTCAGGGTGGGAAGCTTGAATGCTGCGATTTTCTAGGCCGCATAAACGTAGGGAATCTGACAAAATGTTACCATTTCTCCGCTTCCCAATTGGTCGGCAGCTGATAAGATGATGGATAGTGAAAATCTAGAGCGACATCGGGCCATATTTCAAGGTAAAAACAACATATTTGATAACAATCAGCTACTGTTAGACAGCAGCTAATGTTAGCATTAAACCACTTTCTATCTATACTGTTTCAAAAATATCAACACACCTCTCGGACACATATATTCGAGCCTGGAAGTGAAACACACTGGATTTAATCACACAGTAATGTAAGCTAGGAAGTGGTTCATTGCTAACAGTAGCTAATGGGCTATCAAATATGTTGTTTTACCTTGAAATATGGCCCAATCACCCTCCAGATTTCCACTATCTATCATCTTTTCAGGTACTGATCAATCAGGAAGTGGTGAAATTAAAACAACTTGTCAGATTCCCTACATTGATAGGCCTGCAACCTGTCGCACAGTGGTGTGATATTTTAGCTTTCCACCCTGAGCGTGATGTCGGAGGAAAATGGCCACCGTTTGAATACGGTCTATTCAGCTCAGTCTTGTTCATTCAACTTTAATCTCTGAGGCTGTCAAAGGCTGATCTTGTGCACAGAGTTTTTTATCCTGGCCAGGGTTGATAGCCAAAGCTACAGGGCTGTAAGTCTCCAGCCCCCTGCCCAACCTGTAAACTCCTGATGTAAACTAGGTCGGTGCAAAGAGAGAGGTGCTGCTGGGAGCATTGAATTATTCAGCCCAGTCCGCTGAGCTCTGATAACACAAGCAGAACAACAGCAGCGCGGAGCTCTGTGCAAGACAGCCGGAGAGGCAAAATCAGTTCATATGGGCAATACATCGCACCCTGTTTGGAGTGAGTTAGCTTCTCTCTCTCTTTTTTTTTACATCCGAGAAATGGCTGAGCATTTTTCGGGGTTACATGGGCTCAGGAAGGACTAACGTGCTTTAAAAAAGGAGCATTTTTGTGGGGCAGTTTCTTAAAAAATCTTTATGCAGTACAGATATTGTCATATTTCATCACGCATACAGTTTAATTGGTGTGACATTACAAGCTTTCCTCCAGATTTTCAGATAAGAAAATGTCATCAAGTGAAGAAATGCTGAAATCTCAATCCCCTCCTGCTTGCCCCTCATCTAAACCCCATCGTAAGCCATTTTGATCAGCATAACCTGCCGTATGTCAGAGTATGTTTACCGCTTTTCTATTATATGCAGAGGTTGTTAACTTTTACAACCTCTTTTGAATGACGGGGGAAGTGCATACGTCTTCACAAAAAACTGTTGAGGAAATCTCCTTTTTTTCCCCCCATCACGGGCTTTCTGCCGTGTCTGCCAGATCCAAGTGAATTAGATGCGAACGCAGACGTGCTCATAAATCTTACAAACACTGAGGTAACGTGTTTCAGACTTGCTTACCAGGTGTAATTTGTCAAGAATGGGTAACTCTATTCCGCACAAAGCGCAGCCTTCTGCTTCAATAGTTCACCACAGCCGTTGGGGTTTGTTGTTCACTGTGGCATCACTACATCAGGCCACGCCAGAGTTGTTATCAGGACTTAGACAAGACAAAGCAGGGTGTCTAATTCATAACCTATATCACACTAACAATGATGCTTAGGATATTCCCAGTCTTCCAGCTCTAAATTGTAACCAGAAAACAGTGGTAGAACTAAGGTTATATTCACTCAATTACTTAACTTAAAGGGACAGTTCGCCCAATAAACGTAAATTCAGTCATTATCTACTCATCCCATGCCGATTCAAAGTCGGGTGAAGTTACATTGTAAGGAGTCTCACAGCCTGAGGAAAGAAGCTGCTCCGTCTGGTGGTTTGGCAACGTATACTTCTGTATCTTTTGCCAGATGGCAGCAGGGTGAGCACACTGTGGCTGGGATGGGTGTTGTCTGGAGGTGATTCAAGTTTCCAGGAGCACTGATATCCCAAATTGATTTGAAAAAAACCTCTTTTTTTCAATCAAGTGTCAATCTGGAGGTGAACCAAAAGCTTGTTACCTCATACAACTCTGTCATTTTATAGTCTCTACACAAAGCAAGTGACGCACTAGATATCTGTATAAATTGTGTCCAATCTGAGTGTATAAGCGTGCCAGCTTCTCAATAATGTTGAAACTGTAAAGAAAATCAGTCTTATAGAGGCTGCAAATGACAATGAGGTCTTCCAGTCGACTTAAACTGCATGTTAATTAGGGGAAACATTTAGCCAATAATGCTGCTCTAATCACACTCGAGTAGATTCCCTCCCCAGAGTCTGATCTGTAAGCATGAGACGCTGCAGAGGGAACAGAGGATAACGTCACTCTAGACGGGGAATTACCTCAACGCATCCACATGCTGCCTCCTGATAGTAAAGGTTTATGTGTGATGTTAACAGTGTCACAAAACAGTGTCGAGATTACTTTGTCTTTGTTCCAGAAGAGTGATCAAGACGCAAGATGGTGTTCTCGCGCTGAGGTTCTTGTAAATACCTGGATCAACAAGAAAAGAAGACAGCATAGATTTCTCAACTGTTCAAGTTTGTTTTGATACCGTTAAATATATATAAGTTCATGTTCTATCAACAGACTGCTCGCCAAGCCTGTAGGCTTGTTGCTAAACCTATCAAAATATCCATCCTGGCACAGCATAATACAAACATGCAGCAGGCTTCCAGCACAAACAGGCTGCTCATTTCTAGCTGTCAGACGTAGATTTTGTCAACTTAAATGAAATGTTGCTGGCAGATCATATCAGTTGTGGCTAAATATGTGTGTGATGGCTACATGCATTATATAATGCCAAAGAGTATGCATGTAATGTTATTTGGCTTTTAGTAGGACTAACTGCCTTGTAATGGTTGTATGCTATGATGTGGTTTATTGTTCCATGAAGGGGTTTAGGGAACGGTCAATGAAGAATTTAGCACTCTGAAACTCGGCTAATCTGCTTCATGAAGACTGTGCGTGGGCGGCCTATTCAGAAGTGATCGACAGTGGACAGGAAACACGAACAAAAAAACCCACAACTGTCAGATTCTGATTCAAATGTTGCTAATTTCTGATTGGTGGACAGAAGTATGGGACATCACTCTTCTCCAGCTGAACCCTATGGAGGACTGAAACTGCCAAAAATCAACTAAGAAATCAATTGAATAGCTCTATAAATAAGTTAATATGCCATTAAAAGCACACAAAGAAACTCTTTATTTATTTCATTTGTTTTACAATGTGTTTATTTATTTTTTTACTTATGTATTTATTTATATTTCATCCTCCGAAATGCAAAGGGAAAAGGACAAAGGAACTCTTAAAATAAATACATAAATAAATATGATTAAAAATGAATTAATAAAATAAAACATTTGGAAATTAAATAAATAGGGGTTAGTATGAAGGTAAATAAACACAAATTAAAGCAGAAATATCAATTCATGTCACATTTTCTATATAAATGTATGCCTACATTTACTTTTAATATAATTTTGGGACATTTAATGGCCTATTGATTTATTTATTAAGCCATTTATTTATTTGTGATTTTGGCAGTGCCAGTCCTACATAGCCCTCTTCAGACGAGTGACAAAACCTTGATAAAAAACAGATGGGTGAGAACGTGTAGAGTAGCACTCAGCTCTCTACAGAGTACACACTGCACAGAGTAGAGAGCTGAGTGAGAAAATATTTTTTCTGGACCTCTGAAGACAACATATTAATTGAAGTGGACGCTGATTTACCATTCTCCTCTGACTGACATTCAGGACTCTTCCTTTCATTTATTAAACTTTATTTAGAAGCTGAAATTGAATTTAATTCCACTTTTACTTCACTTGAGAGTGCCGTTATAGTTTGCAATATACTTTATTGGGATAACACCTTTAAGGGTTATAAAATTAAACAGCAGAAGGCTGTTTATGTTGCAGAGAGCTGCATTAGCAGAAGATGAAGCACAGTTTGAAAAAAATATGCTGCAGATGAGTGAAAGTTTCTTTGCAGGCGGCCCTTGCAGGGATATCTAAAATGTGCATGATAATGGAGCTGAGGTACCTCCACCTCCTCCACACTTCTCTTCGTCTCTCTCTCAACACTCCCCCCTACTCACTCAACTCCCTCCCGCTATCTTTTTCTCTTTTTACTCAACTCTGGATCTTTCCTCCTCGCCCGCCCTCTCTGTCACATTGGCTCTGGACTGTCATAGAAACAGCTTGTGATCCAAACCCCTCTCCTGTCCTCTGTCGTTACATAAATGCCACATACAGTTGGAGTCCTGAATCGTATTTTTAGACTTGCATAGACAGGGCCGATAATGATGTGAGCCATCAACAGTCCCATTATATAACATGGACAGGAGGGTGTGCACATGCATGGCACTTTTTTCAACAGCACACTATACTTTTTCCTATATCTGGCAGGCTTGCTTGAAGCCAGGTACAAGCATTCACATACACAGTAAACACTGAGCTGTGTTTCTGTATGTCATGCAGTGCATCCATACTTGTTTTTTAGAGGATAATACACTGTGACTACTGATCTTTCTACAACCCACCACATGCTCTGCCACGTCTAGCACCTCTGCAACAAAGCCGAACGTGGATGTTACTTTGTTGTTCAGCGACCTGTGAAGGTTTTCTTATTTCACATCAGCTCAAAAGAAAGATTTGTTGCACAGAATCATTGCAAAGTTTCTGCAAGAGGTTTCTCAATTTCTCTATTACATGATACAGTAATCCACATCCATTTTAGCAGGTCTTCAGGCACAAAATCCTTGACAAATCTGTTGACCCCCTGGTACGTTATCAATTAAACAGTAAGGTTTTAAGTGCAGCTGTCCATTCAGTGCCATCTGTGGCCTGTCAGCACCATGGACAGCATCAAACTGGTGTTGCTTCCCGTTGCGGACCTTCTGTACTTTTTCCTCTGCCGTCAAAATGTTTTTGGAACAAAAATACCTTGGGAAGGAATCAGATCAAGTTTCACATTCTCTGTGTTGTTCAGACAGCGAGTAAAAGAGAAAGGACAGGAAATTACTGACAACAACAGTTTGAGGTGCTGTTCACCAGCTTTTCTTGTGATGGCGGAAACAGTGTCTATACAGGTCTTACGCGGCCATATTTTTTGGAAACCATTGCATGTAAATTCCTTAAACATGAAGAAGATAAACAGGATCGTGTATTGTTATTAAAAGTTTGCTTTTGATTGCTACTTACCATGTTACCCACTGGGAAAAATCTACTGTAGCCACCAAGGAGGAAATAAAATGGATGAATAAATACTCCATTATTCCAGTGTTACAGAGAGAGTTTGCTGAGAGATGAGTTGCTTCGAGCACCAGCAGATACAGACATCAGCCCAAACAAAATTAAAACTCTAAGAGTCTACTGTGCTATTGTGATGCCACTGCTAAACAATACTTAGACCAACGTGTAAATGCAAGAAGAAGAAGAGAAGAAAGAGAAGAAGGAGAAGAGGGATCTTTATTTATCACATACAGTCATACAATCTACAACATAGTGAACATGGCTCTCTGCATGCCAACGTATAGCGCCCGGGGACCAACTCCAGATCCAAGCCAGTGCTTTTGGTCAAGGGCACTGACCGGAGAATTAACCTGATGTACATTTTTCGATGTTGAGGGAAACCAAGAAGAACAAGCACAGGGAGAACATACAATCCCCACACAGCTTGGATTTGAACCCAGGACCTTCCCTTCCTGCTGAAAGCTAACAGTGCTAACCTCTGCACCACCATGCTATTAATAGGTTGATGTTTAACGAGTATGATGTTCATCTTAATTTTGCCTTTTAGCCATGCTAACATGGCTTTAAACACAAGGTACTGCTGAGGCTGATGGCAGTGTCATCAGTTTTGCAGGTATTTGGTCATAAAGCAAAGTATTAGAAAAGTGGAAATATTGACTCGATGATGGTGCTTCAGGAAAAGTGAAGGAATCATCAAAGTTATGAAAGAAATGTGTCTACTAAATTTCATGGCCATCCTGTCATGGTTTGGGTTATCACTTCATCATTTCTGGTTTAATTTGGCAGATTATGTACTCTTTTGTCATGTGTCACTTTCCGCTGCCTGTCTTTGTCTGTTTTCCCGCCCTTTTTCCTGCTAAGCTGTGTTCCTCCCCTGCCTGCGTTCCCTCCACACCTGCCCTGCATCAGCCTCATTAGCCCTGACCTGTTCCAGGCTTTTTTACCAGCTTATCAGCTATCAGCAAGTTTGTATTAAGGTCCAGTCAGTAGTTCAGTCTTTGTCGAGTCATCTGTTGTGTTTGCCTGTTCCCGGTGTATACTTTGAATAAGACTTCATCCATCGATCCTCCTGCCTGCCACCTCCTGCATTTGGGCGAACGCTTTCTTCGATCTTCGAAAAGACAGAGGATCAAAATCAAAACCAGTCGGATTGATTCTCCAAACTACTTCCAACACACCAGTAATAATGCACAAAGACACAAGTGATTCCAGAGAAACCGGGTCTACTGTGTATTTACCTTGTGTATATTCTTTCTACATCAACACTGAAACCAGGACTTGACTGAGCTAATTCTTCCCCGCAACTTGCTCTAATCGACATGACACACTGTCTGCCAGAGGAAGTGTCTCGAATAGCTTGGGAAACATTAAAAAAGTACTAAACAAAGGAGCGCCATTTAAAACTGTGTGGTGTGGAGGCAGAACCATGTTAGCACTAGCCTTGGAGCGAACAGGAGGTGTAAAACAGGCAACCAGAATATACATTCACGTCAGAAGTTTAGAGTTGATTAAATTAGAAGAAGAAAAAGTAACAATACGTGCGAGAAAATATGTATAGATTAAAGGCATATAGGCATAGGAGAAGTTAATCAAACAGAACTGAGCTGAATGGACCTGACACTTCCAATCTGACACATTAGGATGCTGACGAACAAGCCAAGTATAATGCAAGAATTGATTACTGTGAGTTCCTTTCCAAATGAGGCTTCTTACCTAGTAGGTAATTAGAAGTGAGCAGATGCTGGTATTGAGTGCTTTGAGCGCCTGAGAGAGGCAGTAATTGTTTCCTGTTGATTACATGGCCTTTTGACAGAAAAATGGGTCACTGCAGTAGTGACCACAGACCTTCCAGCATTAAGTGTTACAACAAACACAGAAGCAGAGGAAAGTAAGGCAGAAGTGAGTGGAAATCTATTTTCAATCTATATGCTGTGAACCTACAGAGAATTATCACCAGAATCTGCAGCTCCCCTGTATTAAGTAACTTTATCGTGATTTTTTCGCGTATTGTTTAGCTGGTCATCAGAAGCTCACTCTCGCCACTCTCATAGCATCAGTGAAAATGCTTTAAAAATGAACTGTTCACTACCTGCCCAGTAACAAATGGCTGACATAAATGGTTAGCAACTAGCTGGTGAACATAGTGGAGCATTTACTACTTGAAGAAGCAGATATTTCCCTCAGGAGATGGTAGAGACCAAAAACAGAGCAAAAAGAGTGAATATTGGACTTACATTTATCAGGTGGCCAGAAACACAAAAAAACAAAACAAAAAAAAAACGCTACTAACATCTGTAGTAGTCACGGTTGTTTATCGGCTCCACCTCCCATCGATGCTATGACGCACGTTGAACTTAAGGTTGCTGGCTTGTTAATACTTTTAAATCCATCTCTGTTGAAGTAGGGTGCAAACATCATCCAGTCTGTGCTGAGTTTGAGGGAGAGACTTAAGTAAAGTTAAAGATATTTTTACTTTTTAAATATCCAAAATGCGAGATTTCTTACTTCCTTAGCTACTTCTATCATCAGCCTCCACATTTCCTCCTTGTCTTCTTGATTGCTAGTCTTCAATAGTTGTTCAGTCACTATTCAAAATACTGACAAAAAACAACATCCATGCAGTATTTTTTTGGCTCAAAATAACCCTTGTATAAGGAGCTCTTTGTTTACTTTCCAGTGATCTCAACAGAACCTTCCACAGAAAATTAAACCAGGAAATCAAAGTTATCAGATGCAGGGCGTCCTCCCACTGTCCTGTACGAGGACCCTTAAGTCTCCTAACTGGCAGGAATCTATGGGGGATCTACTGTGTGGGTTGTTTTCCTTGAATGCTGGCTCCATCTGCTGGTTTTACTCTTCACACTCCTCTCACCATGTGCTGCCATGGCAACGTGAACCAAATCATGAGATCAGAACGAAGGTCGATGCCTCATCTCGCCCTGAAAACTTCCAATGAGAAATATACTTGGTGTGTCGTTATTCATGTGTTGACTGGGAGTAAAAGGCTTGCAGTGAGCACTGAAAAGGTTTCCCACAAACCTCCTCCAGAGGTCAGAAGTTCATCTCTGTGACGTACTTTCAACGTCAACACAACAGCAAAAGCCTTAATTTACATTTAGTAATCGAGCGGATTAAGAGGGATAGCTCAAAGATAAACAGGGCTGCCCCTGCTTCTTTGACTACAGTTGAACTCCTCTTGGCTGCGTTGACTGTTCCCCTGACAACCTTATGTCACCGTGTCAGAGTTACAATATCCCTCTGTCTCAGCTTTGCTCATCTGTTCAGTTGATTACATCTGTGCAGCGTCACGATGGATCTTCTGTCAGACTGCAAAGGAACAAGCTTTGGTTTCCTTTGTAGAAAATGAAGCCTCTATTACGTACGTTCAAAATACTTCCAGTAGCTGACATAAAGTTTGTAAAGCGAGAGGGAATATTAGCTGAAGTTGTATGCCGCCCACACACATTCACATGCACGTTAAACTCTACCTACCCCTAGCTGAGAAATGAAATATCTGAACAATACTCTGGTGGATTGCTGTGAAATTTGATTCAGACATTCCTGGCACCCAGAGGATGAATCCTAATGACTTTGGTTATCCCCTGACTTTTCCTTTAGGCGCCACCGGGAAGTTGACATTTGTGGTTTTGAGTGAAATGTCTCAACAAGTACTGGATGGCTTGCCATGAAATTTGGCTCGGACATTCATGTTCCCCTCAAGATGATTTCTGGATATTAGCTTCAGTGATCCCTTTGTTTTTCATCTTGCAACATCACCAGGTCAAAATTTCAGTCAAACAGGAAACCCTCCAGATGTAAAAAGTGTATATGTTGGTGTGTATTTCTTCTTGACCCTGTCATGTTCATGTTTGTGTACTTGGCGAGGGTAAGAGGCCCACACAGTTTTACTGGAATGCCTATCAGCGGGCAGCTGGCTTGTTAAATACTCTCTAGACATTTTGTTTCGACAGACATATGGCAGAAATGTTTCTTTGAGTCAAACATGACAACAACAGTTTTATTTGTTGCCCTTCAAATGGAGCCGTTGAGTCATGATAATTAAAATTTCTCACAAATGCTTTCCTGCTGTTGGGAGAAAACAAAGGGCATTTGTATTCATGACAGTGCAAAAGCAGCTCACAAACAGTCTCATAACAGTCCCAGCATCATATCAATTCGCATAGCCTCAGAGGATTCACAAAGCCAGCTTTTTTTTCCCAACCTTTTCCCTGCGTTGTAAGTCCCCGTCCATGGGAAGAGGAATATTCTTCAATCTGGGAAAAGTCAGAAAAACCACAGTTATGTAGCGAGCTGGGCTGTGGCCTCCGTCTTCTGGCAGATCCTCCCCCTCGTCTGGAAGCTGTTGAGTTCTTCTCCAGATGTGGCCGCCTGATCTTTTTAATGATACACTGGTGCAGAGAGAGAATAACAGAATAAGGGTGGAACAAGACAAACAAGACTCGGCAAGAAGCAGCCTTTGTGTACTTCTACTTTTGGGTAGAGTCTAAAATTAGGACTTCGACTTTCACTTGAGTGGATTTTAATGGTGTCTTGGACTTTTGAAGAGGCAAGCACTAAAGTATACAGTTGTAAAAGTCTTGCACAATCAGGAGGATGTTCCAGTTTTGCTTAGAAGCTCTTTTCCCTTTAAGGCAAACCCAGAGAAGATGTTTTTCATAAAGAAAGGATGATTACATCTTTGGGCAGCATTAGTGAAACAGAGAGGGACTGTTTAGTAAGAGGTACTCATGTAAAATGGTTATAATCAGGATCGTACAGCAGCATAGTGGCTGCCATGTTAGCAGAGACAGATCAGTGTCACATCATAGTGTGAAGGTTTGTTTTTCTAACAACATGATGATCACTGTATTGGTTATAACAATATAGTAGGGGAGACCAGACTAGCCAATTTGCTATATTATAAACTTCCATGTGTAATGGCAATCGACCTATTAGGCATGAGGATGTGTTGATTTTTACATGAGTAGTTTTCAGCTTAAGGATCCAATTTCAGTAATGTTTAAGTGAAGGAACAATAGTGTTTATATCTTTCCTCAACATCTTAGACATGGTCTGTGAAGTATCAAAAAAGGAAAGCAAGAATTTCCTTGATGAGACATCTGGGACTTGCAGGCTGATTCTTTTTTTCTCTCTCTCTCTCACATTCACAGCTTGGAAAATGCCAGTTGCTTCAACAGCAGGTGTCTTTGACTTGGTCATCCTCCAGAGAGAACAGGTTGCACAGCTGTCTGGCACACACATGTGTGCACACACCAGCAAGTAAAGAGAGAGAATGAGGCACTTAATGAAAGATAGCAAACAACACCTTCAGTCGGGTGAACCCTGGGTTCTTGCCGGACAGCTCTGGCAGGGAGATGCTGTCTTTTGTATGTGCAAGTGGACCAAACAAAAGCTCAGTGAGGAATCTCTGGGAAGCCCAAGCTGTCGGAAAGGAATGCCCCCCTCCCTCTGTCTCTCTTATGGCTCAGTGCTCGAGTCTTAATCAGTCACTGGAGGGGCTGGCTGTGCTGGGGGCCTCCTGGACCTGACGGGCTGACAGGAACTCACTCACTCCTGACCTCACGCGCCTCAATAAAATCTATTAGCTGAACACAAACAGGTGAAAGGCGGGTCATTGTTGCTGATGTGATGCAGATAAATCAAACTAATTGGACCCTGTTAGCCTCTTTATGGTCATAGTGTCTAAGTCCTTATGTAATCTCTTGTGTGTAGGGGTTGTTGTTTTTCAGCTTTTTACAAGTACAAAATTGTCTAGACATCCTCTCCATACATGTATTAAGACATACAAATTCTCTCATGTGTGTCTCACGTGGATTTTGTAGAAAAAAGTTTAAAAAATACACTGTTTTAAAGGTGCAGTATGTAGTTTTGGGGAAGACATTTTAATCAGAAGAGAAAGATCTTCATTTTTTATTCCTAAACAAACTAAATAAACAAACTCTCTTTGTTTTCATGACTGAATAAACTGGATAAACAAACTGACATTAAAGGACAACACAACTTCATACTGGTTTACTGTGCTTACATTTGGCGGACCCTGCCACCTTTCTAACTTCAAGAGTTTTCTCCGGAGCTTATTTTCCTCTGAGAACAGCTTATTTATTCAGTTATGAAAAAAAAAGATATTTCTGAGTTTGTATTACTATATTATTAATATTGTAAATATAAAATTCTGACCAATACTGCATAGTGCACCTTCAAATTCCTTAAAATGGCACCTCTTTCTTCATTCTCATTTAAAAAATGTAGAATATATGATGATCCAAAAACTTTATATGTCTCGAGTTTAACTCCTACTTAAGGGTATGTGCACTGGATGCTGACTATTGGACCAGGATCGGATTACAAACTATTTGCAATGTCACCAAACATGCTCTCAAACTCAGATTTCCAATGCGCACTGGGGAACTTTACGCTTTCAGGAATGAATGTGGAAAGAAAAGCCTCCTGGTGTCCAACTCTGCACATGCACCATGCTACACAGTGAAGCTCAAAGATTCAGGAACAAGAAGAAAAACACACTTTTGACTGGAGGAGGGGACTGAATTCTGGAGCCAGATGCTCTGAAGTAAAACTAGATGTTATTTTTGTCCAGTAGAAATAATGGAAACATAAAGGGTTTGTGTTTCCCTCTATACGAAGGCGGAGTTTTCTCCCTGGGGTCCTGAGCCAAACTGGTGTTATGTAACGGATACTTCTCATCCTGATGTGGAGTCACCCGAAAGTTTACAGGCGGCGACTCAAGCCCGGCCCGTGAACATGGAAAATGCGATCATTTCAGCGGTGCGTCTGCAGATCAGATCAAGCGGATCATTTTTAGAGAAAAGTGGCCTTCAGAGCTGATTTCTAGCCAAAGTACTGCCTCACGACCGTAAAACTAATTGAAAACTGACCTTAAACGTTGCCAAGGATCAAGTCTTTGTTGGTTAATGTTCAACTCTGGCTGCTCTCGGTGCGCCTGGAGAGGAATCTGGAAATGTGAGTTGAGATTTTGAAAGCAGCCAGACGGAGACATGGGCAGCGGTACAAGCCGAGGGAAGAAAGTTGCACCTGCGTGTGTCAGCGAGGTGAACGCGACCAAAACAGCTGCTGCCGGCACCTCGGCCAAACAGGACAGCCGTCCCTTCAAGCCTCTCAAAATCCACGCAATTTTACGCAACGCGCGCAACCGTGCGCAACCGGACTGCCACAGCGAGGGGCACGACTCTGACTTCTCCAGGGAGGACGATGACATTGATGCTGAGCTGGACACGGTTCTTGCGGATGAAGAGGAGCGAGGGGGAGCTGACGTGAAGAAGAATCCTCCGAAGAAGACTGTCATCAGATCCAAAACATACGGACTGTGTCATTTCAGGCAGGAGGACGAGGAGGACTTGAGCTCGGAGGAGCCACGTGGCTCACACGGCGGAGGGAGAGTTGTAAACAAGAGGAGCAATGATGCTTTCACACACTTTGAAAAACACACACCTGCGTCCCCCAGTCAGCACAGTGTAAGGACCTTTTTCCTACTATTTCAGAATGATTTTTGGAGAAGACATGTTTTCTAACCAGTTATTATTGATCATTAACATCAGGATGGTTTTTAAAGTATCAATAAACCTGGAGAATTGTTCATTTCTGAGATAAAAACACATCTCATCCTTATTTCCTCTCTGTCTCAGTCCTCCTCTCGGGGCTTTCTGACAAGAGGAGCTTTGTTGGAAGCTGTTCCCACACCAGAAAAACAATCGTAAGTAGACAACTGTGATAAATAATTGATTTCCGAGCTCAGTGGAGTAGTAAAAGCCGAGGAGGGGCCAGATCAAATTCACTTTAAGAGATCGAAATACCAACCCATTATTCTCAGGGTAGATCAGATTAGTTAGACGTCTGCAAGCAGGACAGACAAACAAGTGTCTGTTGTTGCTGCTTCTTTGTTGGAGGCGAGTGTGAAAACCAGGAGAACAACCAAGAAAAACATTTCCATAACTTTGTGCCTTGTCATTACTGGAAATGACTCATCTGATTGATGTTGTTTTGGGGTTGATTTATTTAAAACTGATGCATCTGGTGTGAAAATAACAACATTTGGAGCCTCACTCATAATCCCTGTTTTTACTACCATGTTGTTTACATGCTTCTCTTCCCTCCCCAGGACTTTTGGCAGCTGCCATAGCCCCTCTCTCACAATGCCAGTCATCCTGTACGATGGATCAGAAGAAGAGCTGATGGACACTATTGAGAGAGAGTTTAGCTGACCCCCAGCTGAGAGAGCCGCTGTCCTTTTCAGCTGTCTTCATGTGAGACAGCAGTTTGCGGGGGAAAAAATGTTGGTGACACTTTAATTTACAGGTCTGGAAGGTAGGTGGTAATAACTGAGCAACAGTTAGGATTACCTCAAAATTAGCTGAATCGTCCCAACATCACCCCAATTATCTGCTATTTTCCAAGAAGCAGGTTATACATAGTTGTTATTTTCTTTAGTGCATTTACAGGAGACTTCCAACTGGTTTCTGCCCAACATCTGCTGAACATGTCATTTTAATTCCCAACTAGTTTCTATCTAACTTCCCCTCAGCAGGCCACTAAGCTGAAGTGAGTTGTTGCAGCCTAACGTCCATCTAGTTTCTGGCCAACTTATGCAAGTCAGTAAATTTAAGTACATTCTTTAACCATACATTTTCTAGTGGGGAAATGAAGCAATAACAGCTCAATCCTTGAAATGTATTAAGGAAATAAACCAGCTATTTATTACCTGCTTCTTGGAAAATAGCAGAGTATAATTATTAAATCATGTTGAGGTCATTTTTGTGGTAATTTCAAAGAAATTTCAAACATGTTTCTCTGTGATTACCACCTACTTACCATGGAAGTTCCTGACCTGTAAAATGAAGTGTTACCAAAAGTTTGAAAAGAGAAATGGAACCAGGGTTTCTTTTGACAATTTCCTGCTACTCAGGAAGGCTACATTCACTGTATTTAAGCAGGGGTTCCTGGATAAATCTAACATTGTTTGTGTTGAGCTGAAACCGCTGCACTCCAGGCCTTTGCATTCACCCTAGTCTTATTTACCAACATGCAGCAGTGTAATCGCAGAGTTATAACACCGACTTGAACAGGTTCCAGGAGGTTCTCCTCAGTCAGGTCTGTGTTGTCTGTTATCTGCAGCGGTAAGGTGTCACTGTCACCCCCTCAGTGCTGCCAGTCTCCCACAGAGCACCCACATACTTACTTGTTACCTATTACTTACTTTACTTTAACTTGTCTGTTAATAGGTATGGGAGAGAACAGATATTTCTCTGCTTGCTGAAACTCAAAAAAAACGAGCAGTAAAGGCACATTCTTGCATTTAATATGCAAACATAACATTTTCCACCAGCAGTTTTGTACGTGCTGCACAGTTATAGTTTTTCTTAAGTGGCAACCCTGCAAAGGTATGAGCTGGGGTTGTTTATTTAAGGTTTCCCTTCCTGACCACAGTTCCTGCACTTCTCCACCCTTATGAAGAAGGAATGTGTGGCAACAGAGACTTTCACTCAGTTTGACTGAACATTCAGCCACATTCAAGCGTAAAGTCGTGCTGCCACTTAGTGGTGGAACACAGGAGTAGTTGGTAGAGCTGCAACGATTGGGCTTTGGTAAGTTATGATAAGCATTTTTTAATGTTTTAAATTTCTTTTGAACATTTTATAGACTAAACAATTAATTGTGAAACTATTTTGCAGATTAATCGATAATGAAAATCATTAGTTGCAGTCCTACTTGTGTGCTTGAACAGTTGTGAATACCATTTGTATCGACAAACTGCACTTGAAACTGTTTAAGCAAAGGTAAATTTCAACCTAAAATGTAGAGGAGGGGTTTTGTAATTTTGTTTTATATTTCAAAATAAAAAAAATGCTACATTTCTGATGCTGTCTGAAGTTTTTGAAAGAAACTGGTGTTGTGTGTTTATGGCTTTTACAGCATAGCTTAGTTGACTAATATCTAAGGGCTCTGTGGAATTCCTGTGTTGTGCTGAAAGCCTGTCATTAGTTTATGGTTAGCGGAGCAGAGAGAGGCACTGAAACAAGCCACTCGAGAACGTTCAGGAAGCCACATCCTTTGGACTGTCGCAGAAAATCCAATGCGGCTCCTTCACAAAGAAATCCACAGTCCAGCGGCATTGCAACTTTAACAAATCATCCACAGGCTTGTATAGGCAACAGAGGGAGACGGGGAAGGTCTCATTTACAACCCGCTCACATACTGCCAATAAAAAAGTTATTAATTTATGTAAACTGCTACAAATTGTTACAAAGAGCCCCTTTAAAACACTGGTCTTATCTATTAATCCACAACAGGCAAAAACTGTTTGAAGTCCCATTTAATCATCACAGGAACAGGTTTGTTTCGTATTACAGCAGGCAGACTGTACAAAATGAAATGTGCATCCATACACACATAAAGCATACCATAAAATATTTTGCACAATATAGTTAAAAAATAAATATGCTACCCAACAGTGTGACTGAGATGTACACACTGAAAGGAGTACAGTACGTTTTGTTTTTGGCAATAAAGGCTTTCTTTTAACTAATACTTTTGTTTCTTTGAAGGTCTGTAGAAAGACATCCTCCTCTGTACGGCTGTCAGTAGTTTGGGAGGCAGGAGAGGAAGCTGATTTCTGAGCGCTTCATAGTTCTTCACATTCTTTGCAATGTAATCCTCACAAATCCTGTCGGGGAAAAAAAGTCAATTCTATTTTGGGAATAAGATTACATAAGTAACCTACAAATAAATAGACCTATTTAACAGCAGACATTTTTACCTGCAATAACAGAAGGAGAGCAGCTGATTTTAATATCACTAATGAAAGCTCTGATCAGTAACTCAAAGCTCACATTAACAGAGCTCTGAAACTGACACACATCAACGTAACATAGTCATTATTAATTAATTGTATTTCTTTCAGCTGTGTTTGACAATTCTGTTGTGTAAAGGTCTATTTCTGCTATAAAAACTATTTTTGTCGTTCTTTTTATAACATGATCAAGCTCAAGATTTATCTTAAGTGTCATAATACCCAGGGGCAACAAAACGTTCTCTCTGAAGTAAAATAAAAGACTTGTAACTGGAAACAGAATGTAGAATAAAGACAAATAGATAAAAGCTAATAAATAAAGCAGAAAACAATAAAGACTAATAAAAGTATAGAAGAGTCTGATTTTACCGGAACAGAGGATACGGCTGCATCTGGAAGACAAGTGCATCATTGCAGTGACCCTGAAAAGAAATACTTAAGGTTCATAAAGGTACATTCTTTAATGTACTTCCTTAACCAGTTTTGCACCCCGAACAGTTTTACGGGTCTCTCAACATACACTGTTATGAGTGGTTTCAAATGAAGAGTGATACAGAGCTACTGAGTTTTATATTGGATAAGGCTTAATTCAATTAAAGGGAATTGTTGGGCCTTGGCAGAGGTATGCACTTTACCGAATCCCATCCTAGTTTGTCCTTGATACTGTGTCATTTTATTTGTATTTTTTTGTGTTGAACTGTGAACAAGGACCAAAGCAAGACTGGCAACCACTCTTTGGAAGCTAATGGGATTCCATCAAAGTTAAAAAAACAAGCAATTTTGTTCTTTTCAATTCTGTAAAATTCGATTCAGCTTTCTATAGTGTCTCTGTAATACTTACAGTGTCGACAAGGAGGATGTAGTCACAACTTCCACCAAACACAATCACATCAGAGTCTTTGCCTGGACAAGCTGTGTGCCACAACCTTGAAAAGAGGGGAAAAGATGTCATTTAAAATCTGCTCACAATTTACAGTAACTCCTGTATGAACTATTAAATGTAAAACCTGTAACTTTTGGTTGTTGCTACCTTGGTTTATTCTTAAAAGGATGCTCAACTTCTCTCCATTTCTTTGTTTCGACATCAAGCAACCACCCATCACCTGATCGAGAAAATGAAAAAGAAATCAATAAAAGAATATTAAGTGACCAAAGCAACAAGGAAAATAACAGTGAAAAGTGGGTAAATATTCTTACTCATTGGTTTGCAGTCTACACTGAGACCTCCAAACACGAACAAGGAGCCGTCCGATACAGCTGTGAGTGTATGCCACGATCGGCCCACTGGAGAGGAGGACACCGGGATTCTGGAAAACACATTTTGCACAGTACTGTCAAAGACGAACCTGGTTAAAGATTAGGCCAGCTAAAATATCAGTGATAGTGTTGAAATAGAAGTTATTTGGGCACACGTACATTTCTGACCATGTCCATGATTCAAGGTCCAGGCAGTGGATGTCACTCGTCCTGGTTTCCTGCATTCAAAAGAAAAAGGAACACGACTTACAAAAGGCAAACTCTGATTTGTGTTGCTGAGCTTTTATCTACTTGATGCTACTGAAGACTTCTTGTTGTCCACTTTTGAATTCTGATATACGTGAAGCATGTCGAGCTCTCACCATGACTCTGCCTCCACATATGTATCCTCTGCATCCAACTGTGGCACTGGCATGGGCAGCTCTGGGGGCAGGAGGGCGGCCCTGCACACAAAAACTGTCACTGTAAAATCATCTGAGGATGTTTGCAACTGTCTTAAACAGATTTCCAATGCTGCTAAAACTTCCCTTTGTTTCCTAAATCACTTATCAGATGTATTCAGTGTATAAAAGCATGGAACAGGCTCGAGCTGACTCACATGGGTCTTTGGTTCACTCCAACCTTCATGCATGGGGTCAAAGACATGAACCTCGTTGTTCCATCCCCAGAAGACGTCTTCCACCTAAGGACAACAAAATAGATAAAGAGAGGCAAAGAAAAATATTTATATTGAGAAATTTAAGAGTATTCCTGGTCAGTAGCACTGATTTAGTTGTGTCACCAGATGCTGGAATTCTTAAATACTGGTCTTATACATTTATCAAACAAAATCTCACTTAAAAATGTCAGGAAATAATAACATATAACTGGGGGGAAAGCATATGCGTACAGAGAACTATGAAGTATTTATAGTGAAAAAAAACATTACCCATGATGCTTCATCTACAATGAAGCTTCTGTTCCTGCTGTCGACATCAGTCAGTAGTTTGTGACCATATCCTCCAAAGTAAACGAGCCTGCAGAACAACAAACCTTATCACAACTGCAACCATGCATGTGCAGATTATGGATTGAGTTTGTCATTTATTATAATAAAACATGATAAAAATAGGTATAAAACAAAAAAAAACACAGAAACCAAATTCATGGCACACACTAACCACCCTCATAGTCAGTGTCCAGCCCTCCAAATCTGTGTGGTATGAACATTTGACCAGCAAGTACTTCATCAAGTTAAAACTACATGTTACCTGCAGTTAATTTTGCTGGAAATAGCGTTCACTTAAATTTAAAATTTCTCGGTGCTTACCTTCCATTGTAAACCCAGCAGGTGAGTTTGTCTCGAGGTGAGGGAGCAGAACTACTTTCATGTATGATCTTCCTCCATGTGTATTTACCGTCTGTCAGGTTGACACAATAGATCTGTTTGAAGTCAAACACTGATCACTTCTTCATGTCAACTTTGCTCAGTCTAAGCTGTGACCACACTGATCCACTGTGTCCATTCATTCATACTTGTTAACTGTCAGCCAATGAGGAATGTCCTTTTATTGTACATGGCTGCTGATGCCTAGATCAGAACATCTAGAAAGGTAGAACTTTTAGCTTCTTGTGAAAAAAGTTTCATTACATCAGTGTCTGCTTGCAATCCATACTGCTACATTACTAAAAACAAATAGAGACAAACAACTGAAACTTATGATCAGTGTGCCCACAGCCTTACAGAAGATTTTACACATATATTGATAACAAAACAATTATTTTCACCACATAAAATTATATCAATAAACCATGTAGTTTATGTGAAGTAAACCATAGTTAAGGTGTCATTAGCTGTCAGTTATGAGCCTCACCTGATTGGTCTGTCCGTTGTCATCACAACCTCCGAATATGTACATGTGTCCATTCAGGGAGCTGCCGCAGGTCCCAGACATAGAGGGAGGGACCTCCCCAGTCATGTGAAACACTTGCCTTCAAATAAACCAAACAAACAAAAAAGAAAGTTAAAAAATGTGACAGTACTACTCGACTGTGTCGAAAAAGTAGAAAAAGAATCTCCAGAAAGCTGGAGAGAAATTAAGACAGAATTTATTTTAAAAAATGAGAAAACATGCATTATGATTCTTTGTAATTGGAATTTGTTTAATATTCTTACCATACACCCCGTTCTAAGTCATATACCCAGATTTCATCATTGGGTAGGAAAACTTCATCGTCAGCAATTGACTGTAGAGAGTACAACATGTCTATTACTATTCTTACTATTCTTTTCAAGCCACTTTCGCTTCCATTCAAATACATCTCACAATTTTGTACTTCGCTTTTGTACTCATTTGTACTTCGCTACAGTTACAAAGAGCTCATAAAATATATGTGTTAGCTCACTATAAATTAAACAACCCAACAGTTTGTGGAAGTGCAGCTGAAACAATTAGTCGACTGACAAGAAATCTTTGGCGATCCATAAAGAAAATAATCATTAGCTGACAAAATAGTTAAAAGTAAGCTCCACCTCAAACAACTACAATAGTAAAAGCTTGCTATTACATTAATGAATGAGTAGTAATAATACTCAAATGATTATTATTTAATGTATGTGAGTGTTTTTACTTTTAATTCTTTACTTGAATAAGAGTTTCACTGCAGGTTTTTCACAGTCTGGTATCAGTACTTTTACTTAAGTACTGAGTGTTTCCCAGTGAATGTAACTGGAAAACTGGTTTGGCAATGTTTGTTTTTCTCACCATGTAACCTCCCCCCTGTGACAGTTAAAGGTTCTACATTTAAAGTGTTAGAGTAAATTTAACATTTTAAACATGTGAAATATTCAGGTAAAGTGCAGAAGTATTATCTGCTGAATGTACATAAAGCATGCAAAGTAAAAGTACATGTTATGCACAATGGCTAATTTTAGAGTGTTACTGTGTACTACACTGGTCCCTAGTTTCAAGACAATAGAGTATTAAATATTAATTAAATATACACTTTATTGTCTTAAACTAGGCCCCGTGTGTGACCCTGACACAGCAAAACCACTGGTTGTTACTAGTTTTTCCACTGTACTCTAAATTTCTTACAATTTCCTTTGGGATTAATAAAGTTTTATCTTATCTTATCTTAAGCAGCATCTTATTGCTGTAGCTGGTGGAGGTGTAATTCATTTTAACCAATGTACAGTATTTGCTTTTAGGCAGTTTTATCTAATATTTCACATGATGATCATATGTTTTGCGGACAGAAGATAATAATTATTGTCAGATAAATATAATTGAATAAATAGGGGTGCATGAAATGTGTTAAGTGTAAAGCAGAAACTGAAAAGGCTGCTTGTGTAATGTTGTTTTGGTGAACATGCTGGTTTTCCTCACCATGTAACCTCCCCACACATACAGCAGGTTGTCCTCCACCACAGCCGTGTGTCCGCTCCTCTCCCGGGCCACCAGCTCCGAGCAGTGCCTCTCAAAGGCTGGATCCATGCCTGGCTGCTATTAATAGAAAAGGAAGACGTGTCTTCGAGCCTGAAATTGTCAGATTTGTCTGAGAAATGTCACCTTCAGTGCATTCTCAGCTGTAGTTGCACTTAAATTGTGAGGCAAGTCAACACACACACGCGAGAAGAGCTAACACAAAAGGAGACTCGTGTTGTTGTTCTCGGTTTAAGGTCAACATGAGGGAATTATAAGGTATTTTTACAACATTACGAGGCTACGTAACGTTACAGTCCGAGTGCTCACGGTACTAAAGGCAGGTGAAACAAATACAATACGGAAATATTTCAAACAAATGTTGCACAAACACTTTTAAACATACTCACATGTGACAGAGCCCTTTTATGATGTCGTATGTTTTCTTCTCATGTTGTGAAGCTCAAAGGACGACAACATCTCGGTCCAGCCCCATAAACAATATAGCCACAGAGTAAACATGCAACTTCCGGTGCTGTTCTCTTGTCAAAATAAAACATCCGGTCAACACCATGTAAAAAGTACCCGGAAGTCATAGATATGAATAGTACTTGGGTAAAAGGCTTTAAAATATCTGATATTAAATGTGCTTAAGTATCTAAAGTACAAGTAAAATTAAGTACATATATTTACATACTGGACTCTAGGCGTCGACCAATTATCGGATCCTATATTCGGCATTCATCTGATTATCAGTCAGTGTATTATTTTTTTTTTTTCAATTGATAAAATAAATGAATCTAAAAATGAGCTACTTTGGCTCTGATGCAGCATGCAATCTGCAAAATAACTAGTAACTAAAATTATCAAATATATGTAGTGAGTAAAAAGTACTATATTTGTATCCAAAATGTCATGCAGTGGAAGTATAAAATAGTTAAGTACCTCAGAATTGTATTTAAGTACAGTACTTGAGTAAATGTATTTCGTTACATTCCATCACTGCTTATTATAAATTCATATATATATAATTAAAACAGATAAGATATATAACATAACCATGACATTATGAAGTGATCCAATAGCTTTTATTAATGTATGAAATTATAATATGTATTAGGCGACATATTCAATCCTGCTTGCCCTCATATGGAAGCCGTAAACAGTCAGTGGTCAAACATATTATTTCCTCTTTTTTTCCCGTGATAACAAGTTGAATTTTATTTGTGTTCCTGAGATCCCAAGTTACTTATGTCATTGTCACGTAACGACAAATATTTTCCCGGGAAAACGGGATAATTGAATACAATTGCAAAAAAAAAAACAACAATTGCCATTCCACACCAGTATGTAAATAACAATGTTTATGATGATGCTTTGCACTTGGGATTTAAGAAGTTCATTGAACTAACGCTGCTTCGTTGAAGGCCTGTCCAAAGACATCTTCCTCTGCACTGCTGTCAGTAGTTTAGGAGGTAGGAGAGGGAGCCGATTCCTCAGCACTTCATAGTAATACTGTTGGTACCCCATGAAGCACTACAGTAAGTGTCCTTTGTGGAAACAACATCCAAAATGAAGCAGAAGTTGCTCACTTGCAGCCCCTATCAGCCGGTTAACAGGAGTGAGGAGTCAGCAGATGTTGGTGGTATAAAACCGAGCAGTCAATAAAAAAGGGTTTTCAAAAATTGGGAATCAACAAAACCACAAGAGGTCCTTGAGCGAACAGTCATAAATGTGTACAAAAAATATTAGGCTGATGAAGTGCTGTGCAAGATTAGCCACAGACAGATACACGCACATACAATACATACATTTCTGACCACGTCCATGACTCAAGGTTCAGGCAGTGAATGTCACTCATCCTGGTTTCCTGCATTTAAAAAAAGGAGGAGGTCAGGTTACAAATGACAGACTCTGACTCATGTTACTGTGCTTTTTGGTCACATTTGAAAGCATATAGAGCTCTCACCATGACTCTGCCTCCGTAAACATAGCCTCTACAACCAAGTGTGGTGCTGGCGTGCACCGCCTGGGGGCTTGGAGCCCGTCCCTGCAGACAGAAACTGTCACTACAAAAATCTTTAGAGATGTTACAAATATTATTCACATTGTTCTTATTCCAAAACTTATGGATAAATATCACTAACCTGAATCTCTGCATTGTATTCAGTGTATAAGCTTTCACTCACATGGGTCTTTGGTTCACTCCAACTGGCGTGCGTGGGGTCAAATATATGAACCTCGTTGTTCCATCCCAAGGCGACATTTCCTGACTAAAAAAGAACAAAAAAACCACCAGGATGATGACAGAATGCTGATGTCTTTTAAAGGAGACATAAAATGCTCATTTTCAGGTTCATAATTTGATTTATGTATAGGTTTACATGCTTTAATACTCGAAAAAACACATCAGTTTTCACTGCAGGTTGCATGTGCTTTAGACCAACAGGTGAAGTTTCATCATTGCAACTCCAAATAGTAATACAACCCAGAAAGGAGAAATGCTAACAGGAACGTGAGCAATAGTTTGTCACTATTGACACAGAGGAAAGACAGGGTGTTTAGGCCCTTGCGCTGGGGATCTGGGGTTCCAGGCTTTGCAAATATGGGTTGTATTTTACTAAAACAAACACATTATGGATGCAGAGTGTATGATACTAGAAACGGTGTCAGTTTATTTATACATAGTCTACATCATCATAACTTACCTTCCACTCCAAACCCAGCAGGACAATGCTTCTCGAGGTGAGGGAGCTGAACCACTCTCATGTATGATCTTTGTCGACGTGTATTTACCATCTGACAGGTTGACACAATAGACCTGTGTGAAGTCAAACACTGGTCACTTCTTCATGTCAACTCTGCTCAGTCTTAGCTAACATGTAGTTTATGTGAAATAAACTGCATCAGTTTTCAGCCTCACCTGATTGGTCAGTCCACTGTTATCATTGCCTCCAAATATGTACATGTGTCCATTCAGGGAACAGCCGCAGGTATTTGACATAGGGGGAGGGACTTCACCTGTCATGTGTTTCACTTCCCTTCAGAAAAACAGTTAGAAAATGTGGATAAACTACTCAAAGTCACTTATGTCATGAGAGATTTCACAACAACAGACAGCAGAAAGCTCCAGGCAAATGCTCAGATAATTGTGGCATGACTCGACTGTGTCGAAGAAGGAAGTGGAATGCAAATCAAAACATGTTCAAAACAAATTGCATGCATTACTATTCTTTTTTTTGACCGCAAACTTTTATTTAGTATTCTCACCATACACCTCGTTCTATGTCATATACCCATGGGTAGGAAAACGTCATCATCAGGAACTGACTGTAGAGAGTACAACACGTCTATTACCATGACATAAATACGTGTAATAGCAATACATCTAGAGAGTGCCATTGCTGTGGAAATATGTAATTACTAGGAAACAAAACAATGCAAAAGCATGTGAATACAATTCTGAAAATGTGCAAATCTAAACTTTTCAGGAAGGTTTCCAAGGCCAGCAATAACTTTACACTTATTTTATGTATAAAATTTTTTTTTTTTACATAATGTAAATCTAAAGAATATTAGCACACAAACTGGTGCTGGTGGAAGAATTAGACAAAGTTAGACATACCACACTGTAAATTGGAGTACATTTTAAATTTTAAACGTTTGAAATATTTAAGTAAAATGCAGAAGTATTATCTGCTGAATGTACATAAAGCATGCAAAGTAAAAGTACATGTAATGCACAATGGCTCATTTCAGAGTGTTATGTTACACTGGTCCCAGTTTAAGACAATAGAGTATTAAATATTAGTGAAATATACAAAATATGAAGATTTAAAGAATCAGGTGCAAAAAGCACTGGTTTTTGCACGTAACATGTAATTTCTGTATATAAAGTGTGAAGACCAGTGTGTGACCCTGACCTATTTCTGATGTATCATTAGTAATGCACTAATATATGAGCAGCATCTTATTGCCGTGGCTGGTGGAGGTGTAATTCATTTTAACCAATGTACAGTATTTACTTTTAGGCAGTCTTATCTAATATTTCACATGATGATCGTGTGTTTTGCGGACAGAAGATAAGAATTGATGTCAGATAAATATAGTTGAATTAATAGTGCAGTAGTCCCCTGAAATGTGGGAAATGTAAAGCAGAAACTGGCCTTTGAGCAAACTTGAAATCTGGTAGTGTAATGTTTGTTGGTGAACATGCTGGTTTTCCTCACCATGTAACCTCCCCACACATACAGCAGGTTGTCCTCCACCACAGCCGTGTGTCCGCTCCTCTCCTGGGCCACCAGCTCCGAGCAGTGCCTCTCAAAGGCTGGATCCATGCCTGGCTGCTTTTATTAACAAATGATGTCAGAAATGCGGAAATGTTTTCAACAAGTCTTTCATCCAAAACACCTTCAAGCATACTCACTGGTTACAGTACACTTTTAGATGTTGTTTATTTGTCTCATGTTGTGAACACCAAAACAAGGCAGACAGAAATGTGTCGTATCAGCCCCATGAACGAATAATCTACGAATTAAAGTACAACTTCCGGTCCTTTTGTCTTGTCAAAATAAAATTCCCATTGAAGACAATATGTACGGAAGCCCTAAAGGGCCATGCATTCATACATTTTATTTCCTCCGTTTTCCCGTGATAACGAGTTAATTTCATTTGTTTTCTCGAGATCTCGAGTTATTATCTTGAAATAACAACTGCCGTTTTCCCAAGATAACGAGATAATTTTCTCGAGATCTCGAGATAACAAAACTTTGTTTTCCCGAGATAACGATATAATTAATTCGAGATCTCCTCATTAACTACATAGCTGGTCAGCTATGTAGTTAATGACGACATCAGGCTCACTTAGATTGCGCCGCCGATATAGCTGAAGCCTTGCTAACCGTCTTTTTTAGATTATGCACACTAATGTGTATATTATCTGTAATAGCAAGGTATAATGCTATTTCAGCCTGTGTCAGGCCTTGATTGAAAACATATGTGATGCGGTGATCGATATGCTCCTGCTCCTCTGACATTGCTACACTGAATGATGTTTCCTGCAATGATTTAATATACTACACTATCGTTTCGTTATCTCAAGATCTCGAGAAAATTATCCCGTTATCTCGGGAAAACGGCAGTTGTTATTTCGAGATAATAACTCGAGATCTCGAGAAAACAAATGAAATTAACTCGTTATCACGGGAAATGGAAGAAATAAAATGTATGAATGCATGGCCCTTTAGGGCTTCCGTAAATATGGAGTCCAAAGTGCGTTTTATTTCATGAAATTAATCAATAACCCATCATTAAAATAATTACATAAACGCAACAAATACAATACATAACACAACCATGACATTTGAACTTTTATTTAGTGTTACAAAATGGCATCAAGAAACAAAACAGTCACTGGGAGAAATGTAAAAACATAATATCTTGGAAAAAGGACAATGGTGATGGTATTCAATAAATAAATCTTTAATTTCGCAATGTTATATATTTTATTATTGTTCATTTATAGAATCATTTATTTAATACTGTCTTATTTGTGCATTGCCACTGCATCAGTGTCATACATTCTTTATGTGCCAAATGAGCAAGGGTGGAAAGCCCTGGCTAAAATAAGAATTAAGCCATTTATTTATTAGCAGTCTGTTTGTCTTATTTTTAATATTGTGTTAATTTCTTTTTTCTTTTGCAACTGCAGCATTAAAAAATGTAGACTGATATTGTTTAGTCTAATAATCGAAATCAGATGAGAACTTTCTAATGTGCTATTTAATCATCAACATCAACACGGTAACTGCAGCACTTTTTGTGTATTTCATGGGTTAGTGATGCGAAAGTGCTCTCTTGGTAGATAAAATACGATAAAATGCCTTCTAGGATGTCCTTCATCTGGATAGTTAATAGTTCCCTGTGTGTTTTATAACATAATCTAAACCAGAGTTTGTAACAATTTCTCTATAAATGTATCACAACTTTCTGCACGCTGTTGCCCCACCGCATACAGCTGGTGCTCTTTTTATTTTTTTCACCCCTGCCCCTCACATATCCCTCCAGCCCTCCACTGGTAGTATGGAAATGTGTGTGTAAAAAACAATAACATATAAAACCATAGACCATTTGGCACATTCTGTTTAACAAATAAAAAATTGTCACTCCTGTATATATATAACAATGTTCATGATGATGCTTTGCACTAGTTTGGTGAACTAATGCAGCTTCGTCGAAGGCCAATCAAAAGACATCTTCCTCTGCACCGCTGTCAGTAGTAGCTGAGGTAGGAGAGGAACCACAGTCCTGAGTGCTGTATTACTCTTCATGCTTTTTACAATGTAATCCTCACAAATCCTGTCAGAGGAAAAAGTCTGTTATTTTTTTTATTGCTATTTTGGGTAAAGATATTGAAAAAAAGTGCTGTTGTTTTTTAAGTTTTACATGTGTAAAGGATATGGCTGCATCTGGAAAATGAGCATATCATTGCAGGGATGCTGAAGAGAAACAAGCAAGAAAATGTGTCAGGAGCTTTTTGACATGATCATAAATCATAAAACTGTCAGTGTCTCTCTGTGATACCTACTTTGAGGACATCAAGGAAGTATTCACAACTTCCACCAAACACAGTCACATCGGAGGCTGTGCTTATGCATGCTGTGTGCCACAACCTTGAAGAGGAGAAAAGATGGATGATTTAGTGCAAATCATAAAAAAAATCTATGCACAGTTATATTCATTTTATACCTTGGTTTATCCTTAAAGGGATGCTCAACTTCTCTCCATTTCTTCGTTTCAACATCAAACAGCCACCCATCACCTAATGGAAGAAAATATGTTTTATTAAAAGATACATTTCAAGAGGTAAATTGTATATCAGTGGGTATGTTTTCTTACTCATGGGTTTGCAGTCTATACTGAGACCTCCAAACAGGAACAAGGAGCTGTCTGATACTGCTGTGAGTGTATGCCACGATCTGCCCACTGGAGCAGAGGACACTGGGATTCTGGAAAACATATTTTGCACAGACGACGCCAAAATCTTAGACCGCAGATCTCCGCAAGGCTTACAATCAAGAAGATAACAATCTTGTCATACCATGATTAACTTGATCATAAAATATCAGGGATGGAATTAATCTGCAGATGCTCCGGTTCAAGATGGGACAAAACTTTTCAATGCCTATCAGTTTTTGAGCCCTGACAACGGCCAAAATGTGTCCAGCAACAGACTAGGAAGGCCTTTTTTTCAAGTTTCCAGTTTCTGCATTTACCTTCTGGTTATTTAGCCCACTGAATATGTGCAGTATACAATCACATACATACATTTCTGACCACGTCCATGATTCAAGGTTCAGGCAGTGAATGTCACTTGTACTGGTTTCCTGCATTTAAAAGAAGGAGGAGGTCAAGTTACAAATGACAGTTTTACTTTCTGTGTTTTTGATCCTGGGTGTCTACTAATGACTGTATGCAGATATGAGAGAAGAGCTGAAAAGCATATAGAGCTCTCACCATGACTCTGCCTCCAATAATGTATCCTCTGTGACCAAGTATGGCGCTGGCATGGGCGGCCCGGGCGCTTGGAGCCCGTCCCTGCAGACAGAAACAGTCACTCCAAAAATCTTTAGAGATGTTACAAATATTCTTGACATGTTACATTCTTCTTCAAAATGTTCAACAACTTAATTAATATCACTAGCTTGTATCTATGTACGGTATCCAGTGTATAAGGGTTGACTCACATGAGTCTTTGGTTCACTCCAACTGGCCTGCGTGGGGTCAAATATGTGCACCTCGTTGTTCCATCCCCAGATCAAATCCACTAACTACAAAAAAAAAAAAAAAAAAGGAGGATGACAATATACATATCTTCGGTATCTCTGGTGTAGACCTGAGACAGATTAGTATTATGAAAAAAATATTACCCATGATTCCTCTTCGACAATGAAACAGTCCTTCCTGCTGCGGACATCATCCATTGTTTTTTCACCATATCCTCCGAAATAGATGATCCTGGGGAATAAAAAAAAAAATGTTACCATTATCCACCATGCGAGTGCAAAATATGGTTTTACTTCATAAAACCTATGCCTGAGCCGCTCAAAGATTTGACCCTGACGTGATTTGAACACGCAACCTTCTGATCTGGAGTCAGATGCGCTACCGTTGCGCCACAGAGTCGATGCTTCAAATTAATTTTGGATCTCGGGGCTTCCAGAGACTTGGATTACGCCAGATGGCTTTTAAGCACCTGAGCCACCAACCCAAAGTGTTAGTATTTGACAACTTAGGGAGGAGAGTCAATAATCAACTATCATTCTCCAGAAAGTTACATTTTGTTGCTTTGAACCAAACACCAGAGAGAATTTTGCTGAATACTGGGGCTCCAGGTCTTGCAAATATGGCTCAGAATTTACTTAAACAAAGAAATAATGGATGCAGAATAAATGATCTTGGAAACAGCCGTCTGATAAATATATTCATCTGTCTCAAAGACATAACTCACCTTCCATTGTAAACCCAGCAGGACAGTTTGTCTCGCGGTGATGGAACAGAGCCACTCTCGTGTATGATCTTTCTCGACGTGTATTTACCGTCTGTCAGGTTGACACAATAGATCTGTGTGAAGTCAAACACTAGTCACTTCAGGTTTGTGCAGTCTAACCTGTGATCCTTGGCTGTTATCCACCGTGTCACAGGACTGATATACATTTTTTTGAAGGACTGGTAAGTTCAAAAGGGTTTAATTTTTGGCAGCTGAAGACAATCCCTTCAGGGGTAACTCCACTTTCATTCCACTCATTCGTCTTTCTTTTCAAAAGCTGCGCCTGCATAACCCACGATGCAACTTAGCCACTGAGTGACATCACTGAAGGCAACTTATGAGTACATGCAGCTTCCTCTGGAGCAACTAAAGGACTTTATACTACTTTTTTCACATATGCAGTAGTACTCATCAAGACCTGTAAACATACCTTAATGTGTGAAATTGTTGGAGTAACCCTTTAAGACAGTAAAATGTTGGTTTGTTTGATGATGCCATCCTTGCTTCTCATTATAAATGTTAAAAGCAAAAAGGTACATTTATCAAATTCCTTGCCATGTGCCAACAGTTTAATCAATCATCTGAAGTATATGTAAGTGTCATGAAGTGTATAGAGCATCACTGTGCTCATCAATGTCCTCAGTTATCACCCTCACCTCATTGGTCTCTCCACTGAAATCATAACCTCCAAATATGTACATGTGTCCATTCAGGGAGCAGCCACAGGCTCCTGACATTGTGGGTGGCACTTGCCCGGTCATGTTGAACATTCTCCTTCAGATTCACAAAAAAATGTGGTTTAACTAGTTAAGTAATGACTAGTGACACCACTAATGACAAAGCTTGTGGCAACAAGTAGACAGTAAGCAGTTCAGAGTCTGTGCTTATAATTACAAAACACAACACTGTCAGAAAATAGTGAAACAGAGAGAGAGGAGAGCAAGAAATGTTCGACTTAAACATATTGAATATTCTCACCACGCACCCCGCTCAAGGTCAAATACCCAGATTTCATCACTGGGTATACGGGCGGATGGAGTAGCAACTGCCTGTAGAAAACACAACGTGTTTGTTACTATGAACAGAAATATGGAGTTGTTATATGTCTTGACTCTGTGATTGACTAACCATGCAAAAGCATGTGCCATGTACAGCTGATAGCCATTTAATTCGGTACACCTAGATAAAACTAATGTTGCTTTTGGACTGCAACATTGCAAAATATTGAGAAGTGTTTGTAATATTTTGTCCACCATGTTTAACTAAATGAGGGTGAGGCAGATCCCAGAGACAACGGTTTGTATTTAAACAACACCATGAACGGCAGCCTCTAACACGACTACTACTACAGTTCAACCAACACCTCTGTAAAAGAGGTTAAATTTACGGAAGCCCTAAAGGGCCATGCATTCATACATTTTATTTCCTCCGTTTTCCCGTGATAATGAGTTAATTTCATTTGTTTTCTCGAGATCTCAAGTTATTATCTCAAAATAACAACTGCCATTTTCCCGAGATAACAGGATAATTTTCCTGAGATCTCGAGATAACGAAACTTTGTTTTCCCAAGATAACGATATAATTAATTTGAGATCTTGAGAAAACAAAACGATAGTGTAGTATATTAAATCATTGCAGGATACATCATTCAGTGTAGCAATGTCAGAGGAGCAGGAGCATATCGATCATCGCGTCACATATCTTTTCAAGGCCTGACACGGGCTGAAATAGCATTATACCTTGCTATTACAGATAATATACACATTAGTGTGCGTAATCTAAAAAGGCTTCAGCTATATCGGCGGCGCGATCTAAGTGAGCCTGATGTCGTCCTTAACTACATAGCTGACCAGCTACAGGGTCCCGGGCATCTCCATAATCTCAGGCCTATCATATCACAGTCATTATCTCGAGATCTCAAATTAATTATATCGTTATCTCGGGAAAATGGCAGTTGTTATTTCGAGATAATAACTCGAGATCTCGGGAAAACAAAGTTTCGTTATCTCGAGAAAATCATCTCGTTATCTCGGGAAAACGGCAGTTGTTATTTCGAGATAATAACTCGAGATCTCGGGAAAACAAAGTTTCGTTATCTTGAGATCTCGAGAAAATTATCTCGTTATCTCGGGAAAACGGCAGTTGTTATTTCGAGATAATAACTCGAGATCTCGAGAAAACAAATGAAATTAACTCGTTATCACGGGAAAACGGAGGAAATAAAATGTATGAATGCATGGCCCTTTAGGGCTTCCATATAATCCAGAACTGAACATTACAACCTTCTTTAACGCAGCATTCACTTCAGGGCTGTTGTGTTAAATTGAGCCTTGTGTACTTAATAAACTGGCAACTGAGTACGTCAAAATATCAAGATTGTTAAGTGCTACAAAACACATCAAAAACTCCGAAACCCATGACTGATATTCATTATGTCATAACTTTTTGGACAAGGAGTAATAACAATATTGTATATTATATTATATAATAGATAGATAGATAGATAGATAGATAGATAGATAGATAGATAGATAGATAGATAGATAGATAGATAGATAGAGCTACATGAGGAACCACAAAGAGGTAACTTGGTAGACTGTTTTTCAATCCTTATTTTTGTATTTGCGGTGCTGTTTGTGTTGCAGAAGTAATCTATCACACATGCAAAATTTTATTTTCCTTACCCCAGATCCTCCCCACACGTACAGCAGGTTTTCCTCCACCACAGCCGTGTGTCCGCTCCTCTCCCGGGGCACCAGCTCCGAGCAGTGCTTCCCAAATTCAGAATTCATGATTGGCTCCTTTAATACAATGGAAAGGGTGTGTCTTTATGCCATAGTGATCGACATTTATCATAGCACTCCACCTATACACACCTGACCCTATTCGGTTTCCCAACTTCCTTGGATACAGGGTAAGGTGGAGTCAAGTACAAAATACTAAAAAACAATTCTTAAAAAGTTATTGTAAGCAATCATCCATCGGGCAATCCTCAATGATAAAAACAAAAGGTTTTAAATACATATTTTTCTTCTCACGCGCTACAATATGCTTACTTTTTCTTGTTCCTGTTGTTCAACTACATTTGCGTGTCAACACAGGTACAACCCCTCACCTGTCATCCTACCTGAGTCGTAACAACCACAAAGACTACAACTTCAGGTGTAGTGCCGAGAAGAGACTGCTTGCCGAAAAACGACTGCCCCCGATGGGAACGCGCATCAGTTCAGAGGAAGTGGGCGTAGGTCTACTACGGGTCAGCTGGCAGACGCAGCACCGAGAGAAATGGGTTTTTTTACTGTGCAGTTCTGTAGCCCAAGTGAAGAGGCTACGGAAAAAGTAACCTGATGTTTCCATAATGTAGGCTAGTTGTCAACAATTGATGAGGGTAGATGCTTTACCTTGCCACTTTTATTGTTGTTGTTGTTATCGTTGTTGCAATGTGATTTTACACCGCTTTGATCTATAAATAAAGTCATAATTCAATATCCCTGTTTCAGTGATTTTATAACGAGGATTAGGAAATCAATGCAGAAAAGAATGCAGGAGTGTTTCCACGTCACATTAGATAGCAATCATATAACACATACTGAGAAATTAGTAAGTGCTATCAGAGGTGGGTAATAACGATTTACATTTACTTCATTACATTTACTTAAGTAACTTTTTGGATAACTTGTACTTTTAAGAGCATGATTATGAATACAATAATGCAGTATATATAGAACTGTAGGCTAACTGTAACGGATTGCCTTTACATTCTGCATAACATTCTCTGTGTTTGCCAGGTGCATGTACAGTGAATTTGGTCAATATCACTGTGTCACTGTGCAGTCACTTTTTGGCAGGGCCTGCCAAAAAGTGACTGCACCCTGTAACTCTGGATTGGGAGGGGTTACATTCTCTGTCTTTTCAGCATTAATAGTAGAGGAAACCAGGTGCATGTACAGTGAATTTGGTCAATATCACTCCTTGCAATCCAGAGTTACAGGGTGCAGTCACTTTTCGGCAGAGGAAACCAGGTGCATGTACAGTGAATTTGGTCAATATCACTCTGTCTTTTCAGCATTAATAGTAGAGGAAACCAGGTGTATGTACAGTGAATTTGGTCAATATCACTCCTTGCAATCCAGAGTTACAGGGTGCAGTCACTTTTCGGCAGGGCCTGCCAAAAAGTGACTTCACCCTGTAACTCTGGATTGGGAGGGGTTACATTCTCTGTCTTTTCAGCATTAATAGTAGAGGAAACCAGGTGCATGTACAGTGAATTTGGTCAATATCACTCCTTGCTATCCAGAGTTACAGGGTGCAGTCACTTTTCGGCAGGGCCTGCCAAAAAGTGACTGCACCCTGTAACTCTGGATTGGGAGGGGTTACATTCTCTGTCTTTTCAGCATTAATAGTAGAGGAAACCAGGTGCATGTACAGTGACTTTGGTCAATATCACTCCTTGCAATCCAGAGTTACAGGGTGCAGTCACTTTTTGGCAGGGCCTGGCAGGGCCTGCCAAAAAGTGACTGCACCCTGTAACTCTGGATTGGGAGGGGTTACATTCTCTGTCTTTTCAGCATTAATAGTAGAGGAAACCAGGTGCATGTACAGTGAATTTGGTCAATATCACTCCTTGCAATCCAGAGTTACAGGGTGCAGTCACTTTTCGGCAGGGCCTGCCAAAAAGTGACTGCACCCTGTAACTCTGGATTGGGAGGGGTTACATTCTCTGTCTTTTCAGCATTAATAGTAGAGGAAACCAGGTGTATGTACAGTGAATTTGGTCAATATCACTCCTTGCAATAAGGACTTACAGGGTGCAGTCACTTTTCGGCAGGGCCTGCCGAAAAGTGACTGCACCCTATAACTCTGGATTGGGAGGGGTTACATTCTCTGTCTTTTCAGCATTAATAGTAGAGGAAACCAGGTGCATGTACAGTGAATTTGGTCAATATCACTCCTTGCAATCCAGAGTTACAGGGTGCAGTCACTTTTCGGCAGGGCCTGCCAAAAAGTGACTGCACCCTGTAACTCTGGATTGGGAGGGGTTACATTCTCTGTCTTTTCAGCATTAATAGTAGAGGAAAGCAGGTGTATGTACAGTGAATTTGGTCAATATCACTCCTTGCAATCCAGAGTTACAGGGTGCAGTCACTTTTCGGCAGGGCCTGCCAAAAAGTGACTGCACCCTGTAACTCTGGATTGGGAGGGGTTACATTCTCTGTCTTTTCAGCATTAATAGTAGAGGAAACCAGGTGCATGTACAGTGAATTTGGTCAATATCACTCCTTGCAATAAGGACTTACAGGGTGCAGTCACTTTTCGGCAGGGCCTGCCGAAAAGTGACTGCACCCTATAACTCTGGATTGGGAGGGGTTACATTCTCTGTCTTTTCAGCATTAATAGTAGAGGAAACCAGGTGCATGTACAGTGAATTTGGTCAATATCACTCCTTGCAATCCAGAGTTACAGGGTGCAGTCACTTTTCGGCAGGGCCTGCCAAAAAGTGACTGCACCCTGTAACTCTGGATTGGGAGGGGTTACATTCTCTGTCTTTTCAGCATTAATAGTAGAGGAAACCAGGTGCATGTACAGTGAATTTGGTCAATATCACTCCTTGCAATAAGGACTTACAGGGTGCAGTCACTTTTCGGCAGGGCCTGCCAAAAAGTGACTGCACCCTGTAACTCTGGATTGGGAGGGGTTACATTCTCTGTCTTTTCAGCATTAATAGTAGAGGAAACCAGGTGCATGTACAGTGAATTTGGTCAATATCACTCCTTGCAATCCAGAGTTACAGGGTGCAGTCACTTTTCGGCAGGGCCTGCCAAAAAGTGACTGCACCCTGTAACTCTGGATTGGGAGGGGTTACATTCTCTGTCTTTTCAGCATTAATAGTAGAGGAAACCAGGTGCATGTACAGTGAATTTGGTCAATATCACTCCTTGCAATCCAGAGTTACAGGGTGCAGTCACTTTTCGGCAGGGCCTGCCAAAAAGTGACTGCACCCTGTAACTCTGGATTGGGAGGGGTTACATTCTCTGTCTTTTCAGCATTAATAGTAGAGGAAACCAGGTGCATGTACAGTGAATTTGGTCAATATCACTCCTTGCAATCCAGAGATACAGGGTGCAGTCGCTTTTCGGCAGGGCCTGCTGAAAAGTGACTGCACCCTGTAACTCTGGATTGGGAGGGGTTACATTCTCTGTCTTTTCAGCATTAATAGTAGAGGAAAGCAGGTGCATGTACAGTGAATTTGGTCAATATCACTCCTTGCAATAAGGACTTACAGGGTGCAGTCGCTTTTCGGCAGGGCCTGCCGAAAAGGGACTGCACCCTGTAACTCTGGATTGGGAGGGGTTACATTCTCTGTCTTTTCAGCATTAATAGTAGAGGAAACCAGGTGCATGTACAGTGAATTTGGTCAATATCACTCCTTGCAATCCAGAGTTACAGGGTGCAGTCACTTTTCGGCAGGGCCTGCCGATAAGGACTTACAGGGTGCAGTCACTTTTCGGCACTACACCTGTTTCAAAATTAAACTGACAGCTGCCTCCTGTGGATATAGGTCTGACTCTGTGAGACTACTATCGCTATTCCGCCCACTAAAACCAAATATTAATAATAATAATAATAATAATAATAATAATAATAATAATAATAATAATAATGGCGTAAATGTAAAATAAACATGTTTAAAAAAAACAACAACTTTATTTTGCGCGCTACAGGAGCGCGTCAGCGGAAGTGACGAAATACATGCGGAAGTTGACATTTAGCGCCAAGTCTTGAGTTGGACAGTAACAAACATGGATGTCGCTCGCAAAATAAAGACAAAAGTGTCGGCTGGCTTCAAGATGCGGGGACTTATGCTACGACCGTATGTATTTAAATAATGGGTATAAGTTGTTAAAACGATTTTGGCTAATGTTGTAACGTTGTTGCCATTCGTGCAGCGACAGAGCTAACACAATGCATCTGTCACCTCAAAGGACACACATACACAGTGGTCGAAAAACTTTGTGAGCTGTAATAGTTTGATGCAGGCTGGGGTTTTGTGTAGGTTTTTATGTTTTCTTAGGTTTTGCTGTAACTTGTAATAACTTTCATCGCTTAATGTCAGATTTAACTGACTGTTAAACAGCTCTCAGCATCAGCTGCTAAATGCTCATTGCAGTGATTCCACTTCAACTCAACTATTTTCAACACTTGAAAACCTTCAGAGGCTTCAGCTGACACTTTTTCCCACATTAAAGTGTATTTACAGGTCCTTGGGATTACTAGTGCATATGGCTTATAATACAAAAACAGCAACAACATATGCCTGTCTTTTTGTTGTTTTGTGCTCCAGTGAAGCCAGCAGGTACCTCGTTGAAGTACTGGAGTCTGTCGATCCCTCTGAACTGGATGATGTCATTGAAAGGGTCCTGGATGCAGTGGAAAAGCAGCCGTGTAAGTACTGCGGTACTACCAGTCCCTCCAGATCAGTGTGATTGGTTCAGAATCTGCTGTATGCAGTGTGTTTCTTTGTTTTCCTGAGGTGTGTTTGTAGATTTTTGCCAAAGGTTTTTTTTTTTTCCCGAACAGTGTCCTCTAGTATGATAGAGCTGTCTGTGGTGGAAAGTGCTGTGCAGGATTGCACTCAGTCTTGTGATGAAACCATGTAAGTGTTTTGATCAACTGATCTCTCCATTAGTTTATTTTTCCATTTTATAGCTTATCAGCCTACAATTAGATGTAGCTGTTGTTATTAGCTGCATGTTCCTGTAGAAAATCTTACAAATAAGAATTGTTTGATTCAATTCCAGAGATAATGTTTTCAACATTATTGGCGCCTTCGATGTGCCCAGATACATCTTCAGTGTGGAGCGGAAGAAATTTGTACCGTGAGTAAAAGAGACCGTTTTCTTTTTTGTGTCAAAGTGAACCCAAAATGATTTCAGACGGATTGCCTCAGTTTTTTGCTGCTGATGTTGCAGACCACGTGTTCTACTGTTGCTTGCAGGCACAGTTTTAAAAGCTTTAATTTAGTATATAACTTTTTTTATTCAGAATTAGTATGACGACCCATCCGGCCCCCAGCCTGTGTGGTTTGGCCAAAGACAAAGCTGAACTCTTCAGGGAGCGCTACACCATCTTACAACAGGTCAGTAGGCTCTGTTCATCACCCAATTCGACCCACTCTCTTTGCTGATACGTCTAGTATATGTTGCGTGCATGTTGTATTTATATGGACATGTTTTTTGTAGCGAATACATCGGCATGAGCTCTTCACCCCGCCTGCAATAGGAGCTGCAGTTGAAGAGGGTCAAAACAAATTTCAGGTAACAAATCCTAAACCACTCTAATAACTACCATAATCTTTTTTTTTTACTTGAGACATTGCACTCATGAATACTTAACTACTTTAATAGTTGGAGATTGACAATAAACCACATTTGACTGTTTTTTTTTGTTTGTTTTTGTATGATTTGCTCTCTCTAGCTCAAGACAATAGAAGCACTGCTCGGTAGCACAGCCAAACTGGGAGAGGTGATTGTACTTGGGATGGTCACACAACTGAAAGAGGTGAGTTAGTGAAGAAAGGTTCTATGAGGTCTGTGTTTCAGGACAATATAGTTTATTTCCATCAAGTTTCTGAAACATTTCTTAATTTTTTTAAGGGTAAATTTTTCCTGGAGGACCCGAGTGGAACAGTACAGCTGGACATGTCCAAAGCAATATCCTTTCATTTGTTTGTTGGAGCTCGTCAACAAAAAACTACTTTATGTTGTACAATATTTTGTTACTTCCTTAAGTAGGTTCTCACCAGTTTCATAATGGCCTGTACACAGAATCCTGCTTTGTCCTGGCAGAGGGTAAGTTACAACTACAAATGACAAAACAGAATATGATTAAAACTATTATTGCAATAGTATTATTGCACTATAAGAAGTGAAGTTTTGCCCCTTGTCCCGTAGGTTGGTACGAGGACTCGGTTTTCCACGTCAATGGCTTCGGGTTTCCACCAACAGAGCCGTCATTAAGCACAAGGTCAGTGGATTGAGGGAAAAGTGTTCAGACAAACTTCCATTGCAAGTAAAAGTTTGAGCTGTCAGTGTGGTAATATGAGCAGTCCTACATTATATATTAGATTAAGTCTATAACTTTTCACGTTTAAATTACAGTGAAGGTGAATGAGGATCCAGTGTCCCATCTGTCGTGTTGTGTTAATTTGTGTCCAGTAAAGCTTAAGTTATGTAAAGACAAATACTACATATTCTTTACTTAAGTGTTTAGGTCAGACATCTTTGCCTCATTTGCATCTTTCCTGATTTTTCAATTTATTCTACAAGCTCCATAGACACTCTACCTCAGAGTGTCTGCAGGTACTCAAAAAGTCTCAAATTAAAATGTATAAATAATAGTCATTAAAAGTCATTGAAAGGCATTAAATGTGAATTTGTCAGGTCTAAATTGCCACAAACGTTTTATCTAAGTCCACATTTCTGATGTGAAAAGTCTTTACACCTACCACTGATGCTGATACTCTTTATTTACTTTATACTTGCACTTACTCATTGGCAAATGTAGATTAGCTGAACTCACTCTAATACCCATATTCCTGCATAAAACCTACCTCTGCGCACGGCCACATACAGTATATGTTGCTTCTCTACCTACTTAAGTGAAATACTTGGAAAAGAGAAGAAAAAGTAAATTGCTTAAAGATTATCTAAAAAAGCATTCACTTTGAATGCTTTTATATGCCCTGTTTCTTCTTACTTACTATGTGATCCTTACTTTATTGCCAGGGCATACTACGGCAATATGAACTTCTTCGGCGGTCCATCCACCACTTCGGTGAAGGCCTCAGCCAAGCTGAAGCAGCTGGAGGAGGAGAATGAGGACGCCATGTTTGTAATCGTGTCCGATGTGTGGCTGGACAACGTTGAAGTGATGGAAAAGCTCAACCTCATGTTCTCAGGTGTGTTACAGCATCATGGGCTTAGACCTTACACGTCGAGAATCTGCACTTTATGAGACACTAATTCATTTTAACTTCACTTTGTTGTTTCCTACAGGTTACGCTTCGATGCCTCCAACCTGTTTCATTTTGTGTGGGAACTTCTCTTCAGCGCCGTATGGAAACGCACAGATCAAAGCGCTCAAAGGTGAGACTTTTTGGTCCCAATCACTCAAAACATGCTGGAGATATAGAGATAGCATCTCAGAATCTCATTAATGTTTCTGTTTTTAGAGTCACTGAAGGCTCTTGCTGATGCTATATGTGCACACCCCAACATTCACAGCAGGTAGGATCTTATAGAGTTGTTTTTCTAGTATGCTCTGCTCTATTCTTAACTGTTTAAGTTTGAATGTGTCTGATGTGAACATGTCCATCCTAAACCTGCAGTAGTCGCTTTGTGTTTGTTCCGGGCCCTGAAGACCCTGGTCCTGGCACCATCCTGCCAAGGTAAGCCTTCAGAGACATCTGCTTTTTAACAACATTGTGTTCAATGATTTGGACAAACTTGGATAAATATGTTTCCCTCAGGCCTCCCTTGGCAGATCACATCACAGAGGAGTTCAGACAGCGGGTGCCATTTTCTGTGTTCACTACTAACCCATGCAGGTAAAACAAATGAGGCTTTAATTTAATGTAAACAAATATATATATATTGTTTCTTGTGCTCAGTTGAGTTTTGATATACGCAAGGTTGATTTGTAAGCCTTTGAGGCATGTGGAACAGGCTCATGACATTTGGTAGTTTCTCTGTTCTTAAAAACTTTTAAGTGGCCTGCTATGTTTTTCTCGTCAGGATCCAGTACTGCAGCCAGGAGATCGTCATTATGAGGGAAGACCTGGTAAACAAGATGTGCAGGAACTGCGTCCGCTTGCCCACTGACAATCTTGACATTCCAAACCATGTGAGTTTTAACTTCTCTGAGCAAACCTTCAAATACATTTTTTTGTATATACATAAATTAACTTGTCTTCATCCTCCTCCTCTCCCCAGTTTGTTAAGACCATCCTATCCCAGGGTCACTTGACTCCCCTGCCTCTGTATGTCAGTCCCGTATTCTGGGCGTACGACTACTCCATGCGTGTCTACCCGGTCCCTGATGTTATCGTCTTCGCAGACAAATACGACCCCTTCAGCATCACAAACACAGACTGCCTCTGTGTCAACCCGGTAAGAAACAGAAGAAACCCCAAGTGAGGGCTCTAAAAATGACCGTTTGACAGAAAATGATAAATGTGGTGTTAGTCACTAATATAATTTGTCAATAATTAATTTCTACAGGGCTCATTCCCAAGAAGTGGCTTCACATTTAAGGTGTACTACCCATCCAACAGAACTGTTGAGGACAGGTGGGTTTCACTTTTCTCTCCATGCAATTCAGTACAGATTATTGCAGTTTCAACCATCACTAATGTTCTTACTAATCAGTTGTCCTCTTATGTGTTCACAGCAAACTTCAAGGACTCTAAAGAAAAGTGTGAACTTATAACTGGATGTGTTTCGGTTGTTTTGTATATTGCCTGTGTATGATAGTTATGCTTAAAATGGATTCGCAATCAAGCGGCTGTAGTGTTTTATTTTCTTTTTATCTGTCTGTATGTTTTGTCATGAATAATAAAGGTTTTATTCTTTGTACTGAACATTCTGACATCTTAGTTTGTCCTAGGGTTAACAATCTGCCTTGAAGAGTGTAGAGTTACTGAATAAAATTGCACTCGTTATAGATGAGTGCCAAATCAGGAGTATTAGTTTCCATATTTGCAAGCAATTGACTATTGCTATAACTGCTGTTAATGAAAAGGGTTAAACAAGTAAAAACTTTTACTTTGAAAATGACTTGTCAATGTAATATTGTTGTTTTTTCACCAGCTAAAGAAAAAAAAGATTATGAAAACTTAGCCTTAGCTTGATATAAAATATATGTATATATATTTAAATATTTATATATATATATTTATGTATGTGTATATATATTTATATATGTGTATGTATATATAAATATATATATATTACTACTGTAAATAATTACGAGATATGAGGGGCAAATTCAGTTTTGACTTTATATAATATTTGCGACTTTTTATATCTCATAATAAGGACTTTTCACACAGTTTCCAGTGTTTATATTTAATTTTGACTTTCGATTTCATTATTTTTCTACTTTTTTTCTTTAAATGTCATAATTATGACTCACCATGAGAGTACACTTATGTATGCAGATGGCTGCTGTTTCATGCCGACCTCACCAAGATGACGGACTTTGGAAGTCGACAACTTCCGGTCGTGCCCCCAGAACGCTTGTGATGACCTCACTTAAATGTCGGACTGCTTTTTGAATTTTTCAGACAACAATCATCTGACAAGGTACGTTAACGACAGGTGTGGATACGTTTAACTCAGATTTTGCAATTACAGGAGGGTTAGCTTCGACACCACCGCGGCTGCTATCATTTCAGCACCTCTCTTTGTTTGCATTTTCAAGTTACAAAACGTGCTGTGGCTTTTCGATCCGATCTCGGAACTTCCTGCCGTGGTAGCCCAAACATTGCAGCCGAAAGTCTCCATTAAGTGTCGAACAGCTGTTGGATGCTCGCTAGCTCGGTGACCGGCCAAATAGTTTATGGCATTTTTAATGAGGACGAAAGCCAAGCTAATAGCTAATGTTAATTTAACCTAGTAACCCGGAGGGGTAAGCTAGTCAAAGTAGGTCACCAGTAATCGTGCTGCCAGCTAGCATGATCTGATCTGTTCCCATGATTAATAGTTCCGCTGGTTAAGCTAGCAAGCTGAATTTTCGCCAACAGAGTGACGTAGACTATAAAGTTGAAGGTATGTGTTACATTTACCTAGAAAACTGCACGCTGGAGAGAATATGCCAATGTTGTTGTGTCCTATTCTTTAACCTAACTATCTGGAAAATCTATTATCATTTCCTGACAGCCAGTGTTTTGAATGTGGGTCGTTGTCTGATTAGCCTATTGCAGATCATTGAACAAACAGTCCAAGACTAATCAGGTAATCGAATAATCCAATCAGCTTTAACCTAGTGTAACCCAGTGATTTCTCTTTCTCACTCTTGCCCTGACAGCAGACAAAGAGAGGCTGACATGGCAGAGAGAATGGCAGAGATGGAGGAAGACATGGGAGATGTGCCTGCCGGAGAGGATGACAATGACTCAGACAGAGATGATGAAGATGACAGACTGTTCGCATGGATGGTGAATGACGATATGGACGAGGATGAGGAGGAAGAGGAGGTGGAGGATGAACAGCCCTTGGACACTGAAGCGTCGGAGTCGTTTGAGTTGGATACCCCAGCTGAGCGCAGTGGTCATATAGCAGTGATTGACAGAAACATCATGTATGTGTGGGGTGGATACAAGGTAAGCAGTTAATTAGATGTATCTCCTAAAAACTGCCTTTTCTTTTTATTTGTTTCTCCCCCCACAGTCTGCATATTTATTTAACCAACATTGTGTTCCCCCTCTCTGCACAAGAATGCTCAAAACCACGGATTCTTCGACTTGTACCTGCCAAGGAATGAGATCTGGACATACAACATGGAGTCAGGAGTATGGTAATTGCCAGCCGTCACATTTAAGTTGCATATCGATAATACATCCTTACATTAAATAAATGTCATTTGCTCACTATGAAAACAAATCAAACTTGTTTGTTTACAGGGCGAAGCATGTAGCCGGTGGTAACCTGCACACGTCCATGTCAGGCAGCTGCGGGGTGTGTGTTGATGGAGTCCTCTACCTTTTTGGAGGTCATCACGCCAGGGGAAACACAAACAGGGTACGGTTTGCGTGTTGCATACAGCATCAAATGATTGCATCATGTTAAAGACCTTGAGGCGTGTCGGCCTGCTGTTTGCGCTCATCTTTCAGAACTCCTGTATTCTGTGTATTCTCTCCAGATCTACCGCCTGCCCCTGAGAGCTCCCAGCCTCGTTTGGGAGGAAATGAGGGATCTTAAAGGACTCCCTCCATCCTGTAAGGACAAGCTAGGGTGCTGGGTTCAGAAGAACAGGTGAGTGACGACTACGCTTTTGTTTTTTTGTTATTTGGGCGTTAAGCGAACACGTTAAATCCCCAGTGTTTCTCCTACTGTGCTTTGGAAGTGGTAGCATGCCAATGAATTTTAGTAAGCTGCTCTTCATTGATAAATAAGCTCCCAGATCATCTTCTTCTACTTTGCCACGGTCACATGGTTTAATATGATTTCAGTGAAGACGAGAATCTTTTGTAACAACATATTGATTTGAACAGTTTTATTTAAAGAAGTATTAATTACAAACTTCCACCAAAAGTCAAGTTTGACTTCCAGCCTGCAAATGCAAAGATGTAAACACAGTTTCCTGAGTGTGGTATGACAAAAATCTTAAACATGTGGCACATGTCAGAACATGTTAATGTGGCCTTCAAGCCATGTGACCATGTTAACCATAGTTTGGGTGATATTTAAAGTATGTTTTGTCTGATATTGTTTCCACAGACTTATATTCTTTGGGGGCTATGGCTACGCTGCACAAGGACCTCATCAAGGGACTTTTGAATATGATGAATCGTCTTCACTTGTGGTCTGTAAACCAAAAAATCTCTCCATGCATTACTGACTATGTGTTACTTCTAATCAGTGTGTATTTAAATATAATGCTGGAGAGTCTACTTCTGTATTTAAAATATTTGACTTTTTTTGTTTGTTTACAGTGGGACAGCCTTGGGCGAGGCTGGAACAACCACATCCACATCCTGGACCTGGAGACATATACATGGAGCCAGCCCATCACTACGGTAAATACTTGCACAGACGCCACTAATTCCACCTCACACAACCCTAATAACCCACACAGGCTCGCATGCACACACATGTTGAGCTAACTCCCTGCCCATGTCCAAACAGTAGCGTCTCCCCTTTAGGAGATATTACAATAAACACTGAATAATCTGTTACATTGTCCTTCTTCTCTCTGTAGGGGAACACCCCATCACCCAGAGCAGCTCACGCCTGTGCCACAGTTGGTAACCGAGGCTATGTGTTCGGGGGACGATACAAGGTGAAGATAATAAAACTTGAGAATTCAGGATGTGTGTCTCTTTAGCCTCTTAATAATGAACACGGTTGATTTTTCCTCCCTTTTTCAAATGTGCAGTGACATTTGTGCATCTCTTCTGTTGTCTAATTCCACCTCCCATCCTCCTTTGGCACACAGAACTTCAGACTAAATGACTTGTACTACATTGACCTGGACACATGGGAGTGGCATGAAATGTAAGCGCTGTTCTTTTTCATTCACGCAAATCTCACTACACAAGTTGTTGGAAGACATTAGTTAACAGGATACCTTTTTGTTAATGACAGGAGGGAAACTATGCCCAATATTGACCATGTTATCTTATAACAAGCACCAAAAGTGATCCATCCTTCTTGGTTCCACCCTCAAGCATTCTCTCGTTTCTGTTTTCTATCGTGCTCACATTCCCCTGTGACCCTCCCTGCCTTGTTGTAGGAACGTTCCCCAGCATGGTCCCGTGGGCCGGTCTTGGCACTCCTTCACTCCCGTGTCACCAGACCACATCTTCTTATTTGGAGGGTTCACCACAGAAAGAGAGACACTGAGTGAGTCTGATGCTCTGTTCTGGAGTAGCAAATAACCCTCAAAATGATCGCTGGTCTCAAGAAGATATCATCTGTCTTTCAGGTGATGCTTGGCTGTACTGTGTGAGCAAGAATGAATGGAAGCCTTTCAGACACAGTCACGTAGAGCGACCAAGGTACATCTCGTAGATAAGGTTTCAGCTAAATGAGGCACACTGATTTGGGTGTGTGTTTGTGAAAGCAAACTCTTACTGTATGCAGACGGTTGTTGACATTGTGCTGTTTGTTTCAGGCTGTGGCATACAGCATGCTCCGGTCCCGATGGGGAAGTGTTTGTGTTTGGAGGGTGTGCCAACAACCTATTGTCTCATCAAAGAGCTGTAAGCTGCAAGTCATATCTTAATAAAGCATATTTTTATACATACATTAAAAGATTTTCGAGTGAATTGAACTACATTTTTCTTACTTGACAGGCGCACAGCAACGAGTTACTGGTTTTCAACGTTCAGCCCAAATCCCTAGTCCGGTGAGTGTGTGCAGAAGCAAAGACGATGCCCTACAATGTACACCTGACACTGAAATGATCTGTTTTTCTTATTTTGTGCTCGCTTTCGCCCACCCTCTCCAGTTTCTGCATGGAGACCGTTCTGCAGCACAAGGAGCGTTTGTCCAGTTACTGGGACTGCTTGCCTAAACACCTCCTGCACAGCCTCAAACAGAGAATGTCACGCGTCAACACACTGGGCTCCTAGGCTGAGCGGAAGCCATCAATCCAGACCGGAGCATTACAGGGGAATATGTGTATATGTACAGTATATATGAGATGAGCGGGTAGTCCTATTAGAGCATTAGTTTAATGTGTGTGGACACTTGCAAAAAAAAAATCTCTAAGCAATAGTGAACAGCTGTGGAACTGTTGGAAACGGTCCTGGCCGTTTATTATCTTACAGGTTGAACTCTTGCAAAGCCAGTGGAACCTTTTTAATTGAGTAGCAGCGTTGACAGCGGGAGCCCAGAACTACCTTTCAGTTATGTTTTGTTCCTGGCTCAACATATATTTTTCAAATGGACTTTTATTTTATAAATCGTTCAGAAAAAGCTAAAATTGAGGAAGAACACTGAAAGAAACCGTGTGTGAAAATGCGTTGTGTTACTGAGGCTGATGGGGAAGAAATATGGTTTGGAGTTGGCAGGATTTAAGCTTTGTGAACTTCCTTCCCTCCACAAGATTATAGTTCCTCCTGTACCCGAGAGTCAGAGGGAGAGTTCTGGTCCAAACATGCCATTCACTTGTTGAAAATTGTGTTTTCACTGTCCTTGCTCAAAAATCGAACCAACTTAAAGTATGTGTCTAATGTCTTAAAACTAAATTCAGCAGTGCAAGGCTGAAACAGGTTTGCTTTAACCATGCAGATTTTTTTAATGATTCCTGTAACTAATGTATGAGATCTTGAATGCAGACATCTCTTAGATCTTGGGTAGTTTAAGTTGTCACAGACCTAAAACTAGTGCTTCTTTACGCGAGACTATCTACTCTGAAGCCACAGAAATGTTAATTTTTATTTATATATATATATATATATATAAAGTAATTTATATATTTGTGAGGAAATGTGTGGGTTCTGTGTTCTGAAAGTGGCTTTTAAAGCCTTGCAATCGTCATGAGTGGCTCCTGTAGCATTTCAATTTCATCAATGACTTAAATACTGCAAGTGTATTGGCAGTGGAGCCATGTTGCAGTGAAATGCCTCATGTCAGCAGGGCTCTGTTTGTATTTGCCTGGTTTGCACAATGTTCTGTTGGTGTTTTTTATTGTAGAATATGATGCATATTGTTTCTTTGTACACAAAGAATAAACACATACCGTAAGACGTGTCGTGTTCAGCTTTGTTAATTTACATGTTTTCATTTCAGACAAATTGTTCAACAAATACAATCTTTAGAATAAAATTTTTCATATCCACGTCTGCAGACTGAACTGATGGATCTGTGGTCGCTCGTCTCTTATTTCTTCTTGGCAGCCAGCAGGTTCGGTGCGGACACTTTAACTTTGCCCGGCATGTTTCTGGATAGATCAGCATCCTACAATACGGGTGATGTAAGAGGGGACACAGTTTGAATTGTATTAAAGAATAACAATCTAATATGTAATCAATCATTAGTTTGATCCCTGTTCCATTATATTGTAATCTGTCACTTCTTTTTTATACAGTTATTCACTATATTGTCAGAAAATAGTGAAAAAATGTCCAAACAGTTCAAACTTGAAAGCATTTTTTTTTCATAAATAATAAATTAAAGTGCTGATTTGTTTTCAAATAGGTCTAAATCACCTTGACACTGCGGAACAGGTCTTTCTCTCTGGTCGACGACTCTTTGGCTTTCATAAAGCTCAGAACTGCAGTGCGTGCAGCTGGTGGCAAGAAAAAATAAAATTAACATCACTTGATTCTAAAAGCACTGTAAAACATCAGGCAAAGGCTTTAAAAAACATTTCTATTAATCACTATTCTTACCTTTCCCTTTCTTCTGAGAACCTGGTGTCAGTTTCACTTTGTGTCTGTGGGAAAACAAATGGCTCATTTAGACCGTACGCTCCTCACATTCACTCTCTTACATGCAAAAGTAAATGTCACCTACTTGTAGTTGGTCAGGGAGGTGTATGGAGCACAGACTGGCACAGCGAACAGCAGCACGTCTTCGGCATGAGGCTGGCCCGTCAGAGAGGTGAGCAGGTTCTCTGCTTCCTAAGGCAGCACAAAGTAAAACTTAGGGTAGACTAACGCAGTTGAAAACGTACTATATGATGCCGAATTAACGTGTGTTTGTTCCCAAAACATTCTTTGAATTATTTAACAAACATATCCTAGAGCAAATACTCATTTCCTTTCCTTACAGAACTATTTATCCACAGTTAAGTGTTTACATTAAAAACTCACCTCTGCTCCGGGGTTGTCCTGGTCCACCTCATCCTCCTGAAAGAGATTACGCCGTTGATAAAGACTCAACATACAATACAAAACACATGTAGGTAGGTATTTATAAATCCATTTCTTAGTGAAAATCTGAAGTGTGTCAAGCACCTTTTCCTCCTGTTCAGCAGGAGCTCCCTCCTCTCCAGGCGGTCTCTCCTCAGTATCCTCCGCTCCTCCTATCTGCTCTGGTTTCTTCGCTGCTGTCTCCACGTTACGAGGTTTCTGAGGTGGTTTCTGAGGGGCCGGTTTCCTGACGGGTTCATCTTTCCCCTTCCCCTTCTTTCCTTTCTTCCCCTTATCCTTCTCTTCCTTGGTGGTACCAGCTGACTAAAGAAGTACAGCATTCAAAGTGTTAATAATAATTATTAATTAAACCTTTCTTGTTTATATTAATACACAGTGACAGCCTCCTCACCCCCAGCAGTTGCATCCTCAGCTCCCTGTCCTCTTCATCCTGGTCTTTGTACTTCTCTTTTATCTTCTTTAACTTGTTCTGGAGTGACAACAGGGAAGAAACACAAGAAACAACACAGACAGAAGAAGCTTTGTTTAAGTTCAAGATTGATCCATAATTATTATGACATGTAACTCTACTATTTCAGTCATGTCTTGAATATTTCTTAAATTTTCTTATAGAAATGAATACTGTAAACATAGAAATTGCAGCCTACTTTAAGCTAGATCTATTACAGATTACTGAATGTATATATACATGCTAACTATTTTTATATGTGTTTATTCTTGTTTTTATTGCATTTTTAGGAAATTTAAGTGTTTGATGCCTATTTTTATTCTTAGTAACAATTTTAGCTTTGGCATCTTCTTCAGTACTATTTTATCTCATTTTATTCCATCCAAATTGAATCTCCTTTAAATGTGTGAATTTGAAAAGATTTGTAAAATTAAAAGCACTGTGTATTGTTACAAGTAGTATGACTTTGTTTTAGATTTGGTCCCTAATAACAGGACACCTTATCTCCACACTGCTCTCTTACCCTTTGGCCTCTCTTCAGCGGCTGCTGGGAGGAGCCTCCTCCACCTTTGGATCCCTGATCGACCGCTGATCCGCCGGATGAAACCTCAGTCTTCTCTTCAGTCTTCTCCTCTGTGTCGAACCCTTCCTGCTTCTGCTTCTTCTTCTTCTCTTCTCTAGTGGCAAAGGCAACAAGGGATTCGATCGTTAACTGGTCCGTCAGAAATGTCTATAAGGGCTTTTTGGCATAAGCTTGACAGGAAAAAGTGCATGGTTTGCTGTGACTTATTGTACCTTCTCTGCCTTGCAGTCATGTGTTTCTTCCCCTGCGAGTCTACCTCCACCTAAGGAGAAATTAGTTAACATTATTATAAGTGTTGTATGATTTATGATTTTACTTAATATAATATATGTGGCCTAGGACTGTAACTAATTACCTGAGTGGTCACTTCCTTTTTGAAACCAGGGTTCTGAGCACTCCTAGAAATAAGGGGAGACAACTTCATTAAGAGCAGTTCATCGCCATGTGCAATGATGGTGTTTGTTTGAAGGAGCAGTGGTAACATTACCTGCTGGGCTGTAAATGAGGAAGGGAGATGGTCGTATCCGGAAAGCTGAACTCTTCACTTTCTTCATTCTTCATCTCCTCTTCCTCCTCCTCGTCTTCTTCTTTCCTGTCCTCCTCCTCTGCCTCCACGTTGTCCTCCTCAGGAACATCGTCCAGTTCTCGACTCGCACTATCATCCCCCTCAGCTTTCTTTTTGATCTTCTTTTCCATCTCTCCATCGCCTCCCTCACCCTGATCTTCATTACTGCTGTCATCACCTGCAGCAGGCAACAGAGTCGGTTACAACACCTGCATGTTGCTGTTACACACACAGTAAATAAAGTCAGGCATTTTGTGTTTGCTACCTATCAGCTCCTCTCCCTCCTCCAACAGCTCAGCAGTTTTGGACGCAACGTCCTCCATGTCTTCCTCTACGGTCTTCACCTTTCTCTCTCCTCGGTGCCGAAACACACTCAGCTCATCGACCTGTGCAGACACAAGAATAATACTTAATTGTTTGAAGATGAGAAAGAGTTCAAATGTGCTCATGATGGTATTTTACCTTGAAGAGGAATCCAAAGCCCATAATCAAGTAAGAAGGTGGCAGAAAGTTTTTCTTTCCTGGAGAGAAATAGATTAAATGTCAGACATTTTCTAATATTTTTCTTCGGTGAATTTACAAAATGTCGAAATTTTAATTTTAAATGTCTCATACCTCTGACCATGAAACTGCCGGTGGTTAGGTACTCTCCTGTGGGAGCAGTCTTAGACACCTAAAACAAAAGGAAAAATGGAAAATCAGTATTTCTAAACACCACAAGCTGGGAAATTTATCATCTGCTCAATATCGATGACTCACCTGATGATGATGAACCCACCAAGCACTGGTGATAATCTTGGCATCCCAAGCAGCACTGTAGCACACAGCCATAGTGCCAGCTTCTGTCAGGGTACGAGGAGGGATGGGGTCACCTGGAGCAGGAAGACAGAGGAAAAAATTAGGGGAAAAGTAACGTCACACACTGATGAAATGAAGTCAAATAGCAAAGAGAGACTGACAAGCCACGTGGTTTACCTGACGGGTTTTTGATCACACAGCTAGTTGCTCCGTGGAGGTCAGCATGAACGTAGAGATCACCTGACAAAGTAAAGGAACACATGAAGGGATAAACTTTTTGAAGGTGCTTACGTTTGAAGGTAAGAGTGTGTGTATTAATTCATTACCTGCCCGGAGGTAGCGTTTGACAATCATCTCGTTCTGCTGCTGATCTCTTCCTGCGATGACCAGATAATTCTCTGAGCTGATGAACCACAAGAACTTCTCAAACCTGCCAAAAAGGGGAGAAACGGCTGAGAGAATAAAAGACTCCACTTCTACATAAAAACAAAAAGGCCGGATCAAAGTCTAAATAGTTTAGATATACATGATAAAGTGTCTTACCAGTAGACCTTCCTGGCCTTCTGAATGGTAGTCACAGTCTGAACCTCTTTTAGTGTTTTCTGTGTTTTTTTCTCTGCAGACTTCATAGCCTTGAATGACACAAATAGAAGAACATGTTTATTGTTTGCTTACATTTTTTCATGCCTTAAACCTGAGTGTAGAATAAAACTGCTTTCTTACCTTATCTGCTGCTTCAATGGTTTTTTGTTCCTTCTTCTCAGCGCTGCGTTTGAAGTCATAGTATCTACAAAAAAAAAAACACAATGACACTGCTGTAAAAACAATTTCCCCCACATAATTCTCAATTCTGTGTCTAAAGGATTAAGTGCAAACCTACTTTTTGGCATTGGCATAAGCCGACAGGCCAAGATCCACATCCACTAACATGGGCTTGTTCCTTTGCAACTTCTTGTTCTGTCCTTTGTCTTTATTCTTGTTTTTCTTCCCTTTCTCCTCTACCACATCTTTTTTCTCCTCCTCTTCCTGGTCTTCCTCAGAAATGTATGGGTTCCTAGAGGAGAAAAGACACACGAGTCAAATGGTGTACAAAAAAAATAAAATGAGCCGAGTCGTCTGTGGTATTAAAGTGTCTTTATCAGTGAGGGTCTTACTTTAAAAGCATGGTGATATGGTTGGTCTGCAGCTTCAGATCCTTGATGGCGCAGGCCACAGGGTCCCCGGCAGCTTGTGCTTCTTTGACTATAATGCCGATCTCTGTCCAGTCCACCTGATTGGCCAGTGCACTGCGCACCACCTGCAGCGCCCTCTCTACCACAGGAAGGTTAATCTCCACCAGTTCACCCTTTATTCGGTCCATCTCCTGCAACACGTGAGACAAGATTTCTTGCATATGCGAGGTCGAGATAACTTTTAAAAGTATGGGAATGCAGGTGCCATTAAGTGCAGCGTTTACAGCACACAAAGCCAAAAGTTGCCTCTGATGCTGACCTGTGCTTGGTGCAAGGCCTCCAGTCTCTGCCCGTGGTCCCTCTTAACGTTTTCCAGCTTCTTCATAGCCTGTTTCTCCTGATGCAAGGCCTTCATGTCAATCTTCTGACTCTCCATCTTAGAAAAGAACTCATCCACTGCCTGAGTGAGAGGATAACACTGGATTCATATCACATTCTTGCAAAAAGTGTGAATTCATTGCGTAAAGAATAAGAAATCAATAAATTAAACAAATAAGCTAATATCTACCTTGTCAAAACTATCAAACTCCAAATAGGGGCTCTTTGCATGCTGGGCAAAAAGGAATGGGTGGAATTCATCATATCTGTAAGTAGACATCATAAATTGATTAATAAAGAACCAGCTAATAAAAATACGTTTAGTATTTTCATATGTAACATGCGTTACACAAAACAGGACTTACGTGAGCAGTTCTTCGCTGGGTTTGCCAGGAGTTAAGCTTGGTTTCTTCTCACTCTTTTGAATGATGTAACCCTTGAATAAAAAAACAAAACAGAGTGCGTTACTTTAACAGATCCAGTAGAGAGTCCTAAAGTACTTTTCCTCAAAAAAAAATCAAAAATGCTTACGAAAGATATCTTACTTTGCCACTGAAGTTCTCAGTCTTTTCCATATATGTTTCGGCAATCTGCAGAGCTTCCAGGATTTTAGGAGCAACTGCAAAAGTAGACGGATCAAATACTGTGTTTACATATTTAGAGAATGGATTTACAGAAGAACAACAGTGCAAATTATAAAATGTACAATTTTAAACTGGAACGACTACTTCCACTGGTCTGCTACTGCAATTAACCATACTCCAACGGCTCTACTGTACCTTGGGCAGCATCAGCTTGGCTGTCAACTTTAACAGAGCCCGACAATCCCGCCTCAATCAAACTGTGTTCAATCAGAGTGGCTCCATAGGCTGGAGAGGTGTTTGGAAATAAATTATTAAAAGAAGTTTAACATATTCAAACTTAAGAGAAATGTGTATCCATTATAGATTAATAATTGGTTGCCTTGCTACTTACGGAGGTGAGGGTTTAGGACCCTTTTCACTTGATCCCCATTCTGTGCACTGCTGAGGATTTCAGTGAGTCTACATTTTAAAAAAACATTAAGAGAGAATTAGTTTACACTGATATGAGGATAATATATAAACGGATGTCCATTTGGGCCACAAACTCAACAAGCACATATAAAGATGTGGTTACTTCTCTAAACTGATGAGAGGTTCAGGGGGTCGGGCACTCTCCACAGGGTACCGCTCTCTCACAGCAATCTTAACATCCTCTGCCTCTGCTGTACGAAACCGCAGCAGATTCAGGATGGTGTACTCGTGGTCTGCAAGAATGATGTTGCCCTGAAGTAAGGACAGGCCGACACATACACATTAGTGTACATCAGTGGCGTGGTTTGGTATGATCTGAACAGCACGTAAAGTTCGAGCCATACATCTCACAATGTTTTCTCACCCTGTCGTACAGTTCAATGATCAGGTGGTAGGCAGCCTCATCTGAGCCAAACTGGATGTCAACAATCCTGTCAATCCCGAGTTGCTTAATCTGGGTCAACCGGCGTGACTTCAGGTGTTTTCGACACTGTGGAGAAAGTTGTTTTAAACATTCTGTTTCATCATAACTGATCCATGAATAAACAATCACAGACCTGATAAGGGAAAAACTAAGACTTCATGAAAAGTCTCAGTGAAATCAGAATCACAATGCAAAATAGTATAAAAACCTAGAATACAGTTGAAATTTACTTGTAAAAAAGTTGGTCCGTCTTATTAAATAGGCAACAAGATGTTCTTACTTTCATGGCAAAGCCCGAAGGCATCATGTTCTTGGGCCATTCGAAGTCTGTAGAGTGAATTCGTGTCCCAGACTCGACGAGGAGAACAGCTTTGCTGTCAGGCCTGAGAATCAACATGACACTTGGTTAAACACACAGTCTGAAAGTGGTAAGAACAGAAAGTATATTTACTCAAGTGATGTACTTGTACTTCTGTTTCATGCTATTTTTTTCAAAGGAAAATACTGTACTATTCATTTCACATGTACTTGACAGCTATTAGATTCAGATTTTACAAAACACAATATGCGGTGAGCTAACACAATATGATGCACTGTTAAAGATTGTCTAAACTGAGCTACAATGCAGCTTAGATATAAATGCATCACCAATACTAATGGTTGTAGTGTATAATAATTCAGCACTGTGACAGACCCCCTCTCTTGCATAATGCATACTTTCACTTTAATAATTCAGTAGTTAGTGGTAATATTTACTTTCTTATACCCATTATAATCACAATTATGAATGCATGACTTGTATTCATAACTAAGTATTTTCATGTGCTAACTACCAGCTGTAAACAAGTTTTGGATGCAAGTTTTCAAGCTGTTCTTACTTTTGAAGCCGGATGAGATACGTCTTATTGTCGATGTCATACACGTTGTATACTCTCATGCCGATGTAGCTGTGAGGGGGTAAAAAATAAAGCAAAGCAAATAAATGAATGGCTGCAAAACATCTGTACACAAAGTCCACTTTAACGATGCTAGATTAGCTTAGCAACCCTGCTAGGGACAACAACACAAAAACACCTACTTGGCATTGACCTCGGCAATAACTGCCCTGATATCCACAGTGGTGAATCTTGTCTTCATGGTGGCAGAACAGCTGACAGCAGCTAGAAAAGGAAATGTAAACACTGAGGCAAATTATTCACATTTCTAGTGCAACATCAGCAAGGGAAACATGCAGGGAACTTGCGCGCATGCGCACAAGCTATGACGTTACGGAAGCCGACTTGGAGCAAAAAGGAGCAGGTCAACGCCTTTTAGACACAAGTGCGATAGTATGCGTAATTTTTTTAATTCACAACGGTGCCTGGGACCGTTTTACGACAACATGAACGACTGGAACAGCAGCCGTGATTTTGAAGGGACCGTTATGGATAATTTTTTTAATAATTTGCACTACTCAAACTGGCTTATTGGCGTGAAAAACATGGCAAGCCTTCAAAATGCATGCAAACCACCTAACAATAGAGGAAACGTTATGGACGCGGGGAATAACACGCTGCCTAATGGAAATACACCCGAGCAAGTGGTCACCCCCACCCACCTCAGGAAAGAAGGTACGCAGGTGAATTGTGCAGCTGTAAAGGCGTAAAGTCGTGTTAAATATAAAAGGCCCCGCGGCGAATAATTCTGCTTGACTGGCATTTTTCTTTTCTTACATGGCAGGGCATATTCTGCTATGTCAGTGCTTTTAATTGAGGATATTTTCAGCGCAGGAGTTTGTAGTTTCCTCCACGGGTCAGGGTGCAGGGCGAAGGCGTGCTCCGTTACCAAGGCGACGGTCAGCTAACAGGGCTCGCTAGCAAGCGTGGCTAAGCTAGCACCCGGATGTCAACTCTCGTGTCCTTTTGACACACCGACACGCAAAAACCTTTTTTTTTTTATTATTTATTTATTTTTTAATCGAAATGCATTGAAATGCACCGTCCAAATACGTGTGTCATGGATACTCGACTTACATGCGGCGGCCGAGACTCAAAGACATGCATTTTAATGTTATGACAGGTCTCAGATCAGAGAGAAATGTTTAGATCCTAATGCTGATGTTATCCGCTCTTGAACTGCTGGCTTTAACATTTGATCAAATCATTTTGATAACCGAGTCAAAAATTTGTTAAATCTAAAGACGTGATTTGATTAATCAAGAATATAATCATTAAAATTATTGTTAGTTGCAGCCCTGTTTTTAATTTACTGTGACATATGTAGACTAATTGATTGATTTTTAATCAAGAATGCCAAAAACACACTGGTTCCTGTGTGTTTAATGTTTAATATTGGCTGCTTTTTGTAGTTTTCTATGACAGTAAACTGCATTTTGGGAGTCTTAAACTGTTTGTTGGACAAAACAACCAATTTGGTTCTGGGAAATCAAGATTTTCATTATTTTCTGACATTCTTTTTTTATCATTTTAATTTTTTTGGCCTTTCATGGCTTTATGTGACAGGACTGCTTGAGATCTGAACCCTGGGCTGCTGCAGTGAGGAAACAGCCTCTGTACATGCTCCATCAACTGAGCTACTGGGGCGCCCCATTCATTCCTGACATTTTAAGACCAAATGATTGATCAAGAAAACAATCGGCAGACAAATTGATAATGTAGATAAGCATTAGTTGCAGCCCTATATGAATGCAGGGCTTCCAGCGGTGAATCAGATAAAAAAAAAAATCCTATCCCAATAAAATATTGGGCTTTAACATCCAAATAGGATTTACCTGTGCAGACTTGTTCAGTCACAAGCTGCTGCTAGTTATATTATAGATGTGTGTTCATGCAAAAGGTTCCCCTTTATCAGTCTTCTTCTCTGTGTTTAATTGTCGTGCAGGTTACAAAGCAATTAAGAAAATCGGGCAGGGGACATTCTCAGAGGTGGTGAAAACTCTGAGCCTTAAAGATTTGAAGTTCTACGCATGTAAAACATTGAAGCAGACAATAAACAGGTATGTATTCTGTGACCGGATGACCTTTGCACAGGCAATCAGTGGTGCGTTTCCTGAGCCATGCGTCTGTGGACCCTTGACACTTGAGTCAGCAGCTTGTAACCCCCTTTGCCTTAAGTATCCTATTAGATGTCAGCTTCCTCCGCCTTTGACCTTGTAGTGATGAGGTCACAATAGATTGCCTGAAATGTGAGTTGTCTGTGCACTGGTGTTTAACCTGACTGCCCTTTAAACCTGTGCAACCATTCATCTTGTTAAATTTTAAATTTGCATCATGTTCCTGTCATATTAAGCTGTGAATATGACCCATTAGTCCTCGTCCACACTACACATTTTTTCATGCAAAGTAAGCAGATATGCAATCTGACTATACAATTAACTTTATTACATGTATACACCTGTCAAACGCAATGTGCAAATGTCACCTGTTTTCCGTCATCAAGTCTGGAGCAGGCCAAAAACCTGCGGGAAGTCCAGGTAATGAGGAGACTGAGCCCGCATGCAAATATCATCCAGCTACATGATCTGATTTTGTGAGTACTGGAGTGTCATCTATTGTGAAGTTGTTGTATTGCCTCAAGCAAGTTTCATGTGGCGTGTCATATTAATCTAATACGATGTTTCAGCAACAAAGATACTGGAACTGTGTCTCTGATTTGTGATCTGATGGAGATGAACATCCATGAGTTCATACAAGGTAAGTCTGCGAGTATGAAAAGCATTATAATAAGTTCATTATAAGGGTGACGTGGAAAGATGGAGATGTCGTCTTTCAGTCAAGTTTTGGGTGAGTTATGGGCTGATGTTAGTTCTTCATTCCTTGCAGAAAGAGAAACACCACTGCCTGACCATATGGTACAGAACTACATGTACCAGCTTTGCAAGGCACTTAAACACATGCACAGGTAGTTATGAAAGCGCTTCAGTTCACATGAAACGTTAAAATAAACACATTAAGTATGCTGACATTGTTTTCCCCAATATCCCTCTTTTTTTGTTGCAGCTATGGGATCTTTCACAGAGATGTGAAGCCAGAAAACATCCTCATCAAAGTGAGATGCATCATGATCGTAATTTGCTTGACAGAAACACAACAGTGGTACTCTGGTTCTGGGTCATACATATTTTAAAATTTATTTTGCAGCAAAACAGTCTGAAGCTCGGTGACTTCGGCTTATGTTTGAGTGTGTCCTCCAGGCCCCCGCACACAGAGTACATCTCCACACGCTGGTACAGAGCCCCAGAGTGCCTGCTCACTAGTGGGTACTACGACTTTAAGATGGACCTGTGGAGTGCTGGTTGTGTCTTCTTTGAGATCATGAGGTACCTCTGCAGGGAGAGGGCACAACTTTTCACCTGTAGTACCTAAATAGGACAACAGTTCATGGGCTCATAAGACAAGACTGGTTATTCTTGATTACATGTTCAGTTTTCTTTCTTTGTTACTTGAGAAATCCTTTCTGCCTCCAGAGATGTAAACAAATTGTTGTGTAAATACCTTTGTTGCGGCTTACAGATTGATCTATACCCATGTGTTTTAGTTTGAAACCTCTCTTCCCTGGAACCAGCGAGTTGGACCAGGTTGATAAGATCCACAACGTGTTGGGGACACCAGATCAAAGCATCCTCCAAAAGTTCAAGCGGTAAGTGTTCCTTGTTTTTATAGGTCAATTGTAATTATTATTATCACATTAATAAAAATAATTATTGTATAATTATTTTTTATGTGCTTTAAAGATATGACTTCTCATTGTTTTTGTTCAACGTCTGGCAGATCTACAGCACTGGATTTCAACTTCACCCCTAGAAAAGGCACCGGTATCTCACGGTTGATCCCCAGCTGCCCTGCTCCGGCTCTGTCGCTGCTCTATCAGATGCTCGCCTACGACCCCAATGAACGCATCAGTGCAGGGACAGCCCTGCAGCACACATGCTTTAGGGAAATCAGGTAGACCATGCAAATCAAAAACAATTCACCACCCTGCAGCTTTTGAATGAAATTTGCATGACATTAATTGCCAGGTTGGTTGGTAAGACAAAAACTGTGGAAGGAGTTTAAAGCTGGGGTTGGTAAGGTAAGAGGCATGCGTTCTTTCTTTCTTTCTTCTTTCTGTCAGAACATTTAATTTCTGTTGGGATGTTAAGAGATCGTTATACTCCGCACCAGCGATGGTCGTGGCCCGAGGCATTATGTTTCCGGGTTGTCCATAAGTCCGTCTCATTCTCTTGAATGCGATATCTCAAGAGCGCCTTGAGGGAGTTTCTTCAAATTTGGCACAAGTATTCACTTGGACTCAAGTGATTAGAATTTGGTGGTCAAAGGTCAAGGTCATTTTGACCTCACAAAGCACTTTTTTGGCCAAAATAACTCACCAACCATAGCTTTAATAAAAACAAAAATGTAATAATTATACCCTGTCCATTGTAATAGAAGTATTGCCTTTTTCTCCCAGGCTGGCAGAGCAGAATCCCGAGTCTCCTCGAAGACTTTACGGCCCTGCATCCTCAGACCACATCTGGCGCCCAAGGCACACAACTTTAATGAGTGTAAGTCGAATTTCTAATGGTCAGCGTTTAAGTCAGCTGAAGTGAAAATGTCCAAAATGATTCAAACTGGTACCATCGCTACCTTCCCCTTGGCTTTTTACATTTTTTTAAATCAAAAAAGTTCAAAATTAACCAAGAGCACTATCTAATTAAGTAAAACATAGTTGACATGTTTTTAAAATGCTTGCTATGTTGTATTGAGGGGGAAAAGAGCAATGTCAAATTAATATAACTGAACAAGTGCCATGAAAGTGGTCATTAAGGGATTTGATTTGGCATTCAAGCTGCATTTCCTCTCTTCACAGCCCCGAGATGAGTCGCACTGCACAGCTTTCAATGCCTTCTACTTGCCACCTCTGGATAAGAGACCTAGAGACTACTGAAAGCCAAAAACACCGTAAAAATGGCCTTTTAAAAACAAGAGAGTCTGTATTAAAGAAACGCAATGTGCACTCCACACAAACAGTATAAAGTCTGTCATATTATGTTGGATTAAGAGTGTGTAGTGTAGTTAAGACCTCAGTTTTACTTGACTTAGGCAGGTGTTACATGTTTACAATTGTTTATAATTATTCTTCAATCTGAGCCTATTACACAAGCAAAGCAATAAGATATTAAACATGTGAACAGCTGTTTACCAGGTCAATTAAAGGGTGCAACTTCTTTGATGAGGGAGCAGGGTCAGCGCCTTTAAAAAGTAGTCATACTCCAAGAAGGAGTACTACTATCAAACAAATCTCCAGTGAAGAAATAGAGAACTATGATTCTGGGATAGGAAACAAGAACATTTTAAACATCACATGGGTATGTTAATGTCCTGGAGGGACTGAGGGGTTGACTACTTTTTATAGGCACTATATACTTGTGATAATTTTTTTTTTAATAGCTGTGAATGAGCTGATTTGTAGGGCAACAGTCTTCCTGTACAAAGGTAAACAGCAAAAACATTCACATTAAGTGCTTTGCAATTATTCCGAAGGCACAGCATTGGGGGAACTAGTTCATAGGGAGACACTGTCATAGCCGTCTGCAGGCAACAAAACCCAGAATGCAAATAGTTGTTAACAAAAAAAGACTTGCATTTCAGATCAGTGATGTATGTGAAAACATCTGTGTTTGCAGATGGGGGCCTTAAGAAAGTCCTGAATATTTTTTTCTGTGATGATTTGTTTATAATGTAGCTTGACCACCTCCTCACTTGAAGCATTGTGGTTTAAAAAAACAAAGGAAGTACCATTTCATTCAGAGCTGTGAGCTCATTAACATGAACTGTGACTCTGTCTGCACTTTATTTTTGTTGGTTATTGTGGCGCATAAACAGATTTAAAAAAAAGTCAAGTATGTGTGATGTTGTCATTAACTTGTCTGCGTAACCTCCTGCCACAAAAAATGTTGAGAACAAAATGATAAGAATTGTGATTTGTTTGGGAAAAAAATGCATTATAGAGTGGGAAATATAAAATGTAATCCACTTTGAAACTATGTCTGCCTCACCAACTCTCTGTCTAGTGCAGGGGCCACTGGACTTTTCATGGCACCCACAAGGATTGGTTATTATCACACAAAAATAAAGTACATAATACTGCGGTAGTGTCAAATGGGAAAAGACTTGTTAGTTTTATCTCAAGTTTCTTATGAGAAATCTTTCCTGTGACTTTTGTTAAAGGTCCAGTGTGCAGGATTTAGTGCCACGTAGTAGTGTTGTTGCAGATTGTAACTAACTGAACACCCCTCGTCTCACCCTCTCCCACGTTTGGCTGATAAAATGCAAAAGAAACGCCAATCGAAAACACAAGGATTCTTTTTTTGATGATTACACACTAATGAAAACATAATTATGAATGTTATATTCATTTCCTGCCCCTAAATACCCCCCAAATCCTACAAACTGGACCTTTATAATAAGTAAAAAAGAGCCATATCAAGTTAAAAGGTGCAATATGTAAGAATTGCCCACCTGTTGATACTCCAAACAAATAGTGGACAGCATTTTATTGGAGCAACTGCTGTTCCGTACTGGGAGTTAAGAGCATCAGGGGAGCATTGGTGTTGTTCCACCACTAGCACTGGAGTTTCTTACTGAGGGAGGAGGTTTTTTTTAGGCCCGGGACAGGATGACCCAGCGAGGAATGCCGAGTGCCACAGCCAGGTGAGCGGGCAACTAAACCGGGATCAACAGCCTCTCAGTGACCACGGACAGACTGGGAATGTTTTTAACCTAAACAGTCTTAAATATTGCACCTTTAAGGAGTCTTGAGATTCAATACTTGTCTTTGAGAGTTCCCAAGACTTCCATACTTGAAAGCTCCTGTCGTGCACTTATTTGACACTGTAACCAATTTCAACACCAGAGGCATTACAAGTTTGTTATGTAAATACAGTGTATGTGACACAAAAAAGAACAGAAAACAGTGTATTCAAGATTATTTTAATATTATTAATATGTATACTTTAGGCTTTAGAAATATAACTATCAATGACAAAACTTCCACTGGAGTAATGGTAGTTTGCTTAGGCCCCCATCAAATCAATTAATTACAATATACACATTATGATACAGAGCAGATTTGAATCTGAAATAATATTAAAATAAATGCTCAATAGATAAAGGTTTTAATAGTTTTTATCATTTTCTCCAACCTACTGTATTAGCCATCTGTGAGTTCTGAGCACACCCAAAAATGTAAAGCCATTTTCTTCTAATAAACTAATTTTAAGTGCAAACATTTTTTTTTTCTTTAAAAAGACTCTGATTGCAGCATCCAGCTTTATAGATTCAGATTTCAAGACTGAGGATGTTAAAGCCGAGTGCAACAAGGCAGTCCTCAACCCTCTTTTTTTTTGTTCCATTAGAGTAGTTATAAAAACAAACAACAAAATAACTAACAAATCAGTGCAAAGTCGTAATGGAGAGATTCTACTCAAGAAAAGACAGAAGTGGTGGGTGAATGTGGATGGATGCAAAATTTTCAGATGCTTACGCACTTGGTCATAAAAGGATAGTTCACCCAAGAGTCATATTTTAATCAGTAACCCTGAGCCGAGACCAGGCCACGCCATTTGGTAAAAAAAAAAAAAAACCCAGGGGGTTCACACAGATTATGAAAATTAAATGAACTATCCTTTTAATCTCAAGCCACAATTGTCTGGTTCGCATCTAACAAAGCCAAGCTTTTATTTCCAGAGGGGACAACAGTCTGATGAGATCTGACATGAAAGAAAGATTTTTAAAACTCTAAAATGTGTTAAAACTCCAGACAACAGAACAATAGTACATCAGCGCAACAGTCCACCATTGCACCACACCTTCTCTTGCTTCATTCCTCCACTAGGTCAAGTGAGTGATAAACGAAAAAGAACAGAAAAGCCATTAACAAAATCGTAGGAGGGGATAGGGCAGGGAGGGGTATCAAAGAAAAGGAAAACTTGCAATGCTTGCAGGGTGAAGAGCAGCATCAGACTCTGGGTTGCAGGGTTCTTTAGCAGCAGAAATATTGTGGCTATACTACTGTTCCACTGGGAGAGCTGGCTTGGTTTTGGGATGACAATAAACCCTGGAAAAAGGAAAACAAGGAGATTTGCATTGGGAAAGTTCACAAACTGTAGCAAAAAATCAAGCAACAAATAGGATACTGTTGCAAATAGCAATTGCAGATAGCGACAAATTAGCCTCTGGCCGCTTCTTTCCATGTCATGGTCCGCTGCATTTAATTAAAAGCCTGCGCACAGCAGTCAGAGTGGCGTGTACAGTGTGACACTAATTATGTCTTTGAGAGGTTTGCTTGATCAAGGCACTTCTAATGTTTTAACATGGAAAACTGGGGCTGCAAATATCAACATTTCGTCTACAAAATGTCTAAAAATTGTCTCATCACAATTTCCCAGAGGCCAAAGTGACGTCTTCGTTTGCTTCTTTAGTGCAACCAACAGTCCAAAACCCAATGACTCTGTATTTTCTACCATAAATGACAAAGAAAAGCAGCAAATCCTGACAGAAGCTGTAACCAGCATTTTTTAACTTTTACATTTTTGCTTGAAAAATTACAAATGATTATCAAAACAGTTGCAGCTCTGGGGCGAACTTACTCAACTGTTTAGCCTTATATTGTTATTGCATTTTGGCTAATACACACTGAATCTTCCACCATAAAAACTTCCAACTTGCACACCAAATCAAACTTTTGCTGTATAAAGTGGTGTATTCATCAGAATGTATACAATTTCTCACTCCTTTTCTCACTCCTCAATATCACAGCATTGTTTGTGTCCTCATTTTACTGAACAGACTAGAATTTTAGAATACTTTTGCCTCGAGTGATTGTTAATGTCTGACTCTGACAAAAGTAAGAATGTGTCTCGACTCACTAGCCTTCAGACTGCCTGTTTGTTCCAGATCCACTAACTATCATGTGCCTCGTTCTGGCAAGATCTCTCAAAACACACAGACAAAAGGGAAGTATACGAGGGTGTATACACACATTAAGCTGTAAGCATGTGAGAAACCGCAGAGACTCTTTGGGCATATACAGAGGCATTTGCATAAAAGCTGAAATGTGAGAGTGTATGCAGATGACTTCTTGGCTATGCTGCTATGCATTGTGGGATGATTATGATGAACCAATGAACACACTTCATATGGATTAACGTCTTATTTCCCCTCACAGGTCTACACAGGAAATCCTCCTTATCAGACTGTATTATATAACCAGACTGGGGTATTTTCATAGCATTGGTTATATCTGAAACTTAGGCATAATTGGTCTTTCATTGGAAAGCTGATGTGCATTAAACAAAGTCTGATATGTTCCTTGCCTGCCTGCAGAGAGAGACAATCTGACTATAAAAGCTAACAAATGCTTTTCAAAATGTCCACAGTTTATTTTATGCTTCCAGTATATGTCTTGATTTTTACTTACAGCCCACCAACTGATTTTAGGACAGCTAAAGACTGACAGACATAACATTATTTATCACGTCAACTTTCCCCCACATTTCCTACATTAAAAAGAACTTACCACTTTGCCTGGCCTCGCCCATGTGCAAATAAATCCCTCCTGACAAGCAGTCACTAAACAGTCCTCTAAAAATATGAGTACAGTCAGTCTCTCGTGTGCTATCTTTTTACAGATGAGGGGCTCAAGGAGGGGCACATCCTCCATGCGCGGGCACAGCAGCGTGCCCAGAGTCTTAGCAGGGTCTGTTTTGGTTTTTGTCAGCAGGTTTAGCTTGTCGCTGCTCTTGCTGCTGATGTGGCCCATGCTGTGGTTGCGTTTGTGGTCCTTCTCATGGTGGCGTTCCTTCCGATCATGGAGTGACAGTGTGGCAAACTTACTCACGCCTGTAGCGATGGCGCTGTCCATAATACCACTGCCAATGCCACCACCACTGCCAGCCTTGTTGGTGTTGTTTGCTGTTGTTGTGGTGGTGGTGCCGGCTGAATGGGGTAGGCTGTTGGAGCGTGGTAATGTAGTAGAGAGGGAGTTAATGCCAGGAGTATTGGCACCACTGTTGTTTCCGTTAGTAGTGTTACTAGAGGTGTTAGTGATTATTGTAGCACCCGCAGGGGGGCTGGTAGCATTCATCACGTTAGTGTGTGTTCGTGTCCGTGAGAGCGGAAGATGGGGAAAAAGGATGTCCTCAGTGAGATCCCATAGGCAAAGCTGAGTGTCCTGGCCCACTGAGCCAAACCGGTAAGTGACACTAACAGGCCGGCTGTCCGTGGAGTTGCGCTTGGAGAGTCGAGACTGCGTGCTGTTGGCCCGGTCCCGTCCAAAGTGGATCATCTGATCCTGGAAGTCCTCATCGCTGCCGCTGAACTCCATTGGGTCACTCTCTTCCACACTGGTGGTGTAGTGGTCAAATGCCACCACACTCACCCATGACTTGTGCCCGTGACCTCGGGCGATAACTCTGCAGTCCAAAAACGACCACACAGTCACTAGATCGTCCTCTCCACCTGCAACAATGTATTTCCCATCAGGGCTCCAGCACACACACAACAAGCCACCAAAGTAGCTCTTCATGGTGCCGTGAAGCTCAACCGCGTCAAAGTTGAAGACCCGTAGGAAGCCATCTTGGCTAACACAGGCTAGGAACTTCCCATCTGGAGAGAAGGCAAACTCATTCAGAGCCCCCTCGCCGACTGTCCATTTAAGGAGAGGGTTCCGCGTGGATTTACTCTTACAAGTGTGGACAGAGTAGTTCTCTCCCTGTTTTAGCAGCTGGTAGTGTGGCGCCGTGGTGCCACATGTATGCTCCACGTTGTACAGGTACATGTTCCCACTGGCATGAGAGACCAGAAACAGGCTCTCAGAGCCTGGCACCCATTTCACGCATGTTACTCTGGACTTGTCTATAAGTCTCTGGCAGGAGGAAAGGAAGGTTGAAGTTTGAGAGGCAGACAGGGGGAGAGAGCAGAGGAGGGAGGGGAGAGGAATAACAACAATGTTAGTCCAGTATCATCAGAAAATTCATTTTCTAATACATACAATACTTTTAAAGTCTTAAATCTTTGGCAATGTTATGTTTAAAGGCATTGGGTAGAGAGAACAGAAAAGGTAATATAAAGTACAGGAAAAGCTATGGGAAATCCTGTGAACACATTAACTTTTTGGCATTCAGATGCTTTACAGAATGGATATAAACAGTACTACTATGATCAATTCCTCTACTGACCAATACCTGCTACCTGAGGAACACAGAACTCTTAGTGATCTAACATCTGTCATTCATGGACCTACCTCTTCATTGAAGAGCTTGCTTGTTTCCTTCTTGATGGGGTCAATGAGCTGTACCTGTCCTGCTGAGAAACCCACCAGCAGGGACACACTCTCCGCTGTGGCTGTGAGGTGGTTGAAGTCATGACAGGTGGGCTGCGTTCCCTTGTAGATGCGCTTGTCTATGGGCTTGCTCAGGTCAGCAGCCTGAAGAGAAAAATACATGAACGCACATGGAGTGCAATACCCTTTTAAAATATCAAAAATAACTTTTTTTTCCCTGTACTTCATTGCAAACACACTGAACTAGAGGAGCTGAAGGGTTGAATGTTAATGAATCACATTTATTATAAAGAAAACGCTCATCTGAAACACAAAATAGTTCTGCATGATCTTTATCAACACATCAACTAGCTGACAGTCGGCAAGTTAAAATAAGGAGGAACTCGAGTATAGAGGTACGTCTTTTTGCTGCAGATGGGTAGATGCTAGCGGTCTATGATGATGTCGAGCTTCTTTCTGAGGTCGGGGAAACAGTATTTTACTACTGCAACAAGACACCCTAGGCATGTACTGTAGATAACCAGTATAACTGTTCCATTTGTTAATGATTTACAGTTTACACTACTCATAGAATGGAAAATTCGCTGAGTGTAAGATGATGACTCAGTGGTTCCTCCATTACTGTTGGATGTGGCACTGAGTGTTTCTGTCTCACCTCAGAGACACAAAATGTCAAACCAAGTCTTAAAAGTAGTTTAAATCAAGAGTCCAGTCCAAAACACAGTATCTATGCCTCACAAGAGCATGCATGGTATTAAGCCAACAGTGTTGAAGAATACTTCAAGTGTGGTTGTGTGTGAGTTTTATGGATTTACACACAAGAAATAAACAAGTCTTCGAGAGCTGCTGGCTTTGTTTAATGCTGGCTGTGATACAAAGGACAGTCTAACTATTTTTGTTTTGAACCTGTAGCAAAGTATCTGCTCCTGCAAATCATATCAGATACGTAAAATTGCCAATCTTTTTCAGCTGAGGGATGGGACAAATAATCAATAAGGTGACGTATTAAGAACATTTTCTGACATCTTACTTATTCTTGGTTGTCTTTATGCCATTAACTACAAACTCTTGATTTAAAAAATCATAAAACAGTCAAACACTCTGTCATAAATGTGGCATAAACTGGTTTCAGCTGACACATCAGAGGTTGACAGGAATCAGCTGACTTCTAAGTTAAAGCAATGTGTCACAGCCTTATGCCATAACATGTGCATGTCATGTGTGTCATCACTGCAATACAAAACAGCACTAGACTGGCTAAAGGCTGAACTACTAGAAATTAGAATAAATGTAGCATTAGGCAGAGCGTCTATCAAGATAGTCCTAAACTACATCAGGAGTTTGAGGGCAATGTAGTGATAATAGTGAGTAATCATGTCATTCCTACTTGTACTCCACCCTCTATTAAACTAGAAAAGCCTCACATATTTGTCAGAGACAACTTTCACCATGACTTAAATGACTTATTTGTTAGTGACTTAACATAACGCAGAAATATAAATCTACTCTGCAGTGACTGAGCTTTTAAAAGATGATCCCCTTTAACTGCGGATGCTTTACCAGATATGCTCCATCATACATAGCACAAGTTAGCATTTCTCTACAAGCAGAGCAGTCAGCTAGTTTGATCAGCTCATCCACTCTGTCCAGAAATATCCCCAAGCAAAAAGCCGAGTGCCACGATATGAAAAGATGACGGCAGCAGTTAGCTTGTTAGCCAAATGACTGTCCATACACTCATATCTGCATCACTGTTGTTTGTGGACAGCTGTCAATCAAAAGGCGTCGACAGGTGTTATGGGTGTCAGCGTTGAACTGTCAGTGTCATCACAAACTACAACCACTACAGCAGCAATTTCGACCCTGACAACTTAAATAAAATGAAAAAGGTCAACTTTATCCTGGTGATCGTTACCCAACCTCACGAATGCCTCTAACCGGTCAAACTAACACAGAGTGACGGACTGGGGACGGAATTTAGCCCCTGGCCTCGGGGTAGCTACTGGCTTGCTAACGCTAGCTAGTTGCGTTGGCTAGCTAACTAGTAGGCTAGCTTCAAGCTAACTAGGTGTCAGCTAATTTCAAAGTCAAGCACCTGTCGGAGTTATTTACTACAGACAGCACAAGCCTGAAGCTCAGCAACAGCTCAGGCAGCAGTGATGTTTTTCTCAACATGAAGTATCGCGAATTTCCGCTGACATTAGCCGCGTTAGCATGCTACCTTTCTAACGCCTTTGTAGATGTAGAAGTAGAGCTCACGGCCCACATTGAAACAGATCCTGTCGCCGTTGCCCGACTGGTCGTTGACGTTCACGAAGGAGACCTTGACGGGGTTGGAGCCTTGCGAGTTGAAAGGCACCCTGTTAGGACGGCTGTATTCGGAGTGAGTGAGGAGTTTGTAGACGCCTTCCCGAGTGGTGAACTGAGTTTTAATTTCGTTCATCTCCTTCCCTCCTCCCTCCGCCGCCATCTTTGAAATTAACATTCATCCCTTTCCCCCCGGCCGGATCTTACGCACGGAGGGAAACGGGGATTCCGACTCTCTCGTTCCCCCCAATGGTTCACCGGGGAACTGGTGGAGGAGGATACGATAGTAGCTATTTTAAAATAATAAATAATAATTAAGAATAATTTTAGAATAACTTTTAAACAATGCAGCAAGAGTATGGTGTGTTTAACTTTGGCGGTAAGTTGTATACATGTTTAAAGGGGCACTATGTAGCTTTACAAACTCAGGTCCCAGGACACTGTTTGAAGCAAGAAAGGTGGCAGGGTCCGCCACATGTAAAAACAAAAAGTCAAAACAATATGTTTTGTCCTTTAAAGTCAGTTTGTGTATTCAGTCATGAAAACAGAAAGAGTTTGTTTATTTTATTTGTTTAGACTCTTCTTCCCCCAAAACTGCATAGTGCTCCTTTAAAGAAAGGTTGTTTTTGTTTCTTTTCTTTTTTAAATACTACAATATTTTATTAGCTGGGATTCGCTGGTGGTGTACAAATTACAAAATATTGACAAAATTCACAAATTAAGTATACACAAACTGTATAATCTTTACTCAGGACTTACATAAGAAAATAAGACTTTCTTGCATCTTTAATAGGAGCACGAGCACTAAGACATAGATGATATCTGCAAATACAATTTTGAGCTGTCGTTTGTTGACAGTGTTAAGGTCTTCATAGATTCATTAGTAGCTTAGAAATGATCTGGATGACAGCATATACTGGATGGCCAGAGCTACACCATGTCAGATTAGGCAAGGTCTATTCAATACACTGTAACATACTGTATATGTAAATTGTCCAGAAGGGTGAACACAAGGCTGGATTACCAAGTTTAGGGTTATGGGAATACTGATTACTAAAGCAAAACGTCAACTGATGATGATAAGGGCCTTAAGGTGAGTCCTGCTTTATGGCCAATCTTGATATCTTTATATGTTTATTATGATTTATTATGATTTTCTACATTAACACAAGCAACTACAACACAACGAATAACAACAATGGCCACATTACCACAGTCTCCACAATAATATGTGTTAGTCTTTTACCAGTGTGTCTAAATTAAAGAAACGTTTGACATTATTGGGAAATCATTAAATAATTAGAAAGCTTACAAGATGGTCTTGGTGAATTTAAAAAGTACAACACGACATTCGGGTGTGGTGCGGAGGCAGTGAGAGCTTTATTTTGAAAAACAAAAATAATTCACCGGACGTATTATTTTGTAACAATTTCAAAATGAGCGAACTCAGGTGCTCTGAGCGCGTGTCCACGCTGCCTGTCGCGTGTCGTTGCTCACCTGTGCTCACACTCAGAGGCAGCTGGTTGTCTGCAGGTACACCTGACTGCACCACAAAGACATCCTTTCAGTGTTTCACTTCATCTCTGGTCCGTTTTAAAAGTTAGACGCGCCAAATGTCATGGCATACAGGAGGAGGCGACAGCTCTCACTTCCAGGTATCAATATTTATCATTTTAAAATGTGCATTATTTGTTTTCTTGGACGTAGTATCCTCACACTGCATGGCTAATAATTTGAATTACCACACATCACAACAAAACTTGTGTGTATTTAATTTTGAAAGTGCACTACACTTTCTCCATTTAGGCCACAGTGATGGACACAGACCTAACAACATGGACCAGCTTGCTTTAAAATACATGGTGAGATCAGTTCCATCCCCATGCTGAGAGTGCTCCTGCCTCTTTATCAGAAGCACATGTGTTTGATTTGTGTCTTGCCTTGACATGAATGTGGACTGGAGTGCCCTCTGTTTTTTTTTGTCAGGAGATGTGTAAAGTGGAGTCCAGCACAGATTCTGACTCCGAGATCAGTCCGAGGTGGTCAGACACCAGCACTATGGTATTTTTTGAACGTGAACATCACACAATAAGCACACAAGGGACAATGTCAGCCTAAACAGCATACATTTAAAGTGGCTGAAGGTAGAGTTCCAATGATTAATCGATTAGTTGTCAACAATTAAATTAAAGGGGCAATATGTGAGAATTTTTGTTCCTGCTCTGAAGCGCCGAAGCAAAACGAGACATTTGTGGACGTCACCTTGGGCTTAAGGAAATGCTGACCAAGATTTTTCACCATTTTCTGTCATTTTATAGACCAAAAAACTAATTGACAGAATAATCAACAATGAAAATAATCTTCAGTTGCATCCCTGTCTTAATTAAAGACTTTTAAAATGGCTTCAAAATGAGTTTCTTTCCAAGAAATTAGGATGATTCTGCATGCCCATTACCACCACCGGACCTTCCCCCACCCAGTCTTTTCAGTGACATCATTAAGGCGTAGCACACTGGGATGGGCTCCAGCTTGTTCTTTAATCAATGAAATTAATTAATTGCCGTCTTGTTGATGTAAAACTCACTGAATTTCTTTTTGAGCAGGGATGTGTGAGCAGTGCACCAGAGAGTGAGACTTTCAGGCGGATATTGCCATTAACACACAAGCCAGCAGGAAGGCATGGCTGTTACTCTTTGGTAAGCTTTCTCCATTTTCTGCTGCAAAAGCATCCTGCTGTTTTGTGTGTTGATCAGTGAATGCGCATGTGCTCATGGTTGTAGTTCCTGGACCCGTACGATGGGAGCTCTGAGGATTCTGACAAGTCAGACATCGACATGGGGGTCTCCAGCAGGCGAACAAGGCAGCAGGGAAGAGGTGGAGGAGGAGGAGGCGGCTGTCGGTTCTCGGGCAGGAGCAGGAGACTCATTCTTCATCACCCCACTTCCCTCAGAGAAGTGGTGAAAAATGGGATGAGAGATCATGAAACGGAGCAGGAATGTCTTTTGGACGTCCAGATGAAATGTGGGAGTGAGTCTGAGCTGTGGGTCTGCGAGCTTGACCTTCTGCCCTCCCACCGTGACCAGGAGGGTTGTGGAGATCTTAAAGAGGAAATGGCCAATGAGTCAACAACACCCGCCCAAACTATGGACATAGAGCTTCACTGCCAATTTGATGATTCAGGCTTGCACGCTACAAGATCCTCCACGCCTCAAACAGCTGGAGCTTCAACCCCAGTGGACGGTAGTTCGTCCCAGAGGCTGGGTAGCTCCTCAGAGAGATCCCAGAGCCCCTGTCACCTCAGACCTCTTTACAAGAGGAAGCTGGGGTTCCCCGGGGTAGAAGTGGTGGAGCTGGTGCAAAGGAAGAGGCAGTGTGTGGTCAACATGGAGGAGGAGCAGGAGGGAGGGGAGTCTGCATCTGAACCATGTTAGACTCATTAAACCACTGACTGGAGTACTTCAGTCATATTAAGTGTGTTAAATGACTTAAGGTAGAATGACATACTATAAATAGCTACTTGTAATGCACTTTGTTTGGTCATGTAAAGAGACTTGAGGATTTATTTTTCTACCTACATTGTGCTGATTGTTTCTTTAAGAAATTATTATTTTTGTTGGGAAAAGTACTCAATAATAGACGATGAAGAAACCGAAGCAATGAAGAAACTGTACATTTTCCCAGAGACCAATAAAAGAAAAACATCTTTCAAAAGGTTGTTTTTTTTATCCATGTACACTGAGTGTCTTTTGCTGTACTGGATAGTAATGAACAACACCTACTGTAGTTCAAATGAAAAAGATGGAATTCAGCAACTGTAGCTCAACTGAATATCAGCAGCAGGTGTCCTTTTAAAATACTTCTGTTAAAATGCCATCCTGTTCACATTTCACTTTCCACAAATTTAGAGATTACATAAATATTCACCAGATTCATTGTTGAAGCCATTCCTGTGTAGCTTTGGCTTTACGTTTGGAGTAGTCTAGCTGGAAAATAAATCTTTCAAGTCAAAGTTCTTGCAGACTGCAGCACTGTAGGTTTACTAATTGACTAACCACAGTCAATCTCCTTCAGTCTTGAAGATTATACAAGTTTGATAGGTTCTCATCTGCAGCAAAAACACTAAGTCTCATACCAGTATCCTTATGTCCATTTCTTAGAAATAAAAGTGTTGTGAAATATATTTTTATATCTTGCAGATTAATCCAGTTTCATTTCCTTGAAACAATTGTTTTGTACTTTTCTCTTGCAAAACTACGACTGTCTCTCTCCAACCAGCAGGCAGTAATAATACACTAAAAACTAATCTTTTTACATGATTTTTCTCAGCTTACTCTGATCTGTGAAGCCTTTATTATCTTTGCATAAAGGTTTGGATGATAAGCTGATTAAATGTTTTTTAAGGCAGATGCAGAGGGCAGGAACTAACATCCAGCACTATGTGCACTTTGGATCTCAGGTTGAAGTGTCACCATGTCAGGGGTCAAATTATGATACGGGCTGAAACAGAAACGCCTCCTCAGCAAGCAGAAAGTCACTGGGTGTGGGATTCCCCTCAGAGGTGTTTCTTAAACAGTGACAAAATGGGTTCAGACATTTCAACAAGGACAATCTGTTTCCATGTTTATGATTTCAATTTCATTTATCCTACAATTACCATATTTTATCTTGCCAGTAAATTTGTGATTTCAAAGTTGGTCTCTAGAAAGTCTGGCAGACAGAACAAGTTAATTTGAGTGATTGACAGAGCACATAAAAAGTATGGAAGATTTCTGATTTGATTTCATTACTGTCTAAGTGTGAGGATCAGGTAATCAACTTCCTTTCTATTCTCATATCAGACTTAAAATCAAACATTTACCACACAAACACACTGAAGTCATTAATGCAGTTTTGTTCATTCCAATGGACTTTATTTCATCTAAAAACATACAGTTTCTTTCCTAAAAACATCTTTACTTCCAACTTTCCTTTCCCACATTTCATTTTCCCTTCCTTTACCATCTGACAACATCCTCATTACCTTTTCAGACACTTTCCACAAACACTACAAATGGTTACATGTTCATTACTGCTCCAGGAATGTTCCTAACTATGTTTAATATTGGAATGCAACAGGCTACAAACTACTTTGTAAATGGTGATTAATAAGCAATGAATGGAAGTGATTATGTGTGGGTTTAATAATCAAGACTCTCTGGTCTTCAGGAATGACTTGTTTCATCTACTCGGTGCACAGGACAGCAACTCCACGCTCGTAGAAGCTGTGTGGATCTTCCTTGGTGGCGATGTCAAAGTCGACAGTGAAGATGAGATCAGACCTGGTGAAGTTCAGGTACACGGGCAGAGTCACCTGCAACGAGACGAAAAACCAAACGTGATGAGTGGTTCAACATTTACCACGGCAAAATCTGAATTTAACACCATTATTAGATATTTTTTCTAAATCGTTTGATTGTCTAGATTAATTGATAGGAAGGAGAATATCTTGTTCATACCGTGTGTCTCTTCTCAGCGTTGCTCTGCTTGATCCAGCGCAGCTGAGTGAGAGGCAGCTCAGTGGAGATGGAGGTGGACAGAGAAAGCTTGTTGTTGGCACAAGTAGCTCCCTGCAGTTTCAGACCTGGGAGAAAAAGAATGACCATGTTCCACATTTGAACCCTTGAATTTCACAAATCTCTAGTGTACATGTACGAACGGTTATTTCAGTGACAATCAACTGGACTGCATTTTCAAGAGTAGTGTGAGTATTTGCCAGGATCTCTTCTTTCTTTTTATGTTTTTAACGATTGTGAATCCCCATTGGAGCAGACAAAAATTAAAACAGTCCAGCACAAACCTCATATATCCCAGTTCACACGCCTCAATATACCTTGTTACACAACTCTAGAGTACAACAGATGACGTGCTGCTTGTCTTACCCTTGATGCCGAAGCTGCAGGCATCCAGTGTGGCACCTTGGGCGGTGGTCACAGTGACCTCCAGACACAGCTCTTCCAGAGACCAGCTGTTGGCCTGGGCCACATATTGGCGGGTAGCAGTGATGTAAGCCTCTGGCACAAACAGGCTGCCGAGGCACACGTGGATGTTCTGGAGAGGGAGGAGAAAAAAAGAAGTACTGTGAGTGGCTTGGGCAATGAAAACTCACAGTTTGACTGAGGCTGTACACAAACGGTGAACAAAACAACACCTTCAGTTCCTTTGCACCCCCGCTGGCAGCTCCCTGGGAGATCTGCTGCAGCTGTTTGATTCTCTCACTGAAGTCTGCCACCCACTGGATCACAGTCATGGCGGCTGGAACTGTGTACCGACACCAGCTGCGAGGGAGGATGCCTGGGAAGAAAGAAAAACAGGTGTATACCAGTTATTTCCTCAATGTACAAACTGTTCAATGACACCTGTTTGGTCAAGCCTGACAATGGGGAAGAGTGCAGTGATTTACCTGTATTCATTTAAACTATTAAAATTAGAGTGAGAAAGTAAGATTCTACCTTTAACAAGGTCGCTGATGAGTGTGCGCAGGTAGTTGGTCTGCTTCTTCTTGCCCTCACACACTTGCACCACATCGGACAGATCCTGACGGACCTCCTGCAGCATCTTGCCACCCATCTTCACCTCACGCTCAAAGAACCGGAACAGTGGGTCCTGGTGTTTGTGTGTTTGGATAAACAAGACTTTAAATCAAATACAGATGTTTGGCAGATGCATCAATAACACAAAGAAGAGAAAATATTAAAACCTTTGCTTTTGTTTCTTTTCATTTTACCTCTCGTTACCCCTCACGAGTCAAGCAGAAAGATTTACAACAACATTACATTGTAAAGCTTCTTGTAGACAACACAAAACACTTAAGTCCCCAGAGTTCTGCTTACCAACCACCTCTCCCCTTATTACTGCCATTACCTTGATGTTCTCCACTGTGCGTTTGAGTGGATTGACCATTTGGGGCATGAGCTGCAGCCAGTTGCAGGCAGTGGTGTGGAGGGTCCTCATCCAGGCCGGCTGGGCATCGGCTGTGGACGAAGTGCGCTCCTTCTTCTCCGTCTCATAGGCAAGGTCATCCTCATCCTCCAACATCTGCATTTTCAGCATCTTACCCATCATGTCAGTGCCTGCGCAGCCCGGCAGAGGGAGGGAGTGATTCGGGGAGGGAGGTGGAAGACAAGGCCGTGGTGGGAGGTAGGAGGGAGAAGAAATTAATAGTGGAACAAAGAAACAAACAGCTTACCTTCAGGGTTTGTTAATGTAAGAAGAAAAAAAGGAGTTGCACTAGACAGACAAATAAATGAGGACTACACTGGGCAGGACGAAAGACATTCAAGGCTTCAGGCAACATTTTCAATCAAATGTTACATTTTAAGTTCCCAAGAGGATAAATTAACCACATTCTTGACTGGATCTGTAAAAGAAATGAATATAACCAATGTAGGGGAACAGGGTTGACAGAGAAAACTGGTGGGAGTCAGGTGATTCAAGGGGTGGATGCTTCAGGAGCTGGGATTGTGGGAGTTTGGAGGAGGTGTGGAACTCAATTGGACAAAAAATAAACAAGGAGGGAGGATGTGACTGAGGGGGTGGGGAGGTGTGTGGATGTTTTGAATCCTAAACTGAGGGTGGGTTGGGGGTAATAATTCAGCAAAGCGACATGATGGCTGTGAAATACAGCTGCTGGAGGGTGAGGACACACACACCCTTCTTTTGGCAGACCACCTTTTGAAGCAGGATGGCTAAAACTACACAGCTAAATGACTATGATATACAACACTGCGACCAGGAGCTACTTATGATGTCATAGAAAACTAACAGGTGAAGTGAAGATGAGAGATTAGCAGAGGGAGCATTTGTTCTTTCCCACCACACACACACACAAACAAACACAGTATTCTGCCCAAAGCAGACACAAAAAAATAAGATCTTGATCTCCCTCCACTGAGTCACCCTGTCAGGATAAACGTAAAGATGCTAGAACACAGAGAAAGATGGTTAATGTGAAAACATGAAATCTGGAGAGATGGACTGAGGAAGAAGAACCAGGGTGTGTTGTGGTCCAGTGACTGTGACACAACACCAGAGTATAGATGATCACGACGATCGATTTTGCCGTACCCTGAGTGGTGAGCAGGACCTTCTCGGCATTGCTGGGCAACCCGAGCCAAGATGGAGTCTGAGTGTCAGGAAGCATCTCTACCCAGTGCATGAACTCCTCACGCCTGTAACAAAGGAAAATCATGAATATTTTCTAACCAGTTTAGGTCATCAGCAAGAGGTTCATTCAGTATCAATAACCCGGAATACACTAGTGTAAAGCCAGTACTGACCGAATGCCGTCGGGCATCTTGATGTCCTTGTGCCCATCAACCTTGAGAGCCAGTTTGAACTCGCTGTCAAAGCTTCCCTTGGTGAAGATTCGATCCAGGAAGGTGTTGAGCAGACGCTGGTCAAACTCATTGTCAATGCGGCCACCATAGATGGACAGGGCCATCAGTGTTTTCAGAGCCGCCCAGGGGATCTTGTCTGGTGCAATATTCTGACGACCCTGTTTGTGTGTGTGTGCAGAAACAAAATTAATAATTTTCTGTCAAAACTCTATACAATCATAATTTATCTGATGAATTTAGCATTTATAAAAAGGTAAGAAGGGTATGAATTAATGGGTTGCCAGTAGAAGTTTCAGTTGGCAACAAATAAATCTTACATTTAAAGAGCTGTATACAATTACTGAAATAATCTCCAACCTTAGCAGTGTCATCCAGCCAGGTGTCAACTGTGTCACAGGCAGAGCGCAGGTCAGACTCTCCAAACTCGTATTTCTTGGACCAGCCCAGTGGTGCATAGCGCAGACGCTCCTGAATGACTGCATGGAACCAGGCCAGCAGGAAGTAGAGACGAGCACGCTCGTTGGGAGCCTGTAGAGATTAGTGAAAAATCATCAAGACTGAAAACTTGCAGGGAAGTGTGAATAAAGCTTTATTGGTGATGATTAAGGTTTTGGTGGAAAAGTGTGAGTATTTGTGTTTGGTAAGTCTAGATTAAGTCACCTTGCACATGCGAGCCACAGGGATGCTGCTGAAGGTTCTGAGCATGTTGGCCTTGACACCAGGAGGAGGCTCAAACACAAAGATACGACCGGCACGAAGCAGATTCACTGGAACCTGACAGTAAAAACACGGAACAGAAACTTTGAGGAATGAAAGCACAAAAAGGAAATCTGGGCTCGAAGAAGTTTTACTGAAGTCTTCAAGTCTATCATTTCATTATGAAATGTTGGAAATATTTTTTATAAGTGATGCGGTTTACCTTAGGGTTGATCTCCATCGTCAGGAAAAGCCTGAAGCTGGCATGAGGGTGCATGGAGTGGAGCTTCTTTTCCAGCTGCATCAGCCATCCAGGGGCCAGGTGGACGTTCTCCAACATCACCCACCTGCAGGGCCGAAACAGTCAGGATACCAGTACAACAAAACAAAGTGTACATGCTCAGAAAATACACAGAAAAAAAAAAGTTAAATAAACACCCACCTGCCAGACTTGACAGCAGTGTTAATGTCTTTATCTGCCTTATTGAAGCCCTCAGCTGAACCTGTGGACAGTGAAAGAACACAAACATTTACCAACAATATCCTCACTGAACTTTGACTTAATGATCTTATTTGTGTGTCAAGAGTATGAGCTTATTCATTCCTTACCGATAGAGATGGAGGTGATTTGTTTGTTCTCCTCGGCAGCCAGATCTCTGACCAGGCCGCTGGCATCATAACCTGGTACAGAGCACATCAGCACTGGAGTGCTGGGCTTTACCTACAGACAAGAGAGGAATGTCAGAAACAGGTTAAACAACACTAACAACGCCAAACACCATAGGAGGGAATAATAATGAAAGAAGTATTGGTTTACTACCTCACTATCCACGATATTAGCAAGGTCAAGAGGCTGCTCGATGATGTTCATGAAGGACTCTCCGAGCACCTTTGAGACGAAAATATGTGACATGGCCAGCAGACGATCGGGGCGGAAGGCTTGAATCAGCAGCAGCTGGTGCACTGCCTGGCCAATGGTAGCTGAGCAGGGAAGAGCAGATCAGGTCGTGTATACACAGGACATAAACCTCATTATTTAAAATCAATATATGCTTGGTTAATGCATCATTTGCAAAATATAAGTCTATACACTCACTGGACTGCTTCTCCTCTGTCCACAGATAAGGAACAGCCAGCTCTGGAGTGTTACTCTCAATCCACATGAAGAATTGCTGAAATTACAAAACAAAAAACAAAAGATATGATGATCGCTGATGCAGTTCGTATTCAAAGAAAGTTGTTTAATCAGATGCATGCTTATAAATACTAGTTGGTTAATATGCATCTTCTGTATAATTATCAAAATATAAGTGATACCAGATTGACAGTATGTGTTTACACTCACCTCATCAGCCTCAACTTTGTCCACCAGGTCACTGAATTCTGGCAGGCGGCTGAGGCGGACCATAGCCTCACACTGCTCAGTGGTCAGACCTTTCACTTTGGGCAGTGTCATGCCAGTCAGAACGATCTCTTTACCACGCAGGTAGTGCTGGAACTCTGAATCATATGAGGGCTCGCTGGAAAGATAAGGATTGAAATTGAGATTTATTTTGTTTTATCTAACACTACCACTGATGGCACATTAGTGTTATACTGGCATCTTACCTGGTAATGCCCTTTAGGCTGATCTTAGCCAACAACATGGCAAAAGTGATGTGATCCTGGTGCAGCATACCTCTGGCTGCTCTGTTGAACAGCACCTACATCAAAAAACAGATAAAATTAGATTCCGTATAACCAAAACTACCAAAGAAAAGGAGTCTCCTTATTTTCAAAGTGTCTGGTTCAAACCTGGAAGAGGTCTTTGGTTAAGACAGCGAGTCTCTGTGTATGATCGCTGATGCTCTTCAGGTTGGGGTTCTCATACAGCACAGTGTGGTAGGTATCCAGGAAAAAGTGAAGGGAGTACTGGTACAGGAAGTGCATCTGTAGCAGGATACAAAGTATTTGTTTATTATTAGACATCATAAAAATATTTTTGATAGTATGTGTAATTTAAAGGGTTTTTATATGTTAAAAAAAAAATAAAATATGGGGTGAAAGTGCAAGTTAGATTGGTCCAGACCTGGTTGAGAGCCTCCATGGTGAAGTAGATGCTGCTGCAGGCAGAGGACAGAGACAGGTACTGCTGTGACACCATCTCCACCTCTGCCATGACGATATCCGTCTCCTCCACCTTCCTGGTCACCTCAGCTGCCTCCTTCTTCAAGTTCTCCAGTGTGGTGATGATGGTGTCATCATCAAGGATGCGGCCCTTCACCTCATTGAGGGCCTGCAACAGGGACTTTTCCAGCTGTCGCAGACGCAGTTGGAACTCACCTATAAGAGAGGGGAGATCAGTTGTTGATTTGCTTTTTTCTCCACTGTGACTCAAGTCTGAATTATCTTGTAACCCCTGCCATTATCATCAACAGCTGTGCCCTGTGATTGTGTAAGCGCATCTCTATCTTCTTGTCTCACCCTGCAGTTTGAGGAGGTCGGAGCGTTTCTCATCCACATCAGGCCTCTCAGCCTTTAGGACCTCGTTGAGACACTGGCTCTGAAGGCTGCTGCGTGTCACAGTGAAGTTGACAAATGTAACACGAGAACACAAGTCTGGTGGGAACTCGACCTGCATACACAAGAGACACCATATAGCACAGATTAACTTCTTTCAGTCTCAGATGAATACGATTGAACATTTTCTTTGATAGACTGTTAAGACTAAGTCACTGTCAACTCACCGTTGGGTCTCTTGTAGAAAGGAAGATGACGAACGAAGGAGACAAATCGATGTCCTGGTCTCCAAGGGTGATGAGGACACGTCCTCCAGTCCTGCGGACCTCTCTGTTCAGCACCGGGTTTAGGATGGGGTCGTAACTTTCTACATCCTTAAGGGCAAAAAAATAAGAAGAACTGACTATAAATAAACAAATCCTTGATGAAAATGAGGGCTTTGCACAGTGAGTAAATAGCAAGTGCACAATGAGATGCTGGCTGTGTGAGGTTGCTGTTCATACCTGGACCAACAGTGGGTTTCCGAAACGCAAAGCACTCTCCAGGTTCTTCCTGAAGGCATCGTCCAGGAAACTGGTTCTGGTGATCTTGCGGTCTTTGTACTCATTCATTATGAACTCTGTGGCCTGGCCTGATGGATCGATGATTAGTGGATACCTGGAAAGGTCAATAGCATGGAATTGATCAACATGGGATATGTAATCAACCTGAGGCTAATTAATGCCCAGGAATACTTAGTATTTTTATTCTAAAACCTAAAAACATTACAATGTCAGAGGAAAAAAAAGATACTGACCTGTTGAACCTCTTGAGCATGATGGCGTTCTCAGTGCAGAGATCATCAGCTGGGAGGGAGTTGGCTTGCCAGCGGAGCCTCTCATCAGCGTTGGACAGATACTCAGTTCTGGCAATGTCTGTACGGAACTGTGTGGAAGAAAAATGATGCCAATCAGATATTTGAATAAAACATGTGCCCTGACGGTATGTAGTACATGTGAAGTCTATGTGAAAAGTTAAGTAGAGTGCTTAAGTGCACATTTGATGTCTTTTGACTATGAACATAGGAACCAGAGTAACAAAAAAAAGTTCCTCCTAATGGTAATGTAATTGTGGCTTAAGATTTGTGAGTGATGATCAATAATGACTTGAGCCTTGAGTATCCAGCCTTTAACTACCTGAATGTTGGCCTGCTGCAGGTGGTGAGACCATGTAGTGAACAGGTTCTGTCTCATCTGCTGTTCAAAGTAACCGGCATATGTTATGAAAGCAGCGGAGAGCAGACAGTCTCCAGCAATGGTGGACATCTGGTTCTTGAATGTCTCACTGGTCTTCTCCCAGCGGTCCCTTTCAGCTGACAGACTCTTCAGAAGGGCTGTGCTGCGGTTCACCTGTGATGAGAGAGTGAGAGTTCAGAAAAACGCTTCAAGAGGCTTCAGTTTTAACTCGAGATTAATACAGAGTGAACTAAACATTCGTTTGATGATCAGTTACCTTGGCCTCGACCGCAGCCAGGTCAGCCTTGATTGCCTGGGCCTCTGAAATGAGGACAGCGTACTCCTCCTTGTAGCGAGCAATGCTAGACTCCAGGTCTTTGATCATCTGCTCCACCTCCTCTGCCTTCGTCTTGTTGTCTGTGGCGTCTTCCTCAAGCTTCTGCAGTTCATTACGCAGAGGCTCCACGCGCTTCAGCATTTCGGCATAATTAAGCTAGGGAAATGATAGAAAAGTATATGTTAAAAGGAGTACTCACTTTACCCAGTCAACATCTTCACGTTCATATTTTTTTTAGGTTTCCTTACCTGAGCAATCGCCCATTTCACCATAGGTCCGCAGGCCAGAGATGCCCTGTTGACTTGGTCATAGTTGTAGCTTGGGTTGGAGAGGTAGTTCTTCTTCATCTTCTCACGGATGGAGTCACTGGATTCAGTGGAAACAGTCCAGTCAGACGAAGTTTACACAGTCAAATACTCCAATGTGAAGTGTTGAACAATGATCATGAATCACAGGAAATTAAATATTGCACAAGATCATTAAGATTTTGTTTGGGATGGGGAAGGAGAGCGATTTCTACCATCTTCACTGTAAGAAATGAAAAATCATGTCAACAACCACTAACAACCATAGTGGTCGTCGCTACCATCAGCTGGTTTTCTGATTAAGCAAAAATAATATGCTAAAATCAAATTCTGATCATGGGTGTCACTTGATTAATACACTGATTGATTGATATAATTTGTGCTTCCATTAAGGACTGGACAGACGTTTTGACACCGGTACCTCATCTCCTCAGAGGAAAAGTTGACTATGCAGTTGATGAAATTGTCCCTGATAATAACTTGTCTGATTTTTTTCCAGTCACTGGTCTCCTCGCCCAGCATGAGGCAGATAGACTCCAGGGCCAGCTTGACTGCAGCTGGGGGATTGGTCATGGCCCGCACTTCTACTAGGTGCTGCCGCTTAATAGAACTCACCGCTAGTTAGGTGAAAGGGGGAATGTGTTTGAAAGAAAGAAGAAGTAGTATGAGGAGAGGGAGAATGGGGAGCATACAGGGCAAGAAGTCAGAGAGAGGAAGAGACAGAGAGGGAGAGAGCTTTAGTGAACAACTCCAGAATATTTGTTTTTCTTATTTCACCTGATCTCTTCAGCCTCGAAGTTAACAATAGTGGGGATGAAGTTCTCCCTCATGATGATGGAACGGATCTGCTTCCAGTCAGTCGTGCTCTCTCCCAGGAGCAGGCAGATGGACTCGAGGGCCAGCTTCACAGCCGCTGGTGGGTTGGCCATGGAACGCACCTCCACCAGGTGCTGTTTCTTAATGGACTTAACAGCTATCGGCATCAGGTAAACGAGGATGGGGATTATGAAAAGGATGGGGCAGTGATGAAGGGAGGATGCAGGTTAAGAATAAGCTGTTAACCAGAAGCCCTTCACCATGAATGACTAACTGATAACATTGTAGAAAAAATGTTTGAAGAAAGGCAAGTAAAGATTGTAGGACATTTATAGAAGTTATATTCTTACATAAACTCATTCTGTGACAACAAAGCAAATATAGTATAAAGACTGCTGTGAGGAAATAAACAACTGTACCATTCTGAGCCTCAATAACAGCAGGCTCCACCTGGTCCAAGTCCTCTTTCACACTCAGCTGTTTGTCCTTGATCACCTCCTGCTGCTTGTACACAGCTTCCTGGATCTCCTGACTCATCACCTGAAATCAGATAATGGTAATGGAGTATATTTTAATGTATCAGTTAATCCAAAAGTCCAATGCAAGGATAAAAGGATCACTGTGCTACACTACCAAGAGCTCAGGTTTGTCTTTAAGAAGAAGAAGAAAAATCATCTTTCTAAGTGTTAAATTCCTTCATGTGTACCTTCTTCTTTTCAGCCTCCTGCTGGTCTTTGACCATCTTCTTCAGCTTGTCATTGGCAGCAGCGTTCTTTGCCTCCAACTCCTGGCTCTTGATTCTTAGGTCACGACGAAGCTCCTCCACCTGGATGAAAAGGCGCAAGTAGAATCAGGGAATGAGAAACAAGCAAATGAATCCATCTTGGTTGTGGAGACAAACTCTTGTCAGGTTTCAAGAAAAATAGGTGGAATAAAATGGCACATAATCTATACAAGCACATTCAAAGTGAAGTAAAATACAAAATGAATGTACCTGATCGACAGTCTCCTTGATCTTGCGGAGACCAACGTTGAGATGCATCTGCTGCTCCTCCAGCTCGCTGCGTTTCTCATTGAACAGGTTGGCATACTGGTTAATGAAGTCCAGGTAGTGGCGAGGAGTGATGGCCATCGTGTGACCACCTCGCTTAGCCAGACGATTGTTAGCCTTTGTATAGCAACATATGAAGTATGGATTAGCAAGCTGTTACATGTATTAACTTGGTTTAAAATGCCCTCGGTGGAAACATCCCTACCTGGTGAAGAGTCTGGTGTACAAACACACAGCCGTTGACAATAGCCTCGCGGTGGGATGGTGGCTGGGGCAGTTTGTCATAGACGATGGGCATGTAGTCTGGCACCTTGTAGTTTGGTTTCTCCAGATCCATCTTGCTCGTGAACTCCTTACCCACCTGGTACAGGGCCTCTGTGGACCAGTCTCCAAACCAATTCAGCACACACCTAACACAAAAAAAAAAGGTTTTCAGTTAACTCAGAAACACCATCTTGTAATTTTAAAGTTGTAGTATCTACTCTCTGCTTGTGATGTAATCAGTTAATGTCCACCATGTGTTGCCGTACCTGTTGAAGAGGGCAGGAGATGTGGCAGCCCTGTCCTTCAGGCCCTCTGATGATGGGTTCATGGTGAAAACAACATGGAGGTTCCTGATAACCTGGCTGGTGAACCACTTGTACAGCTCCTCGTGTGTGTCAAGCATCAGGCCCTCTTTCTGGGCTCCCTCTTTACATTGAGTCATCAGGGTGGCATACTCATCTCCCTCAAACAGGCCAGGAACCTACAAAGAACAGTCAACATTAAACATATTAGGAAGCAGATCCCAAATAGATACCTCAGAAAACAAAAAGGCAGTACTGTCATCTTGTTCCCCAATGAGTTGCAGATCATAATGGCAGTTACCTCTCCGTTGGCCAGCAGTGTGTTCATTCTCTCAAGGAAACCAGAATCCAGCACGTTGGATTCATCCATGATGAAGGCAATCTTCTCGTTCTTACATCCTGAACGACGTAGCACTGTACGCAGGTCCTCATCAAAGTCCTCTCCAGTGTACTTCCTGTGTACCTGAAAACACATGCATACAAAAATCAATAAACAGACCAACAAATGTAGTAACATGACCACAAAAATCTTCACGTGTTGAACCAACCTTGATCTGGTACACACTAAGTCCGTTCATCCATGCTACGAAGCGGGACAGAGTCGTCTTTCCTGCTCCACTCACACCAATCAACAGGAGATGGCCCTGAGGCTGACGGAAGATTCTGGAGGAGGATATACAGTTTTAAAATTTACTCCAAAACAATTATTTCAGACCTTAAACTAGACGAACAGCAGATGAAAACACAATCAGCAGCTGGAGAAGCGGTTACTCACCGGTCAATTCTGAGGACATGGTCCAGCACTTCATTGAAGAGCACCAGAGGGACGTCCAGCTCCTCCTCATAGAACACCTTCAGACGGGCCTTCACATAGTCCCTCAGCTCCTCCTGTTCCACTGGGATGTAGTCCTGCATCCACAAACAATAAACTCAGTGAAAATGGAAATAAAAAATGATGAAGACTCAATTCTCAATATTTCAGCATCATTAGAAAAGCAGGAATTTCTCATCATGTTCAGCCTTTTTCTAGTTTACCTTGGAGAGCCAGTTGCTGTAGAGGATAGGCCTGTTGAGGGCCTTGTCCTTATCAATGTTGGGGAAGTGTTTGAGAGCAACCATGTCGATGTTTTCATCTGTCCACCTTCTCTCTTCATCACCAACCAGCCTGGAAAAAGGTTGAAGACAAACAACCTTATCATCAAAATGGCCATTCTTAAAATACTTTTTTACTGCATTTATCACTCACTTTACCATATCAAGACTAATGAACACACTTTAATGTCCAACAGATTAACTGTTACCATACAAGTCCCTTAAAACAATACCAGGGATAATAAAAACAGTCCCCTCTTGGAGTGTTAAAGCTCAGCCTCACCTGTCCTGGAAGAGACGGAGGGCTTCATGGGCCCAAATGCGGATGAGACCCTCCACAGGCAGATTCTCAAGTGGCCGCAGGGCCTCGAAGATGCCCCTCACCCAGCGGGTCATCTCTCTGGGAGAGTAGATGTAGTGAGGTTGGGTGTCCTGGGTGAACCGCTCCTAAATGGAAAAAGGGATTGAAATTAGATATGCAGGCAAATTAGTAACAGTATGAACAAAAGGACTTACAAGTTTTATGTGACACATGTACAGATCTTAGTAATCCCCGTACCTGAGACATGGTATAGAACTCAACCATAGCAGCAGTAAGAGGATCTGCATAGGTACGCAGAGATGGGATGAGGCGCAGCATGGCACGGTTGAAGGTTCCATAAATCTGGGTTAGAGAGGCTGGGCCTGGATAGTCCACATACACCACAGGAACATGACGCAGGAACCTAGAAACAGCACACCACCAATTGGTCACTGTTAGGGCTATTCATATTCTTATTCATATAATTTTGTTATTAATGATATTAATGTTTTAAGCAGGTATGAAGTCTGAACTGCACCTGTGTGTGAGAGGCTTTCTGCCAGGGTCAGTGGGAGGATTACAGGCTCCAACAAACTGGATCCTCTCCAGTTTGACCCAAGTCTGGTCTGAGGTGCGGTAGAAACCTCCATGTTCAACCATCTGCAAAGAAAACACAATATTTATTGTTATACTGAATTTAACATAAAAGGAGGGATACCACATTTTACGCTGCCATGACAGTCCTATAAAATAGCCAATGTATTGCTACAAACGCAATATTTCAGGTTGTAAAAAATATATCATACCTGTCTGATGAAAGAGATGACTCTCTGTGTGCAGTACTTGTCCATGTCCGGCAGATTGATCTCATCACAGAACAACACCAGCCACTTGCCCAGCTGGACGGGGGCGAGGACCACACCGTTGGGGGTACGACGGTACTCGCAGTAATGATCAAAGGTCTTCAGCAGCAGTTCTGGGGTAGTGGCACTGGAGAAGTTCAGACCCACAACCTGGTAGAGAGTAGAAAGCGAATGTGGAAATGTTGACAATGTCAAAATCTTTCCTACATTTTATCCCCTTTTATTTATACTCATTCTCTCTCATCCAGCCTCTCACCTCCATATCAGGCAACGCTCTGAGGGCACTGAACAGAGTCATGGTCTTTCCAGAGCCGGGAGGTCCACAAAGCACCAGTGGCTTGTGCTCTGCCAGCCATGTGTAAAGCAAAGCCTCATGGCGAACAGTGTCCAGGGTGGGAACCACAACATCAGGGGACGCCACCTTGTGGGTCTCTACCTCAATCTGGGGCACCTTGACCTGCCAGGACTGCCACTCACCCGAGATGCACACCTGCAGATTCAAAGAAAACGATGCAATGGTCACTCATATCATGAGAATAACATGTTATATATATATATATGAAATAACATGACTGCAGTAGTTTTAGTTAGATATTCTGTATCTGCAAGTCACTAAAAGCAAACTATATTTTTTATTTACTCAAGAGCCGTTTATCACTAAGAGGCTGTACCTCATAGTCGATGATAGGGACATTGGGTGCAGCAGGGAGGGGTACAGTGGTGATGCGACGGATGTATTCTCCAAGCTCAGCCCTCATCTTCAGCCGTCCGTCACCAGAGAAGGACCACAGCACAGCGTAGATCAGATATTTCTGTAGAAAGATAAAGCCACAAAAATGATCAGTTTTAAGAAAATGCACATATGTTTTGCAGTGATTAAGTTACACATCTGTATAACAATAAAATCATAATAGAAAGCATAACATTACCTGCATGTATTTCTCCAGCTGATCAATGGGCATAGGGAAATCAGGGTGGTTGTTATTGTAGAGTGCCACATTACGGCAGGCCTGGTGCAACATTGAGAACAGGGAACCCAAGCAGCGCAGGCGGGTAAAGTCCATGATGTGCTCCATCTTGGAGGCATGCTCTAAGGCCTTGATCACCAGGCCTGTAGAGGTGAAGTAAGGCTGCAGGACAGCTGCAGAATCACGCTGGATCTAATGTAAAGGAAGGGAATAGGACATTAGTTAAATCAAAATAAAATATCTTTATTGAATGAATTGCTACACATTTTTTTTGCTTAAGAGGTCTTGTTTTTTGTAATAGTGTATTTTCTTCACTTTAATTACCTGCAGCATTGGTGATGCAGTCTCTTCCTCATCATCTGTGCCCTTCCTCTGGCGCTGAGCTTCATCCTCTCCCTCGTCCAATGGGATGCTGCGTATGCGAGCCAGGAAGTTGTTGAAGATCATGTCAGTGCTGAGAACGTCCTCACTGAACCAGACCATACCACAACGAGACACAGTGGCCAGGGTGGCATACTTCAGATCCTGTACTTCAAACATTACACGCACCTACAGAGAGAGAGAGAGAAATTTCAGGTCAATACACAGAACATTATTGTCTAATAATAAAATAAAAACAGACATTTTCAAGTATTTCGAGTGCCATGCACTTACATTTGGTGGCAAGCTGAGACGCTCTCCGTTGGGCAGGGTGAGCAACTTGTTGTCATCCAGGACTGAGTTAAGATTTTCAACCCACTCAGGGTCAACATCACCATCAAAGATGATCCACTGACGTTTCTGCAATTCTCCTCGAACATTGTCAATGATCCTGAAAAAAAAGAAAAAAGTATTTTAAACCACAGTTATTTTTCAAAAAGTCCTACTTAACGAGATAAAGATGACAGAGCCGACTTAAGAATAAAATGTGTTGGAGAACTCACTTCCTGAGGATGTGCGTGAACAACCCATCGGTCCATTCACGGGTGTTGGGATCCAGGGTTCCATACAGGTGGTCCTTGCTGATGGCCTTGGGATCGATGATGTGGGCCACACCCTCAACACCCTCCAGTCTCTCCAGGGCCTTGAGCAGCACCCTCCATGCCATGGACTTCCCACTTCCTGAGGGTCCCACCATCATCAGACCGTGGTTGATCTGTGTGATCTGGTACAGCTGGAGCACCTGGAACGGGATGAATGGCAAAGTTTCAGGAAAGTAGAGAAAAAGTTGGGGAAAGCCTCACAGTTCAGGCAGGGCTGTACAACTCACCATTTCTGGTTGCACTCAATAAGATATACGTTGACTCAATTTAACTACATACCTTCTCCACCCACATGCTGCCAACATCGTCACCGTCTCCGTAGGTGAGGTACATCTCTGCGCAGACTTTCTTCAACTCCTCCCTCAGAGCAGTCATCTCTCCACGTAAATACTGGACTCCAGGGAAGACGTCTGACAGCAAGCTGAACAGCAGAGGGATGTCCTCCGCCACCAGCTTGGGAACCATGGTCTCACACACACTCTGGATCAGGATCTACAGAAACAAGACACAGACTGTGTGAAATAACTGAAAGAAAGCACCTCAAATTTTTTGTTGAATTTTAAAAACAACATCTAAAAATTCCCTACCTCCTGTTCTGGAAGGTTCTCAGCAATTTCATTCTCATCAACAACCTCTCCACGCTCCAGCTTCTCCTTTTTAATCCTCTGGATTCGCTCACGCTTGACATTACCAGCACTGATCAGCACACTCTTGAGAGCTCGGAGGCCAAAATCGTAGTGACTCTGGGATGACAGCTGCTCATCACACAGCCTGAAATGGAGGCAAGGGATAAATTCAGAGAAGAAAGGACCTTCAAAATTCTCTCAAAGCCACATGCATTTTTCTTAAAAGGTACATACTTGAAAAAGGGCACAATCTTCTTGGCAAGGATCTCAGCTGTGCGGAAACCTTGAGAGTACAGCATGACCTGAGCAATGAGCTGGCGGTCGGGCTTAGTCATGGCCAAGCTACGGAACAGCTTCTTCAGATTGTCGGGCAGATTAGAGCGGCCAGCGTAGCCAGGATTCATGGTGATGAAGATGGCCATGTCTGGACTGACCTTCACCTGCTTGTTCAGGAGCTCTGTGGTAACTGGCACACCTGAGGAGATGACAGATATATAGTTACTCGCAATGTAGTTCTCATGGAAACATTTTGTACAATTTGTGTTCTCTTAAATGTATATTTTTCTGAAGAGAGGAAAGCCATTTTGTTGAATCTCCTTGGACCCCTCTTTTAAAGGCAGTTGGTGTTCAAAGATATGGAATTGAATCTGGATATTCTTATTAAAGGACAGTCTCTCTACAAATTATGACACTTCCCATTTGTATTATACTTACTCCTGTCTCTGTTGGGGTTGCTGTGCTCCCTCAAGGCAACCTGGATGTACTGCACCTGCTGGGAAACGGCAGAGAGCATTCTCTCTTCCAGTCGGTTGAACTCGTCGAAGCAGCCCCATGCTCCCACCTGGCACAGACCCACGAAGATACGACCCATGGCCTAAAGAAAAGAGATTTATAAATTAAAATGACCAATATGAGAAATAGATACATTCTTTAAAAAAGCAAATGATAAGCACAAGAACAAAGAGTCTGAAGGCAGTTGTGTACCTGGAAATCGAACGTCTCGTCACAGTTGAAGACCAGGACAAAGCGACCCAGCTGGTGACCGAGAGCCTTCACTGACTCAGTCTTCCCTGTGCCAGCAGGACCTAGATGGAGGATAAACTCAGTGAAATTGATCGTTGATATGAAAACTTTAAAAAAAAAATCTAGATTTCCATTTCTTGTGTGTGTACAAAAAGCTTTCATACCAAATGGTGACCCTCCAAGGCGGGCCTCCAGAGCCTGGGTCATGGTGAGATAGCATCTGTCTGTCAGTGGGGTCTGGACAAGCTTGTCCTGAACACCCAAGTACTCGAAGCCATAGTTGAACTTAGCATTGGCCATCTGAATGGAAAGCTGCTGCAAGACATCTGTCTGCTTGGGGTCAAAATAGAAGCGCATCTGGCTGAGCCACTCGAAGGACTTGGGGTTGTCAATCTTGATCTTGATCAGAGCCCTGGTCACATCACGCTGGTGCACCAGCTCGGTGATCTACGACAGAGCAGAAGAGGGACTAAAGATACATTTTTTCATTGGAAAACAATTCGTAAGAATGTTTGAAAAAAAGATTCCCTCTAACCAGGTGCTCCAGTTTCCTCCTACGGAGTGGAGGCTGCTCCATCAGCACGGTGTCAGCCAACACGTTGAGGGTGGCCTCCACGTTTGTCTGCACTCCCTGCATGGGAGACATGTCCCCACCACCAGAGATGGTGGTCAAGGCAGACTCGATATTCTCAGACCAGGCAATCTGAGTGGACAGGACCACCAGCTGGGCCTGTGAGGAGTGGAAACAGAGTAAAATTACAAAAATAAAATACATTGCCCGGTTTCCACTAATGCTGAATAACTATGCGTAGAGTAAATGCTCTCAATACCAACCTGGTAACGGTCAATCCAGTTGATGTACTGACTCAGGTCAACAGCTGTACCCTTGTTGAAGGATGCGACCTCTGTGACAGACTCAGCTAGCAGCTTGGCCAGCGTCACCCTCATCTCCTTCTCCACCAGTGTCAGCCACTCATTGATCTTGGGGTGCTCAGTGATGGAGACTGGTGTCTTGTAGAGAATCTCTTCACCCTCGCGGGAGGAGATTCCCAGCACCACAGTGTTGTCCTCGTTGAGCAGGATGCTAGAAACACCAGCAAACATCTTTTTGAAGTGCTTCTGCAGTTTGGCCACATTCTTGCTGTTGCCGATGATTTCCAGTAGGTCCTCGTCTCCCACGAAGTAGAACCTGGAAACAAAGAGAGTGTGATTGCTCATTAAAGGATAGTTAGTAAATGAATGTGTGAATCAGTGGAATTGATTACAAATATTCAACAAAGATTTTTTTCTTGCTTTGTGTTTTATATCTTCTTACCTTGGGAATGAGGATCTTTCTCTCTCCAGATATTCTCCAAGAGCTTTCTGGATTTTTCCCAGAAGGTCAGCCAGTCGCTCCAGAGACCTCTGCACTCCCTGTATGTTCAGCACATCCATCACTAAGGGAGACTTTGACACCTTCTTCATCAGTGCCAAGAACTCGGTGCTGATACTGTAGAATAAAAACAGAGAGACAAAATAAAGTGTGTTCCAGTGTTAAATATTGTTACAATAATATTTTTTTATGGTTTGTTAAAATAAAGTGTAAAAATAAGGTTCCTTTATTTACCTCTGGAACCTCTGAGTTTCTACAGGCAGCAGATGTTTGATGTCAGCACTGCCGGTAAAGATGCCTTCCAGATAGACCCAGCGACGCTGGACATCAATCCAAACGTCAAACAGAGCCATGATGCGATTCAACTTGTCCTCCCAGCTCAGAGCGTCTTCCTCAAACACCTGGGAGAAAGAAAGGAGAGAAGCAAGGTGTTGATGCAGTTCTGAAAACTTAAATACTTTTAAAATCTTAAAGAACACAACATGTCATTCAGTTTACCTTATAGTATGGAGACAACTTCATGGCAGACACGCTGTTAATATGTTCTTTGACCTTGTTGAAGAGGTCATCCCAGCCTCTAATCAGACGACACTTGTTCTGATAGTTCACCAGGTCGAGCTCATACGAGTTCCACACTTCACGGATCTGAGGACCAAAAAACACAGAATTATTATTAAAAAAGGTCTATAAACCAGAGCGTCATTTTTAATAATCCAGACTGAAAGCTGTAGATTATATAATAACACTGCAAAATATCTTGAGGGTCTTTCTCTCACCTGTTTGAGGAACTCCTCCAAAGCCATCTCTCCCTGGGCTACCAGGAGAACGTCCTTCACCACCATCTCATTCTTCTGCAGATCTACATCCCAGATCTGTCCCAGGGTCAGCTCTGACGGGACCCAGTTCACATGCAAACGCTTCATCAGCTGCTTCCAGTGGCGTTCCTTCAGAGCCTCTGATTTCAGCTCAATCACCAACATGTTAACCTGGTCAGAGGAAGGAAGAGGAAGGGAATTTAATAACCCATGTTAAGTTTTCTTGTGAGCAAAGATTTGTGCTTAGTAGGAAAAACTAGCTGCCTGACCTTGAGGTATCCTTTAAGCATCCTCTGGACATACTCGTAGGAGGCATACTGTCTCAGTCTTGCTTGGAAGTTCTTCAGCTGGTTCAGAAGAGCATCCAGACTCTGACGAAGCTACAAACATAAAACACCAACACAAAAATAGTTATATACCAAGAATTTGACAAATAACTTGAGGTTCAATAATGATCTGAATGATTATGTCGATCTGTTACCTTGCGAGGCTGTACAGACACCCATGGCTGCTCTTTCATCTGGTCGATCTGCTCCCAGATCTTTGACAGCTCAGACCAAACCTCCTTCAGGTCATGCAGCTCCTCTAGTGCCACCTACACCACAAAGATAAAAAAAAAAAAAAAAAAATCAAATCAAAAGTTTGTTTTCTTAGGCATCGGTACGGTTTTAAAACATCTATATAACTAAAGATAAGGGCTGTAACTCTTGCATTATAGGTTAAATATAACTGCTGGCATTACCTGCACCCTCTCTTCACTGCCACTGAGCAGACCAGTGTCAGTGAGCTCAAGAGCTTCTTTGGCACGGGCACACTTCTCCCTTTCATCTTTCAGACGGCCAAAGTTGCCTTCATAGATGGTCAGAGACTGAAGAGCCTCCTCTGGACGCAGGTTACCCTGGTGAAATAGAATAAAAGTTAGACATCAAGACATCAGTTATAAGTACACAGAAAGTATACTAGGGGGTAAAATCTTATTAGATGATTTAATTTCTCTTACAGCGACTGGTTTGGTCTTCTCCCAATCATTGAGCAAGTCAGTGGTGCGGTTTTCCACAGCTTTGTCCTCCTGGACGATCTTCATCTGCAGGTTGGCCACCTGCTGCTGGATAGCAGTGTCCTTGCGCTTCATTATGTCACTAAAGGCACCCCATTCACCTTCGATGTTGTCAATGTACAGCCAAGACGGAGGGAACTGGAATCTCTGCTTCTCCAGCAAACGCTGTCCATTACGGTACAACTAGGGGTAAAAGGAAGATGAAGCTGATTAGCATAACAAAAGTTTTTCTTAAATCCTGCAGTTATACAAAATAATGAAGGAATGATTGGATATTGAAGGTTTTAGAGTAAATATTTGAGCACTTACATCCACATTTTTCTCAAACTGTTTGATCTTGCGTTTCAGGGTCTGCACATATGTAATGAAGTTGACAGCATCTGACGTGCTAGCCGTGTCCACAGAATGTTGCTCCAGTTCTTGACGAGACTATTGAAGAAACATAAAAAGAAACGTGATGAGGAAAAATAATCTAGTTCATGGAAAATCTTCTGATCAGTGTCTTCTCTAATATGCGTTACCTTGGAGATCTGGGCATGGAAGTCCTGCATGTTCTGGCCGAGCATCTGACCAAACTTGCTCAGCACTTCTTTATGCCAGGAGTCATACTTCAAGTTCACCTTGGACTGGACCTGTTGTCAGGGACAAATACAAACATTAATGCTTGCCTTAAAATAACAGACATTGTTTAATACTGTTAACTAAAATTTGGTCTTTTTTACAACCTTTTCATGTAAAAGACTCCTACATTTTAGAGATGGTCATTTGAGAATTGCTGTTCTTATATAGGACCTCGGACTGTAGGTCATTATTACCTTGCCATAGTCGATGACCACAGGTCCAAACTCTTTCCGTGTCTCTGCATTGTCAAAGGTTCCACGTGCTTTGCGGATCTGGACCAGCAGAGCCTGCCACTTGGTGAGATCTTCACCCAGGCGGTTGTAGATGTTCTCAGCTTGCATGTCCCACAAGCACTGGTACTGCAGCCACACCTGGACAGGGGCAACACAGGGATGAATCCTCACAAACTAATGTACATGATAGTGTATATTATACATGTTTATGATTAGCAATAAAAGTTATAACACTTTTTTTGTGTTGTTATAACAAGATGACTCTTACCTTGACATACTGTTCCACCTCACCGACAATGTCTTCTACTGCATTGTAGGCCTCCTCTAAAGCTGCAGGGCCATCTGGCATCCTAGTCAGGGCATTTCTGTAGAACTTCTCCTCCTCTGACAGCTCATAGTGAACTCCCACCTGGTGAGGAAGGACAGGTTAGCTTTGATCAAAGCAAAAGCACAATTGTAACAGGACACAAAAACCACGTCTGTCTATATATCACGTCAGAAGTAGAATGAAATACAACGTATTTTGTGTTTGGCAGATAATATGTTCAAAGTATCTTGTGCTTTTTTTGCATATCACACATATTCAGGCCTTCTTATCAAGGCTTTCTGCAGTGGGAATCACAGCCTTATTATTAAAACCATTCAGAAATCTCTACCTGGTATCTCTGGCTCTGGATCCTGGGAAGGGAAAGGATGACCATCTTCCAGGCAAACATCTCCTGGTAGAGCTTGTAGCGACAGTCTTCAATTGGTGGGTTCAGGTAGATCACCTGGTTAGTAATCCTGAGCTCATGGACAACATTCTGATGAAAGAAAATATCACAATAGTCAATCAGCTGTGTCAACGAATCCAAGATTTTGCAAGTAATGTATGACTAAAACAAAACAAAACAACAGAGTCACTACAGTCACAATGGCTACCTTGATCTTGGGCTCCCCTCCAGGTTTGTGGCTCACTTGTGGAGCCTCAGTGTCCATGTCCACATCAGCTTTGTCCTCTATCTGGCCACGGAGCACCTGGGTCCAGGCCTTAAGGCCAGCCTGCAGACGCACTCCCAGGATACGCTCAATCTATGAAAACAAAACAAAAACCAATCCTGTTTGAAAACCATTCATGCCCGCCATATGTAAAAAGAAAAGAATGGAAATATTTTGAACATTTAAACCTTTCAAACTCAAATGAATCACCATCTAATGAAATGACAATAAATAATTCTGTTATTTTGTGGTGCCAACCTCAATGTCAAGCTTGTTGACCCAGATGGGCAGGTTGGAATAGGAGTGGAGATTGAGGTCGTCCACAGCCTTCTGGACTCTGCTGAGGATGTCAGTGAAGGTCTTGTGATCAAACATGCATGTATCCAGAGAGCGAACCTCAAGATCAATCTTCTCCTCAATCAGCAAGAGGTCGTCCACCTGGAAACAAAACAAACAGCAAAAAAAAAAGTTTAGAACTAATGTTTCGGGTATTTAAACAAGAGCACTTGTTTCCTTCTAAAATGACACTGAGGAGAGTCTTTACTTCTGCAGGATGTATGTTACAATTTTACAGTTACAGCTCCTCCAGACTGACCTTCTCCTGGAAGTTGAAGACGGTCTCAGCCAGCCTCTGGACATAGGGATCCAGCTTGTAGGATTCCCAGACCAGAGTGATACCTTCAGTAATGAGAACCTGAACCTCTTTCTTCAGCCCAGCCACCAGTAGGGAGATGGAGGACCTCTCCTCCACCTTCTCACAAGTGCGCTCATAGGTGCGCACACTCTCGATCAAAGAGATGGCAAATGGGTACAGCTGGTTAGCCTGGTGGGCTTTGTTGACGATAGCCAAAGGAACACGGAAGCTCAACCATTTAAGGTTGCGGACCTCTTTGGACAAGGTGATGATCTCTGGGAGGAAGTTGACTTTAAGCTTGAGCATGTTTCCAGTACGTCCGCGGGCACGGGTATTCTCAATTGTGAAGATGCGGCCAGACACACCAAGGTTACGCTGCTGCACCTGATTTATAAACGAAAGGAATAACAAATATTTAGAAACAGAAAAACTGTCAAAAAATAGAAATATGATAGGCTAAAACTAGAACTTTCATTAAATGTCAAATATATAACATTTGATTACATACCTTACGAGCCCAGTCATCAAATATCTCTTGGGTGTTCAGTTTAGCCCTGAAGCTGTCTCCATCCTGCTTCAGCTTGAGCCCCTCCACATGGTTCTCCCAGCCTTTTCCCAGGACATCCTCCACTCTCTTCATATATGCAGTCAACTGACGATCGATCTGCTTGGCCCAGATGATGGAGCCGGACACAGGTGGCAGGTCTCGGACATGGCTCATCTTACAGGCCTGGCTCTGAGGATACTGCACTTTAAACTTGTCGTGCAGGGACTCAATGTCATCTTTCACACGCTGGATGAGCTGCGTCTGGTACTCCCGGATGGCACCGCGGATGTGGGGACGCACAAAGAGAGCATTGAAGCGGGAGAAGATGCGGAACATTTCGTTGGCGTTCTTGGCGGTTCCCAGTTGATCACGCAGGCGGGCGGTGATACGGGTCTCCACGCGGTCAATACGTTCATCATAACGCTTCATGGCAGCTTCCCAGGCTTCCATGCCTTCCTTAGACACATCAAGGCCATCGACCTCTTTGACATTCTCATATGCCAGGTTGACCTCCTCGATAGCATTGGCATCAGCAGCATCAAAGAGAACTCCAGCTACCTTCATGTCCTGAGGCTCAACTGTCTCTCCAGGGGCATGTTGTGGCACAGCAGACACCTGGAGACAAACAAGTAGAAGAACCATTTCTCAGTCAAGTGTGGATAAAGCCAGATATTAATTAACAACATTAAAATGACCATGAAATAAATAAATAATGGTAAGACTGATGGTGATTTACCTGAGGCCTCAGCACACGGACAATCACAGCCCTCAGCTGCTCGTGCTGCCTTCTGAAACGTCTCATGTGATCCAGACGTGACTGGAGCTTCCTGTGGGCGGGACTCAAACGCCACACCATCTTCAGGTTCTCCTCCCTCTTTCTCTTCACAATGTCCCTCAGAAGCACCTGCAGTTTCTCATACTCATCCTCCCAGGTCTGGAACACCTCGAAGCATGCCACCATCACCTGCACAGGAACATTTAAATAGGCATTTAAGAAGACATGTGACGTTTTGAGTAATTAAGTAAGGGGACAATAGGCTTCAGTTTCAGCTTAAGACCAGAGCACACCAACCTTTTCAAATTCCTCGTAGGCAACGTGCATGAGCTTCCTGGTGCCCAACACCTTGAGGAGCTGGGAGCTCAAGTCCCTGGAGATGGCCTCCACCAGACGCAGTGCTCTCTGGATAGGGTACTTGGTGTTCCTTATCTTTTTCAAGTGAGTGAATATGGCCATCAGGGCCTGACGGATCTTATCAAGCTCAGAAGCAGAGAGCAGGTCATTGAGAGGGAAATCCTTCATCAGAGGATTGTAGTCATTGACGGTTTCCACAGCCTGTTTCAGACCTGTGAGAAGTACAGAGAGGACAAACAATTAATCATACTGTGGCAGAAGTGAAATGAGCCAAAGAAAATTTGTTTCTGCTGGTTGCCACTCACCAGTGTCGGTGTCAAAGCTGACAGTAGCATGGAAACGTTTGCCGTGTTTGAGGATGTCCAGTGTGAGCAGAACCTCAGGGCTCTCTCTCTTCTCCTGGATCCTGTTGAGGGCTCTCTCCAGATTCAGCCAGAAACTGATCTCCTGCAAGGCTGTGCCTGAAGCTGGATCACGATCAAGCTTTGTCACCTTAAAAAAGTACAGATGCAGACAAATAAACCCAGTTGTGAGTTTAGGAGAGAAAATATATTTTTCCATATACCTGTAACTGTTATTACATGGAGTAGAACATTGTTTTGTTTGTGAGGGAACTATGGGAATGTTTCTTACCTTTTGGATCTCCCTGATCCAACGGTTGACTCCAGATTGCAGCTGGTTGAGGAAGGTTGGGTCCTCCACTTTGTCGCCAAAGTCAGTGACCTTAGGCTTCTCCCCACGCTCATAGAGCTGCTTGGCGATGTTGGTGATGATAGGGTGGATGAGCAGGCTGATCTCAGGAATTTCAATATTCTGCTGCAGGTGGAGAAGACCCATCTCCAGTTCAGCAATCTTTTTCTCCACTGAAGGCGCCATCTTATCCCCATCTCTACAGGATTAGGAGAGATTATAGTGTAAATGAATGATCCATCAATGTTACATTATTCCTTCATGCAGGTTCACGCCTAAGCTTTATAGATGAAAGGTTTTAACAAAATATAAAGACACTTTTTAGGATTACCTGTCTGCCTTGCCAGACTCGCGGATGTAGGACTTGAAGAAAGGAGCGACAGCATTGCTGATGAAAGAGTGGAGCGTCTCGTAGGGAGAATCCTCACTCAAGGTCAGAACTCGAACTTGGGTTGATATGGGCTTGTCTGCATCGATGACGCCTGTCCTCTTGATCAAAGCCAAGCTGCAGTGAAACAAAGGGTGAAAAATTCATAGTTCAGGATTAATAGAACTGCACAGTAAGTCGAGAGTGAGTGCTGTGCAGTAAACTAAGAATCTGCTTTCTTAAATACAGGTTACATGAATAATGGGAAGCACTTTTTCAGTTTTACTGATGAAATCGCATTCAGTTGCATGGCTGAAAGGAAGACTCATTTTCAATGCATTAGTTTCATTATTTACCTGTTAGACTTGATCCCATAGTGTATGTCAATGCTGACATTGTAAGTGATGCACTCCTTCTCCTCCTCTCCTTCATCTCCAACGTCCTCTGTGTGAGCAACATAGAAAATCTACGTCTTAACTGAACAAATAAACAGATGGCTCATAAAGTCATGTTCTTTACACTGCCACACATCTTAATCAATGTGTGTTTGCAATGCCCTGAGGTTTTTCACCATGCAAGTTACTATTTTAAGACTTGCCTGAAGCAGTAAGGACTGATAGTTCAAGGCCAACAAAATTACTCTGCTGCTAATGGTTTTATCTGAATATAAAAAGCCACGTTAAAGTAGGATGACAGTGCAATCTGACACTCATCTGCTTCCACCCATTTATGTCCCCACCCTCCTTCAGAAGTGAGGTCATGGTTCGAAGGGAAAGATAGCCATCTGTAATCTCTGCATTGCAGCAGTTGTATTCTTAGTGCAAAAGCATGAATAGGTTGGGGAAGTTACTGTCTGGCTGGGAATCCAAATCCTACAGGCTCAGACTGTCGCTGGTCATGCTCAGTATCAGGAGATCAGGACTAAAAATATTAGTAAAAGCAAGCGGCTCTGAAGCTTATTTTGCCTGGAGAAAACTGCAGATCATGTGTTCATTGACACAAGCTGGTTCACATGATAAAACCGCAAGAAGGTGCAGATAACATGACTTGGAAGTGATTACAAAGGAGTCATTCTCTTTCAATGAATATGATGTTGTTGCTTGTGCCATTTTTATATCCAGAGCACAGTGTTTGTTCTATTCTCTTTTACACAACACAACAGTTGTCTAAAAGTACTAATTGAATATGCTTTATAAATAATCAGAGCAAAGGTAATGCTGACTTGCAATGAATTTTACAATACCTTAGCTAAATGTTTATAAAATACGTCTTAATTTGACCAGTTTTGACCCTTTAAATGATATCCAACACTGAGCAGCTTCATTGCAGTGTATTATGCTGTCATGAGCTTTTTTTTCTCCTCCCCACCCAGTGTGGCGTAGTTGCCTTACAATTAACATTGTCATGGATGGTGATAGCACGCTAGGCTAGCACTGTTATCGAGCCGGCTGTCAAATAATGCAGATTAGCTCACATGCACTGTTAATTTAGCTAACTAACAGCGGATTTAAATACATTTCGCTTGTGAAGAATGAATGGTTAGAGACAAATTGCGTTCATATTATAGTAAAAACTGAACAGTCGTGTTATTGATACAAAACTAGCTAGCTAGTCGCTTCTGCCTAGATGTACCTTTGAGTGCACTTCTCTCGACAAGGATGGTGTGAAGCTGAGGGTCTGCCAGAAATTTCCTCATCTGCTCCACGGCGCTCTTCTCCTCCAGGGCGGTTTCCAGTGAGGCCGGGGCCTCGCCGCCATCTTCCAGGAGCAGCGGTACCAATTTCCTTATGTGCTTCTGCAGCACGGAGGTATCAGCGACCGTCTGAACGGCCGACACCTCCATGGTGCCGGAGTTTTCCTCCGTCCCCCCGCCGTCAGACATGCTTTGAAGCGGTCAACGACGACCGGTCCAGACGTGAAAGTGAACAAAGAACCAAGGCTGACGTTAACTGACTGGCTGCAGTGACTACCGAGCTGGTCAGAGGCTGACTGCCGCTGTCAGAACGCCGCAATCGGTACCGTCAAGTTTATCAGCGCAATGGATTGTGGTACTTGTAGTTCAAGAGTGATGAGTATTCAACTAGACTATCCCAGCCGAAAACTACAATACCCACAATGCAGTTGAACGATCAGTTTCATTCTCTTTTTGTTTTAACAGTGTATGAAAGATAGGGGGAGAAAGGGAGTTGTCTCTCCAATGATGCAGCAAGAAATCAAGAAAAGCTTCTCAGCTACAGCACAGCGAAGCTGTTAAAAACAAAAGTGTTAATAATGGTGTTAGCTAAACATCAAGAATAAGTGCTGTGTACTTGGAGCTTGGACTTGAGCCAGCCAGGACCCGTATATAACCACCCGGGCCTGCCGAAAAGTGACTGCACAATGTAACTCTGGATTGGGAGGGGTTACATTCTCTGTCTTTTCAGCATTAATAGTAGAGGAAAGCAGGTGCATGTACAGTGAATTTGGTCAATATCACTCCTTGCAATAAGGACTTACAAGGTGCAGTCACTTTTCGGCAGGGCCTGCCGAAAAGTGACTGCACCCTGTAACTCTGGATTGGGAGGGGTTACATTCTCTGTCTTTTCATCATTAATAGTAGAGCAAACCAGGTGCATGTACAGTGAATTTGGTCAATATCACTCCTTGCACCCTGTAACCCTGTAACTCTGGATTGGGAGGGGTTACATTCTCTGTCTTTTCAGCATTAATAGTAGAGGAAACCAGGTGCATGTACAGTGAATTTGGTCAATATCACTCCTTGCAATAAGGACTTACAGGGTGCAGTGACTGCACCCTGTAACTCTGGATTGGGAGGGGTTACATTCTCTATCTTTTCAGCATTAATAGTAGAGGAAACCAGGTGCATGTACAGTGAATTTGGTCAATATCGCTCCTTGCAATAAGGACTTACAGGGTGCAGTCGCTTTTTGGCAGGGCCTGCCGAAAAGTGACTGCACCCTGTAACTCTGGATTGGGAGAGGTTACATTCTCTGTCTTTTCAGCATTAATAGTAGAGGAAAGCAGGTGCATGTACAGTGAATTTGGTCAATATCGCTCCTTGCAATAAGGACTTACAGGGTGCAGTCGCTTTTCGGCAGGGCCTGCCGAAAAGTGACTGCACAATGTAACTCTGGATTGGGAGGGGTTACATTCTCTGTCTTTTCAGCATTAATAGTAGAGGAAACCAGGTGCATGTACAGTGAATTTGGTCAATATCACTCCTTGCAATAAGGACTTACAGGGTGCAGTCGCTTTTCGGCAGGGCCTGCCGAAAAGTGACTGCACCCTGTAACTCTGGATTGGGAGGGGTTACATTCTCTGTCTTTTCAGCATTAATAGTAGAGGAAACCAGGTGCATGTACAGTGAATTTGGTCAATATCACTCCTTGCAATCCAGAGTTACAGGGTGCAGTCGCTTTTCGGCAGGGCCTGCTGAAAAGTGACTGCACCCTGTAACTCTGGATTGGGAGGGGTTACATTCTCTGTCTTTTCATCATTAATAGTAGAGCAAACCAGGTGCATGTACAGTGAATTTGGTCAATATCACTCCTTGCACCCTGTAACCCTGTAACTCTGGATTGGGAGGGGTTACATTCTCTGTCTTTTCAGCATTAATAGTAGAGGAAACCAGGTGCATGTACAGTGAATTTGGTCAATATCACTCCTTGCAATAAGGACTTACAGGGTGCAGTGACTGCACCCTGTAACTCTGGATTGGGAGGGGTTACATTCTCTATCTTTTCAGCATTAATAGTAGAGGAAACCAGGTGCATGTACAGTGAATTTGGTCAATATCGCTCCTTGCAATAAGGACTTACAGGGTGCAGTCGCTTTTTGGCAGGGCCTGCCGAAAAGTGACTGCACCCTGTAACTCTGGATTGGGAGAGGTTACATTCTCTGTCTTTTCAGCATTAATAGTAGAGGAAAGCAGGTGCATGTACAGTGAATTTGGTCAATATCGCTCCTTGCAATAAGGACTTACAGGGTGCAGTCGCTTTTCGGCAGGGCCTGCCGAAAAGTGACTGCACAATGTAACTCTGGATTGGGAGGGGTTACATTCTCTGTCTTTTCAGCATTAATAGTAGAGGAAACCAGGTGCATGTACAGTGAATTTGGTCAATATCACTCCTTGCAATAAGGACTTACAGGGTGCAGTCGCTTTTCGGCAGGGCCTGCCGAAAAGTGACTGCACCCTGTAACTCTGGATTGGGAGGGGTTACATTCTCTGTCTTTTCAGCATTAATAGTAGAGGAAACCAGGTGCATGTACAGTGAATTTGGTCAATATCACTCCTTGCAATCCAGAGTTACAGGGTGCAGTCGCTTTTCGGCAGGGCCTGCTGAAAAGTGACTGCACCCTGTAACTCTGGATTGGGAGGGGTTACATTCTCTGTCTTTTCAGCATTAATAGTAGAGGAAAGCAGGTGCATGTACAGTGAATTTGGTCAATATCACTCCTTGCAATAAGGACTTACAGGGTGCAGTCGCTTTTCAGCAGGGCCTGCCGAAAAGGGACTGCACCCTGTAACTCTGGATTGGGAGGGGTTACATTCTCTGTCTTTTCAGCATTAATAGTAGAGGAAACCAGGTGCATGTACAGTGAATTTGGTCAATATCACTCCTTGCAATAAGGACTTACAGGGTGCAGTCGCTTTTCGGCAGGGCCTGCCGAAAAGGGACTGCACCCTGTAACTCTGGATTGGGAGGGGTTACATTCTCTGTCTTTTCAGCATTAATAGTAGAGGAAACCAGGTGCATGTACAGTGAATTTGGTCAATATCACTCCTTGCAATAAGGACTTACAGGGTGCAGTCGCTTTTCGGCAGGGCCTGCCGAAAAGTGACTGCACCCTGTAACTCTGGATTGGGAGGGGTTACATTCTCTGTCTTTTCAGCATTAATAGTAGAGGAAACCAGGTGCATGTACAGTGAATTTGGTCAATATCACTCCTTGCAATCCAGAGTTACAGGGTGCAGTCGCTTTTCGGCAGGGCCTGCTGAAAAGTGACTGCACCCTGTAACTCTGGATTGGGAGGGGTTACATTCTCTGTCTTTTCAGCATTAATAGTAGAGGAAAGCAGGTGCATGTACAGTGAATTTGGTCAATATCACTCCTTGCAATAAGGACTTACAGGGTGCAGTCGCTTTTCGGCAGGGCCTGCCGAAAAGGGACTGCACCCTGTAACTCTGGATTGGGAGGGGTTACATTGTCTGTCTTTTCAGCATTAATAGTAGAGGAAACCAGGTGCATGTACAGTGAATTTGGTCAATATCACTCACTAGAAGTTCGCAGAACGAGTCGTCGCAAGTGAGCAAAAGACAAGCACATTTTAGGGTTCTCCACCCTCCCTGTATGCTCAGGGAGGGGAGGATGCTGCCAAAATTTTCTAGTGTATTTTCATTCGTTAATAATTGCAATAATTTCACCATTGTACCGTAGGAAATGTTAACTTATTTGTTCCATGCAGGACCGTGTTGGAGGCAGAGTGGCCACATTTAGGAAGGGCAACTATGTTGCTGATCTGGGAGCCTTGGTGGTGACAGGCCTGGGTAAGATACAGATTCAGTGTTTTTATATGAATAGTGAAGTCGGTCACGTCAGTCAACGCATCTTGTAAACCTCTAGTGTTTAATTATGTGCTATTGGGGTGCAAGTGTTTACATATTCATTCTGCACTATTGTTACATCAGCTGATTTCATTAGCATATGAGATAGAGATTTTACAGCAACTAATATCTACCTGTAGAGGGTAGATTTTTTGAATCCCTCCTGGCACAGAAGTGCTCCGTGTCTTTGTTTATAGCTCAACTCTAAGCCTGTTGTTGTCCTGAGGCAGGGATCTGGCTCTCCACAAGCCACAAAAACGCAATGAACAGCGGATTCATTTAACTGCTTACCCTTGCGTGTCATCAACAACAGCTCCCAGTTCCATTCAGAATCGAGCAGACCAGAAAACAGATCTAGCCTAATGTAATTAGACTCGAAATAAACATTGTTTTACCCTCTCATTTTTGTTCTGTTGGTCAAGTGGCAGCAACAGTAGTAGGATGTTTAGGTTCTCGTTCAGGGCACTTCCACTGAAGTCGAGACGAGCCAGCAGGGCTCCTGAAGCATCCACATCATGTGTAACTGGTTTCCTCTTCCGCAGGAAAAGGCAAATTAAATGTACATGTTTTACTTTTGTGCAAACCTGTTTGAGGTGAAAGTTGTGTTTACTTAATATGTTCTCTCTCTCTCCCCCCCTCTCGTCTTCTCAATCCCTTCCATGTTCATCTTTTGGTGAACTTCTAAAGGGTGAAAGGTGCACAAGTGTATGTATTGGTTTATTTATTTAATACTTTCCTTAACGTATTTCTAAACCACCTTTTCAGCTTTTTGAATTCTACTTTGTGTAACTCACTATTCACCATCCATGTAGGAGATAAAGAGAGAGACAGCTGCTCATGTTAAACCTTCATCTTATAGAACGGGACACATTACAATCCAATCATCAACCATAACAACATCAAGAGTTTTTTTATTCTTAAGATGAAGGACAGTTGTGTAAAAGTTTGTGAATCTTACCATTTATAATACGTCTTGTGTCTTAAGCTTTAGTTGTGTCTGGCATGCTTTGCCTGTTTTTCTATAGATTCCATCATCACTGTCAGTATTGTGACTGATGGTCCAGTATTTCTGTGTGTTTGTGTGTGTGTGTGTTCAGGTGCCAAAAGAAAAGGATGATATGGTGGAGCAAGAGTTCAACAGATTGCTGGAGGACACCTCCTACCTCAGCCACCAGCTGGACTTGTAACTTCCTCAACAACAAACCTGTTTCTCTGGGACAGGCCCTTCGAGTTGGTCATACAGTAGAGGTGTGCATCTTCACTGCCCCCACGATTTGATTCGACATGTTTCACCAGTCTACGATTCGATTTGATTATACGATGCATCTTGATGCATTACATCCTCAATTTTCTATATTACCACACATGGCTTTTTCATCAATTAACACAAACAGTCAGATAAATATGAACTCTTTATTTAGAAAGCTGCTTTAAAATTCAGACGTAAACAAATGTCACATGTTTTGTTATATTAAGTTGTAAAGAAAAATTATTATATATTATATTCCCTAATTATAGGCACGAGCACAACAGCTTTCTCTTAGATAGGACTTGGTCGCCACAGAAGTCCATGAATCGCATGTGACTGCTACTCGGCAAGCTTCCCTCATTGAATTCATCACCTGGGCCTTTGTTTGTCTGTACAACGCCGGCACAACCGTGTCTGCAATTGTTTGCCGAGATGGGATCTTGTACTGCGGTTCCAGGGTCTTAACCAGTTGGTGAAACCCGGCGTTCTTGACGATGCCATAAGGCCTTAAGTCCTTCGCTATGAAAGCTACTACACACCGAGTTATCCTCTGGGCTCTCTCGGACTTGGATGGCAATTCAAGTTAGTATGGTGTACATTACACAAGCTCACACATGGGCAGTAGTGACAGATGTGTCCTGAAAAAAATTTCATAATGCCATTGACTTGGTAGTGTCTGAAATCACATAAAACACCAACACAAAAATAGTTATATACCAAGAATTTGACAAATAACTTGAGGTTCAATAATGATCTGAATGATTATTGTTGATCTGTTACCTTACGAGGCTGTACAGACACCCATGGCTGCTCTTTCATCTGGTCGATTTACTCCCAGATATTTGACAGCTCAGACCAAACCTCCTTCACATATGTAATGAAGCTGACAGCATCTGACTTGCTAGCCGTGTCCACAGAATGTTGCTCCAGTTCTTGACGAGACTATTGAAGAAACATAAAATGAAATGTGATGAGGAAAAAAAATCTAGTTCATGGAAAATCTTCTGATCAGTGTCTTCTCTAATATGCGTTACCTTGGAGATCTGGGCATGGAAGTCCTGCATGTTCTGGCCAGGCATCTGACCAGACTTGCTCAGCACTTCCTTGTGCCAGGAGTCATACTTCAAGTTCACCTTGGACTGGACCTGTTGTCAGGGACAAATACAAACATTAATGCTTGTCTTAAAATAACAGACATTGTTTAATACTGTTAACTAAAATTTGGTCTTTTTTACAACCTTTTCATGTAAAAGACTCCAGACTACATTTTAGAGATGGTCATTTGAGAATTGCTGTTCTTATATAGGACCTCGGACTGTAGGTCATTATTACCTTGCCATAGTCGATGACCACAGGTCCAAACTCTTTCCGTGTCTCTGCATTGTCAAAGGTTCCACGTGCTTTGCGCATCTGGACCAGCAGAGCCTGCCACTTGGTGAGATCTTCACCCAGGCGGTTGTAGATGTTCTCAGCTTGCATGTCCCACAAGCACTGGTACTGCAGCCACACCTGGACAGGGGCAACACAGGGATGAATCCTCACAAACTAATGTACATGATAGTGTATATTATACATGTTTATGTTAAAAGTTATAACACTTTTTTTGTGTTGTTATAACAAGATGACTCTTACCTTGACATACTGTTCCACCTCACCGACAATGTCTTCTACTGCATTGTAGGCCTCCTCTAAAGCTGCAGGGCCATCTGGCATCCTAGTCAGGGCATTTCTATAGAACTTCTCCTCCTCTGACAGCTCATAGTGAACTCCCACCTGGTGAGGAAGGACAGGTTAGCTTTGATCAAAGCAAAAGCACAAGTGTAACAGGACACAAAAACCACGTCTGTCTATATATCACATCAGAAGTAGAATGAAATACAACATATTTTGTGTTTGGCAGATAATATGTTCAGAGTATCTTGTGCTTTTTTTTGCATATCACACATATTCAGGCCTTCTTATCAAGGCTTTCTGCAGTGGACTCTGGATCCTGGGAAGGGAAAGGATGACCATCTTCCAGGCAAACATCTCCTGGTAGAGCTTGTAGCGACAGTCTTCAATTGGTGGGTTCAGGTAGATCACCTGGTTAGTAATCCTCAGCTCATGGACAATATTCTGATAAACGAAAATATAATAGTCAATCAGCTGTGTCAACGAATCCAAGATTTTGCAAGTAATGTGTGACTAAAACAAAACATCAGAGTCACTACAGTCACAATGGCTACCTTGATCTTGGGCTCCCCTCCAGGTTTGTGGCTCACTTGTGGAGCCTCAGTGTCCATGTCCACATCAGCTTTGTCCTCTATCTGGCCACGGAGCACCTGGGTCCAGGCCTTAAGGCCAGCCTGCAGACGCACTCCCAGGATACGCTCAATCTATGAAAACAAAACAAAAACCAATCCTGTTTGAAAACCATTCATGCCCGCCATATGTAAAAAGAAGGAATGGAAATATTTTGAATATTTAAACCTTTCAAACTCAAATAAATCACAATCTAATGAAATGATGATAAATAATTCTGTTGTTTTGTGGTGCCAACCTCAGTGTCAAGCTTGTTGACCCAGATGGGCAGGTTGGAATAGGAGTGGAGACTGAGGTCGTCCACAGCCTTCTGGACTCTGCTGAGGATGTCAGTGAAGGTCTTGTGATCAAACATGCATGTATCCAGAGAGCCAACGTCAAGATCAATCTTCTCCTCAATCAGCAAGAGGTCGTCCACCTGGAAACAAAACAAACAGCAAAAAAAAAAGTTTAGAACTAATGTTTCGGGTATTTAAACAAGAGCACTTGTTTCCTTCTAAAATGACACTGAGGAAAGTCTTGACTTCTGCAGGACGTATGTTACAATTTTACAGTTACAGCTCCTCCAGACTGACCTTCTCCTGGAAGTTGAAGACGGTCTCAGCCAGCCTCTGGACATAGGGATCCAGCTTGTAGGATTCCCAGACCAGAGTGATACCTTCAGTAATGAGAACCTGAACCTCTTTCTTCAACCCAGCCACCAGCAAGGAGATGGAGGACCTCTCCTCCACCTTCTCACAAGTGCGCTCGTAGGTGCGCACACTCTCGATCAAAGAGATGGCAAATGGGTACAGCTGGTTAGCCTGGTGGGCTTTGTTGACGATAGCCAAAGGAACACGGAAGCTCAACCATTTAAGGTTGCGGACCTCTTTGGACAAGGTGATGATCTCTGGGAGGAAGTTGACTTTAAGCTTGAGCATGTTTCCAGTACGTCCGTGGGCACGGGTATTCTCAATTGTGAAGATGCGGCCAGACACACCAAGGTTACGCTGCTGCACCTGATTTATAAACGAAAGGAATAACAAATATTTAAAAAACAAAAGAACTGCCAAAAAATAGAAAAATGAGAGGCTAAAACTAGAACTTTCATTAAATGTCAAATATATAACATTTGATTACATACCTTACGAGCCCAGTCCTCAAATATCTCTTGGGTGTTCAGTTTAGCCCTGAAGCTGTCTCCATCCTGCTTCAGCTTGAGCCCCTCCACATGGTTCTCCCAGCCTTTTCCCAGGACATCCTCCACTCTCTTCATATATGCAGTCACACGATGATCAATCTGCTTGGCCAAGATGATGGAGCCGGACACAGGTGGCAGGTCTCGGACATGGCTCATCTTACAGGCCTGGCTCTGAGGATACTGCACTTTAAACTTGTCATGCAGGGACTCAATGTCATCTTTCACATGCTGGATGAGCTGCGTCTGGTACTCCCGGATGGCACCGCGGATGTGGGGACGCACAAAGACAGCACTGAAGCGGGAGAAGATGCGGAACATTTCGTTAGCGTTCTTGGCGGTTCCCAGCTGATCACGCAGGCGGGCGGTGATACGGGTCTCCACGCGGTCAATGCGTTCATCATAACGCTTCATGGCAGCTTCCCAGGCTTCCATGCCTTCCTTAGACACATCAAGGCCATCGACCTCTTTGACATTCTCATATGCCAGGTTGACCTCCTCGATAGCATTGGCATCGGCAGCATCAAAGAGAACTCCAGCTACCCTCATGTCCTGGGGCTCAACTGTCTCTCCAGGGGCATGTTGTGGCACAGCAGACACCTGGAGACAAACAAGTAGAAGAACCATTTCTCAGTCAAGTGTGGATAAAGCCAGATTTTAATTAACAACATTAAATACATAAATATATAAATATATAAATAAATAATGGTAAGACTGATGGTGATTTACCTGAGGCCTCAGCACACGGACAATCACAGCCCTCAGCTGCTCGTGCTGCCTTCTGAAACGTCTCATGTGACCCAGACGTGACTGGAGCTTCCTGTGGGCGGGACTCAAACGCCACACCATCTTCAGGTTCTCCTCCCTCTTTCTCTTCACAATGTCCCTCAGAAGCACCTGCAGTTTCTCATACTCATCCTCCCAGGTCTGGAACACCTCGAAGCATGCCACCATCACCTGCACAGGAACATTTAAATAGGCATTTAAGAAGACATGTGACGTTTTGAGTAATTAAGTAAGAGTGTACTTTTGGGGGGGAAAAACAATAGGTTTTAGTTTCAGCTTGAGACCCAAGCACACCAACCTTTTCAAATTCCTCGTAGACAACGTGCATGAGCTTCCTGGTGCCCAACACCTTGAGGAGCTGGGAGCTCAAGTCCCTGGAGATGGCCTCCACCAGAAGCAGTGCTCTCTGGATAGGGTACTTGGTGTTCCTTATCTTTTTCAAGTGAGTGAATATGGCCATCAGGGCCTGACGGATCTTATCAAACTTAGAAGCAGAGAGCAGATCATTGAGAGGGAAATCCTTCATCAGAGGATTGTAGTCATTGACGGTTTCCACAGCCTGTTTCAGACCTGTGAGAAGTACAGAGAGGACAAACAATTAATCATACTGTGGCAGCAGAAGTGAAATGAACCAAAGAAAATGTGTTTCCGCTGGTTGCCACTCACCAGTGTCGTTGTCAAAGCTGTAAGTAGCATGGAAACGTTTGCCGTGTTTGAGGATGTCCAGTGTGAGCAGAACCTCAGGGCTCTCTCTCTTCTCCTGGATCCTGTTGAGGGCTCTCTCCAGATTCAGCCAGAAACTGATCTCCTGCAAGGCTGTGCCTGAAGCTGGGTCACAATCGAGCTTTGTCACCTTAAAAAAGTACAGGTGCGGACAAATAAACCCAGTTGTGAGTTTAGGTGAGAAAATATATTTTTCCATATACCAGTAACTGTTATTACATGGAGTAGAACACCATTGTTTTGTTTGTGAGGGAACTATGGGAATGTTTCTTACCTTTTGGATCTCCCTGATCCAACGGTTGACTCCAGATTGCAGCTGGTTGAGGAAGGTTGGGTCCTCCACTTTGTCGCCAATGTCGGCGACCTTAGGCATCTCCCCACGCTCATAGAGCTGATTGGCGATGTTGGTGATGATAGGGTGGATGAGCAGGCTGATCTCAGGAATTTCAATATTCTGCTGCAGGTGGAGAAGACCCATCTCCAGTTCAGCAATCTTTTTCTCCACTGAAGGCGCCATCTTATCCCCATCTCTACAGGATTAGGAGAGATTATAGTGTAAATGAATGATCCATCAATGTTACATTATTCCTTCATGCAGGTTCACGCCTAAGCTTTTTAGATGAAAGGTTTTAACAAAATATAAAGACACTTTTTAGGATTACCTGTCTGCCTTGCCAGAGTCGCAGATGTAGGACTTGAAGAAAGGAGCGAGAGCATTGCTGATGAAAGAGTGGAGCGTCTCGTAGGGAGAATCCTCACTCAAGGTCAGAACTCGAACTTGGGTTGATATGGGCTTGTCTGCATCGATGACGCCTGTCCTCTTGATCAAAGCCAAGCTGCAGTGAAACAAAGGGTGAAAAATTCATAGTTCAGGATTAATAGAACTGCACAGTAAGTTGAGGATGAGTGCTATGCAGTAAACTAAGAATCTGCTTTCTTAAATACAGGTTACATGAATAAAGGGAAGCACTTTTTCAGTTTTACTGATGAAATCGCATTCAGTTGCATGGCTGAAAGGAAGACTCATTTTCAATGCATTAGTTGCATTATTTACCTGTTAGACTTGATCCCATAGTGTATGTCAATGCTGACATTGTAAGTGATGCACTCCTCCTCCTCTCCTTCATCTCCAACGTCCTCTGTGTGAGGAACATAGAAAATCTACGTCTTGACTGAACAAATAAACAGACAGCTCATAAAGTCATGTTCTTTACACTGCCACACATCTTAATCAATGTGTGTTTGCAATGCCCTGAGGTTTTTCACCATGCAAGTTACTACTTTAAGACTTGCCTGAAGCAGTAAGGACTGATAGTTCAAGACCAACAAAATGACTCTGCTGCTAATGGTTTTATCTGAATATAAAAAGCCACTTTACAGTAGGATGACAGTGCAATCTGACACTCATCTGCTTCCACCCATTTATGTCCCCACCCTCCTTCAGAAGTGAAGTCATGGTTTGAAGGGAAAGATAGCCATCTGTAATCTCTGCATTGCAGCATTTGTATTCTTAGTGCAAAAGCATGAATAGGTTGGGGAAGTTACTGTCTGGCTGGGAATCCAAATCCTACAGGCTCAGACTGTCGCTGGTCATGCTCAGTATCAGGGGATCAAGGTTCAGCACTAAAATATTAGTAAAGGCAAGCGGCTCTGAAGCTTAATTTGCCGTATAGGGGGGGAAAGTTAGGACAATTCCAAAAAATAGGTAAAAACTAATATAAAATTATTAAACCATCATCATTGAGTATATATTTCAAATATAATAATAAAATTAATGATCTCTTTGTTTTTACTTGTTTTTGGCATTAAAGGTTAAATATCCCCATTGCCCAAAAAGTAAACATCCATATTGACCGACCACCCCCCTGTATCTGCATGACATGGTTTGGTCCCGCCTTAGCGCACTTATCAGTGACGGTGTTTAGTTGCAGTCAGTAGATGTGCCAGAACTACAGTGATCACAATGTTGCCTAAATCAAAATCTGGTTTTCAAAAAAGGAAAGAGAGGAAAGAGAGAGAGGAAAGACAAAGGAAAGGATGTCAATCTGTAACCCAGTTTTTCACCAAGAAAGGTGGGTAGCCTATAGTCCGTGAGTGGTATTAACCTGTTGGCTTAATGTCCATAGTGAAATAAGATAGCTAGCTACAGACTAGTGTTAGCCTACATCTCGTCAACATTTAATCAGTGCAGGGAAAGTTTAGCAAGATATGCATATTAAACATTGTCCCTGCCCCTTTTAGCAGACTTAACAACAGATGAGTCAGCAGCACCCCAGTCTCCCCATAACTGTACCCCTCCCCGTCCCAGTGAAGAAGGTGAGCAACATTGTGTTCAATGACATGCCAGTTAGCATCATTGCAGGGAGTCTGTGGGGATTTCTCTGTCTCTCTTGCTCTTTTTACCATTACAAAAAAGAAAATGAAATATTTATTAATGACAGAAATTCAAACACAAATTATGAGAGGGGTCTCTTGGCAAATTATTTGCTCACATAATGATCATAATGAAATAAATAAAAATAAAAAAACAACCTACTGTCTGTACTGGATGCTGGACAGTTGGAAACAGTGAGTAGCACACCTCAGCCTGCATGTAAGTTACAGACAATATTAAAATAATCCAGTTTGATATGTCATTTAGATTGAATTATGGAATGACATCTATAGATACAGACTTTATTATTCCCATCATGAAGGGCAATTTATTTGAGAAGCTTGCACACACACACACACACACACACACACACACAAACCATTTTTCCATTGTAGGCCGAGGCATGAAATTCTTGTATTTTTGCCAGTTATATTATGGAGCCGTGTGACTACCAGGGGGCCCCAAGAGTGATTTTGTGTGTGTGTGTGTATGCGTGCGTGTGAATCTGTAAGCAGGCACTGATCATTTCAGGGGTGAAAAATGGCATCTTTTGAGAGGTGTGTTTCATGTGTCTTTGAAGAGGTGCTTGAGTAAAAACATGGCCTCTTGCCTTTGCTGTACTCAAAAACAAAAACAAAAACAACTGTTACCGTGTTTATGCACCTGGCTGCTGACACAGCCAAAGATAAACATGCAGCTTGGCTGAGGGGTCATTTCATTAGTGAGCAGAGAAGGAGAAAGACCTGCCGCCTTTATCTGCCAGCGAGCTGCAGGACTCATCTGAAGAAGACACAAGCTTCGAGGGGGAGTCTGACACGGAATGCTCACTGGCCAAAAATGCCTGCTGGTCTGCTGCTGGACATGAACTAAACACACACACACACACTCAATCCATTTATCTGTTTATCTCAAACACACACACATACATCACATATTCAAAGCCTGGATATTTCTGTTTCAAATGTGTTCATATTTCATATGTTCTGTTGTGTTCTCTTTTGTTATTGAAGTTGTTGCAGTTTGCACAATAAATGTTCACATTGATGAATCAGATTTTGATTTAAAAAATATTTCACACACACACACACACACACAAAAAAAATCACTCTTGGGGCCCCTGGTACTCACACGGCTCCATAATATAACTGGCAAAAATACAAGAATTTCGTGCCTCGGCCTACAATGGGAAAATGGTTGAATCTAGTGGAATACAGTAAAAATGTCAATTATCACTATTTTATTCAAAATGAAATGTTGACATTAGATAATTATACTGTAATGGCAGTGAGAATAAAAAATGTGGTTTCAATGGAAGTCAATGAGGCATTTTTGGCCACGAAGGTGTCCAGAGGGAGTATCTGGCACTACATAAAAAATACTCATGCAATCAAATCAATTTTGCTGCTAATCTTTGACATATCAAAGACTCTAATCACCACCAGAGCCCCATCCCCCTACTATTTATAAAATGGAAAATAATTCATTTTTTGTGTTTTTTTATTTATTCAAATAATTAAACTGGCATTTAAAGAGTTAAAATCCTGACAATTATTGAATGTTTGGCAGTTTTGAGCAAGTTTGAAGTTGTTTAAGAGATTTATGAAAAAAAAAGCAGAAAAAAATATTGATGTATGATGATTTAATAGCAGTTTTTTGTGCGTGTACATTTCTGCCACGAAGGTGTCCAGAGGGTGCAAAATGCATCAATAGAGTATAAAAGACACGTGAGAGTAAAAGACATTGGATTTCAAAAATGTTACTAAAAAGAAAAGTTCTTTCAAAAAATTCATGCCACAAGATGTAACACAGCCAAAATGATCACCAAATAAAAAAAAAAAGTTGAGAAAAAAGTACATAAAAATGTAGTAAAACTGAACAGTCGTGTTATTGATATAAAACTAGCTAGCTAGTCGCTCCTGCCGAGATGTACCTTTGAGTGCACTTCTCTCGACAAGGATGGTGTGAAGCTGAGGGTCTGCCAGAAATTTCCTCATCTGCTCCACGGCGCTCTTCTCCTCCAGGGCGGTTTCCAGTGAGGCCGGGGCCTCGCCGCCATCTTCCAGGAGCAGCGGTACCAATTTCCTTATGTGCTTCTGCAGCACGGAGGTATCAGCGACCGTCTGAACGGCCGACACCTCCATGGTGAAGAACCAAGGCTGACGTTAACTGACTGGCTGCAGTGACCACCGAGCTGGTCAGAGGCTGACTGCCGCTGTCAGAACGCCTTAATTGGTATAGTCAAGTTTATCAGCGCAATGGATTGTGGTACTTGTAGTTCAAGAGTGATAAGTACTCAACTAGACTGTGCCAGCCAATGCAGTTGAACGATCAGTTTCACTTTCGTTTTGTTTTAACAGTGTATGAAAGATAGGGGGAGAAAGGGAGTTGTCTCTCCAATGATGCAGCAAGAAATCAAGAAAAGCTTCTCAGCTACAGTTAAACGAAGTTGTTAAAAGCAAAGTGTTGATAATGGTGTTAGCTTAACATCAAGAATAAGTGCTGTGTACTTGGAGCTTGGACTTGAGCCAGCCAGGACCCCACTGAATATGATCCATTTGGCAATAAATCTGGGATATGGTGCTATTTGAGAGTAGAATCCTAAATCTAAGTCATAATAAAGAAGTGGCTGATAGATAAATACTTTCCAGAATGACAGCAGAAAGCACACATTCCCACATATTTAAACACTGTTTCTTGTGGAATATAAATGTTGTTTTTATTAAATAAATATCAACATGAAGTAAAATCTCAGTACATAGAAGCCAACGTGAGTGTGCCTGTATATCAGATCCCTGAGTCTGAAGCATTTACAGCATTCAAAATGGGGAATATATTACCAAGTTACACATCTCACACACATCAGTAGTAACTCTTTGTACAGTAACAAAGTACAGCTTATCAAATTGCTTATGGCTTTAACATTATTACTGACCTCACTGAGTGATTATGAAAGCACAAATAAAAGGAAATACAGTATCAGAAACCTGAGAGAAACATCGTGCCATTTAAAACCAACTAGACTTGCATAAAATGAATAAACAAAAGCACACATGAGCTGTAAGCCTCCTTTCGTCCAGCAGATATCAGCTTGTGCACAGCACATACTGATTCCACCTTCACATTAACCCTTTAAGATTCCTAGTGGAGGCTGATAAGAAGGAAAGTGTAGATACATCTACAACATCATTAACATGAAAGTAATGATTTGGATCAATGACACTTCCCTAATGATCACTCAAATTTGAGATAGCAACAAGAGACACGTATAACAGCTGTTCCACTGACAATGAATGGTAATTGAGTTCCTGTTTTGCAACGAGGACACTGCGGTGTTGAGTTCTGCCTCACAAAATGACACCAGGCTTCTTCTGCACCTTAAGGGAATGTCTTCACATGTGATTTCAGTTATAGGGTGAATTCCAGCTGTATTTTGTGCTTTAGGTGAGCACCATACTGTGCTTTAATCATCCCATTTAGAGAAAACAGAAGAAAAAAAGGTTTGATGGATGGGTGGATAAAGCACATAGCTGACGACAGTCCATGACCAGGAACTCATTCTTCCTCAGGAAACTTGAATTTGGCATAGACAATGAGCATGACTATGGACATGACGATGCACATTGAACCAATCACGAGGTAGGCAATGCCTAGGAACTCATTCTTGCCACCCATCCAGGACACGTTGCTCAGCACCACCTTCTTTCTCCCGTCAAAGCTCAGAACAGGATAGTCTGAGGGACAAAATGTTAAGGATACACAGCAAAAATGGAAATACAGTACAGAAATACAGTGCATAGAAAAGAATAGAAAGTAATGGCTGTCTGCAACCAAACAACAAAAATGGTCTGGTTTGCATCGAATATTGTAAGCAAAAGTTCAAAGTGTCTATGAGTATTTAGCTTTACTTAAGGGACTTGAACATGGAAACACAGTATAAATGGTGAAAGCATGAAGGGAAATGCCTTTGTGGTATTTACATAAGCCTTCATGGGCTTTAGGTAGACGACAATCACGTGAATAGTTATTTGCCTAGCTCATTTTCTTGAGAAAATTTGCTTCTTTCTTCCCCTCATCTCAAGGAACTCCTGAGTCATTGTGTTCACTCTGCCCCAGTAAAAACTGAACCGCACCCTACTGGTAAAACAAGTTTGACTTAAGCTGCTGTTGTTGTAACATGATACAATACATGTGGCCAAGTCAATGGCCGACCCATTTAGGTAGATTTGAAGCTTCGTAAATCTCTTCATGTGGAGGATTTATTATCCAGATTTATATACTGATTTAACAAAACATAACGGTGACTTTTTTACTCAAACCCAACAAAATGATTGCACTTGTGAAATGTGCAGAAAAGAGTCCAAGTGAAAAATGGCTCATGTAATCTTTAACACAGGACCCACGCTGAACAAACCACCCTTAAAAATGTGTGTAAGGATACTGTAGGCAATTTCAAGGGAGTAGTCTCCAGCCGGCAGACCCCGTGCATAATCCCCCTCTGTGATTCGTCGATACAGCTTTCTGAAATCTGGCAGGGCCGCCCTCCTCATCCATACCAAGAAATCTTGATTGATGAAGCCGTTGTTAGCAGGGTCTGAGGTGTCCAACTCGTAAGCAGGCCTGGGCCAAAATAGGGGTTTCACCGTACCTGGAAGTCAAACAAACTCCTTTATAAAATCCTTGCAGCAGATCGGGAAGCCTTTTGATAAACACGATCAATCTGCATCATAGAACTACTTAAGCAGAACAGACGGCAAGTGACAGTAAATTTGACTTCAGTTACTACCGTTGAAAGCGTTCCTCAGAGGTGTGACAGAAGGGTTTCTATATTTCACGTTGTAGTCAGTCCACCAAGCAATCCCTTTTCCATCGAAGGGCACCTGCTTCCTGGTCCCGTTAATGATCTGATACAGCTTGAAGGTGTCTTTAAAAAAAAACAAGCAAGAATCAGAACCTCGACACAGCCAAAACACTTCATCACAGACATGTTGTTTCCCCTTACGTACCATTGAACATGCTGTTTGCTACCGATCCACATGGCACAATTGGTTTGTTGTTGCCGTCAAACTCATAGGGGGCACAGGTGTCACTGGGAGACTTCAAGAGAGACAGAAAACAGTGTTTGAACGCTCAAAGAAAATCTTCATATTACCAAGTCTTTATTTCAATTTAGAACAGATGATTTTTGTTTTTTAAGTGTTGAGTGTCTCACTCACTGTGAAGCTATCCAGGTCTCCAGACAGCTGGTCATCATCTTTGGAGACACCATACCTTCTGTAGTTCTGGAAGTAGTTGGACAACCCATAATAAAAGAACACGGGCCCCTGAGGAGGAAAACAGAGTCACAAACCCACAGCCAAGGGTCAGAGGCCGGGGTAAAGGCAAGAGTAGAGTCAGAGGTAGAGTTCGACTTAACTGAATGAATGAATGCACTAGTGCAAAGCTTCAACACAACCTCAAATAGACTGGGAATGGAGAAGTCCAGCTGGCACATACAGTTCTTGACATCCGGGTCAGAGCACCTGAAGCACGGTGAGGAATTTTCAACCCCTGTGTAATCCAACTGCGGAGGGAAGAACAAGAAAGGTTACCATTAATTATTGACGGCTACAACACCTATCTCCATCGAGTGCTACTGACACCACACCTCTTTAAACTCCAAGAGCACGATACCGCTCACAAGTGATAAGCCGATAAGCAGATAGCAGTGCTCCTTATTTTCTTTCGTCTCAACACTGAAACACATGTTTCTTCAACACGGTCTCTATTAAAACAACCTCGTCTCTCTTCCTGTCTCTTGCCGTTGACATTTGACTCCAACTCTCAGCATGACACCCGGCTGATTTGTGTGTTCGGTGGCCACACAGCCTCACCTCCATCACTTGGATGCTCCGTGACGTCACAAAGAGGGCGACGCCGATGCCGATGAAGGCCAGGCCGATGAGGACGAACCCCGGGATGACGATGCCAGCTGAGAGCATCGGCTGCCATGCTGGAAGCCTCTGCTGAGTGAAGGCGGTGTTGTCAGGCCGGTTGGCTATCTCCCGCTCCTCCTTCACCATTTTCTTAGTTCTGTTGGACAGATTGTTGATCAGCTGTACCCTGCTCCAATAGTCATGGCAAACATTTAACTTAGATGAATGATCCTTTCACTTCCTGTGCTCAGACACTAAATACTTCACTATTTCTGTTACTTTAAAGCCTCTTTCACACATTTGTCTGAGTCAGCTCTCATTCTGAGTTACTGTGGGATGATGCAGATAGCTGCAGCAGTTAATATAACTTATTTACGCAACAGTTTAGCTCACAACACCTTCAAAAGGCACATCACACACAAAATCTTGAAACTTCACCACCCCCAACACCCAGATTAGCCGAAAACAAAACAGACAAGAGGACTGACTACTCGCAGGTTTTACAACTTGCTGGTAAACAGAAATGGTTTAAATGAAATCCAAACATATACACACACATATTCACGATTTAAACCTGTTTTTTAGGTGTTACTTACACGCAGTCGGCTCAAAATGGAGAGACAAAGGAGTCAACAACTCATCGGTATGCTTCCTTGAGTAGCAGGCGCGATGCAGCAGCACACCTTTACCTGTCTACCCCCACCTGCTCCGCCCTTACTGTTCGTTTACATGCTGACGTCAGTTTGTTTGCAGAGCTGGGATCAGTTTCTCCACAGGCAGTAAAACGAGGAGCCAAGTCTGAATCCCGACCGGAAACACCATGCAACTTTGATCCAATTAAAAAACACCTTTTTATAACCTGATCAATAATGTCAGTATATGTATATAAGACGATCCTGCACCACTAAACCTGAACTGAAAAAATAGATCCACTGCAGTATTTCGGCTAATAAGTCCCCGCCTTCTTTCGGATTGACACTTATTTTGACCAATCGTTTCACTGGGTGTTGTTGGGTAACACTTTCGATCAACCAATCAGGAAAGGGTTCATTGAAAGGAGACCTGCTACTGTGCCGTCTTTGTGTTGACATCTTCGGAGGATTGAGAGGTAATATTAACATATTTTTTTAATATGTAATGCTTACCTTTATTTCCCAAAACATGCTCCCTGATGTGGGGACGTCTGTCTCAAAAAATTAACCGGCAGCTGATCAGTAAAGACCCTCTTTCAACCGAAGCCGGCGCTTTCTTTTCCACTCGCACCTGCTGCTGTGCCACTGTTGTTGCTAGCTAGGTCTCATTGTTAGCTGCGTTAGCGAACGTAGCATGGTCTTGTGTGATACATTTGAAAGGGAATTCATTTTTAAACCTATATTTTCAATACAGCTTATGTTGCGATGCTATAAAAGGAATATTATTTTATATTAATACGTGCTAGATGCTAGTCGTTGTCTAGAACAAAGCTACAGTTAGCTAACGCAAGCTAACATTGATAGCCACGCTAGTCCGTTGCTAGCTTTGCAGTCAATTTGCTAGCTAACGGTGGTCCATTTGGTCTGGATGGCAATCGAGGATCTACTTAAGGTCGAGACACAATAAAGGTTTTAGAGTTACGGCTGTTCTTTCCAAATAAATTAATCAAGCACCAGGGTTCATTCGGGAACACGTTCAGCCTTCTCAGGTTCACTCGAGTCGGTATTTCCACTTGGCTAACTCGGCTAGCTAAGTCTGTAAATGAGCTTCACTATATTTGCCAACAGGTTTTTCAAAAATGTTTAGCTAAATCTCAGTTGCTATAATGTGAAAGGCCAACATTTTTTGTTCAGTTGGTCCTGATCGTAACCATATTTCTGGTTCTGTCTTCATTTCTTAGTGTTTGAATGGATATTACCAGGTGCACGGAGAAATGGGTAAAACAAGACAAGGTTACTCTAACCATGGAGCCCTCATTTCATAAACCATGACATTCATGCACAGTTACTTAAATCATCTAGTGATACAGATGTGATATTTGTGGGTGAAGCATCTCCCAAAGCCCGAAAGCACTTGGTGGTTGTTGCAGGTGCATTCACTGCCCCCAGCAGCAAAGTGACCAGTTGACAGAGGGGTTTAAAGTGAATGTTAGTGAATGAAGAAGTTAGTTTTGTTTAAAAAAAACACACAAGCAAGTGAGCAAACTAGTTATTTGACATGGCCTTGTAGGTTTTACATTTTAACTGTTGTAGGCAATAATTTTCTAACAAATTTGTGTGATATCCTTAATTGAGAATGCCGCTAAGGGCTATAACAAAGGGCACCAACATTTTATTTTGTTTGATTGGTTTCGTGTTTTGTTTTTCTGCGTACACAACCCACACTTCATCATTTTCATTGTTTCTTTCAGGAATATTTTGTATCTTCTTTCATTGGTTATACTATTTTGAAAATTCAAATTTCAACCATTTCACAAAAAAAGTTATTGTGTCTTGGGCTGTTGTATGTATTATTGTGATGGGTTTCATCTAATTTCCATACCCCCTTTTTGTTCAGGAGAGGCCTCCAACATCCTCCATGATGCTGTCTAGCAAGAAGTCAGATGCTGGCTCCTCTTCCTCCTCCTCTTCATCTTCTGCGGGAGCAGCAGGAGGTGATAGGGCCCCGGTTTCTGATGCGCAGACGGGTCCCTCAGCCTCAGCTGCAGGTCCAATGGATGCAAAAAAGAAAGAGAGGTCATCCCCTAGTGGGGAACCTGGGGGAGCCCCTATGCCCCACCAAGCAGGCCCTGGTGGGGTAGACCAAGACTCTGCAGAAGTTCGCAGAACGAGTCGTCGCAAGCGAGCAAAAGTAAACATTTTAGGGTTCTCCACCCTCCCTGTATGCTCAGGGAGGGGAGGATGCTGCCAAAAACATTGAGTGATGAATGTCACTTTATTTTATGACCATTTGTTTGATTTAAGAATCAATATGTGTCATCATTTAAAATTTACGTGTAATATTGTTCTGTATCTGTGATTCACAGACGGGTTCTCACTGGCCCACAGGAAATTCCAAACAAGACTAATTAACCCCCAGAAAGGGTTTGGCAGTTTCAAGTGATGTGGGAGCACACCAACAAATCTGCATTTGCGATGCTGGTTTTAATGATGCTTTTATTGTGCCTACCGTTGCAGGTGGAGTACCGCGAGATGGACGAAAGCCTGGCCAATCTGTCGGAAGACGAATATTACTCTGAGGAGGAGAGGAACGCCAAGGCAGAGAAAGAGAGGAAGCAGGTCATCCCACCACCACCTCCACCAGTAGAGGAAGAGAATGACAGTGAACCAGAGGAACCATCTGGTGAGTCTGAAACTTGATGCATTATATCAAAGCAGTCACATCATACTGATGTTTTTGTTTAGGAAATAAAGTTAAATTGCTCAGCATAATTAAAAACCCAAGCTTTACTTTATGCAAGATTGCATAGATCACAGTGTGATCATTTAACCTGTGTTCAGTTTCAATAAGAACTTATTGCACATAGTCTTAAATAGATCTTAATTGACTGTCAGTGCTGTTAGGAGAATAGTGATATGTAATTTTATTTCCTAGGTGTAGAAGGAGCAGCTTTCCAGAGCCGTCTTCCCCATGACCGTATGACATCACAGGAGGCCGCCTGCTTCCCTGACATCATCAGCGGTCCCCAGCAGACTCAGAAGGTCTTCCTCTACATCCGAAATCGTACGGTAAGTGCCGATGTAAACCCATTGCTTTGTGTTAAAAGCAGACTGTTGTTTCATAGTTTTAAACATTCTGTATCCTAATTCATATCAACCTCATCCAGCTCCAACTGTGGCTGGACAACCCGAAGATCCAGCTGACCTTTGAGACCACAGCACAGCAGCTTGAAGCTCCATACAACAGTAAGACAAAAGATCAAAAGATTTTGTAAAAAAAAATGTTTTTACATTTTAATCCTTTCTTGTTTTTTAAAGAAGACTGCAGTCATACAGGTTGAGACTTTATGTGCTTTTGTTCTCTTTTTAGGTGATGCTGTGCTGGTCCACAGGATACACAGCTACTTAGAAAGGCATGGTCTCATTAACTTTGGCATTTACAAGAGGGTCAAGCCATTGCCCAGTGAGTTCACTTCTTTCTTTGCTCTTGCAAAATAACAATTGCCGTTAACTAAATAGGAGAATAATAATACACAGTTGATGAATCTCTGCTTGTTGTTGCAGCCAAGAAGACCGGGAAGGTTATAGTCATCGGTGGAGGTGTGTCTGGCCTCGCTGCAGCCAGGCAGCTTCAGAGCTTTGGGATGGATGTTACAGTATTGGAGGCCAGGGTAGGTCACCAATAGAGTCTCTTATTAACCTGTTGTTTCAGGTGTACAATTTGCATAATATGGTATACATATTTTCTAGATTTTAAGAGTTTATTACAACCAATCAAGCGACCTAAACTCACCTTACTTTTTGTATTTTTATTTGTAAATAATTGCAATAATTTCACCATTGTACCGTAGGAAATGTTAACTTATTTGTTCCATGCAGGACCGTGTTGGAGGCAGAGTGGCCACATTTAGGAAGGGCAACTATGTTGCTGATCTGGGAGCCATGGTGGTGACAGGCCTGGGTAAGATACAGATCCAGTGTTTTTATATGAACAGTGAAGTCGGTCATAATGTCAGTCAGAGCATCTTGTAAACCTCTAGTGTTTAATCATGTGCTATTTGTGCAAGTGTTTACATATTCATTCTGCACTAATGTTAGATCAACGGATTTCATTAGCATATGAGATATTTTACAGTAACTAACATCTACCTGTAGAGGGTGGTGTTGTCCATGTTATGCCATGTCCTCAGCAACTCTGTGTGTGTGTACTTGTTCAGGAGGGAACCCCATGGCTGTCATCAGTAAGCAGGTCAACATGGAGTTGGCCAAGATCAAACAGAAGTGTCCACTGTATGAAGCCAATGGCCAGGCTGTGAGTATAATGAAATGTATTAATCAGTAAACTGAGTGGTCTCTTGTCCATAATCCTGCCATAGCCAAGCTTCTCAGACTATTCTAATATAAACGAGCAGAATCTTGAGACATGTTATGACTGAATAAATATTTACTATTTGCTTAATTTCCTGTTGATTATTATTTGCAACAATTCCAGGTTTTCTCATAAAACCAAGAAATTAATTGAAGGAAGGCTGGAGGCTAATGGCAGCATGGGCATGTATGTGCATAAACAATCTGCCTGCTTCAGTCATACTAACATTTTTAGCAATGCATGAGGTTAAATTCCCTTAGAAACAGCGGACCTCAAGAGTAACCCTCCATCAGGGCGTTAGGTATGTGCATGCCAATTACATTTTTGAAACCGGGACCTTGTGTTGTTGTACTTCCTTTAACAGAAGATGTTTATGGATGCACAAGAGTTCCCTCCTGGCACAGAAGTGCTCCGTGTCTTTGTTTATAGCTCAACTCTAAGCCTGTTGTTGTCCTGAGGCAGGGATCTGGCTCTCCACGAGCCACAAAAACACAATGAACGGCGGATTCATTTAACTGCTTACCCTTGCGTGTCATCAACAACAGCTCCCAGTTCCTCTCAGAATCGAGCAGACCAGAAAACAGATCTAGCCTAATGTAATTAGACTCGAAATAAACATTGTTTTTCCCTCTCATTTTTGTTCTGTCGGTCAAGTGGCAGCAACAGTAGTAGGATGTTTAGGTTCACGTTCAGGGCACTTCCACTGAAGTCGAGACGAGCCAGCAGGGCTCCTGAAGCATCCACATCATGTGTAACTGGTTTCCTCTTCCGCAGGAAAAGGCAAATTAAATGTACATGTTTTACTTTTGTGCAAACCTGTTTGAGGTGAAAGTTGTGTTTACTTAATATGTTCTCTCTCTCTCCCCCCCTCTCGTCTTCTCAATCCCTTCCATGTTCATCTTTTGGTGAACTTCTAAAGGGTGAAAGGTGCACAAGTGTATGTATTGGTTTATTTATTTAATACTTTCCTTAACGTATTTCTAAACCACCTTTTCAGCTTTTTGAATTCTACTTTGTGTAACTCACCATTCACCATCCATGTAGGAGATAAAGAGAGAGACAACTGCTCATGTTAACCTTCATCTTATAGAACAGGACACATTACAATCCAATCATCAACCATAACAACATCAAGAGTTTTTTTATTCTTAAGATGAAGGACAGTTGTGTAAAAGTTTGTTAATCTTACCATTTATAATACGTCTTGTGTCTTAAGCTTTAGTTGTGTCTGGCATGCTTTGCCTGTTTTCTATAGATTCCATCATCACTGTCAGTATTGTGACTGATGGTCCAGTATTTCTGTGTGTTTGTGTGTGTGTCCAGGTGCCAAAAGAAAAGGATGAGATGGTGGAGCAAGAGTTCAACAGATTGCTGGAGGCCACCTCCTACCTCAGCCACCAGCTGGACTTTAACTTCCTCAACAACAAACCTGTTTCTCTGGGACAGGCCCTGGAGGTGGTCATACAGTGAGTATGGTGTACATTACACAAGCTCACACATGGGCAGTAGTGACAGATGTGTCTTGCACATGTGTACTCAAAGAAGAGATGTATACAGATACAGTCTAATCCTAATCTTGTGTCTGTGTGTGCAGGCTGCAGGAGAAGCATGTGAAAGACGAGCAGATAGAACACTGGAAGAAGATTGTAAAGACTCAAGAAGAGCTGAGGGATCTTCTCAACAAGGTATGTTTTTTTGGAGGTGCAGCAGTAGGCCCGAAAAAATGTCATAATGCCATTGACTTGTTAGTGTCTGAAATCCCCACAGCCCACAAAATTTAACTCGAAAAATCTGGTAAAATTGAAATAATACATCTCAATTTCTATTTTGCCAGCGACAACAGTGAGATGGTAAATACAACTCTTTTGTCTGAAAGCTTAATTTGAAGCTAGAGCAAGCAGGCAATTTTCTTAGCATGGCATAAAGACCATAAGGAAGGGGGAAACTGCTGGCCTGGTCTACCAGCACCTTTTTAAGAGTCTCTAATTACAATGTTATATCTTATTAGTTACTGCACAACAGAAACAAGACTTCAGACTAGCTTTGTATTTCGCACACACACTATTGTTGTATCAGTGTGGATGAACAGCATCTAACTTTGTGAAAGAAAGCAAATAAGTGTATATCCTAAAATGATGAACAATTCCTCTAAATAACTTAACCTGCAATATAAAGGTCCACCAGTGCCTACACTGTTTGTGGTTATTGTGATGTATCTTAACATGCTTTGTATCTTTAAAATCTGTGCAAGCTGAGCTAAGCTAAAAGCTATGTAATTCACTTAACCATAAACATTGTTCAAAGTGTTCAAATTATCATAATTGTAAAAGGCTGTGTTAGTCATTACAACATAATGACTGGTAAACTTACCGAAACTGTTTTATAAAAGTCAACCTGCTTCTCTTCTCCTCTGGAACCACTTCGTAAGTAATGACTTTATCACATAAAAGTGCAAAAAGAACGAATGTTCTAGCTATTATGATTTTTATTTAAGATTTATTTAAACAGGGTTGAAGGGAAACCTTTGAACGCAGTAAAGAAATGTTTATTTTCCCTTTTTTTTTTTTTGTCATATAGGTAGAAAAACGAGTGACCGGAAATCATACAGTCAACATCAAAAAAGACAAAAACACTAGCTGTTACAATTTCAGGGTGATCTACAAACATTTAAGCAGGAAAGGCAGAGACGCAGTTGACTCTTAGTAAAGCACTAAAACCTGTTTGTTCTTCAGAGACCAATTAAACAACATAATCATTGTTCAATCTTAAAATTCTTCCTTTGAAGAAGCAATTCTTTACTAATTGCTTCCTCATTTCTTTCCTTTCATCCACCATCATCTCATGCCGGTCTCACTCTCCCTCTCCCTTTTTGTTGTACCTTTTTAGATGGTGAGCACTAAGGAGCGAGTGAAGGAGCTCCATCAGCAGTATAAAGAGGCCAGTGAGGTCAAACCACCCAGAGATATCACAGCTGAGTTCCTGGTGAAGAGCAAGCACCGTGACCTCACCGCACTGTGCAAAGTGAGCTCAAACACTGTTTCAGAAAAAGCAAAAAGAACTGTCATCACCAAAAAGCTGAAGAAGAAAGTTGCAGTAGAGCTCTTACATCTCCTTACACTTCCTACAGATATTTACAGGCTGCAAGCGGCTGTTATCTTGACTGGTTGTTATCCAGAAGAGATTCCAGTGTGACACTTTGATTACCTCCTCAGATCTCTTGGATCAAACAGAAATCAGGCTACTTCAGTCAAAGCAGTTAAAAGCTAACTGTTTCCAACTGTGTTTGTGGAGGTGTGTGTGTGTGTGTGTGTGTGTGTGTGTGTGTGTGTTAAATATAGTCTGTGTTTCCAGTGTTGGCTCCTAATTTAAACAATGTTGAAACAATATTATTATTATTGACAACAGCCAAAGCTCAAATAATATGTAACAGTATTATAAAGCGGCAGTAATAGCATGTAAAATGTGTATTTCCTGGACTACTGGGTCAGGGTGGATGCCTCACAGAATTTTTAACGTCGTGCTATCCAAGTAAACCAGACAGGCCTGTGTTTAAGTGGTTTAATGCCTCAGTAGGATGTATTATTAGAGCGAGTGCTGCTGTTTTATTTTTGGTCCAGATAAATCACCTCCACTACTGCTATGTGTGTACTTTAGAAGGAGGTTTCAGTTGGTTTAAACACAGCTGGTGTCTGAACTGGATTTGTCTGCTGCCCATCCGCCGTCTGAGAAACCACTTCAAGGCCTTGAATCACGGTCTGACTGTCTTTATGTCTGCGGATGTACACACACAGTTAAGCGAGACAGAATGAGCATTTAAGAGAGTGTGTGTGCGTGTGTGTTCATTACATGCATGACTACACCATATAACAAGATTTTAAAGCCTGTGAGCGGATGGCTGTGTCAGGATATTTTCCGGTTTTCTTTCCATTTTAGTATTTTCCCAGGTCAGCCTGCTAGCTTCAGGGCGTCATTAGGACGTTTGACTCAGTGTAGCTGTGTCCTGGGGCCTGGCATTGTAGGTGGTATTACCAGACTCTCAGCTGCTGTCAGAGTTGGTTCTATTGTGGTGAACTGATGAACAGGTTGAGTCAGCCCTCTCTGTCAAGACTGCTTGTCCTTTCTACATAACCTGAAAGAAACCCTCTGGGTGTGTACCTTGAACACACATGCACATGAAATGAAACACATGCTCAACTAAAGACATCACCATCTCCCTAATATGCCAAAAGTGTAACAAAACAATTATATGTCATTACTTTAAAGTTCATTAGTTTTTTTTCCCAGTAGATATATAATGGATGGATGAAATTAACATGTGTATGCATCTCCTTGCTGTCTTTATTCTTGTGTAGGAGTATGATGAGTTGGTGGAGATGCAGGTCAAGCTGGAGGAGAAGCTGCAGGAGCTGGAGGCCAATCCACCCAGGTAATTATCCTACTGAAGTTTCAGTACAGTCACCTCGACTGCTTCACCTTCTTCCTATTTAGTGTCACATTATCTAAACGGCTCGCTGTATGTAAACCAGTAGAGAACATTGAAGATTTTGTGGCCAGCTTGTCTCAGTGTTCACCCATGTTTTCTTAGAGTGCAAACATTCTTATGTTTAATGGTAAAATCACACTCTATTTTTATCACATTGTTATTTATTGTGAAACAATGGTCCAGTTAAAACATAATGTCATTTTTGGTCATACTTCCCATCATTAAAACTTGTATATTTGAGAAGCTAAGGCAAAAACATCCCAGGGTGTGGAATGCAGCCCTAACAATAAAAAAGCAGTACAGTTCTTGTTTACTTTAAAATAAGCAAAATAAAACATTCCTATAGAAACATCTCTAATATTTCACAGAGGTACTGTTTTGTACATCTCTGAGCTCCCAGCAAGCACGTATACCACTTGGGATGTTGAGGACAATTCAGTGGCACTCTAAAAACTAATTAGAACTTGAACCTGTTTACATACACATTAAGCAATTTCCGAAATGTCTGCAATATATTCGTGAACCAACATGGCCATTAAGCACTGCAGGAGCTATACAGGCCAAGATTGTGCTTAATGTCATTGCTTGTTGGAGCCCTGCAGTCCTTAGCAACAACTGTTTACTCGTGTATGTACTATGACAATCTGGTTATTTTTTTAGTTTTCACTTAAATGTGTTCAATTATGTATAATTACTTTGACATCAGTTGGGAGTTCAGCTTTTTCAGCTTGTGCATGAGTAAACCTGTCCCTCTGATGTGTGAATAGCTGTCAGTATACATCACCTCGTCTCTTCACTTCCCTTTCTTTCCCACAGTGATGTTTACCTGTCATCCAGGGATCGGCAGATCCTCGACTGGCACTTTGCCAACTTGGAGTTTGCCAACGCAACGCCTCTCTCCACCCTTTCTCTCAAGCATTGGGATCAGGTATATACATGTACCCACTTTAGAAAGTCATAACCGTGCAGTCCTCACAACAATCCCATGTGCGTAATAAGTTATTACTAGTTTACTATGAGATACTTCTGCTCAGTTCATTGTGCCTCTGGGATAACAGGTTATTCATATCTCCACAGGATGATGACTTTGAGTTCACTGGCAGCCACCTGACCGTAAGGAATGGTTACTCTTGTGTTCCTGTGGCCCTGGCTGAAGGCTTGGACATCAAACTAAACACAGCTGTGCGGCAGGTCCGATACACAGCCTCTGGTATGTGCACGGGACGTGTGTGTGAGGTCACAAGTTTGACTATGGATTTCATAATCATGGATTTAAAAATGTGCCGATCAGTAACTCGTCTGTTCATTCTCCAGGCTGTGAGGTGATAGCTGTCAACACTCGCTCCACGACCCAGACATTCATCTACAAGTGTGATGCTGTGCTGTGCACCCTGCCTCTGGGTGTGCTGAAGCAGCAGCCCCCCGCTGTGCAGTTTGTTCCCCCGCTGCCTGAGTGGAAGACGTCTGCCATACAGAGGATGGGCTTCGGTAACCTCAACAAGGTTGTACTTTTAATAAAGCACATTCTTCTGTCCTAGCCTTAACCAGTTCACCAAACCTGAACATGTTTGACATTAAAAGCTACCAATACACCTTTTTTTTAATACTTGAATTTAGATATCCGTCGATATCAAGTTGCTGTCATGCTTTTTTGTGTTTTAAGACAAACATATCTCCAAACTAAGAACATGTATTTAGTAGGATGTAGGATTTTGCTCCTTAGAGAGGAAAAAAATCATGAGTATTCAGAGTTTGTTTCTGTTCCTTGCAGGTTAATAAATCATTGTCCAAGTCAGCCGCATCCTGCATGAACATTTCCCTTTCCTCCTTCCTGTAGTTTTTCCCCAGATAGATCACGAATATGTATTTTTAATGAGCTCAGACGACAAGGGATTCCCTCTCTCATCTAAACTGCCCTGGTGATATTGTTTTATCCTGGTTTATATCAGGACTAAGATGTAGGATTGTGAGTGGGATCAAAGGCATAGCCAGGCCAATGATTTTGCTATGTATAGGACAGCAGTGGCAGTCAGATCCTGGTGGCGTGCGAATGAGAGATGCTTTTTCCCCTCTGTGTTAGTAATCCGATCAGAGTACACATTCTGCGTCACTCCTGACCCACCAGCCACCACTCTCTGTAGCTGAGCATCATCCGCAGCAGAGTAGTTTATCTCCTAATTCTACTGCAGCACAGAGAAGAATACTGCATTATTATGCAACCTGAGCTGCTACTAATGCTGAACCTCCAGCAGAGGGCGCTCTGCCATTCACACATTCACAGAAGTAAATGAGCTGAGCCTGCCTTGTACTTCACAGGCAATTGAGCTTTGGGTTAAAATAAGCACTTTGATTGTTGTGTGACTGTTTGTATTTTGTGCTCCTCCCTGTCTGAAGGTGGTGTTGTGCTTCGACCGCGTGTTCTGGGATCCCAGCGTCAACCTGTTCGGTCATGTCGGCTCCACCACAGCAAGTCGGGGCGAACTCTTCCTCTTCTGGAACCTCTATAAAGGTGACAAGATATCCCCTTTTACTTTCACACTGTTGTTGTAGATCAGGGATGTCCAAACTTTTTCCCTTGGAGAGCCAAAACTGAAACTTAATGGTGGGACACGGGCTAAAAAGCAGACATGTACTGTATTGTATTGTTATTTCTGGGCACAGATTATGAAGTATGTATCCTATTTATTTAAAGAGCATTTTCATCTCACAAAACATAAAACACAATTACAATTGATTTATTACATTTTTATTGTTTTCCCTACAAACATCTGGCAGACCAAATCAGACCTTATGCCCGCCCCCTTTGGGCAGCCCTGTTGTAGATAATTTGATGCAAAGTGATGTGGCACTGAAATATATTCACTGATCATTTGTGCCATTTGCTTCTCTAATCTCTGTAACAAATTTTGCCTTCTCTCTTCTCAGCCCCGATCCTACTCGCTCTGATGGCTGGTGAGGCTGCTGGCATCATGGAGAACATCAGCGATGACGTGATTGTCGGACGCTGCCTGGCCATTCTCAAAGGAATATTTGGAAGCAGCGCTGTTCCCCAGGTACACGACTCTCTCACTTAACTGATATTTTCAATACATGTTCATCTTGACATTTGCTTGTCCGTCTTTGGTCGTTGACCTTTCATTTGGAGCACAACCTCGGCTCCAAAAGCTGTGGGATGCTGTGTAAAATGTAAATGAATAAATTCAATTCAATTGCGTATATGTCTAAAAGGATTAGCAAATTGTCACATTTTGTTCCAATATTTTTTTAAATCGGCGTGTGCTGCTTTAACTGAAGTCCACACAATAACTTCTGTATTCTTTTCAAACATAATGTCCAAGTAATTTAACACAGCTGGAAGTTTTGTTTGCCTACAACTTCAATTTGTTGTTAACATAAAAAGTAGTGGACTGGTGGGTTATATTTTTAAGCTCCATCATTAGAAGTTTCTCTGGTTTTTCCACTACTTTAAGTGGAATGTCCAACGTTCCTGAGTCGACCCCCATAACCAAGCACAACTTTACACAGCGAGCACATGTGAAAGGCACTCATAAGCGGAGTCGTATCCAAACCACCCATCGTTATAAATCATTTGCTTATGGTTTCAAATGGGATAAAATCATATGCATGGAGGCCAGCGTTGAAGCTGTTTGCCATCCAGCTGTTTACAGGTCCCTCCAATGTCATCATGGAAACTCCTCAAAACTATGTGTTGTTGTTTGTTGTCATGGCAGCCAAAGGAAACTGTGGTCACACGTTGGCGTGCAGACCCCTGGGCACGGGGCTCCTACTCATACGTCGCAGCAGGCTCTTCGGGGAACGACTACGACCTCATGGCACAGCCCATCACACCTGGCCCTGCTATACCGGGAGCCTCACAGGTAAGCCCACAAACAGTTAGAACCCTGAGTGTTGAGTTGATATGTGTGTCTGTGTGTAAGTGTGTGAGAAAGCAAGGGAGAGAAGGCATCCCAACCCTGACCACAATATTTAACCAAACCAAAGCAGAGCAGTTTATTCCCCACTCAGATGTTCTTTTGGCTGTTTTGATGTTGGCATGCTGATTGATCTGAACAAGTCATATTTATGCGAGCTCTGGCAGTTTACTACCACACTTTTTCCCCCCCCCTCTCATCAATCCCCTATTTTCTTTTAATTCCTCCTCATGCTGGGACAATCCAACATCGAACTGAATGTGGTCTCTCTTTACAGCCCGTCCCTCGTCTCTTCTTCTCCGGGGAGCACACAATCAGGAATTACCCCGCTACGGTCCACGGTGCCCTGCTCAGCGGGCTCCGCGAGGCCGGACGCATTGCAGATCAGTTCCTGGGTGCCATGTACACGCTGCCCCGACAAGCCACTCCCACAGCTGCCAGCAACCCTCAGCAGGCCCAGCCCACCCCCAGCGTCTGAAATGGCCTCTCCCAGTTCCTGCCAACACTGGACTCTCACACCAACTACAGCATTTCTTGAGAAAATACGAAAGTTTACTCATAAGTTGTTGATATTTCTGTATGTGAAAGGTCGTGGAAGTCCCACACACAACTAAGCATCTTTGGCTTGACTCAAAAAATGATACTTTGAGGATTTATTTTGTGGCTTTACATACAATGTGAAATTCCTTAACTGGAATTTAATTTCAGGATGTTCGTGATAGTAAAACATGGAGACACGTGTATTCTACTACAAAGACTCGGTTAAGAATATGGAATAAATCCCAGTATTGTTACATACTAATGTAATAACTCTTCTACAACTTTATAAATATGTGATTTTCCAGTCTTAAAACCAGAAGAATTGCATTACGTTTGGTACTCATCCAGTGCTTTCAATTCCTCATGGAGCATGTTTTGCAAAAACCCACCATGTATTTATGTGCCCCTGTCTAAATACTAAATGCACACACAGCCTAGATAACAGATGACCAACGCAGTAGCACAGACTCGGTCCACTAAAACTGTCATCGCTCAGACATCGCTCTGGTGTCGTTCCAGAGGCCTCGTCTTGGTTGTCTTAAAACATTTGCTGTGTACTGTAGCTGTATGCCTCCTAAATTTACTTTCTACCATTTAGGTTGCAGAGTTTAGTGAAAATAGTTTGTATCAAAAGCTAATATGACAGATATGTTGAAAGAATTTTGAATGTTTTTGTTTCCATAGCAGTTTAAGTATTTTATTATGGTTGCCATCACATGCTTTTTTTTATATATTGTCAATTGTTTCGTTATTAAAAAAAAAAAGAATTGTACCTTTTTATCAGTGTGTTTCTTAACAGTTAAGACTGATTCCTAACACAGAACAAAGTGCTTCCTGTCCTGCTACCACCTACAGATGTGCAGTTTTCTTGTTGGACATGCATGTGCAGAACTAACATGGCTGCTACTGCACTGACCCTCCAGTGACCCTCCTTCATTGCAGGTCTGGCTGCTTCCCAGGCTCTGTGGTACCATGTGTGTGTGTGAGGGAGAGCTGAGGGTCCCTGGCAGCAGCTCCACATAGTGGGGGATCTGATGAATGAGGGGGGAGATTAAAATGGTCAACCATGAGCTATGAGCTTTTCTGCGGAGCTTGTATTTCAGGGCTCCGTGCCCCTCTGTTTCCATGCACTTTTGAGCGTCACAGGCCTTGTTTTCCCCCAGAGATGTGGTTATTATTATCGTGACCAAAGGAGATGTTTGATGTAACAACAGTAATTTGGGCTGGGGTTTTTGGACTGCGGCACTCGGGTATTTTCACCTTCCTGGTAAACCATAGAGCTCAGAGCAGTGTGTTACTGTTGACTGGTGAGGTTATTTTTCATAATAGCCTCAAGCCCACATCAACTGATTACTTGATAGAGAGGCAGAGACACAGAAAGTCAAATAGCTGGCTATAAAAATCCTTTGGATGAGAGACCACAGCACATGCCCCGGCACATCTCATGTGATTCATAGGTGTGGGGTGGAATGTACACTTACACGGGTACAAACACCTCCCACATGCTGTTATGTGTTTTGAACAGCATCCATAATAATCAAATGTGAGATGAATCCAGGAATTATAGTCACCAAAGATTCAGTCAACTCCTCTGAGGGTAATCCAAGTCTCCAGAAGCCTTTCCTTTCATTCAAGTATGACTTTTGGGTACTTCCTACAACACTACCAGCTACATGAGTGTGTTTTTTTTTTAGCTTGAAGCGTCATTGTACCTACAACCTTATGGTTATTGGCATTGCTGTGGACTTTCTAAATCATAAAAATCCCATATAACATGCTAGCTACACGTCAAGCTAGTATCTCTCCTGAATTTGTTCAACGCAACCGGCTCGACCTCGGTGACTCTTTGTTTGTATTCTCACAATCGATATCTCCCTCAGTTTTCACATCTGTCGTAGGCAGCGAAGCCTCTTTCTCGCCTCCCACTCCTCCATCTTCCTCCTCCTACACCCGCCTGGAGTGCAACTGAGTCATTCCCATGGTTGACTTCACAGCACTTATTCAGGTCAGGCACCAGCGCCGAGGCTCAGGAGTACCAGGGTCCAAACAGGCACCACTGTGTTAGGGTAGCACCTCCCTGCATCTGAACTTAGGACAGATTACACCACACAGGCAGGAGACAGTGTTAACCCCTGACTCTCAACCAATTTGGGTCATGACATCCCCACAAACCTACAGTGCTAAATGGTGATCTCTGACAAAGAGTGACAGCTTTTCTTGTTATTGTGCCGCTTGACTTGATTAAAATCTGAAAGAAGCCAAGCGACTACAAGCATTCGTGGTTCACGGTAGGCCTTCTTTACAGCGAACATTTGAACTCATCACAGTACCTCAGGATACTGAAACTGAAGCAGCAGACTGGAATTCAGACATAAAACTGTCGTGGATAGAAAATAACCAGGCAGATCGAGGTAAAATGTGTAAAAAGAAAAAAGTTTCACTAGAAAATCTCTCCTGAGAATCACTGAGGATGCCAGGTTGGTTGTTTTCATCACGTAGATTATCATTTAACCTACAGTTGCAGGAACTAAAGTGCTGGCTTTCACAAACTGAGGCGTAGCTGTTTAAGAGAACGTTGTGTGTGCTGACTTTGCATTCCACAACAGCTTGTGGTTTTTCCTCGTTGTACCTGACCAATTTGCCTCATTTGTCTGCCTGCTTATTTTGCATACCGTCAGCTACTGTACTCTCTGCTCTGCTCTAACCAGAGGCTTGGACGGACACACACACACACACACACACACACACACACACACGTGCACAGAGGGTGTACCGCTATGAAATCAAAACTTGCTGAGCTCGTTCAGCAAAAAGCACTAAAAGAGATTAACATACGTGGTGGAGTTTTACACGCCATCAGCAACATGCACACGCACACACTGACACAGGATCCAACATGGAGACGTGTTACAAACAGGTTGGTTTTTTATTTTTATTGGAATACATATGGTTTGCTGTACAGTTGGCAGCTTCAAGAGACCTACATGCAGAGTGCGCCAGCCACAGTAAGGTTAAAACATGCACAATGTATTAAGTCTAAAACAGGAAAGAAAAAAAAAAAAAAAAAGAAAGAAACAGCCTCCCCACTCAGTCCACCTGGCATTGCTGACACACTGAGAAGCAATAATAAATCATAAAAACCCTTTTGATCACACACATCCAACTGTGTTTGACACCTCTGTCTGTCAGTCTCCTTCTTCTGCACACAAAATGAACTCATAAACACTCAGTATTAAAAAAAAAACGTTGATTGTACAGGCCTGAAATTCTTATCTGTGAGATGAAATCCAGCTATATGTTGATTTTTAAAAAAAAAATTCCTATTAGATTATTTGTGTACGTTAATATATATATATATATATGTACACACGTGTTTCTGGGGCCTGCACGCTTCTTTCTTTGGCAGCACTTACAAACATACAGCACAGAAGATGCACAAACCCTGAATTTATGAGCGACGGAGAACAGAGCAGCTGAGAGGCCAGAGCACTGAGCAGTCCCCGATAAAAGCGGGAGGACACATGGCAAACCACTCAGCGCCGCAGACCTGCTCAGCTCTGACAAAACGCACATCGCTCTCATTCTTCAACGACTGTGACACAACCCTCTCTCTCTGAACGGTCTCGCTCTCTGATCCATGGTGTGCCGTCACGTCTCCAGGTGGTGAGAAAATGTCTCGCATTAACACAACAAACACAAAATACAGGAAGAAGTACTCTCCAGGAGTGTAATAATAACAACGAGGAAGATACATTATCTTGCAAAAAATATCATTCTTAAAATCAAGATGGACAAATACTTAATATATTTCAATAATAAGGCCCACTTTACAAAATTACAAGATTTTCCTTAAATAAAATCTATCCGATATAGCTTCCAAAATAAGACATCTTTTGTTTATCAAAGAAATAAAAACATACATAAGCAGAAAAACAAAACCAAAAAAAAAATGAAAACCCTCAAATTGATTATTTCCCCTTAATTTCAGTATTTTAGAGACAGGGTGTCCATCTAGGGGAAACATTGGCACTGTCTCTGTCTGTAAACTGGAAATACTGTGGAATGATTTTGGCACAACGTTAGAAGGCTGAGATGCAGGCGTAACAGGGTGCCATGCCTCAAAACAATACGTTCAAACACGATTCATCCACTGAGTGCACGCCAATTTCCTTTCCTTTAACTGGTGAGATGACTCTTAAATACTCTAATTTGGCTGGTGCAAAAACACATAACGTTACTGACTGTGGTGCATTCAGCAAACAGCTACTGAAACAGAGTTTAAGTACAATTCTGGGACATAAAAGAGGAACCAGGGGGCATTAGTCGTTTGAGGTCTTAAAGTTAAGTGCTGGTTAAGTGCAGATTACAGCCTATGCCGCCCAGTGACACCATGACCCAGGCTTCACAATGGAGGCCTTTGAGGACAAGGGCCCGCTCGCTGCCCAAGAGCCACCACTCCAATCTCCACTAAGTACATTCTAGTCTACTTTATAAAGAGGAAACAACAATGACTTGTAAATAACGGATGTTTATACATACACCAGCAGAGCTTAAGAGGATTTCTGTTAACTCTTTAGTTGGGATTTGAGCAGGAAAGCGGAAGCAGGCTCTTTTCTCTTTTTATTTAAAGGGACAGTTCACCCCAAATTCAAAAATACTAATTTTGCCTCATACATTTAGTGCTAATTATCCATCTAGATTGTTTTGGTGTGAGTTGCAGAGTGAAACATCTGCCTTCTTTCAAATATAATGGAACTAGATGGCACTTGGCTTGTGGTGCTCCAAGCGTAAAACGGACCTTGTTGTGAGCAGTTTCATGTAGGAACAATTTTCTTTTTCCCCCCATCATCGCCCAGAGTGAACCGTGCATCTACTCGTGGACGGGAGACAGTAGGGATGTAAACATCAACAGCATCTTAGTTAGCTAGCCTCTTTTCCATGAGTGGATGCATGCTTCCCTCTGCACGGTGATACGGAAAGAAAATAGTTCCTACATGAAACTGCCCACGACAAGGTCTGGGGATTATCTTCATTTACACGTTCAAGATTTCTGGAAAAATACATTTCTGTTGAGTTCTTCCAAATGTAAATTTTGGGTGTTTTGAGCACCACAAGCCGAGCGCCATCTTGTTCCATTATATTCAAGAGAAGGCGGACGTCTCTACGGCCGATGTCTCCAAAATTTGGCAAGTCACATCAAAACAATATAGATCTATTCTCTGCCATCTTCAGAGAGGAGAGGAACTGACAAAAACCATGAAACTGTTCCCTTATAGTGCCACAAAAGCCATAGAAGTCTCGACACCTGTGAAATCTTCACTTGAGTCCCAGATGACCAGTCAGTACGTTGCACCATGTCAACACCACACAGGCTTCCCCCACTGGAAGCATCAAATAAGACCTATATGACATGTGAGTAGTAGGCATGTAGCCCAAGATAGAAGCGTTAACTGGTCTGTTTCAATGGACGGTGTGGACGTACAGTCGGGTGTTAGTGTACTTTGGGGCCTTGTAAGGAAGGAAGGCAGCATGCACAGCAGAGGAAGCAGTTTCAACTTTGCCCTTAGCCCTGCTTTCTTTGAAGCCGGTCTCCAGGAGGGAAAGCCTCCAACGCGTCATAAAACCTACAGTTTCCGACAGCTGGGCTCTTCCCGGGACCCCCCAACTCAAATTCTCTCCTCAGGGTGAGAGAAAGCGAGAGAGACGAATGATAGAGGTTGAGGACAGGTGAAACTGCGGGATTGTCTGCGTGGTTGACTAATTTGTTGGGCGGAGGGAAACAGGTGACACATTCTCGGGGCGGTAAGGCAGGATAAAGGTTAAGGGGGGCCCTTGCATCATCAGTTGCTATAAACAGTAATCCTGACCTACAGTGATGTCATCCTCGAACTCTGACAAACACACGTGCACGTTCGTCATTCAGCACCTTCTTACTCGGGGATCTGCAGCCGCTTACAGCGCGCCAGTTCACATGTCGAGCTTTAAAACGAGAGCCCTCACTGACATATTAATAACAACACCCACACACACACCGATGGACGACCACACCACGTGTATCTCTGGCAGTGTGGGCGCAGGCAGAACTGGACATTCAATACCCGTTGTCTGTTTTGATTATCCCTAAAGTGGACATCGCTGCCAAGCTGCCCGTCTTCCTCTCTCCTGTATTTAGAAGCCCTGAGTCAAGACAGGATTAGATGCAGCCCTGACCTCTGACCTTCCAGCTACCCAGGGAGCTGCTCATCACTGTTTGGTGACAGGCCTCTGGCCTTCAAAAAACAACTCTCTGAACCAACAACACATATCACTGCTGTTTAGTACTCGGCTTCCCTCTAGGAAATGAGAATCCAAGGAAGATGCAGAGAAAGAGAGGAAGAAGGAGGGAGAGGGAGAGGAAAGGGGGAGGGAGGGACTTTTGACTTTTGTGAAATACTCAAAGGAAAATTGGAATCAGTTGAAAAGATGAGAACGAGGAAGAGATGGCAACAGAGAATGCACGGAAAGACTATATGATCATCAAGTCTTGGCGAGTGCGCTAAAAGCTCTAAACAGTTTGTCTGGTCTGTTTTTGCCCAATCACAAAGCCAGCAGCTGCCCCGAAGAGGCCACATGGCAATCCTTTCTGAGGCTGCGCTGCACCCGGCGACTCTGACAGACAAATCCAAGGGACATAGCTTTTTGGGCGGTGCGGTCTGTATTCTTAAAAGGGTGCTTTGAAGTTGGGCTAGTTTTTTCTCAGGGAACCTTGTTTTGACATCCCTCAGGGAGGAGTTCCCTCGGAGAACCTCTTCTTACGCTTCAACCAAAAATACTTTTACGACACAACAATCCTCCGAACATAAAAATATATAAAGTTAAAAAAAGAACCTCTCAATTAGTATCGCATGTCACTCATGTGCACAGTCTGAATTTGCTGGGACAATCTACCTCTTTTACTGCATCTCAAGGCACAGATGAACCTATTGTAGATGTGTCTAAGAAACGGTGAAAGTCATGTAAATGAACATTTGTGTAACGGTGAACAAACATTTGAGTTTGGATTTATCACCACACAGTCATCACCTCTGATCCGACTCATAGTTACAGACATTGCATGGAGGTGGGGGGGCAGTTTATTGATTGCATATAATCTCCTGCTTGCATAAACAGTAAAGTGACAAAGCAGCGACACTCGGGGCTCCTGCCTGACCTTTGCACATTAAAAGAACCTGTACATACTATATGGAGACTCATAAATATTACAGCTAGATGGCGGCTGGTAAGAATGCAGGAGGACTGAGACATGTACATCCCCAGCAGGGTCTGACTCAACACAGCATTGAAATCCATAACAGCAGAAGAACCAAGATGGACACCGGGCTTTAACAGTTCTTCGACAGATCCCGTGTGTCCCAAGTTGTCACAGTTATGACAAAGAATGCAGTCGTGTTGCATCGAGCCATCAAGCAATTGGTCATTCTCGGCCGCATTCAAGAGCAACATTCAGATAATTTTGCTGTGGGATCAAAGTTTACATCGCCTGTCGAGCTGCAGTGAATCTTAAGCGTCAGATTTTTACATCCAGCAGGAGCCTGTTGAACGACTCAAACATTACAGAAAAGGTTTGAGGTTTTTGTCATAGATATGCACCATTCACCTAAACAAAAAAAAAAACACCTTATTGTATTACTGGCCACTACTGAGATCAGTTTCTATGGCACCCCCATTGCCGCAGTGGCCACCGCCAATGAGAGATTGCTCCGACATACCAACCACAAATTGATATTTTTTATGTAACAAAATAATACACCTCTATAGAAAAAAGAAACAGAGATAAGCTGGGACGATTCGCACGGCGAACCCAGTCAGGCTGGACTGTCAGTTCCTTGTGGTGAGAAGTCTATGACTGGCTGGCATGTACACAGTATTTACAGCAGCACTGAAAATATGTCCGGTTTGCTGGTAATCCAAAGTCCAATGTCCATGTTAAAACAGAAACTCCATTTCACTATGGCTCTCTCAAAATACATGAATGAGGACAACTGCAACAGCTGTAAAACAAAAGCACCATGGAAATTGTAGCATGGTTTGAGGTTATAAACACTGCCCTCCACAACCCCCCTTAATTACTCTTTTTTTTTCTACATGTGCATTGCATTTCATTGCGTGCAAACTACGATTTTCTGTCTTGATATGGTTGAGCAGAAAGGAAAAGGATAATGCAGAACAGGAAGCAAATTACAAAGAATCAAAATAAGTGGTGAAAATGGCAAAAAAGCATAAATACCGTCCCGGTCTAGCAGAAGTAATGTGTGTGTGCATGTGTTCTCCTTAAATGCAGCAAACCAGCAATCCTTTATAAGCATGCTGAGTCACAATCGTTCAAGTGCTCTTCAGTTATTACTTAGAAACATGCAAATGTTTGCTCAACTTGGAAGAGCCCAAATTATATCCAGTTTGAGGCTGCATGCCAGGAAAGTGGTGACACGGGTTAAAAATAAACCAAAAGTTTAAAATGAACATGTGTTTTCTTGTTGTTTGCGCATGTTTGCATGGTTTTGCGTTCATATGTGGGAGGAAAAATCAGAAATAAAAGCACATATGGCCGTCAAAGCAAACATGAGTGGATATCATGGTACGAGTCAGCAAAGATGGCAATTTGCTTCCTGTTTTTGGTCACATTTAAGGTAAAGATCCTTTAGTTTGTGAAGAATTCTGCATGACGATCCAGCCCTGTGAGATGAAGATGCATCCTAAACATCGTACTGCTGTTGACTGAAGATAGAAGCATTGAAGAGCGACATATTCAGCTCCATTGAGGTCGCTGTAATGGTCCTCTGAGAAAGGCATTCTCAAACGTTTGAGTCTCTTTAAACCCTCTCTGGCACGCAGGAAAATCTCCAGCCGTCCCCAGCATGCCAGCCTCTCCCTTGTCAAGTTTCGGGATTACACTATAATACATCCAACACAAGAAGCGGAAGAGGATACATGGGCTGGTGAGGCGACCTCCAAACACACTGTACAGGCACTGTCTTTTTCATTTATGCCTCTTTTGGGACAGAGAAAGTTCCGGATAGGAAGAGCCATTCACATCTCAGCGTACACTCAGGGTCAGAGTAAGGATGTCTGTGGTTTGTTGTTCTATATGGCTGCAACGGCTATTTTTCTTTTCTTTGCTTGTTAAAGAAGCTGTAGATGTTGACTTTTGGAGATGGTGTAGCCACTAGTTGATGGGAGACTGATGTTTGGCCCTCCTCGTGCCATTGAGAGATTAATGGAGTGCTGTTAAAGAAAAATGAAGAGAAAGATCTTTCTTAATCCTTCATACTTAAACACAACTATTTGTCTCTTTTAGAAACATGACCATGGTCCATAATTTCCTAATTATTTTCTAGACAGTCTGCCAGAAAGAACAAGGTAATTTGGTCCCAATTATGGGGAAATAGATGTCCAATTGATACACTTCCAATTAAAATTATTACCATGCATTTCAAGCAAAACTCTGAGTCTTTCAGTCGGTTAAAAGTCGGTCAGCTGAACATGAGAAAATGTGGAATTAGTTTGTATACGAGTCAACAAGTATGTAGAATAAACTTCAAGTATCTTCCTGAAAACTGCTGAAGAAGCAGCAGAAGTAAACTGTCTCGTACACCTCATGTAATTGACAGGAAGTGACGAGATGTTATAGATTGTGTATCAAATTCACATATCTTATTTGTTGCTGATGCTATTTTTTGTTTTATTTTGTCTTTTTACCCTGAATAATATTTATCTGTTTTATTTTAACTAGACTTACTTACTTCATCTTTCCATGTTTAACACAGAGCGCTGTCACTGTAATGTATACATTGCCTGCTCTTAAAAAACCCAATAAACAGACTAAAAAAATAATGAATGAGTATTTATTCAGGTTTAAATGGAGCCTCTCATTAAAGAAATTTCCAATAATTAGTGCTAAATTACATAGTCCTTTCCAGCATACTGATGGAAAATATTCAGGAATTAAAGACAATGGACTTTTCCAGTTACAGTACAGTTCACCTGAATCTTTGCCTTGCTCATAGACAACTCAGCAGAGTGGATGCAAACTATTACATACAGCGAATATGAGGCTAAACCCTGTCCCTGTGCTGTTTAATGTGCTACAGTAGTCTAGGGTCAGTTTAAAACTGCAGATGTGGTTTGAAACCCTCCTAAGAGATGTGACACCATTGCAGCAGGGTTAATTAACATCAGCTCCCTTTAATTAACGAGCTTCAGGAGTCGTAGGAATAGAAAAGATCCTGCCCTCTCCTACCTGTCCTTTTGCTGCTCAGACCCAGCTGGTCTAATGATGTTCAGACTGACGGCTCCACAGTCTGCTCCCCGCTCCACTCCTCGCCTCGGCTCTGGACCCCGACCCTTGACCCCGACTGGACCACGGATCCCCTCTGGAGGAGGCCCCTGCTGTCTTGGACGCCCGCTCATAAGCGCTCCCCAGGACGTGTGAGTCGCTGGGGGGTAGCTGCCGCCTCCAGGAGGCCGGGCTGTGGGTCGGGTTCGGACTGGGCTCTGCGCTATCAGCAGGCTGGAAGGTTCAAAAATGAGATAAAGAAAGATTATTGTTCCTGGTCTGATTTGGCATTGGCTTTGTTAGAAACACAAACATTACAATAGAGGTTGGTTCATTCAGTCCCGTACTCTGTTGTATAGGAGTGCTGGGCACTTTGTTTGGACTCTATGTGGGCACTAAATACATGCTGTTTATGTTAACTGGTGTGTGACAAGGAAGTCTGCCATGTGGACTTCTGCCAGAGGAAAAATCCCCAACCAAAAACCCCAAACATACCCCAAGCTGAGAGATTTATAATTTGGTGGGCTGACTAGAAAACAAACCCCAAGTTACTAGTCTGTGGTGGCTACAACGGCACGTCCCCTCTCATAACCTCAGTAACCCTGCATCAAGAAAGCGAGAGTTAGATGACGATGCAGTTCCTAAAGCACACAGAAACAGCACCCCGCTCCTGTAATTTCAGCTTTAAAAAAGCACCATAATTAGTGACATTTGGTGGGTTGGAGTTGGCTTCTGATGCAGTTTTAGAATGCATTCTCGCTAATTGGCTTTAATGGAGCCCTGCTGGACTGCCTTTTCTCGGTCTCCTGGGGTAACAGACAGGAAATCAGTCACCAGAGATCCCTGCCAAGTAGGCGTAGTCAGTGTGGTCACTTCCTGCTCCCGTCACCGAGGGGAGGAAACGGCAGAGTGGCATATTCTCCTTCTATGGTAAGCCACTGCTGCAAGACCGGGGGCTTTCACAAGGTTTCCATGTATTGCACTCTCAGTGTTCCTCCTACACTCAACAGGAGGCTAGATTGTTCAACACATTCGTGACAACAAAGATTTGGCAGGTTTCAATTAAAAACTTCAAAGAAAAAGCTTGAAAATGACAATGCCTGCGATGTTCTACTGCTTTTAAAAGATGTGTGGCTTCAGTAGAAGGAAAATTAGTAACTTCTATGAGTGTGCCAACCGAGAGCTTTTTTTCCCCCCCATGTGGCTGAAAGTTAATTTAAGAAAATATTTGGGCAAGAGGAACGTCAGCCTGTAATAAATGGCGTTAAGTAAGTTGATGTGCCACAGCAGAGAAAGAAATCTACTGGGAACAGCAAGTGCTGCTGCCATCACAGACCTGCTCCTGCAGATCACATCAGAACGCCTTCAGCTTGGAAAACCCACTTTTATAGGCTGTTATAATCAGAAACGCTAAATCATGTCTGACAGCACAGCATGATGATTTGACATAATAAAAAAAGAAAAGGTGGGACGAAGAAAAGCAGTGCTGTTAGGTATATATCTCGCACCAACTTTTATATGTGAAATGAGCCGGGTAGTCATGTTCTCTGACATTTAGAGGAATAGTCTGACATTTTGCCATACAGAAACGGAAAATGGTATCAATCTTCCCATCTAACTTTCGGCAAGAACGTAAATAACCATGTTTTCCAAAAATGTCAAACTATTCCATAAAGGTAAGGTTGGCAATGTATTTTAAAAGACTTTTTTTATTAGATGTGTTGAAATTCTCTTTACATCCCGACAGCAATAAATAAATATAATGCTCTGACAAAAACACATGGTTATATATTGCTAAAGCTATTAGTGAGCTACTGGCACGAGAAAGGCAGAGAAAGTGCGGCCAAAATTTCTGACAGCTAACATGCTAGCTTGACAGTGTTGAGCCACGCTACTTTTTTACATTTATTCTGATACTTTAAATTGTTTTAACATGTAAATGAGTCATGAGGTAACTATGGCTGGATACGGTTGGCAATGACAACAATATGTTGCAACATTACTGACTACAATCCTTCATTTAGCTCACACTCTGGAGTTTTATGAGGAAAAAAAGGGCTCTCTGTTTAAGAATTATCAATAAAGTTTCCAAGAGTTACTTTGAAAACCAAACAAACATTGTGGGAAGACTCGGCTCTCCAAAACAGACTGAAGCCCAGCAGATTTAAGAAATAACACACGTAGCGTGTCAGAGCTTCTGCAGAACAAATTATACCCCTGCTTTAAATTTGTCTGCCCTTGGTCTCTCGCCCAATTTTAAGGAACGGTGCTGTCTTGCCAATCCAAACTCTTAAATCACCTCTCAAGCAAGACAATGCTCTTAACACTCCAGGTGAAATGTGTGTTTCATTTGCCCAGATGATGATCCGTTTATTGGTTGTGATTTATAAAAGCCAATTTTTTTTATTGCATTTCACGGGTCGCTCATATCGTGCCTGTTTTCTGATGTTGTACTACTGAAAACATCCCACAGACTGTTATTCCACAGGGCTTCTGCTCTGCGGGTCACATCAGGCGAACAGTGAATAGTACAGAGGCTCTGATCCCACACTTTACCTTGCTGCCGCTGGTTTTTGACTCAACAAAGGATGTTTTGGTATCTCGCTCACCGGCCATATCGGCCCTGTTGTCCTCAGCCAAACATAAGTTCACGGCTCATTCATGTACCGTCTGAGGTTTCCTACTGATACAGCGGGGAGGAATTACTACAGAGCTGTTCTGTTCTGGGCTCTGAAGTGTGGAGTGAGTCCTACAGAAAGACAGCACTCCCCATTTTCACACTTACCTGATATGTTCGTTTAAGACTTGGCCTTCAAGTGTTTTTTGGATCAAGTCCTTTATGCTCTTCATGTTCTGCTCTACATGTCTATTATCAAAGCTATCAAAGTCTACAGCTATGAGGCTGTACTCAGGCAAAACGGTGCTTTGAGTTAAATGTCATCAGCTAATGCAAACACGATCACAATGACAATGCTTACACACTGATGCAGGTAAGTGTAGCTGAGGTTGATGGGAATATCATTAGTTTTGCAAGTATTTGTAGGCTCGTCTAGTAGACTTAAAAATCACAAGAAAAATCCAAGGCGCTCTCTTATGATCGAATAAAATTCCCTTATTGTCACGGCATGGTCATGTTAGACCTTAGAACAAATAAGCCTTCGTCAGGGAGTCAAATAGATGTCAAGGAACAAAAGGCCCTTTTAAAGTGGTAATCCATCAAGGTGGATACCATATTTCATGCTATCCATCCAATAGTATGAATATATTTCACTCAAAACCCATAGAGGGGAAGCCAAGGGATCACTGAAGTCACTAGAACACATCGCCCTGGAACTATGTGAAGAAAACTGTGCCAATCCACCCGCTGGATGTTGAGATATTTCCTGGGTAGGTGCAAACTACGACCTCTCTGCTGGTGGCAGAAATCATTAGGAATTATGCTCTGGGCACCATGGATATCCATACCAAATTTAAAGGCAATCTAACCGTTGTTTGTACAGACATTTGACTATAAATTAAAAAAAAGCTAACGTCATGATTGTATTATAGGTAAATCAACAAAGTCAGCAGGCTTAAATCTCAGGACACGATTTATGTCGGCACAAAATGTCATGGCAATCAGTTGTTGAGATATTTCATTCTGGACCAAAGCAGTGAACTGACAAACCACAGGCAACAGTCAAGGTTAAACAGAATTTATATTATGGATTTGGACCATGATGATGATACTGCCATGACCTTTGAGTAGATGAAAAGATGTCATTCTCTGTCCCATAGAGGTCTGAATAAATGACATCCAAATAATTTATACATGAGGTTTCAAAACGAAAGCTAATCAATACTCTATCAGTTTGTCCGGGTCGCTGCAGGGTACTTAAAGGATCTGGGAGTGTTGTCTCCTCCTTAATGACTATATTGATCAATAGTGCCTTACTGGTGCTGCTGACTTTCAGTCGGCTCTACTCTCATTACTGGGAGGCCTTTGATGTCATTGGTCATCGGCCAATTTCTAGCAAAAATACAATCTAACAGTCCGACTATCTAAATGCAGACTGCAACATTTAGGGATCAAGTTTTAGCCAAAGATAGAGGAGTACGGATACCAAGTGAAAGACAGATCAATGATGACTAGCTGCATTCCTCTTTCATCAACCCATCCGCCTCCATCTACAAACGTGTAATAATACAAACCTCTTCTATCAACCTCTGACACTGCAATCACAAACTAATCCCAACCTCCCGCTGTCCTAACTGCAGCTGTATTTATCCAAACCTCTTGGGAACGGCTGTACTCAGACCACTGAAATGTTCTGAATATCCAAACCAAAGATGATCGGCTGTGCTCCAAGACGTGCTTCAAAGCCCAATTATGAATTGAAGTATGTTGTTTTTGCACTGCAGCAATTTTTCCTTATAATTGCTATCCAAATGGAGTAACCAGTTCATGAATCAAATATCTGGATGAACAAGGCTTTTAACGTGGCTTTTAAGAGTCAACCAAGCGGGTTTGGGTACTTCCCATAATGAAGAAGTGACAATAAGAGAGGCAGCTTGTCAGGGCACTGCTGGTTTAACACATCACGGACTGGGCAGGGACTCATTTTGCTTATTTCCAGGGCTCTACAGTGACCATGCAGTCAAGATTGAGTGATGTTTGACAGGGTCAGAAAGAGGAGAGCAGCAGACATATGAACCGATTGAGAATAAGTGGTCGCCGTCCTGAAAATGCGGAGTTGAGGGTCAAGGCCATGTGGTAGAACTGATGTGGGCACTGACCCTGACAGAGCTCCCTGAAGCCACTTTGTTCATGTCAGGGCTTGGATGACAAATTAAATAGAGGGATCGAAGCGAGAAGAAAGGGAGGGCAGGAGTCAGAGACAAAACATAGGTGTCTCACCTCTAATGCTCTTTCTACAAGCCTGTATCGGTGCTGAATGGGGGCGTCAAGGGTCGAGGCTCACTTGGCCCACTGGGGCGAATGAGAAGGCGAGGCCCTGTTAGCAATTACAGCTCCAAGGCCATGTAAGTTGCTATGTTTTTATGCAATTGCATATTTGAGGAAGAAGCAGTGTGAAGACAAACTTGACCAGTGATCATCTGAACCAGTACATGCTGTACAGCTTAGTATTGTATCCCGTTCACACTGAACAAAACCCCCATCTTGAACTCGCAAACATCTTACTTTTGTGTGCAATGTGAATGTAAATTATAGGGGTTTGCTCCCAGGTAAATTAACCCTCTGTAAAAAGTGAATTTTTCGTCCAGTACAAGAACTTTGCATAAATCAAATAGCAGAAACTTACAGGGTCGTGATTACAGGCTCTGAGCAGATATTTAATGGCACTTGATATTTGTCTGATACATTGGTCCATACCAAAAAAGGGCTGATGCCCAGCCCTTGTAAACGTTCACAGAGGAAGAGAACCCATGATGCCAAAAACAGCACTGCACGACTCCACAACCACGTCCTTTAACCTAAAGTCCCGGTCCTGACCTGGCCAATACCCCTTCAATGCACTACTTCTCAATGAAGAACCATTAAATCTTCAACACAACAGTTACAAAAACAACACTGTGGTACACCACAGGATCAACCGGTCAAGCAAATATTGGAGAAATCTCTCTAGAACTATATTCGACAGCAGATCTCTGTGTGCAAAGACAAAAACAATTTAACTCCAGATAACTTGAACTTTTCGCCCTTGATCGCAAATGTGACCAAAAATGATGTACGAGACGGCAGACACTTTGCGTGTGTGTCTGTCTCCTTGGCAACGTCCAGTTTATTTATAGGGGAAAACACAGATCTTACCCGAAGGCCTCTAGTCCAACCTAGTTTGTCAAAATGACAGACTGACATGTTATTGTAGCCATGGAGCCCACTCTGTAAGCACTACTACAGCCATTTGACAATATATTATATACCAATAGACAAGTAAGTTAATACTGTAGCTCATTGGTAGTTTTCACCTCATTTTTCTGACTTGTTTAAACTTTCACACTCCATTAATGAAGTTAAAGATATTCACACAATCTTACATGTCAATGCACAGGCACGAAGAAATGAAATCAGAGGGCTTAATCTGGCAATTTGTACAGAAACGTGTTGTTTATAAGCTCCAAAACCAGTCTTAAGTTATGGGTCAGGTTGTGCCAAGGTTTTGTCATACTATATGTGAAAAGAAAACTTATTAGCAATAAAAATAAGCTCTTGAACAGTGATAGATGCACATACAGTTTGTGCAGGAAGAAGAATGTCTGTGGCTCACAAACAACTTACGTGGAGGTGAGTATTTGAACAGTTATCTTCAGCCTGGCAGGGGCACAGACTGTAAATGTGGTGGCACATTTAAATACAAGAAAGCTATTTTCTTCTCCTTGAGGTTTCCTAACCTTCTTTTCCCCCTGTTGAGGTTTTTTCATTTCCATCCTCCCTCTCTCTTTTTTTTTGTCCCACCCTTTTCTCTTTGTGCTTACTGGGGCAGCAGGAGTGGGGCCTACAGAACTGCTGTGCTAAGCTTGAAGTCGCAGAGCCTGGCGTCAGGGAAAAATACAAGCTGGGCTCTCATGCAAAGTGGACACACCAGGAGCTCAGCCCTGCGGTTGTACTTTCTGGACTTTTATCTTCAAGACAAAACAATGTGCAGAGTGGTGCGATAATACCTTCACCTGTATAGCAAGGCAGAGTAATTTAGAAGCCACATTTTGCAGTGAAACTACAGGCTTTGTTTTTGCCTGAAGACAAAAAGCAGACATAAGGACCATTTTTCCAAGAAGCTGTAAGCAAATTAGTTTGAAGCTGTCTCCCATGACCCCCAGGTGACATATTTGACATTATATGTACACAAAACCCTACAAAAATACACTTCAACCCCAGCTCTAGGAGAAATTTGTCATATTAATGGAGACAAAAGAGACTTTTTTTTTTTCCTATTGGCTTCTGTTCTTCCTTTAACTGAGTCATTCCATTTCGTCAAAACGCTACATTTCATAAGAGAAACATGTTGGATGCCCTACCTGTGGTGTGTATGATCGGCCCCAGGACTGAGAGGTAACAGGTGCATGGGGTACGATCCTTCCCACGCTTCCTGGCTCCGTGGTGGGAGACTGTGAGCGCTTTCCCCGGCGGATCCCTTGTTCGTCGACTTCCCTGGTGTTGGGAACCACGCTGTTGATCCTACGCATGTATACCTGAGACAGGGAGTAACACAAGAGAAAAATTTAAATCTAATGTTGTTCCCTCCTATCCTACAATCTATTATTCCTTCTCATACATTTATTCATTATCTCACCTCTGCAGGGGACGGCTTGGCTCCCTTCTGTGCCTCAGCATTTCCACCAGCTCCTAATCCGCTGTTTAGTGACTCTTCTGTATCGAAGGTGGTTGCCCGGTAAGCCCTCCATGTTGTTGCAGCTTCTGCTTCATCCTCTGACCCACCATCAGTCAGCGTCTTTGAACCCCTTCTTCCCTGGCCTGTCTCATCCACAGTTGCCGGACCCCGGTTCCTCCAGGTGCTCCTCACAGTCACATTCTTCATGTCTGGTAAACTGTCTTCTTGGGAGTACTGGCTTTGTCTTTGGCGTCTCCAGCTGGTGACCGTGGTGGTGCTACTGCTGCTGCTGCTTTCAAAGCCTGACTCAGTGTCGTTAAAGTCTGCGGAGCTGGTGTCCGGGGACTGGAGGCTGAAGTTGCTGCGCTGGCAGCAGAGGTGGCTGGTGGTGGTTTCCACTCTGGAGGTGTTGTAGAGTTTGGACCTTGATGAGGAATCATTGTGGTCGTCCACCCCACAGTCCTGGTCCTGGCACGACCGTAAGGTGATCTCACTCTTGGGAATGGAGATCTCATACGGGACAGAGATGCTGCCATGGTGTTCACTGCTGGGGCCTGGCGATAAGTAAAATCATATCACAAATTTTCATTAAAATAGAGTAGAGATATAGATTTATAGACAAGACAAGAGGCAGTGTCCTTTATGCTAGCAGAATGGCTATATGGATGGTGGTGTCAGATAATGACCAAAAACCTACAAAACTAATGACATTTCCATCAGCCTGTACAGTACTCTGTGTGAAATGCTCCTAGAGTTAGCAGTTAAATGTTAGCATTATAACACTAGAAACTAAGATGGTGGACACAGTAAACATTGTACAGTACCTGCTATATCGGCACATTATGATTGAATGTTGAAAAACATAAAATGTCTCCAAACTGCTCATTTGGCATAATCAAATCCCCCTCGATCCCAAATTGATTTGAATATATGTTAACACCATCCTTTTGTAAGCAGAAATCTCAGCTGATAAGCTTAAAGCATTAGCATGCAAGCTGACTGAAGTGGTGCACAAGCTGGACCACGTATCAAGGGTGTAAATAACGTCTTTTCAAATCAATTTGGGATCTCTGGGCTTTCAAAGACTTGGATTACACTGGACGAGCTGTATAGATATGACAAGTCCACTGATACAGTTGGTAAGAAGAATGTTGCAAAGCTGTTTTGCTGTGAAGCTCCAGAAATCACCCAACTACTAATGCACACGGAGGTGAGGATATAATGACTGAATTTTCATTTTTGGGTGAACTTATCCTTTAGACCCACGGCTACAACAATCAATCCATGAAAATGGAAAATAACTTTTCAATAACTTTTGCTTGTTTGTCTTGTTTTAACTTCCTAAAAAACATGCTTTATTTACAATTAACAGAATGAGGAACTGCAGGAGTACAGCAAAAGGAGGTTGGCTTTGAAAATCAAATGCATTATACTTTCCGTTAACATGAAGTTTTACTGGTTAGTAAATATACAACTCCAGTTCTAACATAAGTATTGAGCTATGGACTCGCACAATGACAAGACAGAGCTTCAGCTGGAAATGTTTGATCGTTCACATGGCATTACAATGATGTTAGGTTTTTGCTTGTGTTAATAATTGAATATGCAGTTTTTTTATCAAACGTTTGAACATTAACATTTTATTTAGTTTGTGTAAAATGGCGGTGACCACTGAAGTGAAACTGGTTTGTGAATTGTGAAAACTCACCTATGAGGATGTTACTGGTGGAGGTGTGGCGTTCTTTGACCGGTAAGGGTTCGCTGGACACACTGCTGCTGCGACTGCTGGTTCTGGAGGAGCTCGGGTCGTTGGGGTAGATGGTTATACTACTGGTCATTTTACTAGTGGTGGTCACGACAGGTTTGGTGGAGATTTTGGGTTTGCCATTTGTAGACAAAGGTTCAGTAATCATCATTTCCTTCCTGTCAATCTCGACGATTGCGGGCTTGATGACAGCTTTTGACATCCGTGCCTCACGTGGGCTGCACACTCGCTGGATCTCAATCCCTGATGCAGTATGTGTGGGCCCCGGGTGGCCCCCCTCAGCAAATGGTGTTCTGCTGTGGAGCTCCTCATCGAACGAGCTCCGGGTAGAAGAACCCTCTGAATGCGAGTCATGCACATGGGAGTATCTAGGATATCTGGAGGATGCAGTCCTACTGCTTACGGTTGTAGTAGTCGTCTCAGGTACAGGCTCTGGTTCAGAGGGCCTTGAACCAGTAGATTCTGTTTCGGAGGCAGATGAATGACCCTCTGATCCTTGGTCGTTGGGCAGCAGTGGAGTGACAAGGGATCTGTAGGCTGTGTAGGATCCATTTGCTTTGGACAGGGTGGAGGCGACAGATACAGGGACAGATTCCTGAACCTGGTCTGTTGATTCCTGATCTGAGGCAGACGCTGTGTCCTTCTCTAAAGCTGAGACACTGTTGATGTTACTGGAACTTTCAGGCACTACATCAGAGTTGTTTGATTCGCTATCACTACCAACGTACAATTTTGAGAACTTTTCTACTCTGCTCTTTTTAGTCTCCCCATCGGTCTGTTTGTGAGCCGATCTCAGTGGCTTCTGGTCATTAGCTGCTGGAGGGTAGCGACTAAGAACAGATGCTTTTTTAACATCACTGGAAGGTGTCTTTGCAGAGCAGAGAGCAGCACCTCTGGACTTTTCCTCAGTTCCTCGTCCTGTGTCTCTTACTCCGTTATCAGATGAAATTGCAGTAGTTGGGGTTTTGGGTGTCCTTCTCTTGTGAGCAGGACTGAGGGCTCTCCTCACAGACTTCGGGGAGCTCTCCTCTGAGTGGCTCAGGTCTTTGCTCCTCAACTTAGTTTCTCTCTTATGCTGAGGAGAGAGGTCCCTGTTCTTGTGTTTTGGGGAACTCGGTTCTGAGACAGTTGCAGGACTCCTATATTTGGGCTTCTCTTGTCTGAAACCTCCCTTCACAATAATCTCTTCATTGTCAGCTTTGCCATTCTCCAACACCTTAGCGGGGCTGTTGGGGCAAAGGTTAGTGCTCCCATTGCCGTGTTTATCCACATTACTGGTTCCATTTCTTCCAATTCCACCTTTTCCGCACAGCTGCGTCCTGAGCTGTTCCACCTGTTCACTAAGTTGGCGCGTCCTGTTTCGTTCCACCTGGAACTTCTCCTGAAGTTCATAGTTTTTGGAGTCCGAGCTCTTTAGATCCTCCTCCACTATCTCCAGCTGTTTAAGGCGGTTCTTCAGCCTCTCTACTTCCTGTGTCAGCTCCTTTACTTTGTTGTCCTCCTCCTGCGAGCCCTCCAGACCGCTGTTCTTCTCATTTTCAGATTTGTTCACAAGACCGATGTTGTCATCAGCCATCTTCAAGTAGTCAAGGCTCTTCTTGCGTCCTGCCAGTTTACTTGTGAGAAGCCCTGTGGATGAAAGCTCATCCTCAATTCGTGACCTAATGAAATCTGCACGACCAGGGTCTGCGGACATGCCAAGCCGGTTCTTCTGCTGCTCCAATTTTTCTGTCAGCTTCAGAATGATCTTCTCATCTTCCCTCTGTTTTTCTAGTAGCCTCTTACGCTCACTCACAAAGGTCTGGGTGAATCCCTTGAGTTTCTCAAGCTCCATTGCCAAAGCTTGCTCTGCTCTTTCCAGCTTTATCTCAGACCCCTCCACCTCCTTCAAACGAGCTTTGAGGGTCTCCAACTCAGACGAGAGCTTCTTAGTCAAGTTCTTCTCCTCATTGAGGCTGAGGCAGAGCTGGCTGCAGTCAGACTTACTTTTCCCAAAAGCTTCTTCCAGTTTCTCCAGTTCAGCCATCCTGCGTTGTAAACGTTCAATCTCAGCCCTTAGTTCCATTGTAAGGCTTTCCTCCTCTTCCAGTTTCTCTCTGACTGTGCGGCAGAGGTCCTCAGCTTTGCGTACCTCCTCATCCTTTCCCTGGATCTTTAGGAGATTTTTCCTCAGGACCTCTATGTCATTAAGCAGGGATGAGTTGCTGCCTTCTGCCTGGATGATTTTGTCCTGTAGAGGAGAGAGAGAGTTCAATCAGTCTATACATCTATACATGCAGTAGATTTCTGTTCTGTCTCTTTCCACTCATTACTTCTGAAATGCACACACAAAAACACACAATCAGAAGTCAACCAGTACTGACCTGCAGGTCCAGCAGCTCATCCTCAGCCTTCTGCAGCTTGGTCGTTGCTTCTTCCAGTTCGTCCAGTCTTCTGCTGAGACTCTGTAGCTTGTGCCGCAGGTGGCGATGTGTCATGTCTTTATGGTCAGACATGGCTTCAAATTCTTTGTTTTCTACCGGTTGTGTTTGTTTATTATTTGATTACTATGTTTTGGGAGGTCCACATCTGTGTGGTAGTGATATCGAGTCCCCTCAGGCTCTAGGGGAAAATCTCTTCTCTCAGCAGGCTGTCTTTGTGACCGTCACTTTAAGACTTTGAAGTTTCCTCAGAGCAGTGTTTAGCAGACAAATCTGTCATCTGTAGGAGGGAGAGAGGAAATAACACTTAGTCATCCATAATTTGCCAATGACAGTCATTTGCATTCTCAAAATGTAGCTCCGTAAGTGAGGAACAGGACTGCACAGTGAAGCACACAACACAGTATGATTTTACACTACCATCTAATTGCTGTGACCCAAACCATAGGACAGGACTAAATGAGGCCAAACACCAATCCATGTACAAATTAAACACACTTGCACACGCTCTGGGTGCATTTAAGGCATGGGGTGATATGAAAATTACATGTCACAACTATCCTAGCCAACATAATTGAGATAAAAGATGTTACAAATACTTTTTTAATGGAAAACAATTAGTCAAATAATCTTAAATGAGTAATCATAAAGCACAAGGTCTCCCTGCACCAAAAAAGGTAAAATAAATGTTGATACACTCATCTCCCTGTCATCATACAATGTGCAAGTCATGCCTCCAGCTACGATGACAGGCTTTGGAAATTCAAAATAAATCAGGAAATCAACATAAGACTGTATGTCAGTGAGCTAGACAGCTTATTTACGTGAATATTCATCAGTATCTCAATTCACGATTATCCCTAAAATGAAAAATCACCAAGATAAACTGATTTTGAGTGTTTTTTTAATTTTGATCTGCGAATAAAATCTTCTATTGTCCCATCCTAAGTGCATTTTATAAGAACAACAAACATGACCAGGACTTTCATTCATGAAAATAAACATTGCAAAATCTGTGGCAAAGGAACCATTCATCATCATGACACACTGCACCTCTCTTCCTTTTTGCCATTGAACCACCATGTATTTCACCTTGCCTGTCCTTTAAAGGAGATGGGGTGGGGGCACTGCTCACATGTGTGCAGGAGCATGAGGGTTTGAACATGCCTGCACAGGCTTACACACACACAAACACACATACACGCTTCTCCCTGCTGTTGTATCCAACATTGATTTGCTTGCCTGCCTGTTTCTGCTGACAGCAGCGTATCTCAATAACACCAGTCTCCTTCACATACCGCCATCCGCACACATACACAGCTGTCGCTGTGGTAACCGCTACATCACAGGCCCGTCACAACACAGTACTCCATTCATGGTCACTAGGGAGGAATAAATTGACTCTAATAAGACATTTAAGAAAACCATAATCACAAAAATAGGGAAAGTGGAGCTGTGTGAGCCAGTAGAGTTATGTCAGAGGTTGGATCATATGGCCATTACAATGTGCTAGTACCCATCTGTGGACCAAACATGGTTCTGTGTGATGAGAGCAGAGATTATTAGCACACCGATGTCAGCACGGCCTCCACAAATCGAACAGCTGAAGCTTCCGTCTCATGCATGATTCAGGTAGCGGCGGGTTTTCCCCCTCTTTCTAAATCCTATTAATCCCCTTCCCCCCACTGACCGCGAGGGAAATATCGACCTGAGGGTAGGACATAACATCTGCACACATCATCACTTATCGACCCGAGACAACCAGCTCCATGCCTCCTCTCTCCCCTCGTCTACAGCACCATGTTCAAAGGTTGCTACAAACCACTACATATAAAGACTACTGTAGTTTTTCTTTACATTAAACAACTTTTACTGCTGTAAAAACATCAACCAATGCAGTAAATTAGCTTAAGCTTTTTATCTACATGGCTATATGGTATACTACATGGTATAGCTTGCCATTATGGTTAACTTCAGCATTGTTTCATATATTTTCTATCGTTTGATTTGGTGTAAAAAGCCCAAACCACTCTTCCCACAATTCATTAAATGTCTTGTTGAACATGAAACCAAGGCAATACACTTTGAAAGTCAATATGGCAACGATTACTTTATGAAAAAGTACAATGCGGACTCAAAGCTTCTAGCTGTAGCGTTTTAATCATTCTTTACTTTGATGAGGTCTAGTGGTTTGGTAATCTTCTCAGCGGAGTACAAGACTTAAAGGAAACACTGCAGCGTATAGAGGGAGTAGGGATAAAGACAAATGGGGGAAAATGTTGGAGGGAAAACTGCTAGCCTAGCTGTCGACTTGAATGCCAAAACACCTTTGTCAATAAAGTCATTTTGTGCTGCATTAGGTTTGCCCAGCTGTGGCTTGTTAAGTGAGTTGTAGACCAAATTTTTCTCTGTTGTCTTGAGGTGGTTGCAGTGATCCAAACTTGTGTCGACTGATCCTGTTCCAGGGGAGTAAAAATACAAAAAAAAAAAAAAAAAATCCCCACATATCTATTAAAAGCAGAACTGGCACAAAAAATTTGAATACCTACAGTTCAACTCTTTATGACAGCTCTTCACGCGGCACTATGCAGCTCAGGAAATATGTAACCGCTGAAAAAGACACCGAAACTAGATGATATGAAACATCCTTTAAGTTCAGTTCTTCCATTTTGGCTTCAATATATTTTTTGGATAACTTAGGGTTAGGTTTGGGGCCTCTACATGATCATCGAAGTCCAACAACTCTGGTCGAGTCTCGTCCTGGTTAATAATGGTATTCCGCTAGGTCCAGCTACTCCTGTCTTGGCAGGCTGCCTACCTCTCCTTTCATACTCCCTTTATTTCTTTGCCAGCTCCCTATCTCCCTCCCTCATCTCTCCCCTCCATCTCTCTTAGACACGCACACCAGCACGGCCAAGTGGGCGCTTTTAAGGGGCGGCGGTGCGTGCAAAGCGACTCTGGCAAGGGCCCGCCTCTGCCAAACCAATCAACATACCTGATTCACTTATCGCAGGGGCCGGGGCCTCATTAGCTACATTCGGGACAAGACAGGAGGGAATTAGAAGGGTGGTGGCGGGTGAGATGGAAAGGTGGAGAGAAGAAAGGAGAAGGGCGATAGAGGGAAAGGCAAGGGCAGGAGATTAGAGGTGAAGAAATGATGGAGGAGTTAGTCTTAGACCATGCATTTCTTCCATTTAGGAGCATGACCCACATAGATAAGTGCTCACAAACCCTGATATTCCTGTATTTCTTTGATTTTCCACACCGGGATGCTCATGAATCAGGAGGATATTCTAAGTTTACTGTTCGTCTTCAAGACTGTGGTAAGAAAAACAAAAGATGTGGAGCTGTTTGGTCAAGAAAACAGAAAGGCAGAAGAAGGGAAGAGCTTCATTCCCCTAATCTGTGCTTCGTTTGACAATTATGGAAACCTGGAGGGGGGTAGGAGCCAGGGAAACTGACCCCTTTTACGCAGACACATTCCTAATGACGGACTAACCAGGGCACTGCCAGTCCCTTGCTCTGCCTTGTCTGCTCTTAACCAGGCCACTGACAGGCTCTCCCAAGCCCATTCCTAACCAGGGCATTGTCTGAGTTTTATGGCCAGGGCCAAGGGAGGGTAGAACATGTTTCTAAGGTTTTGCTTTAGTCTGCCTCAAACATCAGGTGAATCAGGACAAATTAGAGTCCAGATTTGATTTCAGTCAAAGAAATTTAATTGATTGCCACGATTTACATCATCCAGACTGTGAGGAAAACCTTTGTGAATATTCTGACAATCTGAGTATCACCTAAGTTTAATCAATATCTGTAACAAAACACACAACCCAATCAAAATAAAAGAGAACACAGAAAACAGCTTTAACAAAGCCCTGGCTGACTCCACTGTACGACTTCCACTTCCTCAAATCTGGATAGGAAGTCCCCTACTTGACCTTTTTGCTAACCTCTGCACACCCACTGCCGTTGTTACGAGAATCAGGGCACAGAAACTGTTGACCGGCAAAAGTGTATGCTACCACAGTGCAGTTATCTTGAGATGACCTCTACATGAAAAATTCTACGAGGCTTTGTTGTAAGAGGGTTAAGACGGTGAACTGACCACGGAGGAGGGTGAAGAAAGAAAGGTAGATCTAGAAACAGAAAAAAAACAGGGTCCTGAAGGCAATGTCTGCATTATAAGCACTTTAATTAAAATCTAGTTTTAAGGCATTTGTTAATTTTGCTTGCATGATAGATTTTTTGCAGAGTTGTCAAAGTTGACCTTTTGCATATAAAATGTCATAATATCACAATTTTATCCTATTAGACAAGTGTGTAAAATGTTGTCATAATCATCATATGAATTGTTGAGTAAAGGCAAAAACTGTGTTTTGTGAGGTCATAGTGACCTTGACCTTTGAACACCAACATCTAATCAGTTGTGCTAAATTTGAAAAAATTCCCTCAAGGCGTTCTTGAGATGTCACATTCACAAGAATGGGACGGACAACCCAAAACATAATGGCTCAAACCACGGCTATTACCGGCACGGAGGCATACCAAAAAACACTGCAGAAGCAAGTGTTAAAACTGCAGCAACCGTTCATTTCTTTGCCTGTAGGAGGCAACATCCAGACATTTACACCTGCAGGTCGAAACTGGTTCTGCCATAACTTTCCTTTGCTGTAAGTGGCGTGGCGTAGGAAAATGTGGAAATTGTGGAAAATCTAACTCACCTGCTAAACTTGAATAAGTAAACGCGTAAGTGTTTTATATCTAAAAAGAGAAAACGAGGATTGACGCACATGAGATTCAATGGGAGAGACAGACAGTGATGCATGCAAGAGGACAGGAAGGAGAAAGAAAGCCAGAGGGGCTTCAGTTTAGCTGAGATCAGGACCACCAAACGGACTTGGAAGTAAAACTTTGTTGAAGCGGTCCATCAGCTCTGCTTGCTCTCTCTCTCTCTCACACACACACACGCACACACACACACACACACACACACACACACACACCAAGGTTACAATCATACACCATATCATTAGGGCTTTAGCCACTCTCTTCCTGCCTGCCTGTTGCCTTCAGTACATTCTGTTCTCTCCATGAAAGAGAGAAGGAAGGAAAGAAAAAGAAAAAAAATCCCCTCTATTGCACTTGACGTTAGGTTGGAACTTATGGGTTTGAAGCTCTTCTGCCTCATAAACGGTAGTTAATAAAGGGCCCGCGGCCAATCAAAATGCCCCAACCACATCTTCATGTAGGCAGTTATAGCCAGTTTGCGTGTGTGAATGTGTGACAAATAGTTTGTGTGTGTGTGTGGAGGGACGACTGCAGTGGATGGATGCTGGCGCAGCACTGGAAGCCACAAGATGGTGGAGACCTGATGCTTGGCCTGCATTTTTCCATTTTTCCAAGAAAAAGAAAACCGGCATCCCATAATGTTCGGTTTGTCGTTTCCTGTGCTGTCATGTTACTTTTTTCTCCATTTTTTTCACCCTTTTAGCTTTGCGTTGCTCCTGGAAAAACGGTAAAGAAATGAAAGGCAGCGTTGCATTTCAGCCGAAAAATGGATATGAAACTGAAGGTCATGTAGCTGGATCATAAGGGATGGGGATACCTCTTCTTGGATTTTTCCTTAAGATCCAGGGGGGAATGACCACTTGCAGTATTGGTATTGAAGTGTGTTGACATAGTGGCTAAAACAAAATGTTGTCTCTGGTATAAAAGTAGATATGTTTATGGGAGAGGACATGCAAGTTGACCACAGTACCACTGTAACGGCAAAGCAGATGCTATCTGCTTGTCACAGCATCAATTACTCAACCTAAAGTTATTCCGTACTGACATTGTTTGTCTGTTTCTTCTTCTTTTCTTCTCTTCCAACAGGAATTTCTCCCCTGACTGAAAGCAAAATATGAATCGAGTTGTGACTCCATTACTCTTGGCTGCCAGTGACTGGAAATGCTCAGCATGGACACTACCATTCATGAGGTTTTATTTCCTGTCATTTGTTAACAGTATAAACTAATTTTACAATTTAAGAGGAACAAGTTTCTATTTATGGTTTGAACACTCGACAGGGAGTCACAAAACCAAAATAAGAGGGCGCGATGGAACAAAAGAGGAAAATGAAGACAGTGGTGTAGGAACAAGTCAATTGTTGGGCAAGAAAACAGACCAATTAACCCTGGGGTTTACCCAGTGAGGACAACTCTGACAATTAGTTAAGGCTCATTTATGCCCGCTATATGTACAAAAATAGATCTTCAAACAATGAACCCATAACTGCACACATACTTCCATGCATCCTTAACATTAGCATGCATGTTAAGCAATACATCCACTAGGGGGCAATTCAGCAGAGTCAAGAGTATCTGACAATAACCAAAAGCGGAGGTAGCGCTGTAGACGGCAGCGACCTGTCATGTGGACAGAGAATTCTCTTTACTTATATTACCAATGAGAGAAACGGACAAAGAACATTATTTTTAAACACTTTCAGATGTCCGCCATTCGTCGCGTCTTATGGTCGTCTCGGTTGAACTACTGGCTACACTGCCCCCCTGAATTTCTGATGGTAATGCTCTGTGTCGTCTGCATTTGTAAGCATTCAGAAAAAAAGCACCAAATTAAAACGTAGTATGGATAGAGAGCTTTGTCCGCATCCGTATGCATGTGTAACATTGAGCATAAATGAGCCTTTAGACTGTCAATCTAAATATATGTGACAGATTAAAAAATAGAGCTGAAAGAATGAATCAATTAATAGATTGACAGTTAACAAGAGTCCCTAGGATGTCCTAGCAGATATGGTAATAACTCTAACTTGCATAGATGAAAGACAATGTGCACAACCAGTCGGGTACAGGTGCGAGATAAAAAACAGCACACAAAAAGACAGTTAGTCTGTACACAAGAATGTGTACTGTGAGCTAAATCTCAATATCAGTGCTCTTCTGTATCCCCCAAAGTAAAGTGAGACAAGGTCAAACTTGACACACCTTTAAGCCAGCGGGGTCAAAGATGACGTTTAGAGTGAAGGTTATCCCATCCATGGCCAACATTTATTCATTCACAACATGGCCAGATTTAGTATGAAAGCTTGGCTGGAAGGTAACAGTCCTCTCTCCGGTCTTATCCCAGTAACCCAGAGCCTTTTCTAGGTCTCTCCTCCCCTCCTCCTTCCCTGTCTGTCTACATCAAGAGTCTTGTTGCTGGGGCTTAAAACCAGCACCCTGCTTAAACGAGGGGGCATGATAAGAAGATGAGAGAGAGGGAAATATGGGAAGTGTCAGGCAATGTTGGAAGAGGAGGTAGGACAGTCATGGCAGAGGACGTACAGCGTCTGATCGGTATGATGGTTCTTCACGTTCATTTTTGGCTTCTCTGTTTATGACCTAATTGCAGATGTAACTTTAAAGAATCAAACTCAAAGCCCTCGGAGCGTTCCGGCTCAGCTTGGTGGCATAACAGTAAAGTAGAGCATGTTCTTGATCAGATCTCAGCACTACACACAGGATTACATGCCACAGTCACGGTTGCAGAGGAAGGATATTGGATGCTTTATTTAAAACAGCAGCACCCGAAAATACTACCAGTCAGTTGCTAGCTGGTCCTCAGGCAGATCTGCAGCCAAGGAGATCTAGATCAACTTCAATGTAATCAGTTCTGAGAGAAACACAGAACATCACAGGGCAGGCAGGGAGGGATTCAGCGGATGGATGCTCACCAAAAGAAGTTGGAGGTTGCACTCGGTACATTTCAGTGCTACTCTGAACATCCTCCCACTACCGCTCTTGTTGAATGTTCACCCAAATGGCACAAAAAACAGTAATTTGTAATGTAAAGTTACTGGCATGACAGCTGACGCTACAGATAAGGGGTCTTCATGGGTTCCTATTGGTCCAGTTGTATTGCTGTATTACTGGGTACTGTCTTAATTGATTAATTATATTAGGAAAATACTGAAAAATGTCCTAGTTTCTTAAAATCCATCAAAGTTGTGTCAATTTCAGTTTAAACATGCTATTAAACATGATGTTGACTATCGATTTATCTTAAGGTATTGTATGTATGTGTCGAAGTTAGAAATTCCAGTATTGTCACAACACTAATATGGCTAATACACAAGTGGATCCAACAGGACCACTTACAAGAGAAAAATACATCTGCAGTCCAAACCTTCTGACCCTTGAAAACTTTTTGACCCTGGACGAGCTGTAATACAGATGTATGGGAGGTGTTGTCATCAATCTCTTCCTCCTACTTTCTTGAAACTAATCTACTGCTCTCTAGCAGTGTTTCCACAGGCTGCCATAATCAGTCAAACTGACACAGAACCGCACAATGCGTCATATTTTGATTTTCTATTTTATTTTTTTTACATTTTTGGAGAAGGTAAAGTTTCTGGAAGTATTATTTCCAAAGAAGTAATCACTGCATCGATGACAACATTAACAGCATGCTGTATTTTTCGAGACGATGTAACTCACTATCAAATTCAAACATATCAGCCCAAACATTAACTCAGACCATGACCAAAATGTCCACTCGCTGCCTGTCCTATAATTTATACACTTTATTAAAATGACACGTATTTAAATGCATGCAATGCTTTCTAAATATGTGCACTAGTTTTGCTTTTCATTCATGTAAACACAGAGTTTTGTCCCGTGTGACCTGCCTTCATGTTTCCATAAAATATTACCCAATTCCACTCCAGCATGTCCTCAGCCTGCTGCCCTCTGTGTTAGGGGTCAGAGGTTGCTGACACTGTAAGCATGCAAAACACTCCCTACATGACACAGGGGCAAACAGGAGTGAGGTCCTGATTAGGGGAGCAGATTGTGTTGTTTTGTACAGCTGCTAAGCCAAACAGAACTGAGCTGAACTGCATCAGTGCGATGCAATGTGGGAATGAGAATGGAGTTTTGTTGCTAAATACTGTGTTTGTTGTACAGATAACAGAAAACACATGGACACTTCAAATATGGGAGAGATTGTAAAATGTTAATGATCAGCACGTAAAAAATATAACAAATTAGGTACTGAGAGACTGCACACAGAGTGTGCGATAAGACCGAGTGAAATAAATGCAATAAATCTGTCACGCTTTCTGAGTTATGAACAAAAGTCATGTGTCCATAAAAGCCACATGCAAGCGTAAAATCTTATTAAAGCAGCTGCAATGAAAATAAAATGTTCACATTTAGAATTAACACTTCTGTACACACACAAAACATAAATAATGAATAAGTCAATAAAGTCAGACTGTAAGAATTTCAGACTTTAAGGATCAGTAAACTTTATTGACATATGCACAGTTTATGTGCAGGAGTGATTTGTTATCTTGTGGACTGAAACCACAGAAAGTCCAAGTTATGGAGTGACAGACAGGAAGACTCCAGTAGGAGATGTAACTGTCCTACCCCACTTAACACATTAATATGAGCTGTGATTAGATTAGATGGGATGATCACAGAAGAGCAAGAACTAGAAAGAAAAGGGCTTTTAACAACAAACTCAATGTCTACAACGGAAAAGAGAGTAATAAAATCCAGAATAGAAGCCAATTTATTGAAAATCAATTTAAACAAATGTTGCAAGAGCTAACGTGCAAACAGTTGTTAGATGTACTTCAAATTTGATCACTTATGTAAACATAAGCAGGCTTGTATTTTGAGTCCAACAGTTCAAGAATCTAGGACTAAACAGCCAAAATCGTTACAAAAAAAAGTTACATAGTGCACCTTTTACGTGACTGATATGAGATATATGGTATATGATATGAAAATATGAAAAATAAATAAAGTAAGTAACAAAATAGAGCGAGAAGTAGAATGTTCGCACACTGGAGTTAGCTCCCAAAATGATATTTGACTGAAGAAGCTCATGCTTTGACTCAACCGTGCAAAAAACTGCTACTTGGCTTGAATATACTGTAGGATGGAAAGTATACAAAACTACATTTCTACTTAATTAACTAACAAAAATACTGTCTGGCTGGTAAATAAACCCAGTGTGCCCACACAGAGACCAATGTCAGCTTTCTGTAGAAATATCTGTATCTGTTGGTTGAGAGTTAAAAAAGAAACTCCACCTGCTGAGGAAGGTCTGGTGATGAATACCAAGTTCAAAAGCATTTTGAAAAAATTTAACTGAAGAGAAACTCTTTGACCTCCCATTAACGCAGCATTTTCTGCCAGGCCAACACTAGCTACCTATTTAAAGCAAAGTTTAACAGCTGTTCCAGCGCTCTCAGGTATCAGCAGACGTCAGCAAAAACTTTATATGACTGAATGAGTACACGCAGATATTTGCAGTTGTGTGCAATGATGAACTGTTAGGGAAGGAATGTGTGTGTGTCACCATTTCACACTGATAAGAGAGAAAACATCACAACATGATGACACTTGTTCGAGACAACACTGGGTATCTCACAGTCTGTGTGAATAAGTATGAGTCAGGCGGAACAAGGGCGAGGTAGACAGACAAAGGTTAAGAGACAATTTAAGATAACAAGGGAAAATGGCAGATAGATTGCCTCATACTCATTTGTTTGTCTCTTTGACAGTTAGCAAGATATGGCAAAATCCCAAGAAAATTCAATAAAATCTGGTAAAACGGTGATTTGTTTTTGATGGGATTTAGTTCCAGGATTTCTTAACATTACAGGATTGGCAAAAATGACAAAAGAAAATGCTTTTCTTGCAAAATAACTAACAAATTATGAGAATTGTGCAGCTTTAGCAAAGATACACACTGAGTGCACAACTTGAAACTGTAAAACCTGACTTTAGACTCACTCTGTTAAACAAACATTTATAAAACGCAACACTTCATTCACAGTCAGAAGATAACAGAGCTGCACACTGTGCCTGGAGAATATCACTGGCAGAGAGCTTCTGCAGAAACACTGAAAATGTGAGAAATGTAACTACACACCAGGTGCCACAGAGCGCACAAATGCATTAACAGGCTTATCAGATGAGTGAGGTGAGATTTATGGTTAAAACGCTACCGCACATCCGTTCCTCACATACACATCCCAGATGGACTGGGTTAAAGAATGTAAAGGGCCAAAACAAGCAAAGGTCTGTGTCAAAAAGGCACATAACACAGCATAGAAATCATGTAGTAAACTCTATGTGGTCAGCGCAGGCCTCCAGACTGACTTCTTTCACCACCGTCCCGAAAAACAATTGAGTGTAGCTTAAACCACCCCAAAATCAAAATGTTGTTTCTTTTATTAGTATCACCTATAGATGTAAGTTAAAAGTATCAGAACGCAAAGCACTTATACCTCACAACTGCTCTGAAGTGAGGCACTTCACAATATTTACCCACTGTAAACTTGTTAATTATTAATGTTGTTAGCGCTATTAGCTTCGTTCGCTGGTAGCTCCCTTAGCAGAACACACCACTGGACTCTGCTGCCTACCAGCTGCTAACAGCTACCAGCTAAATAACTCTCCTCCTGCTGATATTAATAAAGATTTGTACGATTTTGAATGCAACGTTATCAGGGAAAAAAACACATCTCTATCGTTCCCTGAACAACAGGGTGGCCTTGGTTGATGATGGTGTATTTGCTTTTGACAATTTATTCTCACAATCAAAGATACTACTCAAGCATGAAATTGAAGTGGAAGGTCAGAAATTATGTATTTTAGTCATTTTCTCCAATAAAAAGGTCAAGAGCTGTTCACTCTTTTCTTTCCTCACCTCCTCTATTTTCTCTCCCATTTATCATCAGTCACTGTCATCCCCGTTTCATGTCACCTCTACCTTTAAATATCACCCCAACCCCCATTCCTGCTACTGCATTCCCCCTGTTTCCTTCCCTTGCCCTTCATCCTCATTCCCCTGCCTTCCTGCTGCATTTATGTGTCCTTCCCACTGTCCCTAAGAGAGAAGGAGATGACAGCAGATCATCAACCTCTCCCGTGATGATGGACTGGGCGTTTTTACCAGGCTGGACCCCCCTGATAGCTGACGACAACCGCCTACAAACACTGTGGATTCATAGACACATCAATAGCTCTTAACGTACAGCCCTTCAAACTTCTGCCTGGCTGCTTGACATCCTGCTCATTCACTGCTTTCCCATCCTAGCACAGAGCACGCACACACACACACACACATGCACAGAGCTCGGTTGGCAGAGCTTGGCAGTGCTTCATCAGCCTGAGCCTTGGCATTAGCTGCCTGCTGCGGCTGAATGGAGACCTCAGTGGCTCTCTGATGAGGAAGAAACAGAACAGAGAGAGAAAGAGAGAGACGGGGGGCAGCAGAAAAACTTGGATGAAGTAAATGTGCGGAGCAAAATGCATGCAATAAAGTGGGGTGAGCAAAGAAAGATAGAGAGAGACGAGGAGGAGAGAGAGAGATGAGGGGAGTGACTCCACAGAATGCAGAGCAGGTAGCTGCCAGAGTGGATTACTGCAGCAGGAATGCAGCACTGGCTACAGGATGGAGGGAGGGAAGAGAGCAGGAGACGTAGCGGGAGGTGAAGTGATGAACGTGTACATCCGAGGAGAGACAGAGATAGCTGCTGAATCACACAGTTAGGACAGACTGTCCTATTACTGCAAGTAAACAAAGAAGATGTCAAATTATGTAAAGACACGGACAAAACGACGGATATGCTGAGCTGCTTATCACATTTCACGTCAAACATTAAAAAGGTGCTTACGTGTACTTTAAAATGTGAACACACACAACAGGGCATTTTGAATTTATAAATCAGCAGAGATTCTGGGATGAATGAATACCCCTTGAAATGACCTTGAGCGAGACATTGTTTGTTTTCAGCACAACACAGCTGAACAGACAACAGACAATGCTCCCGTTTTAATTGTGCCATGAATGACACATATGATGTTTGTCAATTTAAAAGATAATTTTTCAACTCGAGTCAGTCGCAGTTTGTCATAAACCTGTAAGGTAAGACTGTGAAACTCATTTCAACACGGAAACCCACGACCGACATCTTGTAAAGCCGGTCCTGCTCACAAAACTATCTCTGCTGCAGCTGTCAATATAACCAGACCTTGTTTTGATTATAAAACTTTTCTGTGCCAAGGTGACAGCCATGTTGGTGAAGTATCTTGAGCAAGTCGATGTAGTTCACTGAGAGGTTTCGCATGCAAAAATGATACTATACAAACAGTCAAACTGTTCCCTTTGGTAGGGCCGATGAGTCAGTGACATCCCTTGATAAAAGAATCAGACTTCTGATTATGGGAAACCTCAATACCAACAAGACGTGCCTTCAGTAGCAGGATGCTGACGAGAGAAGCTCCTTTTCCTGTCTTACGATAGCTGTTCATGGTCTCTGTGAGTTCTGGACTATTTACGATGAATTCAGCTCAAGCAGGATGTGAACCAGCATCCGCAATAATAAACGCATGTAAACGCAGCTCAGTGAAGACGCACAGAACACGCCTTGGCCACATATTGACCTTAAACTGTTGTGTGAGCAGACAGCAGTAGACACGGTGAGACAGTGACACATGTACTGTCTCTGCTGACTAACTTGGCCTGATAGCACACACATACACACAGCAGCTGCTTGTCCCTGAGCGGTGTGTGAATGTTTACACGTACGAGTGTACTGACCCATATGTTACAGAATGTATACAGTACAGTATAAACGTATGTGTGCCACTCCTGTGTGACTTCAGGCAACAGGGAAGGAAGCGCGGCGCCGGCATTTGTGCCCAACAGGAAACAGGCTCACAAAGAGCAGAGGAGGGGCGGAAGAGAGCGAAGAGACGGAGGGGGAGGAGGGAGAGAGGAAGGGAGGAAAAGGTGGGCAAAGCAGGAGGATGAGGAGGAGGAGGAAGAGGAGAAGAAGAGCGATAGAGGAAAATATTTGAAATTCAGAGCATTATCAATACTGTGAATCGATCTTGTCTGATTGGGTGACATGACACAAGTAAGCACACACACTCACACACAAATAACTAATTGGGGTATCTTTTGGTTCAAGAGAGCCACGTTATCCTTTAAAGGACAGTAGGCGATCTTTCAGGAATAGTTGATGAGCACACAGGTGGAGGGCAATTAGCTTAGCATTATACTAAGTTGTTGTTACGCTGCTGCTGTAAACATGTGAAAACAGCTGGCTTGCCAGCTTTAGAGGCACTTGTAAGTGCATCTTTGGACTTTGCCAGGTTAACTGTTTCCCCCCTATTTCCAGCCTTTATGCTAAGCTAGGCTAATCACCTCTGGCTCCACCTCCATACCTAACACACACATGAAAGTGGTATCAGTTTTCTTCGCTTCCTCACTCTCGGAGGGAAAACATTTTGTTTAACTATTCCTTTAAGAAACATAAAATACCAAGTGTGTTGAGTAAAGTAAATAGATTGCATAATGCATAACAAACACAAGATTAGGGTAATATGTAAAAATTTCTTTGAGGGTTAGGGTTACTTTAATTAAGTTTGGCCAACCGCAAATATGTGCAGTAACAAATATGTGCAGGAAAGAACAGAAATAAATCAACATTATTTAAACTGCATGAAGGCACAACTTACATTTTAGATGCATCCGTCTGTCTGTCGCACGTTAATCTCCTCTTCCCAAAGTCTCCATTCTGTGGTTGAAAACACACAAGCAAGGCATGAGGTTAGTAAAAGCCTCACTGGTCATCATAATATCAAGACACACACTAATGCCATCTTTCACCATTGTTATGCTTGGCAATTGGCAAGGCCTCGAGCCTGCGGCCGGGCTGACAATGCCCTCACTGTGGGGGAGAACGTTCACAGTCAAGCTAACGGGCTAAGAATGAGCTAACTGCTCAGATATGAGATGCATTCGGAGGCTTTGCAATAGACTCATGCATGAGCAGACAAGCAGCGTTTGGCCACGACAACAGAAGGCCCTATTCAGTTCTCTGGGGAGGCACTGGTACACACACAAACACACACGCACCATTATCATAATCATCATCATCTTAGAGGCTCTCATCTGCTTCAAAACATGTGCGTGGTCAAACACACACACACACACACACGAACACACACACACACAGAAAACAACCCAGACTTGGAGCATTCCACTACAGTAGCATTCCATATGTTTGGTTAAGCACAGAGAATCCAGATTTAAGACTGGAGTCTGGACTGAATTTAAAGGATGGGAGAGGGAAGCAGAGGGAGGGGGATAAATGAGGAGGAGGGGGGCTGGAGGAGAAAGAGAACATTCCTGTGAACAGTAAGCAGCAACAGGACTCCCCTTGTACAGAAAAACATATATTAAAGAATGAACCACCGAGCTCATACTTTATGCCAAAAAGTCAAAGATGTGCTCAGAATGAAAGAAGGTTTTAACAAGCTACAGTTTCCTAACAACTAAGCCATCTGCTGACGATGAAGACCATAGAGGATGTTTAATAGCCAAAGAACAAGCAAGTAAGTAGGCGGTTGAGGTTGAGTTGGAACTGTTTTGACACCTTTTACTGTACGAAGAAAGGCAGAGGAGATGGGGAAAAAAAGAGAAGAAAAACTGCCATACAAAAAAGTAGTGCTGCATCTAATGATTGTTTTCATTATCGATTGATCACCGACTTAACTGCCTCGAAAAATGTCTTGTCATTTGAAATCAAATTTCAATAGCTGAGCCAATAAGCATGCAGCATGCAAGTTGTCAACACGTTACTATAGATGTCAGTGTCATGCATGTTCCTCCTCTTCAGCCTTCCATCCGGGTGATGTCTTCAAAATGATTGTTTTTTCAGTCCAAAACTCAAAGATCTTTAACTTGCCACCACAAAAGATCAAGATAATCTGCATATCCTCACATCTAAGGGTTGAAATCACTTGATTTGAGGCCTAAAAATTGTGTTAAAGATAAATGAACATCAAATCTGATTATCAACTACTTGTTTTAGCTCTAGAAGCATGAAATAATACAGTTAATGTTTCATAGTCATCTGTAACTGTTTAGAAAAGGAGTTCTTTCGTGACTGTGAGAGAGTAAAGGCAAGTGAAGTGCTCAGAGACACTTTGATCATGTGAGTAGCGACTGATGGACAGAAAGAATCGGTCTTTCAGGTGCTCCTGCCACTCTCAGCTCCTGTCTGTCGAACACCTTCTGTTTGATCCTACACATCTTTTCTTTACAGGAAGCAGACAGCCCTGCTTCTCTGCTCTCAGCTCCGTCATGTTAAATTCACGAAGGCAGCGGCGTGACACCAGCACACACATTTTGCTGAATCATCTGACATTCTCACGCTAGACAACAGCGCTTCTACACTGCACTAAACCAAATGTGTGATTCTGGCAGCTGTTTTTGAGTGCTGTGTGATTGATAAACCCTCAGTTTAATTAAAATATGTGACTTTATAAATGAGATTCAACACATTCTTAGCGATCCAGAAGACGCCAATTACCCTGGTGACCAGAGACCACATGTTTGTCTGTGTTTGTATGTTTTTCTGGTGTGTCTGTGTGTGTGTGTGTGTGTGTGTGTTTGTGTGTAGGGGGGCTATTCATTCAGACAGTTATCCAACCCGTAACCAAACGAAACAGAAAACAGCTGTCTCCTTCTCATCCCTTGCTCCCACTCACGCACACAGCATGTCAGGTTGGGGAGGATTCATTACGTTACTCAGCAGAATAAGCTGAAAATGTCTGAGGTGGCTCTTTGTCAAAGGTTTTTATCTGTCTCTGAGAAGACAGTCGTCAGCTCAGTTAACAATTCCCCCCCCCCCCCCCCCCCCCCCCCCCCCCAAAAGCAAGTGTCATTTCTGGCACACGGCATCCACTTCACATACATTTAGGTGTCAGGAAGAGAACTTGTGCAGTAGTTGACTGATAATCTACAGATGGACAGAGGCTGTGTCCTTGTCGCCAAGGGTTCGAATCCAGTCTGAGGCCCTTTCCTGCATGCTTTGCACTGTACTGAATGAGGAAGCCTGCTGTTCCTGTACAATTTGTGTTGATGGAATGTGATTATTTGTCAGAACAAGTCTGCACCAAGATGCGCGCCTGCATATTTATCGATTTGGAGTATTTAGCACTTCTTGTCCTTACTCGCAATAGAAGTCCAGTCAGTGTGCTAATATTACATAGCAACAAGATATTCCTTACCAGAAACTACAAACTCTGATGTGTCAAACGGAGCGGGAAGTCCGGTCCCCCTTTGTCATGCTACGTAAGCACTTTATTGTGTAATGATTACCTTTGAGCATGGCTATCACACACATACTGGGAGGCTGTTGATAAGTTATCAGAGTATGCTTTTAGGCTTACACTCTGCAAACACATATAGCGCATGTGAGGCCACACACGAGTCCACTTTGGCAAAGATACTTCAGCCTGACATTGATCTGACTGGTACTGGATTTCATGGGCAGGTACAGCCCAAAGATGAAAGTTAGGTTATAATCTAGTCACCCCCATGCTGATGGACAGTCAAGTGAGGTTTCGTAGTCCACAAAACATTTCTGGACCTTCACAGCAAAACAGTGTTGCAGCATTTTGCTGCTACTGAAGTAGATAGGCTTACTTTATACAGTATAAAAACAACAGGAAAAAATAAATCCCAAATGGCTCCATACAGCTTGTCCAGCATAATCTAAGTCTCCAGAAGCCAATCCCAAATTGATTTGAATAGATGTTATTTACACCCTTTTAAAAGCCAAAAACTTCACTGTAGCTGCTAAGCGAAAAGCATTAGCGTGCACACCATCTGGAGTGGGGGCAAGAGCTCAACTGCTTGTCAAGTGTGTAAACAACATCTTATCAAATCAATTTGGGATCTCGGGGGCTCTGGAGACTTGGATGACGTTTTAAAACTCACCATCTACTTCAGTTGCTTAGGAGAAAGCTGCAACATTGCTTTGCTGGGACGCTTGGTAAATAATGACTGAATTTTCCTTTTTGGGTGAACTGTTCCTTTATGTTCATTTTAACATACATTTTGAAAAGTCGACCATATGAAGCAATATGGTAAACATCTCAAAATATCACATATAAATGGCACAGAAGATGATCTATTCACCAATGCTTTTAAGGAGGAGAAACTCTGTGTGTCTGAATGGCACATTCTGGATGCATTTAAATGCAGCGTGGAAAAGAGAGTGTCAAAAGAAAGAGGGGCAGAGGAACCATGTCGGGTAAAACAAGAGAGGAAACGAGGGAGAATGAAAGAAGGGGGAAGAGAGAGATCATGTTCAATTTCCTCCACTGGAGAACGTTTCAAGGCCTGAAACTCCATCCTGGGCTCCACCGGCCAGGCGGGCCTCGTTTGCATGGGAGCCCATTTCCTGTGTGTGATTAGCAGAAGGGAGAGTGTGTGTGTGGATGTGTGTGTGTGTGCGCACTGGGGGTTGCAGTTCAGAGAGGTCTGGGGTTGTTTTGTCTGCTCGGGGAGGAAAGGAATGCCCAAATCAAACACAGTGAACAGGATGCCTAGAGAGAGAGAGAGAGAGAGAGAGAGAGAAGGACAAGGGAAAGAGAGGGAGAAAGAGTGAGCAGATACACAGTGAGGAGAAAGATGGGGAGAGACAGGAAGCAGGGATCCAGACAGAAGGAGCTAACAAAAGCAAGGAGGTGGGAACACCAGAGAAGAATAGAGGAAGAGATCAATTTTTCACTCGCTGCCACCGAAGCCTAAGAACAGCATTCCTCCTGCTGCTATTTGCATTCCAGCTTAGCGTCAAGGTGGGGTAAGAATTTGTCTACAAGCTGATGAGCTGTCAGATGGAAAACCATCCACCCCTTTGACTTCACTGTGAACCTGCAGAACCTGTCTTAATATCTAATGACTTGAAGCGTTCAGCCCTCCCTGTTCCTCAAACAACAGCTGAGGCTTTCACACACGCACACACACACACACAACCGCTGACAGCACAGATTAGTGTCGACTATTTTTCATTCACACAACAACAGTAATATGACAACTTGCAATGTCACAGAACACCTCTGTTGCCTAATAGCTCAAATATAAAAGAAACCTCCTGGGTTGTAAACTAGGCAACATGTGAGGAGTCTTTAAAAGGTCAAATCCATTATTTTAATGAAACAAGACTCAGCCTGCCTGAGAAAAGGAAAGCCAACAAATGTGATTTCAAAGCATTTTTACATTCTCACTTAACTCATAAGGAGTCTGCGTTTTCAATTATGACGGTACGACAGAGTTGTAGACAACATTTTATTGTCGTTATCGATTCATCTGACAAACTGTTTGGTTGGCAAAATGTCTAAAAGTGGTGAAAAGTGCTCATCACAATTCCCTTAAGCTCAAGGTGGTGTCTTCAGATTGTTTGTTTTGTCCAACGGACACGTCATAACATTTTTTTTTTTTCACGTTTTAAACTAAAGTTCTTACATATTGCACCTTTAACGAAGACAGGGTTATGTTTTCTGTAACTTTGGGGGTTGTGTGGCGCTGGAAGAGGAGGTCACATATACAAAATAAACACAGGATGGAAAAAGAGGGAGCTGATTTAAGGTTGGATCATAATTTCTAGAAGATCATAAGATCAGACGATTTTAGATCATGACTAATTTTGAAGGCGCCCACAATCTACTTTTAGACAAAAGAGACTACGACATCTATTGTCCTCTTACTTCTGTTTCCAAACTTCACATAACCTCATTGACTAATGGATCCATGCAATGTGAGTCATTTAGCCAACTACATTGCTGCACTGACTGGACAAATGGCTTCAAAAGGCTCTTCCTGCAATGTGAGTTTTAGCTAGAGTTGCAACGCTATGAGATTTTCATGGTAGGATAACCATCTCAGAAAATATCATGGTTTCACTATAGCACAGTATACAGTATAACATAATTATTATGATTACTGTTGTGATCATTATTATTATTCTTTAATCTTTAATACAATATTGTGATTAAATAGATCATAATATTATTTTGGGGTTAGATTCCCAACCCCTACCTTTAGGCCTACAAATAAAGAGTGTAGTACTTAATTTTGTATTCCTTGTAGTTTGGATAAAGTTTTAAAACAGCATTTAGACCTTCATGATGAGAACAACATTAAGTTACCTGATCAAAATTTTCTGAGGGAGGTAGAGTTGTGTTAGGTGGAATCAAACTCACGACCCTGGTATTTCTAAAATCCTGGTTACGGCCCTGTAAACCCAGTATACACCTATAAAAATAACAAGAAACACATAACTTTCTTATTTCCCGGCAGTTTAAAAGTTCAGTTTCCAAATACTTCCTTGTGTTGTGTGTGCGAGCCGGACCCTGCCCATGCAGCAGCGAGCCATTCCTTGACTGGCAGAGCAGAATTGATAGGCCGCTATTGTTTCCTTTTAAGGTCAATTGTGTCTCAAACGCTTGGCATGGCTGGGAGTGCAGATGCAGCTGGCTGGCAGGAGAGATAAAGCACTAATTTAACCGCATTCTTCTGTGCAGTCCACACCTAGAGAGAGAAAGAGGAAAGGGAGGCCGAGATAGAAATGGAATGAGAGAGAGAGAGGCTGAGAGTATTTAAGACAACAGGAGGTTGAAGTTTTTTTGAGGTTAAGACAGAGAGAGGGAGAAAAATGTATGACTAGAGGGTGAAAACAAGGAGGTAAAAACTACAGCGAGTTTGTCCAAGTGGGTGGGCGGGAGTCAATCTTTACCGCGGGCATCAAGCTCTGCTGTACCCTTGTTTGCCCCGGCAGTCAAAACACATCACCACATGTGGTGGGCCTGTTTGTCAAGGCTACAAGAGGAGGGTATACACATATACATACATGTCTACCCACATAGAAACCTGTAGAAAATGTGTCAGTCATCACATGGCCTCAAGTTCGTTCCTCAGCCAAATTGGCCTGAGCGGCATACTGCACCCTGAATAAAGGCATCAGCTACATGTCTAAAATGTTTAAATATTCTGCTGAGGAGGGAAGGAGGGGGCCCGGATGGCCAGACCGGCTTAGTTTCACAAATAAACCCAGACTCTGGGAGAAAAAGAGGGAGCCGGCTGAAGGGTTGGATCATAAAATATGCCTGGTATTCCACAATGTTCCACAGTGCACAAACGGGCCACTCAGGAGGGTTATGGGATTCCTGTGAGGCTCCTGTGTCCACATGCACGCACATATATACCCACACAAACACACAAGGTAACTGTGGGCGAGTTAGACATTCAACGCTGTAACACTTTAAAATGTGCTGTCCGACAATGAGTGCACACTGACCAATAAAGCAATCACAACAGAAAGAGAAAGCGTAGGACTAAATAGGTAAATAATGACATTTTGGTTAAATGGTGTCTTTGTTATCCAAATGTTAGCTGACTTTCAGTGACGCACAGAGATTGGGAAAGAGCAGGGCAGATGAAGGGACCACCAGGGGGGAGCCGATGACTCGCTCAAAGACTGAGTCGCTGTGTGTGTTTCTCTGCTTCAGCCTAGTACAGTATGTGTGTTATCACTGCGAGTGATTCTGTGTATTAAGGTCAACACAGAGATGTCCCAGTGACTCAGACTATTTTAAACTGAGGTGAAGTGTAGAGACGATTACTCAGTTAATCAATAAATCAAGCAAAACAGGACCTTAAATGAGCTTTTCTTGGTCTTGCATCGCAATAAACTGAATACTTCGGGGATTTGGACTGTTGGTGGGACAAAACAAGATATTAAAACTTGTCACCTGGGACTTTTGGAAACTGGGTCAAACATTGTCACTGTTTTTTCATGTTTTTAAACCAAATGATTAAATGATTGAGAAAAATAATTAGCAGATTAATCAAAAATGAGTTAGTTGTAGCCATAATTTGAAGAAATCACCTTAGGTTTCAGTCAAATTAATTAAGTAAAACAATCATTAGTGGGGGGTCCTTGCTGCCTTTGTTGCATGTCACACTCCCTTCTCTCTTTCCTTGTTTCCTGTCTGTCTCTACACTACAATTCTACCACCATGGCAGAAATCTCGGACATGAAAGGGTTTGTCTCCTGAGTACAAGCTGCACTTTTATGGCCTCGCTATGGCTTGCATTGTGCTGCTTCACTTCCCCTGGTTGGGACAGCTAGCACGACAAGGAGCTCAAAAAGCAATGCTGGCATTTAGGGGAAAACCAGCCAACCCAGCCCTCAGCTGCCCTTTACAAAAGGCAGCAGTGTGGAGATCTCTTCCAAAATAAAACCGAAGCAGAAAAGAGGGGGCGAAAAAGGGTACAGAAGGAGAGGCTGAAAATAGCCTAGCAGTCGGGGTCTGCATGCATCAGCACCACAATGATGAAAGCTCCTAAAACCAGACTTGCTAATACATGGATGGATGGATGAACAGAGGGAAGGATGTATGTGGGGAAGAAGAAAAACATCTTATCATGAGGGTAGGTGAAAACAAAAGACAACAAGAAAATGAGGCATCTTAGGAAAGTCAGACAAAGGTCATATACATGAAAAGTTGACAAGAAAGTGTCTACAAAGTGAATAAGAACCAAAAAATGAAGTTGACATAGGAGCCAAAACAGGCGAGAATGAGAGGAAGAAAAGAGTGGGAAGTGAGCAATCTCCAGGCCGCCACAGCGTCTCAGCATTCCTCTCCCTGAGAACATGTATATTTTCTGATCACAAGAAAAATAATCTGCAGGAGGAATTTTATTTTGAGAGCCACCCTGTAGATCCAAGGATTAGAGCAGGTCAGACAGGAGTGTGTGAGAGTGTGTGGACGATGTGAGAGTGTGCATAGCCCTCATACAGTCAAGGTGGCGGGACCAGAGCTTCACTAGATGGATCACTTGCAAAGGAAGAGCACGTGAAGATCAAAACCCGGACTGCTCGAGTCACATATGATCGAGTGAACAAACATCCACACCCACACAGCTGCACTGTACATCGACAAAGTCAATTTATGAACTTTTGAGGATGTTGACACAAGTATCACTAATCCAAAGTCCAACTTTCTTTTCCTCAACATCTCAGTCTGTTCACAAATTCTTTTACTCAACTTCCTCCTGTTGAAGTGAATAAAAAAAGAGAGAACTTGTGTTTCGAAGGAGGATATGGAAAATGTGTGAGTGAGAGTACAAATAGGTGACAAATTAAAGGAAAAACCAACATGAAGTGTCTAAGTAAGACGTTGGGCCACCTCAAGCAGCCACAACGGATTCACTGCTTCAAGTTTATGCCGCTTTAACTTGACTGATGAGCAACACTCGCAAGATTTGCCCTCATTTGGTGTTTTGATGGAGAATTCTGTTTAAAACATTGTTCCAAATTCTCCCATAGGTTTCCAACTGGGTTGTCGGTATTTTCATACTCATCAAACCCTTCATTCTTTAAGCTTCTGCATTATTTGTTCTGCACTCATTTATTCTGGGTTTTCTGGGATCCTTTCATTTGTCACATTCGAGGTGGTTCCCTAATCCACATTTTGCGAGATCAAAACATAGGAGACATCAGACGCATCAAAGCACAAGAGAGACAGCGGGCACATTTGATGTCGTCTCTCTGGGCCTCACCCAGAAACAGAAGCACCAGAGTCGGGACGGTCGGCGCCCACCAACGCATTTGATGTTCTAATAGTTGGCTGTTTCATCAGTTTAGTGTCATTTGGATTTGAGATACAATAAAAGCCATTATTGTATGAAAAACAATGATGTTTCAGAGTTAAAAAATCAGGAAAATCAGTTTTCCAGTTAGAAACATTTGTACACTATTCTCCAACCAGGCCCTCGGCACATGCTTGAGACCTCGCAATGAACCTGAACTCTGCTGAGCACTGGACTGGTACCGCCACCGTGAACTCCTGCCAACCGCTGTCACGTCAGTCAGTAGCCGTCCGACTGCAAATAACAGGCTAAAACATCATAAATTCTAGGGGACAGAAGCAGCAACTATAATGCTACGGAAGAGAGGTTGAAAGAGACATATTACAGCTCTCAGCATATAAACACACATTAAACTGTAACGATGGTACCCAAGACACACAAACCCTGCTGCTGGGTGAAGGACTTTGGTTCAACATTTAGCCTTTTAAGGATATTATTATTGAGGTGGTATTTTTTTTAGCTTTTGCTCCATCAAAGCGTGGTATGTATAGGCTGTGCCATCTTCCACCACCAACATCACGAGACTGATAGGAAGTAGAGCGTGATGTTCACCTTTCTTCTCCTCCCTTGATCACTGTCCATCTGGCTGCTCGGCCAGATCTCCAGGAAGAAGAATGCATCTCGAACCAGACTGGAATGGCTCCTGAAATATGCCAAATATGCCCCTGACCCCCCTCCTTTCCTGAAGACGTAGGTCTGCTCAATGCTAGCCCACCCTCCTTCCCTTCTGGTCCCCCAACCCACAGCATTCCTGCGCTGTGCGCAGCCCCGAATGCACGCATACTTACAATCGCAGATGACCCACTCACACACAAAAAAAAAAGTTAAGGACATTAATAACACAAGTTTCCACCCAACTGACCCAGACATGCCTTTTAAGGGTAAACGGTTCGGATTTCTCTTTTCATTCAGCCACCAATACATTCTTGGCAGGAGTGTTTTGCTACATCAACTAGCACTCAGCACGGAGAGCAGAGGGTTTGAAAGCAAGAGACAACTTGATAGAAAGACACGAGGTCAGTGCTCAATTTCAAGAATCTAAAAGTCACAGAAATCTTTGTTATAACAGGTTGTCAAGAATGTTTAACCCTGTGTTAAGCTGCAATTAGGTCGCATCGAAAATAGATCAGGATATTGTTTGCAACAGCTTGAGGAAAATGTGAGTCTTCAAAAGATAACTAAGATGAATGAGAAGACAAAACTACCTAATTCAAAGTTTGCTTAAGATTTAGGATTGTGACAGACGGTTATTTTCATTGCCAATTGAATATCTAATTATCGTCTTGATATAATAATAATTAGTTGTTTAGCTGATAAAATGTCAGAAAATGGTGAAAATGTCGATTTGTGGTTCCCAAAGCCCAAAATGTCATCCTCAAATGTCTTGTTTTGTCCACAAAGATACTTTACTTTACTCCTTTTTACAGAGAGAAGTAAAGACACCAGAAAATACTCAAATGTAATCAATTAATGGTAGCAGCTCTATTAAGATTCAAGATCAGTCCTTGGGAAGGGGCAGCAGTGGCTGGGCTAGAAAACCCCCCCACAAATGATACAATACATTCTATTACAGCATCTACATCAAATAGCAACTATGTCTGTCTCTGTTCCCATGTGATAAGGAAATGGTGGAGGGTTGGGGAGCCCAAATGAAGACCAGATGATGAGTTTTTTCCCCTCTTCAGTTACCAAAGCTTAAGAACCATCACATGGTCAACAGCAGGGCAGCTGCCTGGTTTTGAGGGCTGCAGGGGAGCGACGTTCATAAATTCAAATTCCTGAAATATGGCGCTAGCAAGCCATTTGGAAGTCTGGTACAAGTCTGCATTATAGCCAATAGATAACAGTGATAAGGGAGCATTGAAGACATGTGTTTTGAGCCACAGTGTTCAGTCTCCGAGCCAGTTTTATCATTTGTTATAAAAAGATGCCCCAAACTGTATTTGTTATAAAGATTCAGCTCATGCTCCAGGTTTTGTGTTTGAACAGCCACATGTTCTTAGCTTAGTTTAAGCAATGCTTTTACAGTTTCTAACTTCTCCGTTACTGTGATATGAGACTATATCTCAGTTTAAGGATACTGGATATTGTTATATTGTGATATGGTATAAGTGTTGTCTTCTCCTAGTTTAAAAGCTGCATTACAGTAAAGTGATGTACATATTTTTTACACTATATTGCAGTATTATTTAAAGGCCCATATATTGCCCAGCCCTACGACATACCATAATAAGGTAAGGTAAATTTAGCAACTGAAAGGTCATATATATGCTGTCATCTTATCCTCTTGACATAGTAGACCCCCAGCTACATATAGAGCAAAAGGATTTACAAAACACAATTAGGAATGTACATTAATAGCTCTCCGCTGAGCTGTCAGGATTTCTTCATAATGACGGAGGGAAAGGCGATGTCCAGCTGCCAAACTTGCTAAGCTGACTGGCTTGCCGGCTTGACACACATAAAATAATATAAGGAAATGGAAATGTGTCATTCAGAGTACAGCGCAGTACAAAGGGAGCGGAGGTCTGAGTTAAGTTTCAGTAAATGTTTCACACGTTCTTCCTCAGACTCGATGATTCATTCATATCAGGTCTCTCAGTGGTGGAGCATCCGCACACACAATCTATGAGCCTCAGATTTTGGCTCTGGCCGAACATTTGTGCCGAGTGTACAAAGTCGATCACTTAACAACAGCCTCATTTGCCAAAAACATTCCAATTTCATAACCAGCTGCTCATGTAACAGGCTTGATAACTACCCAGTGAGTCAATAAAATCTTTTACAGGTCAGTGAATACCAGAGATGTCAGTTTGGCGGACTTGTGAACGAGGACTCAGGGTGACAAAGCCTTGCAATGATGCTAAACATTATGACTCAAATTGGAAAATAATTAATGAGCAAGAATGATAGCTTATGGTCATATTGTATGACTATGAATTGTGTAATAATGTGATGAAATACCTTATTTTTCAGGCATCTGATTAATTGGATTCACCAAAATATTGCTGTCTGGTTATCTTCCACCTATCAACAGCTTCTGAGCTGATTTGCAAGAAACATCACCGTATGAATGAATCAATATAAAATGACATATCACTTTATTTTATCCATATTGCCCAATCCTAACATCATGTCATATTTTTTGTTAAAGTGCATCTTATTGATATTGGCACACTTATTTGATGGGTAAAGTGTGCATGCATCTTGTCTCGTCTATAGTCACGTGCACCTGCAGCCTTAGTCGGAGCACATCTCCTGTGATGAAACCGAGTCACCTGCGGCCCAGCAGAGTGGTGCGGCCTCTCTGAGCGACCACGCCACCACACAGCACAGAAAGCCCACCAGAGCAGCTGATAATGAGGAGGTCGTTTGGCACGCTTTGGAGGGCTAACGAGGGGTATTCATTCACACTCGCACACACGCAGAAGAAGTTGCATGAACAGAATCCATTCTTTCTTTGACCGGGAATTCTTGAAGAGTGAGAGCACATATCTGTTGCCTCGGTGTGTTGGCGTATGTGTTAATGAGAGCGCCGAGCGAGGCGTGTGAACGCTTAGAGCTGGGATGTACTTCTCTCCACTACTTGCTGAGTGATTGACACACTCAGTCTCTAGTATCCGATGACAGATCGACATGGCTGGGAACAGCATCGAGGAAAAGTGCTTTGGCACGCAGACATACACGCTCTCTCACACACACACACACACACACACTACGACCCCAAGAATACACACAAAGTTCAAGTAGTTTGAACTCCAGCTGAAATCACAGAGCCCTTCCCTGTCACTGGCCCTCCACTGATAAAGAAAGCTGGCAGGGAATAGAGGAATGAGAAGAGAGGGAAGAAGGGAAAATAAATGTGTACAATAGACGAGAGAGACCAAACAGACCAACTTAGGAGCTGGAAGGAGAAAATCTTAATTTTCTGTCGATTGTAATTGATTTTTCAACCAATCTTTTAAACTCTTCCTACCTCCAACAAACAGACTTTTCGGAAACACATGCTCATCCAGGCGTCTCTGTGGCATTAAGCCATCCTCCTGCAAGTCTTCTCATAGACAGACAACAACTCCAGCTGGCCTGCGTACTGTCAACAGCAGCCTCTGTCCCGGATACTGAGCCCATTATTGCATTATCACAAAACACACACACGCATACACACACTCACAAAGGATATACACTCACAGACTGTGTGTGTGGGCTTTAATACGAGCCTAGTAGAGATCATGATTCATCTGTACTATTTTAAAGAGGCCTGAGTCTGCCACTAATAATAACCAACACCAACACCATCCGGTCCAAATTCCAAACCCAGCTATCCATTACAGCTTATTAGGATGTGTAGGATACGCTGCAAAGGACACAAGTCTGCCCCATGTTGGCACCGACTTTTCCATTTATTACTTTGTTGGGTATTTCAGTCATATTTCAGGCAAAATGTCAAGCATTTGCTGGTTTCAGCTACTTAAATCTAAGGCTTTGCAGCTATTTGTTGTCGTTTATGGCACTAAATGATTAGTCTTTGGGTTTTGGACTGTAAGAAGCAATTTGAAGATGTCAGTTTGGGATCTGTGAGGATTTTTCTCAATTTTTTTGACATTTCATAGACTAAACCAGATGTTCCCAAACCTTCCAGAGCATACACCACTATATCCCAAACCAAATGTCCCAAGAAACAACTGCAAATACCAACATAAACAATAAAAGAGCCATCTTGCGTATAACAGCCTGGTAACATCCTTTTACTTTCTTTGCTAGAAGTGGCGCCGCCTGGCTCCAGCGTCAGCACTGGTGGCTTGACTGCTTACTTATCTTCAGCATTGAGTTTACCTGACCGTCATGGCCAGCGTTGTTTCTTGCTTCTCAACTATTTTTTTTTTATTCTGTAGACATTCAATATTCCCATCATACTGCTTGCTAAACAGCGACTTAGGAGTCCCATTCTTAATGTGTTTGTTAGCTAACAAGTTCATGTCGGCCATCACGTCACATCCATGGATGAATAGATCACATAATGTCACGGTCACCCTACGTGCCTCAGCACAGGCACATTTTATTTCAAAATGTTTAATATTTGAACGAATAACAACCTTTTTAATGTGATGTGCATATAACTTTTGTCTGTAATAAAATAAAATTAAATGATGTTAAATGACGGTTTGTAGTGCAATTTCAGCGAGGCTCTTGCGCACCACCAGGTGGAGCTTGTGTACCACAGTCAGGGAATCACTGGACTAAACAATTAATCATGAAAATTATTGGCAGATAAAGAGATAAGCATTAGCATTTGTTGCAGCCTTAGCATTATTAATTGACAAATCAAGGAAAAACTGTTTTAATATTAGCTGTCTTTCCACTGTGTTGTTTTCTTGTGAAGTTTGTGAATAATACAGCTTGATGACTGAAATAATACAGGACTGTCCAACTAAGCACTAACAATATCCTTTCTTTTTTGCATCCACTTGCAGCACATGACGTCAGCATCCGTGTAATTCCACACTGATGTGACGCTCCGACACTAACAGCAGGGGCTCTGTGCATAAACCTTGATGTGCCGAGTGGCAGTAATACTACCACCGACAGGCTGGGTTCGACATTCCCAGTGGTTTGATTCTCCCAGGCAGAAAACCTCAATATTTTAATTTAATCCCCAGAGCAGTCATTTAGCCACTCCGTAATCCCCAGGTCCAGTGCTTAGTCTGATAATTACCCTTATTGGACACCCATAATGATTAGTTTTTGGTTTCACCCAAAGCAGTGCAGGCAGTTTCATAGGGCGGTCGCGGGGTTCTGTGGAGTGGAAAACCAATCATGCGTGGTATAGCCCAGGTCGTAAAAGAGAAGGGAGAGGGGTATGATTATTACTTTGCATGGCAGGCGACAACTCCTGGACAGGACACGGTGCAAACTCTGTGTGATGTTAACTTTAAAGATCACTACACAAGTAAGTGATGGTGATGGTGATGGCACTCCTACTGTGTCAACATTAACAATCATCATTGCACTGGGCAGTCATGTTCACTTACTGGGATGAATGTCAAGAGGAGGGCATCCGTCCTCTGGGAATTCTCCCTCCTGAGAGCCAATCCAACCAAACCGAACTTGGAGCACAAGAGTTTCTCCAAGACTGTAAATGCATGGATCAAGAAGCCATGAGGGAAAATTTAGACATCTCACTCTTCACTTTGCTGCTACTCTCATTTAATTTTCCCTTTGCATTTCTCCCAACATTTCCAAACTGACAGCACAAAGTGCAGACATTCCCTCCACATGCGGTGTGATAATCCCCCCCAAAATACCGTAGGAAAACCCTTTTCGCACGTCTACCACCATGACAAGCTGCTATGCAAGTGTCTGTGCACGAGTCCAGGAGGAAAGTGGCTTCCCAGCAGCACGAGCTGGTAGCTCAGCTGGTATAATCAACAGCTGGCTGGGAGGGCGAGCCTTACTGGAAAGTCATCAGTGATTTTTTTTTGTCTCCTTCATGTCTGAAACAGGTCAAGGCAGGTCCCCTCCATCTCCTTCCCTCCCCGTGCTGCTCTTTACGAGCCCCACCTGGCAGATCAGTATTCCACCACTACAACTACCTTTTCTGCTGTTGACACATGCACACACACACTCCTCTATTACTGTTCGGGTGAGGCAGCACAGGGCACATACTGTTCACACTTTGGGTTTCATACATGCATGCGTCGCCTGTGCCGCACAACACATTCCACCTCATGTGAAGGAAAACAAACACATACTTAAAACCGAACAAACATGTCTTGCTACAATGTCTGTTGATTTGACTAATCACCAAAGCAGGGCTGCGACTTCTGAATATCTTAGTTATTATTTGATGTGTCACGTTTGATTAATTAGGTCTAAAATAACTGCTAGAAAGTTGTGAAAGATAGCCATCACAGATTCCCAAAGCTGCAGGTGATATACATATAAACAGACACAAGCATCATATCGATTACCAACTTTCAGCATTCGGGGCTCCAGGGCGCGACTATTTTGGTCGCACATGCACCCAAAAAATCTGTCATGTTCAACTAAACGTATTCATTGCTCGCAATGGTGCGCCTGAAATTTAGCATTTATCTTTCAAACATTGAGGATATCACCATTTCTTGTTGCATGCGCTGGGATTTAGAAACGCATGAAGAAAAACATGTATTTGCACCTTTATTCCTATTAACATTAATTTACATAATGTGTTAATAAATTACATTTGAAGCTATGTTTTGGTATCGTGTTGGTGCACCACGGCAACCAGTGTAAAAAGTTAGTTGGAGCCCTGCCATTAATTTTCAAATGCACTTCCAGCACTAAGCTCTCAGGCTAATTCAGTTCTGTGTGGTTACACTGAGGTTGTCCACCGTCCAAAAAACTGACCCAGCACACAGGAACATGTGCACAACTCATTTATCATTACAGGTTCATAAAATACAGGTGATTTTGACGATAATATCCCCTCACTGGTAGGCCTATGGCCTGCACTAGTCTATTCCTGGGTTAATGCAACATCCTTATGCTGACTTTTGTGCCCAGTTGTGATTTTATAGTGCTCAAAGTGTGATTAAACTAACCCCAGCATTTATTTAAGCCGGATAATGTAGTGTACTACGTGTGCCACCTCAGCTCACATGAACAACTGCATGCACTAGAGACCGACCAATACCCGATTTTTGGGGCTGATGCCGATATCGTAGATACATTGGTCGATATTCACACATTCTTTACGGTGATCCATCAAATGTGGCAATCAAACGCTTGTGACAAAGATATTTAACGCAGGCAGGATATTTTACAGTTTAACAATCGACAATATTGTCCTAACTGACATTATTGCACCTTCACGGGGAATTTAACGATTCTGAAGTACCCTAAGGATCTTTTCTGCATCATAATATCTTATAAAACGTATCCGTAATATATCTGTGATGGGCCGATACTGCCTGACAGTATCTGTCAACTGATAGATCAATGGGGCTCTGGCACATCTAACATATCTACACTACCACATATCATACAAGACGATGAAATATACTCTGAAGTGTAAAATATGTAGTGTGTGTGTGTAAACACAGTGTTCATGCTTCCCTGTATCCTGAAGGAGCTGATACCAAATGTCAACAAAAGAAAGTGAAACATTGTTGACTCCATGCATGTTAAATACCCTAAAATTCAGGGGAATCACAGCACACAAGTTAATATCCTCACCAGCTGCCATGAACACAGACTAGGGACACTGACATTGTTTTAATGTTTTCACCAAACCCACAGCTTGGGCCGAGTAACAAGCTGTAATTACAGCAGCAGCAGCCACCCTGGCGTTATTAAGTGCGTACATACATGTAGCCACCAAACAAATTGTTCAACCTGTAAGAAAATAGGCTGTGGACGGTCCACGCAGCGCTACTGTGACAACCACCTGAGGTTTTTTCGCCGCAGTCCTGGATGCTACATTTTGGCTACAAAACGAGCAGAGGAGGAGGAGGAGGAGGAGGAGGCGAAGAACAAGGAGGAGGAGGAGGAGGGTTGAAAAACTTGCCGCAGTTCAGACTTCTGCAGTCCCGACTCGCTGGGTCCAACTCAGGAAGCCCGCTGTCTGAACCCCCCGCTCCCATGTTCCCAAACACACCCGAAACATAAAGACTGAAACTTTACCTCGGCCGGTCCTCCGCCGGGTTGAGACAAACGCCACGGGTAAAATCCACAACTTCACACGGTCTGAGCTCATGCGGACGGTAGGACTCGCTGCTGCTGCTGCCGCCGCTGCTGCTGCCGACACGGCGAGGACAAGTTCATCCACATACTCTCAGATAACGACCGGAGAGCTGGAGGCGACGGCGGGGGAAATTTTGGCTTTCCCCCCCTTTCCCTGAATCACTTTCGTCGGTCCTTTTTCCTCTCGGATATTCCCCTCCCTGGCTCGTACGGTATCAAACCATCACATTCCACCGCGTCCTTAACAATGAAAAAAGGTGGGTTTTCCTTCTCTGCTGCCGGAGGACCCACCCCTCGGGATGACTCTGCCCGGTCTGACCGCAAAGAGAACGCCCTTCCCGGCTGCGAGGTCCCGCCTCTCTCCCCCTCATAACATGCGCGAGTCTGGCCGGTGGGGAGGACTGAATCCGAGCTGAGGCTCAGTGGATAGTCTGAGCTAATGCGTCTCTCTCTCTGCACACACACACACACACACACACAAATATATATACCATTAATTTGAATTGAAAGGCATAAGGTCAGGATATAGCCTACTTACTCATGAGCCTCCCCTGCAATATTATAGTAATACCACTGGGGATATAAAGTACCATTAAGCTTCCCATTGTGTCTCACAGTTTAAGTCCCTGCTACAATATTTTTTAAAAAAAAAGTAATTATTCAGGAATTAATCACCAAAAGAGTCATAAAGGTACAATAAACTCAACAAAATCACCTGTAGCAATGTTACAGGAGTCTTTAATTACTATTATTAGGCTACATATTATAAATCTCTTGTGTCATTGGAAAGCTTTTTGTTTGTTTGCGCTCACAGCAATACTAATAAAACACCCAGGACCTGCAGACTGATTGATTATTCTGGGGGTATAAATCTGCAAACAGGACTTGTTGGTCGCCATATCACGATATTCCCGATAACCGTGATATTAACAAATGAAATATTGATATTGTGTTAATAATACACATATAATATCATGTGAATACTCCAGCAGAGAAGCTCAGCCTTGTGCCTTTTCACTAGTAATTAAGTGATTGTTCTCTCTGTACACTTTTTTTGTTGTACAGTTTTAACTTTATACTGATCCACACCAAAAGTTAATGAGGTCTATTCTTTTAAAAAATGCTCGATGATCCTCTGACCTAGGGATGCACATTACATCGTTTCAGGATCAACATGTCAAGTAAGGCTAACTTACACATCATGCTCCAACTTTTTGCTGCTTTATACAAAGCAAAACTCTCAAGGTGACTAATCTGTAAGAGATGTGTCTGACTAGTTTTGTCCAAATCTGTTTATTGTTAGTGACATGCAAGCTCTGCATAGGAAACCACCAGTCACAATCATTCTTCAAACAAATCAGGGCCTACTTTGGTTGTTTGATAAAATTAACTCCTCTACAAAATCACCCAAATAGCTCAGTCTAATGGCATTTACTGCAAAAACAACAAAAAATTGCAATGTCGGTTTTTTCAAATATCGAGCAGCCCGACTCCGACCCCACTTTGGCAGTTTGTTTTAAGCTATCTCTAAAGAAAACCAGAAAATGATTGTGGCAAATACATTAGGCTAAATAGTGGCAATACAGTCACTTCATCCGATCCTAAATTTTCCTCTCGGTCTCTGGCTCGGTTACGATGGATAATGTTGGAGTTGCTGGGTTGCTCAGCAGTGTGAACCAGGCCACTTCACATCAACTTCCTCCCCTGAGTTCAAACCCAGTGCAGCTCAGACTGCCTGACCTTCACGGCAGACACATGGATCGATCTGTGCTGTCACTCTGCAACCTCTCTGCTGTCACTGTACCTGGGTATGAAATACTCAAGTGCACAGCACTTACATCATGCAGCATAATAACTGCAACAGAAGCGCATTGTTTACTCTGTATATTGCTGCATGATTATAGTGTGGCAGTAAATTCTCATTGTGATAGGCCGCCAACCAACCAGGTGAAGTCCAGCCCATGCACACATTCATACACTCTTTCATACAACGAAGTGTTTGTTTTTCTATCTCTTGTCTTGAACAGATTAGACCGATTCTTGTGCAACACACCTTTGTTCAGCAGCAGAGGAGGACATAAACATTGCCGTCATGTTAGCAGTCTGTTGTGTTATCAAAAACAAAATCTATACTGCCTGGTTGCCATTCAAAAGTGTCATCAGTAGGACATTGTTACTTTCTGTAAAAGGGAGAGGCTTATAACACAGTTATTGTGTATCAAAGGCGTCATCGGTGACCTTGACCGTGTCTTGTATCGTGTGAAATAAAACAGCCGTTCGTGGATATTCCCACAGTCATCCTCCGTCCTCAAAGGCCACACCGCTTTAATCATATCGTTTGACATAATGGGTTGGGTGAGATATAAAAAAAGTCACGCTGTTGCTCTCTCCAGGTCGGGGGGAAAAGCCAAAGATACCAAGTAATTGAAGAAAGCTAAAGGCATAACCAGGCAAGGCCAGACTCCTGAACGTCAAGCAGAAAAGCCAAGCGCAGGTGTATGAATAATCTGTGCATACATCTGTATAAACTATATGCTTGCCTGCTGTATATTTCTCATGTTAATGTGTCTTAAAAGGTAAAGGCACAGCGTGAGAGAGAAATACTGTCAGTGGTCGAAGACTATGAGCTTGTCCTTCGATCTGCTCGAGACATTAAAACAACTCTTGATCTACGAAGAAGCAAAGCACACACACACACACACACACACACACACACACACACACACACACACACACACAAAAACCCGTCAGGGCATTCGAAACAGTGAGATGACACATAAGTAAAGACAGGCATGGAAAATGCCTCTTTTTTATGAGGATGTGCAGCGGTCATGTTTCATCCGTCTTGAGAGGGGTTGGCTCGTGCACAGACAAGTTCCTGTCATTTTGGGAATCTGCCTTAATATATCAAATGATATGAATGCAAATGCAAAATACAGACTGTAATCTGATGCATAAAGAAGGGGGTTGCGGGGAATGTAATCTCCTACAGCAAATACTGTAGCACACGCAGGCAAGCTGATTCAGGAAGAGCCGTGTTTCAAGCCAACATCCTTCCTAATCACAAACATCCTTCACCACCCAGCAACATTAACTTGTTTGTTCCAATAAGAATTTGTTGATGAACAGCACAAATCACAATCAAATTATCTCGCTGAATGACTTTCTAAAGGAAGCCCCTGTGATTTCGCTGGATGTATGTCACATTTTGGGTACTTTATCTTATCCAGAGCGACGTGTGGTGGCTGCAACAGCAGACTAATCTCTAATAATCCTGCGTAGATCACCAAAATTACAAGCAGCCAGCAGGACAGAGTGCAAAGACCAGGTCAATAGTCACCTGATGAGATTCTTTGGTCGACAAAATGAGCATGTAAGAAATAAAAATTAGACCAGAGAAGGAGGATTTAATGCCACAATTTGGCTTATACTGCAGGTTTTCCTACTTCATGTCCTTTTTACAGTGGGGATGAGGATTAATGTGCTTAATTCGATGTCCTCTCAGAGTGGGTTATGGCCAGTATTTAAACGGAGGTGACCCTGATGGATCAAAATGTGGGGCAGCCTGTCATGTAGGGAAACATGCACTTATCCGATACCATCAAGCACTGACACCATTGTGTAAACTATCAGTGCAGCGTGGCATGCAGATGTTGCGATATAAGGGACGCGTTTACAGTAAAGACAGCCTAGTTTGTACAATACTGTCATGTGAATCAAACTTGTAGTATTTTCAACTTGAATCACTAATGGGTGACTTCCAACAGAGTTTTGATCTTTGAGGTTTTATGTCTTGATTTGGAAATACACTGACTGTCCCACGAGAGCTCCAAATCCTTTGATAGGAATAAAAACATCTTGTCTTACTGTCAGGTCCTATATTATCTCAAGGTACAGATGCCTCAGCCTGTCTCGCTCACCCTCCCATGGCCCTCTCTTTCTCACTGCAGGGGGACATTCCTCAAACCTCAGCCTCTGGCATGCAGTAAATCTGCCAGAGAGAGACCTACACTCTCAAGTCTGCCAAGAACCCTTTGCCAGGGAGGACGTGCAGCTAAACACTACCTATTTATCAGTTCTCAGCCTCATGTTTTCTCTCTGTGGCCTGACCGTACGACCATGTCCTACCCATCTGTTAAATATCCCGCAAGGGCGTTTCGCGTCTGCCAGAGGCAAAGTGCAATGGATCAAGGTGAGGTGAAGGAGCAACTGTAAAAAGGTGTTAATGGGACAAGAAGAGCTCCACACAGGCAGCTCCCGCCCTTCCTGTCTCCCTGAGGAATGCATGACTTTGCCTTCTCACTATATAGCTGTTCCAGGGCGATAGCTAGCTATCCCATAAAAAAAAAAGAAAGTCCTGGCAGCATTCCCTCTCTGTGTCTCAGCACACCTGGACTGAAATTACAACCACTTCTCGGGAGGAAGGGTTCCTTGGACTGACCTGTGCAGCAGTGCAGAACATCAGGGATCACCTGCATGAGTCTGTAACTGATTATCTTTTTTTTTTCGGAGCCCTTTAGAGGCCGTATATAGGAGTAGATTTGAGAAAGAGAATCAAGTGGCATGCAGGCAGGTGTGCAGCCTATGGAAGAATGTATTAAGTGTATCACTACTGCCCGTGCAACATGGGATGTCTATATCTGAATCCAACAGTTATTTAACATTACACAGTCAAACATTGCAAGCTGGTTCAGCTTAAAAATGTAAGTTTCCCTTCAAATACGGCCTTAAAAATTCGAGTCAGCTCATAAATTGTGAGACTAAAACTTCAGTCTTTAGTCTTTAGTATCTCAAGTCTGTAGTATCTTTAGTATCTCAAGTTTACTGAACTTGTTTTTATTAATTTCAGTGAACATTAGATACTAACAAGCTTTTCACACTGCACTTAGCCCAGGACTAAAAGCACTCTGACAGCCTTCTTATCCCAAGGCTAAGAAAGTGTTCACACTGGCATGATCCTGGCAGGAGTTTGTGGGGTTATCCCTTTAAATTCAACCAGTGTGAAACGGGCTAAGGCAAACCGAGCAGTCAGCCGTCATTCAAGAATGTAAACGTGTTCCATTTAACCCAGGGCTAGTAGAAATTGCAGTGTGAATCCTATAGCCACGGGCTTAGGTTAACCCTGCGTTAACAATGTAGGTACAAATAGGGGCTAAGTTATCCCAGGGTAAACTAGTCCCAGCTCAGGGCTAAGGATAGTACTGAGCTTTGGGTCCACCTCGAAGCTAAGACAAGCTAAGCTAACAGGCTGCTGGCTGTGGCTAAATAATAAGATTGGTGTCGATGTACTCATCCAATTCTGCCCAAGAAAGCAAATAAATGTATATGCAGAAATGCAGAACCATTCTTTTAATATATACTAAAGGACACACCAAGTCTTCATATAAGTTTTATTTAACCATTACACAGAATGGTATCTGGAGAGTTAACGCTCAAACAATGCATGCTGGGACATATGCAAAGAGGCCACAGTAGTTGTGTATTGAACATTCAGCATTAGCAGTGAACTTGAATTTTTGAGTATAAATAACTTGAAATATTTCATCAAATGTATATACTTACATTAAGTTAATGATAAGAGGTTGTTCCTACTCAAAAACAATTACACATCCAGGCCTACTGTACTTTGAACCTAACCACATCTCACATAAGCTGCCCTCCATTTCATGGCCGAGACAAATCTCACTCACTTGCTGTGGAATCTTTTGAATCCACACCCAAACCGCGAGCGACAAGATGTATCGTGAAAAGATTTTTTTTTTTTTTTTTTACAGTGTAAGCCTGTATACCCAGCAATGGCACAGCACGTCTGGCAGGCATGCAGGGCACAACCACCAAAAAGCTCTGCTCTCTTGTTCCACCGCCAAGCCATAATAACAGCAATAAGGTTGGGGAGGCTCGTTAACCTTAATCTAGGAATTACACTGTGGCACCAGGGAGAGGAGGACGTGTTGTGTTGTGTGCTTGTACATAGGGGCTGGAATTAAACATTTACCACAGAGGGGGCGGTGGTGGTGGTGCTATGAACAGCACAGAGTGTGAGAGTGGTGGTGCATGCAGTTCACAGAGTGGGGTATGGAGCCTCACCTGGGCTGTACAACACTGTACACTGTTTGACGCAGGAGAATTTACTCTTTTTATTAGCCTCTCCCTCCCTCTTGTGGTTAAAATGCATTACTGCACAGTTGCCTCAACTGCTGGGAATAAGAACCAGTTCAATCTGATACTGGTTTATAAAAGCTAAGAGGGCCCCACAAGAAATCATGAATTATAGCCAGCTAGATATGTTATATGTACCTTTCGAAGCTGGGGGTGGAGTAATGGATTACATGTGATTGGAATAACGTAGTCAGATTACAAAAAATGAGTGCAGAGTATGAACAGCCCAGACTACATTTGACAAAAAATGTGCAATTAGATTATAGTTACATTATCGAGGATTACTTGATTACACTTTTAATAACATCTGTATAAAATTGTCAATTTTTAATTATGAAACTCTTTTTATAGCAGGTCGCCAGTTTTGTTAATGGTGACCTGACTAATGTTTGTTTTTTCTTTTTAAAATAATGATAATGGAGTTTTTATTTGACATTTTTTTATTAACATTGAAAGCGGAGGAACATTTCCACAGACTGCTCCATGTGGATTTGAATAGAAAACAGCAGCTACCAAAACTAACGCAAAATAAACAGCATCTAGCATGTTGTAGGATACAAGCAGCACACCTGTAGCTTGCGCCAGTACTGTTTTTGTAAGGATAACTGTAAATGCTGAAAAAGCAAAATGCATTTTATTTACACTGGAAATGTTTTGAGAGGTTTAAAGAGAAATAACAGTATTTGAGTATCTGTAATTTGATTATTTGCCAGATTTTGATTTTTACCTGAAAGCAGAGGTGAGGGTTTTGTAAATAAGTAGGTGACAGAGGCGGAGTGCGACACAGCTGAGTGATGCAGCCAAGATAAAAACAATTCTCCTGAACTCCTTTCACCTGCTTTCCTGGCAGCTAGGAGATAAGATGAATTAACACTGAATTATGATAACATCTATGCCTTTAAGTAAGTTGATCTCCATATTGTTTGATTGGAAGTGCGCATTTATTGACTGAGGAGCATTTTTACTCAACAATTAAACACATACTTTGTATATAAGTATATAAGATTTTATAGGCAAGGCAAGTTTATTTGTATAGCACAATTCAGACACAAGGCAACTCAAAGTGCTTTACAGGGGCATAAAATGACATGAAAAGATGTTAAAAATTGCATTTAAAATACATGAAAAACAAGTAGGAAGAAACAAAACATCAAAACAAGTTAAAAAACATGAAAGTAAGCTTAAATAGTGTCAAAAGAGACAAGATTAAAGAATAAAGGTCACAGTGCCGCTCAAAGCCTGAAAATCGCTTCAAGCAGGTCAGAAACATATTTTGGCCCTAAACCATTCAGTGCTTTATCAACCAACAGCAAGATTTTGAAATCTCTTTTTTGACAGACAGGAAGCCAGTGTGAAGATCTGAGAACTGGAGTGATGTGATCTACTTTTTCGGTTCTTGTTAGGACTCGAGCAGCAGCGCTCTGAATCAACTGCAGCAAGTTTTTTCAAATCCTGCTGAGACATAAGTCCTTTAATCCTTCATATATTCTTAAGGTAATAGCAGGCTGACTTTGTAATTGTTTTAGTGTGGCTGCTCAAATTCAGGTCTGAGTCCATGATTACACCAAGATTTCTGGCTCGGTTTGTAGTTTTCAATATTACAGATTGAAGCTGAGCAGAAATTTTTAGTGCAGTGGTTAACGTCAGAAGGAAGCCGGGGACATAACTGTGGCTGCCCAGGAGCCCCTCAGAATGCCTGTGCATGCCAATATAAAGAACAATTAAGGCATACTAATGACATAAAGTTTAGTATCAAACAATCTGTATGTAGAATAGGCTATTCATTTTCATCATTCAGGCTAAAAGCTCCAATCATGACTCACTGAAGACATAGACACTAGTTTAATCAGGGGTCTGACTGTCTGTAAATTAATTGTTTAATGTAGAAGTTAAAAAGAAAATAAAAAGTTTGGGTTCCAATTTGGGGAACATTAAAGTTGCTGTTGTGATAACTTCATTGTTTAATGTCATTTATGCCCAGAAGTGTATTGCACTAATTTCCTTGAATTATTGAGCCAACTAATGTTTCTCAAACAATATTCTCAAGGATAGTGAGAAACTGATTTTGCCTTAAGATGTTCTCAGAGAAGTCATGCTTTTAATGAACTACATCACATTATTGGCTTTATCTCCACTTGCTCAGAGCAATTAAACCATATTTCTCTGAGCAGGCTAACTGTAAAATTCCAAGATTGCTCCAAAGTGGGCGTCTCCTTTGTTTTGTTTCTATAGACAGAACGCCCACGGGAACAAGACACAAATGTTGATGTATGCGTGTTGCATCATCAGGATTTCCAAGGAAGACTGTAACAAGTTCTCACCTCTTTTGTCTTGACCTCTGAAGCACTCCCACTGACACAGAAGCCAGCCCCTTTCAGGGAACCTCACTTTATTGACACTGACACATTCACACTGCTCACATCTTGAGACATATTAGAAGAGAGGAAGCAGTCTGGTAAGTTGACACGCTGTTACATTTGCTCTTAATGCTCAAATCATGCCTGTTTTGAACTGTGAAGTGGATTTATGCTACCTTGAAATGTTAGGAATGTTTTAATGAATTAGAAGATTTAGAACGCTACTGATAATGACCACTGTTGTTGAATTTCGGCTCATCTCCATTCAGGAGAGATGAAGAAGACTCAGAGACAACGATGACTTAAGTTAGAGTATATCTAGTACATATTTACCATGACCTGGATGACTGACAACCTTCATCAATACGTTGAAGTAGTTTATACAAACTTGCAAGGAGGAACAAAATAACAGCACAACTTGACAAGAGTCTCATCAATGTTCAGATTAGCTCAGAAAGCATCCCTCCCATAGATGGTTATCTGTTTAACAACGAATATGTGGGAAGTTACTGCAGAACTTCTGACCTCTGATCTAGTGAGGAATAGAAATAAAATGCGTAGAAGACATTAAGTCTGCTACCATAGATGGTTAACACAAACAACTGCTTTGGTTTGTTGGGAATCTGATCTGTAAACATTTACAGCAGCTTCAAACTGCCAAGTTTGCCCTCATCCATTCCTTATCAGGCCTAACGTTTATACAGGGTACGTACGACATCTGATCTTGTGAGGCCAGAGTTTTCTGGACCTTAGATTTTTCTCCCACAACTACCTTACACGCTAACGATATTATGTTCCTGAAACATTAAAGGACAAAATACTAGAAATACCTGTCAAGCATCACAAACTGCAGCTTCTAAAATGATCATGTAATTGAATCAACAATCAGGATTCTTTCATTGTATTAGACTACATGCATTTTAGCAGGTGTACCTAATATATTAGCAACAGAGAATCTTCTTTCGACTAAAAGAGCCATCAAAATGCTTTCCAGGACGTTTCCCTGATGTTGATGTGTTCTGTCTCCAACAGACAAAAATTGACTCAACCACAGAACGAGTTAACATGTCTGCAAGTAACTCGACCTTCATGGATTCCAAATTTCGTTACGTCCTCTTTCCAGTTGCCTACAGTATCATCTTCATCCTTGGCCTTGTCGAGAACATCTACGTGCTGTATGTCCTGCGCTGCCTCCGCGAAGCCAAGAATATGAGCGAAATCCGCATCTACATGACAAACTTGACCATCGCTGATCTCCTTTTTGTGCTCGCTCTTCCCTTCTGGATTGACTATTACAGTCAAGAGGGTAACTGGCGCTCTGGAGAAGAAATTTGCCGGCTGAGTGGTTCATTGTTCTTCATCAACACCTACTGCTCCGTCCTCTTCCTCGGAGCCATCAGCGTCAACCGATACTGGGCTGTCACCCGGCCTCTGGATGCTGCCTCTTCGGACCACAGGCGTCGTGGGATCATCGTGTGCGTCATCATCTGGTTGTTGAGCGTGTCGATGGCTGTTCCATATCTGACATCTAAACAGACCAACAAAGACAAGAACTTTATTCGCTGTTTCGAGGGGTACCAAAATGAAACAGAGTCAGCGAAGGTGGGAATGGCTGTCACTCATTTTGCTATAATTGGATCATTTTTTGTTGTCTTCTTTCTTGTCGTGGTGTGTAATTTCCTTATTGCTCGGAAGTTACTTTCTCAAGGTCCCACTCAGTCTACGAATATATCTAGAGAGTGCACCAAGACCATGTCTTCCACATCTAGAAGGCCCAGGGGTGTGAAACGGAGGGCCCTGCAGATGCTGATAGCTGTGGTGGGGGTGTTTGTTCTGTGTTTCCTGCCCCACCATGTCATTCAAGGCCCATGGACACTGGCAGTGTTGCAGATCAAGGAGGGCTGGGGCCACGTAAAGTGGAGCGACGATGCTCGTCAGGTGTTGAACAACGCGCATCAGATCACTTTGCTTCTCATGGGCCTCAATTGCATTTTGGACCCAGTAGTTTATTGTTTCGCCACAAGGAAGTTCAGAAGGTTCATCATGGCCCACATTAAAAAGGTAGGAAAGGGAGAGGGCTGTTCACAGACGGCCAACACACAGCTGTCCATGCACAACAGGAATCAGAGCCTGAGACCCCAGAACGAGGACCAAGAGCACGAAATGGACTGATTTAAACATGTACTATTTGTATTAAAAGGTAGATATGTTACTGTGTGTGACAGACACAAGAGCACATACAGCATGATGTTGCACCTTCACTTGAGAAATCAACTGGCGAGACACCGAATACATTGTTTGGCTTGTCCCACAGGTGCTGTTCTGCTCTTAGCACGGCACTAAAAACAGATAATACACATATTTACAGACTAGTTGTCTCTTTTTGGTTGTTTAGAAGAGATCTTCTCCCTAGATTACACACACACAATTAACCACACACACAATAAAATATGTGTGCATACCAATGATTGTCTCCATCAGATAGGTTAAGCTTTGCCTAAGCATGTTTTATCTGGTTTTGTAAGACCAGGGAATAAAACTAAGTTTGAGCTACGTTTCTCCTCTGGCATCCAATATTGTGACATACTGTAGAAAATCCCATGATTCACTGTGACAAAGAAAGCTTATGCCTATCATTATTCAGATATTTGCTGTATTCACTCTGAGCTTACCTGCTGTTGCATTTATTTATTTATTTTTTTAATGGCACAGTTTTTGTGATCTTGTGTTGTTCTTTGATCAAAAAGACAGTGTTGCTGGTTTTACTCTATAAGTTTTGAAATAAAGCTTTTATTTCTGTGTTAATTGTGATACAAGTTTCTGACAAATCAACCCATCAGCAGTGGATGTAGTTTGAGACACACTGAAAACTGTAGCACATTACAGATTTTATTAACATGCACAAACAGAGAGAGAAGCATTTCTTCCCGTTTAGTGGGGACAGTTTCACACAAGTACTGCAGATCTGTGGGTTTTACCACATTCAGATTTTGCGAAATTAGATGAAATCAAACAACTTTTGAGGTAATCCACACATAGACAAACTGTGAATGCAAAAGATCATCTTTCAGGTTAAAGACATTGTTGAGCTCTAAATGCAGATATAACTACAGTCTCTTCTTCCTCTTGTTATTGCACGTCTCCACCCTCCCTCTCCATCATGTTCATGACAGACTTGAGTACACATTGTCCATAGTCATATTGGTGAGGTCAAGATCAGTGTAGGCTTGGTTGGTGCTTGTGTAATTCATGTACACATCTCCGTGCTTTGAACAGCACAGAGTGTGAGAGTGGTGGTGCATGCAGTTCACAGAGTGGGGTATGGAGCCTCACCTGGGCTGTACAACACTGTACACTGTTTGACGCAGGAGAATTTACTCTTTTTATTAGCCTCTCCCTCCCTCTTGTGGTTAAAATGCATTACTGCACAGTTGCCTCAACTGCTGAGAATAAGAACCAGTTCAATCTGATACTGGTTTATAAAAGCTAAGAGGGCCCCACAGGGAATCATGAATTAAAGCCAGCTAGGTATGTTATATGTACCTTTCGAAGCTGGGGGTGGAGTAATGGATTACATGTGATTGGAATAACGTAGTCAGATTACAAAAAATAAGTGCAGAGTATGAACAGCCCAGACTACATTTGACAAAAAATGTGCAATTAGATTATAGTTACATTATCAAGGATTACTTGATTACACTTTTAATAACATCTGTATAAAATTGTCAATTTTTAATTATGAAACTCTTTTTATAGCAGGTCGCCAGTTTTGTTAATGGTGACCTGACTAATGTTTGTTTTTTCTTTTTAAAATAATGATAATGGAGTTTTTATTTGACATTTTTTTATTAACATTGAAAGCGGAGGAACATTTTCACAGACTGCTCCATGTGGATTTGAATAGAAAACAGCAGCTGCCAAAACTAACGCAAAATAAACAGCATCTAGCATGTTGTAGGATACAAGCAGCACACCTGTAGCTTGCGCCAGTACTGTTTTTGTAAGGATAATTATAAATGCTGAAAAAGCAAAATGCATTTTATTTACACTGGAAATGTTTTGAGAGGTTTAAAGAGAAATAACAGTATTTGAGTATCTGTAATTTGATTATTTGCCAGATTTTGAGTTTTACCTGAAAGCAGAGGTGAGGGTTTTGTAAATAAGTAGGTGACAGAGGCGGAGTGCGACACAGCTGAGTGATGCAGCCAAGATAAAAACAATTCTCCTGAACTCCTTTCACCTGCTTTCCTGGCAGCCAGGAGATAAGATGAATTAACACTGAATTATCTCCATATTGTTTGATTGGAAGTAGTTGCGCATTTATTGACTGAGGAGCATTTTTACTCAACAATTAAACACATACTTTGTATATAAGTATATAAGATTTTATAGGCAAGGCAAGGCAAGTTTATTTGAATAGCACAATTCAGACACAAGGCAACTCAAAGTGCTTTACAGGGGCATAAAATGACATGAAAAGACGTTAAAAATTGCATTTAAAATACATGAAAAACAAGTAGGAAGAAACAAAACATCAAAACAAGTTAAAAAACATGAAAGTAAGCTTAAATAGTGTCAAAAGAGACAAGATTAAAGAATAAAGGTCACAGTGCCGCTCAAAGCCTGAAAATCGCTTCAATGAAAGGCTGTGGAAAACAAAAAGGTCTTCAGCCTTGATGTAAAAGAGGTGAGAGTTGGAGCGGACCTTCAGTTTTCTGGAGGAACTGGAGTTTGTTCCAGATATGTGGCGCGTAATAATTGAATGCTTCTTCTCCATGTTTAGTTTTGACTCTATGGACTGAAATCTCTTTTTTGACAGACAGGAAGCCAGTGTGAAGATCTGAGAACTGGAGTGATACGATCTACTTTTAGTGCAGTGTGTTAACGTCAGAAGGAAGCCGGGGACATAACTGTGGCTGCCCAGGAGCCCCTCAGAATGCCTGTGCATGCCAATATGAAGAACAATTAAGGCATACTAATGACATAAAGTTTAGTATCAAACAATCTGTATGTAGAATAGGCTATTCATTTTCATCATTCAGGCTAAAGGCCCCAATCATGACTCACTGAAGACATAGACACTAGTTTAATCAGGGGTCTGACTGTCTGTAAATTAATTGTTTAATGTAGAAGTTAAAAAGAAAATAAAAAGTTTGGGTTCCAATTTGGGGAACGTTAAAGTTGCTGTTGTGATAACTTCATTGTTTAATGTCATTTATGCCCAGAAGTGTATTGCACTAATTTCCTTGAATTATTGAGCCAACTAATGTTTCTCAAACAATATTCTCAAGGATAGTGAGAAACTGATTTTGCCTTAAGATGTTCTCAGAGAAGTCATGCTTTTAATGAACTACATCACATTATTGGCTTTATCTCCACTTGCTCAGAGCAATTAAACCATATTTCTCTGAGCAGGCTAACTGTAAAATTCCAAGATTGCTCCAAAGTGGGCGTCTCCTTTGTTTCGTTTCTACAGACAGAACGCCCACGGGAACAAGACACAGAGGTCGAAGTTTGTGTGTTGCATCATCAGGATTTTAAAAAGAAGACTGTAACAAGTTCTCACCTCCTTTGTCTTGACCTCTGAAGCACTCCCACTGACACAGAAGCCAGCCCCTTTCAGGAAACCTCACTTTATTGACACTGACACATTCACACTGCTCACATCTTGAGACATATTAGAAGAGAGGAAGCAGTCTGGTAAGTTGACACCCTGTTACATTTGCTCTTTGTGCTTTTAGAAAAAGAACGACATGTCAAGGCAGGCAGATCAAATCATGCCTATTTTGAACTGTGAAGCTGATTTATGTGCTCAAACTTGAAATGTTAAGAATGTTTTCATTAAATTGAAGATTTAGAATGCAGATAAAACGCTACTGATAATGACCACTGTTGTGGAATTTTTGCTCATCTCCATTCAGGAGAGATGAAGAAGACTCAGAGACAACGATGACTTAAGTTGGAGTATATCTAGTACATATTTACCATGACCTGGATGACTGACAACCTTCATCAATACATTAAAGTAGTTTATACAAACTTGCAAGGAGGAACAAAATAACAGCTCAACTGTTTACACTGTGCATTGTCAAGTTAATCCTTCCGAGTCTCATCAATGTTCAGATTAGCTCAGAAAGCATCGCTCCTGCAGATGGTTATCCGTTTAACAACGAATATGTGGGAAGTTACTGCAGAGCTTCTGACCTCTGATCTAGTGAGGAATAGAAAGAAAATGCGTAGAAGACATTAAGTCTGCTACCATAGATGGTTAACACAAACAACAGCTTTGGTGTGTTGGGGATCTGATCTGTAAACCTATTTACAGCAGCTTCAAACTGCCAAGTTTGCAAAGACCATGAGAGATATAAACTCATATATCAGATGTCACTATGCCCTCATCCATTCCTTATCAGGCCTAACATTTATACAGGGTACGTACGACATCTGATCTTGTGAGGAAAGAGTGTTCTGGACCTTAGACTCTCCCACAACTACCTTACATGCTAACGTTAATTGTTCCTGAAACATTAAGGGGCAAAATACTAGAAATACCTGTCAAACATCACAAACTGCAGCTTCTAAAATGATCATGTAATTGAATCAACAATCAGGATTCTTTCATTGTATTAGACTACATGCATTTTAGCAGGTGTACCTAATATATTAGCAACAGAGAAGCTTCTTTCGACTAAAAGAGCCATCAAAATGCTTTCCAGGACGTTTCCCTGATGTTGATGTGTTCTGTCTCCAACAGACAAAAATGGACTCAACCACAGAACGAGTTAACATGTCAGGAACCTCTGCAAGTAACTCGACCTTCCTGGATTCCGAATTTCGTTACGTCCTCTTTCCAGTTGCCTACAGTATCATCTTCATCCTTGGCCTTGTCGAGAACATCTACGTGCTGTATGTCCTGCGCTGCCTCCGTGAAGCCAAGAATATGAGCGAAATCCGCATCTACATGACAAACTTGACCATCGCTGATCTCCTTTTTGTGCTCGCTCTTCCCTTCTGGATTGGCTATTACAGTCACCGTAACTGGATCTACGGAGACTACCTTTGCCGGCTGAGTGGTTCATTGTTCTTCATCAACACCTACTGCTCCGTCCTCTTCCTCGGAGCCATCAGCGTCAACCGATACTGGGCTGTCACCCGGCCTCTGGATGCTGCCTCTTCGGACCACAGGCGTCGTGGGATCATCGTGTGCGTCATCATCTGGTTGTTGACCGTGTCGATGGCTGTTCCATTTCTGACATCTAAACAGACCAACAAAGACGAGAACTTCACTCGCTGTTTCGAGGGTTACCAAAATGAAACAGAGTCAGCAAAGGTGCAAGTGGCTGCCAATAATTTTGCTATAATTGGATCATTTTTTGTTGTCTTCTTTCTTGTCGTGGTGTGTAATTTACTTATTGCTCGGAAGTTACTTTCTCAAGGTCCCACTCAGTCTACGATTATATCTAGAAAGTGCACGAGGACCATGTCTTCCACATCTAGAAGGCCCAGGGGTGTGAAACGGAGGGCCCTGCAGATGCTGATAGCTGTGGTGGGGGTGTTTATTCTGTGTTTCCTGCCCCACCATGTCATTCAAGGCCCATGGACACTGGCAGTGTTGCAGATCAAGGAGGGCTTTGGCCACGTAAAGTGGAGCGAGGAGGCTCGTCAGGTGTTGAACGACGCACATCAGATCACTTTGCTTCTCATGGGCCTCAATTGCATTTTGGACCCAGTAGTTTATTGTTTCGCCACAAGGAAGTTCAGAAGGTTCATCATGGCCCACATTAAAAAGGTAGGAAAGGGAGAGGGCTGTTCACAGACGGCCAACTCACAGTTATCCATGGACAGCAGGAATCAGAGCCTGAGACCCCAGAACGAGGACCAAGAGCACGAAATGGACTGATTTAAACATGTACTATTTGTATTAAAAAGTCGATATGTTACTGTGTGTGAAAGACACAAGAGCACATACAGCATGATGTTGCACCTATAGCTTGTGGTATTGGTAGCTACACCCTCTGAATCACTTATTAATGTGGGCTCACACAAATATCTTGACATTCTATCTTGTGGTCTGAACCACAGCAGTCCCATTGCTCTTCCTGTGTGAGCTTGAGCGGAAAAGCAGAAGTTTTGCAAGCAGAAGTACGTTAACGAAACATAGCTGGTTGAAGACACTTTATCAACCCGAGAAATCAACTGCCGAGACAACGAATACATTGTTTGGCTTGTCCCACAGGTGCTGTTCTGCTCTTAGTACGGCACTAAAAACTGAAAATACACATATTTAAAGACTAGTCGTCTCTTTTTGGTTGTTTAGAAGAGATCTTCTCCCTAGATTACACACACACAATCAACCACACACACAATAAAATATGTGTGCATACCAATGATTGTCTCCATCAGATAGGTGATAGGTTTAGCTTTGCCTAGGCATGTTTTATCTGGTTTTGTAAGACCAGGGAATAAAACTTTGAGCTACGTTTCTCCTCTGGCATCCAATATTGTGACATACTGTAGAAAATCCCATGATTCACTGTGACAAAGAAAGCTAATGCCTATCATTATTCAGATATTTGCTGTATTCACTCTGAGCTTACCTGCTGTTGCATTTATTTATTTATTTTTTTAATGGTACAGTTTTTGTGATCTTGCGTTGTTCTTTGATCAAAAAGACAGTGTTGCTGGTTTTACTCTATAAGTTTTGAAATAAAGCTTTTATTTCTGTGTTAATTGTGATACAAGTTTCTGACAAATCAACCCATCAGCAGTGGATGTAGTTTGAGACACACTGAAAACTGTAGCACATTACAGATTTTATTAACATGCACAAACAGAGAGAGAAGCGTTTCTTCCCGTTTAGTGGGGACAGTTTCACACAAGTACTGCAGATCTGTGGGTTTTACCACATTCAGATTTTGCAAAATTAGATGAAATCAAACAACTTTTGAGGTAATCCACACATAGACAAACTGTGAATGCAAAAGATCATCTATCAGGTTAAATGCATTGTTGAGCTCTATATGCAGATATAACTACAGTCTCTTCTTCCTCTTGTTATTGCACGTCTCCACCCTCCCTCTCTCCATCATGTTCATGACAGACTTGAGTACACATTGTCCATAGTCATATTGGTGAGGTCCAGATCAGTGTAGGCTTGGTTGGTGCTTGTGTAATTCATGTACACATCTCCGTCACCGTCAGCCTGTGGAATACCTTCCCTGGCGAGCAGAAAAATGTGTCCAGACTGTTAATATACATGGCCTTTGGATTCACATCAACATAAATCTGATTTATTTTCTGTAGAGACTTACTTTGGTGACTTTTTAGGTCCAGGGAAACCTATAAAAAAACAACAACAACAAATTAAAATCATCCACAGAACATTTGCCAAAAATCAAAACAGGAAAAACATTGTGTTCACCGTTAGCCACAGGGTTGGACGTTGTCTGTGGGTTACCAAGTCTTTGCCAGCCCAGCCAAAAAAGAACAACAAAGTCGATGATCAAGGCCAGGAGGGAGAGGACGAAGGCAGCGATTCCTAAATTCTCACCGACTATTGTAAGTCAGGGAAACAACACAGAGTTGCAGGAGAAAAGCTATTAAACAGTTTAAAAGACAAATATGATATTCTATCTTTGTGCATAACAAACAGAAACTACAGACTACATTAGCCTACTAAAGAATCATCAAAATATGTGCATGTGTTCACTAATAAGTAACAAGAAATCAGCGTAAGTGTAAATAATAGCATCATAAACATGTTTATAATTGGATAATAAGACATTTATAAGAACTTATAAGAAAGTTGTTAACAGGTAATAGATGCCAAATAACATTAATAAAAGCCTTATGAGTTTCTTATAATCATTTATAATAGCATTACAAACACATTTATTGAGTTTAAATAACTTGTGTTATTTAAACTCAATAAAATGACACAAGTTATTATGACTGGCTGCCACTATGTCATATTAAGTCATTGTTAAACCTCTACCAAACTTTTCTGTAGCTTTATTAAGAGTTATACATACTCTATTATGCATTTATCAGCAGCTAACTATGCCCATTTTAACAATTAACTTGCAGCAACTGGATCTAAACTGAGAGCGTTGCTTTATTAATGTTAATAAATCCTTTATTATGCTCTTTTATTAACTTTTATTAATGTTCTTAAGCAGTGTATAAACTGTTTAAACTAATGGTAGCTACTGTATCTTTCTGTCAGCGGAGTAGAGAGAGGCAGTGAGACAAGGCACTTGAGAAAGTGCAGATAATGAAGTGGCATACTTTGGACTGTCACGGGAAATCCTTCGACAAACAAATCGTCCACAGGCTTGTACAGACAACCAAGAGAGACAATTTTCAGTCACGTTACAACTTGCTCACATACGGGCAATAAAAAAATTATTAATACATATGCATTGCTACAAGTTGTTAAATCGAGCCCCCTTTATTATAAATTGTTAGTTAAATTTGCAAACGATATGTTTGAGGTGATTTAGAAACAATTTCAGCAGTGCATTCTTTGTCCACCAGGGGGCACTGACAAGTTTTATTTTCAACCGTAAGATTCTCCAATCAGCATTGGAGTTGGTCACAACCAAATTTAAAGCAACAATATGTATCTTTCCAGAGAAAAAAAGTTAATTGTGGAGCCTCATCCCCAGGTTGGGGACAGGTACAGACCTGTTAAGATTTCACTCTGTTTTCATTCAAACGTGCAGCAGTTTAAAACGGACCACCAACCTGTTGCATGCATGGAGACGATGTAGACCGTGTGGTTTGGGCTCGTTCTAACCTGAGGTAACAGGCTCTCGGCGTGGCATCGGTATACCCCGCTCTGCTGTGGCTCGGTGAGGGTCAGTTCCCTATCACTACCCCTTTTTACTTCTTTCCACGTCTGATTATCCCAGCGTTGCCAGGACCAAACCACACTGTCTGGCATGGTGAGAGCGCTGCAGTAAAGGTTGACTTTTTGCCCTGCTGCAACCGGGTAGTCTGGTTTGGCCAACAGCTGCAGAGGAGATAGTGGTTCTTCGTACGAATGGAGGATGATGGGTAGAGGAAAAGAGATAGCAGATATGAAACAGTTACAGAAGGAAGATATTGCTATCGCACTTCAGCCACACTAGTGGCGAGTTTCTAGAGATGTTTGTGGGTTAGCCCGCCACAACTTTGGTCCAGACTGAAATATCTCAGCAACTATCAGATGGATTGCTACGATAGACTTTTCAAAGGCTATTCTGCAACATTTCATTAAAATGTTCACTCTCCAGTGAAATATCAATATCTTTTAAAAGGAGAGGTGTACAGTTTTGTGCAGACATTCATAGTCTCCAGAGGATGAGTCAACAACAATCGAAGCTCATTGGTACTGTAGCATTAGACTGGCTGTTACGTTAACCTGTAAACGAGTCCAGTGTCAAAATACTGCTGTGCAGGTTGCAGTGTACATCCTCACAGAGTCACCAGCGTCTATAACGTAATAGTTTAATTTGATTGCAATTAATCACATTCTGTATTACCTTCTGTAGTTTTAACGTCAGTTCCCTTGGTAGTAAGAGAGTAGGTTACAGGCCACGCTGTAGTCCAAGGTTGCGTTGTTTGGGCACCTAGAAGCAGAAATAATAACGTATCTGAAAGCTATACTCTGTTATTACATTCACTAATAAAAACATCCTTACCTGTCCTCTTGCACAAAAAGAGCAGGACATAAAAGCCAGCAAGCAGCATGTTGTTTTGAGTTGAACAAAAAGAAAACGCCACTCTCACTCCAGGCAAACAGGTTCAACAAAGAATCGTGGGCTGTAAAAAAAGCACAGGTGAGAATGGAGGAACTGAGAGGAAGGGAAGTTTTATGTTCCTTTTTCCAAATAGCCAACGAAATCATTGTGCAGTAGTGTTTAATTACATTCCCCATTTTTAATACAAGGCACGCAGCAGAATGCAATGTGTCCGTATATATGAAATCTTGGTTATTGTCGACATAGAAAAAGGAAAAACTATCAGTACATGAAAGCAAAGAACCCTAGCTAACCAAAGGATAATTAATGACAGTAATAGAAAAACACATTAGCACAAAGAGATTCATAATTAAACCTAATCTCACCCATGAAAGCCTTCAGTTTGTAACATTTAAAATCCGTCAATCAATTTATGACCTGCAGGGAAAACAGTTAACCAGACTCCACAGAACTTTTAATGGTTTTTCAAATTTCAGAGCTGGCGGGCAAGTCTATCAGACTCTCAGCACACTTGGTTTGGAACATTTCATATCTCCGTCAGTGGTCACCTTCAGGCTCAGGCTGTGATGACAGCTAAGATTGTTGCTGTTGGACAGTTTGACACCAGGCCTCTCACCTGAGGCAAACTCTCACCGGCAGCCAGAGCAGGTCAGGAGAAGCATGCAGGTTTTATACAGTCATACAGAAATCAAAGACCGACAAAGCAGCATGTTTTAAGTCCTAATTAATGTTTTGGTTGAATACATTTGCATTATTTTGTTCAGTGCTCCTGTAACGTCTACACCTTTACATTCTTTATCTTTAGCAGTCTCTCTCAAGATTACTATTTTGTTTTCTACTGAAGAAAACCAACAAAGACAGCTGTCAGATGGCATAGTTTGCTGTAGATCTGGACTCCACCGCACTAACTCACGCCCACAGTATATGACTACATACAGTACACATTGCTTTGGCAACTCATGTTCCTGAAATGTATGCAGAAGTTTCTCTTGCTTCATAAAACTGTTGTAAAAACAAAGCTGCACTAAGGAAGCAGGGAGCAGCTTCCTAACATGAAGAACTGAAAGTACCATTTCTGTAGCAATGGCTCCAAAAATTACTTGGTTTCAAGTTAAATAGACATGCGTTCTACTTAAGTTTCCTCAGAAAAGGTGTAAAATGGAAATACTTGAGTGAACTTCCTCTAAATTTAAACTCAGTACAGTACTTCATTAGATGTACTTTTCCACAGATCTGTAGTAACCTCACAGCCTTTTTATAGTTTACCAATCTATATTACCTCTTACAGAAATCTCTATCCACTCATGTGGTAACTCATCATGAGTTATGCATTAGTTATGCAAGTGTTTTGTGCGTCACCACCCAAAAGAAGGAATCATCTTTATTTTTCTTTGCGGTTTTTTGAGTTTGTGTCAATTCAATTCAGCTTTTGTACATACATGCCGATATTGTTATTATCATTGTTAGTGTATAGTTTTATACAGTGTTGTTAAAAGTACCCGAAAGTCATACTTATAAAAGTAAAGTAAAGAATAAAAGTAAAGATATCCTGTTAAAATATTACTTACACTAAAGTGGCAGTCACCCTTACGTAAAGTACTTGAGTGAAAACCTGAAAGTATCTGACATGAAATGTACTTAAGTATGACAAGTACAAGTAAAAGTAAATGAAACAGATCTTTACATGCATGTATAAGCTGTATACTTGACGTTGGCGTTATCTGCATTGATGTTATTGATCTGGCAAGTAGTCATATTCTCTGATTATCAGATCTTTTTTTTTTTTTTATCTAATTGTGGAAATAAATGAATTTAAAAATGTGCTGCTTTGGCTCTGATGTAGCATGCAATCTGCACAGTAACTATGAACTATAGTTAAAGTACATGTACCTCAAAGTTGTACTTAAAGCACTTGAGTAAATGTGCTCACATCACTGGTTTAAAACGGTGACTGTTCTTTGTTTTGCCCCTACTTAAAGGGCACAAATCATGAGTAATGTCGAAATTTTGTCTTTAGTTCCCATGCACAAACTTTGACGTTCACATGGTGAAGAAACTACAGAGAATTTCCCTACATGACTATACATAAACCACATACATACCGTAGCTTGGTGTTTTGAGACATGACAGTCTTTTGAAACAACTTCAAACGTGGATGTTGACTGTTCTGGGTAAGTGTGGCATTTTAACCACTCGCTATTTTCCACTTGTGTTATAATTTTCCACCCTATTTCCTGAAATATGTTTTTCTCTTATGGTAAACGAGAGATAGTGTGAGATAGTGTGTTTTTCCACACACCCTGAGCCCAATGATTCTTCTTTATTTTGCTCATAATGATGCAAATCATAATAAATATCTGAAAAAAAGCAGGGGTTCATCTTTATTTTTGTGTTTTCTCTGAGATCTGTGTCAGTTCAGCTTTATTTAGTACATACATGCAATTATTGGCAGTTTTAAACAATGATTCTTCTTTATTTTCATTTTGGCTGTATATAAACATCAAAAATCTGAATTTGCTTTGCAATTATGCCTTTAGTCTACACATGAAATAAAAAGATGGGAATATCCACAACCTGGTTTCATTTCCACATGGTCACTGTGAAACCTTGAAAAAGACATGATGAAGAAATTATAGAAGATTTTACTAAATGTCTATGCCATATGTCACATGAAACACATACTGTAGCTAAATGGCCAAAGACTGAATGCTTTACAGCAGCATCAAATGTGGATGCTGATTGTGCTGAGCAAAAGTATTCTGAACCACACTTGCTGGTGTTATCTGCAAACCTACTTCCTCCATTGTGTTTGTCTACAGTAGAACAGAGATAGTGTTGCCCTGCACCCATTTGTGGCTTCCTCTTAATGAAGTTGTGTACACCAGGGGGGACAGAGGAACCATTCTCTGTCTGAGAGGAAGATAGATGGTGATACCGCATAATTATCTATGTCTGTGCTCATGTGTGTGTATGCATGTGTTAGTGTGTCTTTTCCCCAAGTCATTATTCTTCATTATTCTTCTATTATTCATTACTCATTCATTACTCTGCCTGTACCGCTGGCTACAGTCATGCCTGTTGGTTTGCACTGCAGACACCACTGTGGCCCTCCTGCCAGTAGATGACAGGAGAATAATGAGATGAGCTATGTGTGATGTGTGCATGTGAATACACACACGTGTAATATTGTCACACATGTTTGTGCAAACAACATATATTATGTTTTACTTTGACTACCTCGATGAATATTGACTGTATTGATCTCTAGGGGGCAGCATTCGCTTAGTGACTGAGGAGTCTGATTTGTGACCGGTGGACAGGGTGGAACAGTAATAGACATTTATCCTTTGATAAATAATGTCAAACCAAAACACATAAATCTTTATTTTCCTCAATCCTTCTAGAATATCATAAGGGTGATGTTGAGGGAGACAAATTAGCTGGGAGAGTCAACTGTGTACAAACTGAAGGAATCTATTACAAAAAAATGAACAGATGTGATTGGATTATGGATCAATGTGGTCCCTGCAAAAAGCAGATGTCTGACAGGGTTTTTTTATATTTATTTACAGAGATCCAAGGTTTGAATTATCTCTACATCAGTGATCAGAGGAGGTCTGATGGAGGATTTATTGTTTTTGGAGGAGGGGGAACTATATTAAAGCAAATAACTTTTGGTGAACAGCAGGCACTGTGGTCACATGTGACAATAAAAGGCTACTGGCTAACTTAACAGGAGCAAAAGTCAGACACATTATGTCAGTTGCACAACAGTATCTAGCTAAAGTTGGCTAACAGCTGCTTATTAGTCATCCAGCAAATACTGAGCAGCATTAGCATTTACTTGGAGTTGTGTTTCTGGCCATCTGATTAATGTAAGTCACATTTTTCACTATGATTTAGCGCAGTTATTTGTTGCTACTGTTATGGCTGGCTCTCAGACTATAACCAACAAGGGACGCACGCGTGAGGGAATATTTAAATACGTGGACTTTCACTTAACAAAGATTCATTTAACAAATGTATCAATAAAATGTTATTGCTCACAAAGAAATCTGCTGATAAATGTATATTAAGTTAACTCAACATAATAACCAAAGTCATTCAGAAAATCAAAAGACTAAAGCAAAATGACGTGGTGGACTGGCAGGACAGGGTGGGTTTCATGGCCTCAAGCTGCCTCCATTTCCTTGATGATGTCTCAGTTCAGCAATCAAGGGACCGGCAACACTGAAACAAATGGACAACACAACAACAACAACAACAGGGGAGGCGTCACACTACCAACCCCTGAGGGAAATATCTGGCTCTTTAGCTGCTCCGTGTTCACCAGCTTGTCCCCAACTGTGTCTGTCTGCTGTTTGGTACTGAGCAGATAGCATACAGTGCATGAGTGGTGGGAGTGAACCAAAACAGTAAAATGGTAGGACAGCTATAGAATGAACTGAAACTCAATATAAAGCTCCGTAAAGTCAGGGGGAATTGTATGTTATAATTCTCTGGAGTTGGTCCCCTGGGGCGCTGCACGGGCTGCCCACTGCTCTTAATGCTTGGGACGGGTTTGAGAAGTTGTACTGTGTGAAATTGTTTATGTGACAATAAACTGATGTAAAAAAAAGGTTGGGACCCTGAATGTTTATTTCACAATTTAAAAAACTGGTAAAAGTGTGAAATGCACCTTCTTCATGCTAGTTGTTCCGTTTTCCCATGCAGCTACAGGCCCCAAAGTCTGTTCTCCTTCTCAGTGGGAGTTTGAACTGAGCACGTACAGTAATCGGCCACTGGGTGGCGCTCAGTACTCACACTTTCCAGCCCTTTCATTTTGTTCATGCATCAAAGCCTCAGATTGTACAGTAGCCTTCATTTCAGGCTTTTTTGCTGTGAACCGCGGCCGACAGTCTGAAATCTGAGCTGCTTGATATGAGTTGCTCAAAGGTCATGTTCCTATTAACTGTATAACGAAGAAAAAAATCCATCAGACAGGTTTTCCAGTGCAGTGGATAGATTGGAAATTGTCACTTAACAGCAGACGTTTTGGTTTGGTTTAAAGTGTAGACGGTGTGATATTATTCAGATTCATTTAGTGTCAGTTTGGTTTTACATTACGTAACAAATCTCCATGTATCAGATGGCTGCTTTCTGGAGTATAGGTTAATTTCCTTCAAATGAATTCATGCTTTTGTCAACAGCACAACTAGACAGTCTCTGGCTCTGGGGTGTGTTTTTTTTTTAGTTCACACTTGAATTGCTGTTTCCCTCCTCTTGTGCTTGCAGTTTGTCTGTGCGCTCTGAACATTAGCCCTGTGGGGGGGTTACAGTCACTTTGTTGGGAGGAAGATACATGATTGTGTTGTTGAGTGGAGAAAGCTCGAGATTCAGTCAGAGATTTCCTCTCGGAGACAGTTTTTCTTGATGACCCAAATGAAATATGAAGGCATTGTGTTTGTGTGTGTGTGTGTGTGTGTGTGTGTGTGTGTGTGTGTGTGCGGGCAGGAAGACGAAGGAGTGCACTCATCCCTGCATCATTTTTTGATGGATAAGTTTCCTCCCTCCTCTCGTCACGCGTTGGTTGTCACGGGGATGACGAGTGGCTTCCTTCTGCTTTTCTGGCTGGCGGTGGGATGTGACAGTCGTACGGGCAGCTGCCAGCGTGCGTCTCACTGCTCTCCCTCCTACAGACTCTCCCCCATTGCCTCGATTACCCCCCTCCTTCAAGTTCAAATGATAAACTCCTCACTTATTGTACATTTTACCAGTCCTCTCCTCACCGATCCACAACACAGCATCTTAGACTATGAATATCATTTCTCTCTCCCCCACCTCCCTCAGCTGACCCATGTGGTGCTTCAGAAATAATAACAGCTCAGAGAACAGCAACAGCAGTGACAAGTGCTATTACAACACCATGCAACACAACAACAGAGGACAGACAGCACTCAACTCCAGATGGGCGCTTCCTGTGCCAGGCAGGAAATGGCACTGAGCTCCCTCGCCATCATATTTCATTTTAGCAGAGAACAGAGATGATCATCACTTCATCTCCGGCACATCCATCCCCCAACGGATGAGCTGTAAATTCATTTCAGTCTTTTTGTTCTCCTTCTCTGTGCGGATCCCACTCGGGTTGTTGTCATCATTGGCGAGAAACACTGGGCATTCAAACTCCAGTATTCTGCCTCCGAGCCTTTCGTCCTCCTGCTGTGGCGTCTCCCTGGGCGGAATAGAGATGATTCCATAATGGCTGACCACACACAGATGCGCGCAACTGCATGGCATGTGTCCTCATGGGCAGACAAACACACTTAAATGCACATGTATAGAATACAAACGCTTGGTTATCATCCAGACAAGTAAACTGTACATTGTACTCCACCTTATTTTCATTAAAGGGCCTCTCAACTGGTTTTACTCCAGAGTTGAGTTAAAAATGTACCCAGTTTGGATCAATACAGCACCAACAATGTACTTAAAGTCAACTTGTTGTGGCCCTCTTTTAGTGCTATTTTCTATATTACTGTTGGGTTATTTATCCAAACTAAAATATGGTTATTTAACTCAGGGTGAGAGCTCAAGATTAACCTTAAAGGAGACCTATTATGCTTTTTCATTTCTTTTCCTTTCCTACAGTGTCCACACCAACAGAAGCTCCTCTCTCCCACGGAAAACACTGCTCCTGAAACGCCTCGTTGGTATTCTCTTTAATTCTGTGACTTTTGCGACATCACACTACGTCACCATGTCACACATTTGCATAATTCATTCCTAAGCATCTAGTTTGGCACGTAAGAATTGATTTAACACAGCTGCTCTGTTGTTGTTAGTGGTGCTGGCTCAGGCATGTGTGAGCTGACCAATCAGAGGAGACAGGAGGGGGGCCTTAAAGAGACAGGAGCTAAAACAGAGCATTTCAGAGAGAGAGGGGGAATACAATGCTACAGTATGAGAACACTTGTGTTTTTCGATCATTAAAGCATGTAAACCTATTCTAGTAGTAACCCAAAATAAAATTATGAACCTGAAAATTTGCATAATATGTCTCCTTTAAAACATTTTTTAAATTTATTGTATTGTATTAGAGATCGGAGTGTATTATAACAGGTTACAAGATACTAGATGGCTGCAAGCTAAAGCTAACCAATGATTGCTTTGATATTGACCAAAATTGGGTAAGCTTTGACTCAAGAAATTTTAGTGGAAACTTTTGAGTCCCACAACTTTGTCGAAGCGCAATACTGGCATTTTTATGGCATTTCCCCTTTGTTAGAGAGGTTAAAGTATGACGCAAACAAGAAGTGTTGTGGTAAAGAGAGACGGGGTTTTGACACACAGCATGCAGCATGCAAGGTCCATGGTGGGAAATGAAACAAGGAACATTCAATCACAGTATATGTTACAAAACCCTTAAAGCATTTCTTAATGGTTGTTGTGCTGGCGGTGTAAATACGTCATATTAACCAAAAGAGAGCCAAAATTCAAGTTGAGTCAAGACAATTTGATCCAGATAGACCAATACTACAAATCACAAATTCTCCTCAAAAGGTTGTAGCCTCTGTACAAACCTATCGTCAGTTCGGATAAGTTTAAACTCCCCCCATAAAATGAATAAACTGAGAAACAGAGCAGAGATCCCTCTTCCTGGACAGACAGACAGACAATAGATGTCATATTTATGGAGTAGACAGAAGTAACATCAAGCAAAGGAAGAACAGTTTGTAAAAGAGGAAAAACACACACATTTAATTGGTTAAACATGTCTGTCTACTTGTACACTTGCACATGTGTGTGTGTGTGTGAGTGCATGCAGTGAGTGTGTTCGACTGCACCACCCCTGTGCTGCGCGGTGCAGATGATGCGCTCAGTTCTGCTGTGTAGGCCCTGTGTTGAACAGATGTCGCGGACGCTGATACTGTCCCTGCGCTGAGCGGGAACAAATTACAGGCCGATACACACACGAGAACACACACACATACACACCAACGCACACACCGACACACAAACGCACACATGCACGCTGCAAATATAACCTTCAGATTACAGATGGCCCCTATCAGAGGCTGCCGGCTGGATTTGCAAGATGTAAATACTGAGGGGGTAATCCAGCATGGGGCAGAGAGGGGTTATAGCATGGGGCAGGACGGGCACCAGATGGCAGATGTGTATGTGTGTGTGTGTGTGTGTGTGTGTGTGTGTGTTAGAGGGAATGTTAAGCATGCTGAGGCACTGACATTGGGATTATGGTAGTCTGTTTTTGATGTGCCACAGATGGACCTGGAGTGTTTTGTTCTCACCACTAAATGCAGGTGGATAATGGCCCTTGACATGAAACATCCCCGATCCTCGTTTCACCTCCTCTTTGCCCACGTTGCACCGAGGCAGAAGGTTGTGAACTTCCATTTTTAGTTAACGGGGACATGGAGTGACCTTGAGTAGCGTGCTAGCGGTAAGCCAAGTAAGAGAGTGCGAGTGCTTTGACTTTCAACCTTGATTTCCCCATGGTGTGTGGCGAGTGATATCAGACAGACACGGAGGAAGAGAGAAAGAAAGAAACAAAAAGTGGGAAACGGCGTTGTCATACGAATGAGGCCTCGTTTCATTCTTTGACTCGCAGAGGTCACAAGCCAATCGAGCTGGCGTGCCATGATACGGTGCGCCATCCAGGGGAACATTTTCTCCCATGCACATCCTTTTTTTCCATTTCACCTCCTCCCCTCCTTCCTCCCCTTCTTCCGTCTCTTACATCCTTTTTGTCCTTGCCATAATTTCATCTCTTTGCACGTCATTAGCAAGCTGGCGCCTAATGAATTTCTTATCTCTCCGAATTCAGTGGCTGTTGTGATAACGTTTATTGTGTTCAGTTTTGCTATTCCCCACATTGGAGGCAGTGTGTGTGTGTGAAAGAGATGGGGAAAGAAACAGAAACAGTGAGATAGGCAAATATTTCAAAAGAAAGACAGAAACGGAGACAAAGGCGGCTCTCGCCAGTGGTGGCATTTCGGTTTTGTGTCGCAATATTTAAGTTTAAAATGTTAACATAAAATGACGGAATGAGGAGTTGGTGAACCTCTGTGAAAAGAAACCTTTACTGCAAAAAAGAAAGCCACTGATTGGAAACTGATACAGCGAGGGAGTTGAGAAGAAGAAGCTTGAAGATGATTAAACAAGAAGAGAAATAAGGATGGGAGGCAGATCGAAGGACAGAGCAGTGGCAGATGGAAGCGTTCTGGTCTGTTACTAATGTTCCTCGGAAGAATTAAAGCCCAGGAAGAGGTTAGCACACACACGCACATACCAGCTCACACACACGCATGCACACTGTCAGCCCGGTATTGGTGTTAGCGAGGGCCCCTGTAAACATCAGCGACCCCATACTGACTCTCCCTCGGCAGTAGTTAGTGACTTAGTGACCCATGCAACCCCTCGCACACCGGCATCAACCCCATAGCGGCGCATGGTCGATCCAAAGTGTCACCTCGCTAAATACGGCCACGCACACACCACTCGATGCGAGCGTTAAGCACATTCTTCTGACACCTTTCCTGATAACAGAATGCATGTGGGGTGTGATGTGCGGAGGAGAGAGGTAAAAGAGGAAAGGGAGATTGGACGAGGAGCTAATAGCAGCTGTGTCACACTGTCAGCATTAGTGTAATGTGGTGTCAAAACAAGGCCTCAATGAGCACTTGAGCTGTATTTTAATGTACACCAGGACAGGAGCACTATTCTTGCCTGGGAATACGATTTCCTGTGCCAGAACGTTATGCTTTATGTAATGTTTTGCATGTGGCCAGTCATCCATGGATGTAAATATAGGTAATCGCACATTTTTACTTGCAGAATACAGTCATTACACATTTAACGGCTGGAAAAAATCTCATTGAGGTGAAATAATTCCAGTAACTTGTAGCCTTGGTTTTGCCCTTCATGTTATAAGGAAAGTCAACTCCCCAACAAAACATCCTTAATCTGATTCCTTCTCTTCCTCACTGTTTTTAGCAAAGAATCTGGAGCCGTTTCCGAGTTCCCAAAATTAAATTTTACACATTCAAAGAGTTTAAATTCTTTTTAAGTGCTATATTTTATAAATGGAAATTAATTTTTTGACAGTACTTAATACAGAGCATCACCCACAGTGGCAGAATACACCAAACCTCCTAACTGAGATAAAAAAATTAAATAAAAAAAAGGTTAAATTCCCTAATTACTGATTTGCTATAACTACTTGTAAGAACTTTTTAATGCTTTTTTTTCTCCATCACGTGTGCCTATTTTCTTTTGCAGTTTACCCATACAGTGTTCGCAGCTTCTGCTATTTCAAGTTACCGTCACTACAACAATGGCAGATTAGGCTCCGAAATACCTTAAAAGCACACTACATCATTCTCTAATACTTCAAGGATCAAGAGTTATATCACCAGTTCTTTAGTCAGAGTGTCAATAGAATTGCGCATTTGTGCTCTGGCCTCCTTGGATGAAAGACAGAAAGAACATGCAACTCCTCGATCGATACGTTGAAGGCGAAATGGCAATGAGTGTGAAGGTATGTGACACTTACCCACATGTGCGTAAATCTCTCCTGGAGTGAAGGTGGCGAAGAAAGGCTGTGCTTAAATATTATTCAGCCAAAGTTAAGACTACAAGGAAAGAGGAGGACATCTCTGGCTAAAGCTGACTTTCATGCTTTCATTTGATGCCAAATTTCCACTTTGAAGCAATTTTCAATCTAGCTGCAGGGATTCATTTGAGGAAGCAGAAACGAACAAGTTAAGGCGAGTCATCAGCCTGAAATTAGCATTTTTCTGTGTCTTCTACGTGCATATAGACACGGGCCACGTCAGTCATCCTGTATGCAATCTTCAGTTTTCAATACAGATTTCGAACTCCTCCACGTTGTCTTCTGTCGTTCATTTATGCTCCAGCAGCTCAGGCAGCCATTGTACAAGGGGTAGCTAGTCTACACAAGGACCCAGAAGCTTCATTATGCTCCCAGTCTCATCACAGTACACGCAGCCAGAAAGCAGTCACCGTGTTGTTCGGCGCTGCAGCGCTTGCCAACTGTCCGCATGTCCTGTGCAGGGCTGAAGTGGGCGCGGCCTGCAGAGAGACGCTTAACTGCCTCAGCAGGAACATCAGGAGCGCTACTTCGCTAGCTGTCCCCACACATATGGCCCTGTTTTCCATTTTTGGGTGTACACAGTGGAAAGGAGAGGAGAATGGATGTGGGGAACGTGACAGGGAGACAGAGGCAAGACAGAAGGATAGGTGGAAACAGAGGGATGGCCAGTTGATGACAGAGAAAAGAAGAGTGACAGAGACGGAAAACCAGACTGGCACGAAATGAGTAATTGAGGGAAATAGAGAGAAAAGGGTTGAGAGGGTGTGAAATGTGAGAAGAGAGTTTAATTTGTTTTTTCGGCAGTGTCGTGCCGTCACAGAAATGTGTTTACCAGCCCCTACTTTGCCATTAGTGACACTCGGGCGCTCCTGTAGAAGAAACCAAATAGGTTCATAACTGCCTCATGTATCCTCCAAATGTCCCCATAGCTCTCCGTCTGTTGGACTGTGTCCATCCGTATGTCTCCTCTCCTCACTTCATCCATCCCCCTCTCTGTCTCGCTCCGTCTCCCGTATCTTTTTTTTCTCTTGTTCTTGTCTGTTCCCTCCTTGTGCTCAGTCCTTTCTCCAAGTTTGAACCACTGCCTGTTGTCCTGACAGAAGGCTGACCCAGAAGTGCCACTGTGCAATGAGGGGTAGAGGGATGGAGAGCATGCAAATGAGAGAGGGTAGGGCAGATATGGACACTGTGGCCCATTGTAGGGGCTGACGGTCTACCGAAGACTCATGATAGCATAGCAAGTTTCTTGCCCTTGCCTCTCAGAAAGCAAAACGAGTAGAAATTGGAACATTTCTACCAGCAGGTTGCACTTGAAAGACCATCATAGTGACGGCAAGAGTCTCTGCTTGCAATTTTGTGAGACTGTACTTCGACCAAAATGCTTACGCAGGCATGCTAATATACTCAAAATGACATGCTGATGTTTAGCATGTGTAATCTAATCCTAACCCTCATGTTCACCATCTCAGTTTAGCATGCTAACATTAGCTAATTAGCAGTAAACAACAAGTGCGACTGATGGGAATGTCATTAGCTTCGCAGGTGTTCGGTCATAAACAAAGTCATTAGAATTCATCCTGAGGGGAACATGAATGTCTGTACCAAATTTCATGGCAATCAATCCAGTAATATTTCACAAAAAAAAAAGATATCTCCGGCTGGGTTGCACGAGGACAAGTCAAGGGATCACCAAGGTCATTAGGATTGATGCTCCACGGACCGTAAATGTCTGTCGTGACAATCTATCCGATAATTGTTGAGATATTTCAGTCTGGACCAAGGTGGTAGAAACACTGTCTAACATTGTCATTGCTTGAGAATGTCTGTTGCTGATAACACATTACCTTACAACATGATAAGAAAGGAGCTTGCTTAAGTTATGTCTGAAGTTTTGGTTAAGTTCGGGCACCAAAACTACTTGGTTAGTTTTAGGGAAAGATAACTTTGGGTAGGTTTAGACACAAAAAAATCTTGGTTATGTTTAGGCACATTCCTTGACAAGGTGTGTTATGTTTGATCAAAAGAGGACCCAAGACACTAAAGTGGTCAGGAAGACATGACAAAAAGCTAGCTTTAAAGGTCCTCTGAAAGGCCTTTGTAAGAAAGTTGAATTTTGAGTCTCAATCCCAACTCCTCAAATACAGACACTGTAGGTTGGGTCAGAGCATCAGTATTTGAGGAGTTGGAGAAATGGGAACTGAGTTACAAAGTGGACCAGTAGTCCACATAAAAAGGCAGGCAACAAAAGGGCTGGCTACAAAAAGCAAAAGCAACTAAACAAAGTACAAATCAGAATATGAGAGACACAGGCAGCAGAGTACATAAAACACCAGGAGAAAATTGGATTGGGAAACAGATGTGATGAACAAACAAAGAGTGAAGGAAAAACAGACTTAAATACACAGGGGCTAGTTAACAAAATGAAACAAAGATGAACTGGAAAAAGGCAGGAAAAAGACAAAGACACAAGGATAAAACTCAAGACACAAGGATAAAACCTACAAAATAAAACTGGAAACAAGACAAACTGAAACCCAAAACCATGACAGGGTGAGGATGGGATAGATGAGAGGGTTACTCCTGCTCCTAGGTGCAGAGCGCACCTAACTTCGACTCAAACCACGACATCCCACCATTGTCAGAGCAAATGGAAATACAAAGCTACTGTGTATTGAACCAATCACATTGTGATCCTTTGCATTGAATGAGGTACAGTTAACACACTATGGCCCTGAATCATGGCCACAACCATAGTGCCATTGTTCGATGGACAAACAACAATGTAGATTAGAGATACTGGTACATTATACAGTTTTTATTCATAAATCCAGCTTCAGTTTCTTTAGTAAATGTTGGTAAATGACTGTAAAAGTCTAGATATTATCAAAAGCATGTCCAAGTTGTTCACAAGAACAAACATGAGCATTTATGCAGCACTGACATGGAAAACAGCGATGAATAAACTCAAGCTTTAAGTGATTAAATGGCGTTAAACTTCTTTTCTCACCTTACTGAACATCTTTCTTGAGTCTCAACCCTGTCATTGTGACAAATCAAACCACAGCAGCAGGTGTTGAAAAATACTACAACAAATGTACATTAATTTTATCGCTGTTAGCACAACACCTTTTGTCTTGTTTTCTCTGAAGCAATGCAGCTCCGTCTATCCTCTGACACTGCCAGTCACCTTCATAAAGTAGTACCTCTGACTTCATAGCACTTTTGTCTTTCAACCAGGCAGCTTTTATCTCCTTTGCCTGCATAATAGCCCTTGGATCTATCTTGCTGCCATCCTCTGCAGGTCCTGTATTATGCCCTTTAGCAGCCTGCAAGGGACGCTCTGTGTCTCCGTCAACCCATCAGCTTGCTCTCTCCGACTCAAACCCAGCGCTATCATACTGCTTTCAGTACCAGAAACCCCTCCACCTTCCTCCCTCAAGGCTGGGACTGACGTCATGTGAGGAGTTTATGATAAATTCAAAATGAGACACCAAAATGAGTGACACAAGTGCAAAATGGCAAAGATTGACTGACAAAAGACTACTAGTTTTGCAGAAGGAATCTTTAGTATATTGGTGAACAATAAAGTTCAATCTTAACATCTGTTTTCCTTCTTGCTTGCATCCTCGTAGGAATAAAACTCCTTCCCTCTGCCGAAGTGAACCATCCTGTCATAGACGGGGTGAGAGGTGTCACTACAATGACTCTAGCTGTGACTGCTGCTAAACTCTTTAAAGGTGTTAACATCTTTTCATATCCCGGTGTCAGGCCTGTCACAGAGCGCTGTTTAAAGAGCGAGACAGAAAATACCCTTCGTTAATATTTTAACAGCTCAAACAGCTGGAGCTCAGGCAGAGTGACAGGTACAGATATTGCAGATTGAATCCGAGGGTCAATACATGGAAGAGCGTCGGACTACAGTGTGATACTCTGAGGTCTTTCTTGAGTGAACATTCGGCATCGCTGTGTTGACTTAAAGCTGTTGACTTAAGGGACGAGGGAGAAATGGAGAGGAAGGGAGAAAAAGACAAAGAGAGAGTATGAAATATGGTGGAAATCTGTTCTGTGGGTGTTTGTTGCCATCTGCATCTCTGTATGCATGCAAGTTTGTCTGCACAAGTCCATGAAGTTGAGTGCTTGCGCTCGCATATGCGCGTGTGTGTATGTGTTTGCGTGTGCGTCTTGGGAGCAGCCTGTGAATAGGAGGATTTAGGAGGGAAAAGTTGGAGCAGAAAGCTGCTGGAGGTAATCTTGCAGCCTACAGCTGATAACAGCTTTCCACCTGGAGCCTCTTAACAAATGCCTGGACCGCCATCAATCAACCAAATGTCCTTCACCGAGAGAGAGAGAGAGAGAGAGAGAGAGAGAGAGAGAGAGAGAGAGAGAGAGAGAGAGAGAGAGAGAGAGAGAGAGAGAGAAAGTGGTTGAACTAGAAAAAAGTAATGACGTAATGCAGGGTTGAAATTATGTAATACTGTATAACTACAGTCATTGCATGATCAAGAACATTTGATATCTAAAGGGGCACGCCATTGATTTTATATGGCAAAATCAAATGACAATTCACAAGAAGTATAACAGCCTGTGAAAATAGCTTCATAAGGTCTCCTGTGGTCCTCGAGGGAGCTTTATCAAGTCTGAGAAATTACTTAAATGACATCCCTTGAGTATCTCAGCTTGGGTTTGAAAATTACAAATTTCTGACACAAAGCCTCTGTCACAAATTGGCTGTGTGGAGCAAAAAAAAAGAAAAAAGAAAAACAGGGGTTATCTCGCTGCTTTTTTTCATTTCAAAATCTGCTGCTCATGAAGGCATAACTATGCTTCAAATGAAGTGCTTTCTGGATCACTGAACAGTGCCTAAACGCCCCACTCCCACCAAACCTCTCTGATGTCAGGATCAGCAACTTTCCAAAACCAAAAATCTGACAATTATGCCTACTTTATTCGGCATCTGGTGGGAAAGTCTGCATGGTTTGGATTCTTTCAAGCTGTAAAATTATGAATGCCTTTGAGGTAAGTGTCCAAAGCTGTGTGCTATTATTTTGTTCAATTTTCTGCCTCACAATTTTGCCTTTAGACATTAGCGGAAGACTCTTTATACAAATGACTTTATCCCTTCTTTCTGTCCTTCTAATACATAATTTATAGCCACAGCAATGAACATGTGTACTCTTGAGTGTATCAGTACACTGTGACGTCACTAGTGTGGTTACAGGTGCAACGGAATACATTTACGACCCACTGTATAAAATAAAGACAGATTCCCAGGTCGGAAACGTGCAGTCAAACATGCATTCCTTCTAATGGCCAGCAGGGGGCGACTCCACTGGTTTCAAAAAGAAATCTGATTGTATGTGAGCTTATGATAAAATGACCCTACTTCTCAACTGATTTATCATCTCATCAAACAGTTTCCTAATGAGTTTATGGTCTCAATCGCAAGATTCAAGTCTTCTTTAAAGAACAGTCTCCATTTTTTTCAATAACTTCCAGGTCATTTGAACCAAAATTGGATGGATTCGGGTCACTGACTGACAGAGGGCTACCAGCCGACTCCAAACGGCCCGAAACACGCTCCTAAACACCCCCTGGAGGGACGATGTTTAGGGGCGTGTTTCGAGCCGTTTGGAGCGTGCTGGAGCCCCTTTGTACGGACACTTTTTCGAATCTGGGGTCAGGGTTGTAGGCAGGCCTGCAAAGTGAATGGGAAGGATCAGAGGTGAAAGTGTCAGGGGCAAAAGTTTTCAATTGTTCCTTCAGGGGGTGTTTAGGAGCGTGTTTCGGGCCGTTTGGAGCATGCTGGAGCCCCTTTGTACGGACACTTTTTCGAATCTGGTGTCAGGTTTGGAGACAGACCTGCAAAGTGAATGGGATGGATCGGAAGGTGAAATTTGACCGAGTGCAAAAAGTGCAAAAATAAATGTTTGACCAATCAAAACCTTTGTTTCAGCTGTCATACTTCCAGGTCAAAATGGGAGAAATCTTATCAATTTGGTCGCGCTGCTGTTACTTCCATAGATCTCATTGCACTGTGGGGAAATGGCCTTTAGAGTGAAATAGACGATAAAGCAGGACATGCTTTAGGGTGTGGTTACCTTGCGATCTACAAATGCAATAAGAGAAGGCATGTCCTAGGGTTCTCAGTCAGATCCACTCAGTCAGATCCAATCAGTATCCTCTACAGCTCCTCCCTCTCATCCAAACCACCTCTGGCTCCAAAAAACCAAGAATGCGATGGCTGTAAGACCAAACGCGAGGCTTCAAAATGGTTATTCACAAACGGGTGACACAATGGGTGACGTCATTTGTCATATTGGGTGTAGTCGAGGTAAACACACTTCTGACTAGAGATGATATGAGAGATGAGACTCAACAATCAACTATCTTTCACTTACATTGTGCTGCTTGAAGTAGGATACTAATTTGCTGGAGATCTCTTAATTCTGCCTGGTCTAATGCAACACTGGGAATACCACCAGAGGTGATTTGGATGCATGTGGTGGCACATCAATGGCCTAACTTTGTGTGTGTGAGTTCGTGTGTACGTATGTGCACACATCTGTCCGTCTGTCTGGTCTTGGCCTAATGGGCCTTCAGCCCTTGCTTTGCTGACAGAAAATCAATGACCCACTCGGTAGGCCCAATACTGCTACCTCCATGCATAGAGAGGAAGAGAGAGAGAGAGAGAGAAGGATAAAGGCGGGTGGATGGTTGACCCACTGTAAACATGTCCGCGGCTTGTCACACGTCTCCTTTCACTGAATCTTGATTTTCATTGTGAGCGCTAATCTTCCCGAGTTCTCATGCTCGCACACAACCTCGTGGACTGAGACACAAAACGCAGATTAGTGCACCAGATGCACAATGCCATATGTATTTCTGAAAAGCTTTAGGCCAGAGACTTCCAGCATAATGTTCCACAACGGGGTCAGGTTTAACCAGATTACCCACAACCCTAGAGGGTCATCAGAGTAGGATGTTAGAGAACAGTAGAGACCGACAGAAATGAGGGAAATGGAAAGAGGAGATCAACAAAATGAAGCAGTACAAGCGCAGATTGTGTACAGTCTCTTGGTGCATTCTGGCAGTCAAATGTGGTTCTTTCTGAGTCCGAGATGAGGAACATGGGGGCTGTGCGAAAATCTGCAGCGAAGGTGTGAGGACTCAAAGTTGAATCAGAATTTTAAGATAAGAAAAGATGAAACTTTAATGATCCCTGTGGGGGAATTAGTTTGGTGCAGTTGGATAAGTAATATGATTCAACAGCAAAAATGGCTCAATATAACATATTATATAAGCAGTTATATGGAAGAGAAAATAGAAAATAGTATAAGTATAGAACAAGAGTTGACTGAGATTCTGTTATTGCGTTTACTTTTAGTTTTCATATAGTCAACTCAGGGTTTTCATCTCAAATTGGTTATGGCAATCAACACATTCAACACTAAACTATTCTGGGACAAAAGAATGCAAGTGGATGAAGTGAGGGGCGCGTCAGAACAGAAAATCCAAACAAGCAGGATCAAGATGAACGGAATTTGGTTCCTGACTAATGGAACAAACTGTAATAGAACAGTAGAGAAGTGAATTGAACTGAACCAAGCATAATGAAATGGAACAGACTGGAGTGGATAGAGGCAGGAGAACCGAACCAAAACAAGGGGGGACAGAGCAGACATGAACAAAATGGAACAGGATAGATTGGAGCAAAGTGGATTAAAACAGAACACAATGGGAATTAAAAAGTAAACACATCCCGAGATCGCAGAACTCAGCAGGGCAAAAGCCAATCGAGTCAGGCAGAGCGCGGGAGGTCAGCGGACTCCCTCTGCAAGCTCTGCCTCTCACTGCTGTGTGGATTTCCCTGCGAAATGCTGGATCACATGGTAATCTCAGTTTAATACACAAATCCCCAACGCCAATCCAATCAAACCTAATACCCCCACTGGGCCATGCAGGCCAGGGCCCACCTACTCCCCATCCCTCCCATCATCTCATCCAACGCTGTCATCGCTCCACATTTCTAAGAGTTAAGATATCCTTGTCACCCGATGTATGAAAGGATTTAGGTGTTTGGCACGAGAGAGTGTTGTGAGCACGCTTTTGTGGAAGTGATTCACTCTTAAAAACACTTTTTATTGAGGGGTTTGGCTGAAATGGGTGTGAGCGTTCAATACGACAACACACAGATTAAAAGATAAATGTAGAGCCAGAATTTATTCACGCAAATGTACACACAGAGAAGAAATACAGAGTGAGAGACAGTGTGTGTGTGTAAGTGTGGATCTGTGTGCGTGTAATGCCCAGCCGGGCGGTGTTTAATGCTGTCCCAGAGGGTTTTAATCCAGATTATCAGGAGTATAAAGTCACTGAGTCTCCCTCTCAGCTGGGCCTAGCCTACCGCTTATTGCACTCACACGCACGCACACACACACACACACACACACACACACGTTCTTCCATACTCTCTTTCAATCCTTCTTCACACACACATGCACACACACACACACGAGGGGAGTCCCTGGTTTGGATTATCCTCTAGGAGGTGCTGTGTATCCAGACAGGAAGCGTCGTCCAGCTGGTGTGTTGGTGTGTTTTCCAAGCAGACACAGTCGCCTCACGGATGCAGCTCACCCCGCAGCGTGCAGACCTCAGATCAACTGCACTCAGCTTGACCTATTTCAAAATATTCACAACGTTATTGTTGCCTCATTTGACATTTATACGATGCCTCCACCCGAGAGATCCTCCTTTGTTTTTACACAGTGTGAAGGTTTGATCCCGTCATTTAACAGTCAGTGCCTGCATCTACAGTAAATCCGTACTGTTAGTGGCTGTGGACAAAATCACGCAGCTGGGTATCCATCCACCTTTGAGACAGCTGCTCCATCAATTTGCATACGGCGGTGTGATCTGCATATCGCCCAGTCGGCCTGGATTAATTTCAGCATGTTTAATCTGATGGGGGAGATTGATGCTCGCGGCAGGGAAGGCTGGTCTGTATACGTTTCCTCATATTGGCTCGCTCACTCACACGTCCCAGTGACAGGCAGTCTGATTGGATCACAACCAGTCATTTTCCACTCAAATAGACAACAAATGAAATGTCTCTGCTACACGGTCAGAATCCAGGAGGAGCTGCGGCCTCTCCCCGGTTTTCCTCTCTATAAATAAACACTATCTCTTTTATTTCATTCACTCTCTGTCCCTCGTCTTCTCTTGAGCTCCAATCTCACTTTCTTCTCCCCGGTCGCACTACTTCTGGCTTTTTCCTCCCTCTTTCGCATTCTCCCTGCATGTTGCCTGGTGCTCTGTAAATTAGGCTGAAAATGCGAAGATTAACCTCTGGAGATGAGAGGCTTCCTTAATGCGCTCTGTTCCTCACACTCCTGTTCTCTTTTTAGTAAACCACTGCATTACAATATTATTTAATGGGAGCATCTAATTGGAATCAGCTGGAAAGCAGAGACACTGGGTGGCCAAACCTTTTACGAGCCTCTGAGATTCAAACGTGGAGGATTATGCTCATTAAGAGACTGTGGTGCGGAAGTTATTTTCTCTGTCTTTGTGTGTGTGTGTTGAGATAACTTTGTGCTGCCAGTGGAGGGGGCATCCAGAGGAGGTGTACCCTTGCAAGTGTGTGTTTTTGGGAGTTTGCGCCATTCATAGATTCCCATGCAAAACGGCGCCAACGCTAATGCGATGTTTCTTATTCACACCTTATAATTTAACTCATTTTGGACCCACGGTACAATTGTTTGGCCTGTGAGCACTTGGCATCATGTGTGCCAATAGTCATTTTATTGTCCTTTGTTGCCTTTTTTAGGACCTCTTCAAAAACATGTTTCCACCCACCTCAGTGAATTTGCTGAAGGCTTAAACAAAGCTGTGCCAGCTGATTTCCTGTATGGTTTACTGGCATCAGTAAGCTTCACTGTGGTTTCCACTGACACCAGGATGAGCAAATACACTGTGTCCATGTTTGCTGTTCCTTTAAACAATTACAAAGGAGGTGTTTTTAGCAGCTGTGGGCGGCCTCTTCTGGTTATTTCCAGTGTGAGTGTTGCATTGCATTGTTGCTGTGTTGCACTGCTTAAATCTTAGCGTGAAGCCTTAATTTGTCGCTGTATGTTTACTTCTACCAAAAGGCAAAAGGGTGATTCACAAACACGTGGAGGTAACTACAACATCACACAGCTTCGCATTGCAATTATTGTATAACTAAAGCAACATTGTGTAGTAATTACTCCTACCTCATAACGATAGGTTAAAGCTGGAGCGCGGGACTTTCATATACAAATGGATGTCTTTTACATTCAAGGCCTTTGCCAAACATCTTCACACACTGCTGATTGAGCCTGTACCCTCCAGAAAAATCTCTCTGTATTTTGCAACATGGCAACATTCCCGCACTGTCTCCTCTTGTCTACTGCCAGTTTGAGTAAAAATGGAAATACCATGTTCTGAAAATACTCCTTTACGAGTAAAAGTCCTGATTAAATAAAAAGCAAAATGTACGCAAAGTATCAAAAGTAAAAGTACTTATTATGCATAATGGCGCCTCTCACAGTGTTATATTATCAGATAATATTGTGTGATTCTGGTTTATTACTAACAGATTAATGTGAGAGCATATTAATGTTGTGGAGCCAACTTTAGATAAACAACTGGCTATATTAGAAGTATAATACTGCATAATTTCATGTAAGCATATATGTTTTTATGTAAATATTAACTAGTAACTAATGGTGTCAAATTGCTGTAGTGGAATGAAATGTAGTGGAGTGGAAGTATAAGTAGAGTAGAATGGAAATACTATAGTAGTAGTATATTAAAAAGTAGCAGTAGTAAAGTATATTATAATTGTACTGAGGTACAGTACTTGAACTTAATTGCTTTCCAGCACTGTTCGTTACCTGCTATCCATCAGCATGTCATCATTGCTATTGTGAGTATGTTAGCATGCTAATTAGCATTTGGCTTGAAGCTTAAGTGTTCCTAAGTGCAGATGTGCTTTAAGCTAAATGCTAACGCCAACTAAAGTAAAGTTTTCCCCCATCTTCTTCCTTAGTCGTTCTCTGCTCGTCCTCATGCCGATGGAAAGTCAAGTGACTGTAAACTTCTGGAGCTTCACAGCAAAACAGTGTAGCAGCATTCTCCGGAACAACTGGAGTAGATGGGGACTTGTTTAAAAATGTTCTTCACCTGACTTTCCGTCTGCATGAGGGTGAGTAGATAATGATCGAATTTCTTTGCATGAGTCCTGACTTTTTCAGAATCGATACTGTATTGTACGATGTGTTTGTGATTCACTTTTTTGGGACTCATGGTGTGCAAGTACATGTATACTGCTATTTTTGTTCAGGTTGTTATTATCAGTTAAACACTTACAATAGCGGGTCAGGTATTTCTCACCGTCTTTACACGAGTGCAGAAGCAAACCTTTGAGTGTCAACACGCAAACACCCACACACATATACGCACACACACTCTCTCTCAGGTTATTACGGGCTGTCATTGTTTAATTCTTGCTCATTAAATGCTCCAGACAATGACAAAGCGCCTCAGTCTCTGACAGCCTCTTTGTTAACCCTCTCCCTCTTATCTTTTTCCGCCTCCCATTCTCGCCCCTCTCTACTCTGCTTTGTGTCTATTGTATGACACTCAAGGACGATTTGACGGCGTCCCGAGCCACCACTTAAACATCCCTATTCATCTCAAACTAAAACCTGCGAGAGAGCGAGAAATACCAACTCGAAACTGTCGAGAGAACAATTTGCAAAAGCCTTGGAATGTCAGATACCACTTGCCACTTACTGGTAATATAAAACTCGCACTGATGGAGACAACGCTGATGGCATTGGCGGCAGCGACAGCGGTGATATAAGATGTCATAACCTTGCGTCCTTGTGCCGAGCGTTTCAGAACCATCAATCTGTTTGACCTTTCTCCAGGACTCAGGCCCATCATACTCTCGGATCCTTTCTCCCTCAATTTCTTTCACTCTCATCAGACCTGCCCTGACAATGATTGTTACAAAGAGTTTTGGGAGTCTACGAATGTGTGTGTGTGTGTGTGTGTGTGTGTGTGTGTGTGAGAGAGAGAGAGATAAAAAGAGTTACTGAGGAAGATGGAGAGACAGAGAGAGACTGCCCCTGAGTGCATTCACGTAAGAACCAGGGCCACCTGAGAGCAACGGAGCACAGAATAGTGAAGATGAGAGAAAATGAAGAGACAAAAGCACTTCCCTGGTGTAATTATGCTTTCATTTCATGGCCAAGTATCCACATGATGTGCCCCGCATGCTGAGACACTCATTAGAGATATTGCACACCAGAAATGTAACTGGCATCTGTCTGTAGAGAGCATGGGTGTATGGAAAGTGAGGGTAAAATAGTGAAAATAACTTTAGTAAGAGCAAGGTGCTTTGCTTTTGTTTGAAGTAAAAAAAGACACAGAATGCATATATATTTTTGAACAAATAAAGGTATTCATATGATAATATTAATGATCTCAGCAGCTGTGCGCCTCATGTTTGTGTCAGCAATCGCTTCGTTCTAAAAAGAGCCTTCTTTTTTTCGTCCTGTCAAAGAGTTTATGTCTCATTTTTGGATCAGAAAAGCCTCCCCTGTGATCTCATGAAAAGAAAACACCGCAGCACACAACCCACCTTCTCAAAGCATTACCACAAATACAAACAGAGCTCAAAGTGAATCCGCAGATCTTACTGTACTTCAGTGCAAAATTCCCCCCCTGTATCCCCTCTGCTAGTAAAGCAGCAGCATCCTGATGCTTTGGATCAATGTTGCAACAAATAACTGTAATGTGTCTCACTGTGAGCGCTGTCATGCCCTACCTGACGCACTGTTGAGGAGGAATGGGATGCTAATGTAGTTAAATCTGCACACTCATTACTGCAGCGGGGACTCACTTCATTAACAGCCCCCCGCTAATGTGCCACTCTACTTTTTGTGCTTTTGTGTGTGTTTGCCAGTGTGTCACGCCGGTGTGATACACAGAGAGACAAAGGCAGAGACAGAACGATGATTTGTGTGGACAGATATGGTGTTTGACTCTGTTGTACGGCTCTATAGATGAAAGGGTGGAGAAAAACAAACACCGCTGCTTTTTCCGGCAGAGGTGAGAACAGTTTTAACTGAATGTACAAAACATAAAACTCTTTGAAATAGATCACTCCACATCTGAACTGCAGTGGACCACAGAATCAGTATTGACGCTATTTTGGTATTGGAATTACATTAAAAACAACAAGGTGTGATCTACGTGCTTCGAATGTTGCATCATCAGATTCGCTTGGTGCTTAATTGCCATCAGGTGTTTCTTTAAAGCAACGTTACGCAAGTTTTTACATAAAAAAAAAACAGCTTCAAACTCATTTTGATGGTACAGTGTCTTGTTAAAGGGTGAATGTTGTTTCTGCACTATGCAACTTAGGTTAGCGGGTAGCATCGCAACGCCTAATGCTTTTTGGCAGTACATCACACTTAACATCAACTATCAGTGATTTGGGTGAAACTAGGTCAGATTTTATGCAGAAAGTGTTTCCTGGTTTTCCCTCTGATGTCCTCTTTGCCTCAACTCGCTGTTATTTTCCAGTTTCCTGAAAGCAACCTGTAACTGCTGTGTACTGTAGATGCAAGTTAGCTCTGCTAGCCTAGTTGACTGTGCTCAGAGCAAAGTTGGAGAGTGTTGGTGTTGGTGTTGGTGCGTATCACTGCAAAGAATATCTAAAATTCTATAGTGTATCATAAATGTAAATGAGTACAAAGTATATAAACTTCCTCATAAGATGCATGTCAAACTTGGCAGAAAAAGTAGAAGAACATATATATTAGAGGAGGCTGATATGTTCAACTATATTACAAAAGTCATCTGAACTGTCTGAAACTTTAAAAATCTTTGCGTAAGTCTTTGCCCGCTCTTCATCTCCATCTGCCCCTTTTTCACTAATCTAGATTTAATAGGGAAGATCAGTGAGGAATAATGGCTTTTACCAAGATTAATCCCATCATTATATATATATATATATTACGAATAAGGACCACTAATGGTTCGTACATGCTGTATCGCTGCATATGTGGAGCCTCTCCTCTTCAGCAGGAGGTTTACTGTCAGTGACACATAGTGCATAGTGGGTAGCTTCTTTACCTCACCTTCCTCCCTCAATACGCTGCTGCTGCTTGCAGACTTCACACACACACACACACACACACACACACACATACACACACACACCTCTCTCACCAGTGTCTAGGATTCCAGCAATTAATGGGGCGGTAAATGAGATTGTTACTGATGTGTGGTAGCGAGGTGAGCGAAGGTGTGGAGGTGATGGAGGGAGACAGGAGGAAGACAGAGGAGAGCGGGAGGGTGGGGGGTGGGGTGGGTATGTGTGGGGAAGGCAAACGCTGCGGTGAGATGTTGTGATGCAAATTAGAAACTTTTGCATGATTTGAATTTAGGTTAAAGTCCTGAAAATAGACTTTTTCATCCCTGCAAAACAGGTGTGAAGCGAGAGCAGCAACAATCAAAGTTAGAAAACTTCATGACCCGTGCATGCATCCGCTCAACATGGTCTTTAATAAGAAGCTTAGCGATATGTTCTGCAGTGATGAACAATACATGTTCTTTTACATTTGTGAGATAGTTTTCTCCAAAAATGTTAAATATTAAGGCAAAAATCTTCAGGTACTCAGATATGTATACACCATCTCTGATGTTAAAGGAATACCATGAATAATTTGGTGATAAAGTCCTGGAAATCTTCTCTCGTGCTCCGTTGCTGGATTCTGCTTTGGCCAGTGATTTTCCAACATGTCCTGAGATAGCTTTTGACGAACCCTGGAGAGCAGGCTGGTGAACTTGATGGCTCTACGTGTAGGTGTATGTGATAATGTATGGTAAGAATGAGAGCGTGAGCTTCTCCACTGAAGAAACATTAAGCCACAAATCTCTTCAATGTCTATGTCTGTTCATTATTGTTTTATTCTGCTGTAATGGATTTCTTCATGATTGAGAAATGTAAAACAGTAAGTGTTGAGAGAAGCTCTGCAACGCTCAAGTCTTTAAGAAAACTTACATTTACCAGCAATGTTTCGAATCGGTGAACATTTTTCTCCTACTGTAGCCATGATGTCATTAGTGCATGCCTAAAATTGGCCCGAAACGGAAACTAATTAACGGGGCACTGTGTAGTTTTGGAGAAGAAATTCAAACTCAACTTTTAATATTTACAATATTAATGAGACAGTAATACAAACTCAAAAATAATATTGTTAAACAAGCTGTTCTCAGGGGAAATAAGCTCCCTAGAACACCGTTTGAAGCTCAAAAGGTGGCAGGGTCTGCCACAAAACAGTATGAAATCGTGTTGTCCATGAAAACAAAGAGAGCTTGTTTATTTAGATTGATTAGGCATAACAAAAAATCAGTCAATGAAGATCTTTTTCTTCTGATTAAAATGTCTTCCCCAAAACAACGTAGTGCACCTTTAATGAAGAATGAAACAGGTTTTCCCTCACGATAATCACCTTTACTAGAGTTCTGTGCTACTAAGTCCTGCCTTTGCTTCCTGCTGGCAGAACATCCTATCGTCCTTTCACACAGATACATTTAGTGACCCACATCCTGTGAAAGCGAGACTGATCTGAATTGCTGATTTCCTCTGCTTCCTAATTTGTCTCCTCTCCCTCATTGGTGATCCTTGGTGACTGCAGCGGTGGCCCTGGAATACCACGCTCCAGAAGGGAGAGAGACAATGCACGACGATGTCACTCCCTCGGGGGCCTGTTTTTTTCCTGCAGGTGGATGGTGCATCAGGAGGAAAAGCTATCCATTTATATCACTTAATCCAGAGGACACACTATTAGAGCACCGGACACGGGAGGAAAACACACACGGACGTGCCTGGGCACAGACAGTAAAACACACTTGCAGGCACGGACACACACAAAGCACACGTATGAAGACTTACATACATATGCATACATACATTAGCTCATGAAGACACGGGCCTGTCACGGACAGCGCATTATAACATGTCCAAGTCTTGTTAATGCATGTGCGAGCGTGAATTGGTGTGTATGCTAATGTGGTATGAACATGTAATTTTCATGTCATTAGTCAAGGTATAGATTTGCATAATCTGGCGTGGCTACATCCTGTAACACACCTTTATTTAACTTATATATTCCATGATTGGCTCTTTCAGCTGTGAAGCAAATTGTTTCCTGTTATTCAAGATCTAATTATCATTCTCAAAATATATTTATCCATCTTTAATAGCTGAAGATATGTTTACATGCTGTTTAATGTATACACGCAGGCATGTTCAAACACGTTAGCTTGTGTCATAACATGCATGATGAGTAGTTGAGTGTGTAATTTTATTAACTGTTTAATAGTTTGTATGATGTGACTAAAACATGGCACATTTCATTTTTCTATCATCATGACCGTGCAGCAGAATCCCCCCCCACACACACACACACTCACACACTCACACTGTCCTTGGATGTATGGCTGGCAGCACTGGTTGTTTTTGTGTCACCGTGTCTGTCAGTAATCTGTGGGCCTGAACACGACAAATGTCTTCAATCTGCTGTCTAATCACGGCTCAAACCAGGAGGACAATAACATGCTGACATCATACAGGAGATTATGGTGAATCTGCTCTGCTCTCACAGGGCTCCGCCGATCTGTTTCACCACGGCTACTGTTCCACACTGCAGGGCATGGAGCAGAATAGAAAAGAACAGAATATAATAACAACAATCACTATATAATAGCCCAATCGCCAGAATAATGTTCTTGCAAAAACTGATATGTTGACATTTTACAGTTTGTTTTGGTTTTGTTGTGTCATGCTATGGTCTGGTTAGGACAGACACAAAAGCCTCTATGTTAGGTTTAGGAAAAGATCATGTTTTAGCTAAAAAATACCTGTTTTAGTTGCCACAAACAACTTCTTGTCAAAAAAATCAGGTTTTTGTCACCACAACACGGCACGAATGAAATCTGTCCTGGAGTCCAGTGGTTTGGTGTTTTGGTTCAGTTTTATTTCGTAAATTATCATCATCATTGTGTGTCAGGTTTACTTTCCATTTCCTGTCTTTGTCTGTTTTCCCACCCTTTTTTCCTGCTCACCTGTGTTCCATTAGTTAGCCTGTGTTTTTCCACTTCAGCTTGTTAACAAAGTTTGCATTTTGTTCTTCAACCTACCTGCATCCGTGCCTTGCATTTGGGTCCTTTTATAAATCAGTTTTCTTGTGATTTATGTTTTTTTCCCTTTAAGTTCAGATTAACTGTAAAACTTATCAACAAAACACAAAGAAACCCACTTAGTTTGAAAAACTAGAGCTTCATTTTTTATAAATACCAATTATAAGAAGCTGAATTTCAAGCTATGTAATTTAGGATGAATAACAACCATAAAACGGAGGCTCAGAATAATTTCACCCACTGGTTTTGTCATTATTTCCTGAAAGATGGCAGCGTTCATTTGACGTTCCATTTACAATGGACTCCTGCTGCGGCTGAAAATCCAGTTCATTTACATGCACTTATCAAACTCGAAAATGCACAGAATGAATGAGCGCCATCCATGCATAATACATTTAATATTTAAACTGACTGGAACCATATTTTATCTATATGACCACGCCTTTGGCGTATTACAGACCTCTCCAATCTCAGCCTCGCAGAATCCAGCTGTCACTCAAATGATATTATGGCAGCCCTCGTGCAAAAACATCAAGCTGGCAGTAGAATCAATTGGATATGGTACAAATGGTAATGATATAATCAATATGCATCATGTTCTGTGTTTTAGATACGGCATTAAATCATACTAATGACTATTCTTTAAAGTGAGTAAGTGAAGCATGATGACACATTTCTAATGCTACACTTGTCGCCTCATTCCAGTTTGGCTTGTGCTGAGAATTGAATCTCTTCAAGTGAACAAATTGACTGTATGCAGTGAGCGAGGCAGCGCTGTGACCTTTTCCCAAACAGTTCTACAGTACGGTGGAGCTCCAGTTTGATATCTACTGTGTACAATTGAAAAAGATACCGGTTGAATAGGCAGCCCATTTCTCTGACTGTACCGCAAATAAATCTATACTTCCTCCCTCCTGCCCCTCTCATAGCTTCTCTGAATCCACTTGTAGGAGACCCCAACCAATAAAACCTGATCTTCATAAGTCTTGGAGGGAGAAGCGGGCTAAGTTTGGGGAAATTGCTGAATGGAAAAGGCAATATATGGCTGAAAGATAAGAGAGACTAGAGGGACTTTCTGCTCGAGGCTCTGATTTACGCTCGGGATACAGAGACAGGAGTGAGTTGAGGAGAGGCCCTGAGCTAACTGGCTGGTGGCTGCAAGCATGTGGTTGGTGATTTCCATACTATAATGACGTATTTTTAAGATTAGGGGTGGTTGACAGGGGGATTGCGCCTGAAATTGTTTTAAAACGAAATGACGGCTCACTCAAGAGTGAGATTGTTACCGGCAGACAAGCCTTAAAGGTATCATTTCTTCATCTGTCGGCTTCTTCTTTTCCTTCACCATCTACGTAGATAGGAGCTCCTGTCCCCATCTGTCCTCAAAGATGGAGCAGAATTCAATCTGACATCCTACAAACATCCAGTGAGGACCAAATGAACAGAAACGAGGAGAAAAATGGTTTGGGGCTGAGCCTAAACGCCATCTGACTTGAAGACAGGTTTGGTGAGGTGTCATGTTCACTTCTTCAGCCCTCAACCTGTTTCTCACCATCCCGCTCTCCCTCTCTCTGCTTTATATTGGATAATAAATGACATGACATTCTTTCGGCATATTTCTACATTCGCATGATGTGTGAATTTGTGTGTGTGTGTGTGTGTGTGTGCTGTGTTGCCAATTTGATTGATGGATGAAAGATGACAGGGCTGCCATGCAAGAGCTGTCATGCATTTTCATATTTGTCTGCCTGGAAAATGACGCATGCCTCAAAGTCCTCCCTACTCACACACACACACTCGAGACTGCACACAGATCTATACTTGCGCATGTACACATGTATGCCCACACATGCGGGACATAAAGTACACACAGATTTGTGGCTGTTGTGTCATGCTGGGTGGTGTGTTAGTGCTGCGTTAGCTCCCACTGGCAGACAGGACTCCTCCATAAGGCAGGGGACTCAGCCCCAAGCAAGAGGGAACACATAAATGAGCAAGGGAGGCAGGGAGGGAATAAGGACAAGCAACAGGTAAAAAAAAGATGCATCGACCACAGAGCAACAGGTAGAAAAAATGAAAAATTGCTTAAGGTATACTTAAAATATAGTCGAAATTCTAGGGATCTGAGACAAAAACCCTTCAAATGAATGCTCTTGCGGAGTCACTACATTGTGAGCTCTTCCAAACAATCTGAGACTTTGAATTTTACCTTGTTCTGAGGTGGGAGATGGACAGTATCCAACTATAGTGTAATAGGAAACTGGTGGCAGGGAAAGAGAGAGGAAACAGACACACATATACAGTGACTTCTTATGCGATTCTGAAGAGTCAAAGATCTCTGGAGTTATAATCAACACACCTCACCTTAATCTCAGTACACCTGAGATCAGCAATGTCGTTTGTGCAGCATCATGTCAACATAACAACAAAAAACAACTAAGATGGGAGCTTGGTTGGTCCCAAAGGGTGGCCCAGGTTATCTGATAATGTTAGGTGTGAACAGATTCAGTCCTGAACCAGTCCTAAACTACTTGCAGACTCATTGGGGCCGCCTCTAAAAATATCAAACCTGTTTGATATTTAGGATTTAAAATCTGGACGACTTCAATTGTCATCACGTCAGTACGGTAAACATTCTTGCCCTTGAGCCAACGTAAGCAAGCATACTTCTGTTGACGGATATTAAAACTGACAGTTAAAATCGAACCTCCAGCTTTTGCTGAAGAATAGACAATCAATGCTGACCATGTCTCCCCACTCATCCAGACCAGATTCATTTTCCTTTGACCACTTCCTTAGACAAGTGTGTATTATTTTAAGACACACCTTAAAGCAGGTAGCCTGTTGTAATGGAAATGCAAATCCCTGCTGTGCTGGCTAACATGCTGAGCCAAATGAAGCCAGCACATGTGTACAAAAAGCCCAAAGCCTGATACAAATATGGAGTCTCAAGCTCAGTCTACAATTAAACCTGTCATAGGCTAAGTGGTACTCCTTGCGAAGGGACTCATTATTTTCATGTGTAAAAGAAAGAAAGAAAGAAAGAAAGAAAGAAAGAAAGAAAGAAAGAAATAGAAAGAAAGAAAGAAAGAAAGAAAGAAGGAAAGAAAGAAAGAAAGAAAGAAAGAAAGAAAGAAATAGAAAGAAACTCATCTCACTAAACTTTATTACAGCAGCCAATCACAGCCCTGCTTGCCACAATCACAACACTGAGAAGCTATCTGGATCAGACTTGGTCAGGAGGCGTATACGTTAAAGCACCCTGCTCAGAGAACTGTTAGCTTAACGCTGCGTATCACTGAAAACACTTCAGCATCCCCGACACCTCATTACAGTGATCTGCCTCCCTCCCTCCCTCCCTCTCTCTCTCTCTCTCTCTCTCTCTCCTTTCCCCCTCTTCTTCTGTATCTCGCTCTCCCATTCGCCTCCTCTCGATCTTTCTCCTGATCCCCCTTGAACACACATACACACACACGCACACACCAATACTCATTACAGCCATCCTCATTGTCCAGGAAGTGGAAGCGATAGCTTTTTTCTAGTTATTTCCATCACCCCTCTGCTTTGCCAGCTCTTGGCCTCCTCTAAGATAATACCCATTTATCCCACAGGGTGTTTACACAAGCGATTCAGGTTAAGTGACTTGCTGAGAGGAATGACAGACAGCAGCATTCCTTTATTCAAAGAAAATTGGATTCATCAACCACTGCTTAATGGCTGCATTCAAGCTTTTGACTACACTCCATCTCACATATTAGTAGGTGTCTATGTTGTATTTAACCGTGTGTTTGCTAACATGTATGCATGAATAATGCCCAGGCCTTATGATCTAAATAAGGCAAACCGGCTTTAGAGGAAAAACGCTATTGGTTTTTGCTATCAGTGCTCAACAACCATAAAGCCTGAAGCCTTTACATCCCAGCGAGTTATAAAACTCACGCTCTGGGTTCCCCATCATAAACTACAGCAATAAACAGCCCTATATGCACTATGCTAATATGGAGTCTTTTTGCATGAATTGTATTCTAATGTTTTACTGGAGAACTCGAGAAGAGACAGCAGATCCTGAGGTCATTTTAATAGGTTGCTTCAGTTTAGCTGGTCTGTATGTTGCCATAGAGGCACAAGCATTGACAGCACCTTTCAGCACTTGTCTCCTTGGTTCACTTGTTTTCTTTTTTATTCTCTTCAATTAATTTTTTCCGCTTTCCTCTTTTCTGCTTCCTTTGTCTTTGAAAGAAATCTATTCTATCCATCGCTGCACTTCTGGTCCTGTTCAATTACGTATTAAACGCCCTATAACTGCTTTAGAATAACCCTATATAGTCATGGCAAGTATATATACAGAGTTTTCACACAGTCACACAGTCCAGTATCAGTCTCTTAAACATATGGTTTAAAATACAGCAGACATTTATAATCTATGGCTATAAAATCAAGGCATAATTTCAGTACAGTGTGTTAGGAGGTCACTGCTAATGACATTTTTAAATATTTTAGCCATGGTTGGGACTCCAATGATGAAGGTAATCTTTCATTAACTGACTCAATAATGGCAAAAGGTAGGCTCAATCCCATTTTTCCAATTTTTACCCCTCAATTGAGGCTCTGATTCACGCTCGGGATACAGAGACAGGAGTGAGTCGAGGAGAGTCCCTGAGCTAACTGGCTGGTGGCTGCAAACATGTGGTTGGTGATTTCCACACTATGGTGACGTATTTAAGATTAGGGGTAGTTGACAGGGGGATTGCGCCTGAAATTATTTTAAAATGAAATGACGGGTACTCAATTTGAGTGCCCCCCCGCCTTCACGGGATAGTGGTTGAAATCTCTCCCAAGCAGCCTAAAGAAGCAGATCAACGCAGAATAAATTTATATTCCGATGAAGCTTTGAACAAACAGTGAATTAATGCTACAATGGACCGTCATCACTTGGAGAATATGGAAAGACATTCGATGTCTTTTGGTTGGAGTAACGTGATCAGTGGCTCTGTGCCTGTAGATAATACTGTTTCTGATTTAGTAAAAAAATTGATTTCCCTGATAACTCCTTTGTACAGTATTACTATAAATACTCCTCCACATAATCTCATGTACTGTCTCAAAATGAAGAAATGTGATTAAAGGGAAGAATGTTTCTAAATAAGGAAAAAATATGAAAGGCGCATTGCGGTTACATCTTGAATCATTTTCCAATCTTCCTCCCTTATGCTCTCTAACCTGCACACCTTTCTAATTGGTGTTCGACGGTGAATCATTTCTTTCTGGTCCGTTCCACTGGTGGAAAGGCTCTTTCATTGTAATTAGTTTCCTTGGGACAACAAACCATCACAATTGTGTGCCTTCTTTCTGATTTATGAAGCATTTAAAAGGTTGCAGAGGGGGAAAAAAGACAAAAGGTTCCCCGACTAAATAAAGCAGGCCTCAGCCGAGCTCTCAAAGCCAATGTTAGACAGAGAGAGAGAGAGAGGGAGGGGGAGAAACTGAGAGAGGATTCGTGATTAACTTTCATTTCCTATGCCTTATTATTCCTTCCCCAAATGAAATTTCAGAGGAGGAGATAAATCTTCCGGCAGTGGCCGTGCACCTAACGTCCAGGAATAGCTACTGCTCGCCACTGCTCAGCTTATCGCTTTAAATTCACAGCAAACTAGCTGTCTAGCTTGCCCCGGCAATATGAAAGCCTGCGTTAGTTCAGTGTGTGTGTGTGTGTGTGTGTGTGTGTGTGTAAGAGGGAGTGCGAGAGCGAGAGGAAATAAGGTCGTCAGTCAGTCTACCTCAGGTTGATATTTATAGATATGAACAGTGGATCTACGTGTGTGTGTGTGCCTGTGTGTTCATATGTGATATGCATGTGAGTGGCTCCAGTAATGGTTTATATAAGGAGATCAATAGAATTGAAAGCATGAATCACGCCGCCTTTTAATCACATTCCTCTCAGCCGATTTTGAGATGGACACATGGATAAGTAGATATTGATGTCATGGCTCAACCATCCATCCCGCTCATAATTCTATTGTAGTGGAAGGAGCGAGTGTCCATCGACTCCTGTAACTATCGGCTCTCCTGCGCTCCAGAGCCAACAGGTAACGACCACTTTCCTTTCTCTCATTTATTCCAACCAGACAATTGAACTTATTCAAACACACGAACGCCAGCTCTGAGACTGCAAGTCATTAATGCTTTTCCATTAGATTTGCTAGATGAGCACATTCAATTTATGATATTAAATAGCTTTTAGGCATTCAACTTTAACACGAACTATTATCCCCAAGGGTGAATTTGTCTTGCGGCAGAGCAAAATACATAAAGCTTTTGATCAAAGTATGTATATTTGATTAGAATCACAGCACAGAAAAATGGTGTATATCAGTAACAGCATGAATGAAAAATGGACAACTTATCTTTCACATTAAGTTTGAGAGATTTTGGCATTCACCAGACAGTGAGGAACCAAAGATGGATGTATAATGAGAACTGGAACGCAAACTAGATGCAGCAAATTTAATCCAATGAAAGTTGCTTATCTCACGCATGTGCTGGTCTGCTACAGCATTATATGGAAGCAAATTAGTTTGTCTTTCCCTGGCCCCCGATCAGAGCCACCCACTGGAGGCATAGACCTTTACGCTGAAATTAAATTAAACTAGCCTTTTCGAGGCTCGGTGAAAGTTTTCCAAAAGTGAAACCCTCATAATTGAAAAATGTAATATGACAATTAAAGAACACATATTAGACATCATTTTAGAAAATGATGATTATAAAGCAGGCGTAGGTGCTGTATAAATATTGTGAAATTATCAAAATGCTCAGCCCGGGGAGAAATGCACAGTCTGTATTCAGAAGCTGTGCCTTCAAACGAGCCCCCAGCACGACCATGGTTGCAGAAACATGGGCAGAGATGATTTAAAAAAAAAAAAGAAAAAGCTTTTGGTGCCTGCTCAGGCCTGTGAGAGATGACCAATCAGAGCAGTCTGGGCTTTTTGGGAGGGGGGGCCTTAAAGAGAGGGGAGCTAAAACGGAGCGTTCAGACAGAGGATGAATAGAGGTGTGCAGCAATGGACAGCATGAGAAAAATAATGTGTTTTTTGAACATTACAGGTTGTAAATATCTTCTAGTAGACACCCAAAAAAGTGTAAACCTGAAAATGAGCATCATCCTTCAAAACCTTCAAGGATTTCAATCGTTTGCAGTGTATTTATGTGGCTGTCCGTGCAGAAAATGCCTTTTGGGAAGTTGGCTACCGGGGCAAAATGCCAACAAGGCCATCCGTGCCGTATCCACCTCTATGAATCAATCCATAGGCTAGATGAGAAGACACTACTGAGTTGCATTATGAGCCAACTGTGCTGAGTGATGGACTGCAAATTTGTGGTGTTGCCCTGCTTAGTCGACCCCTGCTCATTCCAACCCCTAGGCTTGCCATTTTCTCCTGCTTTACACCCCAAATATTGCCAAATTGGCGCGCTGGCAATCTTAGAAAACGTCCTCCTTGTCTGTATGTTAATGTGCTGTGTGCATGCCACTACATCATGCCAATTATCCTGTAGTAAACTCCCAAAGGTTGACGCACGCTGCCTCCGCTGCCACGGCAGTTCCACATGCATTTTCTTTTCAAAGTAAAAGCCTGAAGATGGCATAACAGCTGTTCGAAAGTGGATATTGTGAAAAACATCACAAATGGTGGCATATATCGCGATATTTGATAATAATTAAAGTACAATACTAAAAGTGCAACATCAATACATCATTGTCAAATAAATAGTGATACATTAACAACAACAACAACAATAGTAATAATATTAATACAAACTTTATTTTTATAGCAGCTTTTATGCAGGGAGTGTAGGTGCCATAAGTACTCTATGCCTACTATGCCGGCTCTTATGGCGAGGTTTTCTCTGTCTGAAGGGGATAAACATTCCCAAGCACGGATGTTAATTTTTCACTTATTCCACCATCTGCTGTCTTGGGAAACTCCTTTGTTTTTGAAGGAAGAGCAGTAACCTGCTCTCTGTTTTGTGCTGTGAAACAAACCTGCACATTTCCAGCAAATATAGGGACAAACACCCAAACTAGTGCGGAGCGTGCTGCTAATCTTCTTAGCGGTGGCCGAGATTGTTTACAGTGATTACATTAGCGCAATCATTAACCCAAATAATGTTCTAATGATTTGTTTATATTAACAGGCTAACGTGATAAAACATAATCAGACTGCAATCAACTGATTTTCCTTTGTCAATGAGAAACTTTGTGATGCATTTTTGAGCATTTATGCCTTCAAATCATACCATATTTCATATCAGACAGTTCATTCAGAAAGTCAGCATGGTGCTGATTAGGCCTCAATAGTTGTACCAGAAACCGACGTTTGATTAGGACTCCATCAAGGCACATTGCAGAATTTAACAGGACAATCATCATGAGCCATGGGAAATTTTGCGGTCGAGTTTAGGGGTTTGGAAGTGCTGGAAATCTGTTTGCCCAGTCCCTGCTTCATCAGGACGGTCATATTCCCCATCTATCATTGATATTCATGATGCCTGAGACTGAGCCATTTGCTCACTTTCCCTGCCAACTACGGTCCACCCACCAGTCATGAAAATTTATGGGCATGTTTGGAGACCATGGAGACCAGTGGACCGAGCGCGTGTCCTCTCCCAGTACCTTTGAATTATCTGTCTCGCTTTTATCCGTCAGCCTGGACTGCACATACTGTACACAGTTTGCGTGCTTGCTCATGCTGTACTGTACCTCCGCAGTGGGTGGACAGCTCACAGCTCACACCAACAGGCGCTTCGATTCAATGTGTGCTAATACATTCTGCCAAGCATTATTTCAGTGTCATTACGGGAACGGAGCGGAGCTGGTGGTAATTATTCATCACATACATAAGTGAAAATGATTGACAAACGACGATGGACATCTAAAAAATATGAAATCTCCCTCATAATCATTGTTAATTTGCATTAGGTGGCTATATCTAATGGGGGAGTGTGATGATAGACTGATTGCGCTTGTTAATTATCTCATGTCCTCACAACACCTCTCCTCTCGCTGTTTATTATTCCGTCTTGTGTGTGTTTTAGCATAAATCTTGATGAAAAGGCTATAGATTCCATAAAAAAGAGACCAAATTAATCATGTTTGGGATGTCATGCTGTTAAAAGTGAACTTTAAACTTTGTCCGATGTGTATTGTTGGTGGTTCAGTCTATAGGGGCCAGACCCTGGCGTGCTGCAGTGCATAAGTGGCAGGCTGTTTGTTTCTCTCCCTGTGTGCATATATAATTTGTGTGTGGGTGTGTTTTGCATATGGGCCCCTGTCAGACTGTGGCCAGTAGAAGCAGGGTCCCTGTGGCTTGTGTGTGTGTGCGTGTGTGTGCGCTAGTGCCCCTCCACTATGATGCTAATTACGCCAGCAGCAAAGCCATTGCAAATTCTGCCACATTCATTTTCAGCTCTCCTCTTCTTGACTCGCTGTGTCTCGGCTGCCAATCCAATCATGCAGGTACACACACACACACACACACTGAAGCCATACATGAACACAAACAGACATACGTCTTTGTGTGTGAGATGCTTTTATGTGTGTGTTGGCAGTGTCTGTGTGAGTGTGTAATTGTTGTCAGACTTGGATCAGACAAATTCTGGGAAGACTGAACTTGTGTGTGCGTGTGTGTGTGTGTGTGTGTGTGTGTGCTGGCTGCAGCAGGCTCATCTGAGTGTGGATTTGAAACGCTGCCTAAACCGGGAGAAGCGATGAGCAGAGCAGAGGAAAGGCCTTTAAGGGATGTATCACGTTCTCAGGGCCATTAGCCCTTAGTCTAGGTTTTTTGTCTAGTGCTTCTTGGTTCCTGTTGGTGGCGCGGTCAATAGTTAATTAAAGGGCTGACACAGGAGAAGGGCCTTCATACTGGTGGAGAGTGTCTTCTCTGATTAACCTCACCGAACCACACAATTCTTCTCCTCTGTTAAATGTAAGCATTTCTTTCTTTTTATTCCGACAATCCATTATAACTAGTTTAGGCAATAATTCCTATGTAATTACATGCATATCTGCACCTCACATTTTAAACGCCAATGTTTAGTATGTATGCAGGAAGCAGGAAGGTAAGTTAGGTTGGTGGAGGTTCAAGTGGTGGATCAGCATGCAGCATGTCTAACTTATATACAGGAAAGTTTGTGTTTTGTCACAGACAGACAATCGTATTACTTATTACCCATAACCTTTCTTTTTACCCTCACCTTAACCATGATAGCTGCAATGTGCAAATATTGTAGACAGAAATTATTTTTAAAAATGTTGGCACTGAATAATAACCAGTGTAAACAATTTGAAATTAATGTATTCTGGGGATTTGCAGAATTGTTGGTGTCTGGATGAGACATCTACTAAGCTCTACACTGCAAATAAACAAAGGACAATTTTACAAGGGAGAAAACTTCTTATATTGACGAGGAAATAGAGGCAAAGAGAAAAAAAAGAACCCAAAATGTCCGTTGTTAAAGGGGCATTATGTAAGATGTGGCCAGAATTTTAATTTAAAACATGAAAAAAAGAACTATTATTATTACACTATTATTGTCAACAGAATTGGAAGAACCAGCATTGTTGAACTTATGTCAGGGTGTCTATATATTGTGTAGCAGAGATGCCTACTGAAGTTAGCATGCTAACCAGCTAGCCCCAGTCCGTCCTGTCTCATAGTACCACTTTGTAGCACGGATGGCGATGGTCCACTGTAAATCGCCTCCATACTGTATGCTCTGTCTTCAAACCTGCCCCCGTCAGCCTCAGAGGCTATGTTCAGTACCAAAGATAGCTACAGCAAGGAATACAATGGGAAGCAGTTAGCGGTTATGCTGCCTTCTATCTTTTGGAGCTACCTTCGACAGGTGGCCATATCTTAAATGCTACAGCTCCTGAATGAACATCCTTCATAGCTTTAAAACCGTCTCTCTGGTCCTACTTTGAAACACCATCTGACTTAACAGAGTTTAGCTGTGCATGAACATAGTTTTCCTGTGCAGAGAGGGATTATTACAGACAATTTGAGAGACTCATTTTTACATTTTACAGTTTTCCGTTCAGAATAAAAGGGCAGATAATCAGACGAATCTGTTGGCTTGTTTAAAATTGTCCCACCACTTGAGTTTCTTGCCTGGTTTGACACAGTATAAGTAATTTCAGCACTTGACTTGTTGAATTCAGTGTCATGACCAATAGAAGCATTGGCCAAAACTAAAAAAAAAAAAGATCCACATTAATAAAGCTCTTATATAGCGACATATAAATACATTTAGCCAAATAAAGTCATTAAAGCACCCAACAGACCACAGCACAGATTTTGAAATTTTGACTAACGATGGCTCTGTTCCTTTTAAGTATCCCAGTAAACCGTGCCAATGAGCACGCTAAATAGCATGAAACTGATACACCTAAATGAAACTGAGCCATCATTATTCATGTTTTTAATTACATCTGTGCTTTCTGCTCGGGCATACCAAAATGTCTGCCTTTAAAATGTCCTGTTAAATATATTTTTCCTACATCCTCGTAATGCTCTGTGTGTTTTCTCTGCACACTCTTTTGTACTCTGGTTTATTTATCTACAGAACAGGGGAGGACCTCATGAAAAATAACAGCAATTAGACCTCTTTCTGTCAGAGCCTTTGATATTTACTTTTGATGATCTGCCCTCTATATGTTCTTTGTTTGATCAGCTCAAAGTCTGCCGGTCGCCGTGTTCTCCCTGGAAATTGAACCGCTGTTTGCCTTTTTGATATGGATAGGAAAACAGTAATGGCGTTTTCGTGCCAGTTTATCCTCTATCGGCCCTCGCCACTGATAAATATCTTAGCGGTCACTGACCGTAGAACAATCTAAGGTCTCCTTTTTTGTGTGTGCGTGTGCCCGCACCACCAGTTCTCCTGCAAACATCTTTCAACTAATGATCTACTTTACATTTGTTTTAATTAGGTGTATTTAAATAGCTCTGAGCAATAATTAACTAGCCGGAGCATCGAAGTGGGAGTAAGTGAGTGAGTAAGGCTTTTCTGTTGTGGGGTGTTGTTGTTGTTGTTTTCCTTCTGCAGCTAGCTCCATCAGCCAGGGCGCTGTGCCAAAACTGCATTAAACAGGAGCTTGTTCTTTCTTCCCCTCTCCTTCTCCTCTGAACATTTCCACGGGGAAGGAGGGTCCGGCAGCCGCACATCGCCTGCGTGACAACAAACAACCCACCGTGGGACAGTAGGGGAATGAAAGAGCGGCGGGGAGTGCAAATCGACAGTCTAACGCGAAACATGATTGAGAAACCAGGGGGGGAGACAGAAGGGAAGGCGGAGAGAAAAATGTGACAAGGGAGGGGAGAGGAAAGGAGGGGAGGCGGGCAAAGGTGGGCGGATGCTTCCAGGGCACAGCTCAAGATGGTGTTTGAAGTGCTCCGGGGGTCTCTTCCCTTTATTGTCTCTCTTAATGAGCTTTTTATGTTCTTGTGTATTTTACACGCCGTGTGATGGCCGCCGAACGCCTCCTTCTTGGCCTCCTGATGGATCTGTTCTTTTCTATCCGGCTATTCACCGCTGCATGCAAATTTAATTATAAGCATCTGGTTAGTGAAAAGGACTAATTAGCAGATAGGGGCTAGAACATCAGGTCAGAGGCTCTCCTCTCCCTGCCGCCCCCGTGTCCTCACACTCTCCCCTCTTTCCCTCAGGCAGAGATTATGCCGCTTTTTGGACCGGAGTCTTGGCTGCGTTCACGCTTCTGGTTTTCAGTTTTTAGGACAGGATAGCTACAGCAGAGCAATACCAATCTGAGTGAAGCAAAATAAGGTTATGACTGTTGTAAAGTGCAAACAAACTGTCAGGAAAACATGACAAATATTATTCAGAATTCAAAGGCACAGCTGCGTTCATAGACAAACAGGCAGTCTATAATTGGAGGAGAAGGGTGAATTCCGATTGAGGTGAGCGCGTCAGGCGTTAAAAGGGTTATGTAGAAAAGAGAGGCTTCGGAAACTCCAAAGAATCACTGAAGTTTGCTTTCAAAGATTCTGTGTGATATCAAACACTGTACTCTCAGAGCCAGGAGCTTCTCCCAGGGCATGTTTTCCACCAAAATATCGCCGATAATGATGCAGCCTGCGGGGTGGAGAGGTTTCCCCACAGACTTTAAAATTAAGGCCTTTTTCCACGCTCTCAGTTCTCCAAAACTTAAAAAGAAGCCCCCCCATCAGCAAGAGACTTCTGTTAATTTAGCCCGTGAATAGCAGGTCCAGCAACATTTCCCCTCTTTTTTTTTAAAGATCTTAGCCGAGGTTGTTTGTCTTTCCCTAAATTAGCAAAGACTGCTTGAGTGTGAAAGCGAAAGATTGATTCATCCATTTGTTCTGTGGTATTTAAAAGCACACAGGAAGAACAAATGCGCTCTCCGTTTCTCTGGTCCATGAAATGATCTGACAGCTGATGTTTAAATGCTGATGCTCTCACTGGCTCTTTGTCATGTGATGGAAAGCTTCTACTTGCCCCATTTCCACAATCATTGCAGCATACAGCAGCGGGTTATAACTTATTATCTATTGATGTTTTGCTACCAGCCAGGATGTCTGAGAGTCTTTGGATTTTTGATGAACCTCTGACCTCGTTTTTATCATCATAAAACCAGCAATTAGTGGCTAACACGGACATTAGCCTCTGTCTGGCCTCCAGGAGGCCCTGGAAGTAATAGCCTTGGTTACAGAATAACAACATGCTGTACAATATGTCAGGGTATACTTCACTAAATGGAGGTGATGTTTTAATGAGGAACGAAGGGGTGGTGTTGAAGAAAAGTGAGGTGAGGGTGGAAGGAAGAGATGGGAGAAGAGTCAAGCACATTTACCTCGGAGGAGGACACGAGTCATTTAATTGTGTTGTAATGGAGGTCAGTGCTTACATGGTCTCTTGGCAGTCAGCAAAAACCTCTGTCCCCCCAACCAGCCCCCCAGTCTACAGGGCTCCATGACTACATGTCTAATGTCTTTAAAGGCGGTGAAGAGTGATGGTGGAAGAGGATGAAACAGAAGACAACATGGAAGACCTCTAAGGCCTTGTTTCATTTAGTCCTCTGGTCACAGGGGGGAGTGGTGACTGACAGTAGAGGTGACTTGCTTGTCTGCTCAACTGATTGCCGCACTGACTGACTCTCCCTCTCACCCTCCGTCTTTCTCTTTCTATCTACCTCTCTTGTGCTCGCAGACTTTCCCCGTCTCTTGCTTTATCTCCCACTTCACCTCTCTCTCTCTCTCTCTCTCTCTCCTGTGGGTATCTGTCATCTAAAACGAAGGTTTAGTTTTAGAGTAAACATGATAATGGTCTGGGATAAAAAAACAAAACAAAACAAGAAAATGTCAGGCAAGTTACACAAGGAGATATTGTTTCTTGTCTTTTCTTTGACAATGGTAGGTCAGAGCATTCCCAATCTTTTTTCTTTGCACGAACGCTGCAAGCGGTTCAGGTCAGCTGTATTTTGGCAGGGGCAGCTCTACAGAGGTATATATTTCAGGGGCACCCATTGTGTATTTTGACTTGAAGAGATGTTTGAATTTTTTAAACTGAAGCTACTGTGAGAATGCAGTGGATGTATAAGCAAGGTGCTTTCAGAGTAGACAGAAATTGGTTTCCACATGTAGCGCTCAAATCCATATGTGGAAAAAGCCAATCAAGTATAAACGGAGATAATTCACATGTGAGAATTTAAAAATTCCTCTGTGGAAATTTTCACTCATGTCTGAAAAAAAAGCCAACCGCATGTGAAAATATGTAATAATGTGGAAATCACATGTGAAAATGTGTAGTAATGTGTAATAATGTGGAAATCAAATGTAAAAACATGCAATGTGTGTAATTGTAATTGTGTGTAATTGTGTGATGTTTGTGTTTTGCATGTTGACTGGGTGGTCCAGCAACTAACAGCTACATACATTTACTATACTATACTGTTTATAGTTTACATCTTTTTCTACACTCTACTTTACTTTACATTTCTGACCTTATCTAATCATGATACATTTTAAAGGGGCTCTGTGAAACTTCTGTGTTGTGCTGGAAGCTGGTTGTTAGTTTCTGTTAGCAGACTCTATTTCTAAACTTATGTTTGCTACAGCTGGTCTCTGTTACCGGAGTGGAGAGAGGCACTGAGACGAGGCAGACAAGAACGTGCATAAAGTCGATAATAATAACAGTAATAGAGCTAATTTGGAGCACTTAGACACCATTAATTGAGTATAAATCAAATATGAGCAACTTCAGACACAAATGCACTATTTCTACTGTTTACCTCGCAATAGTTGCATAGAAAGATACATTTACTGCCACCTTGAAAACTTTCTAGCCTTGTAAAATCTGCTGTGCTGTGTTTTGTTGTCTGATCAGCCTTCAAACTCATGGATCTGCGCCTCAAACAGGACTTCCTGGATTATATTTCATTGTTTCACTGCTGCCTGAAACAACATGACCCCAAACATAGCTTGCATTTTCCTCTAACGCAGTGCAGTCTTTTCCTCTGATGTTGTTACAGGGTCACAGCTGTGGTCTGAAGGGGGAAATTCAATACAACACATCAAATCGGACCGGAAAAGAGTTGAAGAAAGGAGTTTAACAAGAAAGATCTCAAAACAAGTTACTTGTTTGTTTGTTTGTCAAAGTTCTCTCCTCATAAAAGAGATGATTAAGATGTTTTTGTGCAATGAGTCGTAACATTGGCGAGGCTGGGAAACTTTTTTTGATATAGTCAAAACAACACACCGTAGCTGGCAGCCTATCTTCTAAATGGCTAATAAAAGAAGTGCTTGTAGGCTTAATGTTTTATTTGGTTTATCGAGAAGTAATTGTGTGACATTAAGTTTTTTTCCCCCCCCTTGTAAACACCACATAAGCAAAGGCCTGAAAAAGTAGGCAAGGGGGCAGAATGAGAAAAGGAAGAAGGAGGGAGGGGGAGTTGGGGAAGGTGGGTGGGGGGGCATAAACAAGTCAGGTCTGGCTGAGTGAGCAAGCTAATTAACTCGAAAAACTATAAAAATGTAAATTGCAATTTGCTACCGTGGGCATCTAATTAAAGCCACTGGAATGTTAAGGACCAAATTGAATTTGCTAAAGAAAAGGACAAATATATGATTTCGCCACATTGTCAGGTATCGATCGCCTACAGTGGCCTGCCTCGCAGCTGAACTGAGACAGAGAGAGAGGGGGAGAGGGCGGAGGAGGGACGTGAAGAGGAAGCAAAGAGATGACGCGGAGGGGAGTGCCAACAGATTTGAGAAAGCCGGAGAGACAGCCGTGGTGAACGAAGTGATCCCGCAAAAGCAAAACTGTTTGGCAGAGACAACAAAACACAATGCCCGCCAGAGAGGGAGAATGCAGTCAGAGCCAAATGGGCCCCCTAATACTCCACAGGTGCAAAACGCAGACGGTTACATGATACTTGGAAGAAATATATGAAATCAGGATTGACTGGGGCTTGCTACAAATCCTCATAAGGTTCAGCAAGCTTCTAAGATCCTCCACGGCCCTGGAGTTAATTGTGTTAGCTTAATTGGTGCAGTGTATGTATGATACTTTGGTGTAATTATTGTGCATGCAAAATTGTGGTGGTTTATCTCGTTATGTCATATCCTCCGGGCATGTGATTAGTGTGCACTTGCAGAGTTGTGTGTGGAGTGTGTACGTGCATGCATGCAGGTAAAAAAAAAAAACCAACATCCCTTGTGCATTATTGTCAGAGAGCCGAGCCGCTGCTTTTAAATGCCAGTCCATTTCTCAATCCAAAACTGGAGGTGTATGAAAAAAATTACAACCCCTGGGGGGAAGCTAGCCAGCTACTACACACACTTTATTTTTTACTCATTCTGTTTTTATTTTACGGCTGCACAGCTCTGAATATTTAAGTTGTCATTATACCAGATGGGCGCAGGAAGGCTGAGGATTGTATGGCTTTTATTGAAGTAGTAAACAATAATCACTGGCTCGCCCTAACAAACAGAGCAGGACGACTCTGGCTTTCTCCACCATGATGTTAAATTCATGAAGCTAATGAGTGGGATTCTGACGCTGGAGAAAGGTGAGTTTTTTTGTGGCTTTGCATAAATTCACATCTCGAAAGCCTTCTCTGTGTTACCTCTCATTTATCCCCTTCATTCTCGGGTGTGTGTGAAACAGGATTCATCCATTAATGAAATGTGTTCAGCAGCTTGAAGAACAAAATCACTCCTTTGATTTTTGAGTTTATTCCTTAAAATGGGAGATATCTTTTCATTTTAAATTTAACATTTTGTGTGTGAAGGGTATAATTGATCTAGACGTCTAGACGCAAATGTAGCTGATACAAACGAATGCTCTGATGGACAAATTTACAAGCTGCCATAAATCCTTCCCTTTCTTCTCTCCCTCCCTTCCCTCCCCCCATCCCCGGCCTACCTGCATCCCTGTCGACGGTTGCAGTTTGTTAGCCCAGTAAAAGTTTTATATCTTCAGAAGAGAGGAATGGTCTGTCTGTTGCCGCTGGCATGAGTTACGGGCTGCAGTAAACAAACTTGAAAAAGGCGATAAATAGACTGAATCAGGGTGGCAGCTGCAATAATGCATTAACAGGAAGCGCTAGGCTGCTCGAGACATGCTACCGTGGGTGTGCTGTATGAGTGTGGTTTTGTGTATGGGTTCAGCTTCATCTGTTTCCTTAAACAACCAGAAATGTGTGAGTTATCCTTTAAGAAATCGCTCCTTCCATAAGTTTTAAATAACCTCCTTATGGTAATGTCCTACTGTGATTGAACATTTGCACCTTTGAGCACGACTGTGTGCAGGAGGAAGAAATGGCAGGGAAATCTGCCAATATAGTGCTATACGAAACAACAACACAAGCTACAGCCTCAGAAAAATGCTTTAGAGCTTAATTAGCTCCTGTCAGATGTAGCATTTATTGAGGTGCCATTGCACCGGCTTGCGACATATTGTCAAATATTCTTGTTATTTTGTCCACCCCTTGTATGTATGGGCCTTTAAACAGCTGCCAGAGAAAGTGCAGACTCCACTGCCCTATATGCTTTGTGTCAACCTATACTGCATTGAGGGAAACTTCATCGATTGCAGATGTCAAGGTCTGCTCACAGGTCATTTGGAGTGCATTGCATATGTGAAAAAAAAACTTGTGTATGTGCAAAAGTTGTATGAAGCTTTTTGTCACTCCAGAGGGAGCTTGAATTCTGAACAATTGCCTGGAGTGATGTCACTCGAGCCAGTGTAGTTGTGGCTGAAGAGTACAAGTTGAAAAAAAGTGAACTTACCAGACCTCTGCAGCTCATTTCTCATCTGTGCTTGACGCCACAGGTCACAGTAGATGCTACAAGCATAACATGCCCCGAATCTCTGAGGAAACTGACCTCGGTGGAGTTGCACAGATCATATTCGCACAACGGCCAGTTTCCTCTGACGTCACGCTCAGGGTGATAGTCCAAGAGACAACATCTTTTCATCAACCAACCATCAGCTGAAAAGATGATGTCTGGTGAAAATCTAGTGGGTGATCGGGCCGTATTTCAAGGTAGAACAACATAAGTGATAACCCATTAGCTGAGGTTAGCATTCGGCCACTTCCTTGCTCACATTACCGTTGGATTCACTCCCAGGCTTTAATATATGTTTCCAAACTTTGATATTTTAGAATAGCTTTGAGCCTTGCCTATTGTATTGTGTAACACTATTAAACACTAACATTAGCAAGGAAGTGGTTGAAGGCTAACATTAATTGTCATCTCACATTGACATATGGCCCGACGTCCCTCTGGATTTTCACTATCCATTGTCTTTTCAGTTGCTGATCAGTCAGGAAGTGGTGAAATGATAATAGATTTGTCAGATTCCCTACATGTATAGGACTTGCAAACTGGAACACAGCAGTAAAACATTTGAGCCATGAGGAAAAATGGCTGCTGTGAATATTGTCTAGTGTGGTTTATGTAGGTGTTTTGACAAGGAAGAGGAATATGTGGGGGGGGGGGGGAAGATGTTCCTGATTGTGCTGTATCGACTTTACCTTCTTTAAACTGTCCATCATGAGTCATACAATGTTGTAGGAGTAGAGTGCTAAATCTATGCAGTTCATTTTCAAAGAATCATGTTGTAGTAGTGTTTCCCATTTTTGCGTAAACTCACAAACACAAACACTGATGCAGATGCTCGAAAAAACACAGCTTTATTGACTGTATGACACCGTCACTAAGCACCGTGTTATTTATATTTACATTGCATATGAGATGTTTCGTGTCAGTGGTATGTTGCTCTTTTATCACAGACGCACACGCTGCACGCAGGAGCAAAACAGAGCGAGCCCGTCCCTCTACATTTACAAGCAGAAAATGACAGTTAACGATTACCTCAGCAAGGTTTTTTTATCGAATAAATAAAGACATTCGCATTTTTCTCCTCTCTGCTGGTTGTGGCACCTGGAGCAATGTTTTTTTGTTTTTTTTCTCCACCAACTGCATTCCAACTTTACATATTCATTGCCTTAAGAACAAAATAATTTATTACAACAAACAACCTATTAATAAAAAATCAATATGCGACTCCCAGAAGTGTTTTGCGCAAAACGTTAATGAATTTTTAAAAACCTCTTAGGTGAAACAAATTGAAAAACTGAAGAAAGTAAAGTAAGAGGGTGCTGGATGCCAGATACACTGAGGTAAATGATATGAAACAGGGGGGGAAAAAAAGGCAAAATTAGTTTTTTATATGCATACTGAGTTAATGATGAAACTGCTGTGTGTGTGTGGGTGAGAAAAGAGGGCCCTTCTGGAGGGGCAAAACCATTAAACAGCGTATTTATTGCTCCCCACATATCATTTTAATGTACATTTATGGGGTCGTTGATATGTGTTAAACATGTATTGATGCGTCGGGAGTTTGTGTTTCATATTGCCAGGCTCATTTCCTTTTATTTGACCTCCAAGTGCCTTTTGGCTGCTTCGTGTGTGCATTCTCATTTTTGTTTTTCCCCGTCCTTCATTCTTTCTGAAGCAACATCTCAGGTAGGCACATATTACAGCAATGAATAGGGAATGACTATTTGGATGAGAAGGACAGAAATTGTATGTTATGTTGTTGCAACCAGCACATCTTCCATTACATCAGGTGCATTTTATTGTATTTCAAGATCACGGTATCTTTCTACTGACTCATGCGTCATACCATCTTGATGTTGTGCTTTCTTGCTGTTGAGAATTCTTCAGTCATTTGTATTTTCTTCCAGAGCAGCTGGTCTTTAATGCTCAACAATGGCAAATTTCGGCGACTTTTATAGTCAAACCGTTAACTTGAACAAACAAGCAACCACTCACAGGTGCGACGTACACAAATGGGCACACAGCAGACTGCGAATTAGATGCTGCTGCTTCTGTAAAACCTCTTTGTTTGTACTGCAGGGCATCAGGCTCCATGCAGCCCTGTGTGTCATGTGTGTCTTGGTGGAGACTGAATCGCCCTCTTCCATCTCTCTCTTTCTCTCTCTCCGTACAGAGGCTTGGTACAGAAGGACACGATGAGGTGGCAGCTCCGCTTGGCTGGCCAGGCATAGCCGGAACAGGAAGAGAGATTACCTCCCAGAGGGTCTCCGTTTGTGGGTGTGTGTGTATGTGTGTGTGTGTGTGTGTGTGTGTGTGTGACATCCTTTTCCAATTAGGGACACATTCACCTCTTTGCCACGAGGGTCACTGGTGCATCATCCTCCTTTTGGAAAACAAAGTCATATCTCTGTATAGTTTCTAAGTGTTGGACCAAATCACATGACAGGATGCTGTTGAAGTATATTAAATATTGCATTGTGTACAGTTTGCCAGAACATGATACAGAGGCAATGCACTGAATTTTGTGAGAAACAATCAAAAGATATAAGGGGGTTGAACTCCAACATGCCATCCATTCATCCATTCACTATACAAGCTTGTCATGCAGGAGTCTGAAGAATATTGCTTTGTGCAAGAGGGGGTACAGATTCAATAGGTTGTCAGTATATCAAAGTGGAAAATATATGAATAATAATATTCACAGGGATGAAACGTTACTAAAAACTCACAGTACAATATTATATCACACACATTAAAAGCCAACAATCTTTTCATAAACACAACTAGGCAGTTTATGTCAAATTAATCAACCAGTACAAGCCTGAGAGATTTTTCCAATACTTGTTTTTGTTGCTAAGCCATCCAACTCCACCAGGTTGCTTGAAGTTCTACTTTTAAACTGTGCTGACTCCCTACCTGTTGGGGACCGTTTAAACAAACAGGTAAATTACAGTACCTTATCAGCTTTGCGTCGTGATTTAGTTGCTCACGACATTTGCTAAATTTGTCAGTTCAGTTCAGTTCAGTTCAACCCTTCAATATATGGGCAATATAATCCTGAACATCAAGTCAAGTGAAATAAAAAAAAGACAGGACACTGACAAGCACACGCAGCGTGAGTGTAGGAGTTACGCTTTCATAGGGGATAATAGCTACTCTTTAGGCTACTGTCTCTTTCTATGAAACACCCCCAAGGGTTAGATAGCACGCAACCCATTTCCTACTAACTAGATTTTCATGATCCCGAATATACATCTATGAGCAGCATGTAGACAAACAGACAGAGAGACAGAGAGCGAGGCAGACAGACGGGACATGTATCCGGAGGGGAGAGTGGTATTCTGTGAGGATTGATAGACTCCATATTGTGAGCTAATGATCTCCCTAGGGCGCTGGGGAGAAACGATGAAACCAGCCTGCATGACACTGTCACACTCCCTATGTCGCGCTGCCACCTTCATCTCTCAGTCTTTTCTCTCCCTCTCTCCCCCTCACTCTCTGTCTTCCTCTCAACCTCTCTTTGTCTCTTCCTCGGGGAAATGCATCGATTCACCTTTGTTTGTACTGTCACCCACACATATTCAACTGTCACAGCGAGGCGCGGAGTTCACCGACTGATGGAGCTGATTTAGAGTAAGAGGCATACGCTGTCCCCATTTCCCAAAAATGAAACTCCACAACATCTATTCTCATTTAGTTCAATCTGGATGAAAAATGCCAGAAATGTCTGGGGGAGGTGTACAAAAGTTAGTGGAGGGATGGTTGAGCATAGGTGGGAGATAGCATCGTTTGCAGACATAGGAGGAAAAAGATCTTTTTAAACCAATTGTCAGCATTCGTACAAGCGCAGGCACAATGAATGCATTCAGCGGGTTGTGTTGATGGGAAAGTACAATCATCTCCTGCGATCTGATTCTCATTTCTGTGCCAAGCTATTGCCGCTTCAAGAAAAGACAAGGGAGGAGAGGAGGTAAAGACACAAAAGTATAGGTTTGATGTTGAGTGTAGGTAGAAAGGTTACCACTGAGGCATTGTATCTGCCGGTAAATGGAGCTGTCATTTTGCTGCTCAAACAATATTTTGCAACCAAAGACCAAAGAGAGTGTTTGTGTGTGCCTATAGACAGATTATTAGACAACAGGTCCCCTGGCACAAACATAAAGAGGCCCGCCCACCCCTCTGGCTTAACAGCAAGACACTGAAAGAGACACAATTATAATACTTTGCATCTCTTTGTAGTTCATTTCGAAGTCATTCTGTGTCTCTGAAGTAGTTCCTACTTGTTTTTGTATCTCTTTGTGGTTGCTTTGTGTCTCTATTTAGTTGTTTTGCATGGTTATGTGGTCATTCCAAGTCATTTTGTGCCTCTGTGTTTTTTGTGTTTCTCTTTGCAGTCCTTTCGATCTCTTTATAGTTGTTCTGTGTCTCTTTGTAATTGTATTGCATCACTTCGTAATCAGTTCATGTAGTTAGTCTTTGTGGTGGTTTGATTGACTTTTTAACAAAAATATTAACTTTCGCATCAAGTGGTTCCTTGACCCTGACTAACTAGTGGTTTTGTGTCTTTATGTGGTCCTTCTCAGTCATTTTGTGTCTCTATGTAGTTGTACTGATTCTCTTTGAAGTTGTTTTGTGCCTCTTTGTATTCATTTTGCATCCCTTTGAAGTCATTTTGAAGTCATTGTGTGTCTCTGAAGTAGTTCCTAGTTGTTTTGTGTCTCTCCATGTTTTATTTTTGTTTCTCTATGTAGTTGTTATGTATCTCTTTGTAGTTGTTTTGTGTCTCTATGTAGTTGTTTTGTGTCTTTATGTGGCTGTCCATAGTCATTTTCCACTGCCCGGCACGGGGACTGTGGTGTATGCGCTAACACTATAGTCCAACTTTTTCTAACATCATGTAAACATAGTGTCTGTGTGTTTTTTGTGTTCCTCTATGTAGCCATTTTGTGTCTCTTTGTGGTCATTTAGCATCTCTTTGCATCTCTTGGAAGTTGTTTTGTGTCTTTGTAGTCATTTTCATCTTGGGCACCTGGTCGGGCAGTTCAGAAATCCTTCTATGGCTGTGTCTGTGCTTGAACAGGTTGTAATAAAAATGTTTTTTTTTCTGCCATCACATCATCTTTGCAGTTCTTAACATGTGACTTGCGCTTCTGCCCTCCTCCAGAGCTGAAAACAAATAATCTCCTTTTGATGCTGACACCTTGCCATTTTTGGTTCATTTCCACATTTCCCCTGAGAGGAAGTCTTTGTAGTCTAGAATTACAGTTTTCTCAGCCTCACCTCTCTTCACCTCCCCTCAGTTCTCAATCAAATGTACACAGCGAGGTCTTTGTTTTGATTGCTTTGCCGCCTTCACGTTGTTGACTCGTTTCGTATAGAGATAGATGCTAAGGGAGAGAGATGGAGTAGGTGAGCCACAGCTGGTGAATGGACTGAGATGGGGTTAGATGTGGGCAGAACTATGTGTTAGTTGGCTTTGAAATTGCAAAGACTCATCTGTCTGAATTCCACTGATATTCCAACCTTGTCTGTGCTGCACTGAAGTGTGGACAAGATTGACAAAGACAGTGCATCATTCCAGGATATTTATGCATCTGGGCTACTTCCTCTGTCCTTCTGACTCACACTGCCATTTTCTGATAATGGTTTGATTGCCTGCGTCATTCCCTTTGTTTTTACCTTCATCATGAAAGGGAATCAAGTAACAAGTGCCATTACAAATCTCAGAGGCAAAATAACATTGATTGAAGGCCCAGGGGACTGTGAATCACTTACTGAGGCAGATTCATCCCAGCAGCTTCATCTTGACGCACGCAGACGCCAGCATGCTGTCCTGTTTGTGCCAAGAAAATAATGGCATTTCTGAGTATCTGGAAAACATATTCTGTTTCACTTGGACATTGGGTTATTCTGCACTGCAAAGGGAAATTGAAAATACTTCTAGTAAAACAAAAAAAAAGGTTTAGGATCGCTGTATCAACTATTACATTTTAGCTATAAATGCTATTGAGTGGACAATAAGATTTTTATATGGTTTTTACAGTCACACAATCATCACAGCATAGCATGTCTGCTGGGATTTGACAGGATTATTGATCCAAACCAACTCAGTCATTATTTTGCTTGGCTTTCAAACATGACTTCTCAGATTGCGCTCAAGCTTGTAATAAAACCAGAACCATTAAATCTCCAGCCCACTCATGCTGTCATCTGCCAAAAGATGTAGCCTCTAAGGCCAATAAATTGCTAAAGCAAATGAAAAAGTGATGCTATTATTACAGTATTTAGCATTTTGATACAATCTCTCTTCCCCAATTTAAGGAAGGTTTCTATTAAAACCTCCACTAATAAGATACCTTGGTAAATCGGTTAAGGGAAACTAATCAATACATAGGATGTATCCTACATGGGACATATCCTGTGTGTTAATGCCTATCTAATTTGCTAGCTTTGTCATTTCTCGGCACTCTGTCAGAAGAAATAGCTTCCTGCGATGATGGATGGCAGAGATTCTTCTCGTTAGCAAAACACTGGTGGAAAAATTGATGAACAATTAGCATTTCCAGGTTTTTTTTTAGGATGCATAAAAAGAATACTGCACTTCATCCATCTTGCTTCTTTCTTATCTTTGTTGTGAGCTGCATGTGTGCAGTACCGACCAGGCAGCTGGCAAGTATCTGGCACTGACATGGAAGTCAGTGACAATGTTACAATGGTTCCTTTTTCAAATGTTTTACTTCAGTCTCTCTTTTAAATTCAGTGATGGCTGAACAATATTCTTCTGAAGAGCTTCTGAACGTAGACGGATGGAAAACTATTAACGCGGCAGCATCCTTAACTTCAACGCACATCATGGGGCGAAAATTTGTGTGTCCACCCATGTGTCACGTTTCCATCACAGCCGATCAGAGCTGGAGCCGATCATTTGGTCCGGGAATGAATACTGATTGTACTCTCTCCCACTCAAGGCAAAAGCCAGATGTTTTGTCCAGTGTTAAAGGGGAATAATTAAAGAAGCTTACATACTGTATTTCTTTGCAGAGTTAAACCCTGACCTCCTTCAAATCTGGGACACTGATAAAAACACCTGTTTTGCACTTCCAGAATTCAAATGTACAGTGAGGTGCATTTGTGGTACATTACAGGTGAAACAATTACAGGTAGTTTCCCCACAGTGTTAAGACAGCTCATGAGGTGTGTTCGTTCTATAATTACTGCTCTCATTGTGTGCATATCCCACTGCAGTGGCCCAGACCACCATATCTGCCTCAGCCACTTTGTTCAATGGATGTCGGATCACACCGTGTGGTCTATGTTGAGAGAGACCGTTATATTTAAAACACTGCAGGAACTTCTGAAACAACAGGGACACTCTCTTATAATTTCCTATCTTCCTCCATTTTTGACACTTTCCTTCTTGTGATTTTTTTGTCTTTTGTGCATGGCGACACCTGCTCCTTTTGTTCTCTTTATTTCCTCTTCTCCCACCTCCCCTAGTCTTTTTATATCTCCCCCCACCAATCTTTATGCCTCGCATGCTTTCACACTCCATTTTCCATGCTGGCTCTGGGTATCCCCACTGTGGAGAACTCTGCCTTTTTCATCTGAGTGTGGAAACAGTGTGCTAATATCGCCTGCTTATACCCATTGGGTGGGATAATGGCAGCCATCACTCACTGATGCAGCACAAAAACTGACATTTCGCTCTCCTTGTGCTGACAAACAGCATATACCTCCCGCTGCTCTGTCACTCTCTCTTTTGTTTCTTACAAGTGCTCCTTTTCTGTCTCTTCATTTGTCTCTCTGTCTCCCTTCTGTTGTCACCCTCATTTCACTCTTTCAAACTAGTATTGTACAACAAGGCAAAGGTCATCACCCCTGAAGGATGTCGTTGCAGAAATGGAAATAGCACTTGATTCTAAAAGCCTTACAACTGATCATTTTACTCATGCATAAATTATTCAGTCAAGTCCTAAACAGAGGGACACATTAAGAGTCATGGCTACGATTACAACTCAATCATCCTGCAGGGAATTTGTACTGCAGCTGAGTGAAGGAATTATTGGCAGGACGAACAGCCCAATACGTCTTTATCTCCAGCAATCGTATTACTTTTCTTTCTTTCCTTTCTTTCTTTTCTCTGTCACAATAACTCAGGATTGACGTACCGACCTGCAAACATTTACAGTGCATTTCATCAGAAAGTGAAACACAATTTTCCATTTGAAATTCAAATTCAAAGTCACCTTCACGTCATCTTTTTTGGGTTTATGTTCTCTGTAAATGCTTGAAAAACAAGCCGTTAAAACAACACTGACGTCTCACCTTGTAAAGCTGACATGGTAAACAAATCGAGCAGGGTTTCTGTAGTCTTTGTTTGTTTGTTTGCATTGGCCAAAAAGGTGTTGGTGAAGTTGAGGGCTGCAAAACCAAAAACTATGAGATGAAACAGGCTGAAACATCATTGCAGTTGACGAATCATATTTTTGAAATGTCATAGCTCAACGACGTGGGGGAAAAAGACTGTAAAAATACACATGTGGGAGAAGTTATTCTTTTTAATATGTGTTTGACGGTGTGAAAGGTTGTATTTCAACCCAAACTGTGTCGTCCTAAACCTAAACACGTCTTTTTGTAGCCTAAACCGAAGCAAACAGCGTCAGAAAACTGAAAAGAACCCAAAAATAATATGTGAACTTGAGCAACATTAATTACGATGTTCCAGGAACAACACCAATACAGTGATATCAGATAGACTGTTTATTTCATCAGACAAATTAATTTAACCAGTATTGGACTTGATTACCTTTATAAATAAGTACATATATTTTAAGGTGAGGTAAGGTGTCTGTTATTGTGCTTATTACTAGACTGATTTAAACTATATTTGGTAACAGCAGATTAGAGATTCCTATCACCATGACAGAACAACACATGAACAGCTTTTGACCTCCTTGTTTGTGATTAGACTGCCTTTTCATAAATAGCTAATTAATTACAGAAGTGATGTAAACACTTGACATGAAGGACCAAACAACAGCAGCAACAAACAGCAAACAGCATCCGCTTTTCTGCGACAGGGGCCCCTCGAGTGGGAGGCATTGTTAAGATGTGCGAGTCTGCGAAAAGATTTCTTTCTCTCACTTATAATTGGGAAGGTATCAGGCACGTCTGTTCGTCTCACACAGGAATGAACTGCAGAGGCTTATTTGTGTAATTGCTCTGGCTGTGGTTGGAGCCCAGAGGTGAGCCCAGCTAAACACTGGAATGACCAGTCTGTTCACGCGCCTGAACTCGGAGCAGAGACCAGAAACGAGTTCTTTATTTGATAATGTGTTTTTGCGTATGTCTGCCCTTACTGGCACAGCAAGATATACAAACACCTGTTGTTACTTTAAATGAGACCTATTATGCTTTTTCATCTTTTTGCTTTCCTTCAGTGTTTTGTATAGGTTCTTGTGCATGTAAAACATCTTGAAAGTCAAAAAAGATCAAAGTACTTATCAACGGAAGTTCCTCTCTCCCACAGAAAACACTGTTCTGGAAACGCCTCGTCAGTAGTCCTGCCCTTAATTCTGTGACTTCATGACATCACAGAGTCACACATTTGCGTAATTTATGCCTGGGGCCTGCTGGCTCAGGCGTGTGTGAGCTGACCAATCAGAAGAGGTATTCAGGAGGGGGGCCTTAAAGAGACAGGAGCTAAAACAGAGTGTTACAGACAGAGGGGGATTACAGTGCTGCAACACTGGACAGTATGAGAAAATCGATGAGTTTTTTGAGCATTAAAGCATGTAAACCTTTTCTAGTAGTAACCCAAAATAAAATTAGGAACCTGAATATGTCTCCTTCAAATTTCATCCCCTGTAAATGCTCAACAACCTGAGGCTTTTGATCTTTTTAAGCACTTTGCAAAAACATAATAAAAAATTATTCCCTTCACAATATAATTCAGAATTCCTCATTCCCTTTCCCCACTCGCCTCACCTCCTTTCTTGTTAATATAATGGTGACACAGGGACTTGCTGGGCTAGCAGGGTGCACTGTTGTGGTTGAGAAGCGATTAGAAGACAAAGGTTTGATTCCCACAGCAGTTTAATAATGGCCATCTCTTCTGTTGAAACAGTCTGTTGCCGAACTCTGGATCCCTAAACGCTTTACACATTGTGATTGCTGCAAATTAGCACTTTAGACAAACGTGTAGGAGAGGAGCAGTGAAACACACAAGCCTGCTTCTCCTCTGCCAGAAGTTCAGGTTTAGCATAAAATATAGAGATGTCTTCAATTTGTCACAGTGCACTTTTTGCATAATGCCTGAGGTGGAGTCGCTGCTAAAACACAGCTATTGTGGCAAAGGCTGCAATGAACGCACACAACATCGCTATTTTCACAAAGGCTGACACAAACAGACACAAAGAGGTACTCACTTGTTTGTCTCACAGGAAGCTCAAGTCTGTCACAAAATGTCATCTTCCACAGTGGCAGCATGCACTTTACATTAAAGCATAGCCCTTTCCCATTAACCCGACCGATCCAGGTGCGGTTTCGTCTGCCCTTTCAAATCGCTGTCTCCAGGGTAACTGAAGCAGTAGCTCTTGCACCTGTTAAGTACTGAACAGAGAAAGCAGATGATTCATCTGAAGCCAGACTGCAATCACCTCTTTTCATAGATTAATAACCTCCTGTGGTTCTCAACCTGCAGCATTTCAGTGGGTGTTGGTTGAGAATCTCACTAAACCGCATTCTACTCACTGAGCAATCAGCTTAAAATTATCGCTGATTTTGATGGGAGACGTGCTATTTGGCTGTTTTTGTACACACTTATCCACACATGCCTACACATACAATATCTTGTCTCCCCATGGTGCAGGCAAGAGTTCAATATATAAGGGATGAGCAGAAGGCGGCTGCCAGGCTCCAGAGGTTGCCAGTGGGGTTGCAGAGGGTCAGTGATCTGCAGCCCCACAATCCCGGAGACGGCGGCTGTTGTGTGGCTACAGCAAGACAGCACCACCCGGCTGCAGGGTCAGGGCACCAGAGACTACGGGTGCCCTCCCTTCAAATGTGACAAATACGATGTGACATGTCGCTGCATGAGAGAACATCGCCCCCCTTTCACTCATACTGCTGCACTATTTTTTTTTTTCTTTCTCTGGCACACAAACACCCACGCAGACAGGAACAGACATAAATACAAAAAAAACACACAAAAAAAAACAGTAGCGTTCTCTATTTCGCTCTCACAAAGCCAGACACAAAAACACAAAGACACTCAAACAGAGGAACGCAGTTACTCACTCTTGCATGAACACACACACACATCACTGTACTCCCCCTGTGGCTGTCATCAAAAGCAGCCACTCTGCCCTACACTATGTAAAAGTAACAGCTTGCTCTTATTCTCACTGGTCTCAGTCTTCTCCATTCCTCCCGCTTACTCATTCTCTCCTCTGCGCTGCCCCACAGTCACTCCACGCCATCCCACCTCTCCAACACCTCTCCTACCACCTAACAGTTAAGTGCATCTGCAGACCCTCTCAGATATGCTGCCATATGTATATTTCAAAGACATTTCAGAGAACATTCAGACAGATTGAATGCACATTTACCGAGGGGACACACAGGGCGCACTTTCCTGCTGTGGCTTTTTGGAATCATTCTTCGTACTTGAATAAGACATTTTTTAAATGCAATGCTCTCATACTCACTTTAGCATTAATCGGTACTTAAGACGGTCACAGAGGGTCAATAAAATATTTCACATGTCTTTTAAAGGCTTTAAGGAGATGTCTTACATGACCTGTAAACTGTCAGTCATGCATTCATCACATCCCATTTAGATAGCCGTGACTCACTCTACTCATACTTAAGCAAACACAGCCTTTCCAGACTTCAGTTAATTCAAAATGTTTCTGCCAAACTCCCCATAAATTCTTGAAGAGTACAAATAACCTCAATTTTAGTTTTATTTTACTGGCTACCTCTTCATTTCAGAATAGATTTTCAGATTTGAATTATTAGGCCTAGATTGGATGCGGGCGGGACGGAACCTGAGTATATGAATGATTTTTGAATCCCACCTGAGACTTAAGTGTAGCCTGAGATCAGTGTTGTGCACGTTCACACTAGTTCAGTACAGTACAAACAGATTAAAATGAAAGTCCACAGCCCCTCAAATGAAGTAGCTCACGTTAATTTATTCACTTTTCTTTCCTTTAAAACAACAAAAAAAAAACAACCTCATACCCATCCATCTCCAGCCCCGAATACTGTTGGAGATCACACGTTATAAAAGCAACAACAGCAATTTATCACTTTTAACAGTAAAAAAGTAATATTAAAAACATTATTAAAAGGATTTCGGGGAAATTTTAATTTATAATCCAGCTGGAGGAGATCAGGCAAGTCACATCTCTGTCCTCTTTTAAGTCTCTTACAAAAACACACTTTTTACAATGAGCTTTTACTTGATGAATTCCTTTATTGTTCATTTTATGTCTTAATGTGAAGTGATGTGTCTGCACAGAGCCCAAAGGATACTAAAAGACCACACCCGCCCCGGCCACAGTCTGTTCACCCTGCTGCCATCTGGAAACAGATACAGAAGTATCCGCTGCCGTATCACCAGAGTACGGAGCAGTGCCATCCATGTAGCACTTTGTTACTCAGGTGCTATATAAATAAAGTTCATTATTATTATTACATAGCTCTTGTAACAATTATACATGTTAATTCAACTGATGGAGCTAGTATAAATTTAGCAATAATCAAAATTATGCTATAGATGGGTGTCATTTTTGATACGTGGTTACCATTGTTTTCTATGTTAAATAGTTGAAACCTTCTTTGAAAATACTAATACAGCATACAGTATACACACATACACACATATGGATATAACATGATATGAATAGCGATGTGAAGATGAAATACAAACATGAAAAGGGTGGTTCTGAAAGAAATAAAGCACACACAAATCAAACACACAGACACAGTTTGTATTTCCTCCTTTGATGCTGTAATGGAAACTACGGTAATTTCACCTGCACGTCTGCCAGTCCACACACCCCCACCCAGGATCTTAGGATGCTGGGAAGTGTTAATAATATTTAAAGTTAAACGCCATCTGTTCAGGGGCCCTAACGTGAATACCAATACGGCCGGCAAACGTTGCAATTAACGGAGCCAAGATGTCAGGAACACCGGCAAGGCAGGCTTCGAGCCTCCTGCTCCAGGAAAAGAGAGGCAGATGTGATGTGAGCAGAGATGACTTTCCTCTTCTTGGGGAAAAAAAAATCCTCTTGTCCCCTCCTTTCGCTGCCTCCATCTGCCCATATGTGATAGGATCCCCAGTATCATCTTTACTTAGAGGAATCTGCTTTGAAATATATCGGCTTTATAAATGCCTGTCTCTCTCTATTTGAATGTTTTATACACAGCAGAGAAGCATCAGTCAGGTGAATGAGAGGCATGCTGTTTTTTTACCGGAATGAAAGCAAATTGCATTTGCCCTGCCATACATAGTTTGTCACCGCAGGGATGTTCTGTTTGTGTTTGTGTGTCTTTGCATGTGAGTAAGACGCTAATGCATTTAAATAGCTTGATAAAAAAAAGGTGTACGTAAAAAACAGAGAGACATTCAAACACTGCAAATGACACTCAGTCTGAAACCAATGTGGATCATTTTGAAAATGCAATTTATGAGTGGAAAGTTTTTAAATGCACAGCAGGGTTTTCAGATCCTTATCGAGAAGTTTTCTGTCAACATTGAAATCTTATCGTCTCCATCTCCTTCTTCTTGTTTTTCTTCTTCTCCTTTAATTTAATGGCAGTTGAGTAAACACAAAATGGTGCATTAAAGTTGTGATCTAAAGAATATTCATCTGTGTCTCCTCTGCGTTTCCTTTTTTTTCATTGTCTCCTGTATCTTAAGACTCATCTCTTTTCTTTAGAGTTTTGATAGTCATCATGAAGACATAACCGGTCACACTCCACCATTTTCAATCAAAACTAACTGATTATCTTCCCTTTAAAATTGTGTTTGTTGTTGTCGTCTCTTGCCGTCAACATTAATGTGTGTCTCTAATTTTAAAGCTGAATGATAACAGTAAAAACTGGGCAGTGTATTTTAACAGCCTAATGGCATGCGCATGCTTCATCGCTTTTCAAGAGACATTATATTGGCCGCTGCTCATTTACATAAAGTTGAGGGTTAGGTTACTTTATGCAAATCACAGGCATCGAGCGTGACTCGACACCTCCGGAAGCTCAACTTGTAAACTAATCATTGTCAATCTAAAATGAAGAAAGTGTGATGGTTTGGGTTTTTCTGTTTGATTTTGTAGGTTCTCTCCTCGTGTCAGCGTTTACTTTCCACTTCCTGTCTTTGTCCATTCCCCCGCCCTTTTACATGCTACCTCCTACCTCCAATCAGGTGTAGCCAGGAAGTGTTTGCGTGGTTATAATAGGGACCGGCCTGTGCCATCAGTCAAATCATTGTGCTATGGTTTATATACTTCCATCCACAGCTAATTACATCTGGGGAGCAGTGTTGGGCAGCATGTGCACAAGAACAGGGAATCGAACCCCCAACATTACAACTGATGGTCGACTTGCCCTTCTACCTGATCTGCAGCACTGGCAGCCGTCTGACAACACACATAAAAATCTTTCAATAATAACAAAGCCTAATCTCCTACAAAAATATGTTCATATACTATAAATTAGACATAATGCCTGCCTGGATTACATTAAATTACATCTCCTTAAACTACTGCTGATGCAAATAATTTGTAAATGTATGTAATGTAATGCAATGTAACCCAGAGTTAGACATCACAGAGTAAGATACACATTTCCCCCCCGGCCTTGTGTTCACATTAGGTTCTTTTTCTGACAGCCAATACTGAGCTTTTCAATTGGAGTCCCCTCCTCCAAAGCAGATACTACACATTTTCAAAACACCATTATCCCTTCACACTCACCTTCTCCTCTCTTGTCCTCTCTCTCCTCACTATATCTAACACCATGTCCACAGTGACCAGCTTTTGTGCGCCCCATCGGGATCACTGGTGTCACTGTTCACACATTCAGGTTCATGTGACATTGACCTGTGGGTGACGGGGAGGCTCAATTCTTTGGAGAGTTAGGTGTTGCCAAGGCTGCTGAAAGCACCACCAGTGAGGTCATACAGTGAGGCACGCAGCATTCAATAGATTTACTTTGATGATTCAGACCGAAAAAGGCTGACAGCCCGCAGTGACACAATGGCCTGTAATCTATTTAAGATTAAAGTCTGTAAGCCAGACGGTTTCAAAGAGACATACAATACCCATGAACCGACAGGGGATAAATATAAAGTGTGTCATGTGTAACAAACACGATCATGCAAACAATTATCAACCAGAGTGCAGTAATGTTTGATATATCATCCATATGTTCATCCTCTGGACCTGTGTCTGATTATTGCTGCTATGGTCCAGTGGGCATGTTAGAGTGTATGCTCCGAGGAAGAGCCAGCTATGCTTTCCAATATCAGCTGGCCTCAAAGCTGCTTCTATAATGCATGAAGATCAATACGCTGTGGCTTTGTGAGTGAGGCCTTGCAACTCTGCGCCCATATCAAGTATTCCCGCCAACTGCCCAGCCGTTTGAAGAGATCTATGCCCTGGATTTATCAGGGCTCAGGGGGGAGGCACACTACATTCTGGATACCCAAACTGCTTTTGTTTGAAAAAAAAAGGAAACAAAGCTGGTAGTGCTGCGCTCCTGACATTTGCAGTTTTACGACAGGATTTGATGACGACTTTCAGAGAGAAGTTTTTACAGAGATCAGTATTAAAAAGGCTATTTTCTCCAAGCTTACCTTTAACTGATTGCCCATTAAGGGATTTCGCGGCAGTGTTTATTGCATTACAAGTGTATTTGTCTGGATGTTGTGTTGTGTGCTCTCGCTCTGTGCAATATCAACAAATTCTGATGATTACATCACCACAAGTGTCAGCCAAAGAGTACAGAAAAATAAATTCTCAGAACATGTGGTTTGGGACTCTGCTTCTCTCACACACTCCTAAAGCAGTAGGCCTCACCCCCTGCCCTGGTGCAGTGACAGTTTTTTATTGCATGTAGACAGTCCAGGTTGGGGTGTAGATTACTTAGAGGTACCCTGTGGATTTTTCTATTTGGAAGAAACATGGATTTATTTACATTCAAAATTTCTCACCAAAATGCATTTTGTGTATCCCCCACGAGCCAGCAAAACAAATTTAATGCATAACATGTTTAATGCATAAATGTGTTTGTTGCAAAGCCTTCTGTCGAAAATAAAATTGTGCCTGATGTCTTCTTCTCTTCTTTTTCTACCATCACTGGAAGAAAATGCTACTTTGAAAATAAGTTAAAAATAAAAAGTTTTCTTGCTTCAAAAAAACAAGTGAAAATTGACTAAAACAAGTCATTCATTTGACTGAAATGATTTTTAAAGAAGAAATTGTTGTTGAGTACACTGCATCAAAACATTTATGTGCATCACCACAGGGGTCAAAAACTCTACAGAGCACCTTTAAGTGATTAAAGAATAAGTTTCACCCAAAAATGAAAATTCCCTACCTGATTTCCATCAGCATGGGGGTGACTAGATAATGACTGAATTTATCTGAATATCAATTCAGCGAGTGTCTTATTTATTTATTTATTCATATTCATATTCATACTCTTCCCAGTTCATGGTCAAGAGCTTATGCCTATTCCAGTATGCACAGGAAAGAAGGTCAGACCTGCATGTTGTTGGACTATGGGGAAAAACACCCAGAGGAAACTCACCTGCACACTTGAAGAACATGCAAACTTGACTTGACAGCCCTTGCAAGTGGGACTCAAAACCATATATACTATTACTAAAAACAGGTGAAACTCTCCAGCATTTCATAAGAAAAAAGAGCAAAAATTGTGAGAAAAATGAATAATAGTTTAAAATACTTGTTTAACTTGTTTATTACATAGTGACACTTCAAAATTAATCTCATGACTAGGCTAACCAATGTACCCCTGTGTTAAATTTACCAAACTCACTGTCAAAGGGAATCATAAAATTTCCAACACCTTTGTTTGTCCACGATTGCCAACTTTTGTTGGTTTGGATTTTTTCATATCTCCTTGAACACCCAGAGGAGACCACGTTGTGTTTTATTCAAACCTTTATTGAGCACCAGGTTCTTCCAGACTAGACATTAAACTATTGAAGGCCCTGTGCACCCACACAGGTGTTTTCACTTATTCAGTTTGATTACTGTAGATCAGTGCGGAGGCTGAAGTTGGACGCTGCCATGCAGGGAATTGTGTGTGGTCACTGAAGTCCTTGTGCTAATAAAAGCAGTAATGGCGTAAGTTGTTCAAGGCATAACAGGTGCAAGGAAACTAAACAAAGCGTCAAGCATAGTCTGTGTGAACACAATCCAGAGAATGGTGCTAATCAGGCAAAAGTGAAAACACCTGTCAAGGTGTACCAAGGCCATGTGGGGCCTTTAATTTAAAGTAGTTTAGTATAATCTCAGATCAAATTTGACAAGGTTAAAGAATATTGTTCAGCTTTGTTATCGGTCAGGTGCTGCCTAATATACACTTTGGCTTTACTACGTTCAAGCAACAGTTTAAAAGGCTGTAACACTTTTTACATGTATTGAGACCCCTCATAAGAAATCCCTACAATACTCCAATAATATTCCTTTTGGAGGGACTAGATCATTGTGCTGTTATAGGCACTTTATGAAACTATGGATTTCTAGCTTTAATATTAGGCCTGTATCTCTTCTATAGTGTCCCTACAGAAGAAAAAGATAAAATCTAAGGTTCTATCTTTCTTTTCCCGTTCAAAAGTCATAAAACATGTGGTAGGCAACCACACATACGATGATCCTGATTCACATTTTCCTTTTATGGCATTTATCACAGTCCCACACCTTGCAGAGCACACTTTGTGTGACTTTCACAACCTGACGAACTGTTAAACCCAACAAGCCCCTGGCTGCTCTCCCTGCAGCCTAATGGCCTGGTCTAATGGCTGTTTGTCTTGTTTCATGGTAATTGGGGGGCAACTGACTCTGCAGCAAAGTCTCCGTCGTCCTTTTTCCTGCTGAGAATCTTCTGCCGGTCCCCTCTAGGTCCTTTGCTTTGTAGGTACCGGTTTCCTGCTCTAATGATATCATAATTGCTGTTTTCCCTCACACTGGACAATGGCTGCCAAGCCCGAAAGTGGCCCGGCAAATGAGCTGCAGATCAAACCAGGGACGCCATGATGATGAAGGAACAGTGTAGATGCAGAAAAAATAACACAAATTCATCAAAGCGTGGTGTAGGTGTGGTCCCTTTTCGATGCCATTACTTGTATGTTTTCCCTTGATTCTTTCCCTACCTGCAGAACCACCTAGTTACCCACAGTACATCATTAGCAGCAATAAATGCAAATACATATCTTCACTGTGTATGATGTATGTACAATTTGGACACCGCGCACGTGTCCTTGAAGCGACTGAGATATTAACTTGACCCCTGTTGTGACTGACAGAGCTACAGATATACACACTTATACACACATGTTCAAACAGGAAGACACAGAACTCAAGGGACTGCCAAAACTAATGATACATTTTGTATTTCACACATTATTCCTGCAACGTCTGCTTCTACAATTCACAAAGACCAGCTCCCATCCTCGCCGCACACTCACAGGGGTGAGATAGTGCAGTGCTGTTTGAACAATCATTTCTCAGTCCAGCTGAATTCATGCTGACGCTCCAGTTTGCTCAGTTTGCTTTCTGAAAACTCCCCTCTTCCTCTTTTTAATCCTCTGAGGGGAAGCAGGGAGAGGGAGAGAGAGAGAGAGAGAGAGAGAGAGAGAGAGAGAGAGAGACCAGCATTGAATGCTGACAGGGACATAACTTGCCTTCCCTGCATACCTTGTTTACAGTCTCCCTCCCTGCTGCTATACCCTCCTCTCTCAATGGAGCCATAAAAAACAAATAGGGGCTTTTAGAGAAATTGCCTGTGCACTGAAGATTAATAACAGTTGCACCAGTTCACCCAAGAAAGTCTCCAGAGGCAAAAACGATATTGGAAGATTAAAAGTGCCACATCCCTAAATTGGAATGATTCAGAGCTCAGGCCGGCTCTCTAACCAGCTTATTGAGAGTCAAGGCCTTGGTCTTCCTGCCAGACAAAGAGCATCATTAAGTATTTACTTCTGGATGAGGATCCGCCGCATGAGCATAATGATGAGCTGAGGGTGTGATCGATCCTCTGTGTCTGAGATGGAAGTGTGGTGGCCAGGGAGCTGTCACAGAAGCACAAGACAGGTCACCCTGTGTGAGGGGAGGTCATTGTGCCACTGTTTGTAGCAGCCATTTGTTGAAGTAGCCTGATGGCAATAAGTAAGAAGAGCACCAGTTTGACCCATTACTGTCAAACACGAGAGTAAGGTGTGATACAAATCTTTTGGCCTGCTATGCTATGTTCATATTCCTCGCTCTGAGTGTGGCATTATTGCTCTGTATATATGTACATTTCTTGTATTTTTGTTTTGTTTTTGTTGATATTGATATGATTATTATGATGATTATTATGATTATTATGATTATTATGATTATTATGATTATTATTTCTGCATATTCTGAACTTTGAATGGGAGCAGCTGTAACACAAACAATTTCCCCTCGGGGATAATAAAGTATTTCTGATTCTGATTATAGCTGCACACCTTTACAAACAAAGAAACTGTAGGTCTATATACACCTCATTCCTCATGATGAGTTGGATTGGCTCACAGGATTAAGATATAATAATTGATACGATACAAAGACTGAGCTCATTTTAATTTTAAGTACTTTATATACAGCATCATATTCAATAGGATAATTATATGTTTGTAATGTGTGTAGCTGTCACCAACAGTTGCCTTTTCTATTTCAGCTTTGTGACAATGTATCCTCCAGCTAATCAAAGAGGGTTTATAGATAGCACTGATGGAATGTAACTAAGTACATTTACTCAAGAACTGTACTTAAATACAATTTTGAGGTACATGAACTTTACTGGAGTCTTTCCCTTTTCTGTTACTTTACACTTCCACTCCATTACATTTTTGAGGCAAATATTGTACTGCTTCCACTACATTTATTTGATAACCTTGGTTCGTAGTTACTTTGCATACTGCATGCCGCATCATATCCAGAGTGGAATTTTTAAAAAATTTATATTATTTTATTGCCAATCAGATTAAAAAACAAAGACTTGTTCCAGTAATCAGAATAGAATATCAGATCCGATAATTGACCAGGCCGATAATCAGTCGACCACATAAATATATATATAAATATATGCGTAATTTACTTGTACTTTTGATACTTGAGTACATTTCTTGCCAGAAAGTTACTTTTGATTATGAAGTACATTTAATATCAGAAACTTTAAAAGTAAAAATAATTTGACTCAAGTACAATTCGTATGGGTGGCTTTCACTTTCACCAAAGTAATATATTAACTTTCCTCTTACTCAAGTATCACTTTTGGGAGAAAGGTAAAAAAAAACCTGATGCTCATTGTGAACACTCATGTACCCTCAACTGACTAACCACGACACTTGGCTCCATTTCCAGCATTGCCCTGAAGTTTCTATGGTAACAAGGAAACACAACAAAGCGTCAAGTTACGGTTGCCGTGTTTGGAGACACACACACACACACACACACACACATACTAATTAGTCAGTTAGGATCATTGCGCTTCATTTTCGGGTCGTCCTCATCATTTAACAAGATGACACCTGTGCCTGTGTCGAGGGACACGTCTGAGCTAACAACAACAGGCTTCACAGTGAAGGCCACCATGAAGAACTACACGGTGAGTGAATATCGTCTTATAACGCCTATTTACTGCGTGTTATTGTAGAAGTTGTGACAAAATATAACGTCACAATTGTGATAAAGAAGTTCATATTTGTCGCGCACACGGTTACGTTATTGTCAACTTTTTCCTTTTTAGCTATTCCAGAAAAAATGAAAGTGTGTTTGGCTGCCTTCATCTTAGTTAATGTTAGCTAGCTATGAACCGCTGCTGTAGCCAGGCTTTTATAGACACTGAGGTCATGTACTGGAAGGAGCAGCATTAGCTACATTAAAAAGGAGTTGGGAAATCTTATTCAAATAATCTTGAGCAGCACACTGACCCAGAGGAGACTGACTTATTTATTGCCCTGATATGAGCCCTCATATTGAAGCCCATTTCTAGCAGTTAAAGGCATAAAATTATGAAAGAGATGAGACATAATTATGAGTTAAAAAGTCAAAAGTACGAGTTAACCGTTGACAATTGATCTCACAGTTAAGATTTCTTTTTTTTTGTGAACAACTTTTTTATTGTTTTTAAATGTAAACAAGTACAGCAGTCAGACAACAGTACAGGTGCATTGCAATCAAAAATATAGAAAAAGAAAAGTAGTTAATAGATTTCTTAATTAAGATTTCTGTATCTCAATTTCAATTTTTATCTCATACTTTTGACTTTTTAATCGCATAATTATGATTATTTGACCTTTTGAATTTGTATTTCATAAAGGACCTTTCATCTCATAATGATGACTTCTGTCACATTATTTTGACTTTTTTATCTCATAATTTCTACCTTTTTATCATGATTATGGCTTTAACTCTCATAATAATGACTTAGCACAGGAATATGTTTTTCATCCATCTTAGTTTTCATCTTATCCTCTTCTTTAACTGGTGGAAATGGACCTAAATATTTATCACCGTGAACCTCCCGCAAAGCCTGGCACGGGACACTTTTGCAGTATGTGATAATAACAGACAGCGTGACTGCAGCAGGTAGACTGCTTGTTTATTCATTCGCTTTTGTCATTATGTTTTTCCCACTGTGAATATGTTTGGCACTGAAAATGTCAGAGCAGAAACTTCCAGCAGACTCTGTGCGCAAAGCCTGGACTTGTCATTTTTGAGAAAGGTCCTAGATCCAGACCGATAAAGGGTTTTTAAGGCCGATACTGATACAAATATTTGGTGATTTAAAAATCCGATATATCGGCCGATATATATGTATATATATATATATATATATATATATATATATATATATATATATAAATCCAGAAACTCGTAACAAAACATACAACGATTTCCATAACATTAGTTATTTGTAGTTATTTATGAGTCCTCACTGAAATAATATGACAATGCAGTTTAAAAATACACTTGTTTGTTTTATTGTCACAACAGAACAGAAGAACATCAAAATTACTAGCTAATTCCGTTTCACTCTCGGCTAACACGTAACAGCAGCAAAGCTGGACATGGACTGAGAACTGATGGGGATGTTCTTTTAATTGTTATTCAAGCAATGTATTTCTCGTGACAGTTGCCAACTAACACACTTCACCGATGATCTCAGTCGTGGATAACTGGTTCGCTCTGCCCGACTCTGGCTGGATCAGCTGGTTGTAGGGTTTGTGGCGTTCTAAACACGTGTTGCCAACAGGGACGTTGTAGAGTGTTCTCTGGTGGACAAACTGCAACGCCAACACTCATAACATGGTTGAAGGGTGTTTCGTCCGTTTTTATTTTATTTTTTAAATATTCATTTATCGGCCATTATAAATGCCGATACCGATAGTTTGGAAATTGCCTAATATCGGCTGATAATATCGGCCAGCCGTTACATCGGTCGGGCTCTAGTCAATAGTTTGTTGGCTTAGGTCCTACAGTACAGTAAATGCGGTTGCTGCTTCTGTAACATAATATAACTAGTTGCACATGCAGAGCTGTTCAGCTTTGCTGATGAGAAGATGCCAACCTTTGTTCAAACATGCCATACAACGAATTAGTTTTAGCAATGCAATTCACCGGATTATGCAAACTGTGAATATTTTATTTCCCCACTTCGAGAAAAAAAGTGGCGGAGCAGTGCTCTGGTGCACTCCCGCAGGACTACACCTATACGTAAAAGCTATTTTAAATGGTTGAACCATCTCAGACAAGAGGCTCATATTAGAGCCAATGTCCACAGGTTTTTTTCGGGCAGAAAAGCGGACACAGGGGCTTAGTGTCAGAGGGACACAGAGGCTGAGTTGTGCTTTGTGTGGTAGGTTACATGAACACTGCCTGACTGGACTCCAACATGCTGCTGTCATTGTTGCACCACTATCTAGGTTGCGTTACAATTGATGGAAAAGGCAGCCTCTTACTTGCTGCTTTAAATGATCCTCTTACTGTTTTTTCCCTCTATCATTTGTCTATTGTTATTCAACAGAACTTATCATCTTTCTGCTCATTTTGTGTGGAGCAAAATGTCAACTCACTGAATAGCCCACAGAGATGGGATAGTAGCAGAAAAAGGAAAAAAAAAAACAGAATCCCTGAAGATATTCTCTCCAACCATCATTTTCATGTTCCTCTCTGCATGTGTGCTTGTGTGTAACTCTCTTGGTCGGACAAGCCCGGGCATGTTTCACACAAGTAGGAGGATTTGAGAACTCCAGAATTATCCAATAACTTTTATGGACTAAAATGACACTTTTAGAACCCATTCCGAAGCTATAACACAATGATTAGACACTATGAAACTCAGAGGCCATATGCTAAGAAAAATGCAAATGTCTGTTTTTATAACATCTTGGAGACATCACATTAACATGAGATGAAAATGTTTTATAGGCTAACATTTTTGTGGGGTACTTGGTTTTTGGAAGTGAACTTGATTTTTTACAAGTATAGCGTTGTGTGTTTGTTCTTCTTGCCACCAAAGCTTTTATGTGCTCTTAAGAAACTATTGTGAAATCTTTTGTTGTACTAGTTGCCCTTGGCTTACTCTGGGGCAAACAAACAGAGGCTTCCTGGAAGTGAATGAGCACTCTCCATCATGGACCTTCAGTGTAGTTCAACTGTGTTGAAAGAGTTGTGTTACGACCCCAGAGGTTCTTTTGATGTATGCGCTTTAATTCCTCTGTGCTCTATTGCCCCTCCGTTGTTTTACCTGTGTGAGTGTGTGATTGGCTGCAGGTGTGTTTGGTTAATTGAGTAACCATGTGAGTGTAGGTTGTCCAGGGAGCTAATTGCTAACCAGCTGTTTAAAAGTTGGCTCCTTCCAGTTTCTGTGGGCTCTCCTCTCTCCACTTCAACCAGACTGCCAGCATTTCATTTTCTTTTTAAATAAAACCTTTAAAATGGCTGCAAAAGCTTTTGTCGCTGGTGGCGCTGGGAGCTGGGAAGAGGGGAGTCTCATTTTCATGTTCCGCCAGGGTTCGCCCTAGGCCCTGGTCGTAACAGCTGACTAATTTCCAAAGACAATCACGTCAGGTCTTCCTCTCCTCATTTGCAGCAAATGAAGATGGATCAGGAAAGTGTAATAGGTTTGTATAACAGAGGACATCAGTCTTTATTGATGAACTGTATTGATTGGTCGGTAAAACGAGGTTTTGTGTGGTTAAGATATGGATTATTATTAGAAATCTGGTCTAGTTGTATCTAGGATAGGTCTTCAGTACCTGTATCTGTAAATGGCGAGGTGTGGGTGGGCAATCAGAAATTTATATCACGGTATTTTGTTTTTTGCACAGATGGTATTATATCTTGGTATTACAAAAATAGAAGGGATACTCCACTCCAACATGATTCAATGTAAAGGGATATATCTTAAGAAATACAAATTAAATAAACATTTGTGTTTATTGGCTTCAAATAGAAATAATAATGAGATATTGGCCAGCATGTTTTTTGGGAGGACTGCCCAATCATGTAGGTTAATTAGGTAAATGTAATGTGATTTATTCTCAGATTTAGACAGGGGTTAGGTCTAGGCATCTCAACAGCAATTATTTGGCAGAAAACCCAAAGAATTTATGGAAGTACATTAGTCAGCGTACCACAAGGCTTGCCTATCAAATACATTTACATACAGCAGCAGCAGACACACATACTGGTGAGGAACACGGAGCAGGATTTTTTGTGTAACGTTTGTAGCACAATGAACCATGTAAAATGAACGAGTTCAAACGAGACTTAACGTTCACACAATATCTCTTGACTGTTATTTAATACTGAGTACTCCAATATTGCACAATCCTGCTGGATTAGACGGAAAATGGCAACATTTACAGGTTCCAAGTTTGAACTCAGTAACCACCATCCTTTAGCCTGAGTTTTGAATCACATCCTGCTTTTTACGTTGCTGGCCCTCGTTGAGAAAGTAGTCGGAAGTAAAATGGTGAGCGCGCATAACATATAAGAGTTTTCTTATGTATATTTCCTAATGGCAAGCTTGGCAGCATGTCATCGTTATTGTTGCATTTTTTTTTGTTGTTGTCAGGAATACACTAAAATCTTCTTATTCAGGATGTTCCAGGAAAAAAAAACCCCTATATTTTGATTTCTGTTTTGTTTTGATGCTGTGTATGCTGACAGTTTTGACTTGGTTCACGGTGAAATGAGAGCACTGCATCAGAAGTTGAGGCATCCATGGTCAGCAGTAATTTAATGAATGAATTTAAGGAAAGTGTCAGTTCAATATTTTCTGTCAGCAATCCCCCGGCTCTCCCTTCCATATCTTTTCTACTTCTAAAATGTTGACAGTCCAGTCTTGGGTACTTTGATGCAAACAATATAACTAGGTCTTCCTCTCAGAGCCATTAAGTTTCTTGCTGACAGCTATTGCCTTATTACGTTCACACTGCACTTAAAAGAATTAGGCCTTTTTGATAAATAGAACAGAAATGGCTGCACAGTTCTGATGGCAAAAAACTGCAGCTGTATTTTTTCTATAGTGGAGACTGCCTTGAGATGCAAAAGAGGCAGTCAGAGCTATCATTGACTTCCTCCTCCCTTTTTGAAGGTCATAAACAAATCTCCTGTCAAGAGCCCTCACAAGGAAGGCTCCTGCAAAGCCCTTTAATATTCACAATCTCCCCAGAGGATCTGATACGACAGATATATGAATGATGCTCCTACACTGCCACACCACTGGCTAAATCCTCAACAAAAACCATTACATTTTTCAGAGGCTTGCTTGTGTCTGTTGCCTTCTGTTTTTCCCCCCTCCCCTGTGGTCACTGACATATCGCTCCAGAGAGGGCAGCTTTGCGGAGAGCTGTGATTTGTAGGTAACGACAAGGCCATTCCAAGCCTCGAAAGGGTATGGGGACTTGAAGCATAGGCTTATTATGCTTTAAAGTATTTGTGGTCATAGAAATTGAATCAATAGCACCGGCCTCTGAAACTCTCACCCTTTTTTTCTAATGATTCATACCCAAGCATTTAAAGAGAAAAAAAAAGATGCACTTTACATTCAGGTGGGAGGTCGTCACCTTGTGTTTCAGGCAGAGAGGGGAACAAAGCTGTTATTTTCTCTGTCAGAGGCTTATTCCAGCTTGGTGACAAAAAATAACAGGGGTTAGGGCGAGAGCACAAACACCTGCATAGTGCTGTGACAGGAATGGACATGAATTCACATACTGTACATGTCAACATTGCTGTTCACACAGATAAGGAAGAAGAAGTCTGAGTGAAACAAAAACAAAAAACAAATACCAACCAATAGACCTTTTTTAATGGAGGAGATGCAGAGTTGTCATAGCAGGAAAAGCACATTCCATCGCAATTAAGTGTCTCAGTAAGCCATGCCATTAAGTCACCATGCACAATAATAGAGCCCTGACAGGGTACCTAAATTAAATGCAGTCATCACTAGTGTATTTTAATTACCCCTGTGCTTCTCCTACTATGACATATGAAAAAGCCTGTACAAAAAGAGGTATTCAAGGTATATTATTGGTATGCCAGAATCTCTGATAGCTGTCTTACGCTATGCTTACATTATTTCCTCATATTAATTCTAATACCAATTCTGCAGTGTTTTGTTGCTTATTTCTAGCCTGATAAGCAGACAAAATAGCCATTTTGTTTAAGTATTCATTCATGTAGCCTGACATTCTGTTTATTTATGAGTGAAATATTCATCCCACTGATATTAATTTCAATTAATCTCTATAAACAGATATGATGGATATGAATGTAGTATCCGTAGGCAAGGGATAAGACCTTGGAATGCAATCTCAGAACCTATTGACTATGGTCTGACAATCTAGCTTTTTATTTGCTTTTTGAAAAAGATTTGTCGTCTCTCAACTCCAATTCTGCTTTTGTGTCTCAAGTTGCTAATTAGACTTTAAACCAGACCATAAGCACAGCATTAATATAAGATTGAAAGTTGGAACTACTGTAAAGAAACATTGCAACATAAAGCAATTTACAGTTTCAAGATATCCGTGGTCGCACATAGTCAATGTTTATTCTGGCAGTTGGGTTGGGTTATCCATTATCCTAATATCCGGATATCCCGGGCTACACTGGAAGCCCAGAAACACTGGCCCTTGCAGCCTGAGGCTAAATAGTTGTCAGACAATAGCCAATGTGCTCCGAGATTGATCGGCTGCTCAGGGCAGTTAATTTTAAAATAAAAGTGCTTGGAAGACTTTCTTTGAGTCATCTTAGGCTACAACAACTTATAGAGCTGTATCGATCTCATCCATGACCGTCAAATTTTTGCCATTCCTGATGAAAATTTCCAAAATTGCTTGCTATGCAGTTTTTTTTTAGTTATTTCACCTAGAAAGCTCTGATTTGTTGACAGTTTCTCCAACCAGTGGAAGCAGTCATTTGTGGCACAACACCAGGCCTAGAGTATTTAAACAAATCAGAGATGTGGGAGGCGACAAAAGGTGTGGAGCCAGGCTAGTTTCTTCCATCTCTCTGTTAACACACGCCTCTTAAAGTAAAAACATTTTGTCAATAACTATTGAGCTCAGTCATGTAGATAGGGTACAATTGATTTATAGGCTCTTGAATATGTGGAATATGTGACCTTAGATCATCATCATGCCCTCTAATTGATTTTCGTAGTCTGTTATTTGCTGTATGTTTGCCCTAACACATCCTGTATTATGGCAAACATACTGCTTTTATGCTCTGACAAAAAGTGTCATGAATCCCTTTCTCTCAGTTAAATGCATCTTTATGTCAAGACATGAAAGATGGGAAGGAAGTTTTAAATGTCTCTACACTCTCCTGTGTCCTGCACTACAACCTGAGCAGATGTCTCAGCCCCCCCATGCTGACTTCCTCTCTGTCTTTATCTTTCTCTCTATTTCTCTGCAGAACCTTCATTCAACCAGGCGGGTGCCTGGGTTACAAGACAAATTACTGTTCATTATAATAAAATCTTATGATAAATAATAACAATGATCATTTTCAATGTACTGTACTTCACCTTTAGCCAATAGTATAGAAGCATGTTTTGTTAAGATTGTGTCAGAGATGTGTTGATTAACATCTCAGCTCCTTGCCTTCAACGCTCTAACCACTGAGTGTCATCTTAATAAATTAAGCCATCTGATCAAATTAAACAAGTGACAGTTTGGAATTGATCCTTGATTAGACTTTAAATGAGTCTAGAATTCCAGTGCAACCTGATTAAGTGCAATCTCGCTTTGAATTGCAATATAAACCTGGTTAAAATGGCGTCTAAAATTTCATTTGGTTTAGAATTAATACAGATTTAAAGGTTTGTCTAATAGTCTGTTGTGTATCAGTTAAAGCTTGATTTAAAGCGATTAAATCCTTTCTGCCAATTGACTGAAACACTAAACAAAACATGAACACAACAAGGATAAAAAGTTTGAGACAGAAATAAGCCCCATTGTCAGTTTTATGGATTGCAGGCAGTTGTTGACCAAGATTGAATCCTTGAAAGCTTTTTATGGAGATGAATCTGTCTATTTATTATTTTCACTCGCAGTCAGAATCATTCTTTCCCATCTCTCAAAACACATTTACCTGACACAGGAACTCATAATGTGCACAGCGTGATACATAAATTGGCCATGAAGCCGTCTGGGATGTTTTGCGTATGTTTTGTATTGAAGCGTGCCTATGCAAGTAAAGGCAAATTGAGCAAGTTTCTGCTGTCGGATGCCATGCTGTAGATTCCCTCACCTCTTTGTCAGCCTGCCTCACTTGAACCGCCGCATGGAAGTGTTTTCGAAACCAGTGGTGCTTGTAGACACACAAACCCTCGCTCACACCAAAACTGTTTTTCTGCATCCATTTTTGCTTCCCTCTGCTCCTACACCCTCATCTTATCAGCACCAGAAGCCTGTAGTCCATCCCAGTAAGCAGCAGGGTTATTTGAGGAAGAATTGAGTCATGGTAAAACAGGTTAAATTGGCAATGGACTCCGGAGGCCTGCTGCCGTTTCCATTACTATCGATCAACCACGGAGCCTAAAGGCCTTGAGTGGACGGAGCATTGGCTGACTTGGAAATCTTTTTTCGTTTTCCCCCATAAGTTTTGAGTTTGTTGACTTTGGCTGTCTTGCTTTTTACTTTGAAAGCAGTGAAAAAAGACTGACCCAAATAGAAACACATCTCAAGTATTGTTGGAAGATATTTTTTATCCATGCAATGTTAATGTAATGTAGAAGGCAATAATGTAATGTAAAGGTGCAGTAAGCAATAAAGATAGTGAGAAAGATAATTGAGTCCAAATATCAACACTGGGTTAAAGTGTTGGTATTTGACAACCTGGCCAACACAAAGCGTATTTGACGGCATGAGAACTGACCTCAAATGTCTTTTTTGCAGAATCACTTACTGCACCTTTGTTGTGACCATTAATGGCGACATTGCTTTGATCTACTACAAACCAAAATTTTGCGCTCTGATCACATTAAAAATCTACATTTCAACTACAAATGAATCTGACAGAACTCATGAGAAGTACTCCATATGCACCATCCTCAACCCAGGTATCAACAGATAGATTAGGTTGTAATTGATGGCATACTATCTGAAGTCATGACCGTTGAAATGTCTGTGACCTTTTCCGCAGTTGAGGAAAACAACATCTGGAAACTTCAGTCAGATATGGAAAAGTACTTCCACAGCATTATATCATGACCTTATAGGAAGTGCTCGGTTGATTATGTCTATTATGTTTGCTTTCCTCAGAGCTTGGTTGACAATTACGCTGGCCTCTGTGTTTGTTATGTTCCCCTTCAAGCCCTTGTAGCTTGCATCCTAATTAGATGGCTTTTAATGGAGAATGTTTATTGCTCCTTGCAGGGCCTCTATTTTACGCTCTAGAGTTAATTAGCCCTATGTCATGTGATAACCAATGCAGAGGACATCTAGACCTATGCCTCTTCTATGAGCAGTGTCCTCCCTGAATCAAAATCAAGAACGCAGGGGCGTCGGCTGAATTACGTCCTTGTTTTCACTTAGTCTCAGTCGTATTAAAAGCACAGATAAATATGAGGACATACTTTGATGTTGCCATTAACCTCGGACACATAAACACACAAACACGGTGGTTGATGTTGTTTTTTTTGTCCATTACACACCAATTTTCCTGTAAATGATTAGGACATGAAATCAGTTTGATTATTATGTTGTCAGTTAATGATCTGTAAGCTTGGTGATGGTAAGACTGTTAAGTGTATGTCACCAAAACCAGGCAAATTTGTCCAGCTTCTTAAATGTAAAGATTTGCTGGGTTTTCTTTGTCGTTTATGATAAGAAATGGAGACTCTTGGGGTTTTGTTGGTTGGCCAAAGGAGCAATTTGAAGACCTCACTTTGGACTGAAATTATGATGATTAATCAATAATGAAAATAAACGTTAGTTGTAGCGTTAAGATGGAGTAATTAAAACAACTTTTTATATTGCAATATACAGTGCAGTATATTAGATATTTATAATAAAATATTGGCTGGGAAATGCTGAAAATTAGTTATCATCAGTAGTTAGTCAACAGTTACTTTAAGTAAATTTTCTGGATTTCTAAACCTGTTACTCTTGACTTAATAAATAATTTATATGAAAGTCCTAATAGCCAGACCCCTTTAAGAGCTTACAAATGTTGCTAATTGGCTTTAAAGCTTCAGTGATCTCTTTGTCTTTAATTTAAATTCACTTCCAAGCTAAGTCAGTGTTTACATTATATTGTGTCTATGTTCTTATGTAAATATACCAATTACAATTTGCACATAAAGCCTTTACTATTCATGCTGTGGACATAGAAGTCAGCTTAATATAAACCTTAATGAGGCTATGCTTAAGTGTATCAAACTGACAGGACATTAGTCATTTATTCACCAATTATCCATCAGTATCACCTGCCACACTGACTTGTCCTTGCTGGAGGAGAATAGGCCCTTCTTTGTGTTCGATCTGCCGGTGTTGGGCATGTGTTATCCACTATTCTACAGGGTCACATACTGCTTACATCAACATAATGGGAACCAGTAGCAGAAAATCAATGCATCTGACAATGTTATTCCATTCCAATAATGCCAAATGGTGGCCTTTGTTTCGCTGCCCCCCACTTTGAAAATCTTTTAAAATCACCATCAATGCAATAACACCAGCATGACCTTTTGGATTTTGCTGACCAGCGCAACATTCAAGGACGATGACAAAGTCCATTATGCATTTGTGATACATAGCAAATGCAACCTTGTAATAAATGTTAGAAAACAATTTTACAGTACAAATAATATTTCTCTCAGAATACTTATTAGCAGAATAGTCCCTCTAAAGAGAAGGGGCATGGGATGTCAGAGTAAAAGTGCAGCAGTGCCACCATCTTGCACACTAAATTCAGCTTCAGAAGCACAGCAGCCAACTTCATACCTAGATGCTGCTCCAGGGCTGTGGTGTACTTCACCCAGTGCCAAGAAAGTAAACCTGCAAAACCTTTGAGATTTGAAGTAGCGTGTACGTTCCCTTCTGGATCCCACTGAGGATTACTTTGCTATTTAGCTCATGCCTCGCATCCAGCTGAGTCAAAGTGCTCCCAGTCGAAAGATACGCTGGAGGCAACAGCTCTGCTGCAGCAAGCTGGGGAAGGCAGGGAATAGGGAAAGGCTGGAAGGCAAAAGTACTCTGATACTGTCAGAAATGATCCACATCACGGCCTGGCATCCCTCTGCCCCAGCCACCTCTGCTCATTACCCTCGCCGTTCAGAAACACCGAGCAAATTCTACTAACGAGTGTTTGACCAACACGCCTTGCTGTAGCAAAGGGAGACGGGCAGCCTGTTCATGACTCATTCTCTCTCTCTCCATCTTTTTCTACATCTCTCTCTTCTTCGTTTCTCTCTGTATTTTTCCTTTCTCTCCCTCCCACTCCCTTAAGACAGGGGAGAACAAAGGGAGAGGCAGAAGAAAAGCAATATAACCTCTTGGCCCTTATCTACGGAGCACACCAGAGCATTTGTGGCCTCAGACGCAGCTTTGCCTGTCCTTTGAAGGCCCTCATCTCCCTTTGATTTTGGCCAAATGGTTCAGCACAGTGACAGATGCTCAACTTTCCATCTGTCACTCTGACACTCATCTCTTTAGTGTTGGTGAATCTAACTGACTTTGTTTTGACTGTCTGTCTGAATAAGGTTGTGACATGGATGCTGATGTGAGTGCTAATGTAAGAGATTGTGAATAAGACCTTTTAAGTTGAGACAGATAAAAGAAAACTCCTCACCCTTATTTTTAAGGTCATCTGTACTGTCTTAGCTTAATGAACATTTCAGACATCCAGTTGATACTCTGGGAAATGGATACGGCTCAGGAGGTGGCACAGCTTGTCTGCTGATCACAGGGTTGGCGGTTTGATCCCCACCTCCTCCTGTTTACATGTTGAGGTGTCCTTGGGCAAGACACTGAACCCTCAGCCACTTTGGATGCACAAGCCAGTGCGTTTAAAATCAATGCAAAATCAAATATGACGATTGGCCTAACAGGCCTGGTTGAAAGACGGACAAGTTGATGCTCCGATACTGAGTGGTTTAATGAGGAGTCGAAGGGTCATCATCACATTACCTTGACAACATTCCTCTGAGATGGGTCACAAAAAGACATAAAAATTCAAGCCAAGGAGAGTCGTAGAAGGCAGCCTTTTTATGGGAGGAAATTGGAGTGAGTAGAGGGGGAAGATATTGAAGAGCGAATATGATTCAGGAGGGAGAGGATGACGTAGCACACCTCTTAAATAGATGAGTGCTCATTTTATGATTGAAGATGAAAGGAGTTTTGGCTGCTCAGACAGAACTTGGAAGGTCATCTTTAACTCTTGCCTAAATAATAAGCAGTAATGCACTCTTTTTAATCATTGCTTTGGTGTGTTCTGTTTTCAGTATTTGTTTGTGTCAAATGAAAGCTGTGTTGGAATGGAATTGTTGTTTGCTTCTGAGACTAAAGGAACGCTGGCTGTTATTGTACCCCTGATTCACTATTGCTCATTCACACAGGCTTGATTTATGCTTGTCATCAGCGTTGTGGGATAGAGGAGGTGGCACAGAAAGACTCTAATAGCCTAGACACCTGTTTCACTGTCAGAGCATCAGCGACCTGCAATGCAGAGCAAGAGGTGGAAAAGTGGGAGGGGTGATTGGGTAGATGGTTGGATAGATGAATTGACTGTAGGAGCAAGGGTTGATAAGAATGTTTTTTTTTGGGAATAATCCCAAAGCTTCAGTTTTTTGACGAGTTGGGAGTTGAGACAACTAAACCCTTTTTACAGTGTATGTGTCTTTGTGTGAGCGCCTCCCTGTAGCTCAGCTGAAAGTGTCGCCTCTCTGTCTGAGAGATCTGCTGCAGCAAGCACAGTGTGAGATTTGAGGCATTGGAGATGTTGCCTGTTTTAAAGGTATCCAGGAAGCAATGAATTTTTTTTTTCTTTGTCTCTCGGGCTAATTCAAAGGGTGAACTATCAGTCAGAACGTTATTCTTGCTTCTCTTTTTCATATATATCATTCACTGTTTCCTGTAACAACCTCTGCTGGGAGCCCTTTTCTCCCTTTGTAGTCTGTGGAGTAAACAAAATTTGGATTAAGAAAGCATTTCAGGTTACAATCAAGCAAGTAAAGGAGGGGGTAGATATAGTGTACGTGTGTGTGTTTGTGTGACTGGATGCGTGCACCTGAGTTTGGCTGAGTGTGTCTTGGGAATCTACTAGCAGGGATGTAGCCTTCGGTGTGCTTTCCCTCCCGTTTAATTTATGTAAAGGTCAGAATTCAGACCATGCCAGGCTTTGGTCTCTGCATGGCGTCTCTGTAAGCGAAACTCCCTCATCATTTTTAACAGACGGCCTTACAGGCAGCAAGACTGATTTCCAGGAATGGAAAGTCACACTGGGCGTGTGATAAGACCAAGGGCCTGGGGTTCATTTTGCAATACATACTAATCACCTAGATAATGCTCTTCACTGTTAAACAATATTCCCATATCAGAGGTAGAACCTGTATCTCTTCCCATGTGCAGTATGCTTATCTCCCCATGCCTCCCTCCACTCCTCAGGGATCTGTCAGTGCCAGGCTACCTGTGACACTTGTGAATGTGTGTGTGGCTGTGGGTTGGTGTGGTGAGGGGGGACTGCAGACTGACCTGCTCTCTCCTCTCACATTAGTGCAGCTGTCTGTCTGTGGCTCTGTGGTAAAATCGATGGCCTCCTGCTGCTCTGGGTGTGTCCTTCTCCTATTCCTTCCCCTGTGGGCCTGCTGCTGCCAAATCAAACCTTCCACAGCTCCCCGTGATGCTTCCTCACTAAAGTATGTGACCACAAATACATTGACTTGCTTGCCTGTCTCACTGCCTATCTGCTCATCTCCTCGCCTGCTTCCAGCCTGCTTGCCCATCTCAGCATCTCCTCGTCCGGCTCCCTAGTTTATATCGATGACCACCTCCTTATCTGCGTAGTTGGCTGTCTCCTTACTACCTGCAAGCAAAACTTGCTGTAGATTTCAACATTTGGATGAGTCATGCAGCTATTCTGAGCTGTGGCCAACACCCCATAACCAGTCTAAACCAAAGCATGTTGTTACTGACTTCAGGAACATTAATATTCTATGAGGCGGTTTTCAGTCGGCCATAAATTAAATGCATTTATGAGGATGTTTATTGACAGGAAGATACTTATTTGATGGGTAAAATTGGGAGGACAGTTAAATTCTTCTTTCTCAGCAGCAGAAGTGGCAACTGCAGCAAGTCAGGGATGTAGTTTTCCTTCTGTGTCTCATTAATTTCATGGCCCAGCGCAGTGTTTTAATACCTTCAGGTGTCGTCACTGATTGGGGCTGTAAAGACAAAGCATTGGATCAGTGCGTCCCACACTCTCTTAGCAGCCAGGACTAGAAAGTGTGTTGCTTTGGTCCCTTTGCAGACACTCAGATATACACATATGCTTGCACATGCATACAAAAATTAACCCACAAACAAATTGCACAAATTGAACAGCGGTCAGACATGTTGCTGCACAAGGGCATGTATTACATGGCGTTGTGGTAAACAACTGGAAAGAGAGATTGATAATTCTTTCTAAGAAGGCGTTAGATCAAATTGTAAAGTTTCACACTGGTGCTCAAATTATTAATCTTGAATACTTCAAGAAGTATTTCAATGCTGGAAAGATGGCCCTTGCATAAACTGGGCCGTCTATACAGTAGAAAGATGCAAATATGTTTTAAATTGGTGCTACATTACCAGAGAAAAACATAGAAAAAAAACTGTGGTATTCCCTTCTGCTCAAAGGTTAGAAATGTAAATCTTAGCATCCGACGACCAGTTTGTTCGAAAAAAATAAATAAAAGCTTAATATTCCTGTCTCTGTGAGACTGACCGAATACATGGGTCCAAAATAAAGTTCTATGTAACAGCATTTCAGCTAATTTGGTTGCATATCAATTAATGTATGAAGTAACAGAATTAACATTCCAACACTGATTATCCATTAATTGTGAACTAATCACATAAAGTCAATGATACACCCTGCATTAATATATGTATTAAATCATCACAAGTCATGCATTATTCAAGCATTGCTTGTATATAATTTGTACCCTCATTATAAAGTGTTAGGGATTATTTGAGTTGACCAGTTTGAAATGTTACAATTTGATGTGACAAGAATTAATTACCAATATCTTTGTTCAGTTGTTTAACCCATTGCAATGTAACACATATGAGACAAACCATATGGGTTTAACACAACTTGCACATTTGTTCTGTCCTGTATACATGTGTGTTTAAATGGCTTGAATCATTGTAGATGCACATTGAAACTGAATCTGGGTTTCAGACTTACGTGAGTCAAGCAATGTGCATGTTTAGCCTCATGCGGTCTGTGCATGTGGTTTTCCCGTTCACTTAACAAGTAGTAAGAGCTAGTATATTCTGCCTTTGCCATGCCGGCCGATTCACTCTGAGCCATCATCTCAGCTGTGGTTTGGTGATATGAATCAGCCAATAGGGCTCTGTAAGCACAAGGCTGCCCTGCTGCCTGGCTGATAAGTGGGCCACACAGAGAAGATGGAAAATACTCAGGGCATTCTGACTCCCTCTCTCCCTCCCCTCGCTCTGTCTTCCTCACTCTCTTTTTCTCACTCACACAGAGCCTCTTTCACTTCCACTCCTCCCCTCACACTCCTACCTCAAACTCTTTCTTTCACATCCTGTTAACATTTCCCTGTGTCTATGCTGTTCTTTTAAGTGATGGGGTTAAACTGGAGGAGACAGAAAACAGTGGGGTGCTCTACAACGCTTGAAGCCTCTTTTTGAAGTTCTTCTTTAAAGTTATCCCTCTTACGTGCAGTTCAATAGTGGGTGGCTGTCACCTGTTTCATCCCTGTGTCTTTGTAGTGACACAAGGTGTGTAGTGTTGTCTTTGCCTAGCGCTGTCGTCATTTTTCATTACAAACACTGCCCTGCCTTGTGCCCGTGTGTGTGTGCGCAGTACAGTCGATGCAAAAGCCTCTGACACAGTGACAATTGTAAAGCACACCTCTACGGTCCTGTGAGCTCTGAACAAAAGACTCTGTTACCTTTCATCAGTCTGTGGTTTTCCCGTCCAGTGAGAGCTCTTTACTCATTTGTTCTCATCCGACCTCGTCTCTCAGAACAGAGCTAATTTCTGCACATAATGAAAACCCGCTCGCAGACTGATTGCACTTCTTGCTGTTTGGTCATGAGAAATTAATGGAGTGCTTCACAAATATTGCAGATTTATTCTTCTGAAAGGAATCAGCCTCCCACCAGTCTGTGTTTTGCCCTGCAGAGGGAATGAGTAAGCAAAAATATCCTGTTGAAATGATTGTTTTGACCATATAGAGGAGATTCACTAACAGCTTAAATACCTCCATTATTTTGTTTGTGTCTTGTTCATTTGAATCTAGTTTGAGGGAGAAAAAAAAGCACACCTCTAGCCAGGCTTGTATCCCTGGTGGCTGAAGTGCAGGCAGCAGGCTGGGCTATTGCGGAAAATGCCCTGTAAATAAAGAGAGCTAATTTTGTTGCCTGTGGCAGTGATGTGCAAGCTGACCTTATCAGGAGAGCCTCGGCCTGTCTATTCCATCCTCTGTGACTCACATACCCTGCTCCCTCCCTCAGGAAAGGCGGCCTTCTGTACGGAGCTAGATTTCAATAACCTCTCAACCGAGAACAGCAGTGAAATGCAGAAAAAGCGAGCGAGCGAGCAAACGGGTGCCTACCCCTTTGCTGCCTCAGTAAACTGGTGATGCAATGCACCTATGTGCAGTGGCGCCCTTGTTCCCCTACTAATACAATGCAACCAAATGCATTTTTGGCCCTGACAGACCCTGACAGGCGAGAGGAGATGGATAGACATAGAAAGGGAGATTAAAGAGGGCCTCATTTGAGGAAGTGCAGTCGTGATGGCAATACAGCGTTGACAATGAATTGACAGCCGTTCACCAGACATCTATCAGAGGTATTCAGAGGTGTTTTGGGTGGTGGTACGGAGGCAGAGAGATGAGAGAGTGAGCGTCGGAGCTGGAGGCCCAGGCACGGTGATGGATCACCTACATGCTGCAGCAGCCCCGCCATGCTGAACTCACCCTCAGAATTGATGAGCCACACCTCTTGTCTCCCCTTCTCCCTCTTCCTGTCATATCTATTATTACTCCATCACCCTGCTCCACTCTCCATCTCTTGATTTCGTCACTCTTCGTCTCTCTGTTCTTTCTCACTCCTTTCCAGCTTGTTCCTGTATCTGTCTCTCTCTGGCCGGTCTCACCCTCCACCTCTCTCTTAATTTCTTTCTCTCCGTGTGCCTTTTGACTACTTCTCCCCTCTCTGTGTGTCCAAATCAGGCAAGAGAGCCGTGGAAGTGCCATACCAATAAGGTTAGAGGGAGCATCTCTGTTTCTCGCGGTGACAACTTTATAAATGACAGGAGCACAGGGCCCTGCTGGTGCTCAATCACCTCTGCAGGGGCTTGCCCATGGGGAGCTCAGCATGTGAGGTGTTCGAGCGAGTGTGTGCGTGCATGAGCGCGTGTTTGTGTGTTATTGCCTCCGTGGGTCTTGCAGCAGCCAGGTTTACGATAGAGCTAGTTGGAGCGGACAACAGCATTAGAGAGGAAACAGATTTGGAGGCAGAGTGAAGGCGAAGGAGAGAAATGACAGCCTGGAGCTCATCTGACCAGTACTGCCTTGTTATGACTCCCTGATGTGTGCACCAGGGGCACACAAAACAGACACTTCCTCCCTTTATTGCCTTACACCACCTCTATCTCTGTTCTGTAGGCTGTCGCCTCACAGGCTCGCTTTATGGCCTCCATTGAGGGGCGGGATGTTATCTGCTAGTATAGGTCTACGTTATAGGCTCCTTTTTTCTGTATTTTTCACTGTCTGTGTTTTTATTTATGCCAGTGTTTTAGAAGAGGGATGAATTTTGGATTACACAGGGGGTATGCTGTTCTGTATGGGGCCACTCTTAACCCTTAATATAACAACACAACCAGCTTTGTGGTTACTCACACCAACAAATGCAGGCAGAATAGGGGAAGACAGGAAATTCACATGATGAGTCAGATGTTTTTGGGAGAAGCAAAGCTAAAAACGATGGTGAGCTGACTAACAGTAGACTGGAAACAGCAGTAATACAAATGCATGCTCACCCATACATAACAGAACTTAGGGACATTGAACATGGACACTGTGTGCTTCTTATCTGAAATGTAAGTAAATTCATGTGGCTTCTCAGAAGGCTCCAAAACAGAAGAAACAAACTAATTTCTGTTAAGCTGCTCTTATACAAACTAGGTTAGTGGCTATTATTTTGGGATTCAGTGACAGTGGTTTTCTCTCGGCACGCAGAAGCTTGAGACCCAAATGTCATGATTGGCAGAACAGGAGCAGGCAGATCATTGGAACGGCATCAGGAAGCCGGCAGGTGATAATCTCCCCGCAACGCTGTTCCTATTACAGTTCTCCTTAAGCTGGAGGAGTGGCAGCCCACATCTGTAGCTTGCTTCTGGTTTGGGCTTTTTTGCAGTGTCTGCAGAGTCACAAGAAAGTATGCCGTTGTGTATGCATGCATATGTGCTTCTCTGGCTGTTGGTGTGTGTTGCCTGCCAGTGATGATAATTGGAGAGAAAACGGGGAAATAGCCGTGAAGCTTGCAACACCTCAGCCATGAACACAGGCCATGGAAGTGACTGCAGAGTCATCATTCCTGACCATAAAAGCTGCTCAGCCAGTCAATGCAGTCTGGGTTCATTCTCTCCCTGCTGCCCAGTCTGAGCTATTTTTAGCCTCCCTGTGCAGCGTGGCTCAACCGCCGTCGTAGCTACCTGGATATGAAGGCTTTGTCACTTCTGCTGGCTGGAGCAGCACTGATCTTGCAAGCTTTACAGCTTCCTATTTCCACAGCTGGGGCTGCAAAACAACTCCTGCAGTGATAGGAATGAAAAAAGACAGAGAAAAGGGGGAACACAAACAGATAACAGTGATGCATATTTCACAAGGTCTGAATGAAACAGTAAAGATGTTCTGTACTTGTATTTACTTACCTAGTGCCTGGTGTGAAAAGACAGAAACAGTACTGTAATGAGACAAGCTGACACTTAACTATTCAAGGCAATGCAAAGTTAAAACAACTCAAGCAATTATTGACTGACTGCTTAAAATCTAATGGAAGAAAAGGAAAACTGGGAGCTGTCTTATTTTCAGAAATGCACTGTTTACAAAACAATAAATGAACAATTTTCTGATAGCGTACATGATTAAACACCATTGCAGCTAAAATTGTGCTCAGAATAAAAGACAAGACTTAAAAGACAATAGCAGGCATGCATTTATAATTTGTTGTGATGGATTTCTTTCAGGCTATTACAGTAGTTGGTTCTGAAAAGTGCCTTTTCTTGTGTTTTACATGCATTGTTAGTCACAGACATTTTGTTAAGGTAGCCTTTCTCCTGCAGGTATACAAACCTGCGCCTATTAATTCGGCATAATATTATTCAGTATTCCCTAGCATGGTAAACAAATGCTCCAAACAGATTCATTTGAAATGACTGCGCTGCAATCCCACGGTGCATTAGGGCTGTTTGAATGCAGTGAGTGCTCGGAGACACTCGCTCAGAGTCCCTCATAATATTTTCTCCTCTCTTCTTGTTTCTCTTGAGCCTACAGTAGCTATGCAGGCACAAGCTACACACTGTCACATGTGCAACTTAAACTTTGTTCCATGTTACATCATTCCTTGGTGGCGGGTTTTAGCTACATTTGTGGTTCTAGGCTTTTTCGTATCTATTTGTCTATGAATTATGCAACAAACCGGCAACACTAGTGCATGATGTAACATAAAAAGAAAACTCCTGCTGAGTAACTTCATATTAATTGACTAAAACCCTTTAAAATCTCTCAAGTTGCATACCAATCTTTGGCAGTCCTGCCAAAGATAACACATCCTAGTCTCACTCTGCTCTGCCTGTGGGCTACTGTGGCAAAACTCTGTTTCTCAATGGGTGGTAATCTGAGGATTAATGACAGCAACACATCTGCCAGTCATGTGGCAGCGCGACACAGATGGCAGGGGATACACACGAGGGACACAGACAGGGAAAAGATTTGCTCCAACATTCTGTCATTCGTCCACTACAACATGCTGTAGCAAAGCTCTAATGTTTTCAATCAAATAAATCCAAATTCCTCAAGTACATTAATGGCTCCCACTCGAACAGTCTAACCCGTGGGTCCTCAGCGAGGAGTTGTTGGTGGAGTAGGAGTGTTTCTGTGCAGGTATTTCTGCCGTAATATGTCCCTTCAAGGGTGTTAAAATATGTCAGTATTTATTTCATTGTCTTGGGAGTATCATTCAACATGTTAATAACAACTTTTTTGTGAATTTAAAATAGTAACTCAACTTTTTCTCTTCACTCTCTCCTTTCTACCTCAATATGTTGCATCTACTTACATCTATTGTATGGCTACTGCCACCAATGGCCCCCACAACAAAAGCAGCAGACACTGTGGCTGTCGTGATAGGAGTCCCATTGGCTTTCAGTGGCAGAGTAATAGCACATATCCAAAATGGAGGCAGAGAAAGGATGATCCTAACAATGCTTCTGGCAGTGCCTCTGGCTACAGGGCCAGCGCACACACAAACGCACACACCGGCACACACTATCTGTATTTTTTTTCCTTCCTTAGAGACGCTGAGGAGCAGGCACATGTGTCTGCCTGAATTACTTTTAAGGAAAGGCAGTGGGAGAGATTGTATTCTTGTAAGAGAAAACACAGTCAATTCTGATTTTATAAGACAACATTCTCACTTGCTGTGTATGTCTCGTTCTGTTTATTTCTCTATTTGGCTCCTTTATCTTCATTCCCATTTTCTCCTTTGTGTCTGACCAGGTGGTGGGTCCCCCGCCTACAGGTGTGTTTCAGGAGCGCCCTGTCAAACCGACCACCTTTCGCAAGTTCTACGACCGCGGAGATCTCCCGATCTACCTGGTGCATGGCACCAGACCTACAATTACATGGAAGGTAACTAATGCATGTGGTCTTCACACGCTGTTAATAAAAGGGCTAGGGTACTAAATTTGCCATCAGGGAACGTTGAATGTCAGAATAGGGACTGGGTAGATTCTTTCAATTCCATTAAATAACCTTTTGGAGCGAATCTAAAGCTATTGGGGCCTAATTAAAAGCTTACGAAGATAAAACAGCAACTAGTCCATGTCTAAAATATCTCTCAGAAAATGCCCAAGAATGTTTTTTATTGATAATAACACTCAGCTCTAAGATGTAGAAGTCCTTCTTCACATCGACTGTTGCTGTCAAACAGTTGTGCTGGTTGAAATTGAAGACTTGATAGGTGCTATGCAAACACCATTTATCGTCATCATTATCAACTCGGCTGAAGGTTGTGATGACAGTTTCTCACATATGCCCGGGTCCAGTGTGTGCTGTTATCCTGTAGGAGGCAGTGTAGATTAACACACTTGAAGGCTCCACCTGTCTCACAGCACCAATCACAGAAGCCATCAATCATAAAACTCTATAAGAACTAAGGACAGTCCCAGCTAAACACAGAGAGTAATTGCATTTGTATTTGTTTTTGTGCTGTATGTGCGTGTGTTGCTACACACAAGGCTCCACAGATCCATTAGACTCCTGACTGGCACAGTGTGTGTGGGATGGATGCATTCTTCTAATCACCATGTTACTTTATTTCTGCTCCCACCATGCTGCCAGCTATTCCATAACTTCACAACTGCCATGCAGCAACCACTCTTAATGACATTTATTCATAGTAAGCAATGATAAATGAATCAAACAAATTATACCCTTTTCCTCCCTTTTTTTCCCACTTCAAAGAGAGGAGGAAGGGTGGGTGGGTGAGTGAGCCTTCTCGCTAGTTAGCTGTCTGTCTTCAGGTGAAAACACTGTAAAAGCTCCCTCTGTATGAATTATTTATGTAAAATGTTCAAATGAATCTTTGCATTTGCAAAAAATAATGGATTTCTTTTGTGCTTTGCCCCTGAAAAAGCCCTCGTATGAAAAATTGTTGCTGTCACATCCTATGCAGCTGTTATGCTTATTGATTTTCACCAATACTGATACACATGTTAGTCATTTTAAAACCTCCTCCAAAATAGCAGAGTTTATCACTCAAGCCCCACTGTACAATTGAATGTGAACACTGAACAAGTGCGGAATGTTTTTTATGAAGCAGCATCTGTTTTAGGGGTGGGGGATACATGATTCCTATATGATCGCTTCCTTAAAGTCTTTATCAGCATTCTGCTTGTACAAAACAGTCCAGGTGGAGATGGTTGGCACTCGCTGTGTGCATCTGTTGTGTGGGTTTATATCTGGGAATAGTGTAGCAGAGAGTGTAACCATGATCGGAGTAAGTGGAGAGGGGCTGCTGCATGTTTGCACTGAGCTGCCCTCAGGGCTCAGGTTCAAGACTGCAGCTCAGGATCAATCCCAGTCTGAGAGCTCAGCCCCCTAGCAAATAAAAAAGTCTGGGGAAAGTAAGAAAGAGAGAGAGTCTTTGGGAAAGGAAAATAAATGGCGTGTTGATTTAGTTTTGTCGGCTGAGTACTCAAGCATACAGAGTGTGCGCACATGTGTGCTTGTCTGTATATGTCTGTATACTGTATTTGTATATCTGTCTGACTGTCTGCATTGATTAGTATGTGTATTCAGGTCAGGAGTTCAGCTTCCCTCCTACAAAGATGCTGTCTGTATGTTTGCCTCTGTGCAGCAGCAAACAACATGGCCAATACAACCATGAAGAAGACAAATGGGGCTGATTGAATGTCAGAACTGTGCTCTGTTGCACCTGCCCCCCATAGTCCAAGAGTACTGAGCACACCCTGAATACACATGCAGTAAACCATTGGAAGGTAAACTTGGGAAATGACTGCTTTGTTTGCTGGATGACAGAGAGTTGACCCTAGCATGCAGGAAAAAGCTTGGATACGCTGCATTCACTTATCAAATCTTAAAATTTGTAGCAAATATTTTTATTTTAAATGTCTTTATACATCAAGCAGAAACAAAGCAAGATATGTTTTGTAGTTTATTTCTACCTGTGAAATGTGATATTATGTTATGTGTGTTGGTCTGCAGGTTAATTTGAATACAGACACACTGCCTTGTAACAGCTTCGCTATAACAGTCTTGTTGAAAAAGTGGAGTGCTCTAAAAGAAGTTCAGTGTTGGAATATTTCTTCTAGAAAAGCAACAAAGTCAAGTGTAAATCAAAACGTGTAAATTAAGTTAAAATCAGTAGTACCAGCACTATCATGTACTACATTAAGAACAAGCACTCTGTCTGAGCCATGTCTCTGCCATGTCTGAAAATGACTTGCAGCCAAAGATCACATCGTTTTTAATGGCCGTCAGGCTCAAAAAAGCAAAATTGACATCTCTACTCTTTACATAGTTCTTCTTACGAAGCTCACGTTACATCCAAAATGGAATATGCAACTAAAATATGTAGTACACTGTCTTTTACCCAAACACTGTCAACATTTGTCCTGTTGTAGAGATACATCAACAAATAAATAATACAACACAAGTTCTCATCCACATCACACCTCACACCTGTGAAAGAATCTTTTTGTAATCCTGATCTGCCACTGCTCATCTTCTGCATGTGTGTCCAGACAACCAGCATTTATTGTGTCCAAAAAGGATAAGTGGTCATGTGGCTTATGGTCATAAACTTACAACCTCCTATTAGGAAAAGATTTCATCAATGGGGTTTATGAATGAAGAGTAAGAATGTTTTCACACCTGTAGTTAAGTTAATTTGGTCCAGACCAGGGAAAAATTATACATTGTTGCATGCACCAAGAGAAGTAAACATGAAGGTATACAGACTGACAGGTAACTGGTTGATTAGACAGTTTTTGTGAAAGTATTCCTGCAGCATTAGTGCATCATCATAATCCACGTGGGGAAATCAAACTCCATAGCTGCCTGTACAGCACTTTAATGCTTCTGATGTCTATTTATGTTCTTCGGTGTCACAAAAAGCTCACAAACAAATAGCTAATTATTTGCATTATTAGTATTATTAGACTGTAAGTTGACCGCCTGTTATTAATTAATTAGTTAATTAATTAATAACTAAAAGGTAGAGACAGGACGAAAAGGAGGCTTCGGGTACAGTAATGATTCAGGACTTGTTAGTGTCGGACAGCTGTCACACACTTATTGTGGACTTTAATGAACTGACAAAATACATGAAGCAGGATACGGCACAGCAGTTTTAACAGCTTGACCTATAAATCAGGGGAAATACCTGCACTGACTTGCATACAGTATGTGTTACCATGAAATGATTTTAGATTAATTAACTGCTTGGCTACAAAAATCGATTGTAAGAACGCTTCCTGAACAGTTCACGACTGGAACGCATCACAATCTGTTTTAACTGAACCAAACAGGTTAGGTGTGAAAAAACCCTAAACTGGAAGTAAAGTGACAGCATCCCAGGATGGTCTGTAAACCACTCTATGACTAGAAGGGAATGGTGAATCATTACTGCACCTGTAGTCTATCATCAAGGTCTTCAATGTTATGCATTTTTTAAAAATTATTTTTGGTAATATAAGGTTTTAAACACAACTTTTATGAAATGTTTCATGAAATATGAAAATGAGGCCATTGAATGCGTTTTGGGTGAAAACAATGAAAAGTGATCCACAGTTTCGTCTTCAATGACTTGATGACTGATGTGGTGCTGACTGTGTGAATGCACTATAGAGAAATGTGAGTTAGCAATTATAAAAATAACTGTAACAAGGAGTAATTGAAATCAATGTTACTATCAAAAATATTGCCTAATGTGGTTTTGATTAAGTACATGATTAATTGTGAAAACAGAAAACATCAATTTCTAATTATCTGCAATTATTTGTGCAGCCCTAACCATATTTTATGGTTTCAAACATCCTGTGTTGTACATTAGTGTTGGTGGAAGGAGTCTCCTTGTATTTATTTCAATTTGGATGCAATAAGTAGAGAGCTGGGTCTAGTGTTACTGGATGAATATTTCCCTATCCGCTGTCGGACCAGTCTCTTCCTTTCTTAATAAAACTAATGTAAAGCGAGCCTTTCCTGTTATTGCTGAGTATGACATGCTTCACAGCATAAAAGAACATGTTCAGCTCTGTGATTTCAGTATGATCCTGCCTAAGCAGTGTGTTCAATCCTGCAAACATACAGGATTTGTTGAACACAGAGGCTACTGTAGAGGAAAAAGAAAAACGTGTGAGGTCTAAATGACACCGAATTATCAGCCTGGGGACATGCAACTTTGTGTGTGTGTGTGTGTGTGCACGTGTGCATGCATGTTGGTGGATGTGTGGTTTTACAGTGAGCCTATATGAACAGGGAAAATGCAAGTGAACTAAATGTCAAGGGCAAGTTGAAAAAGGAAAGGTTGTATCTGAAAGGTAATTTGGCTCTCTAGAGGTAAAAGCCTCAGCTGTAATGGCGCGCTCAGGTAAAAGCTTTACACATATGGGGAACATGTGCGGCAGATAGATAAGAGAGAGACGAGCGAGTTCCTATCCCTGTATGTGTATTTGTGTTCCTGCGTGGCTGTGCTCGTGTACATGCATTTGTGTGTGCATGCGCGCGTGCATGTTTGTGCGTGTATTTGGCCCCTGCCATAACGTAGAAGCCAGAGGCCTGGAACAGCACTGTAATCTACTGTGATCCCCAGTGCCAAAAAGAGAGAGAGATAGAGAGAGAGAGAGAGAGAGAGAGAGGGGGAGAGAAAAAGAGGGTGAGAGAGAGAGAGAGAGACAGCTCCACAGGGACACAGCAATCAGGAGACATGGCAGCCGCTTGGCTCTCAGTTATAATGGATGAGTTGAGGTCCTCCTGCGTTCCCTGTGGGGCTTGGTTTGACTCTCCCATCTCTACCCTCTGCTGTGCTCTGCAGGCTTGCAGCCAAACATCATGCTGCACATATACCCACCTCATATGTACTATTCACCGCCTAAACAGCCTTGTTTATTTCATTTCATTGATCGCCTATCTGCTTTATCTTGTCCCTTGATCTCCTGTTCAGCTCCGTGTCTCCTGTACGCTCCAGGTTGTTGTTCTGTCCTCTTTATAAATCCTGCCTGTCTGTTTCTGCAGGCCTCCAACCTTCCATGTTAACTCCCCCTCCTCCTGGCTCAATCTATTCCCCTTTGTCCTTTTACGTGAGTCTGTCTGGGGGCAGAAGGAAAAAGGCATTTTATAAAAATATCAATGCAAACTTGATTTCTGCACACCCTCCGCCACCACACCAGCCTCAGTCGGCAGAGGGGGCACAGAGATGGGGGGGGGGGGGACAATCAATTAATCTGATCAAGCGCTTTAGGAAATGGAGAGCGTAAGCGCTCCTAGGGGACGGATATCCATCTCCTTGGGATGATTGAATTACGCACAGAGTGAGAGTTGGAGAGGAGGGAGGGCTGGAGAAATGAGGTGGTTAGGGTGACCGAGGATGAGGGAGCATGTGCTTGAGAAACGCAGTGGGAGTGTGCACATGATATGAGAGAGAATGAAAGATAGAGAGACACAGAATGAAATGGAGCAAAAGCGAAAGAGTGTGGTAAAAGAGAGATGAGGTCATTGCAGAAACAGCAACGGAGAAGAGCCTTATTCCTCTACTCCCTCCTTTTCCCCCGTCTTACCATTTACATTTTTATGTGTCATACCTTATGTTTGATAACCCTTTCCCTTGACAGATATATTACATGGCATGGGTACATCATATTGCTTTGGAGTCAATTCACAGCTGATTGCTGCTCCTGACAAATTTATCATTTATTTCATGGCGAATGGTCATACAGTGTGCATATGAACCAGCAGTATGAAGGACGTTATTGCAAATTAATGGCATATATAAATTGAATTTATCATATTATCATACTGAAGTGAATGATTGACAAGGGCTTACCGTAACATTGTGCTAATATCAGTTCTATACAGAAACTAACCCATCTAAGAATAGATACTGTACCCAGCCAAAAGTACAGCAGAGTAGCACTTTCACAACAGCTGTTTCATTGAAATGCCTCAGTAAGTGAGCTCTTCCATTGTTTTTCAAGTTGCACAATATGGTGCAACATATTGCTTAGAAATGCTCTGCTCCTTCCGAATGCCACACTTTTTGCAGAAAATGACCATCCCTTCTCCTTCTGTTGAATGCATACCCTACCTTCTCTTCTGCTCGATGTGAATGATCTCTTATCTGCTGTGAGCGCTAGAGCTTTGTCGGGGAACCTTTGAATAGACAGAATAAAATGGGGTTAACCATGCGTTTTCTCCAGCTCCCTGGCTGAAAGCTGGATACTCTGGGGGGATAGTTCTGTGTCATAAGGAAAAAAGATGAAACACAATAAGAGGAGAGAATATGAACAAGCCCCCCTGGGCTTTCTCTGAGAGGAGAGAGAAGAGAGAAGGAGGGAGTTTAGATTAGAGAAGTGGAAAAAGCACCAGGCGTTCTCACTGAAAAAAAAATAGAGAGATGAGAAGAGAAAGAGGAGTAGAGGAGTGGAGGAAGGAGGTGGAAAGCAAAGGCTTCCAAACAAACAACACTGGCTAACCATCAAGGCTTGCATGGACTGCCTCCCCAGAGGGAGAGAATTGTTGGATGACTGCTGGGAAGGAGCCCGATGAGCTGCGCCACTGCCATGCTGCTGGTGTGACTGCAGGAATGGTGGGACTGTTGGAACGGAGACATCCTGCAGAGAGAGCTTGTCTGCAGATCTTGAACTGCCACACCGCCCGCCGCCCACAGCCATTATTCATAGCAGACGAACGCCACATGAAGCTGATGATGGTTGTTTAGCCTGTGGGCCTTCCACTCTTGCTGTGGTATGAGACAATAGCAAAAAATGGATTTCTGGAGAAAATAGAAGATCGTTGGAGGAGCTTTTCCTTTTGAAAACGGCTTAGATTGTGAATCAGTTGCAAACTGTTTACGTCTTTAGTGCTGTCGGTATGGAACAAAGTGACCCAGCTCCTCTCTGTGGCTCAGAGTTACATCCTAAATTTGTTGTCATGACTTCAATTTCCAGCAATAGTGAGTTTTCCACATGCAATGCTTTGACTGGAGGCCTGCTGCTTTCCCAAGATCATCTCTTCTCAAACCAGCATGCCACACCTTCTGAGGTCCTTTCGCCCTTTCAAAAAAAAACCCCTCTAACACCCACTAACATCTGATGTTTGGTTTCCTTGGGAAAGGTACAATTGGCATTCATACCCAGGTCAAATGGCTGCAGTAGTTACAAGTGTTTATCAACTCCAGCTCTGACCGGCAGTGATAGAAACATGACATGACACCTGGTTGGACACGCTAATTTTTGCCCCTTTACCGGCGGGATGATGAGCTTTGAAGTTAAGGATGTTGGCGCGTATAGTTTTTATTCCGTTCCCATCCAAGCAGCGCTTGAACATTGTTCAGATGGTGTTTGAAAGAGAGACTGAAGTAGAAGACATAAAAAAGTAACCACTGCACTCTACTGCTCCTTGTTTTCAGGCACGTCCGAGGTGAAAACAGGAAGGCAAACTTGTCTACTGGCAATAGGAAAGGAGTCAGTCGCCTATTTTTAGGTTTACCCATGTTCAAAAAACCTGATTATATGTGCTTATTGTGGTATAAAATGATGTAATAGACATGTAAAATTAGCTTTTCATACTGTGTTGTAATCTTTGTAACACTGTGCAGTCTCTCATCATGAGGCCCTTGCCTTCTGTCACACTGTTACTTCCTCTCCTGATCCCTGAGCTCACATCATCTATCCCTCTGGACATCCTGTTGATCTCAGCTCCACTACTGCCCGACGCCGTCTCCCACACCTCCAACCCCAGCTGCAACCGCTCACAGCTGGCTCCCCTGTGCAGATGGCGACTAAAACAAATGCACACTCGCTCTCGAAGGGAAACACAGGACTGTGACTCCTTGTAGGCAGATGGGAAAATCCGTGGATAGCTGGGGGTAAAGAAGGGAGAGCGAAGTGATAGATGACATCACGGTGAAGTGCGGGAAGGAGATTGTGGAAGGGGCAGGGTGGCTACCAAATTAGACAGAGACAGAGGACAAGACAGAGAGGGACATGGCTCGTCTGCCAAGGCTACAAATCATGTCCCTGAATGCAGCACCCGTCCTGTCACCCCTCCCTTCCACAAAATAAGCCAGAGATCTATTGATTGGCACTCGTATTTGCTAGCGGGCTCCAGCTCAAAATGGAGCCTTTAATTAACTTAATGGACCGGCTGCAGCTGTGTGTGAGCCAGAGAGGGAGGAATAGAAATAGATAGATAGAGGGAGAGAGAGTGAGAGCCAGCATAAAGAATAAGTGGGGTTAACTGCAGACCCCTTCTACTATCAGTCAGGATGGGCAGGGCAGACACAGGGAGAAGGAGGTGAGATTGAAAGCGGTTGCGTCCTCTCTGTTCTGTACCCAGTAGGGCTGGGCCGGCAGGGCTGACGGTCATCAACTACTGAGCCCTGCACAATCATAACACCACCAGAGAGGACAAAAAAGTAGTGTGTCCCCTCAGAGTTGCCGTAAGGCAGGAGTTGTTTGAAAAGAATTCTGTTGCTGCTCAATGCACTAACATTACATTTCCACACCCCGTTTATTATTTTCGTATTAAACCTGCCCAGTTAGGCAATCCCAAGAGACTCGGGGACATTGGTGGCTGCAGTGTTTCTTTTCTGCTGGCCACTGTAAGTCTGTTTCTCTCAATTGTGCCATTCTTATTTGCATTTTGTAAGCTAAGCTTCCTCAGTATAGATAGCTGGCTAACTTTGTTTCATGCTTTTGAGGGTGAGCACAGCAATGTTATGGACATGTGGTGCAAAGACGTAGACCCTTATTTACCCGTCACAGGGATGTATGTCCGACGCTCGCCAGGCCAGTGAGAGTTGATCTGACGCCCTTCTCTAGAAACGGGAGACAGTTTTCTCAGCTTATCCCCCTTCATCTTTGAAGATATCGCGATGTCTCGCTGTGGATATCATCTTGTGCCAGATCAGTAGACGTCACCCAACCCTTGTACCCATCTTAACTCTTGGTACCCACTATTGTTTCCTTTTTCCCACACAGATCAACAACCAACAGGGATTTGTACCGTGTCTGTGTTGGTATGAATGGGATATCTCTATGATCCCTCTTCAGATGCCTTCACTCCACACGCTCAGTCAGCAGTCACCCCGAAAAGCTACGTCTCTGCCAGCCAGACCCGTTTCTCATACTTCTGCCCGCTCTCCTTCACCTGCCACTTTCTCTCCCCTCCCTTATGCACCATTCTCATTCCTGTCCACTCATCCATTCTGTCAAAGGTTAATTGGTTTGGAAATGATTCGATTCATTCTGGACGTTAATGCTGTTATCATGCTTTTGTTCGAAAAAAAAGAGAAAGAAAAACTACCCCCCACATGCACTTAAGCCTAATTTAAAATAAAGGAGAAAAGAAAAAAATCCAATTTAATCTTTTTTTTTTTTCTTACTCCGGCCCAGGCTTGTCCCCACAAGTCTTTTCCTTTAAATTACGGCAGAATTTCATTACCTTGAAAGCTTTTCTGCCCCCTCCCTCTGCTCCCCTCCCTGTCTCCAATACTTTGAATGGATCAGGACTAATGTCTTTCTTGTAACCTCAAGGTCGGAATATTTGGATCCGTGGAAGCGCTCAAGGGTCCCTGTGATTAATGCACTGTACAAAGTACCTTGGAAAAATGCGGTAGCTGATGGCGGCACAGAGTGATCAGTTGTGCGCGCGCTCCCCCCCCACCACACACACACACACACACACACACACACACACACACACACACACACACACACACACACACAGATACGCAGACACACAACTACATCTGCTGGCTGTAGTTGTAGATAGAGGTGCCCCCGTCAGTGCCCTTGATGTGGATCATGGGAGGCATTCATATTCAAATAGGGTTACCTAGAGGCCCTCTCTCAATTCCCCCCAACAGGGCCATACAGTGCTTCCATCCCCAAAGAGCCTTATGCTTTTCTCTCCTCAGTATGTTACATCTTTACTTACATAGCTTTGTGGGACACAACCAGGTTATCACTTTCCTCAGAGCTGCTTATAGGATGACGGATTTTCATTGGAGCAAATCATTCTCAGTGGAGTTACTGTATGAAGTCCAATTGCACCGGAGTGCAACAATTTATGTTTTCATTTACTTATTAGTATGCCTCATCAGAGAATTAATTTGATTACTTCTAAATGAAAAGAGAGATACTGTTTTCCCCACTCTGGTATCTACAATAAAACAGCCCCCGCCTGATTACTACTGTGCTCTTGATGTTTTTTGTTGACACGGCTGCGATGTCTGATAAAAATGTGATTTTCTCTGTTTCTGTGGCCACCTTGCAGAGGTCCTCGTAGTGGCTGATATGCATGCTGTCCACGCCCTATTGATCAGAGACACAGAGGCCTCTGTATTGAAGTTGTTTGCAGTGCTACAGATGCTATCTGCACTTTTGTTAATTATTTACATTCGGTTCCGCAAATCTGATCAATAGTTAATTGAGCCAGCGGGAGCTGTCTGAGTGAAAAACAAAAACTTTGCAGAACCAAGGGACAAAATCTTCAGCGCTGCCAGGACTATTTTACCGCATACTCCTAAGCACAATTATGTTATATTGAGGTTACTGGTTTAAAGACAAAGGGAGAAAGCCAGGAAGATGCATCGAATGGCCTCATACTCTAGTCAAGTCTTCGCCCTCTTACAGCAGCAATAATTCTAAACGGTAACATTTTAAGGGAGTAGAACTCATGGCTATTCTCCTGATTGAAGTGCCATTTAAAGTGGCAGGTGGCTGACTAGAATACAATAGTGTTTGTCTCTGGTGGGCTGTAGGGAAAGAGAGGTCTGTGAAGTCCAGGGGCTGTATTTATCGAAGCGTGCATAGAATCGAGGTGTATGAGCTGCCCATACGCACAAGATAGTTAATGAAGCATGCGTATAGACCCCTATAAGCAGTAAACAATAATAAATCCCACCTGTTCTACATCTGCTCATGCTTGAACATGCTAATTTACAAATATATTTTCAATGCAGGTTTCCATTGCAGGTTTTCCTGCATTTGAAAATGGACTCACTGAAGGCAAAGATAGCAGCGACCTCATTAAATGTTTTCCAATGTCCAAGTTGTCCTGCATGTCAAAAGTACTTCAATAGCTTGTCAGTAATCAATGAATTCGTTCAGTCCACATCTGCCTGATTATGAAGCCATTTACAGCAATTGTTTGATCTCCTAATTTGACAAAATATGGTCTTCTGTCGGCTACAGCAGCAGGAATGCCTACAACTGGTTCATCAGCTATTCATGAAATATTCATCGGTGTGTGAGATACACAACAGCTGAATTCCTGACACCCGCCATGTGCAATAATGGTGTTAAAAATATATATCAACATGCAGATGATACCATTTTACACATGTTTCTACGACATGTTTCTTTCCACTTAACATTGAGAAATAAAAGTATCATGCACTGTGTTCCATAAGTTAACTTAGTACTTGTTGCAGCTAGAGAAATACATTATGGAAAAAGTAGTTAGAGAAGAATTTTGCATATATCTAGTCGAGTCTTATTATTACAAGGACAAACAAAAAGGAAATACAGTATTTAGGCATCTGACTTGATGAAAAATGTACATCTGAATACAGTATCATATATTTGATTCAACCCAGACCAAAGTTTGGCTTTTTGTGTATGAACAGAAACAGCTTCCCTCTGAGCTGTAGGCAAATAGGCTAAGGTGTGGGGATGTAATTTAAAGACATTTTGCAGCTAGCAATGGGAGAATATAACATGTTTCATCAAAGATTGGGATACAAAAACTCAGGATATGATGATCAAGGTAGATTTCCTTTGTCTGGATAATCGTGATAATGGTGAATATCATTGAAAAAGCTTGACAACGAACAACCCTCTGATTTCCTTTTTTTTTATTGCCTCAGAGGAGAGGATGTCATTGACAAACCCTGCCCACCATTTATTTATCTTTATTTAGGAAGGGAGACCTTATAATTCATGATTACCCTTTTTAAGATTGTTTGATTGTTTTTCACAAAAAAAGAAGATGTCCTGTCTTTGATGCAATAGAAATGCTTGTTTTTCAAAAAAATAAAAAAATAATTACCACATTCGCACCTGGCAAAGGAAATGAAACACAGCTCGGGGCCGGCTGACAAATGCTGTGAGCAGTGTTTCACTTATGATAAGAACTGTGGCAGAGGTGAAGAAAAAATAGCTTGACCTTTTAAAAAAAAAAATCGACAATTTGCAGCACACAGACATTATTGCCACAGATGGGGTGCAGAGTACTTCAGTGTCATCCATTGATGACAAAATAGCAGCAATTATAGGCTGAGCCAACCCTGAAACGCGTCATTCGTGATTGGTGACAACTCTGTCAACCACACAAGAGGCTCGACCAAAGAGGTGAGGAAATTATATACAAAAAACATTAGAGTTCAGCATTAAGTTGGCTTAGAAAAGGAAAGTATACGAGAAGAATATGTAAAAAGATGCACTGCTAGCCTAAAGGAGGCCCTGGAGGAGGTCAGTGTACATTTAAAAGAACAAAATTACACCTTGAAAGCAGCTACCTACAGCATTCCTTGAAATAAACAAAATGCTAGACTCTGCTACTAGGTGTAAATAAAACTTACCTGAAAATGTGGGATTATCCCATGTGTCTTAGCTGCACTAAGTCAACAGAATACCAATCAATCTGTCAATTATGCTGACATGATTGACAATTGTGTTTGAATTTGTAGAAAGATGATGTCTAGAAATGTGTACACAAAAGCTGTCAGTACACTTAAGTACTGAGGCCTCCACTTTCCAGACAGTGGGAGCAGAGGAGTGATGAAGCAGGCCCCGGTGTATTGGACTTTGTATGTATGTGTGCAAATGTGTGCTTGTGTGTCTCTCTGAGTGATTGAGTGACAGAAACTGATTAAGGTATGCAGCACCAGCTCCATTTTAGTAATCTGTGCTGCCACACCTCAGGGGACGAACCGTATGCGCCTGGATTTGGCTGTTAATGCTGCAGGGCCCATAATGCATTATGAGGAGAAATTCATCTCATTGTTTCTGTTGCCATTTACCAGTTTGAACGCCATTGTTAACTGTCCGACGTGTCAATGACTAATCTGCCTGGGTGTTCGACCACCACACCTTGTATTGGCTTAGGCGTTTCCTTATCTCGCTTCTGTTTCCAGCCTGTCAGTGATAAGAGAGAGGGAAGTGAGGGAGGTGTATGTGTGGAGCTGGGGAAATAAGTAAAAGGGTAAGAAAAAGAGAATGGTGGAAAAAAATATTATATATTGAGTGTTAGACTGAAAGAGAGAGAGACAGAAATAGGGCATGATTAAAGAGCGAGGTCTCTGTGGTGACACTCTTCCCCCTTTTTCTGTTTTGTGGTAGGTAGTTTGTTGAACACGCTACATTGTCATTGTCTTATTTCATGGGAGCAGATAAACAGCGTCTCACTTGTCCTCATCTTTGTGGGCCGCAGGCTCGTATAAAGTCTTGAGAGAAAATACAATACATCGGGAGCGCCCATCCATCCTCCAGCATGTTTGGGATAGTCACTTCTGTTTTGATTTGTGTGTGTAAAGAAAGTGCACGCACACACACTCGCACAAGGCACCAGTCTATATTTCACAGCGTAAGGAGGAAGGCTCAGTAATTTGTGTTCAGCTGGATGAGCAATGGAAGAGGCGAGCAGCGTGGTGCCAGCCGTGACTCCAACTTCAATCTGAGTCTGACCTGACCCAGCAGTATTGCTAAATCTGACTTGTTACATGACGGGCGCTCTGGCTCACCTCGCCTCGCTGAGACAACCTCTGGCCGCAATCTGGGTGTCTTTGTCAGCTCAGAGCGGCCCAGCCCCTGGAATCGCTGAGGTGGTGGATTTTCCTCTCCTCCCTCACTCAATCTAAACCCCCCCCCTCCCATCTTCCTTCCCAGCATCCCCCAGATCAGCATTTCTTTCTTTGCTGTCACCCATTCACACTCCCATGGACCTGAAGCTTCTTTCTCAACACCAGGGGACAGTAGTCTAAAGATGGAAAACCGCTGGATCATGTTCTTACTGGCAAGTAGCGGCATATGCACCTCACCGTATCCCGTTCAGTGACCTGACAGAAAAACTGAATAAAAAAAAAAAAGGAAAGAAAAGATAAGTATGACAAAAAAGAGGAGGGGAATGATGAGAAAGAGAGAATAAAACATACACACACAAGAGCTTGATTAAGTGGTCTTTTAAATGCGCGAGTGGGTAGCAATTCAGCAGCTCTTTAGTCTCGGGAGGACCTGTCTCAATTACCCTAATGAGTCAGAGTGACTCTGGCTTCCTAGGACAGTGATGGGAGACAGGGAGCCCTGCAAGGCCATACATGAGAGGCTGGAGGAGCAAGGGCCATAATGTGTGTGTATTTGTGTGTGTGTGTGTGTGTGTGTGTGTGTGTGTGTGTGTGTGTGTGAGAGCAGTGCAGGATGTGGATGCCCTGTGAAGTTAAATGGAGCGTGCCGGGTTCCCAATGAGCCAGTGTTAGCTGGCGGTCTGACACACAGTGACCTCCCACTGTGCACATCACTTTCTCATCTGGGCTGTCAGGGAATTGCAGTTAACCCCAGTGTGCCCTGAACCTTGGCCTCCGCTAAACCAATACATATCTTCAATAAAGGCCTGGCATGGAGAATGCTCATGTTCGGATATTTAGACCTTCCTCTATTCTTATCCTGCCTCGTGAAGAGAGAATTTAATCATTTTGCGTTTGTGACCAGGAAAGTCTGATTGTTGTTATGAGCTATGAGTCAAAAATGGTGCCAGTTTTCTGGTACAATGCATTTGGCTTTCTGCTTCTGACACAAGGTAATAGAAGCAGCCTCTGTGCTGTACATTAACCTTTCCCTCAACAAATGCACAAACATGTCATAACCTGCACTTTTGTGGAAGCTGCTTGCACAGTGTCATCATCACCATTACCCTCATGCACTCCAGCATTCCCCTTCACATGCCATTCCATTAGCAATTCAACACACAGCCACTCAACACCCTGTGGCCTCTCAGGAATACATGTCAGTGTAAGAGCACCGGGCTGTACAATTACTGTGTGTTATTCATACAACCCTTCTCCATATTCACCAGTACATGTTCACTCACCACATACACCCCATAAACATTCAGCATTCTGGTTATTGTTCTAATATTCTATCCGTCTTAAAGTGAAATACAGTGTCTTCTTGGATTTAAAGAGAATGTGTATTCTACATGAAATGGCTTTGTTATTCATACACTTGATTTCTAGTGCTTTTGCCCCGTTGGTAGATGGGCCACAGAATTACAGAATAATAAACAAACAAAATGAAGGCTCGGTTAGTTACAGGTCCGCCACAAAATAGTAAACAAAGTCTAAGAACGTTGGAATTGAGGCTACAAATAGGCATAGGAAAATAAAATACACTATATATCCTAAAATGCTATTAAAGCACACTGGAATCCCTTTATCGTGTATCTTGTTTAAAAAGAAACATTACAATGGAGCTTTCAGTCATGGTGACAGGCTTAGGAGTTTTTGTAAAAACGTGCAAATCAGGAAATCAGAGGACTGTACGGTATTAAGCTTTTTCCAAGTCAATTATCCCAATTATTCTGATTCATGATTATCACAATAAAGGAAATTCACCAAGATCAACTTGTGTGAGTGAGTGTTTTTAACCCAATCTGCGATAAAATCTGATATCCTCCCACCCCAGGGAAGTCATTGTTGTCAGAAAATTATGTAACTATGCTCTTTTTTTCAGTGTTGGTCTACCTATTGTCCAGTCTCTCTCCTTGTCTGTTTGTTTTGACACTTCCGGCTTCATTGCAAGATGTCTTGCAACTTGGTTTCGACCGATTCTACTCTGATGGCTGCATGATATTTTGTCTAATCAGTCAAACTTTCCTCATGACCAGAGTTTAGTCCATGACAAAGTATCACAGACAAAACACAAAAGGCTGTACTTCTGTATCAATGGACCCCAGAGGATTAATCTTAGCTAATCTTGTGCTACTCTTTTCTAAAATCTGCCCTTGCAAACAACACACTTAATGTGATAATCTGACAAGCCAGTGGCACCCTCCTCAAGCTAGAATTTTAACATAAACACAACAATTTTAGGCAATGTAATACGCTCATTGTTTTGTTATACCTTGTTCAGGTCAGACTTTTTTAGCTCCCTCTAGGCTCTAAAGCTAAGTATCATTAATTGTTTATTCTGCTTAACTTTAAACTTTTAGTCTTGTTTTTTTCTCAACCATTGTTTTTATCCCTGTATTTTCTGCTACCCGACAAAGTGTTATTGTGGGGCCAAAGCCCTCACTGATAGCCACGTCACCTTTCACTTTCAATTGCTGCAAAACAACTGAAATCATTTGTCATTCTTTCTGGGCCACTGAGTGAAATATGACTCATAGGCCTCAGAAATGTTGAAATTGAAAAAGCACATTGGCACATAGTGCCTTTGCCTGAAATCTCCTCCCTCTCCTCCTTCTCTCCTCCACACTCTCAGTCATACAGAAGAAATGGCTTCCATTTAGACACTCCTAACGGTCTCTCTTAATAGCTCTTTGTGATAGAAGTTATTTATGACAGGATTAATGTTAATCTGTCAGTCTGGGGAAAAAATTCTGCCCATGAAATGGCCATTCCAAAAGGCTGCTGACTACCAGAATGCTCCTCCTCTTATAAAGGAAATAGAGAAAAGTTGTATGCCAAGGCCAGGGATGATTTAGCTCATTGCAGTTAAGTTGGGGTTTGAATTGCAATACAGCTGGCAGAGCTTGGCTTTAGGTGTGAAAATGTCAATAGCCAAGAGTGCCGCGTCTCCCTTGTCAGCCCTGACGGAAGACCAACGACCAGCCAGGCTGCCATTCGTCTTCCTGAGTGAGATTTCTAATAACCGTAATGGCTGTGGCAATAAATTACCAGCAGCCTGTCACAGAGAACATAGTGCAGCATTTAAATCTAACAAAGAGCACCCGCTCCCGCTCCCCCTCCCTGTTTCAGCCCGATTTTATTCTTAAAACTTAGTGACTCCCTCATTCCCCTAAGGAGCACTTTAAGCTAATAGTGAATAGCCAAACCCCATCGCAGAGCTCAAGTATATCACGTCCTAACTGGACAGAAAATCCTTGGCTCTCCTCTTCCCCAACACTAAAATAGAATATTTAGCACGTCCCTGGTAGATTTTTTAAAATGTAAAGTGGTTCATGCTATATTACCAGATAACTGTTTGAATTATGCAGCAATGTCCTAACTGCATTGGTCACCTGTCTGCTGGACTCCCACTTTAGTGAAATAACAAATTAAGGCTGATGGCTGATTGGAACGAGATGTCATCTTACCCTTGACCCCATCATCATTTGCCCTCACATAAGCCAGTGTTTTTCCATCCCCCTCCCATGGAGTCGACTGCAGCCCCTCTGTGGGATGAGCGTGCTCAGTAATTGGAGCAGTGGGAGGCGATTTGTTCCCGTCCTTTCCTTCGGTAGCAGCAGTTTGCCGGTGGGCAGCCCATGGAGCTATGCCATCCTGCCATTTGTCAGACAGGGTGCAATTTCCCGGTCATCTGTTTCCATCCATATCTGAAGGTGAGGAAGAAAATGGTGAATGATGGAGGCTTTAATATGGCACCTCATACTGTAGGTGCTTACTCCTTGTAGCAACAGGGCAGACTCGCACACTCACACCCTTGTGGCAAATACTGCAGCACAGTGCTCATGGTCTTGAAATGCTCACTATTTACAAGTGACGCATTTCTCAGTAATGTGGGGATCTGCTGTTTTTGTGAGTAGACCTGTGGTGCACAGATGGATAGAGGATACGTGCCTCTGGGAGGGTGTGTCATGTTGAAATGAAAGCTGCCTAACACGAAAGATTTGCCCCTTAGCAACAGGCGAGAGATTCCAGTCATATTTGCCTTAACCTCTCGTCACTGTAGCTCCCCGAAGCAACGTGTATGTGTAAGCTTCTATTTCCACATCTCCCCGTGACCGACCTGAAAGGCGTCGTCCAAGGGTTGGAGAAAAGAATTTACTTTGAAACGGACCTGCTTTGGTGTTGTGTACTTCACAGTGCTCCATGTGTTCAGAGCTGTTTTCAACAGTGGTTTAAAACAAAGTAATCTGCCTCACTAGCAATCAAGGCTCTTCTTAGCGAGGCGCCGTAAAACAAAGAAACCCTGCAGTGTGCAGCTGTGCAGCATGATAAGCATGCAAACTCTGCCTCCCAAACTTGGCCGATCACACACTTCCATCTACCCATTTACCAAAACCAATTATTTTTTCAATCCAAAGGTGCACCTGATACCTCCCCCGTCAGACTGATGCAGCAGGGACGGAGGAGTTCTAAAGAAGAGCACTGGGTGGTATGGGCAGTGCTCCTCTGAATGTGGGGAAAGACGAGCCGTGTTATTTGTAATCACAAATTGATGTCCTTTGTAGCCATGGGTTGGTGTGATATGTGGGTTGGGTGAGGCAGGCGTCATGCGAGGGAAGGCAGCTGCTCTGCCTTTCTTCCTTCCGTGCAGTAAAGGGCTTCCATTCAGAGGAGCCAAATGTATCTCCTTTCAGCGAGGCAGAATGAAGTCACTGTAGTCCATTTGAGACCTCAGATAAGACCAGACAGGTGTTTTGATGTCAGCTGAGCATTCACACTCTCTTTGTCTGGAATTAGAAAATATAAATGAATAAGTTTTTGTGTGTTTTCAGTGTCACTTTGTAAGTTTTTTCCCCTCTTGACTCTGTTCAGGAGCTCCTATTCTTTTGATTATTGTCTTTGTTTATTCTCTTCAGCACACATAGCTCTGAGTGAGTATTTTTGTTTTATTTGTTGATGTCTTAAGGCATTTCTTGAAACAGTTTTTTTTCCTTTTCATTCTAATTGAGGACCGATTTATTGGAGTGAGCATAGCTGCCTCTAAATAAAAAACACACACACACTATTTTAGATGTTTATCAATTTTAATTACCACCATCAAGAGAATTGCATTGTCATTGTTGATTTTTCCCCCTGTTCTGTTTTTCTGTTTGTCTGTTGCCATTATATATTAAAATATTATGAAGCGGCTTTGTAAAAACCTTTTGTTGAATACAAGTTGTTGAGTGTGTCTTGTCACACTGAAAAAAACAGACTGTGTGCCTGTCAACAAATAAAACTGCCTGTTTTTCAGACATGTGCTACTAATGGTAGTAGGGCAACAACTACTGAATGAGGGTAATGCGGATAATGCTCATGGCTTTATGGTGTTGCAGTACTTAGTACTTGCAGTACGTCTATAACTGCTTAAAAGTGTTGAGAAACTGGACTCATAACTCATGTTTAAGCTACATTCAGAAACGTGTTCCGCCCCTGATTTAAAAACAAGAACGTACAAATTTAGCATATCCGTGGTTTGCAGAAACGCACAATGCCAACATTGTATTCTGGTGACTGGGCTGTGATAGGGCATGGTTAATGGTAGATTGCTTGGAAAGTCATAGCATTTACGAGCACCATTTAGTTGACTTTGATTTCAGTGGATCCGCCTGTGCATTACAGATGTAACATATGATAGCTGCTGCATTCATCTATGTACAGACGGACAGTATTGCTGCTTCAGTTTGAAAGTCCTGTTACTACCAGACCAAGTCACCGAACAGCCAGAAGTGAACCTCATATTAGAGTACACTGCCAATAAGGGTGAGAGACTGTTAGAGAGTGCATCTGTGGACAGGGCCAGGGTCTGAAAGGAAAGGCAGTCCCTGCTACTGCTGAAGCTATAACGATGCACTGTGTGCGACCCCCAGACAAGATTGATCAATAAGTCACTGCAATGAAGTGGCACATCGATTACACCAACGACAGGGCATTTACAGGTTTAATCTGTATAATGAGTGTAACCTTTTTCTTTCCGCCACCTGCTTTCTGCCTGGCACGGAGCTGTCCAAGGCCAGCAGGGACCAGGGAGGGGTTGGGAGCAAGATAAGATGAATGTCTGGGTGCACGGATGTTGTGGAGGATGGGGTGGTTTGGGGGGTGTGAGGACATGATGGTGATGCAGAAAACATAGGGAAGGGAAAAGCGAAAAGCCAGAAAGTGGGGAGAGGAGAAGAGAGTGGTTTTATGTGACACCAGGTCCTGTGTTTGTGTCACAGCTGTAGGTAAGATAGTGGTGCAGGGGGAGGATCATCATCATCATGCATTCGTATGCAGTGTGGAGAGGCCACCAATGATTAATGTGTGTCATGGGTAACTCGAGGCTCTGCAGTCTCTTTAGCATTTACAGTGTGTTCTCCTCCTTTTTGCCTTCACAATCCTTCCAGTGTCTGAACAGCTTCTTCTGCTCTTTGTTTCTGTCCTGTCGTAGCAGAAACATCTTCCTCTCTTGGCCCACAGCCGGAGATGTTGCTCACATTAACTAGTTTGCTCAGGACTTGTCTCCTCTTGCCTAAAAGTAGCTGAAAGTACAGTTAACTTGTTATATGTCGCCCATCATTTTCTTTTTTTTTTCGATCTCTTTTGCAACATGACACAAAAACCAATCAACATATAGGACATAACTGCCAATTAACCTTCACGCTTATCAGTGCAACACAGACTTGGTTTGGACTCTCTGAAGCTGAATGTGCTTTTTAGAAACAGCTTGTTCACTTGTGGAACGCGTTAAGCCGTCTTTGCACAGCTGTTGCGGCTGAAAATTCTGTAGCAGACAGGATAGAGGGAAATGATCGATTCCTACAAGTGTTCAACACATTTTGGGTAACTGATCATCTCTATGCTGTCAGAAGAGTATCTGCGCAAACATCGTGATTTGATTTTGATGAAGTGATTTCACCACTGTTTTTTTATTTTAGTTTGCCTGAACACATCAAAGCCAGATGATGATCAAGCTGGCTTTCATGGTTTTTATCAGGATTCCTTCTCAGGTCTTCAACCCTGGATATTTTCAAACACTTCTATCCACTTTTTTCCCCGAGCTTTATATTTTATGTGAATGTACAGTATAAATCTTGTTATAGCAGGCAACAAAAGATCCTTCAAGGGTGGTTCCAGAATGATTCTAGTCTTTGCTCAGTTGATTATCACATGAATATATCTTATGATTGTGTAAAATGGACTTTATTTTGAAGTCACTTTAGTGATCTTAAGTCTTGTTTTTCATGAGTGGGTTTTTCAGTAACAAAGAATGGCTTCTAATTTAACCACAGAGAATGTTAGATACTGTTTAAATATTTATTTTCTTGGGGAAAAAAAAGTGCCCCAGAAAATTAGAGAAGCAGACTGTGGAAAACACTCTCCTCTTGTCTCGCCTAAGCTCGCACTGTTCACAAATCTATGAAATATTACAATGAGATGAATGTGAGCAGGTTTAAAATATGTATAAAACCTTGTCCACAGTGATCGTCTTAGCTTCGGAAGTGAATGTGAGTGAATAAGCCCTTCAAGATTAACTATCTGTAGACAAAACGTGTCAAACAAAACATTATTCATATAAAGGCATGTATGTAAAAATTAGCACAAACAGTAATCACACTGGAATTACTTTATTCTTTAAATGACTAGGCCTCTAAAAGACTGTCTGCTGAAGAAGTCACAGCATGGTAAATGTTCTTCCCCGTGGATGGCTGCAAAAAATGTCTCTGGGGCACAAAGTGCTCCGAGCGTGTTGTCAAGGGAATATTACTGCGGTGTTATGATGTGTTTTTATTCTGTCAGCCTCATCCCCAAGGGCAGGAGCCCCACTCACAACTCTGCTGCCTGCTGGTTCACTTCAGCAGAAATGCTTCGACGTATACAGCACAATAGACAAAGCAGACACAAACGAGCACGGACACAGACATGCAGATACACACAGACACGAGCGCGCACACACATCCACACATACACACACACCATCACCTTCAGAAAGTTGACTGCTTGCAGCCGGAGCCAAGTTAAATGCTGCTTTGCCAGTCCATCTCTGCGTCCCCGTCCCCGTCCCCCCTCCCCGCCTCCGCTCTCCTCCCCTCTCCTCATCTCTTTGACTCCCAAGGACAAGGAGACCCACTGTACAATGGGACACCATTTATCACCGCAGGAACAATTACTGGAGACGTTTCATTGTCAGAAAATTTCAAGCCAATTCTTCCCCCCCATCTCTCTCTCTTTATCTTCCTCCTCTCGCTCCCTCCCTCCGTCTTTCTTTTTCACCCTACTGCCATCCCCTCCTTTTTCTCCCTTCCTCTAGTCTTTGCATGGCTCCCAATGAGCTCCATTGCAGGTCAGACTCCCATTAGCCCAAGCCCATCACTATAGATTACAGCACAGAGGCGGTGGAGCACTGTATTCTATCTCATCTAAAGGCCCTGACAGACTTTTCTCCCTCTGTTTCTAACAATGGGATTCTCTTTTTTCCCAAGGAAAGGCATGGAAAATTGCCTCTGATACTGTATCTCCAGCCCTGTGCTTTAATGAAGCCTTTCAACATGGCGCTGTGTGAAGGGGAGGGAAGAGACTCAGTTGTCCAATCTCCGTTTGATCACACATGCAGGCCCAGCCCCAGTGAGGCACAGCAGAGCAGAGCGGGGAGGGATTTAAATGCCAAAGACGTATTAGCTATGTAATGTGTTGCTTTTGCTCGGGCTTTTTTACTCCACAGTTTTGATTTGCTTTTTAAATGTTGTGTATTCATGAGTCACTTCCATTGCTCCATTCGCCTTTAACCAGCAAGTCTGAAAATACTTGAAGTCAGCCCTTTAGTTGGCTCTCGTCCTTCCTTTATTTTTCACTGCATGTCGCATTTGCTCCAAAGCAATATTTGCTTTCGCGTGTTCACAGATAAGCAGATTCAATCAAGTGTGAAGCAGCACCTCAAGTTGCCTGCATCGCATCCTTGACATCCATCAGCGCAGAATGGAAATGGGCTCTCGGTGTCAAATGTACTCTGATTTATTCGCAAGTGCTGATATGATCTCTATTAGATCGTTTTTAATGACTAATGACATTTGAAAAGTGCTTGGGTCCGTGCTGAGGCACAGAGGGCAAATTACCTCTCCCCGGTGCACTGCTGTGTTTTCCCTGTGGTGAAAGCATCAGGTCTAAGTCAGTTATGGAATCATGTATTGAGTATGTTGGTGTCTATCTGTGTCACCAGAGCAAGCTGGTAGGAGGGAGGACCCCCAAGGCAGTGCCTCAGGGTAATACACACTGTGCACTGCCTTGTGTGTATTACTCACATAATTTAGTATTTGGAGCCAGATCCTGTCTGCAGTATTATTTGCATGTTTGTGAAATTTGATATCAGACTAAATTCATTTAATTTTAGGTCATTTAATCTGTCCTTTATTTGTGTTTTTCTTGTGCTTTGCAGTAATTCTTTAACATCCTGCTCTTCCCTGTTTGGGGAACAGGCCTTGTGCTTTAAACTGGTCCATTAGTAGTCCATTAACTACCTGCGCGTGAAAGCATCTTTTTGTTGTGGTCCACTCCTCCTGAGAGATGTGACTTAGTGGTCACAAACAAGTGGGACAACAAAACTCACTAACATCTGACTTATGTCTTCAAAGGGAAAAGTTACTGCAGGCATTCAGTCCCAGGTGCAATTACTCTGCAGTAGTTTAAGTTAAGAAAGTTGGCATATAAATAGTTTCCATCCATCTCTGTTGAAGCAGTGCTTTAACATTGTTCAGATGGTGTTGAATGTAAAGGTTTCCCAACTCATCAACTTCTGACGCCTTGGATTGGTGGCAGGCCCATCCTACCAACCCAAGGCGTCAATATTTAAAGAGTTAGAAATATGACTCAACAATCAACTATCTTTCAATTTGGACCTTTTAAAAGAGAGATTGAAGTAAAAAACATAAAATGTAACCTCCATAATACTGCCACTGACCTTCATGTGAGTGCTAGATTGGTACTGAACATCTCAGCAGAGATTAGAAAGAAACGAGATGGCCCACTGCTGAGTGACTTCTATCATTAGCTCGGAAAACAATGTTATTGAATAACAAGTTATTGATTAAGACTTTTTTAGAACAATTGTTTCATGTCTTTTATTGTTCCCTATTACATGGTGTGTTTGTGACGTCAAATGTGACACGCCAGTGCACAAAACAAAAAACAGAAAGGGGTCAATTGTCTATTTTTAGCTGCTTTAACAACATTTTAAAAACCCACTTTTACGCACGCAAGTTTTGTGTAAAAATGATATATGTGTGAAGGGCTGCCAAAGGGAGAAAGAGATGGTTGGTAATAAGCAGAGAGGCGAAAAAGATAAGGTGATAGATGGAGAGGACTGTGTGAAAATGGTTGGCAGACAGGAAGAGAAATATTGTGCATCTGTAGCCATGGATTGTCTGTTGGTTTTTGGAGAGGGTCACTTTGCTCTTGGAGCCACAGCTGGTTCCAACAGCAGCCAGACACCCTGGGGAGCTCTCAGACATTCCTACGGGTCTGTCTCTGTAATAACTCTGCACTGACATGGGTTAAAAAGGGCCAGAGAGATAGAGAGAGTTATAGATCTGGCATGCCTGTACAAGTGACTGGAGATATAACTGACCGTTCTCCTGGTGTGTACACTGAATACTGAGATGACAAAATAACATTGAGTACAAGCTGGTACATTCAACGCTGTCTGTTCTGCTTTCAGCATACAGTCCACTGTACTTTAAGTCAAGTGGAAATTTCCAGTACTATTCAGTGAAACTACTTTAACCTTTAGGCAGATTTAATACTCTGAAGTTGCCAGACAGTGGAGGAGTCTTTGGGTGTTGTTGCAGTACTGTCTTCCTCTTAGGTCTTTTAATTTCCATCTCCAGCAACTGAATCCAAGAATAGATACAGACCACAGACAGTCCACACTGAGTTTAATATCACTGAGAGGGCTAGAACAATGATTTAGAACCACTAAATAGATGCTCCACATAATCAACTTTGCATATTTGATGTGAGCCGCTCTCCAGAGTGGGCCGGCTTTCAAATGTAAATTTTGCCTGCAAACTTAAATCATTTAGTACGTTTTACTTGAAGCGTATCTTTGACAACAATAAATCACAAGGTTGCTGCATCCATTAGCAAATTGGCTCTGCAGTAGATAGCAGAGTAAAGGGAGAGAGGGAGAGAGAGAGCGAGAGAGAGAGAGAGAGAGGCAGAGCGAGTGTGTGCGGCAACAGTCTTTTATAATCAACAGTAACAGATTCAGAGCTACAGTAGCCAGACACTGCGGCACACGGACACCCATAAACCTCTGGTCACATACATCACAACAATAGGCCCATTGATTGGCTGGCCAGGACAGTGGGTGGGAGGCTCTGGCAGTAAGTGATGCATGCCACAATCAGCTTTGAAGGGCCTCTGTTCTTTCTGCGGCCCTCACAGCCCTCTGTGTGTGTCCGTGAGGCACCCGCGACAGATCTTTCAATGTGCGTCCTTCATGCCTCACAGTTTGCAGCACACCCTTGCTGCCTGCCTCTGCCCTCCATCTCATCCCCATTCTGTCAGCCTCTCTCACACGCACGCACACTCACTTTTCAAGATACCGGCCTTGTCTTTTCTCTTCGGTTTCGTTTGGGGAGTTTTATTGTATTTGGATAAGTGCAGGCTACAGTATGTCCACCCTTTTCAGAAACATGTATTAAACAGAATAGCCTTTGCTTTCATGAGCACAAAGAGAGAGACAAGAGGAGGAGGAATGGGGCCAATTAAAGGCCTGGAGCTAGCACTGTCTTCTGATATGGCTGCTCTGGGCCAGAGTAGCATGTATGTGTGTGTCTGTGTGTGTGCAGGTGGGTTGTCTGCAGGTTCTACGCAGGAGGTTATGAATGAAAAAGAAAGACCAGGAAGTCCATTATTTCTATTTTGTTGTCCGACATTACCGGAAGCTGGCTGAAGTATGAATTATGGAAATGACTGTGGGGGTTTTCTAGCCCAAAGGCTTCGCTTCAGAACCCCTCTTTTCCTCTAGTGATTGGATATGATACCAAAAGGTGGATTCCGGGGTAGTTCCTGTTTGTCTCCATGTCCGCATGGGCAAAAAAGGGGACTTGAAATGGGCTCTGAGTGCAGTAGCTCTCCATTGTTTAAAACCTCTTTCACACTGGAGATAAAAACCCTCTCAATCCCACTAACATCTAGCTTTTGTTGTCAGTGGGAAGGATACAATCTTCATTAAGTCCCAGGTCAAATGACTTTGTAGAGGTCAAGGTTTTTTTTTCGAAAGATGACACCCGGGTGGACACGCACATTTTTGCTAATTTTAAATGGTTTTCCATTCATCTCTGTTCAAGCAGTGCTCAAACATCGTTTAGTTGGCAATGACTTTAAATGAGAGATTCAAGTAAAAGTTCAGTAAAAGTTTTTTCTTGCTTATTGTGACGCTGAATGTGACACACCAGAAAAAAATACCAAAAGGCAAGAGGAGTGTATTTATTGTCTATTTTTAGTGCATACACGCGTTAATTTTGTGTGATGTCAACACTGACAAAGATACTGAGAGCATATTGTCTGCTTAGACCACCTGGGATGCACCAGAAGCGTATTAAATCATTTCTTTGATGAAGTGGGTGTGGTATAAGACTGCAAAGGAGCAAAGAGAAACCAGTATAGAAAATCATACTGTGGGCCTTTCTTCACACTGTGGTATGTGGTCAAATTGGACTGCCCAACTCTACATTCTGTATGATCAAAGTTAGCAGATCAAACAGCTCAACTGGCAGACAAGTCAGTTACCTATCCTAAGGCTTCAGGAAATGTGGCTCAAACCTTGCAATTACTCAGCCGCAGTGCAGGGAAAATGTCTAACCGCTCACTGGAGAGTTGTTAAGGGGGTTGACCAACAATAATTGTCATCTTTGCTTTGAGTAGAGAAGCTTGTGTGCTGTTACGGCCCTTTGTTGACTTGTTCCTGCATCCTCCCTGAATTCACACACTACGTATCTTTACAGCCCTAACCACATCCCTGCTAATTAACAGGACAATAAACATGCTGGCTCCCATTAACTGTGGCGGCCGCTGCATATTTCCCCAGACAGTGTCTGACTGCTAGATAGGGGCTCTCTGTACTGCACAATATGTTAATCAGCCTCCTTCATCTCAAGCTCTCCATCTTCTCTCTCTTTCTTCAAAGTCAAGTAGGAGACCCTCTTTCCCTCTGGTCCCCAGGCCCTGCCCTATCTCCATCTGCAGGTAGCTTAATCTATCTTCACTGGAGAGCCTTGCCACATTACTGGGGTGCTCGCCAACCAATTACTATCCATTTCGAGCGGAGGGCTCATCAGGTTGGTGTCACAGAGGAAAAATGCCCACGTCCTCTTGACCTTTTGATTGCCCTGATGCATCAAGTGCTAAGGCAAACAAGAGAAGCAGTGAGTGGGTCTATCAGGCTTAGGGTGACGAACTCATCATTATCAGCCGAAGAAGTGGCACAGTGTAGCCATCCTTAAAATCTGTGCTGAAAGTGCAGGGAGTGTGGCTCAGCTCTGACAATACTTTGGGCTTTATGTGGCGTGGAACCTCTTCATTTCGGAGGGGAGCGTATGGCAGTAATCCGACCTGCAGATAATAAGACCCCATGTCATAAATCCTCTCAGTAAACTAAGGCAGTTAGGCTCATATTTGCTCATTCCGTCAGGGCACGCACTGTTTGCTGCTCAGAAGGGGATTGTCTCCATTCCTTTCCTTTTTTTTTATGTGTGTGTGTCTTATAGGACTGAAACTCATAAAAAAGTAAAACTCTTTAAATATCAGCTGGCCTCATATACACAGAGCAGACACCCACCCGGCTTTCAACGTAGCTCAAGTGTGAACTCTGTAAACAGAGACTGTCCCTTAGAGAGTGAGAGTCAGGAGCATTATCATAAGCAACTGTCAAATTTTGTCTTTGCATTGTTAAGTAGCGAGAACAAAGAGCAAACCATGATTTAATTAAAGCTAGACTAAGGGCACAGGAGGAATAAAAATAATATGAAACAAAAAAAAAACCTAGAACTTAATAAAGTAGCATGAGTGAGCGAGCATGTGTGCGTTGTTATTGTCGGGCCAGTTGCAGAATTAATTTTTTACCTTTGGGCAGTTTGAACAGCGGTGGGTGATGTGTGTGCCCAGCTGCTGGTCTGAGACAGGCAGTAGTTAGGCATGCCAATCTGGTGGCCTCTTTCAGCCTGCCAGTCTGCCCAGATCTTCGGGGCTCCCCGCGAGCTCCCTCTGCTTTGCCGTGCTCTGGCAGAAGAGCTAATTAAAACAGGGCTAAATTAACAACACATTCACAGGCTAGCCTGCCTCGCCCGTTCGCCTCCCTCCTCCCGGCTTTTTCTTCTCTTTTACCTCAGTGCACATACAAACACATACGCACACACACACGCAGACACCTCCTCCCTTTCCTCATCACCCTATATCTCGCTGAGGCTGCCTACTGCGGGAACATGTGTTTACCTTAAGGGGTTTTATGGCAATTACACTCCTGTGCTCTTGCTGCCTGTTTTGTTTTCCATTTATGTGTTTATTTAATTGGCATTCAGTGTGCTGTAATTCTATTAGTTCCCGAAAAGGTCAGGGTCATAGGGGATTGGCTTCTGGCAGACTCGCTTGTGAAACACGCAGCACTCAAACTGCTCCATACATACGGAGAGATAATTAAAAGGTGCATGGTTGGACTTACTTACTTCACGACCTTTTAGGAAGACAATTTATAAAAACAAACAAAAAAAAACAAAACACAAAAAAACCCCAGCAAAAATGCAGCAGTACTAACACGGGCACTGGGTTTTCATTTTTTATATTAGAAAATATAGTTGGAATATAAATATTAGCTCCCTCCGTCTACACAGCACTGAAGATCTGGGTTAATTTTTATTCATGATTTCTGTATCAAACTGTAACATAGTTGAATTAAAGATTATTAAACATCTTTACATAACAGAGCGCCTGGAAACTGTCAGAGACATTTTATAATAATTACATTTTCCTGTGAACAACCACCAGCCCTATACGCAGCTTCTGTTTCTTTTTTCTTGGTAACCATTTTGTCCTGATACAATACATTTAATTGTTGGATGGTAATAAGTGACTGTTGCACAGATTGTGAGCCTCAGTGCAAACCTTGCGATATTAGCTGTAACTCTCTCTCTGAGATTGTGTGCAGTGAGGTACCTTTTTTGCTGTCAGGTCATGGTCCAAATTACCCAGGAATTTTGAAGTATTTAAATTTTTAAACCTCCATAAAGTGGCCTACATGGCCTCGGCTGCATACGGCTGTTAATAATGAATGAAGACGAACAGATCAGCATGTGTAATGGGAACTTGGCTGGAGACATGGGCATGAGCTGACTGGGTATTTCAGACGATCTGTCAGCATGTCTGCTGACCTCGATGAACAGTCATTAAAATTATGCAAGACAAGATACAGACACTTGATGGAGCCAAGACTTGACAAGCCCTTCACTGTGTTTGTGTAGCTACAGCAGTGAGGCGTTGGTATGAGTCTCATTAAGTGGTGTAATCGGGAGAGGCATTGCACACACTTTATTTTCATGTCTGGGTTAGAACATATTCTTGTGACAGCAATATAGTGCACTGATAAGTGATTGACCAGTGTGTATAATCTTCGGTGGATTCAGTGATGGTTGGTATTCACAGTAATGTTCTCCAGTTACAAAGACACATTTTCAACCATAATTGTTTGATGGACTTTTTTTAATATAAGCCCGTAAATGTTTTCTGTAGCTCTGCCACCTTCAGTACATTTTTACTGACAGTGTTTTTTTTTTTTCCTCCATCATCCACCTCTCTCTCTGCGGATGGTGCTGATTATGGTTAATTATGTTGATGAATGGTAGTGCTGAGGGTACTCCATCAGCATTTCATAATCTGTCTTCTCTCTCTGCCTTTTTATCACGACTAAGCTGAGAAAGTGGGCAGAACGGATGCACTCTGTGATGCTGCTCGAACACTCAAACATGTCACACTTGAACTTTGACTCGGACAGACCTGAGCCTCTCTGTTAGTGTTGGAGTATGTAAAAGCCTGTCAGTGCATATGCTAGTCTCTGTGTTTGTTAATTGCTACATTTAAAAAAGAAAAACAAAAAAGGTCCTGCAAAACTTTAAATAGTTTGACCCGTAACGTGGCAGTGTTTCCTGTTTCATTTTGTTTAAAGCTGAGTCACTGGGGCCACTTTATTGATGGCGCTACATCTACCCTGTTTTAATTAGAGTTTTTGTGTAGTACAGGCTTCACCATAAAACCTTTCTATATATAAATGTACTACGCTTTAACTGATTATGAAACAATCTCTATGTGGCCGACATAAGCAAACAAGACCATCAGCAAAAGATTGGCTATTTTACATGGCTATTATAGCTATTCATAACGCCTGTCACCAGGTCAGATAAGATGGATTAAAACTGTTAATGGCAGCCTGAGGCAAAAAGCTACAAAGTTTACTTTGTTTTGCCATTAAAGTTATTAATCGTTCATAGCCACAAATAGATATATTACCTCATCACTATGCGTTCTGCAAACAGCTGTCCGTAAAAAAAATAAATAAATAAGAATACGTTGCTTTTTATGTCACTCACTTTCAAAACAAAAGCACGCACTGGCCAGATCAACATAATCAGACACAAGATGGTGGGTTTCGTATCACTTTTGTCCACAGGGGATGCCAGAATCAACAAAAATGAAAAAATCTTTGTAACTGCTTTAAAGAGGATACCTTATTTTGATATTAGCTCCTGTGTTGAACATTCGGGCTTGTTCTGTTTCTGTTTTGTTTTGTTTTTTTGCAGAATTTGGTTGGATTAGATTAGTTCTTGCAGTAACATTTTTCTTGTTGTTGTGTAATGTTACTGCAGAGCAAAAATATGTCGAAAATCTCTTGTGAATGTGGTTAGAACTGTTAAATCTTAATAATCTGTTCTACATTTTGCAACAGCTTCTCCTTTTGTTGTGTCTGTGACAAACCCTAGCAGAAGCTGTTTGTTTTATGTTATGTTCTGTTATTTATTTATTTTGTTGTTGAAACATATAGGTAAATAAATTGCGGGCAAGCCATGCAGCTATTTTAGAGTGGACTGGGTCCTCCTCTGACATTGCTCTTGTGCACTCTAACATTCAAGTAAGGATTATGCCCCATCCCCAACACGCCTCCCGCTTAATTGGCTTAGATGAATATCTAAAGAGCTAAAGCCGGGTGAATGCTGTTATTGAATTTACATGAATGCCATGGATACTGATTGTGTGTCATAAACAACCTTTAAATCACAGCCCATATATGATGGATACTTTACATACTGTAAAATGTTTATTTATAGAAAAGAGGGAGCAAGAAAAAGGCAGTCGGTGTGGGAAAATTGCCCGAAATTCAATATGCTGTGCAATTATCATGTGTAATAGCCTGTAAAATCCTAATATCTATTCAGCCACTTGGAAAGGCACAAGAAATGGCCTGGCCACTTAGCCCACTTTCTCTGGCCCCTTCCTGGCTATGACAGACGGCCCTGTCTGGAAAGCAGAAAGAAATAATATAAGCCATATTTCATTCAAAGGCCCCTCCATGTATCCTCATTCTTTCTGTTTAACTGACTTTCCCCGTCTTTCCTTATCCCTCCGATTTCTCCAGAGAGCCATATTGGTGATTACCTCCAGTGAATCAGCAGAGGTAATGGGGACTGCATCCTGGAGGCAAAATGCACTGTGAGGATGTTGTTGTCTTGTTTTGTTATTGGTTAGTCCTATTTTTAAAAGGGGTTCTGAGTCAGCTGAAAATGAATCTGGGACCTGTTGAACCTAGTTGGTATTGTCTGTTACGCATGAGTATCTACAACTGTAAGACATGTATGGGCCTCAAAACACAGTCACACAAACACACAAAAGACAAAGCATTTACTGCTCCTTTAGATGTCCCCTCTAGTTCTTGCCCCCCCTCTAGTTCTTGCCCCCCCAAATCTATTAAAAATAAATGTGAGACAGCAAGATTCAACTTGTGCACGGCAAGAAAGAGATTACTTGAATTTTTGTTGCTTTGTTATGCACTGTATTACTGCAGTCAATGGCAGTACATCCAGTTAATTTTAGTTTCATCTGTGGCAAAATAATATACAAAGAATCAGATCCAAAAATTCAATAAGTAGAATAATGAGCAGAATTAGAATAAGAATTGATTAAATCATTAGAAAATCTCTCTCATTAACTAAAAAAAGAGTAACAATAAAGAAGAGTATTGGTTGTGAGGTGGCCACACATTGGACATCACATTTACATTTATTAATTCAGCCTCTGATGTTTTTGTCCAAAGTGACATGCACATGAGGCACAATCCAAGCCACAGTAGACCAAGGAGAAGCCTTTATGAATAAGTGCCACAATACTCAGTTCCACCTGACACAAGTGCAACAAGCCTGCAGGTACATTTTTATGAGAATGTGCTAGAGAAGCAGCATATCATGTAAGTAAGTACTCTTCGAAGTGGTTGTGCTCAAGTGATTTTTAAAGACAGAAAGAGACAATACAAGAAGAGTTTAAATTGAGATTTCCTGCCTCATGGTGAAGATTGGACTGGCCATCATTCATTTGCAGATCGGAGTGAGTAGGTGCTGTTCTAGTGGCCACTCTGTAGGCGAGCATTAGTGACTTGAAATATATGCAAGTAGCAAAAGGGAGCCAGTGAAATGTAATGAAAAGCTGACTGACGCAAGCTGTTTTTGGCTGGTTGAAGTCCAGATGTGGACCATTTGCAGAGGTTTTACCGTAGATGCTGGCAGCCCTGCCAGGAGGCTGTTACAGTAGTCAATGCGAGACATGACCAGTGCCTGTAGAATGCATCAAGCAGCATATTCAGTCAGATAAGATCTGAGAATGCTGCAAAAATACACAGATTTCATATGCTTCTTTCTTTTCCTTTGATCCTAAAGTATAACTGCTCTTTTCCTTTTGCATTGCTCGTCCGTGGGAAACATCAGAGGCAGTGTAATCTTGTATTTCCGTGTCCTTGTGCGTGTGCACGCGTGCGTCTTTTGCATATACCTGTGTGTGTGTGTGTGTGTGTGTGTGTGTGTGTGTGTGTGTGTGTGTGTGTGTTAGTGTGTGTGTGTGTGTGTGTGTGTGTGTGTGAATTTGCAGCAGCAGGCAGCATCAAGGCCAAGCAGGCAGCACCTACCTAGAGCTTTCGCAATAAACCTGTCAGAAGCATACCCATCTTCATCTCCTAGCTGTTCACTTTGTCATCTGACAAAGATGCCTGTCAAATCTCTCCACAGGATTTCCTAAAAAACAATATCTGCCCACATCTTTCACACCAATGACAGCAACAAAACAGCAACAGCAGCAGCAAACAAGAGCAGCAATAACTGCTTTATTGTTGGTGCATGTTTATGTTTTTTTTGCAATATGATTGGAAGTCATATAAGCAGTAATATACTGCACATTTGCTGTCCTACCACCAACCATATCTAGTCACCCCTTCTGTATCGTCTTAACTAAGCTCCCTGTATGTGCATGAGGTGACGACTGGACTAATGCTGGTTATCTGCCTCAGTCTTTGGAAGGAAGGACTATTTCCTCATTTGCTGTCCTCCTGACTTGGAGCCAGACCAACACCACCAACACCATCATCTTCCCAACGTTTCACATCTGAAAAAGAGAAAGGCGGACACTTGCCACCTCTACTGGAAGATTTCCCCATTCTGTGGCACCGTGATAAGCTCTGACTTACTTCCTCAATGTGGGTCAGAGAGACTTGGAGATACACGGCTTGTATTGCCTTTTGTAATTACATCTGCTCCACTGCACTGTTTCTGCTCCCCTCACTCTCTCCTTCCTCCGAACGGGGAGTAGATTTGTGGGTGTGTGTGCGTCCTCTGGCACACACACAAGCATGAACAAGCATAATCCCTGTGCACCATCTTCGGGGCTCAAGATATTTTTCTTACGTCCAGACAAACAACATTAAATGGAAGAAAAGCTTTTGTCCTCCCAAGTACATATATCTTTGTATATGCTCTCCATCCAACGTAATGCCACCCACCACCTGCTTCAATGGATCCGTGACTCCACACTCTTCAAGCAGGTGTATTCAGACTGGAAAATGTATTTATCCATTTTGCCATTCGAATAGGAAATGGGGTTATTTAATAATCTCCACACACTGCAGTTGTGTGTGTGTATTTTTGTATTTGTGTGAAAATGCACCCCTGAAAAAGTAAATAAAATAAAATAAAGAAACTTTTTTGGATACGTTTTAAGTGACAGAATGAGTGGTTAGTTCTTTTTTTTACATTACTGAGGGGTGAGATGATTAATGAATCAAAAAGATCTCCCTCGGATTGCAAAATTATGTTAGTTCACTCAATTTTGCCTCTGCAAATTGCAGGGTCACCACTTTGGGTACTACAGCAACAGTTTACTTTAAGTTCTCATTAAATGAAACACTTCAGTGATGCCCAGCATTAGTTCAAACACTCATCCGAGTCTGATCTCAAACTTGGCCTGTGCGAGCCCGATGGCAGCAGCTGACAGCCCCAAAACTGTATCTTAAGCCTCATTTGGATGGGATTTATTGCTCCAGAGAAGGTTGGGTAATTTGAATACTGCACACACTGATTTTCATCCCATCCAGAGTGCCTATTTATATGACTTTCTTGCTGTACTCGGTATCAGTCATAGTTTCAAATACTTGTTTTTCAGCACGCTTGTTTGTCCTCCCATAAGGCCAGTGATTCATAGATCCAGAATCTCTTGATGAAGGAGAAAGAGTAGATGTGCGTCCAACTGCTTTTCAGTTTTTTATGTGGGAAAACCGTGTTAAACAAAATATTAATTTATTTTAATTATTTTAACATGCTTAAAAATATGTCTGGAGGGGACCTGTTAAAAAGAATCTTCAAAGGAAGCTGAAACAAATCGTTTCACTGACTCCTAAAGGATAACTCTGCAGTTGAACTCATTATGGACAGTTTAAAAACATAAATAAAACAAAACAATACAGCATATCACCTTTTTAACCTGGTGCCTTCATTAACCACAATGCAACTGAGTGACATCACTGGAGGCAATTAATCATATTACATCGCAACTTCCCCTTCCCACAAAAGGCTATATCTTTTTTACGGATGCAGTAGAACTCCCCGAGACCTGTAAACACACTTTAGGGAGTTTACCTTTTAGCTCACAGGACGCTCCCATTGTAGACCTGTGCTCCATCTTCTCTGCAGGTGTGTACACACCGTCTGCAACAACTGTTGAACGTACAAGCCGCCCTCTTGTTGCTGTGGTGGGCGCTGTAGAAACATCAACAGCTATCGCACAGAAGAAGAAAGTATAAAAAGCTGTTTGTTTTTCTAAAACATTTGTTTTGTTTTCCACTTGCTTCTCTATTCTTTTTGTATTTATACCTATGATTGTTATCTGATGATCAGTGCGTTATGTAAGGAGGCAGAAGAAGAACTCACTTTGTTGAGGGTACCTTTGACCTTTCTTTGTTGTCCACCTTTTGCCATCTTTATTCATCAGCTGCCCACCATGTGCCTGCTTTTGGATGTTGAACACTGCATTTTACTCTTCCAGCTGTGTTCTGTCTGCATTTGGATTGTTGCCAGTTACTTGACCTGCGACATATGTTGCATTGCATCAGAGGCAACATTGATCTTTCAGTATTTGATCCCCACACCTCAATCCTGGTTATTTTTTCAATGCAGTTTGGAAGACAGGTTGAAAATAAGACAAGCTTCAAGTTTCAGTCGAGCTATGCATCACTTTGCATTCAGTTATTCATCTGATTAACAAAAGATCATGGTCAGACCATACCGAAATATGAATTTTGCAGTAGTAGTAGCAGCAGTTCTGTGCATGAGTGTGTGCTCAGACTCATGCAGCACTACATTTCCCGTGACATTTCAAAAGCTAGCTTTCATCCCACTCATAAGGCCCTGCGTGTAGAGCACATTAGTCAGTTTCCCTGGAACAATCCTCTCCTTTAGATTCAGTCCTTTTGTCAAAGGCCTCGAGTCAAAGTATTGAACCATGGGACCGAAGATGCTATCATCAGCGCTGAGGAAAGACATCTTTCTCCCTGCAGGTGGATGATGGAGCCCTGTGTGTGTGTGTGTGTGTGTGTGTTAGTGTTAGTGTTAGTGTGTGTTAGTGTTAGTGTGTAAATGGCTGCGCAACTGTGTGCTTAAAGCTTTTTTTGGGGGGCGGGGGTTGGCCGGCCCTAACCTTTGCTTTTAGATACTCATCACACCAAACACTTTTCTTATCCTTGGACTATCAAGGTGCTGCACAGCTGGCTGCCACTCATAACTCAAAAGGTCGATTCCGCATCACCTGACAGAAAGCTTTGCCCTGCCATCAGTACTGACCCTTAGCAGAGATGGCTAACGTTCGACCATGTCATCATCAGATGCGAAGATGCCTCTGTTCACCACTTAACCATTTATTGACCCAACACGCATCAAAGAGTCACACCACGCATCTGCCTTGTCTGTGAGATCCCTCTGGAGCAACGTGGAGCAACCTTTTTTGCACCCCTCTTTTCCCTCACCTAAATAGAAGCAGAAGATAGAAGATTGAGCTCTAATCTGCCTGTGAGGGTGAACAGATAAGTGCTCACTGCAAAGCAAGGTTTTTCTTCATTTGCCCTCTCTTTTTGGTTTGATTTCTTACCTGTTTACTTCCAAGCTTCCTTATTTTACCCTTTACTTACCCTTCCTACTCCACTCTGCCTACGTCCTCTCCACCCATGCAGCCGTGGTAGCTCTGTGGAGTCAAGGCCCTCTTTGATCTGTAGTCCAGAACACAGGATGAGAGTTATCCGCTGGCAACAACAAGAACATCCCATTAGGAGCTGGACAGAGCCTTGACAGACACTCTCTTCCTCTGCTGCTGCTGCTGCTGCTGCTGCTAGGCCCTAAGAGCACACTGCCTTCTGCTACTGATGCTGCTGATTCCTTGTGCTTCTCCCCAGCTCAGGGTGGGCATTACTGGCTCTGCACACTTGACACACAAGCTCAGAGTCAGGGTTCACTTGTTGAATTTAAAATATTGTAAACGGTCTCCTTGCGATTTATTTTCCGTTAGCCGTGGCGGTTGTCACCTGTGGTGTTTCTGGCACTGAAAGTCTGGATGGTAGCCACAGTTGGTCAAGTTGCCTCAACAGAATTGGGATCTTTGATTTAAGCAGGCACCATGTGATGCAAAAAATATTTTGTTGGACAAACACTCTCACCTCAAGGTCCAATTAGTAGCCGTTCTCTATTTTCTTCAGCAGATGGAGTTTGCCCAGTTGTCGTGGAATTGCAAATGAATGAATTTTAAACACGTTCAAGAGTCAGTTTTGGCTTCAAGGATCATTCTTGGCCTTTCAGACAGAAGTTGACAAAATAATCTCAACTCAAGGTCCTTTTAGCAGCTCGATGGGGGATTTCGATCATATTACATGGTTTTTTTTTTTAAGCAGATTCCCTGACACATGTGAAGCACAAAATAACTTAGCATTTTGTGTTCTTACATCTGTTCTGCCTAATTCAGGCTTTTATACATCACAGTAGTGAGTGGTGATAGACAGCCTCTGCCAACACAAAACATGCAGTCGTTAGTGCACTGCACTGAGCCACTAAAATCCTACAAACTGGACCTTTAATTAATCATCCCCTATTCAGTTTTCTGTGTAAGAGACAGATAGTCAACTTGGAGAGACGAGAAAGAGACAAGGTCACATTGAAAATAAACTGCCGACTAATTGTTTTTGCATGTTAATGGCCAACAAATGTGCAATATAATTGTATCTGCTGAATTATATCTCGTCTTTGTTTGCTTCATTTTGCCGATCCACACGCTATAGAGACTGTCACACAGCGTGGTGGAGCAGCCTTGTTATCTTAAACAGACCGAGCATTTGTCTTGGTCTCTATTGTTTTAGCGTCACGCACAAAATCAATGGAGCTCATTCATCACATGCTCATTGAGAATGAGCATATTTGTTTGAACATTTGGGAGGATTTTTTCAGTACAGTGTGAGGCAGAGCAGCAAGATTTATCAAAAGTGTGCAGGCAGTCGATGTTCCAGTCATGGTGTTTGCTTGCTGAAAAAGCATTACTCTGTCCCCTTATCTTGACTGTGCATCTGACATGTACAAATCACACACACATACAGACACAGATACACACACATATCTATGCGAGTAATTAATGCATGCATCAACACATGCACGCTTGCACGCTCATACACACACGCACACACACACACAAATACTCTCTGCGGTTTCTGTTTCCGTCACAAACAACCAGTGATGGATTGGCCCTTTCCATTTTAAACAGGGAGAAAACACATGCCCCCGGGGACCCTTGTGTGTGGAAGTACTTTGAAGTGTCCACATTTAATTCTTCTGTATGATAAATGAGAGGCGAGCTGCAGTTGTAGCCTGTGAGGAAAAAGCTCGGCTCGCTCGACGACGAGGGGAGCGGTAACAAATGTAGCGATAGCTGATAAGCTGACTGTGTCTCTTGCTCTTGCTTGTTGTTCTGCTCCCTGCAGACCCCCACAGCCAGATAACAAATCCATCCTATCAATCAAACCCATCAATGGCTGGCTGCAGATTAGAGACAGTGATTTTGGGGCTGATTGGAGGGGAAATGCTGATTACACCTCCCTCTCTCTGACTTGATTACACTCTGCCTGTGTGTTGTCAAGCTCGGCTGCTGAGCTGTAATCACTGGGAGCTAAGAGCAGAGGCCGTGGCTTTTGAATAGACAAGACACAGGCGCAGTCACACCGCTGGCTGGATGTGACTTTGTGACCATTGCTAGGTCATTGGAAAGGCCCATATCTGGCACTGTCAGAGCAACTGTGCATGGTAACTGCACATGGACCAACATATCACAATGGACAGGCACACATTAAACTGAGATAAGGAAAAGTCATGATTTGAAACAGTTTGTCTCACTTTCATTCTTTTTTTCTCCAACTCTTTATTATGTTCATCTCCTCCCGCTTCCCTCCTCCTCCTGCTTCTTTCTGCTGTTCTGGCCTACTTCCATCACAGTGGCAGAGGGTCCCATGCTGGAGTGCACACACACGCGCACACACAAATACACTGAGTAGACAGTGAGTAGAGTCCTAATCTTAGCTTTATTTAGCTGCTTCACCTTTCAAACTGGAGCAGGCTTGAGACAGCCTCTTCCTCGCCCCACCTCAGCGTCTTCCTCTTTCACTCCACGCGCACCTCATTTCAATCACTGCAGCCACAGTGGCCTGCCCAAGACTCAAATTGCCACTTTGAGTCGACTGTGCAGTGGCTAACAGAGGCCAACGTTCATGCTGTGTGCAACCAAAACTGCATGAGCTACTTGGAGAACGTAAACAAACACATTTATTGCCAGATATTAACAACATTCTACTGGCAAGTTTGAACTGTGTGTGGAAAATTAATTGGTTTTTACTCGCTTTGCTTGTTTATAGGAAAATAATTGTGATGGGTTCTCAGCAGGAGGCGAACCAAATTTCTTCTTTGTTTCTTATGTAAACAAGGAAACTGCAGAAGTATAAACTTAATAATGATTTTGATGATGCCAGTTTAAGTACACGTCTGCATGAAAAAGCAGCAAAGTCGGGAGCCTCTAAGTTGTGTTGCGAAATATCTGGTGGCTTGTTGGTTTTTTAATCTCTCTGGAACACTCATTGTGGGATTATTGAGAATGTTTTTTCCGCCATGTGCAATTTCTGACAGGAACATATGCGAGGAATTTTCTGCATCTTTTAACTACAGCGATAACAGAAGCACAGTCTCAACAGGAACACTGTCTACGGGGTCACTGTTTCAATTACTAATGTTTGTTACCCTAATAACACCATCCTGCGTTTAATCCTCAACACACCGTTTGGGACTGGTGGCATGTCTCTGTGCCAAAATAAAAATTCTTTTCATCTCGGTGTATGTGTGTTTTCACATGTTTGGATGGCGTGTGTGTGTGTGTGTGCGTGAGAGGCAGGTTCACATAAAATTCATAACTCCCTGTGTCCTGCTTTTGAACTATCTTTGAAGCCCTAAAATTGTCTCATCCGGCTTGTGTTAGGTATCATTTCAATTGACACCATGCACTCTACTACTAGCTCTTTGAATTGAGCATACTTGCATGCTTGTTAGATGGAAACAGCTGTCAGGGGAGATAGCGAGAGTGACTCACTCCTCTTTCCCTCACTTATCGTTTGCCTATTCCAGTCTTGCTCCTCTTATTGTGACCTCCAAGAAAGTCAAAACATTCGGTTCCTTTTCTCTTTTTTCTCTCTTTTTTTTCCTTTCTGGTATTCACAGTGAGTGCACACACACGGCGACTGGTTTTTGGAAATGTTGTGGCCAGAGGTATGCAGCTCAGTTGGAAAACAGGGTCGGATTAGGATGAATAAATTATTAATGTGTGTTGTGTGTTGTGTGTTTACGACCATTTCTAACAAAAATTTGAGAGGTTTGACCCAAAAAACTTTTCTCAAAAAAGCGCAGCATCTCTGCACACTAATAAATTGTGTGTTGAATCAGCCACAAAGGCTATTTTGGTTTACTTTTCTCGACAACGTGAGAATAAAAAGCAGCATTTATATCCCTGATTGTTTGTCAACGATAATACAATTAAGTCCAAGACTTATTTTGTGACCACTGTGTTAATTTAGCTAATAAAGATCTGTCGGCATGTGTTAACATCTTTTCGAGCAACACTTACGGCTGCAACTAATGTTTATTTTCAGCATCGATTAATCTCCTGATTATTTTAACGCTAAATCAGTTAACTGTTTAGTCTATAAGATGTAAAAAAAACAACCAACAAAAACCACCAGTCCAATAACTGAAATGATAAATCTATTATTAAAATCGCATGACTTCACTATGGTTATTTCTCTGGCCAAGTTGTAACTGTCCATATTGTGATGTTATTGTCCATATCTGCTGCAGCAGATGGAGATGGATAGATGGATAGAGTTGGGCAGGTTTTGCATCCAAAAGACTAATTTAATGGTGGGGCAAACACTATGAGATCTTAATAAGTGGGATATTGTTATCCACATAGTCAATGTCGGCTTCAGTGTGAATTGAGCTCCTGCTTATTGAATTTGGCTCATGGAGTGCTTCCTCTACCTTCATTGTAGGAGTAGGATAATTAACACATCGTTAGACTGCAGCATTTTTTTTTATGTAATTGATCCTTCAATCACAGGAAGTCAGTCTATGTGTCAAACACAACAAACAAGACTGTCAGAAACAAGAACGCCGCCATGCCCTGCGGCTGGAGATTCAACAACAGAAAAGAAAATCACAGTGCAGTGTCAAGTCTTCATTATTCCTCTATCACACAGCAGATGGGGATTTTAGAAACATGGTTTCTCAGAGCAGCAGTGTGCTTAGTTTCTCCATGATGTCAAAATCACACCGATGACTGATGGGAATTTTGTTGTGGTATGTTATGTTATTTTTTAAGCGTTTGTTGCTTCATGCGTGCCTCCTGCGTCCCCATAGCATTAAGAGTGTAAAAATCTTTTAGATACATGCTGCACTGTCTACGTGCTATCATACATGAATCCTGAATTCCTTTTTGGTCTTCCTAGGTACATATTTAGCAGAACTAATGGATGTTTGTTTCGCCATAGTGACTGTGTAATGGATGACTCATAGAGAGAGTGGCACCAATGGGGAGACTGTTCTCCTCTCAAAGCCGAATTGACAGCAGCTCATCTGCCAGCTCATCTAAATACAGAAACCTGTACTTGTGTTAACAGAATCCAGGTCAAACCATTATGCTATCGTCAATTAAAATAGCATCATTGTCAAAAAGCTGGCAACCCTGCCTGTTTTTTCTCGTGTTCTATGAGACCTGCTATTAGCAAGACAGCAAAGGTTAGGTCTGCTAGATAGATTCTGTAATGTGACATACCTCCGACTAAAATGGAATTAGGTGGGCGTAGTATCATTTCGAGACCGATTTGGCGGTGTTGCTTAGGGATTTTAAAAAGTGTCTGTTGAATGCAGAGTTGCCCAAGGATATGGACCTGTATTGGACGGTTGTTCTTCAACCATGAAGGAGGATAGACCTGTCTGGCTGGAACCTCTCAGTTGAGTTTTGTTAGTCTGGTGCCTTTGCCCTGGACGAATTTACAGACTGACCTACAACCAATCAGAGCAGCAAAACGTGTCACAATCACTTTTCAAAACTTGACCACTGATGTCAGATAAACGCTTATTTCTATGAAGAACGTACAAGAGAAGTCTGTCTTGTCTACTAAATTACATAGTCTGGGTTTTTGGATACATGGGGATTTTTAGCTTGTGAGTGACACGCAGGCTCTGCATGCACAGCGAGCCACTAATCACAATCATTCTTGATCACTTTATCAAACAAAGCAGAGTCTACTTTGGTCGTTTGATTAAATGGAGTCCCCTACAAAATCACCCCAATTATTCTCCAATGATTAATCATCATTCCAAATGGAGCTATTCCAGTTCTCTGGCAAAAATATCACAATCTGAGTTTTTTCCGATATTGTGCAGCCCCTAAATGACATCCAAACGCACACAATGTCACTCTGCTAGATACCACAACCCACAAGCTAACAGCCAAGTGTGGTTTTTTATAATGGGGAGAGGTCACATTTGATAAAGTCCAATTAGGAGCTGTCAGGAGCAGACTGAAAACACACACATAAACACACACATGTTCACTCCTTCTTTTCGCTTTCACACTGTATCTTATCCTGCTGTATAGCTTCTGTGTGATTTTGCCCTCAGCCTATTTTAACATAAATGACTCACACAACCTCGGCAAACTGGCCCAATAGCTTAGCACATCTGAGCACACACATGCTCTACATGGAGTCACATGTGAGCGTTCATACACACCGATTTACACACTCATCCATCCACCCACGCATGTATTCACACACACCCCTACACACAATCACGTCCAGCTATTGTGTATTTAAAGTGGCAACCTGCTGTTTCCATTCCTGCTGCTCTCCTGTGCCTGACAGGGGCCTCTGATACTGTTGTTTAATGAGCAGAGGCTCTCCTCAGGCTCGCTCCCAGCCTCGTCTGCCTCTGTTGCTGTGTGTCTGCTGTTGCAGCGCTGACCAGAGGAGACATGCAGGTCTGTGTCCCAGGGCTAATTGCTGCTACTTGGCTGATAGTCTTTCTGTGCTCTACTCTCATTGACTCCCTGGACTCCAGGGGGATTCCCATAGGCACCCAAAGACAAACAAACCTGGGCGGACAATCGATAAAGGATGCAAGAGTTACCACTCGGCGCAGCCGCTGATTAAGATTCCCAGGGAGTGTGCGTGTGTATGTGTGCACTACGTTTGAGCATGAGTGTGTGAAGGTGTTTACTGCTTGTCCACACTCCTTCAGTGCTAACTGGAATCTTCAGCCAGTCCCAAAGTGCTTGTTTATGTGATTCTGATTAAGAGCATCACAGAGTTCAGAGGCATCCTCACAAAAACACCACGTTAATGCTCCCAGGTAATTATTCCCACAACATTTCAGGTTCTCAGCAACAGGGTAGGTGAGAGCGTGCCTCTGCCTAAATACGAGACCTGATCATTTACTGACAGTGTTAAATACGACTGTGTGCTTTTATCAGTAGACTTAGAAATACAGGTTTTATAATCTAATCTCTCTAAGTTTTCCCTTGTTTTATATAATATGTGTCACATCAGTGCACCAGCAACCAAAGTCATTAAACGGCTTTTTAAATCAAACATCTGCCTAATTTGAGAGAGAGAAAACCATGAAAACACAATATACACCCACAGACACAATGGATCACATAATCATGTGAGTGCCCCCAGCGCACCGGAACACTTCACAATAAAGAATGATGCATTTGCTCTTCTGTTTTCAATTTCTTAACCTGCAATTTTAACTTAAAAGTTTTAATTCCACTTAATCTTCTTATTTATGTTTGGTATTAAAAGAGCAGCATTTTCACATGTTTCCCGAAACAATAAACCGACAGACTAATATTATTTCTAATGAAGGCGATCTTTCTGGCATTTAATACGTCATATACCATTAAATATTTACATGACTGCAATCCTGGACACAGATTGATTTCCAGTTTAAGAGAGATCAAGTTAAAAATGTTATATTAGTCAAGTTCTGGGTACGATGTGGCTGCAGCCATTCTACACAATGCTTGTGGTTTCACCAGGCATGCCACAGATTGTTTCAGAAGCATCCCAGAAGAGGAGGAATTGCGCCAAGTCTATTTTTGACGGGAGTGACAGAAGCCACCTTACTGTACACTGCACAGAGCTAATCGAATTAGGCAGGAAGTCAGACACAGGAACGGCATAACCACCCTTAACCTTAAACACACTTAAAACAGACAAAAAAGAGCAACCATTTCACTGTGTTGCCTACTCACCCATGTTAGAAACACAAAATCAAGGAAAATGAACTAAACACAATCTAAGCAAATCAATAATATCAGGCAGGCATGTAGGATGGGAAAAAAAACATGTTGCACCCGCGACTAAAAGAGACGTGCCTTGTTGAATCAGGGCTAGTTGGTTAAGATCATCTGCGATTGTAGATATGTTATATTGTTGTGGCCAAAGAAATTCAAAAAAGCAGAGTGTGTCATGATGCGTCTGTGTGTGTCATCGACTGCCACCGGCTAGCAAGCACTGCTGTGCGTTAGTGTCATCTCCCCTCTCTTCCTCACCCCTCCGTTCCCTCACCCCCTCATCTGTGGGCTCATGTTTGCTTTTGTTCTCCAGCCTGCCTGACTCACAATGATGATCTTGACCAGGCTCAGGGAAAGGTCAAGGTTGGCTGGCAAATTGCCTCTAAGCAATCAGCCTTGTCTCTCTCCGCTAACAGTGTGAGTTCTCTGTTTCTGTCGCCATCTTGCCATCACTCCATCTTTTTCCTTTCTCCTCCTCTCTGTCTCTGTGTTTACCCGGTGGGGGAGATGTGTGTCAGGGAGGATTGGCAGCAGGATCGGAGGGGGGGTCTGCCCTGCTTTGAAGTCTCGGCTCTGACCGGCGGCTGAGCGAGGGCTGGGGACTTGAAAGCACCGAGCGTCACTGCCTGGGTGACATTCAGCACAGACCAGAGTGACCCAGCAGGGTGTGTGTGTGTGTGTATGTATATGTACATGGTGTGTGGACAGTGAGTGAGTGTCTCCTTATGGCTTCAGCTGTCCTCAAGGACTGCTGGCTGCTGGGGGCTATTTGCCTCTGCACCAAAGGGATTACCTTTCATGACATGAAAAACAGAATCACCCATTCGACCTCTAACCCCTTGCTCAACAATGGTGCCATTGGGATGCAGTGCCACAGCTGATACCTCTGTTATAAATACACGCTCAGTAACTAGATCTAGTATGCACAGATAATGCACAGCTAACGTGTAGCATTTTACATGATTTTCAGAACACACACAAGGCTCAAGGACAGCCTCCTACGGGTCAGCTGTTCATTCAAGCCCAGCTAGCCTGAGTGGCTTTACTCTGATGGCTTCACACACATGAAAGACTTCGCTTTAACTCACACACTCCAATAACATCAAAGCCTGCCTGTGACCTGCAGCCGGACGAATGTCTTCATCAACCGCCTCGACTGTGTGTGCGCCTTTCTGTCTGTCCCATAAATGGTGTAAACAGGTGTTAACATGTCAGCCCACAAGATGCCACATGCCGCTGTGTCATGATCTCCTGAACAGCTGTCCCCCACTATTGTGTGTGTGTATGAGGGTTGTGTATGTATGTGTTTAATGCAAGGGTTATAAATGGCTGCCAGAGGGAGCTTTAGCCCCAGATATTGCGCAAAGCCAAGGACAAACAAAGAGAAAGGGCAGAGAATGAAATGGAGCTTTAAGGCAATAACCGATTTCCTCACGAACACGTGGATTTTTCATCTTCTAAATCTCTCACCGCATGCACTTTTGTATGTTTGTATGCAGAGGTACAGGCGGTGATTTGGTAGGTAAGGAGAAAGAGGGCCCAGTAAACAAAAGGTTTATCCTTGCTGCTAGCTAATGTCTCCACCAACAGTCACATGTTCCAACAAATGCCTTTGAGCAAAGGACAGAGAGTCCTCTTTGACTTTGTCGGCGTCTCTGTCTTAAAAACGCAGTTGATAATGTCTCTAATGTACATGTAAATGTCTATCCTCAGGTGGATATTGAGACACTGGACTACAACCACTACCTGCCTCTGTTCTTTGATGGCTTATCTGAGACGGCTCATCCGTACGCGTTCCTTGCCCGTCAGGGAGCCCAGGAATTGCTGGACCACGGAGGCGACAAGATCATTCCCGTCATTCCTCAGCTCATTGTTCCCATCAGGAGTAAGTCTGGGACGGCCTTTACTCTCACGCTTTAGATATCACACACACCTTTCCCGACCCTGTGCGTGCTGATGTCATTCCACCTTCACTCTGCTCCCCCTGCAATTGATGGGAAGATGTGATTACCTCCAGTCCACTGAATGACATTTTTGCATTTAAATTATATGTAATTTGGTGTTACTTTTGTGTGTCACACAGGACCATTATCACAGCAATTTTCTACAATTAAAATACAGCAACTATTCAATTAACTTCCCAGCAAAATAGCTCTACTATCTAATTCATTTGCATACATTTTACAAACCTTTCTATACTGAATATTATTATTATTTTATGAGTGATTGACTTCCAAGTAACCTCATTTAGAGTTTCACTTCAGCCTTCATAAATATTTCATTTTTTCATTATTTACTATTTCGATGACAGCGTCATTACATTTTGGTCGCTGTTTGCTGATCTTAGACACATCCAAAGTCTAGAAATCCCAGTTCCTTGTAGTGTATCTAGCTGTAGTCTTAAATATGTCATAAGATAATAACACATACAGGTTGTGGGCACAGATTAAACACAAGGTCTTGTGGAGGAGTTAGCAGGAAATTAAGTGAACACATGAAGTATCACAAAGAATATCCTTGAACAACTTGAAAATACATAAAAATAACAGTATTATCAGTATTAAATGATTAAATCGATATGAAAATGCAGCACAATCTACATCTTAAATGTATTCACATATTTTTGAAAAATTACACAATTGCACTGTCAAACCACTCGTGGCAGCGTTGAAGTGCAACTAAAATAGAACAACATACTTTACCAGGAATAGACTCACCTGTCTTGACGCACTCGCGCTACAACAGATTCTAACATTACCATACAACCAGTCCTGTGACAAGTCCTAATTTGGTTTCGCAGTCATACTGTTCCTATTATTACATTAACCCTCAGGGCGAAGCGTCCTTGTTTTTGCATTTGCCGGAAGAAGCTGGCTCTAAAAGCGTGCCTGATAATCTGCCATGTGCAATGTGGTGACATGCTGCATTTAACTGTGTCAAGGTGTTGTGCCTCCTTTACCTTTTCTCATGCTGACATGTTTCCACACACAACCACACACACACACCCTCTCACACACACACACAGAAGTTGGCAGATGGAGGTGGGCGGAAAGGTCATGTCTCGGGGCGGAGTGGTCCATGACTTCAAAAATAGACATCAGAATTTACAGTGAAGTGGACACGAATGGTTTCTTGAGTGGCGAGGATAGAGGTACAGAGGAGTTGGAGGAATGCAGAGTGTGGCTTTTGCTGGAAAATTTCAACACACATGCATAGACACAGTCTCACATACACACACACACGCATGCGCGCGCGTGCACACACACACACACAGTCCTTTGTTTGGCGCCGCTGCCAAAGCGGAGTGTCAGTTTCAAAGTGGGAGCCTTTAAGTGGCGCCCAGTGAGCCTGGGATAGTGTTCATGTCATGGGCAGTTGGCTGGTGGTGTGTATGTGTATGTGAAGTGTGTTCCCTGTTTGTGTGTGGGTGTTGGACGTCTGTGGAGGCAGAGGGGCGTAACGGCCAACAATAGGCAGGGCTGTTGGAGACACAGAGACACGGTGACAGACTGACCCTGGCACGAAGTGTGAAACAACAGCGCACTGAGCACACAGTGTAAGAGCTTACCCGTCCTACATTGTGTGGCAGCTACTTTTGTGTTATTTATTTTTACTACAATACTATTTACTCGTCCACTTTATTTTCTAGATAATGGGAAAAGTAATGATTTTGTAAAGTTGAAGCGACAGTTCACCCCCAAATCAAAATACATATTTTTCCTCTCCTGTAGTCATATTTATCCATCTAGATTGTTTTGTTGCGAGTTCCCTTGAGTTTTAAAGGTCTGCCTTGATTCGAATGTAATGGAAGTAGATGGCACTTGGCTTGTGGTGCTCAAAGGGCCAAAAAAAATACATTTGAAAAACTCAACGGCAATGTCTTTTTCCAGAAATCATGACTCGGTTACTCAAGACAATCCACCGACCTTGTTGTGAGCGGTTTCAAGGAAGGAACTGTTTTCTTTCTGCATCACTGCGCAGAAAGAAGCTTCCATCCAATCGTTAGCTTACTTGGCTAGCCTTTTGCACGCTTCATTCTGCGCAGTGATACGGAAAGGAAGTAGTATCTTCAAATCTCTGCAAATCGCACCGAAACAATCTAGATGGATAAGAATGATATGTATCACTGATTTTTGGGTTGAACTTTCCCTTTAAATCCATTGAATACATTTTAAATTTGATAATTTTATGCCATACTGTATCCAATTCAGTGCATGATTTGCCAGCATCTTTTCCCAGATTGTTTAAATATTCGGATGGCCCGATGTCCAATTTGCCCTTCATCAAGTAGCACCCACTTCACACACAACTTGATATTATACATAAAGTGACCGGGCCACTTGCTAACTTAGACAGTAGTTTATAAATTCAAACCCCTCAGCAGTTTGAGCCATTTGCCTTCGGGAGGCCAGACCAAAGGTGATGTCTATGCTCCTCATGAAAATACACACTTTGCACTGATAATGGAATTTTAAATGGCCTGCTCCTTATTAACTTCTTGGTTTATTAAAAATCAGGCCTGTTTCGCCGTCCACAAGGCGAAGCCGCCAGTCCGTGTCTCTGTTGCAGATTAATTACTTTTCTATGGAGCAGGGAAGAAGAAGGGATGGTGGAAAGAGGAAGAAAGTGAAAAGCCGTCTGCAGTCTAAAACGGCAAGATATATATTTTTCTCCTCTGACGTTAATACATCTTCAATGTGGCTGGCAGGCTCTTATCTGCAGAGCGACTGAGTCACGTCAGGCCCTGGTGAATTTTGATGATGACTGCAGGTCACCCAATGAGAATACACAATGAAGGAGGCTCTGGCTGACATTATACTCAGAGGCCCTGTCCTCTGTGACTTTAATACTGAACCCTTTCCCACTGTAAACCCTGTGCCCTTCATGTCATGTTAGAGAGACTTCCTTCTCGGTGAAAAAAGGAAACAAACAACAAAATAAAATACACGTTTATAGTTTTTGAGGTTTTGATGAAGGTGTTTTTTTCCTTGAATATATTTTTGGAAATTACCACATGTAACATAACCAAAAAGATGCATTTGCAGAAAGAATGTGATATATGAAACACTAAAAGCGGCACAAAAGGTCCCGCTCAGCTAAACATGTACATGGAGACTTAAGAGGGGATAATAAAATGTTACTAAATTGCTGTGGTTTGGGTTTTTCTGGCATGCTTAAATAGGGAGGAGGATTCAGAGCCATGCCTCCATTGAGCCTCAGTTGATTGGCATAACATTTGCTCAGCTTTGAGCCAAAATGAGACTTTCGTGATAAGAAGATCCTCAGTCACGCCTCTGCACGGGAACTTCTTCTGATCTGAAAAGTGTATTTATACAATAAGCGAGAACAATTCACCACTAAACAATCCAACGTGTCACCCTACCTTTGACATTTCACAGGAAACGCAAGACAAGGTCACCATTGTTTTATTTTAATACTGAATATGAAACAGGCCCGAGAATGAATAGATTATTACTTTATTCAGATTTGTCCCAACACAGGTTTTTATACCAGCATTAATACATCAGGCCCTCAGCCGCCTCCTTCTCCTCCGCTCTTTTAATTTTTTTTCCTTTCTCTTTTTTTTTTTTTTTTTTGAGCAAGGCGAGAGTGCCGATGAATAATTGAACAGTCCCGCGGTCCAAATGTCACAGCAGGGGAAATTGTTTGCGCTGGCTGGTAATTAGAATTTCATTGTTTGTTATGTAGGTTTGAAATTCCTGTCATTCCACATTCCACCTTATCTCGGTGATGGCAGATATCTCTGCGCTTGTCTATCTGGGGAGACACTAAGGCAGAGATGGAGAGATGGCATAAAGCACAATAGATTTGCTCGTTCAGCATCGTCACCACCGCTTGTCGTCTGTACAGGCCTCACACACCCACACACACACACACACTGGCAAAGACAAAGACGTTCCTTCGTGAGCTCGTCAATGGACACAAAACCATGGATCTGGTTAAGCTGATCATTTTCTCACATGCATGCACAAAATTGCACTAATGCAGTGTGATGAGGGTGTAAAATGTTCCAGCCTCTTGTTGTTGATGTGACTCCTCCACGTTGTATAACTTCATTCATATTTTGCTGCTGCCATGCTCAGAGCTGCCTGTGCTCAAGACTGAGGCTGACATTTTGTCTCATTGCTTTCAATGTGCGTGTTTGTGCGCATGCCCGTGTGATTGTGTGTGTATCAATAGTGTGACTCTCACACGCGAGTGTGTACGCCCGTGACAGCTTTGTATTTGCATATGAGCTGTTTTAACACAGGCTGCTAGTGATGCAAATGCTCTTTCTGAGTGCTCTAACTGTCATACACGATATTTTAGGGTTGCTGCTCTTTTCTCTCTCAGTCAGTTTCAGAGCGCTGCGAGGGAAGGCTATTGTCAGGATGTCATTGAAATCACAACACTTACCAATACTGCTCATCAGTTTGGTACTTTGCAATATTTCCTATTGGTTCTATTGATTTATTTGCTAGAAACGGAAAGGATTTATATAAGAGTAGCTTTATTATTCCCAGTGATAAAGATATTCTCTCTTTAATAGCAAAGTTATTCATTGTGAACACCTACAACTACAGCTTTGGTACAATATGTCTGATGTATTCTTGTACTGACGGTACACTAGTGGGAAATTAGACTACTGATTAATATATTGATATATATATTTTAACATCTCTGTTTTCAAAGTGTAATGTTTTATTGACCACATCTGACTGTTATTCTTTAATTTGTTAACCTGCACATAACTGGCAGTCTACGCCGAGGGACTGCAGATGGAAATGAGCTTTTAGCGGTATCAGGTGTAATGAACGTTTGGCTTATTGTCCCCCTGTTAAATAAACAATATCAGTGAATAAATGTAGGGATGCACCAATCCAATGCTGTGGATCAGTATTGAACAGGCAGTCACTAAGTACTTTTACTCAAGTACTGTGCTTAAGTACTTGTAGTGTACTTGAGTATTTCCATATCTCCATTCTATTTTCTTACATGGAATAAGAAATACTGATTTTATAACAGAAGGACTGTTATTGGGAGTTAACCAAAGCTGAGGTTCTGGAAACCGTATCAGGAGAAAAACGGTTGGATTGGTGAATCCCCAGTAGCATGACTTGCAGTGGCAGAGGAAGATGGATGAAAGATGGACTGTTGCACAGCAGTTGAAGTCATGTGCATTTCTGCGAATTTATGTTTAACAGCCGCTTAACCAAATCAGTAGCATGGCCTCCTAGTGGCTTGTAAAACACTTTATTGCACTTCTGGCAACAAGCTTTGTCTTCATCAGCGTGACTGAAGTGTAAACACATTTCATCATTTTAGTTTTTCCCCATCTTGTTGGCGGCCATTTGTTCTGTGAGAGTTAATGTGACCGCCCCTCTTGCATTGTGTCGGGAGAGAATGAGAGACGAAGAAGAATTGAAGGATGGAGAGACAGAAGTGATTTGTTCGCCTTAAGACCAAACATCAGGTTTGAATAGTGATTTATTGGGTCATTTTCCGATGTCTTTTATATTTCAGGCCATCCGTTTTTAGCTTTTCAGTTTTTGGTGCTAGCTTTTCTCTGTCTGTCACTCACTTTTTTCCTCTCTCAGTCACCTACTAACACATTTCTCCTCCTCTCAATCAACCACAAGCTCTGTGTCTCCGCTCTGTTTTCTTTGTTTCGACTCATTCTCCTGAAATATTGTTTTGTCACGCATTTCATTTTTGTTGTTGCAGGTTCTTACTGGCTAAATAGGCTCTGTTATGCCATTACAATCCTCTTTTTTCCTTCTTTTTTTTTAAGTAGGCATCAAATGACAACTTACGGTTTCATAAAGAGAGACAGCTCAGGTCTATTTTTCTAAAATGGGGTATGATGTTTTTAACTGACAGCCTGAACAAAGGGAATTACCAGCACTCTTACAGAAGCTCAGATGAAAAAAATACTAAAAGAGCACAAATAAAACAAGCACAAAGAACTAGAAAAATATGTCGGTCTTAGTTGCAAATCACAGTTATTTCCTAACCCTTTGCCCTCTGCCTGTCACATCTCTTTATTTGTCTTTCTGACATTTTACTTTTTTCCTCTTCCCTCCATCTCTCTCTCTCTCTGTATTTGTCTCTCTTGATCTCTCCAGCCCTCCATCTCTTCCACCATCATTCTCTTTTGTTCTCTATCAGGGGGAGATGGAGTTAAGTGCAGCTGTAGGCCAAATAGCCCAGTGATTGGCTCTCACTTACGTCTGCCTCCCTAGTGCATTTGAAATCACTGATTGCAGACAAGCCAGTCTAAATCAAAGCCCGACTATAAAGGAAATGCTTTCAAGGGAAAGGGAGTGTGTGGGGGTTACGTTTTATGCGTATTTTGGCCGTGCATGTCTGCTAAGCCCACTCTTATGGACCATATAGTCGCAGTTGTCACTCCACATTTAATGTCCCTCCACCTGCTGAACAAACAACCTGTAAATCGAGTTTATATCCCAAAAGCTGTCCTTGCAGCCCTTTTTGTCCTGACTGACCTCTGCCTTGTCCTCCTTTACAGATGCCCTGAACACGAGGAACCATCAGGTGATGTGCACCACCATGAAAGTCCTGCAGCATCTGGTGAAGTCTGGAGACAAAGTCGGCGAGGCTCTTGTGCCCTACTTCAGACAGATCCTCCACATTTTCGACCTGTTCAAGGACAAGAAAAGTGAGTTCCAGCCTCGCAAATGGTCGAGTGTTAATTCGTGGACAGATGGTGTGTCGGCGTGATGCGTCGCCACACTTTTGTGGAGCAGTCACTGTGTGAGCACGTCTCTTTGTGTTATAAATCATTTTCTGTGCTTGTGCTGCTACTACGGTGTGCTGAAGAACAGCAAAACTTTACGAGGCTGTAAAAGGCAGTGGCAGCTATTCATGTGTAGTGCGTTGCCTGTTGTGAGGTTAAACCAGGTAATTCTTGGAAACGCTCTTTTTGTTTGGCTTTGAGTTGCGCCACATCCAGGCAGAAAGCATTCAGTTTTCTACCTATTATTTTCTCCGTGGACCCAATGTATGCGCCTGTCCCTGAATCCTCTCTTCTTTCCCTCCCTCCACTTAAACATCCACTTGACATAGAAGCTCCATTTTGTCCTTTCTGCTGTCAGTCAGGCTGCATTGTGCCGGGTCTGCTGAGGAGACTTTGTCCTTGCTCTCCCTGAAAGCCTCTACCTGCGTGACACCAGGACCTGGGGAGATTGGCATCAGATAGGCAGGGCTCTTTGTGTGGCTGTGTCAAAGCACTTAGCATGGTGTGACATGATGTGGGCCCATTGAAGGCTCGGAAGGCACGACCAATCCCGAACACCGCTCGCCACACAGTCGGCAGGATGTGGAGAATGACATTGTGAATCAATCATTTAAACACAGGCTTTAACAGGAGAAAACACCAGGCTTTGGTCTCTTAATCAATATCCAATTTGAATCTCTTGTCTCTTTAATTCGCTTACATTATCTGTAACTATTTGCTGAGATCTAAAAAAAAAGGAAGGAGGCAGCCGAAAGAGATAGCGGAGAAAGACAAAGGATGGAAGAGAAAAGCTGCCTTATTAGCGTGTGGCCGTATGCAAATCTCCTCTGTAAATTAGCTGTCAAATCAATCCCCTGAACCAGTTTGAAGCGTGAGTTTCTCCGACACGGCGCAGGCTCAGCAGTTGGCCGGACAACCCCTGCAGGAATAGTTTAGTCCCTGCATGGTAGTTACCATACCGGCCTGTCTACCTGCCTGCCCCGCGTGTCTCTCCTCCTCTGGCGAGCATCGATTAAACCTGAGCCAACCTCTCACCTGGCAGACGTCCCTGTGATTGACCTCACCCAGAGAGACCAGTCTGGGCCGGAGAGGGGTCCACACAGCTGCCAAAGCACAGGAACAAATCTGCTAAACGAGGACAGTGCTTAATGTTCAGCAAATTATGGGCAACCAGTCGAGTTTCTCTCTTTTTAAAGTTGAGGCTGGATGATGATGAGAAAGTTTTTCCAAAGTAAAGTACACAAGCATGTATATTTAAAGTAAGAACTCACTGAAGTTCATAGATAGTCAGAATATTTCCTAGTATTATTTCTCCCTTTTCCATCTGGAGCTTCAGCGTTAGATAAGCTGTCAATTCATGTCCTGCACCACCCACTCCGTGCTAACACATAAAGATACGACTTCAAACACGGAAAATAAACACTTCTCTATTGGGGACAAAACACTGTGTGAACCAGAACTCTGTGTTCTTTCTCTCTAATACACAAATATTTCAGGGTTGTTGTTCTCTCACACTCTTTCTCCCCCTGTGTGTGTGCTTTGTCTCTGTCTCCCTTCTGTTTTATGCTGCTTGTTTATATCAATATCAAAGCTTTCATTGAAGTCCATCTATTATCAAAAAATCGCTTATATACACCTCCAGCTCCATCCCACGCTCGACCGGAGCCAGCGTGCTGCCTCCAGCAGACAGTCACCATCATTGTCTTTAATACACTAGAAGACACAGGAGGACTGTCTAGTAGCGTGTGGTAACATCTCCCTTCGGCTCTCCCACACTGTAACTCACAGAGCTTGCATGGCATCCCTCTCATCTCCTGAGCTACAACCAGGCCACTGTCCAGTATGTGACCAGTGTGTGTGTGTGTGTGTGTGTGTGTGTGTCTACATTTGTGTGCATGTGCATCTGTCATGAATAGATCTGTTGTGTCCCATATGCAGCTGTTGACTTCAGCTCTCTCTCTCGGTCTCTCGCTATTCACTGTTGTTTAGGTCTGCCAGCCTCGGGCACATAATGCTCTACTTGACTTCTATGACATGCTCAAGACACACACATACACATATATATATAATCACACACTGTCCCAGCTGAGGCTCCACAACTGGACTCCTGGTCCCTGTCTCCCCAGTCACTGGAGCTGTGAATCAATAGGCTGACAGCCACTACTGTAGAGTCCGGGTACTGCTGAGATATCACCAGCATCTCATCATGGGACAGATCCCCTAGGCTGTGTTCACACACACCCGCTGTGTCGCTCCCGCTCTGAGACAGGGTTGTGACCTGTTAAATTGGTCCGCACACAGGCCTTTTCTGTGCCGTTTTTCCAGGGTCAGAGCTCGAACTCTACAGACATCTCCAAAATGGACCCTAGGGTACCCTTTCACTCAGACACAGCACTGGACCTCTGACCAGGAGAGCACACTGGTGACCCACATGCTCAGTCTCTCTGGGACCTGGGCCTCTGAAGAAGGACGACTCAGTTGTTCAAGGAGAAAAAAATATGCCTGTTAAACTCCAGGCAGCCGGCTGCCATTCTCACCACTGGCACAGTAATGTGTCATTTTGAAGTGCACAATAATGAGCAATCACATAGTATCACCGTCCTTGATGTACCCCTTTGTCTCCTGAATCAGCTCTCTCAGCTTTTGTTTGCTTTGTGCCGATTCTGAGCTGTGTTTATGTGTGTGTGAGAGACAATGTTGAGGATAGTGTAGGAATTCCTCCAATGCGATTTGCACGGCTCTCTTGTTTGCTTGCTGTGATGAATCTTATCCCTAATGAAATGCAACAACGTTCCTTATGAAGGAGAGATGTGCTCCCTCATCCAGCAAATTCCTCTTCCGAGCTCGAAGGAAAGGAGCTCATCTAGTGTACGTCATCTGAGGAAGAGGGAGAGAGAGTTTGTGGTAGTTTTGGAAGGCAGCAGAGTAAACTACATGGGGACAATATTCTGTGGTCTGGAATAGGGATCGAAGAGGTGTCGATAGTGATTACTGACCTTATTTAGTAGATCAGTAGACCCACATTAAATACAGATTTTTTATACTTCATTGTCATTATCAGTTACATTCATCCGTATATATTACTATAGCTGTGATCCTATCAATTTATTCGAATGCACATTTACAACAAACTTTTTGCATTAGATAAGGTTGATGGATTTGAAAAAACTTCCTCAATTTTGCAAATTCGAAAAAGTTTTTGCACTCACTTTTTTGCCTTTTTGGGAGAAGAGTTAATGCGTTTAATGGGATATGGAAACACCTATTCCGATTAAAGGCAGGGAAGGGGATTTTGGAGAAAGATTTGACGACCTGGGAATGAGACTCAACAATCAACCATCTTTCTCCACAATCGCCTTCCCTACCTTTTTAAGTTCTGACATAGCAAACATTTGATTTTCCAATCAGAGAGAAGAAGAAGAAGCAGTTTTCTATGCTTTCTATGTCTTCCTAGATATCCTTCCTAGATTCATCTTCTTCTTCTTCCTCCTTGAGTTTTATTGGTGGTTGGCAAACAACTTTTTTTTTTTTTTCAGTTAACGACCTCTACTTTGTCTCCTCTGTTTATTAAAGACATGTAAACAGTTTCTTAATCAGTGAAAAGAGGGCACTGGTGCCTGAGCTTATCTGCACTCATTTTCTGATATCATAAATTGATGTATTGAATCGGTATCGGGAAGATAAAAAGCTGATAATTTCTGTTCGCTTGTTGTGTTATTTACCAGCCTATGTGAATGAGACCATTATATGAGGGTAATACAAGGCCGCCACAGGCCACCCAGTGACCAGTACACACTCATTTCTCGTGACTTCTTCAGGCTCTACAGGGCTCTACATTGTGTCTGACTGTAGTTGATGTTTGCCTGCAGGGCTCCTATGATATATATTTAAGCCTTCATTGTAGCATTGTTGTTGTTTTCCTGATGATTTTCTCCGCTTATCTGTAAGGTGTAGGTCCTTAAACTCCTATTCATCACTGACAAACACTCACACACACACACACACTCACACATGTATTGCTCACACAGGCTGCAGTGATCTGGTTCATTTGGCCTCTTTTATCTTCCTGCTAGGAATGTGGCCAGCTATGATAAGGTCTCACCCACATGCGTTGCTGAGCCTACACACACACGAGCACACACACACAAGTACATGTATACACACACACACACACACACACAGGTTGTGATAGCGGCTCTCTGTCTTCTGTTCCTGGGCGACTGGTGAGGTTTTTGTGTTGGTGACAGATGCAGCACCGTGGCTGGCCACTCCATCTTCCCCCTGTGGGCCTGCTTCATCACATGACACGCATGTACACACACACACGTCTCATGTTGGACGTCTTTATGAATACAGCAGATCAGTTACAGCCCATGCTGATCGTTGGAATGGAAATAAACAGGAAGAGCTGGCTGACCTCATAACCCCTCCCACCCCCAGACAGACGAACAGGGGCGGTCAGGAACACGGAGATCAAGGACGCTCCATCAACTGCAGGTGGAGATCATGCACATGTAACTGTCACATATGAATAGCCATGATGAACACACACAGGCAATTTAAATCCAAAGCATTTTCTCAGCTCATTTTAATCTGACAGAAGGCCAAGCGTATGCCAGCTTACTGAGCCACCTGTGCTCTTGTCCACAAGACAACGTTATGCTCTCATCCACTGCCAGGCCGCTGCACTGTTGCGTATATGGTGTTGAAGTTAATTCCTGGGGATTCCCGTTTACAAACATTTGTTTTATTTAATGACCTTTTCCAGCTGCCGTTGTGGAGAATTAATTCACTGCCATGCTTTCATTGTGTACATAGCGACACGGCAGAGGGGACCATGCCCACACACATACATGCACACACATTGACACAAACCGGAGGCCCCCATGTAATCCATCATCCTCCGCAGACACACAGAGCTCCTTGTCCCTGCGGACGACAGAACACACACCTCATCCTCAGCCCCCGTCTCCTCTTCCATGTAGCCCTCTCCAACAGGAGATATCTATCTATCAAGCAATCACAGCCTGCCAAGACCCCTGTGCCATTAAAATACAGAGCGAGTGGAGAGAGAAAAGAACGAGGGATGGAAGGAAAGATAGCGCGCGCGTGATGAAATCCAGGTAATACCGAGCTCGCCTGTTCTTACCTGCGCCACCGTTAGCATGCTTCACAGCACATAATGACTTTTTCCTTCTCTCCTGAAGCTTAAGAAAAGACAGTTGCGGAAAATAGTGGAAATATATTTTGATATTAATGCAGTCCCCACCCCCCCACCCCCCTATCTCCCTCTACGCCATACTTCTGCCGCCTGCGGATATGCCCACCTGGCTCTGTTAATTTCTATTGTCAGCAGGTCTGAGGCGCAGCAGCCAATCAGGTATGAGCGTCAGCCCTTGGGCCTGCAGTCGCTCTGCGGCTCCAATTTAAAGGTCAGCTGATAAGCAGCCCGATTCATGCATAATCTGGGCTGCTCTGCGGGCAGACAGGCAGACTTCTCAGCGAAAACACACACACACACTCAGCAGATATACACATTAACACTTGGTCCATTATGGACCCTCTCAAACATTTTACTTTGCTGTGATGGACAGGTTTCACTCTTCCTTTTTCCAGCTTGAACTTGTTTATGCCTCCTTTCTTCCATCAGGTTAGATAATGTACTTTTACTAATTGCTTGAGAGGAGTGCCTCCGCAAAAACTTGGCTTTGTGTTTGTTGATTTGTTCATTAATTTGTACATAGTGCCTTTTGCAATGTGAAGCACTTAGGGGAATTATGGGATCCACTCTTTAAATGGCACAGAGCCTTGAGGCTGCCAGTGTACTTAAAATGAAATAGAATTTGGCTTCTTCACACAGGCAGTTTGCAACTTTAACAAAGTACCACTTCGATTGCTGCAGTGTGCAGAGGCTGGCCAGCAGAACTGGGCTGGCCTCACTCACTGCTCCCCAAGTCACTGCTGCTGGTCAGCGGTGTTGTGTGATTGCTTTACTTCCTTATTGTCATTTCATTGCCACTTCATCTGGCATGAATGTCTCTCCTTGCTGTACTTGAAAGACCTTTACTGGAATCGTGTGCGGCAATCTCACAGGATGTCTTAAAAGTGAAGTGCTCGATGATATTTTCTTCCCCTGTGAGCTCATACAGTACAACAGAACAGTAGTGGTTCATCACAAACACACATCTACACATAAATACAGTCAGATATGCTATTTGGGTTAGTTTACCTGTCTTTTTGTACTCAACTCCGATTCCTACACTTGGAATTTGAGGTTTTAGATGGCTAGGGTAAGATTTAGCACACACTTACTTCTAATCTATTGATGGCCATTTATGTATTCTTACTATGCAACCAGACGTCCTCAATCTCAGCCGGGGCTCCTCCTTCTTTCCTTCTAATCCAAGTAACACTCAATTACCTAATTGGATGAGTTATGAGGGTCCTTTTCCTCTCTTCATCCCCCCTTCCCCATCTCAATGAGATTAACACACTCTGTAATTAATGAATTTGGGGCACTTTGAAACGATTCACAGTATTGTCCAGGCTCCGGGGGCCTGACATGTGTAACACAATTATCGAGTTGTCGAAATTAGACAATAGAGTGAGATGAATACTGCGAGCAGCTGCTGTGTTTGCTAAAGACAGGTGATCATTCCGGTCCGAACGTGGATCTGGTTGATGGGATGGCTCTGTTGTTATTCTCATCGATCATATAATATCCAGTGAGCGTGCTGCTTTTTGATGTAATTTTACGTGTATTCTTGTGTATGAAACTGTGTCCTTGTCTGTGTCATGACTTCCTTGTAGCGCCGCAGTGAGCTCTCCCGCAGCCTCTCACCACATCATTGTGTTTGACATCTCCGTGGGCAGCCAGCGACAGAATGCTGGTGTGTGTGCAGACATTTGTCCGGCCCGCTTTGGATCAGCATTCGCACCCTGCGCCAGGTTGCCTGTCAGCTTTCATAAGCAGCCACACCTTCACAAACAGGCCCGCTGCTCGAAAGTGAAAAGGGAGAAAAAAAAAGGCACAATTTTGCAAAACAAATAACCAACAGCATTTCGACAGTCCCCCTCACTTGTTGTCCCAGACAAGGACACACAGAGTAAACAACAAAAGGAGTTTTATTAGCAGTGTCAGGATACAGTCCTTCTTCCCTCTACTCGTCAGATGTGGCCAGAGATGTAAACACCTGAAGACAACAGAAAAATAAAATATTTTTAATGTTATATAATCTGAATTGTCATAGTTAGATCTCGGATTTTTACATATTATGAAAATGCTTTCATCTAAAAAGAATTTGGATTCTGTGGACATGATTTTAGACACATCCGTATGTCACTGTTTGAGAATGACTTAAGTTTATCATGTGAGTCCTTGTCACACCTGTCATTTTTGGGAGTCTGTCTCCTGTATGTCTGTCTTTAGAGACCCAACCCCCATTATTGCCCCCTCTCAGCACGTTTCCCTGACAGAGGTAACCTTATCTCCTCCATTCTCACACAGGCACGTCAGCATGCGGCAGTCACAGTCTTCACTATCTCTAATGGATGTAATCGAACCCTATTCTTACATTCTAATGCACACTATTTCTCAAGAACCCCTGAAACCCCCTCACATCACCCAACCCCCCCCCCCCCCCCCCCCCCCCCCCAAACTCACACAAATCCCCATAACGTTGTCCCAGCCAAGTCTTGTCCCACGTCCAGACAACAGTGTTTAGCTGGCTCCCATCTTTAATGTTTCCATCTGGCTCCACGGCTCATATTCCCCTAGCCATCACAAAATATGAGTATACAATACGGTGTATTCAGAGTTTAGTGCAAAATGTGATATCCATTATTTGACAAAGAAGACTGATATACACCCTAACAAAATGACTGCTGCTAAAACTGATTAATGTTTGCTGTCTAAATTACAATTTTCCAATCATTCATTGGGCTCTATTACACCTGCCGCAAAGCGGCGCACAGCGCAGCACAAGTGTTGTTGAGTTTCAGACCGACAGAGTTGTGAATTTCACGCCCAGCGCCCATGTTGTGTAAATAGTAAATGCACCTGTGCGCTCCTGAGCATGTTGGCCTTAAAGTGTTAAAGACAAGTAAGTCCAAAGTAGGGATAATCATGATTAATCACTGATCGACTTATCGCCGTTAATAATTTAACCAACTAAAAATGTATTAAACAACAATCAGGGATGGGTACAAATACATCAAAAAGTGTCATATTATTGCATTTTAGCCCTTTTGTAGCCTCAATATGGGTTGAATAGTGACAGACGGGCACTCTGCAAATAAAATGACGTCATTTTGTTTATCGTGAAAGTAACTTGGTGTTTACTTTATCTGTTCTTTTAACTCCTAATGTAGACCACTTTGATTGTGCATCAAACATAGATCATGTCTGTGGTTAAAAAAGTTTTTTTAATGGGAAAACGTCCAACATATTTCATATATTATTAATAATTAAACAGTAATCGATTGTGTTAAGGCAGACGATCCTCAATCAAGAAACTGCTTAAAATGTGCATCCCTAGTCCAAAGGCCATATAATCACACTTCAATTAAAGGAGCGATTTTTCATGAATTGCAAATGCAAAATTAAATGGGCAAGGGAAATGTATTCACTGTTTATACACGTAGTCATTTATTCATCCCGGTCATATGTATTCATCCCTATAATGTTATACATGCTTTTAGACAGAGAGGTTACTCATATCCAGGTCAGCGACATGGATCAGTGGTTTGTGTTTTCTAAGCAGGGTCATGTTGACCCTATAAAATTACTAAAATGCATGTGTGGACATATTCAGCCACAGGAGTAGGACAGATAATTATTTTTCTTGTTGCTGTTCTTGTCCCGTCACTTTTGATACTTAATTAACCAGTGAAATAATACAACTGGGCTCTTTATCCACACTGCTGTTTTAACACAGGACAATACCTGAGGAGCACAATTTCTACAGCTTCTTGCCTCACTGAACAGGGTCTTTTAGTACATGTGTGGGTGTTTCAGCTGAATGTACGTAGCAAATGAAAGCCAATCCCCTGAACCAGATGTTACCTTATTATGTTCGACCACCCACTAGTAGGACATGGCTTCCATGTTTTACCAGGTGGTCTGTGAGAGATCCTCAGATGCCTTCGGGCAAACAACCAGAACAGCCCAGATAGCCATCTACTCTTTTTTACAGCGGAGCAACATACCCTCCCCTCTCTTCTTCTCACAAGATCACATGAGCCAAAACTCACTTTTAAGTGTCTTATATTCAGTTAAAATCCTGATGAGATTTCAGAAACTTTATTTACACACGTGTCTCTGTTGGTCAGATCACTAATCTGATTGCAATTCACACTGTATTTCCTGGACTACTTGCAAATCAGAATTGGCCCCTTTTTGAGTGTAGAAACTGAAGAAGGAAGTGGTAATGCACCTGAAGCTGTCAGCTGCCCAAAACAACAGAAGAACAGTTAAGTTACAACAATAACAGCTAAGACAATAGCAGCCTAAGGGCTGCATTTTTGTAATGTATCTCTGAACGGTTTGATTAGAAAATCTCTCAACTTTTCAGAGAGGCGCTGGTGACGTCGCCTTTTTTTTCCTGTCCTAGGCCATAATATTCATCGTATTTTTGTCACCTACTAATCATGTCATGCACCCACATCCTCTTTGCTCTGATGTCCCGATGTCAAATAAAAAACAAACGCATAGTAAACCTATTGTTCAATGTCATGGATTGTGTTATGGAATTTGTCATTCTGACACACTCGTCTTTCTGTCAGTCCCAGATGTCAATTGTTGTCCAAAATAATTGTCTGGTCGAGCTGTTATTGGGCTGATAGTGTCTATTTAAGGGTTATGTCTATTTATCTGTACTTGCTTCTGTTCGTGTGCTGCTGCAACATCCAAGTTTCACCTCTTGGGATCAATAGAGGCTTATCATTATTTTAAACGGGGTCTAAGATTGTCTCTGGGTCATACCATTTTTGGGTGTTCCAGTCCATTGTGCCCAAAAGCCATGGTTCCCTATCACAAACAATATGTTCTTTTCCTTCACATTTTTATATATAACACACCATATTTGACACTTTTCACTGGGGATTTTTGTAGAAAAAGCTATTCAATGAATAACCCTGGCTGGAAGCACATTGGGTGTTTTCTCTTCAGGGGCATAATACTTAAATCTGTATTTCTAACTGACCACCTGCTCCAGAAGTCTCTTAAAATCTCTCTTGGCCACCGAATAGCATCTTTGATTGTTATACTCTATAAAAGCTGAAGCTAGCCCTGAAGCTAGAACCTTCAAGCCCCAGATATATGGACACATTTTTACAAACAACTCAACAAGAGCTGAGTCACCTGTGCGCCGCACACGTTTACAAAGCACTGCATTACAAACAAGACAAATCTCAGGAAACACATAGACTCGACTTCATTCAGCTCCAAAACCAGTAACAACCAAACAAATGCAGCTTGAGAATGTTTTTACATGCAAGCTACCAGCTGACAGTGCACTCAGAAATTAGTCACTTGCAATTTTTATCTGCAAAGAATATGCTTCAAGCACTTTCGTTTTTCATTGCTGCAACATTGCTAATGGTTGAAATTCATTTAATAAAGAAAAGATGAATATTTAAATAGGCCCCTGGCAATGCCCAGTATTATAATTTAGAATGCACATTGTACATTGTTTGCATAATTAATTCATTGCTGCTTCATCTGTAAATAATATTGGTTCCACACACTCAGAACCTGTGTGTGACTGTGTATGTGTGTTTGTGTGCACAGTGCGCTGCTTTGCAAACATTGCAAAAATTCCCACCGTACTGTCTTATTTACTCTCAGGATCTGTTCTGTCACACAGGCATTCATGCACGGGTACACACTCTTTCACACACGCATCCACATCGTCCATGCCCTTCAAAATCAATAGGGGGGATATGACGATCAATATGTCCACTTCACACCACCATGTGGAATGTAAAGTATGCCTGCTATGATCTACTCAAGATCATATTCTATGGGTCGTTGGCGTCTCATGTTGTTGAAGAAACACACTACGGTACAAACAGACTGCAACTCTGCAACTTAGCTGTGATGAATGCCAGATTATATTGTGACACTGTTTTTGAAAACATTTGTAATCAATTTAAAAGGTGAAACAGTTGATTTACAATCAGTATAAACAATCTCAATGAAAGTTTCAACAGTAATTCATCAAATGTCAAAATCAAAAGCTGCAGTGCGACGTATAAACATACACGAACCACTGTCAGTGCTGATTATAAACATTTTCATACACTTTCTTTGTTTGTGTCTGTTTCTAACAAAAAATTGTTGCAGCTAACGCAAGAAAACAAATGTTCATGATAACATAAACAAAATCTTGTAGGGTGAAGGAATTTGAATACTTTATGTGGTGGTTTATACACATCAACTTCTTCCTTGTTATTTTTCCGTTGTTGATAGCAGGCCAAGGCAGACCCTTCATGCTCCGTCCTGCAACACGAGCAACATAATTAACTTTACCTGACCTCCGATGGCAACCGAGGCTTTTATATTATCTTTCATCAACCTTGTTTGTTTCCAGTATTCACACTTTTTTCCCCTTTGTATTCTTTGTAGCCCGACCGATATATCAGCTACTATCAGCAGATATCGGTCTATAACAGATATATTGGTATTGGGGTAGTTTATAATTATAAAATCCCCAGTGAAGTTTACTGTTTCGGTGCAATGATGTAATTTGAGACTATAAATGTTATCGTTAAACTTTAAAATATATATATAAAAATAAAAAATGTACTGTCAAATATACTGCCTCCATTACATATATTTGTCACTCTTTCTTTCCACCTTCACCTCTATTTTTGTCTCTTCCACTGAAGCCATGCATGTTTTTTTTGTTTTTTTTTGTCTCTATGTACTAAAAGCCTTGACCTCTTTGTTCTCTACTGGAAGCCACCCATAACGCTGTTTTAATGTCGACCTCAGCAAAATGAATAATTCACCTGGCAGACTGTAGCGACTCTTGTCCCATCCTGATCCCAGCGCCCAGCTCCCTGTGCACCTGGGACACTCTCCACACTCCCGAAGGAGATGCACCCCCTCTCACCTCAGCTCCTCTCCAGCACCTCCTCCCATCAAATATTTAGCCAGTGTGGTTGGAGAGGTGCACATCCCCGGCTCCCTCATGGCTTTCACTCACTGTCTCACCTCATCTCTCTCATACACTACATATCCTGCTGCTTCTCTCAACTCTCTCTTTATGCACGGAGGCAACAGGGAGATGGAACGAGGTGATGAGCACCTGAAACATTTAGGTTTCTGCCCCCCCTCCCTGAGCGGGCCTTGTCAAACATGGTGAAATCTCAGCTCGGTGCTTGGAAGAGAACTGCAATGATGTCCTGCTACTGTCAAGTGGGAAATATGTCCGCTTTAAGGATCAGAATGCTTCAGTACCAGACTCACTTTTCCTTTTATTGTTTGCAGTAACAATACCACTCCTTGGCCTGCAGATGCTCTCAGTGATGGACCAACACAGCCACATATTTCCTGCTGTTTCTCCCACAAAGAAGCACAAAGCCTGAAATATGAGACACTCTCTATTTGAGTGTTTTGTGAGTATCAGGGCTGTGTTGGCGGTCGATATGCTTGTCACTCAGGATGATGTGTAGGATGGTGGCGAATGTGTGGACGCATGTGGATGTATTCCAGTAGGATTGCCACATCCGTGTTAACATCTGAAAGGCCCAGAAAACCACACAGAATTTCTCAATCAGCTTTTAAGGGTACGGTCACAGAAGCAAATTCCCGCCCTTGCTTTGCTTGGAATTCAACTTTAGTGAACTTAAGTGAACTTGCTAGTGAACTGCTCTGACCTGTTTACTTGGATGTCGTATGAAAAGCAAGACGCTTTGCCACAGACAACTGTCGCTCATGCAGTATGTGGGGCGTGTGGATGGGGCGCAACTGTAAGAGGGCCCTACAACAACACACAATTTTCTACCAAAGTTAGAGCAGTTTTGTTTTGTCTTTGCTCTTCTTCCAAGTTTGAAGTGGTTGCTTTCTCCACGAGTTGTACCTTCTGATCACTGCCATCATTACTTCAGTATTTTTAAAATGTGGTTCAAAAACAATCTCCGTCCAGACAAGCATTTTAGCACCGACTAACACACTTGAAAATGCATATTAAATGATTATTCACCTACACTGGGCAGTCTAAACGAGAAGCAGATTGTATACTCTGGTTGCTTAGCTACAGGAAATACATTTTTTTTTTACTGTTACTTCATTTTACTTTTTACAAAAATGAACAACAATGACAAAAAGGCTTAGTCATTTAAAATGTAATGTTTTAGAGAAATGTAAAATAATTTCATGGACTTCAATACATACTGTATATGTCTACAAGCTCAGGTGTACAAGCTCAGAATCTGAGCTTGTGTTATGAGCATGTGCGTCGGCCCCTGAGGGGTCACAATCTCCTGTGTGTGTTTGTCATCACAGCTTTTGTTCCCCCCAGCCCTGCTATTCTGGGCAGAGAAAGGTCAGCTTCGCCTCAGATACTGGCACCTTAAGGAGGCTTAGATCATTACCACACACTGTCTCGGGTTTCTGTATCGTGAGGCACAAGGCTCTGTAATGTTTGCTTTGGTGTCAGTGTTTGGAGTGGATGTAGAGGGTCGATTTTGTGTCAGATTCATGTGATCAGTTAACTACGGCTTTGTATGTGAATGTTTATATTGGGAAATGTGGAGACTTGGCTGTCAGAACAATAGTGCTAGATGGTGATTGTTGTGTTTTCATGTAGGGTGTGGTGTTTGTATGCGTTGGCTTGTCCTGTGGATTCAGTCCACGTCGAAGCAGATGCTAAAGTGTAACTAAAGTTGGATTTAAATCATCTGAGCTTGTTGAGCACTGAGGTATGTGACAGTTGAAGTAAAGCCACTTGCTCCTTTCTCTATTTATGTCTCTGCAACCCCCCTGACATACTAAGGAAAGCTGGTGGGTGGTTCCTGGAAAACTGACCCGTGCAGCATAACATCTGTGCCCCCCTCACCCTGCACATATGACAAAATGACCCAGTATTCTTGTGTGAGGCCTCTACCTCTCTGGAAATATATCAGAGAAAAGCTTCTGTCACTTGACTCCATATGTGCGGAGAGATGGAGCCAACAGCTGCTTTGGAACATCAGCGACACAGATACACACCCAAAGCTTGAGGAGCAGGAGAATAGGGTCGCTGAAGGCTAAGAATCTCTCTCCGCTCCAAGAAAGATGCTCTCAGCTTGAGAATGGTAGTTGAGCTGCTGATATACGCAAGCCGCGGAAAATTGATTGGAGCATTTAAGAGCGCATGTGTCACCTTTACTTGAGAGTCTCCTGATATTTTCAACCCAGCACCCCATCAAAAAGCTGATGCGCATATTGATTAAGCCAGAGGTACTTGAAAAGTCCTCACCAACAGGACTTCTCAGAATGGTTCTAAGTGTACAAATGATGAATGTTGTTGCAACAGCCATAAATGATTGGGATCGAGCTGCCTGCTAGCAAACGATGCTGTGTTCGCTCAATGATGGTGAGTTTTTCCTCTGTGTGTGTGTGTGTGTGTGTGTGTGTAAACAGAGATTTGGTTTCCCATATGGCTGTGTGTGTGTTTATTCTACCCAGAGCTGCAGTCACCGCAGGGTGGGCTTTTATTAAAGAGTTGTAATGAGTGAGAGCCATCATGAGCCAGCTCGCCTATTGATTACCTATAAAGAGCACTCAGTGGAGACGTGCTGTGATCCATAGATAATGCTTTGCACAGGGAGGCTCAACCTAGCCTGGTTTAAACCTCTGAATCACCACCCACATCTCAAGTTTTGTTGACGAATTAAATAGATCTATTGTCGCTCTGGCAAATGGCTGTTTTCAAGGTTGGAGAGTCAACTGAGCCAATCAGAGCCTGTGTGGACAGGACTGAACAGTGAAATGGTGACTTTGGGAAGTTTAGCTATGCTCATTTAACAAGCAATCGCATAAACATGAAACGCTAGAGAATGCCACGCTTTGTAAACTTCAACCTACGCCAACTGTACACGGGGAAATTGCTGACTGAAAATGACGTCAAACAGCCAGACATGCCTTTCAGTAGTGTCTGTTCAGGGCGAAATCAAATCCTCCCACAGAAAGCGTCTAACAAGAAGGCAATCAGACAGAATAATGGAGTGGTAACAAAATGGCCTTTCAATCTGAACATCAAGCTGCCACACCAATAAGACCTCAGCACTGCAGTACCTAAGTAAAGTGTCTGCACACTTCTGCATAGCAACAACGTGACACAGAATCAACATGCACACACAGGTCCAAGAACAACTCATAAAATACATATGTATGTATCAGTGAAAAGTCTACCAGATGCTTTTCCTGAATGCTGCTGTACTGATGTATTGTGCGGCCTACCTCTAACAAGCAGCTGATTAGTTTGTCAGCCCTTGGCATTGAACCGCTCCCTTCATCAGATTGCTCTTTGCTTTGCCTTTCGACACCTTTTAGTGGGTCTTTATTTGCAGAAAGGTAATTGGAAATGAAACAAGCAAAGACGGAAGCAACAGTTTGGGGACGGTTATAAAGAAATCCACCTACATGAATTCCTGCACAGTGACAGAGCCATGCGTACATAGCTTTCATTTTGTACCATACAGGCTGAATAGAGAGAGGCTTTCAGAAAATAATTCATACATCGCCTCAGAAAATGTCTACTTAACAGTAAACATATTCTTGTGTTAATGGAACTCTGCTTGACCCGACTATCTAATATGATTTCTCTGTGGAAGGAGTCATGTTTGTGTACAGTAAAATGGTTACACACAGTATATTTGGTACTTTAATACGTGAGGTGTGCAAGTATGAGGTACTTTCTTTTCATGCCACTTTTTTCTTCTCTGGGTAATTGTAACATTTCAACACTATTTTCCCAGGTTTTACAAATCAGACAATTAATTGGTCAATCGAGAAAATACTAAGCAGATTATTCCATAATTAAAGTATGGTTAGCCCCATCTCATACAACAGCAAAATGCCACTTACACATTAATGCATAAGTAATAATACTCTAATGATATGATATATAATAGTCTGACAGTCACAGTGGCCATTTTCCTGCAAATATTTTTTACTTTAGAAACTTTAAGTTCATTTCTTAATTATACTTTTACGATTTTCAATGCTGTAGTTTTACTTTACTAAGTGAAGGATCCATCTATTTTCTCCACTATGGCTCAAGCTGTATTCCTATTTGCAACCACGTGGACTCAGATTACTCTCTACCATTATATTTGAGTGTCTATATTCCAAGTGTAAAAAACAGGTACAATATAGGTACCAAAATAAACCTTACATGAAACACATGGACACTGCTTTTTCCCAGAAATCTCACAATGCAGTTCTTCAAATTTGCTAGATTGGTAAACAAAGGTTATGCAACAAAATGAGAGTCCCAAATCTCAATTTACCACTCACCATAAAGCAAACTATTGAGTATTTATGAGTAACAAGAGCGTGATATTGTAATAGCCCCAGTGTGACCTGGCAAGATTCAATAACATTTTCTTGGAATATTAGCTTTATAATGTAATGGCTCCGTTAAAATCATAACTCAGTCTCAGGTATCATCTAACCATGCCAGACTCTATTAACTATGACGATGTACCTTAATGGTAAAGCAAAACCCAGGCGTATAACATCTAGGCTGGCTTGTTCAAGGCCACATGTAAGGAAATGTAGGCGTACGTCTCAGTATACAGACTCGCTTAGCTGCTCCTCAGAAGGGTTTTTTTTACTCGAGTGAGCTAGACCTTCTAGCAAGCTTGAGGCTAATGGATTGTAAAAGAGATGGGGGTGAAATATGTGCTGTAATCAGAATATGTCCACACGTGAGAGTTTGTGTTGTTTTATTGGTGGTCGGCTATAAAATGCCACTTAAACGAGGGTGGGAGACATGACAGTTTTGCAGAACAGGGAGTCGTGTCTTCTTGATATACAACATGGCTAAAATGAATTTTGCGCAGTAGGTGACCTCTTACACAGTGAATTCAATAGCAGATTCTAACACAGATTTTCTAAGGTCATGTTGATTTACAATGGCATTGAATCTACTCCGCCTGCCAGCACTGTAGATCATGCTGGATGAGGATGAGAAAGCACTGCAGCAGCACTGGGAATGGACAGAAAACATAGACTATGTGTAAGTACAGCCAGATACAGAGGTCCCCCTGAGGCTGGAGAGCGGCTGGTGAGATTGAGGAGTCACCTCATCACTAGTGATCCATGCAGGTCGACACACAACGCCCCCTTGACAGAACACACACACACAAACACACACACACACACATACACACAAGCATGTTTCAGACAGTTCATTTCAATGCAAATAAGTGTTTGCCCCCTTTTCTGGGAGGAGAGTTTGGTAGACTGCATTTTCTCCTCTCTATCATATGGAGGATCTAGATTGTATAGTGAGCTCTCGGGCAGAACCAAGCAGCCACGAGTACATACAGCCGACGCTTGCTTGAACTGATTTATTGAGTTTTATGTTAAGCGCCGGGCGGTTTTTATCCCGGCTTTTTTTCGTTTGCACTTTGCTCATGCAGGAGGACACACTCATGCTCATAGTGAACGATGTGTATTTACATTTTCTTAAATGCCGCGTGATTTAATTGTTTTGCATCACAGAGTTGAAGCATTGTTAAGCTGATATATAGTCCGCTCAATACTGTATGCCCACAGCGTTACAGATGAGGCGAGATTCTTCCGGCCTCCCAGCGGGCCTTTGTCCTCAAAAGAACGGAGTCTCCTCACTTCATCGGATAGATTACAGCCAATTAAATGTGTCCGTTATCACCCATTAATTACCGCCACCACTCTTGCTAGAAATAGGCCTGACCAAAGCAACAGCCATGGACGTGAAATTGACCCAAATACATCAAGATGAGTTTCCATTTTTTACCTCTCTTTCCCAGCCCTCATCAACAGAGGCCTATCATTGAACCAAGTCGTCTTTCACATTGATTCCCCGTGAGATATGTATGGCTGGGTTAGCATGCATGAGTACAGTATGTTTGTGTATGCATAACTACATAAACTCTTGAAAGTATATATGTAACTGCACATGGATGCTTACAAATGTGTAAGTATACCTATGTGTGTACGCTGCTGCACGCGCATGTGCCGTGTGTGCGTGCTGGGTTATTTGAGGTCAGAGCTGATGGAGTGGGCTCCCTGAGAGACAGGCAGCAGCCCTGAAGGATTGACACTCTGTGACACCTCTTTCCGTCAGCCTGATTAGTCACCTCTTTGATGTAGCAGCCTATATTAAGGCTCTTATGTGGAAGACACTTGCCAGCTGAATAGGCCTGATTGAGACAAATACAAAATCTCAAGTCGTGTGAACAACATAATGCCTTCTCCCATCAGGCGGTCAGATTGCAGCACTTTCTTCCAAATACTGTGCCTTTTGGAGGTGATGCAGATGTGTGTTTGAGCTTGTGCTGTTCAGTTTCTCGTGTTCTCGGTCTTTAGGAAGTGTTGCATTCTTGGCGCTACAGAAATAGAGGGATTTCAGGGAATGTTAGTTAGATCATATGTTCTCCCTGTCTACTTCTTTTTTTTCTCCCTTTCCTCTCTCTTTCCTTCTCTCTTGTACTTTCTCTTTCTTTACAAGGTCCGGGGAGTCGACAGCTGCCCCCTAACCCAGAATCAGGCATTAGAGGAACAGCCTGACAATTAGTCTGCTATTGCCTCACTGGGACGGGATCAGAGAAATAAGACCGACAAAGAGCAAAAAAGAGAAGGAGGTTTAAGATTTGTTTCTACCCTGGGAACGTTTGAGGATATTTAGGTGTGTTTTTGTGGAACTTGAAGTGTCTAAACACATCAGAAAGTGACACGGTCAAACTCAGTAAGTTAACACCATTCATTCATGGGAATGTATTGGTACTAATTGATTGTATATGGTTTTAAGGTTGTATTGAAAGCTAATACGATAGCTTCCATTTTGGACCATCAACTCTCTGTTCTCTCAAAGCTCCACGTTGTCAAGATGGTTTGCAATTGGTCAATGGCCAAAGTGTCAGTATTTGATGAGTTGGGAATGAGACTCAGAAATCAACTTTCAATCAAGTTGGACCTTTCATTTTTTTAAAGACTCACTGTTCTTTCCACACCTCTAAAGCTTAGCTTCCGGTCCAAAGCCCATACAGTGCTGCAACTGGCCAGATTTCCTGGGTTGACATGAAATTTGGCATCGATATCCCCAGAGGATAAGTCAGTATCCCATCTTTTTTCAGGTCGAACTGTTTTTTTTTTTCCAAATGTCAAGACATTTCAAAATATAATGGCCAAGAAAGGTTATTATTTCACTCATGCTCCCAAGGGGATAAACCCATTTGATTTGAATAACCCGATGGCCTTTCCTCCAGCAACAGCTCCAACAGTTTTGTCCACTGCTCCGCGAGAACACAAAAAGACACTTCACTCTTCTTTCAGAGTGAAGGGAGAGATGAGGCAAGTGATGGAGTGGAAAAAGAGGGAAAAAGTTATAACCTGCTGCTGCACATGGTTAGGGGCGTCAGTGAACTTCCTATGCGTATGTGTGTGTGTGTGTGTGTACTTGCACATGTCTGAGAGTCAGACTTCCTCGCAGCTCTGGTAGTTCCATGGTTGTAGAAAACATTTTACAAGATCAAAGCGTTTAACACTCCCGAGGACTGGGAACGAGACAGCTTCCCCCCTACCCATTTCTTCACGCACACACACACGCACACACACATACAGGCCCACATCCGAGTTCATCTAGCCTTTACCCTGCACGTCTCCGGTGATTTTACAACACTGAAGTCGCCCAAACATTCCACCTGGAATGGACCGCCACCAGGTTCTGAGATAAGCCGAGCGGAGTAGAAGCCCCTCAGCTCTCGCATCCTGAGCGGCAGCCTCAGCAGCGGATGTGGTATCAGCTTCGACCACAGCAGCTACGCTTTCTCCCTATCTCTCTCCCCCTCCCCCCCTCAGGTGCTCTTTGACAGAAATAATTGAGGTAGGGAGGTGGTGGGAGGTTAATGAAGCACTCCCAACACACAGCTGACCTTTCCCCAGCCCCTGCGCAAATCATCGCAGCACAGTTTTTTGGACATTTTTAAATGAAAGCCTTTAAATAATTTATCTAACTATAGTTCCCGGAAGGCCCTTCATTAGAGATTGGCCGTGACATTTCCCTCCTCCCCCCTAGCCTCTCATACTTACCGCCTCACATCCAGTCCAAGAATATCACTGTCGATTTCTCTTTCGCCTTTGTCTCTCTTCTGCTGTCATCTCCGTCTCGGTCTCTCTGTCTTTGTCTCGGTGTCGTCGTCACCCCCGCCTCACCCCCGCACACTCTCCCTGTCTCTTGACACACTCTCTCTCTCTCTCACATTAAAGATTGATCTCTTGCGTGTCCCACGCATGGCTGTGAAATGACAGACAGGCGTCAGGGCATGAGATGCGATTTTGCCGTGGTGGGATGCAAATTGAGCTTATTAAACCTGTTGCAGGGTAACTGATCAAATAGATTGCAGGGAGGAAACACTAGGAAACAAGTATCTGATGCATTTCTTCGCAGGTACTAGGCTGTACATTGGCAACTAAATCAACAAGTTCTCTCCTGTCTTATTCTGTGTCATTTGAGTCATAATAGAAATGAAAAATGCTACTAAAACTGTGGTTTCATGATTGAGAATCCAGTATATCTTGTTCATGTTTTAAAATAGCTGGCATCAGGAGAGAGACAGACTCAAACTTTATGCCTACTTGTTACTTTATTATATCTCCACAGGAACCAGGATGCATAATATTGATTTCTGTTTCACGCCTGCTTAATTGTGATGATAAATGATTTATACTGTATCAGACAGGCTTGAATTGGGAATACGTGAAGAGAACGGCTCAGGGAGGAAATCAAAGCTATACTTTAGCAAAACCCTGTGCTAACAGATGGACATATGAGTGCGCCTGTGTAGACATAAATCAAACACAACACAACAAAGTCGCCCCCTCGCTCTGGTGCATAGGTGTGAAAGACAAAACAAACTAGATCAGTTATCTCTCAGGGAAGAGTGCTGTCATGTCACAAGAAACGCAATTCATCAGGCCTGTTTTAATGATGAAAACGAGAAAAATGAGACGTGACAAGTGTGCGAGTTATACAATATTGATATTAGTGGAAATGTTATCAGATGCAGTGTGTGAGGTGCTGCAGAAACCCAGCCTCCCCTGGGGAAGAGCAGTAGTAAGGCAATATCCACTTGTCTCAGACACTCTCATAACTCGAACGGCTTCTGTATAGCTGTAGGGAGTCTCCAAAAAGTCTGGCGAGTCTGTTTAGCAGACCTCAAATGGTAAGTGTGATTTAACCTTCTCTGTATGGTGTTCGACGGAACTTACTAGCACACTAAAAACAAGGCAGAACCCCGAGCAAACAGACAAAGATATCCACCAGTTTGACAGCCAAAACACTGCATTTAAGCAGTGCACTGCATATACAGGAAATAAACAATACATTTATCAGTTTGACAACTTGTGCATTTTGCATTTGGAAATACAAACAGAAACGTCTCCCTGGTTTAAGAGATTTCCATGTGGCAAGAATAGGTAGAGAAATCAATTTGTGGATTTTACTTTAAAACATGAAAACACTATGGTAAAAAAACAATGCTAAATGTAACCATCACATCCTTTTCGTACAGAGTTCAGATAAATACATTGGTTATTCGAAAATAAAGACACTGTAAAGTAGAATTAGCCTGATTAACGGACTTGCTTTTCTCTTCCCCTTGTTCATTCTTGACATTGTGTTCACATCAACTGATTTCTGTTGGTAAGAGAGTTCAATTAGTTTCCTGTGAGCTGACATAAAGGTCCAGTCTGTGTGATTTAATGGGAATTGTTATGTTTCATTGGTGTATAATTGCCTGAAACTAGGAACAGTTGTGCTCTCGTTACCTTAGATTAAGCCCTTTAGATCTAAAGAGGGAGTGGGCGGTGGGGTCTCAGCGGGTAATACTGACAGGGAGTGGTGCTTATCATATCGTTAAATCTATTTCTTTTCTGGTGACAATTTTTGTAAAAAAAAAAAAAAAAAAATGAAACCCAAAAATATCAAATATTGCACCTTTTATATTACATTTACCAAATTTGATTTATGTTTTTTTTTAACCCATTAGAGTAACTGTAAGATGTGATGCAGCACTTGGTAATGTATTTGTTTTATACTGGGTAGCATAAATAATTAAAATGGCACTATTGGTGGCTCTGTTGGCCAGTGTACTGTACATACAGGAGAACTCATAATTCAGTTTGAGTCTGTGAAATTGACACCAGAACGTCTCTACTTGAATCTGACATTTAAGTGGTAAATTTACTTAACTGCTGACTTTGCTGCTACTCTCCAGTGTTTGCTGCAGTATCCAGGACACCCGCCACTATCCCATCATTTTTGTCTCACTTAAAATTGCTTGCGTCATTTGGAATTACATCATACTTTTGTCTGTAATTCACTCGTCATGACCATTATACCACGTGGCATCAGCACCATGAATCTTTTATCCACTTCATTAGTCAGGAAGTTTGTTCTCTCCCTCAATAAATCTGTTTCTTCACCACTGCAGCTCATATTTAGCGCCCCGACACAACCCCTTTCCCTCTCACTCTCTCTCACTCTTTCTTTCTCTCGGCGGCTCTCTTGCTATATCAGAAGTTCTTTATTACCTGGAAACAAGGGCAGATTTATGCCTTTGTCCAGAACAGAGGCAGGTGTGGTTTACAGTGTGCGATGTGAGGGATGAGTTGTGAGCAGGATTAGTTTTCAGGGCAATGGGGAGGACTAAAAGGAGAGGAGAGGAGAGCAGCATTGTCTGGTTGTCTGCTACCTTGTGCTGGAGTGGATGCAGGCAGAGACATTAGAGAAGAACTGCTTCATTAACTCTCAGGGTCCGCGGCCAGGGTCTGTCTGTGGCTGTCTGTGTCGCTCACCTTGGAGGACTGCTGCTATTGCTTTTTCTCTTTCTTTGGCTCTCAGTTTATGTCTGGTCCTTTCTGCTCTTTCATTGCCTACCAAGGCTGGGATTTGTATTAAGACCAGGAGAAAGCATGGGCTTGATGCGTAAATACCACTAACATAAAAGACAGATGGGCTGATTATCTACCACCACGGTCGACTGCAGGAGACATAACTGACTTACTTAAGTTTTACCTTGTCAACTTCACATATAACAATCAGGTTTCAAATGATTAAATAATGTTTACATACATCTTAGGGTGAATGGCCTGTGTTATGTGCCAAGTTCTTGTTTTAGCAGGTTACATTGTCGCTGTTAGCTGTTGCCTCGGACACATTGCTTCACAGTCCCAACCTGTTCACATTCCCAGGTCATGCAGTCCTGTTTGTTTCAATCCCAGATTTTTTCCCAAATAAGGAATTTAGTGGGAGGAGCGCAGAGCAGAAGCAGCTGTGAGACTTTTTTAAGTATGTGTTGTTGTCTACGTACTGTTATTATTTGCATTCCCCCAGGCTAACTTCAGCCTACCGTTGCAGCTTATAGTGATGTGTGATACCACTGATTTCTTTTCCGATACCAATACGATACAGATATCTTGTACAACAGTTTAATAAAACAGCCCTATAGTGGGAATGAGAATGGGTTGACAGTTCTGTCTTCAAGATGAGTGTAGGAGTTTCTGCCTTCCATTTCTGTCCTGCCTGGGAAGCACACGCACACGCACACACACACACACACACACACACACACACACACACACACACACACACACACACACACACACACACACACACACACACACGCTGAAGTATTACAGCAAGTGATTGAATGTTAACCAGTCCAGAATCAAACAGATGGAAGGCTGCGCAACGGCACCAAACACAGGAAATGGGTTGTTTCCACCCACCTCCTCCTGCTCTCCCATAATCCTTTGCTGTTTTCAGTTCTCCTACCTTGATATGATAAACTTCACTCACACCCTTTAAGTCTGAATGGATACGGTCTGCATACGAGAACGGTATCTGTCTAATTAATGCAAAACTAGGCGGCGCCATCATGAAATCTAAATTTATTTTTCTCAAAGAAGAACGCAGGAGAAGTGATTTTGGGAGCAGACGTGTATGCTGTTGCAGACAAAAAAAATGTAATTAATTTTCAGTTTGACTTTCACGATTAGTTTCATCTGCATTCAGCTTCCTCCATTTTTTAAAAAAAAATGCCAGGCATCTTATCGTATTTGAAGATGGCTGACAAGTACGATTAAAATTCTTGAGTATAATCCTGTTGGTACAGCTGTTGTGGGACTTAATCAATGTACCTCGCCTTTCCCGCTGCGCTTTCTGCATATCGCTGCAACTTTCCCAGAACTAATTGCGGAGATATTTAATGGAGATAGGGGCTGTCTGGCTGCCTCAGCCTGTCCACTGCAGCTCGCCACTGACCAGACGGAGATGAGAGGAGAGTGTGATGTTTTCAACTTTTAATAAGCCAGACACAAAAATCTTGACTTTTTTTCTGCATGTCTGTGGTCACTGTGTGCAGTTTCTCTCTCCAGATGACATATTCTCCTCTCCAGCTACTTGTTAATGTAGCACAATGACAGCCTTACATATTACTGCTGTTGCCTTTTTTGTTGTTGTTGCCACTCGCATTAATAATTTGCTTTTTTGTTAACTGACTGATGTAAAGTGGGCTAATCCCTTTTCTGAGAGGAGAGGGTGAGGCTGAATTTGTCAGCGAGTGTTTGTTAATGAATCGTGCTTGTATCATCGGTATGCACAATGTGTTATTGTGTAATGTGGGTGCGGGTGTGTGTGTTTTTTGTCTGGTCGGGAGCGGGGCTAATTTCTACCCTGCTAGGGTCCTGGAGGACTAAGCTGCTTTTGACCTGATAAGCTCATTAGAATTCCACACTAATTACAACAGGCCCTGTTTGGCTGTCACCGGATGAGAAACAACAGGTCCCAACCACATCAGCCTACCTAAGAGGGAAAGTTAAGTGAGGAAACAGCGGAGAGGATGGATAGAAGAGAACAGGAGAAGGGAAGGAATAGCAAAAGGAGCTGTTCAGCTGCACAGATACAGATTGTAAAGTTATAATGATTGGTACAATGAGGTGTAGAAATTACAAATAGAAAATCCTACATCTTTGATGCCGAGAAAGAAAGACAATGACGAGAGGAAGAGGAAGACACAGAGGCGGGAGGGAGGGAACAAGAGTGAGAGAGTGAGATTGTAAATTAGCCGGGCCGCCGCAAAGCGTTTTCTCTGACTTGTCGAGGCTAAACTGAGGGCAGCAGGGAGTGGGGCCCGATATGTCAGAATCTCCCTGGCAACCAATCCTTCAGCCGCCCACACACACACACACACACAAACGCACACTCCACACGCAGCACCCTGTTGAGGCTGGACCGGCGTGTTGTTTGCATCCCTGCTCAGATTAAATCTAAGGCAGGCCCGGGAAAATTTATAACAGGGTCTCTCCTTTTTTTTTTCACGTATCGAAAGCCATCCTGGCTCTCTTACACTCTTACTCTTAGTCTCCTTTTTTTCTCCCTCTTTCATCCTCCGTCCCCTCTCGTGTCTTTCTGTCTCTGCCTTTCATATGTTCCCGTCATGTTGCTCTCTCTCGTGTTTTTTCTCTTGAAACTCGTGCCTGCAGTCAAAAGAATCACTTATTTCCATTCAGTGCTTGTGTGCTGTGTCTATCTGTGTGTATGTGTACAGATGTGTGCTGTGCTGTCTGGGGGGCAGAAGCACTCACAGGGGACCCGTCTACCTCGACCTCTATTATTCCCTTCCATTTGCTGTTTCCTCTCACACCGCCGCAGCATGTGAAAAGGGAATTATTAGAGTATGTTGATTTGTTCTCTATGTCAATATGAAGCATCCGTCTAATCCCGCTGTAGTGCCATCGTCAGTCATTCAGTCACTCCACTCTGCTATAGTCCAAAGCAACCAGAGCCGGCGGCCTCCCTCATTAACCAGGCTTTTCTAAGAAACAGCAAGCCACCTCCAAGGCCACGGCCTGTGTGTGAGACATGTGCTAGATTGTTTACGTGTGTCTCTGTGCTTGTATGTACTCGTGTATATGTGGGCAGATGTGGCACATGTGTGTTTGTATTTGATATCGAGCTAACTCCAGGGCTGTGTGTGTATGTGCTGCCTCTGGGCAGCAGCTGGTGGGTGGGCAGAGCAGAGCAGAGAAGAGATGAGTGGGTTAGCCTCTGGCACGGAATCCGCACCTTGGGACCAGTAGCTGCTGGCGCCAGCCATCTTTGGCACCGATTCGTCCCCGGGTCCTCCAAAGGCTGAGCCCCTCAGGAGATTGCAGATGTGTGCGAATGTCTATTTGTGTGGCAAAACCGTAAAGATCCTGTGAGTTTGTGTGCTCTGATGAAATCGCGTAACCATGTATGTGTTATCTCCTGTACTGAATGTGTGATGACGTTTTGTGCGCCATGAGTCGAGCAGTGTGTCTGTGGAAGCTGAGGCCACATTGCCCTGGCAGGAGAGGATGGGGATGGTTGTCTCCACTGGGATGACACTTAATTGGGCTCCTGTCAGCGTTTGGCTGTCTTTCACTCTACTGGCTTCCCTCGCTCTCTTCTACAGTATCTATATCTCTCTCTCCACCAATCTATTTCTTTTTCTCTCTTCCTATGCTTGTGTACATTTGTTCCTCCTCTGCCTCCACCCCTTCCACACTGAAATGCTCCCTGGCCCCACCCTCCTGTCTCTCTCTTTCTCTTGCCATCCCTCACACTCATCCCTCCCTCTTAATTTGAGAAACAGCAGAGGAATCGATTGGTGGTCGCAGCTTCTCATCTCCCCGCCCTCCTCGAAGTTATTATTCACTCATACACTCACACACTGATGGTCCCCCGGAGGGTTGGGTTGTGCAGCTACCAACACACACACACACACACACACACACACACACACACACACACACACACACGGCAGAGATGTCAAATGTTGATGCATTATCACACCACAGTGCAAGAACACACAAACTAGGGCACACATACACACAATAACATGCACAGTGTCAACTCATACATTATGGATATGCACAGACCAGAGCAAGATGTATTCACGCATTGCACATTAGTTTAAACAAACACGGACATCCTCTGACACAGCAATCAGAGTGAGCTGAGGGACCCCGGTCTGACTCAGCATTTCACATGTATGGTAACATCTCAGCTCGGTGGCCCAGTTTTAGCACAGAGCTGCTCTAAGATGGAACTGTTGGGAAAAAACAACTCTTTTCAGAAATTTGTTTGGCGTAATTGCATACACAGTAAATTGAAAGATGTGAGTGGATGAGGGTTAGATAGGTGACACTAAACAAAGTAAAGAATGAATTGATACTAAGCTTTATTCCAACTTGTGGGACTTCAATCCATGACTGTCAGGAAGAAAAATGAGAGCGTGCAGTAAATTTGTTTTAGTTTTTTGAACAGAGAAATAATAGCCTGAACCAAGGTTGTGATTTCCACAGGGGATGAGAAGGACATGTCCCTTTCACTTTTCAAAATCCTGTTTTTGTCCCCCTCACCTTTATAGTTTTAGGTTTTGGTCTCGCTAAACAGTCTCCCTTTTTTCTGTCGTGCCACCGTTGTGTTGATATGCACATCTTAGCCGCCTTAACTTATCACCCTCAGATCAAAGCAGGATGCTTAAGAAGCAGCAGGGAGTGCTTTATGAACTTTATTCACCCTGGGTTTCGCCTCTGAGACTGAAGTTGAATGCAGCCTGAAAGGAATACCCGCAGACGCAATTCAGGACAGAGAAATAGTGCAAACAGTTTTGGGTTTTGGGTTTGTTTTGGTCTGTTAATATTCCCCTGAAAAGACACTAGAATCAAATTTCAATGCCTACATTATCATATGTATAAGGTATCTATTATAGAGCATTAACGATGCAGAGATTCACAATGCTACATTGATTTAAATGCAAAATTCACTTTGCATTCAGCCTGTTATGTGGGAGCTGAAGATTGTTGTGCTGTTTGCACTCACTGCAAGCCAATTTCGAAATTATAATGTTTTAATACTTATATTTAATATAAATGTAATATATTCAACACTTAAAGGACTGAATTCGAAGGCAGAATTTGAAGTGAGGGTGGTCTCTTTCTTACAACAGTAATAGACAGTAGGGCCACAGTCCATCCTCATATCTTCAGCTGTCTGTCTGGTCTCCCTGTCTGTTGACTCCTCACTGTGCTATTTTACACTTTGGCTTTGGGATTGAGCAGAGTGATGAGATAGTTATTAAGAATGCGTCTCTCATCTACGTGAGGCGGTTGGTCTCCATCAATCCACCAGATCAGGCTGTCGTCCTCCCCTCCCTCCTATTTATGACTGTGCTTTGACTCAGACCCGCAACTTCCAATTTACACACCGTCACAAATCACCCACACTAACTTTGGGAAGTGGAGTTGTCTATGTTGTAAGCAGGTTTGATGGTCTGAGCTAGGCTAATAGGCTGGAAGTAGAAGATGCAGGTAGATATGTTTGCATGATATATAGTACTGAGGAAGTTGTTTTTAAAGGCTGGCTGATGATACAGAAAACTAAAGCCAGATTGGTTGGAGCACACAGTTACACGACTTTGATCCCCCTGATGGATTTCAGTATCGATGCAGAGATTCTTTGTCATATTATGCCACAGTATCCCCTCTATATTTGGTCCATCTGCAGTGGAAAACAAAGCCAAATCATATTGATGAGTTCAGGGCCATCCTCTCCTTGGAAGAAAAATTAAGTCTGAAAAATCGCTGCTCTCTGACAGACTCAAAATGTTTCATTAGCTATTTGAATTGCTCCAGCCAAGTAATTTCCCTCACATTTACCACTGACCATCTTGACTTTACTTTAAGTCTAGATCCTGATAGCTACCTTTCATCCGCTTAAGTCTCCCTCAGATGTCGGCTTCTCAGATGTTAAGTCTGATTGAGGAGCTGCGGTGAATTGTAGATGATAGAAAAATGTCCCGCCTGTGTTGCGTTTGAGTTCTGCAGCTTGGCTCTTGCGAGATATAACCCTGCTGCAGTATCTACCCTGTTAAATTAAGGAGACTAGTTTGAGAAAAACCTGTATGCTAATTAGTCTCAAAAAGCTGGCGTTTTTTCAAGAATCTAGGCAACAGAATCACAGCTACTGTTCGGCCTATTCTGTGGTTTGTAGTTTATAAAGCAATCGTAAACATAATAATCTCGTTCCTGCACAAACATCTTATCATAAAACCACAGCAAACATAAAACATCATAAAAGGACGGAACATAAAAGCAACATAAAAGACGTAAAATAAAATAATTATTAGGGAAGTTTTAAACTCATGCATAAACAAGCATGTAAAAAGGGATTTCAGAAGATTGTGATTATTTTGCCAAATTGCACCAATTAAAGTGCATGGCCGTACACAACAACAACCAAACCACCTTTAGTTTTTTCTTGTCTCCCAGCGAGGGTCCTCACATGTGAATAACAAATCTGCATCTCCCTAACAAAGAGAAGCGGAGATCTGATTTTTCATCTCCATCTTTCATATTTCAGATATTGATTCTCAAAAAGTGAGGACACGCCTTTGTGTGTTCAAAGCAGCTTTTGAAGAGTAAAATGAGAGGAAGTGATTTGTTTGATAGCGACACATGCACGCACACACACGCCCATATCATGCAGTGCCCAAGGATGGCAGGCTTTCACTTTTAAAAGATTGTTATGGAAAGCCCCATTACAGTGCAGGAGGTTTCAACCTCAATTATATGGAGAATATATAGTAGTCAAGCTGCTAATGAAAATGGAGGAGAGTGTCTACTCTAGCAAACAGCTTTCTGTGAAAAATGGGGAAGTAATCTATTCTCTTTACGAGGAGCAGTACTTTTCCCCCTCTGATTGCCACAGCTTTAATGAAGAGCTTACATACCTGGGGGGGGATGATTCAGGAGCAAAGCATCGGGCAACATATTGGATGTGGCTCTAAAATGGATGCCGGGAAAGCTGGACTTTACATTATATGTGTGCCTACGTGTGTGTGTGTTTTGTTGATGACCACCATTTTGACTTACCAAAGGAAAGAGACACGCTGGGAGGTGAAAACATACAGTAAATTCATGCATGGATGCCTCTGCGTCTTGACATCTCGTGGTTGTGTGTGTGCGTGTGTGTGTGTGTGTAAAACCAGTCAAACCAAAGACACGCGTCATGAACACATTCTTGTCAGTGTGTGTTGATGTTTGCTGTCATCCTGCCACAGTGAAACCCTTCAGGCCAAGCTCTTCAGGCCTGGAGGAAACGAAAGAGGTCGCTATTTTGTTTATTGTTGAATAATCTGGCAATTATTTTCATGATTAACCGATTAATCCCATGGTGAGATCTTTAAACATCGTAACTGCTTCTTTTGTCCAACCAATGGTACAAAAACCAAAAGACTCTTCAGTTACTATAATAAATGTAAATAAAGTAAAGCAGCAAATCCCTACATTTAAAGGGGAATCCTGGTATTTTTAATCCTGGACCCTATATTTACATGTTTAGTGATTCATACTTACCAAAGGTTTTAGAATCAGTCCAGTAGATCTCCTCAGCTGGCAGCTGTGACACAGCTGCAATCCCTGCAAAGTAATCCTTTGGGGCAACTCCGACCGACAAAGTCAGGTTTTCGCCACTGACAGGCTGATGTTATTATAGAACTTTATGTTAAATAATAATTTCCTTCATTTATAACCAGAAACACAGGTCTCGCTCAAGGAAAAGTCCAACTCTGAAAGCTCCCGGGAGATGAGTTGCTGTAGGGAGACGATGGTGGAAATGTGAGTCAGGCTTGAAGAAAAGGGTTAAGGACAATCTTGATAAACCACAATTTCTCCTTGACGAGACTTGTATTTCTGGTCACAAAAAAGTATTATATTATCAAACAACCGGGTCTATCTCTGTTGGAATTGTTTCCGTAATGTTGTCAGACACTTGGAATAACAACTTCAGCCTGTCGGTGCCAAAAACAAGCACTTTTAGTTGAGGTAACTTGCCCCGAAGGATTACGTTGCAGCCATTGCATTGCATTGTGATTACAAAACCTTTGGTAAGTGTTCGATTGACTAATCAATTACTAACTTATCGTTGGACATCTATTATCTCTTAAACTGGAGAAATATTTTTAGTCTGTCAATCCATAGCAAGAAAAAATCTGAGAATGAGATTCAAATTTACATTATAGTAAAGCTCGTCTTTGATGGATAAATTAGGGTCATATGTGACACTATGACTACATTCATGGGGTTCATATGCACACAGCTGGTATATACAGTATGTCATGTAGACAGTGTATATACTGAGTATGTCAGGAGTGAATTTGGCTTAAAAGTTGAGTAGAAACAATAAAATGGTAGAACTGTAATTCATAAACTTCATGTGAATAATGCTGAAAGACAGGTCGGAGATTTAAACCAGAAATTGGAACAGAAATGGAACAAAAGCATGTGAGCATTTGAATTAGTTGTAACTAGACGTATATTCACAGAATGATAAGCAGTCTGACTCCAGCGAGTACTGCCACACTCTTTTGAGACGCTAACAGACTGCTCTCGTGTAATTTTAATTTTCCGTACGTCATACTGTTGTTGTAAACTTGGCACACTTAAAATGAGTTATTACTGCTAGATGAGTTAATTGATTCTGTATAACAAAATGAGTTTGAAAACTGGCAAGGTAACAAATTTATATGAACAAAAACATCATGATCTTAGTCAGTAAAACTTATTCTTGGCAGCTGGTGGATTTATTTATTTCATTTTCTGATTTTTATTGTTCACCAGCCCTTGGAGGGTGAAACAAACCCTAATCTTGGACACTAAGTAAGAGTTCCTGCAGACAATGTGCAATCAGTGTTGTTTACACTACAGCTATCCTGCAATCGAATCCAATCAGGGGAACTATGGCTGCATGCCTGTTTTACCTGTGGTCACAAGAACAGCTTGTCGTGTTAATCATTTGTCATAAATATTGGTCTCGGTGGTATCGACTGACGAAAATTCTGTCTAGACTAAAGTCTGTTATTATACAAAAGTCAAGCACTACTCAGAATGAAGAAAGAGAACTGCAGTCGCTTAGGTCTGAGCTGCGAAAGATCATGCCCGGGTTAATACAGCCAGCCAGCAGGAGATAAAGACAAAGAGAGAGACAGGAAGGAGGGAGAGGGAGAAATAAGATTTCATTTAAGAGCGCGTGGCGCTGCCTCGGAGACAGTGCAGTGATGTGAGGCTGACCTCTGGAAGGAAAGCAGCAGCAGGGGTCACGGGGGTTGATCCAATTCTGGGCAGTCAGTGCCAACACTCTGATTAAGAGGTGATGAAGAGGGCAGGCCGACCATCATCTCCGCCGGCGGATTCACTCTGAGCTGCGTGTGGGGTGGGAGAGACGAGCGACGTGGAAAGTTCAAGCACCATAGCTGGAGAGATCATCAACAAAGGCTCTAACATGACTTATTATGAAGTTGTTGTCGAGTCAGGGCGTTTGGTTACTTTTTGTCTGTTTTAATACTTTATGTTGCTAAATTCAATTCGCTCACTGGTTTAGCTGCTACAGCTTTACTTGGTCTGGTATAATTAGTTGCTTACTGTAGCAAACCTTTCAAAAGAAGTTTGATGTTTCCTGCTTGTGGTCCCATTCTACTTGCTCCGGGTCAGGTCGCCTAATAAAAAAGTTTTTAAAGCAATAGACCAGGGATGTTCGCAGAAGTCATGGTTCATTACGAACCTCATGGTTTGGTATGAGTTCAGTACAACGGGGAAAAAAAATACAAAGCCTGTAGTGTATTGAGCAATAAACAGCAAACTCTTGCATGGGTCATATTTTTAGGCAGGGTTGATAAGCAACAAAAGGCAACATAGTCTGATCAATTTTATTTGGCCCTGTCTGCTTCTACATACTGTCTAATATGCATTAGCATGTTCGACGTGTTCCCGCTCACATACAACTTGCGAACACACCACCGACAAACCATCCTCATCCATTCCACCACTTGACATCACACGCAGCTGATTTGACAGAACATCTCATTTGAATTTGCAATAGGACAGTCATGGTGTCTTCCTCTTCATCTTGTTTTATTGTGTCTTCTTCTTCTTCTTCTTCTGTTGCGCTTGGCGAAAAGCTTTGAGCTGCATTAAAGCCACCTTCTGGATTGGAGTGTGGAACAGAACCGCAAACGGTACATAGTCATGCTATATTGCCACGGTCATTGTGAGACATAGTGAAGCCTGGTGCCCATGAGGAAATAATGTATTCTGTTCATATTAGTTACTGTAGTCAAAAATTAAACCAAGAAAATGTTTTGACAGATCTGGACATAACCCGTTATTTTCATTTGAGACGCAGTGGTTAAAAAGGCCTTGATCCTCTTCTTTCTACCCATGTTTCCTGGAGATCCCTTATAATGACCAAAAACTCTTGATGCAATAGAAAATTAAAATGGACTGGAATGGAATGCAAGAATCTAAACAAGGAGCGGAGAGAGCAACAGAGTTAGAGGGTTATGGCAAAAGAGGGATTACAAAAAAGAGAGTCGATGAGGTCAGAGGAAGTGCATTCGGCCTCTCCTTCTAGCCAGTGAGCTGGCCAAAGTACCGGCAAGCATGTGTCAGTTTGTGTGTGTATTTGTGCGTGTGTGCGAAGCAGTGGGGCGTACATGGCACGGAGGCGGTGGTGGTGGCGGAGAGTTCCCCTGCTGGGCCAAAAGCTGGGCGACTGCTCAACTCTAATTAGGCTTGTCTCAGCAGCCTTTCTCTGCCCTGGGTTCCCACACCTCTCTTCATACCTGTCTGTCTGCCAGTGCCGCTCAGCACACACAAACTTTGGACACAGACACACAAATGTGCAGGGAAAGTTTTACTGTGTTTTTCAATCAGGTTGGGAATCTGCCCTTTGTTGTAAAAGACAGACATGAAACCCAGACGGACGCGCACACGGCAAGAGTGACAGCCGTAACACACCAAGATGGAGGGGAGGCGTGCAGAGAGATGAGAGAATGCGTTAATCCACCAGCCGTAGCATTTCCTCTGTGGATCTGTGTGCGTTTGAACTTTTCAAGGGGAGGATGGCGAGGAGCGATCGGCCACTCTGTAAATGTCAGTGGATCTGAGCAGCCCGAGCCCAGACAGCCTCTCGCCGTCGCCTGCCACTCACTTTGTCTCTGTCTGGATGCTGTTTATTTTCTCCTCTCTCGTCCTCCATATCCTGCCCTCTCCCACACTTTTATTATTGTCTTTTTACCTCTGCCTCGCCATTGCCTGCAGGAAAACAGCACATCCTGTAATAGACAAGGCTGGTTTTAGTTTCTGTGTTTCTCTGTCTTTTTCCTTTCGCAGAATCACTGTTGGACCCAAATCCACCTCAGCAGCAACCCCTCTGTCTTACGTTACTCAGTTTGATAGACCATATAGGATTCTGGCTACCCAGCTCTATTTCTTGCTAATTTATTAGCCTTCCATTATTTTGCTCTGCTGGTAATTAGATTTTTTTTCTCTTGTAGAAGGAGTTGTTTTATTTCATTCTTCAAAACCATCTTCAATTTCCTTGGGAATTATCAAGGGAGGGTTCCTTCATTTAATTTGTACGGAAATTAATTTGTCAATGTGAGAAATAGGATACTTGCTAATCTGGTTAGTCCAGCTTGTCCCCCCCTGCATTAGGCCTACACTGACTCTCTCTCCAGCGTTCAGGAGTACGTGATTGAAAAGACAGACAGGGGCTAGGCAGAGTGGGAATTCAAAGACAAATGAAAATAAAATCCGGAGCATTTTGTGGCAAAAGAGACACACAGAGTGGAAGTGAGAAAGAGCGAGAAAGAGTATTAAAATCAAAATGCCGAGAGGCGGGGTCATAAAACGGCTAGCTTTATTGAGCAGGGCACAGTGGGCCAGTTGCAGCCTGCAGGCCTTTTCTGGTCTATCTGCTTGTGCTGCACTGCATCTCACTGTGTCTCGCTCTCACTTCAGCGCAACCAAATGAAGCTGTGTTGCCATGATGTTTTGATCCAAAAAACAAAACATCTTGCGAAAGCATACACATAAACAGAATGATAAGACAATGTGAATATACTGTAACAAATATACATATTTAAGTGTATTTTTCTGGGTTTGTGCGTGATTTGCATATAGTGATATTTAAGTGCTTATAACTTTATGGCAACAGTTTGGGGAGAGACATTTTTGTGTTTCGGCATGATAACGCCCCCATGTGCAATTTGAGGTCATAGCAAAAGTTTGGTGTTGAAGAACTTGGCTGGCCTGCAGAGATCACTGACCTCAGAAAACCTTTGGGATCAACTGACCAACTTCAGGCACGGCCATATCACCCAACATCAGTGCATGAGCTCACTAATGCTGTTGTGGTTGATTGCGGGCAAATTCCCGAGAGTCTTCCGAGAAGAATTAAAGGAGCAAGTTAGCCCTGGCCAGCCCTGTCTCCGAATACCACTTTGTACCGACAAGAAGCGGTACTCCGTTAGACCCCGTGGTTTCAGCTGGCAGATATTTGCCAACTGAACAAAGTAAACTCTCAAACTGCCAAGAAATACTGCAGTTCTCTCCTGTCCCCGCCTGCTGTGTCTTGCCCTTTCCGAACTCAGTCTTGGTCAGAGCCGCTGTAAATCACCTCTGTACTGTGTCCCCTGTTGTCAGACACACCTCAATCGGTCTTGGAGGCTGTGTTCAGTCCTAGTTCGGTGTCCAGCCATGTTTGCGCTCACAGTTACATACAGACACAAGGTTCAGTTGTTCATAGACTTTGTTTGGATGTCCATATACTTTTGGCCATTTAGGGTAGATACAATGGTGTTACAGTGTTTGTTGATAAAAAAAAATATGAAGTCTGAATGAAGTTGGAAGTAAAAATATGGAAATGTATGTGCATTGCAACATCTATCAAAAAGTGAAAAGGGATGACAGAAAGAAGAGGAAAAAAAGTCTAAATGTTTTTGTCCCTCTCCTCAGTCCCTTCCCTCCTGGCCATCTCCTCTTTAGACTCGGGCAGACTCTCTGGCTGTTGTGTGTTTGTCTGAGATATGGACTTGGATGCACACTGAGCGACCGCCCACTCCACACATTCCTCTGTAGTCCGCCCGCTTCTCTTGGACGTTGAACAAATTGATTTGGGCGTTGATTATTCAAGGGGCATATTTCATAACTTTTTGACTGGCTTCTCTCCACATCCCACTCATACTTTCTCCGTTCATCTGCCTCACTCTTACTCACACCCATACCCAGCTGCCGCTCTGCAGGATCCAGCTGTAGGAGGCCCGTGAGTCGTGTCGTTCGAGGCTCTGTCTCCGAGTCTGATTGCGCTGTAGCAGATCAGCGGTGTAACGTTTCTCCTCAGGGAGCTACACAAAGTGCCCGGGCACGGCTGAGAGTCAGAGATACGGAGACAGAGAGGATCCATCGGTAACAGAATCACTATCTTTGTTTGGAATAGTGTCAAACTTTCATATCAGACTGTTAATTTTCTTTGATCGCTCTGGATGATTCAAGTTTTGTCAGTTGTTTTTCAGTACAGTGTGTTATGACGCTAAAGAGTCAAATACTTGCAGCAACATATTACACTTGTGTGTTACTTCAGACAAATGAGTTAACGTTTCAATAAAAATTCAATAATTTTGTGCCACTCAAGTATAGAGTAAAAGGAATTGCTACAGGGAATGAAACCCTCGACTGCATAAAATCCATATATGTATACTAATAATGAATATTCAAGGAAAGATTGGACACCAACCAATAAAGCATTCATCACAGGGACATGAGCTGAGGCACGGCTGCAGGCTCAATCCCGCTTGTTATTAATATAAATGATCTCCATCGCAAATGACTAATCGACTCTGCTCTGTCCGTCTCTCTTTGGCAAGGAAGTCAAACCCTTTCTCCCTGAAGATAAGTGTACTTTAAAAAAAATGGATAATACTAATAAAGCACCAAATCCAGAGTAAAAAAAACTCACAAGTTATTGATTTACGATGTAGTATGATTCATATTTATTCATCACTCCAAATTAAAGCTTTTAGAAGAACCAGACCAGCTGAAAGTAGGGCTGCAACTTATTATTTTCTACTTCAATTGATTGTTTAGTCAATTAAATGTCACAATATAATGAGAAATATCCATAGTGGTGTTTTCAAATTGCGTTTTTGTCCAAGAAAAATCCTAAAACCCAGAGTTATTTAAATTGCAGTGACATTACACAGAGAAAAGCAGAAAGTCGCTGGAATCAGAAATTGTTTGGCTTTTGGGCTTGAAAAAATGACTATTATCAGCGTAGTTGTAGACTTGTTTCTTTCAGGCAAGTTGAAAGAACAGTCCATGTAGAGAGAAAAACAACTGCTGTGACAAAAGTAGCTCTAACTTTCAAAGAGGAGTGTTTTTTTTTAGATTTCAGATTGATCTTGAATGTTTTCTTTCGACACATTTCATTTGGCTTTTTTGCCTATTGAATATCCAACTCTGGACACATACCCCACACTTGATAATTAGCACAAACTCAAAAACGGGTATTCCCACCACATGCATCGATGACATCTGTGGCTCATACTCCTCACTAGACGGTGATTATTGTGTTGCGATATGGCGCACCATTCTGCAACGACAGCCACTCGGACATCCTGGAGGTCACAGGGTGGTGGGTCACGGGCATAGACACGACGCCTCAATTGGTCCCAGAATGACAAGTTGAGACACTTGAAGTTATATAGCAACATCGATTTGCCTACTTCCTATCTGGATACGGGCCAAAGCCAGGTGGCACTCCTCCTCAGTCAGCATATGTTGGTTGACCATGACTTTTTCCAATGGCCACAGTGGACACTATCATTATCCAGTGCCTTTTCTAGCCTCCAAACAACATTTTTTTTCTCAATAACAGCTTCCACTATATTTGTGTGAGTTTTGAGTTTGCCCCAACTGAGCTGAAGCGGTTCCACAAACAAAGAAATTCAGATTTAATAACTCAGATATGCATGACTCTCCATTAGTAAAACCACTGAAGCAACAAATAAACTGTTGAGCAAAATATATGCGGCCATATCCCAATACCCCTCACTAATTTTGAGTAGTGTACATCTATAGTGATCTCAGTTTTATTTCACCCAGAACTTAGGTGTTTTTTTACTAGCGAGGATTTTAGCGAGGTCAGCTATTTCAAAACTGAGAAATGAGATTGCAATTTTGATCGTGGACTGTGACTGCGATTGAAATCGTTTGTGACATTTTTTGGCTTGTTCGCCTACCCCTACTTTCAAATCAACAGTTGAACTGCAGAGAGCAGTTTGAAGATCACAAACAAAACCAGATTCTAAAGTTCATCAGTTCAAATGAGGTCAAATGAGGCTGGCGTCCCCCGTGTAAGTGTCAACAAGAAGTAAGCCAGCAAATTCTACAACTATGTAAAAAACCACCGACAATCACCGCTCCTCTCATCAAACTCCATACAGCCGGTGAGACAAGAGTGACACACAAAAATGAGCCACAGAGTAAATGAGAGTGGTATGAAGAGAAAATGAGACACTAGTGATTAATTAACTGCTCTCTCCTCGACGTCCTCATAAGGCCAGGATAATTTTGTGACTCTGTACGAGGGGCTGCAGTGCTGTGCGCTGCGGCTCACTCTCACACATCCCAGTCTCGGCATGAAACATAGATCAAGAGGAAAGTTTGAGCAAGGAGAGAGTGTGTATTATACCAGCCTATGGTTGATTGCTCTGAAACCAGAGAAGAGTGAGGGGGAGGAATAGCTTTGGTGGACTCACTAATACGTCTGATGTATTTCTTCCTCTTGAATGTAACCCACACACACCTTATGTAATACAAAAGCACTTGCAGACATAAACAGTCCGCCCTAATGTCCAAATCTATCCAGGATAGAAAGTTGCAGCTGCTGCTTCCTATTGCACCCTTGGGCCTTCTCTGTGTGTGTGTAGATTGTGTGTGTGTTCATGCCAACCCATGTGCTTACGTCTTTTTACTGTCCTCCAGCACTGTGCTGTAATCAGGTAAGCCCAGCGGCAGAGTAATCTCAGTCAGGTACTATGAAGCACTAGCTAACTCCTCTGCTGCTCTCCTTTCGTCTTTCATCTCGCTCCCTTCTTTTCTTCCTTCTTCTCCTCCTCAGCAGCCTCCGGGCGCTCTAATCTGCCTTCTCCCTCTGGCTCACCTTCCTCTCCTCCCTCATCCTGCTCCCCTCTGGCACACAGTCACCGCATCACCGGCACCAGGCCTCGGCCCGTTTCTCTCCTCATCTGGTTTCCTGGGATGTGAAGATCTGTGTTGTGTTTTATGTACTGTAAGTGTGTGTGTGGAGTAACATGTTTATCGGGGTTTGGATGCAACATTAGCTCACCCTGTGGTTCAATGTGGTAGTCTGTGTGAGAGATAAGAGATATCATGTGCACAGTCAACACACATGTACTGTATGTAGCAAGGAGCCAGTTGGACTAACAGTTCATTATAACGTCTGTATTTGACAATCTGAGAATGAGGCTCAAAACTATCTTTCTCAAAATCACTCTTGTTCAAGTTTGCCTAAGTTGTGTTGCTTCACCTTAATGCACACACACTGGCTCGCCTCCCATTTCTGGTTCCTCTCTTCCAGTATGTGTCTGCTCTGGTAACTTTCCTCATCAGAAATGCGCACAAAAAAAAAAAACACATCGCATTTTTGATTTTTTTTCCGCCCCAATTCCGTTTTCACAACAGCAGGTGAGCTGCTCACGGAGGCAGCTTGTCGTTAATTATGTAGCTTATCGAGACGATCGAAACCATTGTGGCACCGAATGACATCACGACAACTAGCTGTAGGAGAGGCTGCATCACAGTCAGTGTGTTTACAGGATGCATGTAATACCAGAGAACATCTCTTTCTCCCTGTAGAGCATGTATGAATGTCAGAAGCTTAGAAAAACAAAGGTTTTAATTATCATTCTTAATCATGATTATTATAATCTATGTCTACCAGTAGAAGCCCCTAAATCCTTCACACTGGTCCTTTAATTTTTAATGGAGCTACTGATGGAATCCGGGTTTGCATATATACCTAGAAATGCATCAGTGTTAATGTGCACAAACACAACAGGAATGCTACTTTTCTATTTGACCCGACGCACACGTACGCATGCACACACACCCTCTGTCCTGTGTGTGTTTAGATTGGAAATGAAAGCTCCAGGTGAGAGTGTTTGCCAAGGTGTCTGTTTGGCGGATAGATGATTTAGTGGGTGATTCTATGAGGAGATTCCTCTGCGGTCTCAGCTGGGATGGAGCGAAAGAGATAGTGGGGAGAGACGAGTGGAGGAGACTGCCCTAGTCATTTGATGGAGAGGTGGAGTGGGACAGGAGCCGGGGTAATAAGGCTTTGCTTTCCGTCTATGTGCACACACACACACACACACACACACACATACACACGAACGCAAACCTGAGCGTACACACTGAATCGTCCAGCAGATTAAATGCACTGCAGGTTGTATAAGACCAGAGAGCGAGAGAGAGAGACGAGGAAGAGGGTGTTGAGTCAGTGTGTAAGCCGCAGGGCAGCAAAGTCTTCCTCTACCACTAAGTCAGCCACTGATCTCATTTCTCCACAGATGGACTCCTAACACACTCCCATCAGGGGACAAATATATATTCCCTCTGTCTCTTTTCCTCACACATTCCTGCACCAGCGACCTTTTCTCTTTATTCATCCTCCTACTCTCCTCCTATTTCTCTCTCTCTCTGTGCCTTGCTTTGTTTGCTTCCTCACCTCCTGTCTTCTCTTCACTCTGTCTATATTATCCTCCTCCACCCCAATATCCCTCTCATTCTCTCACACACCATTTTTCCTCAGCGTCTCTGATTTTAACCCTCTCCTCTATCCTGTGTCAGACCACACACCATTACCCTCTCTCCTCTTCCTTTGATCAATCACGGCCAACAGGTGCTGTAAATTGTGTCCTCTGGCGGACCGGCTCCCGCAGCGTCTCTCGTATGCGTTCGTCCCCCGCCCTGCCTCCAACCCTGCTCTTTCTCTTCATTCTGCTCGCCACATACCTCCATCTCTTGCCCCAGTTTGTCAGCGAAGCAAAACTGGCTGTGTCTGGGAGCCCATCATTCATCTACCCCCCTCTCCCCATCCTGTCACATCGGCAGCTTGGCTGGTCTCAGACAAATAGCATCACGGCAGATAATACAGCCACAGCCAGCAAAGAGCCAAATAAATGGTCCCTTCTCCGCCGACCTAATGGTCCTGCTTTCCACTTGGCCAGGGGACAGCGTTCAGCCCAGGGACTACACGGACACAACCATCAGGGTTCTAATGAGGAAAACCTTAGCTTCAACTAGCCATGACATGCATGCATCACAGACACACACACCTCATGAATACCAATCTGTCGACTGCCAACAGTATCCCCAGATAAATATGTTGTTTGTCTGGGGAGATGTTTATTGTGTAGAAATTGCATAGTGATGTATGGATGCAACATGACATGCTGCGGGAGTACATAACAGTGAAGTAATTTGTATCTCAAAGCCCCAATCAAATCACACACATGCATACACATGCATCCCCCTGTATCCGGTAGGGATCAGTGTCAGATGTCAGGATATTACAAAATGCGTGCCTTTGTGGTGGCAAAAGCAAAACACTAATCACACTGTGTCTCTGTCATTTTGTGCTACAGTGTGTGAATATTCTCTACAGGGTGTAAGAACATTACACAATTAAATGATCACAAGTATCTCGTCTGTAAACCTGGTACATCCTGGCATTTAATTCTTGCTTCCCACCTGAGGTGGCGTTTGTTATGAATTCATCTGCTCGGTCATCACACCAGGTGGTGCAGCCTTTTTTTTTAAGCAGTCATGATAATTTGTCCTTTCTGGCATTAGCCAATTCACATCTGATTTTCTTTTTATTAAAAAAAAAAAGATGTCTTTACACATTGTAGACATTTCTTTCTTTTTTTTCTGGCATTACCATTTGGGTGCTTAGGCATAAATTGTAGATGCAGATCAAAAACAGTGGATGGATGGTGGATGATGGAGGCTATCAGCCTGTTGGAGGTGGAGGTTTTCATTCAGATGAGTCTATCCCAAACAAATTGACAGAAATTAACAATCTTCAGCTTCAACTAGAAACGGAATAACTGTTCAACTGAACATCGAAGTTAAAAAAAAAAAAAAAACCTAAATGAATATTTAAATCTTGAACTGAGCATCACACTAACTGTAAAAAAAATCTAGGTCATTTTCCCTCAAAGTCAGTAATTAGAGCTTGGTGCTATACTAGAATAAATAGAGCTTGTCTGCTTTCTCTTCAGGAAGGTGTTCATGATTCTAACGTTTTTGGATCATCGGCAACTATTGGTGCCACGTTCTGACGATACTGATAATTTGTAAAACGTCCTATTGGTGCCAATTAATTAGGCAAACCGATAAATCGTTCAAATGCTACACAAGTGACATGATGCCCAACTGAACAACAAGTCCTTTAAATGAAATGAAAATATGAATGATAGGCTAGATTTCATTAGCTTTAGGCCATAAAGTGACTGGGGTAGGATTAGGGAAAGATTGTGGTTTGAATTAAAAGAAACCATTGTTGACTGCCCGAGTGGTTGGAAACAAACAGTCCAGAATCCTCTTGACCCATCCCTCCACTTTCTCCTTCTCTCCCATGACACAACAGTCATAATCCCGACGGCAGAAAAGAGCTTTGTCACTTGAACCTAAGCTTATGTTGTTTTTAGCTGAAATGACCAATGCTGTTGCTTTTCTTGCGAGGACGGTCTCCAACTCAAATGGGTACATTAGATCAGCAACAAAAACGGAGAGCCCTGCATAAAAATATTTAGTCTGCTGTTTGTATATGGGTACAGTGAAGAGCCACCACCATACAGTAACTGCTGACTGCGTCCTCTCACACTGATGTGCCTCTTCCGTCCTCCTTGATCATGGCTACTGTTGTCATCTCCTCTCCTCCAGCGTAATGAGTCAGTGTGTGATGTTGGATGGCTGCTGACAGTGTGTCCTATGACTCACATTGGGGTGGTACTGCTGTCCCAGCATATCTCAATACTCCCCCCGCCTCCCTCTATCGTCCCATCCCTCCTCTCCTCTCGTCTCTCTCTCTCCCTCTGCTCCTGTTTGGACTGTACCTTCCCCAGTGTGTAGAGACATCTGCTAATAATAAGTAAACACACTGTAAAGGTGACACACAAACATATAAACCTGCCACATGCACAGTTGTGCAGCTAAGCCTCTTTTCCATAGCGCTCATTGTGTTTTCATAAGTCACATGCTTTTTTTTTCTCTGTGGAGAAACAGAACATAAAAAAAAAAAAGCTGGAGAGAGAAGGGAGAGAACTGGCAGAAGGCACAAAGTGTTGGCCAGTGGAAAGTCCGATGGTGATGATGGAGGCCAAATTGACTCTGGAACCCAGTGAGACTATGTGGGTTTAATTGTACGTGCTTGTGCAACAAAGATTTGTGGTATCACAGTTTATACTTTGAGGGCTTTTGTAATGCACTACACCACAGTCATTTTGCAATATTGTAATTTATAAAGGGAGATATGACTCTTCCTGGCCCTGATGACATGTCAGTTTTGTCTTTCCAGCCTGTGAGAAACAGTGAACAGGTTTAAGACAGACACCTCGGCCTGTTTTATGTAAATACCACACTTAAACACTCCTGCTTTAAAGGGCCTGGGCACTCGTAAACCTTGACGGACCCCTGGGCTGTGCCAGGGCCTGTAAAACGCTGACTGTTTATGGATGCCTGTACCTGCACCCATCCACCCATAAAGACTTTTCTTTGGCCTTCTGTGGGAAGAGAAAAGAAAGAGAAAGAGACAATGTCACCTCAACCAGGAAGTGCTTGAGGCCATGTCCACACCAATGTAAAAAAGTAAATAAATAAATGATAGAAGGGTACGTAAATCTCTTTAAACGCACAGTGTGTAATTTCTGCTGCTTGTGGTTTCAATAAAAAAACAGAACAAAAGATGTAAGTAGCAAGGCATCATGGGAGTCGTCTTCATTGTGATCTGACGTGACTCGAAATGTGCACGGACAAGGAAATGTTCTAAAGATGTATTCATGTTATGTTTAGTCACGTTCCACGACTTCCTCCCTCCCTCTCAGACTCTGTCTCGGAAGTTAGCGGCAAGCGGCCAAATGAAATGCACCATTACCTTGATTAAAACTAGAAATTTCTCTCTGTCTGAACACTGTTGGAAACATTTGGGATAATGAAAGTATACAACTTAACAAAATATACAACAAAGGTCTGGTTGTTTTCAGACGTTCTAGTGCAGGAATGTCACATGTTCCATCATTAAGTGAGCATGGAGAGTGTTGTTTGTCACCAGAGCAAGCCTGAAGAATCGAGGGCACCGTCAGGTCAAGGTTCTCAAACCCTTATCACATGACAGTGAAACACCTGAGATCACATGACAGAAATCCGCACATCCAGTTTGACCTGTTAGTCGAGCAATCCTTTTTCAGTGGGTACAAATCTTGATTTTGTGTCTTTTCGCAGAGAGAAAACAATGCACTTTCAGATTTATTCGCATTTGTGTGGACGTGCTCTCATTCTTCCTTATTGTCCGTCGGGAACCGTTGCCCTCAGACTTCCTGTTCTGAATGCAGACAGACTGCAAGCCGTCCTCTTGGTGCCATTGTCATTGTTGAGCCAAAGTTCTTTTAATCACGCCGTCGACCCAACCCACCGTGATTTACTAGCCCCCCGCATCCATAGGCATCCACTCCAGCCAATTGCATTAAAGAGATAAATAACCCGACCAATAAAAGTGATGCGAGGAGACCGAATGGGCCCTGGAAAGCTCATCGTCCATTTGGTGCAGCAAGCAATGGGTGGGGGGTGAGCCGGGAGGGGGGAGGGGTGGGGCTTTTAGTGGAAGGTTTTTTAGGGGTGATATTGTGATTGGTGGCGGAGGTGATGTCATGTCATCCATCTTAGGGAGCCACTTCATTAGGCTAATGGAAGGGCTGGGCCGCTCACCGCTCGTTCCTGTACGTGAATGTGTGTGTGTGTGTGTGTGTGTGTATGTGTGTATGTGTGTGTCTGTCCTTCCATTGATGGCAGCTTCCAAGGCTAAAGTAGTTATGAAGACTAAAGTGATTTTATTAGCCAGGCACATAGCCCATCACCGCGTATGGACATAACTGTGTGCGTGTGTGCGCGTGTGTGTGTGAGAGAGCGTGTGGGCAGAGTTGTGTGCGTGCCAGTATTTTCACACAGCGCAGTAATGACACTGTTTTTGGTGAGGGGAGATAATGCGGCGCGTCTGAGCAGCTAAAGCACACCTTATTCCTTTGATGTTTAAGCTACAGTCGCGTTTCCTTCAATGACCTGCATAAAAAAAGTGAAGTGCAGAGAGGATACTAACCGCGCTTTAGGGTAATATCAGTGATAGACTTTGATTTGTCACTGACTTAAATTAGTATGTCACTTCAAATGTTCCCTCTTGTGACGAGTGAAGAGGACAAATGGAACCTCTCTTTGAATTTGCTGCGCCACTTGGCCTCCTCTGTCTGTCTGTCTGTCACTCCTTCCCTCCTCCTCGTCTCTTCTTACCGCCTCTCCATCTTTGTCAGCTTTTCCACCTGAAGCCCACATGATTTTTTCTGTCTGGACATGTGCTGTCTTTACGAGAGCGATTCCCCCGATTCCATTCCTCCCTTTGTTGCCCAGGTCATTCCACCTTCGGCAGCCTGTTTTATCCATCTCTTCATGTTTTTCAGGTGTCATATGAGGCCTGCCTCTGAATTCTTTTCTTCCCCTCAAACCTCTCCGTTGTCCGGTTGTTAATCCTTTCCCTCTCTTTCCCCTGTTTTTCTCTGTTTTAAATCACACCGCAGTTGTGATTGTTGACTTTGAAGCAGTTGAGCTCTCACTCACGATCTGATGAAGCTCAAGGCCTTGCTGATGATATGCTAGATAAGTCGATAATATTATATCGAGTTATCTCAGTGGACTTGAGGTCAAAATCAGAGAAAGCATTATTTAAGTCAGAGGTTTTCAAAGTGGGAGGCAGGCCTCCCCAGTCACAGGGAAGGCTCAGTGAATGGAAATTAGTCATTGCATTAGTTATCAAACCGAGATCACACGGAATAGACAAAATGTGTGTGATCTGGTTAAAGAGATGGTGGGGAATTTAACTCTTTTTTCTCACATCTGCAGTCAAAAACTAATACATTTCTTAGGACAGGCCTTTTTAATGTATTTTGGTGTCATGTCAAACAGCAATATTATTTTGTTTTTGTACATTAAGGATCAGGAAGAGAACCAGATGCCAAAAACATCGTATTGAATTCATCACACAACACCAGGAAAGTCCCTCCATTAGCAAACTCTTTCAATTTCCCCTCTACTATTTTTGCAGCACTCATGAGAAGTTTCCACAGGACATTAACCTGATATTACATTAATCTGTTTATTCACACTGTTTAGACTATAATGTGAGTATAAATATACTATTTGTGCATCCATACGTTCAGCGGAGGTGTTAATGAAACAGAATAACCGCACATTGTCCAAGCTGTGCTGTAATGTTTCATTTAGAGGCCTCCATTCTCTCAAGGAGAGTAAATCTGAGATGAAAACAACAACAATAAAAAGTAGTAGTGGTAGTGGTATTTTCCTAACTTAGACGTATGGTGTCTGTATCCATGAATTTCTGTAAACGAGAAGACGGGATGCGGAGTATCCTTATCAAGGCGCCGGTTTCCCCCCACATATGGACACCTGCTACCAGAGCAAAGGTACACCAGCCAAGCTGTTTCCTATGAATATTAATTCCTTTGCCGTTAGCTTCTGCTACTGAAGGTCACATGCCACCCGGAATAGGAATAAAAATATTCCCTGCTTTTTATTTATTACTTGTGACAGCCACTAATTTGATGTCTCTTTATGCTCAGATCTGAGAAGCAAATGGTGTTGTGACATTTTCAGACGAACACGCGTAGGGGTGAGATAACTTTGATGGTCTGACGGATTGAAGGATGGAGAAAAAAACACGTGTCAATGCTTATTGGATTCCTGTCAAACACGAAGACAGCTTTTATGATGTCAGCTCTGTGTAAACATTCATCGGCTTGATGTAACAAAGAAACAGCGTTATTAGAGGGCTGCGCGGTTGTCTGACGTAACCTGTGGGTCACAGGTAACAGGCGAGGCACTGCAGAGATATGTCTGATGTGATGGTTTTTATTGTTGGCGTTTCAGGATCTTCGTTCGAGTGATTGCACTGAATACTTTTTTGTTTTGAGATGATGATGAGGGGTCCACCATTATCTGTATGAATAAATCATTTTGTGCCTTAGAAACCTTAAAGACGTTGTGTTAACACGTTAATCTGCACCCATTCCGCCTGGCTCCAGTCCATCACGATGTGCTTTCAGAGCTTTGTGTATATGCGTCACGTGCCTACACATGTATTAACAGGCCTTTGCATTTCAAAGTGCAATGCTTGTTTGGCTTGTGTGGCCTTTAACGCCTGTCCCTGGTGCAGATCGATTTTGTGCCTAGCCAGCAGCCCACTGCTAACCTTGAGGTAAGCTGGCGTAATGAGATCGCATCTGACGGCATTGACTCACACCTGACAGCACTGACACTCTCCTCCCAGCGAGGGAGAGACACAGACAGGCAGAGTGGGAAAGGCTAGGTCCTCTGTGGGGAGAGACTGCTGTTAAAAGCTTTCTCTTCACTGTAATGTACGCTTCTACCTTCGATAAATGTTGGGGTTTTGAATGCCTAAATGGTGGAAACGTGATTAAAAACAAACATTTTTTTCAGCAAAAGTTAAATTAGCATTAAAATAATTAACTGGCAAGTGTGTGCCAAGATTTCAGGCTGACCCTCCGTTTTATTGAAACTTGAGCAGCCGCATCTTCTTGGTGTGCAGCACCTGAATTCAGAGTGTAGACTGTGGTGTACGTCTGCAGGCCCTCTGTCTGGCCATAGCTGCGATAAGGAGCACCCTGTCTGCACAGTCTGACAGGCTGTGAGAATCATTCGTCACCAGCGACAAACACGCACTTGTGCACCCTGAAAAATGTTTAATCTAATTTGGAAATAATTAAAAAGTTGCTGCCCATCCGCGCCGTCAGTGTGATGTACCTGTGAACATAACACGAGATGACTCTTTTCTTTAGAGCTGTGACAGGCATACTGAAGCCGATTCACAGATGCATGTATCAGGCTACAATTGGATGAGATGGGACTGGGATAACCATTATCTGAGTGGTGGTAATTGAAACAATAATGGACATGGTAACAGCTCGGAAAATAGCATTGATCCATCATCTAAGATGAGCCCTCTTTGTGCATTAAAACCATGACTAAATGGCGCAAACTGATATTGCTCTCGGTCATGACTAGGTCTAGTTGGCTAATTGAAAAAGAAATGAGCAAGAGGAGGGTTTTGTGAGGTGTAGCAGAGTGATTCTCCCTCCTCGCCTCAGCGGGACTGTGAATCCCTCCCACAGCCAGGGATTTCTAAGGAAAGATTAGCCAAAGACATGGCACGATTTTGGCGGAAGTGTGGAATTGGAATTCAATTCCTGTATACCTATGTACAGATGTAGACTCGTAAGCCAGTGGGAGCCAGATCGATAGGAATCTAACAGCTTTAGCTCCCGTGCAGCTCGGGAGCATCCTCAGCAGGTTACGTCTTTGTCTCAACCTTGTCTACACGCTCCTCTGGTCCTACTTTCTGCTGTGCAATCTGACCTTGACACGTTTTCCTCCGCCTTTGCTGATGTCCAACTTTCACCGGGTTGAAATGGCAGTGAGATTCAGCCAGCCTATAGACTGAGCAGTGCTGGGCTGGATGAACACATGGAAAATGAGATCACTGACCTACAGCAAAGGTTAGACTTCAGTAAGCATGAGCAGTCAGATGATGTCTGCTGTTGGGGATGGGGGTTTAATAAACTCCTGCTGGCCACAAGCAAATTCTTTTCGTACTTCTCTACTCACAACCTGACGTGGATATCCGTGACTGTGTGTGTGTGTGTGTGTGTGTGTGTGTGTATTGTGATGTGTCTGAAGCTGCAGTCCTCATTGTGGCTAACTGTGTTAAGCTGAAACGCTGTTATTGATTACACACAAAGGTTGAGATGGAAAAGCAACAGAATGGGAATGGGCCGAGCTCCAGGTGTGCGTGCGTGCATGTGTGCGTGTGTGTGTGTGTGTGTGTAAGCATGATTGTGTATGTGAGCCACAGCTGTGCTGTCTGTCAGCCTCTGGCTTATCCATTAGGGGAAAAGGGGGCTGGGGAGTTTGGGAGAGGGAAATACCAGTGTGAGTGAAAGAAGAGCGAATGAGGCTGCGGTGGAAAGTAACAAAGCTATTGTCCTGCACTGATGTACTCGTACTTTACTTGAGTATTTCCATTTTGTGAGACTTCTACTCCGTAAGTGCACGTGTCCCTATTGTGGTTTTCCAGGCAGAAAAGTGCTGGTCAGTTGCAGGGGAGTGCTGGGATGAAGCTAGCTAACTTGTTAACTGCTAACTAGTACAATTTTAGTATTTGTACTTTACTTGATTTATTATTATATTCTAGTATATTATTATTATTTATTTGAATTACATTGACATTTCTGCTAATTTATACTTTGTCTCGACTGCATTTTTGAGGCATATACCGTTATTTTCACTTCACTACATTTATTTGATAACCTTAGTTTCTGGTTACTTTTCAGATTTCATGCTCAAAATTAAACAAACACATTTTTAAATGAATTTATTGCAGCAGCAATTGTTGAAAAAAAACAACAACACTGTTTCTGATAATCAGTTAGACTCAAAGTATACAGTTTATACATACATGTAAATATATGGATAATTTACTTTTAATTGTGCTTCAGATACCTGAAGTACATTTATTGCCAGAAAATTACCTTTGATACTTAAATACATTTGATATCAGATACTTTTTTACTTTTATACTTTTTAATTTTTACTCAAGTACTTTTTTGTATGGATGACTTTCACTTTTGCTCAAATAATATTTTAACACAACATCTTTACTTACCCTCAAGTATGACTTGACGGCCAGACAAAAAAGGTGGAGCGTGCTGAAAAATGACACTGGTTGCAGTGCTTTTTGGGATTTTTTTCTCATTGGGAACAACTGAATAAAAACGCTGACCCTCGGGGGAAAAAACGCCATATGGACGAGGGCCTAAAACATCAGAGGGAGATATTGTTTGTACTTTTCTGCATCTCTTTTTTTTTTTTAACTCTTTCCTGTTAATCAATTAAGTATAATAAGTTTAGAAATAATGATGCATTGCTGTAGTTCAGAGTGCCTTACAGTGTATGGAATAATCAGACCAAATAACACCTGCACCGACCAACAAAACACTGTTATGTAACACACTGATGCGTTATTGTTACTTCTACGGCTCCCTTTGACTCACTCTGTCTGTCCTTGTCACATGTACTTAAGCACACACTCTCTGCGTGTGTGTGTGCATCTCAACATGTATGTGCCGGTATGTACGCCCACTAGAATACATAACAACCTGTGCCTGCACATACACACATACTGCTGGAAGTTCTCTCTCACTCTGTTTTGCTGTCTTTCCTTCGCAGACACCTGTGGTTAGGCTCACACACGTAAACAAGCTCTCTACCCTCTCTCTCACACACACACACCTGGTCTCTCTCTCTCACCTCTCTGCCAGAGTGTGTCTCTTTATGAGGGGCCTGCCTGGCGCCCAACTGCGAGGCCCTTTTAATTAGAGCCCTGCTGTTAAGCACAGGCCACCTCCAGTGGTCCCATCCACTCCCTCACACCTACACACCCTCTGTCACACACTCACCACCGCTCTGCTCCTCTCCCTCCTTCCCTCTGGTATCCACACACAATACATCCATATTGTATTCACTGTAGATCAAATTGGAGTGTAATACATAACGCGCCAAGAGTCCATGTCGAATATGCACTTTAAAGGCAGCACTTGAGAGCAGATTTTGCTCACCAGCTTAAATTTGATTTTATTTATGAGAAACTAGTTCAAAAGAAAAAAAACATGCATACTAGAGTTCATACATATAGAGAAGAGAATTACCGCACAGAAAGTCTGAATAAGAAAGGGAAAAAAAGTATGAACGTGACCCTCTGTTCTGGTGTATTTATCTTCCATTTTGGAGCAGAATATTAGAAAGTATAATATTTTAATTTTAGCCTTTTTAAAGCCTGAACAAACATGATAGTATGAATGAAATTAATTAAGTCTTGAGGGAAAACATTTGCCTCAGCTGACACAGAAGAAAAATCATCTACTTAGACTTTTAGGATTAAGATTAATGGTAATAATATATCACTTTTATACAGGATAGGAAACGAGACAAAAATAGAACGGTTTTCAGGGGAAACAGCAGTTTTTAAAAATGAAATTTAACATATTTTCCACTCTCCCTCGACACAAAATATTTCAAGTATGTTGATTCAAAAGATTATGTAGATATTCTTATGCTGGTTGGTGGTTGGTGAAAGAAACACATCGACTCACATAACACTCTCAGCTGTGCAGCCACACTCAACTCCTGCTGAAAGTATTCCTGGAACCCGCGCTGCTCCGTCGCACTCATAACCTGCATTCCTCCATTTCCCTTCTCAAGCAAGCCCAAAGCCCTCGTTTAAAAAGCCCAGGTCTAACGCGCATTGATCCTCTCCTGCATCTGGCTGCTGTGATCAAAGAGCTATTGTTGTTGGGGGGCCTCCTGCCTAAGCTGCTTTCATAAGGAACCTCCACCGTAAGTTGATTAGAAACAATGGCGGGTGGGTTGATATTATGTCGAATCAGCTCTGGAATTTCGAGGCTAAACTTCCCAAAGCTGCTGCAGCATGTGTGTCACCCGGTCCTTGCGTGGGAAGGGATTACAACCGTACAACATACGTACACATAATGCACACCGACCCCGGTCATAAATCTTGAGATGGAGGTTACAGTAGAGCTCTGTTACAGCCTGCTAATCACCATCAGGCTCCAGTTCCCAACCTGAAAATCTACCGTCTATTATTTGAAATTAGTTTGGAGGAACCGCCTGGCGCTGCCCCGCATCTGTGACTGCTCGTCTTCAGCTTGATGTGGGAAGACAGGTTCTTTAGGACCATGGGGAATGAGGGATGGAGAAAGAGCAGGGTGGAGGAGGAGGGGGAGGACTGCAGCTGTTGTTGTGTGGAGTTTAGTGTTGGTCTGGTGTGGCTTGGCAGATATCACAGCAGAGCCCGAGAGAGGCAGAAAGAAAGACTGATGGATGCTTACAGTCGCCCCTTGGCCTGGTGCGTCAGGACCCTTAAAAGTAACGATTGACATAGAATCAAAAGTTTTGATGCATCAAGATTCATTAATAATCATTTTATAATTGTATATTACATAGCCCTCTGAAGTGGAGTCCCCATTCACCCCTTCCTTCCATCCTCCTCACCTCTGTGCTTAGGACTCCTCCAATCTCAGGGATTTAGCATGAAAATCAGAAGCACCTCCTCCGTGCCACCTCCCTTTACTTCCCCCCTCTTTTGCGTAGCAAATGTCGCCGCGCTGAGAATCCTCCTCTGTCTGCGTCCGTATCGACCCCTCCTCTTCCTCGGAGAAGCAGACAGCCAACTCCTGCTAGGCCCCCTTTTCCTCCTGTTCACAGGGCGGGAGTTTTTATTATGATTGTTTTTAAAGATTTTTTTTTCTCTGTATGCACAGGGCTGCTGATATTGCTGCAAGCACAGAGAGAGAGGGAGAGGGAGAGAGGGAAAAAATACAGGGAGGGGAGAGAAGAAGAAGAAGAAGAGGAGAAAGAGAAGTTATTTTGCTGAAGGACATTTGCAGTGGCAGCTTTTAACACCCCCCCTCCGCTCTCCCTTCCTCTCCCTCCATCCCCCCTTAAACACACTTCTCTCTTTTTCTGCTCTTTAAATATTGAGAATCGTTGCAAATTCCTCTGGCCTCCTCCTTTTGATGCTCCTGGCCTCTCAACAGCTCAGCACAAGAAATGCACATGGAAGGGCTGAAATGCTCGGTCTAGCAGCATCAACAATTCCCCCCTTGCAGGACCTCCTTGCTCCCCCCCCTCCAGGCCCCAGTAAACGGGTGTGAGCTTTGCCGGTTCCCAAGCCGCACCTCTTCCCCGGCTCCCCGCGTTCTCCGGTCTGAAGGCCAAGCTCTCCCTCTGGGCTGGCTTTGGCTGCTCATTTTCACTCTAACAGGGGGTGGCTCTCCACAGGCCTGGCTTTTTAACCTACACCAACATGCAGGCACGCACACACACACACACACACGCACAAACACGAGCACACACAGCTGAAACAGACTGCAGAGTGACCCGACTTGCTCCTGTCACTTTATTCTTTACTTTCCTCCGCTCTCTACACACATCACAGCATTTTGCATTCCTCATTCCTCCCTGATTGCTTTGCCTTTTTTCTTTTATTGCTTACATGGCTGCGTTTTAGATGCTATTTAAGATTTTGCTAACTAGTAGGGCGCAGGCGGCTGTGTTGTGGGGAGCTCAGGAATAAAAAGCAGCCTGGGTTTAGACACAGAACAAGGCTGCATGCCTGAGCATATGCAGCTATCTTTGTTGTTTCTCTGTAGGGGAAAAAAACTGTAAAAAGCTGTAAAATAGAGCCAAAGCTGTTAAAGTCGCATCGGCTAACTGACGGTCAAAACCCGGCTGGAGACCCCCCCCCCCGTCAATTTCATGTAAAACAGGACTGGACTCCCGAGCAGAAAGCAAGTGCAGCAGACTGAGATCATAGACGTGTTGCTGCTTAACAGCCCTCTTTATGGGACTGGCTCTCTTTGTGTTTTAATGAGGAGGCCATGGATGGGTGGAAAGGCAAGGAGAGGGAGAGGGAAGGTTGGGTCTGTCGGGGAAGATGTGAGATCACAAAAGATTGAGAAAGAATAAAGGACGGCGTGTTGCGAAGAAGTGCGCGAAAGGTTTAATGTGTCCTTCTCTCGTCAGGTCTAATTAGGAGTTAAAGATGGGGCTGAAGGGTCCCCGTTAAAGTGCCCCCCGTTAATTTTTATTCTCCTTCTGGTCAAATGTCGCTTTCTTTCTTTTGTTTCATTTTATTGCCTGAAGAAATAAATCCACAGCTTCTCTCCAGGATATTTTAGTTGACCTGGACATTTTCTGCAAACAAACTTGGAGGTCTTTGTGTGTGTAGTGTGTGTGTGTGCGTGCGTGCGTGTGTGTGTGTGCCTCATTCCTCTCTATATTTACCTTCCTCTGAAAAGTGTTTTGAGCCCCCCAGTGCAGTGGCATGAGATTGGCAGTTTGCTGTGTGCTGATAAAGTCACGATCCGTGTGTGTGTGTGTGTGTGTGTGTGTGTGTTTGTGTGTGTGTGTGCGCACGCAGTTTAAGTGTGCCTGCTGGTGAAAGAGAGAAAGAAGGCTGGACACCTCAGGAATGTTTTTTCGATAACAAGTTCCCCCAGCTCGCTCCAGCTCTGTTGTACAATTTTGTGTGTTTTACTGCACTGTGTGTGTGTGTGTGTGTGTGTGTGTGTGTGTGTGTGTTTGGGTAGGGGAGCTTCTGCAGCTCTCTTGCTGTATTGCGATTGGCCATGAGTGTATTATGCTCTCTGGGTCTATTTGTATTTCACCACACATGTGCGCAAACACCTGAAAAATACAACACACACAAGACTCGTTTGTACTTTGGAGATGTTTTTAGTGTTTGTTCCGTTTCATTTTAAATCCAGTGCGAAACCACACTCACACATTCCCACCTGTGGAGCATGTCCAGGTCACTGCCCAATGCGCCGTGCGCATCAACGCAGCGTTGCGCAACAGCAGAGCCGTCACTAACTCGGTCGTCCTTTACGCTGCGCTCCTCTCTGCAGGCTGCCTCATTAAACTTTCAGCTGAACAGTTAAAAACTCTTCTGCCGTTCAGTCCCAACTGGCTGCGGCGTAAGAGGAGTAAATTAAATTCAGTCCGTGCGTTGGGTTTGAAGTCAGATGGAAGGATGGCATTTGCCGACTCAGTCCTCGGCAAAGCAGTGCGGCGTGGCCACAGGTGGTGCTCTGCGAGCCCTGACATCAATCTCACAGTCTGAAGATGACCCCGACTGAGCCGAAAAATAACTTATCTCTGGGTTTGTTGTCTCATTCTGTCTGTCTGTCTGTCTGTGTTTCCTTGTCCACAGCCAAACCTTCTGGCGTCATCCGAAGCCACCTGCAGAAGCCTGAAAACATTGGGGAGCTGATCCCGGAGACTCTGGAGCTGTTGGAGCGCACCGGAGGAAACGACGCCTTCGTGCATATAAAGATCATGGTGCCCACCTACCAGTCCTGTGTGGCTTATTCACCCTGACGTTGAACAGATTTGTTTTTTATTGTTATGAAATATACACTTTCAATATATTACCCTTGCATTGTTATTGTTTTATTACTTTAGTGGCTTATTCCACTCGCTGGCAAGGAATGCTTGATGCAAAGTGACTTTTATTTCAAACAGACATATACATCAACAAGGCCATATTAAAGTACTATGAGCCCCTGGGCGACTGTTCAAAGGCCTTCCCCCACCACTCCAAGCAACATCCTGACTGAACTGTTACACCATCCAACCTGCACAAACATTTGGACACAATAATGCATCATCTCATCACTCAAAAGTTTAATTCAAAACTGTTGTGGCACCAAACATGTCATATAATCTATATTTAAAGCTCACAAACACTGGCAGATGAAAGCGAGCACAACTAATCAGTTCAAGTGCCGTAAAGTCTGAATGGCCGCAATAAAAGGGAGCACAAATGTGCACCGACAAAACTCACGCAAGCTCATACAAGCCTGCATGCATCCCTCAGCTGTAACAGTGTTGTTTGAATCAATCAATAATGGCCACAGGTATTTAAGTCTTCTTAAATGTCTTCCTCCTATTTCCAAGGATATAAATGTTAAGTGGCTGAGTCTGTCTTGTCCCATTATAGAGCGCAGGCTCTCGTTAAGTCCAAGTTTTGAAATGGAGCGCTCTCTAAAGGCTAGAAATGGTTAAATTAAATGGCTAGCTAGCTAATGTTAATGTCGCTGTAAGCTATCAGAGGAAAATGTATATCTTACAGTGCATGGAAGAAAAAAGAAAGCGAGGAGAAAAAGAGAGTTACTGGAAACGCAAATCGCTAAATTGGTGAAACATTTGGCAGGAAAGTGTTATGAGGATCAATTTAGAAAAATCTGTCAACTGAAATTTGAATTACACAAAATATATAATAAAAAGGCAGAATACACATTATTTAGGCTCAAAACCAATTTCTATGGAAATGGTATAAAGACAGGGAAAAGATTGCTGGCAAAACAGCCCAGGCATCAGGATGCAAATAACACTATTGTAGCAATTAGAAAAGATGATTAAAAAAAATCACATCATCCAAAAAGATTACTACCAGTTTTCAAAAAACTTTTGTACACATCTATTGGTACAACTAGCTCTGAGGGTAAAATACCAACACTCTCCCAAAAAGAAAAAGATAGTCTGGATGTCTCTACAACAGAAGCTTTTAGGTCTAGGCATATATGGGGATGACAATCAACTCCTGTTCCCCTTTAAAAAGCGGTTAATTTATTATATTATGGTTTATTTAAAATTATCAGTACCTATGAATCAGTAGTCTAATCAGTAGTTAGAGAGCCATCATTTCAGTGTCCACTCTCTAGCTTGCCATTGCGTGAGCCCCTTCATGTGATGCCTGAATGTTCAAGTTTTCTTTGCTCCTTTGCAGAGAACAGCAGCCAGCTTGAATTAACGTCAGCTGCAGTAGAGTCTAGATTTTAAGGCAGATAAAGTTTCAACAGGTCCAACTTCTCAAACCACTCCTGCAACATTTTCTGTTTTTACAGCCACCTTCCAAGCCTGCAGGGTGTTAGCGCCGCTGAGAACATGTATGTTATTTAAGCATACAAACTCTGTTAAGTGTTTTGTTTTCCTCTGTTAAAACGGTAAACATCTGAAAGCCGTTATCTCTACTGTGCGAATCCTTTTAATTAAAAAGGTGCTAATGCAGCTGGAGGGGAGTGTAGGGAGATTTGCAGTGATGCCGGTCTTTCCGGTCCGTGCCGTACATCTGCACCGTGTTTTGTCCCGCTCTAGAGCTGCTTCTGTTCAAAGCTGCATGGCTGTTTTGTATTGCATTGTACCACTGTACCCATTCTGTCACAAGCCCAGCTGGAGACAGAGCCTGTCTAAACACGCAGAGAACGACACACAGGAATGACGGTCGACAGCATTCCTCCAGACAAACACACACTCATACACACATAGGTTTGTTTAACATCCTTTGAACTCAAATACCCCACAGTGATCTTAGTGTTTCGTGTGTGCATCTCGGTGTGCATGCGGGCTTGTTTGTGACTGTTTTTGTGCCTGACAGCATACATGCTTTTGTTGTTTTATCCAGCCCAGCCAGTAACCAACTTTGTGTTCTCACTGTGTAGACTGAAAAGAGGTCTCCACTGCATTAAACTCACAGTGGAAACTTCATCCCAGATACAATGGAAGTTTTAGCAACCGCATTTCCCACACACACACACGCAGAGAGACACACACTTGCACATATACATATACAATCCTGCGACCCACAGGGGAAACATAGCGTAATTGATTTCTGACACTCACAAGGACACTTGCACTGTCTCTTATTGTAAGTCATGTCTCCGGCAAAGGCAACTTTACAGGCCTGCGGAGGAATCTATTCTCAACTAGAAGACAGGTTCATAATGCTCATATTTCAACCTCAGCACATCTTGAAAAGAACGTTACTGAATAGCTGTTCCACACTGCTGAATCCGACCGCGCTGCACTCTGCCTGCTGCTTGATCTGTGCAGTGGAAGACGAAAAGGAGCTTCAGTGTGGTCCTTTTTCAACACAAAACACATATTTCTTCCGAGTAAGTGTGGCTGCATAATGAAACAAATACAGCAATGCTACAAGCACATGAACCGCTTTTAAAAGGAGGGGGCTGCGATTTCTCTGTTCTCGCTTGATGAGCCGATCGAACTCTCAACAGCCTGCGGTTCTGTCGAACTGTATCAGTGACGCCCCGCTGTCCCGCTTCACCTGTCCAATTTTACTGAGCCACAGGCTAGCAGCTAGCCAGCAAAGGAAGCTGAGTTTAGAGATGGAGAGGGCAGCTAGAAAAAAAAGGACGAAGTGAAACATGGTGAATGTGTTTGTTAAAGGGTAAGTTTAGCCAAAAAGGAAAATTCAGTCATTGTCTACCCACTCCCATGCTGATGGAAAGTCAGGTGGTCCACAAAACCTTTCTGGATCTTCACAGCAAAACGGTGTTGCAGCATTCTCCTAAACAACTGAAGTACTGTAGATGGGGACTTGTTTTCAAATGTAAAATACTAATTTCTGGGTGAATTTATCCTTTGAGCTTTTATTTCAGGACTCATACAATCCTTGCCATTCGCATACAATGTCATCTAAGCCATAACACACTGAAAACACCCAGAGTTCACTTCTTCACACTTAAAGGGCCAGGCAATCAGATTTCTTTGGCTCAATTAGGTCACATCAAAGGGGGCTAATGGGCATTTAATGCTAAATGGTGTCCATTTCGACCTCCTCATGAACCCACTGAAGCTTATTAAGAAAGGTGACAGTCTGGAAAGGAACATCGCAGGTTACGGTCTCCATTCAAGAGCTGCACACACACATACAGTGGCCTTAACAGGCAGACACACACACGCATAATAATGGCAAACAATGCTAAACATCAACACCAAGCTGTAATTGCTCATGCAAGTAATAGAGTGAACTGTGAAATGAACAGGAATGGAGGCAGCCAACAAGGTTATTTGGCCTATCAAAGGCATCAACGCTTGACTGATCCAGACCTACAGGCCGGAAAGACCAAGCATGACATTACTTGAATTTCTCCCTTATCTCGCCTCGTGCTCGGACATGAAAAAAAGGCCTCGGAAGCAAATGTAGCATAGAGGAGAAATCGTCCTGATCATCATATTCTAACCTTTTTCCCCTTAGTCATAATGAGCAATTGATCATTTTGTGACTGCGGGTGCCCCAACATACACAAGGAAATAAATTGCTTCCCATTCAGAGTATTTCCTCCAGTCATAGAGCACAGGTTATAACATCATGCTCTACTTCCCTACAGCAGATCGTATCTGTCACAGATAAAGCCACATTATTATTTTCAGCTGAGAGGATTTCCGATTTTCTCTCCCCCTTGATTCGTTGTCTATTGTGAAAGATCTGCCTGATGGCACGTGGGGGCGATGGTATTGATCTGACATGTTATTCAGACATTTTGGAACATCTTTGTTCTTGTCTGTTTGTCTTTTGTTGATTCCTGCTCAACCCAGAGGGGACTGATGAGATTAAGCAACTTCTGGCTATGCTGAACATGCCTCAGAATTCAAGGTAAAGAGCCTGCTGATCCTGTTTATGCTATGTTTCACTGCCTCCGTGTGTGTATTTCAGTTTGTTCATGTATAACACTCACTGTTAGAGCTGGGTATCCCCACTGATTTCCCAAATCAATTCAATTTGATTCAATATCGATTTGTTAAGGGATATTTCAGCCACAATACAATTGTGCTCGGATATGAAAGAGGTTCAGGGAGAACTAAAGCAGTAAATTGTACAAGGAACCCTCTAACCTGTTGCATTATCAAAAATATTCATGTCTACATTCAAGAATAAGTTGATTCATATGTTTATATCTTCTCACCCCCACGCCGATGGAAGTGAAGTTTCGTGGTCCATAAACCTTTTCTGAATCAATATTGAACCATTCAAATGAAGATCGGAAAGGAAAATCAACCTTTATAAACTCAAGACTATAAGTACCACAAGGTGAACAAACGTGTTTTCCACAGGCTTCCAAAGTGGTGCGTTTAAAGTGTTACAACTCCAGCGTCAACCACTGAGTGTGTAGCATTCCTGCACACCTGCCCTTGGGCTTACAAGGGTGAAATGACATTCTCTAATCGACCTGGCCTAACCCTCACTCTCCGCTGCAACTGGACTCCGGGGGTCAACCCAAGACGATGTGGGGCCCGCGGGCACTCACTCAGCCCCCGGGGTTATTATTAGCCTAGCTAGCTCAGCCCCTTGCAACAGCTGCCACAGCCCCCCAGACAGCCAATAACACCCTCTGAGGGACACATGCAAGAAGCCATTTCACTGACGGAAACTCTAAGCATTGTAGGTACATGAGACAGTTTATGTACAGACTTCATACAGGCGGCCACGCAGACAACTGTTTACATCTGTGTCTGGCTCGCACCCCACCAGCAGTTCCGGCCTTCGTGTTGAGCCGTTATCTCGGAATGAACAGTGACTTTCTGAAAGCCGGCTCCACGGAGCTCAAGTTTGTCCTTGTGCATCTCGATCTCGCCACATCAGTGGTGGCAGGCCAACAAAGGCTTTTGTGTTGCGGTGAGCTGTGCAACAAAAGCTACACAAACACGCCGATAGCGTTCTGTTGACGGAGGGGGAAAAAGAGATTTCGGAAAGTAGAGAGGAAACTGAGGAGGGAATCAAAAGGCAATTATGGGAGAGGAAAGGCGGCGTGAAAATGTTGGCGTTGTGTGTGAGTACATGTTGAATCAAGAGGGAGACAGCGAGATACATAGGCCCGAGCCCTGAGACAGAGCGGCGGTCCAAGATGAATCCAGCGCCGAGAGAAATGAAGGGAAGGAGAGGCTGTGTGGGCCGCGACGCGATGGATGGATGGAGGGAAGTGGGATGTTGTGTCACCTGGTAGAGAGAGCTGTCTAGCTCCGGCCAGACCCGAGATTTAGGAGCAGTCAGCTGCAGAGAGAAGGGAATGAGAGACCAAAGAAGAAGAAGAAGAAGAAGAAGAGGAGGAGGTGGTGGTGGTGGTGGTGGTAGGGGGGCCACATGCTCCACTACTTGGTTATCTGTTTTTCCCTCACGTGTGAGAAACAGAAGAAAATCGAGGCGACAACTGGCGCTTAACGGCATCACCACGCTCCCTTATCTGAACAAACAAGCCGAATGTGAATGCCCCGCTCTGTGTGTTGAAAATCAAATCATTCATCCATGTGGTTCACGCTTAATATGATCAAAGTTGGGGTTGAGTGTTGCATGTTGTAACCCCGTGTGCAGAGGGAGGATTTATTAAGCACTCAGGATGTCTTCATCTGTCTTCCCCTTTTATCACTTCCTTCCCTCTTTTTCCTCGTGTCCCTCTTTCTTCTGCTGAGCTGTCTCTCTTATGCCGATGTTATAGTCTCAACAGGCAGATTGTTAGGACCAGCAATGAGGGAGATGGTGCCGTGCAACAGAAATAAATGCCCCCCTGGGAATGATTCGTCTTGTTCACGTCTGCCCGGCGGACACCGCGCTCATCCTGGGACCTACTGAGCATGTGCGAGACAGGACAGCACAATGGAGATTTATCTCTCTGCCTCTCCATATGCCCGGTGTCTGATTCACAGGCTTAATTCAACGGTGGAGGAATAATGTAAACAGTTTGAAACAGGAGATCATATTCTGTTCTCCTTGTGTGGAGACCCTTTAAAATTCTAATAAACTGCTTAAAACCTTACATCCTGATTCACTGTTTAGGTTCGTGAGCGATTCTCTTATCTGTGATTCTATGTGTGTTTAGATCCGGCAGTGGACCTCCGGATCAATTCTCCTCTGAACAGATTTGATCAATGAGGATTCTCTCCGTCACTCTCCCCTCTCCCACATTCTCTGTTCTTCCTTCACCTCTTCCTCTCCTACAGGTCTTATCACTCACAAACACTCATTTCTTCCCCTGCTACGGGCTGACAGGCGTGCACAAACAGGCGAACAAGCGAGTAAACAAATACGGGCATCTTCAGTAGGAGCAGGAATGGATCCACGCTGTTAACAATTGGCGAGGACAGATGTAGCATCGGCAGGACTTCTTTAAGCCGTATTGACACCGGTGTGCTCTCCACAAGGGGAGGAATGAGGAAGGACGAGTGGGTGAAACTTGTTTATCCTCGGCCTGTTTAAGTGCCACCTTACTGTAAAATGCTAACGTGTCATTTCCTGCTGTTGATTGATGATTAGCAGGTTCGAGGTGAGAGTTTGGAGGTGATGTTTTCCCATCAGAGCTTTCTATCACAAGTGGCTCCAGCTGTCCCACTTCCCCACCCCTCCGAATCCCTCTCTCCCCCTTGTCTGGGCGACAACAGGCATGCCAACAGGCATTTCCATCACCAGATTGCCAAACCACTGGAGCATCTAGCCTACAACACCCAAGGTGACCTTTAACAAAATACTGAATGGTGAAGAGTAGAATGGGTTATTTGAGATGCAGGAACGTTGCAGCTTCAGATTGAATTGTGATAGATTTTTCTCATTGTAACACTCCTCCAGCTGACACTTAAAGTATAGTAGTGTGTGAATAGTATACACTCTTTCTCAAAACAAGCCTGTCATAGCGTAATTCTTCTCTCCTGTCGAGGTTACTGCCTGTATCTTTTCTGTTCCACTTAGTAACCATAAATAAGTCAATAGCCTGTGAAAGAAACCCTAGATTGGCTCAAGCTGGGTCCAAGCTATGCAACCTAGGTTTGAAAATCCTTCTTTTTGTATCCGTTTGGGTCTTCCATAACCCTACAATCCAGTCAGCAGGTAGGTGTCAAATATAACATGATGGCTAGAGGTCTACCTACCTCCGACACCAGACAGGCCCCTAACTCACAGCTGCAGTGGCGCCCAAGGGACACATGGATGCTTTTGGTCTTGTAGAACAAGTTATGCCCTGCTTGGCACGACAGGTACTTTTTTAAGGTATCACCTGGATCGAGGTTCCAAGTGAGCTGATCCAATCCATCCCTTCGTTATCCTCCATCGTGCCTGTCTTTGTGTCGCACTGACGATGATGGTGCAGGGCGTAGGGCGCAGGGCACGGACATGTTTGTCGAAGTTGTTGATGTTCTACACAAGAAGTTTCTGAAAAAACCTTCAATTTCTTGAATTGTTGTGGCAACCAACAACGGCACATGTTGTACCTGAGCTCATTTAAAAACAATTTAGCATTTATGACATAACGCTAGTTGTTTTGGGCTAGCTTGGCGGCGGCGGTCAGCCATGCAGTTGCAGGGCACCCGGAAACAGAAAACCGCCGGCGAAAGTAGTTATCTGTCATGGCAGCACCCATAGGCTTCTGAAGAAACGGGTGAATACTCACACCAAGACTGAGATTACATCCACTCTAGAGCCCCTTTCACACATGCACTGCTACCCTGAAATAGTACATTAATAACAGTTCTGTAAATGTGCCAGTTTAGTCATCCTGGCTCATTTTCAACTGCAGTCCTTGAGCAGGTGCAATAACAGCTACAATAGATACATAAAATACAATAAAACAGAGTAGATGCCCTCATGTATTTGTGTGAATACACATGTCCAAATCAGTTGGCCTGGACATTAAACAGAGTTTACCCTGCCAGCTCCCTAGTACAAAGTCTGTGTAATATGTGACTCAGCCCATGTGCAGGTCATTGTCCGGAGTATTCACAGTGGGCGAGTTGCTTTGTACTCCTCTGTGCTTGCATGTATATTGATTTCCACTGTTTTGTTGATATTGTGGATAGTTCCAAAAACATGTACTATTGATATCAATGCAAAACAGTCATAATTACAGACACCCTAGTGCCACCCCTCATCTATTTCTAGGAGTCTTTCCAGTATGTGAGAACGTGTCTATATCTGAATCAGGTAGTTCTTCATCCACACTAAATCTCCTGAACCATTGAGAAAAGTGCTAAATCTCCTCTTTTTGTTTTGCTCTCTTTTTGTTGGCAAATAACACAATTACACATTACAAACAATATTTAGTCAGGGGCGTGGCAGACACAGTGTCAGTTCTATCACTTCCTGCCTTCTTGATCACCTATAATGTGTTTAATACTGCCAAAGACATGATTTAGTTGTTCTAACTGACATACTGCTGTTTATTGTCAGACAACCGAACGCACATAAAATAGTAATTTGATCTCGGCTCATAAGTGCTACCTGTTAGCCTCTGTGAACAATAAGTCCTACATTGCCGCACTGGGACTTTGTTTAATTGTTGGATTTTATGATCCCAAAATTGTCTGCAATGTGTGATCAATATATTGACATTGAAAATTTGATCTCTACACCACTAAAGTAAAACAACGAGGGGAAAGTGGTTGATTTCATGTCATCCCAACATGTACCACCATTGCTTTTACTCACTCATCCACCCATTTCATCCTTATTGTCTACGATTCTTATTTCGGGTGATTTCAAGACAGATAAATAATGTTCAGTCACTGACTGTAACAAATGCACACACACTATTCAGTACAAGCAACAGTGCATGGACACATGAGCACAAGTAGGGCATTTGTCATGTCATGCTTATGATACGAGTTAAAATGAATAATAGGTACATTATGTATTTCTCTGTATATTCTCTGTATATGCTGTGGTTGCTAGAAGGACATTTATTTCTGTTGCGCTGTGCTCACACCTTCCTCAAAATGTAAATGACCCAGATTCTGCCAGCACTTTTTCCCCACAGTCCCCAAACTAGTAAGTCAAAAGAAAAAGGGAAAGATGTTGTTCTTGTTTGTATGTATGCCTGTTATCAGAGCCTAAGGGCCTCTGTTCACCTCCTCCAGAGCTACGGCCCTTATCGCACACAGCCTCACCTCGAAAGTCTCCCACTCGCTTTCCTGCGGCTGTGGCCCCCGAGGCAGGCTACAACTAGCTACAGGGCCCCTACCAAGGGCCCCATTGTCTTCATCAAGCGTACTTTCAGCTGAAAACCCAGGGCGCTCTCCAAGCTCATTGTGAGCGAGCTAACAGCCTCTCTTCAAAAGGGGCTAAACGCATGTTCATTAATTATCTGGATCCTTGTTAATTGGATTAATTGTTGAATAGAAACCGTGTTATTAAAAATGACGAAAACACAAGGGCAGGGGGAGCAAAAGGGGGGATTAATATCGTTCCTGTTTACTCTCGGGCTGTCAGAAGACATGCACAGGCTCACACACACACACTCTCACAAATTTAGGTATGCTCTGCCTGTCTCTCTCTCTTTCTCTTGTTTCCTCTAAATCTGCGTTTCTATTTCTCACACATATCCACGCACACACCGACGCAGTATGTGACCCAACTCAGAAGAATGAGCGCTAGGCAAGGTGCAAATTACCATGCGCACCGCTGAGATAAGAACTAAACCCATTTTCAAAGCTCAGAATAAATGCCAGATTCTTTTTGATGCAGGAAGTCTGTGACTTTTTCCATCGCTTATATTCAAAGATTAAGGGAAGAAATAAAAGAGAAACATAAAGTCAACACCATGAACAATTTAGCTATCTCCAACGCGTATAAAAAATGGGGTTTCTCATTCCTTCTGCCTTTCTGCATGCTCTTATCCACCAAAATCACTTATCAGTGTTTGACTTCAAGGGATGTTTTATCAGTCCGGCTTCAAGATAGCACACTGATATTGCAGACCATTCGGATGACAGGACTAATATTACATGTCTTGTGTAATTGGCAGAGGTGCAAATGACAAGCCATTATGCAAAAACCTCACTATCTGTGTTTTCCTATGGTCACTGATTGAAAGTATGATAAAGAAATGGTAAATATCAGACACTCCAGAAGGCAATGGATATGCTAGTGTGGCACTTCAGATATGAAGCTGTTAAATCCAACCAAGGGATAACATTTTCAGTTTGATGTGCAGTTCAAAATAAAAGTCCAAATTGAAATACAGGTTTAGGACATTTCTTGAATGATCACTTCTTGTACATTTTAATAAATTGATTCCAACACAGATAAGGACAATAAGTAATGATCTGCATCCTTGCCTTGGTATGGGTGTGTCTGCAACTTTCCCCAGCTCCGATGATTAATATAATCTGGCTTATCAGACCTGCAGAAGCCTTCATTTTTGAGCACCAGACTTGGTTTGTTTGGAACTCAGCTGGAGCTCAACAATAATTATAGAAATAACATACTGTTGCATACTGTGTAGATGCTGGCTGAAGGGCAGGGAAGTGGGATCCAGTACATGATGTGAACTGGTTGTTAAGGCAACTGTATCCGTCTTTCTGCTTTAATGCTGTCCCCTGCTGTACTCCCAAATACTGTTTTCTGGGGTTGTATGACTGATTGCAAATATTTTGGAGGTGATGTGTGTGATTTGTGCAAGCAGGTTTACAGTTTGTATATATGTTCTAAGTGTATGACATGTGTCTCAGAGAGATTGTCTCAATTAAACTTGTCCAAACACATCACCAGAGTTAGTTTTGTTATCTGTTTATTGGACACACTTATACAAAGAGTTTGGACTTGGCGTTAGCAACATGGCTACCCCTAATGGCCTGGCTACTGTCCAAAGCAAAAACCAACCTTAAGATTCCCAATTTGACCAAGAAACCGGTTTTGATAAGAGGAAACACATATCAGCGGGGGGACAGTTTTTGTCACAACGGTGTGCTCTATGTTGAGTAAATGCCCGTCCATTCACTCATGTTTTACCTCCCTCTTCATCTTCTTTGCCTCCTCCATCAGCTGGTTTCTTTTACTTTTGTGGTGTAGAGTTTCCACAGTGATTCCAGTTGTTTCACCGTTACCTGGCGATAGTTACTGGGGAAAACAATGACTCTTCATGGTTTGGTTGTGATATGGCAGACAGACAGCAGACATTTACTATCATTTGTACCAACGCAGTGATGACAAACTGCAGCCAGAGGGTCATAGTGCAGCTGTTTGAGCATTCATATACCCAGCTTGGGGACTACTTTTTTACAAAGACATGAGTGGGTGAGCAGTAAGCGGACAAATTGAATGAGGGCCAAGGTCAGGGCTCAGATTTAGCTGGGGCCTCTTTCAGCCAACAGCTGTTAAAATCAAACCGGACCAGTTGTGGTTTATTTTCACACTGAGCGGGATGTGAGAAACTGGAGGTAGCTGGTTTGTGTGTGTTCCATTGATCAGGGATGTTAATCTTCGGGGGATATGTAGAAAGGTCCTCTCAAGGACAGGACAATAAAAAGGCTCTATTGATCACTGGAGCGTTGATCAATCGGTCCCAAGACAGATAACAAGACGTACAAGTCTTGAGTAACAAAAGGCATCGTGTAGGATATGGACTGCACAGGTTAATCATTTTTTCATATTTTGACATCCTAAAGTGAAGCCTATACGTTATGTCTACAACCAGCCTGATCCGAAGGCTGGTCTTGGCAAGTATACTACCTCTGTCACACACAAACTCTAGATGAAGTGGGTGAGCACTCATGCAGCCCACGTGTGAGTATTCAAATTGTGAGTATTCAAATTAGATCACTAGTTCACACCAGATTAGTAGGCTCATACTCGGCAGTGCTGAACCATAGAATTACGCCAGTCCTTGTGAAATCAACATGACAAATGGGGCTGCTGTGCTTTCAAGTAATCAAAGGAATGTTGTTTTCACACTGGATCAGCGACATGAAGGGTAACACAGACTTCACTTTCTTCACAAAGCAACATAAAACCAGTTGGAATCTGCAAAAAGAGGTTATTTAGTGGTGGGAGCAGATCTTTTTTTGGCAAAGGTATAATAAAGAAAAGATCCGAGCTACAAAGAGGCCTGTGGGTGTTAAGTCATCAAGAACAAATATACCACAAAGAGGACTCGTGACCCGAAAGACAGAAAACCTTTAGCTGACTCCACTTCTCATTCACAGTAATGTCACAGGTTGGTGCCGAAGTTATGAAACACAACTACTGTTCCAGTCTGGAAATGTTTAACTGCTGTAATGTTGCTATTAGTGGGCAAAGGGAGAAATAAGTAAATGTGTGCTATTCTGTGTTGACAACACTTCAGGGGCAGTGGATTCCTGCGCACTGCACGCCATTGGCCCGAATTTCCGTCCATCATCCCACCAACCATTCCGCCCCGCCCTCCAGGCTCGGTTGTGAGAGCTCATTGGTTTTCCCATTAGTCCCCCGAAAGCCCCGCTGGCCAATAGACGCTGAGGAGGACGGAGCCTTTCCGGTAGAACAGTCGCTCGCGCCTACAGTGGTGGAATCGAACGTCCCCGAGCGCACACGGCGTAGAGGAGAGTACGGCGCACGAGTCTCTGGAAGGAAGATAACGGTCTCTTTTTTTGCCCCCTCTCCACTCAAACAGCAAGAACAAACCAAGCCTGAATTTTTTTTGGGGGGGTTTACAGAGTCTTCTCATCACAAGGAGGAGGGAAGCGAGGGATTGGAGCCGCAAGTTTTTTTTGTTTTTTTTCTTTTTTCATTTTTTTTCTTCTTCTCCTTTTCCCCCCCTAAAAGAGGATTCTGTGCGTCGCGGTGGTTTGTTCTCCGCTCTCGCCGCAAAGATGATGGTCGGAGAGGTCGAAGTGAAGGAGCGACCGAGGCCGAGTCCCGACTATTTGATGCAATTATTAAACGAGAAGAAGCTCATGACCAGCTTGCCGAATCTCTGCGGCATCTTCACACACCTGGAAAGGCTTCTCGATGAAGGTAAGCGGCGGTCTGGGGCGATGGGGTTGAGGTGGGGGGGGAGATACGTGTGTGTGTGTGTGTGTGTGGGGAGGGGGTGCGTGACCACGGCGCAGTCCGGTCTCCGAACGGCTTCGCTGGGCGTCCCTGCTGCAGAGCGCCCTAGCATTGTAGCATCGCAACACTAAACAGTCTTAACTTCCCCCCGATGTGCAGCTCGCGTCGGGGCGTCCCTGTCCTAGCACGCCCTAACTGTATAGCATGGCAACGCTAAGGTCCTAAAAACAGTCCCGAGTGAGTTTGTTTCACCTCAGACCACAGCGGGACGTGGATCTACGGAGTCCCGTCGCTAATGTCGGGCTTGCGCGGAGTTTGTCCCTGCACTCCTGACTTGGAGGCGACGAGACGAAAACTTTCTCTCGCTCACTTAGAGAGAGAGAGAGAGGAAAAAAAAGCCCGAGCTGTCTGTCAGTGTCAGCGTGTTAACAAAGGGGCGTTCGCGGAGAAGTTTCTGAGCACACTTTTTATTTGGGGAGGGGGGTTCGTCAAATACGAGTGTCGATTAAAAATTTTTTAGACGGGGCCCGATTCCCACATGTTCCACAGCAATTTAGCTCGGGTTAGCCACATTTTCAGCTAGCGAGCCTCGGGTGTCTGCGTTCCGCTGAACTCTTCAGGAATCAAAGTGATACTCAGCCGAGCTACGCATTTGTAAAATAAACACTTAACCTGGCGTTTTTCGGTAAATCGCGAGGAAGTGTTGGAAAACTTTCGCTTTCTGTGTTAGTGTCGGAGCTGTTGTGTTAGTTGTTGCCCAGCGGCCGAGCTTAAAAGCACGGAGGAATGTGTCTGCTTGTTGCCCAAACAATGGCCAGTGAGTTGCTGCCGGGAGGGGGGGAGTGCACGAAGATTATCACGGCCGTCTAACTTTTTCATTAAAAGGGGGGCACCGTTTTTGTTTGTCTCCCTTCGCTCGGACACTACAATATTTGTCCTCAAGCCGAGGGTATGTTTCTCTCGAATATATCCCCTTCCCCTGCTGCTGCAGTCGTCGTGTTTTTTTTGCCAGTCAAGCGTGCTGCTCTACCAAAATTGCGTCGCCTTTTGTCGGCGGCGCCGTCCAGACGGGGTTGTCCGTCTACATGTATTTTCTAGGCTTCGTCTCAGATTTTTTTCAGTACGAGCGGCGGCGCTGATAAACAAAGATTATTCGCCCGTTCATGTTGATAGTATCAATAACATAAGCTGGTCTAAGCGGAAGGTTGGACCTATGGTTTATGTAACTGAGCTGGGGACACTAGAGAGCGCCACAGCCCCCCTAGCAAGACTGTCCCCTTGTTGTGCTGTGTGTTGTGTCGGGCTGGACACCATGACACTGAGATGCTTAAAAATAATAGGCACCCTGACTACCTTCTTCACGGACATGGGAAGTGAAGAGCAGGGCAAACCTCATAGTTTCGGTCGCATGCCTGGATGAGTAGGCTCTGTAGTATGTAGCTGTTAAACCGGTCTGCAAAGATTTCCTTGCTTCCTTGATGGGAGATAAACAAGACACTTAAAACTTAAAGTGGATTGTTTGCTCCCCATCTCTCTAGAAAATTACAGCAATGAAGAAATAAATGTGTATGACATTTAATAAAAGTAGAGTAAGGTCAGACGCAGGCGATATTACAGTCAATGAAAATGCCACTTCAGTTTCTGGAGATGCAAAAATCTAAGCAGTTAATCAACATATCAATGTGTTTTGTCAAACAGCACGGCCACACATCTCCCAGCATGTGTGAAAATCTTTGCTTCCAGTGTTTAATTACGCTCCACACCCCATAAAAGCCTCACAAAAGAGGTATTATGGAGTTTTATTTTTAATTCCAAAAAGAGTCTGTCGGGAATAATGGGTGCGTTGATGTGTTCATTGAGGGGCGAGTCAGGAAGCGGACCTGTTTCCTTTTTTAATCCCTGCTCCCCTTTGCCGTCTCCCTGCCCCCACAGTCAGAGACACTAATAATCATCTGAACAGTAAAGAAAAGGGATCATGCACATGCTCATGTCTGTGTACCTCTCGCTTACTCCCAACAGCTCAGCCGTGCTGTTGTTGGCAAACAGTACGAGCTAACGAACTGAAAGCAGGGAAAGAAACAGATTTTTTTAGCTTGTGTGTGGTCAGCAGTGATTTTTATTTTTTTTACTGAACTACTATAATTCATCTTCCGCTTAGTGGCTTTTACTTTGTGGGGCCAATTAACAAAAATTCAGTTTGCAACCCAGAAAGACCAAAGTGCTGCATTGATGTTTTTTTTTTTTTAAAGATAGACCGTTAACCATAGAAAACCACTAAACTTAGTTTAATCACAATAAAAATGTTTAAAGTTTCTTTGTGTGTCTAGTGTTCTGGACTGTTTTTAACACGGCTGAGACATTGCACTATTTTTAGTTTTTCCGGAGATGAATTGTCTGACATTGTCACTACATGTAAAAAATGCGAAGAAAGGTAACAATAGGTCTTGTCACCTTTCTTCGCATTTTGTATTTGTTCCTTGTTCATATAACCCACCAAAGCTGTGCATTAAGTGCAGGACTTGGGAGCTGGGGAGTAAAGACGTGTGTTGAATGTAGCAGAAGTTAATTTAAACACATGAATAGACGCATTGTAAATTTTGCAACACTGATCCTAATTTTACAATCACAGATTTAATATTTTGATTCATTTGCTTCATGTCATCTAAAGGTCATTGAGCTGATGTCATCAATAAAGTGGTGCAACTGATTCTTACATCACTCTTCCTTTTTTTTTTTTTTTTTAAATAAAAGCTTTTCCAACATGTCTTTTGGTGTTTTGCACCATTTGGCTTTGGAGCAACTGGTTTGGTAGGGGTTCAGAAATCAATCCTGCAATGCCAGGCTGGTCCGTCGCCTCTATGCAGCCTTAAAATGTCCCCACCTCTGATGTTTAAGAAATCATGGCTAGGACACTCGCAAACCCCCAGCTTCAGTCTCACTCCTCTAAAACCTCACATGTCTGAGGTTTACAAGGGTTTCCACAGCACCAGCCCAAACTTTACCCTGCCGCCAGAAATTGCGTGTGTGTGTGATGAAAGCCGCCCCAGTGCAGAGGAGGCCTGTCTGACTGTCTGGTTCCTGTTAGGGGCTGTTTGCTTTGCCTTCCCCTTTGGACGGGGCTGAAGCTCAGATGCGATATATTTGAGGTCAGCCTACTCCCACTCCCTGTACCCGTACTGTTGTAAGCTGACCCCACCCAGAGTAAAACCGAGTGGACAATCTGTTCTTTTCCAATTGTTCCTAACATAAAAAAGAGAAGAAAACAGCAATGGTGTTCGTAAGGTTGTTCTCCAGTGTGCTTTATTGTTAATGTGTTACATTAGGTTGCCTGTGCAGTTCCAGAGAGCTCAGAAAAAATATTTAATTGTTTACTTTGTGCTTATTTTTTGTTAGATACTTGTGTAATAGGAAATTTCACGAGGACGAGGAACACGTTTTTTTGAGCTTGATATTTGACAGCAGTAAAGATAAACATCACACTTGGCGGCAGTTTCCAGTCAGACAGGAACGACCCCAGAAGGGAATCTTTAACTTGTGGCATTGTGGTGCGAGTTACGTTTGATCTAATAGTTATTTTGTTCGATGTGTGTTTGTGAAGTGTTCTCCTCGGAGTCTGTCGTGGGTACAAGAGGCTTCAGTTAATTCTGTCTCATTGACAGTGGGTGTCTTGTCAAGGCCACAAGAAGAGCCAAGGTGCTATATAAAAGGCTATTGATGCTCAAGCAGACGTAGAAACATAACCAGTCAGTGAAGAAAAAATGAAAAGGAAATACAACAAAGAGAAAGTTAAGGACTCCTAATCTGTCAACAATGCATCAGCCGCGTTGTGTCCTAGGGGACAAAAGCTTTTGTGTATTGTTGATTAAATTACAATGACAGCACTTCTCTTCTGAGAAAGTACCATTTCACAGTCTTAAATGTCATGAACATCTTAAATCCCTTCCCTTGTCAGACTTTAGTGTACCTAATAATAAGAGCAAAAATCTAACCAGTTACAGTTGAATTCCCTAAACTCTTTCTCAAATTGTCCATCTCACGATAAAATACCCCTCCGACAGCTGCACGTCTCCCTCACCCACCCAGTGCTTTGTGCATGTCTACACAGCTGTTTCCACGGCTGAAGAAAGCTGACACCACCCTGCTTTGGCTGCGTGGACGTCCCCGTAACGTTCCCAATATGTGTGTAGTCCCTCAAGGTCACTCTGGCCGACTGACAGCCCCCTTTTGAAATCCCCTTGCACTGCAGTTGTTCATCTCCCTGAGGTGACACCTGCTATGGAGTTTTTTTATTTCTCTTTACGATCTGCCAGCCAACAAGCTGCTTCAAATTGCTATATTTTCTCTTGGCAGGAGGAGACAGCCCATATAACATCTAGAGATGTAGCCTAGTAGTGAAGTGCTGGCGCTGTTGTAAGGTAGCGGAGCATAGGAGAAAGGGAGGTTTTTTATATTTTTGTTGTGATGAAGTGTGGCGAGGATTTCTATGGGGAACAGAATAGTCAGATTGATCTTAAAATATTTACTCCAAGCTCCCCTTAACTTTCCTTACAGGCTCATTTTTGAGTTTTGTTTGTATAATAGATTAAATGGTCTGTTGTTCCATCGCACATCGTGCATCATACCACTTGTACCCAGCTACAGAGCCCCCTTTGCCTGTACAGTTTTGTGTCTGCTTGTTTGTCTGTGTGCCGTGGTTTAACAGGACCTTCCCAGGAGAGCTGTCAGCGTTCGGAGGACAAACTGTCTGCTGTCCACTGTGGTGCCTGTGTGGAGAACTGGTCCTTTGGGAACAGCTGTTTAGAGAACAGATTTTGATAAATGGGAGAATGCGTTTGGTTTTGTACCTGGTGTCCCATATTTCTGTCAATCTGTCCAAACGGTTCTCCCCCTGTTTTCTTTGTCTGTCTGTGTCTGGTTGTTACAGCACTGTACTCTCCCGCTGTAGTTTGACCCTCAGCACAGGGCTAAACCTACACTAACCTCTGACATGCAATCAATTTAGCAGCTAACAAGATTGAGCACCGCGTACAAAGTAAGATACAGCTCAGAGCCGTGAGAGCGGCGATAGAGACTGACAGGAAGAGAGAATTGGGGGTGTTAGGCCAGGACTGTTGTCGCAAGCAGAAACCGGTTATACACCTCTCACCCCAACCCCTTTCTCTTCTCCCCACATTCTCTCCCAAAGCACCACTTATAAGCTGGAATTTAATTAACCACAAGCCATTCTGTGAGCTGGTTTACTGAGCCATCGCCACCAGTGAGAAAGCAGAATTGGAGGCTTTGTGCTCTCTTTCTCTGTCTGCCTCTCTCTTGCCCTCTTACAATCCCTCTTTCACAGTCTCTCCTCCCTGGTAATAAATTAGGTAGTGGCATAAGTTTGACAGGGTGAGGTGTAGGGGTTGCGACAGGACCCGGCATTGCCTTGCCTGTCTTCCTGCTGACGCGTCTCTGCATAGCCCCACCACAGTGCCTTTGTGATATTCCGTCCCTGTTCTAACTCCAACACCGGACCTGTCTTGCTCCCCTGGCCCCAGTCCAGCCCCAGCAACGCCACCCCCCAGCGGGTGCTGTGTGATAAAGTCGTCCAGCGACAGCTCTGGGCTCTTATCTCAGGCCTCAATCCCATGAGTGCTGGGGCCTCCTTATCACTGCTGCCTCTGCCTGGCCTCCTGTCTCCGTGCCCTGCTCTGCCTGCCTGGCTGCCTATCTGGCTTGCTGTCGCCAAAACTAAGTGTCTGCCCTTCTATTACTGCTGGCTGTTAGACAACACATTGCTGGGTGAAGTTTATCTCTCTTTGTTATTCCTGAAGCAGAGCAATCCCGCTAAAATGAACAGTGATAAGTTGAGCAGATGCACAGTGAATTTTACTGAAGAAGTTTCATTAAGAGGTTTCTGTCAAAGCGAGAGTCATAGTTCTGTGTGCTGATAAAAAGCAGTGTTAAAGAGGAAGATGACTTAAGTTATGTTGTAATAATTATGTCTTAACAGCTCCCTGACACAAACTTGTTCATTAAATTTGGTTGTTTATTCCTTTTTTTCCATAACCATGCCTTGACCCAAGATATATGAACTTTCACCCTTTTTTTCCTTCTTTTTTTGTGTCTCATGAAAAAAATTTGCGGGAAGTAACGCCCGTCTCAGACAGGAAAGGACTATGGGGAAGGCGAGTCAGTGGTTTGTTTTTCCCTCAGACAGACGGGGAGAAGGAGGGGGGCTGTTTTCTTGCTGTGGTGACAAGAGAAGCCTGCTCTTCTTTTGCCCTCTCCCACAGAGGTGGTTCTGTCTCCCATCTTTCTTTTGACTAATTTAGATTACACCATGAATCATTGCTCCTGTCCCTCCTCCGCACATTTGTGTGGATACTCAACACATACACTATTTCTCAGTATATTCCTCAGTTAGTGTATGTGTGCGTGTGTGGGGCCCCACCCTGTTGCATTTTTGGAGTGCTTCAAATAGCTTTCCCACCTCCCTCGCTCATAGTAGTTCCCTTTAATGCCTCACTCTTTCTCTTTCTATCTTCGTTTTTAAGTCTCTGAACAGTCACAACAGATATTGTGTATTTTCGGGAATCGTACCAGAAATATTTGTCACCGTTTTCTCTTCCCTTCCCCATTTTTTTTAATCATAGAAAGGAGGTGAAAAAAAATCTGAATGCCCACTCTGTTCCTCTCTAACTCGCCCACCCCACTGCATTCATTTTCTCTCTCCTTTCACAGGAGGAATGGCAGCCGAGCGTTGGCAGCCGGCTCAGGAATTTTACCGGGAGCACAGTCAGAGCACTTAACCTCCAGCCTGGTGTTTGTTTTCCCCACACACTCTCGCATAGTGTGTTTTAGCTCTGCGTAATGTGAGGCATAGGAACTTCTACTTTGCTGCATATATCTTTAAATGTTGAATGGATAATTCGCTGTAATGTGAAGAGTATTTTCTTCACGGCTGGCACTAGCAAGCTCTTTTCCACTGAGTAATGTAGAGCAATTGGTAAGTTAGTAACCCAGTAATGTTTTCTTAAACCGTCTCTTATTTTCAACCACCTCCAAACCCACTGGGCCACAGTCACTAGCCCCTTCTTCTTTCAGAACACCCCAGTGGCTCAGTCAGTCTGTGGTCTGCAGCCTTTACCTTGGTTTCACTAGTTGCAGGCTGGCCGATAAATCAAAGATGAATAATTTACCTGTCCCTCAGCAGCCTGTGTTGTTTCTGTAAGGCTTGGCAAGAGCAGGCGGTGCTGCCATAACCTTCCCTGAGGGCCACAGAAAGTGAGGTGGCAAGAGGAGAGAGAGATTCCTCTGTAGCTTTCTGCCTTCAATTATCAAGTGCTGGGAACTCCAACCTTTACCAGTCTCAGCTGCTTCTCTGTCTCTTCAGCTTTAACACATTTGCAGTCCTTAGCTCTCAAATCCATGTTGTAGTATTCATAGTACTCCTGTTGCTCTTTTCTGATCTCTTGATATTGTTTAAAAAACAGTAAAAATGTTCAGTTTAACCACAAAAAGCTAATGCATATTTTGTTAAAAGTGGTTTCTTTGCATTAAATTGTAGCTAAAACTGAACTTATGGAAGTGTAACCTTGTCTTTGATACATCTGTTAACAAGCCTTCATGGGTCTGGGTTTCACGAAAGAAAGTGATATTGTTTGGTCTGTCCTTAACATTTATGCTAAAGAAATGGTTTGAAAAGGGCTGCTCTCACAATAACGCTTCAGTTTGCCAATCATGTTTTGTTTGTAGTTTACCTAAGGCAGTCGCTGTGCAACTGGCTCTGTATCTTGAATGCTGATGATGTCTTGTAAAGATGTTTACTACTCCATTTTTAGATTGTGCTGTCCCTTAAGATTTCCCCGGTCTTACTTTGAATGAAATTGACGTATTGTGTGAAAATCTGTTTAGCATATGTTGTTTTTTTAGCACTGATGAGAAGACATTATTGTCAGCATTGTTACAAACATCTGTAAATGTTTTAGTTTGATGTCAAGGTAGTAGCAGTAACAATAACCCCAACAGGACAGTTATTTTAGTGTCTATAGGATCAAACATTAGAAAACATTAGATGGTACTTAAACACCCTTTGTACTCTACTTTATAATGCCTTTGTCTCTTGCACTTTATTGCGCCTAATTGCTAAATCTGTTTTAAAGACTGTGACAGGTGTGATCACATGTCAAGTGTGTTAAGTGTAAATGAGGAGCTTGGCAGTAGGGGCAAAGTGAGTGGCCTCAGTGCAATCACACTGCAAGTTTTTCTGTGAGAAAAGACCTCGTTCCACACTGCAGCTATTCAGGTCCATTTTGACCCCCTGTGTCAGCCTACGTGACTCTGAATCACCCTTGTCTGATCAAACTGTCTAAACTTGTCGCTGCTTATAAACGATTACCCAGATTCTGTTACTACACTACATATTTTAGCGTATTAGCTGTCAATGAGAAACATGGTGAACAGAAAGGCACCGCCACATTGTTCCTGTGCTGTGAAAATGGAGGCTGAAAAAACAAGGATGTACCGATTACATATGAACCACAATCCTGTCCGCTGTCCATTTCTCTAAAATGTTTCCAAAAATATTTTAGTGTGCTGTCTAGCTGTAATATGATATTGTTTGTTAGTAGCTAAAAATGGACTCCTAGCCAAACCAAGCACTGCCCAACTCACAGTACAGTCACCCATCAGCGGGAGTGTTTATTGGTCCGTTGTGGCGCAGTGCGTTCTGGTTGATGGAGGTTTTCTTCCTTTTGCGCAAAAGGTAATGCCACAGCCTTTTTTCTTATGTAGCACCAATTTCAAAAATATTTGTTTCTTTCTACTGCAGACACAGCCCAGTTTTTATGTGGTGAAATACTTCTTTAAGTCATCACATCAGACAGAGGTTGCAAGTAGCAAACCTTGTTTTGCTATCTGCTTGTAGTGATTGAATTTATGCTGGGGGAAGTTTTCACAGATTTCCTATATGGAGCTGTCACTTATATTCACATAGGTTTTTAATCCACTGTCCCCTCTATGTATTCAGCAATGTTTCAATTGCTTGAACATGGTCCTCTCTTTCTCACTGATGTGTCACACATAGTGAGTGTCTAGCCTAACTGGAATTACATGTGTTGCACAGTTGTGTTTTACAGTGGCTGTCTGCCCTGCAGCCTTGTGCTGTAATGTAAAACATGATTTGCTTAGCATAATTTATGCCCATGTGCTACACCCAAAGTATCAGCACATAAATGAAGTCAGAATTGTACAAGTGCAAATGGAACAGTTTTGTGTTTGTTCTGTTTGGTTAGAGTTTGTCACTGCTTGTCTGTTTGTGATGAGGCTTAAGTCTGTCTGTCCTTATCAGTTCAGTGGTTGGGAGGAGATTACAGAGCAGAAACAATGGGTGGTTTTGTATGATTAGGCTTTAATTGGTGAAACAAAGAGGCTCTTTAGCACCGTGTGTAACATAGGAAAGACTGGCATAAAAGCCCACAGATAGCTGGCAGGAAAGAATGTGCTGTGTGTATGAAAGGGTTAGCGAGCATGAGCCTCATCCCTGCTCAGTTGATTGATTGTGTTCGCTGAAAGGAAAAAGGCGAGCAAGGCTGTCGAGAGCGAGGGGAGGATGGTGAATGTGATAAAGAACAGTGGGGGGAGACAGAGGATTCCTATGCGCTGCGAATGAGGTCATCTGGTTGGTTGTGAGGAAGGTCACTGACCCCTCCCTTAGCTCCACACTCCACCCCTCTGTCTCTCCATTCCTCCCCCTCAGCTAATGATACACAATGGCTTTTTGTGCTTTAATGGGCCAGGCGCACACATTGGGTCATTCCTACCAGTTCACATAGAGGAATGCACACAAGTGCTGTCTGTCAAACAAGCCCCATACATTGCAATGCATTTATCACTTGTTTTATTGTCTTAGCTGAATGTACAGTACTAAATAAACTGTTCTCAGAGCAGCTGAGTGATGTGGTTTATGCAATCCAGATCCGCCTGTTTATACTGTTGCTCTCACAGTTGAATAGTGATAGTGGAGACAACTTGGAGCATGTTGAAGAGATCTTTTGTAATCTTTGTCTTATATTGTTGTTGTCTAGAAAAGGTATTTGCAGTGTAAAGCTTCAAGCCAAATGAACAACTGAATGTTGTTGGGGTATATTGTGTGCGTGTGTGGGTGCCTATTTCCTTTTGTATTTTGTCCTTGCAGATGTTGCCCTTTATTACTGTACAGCTAATGAAACAACATACACATCATTATATGGAGTATATGATGAATGCACCACATGTGTTTTGGTGGTGCTACAATCAATCAAAGTCTTAGGTTGTTAACCTATAAAATCTCTACACCAGAGGCATTTACATCCAGATTGCAAGAACACCTCCATTAAGAATCCAGTTTTATTTGACTTCAATTTGATGTTGTTTATCAATTTATTTTATCAACGAACGGACACCAAAAACACAGATACCGATAATCAGCCCATCTTAACACCAAATGCAGGATTGGTCCTGGATCGTGCTTTCAGATAACAAACCTTTTTAAAAAGCAAGATATGGAAAAATGAAAAATAAAGTTTTATTTTTATTTATATATATATATTTATTTATTTATTTATTTATTTATTTATTTAAATATATATAATATAAAAAGCAAGATATGGCCTTTTTTTGTAGACCTGCTCAAGACCATCCCTAACCACACGACCTCAACATTTTTCCCTATGGAACTATGGTCCTAAATACTGGGGCTTGAACTCCGGATGCATCTGACATGAGAAGTCTTGATCGTATCAATGACTAAAATGTAGCTCACAAGTAGTAAATTAAAGTGACACTGTCGGTAACTTACAGCTGTGCAGAGACATTCCTGCTGCCATGTTTGACAGGTTACACAACAACTGATTTTAGGTTAAAAAACGTTATTATAGAATGCACAACCAGCTGGCATAGTTGACCTGTTTCTCTCTAACACGGAGGTGCTGCTCCCGTACACCTCAGCCTTAACTTCTGCCATCTCAGCCCAGCGTTGTAGGAATGTTGCTCATAAACAACTTACAAGGTGCTTCTTTATTGGTGTCTCAGATAAGATTACAGCTGCTCCTGTCTGGTGCATATATTTACTTGCAGGACGTGCCTGGACAAGCACACTGACATGAAACGTAGTGGTAAAAACAAATTGCCATAATTTGGATTTTGAATATGTTTGTGATTGCATGCATTGTGTTGGTTGGTTAAATGATTTATTGTTAACGTTAGTGGTCTCCCAGGGAAGGTTAAAGGCAGCTGTGGGTGGACAGTGTGTAGGCACAGCAGGTGAGACAGGTGTGGGCATGAGCAAGGTGCCAAGGTGCCAGCTGTTGTTGACACCTTAAGGTGAAGAATAGTCTGCCAGGAGATGGACTTGTCTGTCTCTGTCCCCTCTAATCCTTCTCTCCTTTTCCGTGTTCCACCCCTACGCCATTTCTTTGAGAGTATTTGTCTGACATGATTGTAGGTTGTTTGGGATGGGAGCTCTTCCTGCAACCTTATTTCTATTGAGTGTCTGACACGTTTGATGAACCAGACCTTGGTTATATCCCCGCTCCTCCTCCCTCATCACCATGTGTATAATCCCACTCTTCCTGTCGGCACACTTGCATACACGGTTTGATTTCTCCCTCTTACTTCAGTCTTTCTGTCTTAAACATATACTTGTATCCCTCTGATCTGTCTCTTGTTGTTTTCCAAAGGAGAAAAACAGTATCTGTTCTCTCAAGGGGGAATGACTCATTTTTCCTGGCTTTTCCTTTTTACCTATTTATTTTAGCAGTGTGACTCTACAGTTCCCGTCACCCTCTGCCTTTCAATCCCTTCTCTCATCTCCAGATTTTTCTTCATTCGCTCCGTCCTTCCATTTGTTTTCTCTATTGCAGCTTCCCTCTCTACTCGTATGTGTGGCAAAAATCCAGCCTTGGGGCTACATTGCCTCTTTCATGTGAGGACCAGTGGTGACATTAAAGGCCCGCTACGTGGTCTGTCGGTTTGCATCAGCTCAGCTCTCACCGTCTGCGCTCAGGAGGACCCTAGTATGCACTTGGCGCGCCACTCGATCACTCCCAGGCTCAAAACCTCGGTTGGTAGAGAACAACATGCCTGCACCCGTTGGATGTAATTGTGCACATGTATATGCACTCGTAGATTTTGTTAAGCTCTCACACCCAAGCGCTTTGAGGCAGATCAATGTTAAAGGCTTAAGCGTAGTGGAAGCTTGGTTAATGACAGTCGAGTCTGTGACTCTCCCTCTCTTCCCTTTATGACACTCTGACCCAGTTGTTACAGCCCCTCCAATGTTTGTTTTTTAAGTGCTCTAAATAGTACATTCAGCATGACTTGGCAGACAAAACAGATCAAACAGATGATCTCCAGGACCAGACAACCAGACCAAACACAGCTAAAGAGCAGATCTGAAGATCAGAAGGGTGTAGGTCAGGGGGAGTCTTTTCCTCTTCCTTTCATTGTCAATCTTAATATCTGGAAGTGCATCAGACACTCAGAGAGGTCTTCAGCTGTTTGTTCTTTATAGAGAATCAGTATGCACTACTGTTCACAATCCATCCATGGATACTTGGCCCACAACAATTGACGTTCTGGCACAAGACCATGCATATCCATCCAGATATTTAACACATTGCTTGTATGTCTAATTTGTATTTTACAAGAGTAGGTGTTTGAAGTGGTAAGATTCGGATCCTGGAAACATGGTATGTCAGACTGTGAGGACAATGAAGAGCCAGCACAAAGACACAACAACAGCTGTGATGTGAGTCTATGTGTTGTCACACCCAGGGACAGACTTAGTGGCTGTTGGACTTGATCTTAAGAAGGTAGCTGCAAGTCCCAGCAGGCCCTGTGCCTGGAGATGAAACAACAGCTGACACACACACACACATACACTTTGTGATGTAACCTGTTTGACTGTGTGTTTAAAACTCATGTCCAGCCCAGGGATTTTCTGCATTGAGTATTTAAGCCTAGCTCAAAGATGGATCAGTCGGCTGTAATGCCACCTGCAAAAAAAACTTTGGGGTGTAATGAGAGGGGAACATAGTTAACAGTAAACAGGATACACTACCAAAGTAGCACTAATTCTCACTTAAATATTGCCAAGAAATTTCGGGAAAGTAGAAAGGGGTTGATTCAACTCTATGGTCACATGACAGGCTTTAGTTTGTGGTGATGCTGAATTGTTTTGCATTATACTGAGTGGTGTTTAAGGCTGCATCTCACAATTATGTGCATTGTCGATTATTTGGTCAATTAAACAATTAGTTGTTTTGTCTATAAAATGTCCGAAAATGAAGTGTTTCCCAGCGCCCAAAATTACATCCTCAGATAACTTGTTTAGTGCACAACCCAAAGATATTCGGGGTTTTTTTTTTTTGTCATAGAGAATCTGAGAATTTTGACTCTTTTTGAGGAGTGCAGAAACGAGAAAATATTAATGTTTAAGAAGCTGAAATCAGAGAATCTACTCAAACCGAGTAATTGTTGCAGCTCTGGCAAGGTTCCAAATGTTCTCCACTTCATATATATTACTAAGGGTAGACTGCATTATTTTTTTGCCAGGTCTACCTAGCTGTTAGCTAGCAACCAGTGAGGGTAAATTGAAAATGAAAGATGACATTGAGCTGTCTTCATCAAAGCATTTTCATTGAAATGCAATCCAATACACCAAGAACACAACAGCATGTGTAGCACCATGGAGTTGAATCAATGCCTCTCTGGCACACTCTTATCAACACCTGAATATAAGGCGCATAAAGGTATGGAGATATTGCAGGGCTGTATTTTATTGCATCAGATTATAACAATGTTTTCTTTGTAATAGTTTAACTACAGCCTATTTAAACTGAAGCATGTGTTAACACAGAACAACTCACTTTTGTTACTGATAGTAATTAAGATTATTGAAGATTATTGAATTGAAGCTGCCGTGCTACCTGGGGAAGTTGAGGCTAACAAGGCCTTGCACATCTGCCTGTTTCCATTTATTGTCCCTCTTGAATAAATCAAGTTTCAGTAGCTGACAAAGTCTTTGACGTACCATCTTTGTCTCAGGAACACCCCCTTGCTCTAGGTCAGTGTTCAGTTTTAATTTTGCCGTCTGGATAAATGATGAGCTAGTGTATGACTGACACTTGGTCACAGAAAATAGGATTGAAGACAGATTGCTAACGAACAAGTTCTCACTCAGTTTCTCTCCCTGTTTAGTGACATCGGTGCTTTCTTGTTGTAATCAAGAGACATCATTCCCTGATAATGAGAGAGGGGAAGGAATGTGGTGGTTCCTCATTCTGTCACACCCCCACCTACCAAACACATATTAAATAAGAGATTTTTTTTGCCCAGTCTGTTTGTTGACATACTCAATACTACACTTCTGGCAGGCTCCTGCTGCTCCCATCTGTTCCAAGCCAAAAATCACTAGAGTCCCAGTTGATTTTGAAGGTTTACTGTTAAAATGCAGCCCATGTCGTATCCTTTTTCTGTTTTGCCAGTAAAACTAGGGCTGCAACGAGCGATTATTTTCATTATTGATTAATCTGCCAAAAATACTTTTCACGACTAATCGAGCCCAAAGTGACTAGAAATTGCTTCTCCTGTCCAGCTAACATTCCAAAGACTTTGGTAACGTGGGTAAAAATTACCCATTGTATCAGAGGTGAGAAATCAAGTTTAGATCACATGTAGTCATGAAGTCAAAAATCTTTTTTTGAACCGATAGTTGGGAGTATGAGAAATTCCCTTCTTCCCTATTGGTTGTGATCACTGTGGTCTCCTTAGTTACAGGGGTGGGGACAGGAAGCACATTGCATGTTATCTCCTCCTGTCACACTGACAGCCAGAGCCTTTCCTTCCGCCCTCTTCTCTCTTGTTTCCTCTCCTGACAGCTGGACCTTTCCTGGCATTGTTGCATGACGGACGAGGCAGCTGTGTGTCGGAGTAGACGCAGTTAAGATGTGCTTAATAGATTAATAGTGTTCAGTGCTTTTTGATCCTCTGATTTATGGTCTACAGTTTAAGCTAACCGCTATTCGGCATAGCTCTTTGGTCACCCTTTGCGGGATAGTTTTTCCTCTTATCCAGCAACTGATATGAAATGTCAAACTTTCAAGCCCCATCTAAGCAGTGGGCAAAGGAAAGGGATTACCCCCTTTCCATAGGCCAGAGGAAGTCAACAGAAACTGGGTACAAGGACTGCTCTTCAGTCCGCAGTCATACACCCCATCAGCATGCATCCTGACTCTTCATCCTGTTATTCTTCCCATTCCTTATCTCGTATTCTCACATCTTGTCGAGCTCACAGCATGCATCCTGTGCTTCATTTTCCACAGCAACCCCTGCATTGTTGTGGGTGTGTGAGTACGCCTATGCAAGTGCGGAAGGATGCATGTTTGAATAAGTGTGCCTGAGGTCTCAGTGGATAAAAGGGATGTGTTTCTAGATGCCTTGGTAGCATGTGTACATCCACCAAAACGCTGACAGTAGAGTTAAACAGGTTAAAGCAGAGTGAGAGAGGGATTCTTGAGTAGCACCTAATAGCACTGCTCAGGTCTCGCTTTTGTTTATCTGCCTGATTTTACTGGCAGGTAAGGTCTGTGAAATGAGGTCCCATGAGATGCAGAAGAACCAACAATCTGTTTGGTTGTTTTCTCACACGCTTTGTTCATGCTTTGAGCGTGTGTTTGTGTTCATACTAATTAATCCACCAGTTTTGACGGCTCCTGTCATAAATAAGCTTTTTACTATGCGTGGAACCGTACAGAAACATGTTTATATCTCAAGGAAGTAAGAGTTTGGCTTCTTCCTTGTATTGTAGCCCAGATGAGGCAAGCTGTTTCTTTTTTCTGGCAAGATTTGTGAAAACCATTTTCAGCTCATAAGGCCAACTCTTAAAGCCAGCCTGTTAAATGACTATTGCTGTGGCTTCCAATTTAACGCTACATATCCCCCCCCCCCCTTTCAGATGGTAAAAGCAGCAGTAAAATAGCCTATCTTTGCTTGGTATTTTAGAAGGAGTCTGAGTCTGCATTTGTGTGCATTAGGTTGGCTGTTTCAGCTGAGCTAGGGTATTGGGCTGCTTTAAAAAGGTGAAGCGTGGAGAGCGAGAGAGGAAGTATTAGCACAGAAGTCTTGCTTCTGCTGTGCTGGATTAGAACATTTTTTCGCAATCGCTGAATAATTAGAAATATTATGAAACTACCCTGAGAAGGAGCTTTTAGCATTCTGTTAACTACCACACTTACATTCCACGGTGCTTCCTGTAAGGGAATGGCATTGGTGGGAGTGTGTAAAGGAAAGAAAACTGTTTCTGCATCTTTCTGCCTTCCTCACTCACCCTGGGGTGCCTCCCTCAAGTTTGAATGTGTGCAAGTGTGCACGCACTCACACGTTTCACCCCAGGATCCTGTTGGAAGTCCCCCCATGCAGAGAGTAATGAACGTTGGCCCCTTGCGGCAACCATTAAGAGTAAGCCATTATGGTTCAGTATCGAGCCAGCCCTCCCTGCCAGTTTCACCTCACTCTATGGTAGACCCCACTGAGTGCACAAAACTGGCACTCCTATGGCTCATTGAGCTGCCAGCGTGCCCCCCCACCAGCACACAGTCCCATAAAGCAGTTCCACATCATCAAATGTGATGATCCCCTGTTCTAATTTTAGTCTGAAGTCTTAATAGCTCAGCAGATACTGTCTCATTTAACTGTAGTGCTGTGAGTGAGGAGGAGAAGATGGGTTTTTGCTGCAACTTTTTAGGAATCATGTCACTTATTTACTGCAGTATTTTAGCTACTGTGGCTGAAAGGCTAAATGTGACTGATTGGCTATGATTTTAGACTTTAGAATGATTAAATATCCAGTGAAGTTTACTGTGTTTGGACACTTATGTCATACAATATTGATAACCACATTTGAGAGATCATTGCAAAAATTATGTGTATATCAGCCAATATATTTGTTGTTATTGTTATTTTTGTTGTTATTTCTCTGGGCATTCTCTAACACTGTAATTCTTGGCCACTTGACAGTTGTTTAATGATTTTGCTTCGCTGATTATCATGATCTCAAAATTGGCATCATAATGCATTCTCAAGCTACAGTTAACTGGCCTACTTTTGAGTTGAATCACTGCACCTGTTCATCGATCACTGCTGGTGCTGGAGTTGTCAAATGGTCCCTCAAGTCTAGAGATGTAACAATCCGATTAATTGATATTTTTTTATACAAAAATTAGTTGCCACATATTTTGATAATACATTTTTTATTTCAGTTACTTTTAAGTCACAAATCTCAAACATTTGCTTGTTCTAGCTTCTTAAATGTGAGGACTTGCTGCTCTTCTTTGTCATTTATGATGGTAAATGAAAAGTCTTTGGGTTTTGGACTGTTGGTTTGACAAAAAGGCAATTTGAAGATGAGGCTCTGTGAAATTGTGATCACCATTTTTTCCACTTTTTTTTTTTTTTTTTTTTTTTTTTTTTTTACAAAATGACTAATCATGGAAATAATCTGTAGTTGAATTGCTAATGAAAAGAGGTTAAGACATTTCATCAAATGTGAGACAACCTTTTTCAAATAATTTTTTCAATCTAGATGTTTTTTATAGTAACAATATATGGAAAAGACATTCTCTTCACTTCCCAGTGTATTCAGTCCCTTTTGTTCCACTCTATCACTATTTCTGCCTTTTTTCCTGCCTCCCCTCAGCTCTGCGTTTCTTGTGGCCCCTCTCTGCTTGTCTACACTGTCTGTTTGCTTTGTTTAATCACCAAACTAACGCGCTATGACACGTTCCTATAGCACACCGTCACCGTTGCTGCCAGCAGCCACAGAAAGCCACATTCAACCTGGCACTTCTTCCCCTTCCTGCATGCAGTCACAGTGACGGACCCAGAAAACATTGCATTTGCCACCGGTTATGATTAATGGCTTCGCTGATTGCTGTGCTTGGCCATTACCACACCTACACATTCTGCTTTTAGCATACTTATTCTCAGGGGTTCAGCCAGAATGCAGGAGGAGGTAAACTGTGTGTCCAACTTCTCATGCTTCTGACGTAATAAGGATTGGAAGGAAGATTGACATAGACGAAATTTAGTACAAACTTGGAAGATACTTTATAATTAACACTAATTTGGCAGTGTTCAGCAAATGAACATGGTATGATAATACAAACATTCATACCATGTTATAACTCTGCATATGTAGTTTAAATAATCCCAATATGAGTTTACTTTATTCTGTATTTTAAGGTGAAAGAGAGAATATGCCCATTTTTCTCTGCCATCTACAAACTACATCTTTGTGGCACCAGTTTCCATTGCTGTCGGTCATCTTGGTAAAATATTTAACCAGTAAGAGTCGAGGGAGAATGTGGAGTTGATGTGTAATAGAGAGCAAATTGAGTTTTTCCTCCATCTATTTGTCAGTGGAATAAATATGTGGCAGTGGCTAGTAAAGCAAGGTGGAGGAGAGATGTAGCACTATTTCCTGCTTGTTTCCTGCTGTATTTGTTTAGCAGATTTTTCTCTAAGGCAGTTTCCCCTCCTCCTTCCGTGTGGAGTGTTATTTTTGTGGGTTCTCTTCTCTCAGGAGAGCCTCGCCTGCAAACACACAAAAGCTCATTAGCTTGTGCGTGTGTGGGTGTTTTAATGTCTCGTTGGGTGTTTGTTTTTATATGTACGATATGTGTTTAACTTTGTGTCAGGGCACACACATTCCTGTGCATTGTTGGACCATAGCTAGATGTTATGCAAGTTGTTATTTACGTGTGTGTTTTCAGGTAGCTTCAGCTCATTATTGATGATCAGAGAGCGGAACGTGCCGCTTTCAGGGACGTAGTCGTCTTGGATATAAACACACGTGTGTACATCGACGTGTACACTTTCTGAAATTTCTGCACTGTAGTGTTTGCCTCAGAAAAAGATCGTGTGTGTGTGTGTGTGTGTGTGTGTGTGTGTGTGTGTGAGCGTTTTATTGGTGTAGAATGCATCAACTGGCCGTTTCCAATTTGGATGAAAGCATCTCTCCTCTGTGTCCTGGCTTGCTGTTTACCCATGAGATGAGTAAGCATGTGTGTATGGGAGTGTAACTCTGTAATTTAATTTTTTTTTTTTTTACCTGGCAAAGGGAGAAGAGAATCCAGAAACCTTGTTACTCCACTCGTTTATTTAGTGGCCTATCTCCTTAAAGACCTGACGCTGGAGCTTTTTTCCCAGCCTGCTTTAGGAGAATCCCTGACACACAACATAAATCTCCCCCTCTTGCTGCCAGCAAACCGCACCGTCATTTCTGTCTCGAGCCATTTAGACCCTTCAGCCTGTGGGGGCCAGGGCTGATATCCACATCGTGTCAGAGTAGAGGAACAGTGTGGAGGAGTCACTGTGAAGCAAAGTGATGATTGATATTTTTCAGTACTATTTTGAAAGTTTAGATTTAATGAATAGGTTCATGCTTTTCCAAGTCTGTCTCACAATACTCACATGTCATATGTACATTAAAGAAGTTAGGCGGCTGCAATTGCATATTTCTCCTGTCTGCACTGGTTGTCAGGTGAATCCATTATTAGTGCAACTCCTATGTAAGAGATGGGCAATAAAATCTACTGTCCTTGTTCTGTGCCAAATGTTCATCCAAGGCTAATATGAATCAGCTGTCTGGTTTAGTGAATCAACTGTGTATCTTCCAGATTTTTTTTCCCTTACAAAACTGCCTCTTTGTGTCACTATCCCTCAGCAAGGAAACGCTTAAAGGGGAAACACAAAAGGGGAATTTTGTGCGTGTAACTTTGGAAGATACCCAATAAGTAATCTAATGAAAACAAAAGACAAAATGCCTGTTTTGCTCAAACTTAATTACAAAGCTATTGGAATGTGAATGAACATTATCACGGGGCGCTCATGCACTTTGTGTTTTCTACGACTGCATATAGTCACATCTCCACAGCAATAAACACTCCTATGTTGTTCATTATGGCCTCTTCTCTCTCTGAAAAAGGGGCTGCTGGGATGCCATGGGGAACATGACTTGCACCCCGGTGTGTTTTAGACTACTGCAAGTAATAGACACACTTTGGTAATGCTATTGCAAATGAGTTGGAGTGTTTTGATGTAGCCTTTTCTAGAGACATAACATTGCCTTAATTGGGTTGAACAGTGTTGAACCACAGTTCTCGTCTGAAGTACTGCATGTCCAGTGTTGCTATTATTTACTGAGAACCATAGTCTTCCTTGTCTCCTCATTCCTTGGTTCATCAGGTCAGCAAAAACTGAATCAAGCCACATGCTGAACAGAGCATCCTGTACTGAGCATTTTGTGTTTAATGTGTACACTGCCGCACTCCTACTGTCCATAATCAGTAAACAATGGCAAGTGAAGTGCTGACCCTTTGGCTACAGGATGTTGACTTTTCAGTCCCCTAAGGCAAACCCTTAAGGACAGGATATTTCAGACTTAAACCTTGTATTTTCGTTGTAAGAACTGAACTACACATGCTGTTCTTAACTATGCTGATAGCAAAGCAAACTCATTAACAGCACTGGAATAGTTTGTGCACGAACATCAAAGGGTTGTGCAGTGTAGGCCTACCCTTAAATCAAAGATTAGGAAGTAAAAATAAGACAGAAGCATGAGGAAACATTTTTTTTCTCCTCCAGAAAGAGGGGGAGAGAGAGGCAGCTGTGAGTTGACGATAAGACCCAGAAATGCATACGTTTTCATGGCTCAGTCACCCCCACCAATGCACACTACACTTCTGCTCTCTGCTTTAAAAGAAACCTCCGTCTTTCATATGCTTGGCCTGCCAAACCCCTAAACTGTTGAAGTGGAGTGTCGTCTTGGATAAAGTCGTCTGTGCCGTGAATAAAGGGCAGGAATGCATTAAACGCCCAAATCCTTTCGCTTGCAACGGGTACCCAGGCTTTGTGATTGCTAAAGTGCACAGCTTTAAAGTGAAAAGGCTTGTTCCTCGCGTCGGTCTTGTTTCACTCAGCACCGGCACATTAAGGTGTATCTGTGATTGCTGTAGCTCTCTTGGACACGACCACCACATTTTCATGTCTATATTTATCTCGGCTTCCTAGTTTTTTTTTTGTTTCTTTTTACCTGTTAAATCATGAATTGAGCAAGCATGCATGTATAAGCAGGAAAAGATGGAGTGATTTTGCACAGCACAGGTTTTTTCATCCTAAATCCTCCTGAACAGGGAGGACTCATTCAGTCGCTCTGCAGAGTCGAACATTTGATCATTTTGGCTTGAAGATTAATTGGTGTTAAACTCAATCTGTTTCAGGTGCCAGATATTATCAGCCTAATACCAGGCATCACAAGGCATCTAAAGCTGCTTTCCTCAGGCAAAGCTGATCACACTGATTACTCGCCCATTACATTTCTTTTGCTCTCCTTTCTCTCTCACACACACACACATACACACTACACATATATGGACAGATGTGCTCAGCGTGGTCAGAGGACGTTTTGCTCTGAGCTACAGGGTGAGGACGAGGCAGTTATGGAGCAGCAGGTCTATTTTTGGGCTCTTAATGGACTTGTTCCCATTCTCCACTGGAGCAGGTCTGGCTGAATGATCTTCATCAGGCTTAAACCTGATTGCAGTATCTCCTCCTTTGTTTTCAATTTTACTCTACCCCCCGCTGATCTCTTTGCTCCATCTTTGATCTCTCCTCCACTCCACCCTCTCATGTTTGTCCTCATGCTGTGTTTACATTCATTAGATAATGTCAGCCTAGATAGGAGGGGCCGCAACACTAGAAAATATTCATATCTCAAGTGGCTATTCTATCGCCTATCACCTTTCCTCTCCCATCTCACCTTCGCCTGAACTGCTTCCCTTGATTCCGCCAGTGCTGTTTCTGTGTGATCATGTTTTGGCATCAGGCTGGGTAAATAAATGAGAAGCTTCCCTCTCCCATGGCGCTGAGTTCACGGTGGCTGATTCTGTCAAATATCACTCTTTCAGATGAGTAGATACACTTAATTTTGTTTTTCCGTGTCCCTTCTAGCTTTTCCTCCTGTGTGCACATGACTCTGCAGTCTAGGCCAAGTTCTGCTTTGCCTATTTAAGGGTAATAGTCTCAGTGTGGGTAAAATTCTAACCATATGCAACTTAGTGTTGTTTTCACTGGTGACTTTTGATACAGCAGGGATGATCTGCCTGCTGGAGAGGCATCTGTGACTGTGGAGCAAAATGGCTAACTGTGAAGAGTCTTTGTCATGCATGCTGCTCTGACATCACAAAACATTAACAGCATGAGGTTTTTGATAAATAATCATCAGTAATGTGGATGAGGTTATTCTTGTTCTAAGTATTGAAACAAAAACAGTCTGCTGAGTTCAGAAAATGACATCACTTTACTGTAATGCAGCCTTTAAAACCAGGAAAAGAAAACTCTTTTGCCATATCATGATATTAAAAATTGTCTTAGTTTTCAGATCATTATGTCAAGTTTCCTATCACAATAACTATATAATATCCATAATTTACTCAGCCCCACTTAAAAAGACAAAACAAAACAACCTGAAGATTTGGTTACTATTTTTTCCTAGAGCTTTTTCAACATCATTTCAAAGTCTTCCTCAGATGGAATTGACTGACAACCAACCATTAAGGGTCAAGTGGTTGAAAACTCTATTTTTAAAAGTTGGTAAGTGGACCTATAGTTTGGGTTTTTTTAAACCACTTTTCTCAAGGTCTTAAATGAACATTCACACGTAAAATCCATCCATCCACCCACCACACCACACTTTCATCTTAACTTGCAGCCACTTCCTTCCCCATATTCCTCAGTCCACTTCTTCTCAAACACCTTCAACTGCAGTTCACCTCTCCCACATCCTTCCCTTTTTGGGTGCATATCTCTCCCCATTGCCAAGATCACCAAAGAAGATGAAGAGAAAGTGTCTTTTTACTTGAGCTTACAAAGGGCAGATGTATCCGCAGCCACAGCCTGTGACATTTTATTTTTTCGCCGCAGATTTGAGAAGAAAGGGCAGACAGCGAGAGAAACAAAAAAAGAGAAGGTGAAATGAAATGTATATTAACTTAGATTGAGGCAGAAAAGAGCAGCGCAAGTCAAGAGGAGTACAACTGAACTCTGCTTGCTCAGCACTGTGTCTATAATTCTCTCTCTTCTCTCCGTCTTTGTCTCATCAAACCTTCTTCCGATCTGCCCCCCCCATCTACTCTCAAGGTTGATTATTGTCTCCTCCTGACAGATGTCTGGGCAAAACACTAAATAGTGATATTATGATCTCTCTTCCTGTGTCTGTCGGTGTGTGTGCAACCAGCCCCCCACCAGTAAATAGACAGCTCTGACAGAAAGTGCTGTTTATGTGTGTGGTGTGCTGAGTCAGGCTGTGGATGACACACTGAGCTGAGAGATGCTTTAAGGGGAGTAACAGGGGATCTGTTATTGCTCTTCATTAAGCTGTTAAACACGTACATATTCAAGTTTTTTTCCCCAATGTAATGCCAAAGTTCAAGAAAAGTTCTGATTTGATAGCCAACCATTCTCCTACTCCAGTTGATTGTGTTCTTTTTCTTGCTTTGTCTGTCCTCCTTTCCTTGCGTCTTTCTCACAAAATCAGCCTTTTCTGCCGGGGTGGACAGCTAGACAAATGATTTTGTCGGCCGTGCAAGGCAGGGGGTAATTTTTAGGTGAGCACAGCGCTTCAGAAAAGACTTGCCGCACTGAAATTAGAGGTTGTCAAATGCCGCACGTCTCCACTGATGGCCCAGCACGGCCCCCTTATGTTAATGTGGCATTTCAGCGAGAGGAAATTAGAAGGCGGGCTGCTGCTGCTGCTGGTTGTTGGGTAGCATTGTCACATGTGCACACTTCCTCTTTTTATTTTTTTATTTTGTTATCTGAAGGACGAATGTTCTTGGATGCAGATATAAAATATATGTGCTTTTGTTGGAAGCTATGTGTACAGAACTGATTTTCTAGCCTACAGAACATTGGCTCCTCTTTACCCATCATTGATGGCTCCTCCACACACACTTAGCCCACCAGTGGTCTGTTAAATAGCTCTTCTGTGTTTTTAATGTTAGCTTGAATAGCCAGATGCAGCAAGAAAGGTTCTTAGATTTATAGTAAGTAGGGGTATTTCATTTTTATAGGATGCAGTTTAGTTGTGATCTTATTTTCCATATCTCCTATGTGTGATCCAGCCGTGGATAGTTTTGCTTATCCGTCAAGAAGTTACGGAGATTAGACTAATGACTACATGGTTGAAATCCTCTCCCTCTGTACTTGAGGGTTCTTTTGGACACACAACACACAATCATCTGTAATTAACTGTCCTGTTTTTCATATTCCCATTACTCGCTGTGCTGTCCTGGCCTCCTCCCTGTATGATGTGTCACTGCCAAGCCTCTCTGTTCATACACAAAGCCTGAATGTGGCCTAAAGCTGGTGTCGGTTAGGACTGATGTAATCTGTCCTCTGGGCTGGATACCGTGAGGATGAATTCATCTTTAGGGAGGACTGGGAGTGTGTGATCTGCTGAGTGCTGAGGTCATGTTTGTGAAGGAGTCGCTCCGGGCCGAGTTTCCCGACTTGTTTGTACGATTCAAATCTGTCCCGCCGGTGTTGTCCACACAGCTGCGGGCCAGATGTTGATGTGTATCCTTGTCGGTGTCCGTGAGCACATCAATCACACATTTGTCAGTCTGTCATTGACACAGTATCCAGAGACAACACTTGAATCTTTAACAGGAATTCCCCACAAACTGATTCCATGGCTAAATCCAAGCTTCTTTTTTTTTTAAACCTGACCTCTTTTTGTATTCTGTAAAAGTGTACAGTTATTCTAATGTAAAACAAAGGCAAGAGCTTTACTCAAACCTAATTATGGAATTGTGACCCATCTTCTAATTTTGCTTCAGTGTAAGGTTAAGGCCTAGAGGTCAGGCATGCTCCACTAAGGGCATCTGAGTTGAGTGTCAGGTTCCCCAGCTAGAGTTTAATATAGAGCTCCCAACTGCTTGAAAGTCTCATGAGAGATGGAAATGGTGCCTAACTAACACCCGCCCCCACGCACATCATTCCTCGAGGCCTCACCAGCCTGACCATTTTGGTACAGCTGCTTCAAACTCAAACTTAAAAACATGTTTTTGTAGATGGGTCTCTCCTCCCCTTTACTGCCAGTTAACATTTTGGTTCGGCAGCGGCATGAGTGTCTGTATAGTGATGGCTAACAGGCGAAGTTAGTGTGACAAGAGTGCATCCCCCTATTAACAGGTGTTACAACTGCAGTCGTCGATCCTCATCCAACTGTGACACTCAAGCGTACTGTACACACAACACAAGATGGAACAGAATGAATGAAGGCTTTTTTCAACCTGCATAGCACAGAATTCCTCTGTGTGAGAGTTTGTGTGAGCTACAGAGGCAGTCAAAGTGGGGTGCGCAAGTGTGAATTAGAGGCGAATGTGTGCGAGAGAGTTGGAGCAGTCTCTGCTGGCAGTGTGTGTGTGAGGGAGAGAGGTCCATTAGTTTTATCTGACAGAAGGATCAGATCTGAAGGCATGTACCTGAGTCTGAGCGATTCTCCGCGTCTCCTCTCCCCACCTGCCCAGCTGCTCGCACAGGCTACTCTATTAGACAACAGCCACAGGGGAGTACCAGGCAGAAAGGAAAGATGGTGGCCTTAACCCCTAAATAATGCAGCGCTTAACTTTTGTCTCTGGCATATAAGATAACTTGCACAGAAATACACATTCACCGTTGTTAGTCAGAGTAGCTGAAAAATTGTTGCCTCCTTAAGGTATAAAGAGGCATCTGTGCTCAGCTATCATACTTTTCCACACTCACAGGCTATGATAATTTTTATGTACTCCCGGAAAACAAACGTACACAGTTGTTTGTCTGTAAATGACAAACAATACTAACGGCAATTGACAGATTTCTGTTGTTTTTCTTTCCTTTTTTTCCTGAACAAAGATTTATATGCTACATTAGGCCTTTGCCCTGAAGTCAAAATCAATATGACAGTGATGTATCAAATACAAAGGAAAATAAATGTTTGATTGTGCTGTTGCTTACCACAGTGTACACGTTTGTGTGTTTCAGAGATCAACAGAGTACGTAAAGACATGTACAGCGACACAGTGAATGGCCTTGTGGACAGACACCCTCTGGAGCTGCCGGAGCCTATGGGACCCATCGTCCACCTGCAGGAAAAACTGTTTGTGCCTGTCAAAGAGTACCCTGATGTAAGTAGCTGCTTTACACATCTCACACGACAGCAGCTGTATCACAGTGCTAATATTATTGGTGCGTTTGCATTAATTGTTTTAGGACTAAAATTTACAGAGGAACCAGTAGACAAATGCTGTTTTGAGCACAATACAAAAAAGAAAATAATTGTGACATAGAAAAAAACGTATGGTGTAGTATGTCTTTAGGAATATGTTGTTTGCTTTTTACTCCAAAATGTACCAACATCTGTATCAGCAACTATAATAGATAAAAAATTCTTATGTCTGCTGACATGCTCTTGCCTGAGGCCATGCGTCTTTGCATTGTGTCATCACTGGAATGTCAGCTGCCAATAGTTCAGTAGTCTGTTTTTGTTGCACACTTTGCTCACTCCTTAGTGCATTTCTCTTTGTGCTTTCTTTTTGCTTCTTTTTCCATGTATTTATGTCAATAAACACCCTAGACTGTCCTGGCTGTTTTGTTTGTTAAATGATAGTTGCTGGACTCAGAAGGTGTACCAAGCTGTTAATGGACTACTGTTATAGCTACATCAGGTGGCTGTCTAAAATTGGACCCGGTCTCACGAAAACATGGCATGCTGTGGTGTTTATGGGCCAGCTCAGCGGTAGATTAGTTCTGAGAGGGAGAGAAGGAGGGGATTGAGAGGAGGAGTGTCATGGAAAGCAAACTGCAATTCCATAAATATTCAGTTGAAGGAGATGGAAATCTTTTGGACTTATCACTTGCATTGGTTAGAGTGGTGGTAGAGACTGCTTTTCTCAAATGGAAAGACACACATTTGAATGCAGACACGCACCACACACACACACTGGGATGAAAGTTAAACGATGGCGCTATCATACTGGTTGTAGAGATGGGGAGTCTGGACTGAGGAGGCTGGTGGTGACACTGAAGAGGCTGTGTCTGAATAATGACAGGTGTGTTTGTGTGTATGTATGTGTAAGGTCGTGACCACAGTCAGTCAGCCACCATCCTGTCCTCATAGTAATCTTAGGCACACACATGAATGGTCATGTCACGTCTTGTGGAGCAGCATTTCTCTTGGTAATCCCAGCAGCTTGCAGTGAGGAAATGAATGGAGGGAGGTGACGAAGGATAAGACACACTGTAGAGCAGGGCAAGGCCTAGCCAGGCGTGGATTGTATTTTCCCCCTGACAGAATTGATAAAGGGCACCAGGGACTGGCTGGGATCGGCTCAGCTGCGGCTGACCCTAAGACCAGACCCAGCCTCTGGGTTATGGGTGGTTTATTTAGCTTGAGCTCAGCCTTTCACCCTTCATCTCAAGCGACAGGATATCAGGTCCTTGGGTTGTCCTCTAATTAGTTGTGATAATCAATTAATTGCACTTGGTGCCACTATTTTTTGCATTAATTAAGTGGCGATGAATCAGTGGCTGATTATCAGGGCCGATATTCAGCAAATTTCCGTTTATCGGTATCAGTGTTTTTTCTCCTACTGCTGATTTAAAAATGCTACCTTTGCTCTGATGCAGCATCCTCTGTCTGTGGTCATATATATCTACTCCAAATATCAGTTAGCTGTCTACTTCACAACTAATAATCAGTATCAGCTCTGAAAAAACCCTATTGGTCAATCTCTAAAAGGGGTTTATGTTGCAGCTGTTTTATTTTATTTTGAAGGGCATGTCTCATATATTCAGAAATGAACATGCTATTTAAAGATATAAGGCCGAAACCTTTACCTTTTTGCTGTGATATCCCCTGTAGTTATGCTATTCAAAACAAATTAAATCACTGTATAGTCTCTCTCTCTCTCTGTCTCTGTCTCTGTCTCTGTCTCTGTCTCTGTGTGTGTGTGTGTGTGTGTGTGTGTGTGTGTGTGTGTGTGTGTGTGTGTGTGTGTGTGTGTGTCTGTGTGTCTGTGTGTGTGTGTGTGTGTGTGTGTGTGTGTGTGTGTGTGTGTCCATGTTCGTGGGTGGGTTCCGTGTTAACCCTGTGAGGACATGTTTTATGGAAGAGTGAGGGAGGTCTGTGGAACTGTGGTTGCCACCTATGGCTGTAAAGACTCTCACACAAACACACAGGCACACACACAAACTATTAAAAGTGGGGCATCCTCAGATGACCCCTGTCTTCCCTTTGCTCGATTTGCCATGCTGCTGTGTGCAGGGCAGGGCTATAACTCAGTATTGTGTTTACGAGCTGCCGTGAAAGCTACAAAATTAATTAGGCTTCCCCCTGGTGGCCGAGATGACTCACTGATGACCTTAAGCAGACACAATTTACACACACACTAATATGCACATGTGCAAGCAGAGACAAATACACTTTCACTGTGATGCATTAAAGGCCAATATTTTCCTTGGACAATTTTTCACTCTATTTTGGTACACACACCCTCCACCAAATGTGGTCATTAAGTGTGCAGACAAACTGGAAAATGCCAGATAGCTTTGTTTTATTTATATGTGATGATCAGGGGAAATCAGCAGCAGGTAAAAAATTTACTATTTTCTCTATTCCTACCTTTCCTGTTCTCAGAAAATATCCAGGTTTTTGTGCAAAAACTGTTAAATTAGTTATACTAAATTTTATGTCTTGGCAAGTCCAACTAATGACCACAGCAATACTGGCCTTTAAGAAATCAGGCACACAGAGTACATTTTAAAAGATTTAAAAGTATTTGAATGGTACCAGTGTGACTTAATAATAAGTTACACTGGTGATCCTTTTGTCTATACTCCTTTGTTTTCACTGCTGTTCTTACTTCCTTTTGCAATTTCAGGCTGTTGGGGTGGAGAGAGGGGGAATGAAATCTAGAATTTCATTATTCGAACAGCAGAAAACAATAGATAAAGTGTTACTGTGTGTTCATCTGACTTCCACGTAGTAGTGAGCTTCTCTTGGGACTAGTTTTCGAATTGTTGTCCAAACACAGTGCTACAGTATCTCTATATTGCGGTAGTGTTTTCAATGAGGATAAAAAGTGGAATAATTTCGTTGTGGGGTAAGAGCTGGGATGATGAAGGATCATTTTGAAAAGGAAGAGAAGAAAGAAATGATGAAGGAAAGGAAGAAAATGTCACTTCCTATCCCCATCTGCCCACTGCTAAAGGAAAGGAAACTGTAATGATGATTATTAGACTGGGGAATATTTTCCTCCCTCTCACATTTCCGTCTGATTTCCCAGATTCCCGCCATCAAAAAGGCATGTGTGTGTGCACGCTTCTGTGTGTACGTGTGTCTCGCTGATGCAATTCTACATTCTCCCAAGAAAGCAGGCAATGGTGTTCTTGGCATCAGCTCACCTGCTATGGAAGATTTGTCATCGTTCATGATATTTCCCCATCTTTCCTTCTTTCCACTCTTTCTCTTGTCATTTTGGGACACTTGCCATCCGCTTGCCTTCCATTTGGTTTCCACTTTGATTTAAAAACATAACTCCCACTTACCTTTATCCGCCATATTCTTATGTCAAGGCCACGCTGGCTCGGTGGGGCTTTTTCTGTCTAACCTACGTGTCCCCTGCTCTCGTTTCACCAGTAGATAATTAGATTGTCCTGGTGCCTGGATGCAGTGCAGCATGTCAATTCTACCAAAATAACTTGCCTTGCCAGCATGCTCCTACTCTAATTCCCTTAAGTGTGTCCCTCTCCTGGCCTGTGTGTGTGTGTGTGAGTGCTTGCCTGCCACATCTGTCTGTAAACGTGTGTCTGTATGTGTGTGCGCGCTAGGCCTGCATCTCTATCATTCTGCCTGCCTTTGTGTGTCTGTCTAGCCACTCCCTCACCGTTCTTCAAAGTCAGCCATTTCCCGATGTCGTCAGTGGTGCAGAGCGCTGTGAAGCGTCACCGTGGTGACTGCATCTTGACTGACAGCTGAGTCGCAGGCTATCTGATAACTTCAACCTTCAATTAAATGCTATCTGTGGCTCTGCTTTTCTCCCGAGCACACACTCACACACACATTGATAGGCAGCTGACTGACAGCTCAGCATGTCATTTCCGTTGACCTTCAGGCATCTGATAGGATGTGTGACATGTCTTTTAAGTTTGTCTCTGTCTCCACTTTATTCCCTGTGTGTTTGTATTTGCCAACTGTTCGATGGGTTGCGGGCAGGTCACTGGATAGTAAGAAATGCTCAGGAGTGAAAACACAGACATGCACACGCGGACACCACCTTTACTGTGCTGACGCTATGAAATGGGACCCTCTGTTAGACATATGCTGTTGAGCAACTGCAAAACAGGACTGTGTGAACTCCTAGCCTGCTAGAACAGCTCTGAAAGAAAAGAGTTATATTCATACTGTAGGTCTATAAAAACAGCTGTGTGTTACAGCTCTGCTGTTGGTGTTTCTAGTGTTTGTCTGATGTTTAGGAGGTTGTTATGGTACTTAAGTTTGTTTACCTCAGTAATGGAATCCTTTTAACCCCCTCCACCTTCAATTTCCCCTCTTCTGCTCCACCTGTCGTCTCCAAAATAAAGATGCTCAGTGGAACAGATGTTTGATCTTGAAAGTCAACATTTTTTGGTTATTAGTCTGTGTTTCGAAGGCAAATGAAAGTAACTGAACACTGCAAATTACTTTTGTATAGGTTCTATACACTTACTAGAGGAAATGTATTTGTCAACTCTATGCTTTTTCACAAATTTGAAACTTTAAATGGTACAAAATGAACTGCAGAATTAAACACAGGCAATTAAAACAGACAAATAAATGAAGAGTAAATATTTAGGATACAAATATGAGTAGGTTAGCTACGAATATTATGAATTAATGTTAAATATTCCATTAAACCACCATAAGCTTGTAACACTGTAACAACAACAATATGTTTTTGTACTGAACATGCTTATGTCTTAAAGTCTTACGCCTTGGCATCCATCTTGGCAATGCCCCCAGGCAGTTGTTTTGGGCTAAAAAGAGGAGAGAGCCATACATTTGCTTTCAATGGTCACTGGGACTTAAAAACATGTATAGAATCAGCAGTTAAATCGACTTAAAAAAAAATGCTTAAAAAGTTCAGTGGCTTTGCCCCAAAATAAGGTTCAACATGCTTTTTCCCCCACAGGTTATACTCCTACAGTTTCACGACACCAACTTCTTCTACGGCTCAATCCATAGTGCCGTGACGCTGTCAGCTCATCCCATCAGAGCACTTGAACAAATGCGAGCTTAATGTCTTGTTTGACCCGTTTAATTTTTACCTCACCTTTTTTGGTAATCCTGTGCATTAGCGTGATATCCTCCTCTTACATGCCTACTAAAAGTCCATCTGCAGCTGCACCAAATCGGTTGAAACTGTCGTGAATCTTATCTGCACAAATGTGCGATACTAAAAAGAAAAAGAGGCTCTAATGATTTGAGCAGACAGGATGTCCTGGACCTTTCTGTTTCACTGCAGTAAAATCGCCCGGCCCAAACCAGCCAGTTCCCTGCGCAGGGAAAGTCATTAAGCTTGTTCCCATGAGGGTGTCATCACTTATCATGCCAGCTCCTGATATCCTTCTGACCCCCTTAAGTCATTACCAGTCCTGGAAATGTACCGCCCCACACCTCAGCTCACCTCACTGATAGAGCGGTAGAGTGGAGGATTTTGATATCTCTAGCTAGCCAGCCATGCATGATGATGATAATTTGATGAACGGATGGTTTTCTAGTTAGCTATTTGATGAGAAGGGTAATTACAATGATAATTTAAACAGAGGACTCTATTTGTTGTAGTCAGTTAACATGACGAAGGGCAACAGTGTAAGCAGTTAGATGTGTATTTATAACTACGCTAATGCCACTGATTGGCTTTCATATTACCAACTTATGCTTGTACTGTAAGTGGACGGTGTTTAGTGCTTCACTGGCCTGTTGGTCTCTGCAGTCATTAAGCTGAGAGGCAGAGAGGTGAAAGCAGAGAATGAAGGACAAATGAAGCAGGTTGACCACACAGGCGAGTGAATCACCGTATAAAGTGCAATGTGCAAAGACCAGATCCTACTGATACAGGATTTTTGAGACCAATGTTTTTGGTTTTAAAATAGTTGCATGAGCTACATTATACAGAATAAATTCTAATATTCATTAAGCATATTTGGCAATGACTTTTACCATCTGAACCATTAGGTGTGAGGTTTGTCCTCTTCCGCAATGGAGAGGATGTTGTACAGCACAGGTGCCTCTTAGCGACACCACAAGTTGCTCAGTTGTCCTCATGGAAGCACATTCTTCAAATATATTTTATTATCTACATGTATAGTCTGTGATTTTGTCTGTCTATTCTGTACATGGCAACATGTATGATATGTCTTTCCGTCCTGGGAGAGGGACCCCTCCTATGTGGCTATTTTCCATTTTTTTTCCTTGCTAAAATCAAGGTTTAAAGTAGAGGGTCCTTGTCCCCCGAGGCAATATGAGCTATTTAAATACAATTGACTGCACTTGACAATGTTATTAAAGAGCTGTGACAAAGGCATGTGCAGAAGTAGGATATTTCACGGTTGATGATGATGCACACATCTAATGTACTGGATTGGAATCGGTTCCTCAACAAATTGACCATTTATTGTAAATAGTTGAGCGCCAAAGACTTAGCTGGCAGAACTAATCCACCAGTATAAACACTTCACTCTGGTTTACACAATTCAGAGGTAGTTGTAAACATGCATAAACATTGGATGTTTGTGTAGACGGCAACACTAAAATGATGATGAAGCGTGAATGAAATTTGCTGACGGCTGATCAGCCAGTGCTAGCGCAACTTTAGTTCTTTGCCTAAACTAACACAGTTCTCTGTTTAGAGGATTTTGATATTGGCCAGAAGTGACCACTCTAAAGTAGATGCTGTTTCCCTTCCTCGGCTGGATGGGAGGTTTGCAGATAAGATAGCACTGCCTGGCTAGCATTAGTTCACAGCTTTCTCAGCTCTGCCAAAGAGTACTCTTCAGTTTACTTGTTGTGATCAACTAACACGCAGATGAACACTGAGAGAGAGATGGAATATTATTTAGGCTCTTCCTACTTATTATTTTTCACTCTGTGTCTGCTAGTCGCTTATCTAAAAGTGCACAAACTTTGCTCTCTGCTTCCTTCGCTCGACTCCCAAAACTTCCAGCTGACATCAATCTTTACGCTTCCATCTCTCCGTCTTCCCTCCTCTGTATTTCCAGCCTGCCTGCAACCCCAAAATAAACCCAAACAGAATTATCAAAGGAGCCATGGATTAGGCTGCTAAATGCTGGATGTGCTGAATAGAGAGCTTTGAAGTCTATAGGGCTTTGAGGCGCAAATGTCACCACTGGAATCTAAGTCTAATTTTCACCTTTCATTGCCCCAGCATCACCTCCGCTGTCCGTCCTGTAGATCAACCATGTAACCTGCTGTAGGTTAAGCACCTGCATGTTCCCCATGTCCATTTTCCTTTCCTCTTGCTGTTTTACTGTGTGGAAAAGATATGCAGAGCTGCTGCATGCTCATATGTGTGGTGATCAGACCACAAAGCAAAGGCCACGATGGATTAATTAAATGATGGAGCATTTCTGCACAAAGATGAATGAGTGATGAAAGGCAGCCGGCTGGTGGTTAGTAAGGAAAGTGAGAGAAACATTGATTTGTGCTGTGAGAGACCCCTGCACCATGGGAGGATGACAGATATGCAGAACAGGAAAGAAAAGATCCTGTGTACTAGGACAAAGAGGAAAAGGAAGCCTGCTCCGTTTCCAGAAATGAAAAGAGGAAGTCTGGAAGCAGAAGGGAGGTGTTTAAGCAACCAGTGCTCAGCTATGTACCCTTCAAATACTGTAACTTGAAGTGAAATGAGATGGAAGATATCTTGGGTATGAGGACAAGGGGAGTTTTCGCAGATGAAAGATTGGGAAAAAGGGAGGGTTATAATCAACTGACTGAGCGTAGAAGATGGAGAGCAGGGGAGAGATGACAGTGCCTGGTGTAACAACCGCAGATTCCACCTTGCTTTGATACATCACACTGAATGAACTGTTCCTCATTTCCATAAGCCCAGCGAGGCCGGCTAATAAGTGATTGGTATTCTCCTCCCGGCCTGGCCCTGCTCTCCGATAAGCTCTGCGCGCACACAGCCAGAGCCCTCAGCATGATCTCATTTCCTGTCTCCCCACCACCACAAACAAACGCCGTCAAAGGCACAATTGTTCTGCTTCTCTGAGCATTGTTGGTGGAACCGCTGTTGTTTCTCAGTTGTTCACACAAAAAAACGAACCAAAAGGCATGTGCACACAAACCCAAGTGACAGGCAGCTCAGGGCGCGGAGGGTGTCTGCAAGAGTTCACTCCATACATTGTGGTTTCACAAACTCGCGCTCATAAAACACACAGCGGCGTAGACGTAGATATGCTCACAACATAACCCGCCTGTGGAGTAGCGATAACTGGGGCTAAACAAAGGCCCTTTAATGTCAGTGTAAGCCCTTGTCCTGAAGGGGGCTTTGTGTGTTTGTGTGTGTGTGCACGCGTGTGCGTGTCTGTTTTTCCGTGTTTACACACGAGCTGTGTTTGTATATGCTGTATGTGCTTCTCTGTATTTGTGTGTTTGTTTGAAAAACTTGGCGAAAAACGGAGATAAAATGAGACTGAAATAGAGGAGAAAAAGAGATTGTCCACCAAAAGATCCCAGTGTCTCTAATCTTCTAATGCTGTAAATGAGTGCAGCAAAGGGAAAAAGAGACTGTTGAGAGTTTACAAGTCAGCAAAACACAGTTTATGCATGTGTTCTGTTCACCAGATGGGTGCTGACAGTACCCATACTTTTTTTGTGGTTGTAATGTTATACCCAAGAATGGCTTATGGCTTTTCACTACTATTCATGGGGAAGACACTTTTTGTATTTGTATTAATTATTATCTATTTACTAATGACTGTTTCAAGGTCTCGTAGAGGGTGCAGAGATTTGGAAAGCAAGCCATGGTGTTCCCCAGACATGATTTTTCTAAAGACCTCAGTCTGATGTTACAGGATGAAAACTAGCATTTTTTTAGTAGTTGCGGAGGAGGCTGGATAGTTTAGCACGAGGATGTTGAAGAGCGGATAGTGTTGTTGGTAGTGAGGGGCACTGTATCCATCCTACTCCTCTGGCTGTACTGAGTGAAGTTCCTGGCAGGCTCAATGGCCCTGCAACCTTCTGATAACTCACCCGCTCGGCTTTTCATTGTCTCTACATTCCTGTGGCTTAAAATGGAGGTCGCCTTTTCGAACAGCATATCAACATCCACGAGAAGAATGTCAAACCCTCAGTGCAGAGTGGGAAGCCAGGGAGCAGAGAGAGCAATCCACTACAGTTAACATCACCGTGAGGCTTTTGGCAACATTTTTATTTACAGTAGAGTCACACTTCTAATTGCGAGATTATATTAATATGAGGCTGTATCGTTTCCTGCTACATTGCCAGATTGTGGTGAGATGTTTGAAGCTGAAACACAGTCATTTGATGTGTGTTTGCATTTAAAATGTTCCTTGAGTGATGTGTGTGAGTGCGGTAACTGCTTGGCCAGACCTGACGCCTACACCGTGCCGTGCCCCCACCCATATGTTGTTGCGACTTTGTGCACATGCCTCTGTCATCATTAAAAGACATCTGACACTAATACGCCAGCCTTCACCCACAAGCCTTTGCTCCGGGGAAGGGGGTTGCCATAAAATCCAAGCCACATGCATGTAATGGCCTGCTCTAACCCTTTATCCCCGAGCGCCCTATCAGATAGAGTTTCACATCTAGAGTGAGAATGTGGTGGCATGTTGGCTCTTCTTGCTCTCCCCTCACACTGGCGTCCATGACTTTTCCCTTTTGCCCTTGTGTCATCATCTCTTGAACCTTTTCTCTCTTTATTTCTCCCAGCTTTCCTCTGACAGGCCCTGGTCTCTGTCAAGTCTAATTATCATCAACATATTCATGTCCACAGAGAAGTACCTTCCACTGTTACAAAGTGAGAGAAGGGGAGTGAATAAAATATTAAATGCTCTTTCTTTATGAACAAGCCTCATAGTTTGAATCACATATACCTTTTCCCCCTTCTCATGTCTATTTCACATCTGGATCATGCTCTGTAATTCAACCACTTGATGTATTTAATATATTTATAGTGTGTAAATCTAATGGGATATGGACTGATGGAAGATATTGTAGCCTGTGAGGCTGGTGGGAAATGTCATTTCAGATATGGTGCTGCAGTTGCTAGCAGGGTAGGCTGTATATCAACACCCAGGACACTGTCACTGTAGCTTCTGTGTAATGGGTAAGAGGCCATGTCTGTTTATGTCTGCACCACCGCCATGTCCAGAGCTTGGGGTTCACCCTTGTCTGCAGCCAGTACTGTGATGCAGACAGACAGCTCTCTCCTGTGCTCCTTGAGGCTGTGTGCGTGTGTTCTTCTGTGTGTGTTTACGTACCAGTCTGACGCAGGCCACCGTGCATCGTTGGTGGCTGACCTCCGAGGACAGGTGCCTCTACATTCTTCAGTAGGCGCACACACTCTCACAAACAGCCCCTCCACCAGTTTCCTTGATTCGAGTGAACCGAACAGACAGTTGCCTTGCAACATAGAAACATAAAGCCTGTGTAGCTGCATGCTAGTATCATCCGCAGGGACTTTAGCATCTCAGGGTGTGTCTTTCCTGACAAAGACACGCAGACAGGCGACGGTTGCAGGCAAGCCCAGTGACGGGGACACAGACAACAACATCCTGGAGGTTTTCACTGTCCTCAACAGTGTTTGTTTACGTAGTTCAGGAGAAATACACCAGCATCGCGTTAAATTTGTAATCCCTCTGTAATTAAATGTGACTTCTCTGATGGTCTTTTGGATTTCGCTGAGGCATTGGTGCGTTGGAGTGCATAAGCAGATGTGACTGTGTTTAAGAATTTAATGCGGCAGTGTCACGGCTCATTGTAACAGCTCAAGAGACGAACAGTTGCGCTTCTCATTGTCAAGGAAAGCTACTCACTATTCCAGTGAGCGTTTGAATATTTCAGGTTTGGACATTTTTATCCTGTTTTAATAGTGCCAGAGATCTTACCCATCATGCACTCCACCAGCCACTGCGCACACTGTTTAAACATGGGTGGTTTGTTTACCTCTTTATGCGTCACTGTGCTCCCCACTCTCCCCCATCTCTCCCCCTTTCCTTCTGTTTTTATTTTGGCTGAAAATTGCGCTGGATTATTTCAACACATTTTCCCTTTATCCCGTTGGAAGCCAGTTTCAAGTGGAGGGGATTACGTTGTTAAATACGTTTCCTTTTGGTACAAAGCTCCAAAGCCACACAAAAGTGAAAAGGGGGTCCTTGATAAGAAAATTGTGTCAGGTACTCTACATCACCTCGCAACTCGCCTTCCCGTCAGCATCCTCCCACTCCATTTCCCCCTTGTCTACTACCCACCATTCTATAATTCCTTGTAGTTAATTTTCTATTTTCTATTTGGCACCATTTTGACATCTAGCGGGGGTACTAAATGTCGGGGCAAGCCTACCCCGCTGCGGCTTATGGTTGGAAATCCCGCCAGGTAGAAAAACATTCAACTGCAAAATTAATTAAATTAATCTTACCCTTTTAACACTAATCTTCCTTGGTATTATTGGTAAAGACTTACTTCTAGCAGTGTTGCAACCATAGTAAGGAGAAAACCTTACTATGGCGGCCATAGCAATGTTGCAAGAGAGACAACATGGGCAGAAAGTAGTCGATTTGGTGTGGTGGGTGAAGGCGTGGCAGCAGAGGCGTGAAATCCTCTCTAGACGTTTGCTGAAAGTGACATCTGTATGCCTGTTTGTCTGTTTGATATAATCCTGCCTGTTGCATATTTAAGAAGAACTTGACCGTTTGCATTCAGCCGTTGTTATTGATAGATTTTAATTGCCAGTTAAATCTTTTAAGGAAATTTAATATCCGTAATCTCTCCCGCTCTATACTCACTTGTATATTTCTCTCTCTGTTTCTGCAGTATAACTTTGTGGGGAGAATCCTCGGCCCTCGAGGACTCACAGCCAAACAGTTGGAAGCAGAGACGGGATGCAAAATCATGGTGCGAGGCAAGAGCTCCATGAGAGACAAGAAGAAGGTAAATTCATGTTTTCTTTCTCTTGATAACAGTGTTTGTCATTAGATAATATTCTACTCATACGCTTTGTCGCCCCTTTGTCTCAACAAAGATTCATCATCTGTCTTGAGATATTACACAATAATGTGAAAATATCTGGGACCCCTGTCACACAAAAACATCCTACTATCCCTGTAGAAACACGAGGCAGACATGAGCTCAATGGATGCCTGGTGACTGCATTCTGACATCCGATAGGGCTGTTTGCAAAACGCTGTGCAGTGGAAAGTACAGGCTGCAGTAGTAAAGCACACGACTAAGGCCAGGGGCTACCTCTATTTCTGGACCTACTGAGCTGAGGTTGAAGACATAAAAGGCTAATGTTCCCCGTCTATATATCCTGAGACCCAGGGTATGAACGTGGTAAAAACACTTTTGTGTTAATTTACCTTCAAATTGGATATTGGCACAAAATTTTGCACACTGTGTTTTGGCCTTAAACAGCAACATCAAAGCATTTGATAGTCCAGACTGATTGTTGCAAAGAAGTGTTGTTTGGTTGTCCTGTACTGCACCAACCGGGTCGACCTTGCAGTAGTATGTTGTTTTAAGCCAACAAAGTTGACTCATATTATAGCTGCCTACATATCAAATTTTGATACATCATACCCTTCAGCCAAAGCAGACGATTAAACAATGAAAATCTAAACTTTGAATGCTACAGCAACTTAGATTCATCCCTGAGGGCTTCCAAAGTGTGTCAGATCAGATTTGCTGATGTACTTTGAAGTTCCTGTGAGGACAAATTGACAGTTTTGAAAACTGTGGTATTTCAAGCATCTGTGCATGTTTTACCCATGGGTCTTAGCTGTGCTATAATGGCTGCTTTTGGCTGTTTTTCTGTTTCTGTTTTTCTTCACTGAGTGACACCTTTTGCATTTGCATCCTGTTTTTTTTTTTTTTAATCTCCCTCTTCTCTCTTTTTGTCTGTAGCTCCTAGTTGCTGTGATTTTCCAGGCAGTGGTGCTATATTACGATGCATTTACATAAATCAGTAATAAGTTTATTTCATCCCTCTTCATATGGGAATCTCCTTCTTCACACACACACACACACACACACACACACACACACACACACAGTCCACGATGCATCGTATTAGAAATGGGGTTCATACACGCAGATGCACGCAGATTTTCAGCTGAGTCATAATCTTAGAAGCTCCAGTTTGCTGCAGGGCCAACATTTTCTTCCCTCCTTTTTTTTTTTTTATGACTCCTCCATTCGTATTTTAATTTCTATCTCTTCTCTTCTCATTTCCCTTGGAGTGTGTTCATTATTACAGAACAAGATGAAGACACTCTGCCATGGTTCTTTCTTTGGAATTAGATCCTGAAGTAGTTAAATGAGCGCGGACACGCTCGGGCATGCACATACTCATGTGCACGCGTTTGTCTTAGCTCATCACATAAATATATGATGGCCTTCATAATCTCATATCATTTTAAAACTTAATGTGTGCCACTTTGTTTGGAGGGACCTGTCAAAAATCCTGTACTAATCTAACAAAAGCCCAGAGCAGTTAAATATTTATGCAACAATACAGATGAGCTGGATAATTTCTTTACTCAGTGTTTTGATTTGTGATGAACTTGGAGCATAACTCAATATTTAAAATCTTTCAGAAATAGTTCTTGTTGTTACTCCGGTTAAATTATTGTGTCAAATCTCTATGTAAGCCTTTATTTTCTAAATTGCTCTCATTAAAATTACATTTCCCTTTCTCACTACCTTTTTCTGTCTAATCTTAGATATTAAAAGTAAGTTAGGCTGGAGAAATGATAATCAAAAAATACCTAATTTCTGTCCAGTTTTCATTTCCTTGCTGCATCCACTGTCAATAAATTGCAAGAAACGCCAACAGATTAGCCCCCTGTTCACCAGAATCCTTTGGATGGCCCTTGCGTGTCATAACTGTGGCTCGGGCCCAAACAAAGCCTCAGCCGTAGCCTCCAGTCACTGCGTCCTCAACCTCAGTATTTTCAGCTTGATGCCCTGTGGCAGCAGAGGAAGCCGCGGGAGCAGCTTAGCCAGTGTGTTTATTCAGGATCCATTAGCGGCAGCGTTTTTATGCTCTCAATAATTCAGCTGGTTGCTCCCTCCTGGGCCGCACTGCCTGGCGGGGAGTCGGCTCACTGGAGCTATGCAGTGGGAGAGAGTCGGGTAGACACTGAGGGGAGAGGGAGAGAGAGAGACGCAGGGTGAAATGAAGAACAATGGTGAGAGAAGAAAAGCAGATCAAGTAGAAAATAAGGAGGAAAGAGGCAGGTGGGGAGAAAAATGTGGCAAAGCACACTCTTATCAAATAACACCCAATATAATGTTTATAATTAGGCATGTCATGATCAATATTTGTTGCTATTTTATACATCTTATATTGCACACCTTACCTTCACTTACCCAGCGTTACAGATTTCCCTTGATTGTTTCCTGTAATATTTTGTGTGCAAATTATTTTGGCTGCTCACATTTAATTCTGCCCATAAGTACTGCCTGCTGTCACTGAATACTAATATCCCCCATCCTTTTTAAGCTAGCTGTTGCTTCTGAAACCACAGCCACACATTGTTTCTGTTTTTAATTCTAGATTAACTGTTCATATTTCAAGATAAGTGAGCATCTACTTGTGCTCGTAAAATATGAGCACATTGTCATTTTAACCAAGACAAACAACCGTAATTATGTTACCATTTTCATAACAAATCTTAGCCACTGTAGTGCTATCAAACGAACTGTTGTTACATGGCAACAAACTAATGTTTTTAGCTTAATTCATAATAAAACAAGTTTTTCTAGTAGTAAATACCTTTTTTTTTTTTACTCAGAATATGTAGAGAGAACCCTTCAGAAATATATTGATCATGTATTTAAGTCATAATCACAGTATGAAAATGGTGAAATCATTAAACCCACTTGTGAATGGCTGTGAACGAGACTTGACGTTCAGCTCAAATAATAGGAGACAGAAGAAACTAACGCAGGATAATTATCTGTCCCGAGACTGAGCTTCACGCTTTGATCAAACGAGACCAAATATAAGGTGTCTGTGACAGCGACATTTGTTCTTTACTCTTTAGTTACTGCCTACAGGGATGAAACTTGTATCTGATGTCCGTTCTGATGATTATTGTATAAATGGTTGGAAAGTAAAAGGCTCCTAGAGTTGTATTCCAATCAAGCTTTCATCAAATGTGGCAGCTCGAGTCCCTCTGGTTTTCACTCTTGCAGTCATGCTTAATGCAGATCAACAGCAGGAATATAAGGAGTTAAATTACAGGTACTTTGTATCGACCATTGCTGAAAGTAGAATAGGGATTTTCCTCCATTTTAGAAAAATAATTCCCTAATTCTATTTTGGCTACCACACAATGTGAGATTACAGTTAGCACTATGGACAGCTATGTAGTTTGAGCCACAGACTTATTATCTGTCAAATGCATTTCTTTTTTTGATTAGTTTTTTTTGCTGACTGGATACATAAGAGCTTAATTGTTGTAGCTGCATGGTCACTGGCAGAGCAGAATAGGCCTCAAGCTTGGACCTTCAACTTCTGCCAGCCAGTAGACAGCGCCACAGCACAGCTCCCAAACTTTATTGCTTGAGAGCTAATGTGTGACATTGGCAATCGATACGTTAAAGTTGATTGGCCTGTTGGCGCAGCAGCAAGCACACTTGTTTTGTTTAAAGTTTAAGCTGACTTGTTTCTTTTTCTCATCTCCTGATGTCTAAATACTTGGCCCAATGCAACTGAAAGCTTGTTTCTGTTTTATTAAGAGTTTACAGGGAGCTATTGTGTTGATGAGAAAAGCAGAGCAATGTCCAGGTGTTTCTTTTGGTGCATTGGGGATTATTGACTGAAAATGGCATTGAGAGGAGACGATGGCAAATAGCACGAGGTGTAGCGGCGCCTGCAACATGGTTTGCTGGAGCTATTTACGTTATTTTTCCGGTTGAAGTGTGCTGTAGTATGGTTACTTGAGCTAGTGATTTTGACATTTAGGTGACCTATTCTGGAACGCCCTCTGTTGTCCTTAATCTGACCTGTTTGTCCTTTAATGTTTCATATATTATTATATAAAGAAACCTAATTGGAGTACACCAAAATCATCAAGCATTAGTAAGTCTTACCATATTTCCACTCCATTCTTAAGTCAATCTTTTTTTGGTATTTGAAAGCAGCCTGTCACCTTAACAGCCCTGCCTGCCCTCGCTTGTCTCTCCTGCAGCTCCCTACTGCACCTGTTTGACCTGCTGGCATTTAGCCTCAGTTGCATTGACCCCAGTTGGGAATGTCCTTTTAGGATCAAAGGATAAGGGACTATTCCGAGTGGAAGAGATGAAACAGTGCAAATAGTTTCATTTGTGCAGGTTAAAGTACAACGCTTTAACATGCTCGTGTGGTGTATTAAGCAGGACTTACCTTCAACCACAACACCAAGGATTGAAAACTTTGTGTGTGCAAATGTGTAACCTGTTATGCGTCCTTGAGCAATTCGATAAATCGCTTCCAGCTTCAGAGATGTACCGGACCCAGCACTGTAGCTTTCCTGTGGAAGGGGGGCATGCGAAATGATGGTACCAACAAGATCAATTGACAAGTGACATGTGAGCAACCAGATTGCACTGCCACTCTTGTTGTTTTTAGTGCAACCTAAAAAAATGGACGGGAGTGTCTGAAGAAAAAGACTTCTATTTCTGTAAGCATGTGGTGTCATCCATGTTAAGAATTGAGGCCTAAGTTTATTGGGCTCAAGCTGAGAGGTGTGAAAGCCAGCAGGCAAACAGGTGCTGTACAGACGATGCAAGTCAGGCAATAAAACTGACGAGCAGTCTCTCCCTCTGATCCTATTCTTAGATGTTGCTTCTAGATGCAGTGTCCGTGCTATTTATTAATGCCACATGTTTTGCCAAAACCGATTACCCTCTGGTACGTGGTTATTGCCATGGCATTTGATGTCGGCCAGTGCAGACTATTCTATTCAAAGGTCTTCCCAGTATTCACTTTTGCGTTCACCTCACCCTCCCCCTTTTCTCACTCTGTCTCCCCCTCCAACCCCCTCTCCTCCTCGTGTTTGTCATGCTGTCACTTTCTCTCAGAGGGCACACAGTGACCTTGTTCACAGGCAGTCATGCTGGTGTGTGTGTGTGTGTGTGTGTGTGTGTGTGTGTGTGTGTGTGTGTGTGTGTGTGTGTGTGTGTGTGTGTGTGTGTGTGTGTGTGTGTGTGTGTGTGTGTGTGTGTGTGTGTGTGTGTGTGTGTTCTCTTTCCGCAGCCACATACTCATGCACACGCAGACATGTGTTCGACTTACTTTGTTGGATCCAACTTGAGCAACAATCCGTCAATAAATGTGCATTTATGTACCTGCCATGTGCTTTCATACAGTGCCCTGCATACACAGGCAGCCTTCGTGGCCTGTCTGTCTGTCTTTGTCCCCTCTAGAAAATGCTGAGTCACCTTCTAGTCCCCATGTCCCCTAATAGGCCATAAGCAAACAGCCATAGTGAAATAATGGCCTGACTGCTGAAACTAGGCCCTCCCCCCTGTGTGGAAAAGGGGAAAACGAGAGTGGAATATTGAACTTTCTTGTTTGTGCGTGTGTGTGTGTGTGCGTGTGTGTGTGTGTCGTAAAGAGCAGTGCCATGGCAACAGGTCTCTGTGGAGTAGAAAGCAGGTGGGTGGCACTCAGCTGAAGCTTTAAGCTTGTGTGCGTGCGTGCGTGCAACACTCACTTTGTGGTGCTCGTTGAGTGTGTTGAAATCATGTCAGGGGGACCCCTGCAGAGCACCGCAATGCATTGTTTATAATCAGGCACCGCCACAGTGGCTCACTACTCACAGATGAGCTGTGGCGTGAATTTGTGGTGGTTTGTATGTGCGAGGGTTAAACGGCAGTGTTCATCAACAGTCTGTACAAACCTGAACCAGCATGGGGGAAGAAAGCTTGGATGCATCCGACTGCTTGAGACTCTGACCTCCTTCAGGAAAGAAATTCTGACTTAGAGATGTTTTTGAGTTACATTCCTTTTGACATTTCCTGTTTTGTCTTCACAAAATCAAATAATACCGTTGTGACATTCTAATCCACGTTTTGATGTTTTAATGTGGTGTCACACATCAAAGAATCTGAGGTTGCATCTTTTTCCGACAACCTAGACCTCAACTCCTCACCTCAAGGGGAAGTAGTCAGCTTTCAAACCGCCGACTTTCATGGTTGTACAGTGACATCGATGCAACCTCAAAAGCTTTTTAGAGCGCTCTCAGTGTCTGCTCGCTGCACTTACTGTCAGTGGGGCAACCAGAAGAGGGAGGAAAGTAGCTACACTGAATGGAGAATGGTGGTTCTTCTACAAATGTGTGGTTACACCATAGTTGTCTCTACATATCCCATTTTACCTTTTCAAAAAGAGTCGGGCATGACTGGACTTTTCACAGAGGCACCTGAAAAACGTAAAACGTCATGCACGATTTCCCAACCCGAGCCTCCCAAATTTAAATCTTGAAACGTCTTCCTATTTAACAGTGTTGAAAGGCTATCGAGCAGTGGTGTTGGTTTTGAATACAGCCCATTGTGCCTTTCAGGTACTGCTAGTGCTACAATTTGGCGCCCTCTGAGTGCTTTGGCACTGCCTTTTCAGGAGGGAAAATGACTCCCTCAGAGAGCTATTGTTACCTGGACAGCATTGTCCATGCAAACACAAGTCGGAAACAGAGGCACACACGTACTCCTTCACACACAATCCTGTGGCACTTTGAACTATACCCCATGTATCACAATTGCATTCCTACTAGTTAAGTTGGTGTGGCTTAAAAAACTCTCTCTGATCCATCCACCCATCCATCTTTCACTGATATTAATTGCTGCAGGGCTAGCTGTCGTCTTTGTCTCTCTGAAGCGAGGGATCTATTAAAGAAGAGTGTCCTTTCAAAGTTAAAGCTAAATAGCTGACTAAAGGGCCGCTCCTGTCATCCTGCTTCTCTTCACAGGACTCCGTCGTCCTCTGTGTATGCCTGCCTCTCGCCTCCGCTTCCTCTGATATGCCATGTTACTGCACTGGTGCTCCAGCACACCCACACTGTCACATTTGCTCACCGTCTTTCTATCACTTTCCCTCTATCTCTGTCCAGGAGGAGCAGAACAGAGGGAAGCCAAACTGGGAACACCTAAACGAAGACCTTCATGTCCTGATCACAGTGGAAGATTCACAGGCCAGAGCTGAGATCAAGATGAGGAGAGCAGTGGAGGAGGTCAAGAAGCTCCTCGTACCTGCCGTGAGTACATACCACACACAAGCTTATACACACACGGTAGCTGCCTATGGCCTCATAGGCTATTTAATGCTCTCCACAAGTTGCGTGAGTTTTCAGGGAAGTTGACACTAAAGACATGGTTTAGCTCTGGTTTAGGAGTGCTGAAAGGGGCCTTTCCTAATGATCTCAGTCCAAACAGCAGGATAGTGAGGCTACATATGGCATACCACCTCTACCCCACTGTTTGCATCCTGTTTACTTCCATATATAGACCATGGGAACAGGTTGGCTGTACACCCAGTGGAATGAAAAAACATAGCTAGCTGCACATACCCCCTGTGACTGTCACATTTCATCTCCGCTTCCCCTCTGCCCCAACTTCCTCATACACTGTGGCACTGGTGATGGCTGCTGGTAGTTTTTTGGCATGCGCTGTTTATTTTCCCTGTTAACTGTGGTGACCAGGTGGACGAGGCAGCTGAAGGCCCAGGTTTTCCATCAGGTGGCGATGCACGGGTCTCGGTGGTCTGCGGAAATGGGGCCAGCCAATTCCAGGCTAAACAAGAGATGCACTTGGGTTTTAATGTTGTTAAGCTGCTTTCCGTCCTGCACTTTATCCTGTAAATGCAGAATTATGTTGACACGTGTGCTTCATTTATATTCTTTTAGTTTGGGAGAAACAGATGCCGCAAGGACAATGTTTGCCCTAGATATAGCTAAAGTATCAGCTTTTTTCTGTAGGCAAATTATGATGCCTTCTGGAACCAGTGCACAAGGGACACCCCAAGGAAGATTATTTTGACAGATATTATGAATGCAATCCTACAGTAGATATGATTCAAGATTTGAGGGAGTGATTTTTGCATCATGGCTTTCATTTTCACCGAGAAAGTTATTAATATGTGACATGATGAGACATTTGTTGGGGTCCGTACCGAACTAGAGCACCTCTGTAGCCCTACAGTGCTTCATTATAATGCTGTCTTGTCACACATTTTTCGATAATGTTTAAATTAATTATGCAGCCCTAATTATATACAAAGAGCAAGGGGAGTAAGGGCAGAAAGACTGACCAGCCATGTGGAAGTATAGCACATCCACAGGATATGCACACGAAGAGTTTAATCTGAAAAAACATGCCTGAAAACTGTATCTGATCACATAAAAATTATATCTAACACCATGCACTAACTTTTTGTTCAGCACCTGTTAAGGATGTAATGGAGGTGCCAGTATGCCGGTGTCCCCTGTCTAGTATGATGGTTTCCTCCCCATCTGTCTTAGTTGGTCCTCAGCCCAACCTGACAACGTGGAAAGCACTTCAATTCATGTCCTCTTGTTTGAGGATTTGCTTGTCTCTATTCAGCCTGCCTGTCACTTCTGTAGGCACTTGTTTTGTTTCTGAGTGCAGGAGTGTTTCAGATCTCCACCGCCTGTATGAACACACAGCATGTTGACACACTTCTTCAGGCACATACAAACCTGAAAATGAAGCAATCTATGGAAGCAGCAATGTTTCAAAGAGTGATGCAGATTGAGTCACTGTTAACACACATGTGTAGACACATACACAACAAAAAACCCCTTTGGCGTCCTTTTAAGTCAATGACAGCTCTCGGCAGCCAACACTCATCTGAATGGAGTGCCACGAAAATAGATTCCTCGCTCTTCTTGAAATCTCTTTGCATTTCGCAGCCAGACAAGTGCATTAAAGATGGTCTGCTAATTCAGTACCTGAACCATTTATTGGGTTAAGGAGAAGCTCTCTTCTTTTATTTCTCAAACACAAAAAAAGCAGCTCGGAGCTCTTTTGAGACACTAATAAAATCTGGCTCATAAAAAGTTTCACTCTAACCTTAATTCAAATAACAGTTTAACGGAGCTAATTAATGACCGTTTGCAGTCCACCGGAGGCCATTTTTCCTTCAAGCAAGGCATCTTTGTTCATTTAAAAGTAATGAAAAGATCCTTCCATCAGATAGACATGGTATGTTTTGTGTTTATCTTGGCCTATCAAATTCACCTATAAATGCTTTTATTCTTGAGGCATAAAATGTTCCTGCCTTGTTTCGTAATATAAGAATTCACATGGCCCTTTTTCATTCTCTGTTTGGATGTATTCTAAATATTAAAGCTTTGTACTCCAAGGTTTACTTTCAGTTAATATTTGCTTTCAAACATATTATGACACAGATTAATACTTACTGATCAGAGAAAGAAACCAAGCCTATGTTTCTTTTGTAGATCTGACCTTTTTGTACTGCTTACAGCAAGGGCCAGACTTAATGCACTTACCTCAGTGGTCTGACACTAGCCTTAGGTATGACAAATTTAAATGTCAATAGAAGTGACGTAGTTTGAGTATGGTAGAATAAACCTCCAGTACTCCTGACCCTGAATGTTAGGTTGGTGCATTATCTACCCATGAACCCTGCGGGATGCTATATTCTCTTTATGTCGCTGTCTGCAAGTGCATGCACACATCATGAGTGGGTGGGCAGTTGGGCTGTCTGGCAGTAATGCCCTTTATCATGCTAAACTAGATTGGATTAAAGTATGGACACGCAGGGTACGCATTGTTCTAATGAAGGGCATCTTTTCCACATTTGGCAGCGTAAAATCGCCTTTATTAAATCGCGCAGGAAACAGAATGAGGTCATGGTTTTTTATTTCCCTTCAAGGAACAGGCTCAACTTGTCATTGGAGAGGAACCAGCTGCAGAGCTGCAACAAAGAGGGAGAACAGACTGATAACCACAAGGTTGTTTTGTCTGCGAACCTGATAGGAAAGGCTTTAATATGATAGTTTTGCTTTTAAATTAATCTCAAAATTGACACATTTGGGATTAGGAGTGAGGATGTCTAGCATGGACAAACCTATACTTAACCGACCAAGCAAAGTTCGCAGTTAGTAGCAGTAAGGCTTATAGTGTATGTGTACATGTGTGTATTTATGTAATGAGAATATTGTTCAGCAGTAACTACATTTTTCAGAAAGTTGTGAGACCAACCAAGTTTGACTCACCATAGAGGAATATGACAGCATGTAACACTGTTAAAGTGTTTTGTCCGTGTCTGAATCCATTGTCAACATTTCATTGGTTGACGTGTTAACATGGCAAATATTGACAATTGTGTAACGCCCTGTCAATAACTGCTCCTCATTCAGATTGATTGACAGTTGGAAGAGGGTACTGATGGGTTAAAAGGTTTCACACTTGCTCCACTTTGCCCTCAGTAGTGCTCTTTTGGTCCCTAGTTCTGTGAACTCTTCAACTCTCCATGAACTGGGACCAGGGGAACATTGGCGAGATGAGAGAGACAGAGGCAGGGAGAGAGGGGAGAGAGGGGAGAGAAAGCTGGGTGGGAGAGCTTGATTGAGCTACTCTTTCAAGTGTGGATTTACTCCACTGATCCTGCCCTAGTATACACACAAAATAGCGCAGACACTCTCTCTCTCTCACACACACACACATACATGGTTACACATGCCCAGAAAAATACTTCCACATGCATATACATACACACCGACTGAAATGCTCCTCTCATCCTTTGAGTCCTTGGTTAAGGCCCTCAAACGGAGCAGGCAGGAGAGCCCCACTGCACTTTAGGTAACCTCCACTCAAATACTTGCAGAGCTGTATGCATAAACCCTGACTGGCCTATTCCATTTCACCCTTCTGTCCCTAGAAGAGCTGGAGAGCGATAATGATTGACCTGTAGGCGGGTATTGCAGCAGACCCTGGCCAATTGCGAAAGAGACCTGACTTGTGTTTATGCCATGATTATGTTGAATAATGTTGCCATCACAAATAAGAAACGGCTCTCAGCTAAACAGACTCCCGCCCAAGTTCAGATCCATCTGAATTACCTCCGTATGTTATTAACGATCTTCAGCTGTGCTCTGCAGGTCAAACAACGCTTGTATGGCAAATGCAGAATTTCTACTGTTGTGTGACAAGACTTGGCCTGATAACTGTGTGCACACAGGGAGCCACATAACTTTAACACTGTATAAATAAAGCCTTGTTTAATCCTTATTAAAAGGCCAAACATGTAACATGGCAAACACGTTTAATTGGGTAGATCAGCCCAGACTCACTTGGGATGGACGACAACAACCCCCGCTGTGCTCCTCTATATGAGCTATAACCTTTAAGAATGTTGCGTCTTTGTGCAGCATGCAGCAGCACATGTCTCCGAGTGATTTACTTTCTAATCAACAGTTAGCCGAAAGATGCATTGAAATATTAAAACGCATTTAATGCACAGAAGGTTATACGAAGTAGGAAAGGGGTGGAGATAGGAATATAGACAAAGTGAGCATCTTCTACATCTTTGCAGCCTTTTGGGTTCTGATAAGAACCCGACAAGCTGGTTTCATTTACTGGTTAACAGGAATAACCACAATTAAACTCTGCTGCAGCCACAGCAGTTAAAGATCTCCTTGGTCTTTTCTTGTTGATCACTTATTTATATTTATCACCTTTCTGCAGGAAGGCATTGGCAGATGTGACGATAGATATGTGACTCAGAGCATTCGTCAGGATTTTTTTCACATTTTATGGACTAAACAATTGATCGATTAGTTGTGAAAATAAATGGCAGATTAATCGATAATAAAAATAATCATTACTTATAGCCCTACTGTGCTTGTTTGCGTCTGCACACACATTTAGCTCTGTTTGGAGCCTTTGTGTATTGATTTGTGTACTTCACACATACTCATTTGTGTGATTGACAGGTGTGTGTGTGCGCCGGACATTTTTATGGGTATCATAAATTCTTATTGGTCACCTCAGGTCACAGCACTGTTTGAAGGGCCTATGGGAAAATGACAGTCAGGCAGACGATTGGACAAGGCCATCTGAGAGCAGACAAAGGCCATGTCCTTGGGTAACCCTGAGCGCTTTAGCCTAAAGACACTGCTAGAAATGTCTTGGTGTTTATATTTTGCTCTTTGGTACTTATGGTGAATATCACCCAAGCTGGATGCAGTGTTACTTTTTGGAGTAATGAAGGAGTACTTAGGTTTTTATCATGCTGAGATTTGCACAAACGACACAGACTCATATTCTGTCATGGATTACAACACATCTAAATGCTTCATGTGGAAATCTATCGCACTTCCACTGTGATAGAATTGTCAGGTTGCAATGGCTTTTACCTTTGCATTATTTTTAGTTATAATGCTGTTGATCTAAAGTTGAAGCATATGCTGTACTTCATGTTACATTGAACTGTAAGATGCACTGTAGAAATCCTGTCCCGAAAGTCCTGAAATGTAAATATAAACACGTTACCCTGGAAACATCCCCCAGTAGAGCACCTCATACTTTCTGAGAGATCAAATTGTTATGCTGTGAAGTGGTAAGTCAGCTACATACAGACTTTTTACTCTGGTGGTGAAGTCTGTGGATTCTGTTCTTTTGCGAATATTAGTATTTGATCTGCAGGGACTGATCTGGTTGGATTTCATAAGAATCCTTTTAGAGGAAGTTCATATGGGGACGATTCTCCACATGTGACAGCAAGAACTGATGTAACACCATGCCATTTAAGTTGTGTGAGAATGCCTAATAAAGCAAGCTGCAGACAATGCTATCCACACTGCTCTACATTTGATTCAGTGCAGTGATGGCAAGCACTCGCCGCAAGCTACCTATAGCACATTAAGAGGGGGTAGCAGGCTTGCCTTGAATCACACACACACACACACACACACACACACACACACACACACACACACACACACACACACACACACACACACACACACACACACACACACACACACATGCCTATAGAGCACCCGAGAAGCAGGAAGGGTAAGGTCTGAAAGGAGAACAGCACACAGAAAGAAAGAGCTCATTGGCACAGAGGCACTCTGGCCCTGGAGAGCCAAGTGCACGTCTCCCTGAATGAAACTGTCATTGCAGAGAACAAAGTGAGCAGCAGCCTGAGAAGACCAGCGGCCTCAAGCGCTACTCTCTGTTTGAAACACGGTGGGAACCCAGTCCTGCTCTTGTGCTCCAACTCTCCATTTTCCCCTCCATCCTTCTCTTGCCCCCTTTTTATTAAGTTCTATTTTTGGTATTTTTTCACTTGTGTAGCTCTAGTCCACATCATGGAAATTAGGAGATGGTTTCATTGCTCTACTTTTCTTTCAAAAAAATGCCTTGAAAGTGGATAGCTAACTGAGAGGTCTCCGACAGTTGCCATATTTGGCTCACCAGGCTCATTGTGGCCCTTCTAGGCCAAGACTAAGTTTCACTTTTGCACAGAACCCGTACTCCTGTTCCTTTGTTCTTATTCCTGTCTTCTGTTCCCCTGAGCCTTCTGTCGCTCCTAATCTCTCCGTCTCTTCTGTTTTCTCTCTCATCTTTCTATCTCGACTGTGGAGCACCTTTTGAGGAAGAACATACAGTAGATGGTGTTTTTGTAAAAGCCAGACAGATGGACCTTAATGGACGCCAAGTTTGGCGATCTGCGGGGTGTTGTGTCTGTACTCACCAGTATGCATCCGGCTTGGCAGAGCGCTACAGTGGCAGCGCCATCAGAACCACTCAGACAGGAAAGGCACAGGCACAGAGAGAAAGATGATGCAGAACAGGCCGAGCTAGATTTAAACAGCGCAAGTCTGTTCCAGGCAGCAGTGTACGGACTTTGCAATCAATAAACACCTCTTTTTGTTTTTCTTTCTGTCTTTCTCGCTCTCAGTCTCTCCTCCTCTCTCTCCTCCCCTCTCTCTCTGTCTCTCTCTCTGTCAGCAGTGTCTGACAAATGAGTACAAAACACCATCTGGCTGCATCCATCCATGTGTGCCTCTCCAATTAATGATGTTTATTCTCTGTTAGGCCTACCTATCACTACCATTCTCCTCTTATTTACTCTTAATCTACCCTTCCACACACACACACACACACACACTCTCACACACACCTGCCATCATGCATGATATCCAGCCATATCCATAACAGATATTTCTCATTTCCCATTGAGCCTGACTGATTGTCTTGGGTGTTGCATGCCTTTGACTGTGCTTGATGCACATTACGTTAGTGCCTCTTAAGGCAGGACTCTGCAACAGGTGCTGTGTCTACCATAGTGTAAATACTTTAAAACTGCAACTTAGAAGGGAACTTTGCCAATTTCCAACCAGATTTGTATCAACAAGAACCAACAAATGAACAATGGTAAACTCCCTTCCATGTTGCCTACACCCACAGCTCCCTGCTCAAGCTGACTTTTTCGCTGGCTGTAGGGATTTGAACTACAGATTGTGCTTCTACATTTTTGTACACCCCCATCCATGGTGCTGATCAAATATGAGACAAGGTTCCCTTACTGAATTTATGTTTTCGTTTTCTGAACTATATTTTAGTGCACAGTTTATCTGTAATATTAAGATCCTTTGTTACCAACATTAGAACTCGCAGCACGTTACTCGCCAGACAAAATGTTTATTACTGTGATGTATAGCTGCACAATTCCAACTACACTCAAAATCGCAATATGCTAAGTGCAATATCGAGATCACAGAAGCTGCAGTTTTTTTCAAAAAGGAAAATGTGTGACAAAACAGCATTATAATGAAGCACTTTGGTGCTGCACAGATGCACTGACCATAAATCTTGTTCTCCAGATGTAAGAAAACACGTTTGTCTGTTACAGACCCTAACAAATGTCACATCATGATTTTTTCATTGAAAAATCATAATATCTGTCAAAATAATTGCAATACATGTCATAACCATATCTTGCAGCTGTAGTCCAGTGCAGAGCTCGGATTCTTGTTGATGTTGGTTTTTTACCTTAGAGCAAAAAGAAAAACACAGCTCGTTTTCTCAGGTCATGTAGAGATGTAGCACCAATTTCAAAAATAATGCCCCTCTCTATGGTGTAAACAGCACATTTTATGAAAAGGCCATCTTTCCAGCGGTGAAATGCTTCTTTGATGGTCACACAATGTGTGAGATTGTGTCTTTTGGTTCTTTAAAGAACAAACACTTAGGTGTTATGAAACTACTTTGTGTTTCTACCATCTCATCCTAGTACAGCTGCATAGTAAAGGCCATCACAGACACCACACAGTGCGATAAAGGCTTTAATATTACCGCTTGTCCTGCTTCTTCTAAGTTTGTGTGCATGTAAATGCAATGACAAAAGTAGCTACTCTCTCACTCCGCCATTCAGCTCAAGTAGGCTTAGGGGCATTACAGGCCCGTAGTAGGTGGATAGTTTTAGCCAACCTGGCAGCCCCACTGTCCCAGTAGGCTGTTATTACCTTCATCAGGCTAATGAAGGAGCTGGATTGGATCATATTAACCTCCTGATCTCCACCTCCCAGGACACCACAGTTACAACAAGCTGGACCACACTGTTCGCTGCTCTCATTATATGTGTGTGTGTGCGAGAGAATGGTGAGCCCATCCCACCGTCGCGTTGACGCTGCATCTCCCACATGAATGTTAATCATCTTTTTAATTGGCTTCCTTGACCTGGTGACCTCTGCTTGAGACGGCAGGACTGCATCACTGTTCTCCTCTTTCAGTGCTGTTTTCTGACTGTGTGTGTGTGTGTGTGTGTGTGTGTGTGTGTGTCGTCTTTTTAGCTTCCATTCACTCTCAAACAGTAGAGACTGGAGCAGGCCTGGAGGCAGCGTGACCTTTGACTCCCAGCCATCCTCCACTTTCATCATTATCCCTCTTCACATCCTCACACTCTGTGTACTCATTCATCCAGCCTTTTGGTCGTCATATGCCCTGCTAATACGTTTGAGACAAGTACTTCACAGACACCTATTGAAACTCTGTAACCAGGAGAGCAGAGGAGGGCAAACACTAAAATCGTGTGCAGTATAAATCACCTCTGATTAATGATCTAGAGGTGATAAGTGGGTAATTGGAATTGACCACTTAAACTGTTTAACCAAAGGAAACAGATGTGGCTCTTCCGACACTTATGCCAATAATGATTACTACTGCGTGTCATGTGATTGGTTAGTGTGTGAGAAGTGACTGTGATCAGCCATGTCAGGTGAAAGCGTATCTACTCAAGCATGCACGCAGAACTTCTCGGTTACACATATAACCGACAAGCGGAGGTCCAGCTTCCGCTCTTCAACTGCACCCCAGGCACCAAAACAACAATAAAATGCTTCAATCCTCCAGCCTGAATGTTGACATTGGACTTCAAACATCTGAAAACAGGCTCAGGCAGACTGGGTTGAAAATGAACACACGCAGTCAGGTTTCATCACACAGAAGACCCACATACAAAAACACAAAATTATTGGCCGGCGAATCCTTGAGATATTTTTACCTTGGCCTTACCTCTGTAGCTCTGAGAGAGGAAGAGCGGACAAAAGAGAATATTTTTATATTTAACAGCTCATGTGCAAGAAGGCGAACTACCATCATATTCATATTCTTACCCTGTAAGTCATGTTAGAAGACCATTGGCATATATGTTTTATTTCACAATTTTATTTTTATTTTGTTTGCATACTTTCCTCTTTTCCAAGCACACAAAAGACTTCCTTCTTATTTATCTTTGCCTCATTGTCACCTCCAGCATCGAGCCAAGTGAAGGTTCACTCGTATTTTCTTGTACTACTTTCTCTCTTCTATTTTACTTCCTTCCTTCCACCCCATGCCCCCGTTTCCCTCTGTGTTTGTGTCCGTCGTCCTTATTCTTATTCGTCGTGTATTTGCCCTCTCTCTAGCTGCCCACTGCTCCCTTTCTCTCTCTGGGTGATTGAGGGGACAAGCCATTCACCACTCTCTCTTCCATTATCCTATCTGCAGTGGCCTGAAGGCCCCCCACATCCTGTTAACAACACACCGGTTACAAAGCACAGAACAGGCTGGAGCTGTCTGTCTTGACTGCGTTAGCCACAAAGAAAAAGCATGACAGAGTCACTGAAGCATTATAAACTATATAAAGATGTTTTTTCCAATTGATTGCATGGCGAGGATATGCCACAAAAAGCCTCTGTTACTTGTTTGGACCTAATTTTAATGATTCCCAAGCTGCACACATTCTTCCAGTCTAAGCTTTTTATTGCTGTACTACATACGGTAACCACTGAGTGTCTTTCCATGTGTGCCAGGTCCCTCCTGTCAGCTCAAACCCGACAGGAGGGACTTGGTCTGGTCTTGGCCCAAAGGTTCCTCCCCTGCCGTCCCTTCCCATCTCTTCTCCATCTGCCCATCCCTCCTCATCTCCTGCTCTATGGCTCTCCTGAGGGGCGGACAGGTGGTTCTAACCCTAAAGAAACTGTACCCCTGCAGGGAACAACCTGCCCAAGCCTGGCCACCTTCCCTAGTCTTGTCCTCATCCTCTTTAATTTCCTGGCCCTGCTGAAAGGCAGGCACACTCCCTCAGCCAGTCTCAGTCTGGAGAGCCGAAAGATGCCAACTATTATCACATAAATTCCAACAATTTGAAGCGTTCCAACAAAGAAACAGTTGATTGCGGCAGCTTTGTGATCATGAGAGTTATTGTGTTTAATTGAGAAAAGCAGAATTTCTTGTGTATGTACATCACCCCAGAGGCAGACCTATAACATGCTCATTAGCTGTTGTAAGGGGTTGTGTTCAAGAAACCTGTGCTCGCCTGCACATGGTGACATAAGAACAAGGAAAGAGGCAGTGTGACTTTGAATTCCACTCTGCCTGCTGTTTCCTCCATCATCAGGAGTCTGCTCACGGAGCCAGCCACAGGAAATGGTGAAAACTCTAAAGCGGGGGGAAAGATTCAGATTGCAATAACATTTGTGCTGAATGGCATCTTTCATCCTCCTTCCTCACCTTTCCTCGCTTGTTTTAGCAATCTGCCGCTCACAACTCACTGGGGTGGACAATCGGGAACAAAAGAGAAGGCACAGTAACATGCATGTGCATTAATTGTCATGTACAATCTATAATAAAGAAGTAAATTATATGTAATTTATCACTGTAAGCTTCACCTCTCCACGCTGAAAATATCTGCATATATGGAACCAGTTTAGTATAGATGGATATATTTTGAATCCATCAAATTCTTAACAGTGATTCATCAGTCAACAATTAATCATGAATTCAAACAAACATAGAAAAGTCTTTCTAGTTGAACAAGCCTAAATATAAGTCTAAAATGAGGAAGACTGGTGCCAAGTCATTCGTGTCCTCAGGTCTGGAAACTTGTCATCCACAGTCCTGATCCAAACCTCAGCCTCATCACGCCACAATTAGCACTTTCTCTCTTACACTCTCTCGTGAGCTCTTCCTTCCCTTTTTTTCTCCTTGAAACATCATCCTGTTGCTAATCCATCTCTTTCATTTCTCCCCTCTGAGGGGAATTAGTCCTGTTTCTTCTCTTGTCTCGTTCATTTAGATTTTTAAGGCGGCCAAGATCCCCAGTGAAAGTGCATTCTATGTACACAGGCCCTCTGCACCACTTACAAAATTGCCTTGCCCACTTGAACTGTCCTTTTAATTTCAGTTCGCACACATACACATGCACTCGGGTCCCTAACCACCCAGGACTCTCACATCATTGTAAAATAACCTCCTTCCTAATCCACCTGGTTGCGCTAGGCTCCTCCAGGGGTTTTTTCCAAGTGTCCTAATACAGTGCGCAGACAGAGGAGGCGGGTAACAAGGCAGGCTGAGAGGCCCGGGCAGTTTTTAATCTGCCCTGGTCCTCCAGTGCCAAGTAGAGGGACCCTACAAGCCCCTAGCCAATCTCTGTGCCTCTCTTTGAAGGTCTCCTTAATCCCCTTATAGAGAGGCAAGGAAATGCAGATGTGTGCGGATGTTTTCATGTGTGCATGTGCCTGTGGTTGGAGTGGAGCTGTGGTTAGGACCCTGCATCTCCAAAGCTCCAATGCTGATTGAGACTTGTGTGCTTTGTGTCTCTGCCTCTTTGTCTCTGTCACACACACTCGACTTTATACATTGTCCACCCACAGTTTCTGACTTTCCCCAGGGGCCTTAGCAGGGCCAAGTTTCAACATCTGCAAAGTGGGAACCACACACACACACACACACACACACACACACACACACACTGCTTTCATCTCTGCCTCTCCAGTGACTGTGTCCCTGCGTTTAGGCAGGAAAATGGGATTGTGTAGAGCTCAGCGTTTAGAGAGCCCAAAGGCCGCCCGTCAAATTCAGCTCCTACAGTCTGTGATTCCTCGCTTTGCCAGCCATCGGTCAACTCATTTCAAACTCCATTCTCTCAGTCCCACCAGCCAACTCTTGACTGATGGCTTTCTTTGCCTCCTCCATTGTGTCTGGAGTGTAGAAGCTTTGCCTCTATTTTTTTTTTTTAATCTCACTTGGGTTTATTTGCTTTGTTTATCTCAGTCCTCTTCTTTTCTCTTTCACACTGTTATTGTTTGTTAGCGGTGATGTTTGCAGTGCTTCACTCGCTGTCTCTCACACTGCCTAGTTTTCCCATGGTGAAATTTGGGGTGTGTTGAGTCGAGCACAGCAAAACTAAAACCAAAACATTCCCTTTTTTTCTGTTCAAAAAGCTCTGTTGAAATCCCAATGTTTTTTTTCTTTCTTGGCAGAGAAGGAACACAACATCTGTAACTCAGTTAGACCAAGAAAATGGAATATCCTTTTTAGCAATATATTGTAGGGGATTTACACAGTACTGACTTGGCTCTGCAAGGTAGTCAGTGATCCAAAGCGGAGTAAATGTAGTAAATGTTGTCTTTTTGGTAAAATTGTGACACATGTTTGCGTTACAGAGAAGATTCAGTTTCTTGTGAATAAATTGAACACCCAGATGTGCACATGTCCAGGTAGATTCATCCAAAGGGTTCAGGTTTAATCCACACCTTGCATGAGGCTCCTAGAGCCCTGTTTTATGAGACGACTCTAGTGATCAGCTCTGAGTCAGGATCTCTGAATGATGCAAATCCCCCTAGCAGTATTTAAAGCTCCCAAATCATCCCTGGCCAAATCCCTTCAAGATATTCCCTGCTCGATTGGATGGCATTAAAGGATCGCAGCGACAGAACAATACACCGTCTGGCAGCCCCGGTGGAATGAGGGATATAGGGACGGTCGGAGAGGGAAGGTGGAAGAAGAAATAGAATAGCGGATGGATAAGGTAGAGATTGTGGGTGCAAAGTGGGAATAAGGGCTGGGAGAAGGATGGAAAGAGAGGGAATTTTATTAGTAGGAAGGAAACGGATCACGATGGTGAAAGGGGGCAGGAGAAATGGACAGCTGTTTGCTCGGCTGTACAACATAGTGGGGACTGAGTGATCCCTCCTGCTCTTAGTCTGTAACCTCATCTGTTTGTCAAAGCAGTTACAGGCCAGGAAGCTTTAATAATATATCTAAATCTTGTTGTTAAATCTGTATATATTTTTCTAGGTTATTTATATGAAGTTTAATCCGCTCTTAAGGCTGTTATGTTACATGGAATACCAGCCGAGTTTCTGAGGATAAACAAGATCACTCAGAATTTCCGCACAGCTTTTTCCCTTGTACTATTGGAAATGCTTTTGAGGGGAGAGAAAAACTGTGCTTGCGGAAAAATATATTTTCTTTCCTCCTTTCTTTATTCCTCTCCTTTCTCCTGTCCGTGGCACTGAGTCTGCAAATGTGTGTCAGTTGATATTGATGGGGCGAGCACACAACACCAAGGCTGCCCACTTCACTCTCCTCCAGCGCAATAAAAGGCTGTTATAAGCCCCATAGATCCAGAAACCAGTGCCAATGCCAGGGCCCAGACTGTGTTGCCACCCGTACTAACTGTGGGGGTAAACTACCAATTTAATTACAAACCCTGAGTAGCTACTATGCTACTTCATACAGAACAGAGGCAGCACTTCAAACTCTCAGGCCTTGGCACTTATGAGCTTTGTTATGATGCAGAAAGTGAAGTATTAACAGAAGAGTTAGTTCCTGACTTTGTAATGTGCCACAACTGTATCCCAGTAAGCTGTGTGATTGACAGTAATGGGGCGGAGCAGCCGTGATGTGTTTGTAATAATCTGACTGGAGTCAGGTTCACTTCTATGCTAATGAGCTAGTGTGTTGGTGGTTTAGCATGACTAATGGCGCACGTCGCTAACAGAGCTGTCTGGGAGTGAGGAGGGGAGCAAAGGAGAAATAAAGAGGCTTTACGGCAGTGCTGTGAAGGTAGAAGACAGTCAGAGAGGAGAGTTGCGGGAGATTGCGTTGTTAGTCTTTGGGGGGAAAGGAAAATACAGTTGAGGCCTGATTCCCTTGGCAGATACGTTCACAAAAGCCGAGGAGCAAGGCAGAGGAAAGAAAATTGCCTTTGAAAATGCAGCAGTGAATTTGAGAAAGGACATGGAGCACTTACCCCAGCACGCTCTAAAAGATGCTTTTTATGACAGAGAGAAGGAAGAAGGTTAGATGTGTTTGTCTAGCACTTTGTGTTTTATTTTTCCTGATTGATACACGGTCCTGACATTGAAAAGTGAAAAGGCTTTAATGTGTTTATATGTGTTTTTTTTTTTTTTTTTTACTTGTGCTGGAGCAGTTGTTTGATTGATAGTCTTGTCTCTGAAAACATGGGAACCTTGTTTGCTGCACATGTGTTTTCATTTCTTACCCCAATCCAGCTTCCAAGTTGTCTTTAGTCGACTTGAATCGATTAAACTTTCTCTCCACTTATTTATTTAGTGTGGCGATGTTTTGAAGCTCGCTACAAGTGCTCATTCCTTCCTCTTCTCTAGCCGTCCGCTTTCTGGAGAGTGTGGAATTGTTGATAAGTCGTCTTGGCAGCGTGGCGAGAGTAATCATTTTCCTCCAGATGTTAGAGTTTGGGAAGGAACCAAAAGGGAGGCGGAACGGGAGAAAAAACAGCTGCCGCCACTACCAGTTCCACCCCTCTACATGAAGTCATCCGCTCCTCCCTCCCTGAGGCTCCCAATACCACCTCCTTCACTCCACTCGGCTGGATTTTTTTTCTCCCCCTCCCCACTCATTCTCAGTTCTACACATTCTGCCTCTCCCTGTATCCCAGGAGGCAGCCAGGGGCAGGCTGTGTTTACTGCTGAGGTAATTGGAGTAGTTTGGAGAGAGCCTGACCCCGGCCCTGCTAAGGCCTAGGATATGTGTGTGCGGTTGTGCGTGTGTGTCTACGCCTGTTTGTGATGACTGGCAGAGAGGCCAGGGAAGGAAAGCAGGCCTTAGCCAGTGTCAGCCCACTGGGGAACAGACAAATTGGTTTTCACTACGCTGTCTGTCTTTTCTTGTCTCATATTCTCCAGCTATCCCTTTCTTCTTCCTGTGTATCTCTCCATCTCTCCACCAACTCAAAGACAATCATTCACGCTTTCTCTTGTACTTGCTCTGCAGCGCTTTTTCTCCTCCTGGTACGCTTTTGTTCCACCTCCCTTTTTCTCTCTCTCTCTCTCTGCTCATCATTTCATCTCTCCGAATCGAGCTGTTAGCTGAGTTGAGCTGCGTAGATGGTGACTCTTGCCAGATATGAGCAAAAACTCCCCCTCAGTTGCAGCCACAGATGTGAACAAATTCATCTATCCTAATCCAGGCGCCTGTTATGTTTATCTCTGGGTGGGATGGATAGGAAAGGGTGTGGTGTTGGGCTGTCAGGGAGGAGAGTGAAGGTGCAGCCCTATAAACTCAGTCAGCCACTCATCTGTTGCTTATTGTCTTCCACATGCACAGACAGTAAATGGCGTTAATTATGAGCTCTGTTGTCTGTAACAATTGGCATTAGCTGCAGCTTGTGTTCATCAACATATGAACACAAGCTTTGATCAGGAGAGCGGCCCAAAAGAGTGAAGCATGACAGTGATTTAGCATGCATCGAGTGACCTCATCGCAGGGTTGTCAGGTAGTGGCAGTGGGACACGGCTCACCTACTTTAGCTCATCGCGCTCCCTTCTCCCTTTTCCTCCCTCCTCCTCGTTTTCCCTCCCTCCCTCTTGCTCCTCCCTGATAGCTTTTACCGCTCTGCTGATTTCACAAATAGGCCTCATTGATTGAATCTGATTCTTGTGGATAGAGCAGCTTTATTGAGTGGCTTTTTCGCTGATGGACAGGAGCGTGTGTGTGTTTGTTACGTGCATGCATGCGTGCATGTTAGAGGTGATAAAGGAAAACTTCCTTTCCTCATCCCTCTCGTTCTATAATCCAGCAGCTATTCCTCTCCCGGGAATTCCAGCAGCCAGATCGTTACAGACACACACACGCAGCATGCTTACACACACGGCCAGAGCGATCGCTGCATCTGAGTGAATGTTTTATTATGGGTGGAGCATGCTGACTGAGGAGTCTGTTAATTGTGGAGACACCTTGAGCAAGGCAACATTAAACTGCTCTCCCTGGCGCTGTTCATCAAACATTCATCTAAGCTGTGCTGCTGCGGTAGAAAGCTGGCCCAGTACACCCAAGGCTGCACGATTATAGTCGATCCAACTCCACTCCAGCGGTGTAACCAGCGTTATCTTTTTGGTTTTTGCAGCTCCTGTCTGCAGCCATTTTGGATCTGCCATCTTACTTGTTGTGTGGCTCAAATCAGGGCTGCCAGTGCTTCCCAAGCATCCACATTACACAGGACAAAAGCAGAGAAAAATATGGAAATGTTGCACTAGGGGATTCGTATTTTGATGGGGGAAAATGAGCTTGTTTCAGATGTAAAACAGAAATGATCTGTTGGGGTTTAGACGCTTTAGCTAACAAACTGTGTTAGCGAGAAGATGGAGCTATATCAGCAGCACTCCACTGGGGATACACACATTTCACACACAGCAGCGCACACCTCATCCTAGCAGCAGCATCTGTGCTCTTCCCCTCTCGCTGCCCTCTATTTTGTCTCTTTCCTCTCAATAGGCAGTGTGCCACCTATGCAGAGTTGGATGGATGGTGGCACCCTCTTACCCTGCGCCCATTTAACCCTCGCAACCACACAGATCCATCATCGTCCGACACACACAAACATACATAAGCAGCCGTAACACTCATATCCCAGCATGTGTTTGTCCTGAGCCTTGCAGCCGGCTGCTGAGCTGGCCCCCTCTTGTACTCCTTCTCATCTCTAACAACCCCCCAAATGTGCTCATTATTTTGTCTGAAATTTAAAAGGTTAGGCTTGTCAAGGTATTTAAGTGTTGCCACAAAGACACAGAGGATCTGTGCTTTTCCAGGTTGCACTTATACTGCTGGGATTCAACTTCCTCATGAGAGCCTCCCCCACTTGATTTGAGACAAAAGACTTAGGAGCCATTTAAGTCCTTGTTGGGAGGCAGCAGGCCTGTGCGTTAGGGATGGATTGTGACAAGTTTGGTCACAGCAGAGTGGATAGTGTTTATACAGCTCTCCATACAGTGACTATAAAGTCAGAGACAAATGTTTGATTTATTGTTGTCACAGACGTGTTGAGCTTTGAAAGCGTAACATATTCGGCCCCCTCCATGATTGACATCTGGTGAAGTTCCTTTTTTGTCTCTTTCCTTCCCTCATTTCTCTATTTTGTCTCGCAAGTCGGCTTGGCCCGCATCCAAAGAACCACTGACCGAGTTTTTGGGGAGACACGTACGCACACACACAAAACGAAGGCGAAAACAGCTGTTTTGATTCGTGAGAAGTGTAGCAGACTTGTATTTTTGCTTTTTTATTTTTTATGATGAGGTTAAAGAGGTCAAAGTCTGATTTAATTTGTGATGTAAATAACACAGAAGAGGAAGTAACAGAGATAACAATGAGAAGCTGACAATGTTTACTTTGCACTCTTAGGTGTGATAGTCAGCTATTTCAGGGTTTGTTCATTCATGTGTGCAAGTGTTTACATAGTGATCGCAGCACCTAATTAGTAGTGATTTTGTCTGTCCATTGAGGAGGGTTTACTTGCTCATATTAGCCATGCTAGCCATTGACCTGGGCCATGTTCAATTATCCTAATCTGGTTATCATTGTTGACACTGCTTGTCAAATTGGCCTTTTTTCACCTCCATAGCTGTAAGTGAAGAGAAATACAGGGCTTGGCAAATATTTCAGAGCGATGTGGGTGTGTGTATGTTATAGCTTTTATAGCTTATGATTTAGTTTAATTTAAGGTACTAGGTTCACATTTGTACATTACTATGTAATTATTAATGAAATGAACAATAGATTGTAATCATTTGCAACATTTGTTGCATGGTTTGAATCAGAATTGACCCCATTGTCTTTTGGTGCGGATCAAGGAATTATTTTTCTCACTTTGTTTAACATTTATGATCAAGGGTTTTGGGCCTTAGAGAAGATGTGAGCTTTACTGAGTGCCACTCTAGTTCAGCTCTGTGATGCACATCATCAACATTTGATATAAAAAATAAAAACTTGAATCATGTCTGTTGCATCACTATTGTTTGCTTTGCTTGCCTTTTGTCTGTCTTTGCAGGGAAAAGTGATGTAGCTGGGAAAATTTGGTGTCATTTTCTGTGCTTCAAGACTTCCCCATTAAAAGAAAAGGGAGCACAGTGGAGGTAGCCAAGGAGAGAAAGTAGTAGGGAGAATTTCCTTGCTTCGTTAATTGGCAGCTCTGTGGTACACTAAACATTGCACAGGCGCACACACACACACACACACACACACACACATACACAGCTGAATACTGCGACTGCTCTGAAGCCACTGCCTTATATTTAGTCAAGGGAGACCAGCCTCTGTCACTTTTTCTCTTGCTTAACCTCGCTCCTTTCTCTTCCTCTCTCTGTGGCTGTGTTGAAGAGGAGTCTCAGGGGAGGGCTTAACTCTGAGCCCTCGTTCTTTTTTTCTTCCCTTTCTTTCTCTCTCCCCTTCCACGTCTTTCTTTCCTTATCGTCCCTTGAATAGAGCGGCAGACTGTTGTTAAACTTAGTCCAGGAGACAGACTCCACGCAGAGATATAATAGAGAAACGGAGGAGGTTCGGTGTCTGCCTTCCTGCTTTTATCACTGCCGCCACTAACAGGCTGGTCTTCTTCACTCTGTGATGCGTTTACATGCAGATGCAGAGTGTAGGTGCATGAGCCACCGTTCTGTCGTAAACAATTTCAGCTTTTAGCAGCAAAAGGCATGAAATCGATGGTTCACTTAGGTGGATTTGAGGTCAGCAAGACTTCACATGCCTGTCTTTGCACCCTTCATCTTGGAGAGTAAATCACGTAAGGCCCTGCTTAAATTATGATGTACAACCTGGAAAATCACAGGGGCTTTTGTGTTGTCATGGTTATTGAGTGTTCGGTAGCTTCAGGGGAAATGGAGTTTGGGGGTGGAGGTGGAGGGGGGGGGGTTGCAGAAAGGAAAGGGGGGGGGTTGGTGGATGGGTGTGAGTGGGAGGAGGGGTGCTATCTTAATTGCTTTCCGTGAATAATTTCAGTCCCCTAATTTGGCGATAATGACAGCGGCTGCAGCTTTTGTATTTATTTATCCAAACATTAATTGACAGGACTGACATTAGCCAGGGCGGTTATTGCGCATTTGATTGCGCACAAGGGAGCAAAGAAAATTACAGTAATTATCATTCTGATATGGATTATGAATATGCATTCCCACACTTAATGTCTCTGTCAGCATTTTAGTAACAACAAGGCACTCTGCCATGACAACAGCACTTTAGCCTATCGCCATCTCTGTTTCCCTGAACCCAATCCAACCGGTGCTTGTGGAGAACAGATGACATGTAGTGTCAAAATGATTTAGCCGCCCCGCTGTAGCTTTTTAACAACACCCAGGCACGCTGTTAGGTGAAATGGTCGTCTTGTGGATTGTTTCAATCGGCCTGCAAATGGGCCTCAGCTTGTGTGGAATTAGTGAGTGGTGTGTGTTATTGTGATTGGACATTAACGGTTCTGTTTTTCACAGGCGGAGGGAGAAGACAATTTGAAGAAGATGCAGCTGATGGAGCTAGCGATTCTCAATGGGACATACAGAGACAACAACATCAAAACACGTAAGCGAGCTGCCATGAACACACATCCACAATTAAGGCAATCCATCTATTTTTCAGCATACATGACTAATCTTTTTAACCGCATAGACCATATTTAATCATAGAAAACAAAACATTTTTTCTGTAATTCTCATTAACTAATCCTGTTTACCTTCATTAAATTAATGTGTAGTCAGATCTCCTGTGTACATACCATCATGTTATCTCTGACCACAAACAGACCTCTCTTTCTCAAGCTCTCCAAACAATTCATGTTTACCTACCCGACCATGAGTAGGACAACTTCCATTCTGTACTCCATATTTCTTTCCTCTTCATCCACCCCCCCCCTCCATCCTCCCTGCAATCCAGATGCGATCGCTTTAAATCACTTGCTGTTGGCGGACTCTCTTTCAGCACATTGCTCAACTCTGCATGTCAGTCACTAGCTCACACATGTACAGTCTTTGCTCCTTAAGCACCAAATGCCACATATTATTCCAGAACCTTTGCATTGACTCCCTGTTTGGTTATGTGCTTAATTATCAATCAAAAATGAATTTCAACATGATCAGAAACTGGGTTCTTTTAAATGCTTGGGCTCAAATGTATTAAATGAACTCAAAGTGAAACAATTTACTGTTTAATTGCCCTTATTTAACATGATGATGAACTGGCCCACCACCTTACCATAGTTACCGCTTGATTTAATCGACATGCCTATGGGGAAGCTTGTGTCGCACGGCTCACAGCACATGCTAATGCAGAACCACTTGAAAAATTATTTTTGTGTGTTCATTTGTATGTTATCCAACTTAAATGGACTGCTGACTGTGTTGGGGGAACAACTAGTGGAGTATGTTCCTTCTGGTGCTCAGAGGTCTTCACACTCAGGACAAAATTCCCAATCAGTCTCCGTGAAACCTTCATTGAGTCTCTCCTCAACATTAAGTCAACAGCTCCATTTCTGTTGTTGTGTGTGTGTTGTTTTACCCTCACCTGTGCCATTTCTAGTAGATGAATGTGTAGCTGCCATGGTGATTTGTACGCTTTGAATGCACTGGGATGAGCATTGTGTGCTTTTTGTTTTTGGTGTGACGGGTTATTTTTTGTTTTGTTTGGCTATGTTTTTTCTTTGCAGCAAATTGTGGCTTTTGTGGTTCACCACCATGATCATTGCATGGACTAATTTTCCCTTTTGCCCCTCCCCCTCCTCTCTCCACTCTACCTGCCACTTTCTGTACCCTCTTCTTTTCCTGCTTTTGTATTTTCACCCCTCACTGTTCATCTGTGATTTATGATCAACCACACAACACTTTTATCCTCTTTCTTTCTTTCTGATCCTGTCCTTTGCTCTCTTGCTTATGGCAGCCACCCTTGCATTCTCTCTTGCAGCGGCGGCAGCAGCCGCTCAGGGCCCCCGCCTCATAGCGGCCCCCACGGGTCAGGTGTTGCCTCCCCCGTCACTCCGGCCCCCAACACCAGCTGGGGCGCCCATCATGAACCTCATCCGGCCCACTCAGATGGCTGCCATGCTGCCCAATGGCACCCCCACCCTGGTGCCTCCCACACCGGATGGCGGGCTCATCTACACCACCCCTTACGAGTACCCTTACGCCCTGGCACCCACCTCCCTGCTGGAGTACCCCATCGAGCACAGTGGGGTTCTAGGTAAGCGAGCCTGGGGAAGCATGGGTGCGGCAGGTACAGCGCTCAGCTTTAGCCAGCCTGGACAGGAGGGCAGCTTGTTTTACCCCGGAGGGGTGCTGGACGCGGCTTCCATGAGCCACAGTCAGGACTTGTTGAAAGGTAAATATGTCGTGTCCACCTGAAGATCAAAAACAAACTCACAGAGTGGATGTGCTGGTGAAGCTCTAGGTAATGGGATGACCAGCTATGTGGCTCATATGGACACTGTATTCAAATGGCAAAGGGGGACAGAGATGACTTTGTGAGGGCTAGGCTCTTGGAATTTTATAATTTAGACTTTATAGTTATGCTCTCGCCAAACAGTCCTGCTCTCAGGTTTACATCGCTTCTTTTCTGCAAGGTTTATATAGGAGGGCTTGCCTCGGTGTGAGACGAGGCACGCTGACAGAAACACGCTCCCATCCATGCAGCCTGCTCTCTAACCCTTTCATGCACTGGCCTGGAGGCATATTCAGTCTGGCGGCAGATCCCTTCGGATTTCTGCAGCTTTTGAAATCATTTCTCTGTGCTGTTCTCTGCAGGCAGGCCTTGATGCCTGTAGATAGTCCCTCTCTCACTCCCACTGGGGATGTTCATTAAATTCCTCCAGTCTTCCCTTTATTCTTCGCCTTCCCCTCTCTCCATTGTGTTAGCCTCACCCCTGTTGAACCTGAGCTCTGTGCTAATACCTGACGCTCCCCTTCATTTCTGTGTCAGGAGTACAGTTCAATATGAGGGTCTATATACTATATACTCAGTGGTGCTTTAAGCTTGACACATCTGCTGCCAAAGAGACAACTGTACATCCATTGATGGAATAGAGTCTGATATGAACAACATATGTTATATTGATGCTGCACTTAACAAAAGCAAAGCTGTTTTTTCCGCATTAAGACAGAGGGAGCCTCTGTTATTTTCTTCCCAGCTTTGATTTGACACTCTTAATGTTGTCCGTGGCATCATCTGGCAGCAGCAGACACGAGTGTGATTTTTAGCTGACCTGTGTAGTTGAGGTGCCTCTGGGAGTCATGTGTAGAACAGACAGGGGCAGCTGACTGGCTTTTCTCTCTTTAACTTGCAGGGTTACACCAGCTTAGTGCATTTTATTTACTCACACTATCGATCGGTGCCTTCAGCAACGCGGGGCCCTGTGGAACACACTCACTCCCATACTCACACACACATTCATGCACTTGGCTCAGCTGCCCGCGCTACTGTATCTAGCCACCATTGGCTTGTCTTAGAATAAGGAAATGTCAGGCCATCTGCTTCTTCAGAATAGTGTAGGTGGTGAGGTAGTTATAAGCCAAAACTCACTCTCAGCTTGACAATGCTAGAACAAAATCCTTGCAGATTTTTTTTTATAACTTATATCACATGTCTCCTCCTCCTCTGGGAGAGCTTGATTTATTTCTTAATTCCCATACGCGTTTCATTTTTGCAATACTTGAACATACACTGACATGCTTGTTTGTGTCATGTACACGAGGCAGTATCAAGCACTGCAGTGGGAAGAAATCATTTGTGACAAATATAGGAAGAAAGTGACAGCCTCTGCCGCCAGTGAACAGATTGACCTGGAGAGAAACGGTGAAAGAGGGAGAGAGAAAATGAAAGAGAGAGGGAAAGGCAGGTGGTGTCTGGCACTATTCAATTACCATCAGAGCTGTATTGGATTTCCCCACCTTTCAAAATAAAGAGACAAATTTCTCTCAATCCCCCTCTGGATCCCAGAGGAAGAATCACATTATTTTTTTTCCTCCTCCAGACAGCCCAGGAGCCTGTCCCCTTTTCTAAGAGTCCTCCTTAGAAATCTGAGCACTGTGGAATTTTATTACTTAAGTTATGCATTTTTAGAGTTAAACTCCAAAAAAGGTGTATTATGTTTTTTCTACTGCATTTTTCTACACGTAAAAAAAAAAAGAGAGAGAGATGATATGTGTGGCGTGTGTATATGTACTATAACCTGTATTATGTTGCTATTCTGTGTATTGTTGTATTATCCAAGCATTATAATGATAATGGTTAAAAATGTGAATGTTATTACTGTAAAAGATGACTGTTTTTCCCCTGCTCAAAGTGAATGGTTTCTAACCTTGTGGACCTGTTACAATCTAGGTGCAATGGCTACTAAAGTGAGACGGCATGACACGCGGGTCCATCCTTACCAAAGGATTGTGACCGCTGACAGAGGTCAGTTTAGTCTCCTTAGCTACACTCTGCTATTGACTGATGAATTTCAATGATTATTATGCCTATTATGCCTCGATGCCTTAGTTGAATTTGTATATTGTCTGTATTTTTTGTTATCCTCCCCCCCCCCACCCACGTTTTTTAGCCCATACATCCACACACCAGCTAAATGGTTGCTTGTGGTCTGCACATTTTGTTTACATTTAGTACTTAACATATATACGTAGACTGTGTATATGTCAAAGCTCAGGCAAAAGTGATCGCAACAGCTTTTTGGTTCATGCAGCTGTGAAGCCAGGACAGGTAGTACTTTGCAGGCAGTGTTGAAGGTGTATAATGACATTCCTCTGATGTGAGATTAGAGCCTAAAATGGGGCAGGCTTGTTCCCATACATGATTTATCTCCTCGGCTCATAAGGAGCAGAGAAAAAAAAAGGAGAAACATTTCTATACTGTATCTGAGAGAGCTAGCAGGCGGAAGACAAGTAGCCATGCTGCTACCAGGCACCATTTCACCTTGAGATTTAAATTTATTTTGCATTTTTTTATTTTTCTATGGAAGATAGACACGCACAGACATAAGCTGAGGTAGCTTGCATTCTCTCCAGTGTTTTGCAAATAGACTGAAATAAAGCTAAAATACATTTTTAATATTTCAGTTGTACGTGAGGTACTGTCATTTTATATTTGAGCATTTTATATCAAATGTATTTATGGTTCTTGTGTATATTTATATTCTATAAAAATATACTGCTAAATAAAGAGAAAGAATCGGAAAACATCGATTCATCTATTCATTGCACATTTACCACTAGTCACAGTTACCCCTCACATAACATTAGTTATTGTAAGTCTCCTGACCACTAATCACACCGTTTGTAACTTGCACTTCAACTTGACAGACACTAAAACACTAGATTTTTGTTTTTCTTATTGTGTTTGTCTGTTCGACCTCTCTTTGCTTCTGTTTTTTGGTTTTGGGGGCAATGTGCGCTTAAATTAAACCACCAAGCTACCTGATTCAGGGGTGGGGGCTTTAGTAGTTTGGATCATGACGTGAGAGCGTCATGATTAAAATGAGATTAGCTGGGTTCATCTCACATTGGCAAGGGATTTAGGAGGGGTGGGGCGACATAAGAGATTGCATTCATTTTATTGTTAAAATGATGTCATTCCAGTCTCTTCTTGCTGACACTAATATCCTTTCTATCTTTTTTTTCTGTTTGTTTTGTTTTTGTTTCTAACCACCTAGCCGCCACCGGCAACTAACACATGACCTTCTGACCTCTGAACTCTTCACCCAATGACGAGCCGCCCCAAGCCTGCCTGCTGATCAGTTAACTGGTAATTGCCTTTTGCTAGCCTCTCGGACGCAAGTGAGAGAGAGAGAGGCGCCTGCCCGTACAGTTACCCTAACACGTTCTGACAAACAAAAATAGAAACCAACGCAGAATCTTCACAGAAACACAACAAACCCAACAACAAAGTTGTGTAATATTCATTTTTTCCCTCTGTTCATTGAGTTCAATTCCCATTCTTTCTCTTTCTTTTTCTTCATGAATCATACACTGGGTGGATGTGTTTGTGGTATTACTCATAAATCTGCACTGAATTATATAGCAATAAAGACCCCCACCCCGACCTGCCCACCCACCCTCCTGTAATCGCTCTAATTTGGTGACCTCACTTGTATGAATCAAAAGTTCAATATCTATTCGACGCAAACCATTTGGTTTCAGAGTAATGACATAATCCCCCGCCCCCTCAAATATAAGAGGCCTCCCCCCACCCGCTCCCCATCCTGCTCCAACCCACCCACCTACCGGGAGAGAAAAAGAAATAGAAGGAAAGAGAACATACACTCACATTAACTTGTTTAATTTCTGTCATTTTTCACATGTAGTGCAGTTTGTTGAGCTCTAAGATGTAATTATGAGCTGACACATTCTGGGTGTGCACCTCCAAACAGCTTTCTGTCTGTTTTTAAAAAAGCATGGCTGAAATGATTGCAAAAAGAGCTTTTTATGATTTATGTGTTTTTTCTTCTGTCTTGTTTTTTTTTTTTTCCTTTTTACGTTTGAGTCATTTTCTCCACTTGGTTTTGGTTTCTCTGTTGTTTATATTTGACTAATTAGCGTTTCTTAAATTTAGCCAAAATAAGGCAGGTGGTTATCTCTGGAAAACAAAACACAATCTGATGTGTGATGCAGGCTGCAGAAAGAGAGAGAGAAAGAAAGAAAGAAAGAAAGACGTGATGAAAGGCAAGATGGGAAGGTTACTATTTGGGATGATGGGTTTCTGTGTGTGTGTGTGCGTGTTTTTAATTAATACTACAATGAAAGTAGGGTGTGCTGAGGCTTCGGGGACATTGGCGCAGTGCTTATTAGCGACTGACCATTGCTACGCCCCCCATCCACACTACATCCATTATCCAGTGCCTGATGTATTTAGAGAAATATCTCGATGAGCTAGCTGAGCTGTGATCAAAAAGACAAAAAAAAGTATTAAGTGTGCATATTTAGCCAAAGGGTTTTCCAATGAATTATATATCTGCAATTATGCATCTGTCTCATAGAGGGCTCTCTTTGTGATTTTAGAGTTTGGAAAGGTGTGAATTTGTGGTGCCTGCCTTCAGCTGGATCAGACAGCCAGTCAGTTAGATGATTTTTCACCCATTAGTATTTTTTCTGAGGTGAATACAGACAATTAACACTAAATCAACACGCTACTCAATGACAGTCCATTGCTAGGGGGAAGGGCACTTTGAAGTTCTGTACATAAATGCTTTTGTCATGATGCCTGGCTTCCATATTGAGTTGTCTCATCAGCCACATTGCCAAAAGAGTGTTTATTTGTTTAGTTTTGCATCTCAACATTTGGCCATTTTTCTTTCGTTTGAGTCTATTTTTTTATTTTTAACCCCAGTTAAATTTAAGTTGTGACATCAGGTGGGTATAATCTTGAGCCTTCCTGCAAATTAGCAAAAGCATTTTTTAAAAATGATGAAACGTTTATTTTGAACACATGACTAACCATCCAAAAGCGCATCCACAATGTGTCACACCTCCCCGTGATCGTAGTCAAGCTCCTGAGCCCACAATCTTTTGTTCAACTCTCTCAAGAAAAAATAGGATGTGAAAGCCATGCCTGCCTGTTCAAATTGCTTTATACATACGTCTTATATATATATAAATATATATATAAATATATAAAAATGTAGATATCTGTCATTGCATATACAAATACAGAAGAGAACAAAACATAGATAATTTTACAGGGTGCTGGAGAAGAGAAAAAAATTGAAAAATCTATTTTTGGCAATTTTAGCTTTTGATACTTTACTTGCAGTTACAAAATCAGAAAAAATAAACTAAAAAAAAAAAAAGTTAAACAGTATCGGGGGAGAAAAACAGAAAAACCTGAGTGGGAGAGGAAAAAAGTGCTGTTACCTTTTTTTGGATATGATTGGAAAAAGGAAGACGAAGACCAAAACAGTCGTAAACCCTTGAAAAAGCTAGCGAGGATCAGAAACGAGACAGACGCCTAGAGAGTTTTCAAAGGATCAAATAAAAGTGCCTTATCAACAGTGGTTTCTGTTTTCTGAGTATTCCAGTTGTGTTCAATAATATCCAGCACCCACCAAGATGGCGCAGAGAGGAATGGCTAGTGTTACACGCTCTGAATAGTCGAGCAGGGTAGCTCCCACCGTATCGTGGTGTTACCGAAGTTATTCTATGCAAAAAGAATAGCAGTCGTTTTGACCAGCTAAAATATGTGCCATGGTTTTGTCTTCCTGAAATTATTTTCTTCTTTTTTCCTTGACTTGATGGCCCTTTACTCTGCTGTATGTGCAGGTTTTGTTCTCTTTTTATTTAGAATTTAAATGATCATATGAAATATTGTCTTGATTTATTTTTTTGGTGACTGTGACTTAACTTCCTCGAACAAATTGAACTGCCAATAGCAAATGCAGTAGTCTGCCTGCCAGAACATGTTTTGATCATGAGCTGAGAAAAATACATAACATGCAAGGGAACGGATATGAAACAAAAGAGGGGGGAGTCGTCCCCGTTGGCGCTTGTTTCAACAGCTGCAAACTGAAAGCATCCAGTCCACGTCTCTCGATGTCAAATTGACAACAAACTATCAATACAATCACGAGATTTATAATGGACAAGATAGGATGCTGTATAATGAAACAAGCAACTCTATTTCACAGCCAAATAGTTTTCAGTTATTGAAACAGCTGACAGTTTGTTGCTGGAAGGTGAAATCAACTCATAATATTAAATCGAGGAATTCTCAGATCCAGATATTACCCTTGGCAGTTTGTTTCTCTATTCATAGCTCTTTCATCATGCTGTTACACCGAAAGGTCAATGAATCTTTATTTTCTTTCCTTTTTCAGTGTTATTATTTTAAATTGAAATGCAATATTAAAGTGGAGCAAGAGATGGCTATTCAGCATTTGACAGTATTAAGAAAATTCCCTCTGCAATGTTACAACTTTGCTGTGTCATTGTGAAAGGCTGGATAAGTCCATCAGGTGAAAGGCTAACTCTATACCTACCGTATTCTCTCTGGCCTGCCTACTACATGTATGATAATGTAATTAACAGCAGCCATTGTTACAGGTTTATAATGTATTTTTCTAATCTCATTTTATATGTATATTAATCATGTTTCTGAGTGCTTTTTTTTAATGAAACCCACTGCAACTCCCCCCTCCCCCTCCTTCTCTTTTACATCTTGAAAACTGTCTCTTGTGGGGAGTGTTGCCTTTTTTTCCCTGTTATATTTTGTTTTCTTGCCAATTCCCAGCTTGTTTAACTCATTAGCTACTTTATTAGTTTTTCTTGTCATAAGTATTTTTACATGCTTGCATTTAGTTTTCATGGTGTATGCTGTTATTTTTCTTATTAACCTCTTGGCATTTATTTTAATAAAACATTCTTAGTAAGAATTTTACTAACTTGCTGATATTTTGTCTTGTGTTTTTAACCAGTTTCATGAATGTATTACCTTGGTCTGGTTCACGGACTAACACGATTAAAACTGGTGTCTGGCCACCACTTACACTGACTTGACTGACGCTACATGAACACACAACCACACACACACACACACACACACACACACACACTCTCACACTCTCACTCACTCTCCAAGCCAACTGTGCACATACATGCAATTTACTCCGCACACACAACCTAACTGGAAACTGCACGAGTTGATAAGCGTCCCCCCCTCTCACTCCCGCTCACGCACTCTCACCTCTGTGCTGGAGAAAATCTGCTGACACTCTTCATACTTGCCCTCCCCGCTCAGTTCCAACACTGCTGCTGTGTCCGTCGCCTCTGTTATTAGAGACATCTCTCTTGTTAGTTGTCCTGTCCTTCTGTGTCACTGACTGGACAGGAAGTGTCAGTGGGGGGGCTGGGGTGTAAGCTGCACGTTACTTGAGGTCACTGGTTAACTTCTGGGTGAGCTGTTCCCTCTGGTGATCTGTCTGCACACAATGTTTAATCCCTCAAGATAAAAGTCCCACTTTCCTCTTTTGTCTAACCATTAGGTAATCTGTGCTAAAATACTGCGTGTTAGTCATCTCAAAAGGATTAATCTTACTGTGAATTATGCAGAGCAGGACATCTCATCTCGGCACACATTATAGACGTAGAGAGTTATTTACAACAGACACTCGGGGTGAATTTATAGATGGCAGTTGTGTGATAGTCTAAAGCTGTCCCCGCTCTTTTTATTCCTCCATTGCTTCCACGGCTTGTTATGCCTGGATAGCAGCATTACAGTTATCACCAGCTGTTGCCTGTTTGGTGAACACTTCTCCCCATTCGGCTTATTGATATAATAGCTAATACTGGGCCATTTGGGAGCATCCATAATGCTTAGACACACACCACTACACCATGCCAATATGAAGTACTTTGGGATCAAAACAACCTTACTATTCCTTCCAGTGGAAAATGCTGATATGGCTCTCAGCTAGCCAATATTTATTGTTTTTTAGGGGATTTTTTTTTTTTTTGTCTGAAACACTGCCAGTGTGTGTTGTTCATTCTACTTCTTGTCAGTGCACTCGTCCCTGAGTTCATTCAGCTGCTCTTCTCTCTATTCAGCTTCCTTCCTCCACTAATTCAAGGTGTTGACACTGACACACAAGCAAAAAGATTAACTTCATTAATCCTGATTATTACTTTAACCCACTGAGTGATGCCTCCAGAATCTTTTTTTTTCTTCTCTCCTCTGCACAACAAAAGCAACTTGGCCTTAAATGTTTGCAAATTCTCTTCATGTCTCGGCAAGCAAAAGAACAAGGATTAAAAGTGTCTAACATCAAAACTTAACATTTCTCTCCTCTCTGGAATTAACATTTTTTTGTCCTTGATCTGAAAATGGGTGTTTATTCGCCTATAACACCTGCTTGTACACCAGCAAGTAGAGACGGAGATTGGATTACTGGCAGCGAGCCTAAATTGTTTTCCCTCCTTTTATACATTCAAGCCATAAGCTGTTTTTATTTATAAATGTAGGATTGGCCTTTTTAATGTTTTTGATGGGCTCCTTTTTTTACCGTAATGAGCAACTTGAGCTACAATCCGTCCAGTCGATGTATTTATGCCGTCACTTTTATCTGATTTTCAACCGCCAAGCCGATGAAAAAAGACATTAAGTGGAAAGTTATTTTTCCACAGCACAATATTAAACAATCACTGCCTAAAAATATTGCATCTGTGAATCCAAAAAGTGCCTTTTTTCTCAAGATATTTTTGTACTCTATCCTTCAAGTGCCAATTTCCTGTCTCCCTTTATCTCGCCAAAAGCTTCTTTTTTTGTTGAGCACAAAAAACTAAATGCCCACGCTTTTTTTGTGTACATACTGGAAAAAGTTTGACCAAAGATTGGGAATTTGGTCACGTTTCCCACCATTAAACTTCGGTTTAATGTTAACGAATTTGATCAACCGAGAACTTGTGATTGGACCACAGTATGTTCACATACTGCTGCCATCTCTGGCCGAGTTCTCGGTGCCTTTTCAAATCTGTCGCAGGGCATTCAGTGTATTTATCTACTAACTACCTTTTCACCTGTCAATCCTTTTATTTTTTCTTCTGTTCTGTTTAACAAACATTCCTCCAATGAGTTAAACGGCAGGTTAACCAATCAGTATTGGTCTCAGCGATGTAGCACTCAGGTGGTTAAAGGGCAAATGCTACCAAAATACAGAATGAGAAAAATTTAAGCCCCACTGGATTTTTTTTTTCTTCTTTTATTTTTTCACTGTGATAAAACTATATAACTTTTTTTTTCCTAAAATCATACTAGTATGGTATATACTGTAAGTTCCTCATCCATATAGTGGTGCACTAAAATCTGTGAGATTTTTTTTTTGTGGAGTTGTAAGTTTTTATGTGAAGTAGCCTTTATTTTGTTTTGTGTTACCTTGTTTTTATAGCAGGTTAGACTGAGAATTTTGAATAGGGTGTAAAACATGTAATGCCAGTTTTTGTTGCTCACACCAAAAAAAAGAAAAAGGAAAACAAATGTCATGTGTGCAATAAAGAACCATATTTACAAGCTTCCCTCTGACTGCTCTACCTGGACTGGTCCTTTTGCTTCTGCGCTTCTTTATCGGTGACATCATTTCTGTGGATTTGAGGTGACTTTTTGAAGTTTTAAAGGTAGGTGTGCCGCATTCGCAGGAAATAAAATGTTAAAAGTTCAACGCGGGCAAAATAACTCGCTTAAGCCCTTAAAGTGAGATCAAGCCCTCTGTTGGATTTTAGTGTGATGTTGGTGAAACGTTGGAAGTGCTGACCTTCTGCGAGGGTCGGAGCAAAAGCTTTCTCTCCGGAGATGGTATTTAGCGGTCAAATCCATTTCGGGCTGAAGTGATTTTTTTTTTTTTAACTGACTTATAAAGTCTGAACATAAATCGCCAGTATTTCAATCCATTGTAGTCTGATTGTTCTGCACCTCCAGCGACAGATGACATGAAGTCGTGTGGCTTCAGGTTAAACTTTCTTTTACTGCAAACTGAACACACACTATTTAGAGATGAATTTATTTGAATAAAGACGGACTTTACACAGTTGGTGTTGTCATTCCTTCAGTAAACACACCCCAGAAGTCAAGCCCTCACAAAAAGCAACTAAGTGCATTTTTTTTCCAAGTACAATTTTGAGGTACTTGTGCTTTACTTGAGTATTTTCATTACCTGCTACTTCATACATCCACTCCAGTACATTTTGGAGGTAAATATTGTACTTTTTTTACTCCACTACTTTTACTCAGGTATGACTTTGTGGTACCTTTTACAACACTTACTAAATGAGACTACAAGCATTAAATGTAATGCGTCAGTCAAAACTTCCAACACTGAGATTCTCCTAAAAGGTATTTAAAATTCTGCGTGTGAAGCCTCCACCAGCATAATAAAAGTGGTCAATCAATCTCAGACTCTGAATCTGATTTATCCCTCCACTCACAAAATATGTGTGCTGTCACTGCAATACCTCCAGATAATAAACAAGAAATGATGTCAACATGACCGGTAACGATGTTACTTCTGTTTGGCGTCAATATACAATGAATTTCTGTATGCTCTATATCTGGGATTGATGTTTAAATAAAACTTTCTATCATTAGAGCTTCAATTTCTTCATTAGGAATGGAGTTTGACCTTTCTGGGGTCTAACTGACCCTAAACATCACTATCTATGATAACACACTGTACGTGTCTTTGTCTGTACATGATTCAGGCGAATAAACTGGAGGCATAGCATCATATAACACATGAGACAGCAGGGAATTATGGTCATTAACACATTTGTCGCCTTCGTCAAATGTGTAAGCTCACTTTGTGGCAAAGGAATGGTTTACCACTTCAGTACTTTTTCCTACATGTTGTGTCATAATAAAGTCAGAAGAACATTTTAAAAAGGTATTTAAAGGTCCCATATTATGCATATTTTCAGGTTCATACTTTATTTGGGGTGTCAACAAGAAAATATCAAATGCCTTAAAGATGCACTATGTAGTTTGGGGGAGAAAATGTAATCGGAAGAGGAATACCTTAAAAATGAATGCATTAACTCAATAAACAAACTTTTTACAGAGCATCACAATTTCATATTGTTTTACTTATAAACATTATTTTTCTTATACTATTAATTGCTGCAGCACCTGTATTCATCCCCTGTCTGAGTGCTCCGTTTTAGTGCCTGTCTCTTTAAGAACCCCTGAAGAGCCCAGTCTGCTCTGATTGGTTAGCTGAGCAGTTATCCTCACCGTGTTTCTACATCAGCTCTGCCGGTGTTTTTGCAACCATGACAGCGCCTAGGGCGGTGACTGTACTGAAGCACTGATGACTCGTTTGAAGGCGAAGTTTCTGAATATGGGCTGTGTGCATTTTGATACTCATACAATATTTATTTAACACGTAGACCTGCTTTATTGTATAATCAATAACACATGTAAATCTGACTTCCTGCAATGTGGGACCTTTAAAGGATGCAGATATGGCAGGTTTCATGTCTGTGGGATCCCAAACAATGAAGAAAAAACAAGGGTTAATAATCACATCTTACACGCGTAGTTGTGGTCAAATAAGTGGATTAGTCTCCTGTCAGTTCTCACAATTACAACTGCTACAGCTAATGTGCTGCTGTCATCTGAACACAGTATTCATTATATTAAGGCTTTGAACGGTAGCATAAATTAAATTCATCAAAACAAGCACAGCGCTTCATTTTTCTCCTCGTATTCGACGGTGTCGGTGTGAGCTGTTCGCTGTAGGCTAGCGCGCATCCTCGCAGACATTCGCCCTGATTATCAAACACACCGTGTCATCTCTGGGTTACTGGGGGAGTCGGATGCATGTAAATGTGCCCTACAGAAGCAGCAGAATTCCTAATCCTGCAATGAAAGTAATGGCAACCTGCTGCTTGAGTGGGTGATTATCACTTTCTTGCTTGTCAAAGTGATGAGTCAGTGCTGCGTTTACCAATTCACCAGTATGCAGCTCCTATCGGCCTGCTGATGATCTGTGAGGAGGTGAATCGAGCCAGCTGTTGTCACACACTGTATATATTTATTTATTTACTACCTGTTATATCACAGTATATTTATTTATAAGTGCAGTGCCTGTCTATTCATTTGATCTTATTCATCTATTCGTTTAACTTCTGCACAATTTAGATCCTCATTTTTACTCGTTTTTCACTGCCAACGACTGCTTTGCTGTAATTGTTGTGCACATGAAAATAAAGCACTTGAACTACAACAGTGCAGATGTGCAGCCACACTCAGATCCCCACTCCTTTCTTTTATGCAGTAATAAAAAAACAAAGGACTTTGAAGTGGACGTCTCATTACGCCTCAACTCTGCAGGAACAAAAAAAACTCAAACGACAGGGACAAATCTTCCTCTCTTTTCTCTCTCATCCTCTTGCTGGAGGACAGAGCTGCTAATGCTGCTGCTGCTGCTGCTGTTGCTGCTGCCGCCGCCATCGCCGCCACTGAATAGGACAGCGGGGAGTAACGGTTCACAAGGGGGCTGCTGGAAGTGACTTTAATGTCATGCAGGAAGCGAGAAAAGAGCGGAGAAAGTGGAAGGGAGGAGGTGGTGGAGGGTGCTGATGGTGGCTTTGGCCCCCGGGAAGATGCATCAAAGGAGCATTTGTGGCAGAGACCAGCTGGGAGACTAATCAGAGAAAGAGAACTGGGATTTGTGTGTGTGTGTGTGTGTGTGTGTGTGTGTGTGTGTGTGTGTGTGTGTGTGTGTGTGTGTGTGTGTGTGTGTGTGTGTGTTTCGAGGGGCTAGAGTGGAAGGGTTGCATCAGTAGTGACAGATGAACTAGCTTCCTGTGGAATGAATATAGGGCATTCATCAGAGTGCAGCTGTTTCTCTCTTTCTGTCTTGCTGTCTGTGTGTGTGTGTGAGTGTGTGTGTGTGTGTGTGAGTAAGTTGTTTTAGCGTGCACAGTTGTTGCAGGTTTCAAGCTTCAGATTGATGAATGAAACGCAATAGTTCTTTGGGCACCTGTGTCAAGTGACACAGTCCAGCAGCTGGATTTGTGAGTGTGTTAGAAAGAATGAGAGAGTGAGACAGAGGGGCAGACAGCAGAGGGAAGAGCGGCAGTTTTATTTATTGTGTGGCTAGAGAGGGTTTTTCCTCCTACAGAGACATTCTGTGGCTCCTCCTGAAATTCATCACTCTGTATTGTAAAGCACCGGCGATTACGTCCCCTAAAGAGTATCTATCTTTCCAAGAAAAGCTCTTGAGAACTTTTCCCGCATCTATTCGAGAGCTGCAAATAATATGTCAAGGTTGGCAGCAGATATGTCATAGGAAACCTCCCATTTCCTCCATAAAGGAGACATACTATGCTAATTAGCAGGTTCATGATTTTATTTTAGGTAACTACTAGAATAGGTTTACATGCTTTAATGCTCAAAAAACTAAAGTTCTCATACTGCTCAGTGCTATTCCCCCTCTGTCTGATACGCTCCGTTACCCAGTCTTCTCTGATTGGTCAGCTCGCACACGCCTGAGCCAGCACCGCTAACAACAACAGAGGAGCAATTCTTGCATGACAAACTAGCCATAAATTCTGCAAATGTGTGATATGGCGACGTAGCGTGATGTCACAAAGTCACTGAATTAAAGGCGGGACTGCTGACGAGGCGTTTCAGGAGCAGTGTTTTCTGTAGGAAAGAGGAGCTTCCACTGGCTTTTTAACTTTCAAGACTTTACATGCTCAAGACCCTATTTAAAAAAACAAAAAAGCATAATATGTCTCCTTTAAACATTTTTGTTGTTGTTTCTCCATAACTACATCTAATCAGACAGGTATGTTGACATTTCCCTTGTCCGTCATGTCCTCGCGGACACACAAGTGTCACTGTAAGAAGTCAAATCGTCCTCCCATCAGTCACATCACACCAGCTCAGACAAAGCGATGAATCTTCCTCGCCTGTCCCGCTGTCTTTGCGCTGTTTTTGTATTGATGGATCTAGACAGGTGTGGGTACTGCAGGCCTGTTGTGTCGCCTAATGCTGACAGAGAATGTCTAACAGGTGTGTGTGTGTGTGTGTGTGTGATGTCTTATGTCAGCTCTTTCTGTGCCCAGTTTCTGCATGTCAGCCACTCACACCAGTTGTAAAAAAATAAAAATAAACCGTGACAAAGTTGAATTCAATCTAAATGTAAGCTGTAGTTGTGGAGGAAATTACAGGTTATGTCAGCTACAGTACAGTGTAGTAAATACATACGAGGGTGTTTTGGTGGCAGGAACATTTCTGTCAGCACGTTGAACCGACTGACTTCAAGAGTGTGCGGTAATAAAAATTGGAGTCAGTTTTAAGTGTCAGCAGGTGAAATGTCATCTTGTCCAAAACTCTCTTCCCTCACACAAAATGACTCCCCCATCTGGAGCTGTTTACAAGAGGCAGCCACCACAGCTGAATGATGCACATCTTAAATTTTCCTGATTGCTCCGAGAAAATGCCTTAACTATTAAAGGCCACAAACCCAACTATGCTCTAATTTTTCATTAGAGACATTCATTTTATTTATATATTTATGCATATTTATGTTATATTTAAGAGTTTACCCTCTTATTGCACTTTGAGATGACACTGACATACACATAATGAAATGAAAGTTCTGCTTCATGCTACACAAATGTAGAACATATATACAGGTATTTATCTACATATAAACAGGTAGTGCAACTTTTAAATGTGTGTCAGGGTATTTGTAACCAGCAGCAAAATGATGGTGATGATAATATGGTCGGCATCTTCACATCAAAAGTTCAACATCAGAGTCCACCTCTCCTTGTCTCGCTGTAGTCTTGCGCTTTTTCAGCTCTGAACTGGTCCGCTTCGAGTGCAACAGCTTGATCCGGGATGACCTCATTTCACGTTGTTTGGCCAGCTGAGCCCAATTTATCAATTTCTTAAATCTAAACTGAATTAGCATGACTCCCATCCTTGATTTGGGCCTCATTTTTGGGGGTGGCCCAGCTCGTCAGGTTGGATGGAGGAAAGACGCTGTGGAAGCTGGTCGTTGAAAGTCTGCTGCTCTCAATCCAAAACCGTTTCTTCCTTAATGCTGATGAATGTATTTCTGCCATAGGTTATACTTGTTTCAGGAATAAAGCCGAAAAAAACTGTAGCTGTCTTTGTACTTCACATTTTAAATGTTCCACAAAGCTGCTTTGTGGTGCAAAATCAAACTCTAGGCTAATGTAGCACTGCTAGCTTTCTACTAGTAGAAAATGTCCTGCAGGCCTAGCAGCATTCAAGCTAACTAGTTTGCTTTTTCCTTGTTCTGTCTCTTGTGAAGCCTGACTGTGCTGTGTGTTATTGCTGCTTGCTGCTATTGTTGTTGCTAGAACAGAACAGCTTTCATGATGTCGAAATAGACTTCCAGTAATTTGATGGTGAACATCAGGAAAGGTGGTCACCCAAAAGTTAGACACACACACACGCAAGGGCGAAAAGTTCAAACTTTATTCTTACAGAAGCTCAGGAAGGGAGTTGACCTTCCTCTGACCCCACTCTCCTGTGGTTTAAAGCCTGGACATGGCAGCTGTACAGCATCATTTCCACATACTCGTGCATAAACACCACCACAAAGTCACAAAAGGAAATATAAAAAACAACTTCCCTCAATTTTCTTGTGTCTGACTCAGGCTGAGATTCTCCTAATCCTACTTATCTTGGATGTATTAATGTGTGTGTGTGTGTGTGTGCATGCGTGCGTGTATATGCATACTATATGAGCGTGGGTGTATTCTTCTGCATAGCGTGTGCAGGTGTGTTTGGGTTCACTTAGAAATAGCGCAATTCTGTTAGTGTGTGTCTGTGCGTGTGTGTGCTCACCCTGGGAAATGAAAACGCTGACCCAATTTAATACACCTGTGTCTCGCTGCACTCTGGCCCAGCACTCAATCACACACACACACACACACACACACACACACACACACACACACACACACACACACACACACACACACACACACACACACACACACACACACACCTCAACCTGACTCCAGTAGAGTACAGCTCTCCAACACCACATAATCTGAGAACGGTGCCTCGGCTATACAGATAAGTTCAGCCAATTCAAATAATGGAGGTGTTTTTTTCCCACTTTTTTCAATTTTTTCACTTCAGAGTCAGAAAATAATAAAGCTCCAGCGGGAAGACGGAGTTATAGCTTGTTGGTAGACTTTTATTAGTTTCACTCTTCTTCGTGTGCATCATTAAGGCGCTGTGCAGATGCTGGAGTTAAGCAGATTCAGAGGTAGATTTACAGTTTTAATAATTAGAAAAACAAAGCTGTTTGAATCCAATCATTTCAAGTCATTCGAACAAAAATTTTCATCTGTAGTTGCACCTGAGCACAGCAGAGATATTTAATAATGCAGCGAGTATTAATAATGTATACAAATATACAGAGGAAACAGCAGGTATACGTTAGTCTGGGATTATTTGTTTTCATATTTACGCTTTCATGTTATATCTCTGCCTCCAAACGGGGTGTGTTTCCCCTCAGGCTGAGCTCCCAGCATGCTGTTGAGGTTCCAGCGAGCCGCTCTGTGGCGGGTGGCCTCACACTGAGCGGTAAGGTGGTAATGAACTTCCTGCTATATAATTTCCACACACACACGCACACACAGACATAATCTCATCCACATCCCCTAGGCATGGAGAGATGTCACATTAGCACGGTGCTATCTTTTCTTGAGTGTGTGTGTGTGTGTGTGTGTCAGTGGGGGATGTGTGTATGAGTGTGTATTTTCAGGGAGACAAATGGCTTCATTGTTCCTGGGTGTGTATTTCCTGTGCGTGTCTGTAATTAATCTGGGCACACGGCGGGTGTAAACATTAGAAAGGACAGTTTTTTTGTTCCCCTCTCTTTTTTCTCTCAGATTAATCTGTCTTGTCAGATCTGCATCTGCACTAAATCTCAACACACTGGCCTGGCAGGGGACTCGGTACTATACCAGCACACACACACACACACACACACACACACACACACACTCGCGCACACATGCATGCTCAATAAAACTGAGATTTACTCTGTTTGCTCTGCACAGTTTTGTACATCTGTTCATCATGGACAGCGATAGAGAGCGTGGTCTCAGATTTTGGGGAGCTTGTCTGTTGGAGTGGAGGCATTTAACAGTGAGTGGCAGGATGACGTAAATGTTGTTTACAGTAAAGAGAAGCAGAGAAAGGGGTTTATTCGAAAAAATCTGTTTCCATCATCTTTTCTTTTGAGATATGCCAACTTTCCCACCTCAGCCGAGCTAAAACTGACAAAACAACCTCACTTCGCAGTCAACTTCATCTGTGTTCTGGATGGATGGATTTTGTCAACTGCTGATTCCAAGGTCAAGAATAAACTTTTGAAGCTCAACATTTACTTTCAAAACTTTGTGGTTTTTTTATGTGCAGAACATGTGGGTGGGTTTCAAAAGATGTCGAAGAAGCTGACCTTTTTGGGAAGATTTAAGTTTTGACTACTCTTCTTCTCTCATCTGAGAAGCGAAAAAAAATGGATGGACATGGATGGATTTTATTTATTATAAACAATGTCGATGTCAAATTTTACAAACACAGTAAACAGTAACTATTATATGATACTTCTCTGAGGCCCGTGAAGAAAATTGCCAGACTTCCTTAAAAAATCTGTACATTTTGTGAGTTGTTGTGTTAGGAGAAACTTTACAAACTTCGTGAAACACTTTCTGCAACAAATCCTTAACTATATGGGCCTTCTTGTTAATTCGGTCAATGTTATACATGGAGATGATTTTTATTTGTGTAAAGAAAAAGAAAATTGTAAGGGTTTGTTCCATTGATGTACGTGATTATTTGCATATATAGAAGGGAAGTGAGATACGATCACAAGTGGTCACTGACGGATGTTGATACCAAATGTAGGCAGCCTCCATGACCCTCAGTTTTTCTTTTTTTTTTTATCGGTAATGAAGCACATCTCCCTAAACGTTCATCCACCAGCTCCTCTCGTGACCTCCTCACACCAGCTCTCACCCTCTGGCCTCTTCTTCCCCCTCAGCTTCTGCCCTTCAGTCTGCGGGTCACCACAGTTCCTCCCATTCTTCCTTTGCCCCATCCCTGGGCTTGGCCCTTGAAGCTGACAGCTAAATCCATTTTCTAGCCTAACGTAGAGCCACGCTGTCACTGCTACAGGTGAAACCCCAACCTTGTGAGCACATGGCAAGCCATAATATTGCCCTATTAATTATTAGGGTGGCACATCTGGGGTCTTCATCAATACGGCTGTAATTGGCACAGGAGGGAGAAATAATTGTGCAGTAATTAGCAAAACGAGGGAATTTGAAGCTTCTTACCTCTCGCTGCTTTGGTATTTAGAAGGAACTGCGTGATTTTGTTTTGATGTTTTGATTGCTAATGATGCCTCCACGTAGGCAGTGGCATTACATGTCTGTGACATCTGCATGAGACTTTCAGCTATAGGACACAAAGGCATTCAGGCATACATAAAAGATGTGGGAGATGATGTTCACATACAGAGGTGAAGGATGAGCGCTGATAAGGCAAGGCAGGGAGAGGAAATCATTCGTCCCTGTATAGTAGAGACTCTAAATCTACTCTATATTGAGTGGTAATTTGAGATTTCGAACACTTGTGAGTCATTTTCATTTTGTGTCATCACAGGTGTGCTTTTGGGTCAATTAAAGGAGACCCACTATGCTTTTTTTTCCCCCTTCCCTTCAGTTTTTTATATAGATTCTTGTGCATGTAAAAAATCTTAAAAGTTAACAAGGTCAAAATCTGCACCAACAGAAGCTCCTCTTTCCCACAGAAAACACTGCTCTTGAATCGCCTTGTCAGTAGCCCCGCCTTTAATTCTGTGACTTTGTGACATCACACTGTATCAGAGTCACACATTTGCATAATTTATGCCTAGTAGCTAGCTTGGCATGCAAGAATTGCTTTAGCACAGCTGCTCTGTTGTTGTTAGCGGTGCTGGCTCAGGCATGTGTGAGCTGACCAATCAGATCAGACTGGGTATTTAAGAGAGGGGCCTTAAAGAGACAGGAGCTTAAACAGAGCGTTTCAGATGGAGGGAAGACAACTACAGCATGTAAACCTATTCTAGCAGTAACCCAAAATAAAATTATGAACCTGAAAATGATCATAATAAAAGATGATCATAATAAAAGAGTCAATGTGTTTCAATGTGTTGAATTGCACTGTGGGATTCTTAGCAAAAAGGAACATTTTGGATGAATAATAAATGAAACGCCTCCACAAAGTTCTAAAATAACAAATCCTAAAAGAGAAAATAACCTTTAAACCAATTAAGAAATGTTCTCAAAATGTTCTGGACATCCACCTGCTCTCTGTGTATGCTTTAATTAATACACGTGTTAATTTATTTGGTAATTTAATTCATTCATTGTATTTTTTGTTTTGTTTTGTTTTAGTTGTTGGTCTCACAGGTGCAGGTATTTGTTTAGAAGCGCAGGTGTAATTGAGAACATTATAAACCTGCGTCCTGTTGATGTGTGTGCTGGCTCACTGGCACAGTTTAGTGATGGAACTGAGCCATCTTTAACATTTGTTTCACCTGCTCTTTTCCCGCTGTGACAAGTAGTCAAAATGCCTGCTGTGAAAAAGGTTTAATGCGGAATGACTCCTATGAGAGATCCACCATATATGCAAGGAACAGTTCTGTTCATTATCTATCACTTTGTTTTTTAATCTGATCATTTTTTGATTAATCGTTTAGTTTGTGAGAAGCCAAACAATATTGGAAATGTTCCCTGAGCCCAAGGTGACATCTTCAGATTGCCAACACTCCAGAACTCAAAGATACTTGAATACAAAATTATAAAACTGAGAAAAATGGCGGATGCTCATATTCGAGAAAGCTGGAGCCAACAATGTTCTGGCCCTTTTCCAACTAATCACTACAGCACCACTTCATGCTGAAATTCATCAGCAGAGTTGTTCAGCCATTAGTTGTAAATAGAGCGATCAAAGCATGAGGTGACATTTCCACTTTTTTCTACCACTGAAGTGTTGCCTTCTTTGATTTAGGACACACGTATGCAGATCTTTCAGGAAAGTCTCAGTTTTAGTGAGGTTTGCGTGTGAAACATTAACTGTTTAAAACATGAACATTCTGCTTTCTTTCTAACAGACTGTGGCATAAACCAGTGGCGACTCCACTGGTTTATGCCACATTCGAAAAGAAGCCTGATTGTATGTAAGCTTGTGAGAAAATGACTCTTACTTCTACTTATTACCTCAGTAAACGGTTTCTTTTTGAGTCTGTGGTCTCAATTGCAGGTTTCAACTCTTCTTCAATGCAGCAGGTGGTTCATTTTGTAAATGATGAACGATTGTGTGAATACAACGAATGAATGATTGTGATTGTCAAGTCGCTACCAAGGGGTTTCCTTGGGTTCTTACTCCAAAAAAAAAAAAACAAGATGGACAAACGACAGAATTCCAAAATCAAGGCGTTGAAAATGATAAGTGACGTCACCGTTGGGTCGACATGATTGTGAACAAAAGGCCACAACACAGAGGAAAAGGTTGATGAAGGTTCTCAGTCATCCAGGTCATGGTAATTCTGAGTGCTGTATCGTAGGCAACTGGACTGGTTTCAGTTTCATCTCTCATCCAAGAGACTTCATCAGTTCTAACTAACTGGAGAGGAGACGCAGGCTTTTAAACCCTGTGTGGGAGTGTCCTTACAGAGTCGTTAAGGACGCGTGTGAACTCTGAGTTTCAGAGTCGTTAGGGCCACTTCTGGGTCGTTGAACCAACCGGCCTTCATGTGGGTCATTAGGGCTAGGTGAGTCTAGTTGTGAATGGTTAAGCTGTCCAGTTAGTTAGAACTGAAGAAGCCCTGTGGATGAGAGATGAAACATTTTCATTTTCAAGTCCAGTCGCCTACGATACAGCGCTTAGAGCAGAGGAAAAGGGTTTTTTTTTCTCATCCCCCTTTTCGTAAGGACTGATATCCAGCGCAGGAGACTTGCACACGTTACATCATCATGATTGTTGGAGGTAAGTCTTGTTTCTGTGGGAGGCTGTGGCCACAGAGGACCTTGTACATGTCTGCTCTTATCACTGTCTGTATCTCTCTCTCTCTGTGTCTCACATTTTGCCAATATCTGCCTATCCAGCTTTTTTTTCTATACCAGCCTGTACAGCAGCGCTCTCTCTCTGCTCTCTTGACTGTTTCTTTCACGTTTCTTTCCTCCTCTTCACTTTGTTTGGCGGGAAAAAAGTACAGACACAGGGACCACTTTTAATATGTCTTTGCTGTCTGTGGTTACTTATTCAAATACCAAGGTTGAGATGTTTCTCCTTTGATAAATTAGCCCTGCTCTGCTTTAAAAGAGTGGCAGCGAGTGCGTGTGCATGTAAACTGGTCTTTAGAGACCAAGGTTGGCTGATTTTTACATTACAAAGACAAGGGCAATCTTTGCGATTTAAAGGATGAGTCAACCTTGTTCACATTTTTCTTATAATTCTCTACAACAGTGCACCAGTTGACCTCTTGACATACCAAAGTTGTCTGTACTTTGTGCAGTCCCTTTGGTTTAGCTAAAAATGAGCACGACAAAGGTTTCTTTTTGTTTTTTTATTCATGATGTTAGCCACTCCTTCCCATATATGGCTGAGTAAATTAGCTGTACCCTGCAGGGATTCCCTCTGAAGCTTTATCTGACATAGCAATAAGGCTGCATTTTAATAATAAAAAACCTACAGATGTGGGGAGTTTTATCAGCAAAGTGGAGAAGGGCTTTTGCAAAAACAACTCAACAATGACTGTTTGGGAAGGCAAGTTTGGGAAATATTTGCATTTATTGAGCTGAACGAGATCAAAAGTGCTTCCAAGGTCATTAGAAACTTTCTGAGATGCGGCCCTGCTCATGCAGATAAACCGGCAAACATAAAAGCCTTTAATTAAATGTGTTATTCTATACTCCTGCTTTAAGTGTCTTTGAACAAACCGGAGGAGAAAATGTAAATTTAAGTTTGAATATATACATATATAAGCAGACTTTAACAACAGTCTGTGTTTGGCGGATGGAGCCTGCTAGGCACACGTATGAGCATTCCAGCACACACACAAACACACACATGTAATCACGAATAAATGCTAAAAATAAACCACGACATATGGATGCGACTGAATAGCGTGACATAAAAAACAACAGAAGACAATAACATCCGCTCTCACAATGGCTGGGCCTTTTCAATGAGCTATGTTAAGTACAGCTTATCGGCCAATCTGCTTTCTCTCTCTGTCTCTTACACACATGCACACACACACACACACTTCCCCACCCAATCATGTAGGCCCGGGGCAACTTTTCATTAGCGTTGTGGTATTACTTCAAACCCATTAAAATAGGCTCCTCCTAATCTAAATCCAATAATTTGTGCACTTCTCCCTCCCGTCACTGGCATCATGCTTTCCTCTATCTAACCCAATACTAAAAGAGAAGATTCATTATCTCTTGTTTGGACAGGGATTATGCTGATCGGGGCAGCTTAAGGCAGAAGATATAAAGACTCTTAATAAAATTCTTCAGCCGTTGCAGCAATGTGCCATCTAATTTAAAGCCTTCAGACCCCTTAACATTCACACACACGGACACACACTCAAACACACTCACGTGCCTTCCATTACCTTTCTCTTCTTACCTAAATCTCAACATGCCTTCTTTTCATCTCCATTTCCATTCCTCTCAGATCAGCCCCGATTTCCTGGTCTTTTGTAATTAAAACCTACATGGAAATGTTAGCCGAGGGCAGATTTAGTATCATTCTTTTACGAAATAAAAGTATCTGCTCCCATTTAACTGGGACTAGATCCACAAAACCAAAGCAAAGTCTAACATGAAAGTTTGTTACCTGTTTGCATCTTCCTACGCACATGCTAGAGTCTATAATTGATATTGAATGGCGCTTGACTGTAAAGGCTCATATACTTGACAGGTGTGTAGGAGGACATCCATAGGCTGTAAATAAACTTGCAATAAACTTTAGTAAAGATACCTATCTTAGATCTTAGATCTTAGACTTCAATCAGGTAAAGCTGAGGAACAAAAACATCTCCACCTCAAAACAGAGAAAATTAAATATTATATATAATAATATACATTTAATATTAAATTAAATAATAAATATTAAACAAGTCACCCCATATTATTTTTGTCATTGTGGTAGAAATGATTTTGGATAAATTGATTTTAATTGTGTTTATATTAATCATGTTTACACATAAAACTAGAATGGTACTCAGAAGAGCACATGTATAGTCAGTAAAGTGAAACATAATACTGAGTAGTTACGAAGTAGTATAATTAATTACTTATTACCTAATCATTAGTTACTCTTTTTGTGCTTATAATACTGAGCAGTTACGACATAGACTCATTAATTACTAATTATTTAGTCATTAAATACTCTTTTTGTGCCCCCTGAAGTAAAGTTAAACATAATACTGAGTAGTTACCAAGTATACTCATTAATTACTAATTACTTAATCATTAGTTACTCTTTTTGTGCTCATAATACTTACTAAGTCCATCATAACATCATGACTATGACAATTACCTACTGAGTTTTTCCTGGGGCTTCACAATTATTTTTAAATAACAAACCAGAGGCAGCAGGATTCCCCAAAAATAAACTGCTCATATATTAATATTCACATCCAAGTCGTATTCAAGTGATGCTCAGTGATCTTCCAGACTGTCCTCTTGTAATTTTCTGATTTGAATAACAGTTATTCAGGGATTACTCGGTAACAATTAATTAGTTATCAATGTTTTCCTCATTTATTCCTTACTTTCTCCTTAGTAACAACTGACATAATTGTTTATCTTATTTTAAAGTGTAACCAAATGTTCTATGTTCTGCATCTTTACCTGACGAAGGTCTCAGAAACCTTAACATTCTTTCTTTAATGAAGTTTATCGCAAGTAAAAGGACAGTATGTGGAGTTCTCTCTTCTCCTGCGGCTCAATGTAGAAAAGCAAAAGAAGTATTTTCTCTTTCTCGTGTCATTACTGTAGTTCCGGAGCAGATGGAGTGCCTTTTTATTAGTTTCCATCCACTCAGGCACCGGGGTAAAAGTGTGTGGAATTCAAATGAAGAGTTCATTTCCAAAAAGAATCATATCCTTCAGCACCTGAACTTCATCATTCAACACTTAATCACTCAACACTTGAAAATGTAGAGCGTTCTGTTTTATCAACACTTTTCCCACTCTCTCAGCAAGAGACACAAGCTTCTAAAGTGCCATAATTGTATTTCATGTAATCGGTCATATTTTAAGGTTAGCTGTCAGTATTTTTTCATAAAGCAGGTGCAGAACAAAACAATTTTTGTTATTTTACACCTGTCGGAAGCAGAGCCCTGGAGGATAACTGCGTTGCATTTAGACGCAGCAGATTAAGTCGTGAGAGTCCGCGTGGATTAACCTACAGAGAGCCATTAACCGGCAGCTCTGCAAATGTTTTCACGGTCAACTCATATACATGCAGAGAGGAGTCTGGGGAGATGCAAAATACTTGATTAGGCGTGTGGACGGTTCGAAGAGGCACAGAAGCAGTTCACTCGTCCATCCATCCTCTTCCTCCTCCTCCTCCTCCTCAGCGACTTAATGATCATGGACCTCAGTGCATCGCAGTCCTTTGCAATTCAAACTCCAGTTCATTTCCTGCTCCTGTTTATGTGGCACTGAAGGCAGCCTTTATGAAGGTATCTGTCTTCTTGATGTCAGCGCCATTTGACAATTCATTGTCAGCTGAATTGGCTGGAAGAGTGACTGTTAGACGCGGCGCTCCACGAAAATGATATCAGAGGCTATTTTTTTCTGGCTCACTTTGCCCTTGCCTTTGTTTATTTGTTATTTACTTGTATGCCATTATGGTAAATAATCGGCCTCATAGTATCCGAACGCAATTGAGTTGATGCATCTATTTGGATTTCCTGTGCATTTGAATTTTAATGATGGGAGGAAAATGGAGATGTGAGTAAACAAAAGTTATTATGTGCAGAGACAGCTCAACTAGAGTGGCTGCTGCAAGATGACATAAAGCACACAGACACACACACACACTGCAGGGTCAAAATGGGAACATGGATAACGCCACACAGTCCAGGCAGCAGTCAACACGCACACGCATGCACACACATATACATACACATACACACACACACACTAATCCAATTAAGATTGATTAAGTGGCCATGTTTCAGAGGTGACCAGGCTGTGAGAGTATGTCTACTTCAGTCATCATTAATGTTAATTTACAGGCGTAACTCCCCCTCTCCCAAACCTGAGGAGCACAATATCAAAATCTTTAAAACAAATACATAAAATATGACCTGTTCCGAAAGAGAATCAATATTGCATGTTTGTCTGGAGGAAAGCTGCTGATGCATTTGCTGTGCTGACTTTTCCAATTTCTACATCTGAGATTACCATCGCTTTCGAGTATGCTGCTCATTTTGAAAAACAGAATTTCATTCAGTCGCGGCTCTAGCTGTATGCCCCGAGGCTCTGTGAGAGAGGGAAAGTGTATTAATGAAATGAGAGACAGACAGTGTTATTTAAATCACCTCAACAGCATAACCTGAGGCCTAACACGGGCTCTCTGCTGCTTTCCAGACCTGTTTTCATACCTCAGCCAACCAAACCAAACTTAATCATATCCACATAACTCAGCAACAGACAACCAGACTGAAACACTGTACCGAGCCGATCTTAACCACACTGAATCGAATCAGTGTATTGCGTCTTCAACTTAAATCAAATCAAAATGAGTCATAATAAACAGAATCAACCGTACTGCTGACACACCGTACACCAAAACTCATAAAGCCAAATGCAAAATTACTGAACAAAAACCAAATTAACATAGAAACTTAATGATTTCTCAAGCATACATCATAGGAGTAGATGTTTTGTGTTTAGCAATGTTATCGCACAGTTTGATGAGACAACACTCATGTCTGTATGCCATCTTAGCATAGCACAAAGACTGACAAGTTCACAGACAAGGTGAAGTATTAATGTTTCATTCATGTTATGTTTAGTAATGTTGGCTGAATTGATGTAACACCTGATGTTTCCCTGTAAATGATGCTGCATTCAATTGCTCCTTGGACGGTCCAACTTCCCAAGCTGGGAAGTCACTTTTTCCCGACTTTGGTGTGTTCATGTACGACAAGTTTCGAACTAATCTAGGTCACTCTATGTGGATGGCTACAACCTAAAATACCATATTATAGATCACACGTGAGCCAAAGCTCGACATGCAATACATGACTTGAAGTATTTAACCCTCACGCTTCTAAAAGCTCTAATGGTTTATACGTAATAGTCATAACATTTCTACCTCGTTATCTATTTATTTTAAATTATGATTACTAAATTGAATGCGTTGAAATTAGCATATGATAACTCACTACATGCATGACTTGTGTCCCCGTGTTTAATCACACAGGGGATTAATAATAAGTATTGAGTTTAAATATCAACTATTTTTAACCTTGTTAGCTTGTTCTACAGCTGAATGAACCCACTCTGTAAACACTTTTCACAACAACTCAACTGTGGACTGAGAATCCTGTTTGTGCCTCCAACAGGAAATCTCAAAGAACTCATTTGGTAAAAGCAATGTGTATGTATGTGTTTGAATGTGTGTGTGTGTGTGTGTGTGTGTGTGTGCCTGTAGTGCTTTGCTTTTTGCATGCCAAGGCTTCAGAAGCTACCTGTTCTCCCAGAACAATTAAGCCAAGCCTCTTTACAGTATCTCCGCTCCAATTAATTTTAATATTTAAACAGCCATGCAGAGACTTCTGAACCCACTAACGCAAGATTAGAGTAAACCCAATTAAATATTGATGGCCATAAATAAACATTCTAATTTGGAGAGCCGCCATGGTGCGCAGTAAATCAAGAGAAAAAATGGTTTCAGCTGAAATGCTATGCTTATTAGCTGAGCAAATGTTGAACTGGGGAGTCAGGAGAGGAGGTGAGAGGAAGGACAGAGGATTAATGTGGAAGGGCGACGTAGGGGGTAAGAGGGAGAAAAACAAGCGGACGAAGTGCAGGTATTTCTGTCCTCACTGAAACGTTACATCAGCTGTGAACATGACTATACTACTTTCTTCACAAAATACTAATCCGTGGTCTCATTTCTAAAACGGATTTACAATAAGTGTTGACCTTAAGTGTGACTTGAGCAGGAAACTATATACGTAATTGTCATGCTCGTGTTTAACTTCGTATCCCAACAAATGGGAATCTTAGAAACTACTTAAGCAAATTATTTGATGAATCAAACGTGAGCACACTTTGAAATGATCTTAAGACTGGGCTCAAGTATAAATCCAAGTACATTTATTATGAATGAGGCCCCAGGAATAAACTCTACAGTTTGAAACAACAGATTATGTTGGTAGACAGCTTGGTCAGTCGCCCCACGCTTTAAACTATGACACTGTAGGTGTCATTTCTGGAGGCGCCCCCAAGCAAAATGTCTTTATGTGCCGTCGAACTCAGGTGACACAGTAAGAGTATGGGTCAAACACCGAACTTTGACCCATGACACCTGTTTCCTGTGACAAACCAATAATGCCAACACTAGTCAAGGCTTTTCCTAAACCTAATCAAGTAGTTCTGGTGCCTCAACTGCAACCTTTTTCACAATCTTAACTACATGTCACCACGACGAAGAAGGTCACCTGACTGAGGTGCAAAGTGTTGTATCAGTAAAGTAGGTTTTTAGTATTTCACTACACTTGAAGTGGTGAAAAAGTCTCAATAGTTTAATAGGTTTGACTATTAAGGATGTCTTTCGATGTCTTTCTGTCACCACTCCACTGCTGATTGAACTATAACCATGCATCTTATGACAGCTTCTTGCACCCTGGTATCTATTAGCAGGTCTTTCTTGTTAAACTGATGCATGGGAAGAGATTTACAATATACTTCAGGGAAATCATCAGCAGCATTTTGATTAGAATAAATTCAAATACTGGTTATTTTGATGGTAAATGCACTTTTCTATTCTATTGACCACTCAAAGCGCCTTGTCACATTCACCCATTCACACACACATCCATACACTGATGGCAGGCGCTGCCATGCAAGGTGCTGAGCTGCTCATATAGCGCTTCCTATCCGAAATGCGTCACAATATTTTTATACTTAATGCTTAATTCAACATGCAACTGGAGGATCCAGGGACTGAACGACGGGCCTCCGATTAGTGGACAACCCGCTCTACCTCCTACATAGCACTATTTTAAAGCTCCCTATAAGACAAAGAAATATAGAAAGTGATACCTACATCAAGAAGATCAACATCTTGTTGTCAAATTACTTTCTGTCACCCTTAATACAGTCATGATGTGTGTGTCTCTGAAAAACAGACACAGAAAATCCAAGCCAAACTTTAAGGGGATTTAACAGCAGAGCTCTGGCCTCGTTCAAGCGTCATTGACCTGCAGAGCACCACTGTTGTGAAGGTTTATCAAAGAATAGTCTTCTGTGACATTATAACATTTCGACTTCATCCCTCGAGCCACAGGAATAATTTTGTTTTATCTAAAATGGCTGGAAGATGTTACAGATCTCAAAGATAGAAAACAAGTCTTTGAGAGGCTGTCCACGTGCTTGGCTCTGACTGACAGTGAATCATTCATGGAGCGCAGGAAACATGATGAGAGCTTGATTAAGGACAGGGAGAGATGGGCTCCAATGTTAAATCAGTCTAGACTGAAGGCTGATTGGACAAGAACTTTTACATAAAACTGGAGCTGAAAGATCTTCAGACAGGTCAGAGAATCTCCACAAATTTGGCAATTTTTCAGGTCATAACATGCACATATTTATACACCATTGCACTAATTTAAGTCAAAATTATACAAACTTGAGAAGATTATCTCTCATCATTGCCCTTATTAATTTTTTGCGGTGTTACATTTATGCAACATGTCTTCACAACTGTGCCACCTGCATGCAAATGTGGAATCAAAGAAAAACATGTACACACAGACAGAGACACGCACAAATTTATAGAGATTTTTCATCTTCAAGCTCATGAATTTATAAGACAGTGTGTATACCGAGCAGCGCAGGCTAACATGACAGCCTCCTGACAGTTCCCGTACACAGGCAGCCTGCTCTGTGTTTTAGATATACAGTATATTTTGAAAGTTATTCAAGAGCAAGGGGGTGGGGGGAGCAGACACGCCACATGAATAAATAGAAATCAAACATTCAGCGCCGGCAGTTTTGGCACTTTGAGCGGAGATATGGGGGAAGGTGTCAAGGGGTATGGCAACAGGGTTTGACAAGGGGGCCACGACGGGCAGCAGCCGCTGTCAGAGCGCCAGGTGGTGATGCGTGAATTGGGGGAAAGGAGACGTGACGCAAAGGATTCCTGTGCTGGTCGCTGGAGAGGACCAGAGGCTGTGGGAGGGGTCCCTGAACACACCGTCCACCTGTCAGAGCTCTGGCCGGCCTCACACACACTCACATGCATGATAGCAGACATGCAAGTACCTCTTCATGTGGATGCAAAAGGCACTACGTCATTTGACAGGCTGTGGTTAGAAAGCAGAGGGAAACCATGAGAGTGGAAGTCATATTCAGACTTTATAAATGGACATAGGAATTAAAAGGGACAGTTCACCCCAAAATCAAAAATGAATGTTTTTACGCTAATCTGTAGTGCTGCTCATCCATCTAGATTGTTTTGGTGAGATGGATAAATTGCGCTACAGGTAAGAGAAAAAACATGGTGATCATCACCCAGCATAATCTGGCCCACAGATAAGGCAAAGTTATGCTTGAAAAAACTGGTTAGTAATAAATTGTAAATCTGCTCTGTGTTTGGCTGTATATATTTAAAACAAGTGAAGACAGAGAAGATGAGGCAACAGAGTTGCTGCACATGACTGTAACATGGCAGGCAAAAGCACAGGACTTCCTCCTGTAATTTGAAGATTTATCCGCCCTGGAAATTGTTTTTGGAAAAGCAGTTAAATAAATTGTACGTTTTTGAAAATTGTGGCCCCCTCCTGATGAAAAGGTGTGGAGGAAGGGGGTTTCAGAAAGTGCTTGATGATTTGAGAAGCAATTCTTTTGATGATGACTTCAGCCGATAGATTTTTCTTCTGGTTCTTTGATTCAATCATTAAAGCTATTAAGGGGGAAAAAAAAAAACCAACAGGTTTTATTAGCACTCATATTATATGCATGCCAGATGAAAGCATCCGTGTCCTTGTTTTTCGACCAATTTGTCCTCTTTTTCTCAATATTGATGTGTGTTTTTGCTCTTGATGCAGCATTAATGTGTTATGTTTTTCAATACAGTAGTTTTAATTAGCATGAAGATAGGGGGAGAGCATAAAGCGCCTTCAGAATAAACACATTCAGGTTTTAGATGTCATTTTAAGAGCAGTTTTTTGTTTTCAGTTTTTAATTGCAACTTCCTTTCCTCCCTCTTTTTGTCCATGACTCTTTTTCTTAATACACTTTATGGTTATTATGTACTGTATGTTGGTGTGTATACAGTTGTATTTGGTACCCTTAACTTATTTTTTTTCATGTTTCATTTGCTTGTAGTAGATGTTAACGTCCTTTTTCAAGTTACTTATTTGAGGAAATCTGGCCCTAAACTAGCCGACCCACCCTGTGATGAATTATTCCTAAAATGCAGTTAACAAAATATTTACAATAAAGGATTGGCTTCATGTTCAGATTACAAATCCCCTTGTTTTTTTTTTTTGTTTTTTTTTATTGTAAATCAATATAATGCCACAAATTGTAATGGCCTTCAAATTCTGAATATAAGCTTTTATTTGATGTTGCTCCCAGCGCTCTCTCTCTGTCTTACTGTCTCTCTCTCCCTCCATCTGTCTCTTTGAATTTCCTGAGGGAAAAGCCGGACAGTGGGCAGAATGTTTTTTGGAGCCGGCATGGGAAGCAAAGGCAAAAGGCAGCGAGGGGGGAAAAAGGCTTCCATTCACAGCCCCATAATACTCTATTCATGAAGCCCCATGTGCTTTTATTATTTAAAGCATTCTCCCAGCACACAGAGCTCCATCCTGTCTCATTGTGAAGCCATCATCTGAGGAGCTATTTCCACAGAAGCAAAAAATAGTCCTATTTGTGAAATACTGATTATCTAAAATGGGACCGCAGGGCCTCGATGGGGAGGGAATACCGGATTCCACAGGCGTCCACGTCCCACTGGCGGATTATCATTTTTTTCCCTCCTCCTTTCCCTCATCTTAACTCTGCTTGATATCATTACACAAGTCCTGGATACCAACTGTCAGAAAATGCAGACTGTAATGCATCACTTGTCAGCGTGAAAATATATAATTATGCTTATCTAACAAGTTTTCAAGGCCAAATGGAGGTAATATCTCTTGTGTGAAACAATAATCTGGCTATGCATCAGTGTAATTGAAAAAAAAAAAAGAGAGCTACATTTGCTTATTTGTCACAATGCAGGAAATGTGTTGTGTTGACAGCTGGGGAAAAAAATGGCTGAAAGGATGCCAGTAATTAGCCTTGTGTGGGTGTAGATGATGCACGTGGGTGTGTGTGGTTTTGTGTTTTTGTCCCTTTCATTTGTATTATATCATATTGTCTTACCTGCCTGTATTGTTTGTTTACTGAATGGTGCCATTGTTGCATGGAGCTTGACATCCAGGCCTATTGTTGCCACAGACAAATCACCTGAAAGCCAGACTAATTGAACATGTATTGATGGAAATGCAGTGTTCTGACTGTCCCCTTTGGCAACCTTGGAGCTGACAGCTTCGCCGTCACACACGGAGCGTGTTGCCGCAGGAGGACGAGACACATCGAGAGACGAAGACAGACAGAGACCTCTGCAGAGAGAGATGAAGTTAGAGCTCAGACAGACAGACATATATTGTAAGATAAAGACCTGAAAGGATTAACAGCTACCTGTCACATGAACTGTATGCGTGCAATCAGGACGATGGTGTTAAATAGTGGCAATCAGGGCAAATTCATCAGAGCCTTCTTTTTCTGCCAAGGAAGGCAGCGCACTGTAATTATGTAGGCATCAGCGTCTGCGACAGCCACCCGCGCTAGTTGTAATTTCGCCCAATTTACGTTCAAAGGCTTCAAAGGGCCTATAATTTGAATCCCTTCAGCTTTATGGTAATGTGTTAGCATTGACTGTCATACCTTTTGTGCTCACAATAAAATAAGCACATGTGTTAAAAGATGTGCTGGAGGGAATTTGTTTTTTGTGACGGCCATTTTGACTTCAGGGGAGTGGCTGCGGTGACAGAGAGATCGAAGGCTCTTTCACACCTGTTGTTCAGTTCAGACCGAGAAAAAGAGAAAAGATTGCTGCCTTTTTACATCTGGTTCAAATTAACACTGGCTATTTTTTCTTTGTTATGACGATGGATAGTTAGGGAGGATAGTTACTGTGTGTTTGCTCCAGTCAGTTTTACTCCTTTCACACCTTTTTTTTTTTTAACTGTGAATCGCAATACTCTTCCGATTTTAACTTCTTTTCATGATCTGATCCATTGGAGAAATTTCCTGCACTCATGTGAACAACGACTGAATAGGTTGATTGCCGCTGACTCCCAAAACTACTTATATCACCGTTCCCAAAACAACACGACTGTTTGATTAGGTTTAGGCACTAAAAGTTTTTGATTAAGTCAAGGGAATCATTGCGGTTTGGTGACTTCAGTTACAAACGTACAGAGGTTACATACATAACTTCAGTTACATTATATATGTGATGTGACTTAACCACATTAGGAAGTTAAGTTAAGTTATGTTAAGTTAAGTTATAACTCACCTTTGACTTACACACTGGACATGAACAGTGGTCTCCTGGCTGAAAGTCCTGTGCTTGTTTAACTACAACATCTTCCCTGACCTTCTCCCTGTGCAGACTTTCTTGTTCCATATACTACTTCGTCTGCCATCCTCCTTTGCTGCCGTAATAATTACTATGGCCACTAGAGGTCACCGCCTAACCAGCAACGTAAATATGGGTCATAATAAACTGCTTTCAGAGTCGACCTAAGTGGTAGTTCTTCTGATGAGGATGGGCTATATGGATTGTTTGTGTACTGTGCAAAACCTAAAGTCATTGTGACTTAGTGGATGACTCAGCCTGGACGTCCAATAAACGCTTTCTTAATTTGTGTTTTGTTATGATTACATGACTTATCTTAACCCTAACCATGATCTTTTCCTAAACCTAACCAAGCAGTGTCGTTAGCTTATTTTCTAGTTAGCTAGTTGTTGTACGTATACCTTAACCAACCTGCCAGTGTTTCACAACGTTAACCACGTGACCATGCAGTTTTGGTCTGGTTCGCCTATCTCTGGTAGTTTTCATGTTGTTGTAGAAACATCGTCGATGTAGTTTTGGGAGTGACTGGCCACCCACTTATTCAGTTGTGGAGGTGAGGACATTTTGAAATGATTTATCATACATATAAATGTAGACTTTATTGCTCATACAGATTGGAAGAGATCGTTTTCATCAAAGTTTACTAAGTACAGATGGATTTAATAGCAGTTTAACTTCTGAATGTTTGTCACAACTATCCTCTCGCACGGTACTGTGGTTGTTCTGCTTGAAAGTAGACAGAGACCCTCCTTTTTGGACAGTCTTGGTTTAGTTGTTCAGTAGCCCACGCCAGAGTTGGATTGACAGCTTTCAAAAACAGCCCAAATAAAAGTTAATTTCGCACCTAAAGAAAAAAAGGTGTGAAAACAGAGAGAGGTGTAGGTTCTGGACACATATATACAGTACACACAGGAATGAAGACATGAATCCTATAAAACCTCTATTCCTCTGCTCTGTGCGCAACACTTTTCTGTCCATATGGTCAATTACAGGGTGTTAAAGGCAATGACAGCACCAGAACACTATTAGTTGAGGTCTCCAAAGGTCATTTGGTCAATGGGAACCAGTAAGGGACTCTTCTTTGAATTACGCACAATGTGTTATATGTTAAAACAAGCAACTGGGGTCAAAGTTTGCTGTGCTGTCCCACCACGGTTAATAACAAGTCTACTCTGCTTCATCTCGTACTCTTTGCTCGCTTCCTCGTCCTTCCTCCTCCCCTCCTGCTGCTCCGTCTCTTCCTACTCTCTGAGGGCTTCTTAATGACTAACCTGTCAGGATTAGCATCTCTCCCTATTTCACACTGTGGTATCCAGCTTCCTCCTCATCCTCTAATGAACAGCCGCGGCTCCAAGGACAGAGGAGACAGGGGTGAAGACAGATGAAAAACTCAAAAGCGCACATCACCGCCCCAGCTTCACATTTCAGGAGTCCACACCACCCGCGTCGAGCCAAGTCGGCTTTTTTTCTCTCTTCTCACCCCTTTTTAACGTCCGCTGACGGTCCCGGCTTCCGATGGTTAGGACAACTTAATTAATCACAGTACAGCTCTAATGAATTGACCAGCCGGGGCGTATTGATCCCTGGGGTATCAACGGCTCGCCTTTGTGAAGTCTAATACCCTCTTCTGAGCTCAGAGATCAAACATCTCGAGAAAAAGTGGGAAGGAATATCACACTGAAGGCTTTTTTTTTTTTCTTGAAGAGCAGGAAGAGGTCAGCTCAAAAGACACTGGCTGAAGCCACTTCAGCAAATATGTGCATTAGACAGAAAGCAAATCCTCATCTTCACCCCCCCACACACGCTCCCCTTCTCTCCTACTCTTGCCTCAGCTTGTGTTACATGTGTCACATTTATAGAAATAACATTCCTTTCATCAGGGGAATTAGTGTTATATTTCAGGTTGTCTTAAATCAGTAGAGGAGCTTACAGCTTATTAAAGTGTCGTCACGGCACCAACACTAAGGATGCTGGGGGATTTGGCAGCCGTCTTCGAGGCTGGATCGCTCAGATCTTTTTCTGGGCCGAGGTTAGATTAGGCATTGATCTGAAAGGCTAATTTGATGCCACATTACAGCTGTGAAATTACAGCACTGTATGCCTCCCATTTAGGAATATGAGCCGGACAACTCCCTCTCCACTTCTCAGAAATCAGTTATGTAAATGTGCGCTGAGTAGCAGTGAAAGCTCGGCCATGTGCAATCACATCACCGAAATGGAGGAGCGGCCGAAGATTTTAATTATCGGTTGTCAAATTTAAACCAAAACATGTTCCGCACCTTCATCCATACTGCATACAGCTATACTTGATAAAGTCATCCAGGTAATAGCGTCCAATGTCCGCAAACAATGTGTTAATCAGTGCGTTCAGTAGGTTTGGTAAGGCTGTAATTCACTGCTGATGCCACTGTAACAATCAGGTGTTGCCCTCTTCACCTGTTGATTAATGCCCTTTTACCATACGCCTGCCCACTGGGAGATTTAAACGCACACAAACAACTTTTCACTTTCTTTGATAAGGAATTTATTTCCCTGATTGGCTGTACGCACAAACGTGAAACACTGTGTGTCGAATTAGAGGTAAGCCATGAACGATGTAGTCTGTTATTATCATCAGGCAAACAAACTAACACGGGAGCAGAAAAGCATGAATTCACGCCTTTTCCTTCAAATACCTCAAATTAGTGGTGATTCACATGTACCATGCAGTGAACTCGGCGGATTTATTTTTAACATCATTAAGTATTTACATCAGAAATACTTGAAAAGGTGAAGTCTGTTCTACTTACAATGAGGGGGCTGTAGCAGCAGAGGTTTTATGGACTTGTCTGTAATTGTTACCATGTTGGTTCACATTATGAAGGGCTAAATGAAAGCTAATGTCTTCATTGCATAATAAATGACTAATGAGCCATTAAAAACAACAGCTTGGGAGGTTTCCAGGTTGTGAGTGTATGTCCTTCCCCGGCACAATTTATTTTGCATATTTTTTTAATTCATAAGGGTTAGGGTTAGGCCACTTACTTACCAAAAACCACATATTAACATTTACAACTCATCTATAAAACACTGATAAATAGCTTATAGCATCACTAATGCCTTAGATTACATGTGTGCCATTGAATAACCTAAAACAGTTCAGTTTCATACTGCCTGTGTGCATGTGGTCATGTTGCCCCCTGTCTGCTCCTTGTATTTTGTGTGAGGCTTTTCAGGCATTATTTCACTGCACGGCCGTGTTGCGCTGTGACTGAGTGAATGACTGCCTGGCTGGAGATGCCGGCAGATTTAAGAGGAGAGGACACTCTCTCCGTCTCTGATCCACACACCACAGAGCACCGGCACAATGGAGTTAGTCAGTGAAGTCTATCTGCCATAAACTAAATCCCTCTCACTCTCTGCAACTCCCTCCATCCTCTCTCAACTGCCCTGTCCCCCTCCTCTCTCTCTCTCTCTCTCTTTCTCTGTCACACACACACACACACACACACACACACACACACACACACACACACACACACACACACACAATGAAATGCTCTTTAACTTTGCTGAATGCCCAAGCGTAACAACCACCCTCCCCTCTCCCCCTCTTCCTCTCATGCTCTCATGCTGATGCACTGGGTGGGATTATGCGCGAAGGCTGTGCGCCGTGCAGTCCCCCTGCCGCGCCGGGCCGTGCGCCGCCGGGCCGTGTCTGCATGGCTGACTGTATTAAACATAAGCAGCTTTACTTGATAGGGCTCTATCCAGCTTTAATTACCACAAACTCACAAAGTCTGTGGACAGCACTCCTCGCTCCCTCCACTCTGTAGAACAAACATGGCAAAAGCCACTCATCTGTAATGCTGCGAACAGAGGAAGAAGAAGAAGAAGAGAGAGGGGTGTGACAGCCATGTGACAATGACAGTAAAACACATGCAAGTCACATTTACCACCACTGTAACACTGACTGTGATGATGATGATATGACACGATTCATTATCACAGTCATTCGAACAGTGGTGCTGCCTGGAGGTGAGGGTGCCCGGGTTTTGTTCATTACATCTGCCATGTAAATACTGAATCTCATAATGTGTGCACAGCATGTTAGAGCAGCAGCAGACGCTGTAATATACAGCAGAACTGTGTAACTCTCTGTAGTCAAATTTAATTTGTTTCAGTATGCTGGAAGTCAGGATTTTGACCAAAGAGTGTAAGGATAATTTGACAATATTTCACAGTGAGTTTAGTTCAGGTTTTCTACAACAACTGACAGCCAAGCCTGGATCTACCAACAGAGCGCCGTGGGTACTAAGCATATATGATGGAAATAGCGATCCAGCATAACAAAACACCTGCAATTATATCTTATTTTACACTGAACGCTCACACAGGTGTTTTCATTCTTCTTGATTAGGCCTCCGCTCAGGTTGAAGTAGCCCAGCTTCCCCTGAGTTACAGGTTTTTTTTTTTTATGCCTATCAAACTTTGCAATCTGGCACTGCACATACAGAATAGAGGCATTTTTCTGTCAGAGCCCTACCAAGTCTGACGCAGTTAATGTAAGCTGAGGCACTGAGTTTGTGTAACCTTGTCACACAGAGTGCCACGTGAATGTTTGCTGCCCGGAAAGCAACAAATAGCTTCCGTGTTGCGTTCAAAGCCTCGTCACGTGAATAACAAACCCTAAGAGGATGTATAGCTCCAACACAGACTCCATCACTTATTATCAGTTATAACTTAAAGTGATATTATGTAACTTTTTTACCTTAAAATAACAGCTTCAAAATCATTTTGATGGTACAGTTTCTTGTAACAGGGTGAATGGTGTCTCTGTCTCCACCCCATCACTTGTTTCTACACTGTGTAACTTCAGTGAGAGGGTAGGATCACAGTGTTACATACATGTTTACTTCAAGATACAAGTTTTCGACATATAACATTGTCTGTAGTTAGCACCTCACAACACAGACCTGGGATTTGTAATCACGATAGTGATGTTGCACAAAATGCCAATTTCTTCATAATGTTGCTTCAATATAACTTTTTTTTACTATATTTATTTATTTTCACACTTTATTTTCACTTGAAGAACTTGAAAGCACTGTGTAAATTGACAGAAGCAAACCCAACCTGAACCCAGACAATATTTCTAAACTTTTGTCTCAAACTGGCCCTTTTTTATACTCTTTATTTACCATTTTTGGAAAAGAAAAGAAATAAGCAAAACAGACCACAACAGCAACAACAACAAAAAAAAAATAACAAAAATGTTTTTGTTATTTTTGGTCCTTGATTTTGCCAGGTGCTTATATGTCCAGCTGTAACTGGTTTATTTCACCTGTTAGTGTTCTGCTCTGAGCTACCTTTCAGATGGGTAAAAAGGAAATTTGTGGTAACAAAGAATTGTCCTCTGAGCAGAACTGGCAAAAGAAAATATAAAAAGTAAAATGATAGACGAGGCATGGCATGACGACTGCAGCAAACCAGAAGCTTTACATATAAAGGAAGAGGAGTTATGAGGCTGCTCACAGTGAATATGAACTGAATAAGCTGCAGTAAAGTTGACTGGAAAAAACAGAGGTAGCAGCAGGAACAAAGCTGGTCATGAAGCTGGATATTGAGGATTTGAGAAACCCAGGAGCTGCTAAAGGAAAGGATCAACTCTCTGTTTACGGCTTGTGGGTTTGTGTGACAAATAATTCATTGCTAAGATTAAAATTTCATTGATATGCAGCTGCGATGCATCGATGTGTTTTCTGTTTGCCAAAGAGTATTGTCAGTGTTTGTCCCCTTAATTTTTATAGACACATGATGACTGTCTTGTGATGTTGACTGTCGCTTCACATGATATTAACTTTGAAGCTCTATAACGCGTTTGCTGTGTGACGCTTAAGTGTCAGCAGACGTGTTTGGACACGGTGGGCGGACCTCTGACCCTAAACACCCAGGAGCCCATGGAAGTTTTAATGCAGCCATGCTGACAGCCTGTCTGTTCTGAATGTCCATGTAAAGCCACTTTTCAGAAAGAATTAAGGACATTTAACTCCGGCCTCTGACAAGAAGACACGTTGACCACACACTGTAATTGCTCAAAGAGGACTTTAGGATGTCACAGTGCTGTGCCATAAATTAATTATCCTAAAGCGCTTAGTGAAAGTCATTATAATGGCTTATACTGAAGGAGACAGGGTGAGTGGAGGTGAGCGTGCAGCCGTGAGTACAAGGGGAAAAACTTGAGCGACCGTAAATTCATCTCGTAGTTATGAGTCTCATCAAGGCAGCGTGACTGAGTTATGGCGTGCAATGAAAATAGTGTTTGTGTCCTTACTGTGGCCTGCGTTATCTCCCTGAACGCCTTAAGAAAGAGGTCAGAGAACCATTGTCTCATTTTATAGAGAAAAATTACTCCCATTCAAAGGCAGAAGGGTTTGAAGTGTGGTGCATGTTGTGTGTGTGTGTGTGTGTGTGTGTGTTTGTGTGTGTGAACGGTGTCACAGCAGCCCGGCAGCCCCATGGGAATGACCTGGCTGCCTGCTGTCAATGGTTATCATTCATCTTTCCTCTTTTCTCTGCCTCTCATTTATTCAGTCTTTGATCTCCTCTTTCTCCTCATAATATATCTCTTTTGAATGAATACACAAGTGTCTAGATTGATTATTTTAGCCTACTTAGAAGACATAGAAGACAAAATTATTCATGTAAACACAACCTGCAGGAAAAATGTGAAATGCAGCATCTGCATATTAAATATTCAACCTGAAATTCATGTCAAAAACTGATTTTGTGATCAGTATTTTGCAAAAAAACCCCACTTGAGGTTGTTTTAGAGGCGAAACCATTGACTTGTCAGTCACATGACAATCACTGTGACCACGTTTTTCAGTGGCGGTCGGTACCAAAACCTGGAATCAAACAGGCTAGTTCACTAGTTTTCACTTTGTTGCAACCAAATAAAGAAATTATGTGTAGTATACAAGGCCTATACAAGTACAACACGCTAACTTTGCTAACAGTGGATTGTTACAGAAAGGGAGATGAAGAGACAGAGAAAGTCACATTTTTCACGCCACGTTACAATCCGCTCACATACGGCCAATAAAAAAGTGATAATACATGTAAACTGCTGCAAACTGTAACACAGAGCTCCTTCAAAATTTGGCAAATTCTTGTAAAGTTAGCTGCTGTCTGAGAAAAACCATCCCCTCCTCCCTCTACCAGCAGTACCAGAAGGGAGTGAACCACATCAGCAGAGGGAGGAGGACTGATACTGACTGATGTCTGTGTTTTTCATTCTTTCTAAATATCTCTCAGTATGTTGATGTCAGGAATATTATTTATTTTGCTGCCATTTTAGGTTTGTTTCCAGTGAGATGTTATTGAGTTTATGCGATTTTGCTGTTGTAAACGTTACTGCCATTGCTCTAGGTAATATATTTTTCGAAAAGCAGTTGTTTCGTAATGAAAAAGAACCAATAAGGGTATTGATAAAGGAACAGAACCAATGAGGAGTATCAATAAGACGAGCAGTGTCAGTAAAGTACTAACCACACTCTTCCTTAAGTTCTGGAAGTGTTGGCATCTCCTCCTGTGCAGATCTAAGATGCTTCTGCTTTTCAAGGCTGTTGCTTTAATTTGGCTTCATGCAGAGGACTGTGGGGCCGTGAGAGTGTTTGTGCTGTTTGATGTAACAAGCTGACCTAATTACCCACTAACAAGTTACATCGAGGCACAGCTGAGGACCAACATCCACTCCAACATCATTGGTCCTGCTCGCTCAACTCTGAGTCTGCTCTGTGATTGGCTGTTGCTAGGTTACCCCTAATTGCAATTAAAGTCTTTTCAGTTCAGTTCAAAATTGTCGTTGCCTAATTAGGGAAAATGGTTTTCAAACCCAGCTCTCAGTTGAAGCCTTTTCTAAACTGAAGTGATGACCTCCACAAACACCAAATGTTTGATGTAATTTATCACATTGCTTGCTGTTGTTTGAACGTGTTGTTTGTATAAACTCTAATCAGCAGAACCAAAAGTATGAGATAATTATGTCTATTACTGCACGCAAATGTTTGACGGATAAAAGAATTGGAAGACTTGACTTTTTGCTTGATTATTTGTGGCTTCCCCCTGCAACACTTTTGGACACATCCCCAGGCATGTTTTGATGTCTAAATGTTATTTTAATCACTTGTAATTCAATATTTTATCAGCTCGCTTTTCTTTTGCATTGTGGGTAAAACATGGCACCGGTTCAGGCTCCATGAGCCAGCAAAATTAACGTCATGGCTCATACTGGGATTTTAAAATAAACGTTTCCCACAATAGTTGTTTTTACACCACAAATGTATTAAAAACCACTCAATACATTTTCTGATGAAAAGCCAGGGCCCTCTGTAGGTTTGATAAAACGTATTTAAAAGAATAATTATCCACATTAAATTATCTTCTTCCTGCTTCAACAGTGCAACATCTTTCTCTGCTACTGAACGTCCGTCCTCGTGACGTGTCAAATATGCTGGAATTCTCCGGTTGACCACATGTGAAGATTCAGCTCAGAAAAAGAGAAAAACTTGTAAGAACAGAGGGAGAGGAAAAGATTTTCCATCACATCTCAGTTATTGATGAGCCTCGGAGTGAAGCATGCTAGCTCATGCGGAGGATTCAGATGCTCTCTCTATTTACCTCCCCCATTCAGTCTCAATTTTGCTCCCATCCCTTCCCCTCTATGTCATTTGCCCATGACAGTTTTATCTTTATGTTGTCCATCAGTGTACTCTCCCAGGTCTTACGCACTCCCCATTTTTACAAGAGGGGGCAGATGTCGTCTTTGCCGCAATCAAACTGATATGTGTTCATTTATTACACCTCGTCATCAGGAAACTTTAGAGACCGGAAGAAGAAAAAAATCATGTTTTGGACGACCTCTTGTTAAAAATATGCATTTTAAGTGGTTCTTTCACTTAGCAGCGGTCTAGCCTAGGTGTCGATAAAGAAAGGCCATCTCAAGAGCCAGTGGTTGGTTTTTTCCATTCTGGGCTACTAGAAACAAGGCGGTACAACATGGCGAACTCTGTGGAAGTGGATCTCTTTAGATTTAAAAGACTTGTTCTAAGGCAAAGAGTACATTATACACTTATCAAAACAATTATGAATATTTTATTACATGTCTGCCAATAGATCCTCCTCAATTCCCCAGGTTTTAACTCACTGGACCTTTAAGGGCATTTCTACATCCACTGATGGACACTTGAGGGAGTGAAAATGAGGCTTTGGCCTTTGCGCCTGTTTACGCAATGATTGAGATTAATAAATGAGAATCAGACGTACACACAGCTTTGTAAATATGCTGAAAAGAATGCACAGTAATAGTCGTAAATCTACACAGAGTTTTATGGATCTGGCCCCAGGTCTCCGGGGTGTGAAGCCCAGCGCAGTGGAGCTCATCCCACTTTTCCCTCTCACTCTCATTCCTCATCTCCCTTGAGATTTCCTGACCCCGTCATTCTCCAACTCCTCTCTCCACTTCCCAGTCAGGAGGCTCCATCTCTCTGTTTTCTACCTCGTCATTCAGAATCAATACCGAGAAATACTTATATCCTAAGTCTTTCCTCCTCCTTTCTCCAGCAAGATCCCGCCGCCACCTCTCTCCTACCCGGGGCTTTTGTTCTTGATGAACTGCCTGCCTCACAACTGTTTGCATCCTGCCCTCCGATGCCTCATCCTCATCACCTTCAGAGAATAGAGAAATTCAATATGAATTGCTGTCATTATTGCAAGGACAGGCTGAGAGAGAGAGAGAGGGAAAGAGAGAGATGGGAAGAGATAAATAGACCAGAAAGCAAAAAGAGAAAAAGAGAAAAAAAAAAGGTGGGAGGTGAAAACGGATAAAATCTATATTCACTCCCTCTAACGTGCCAGCGATAACCACAGAGGCCAAGCTCCTCTTTACAAAGCCGTCTAAACGAGGGCGCGACTAAAAGCCCTGAGAGCCTTTCAGCCAGGCCTCGCCACAGCTAGCCTGTCAATACAGCATGGCCACAGGCTCCGTGAAGATAAAAACTACAACGATAAAGGGAAGAAAAAAACCTGTGCACCCCGAGGCCAAGCATAAGTCGACATACAGTTCCTGTATTGTCTTGTCTCTAACAGCATGCGAGTATCCAGTCTGCATCCATCATTGATTACTCAATTACATGAGCTTGAAACAGAAGAAATACAGGAGCGTTTAGAGGGCAGTTTATTCCTGAAATTACACACAGACAGGAGGGGAAATGGGCTGAGGCAGACACTGAAATGATGGGGGGATCTGGCGGGATCTCAGGCTGTGAGAAAACAGGCAGGAGAGGTGAAGTGGAAACTATCACCATGCATGGAAAATAGTGCTTCATTGCCTCATAGTCAAAGAGATTATGTCCTGTCTAGTCTTTATAAATGAGTTTTTCAGAGAGGAACAAGCTGTTTGTCACACACATGAAATCCTGCCTCTCTGTAGCCTCACAGTATTGAATTAACTGTGTGTCCAGAACTTAAATTATGCATTATAACTTTAATATTGTATTTCTTTTTATTTTAAGTCATTAATATTGTGCCAGGGGATGGGTTTCCAACACTGTCCAGCTACATTATGTACATGAAAAATGTCTTTTCTTTGCACTTTGCACTCTTTTTATTTGTCTGGAGATGAATCAGCTCTCAGAACAGTTGACAGAAGGGTGCGTGATCTCAATAAATAGACCAAGTGTGCCAATGACAAGTGAGTTGTGACTAAGCTGGCAGCAGCATTGTCATAATCAAACTATTTATATGATTGGTAATAAAAAAAGATAGACAGTAAGACACTTTTTTTCTGAACATGCTAGAAAAACAATTGCTACATAGATGATTCATAAAGCATTTTCTTGTTTGTTAACAGTGAAATAACTATTAACTAAAGTGAAATTAACTATACATTTACGATACATTAATAATGAATAAATAAGTGTGAACATACATTCAGTATATACATTCAACATGATGTACTATGAATATGTATTTCGAAACATATGAAGTTGACACTAATTTCAAATATGAGCTTCAGTGTAACATGTAATTACAAGGTGGACATGTTGTCAAAACACACGATATACAATAATAAAACAAACGTGGCATTTAATATATAAAAACCTACATATATGGAAGATATATTTCCCTTGTGTAAGGGTAGATACCAGATTTACATGAACGTTTATCCAAAAAAGGGAACATGGATATATCAGTGCAGCCCCAAAAAATGAGCATGTAGAATATTATGTAAAAAGACTGATGACAGCTTGCAGGTGCTTTGAGTTATGGCCCGCTCACAAAAGCCTCTGATTAAATTGTCAGACCAGGAGCATTTCCTTTTCTCCTTCTTCATTTGATTATCCCACAAAACAAATTCAAGGTTTTGCGGCAGCGCTCGAGATTCACAAGGACATAATTTATTCAGCGTCTTGATGAACTGCATTTTGGAATATGCAAATATTTTGAGTTGTTAATATTATTAATGGTCATATCAAGTGAATACAGCTGAAATGCGATCATAGATGACTCCGTGCTTGGAGGCCCGATCATACATCCCACACAACATATAAAAATGAGCCAAGTGTAATCGCTGGGGAGCCGAGCCGATCAATAACAAGTAAATAATGAACTCCAGACCTGCTTTTAGCTTGAGGATTGCTGTATATTAACTATCGGCATTACACTGAGAATATCTTGTTCAAGCGCCAATGGCAATAAGGTGCAGATGGCTGCTGTGGTATACCTTAAAAAACAATATTGTGACAGGGCAGCTGCAGTATGGGTCAGTGCCTCTGTGACGCTGCTTCGATCCACAACAGATGGGCCCTGCAGCAGCGCTGGAAATCCCCTGGTATTTTCCACCAAAAAAAAACAAAAAAACACTGAACTCTCTGCCTCCATTTTACATCCAGGAACTGTGTTTATTTGAATAACTCCTCCAAACCCATTATCTAATGACATGACTCAATGAGTCACTATCCCCCAGATACTGCTGTGGGAGAAACATCAGGTTTTTGGCAGAGAGCGACTCGAAATGCAGTGGAAAAGGAAGAGTTTCAAATGAATTTCAGAAGAACAGAATATTGGAATGATTACAGCACATCAAATCTGCATAACTACAGGGAATATATGTGACTTCGACAGAATTACCTTGACACACTTACTAACTGCCGAAGCTTTAACAGTGCTCATTTTTCTGCAGGAGGATTTAGAAAAGTTCACAGACTTTCACCAAAATCTTATCAACACGAATGCGTCATGCTCGCCAGACCCTGACCACATCCGCTTGGAGTTTACCTTGAACTCACCAGAGAGAGAGAAACTGTTCAACACAGCCCTCTGGGGGCCCATGAAGAAGCAGATGTGTCTGAGGAAGGGCCTAATGGGAAAACAAGATTTAAACAATGGACCAAGTGTGACGAAGATTTGTATTCTATGTGTGTTTGTGAGTGAGACGATTTTGTAAAAACATTTAATGAAAAAAAGATGAATGTTGCTGTATTTTTTAAACAAGTTATCTCACATTTAGGAGACTAAAACTACTTGGTGAAGATGTTGAAAACTGTTGAAGACTGACAGTTAAGGTCAGGGAAAAGATTGTCTTCACGACTAAAATAAATCAACGCTTTGCTGGAGACGAGACATGAAAACACAGTCTGGTGCTGAAATCATCATCCACCTTGACCTCATTCCACGTCTTTGCAGCTGAGAAATGTCACGCTTTTGTCTACCGTTGCTGATGTGTTTCCCTGCTGTATAATTACATGATGGCAGGATAGAAATGTGGATTATTCAAAGTCAGACAGTGTATCATTTTCACATTAAAAAGACTAGACCATTGTCAAGCATTTTGTTGAGTTTTGTACTTACATTACCCAAAATGTAAGTACAAAACAAATTTGGAGGAATATGTAATTTTATTAAAGGTAAGTAACGGTACATTTCATCTGGTCGCCATGAGGAAGGAAGTTGGCGAACGTGACCCAACATACACTTCTCCATGAACATTTCTGCCTGAGTCACATTGGTAGATTTTTGTCGGCGATGGTAGTTGTTTAACGATGAAGACAGCAACTCCCATAATCCCACACTGTTTTGATTGAGAGACCTCTAGTGGCAGAAATGACATATGGTACATTTAACAGAATATTTGTTTCAAATGACCAAAGCAATGAATCTTGAACATGTTCATTTTAACAATCAGAAAATCTGTATGTGGTGAGCACATACAGTCAGCAGGGGCATTGTGCCAGATTGTGCTTTCTTGTGCTTTTACTTGGGTAGGTAAAGATTTCAGGGTGGCCTTTAGACTACTCTTTGTGCCATTTGTGTGGTTTCCATGGATACAAAGTGATGGATTACTTTCCATTGAATTGGCTTTTCCTTCATCCCCAATTATTCCACAGGTGGACAAGGTTGCAGCCGCTGTGTCCAGTCTACCTCAACTCTAAGATAAAGAAGAGAAGGTAGAGTAATATATTAGTTTAAGCAGTAACAGAGTAATATAACGTGTTGCTGACAGGATTTGCTGTTATATTATTACAGTTACTACATCCAGTAACACATTAGCAACCATGGTTAAGTTGGTTAGACCAGCGACTTGTTGAGACCAGTTCAAAGCAGCTCATGATATTCAATATTGACATGCGATACATGGATCAGTTAGATTTCTTCACAAGTTTAGTTGTTCAGTTAATTTAACAGAAACCATGAGAACCAAAGAATTGTCATTCAGACTTGCCGGCATGGAAAGCAAAATAGACTGGAAAGAAAAGTGTCAACACTATATATTGTCCTTTGAAGTCCATCGCTCAGTGCCTGCCAACTTTGTTTGTCAAACAAAAACATAACTTCTTTAAACAGGAGACATATTTTCTATTCCTCCTGACGGGAGTTGGCTGTGTTTGTTTCCGTTGCTGCCTACATGAAAGTGTCCCCACATTTTTCTTTTTAGTTTTCACTGCGGGACAGCCACCGGAGTATTGCAAGCGCTCTCTGTCTATTGACTATGAACAAATCAATTACACATCAAAAATCACTTTCCCTTTCCAGCGGTGTATGGATGGGTAGCTGGGTTGCATTGGAGCCAAGATATTTCAGTGGGTTACGGTGCAAAGTCCCACCTCACAGACCACTTTCTTTTGGGCCTGGACCAACCAGACCGAGCACAGTTTTTGCAGTAAGAGGCATCTTTCTCCTGTTGTTTTCTAATGCAGCGCAACTCAGAACAGAAGGAAAATGCTGATAAACAATAAGGTTTTATAGTCAACAGAGACCAGGTTAATCTGAGGCTGTAGTAGTGAAACAATATTACCCTCTTTCTTTGAATTTTAGTATGCCTAGCGGTGGAGATAGTTGTTCGATAAAGTGAATGCTTTTTTTATTGCTCTTATGTTCAATCATTACAGGAAAAAATTGGTGTCAAATTCCTGATATGTGTACAGTTACTTACAAAAGATAGCTGATTCTGATTTCTGTATTTTTGCAGGCATGGTTGTATGTGTCATTTTATATCTTACTTCAGACTTTAAAGAAAATATTTATAATTCGATACACATGTTGGACAGGCAAAAAATCCAGTCCAAAAGGGCATTTTGACCCATTTGAGGCTCTGATTGGGCTATTATGGTATCAAATCTGGCAACCCTGATCAAGGCTGCTCACCAGAAACGTTTTGTAAGCTGATACATAAGATAGATAACCCAAAGTAAGGACCGCAAACCTTGGATCCATGAAAAACAAAACACAAAAAAGAAAGAAATGTGGTCTACTGAGTCTCATTTCTAGCTCACTGGAATGAGTTGATGTATGCAGAAAGCCTATCAATGCTCTTGCCCGCAATGTCTTTTGCCATCTGCTAAACATGGAGGATCGGAATGGGCACCGCCTGCTGTGTTCTTGCAGCAATTAGGTCCATTGATCACTCTGCAGGGTCGCATAACGGCAAGCAGTTTGAGGACCAGATGCACCCCATGGTGCCAACACTGTTCCTCCATGATGTTCCCCATATTCCAAGATGATAATGACTCCATACACGCTGCACAACACACACCCGCACACACACAAAGGATAAAGGAAACACATCACATTGCCCCCGAATCGCCAAATCAATCCATTAGTGAACCTTCAGAAAAGCAGATATCTGTCTTCTTAAACTTTCCAAGGAATAAAGGTTTTCCTCCTGTGTTTCATCAAGGAGCCCCATCTAACACAGTTAAGGTCAGGAATGAATAAGTAGGTTTGAGCTGAGTTTTTATGAAACGGTTTGCATTTGAATAGTGAGAGAGAAAGACTCGGCTGATAAGGTCGTCTTTTTTGGTAATCTCTGACATTTAAAACTACTTGATGATGCATGAAAACTGTCCCTTTTTTCCTATGCAGTCACATCTCGTTGGCCATTTTGTGAAAAGAACAACAAACAGCTGATACTTGAGATTTTTTTTCCCCTGTATTCCTCCCCTTTTTATTCTTTATTTTCAGTTCAGTTGGGGGCAAGATTGAAAAATTCATGTCGGGATAAAACTGAGAATTCATCTCGAGTCCAACATGTTGTGTGGACATGGCACCTTGACCTCCCAAGAACAAAACTGCGACCACAAGTCCTGAGATTAGTCATTTTCAGCGGGAAGGGGGGGCAGTACATGTTTCAATCGATGAAAATGTCATCAGGGACAAACCTATTTTCCTCAGCTCTGTTGTAGATAAATATTGTCCAATCCTGCACTGTCAATCCCCCTCTGCTATCAAACGGAGACCACGCCACCCCCCTCCCCCTCACTCTGCTACACACATGGATACACTCGCATACACACACATATCGCATCAAAGATTTCATCAGGAGTGAAACACAAAGAATCCAAGGAAGGTGTAGTGGCTGGTGATGGTGTTTGTGTCAGATATGGATTTGTCAAGTGCTGATAAATTACATGTTTTGAAACGATAACCCCTATCAATCTTCTCGGTGCTGCTTTTGGCTAACGCAACGGACCCGACGCACGCTGAAACACACAAAATCGATGACACAAAACTCATGTACGCACACACATCAGAGAGAGGGGTGACAGAAATGGATAGAAAGGGAGAACGAGATATGATTTATAATTCCTGCCTAGCCCCATACAGCAACCTATCTTATAATAACTGTGATCAGCGGTGGTGTTTTTCGACACCCTCTTGCGCGCACCAAAAAGAGCAGGCGGGGGGTATATTAGCAGATGATTTCAGGGCTCTGAAGCATACAAACAACTTGACATTTTCGCGCTGAATGAAAATTAGGACTCTGTACATGGCACCACAGCTACTCATTGGAGTAATGCGCGATTAGCGATCACAGATGAATAGAAGGAATGAGGGCTGCGAAATGGAGGCACTTCTTCCACAGTTCTCTGGCCGAGAGCGGCGACGTCGGGGCTCGTCTGACTTCCTGGCTGTGGAATCTTCTAATCAAAGATGGCTGTTGCATCAGATTAAGACGCTTTTTCCTCAAGCGTTACTGAGGAAACAGAAAAAGTCGAGGCTTTCAATCAAATGAGTTTTCATAGTTTGCACCGTCAGATTTATTGGAAATAAAAATAAGTTGCCGTATGTGTGTGTGTGATGAAGTTATCCTGATTTAGACTGCTGGTGCATTGTGAGGGCGCACATCTGTCCTTCAGTGACATAAATGCAGGACCTCAGCTGCAGCAACAGTCCCATCTATCGCTCACACTGGTATCATGGACCAGGGCCCTGCGTGTGTGTGTGTGTGAGGCCAAAAAGGGACATCAATTGAGAAAGTAAAAAACGAGTTAGGCATGGATGTGTGTGTGGCTTGCATGATTCTCTATGCATTCATGTTTGTGTGTGTGTAAATCGGGCAGGTGGCCATCACTGGCAGAGCCCATCTCCGAGGATATGTGTCTGAATACAGAGGGCCGTTGATAATGAAGGGTCTGTCTCTCTGTTTTCCACATCTGAGGGTCCATACAGACCTCCACAGGCGCCCGCTTCACAGTGTGTGTTGGCAAGACATTCAGTCCCATCACACTGGGACTCTCTTCCTGTCGAACACCAGGGTGTCGGGGCTTTTCACACCACAGATCAGAGCCCAAGCCAAAAGGAAGAATGGGAGAAGGTCAGAGGGGTGTGTAGACGGAGGAAATGGTATCAGGATAATGGCTGCATGGCTGAACAAAACATCAGAGTTTTCAGGCAGGGCTATGGTACCAGGGGAAGGAGCAAATTGGCCAATCTAACGCTGACTGTCCTTTGTTTTAACAATTACATTGTGTCTTTTGACTGTGGAATGGACCACAGATTAACATAAATTTTAATATGTTGTTTATTGTTGTTGCTTCAGATCACCATGAATTTTAACGAGGGTAGGGTCAGATATATTTTAAATGTACTGAATACAAATAAAACAGCGACTTTTAAAGTAATGTAATACACTGGATTACAAAAAGAGAAAGGGCAACAGTTTACAAACTGTGGGTTGTTACGAAGGAGCATGTAAGGAACGGATTAATAATGACTTGAATTTTTGACGGTTCACAATAGTTTCCTTTTGTGTCATGATTTGGCGCTGAAATTCTGTCAAGGTTTGGATTCCAGTAATAACTGCCACGTGTCTTTTCTCTTCTTCCAGTCAGACTTCAACTTCAACTGTTGAACTCAAACTAAAATAAAATAAGAACTTTTCGCTGTGAGACACAATAACTCACCAATTCCCCCGCAAGAGCATAAAAGACATTAAAAATGATGAAAAAGAATAGAAAAATGTGGAAATATTGTGCAAACTGGGAGGTGAGCTGTGGTGAATCAGCACTGATTATCCCTTACAGCTTGTTACCCCCCACTGCTACAGAATGAAGCGCAGGCTGTCTTTAGCTGGAGGAGTGGACCTTTCTGAATCACAGAGGTATATTGGAAAGTAAACAGTAAGTCACAGCACAGAGAGCATCAAAAAACTTGCAATAGATGTTTTCAAGTATTCTGTGAGTCAGTTCAAGTAAGCTCCAGAAGGGTGAGACCAGAGAAATGCAGTAATTCTTAGTTGTCTCCATATGTGTCTGAATACTCATCTCTTCCACTTCACTGGCTTCATCGAGTGTGTCACTGCTACCGTTCTCATCACATCTTGTTGATCTTTTAGTTCAAAACGCCAGAGTCTTTTATAAATTGGCAGGATACCAGTTTTGAGTAGCTCTATTTCAAATCTCATGACATGAAACAATTTCAAAGCTGGTATCCTGAAATGAAGTGGCGCTGTATGTGCTATTACTCAAATATTCAAAGCAACACCTAACGGTGCACTGTGGGTAGTCTGGCCAGGGAGGCTATACAGAAAAGTATTTGAATATTAACAATGGCAGCCACATGGTACCTCAATTTGTAAGCTTGTAAGCAAGTTAACTTCCCAGACCACACAGGAAAAAAAAAACTGCTCTCTCAGGCCAGATTTTTAATTAAGAAGCTAGCCAGAGGGGTTATTGTTTTCACTGTGTGGCTGCAAACAAGTTGAAACTTTTCCATGTTTCCTTCATTATGCCAGCCTTCTGGACCAGTTTGTAAATGTCTGTGCAACACGTTTTCCTTTTTTTGCAGTCATTCTGGACCATCAGATTGAATTACCCAACATGCCCGAAAGATTTGGCACAGAGGGTTTGAGTTCCTGAGCGGGATGATAAAAGCTCTGTATGATCCAGGAGGCTGACGTGGTCTCTGAACATAGCCTATTATTTACGGAGACTGGTAGTTATGAGATTACAATTCATTATTGATAGGCAATCAACTGCGTACTTACAATCAAAGTTATTAGACGAGTTTAACATCTGCATGTAATATAATGTTATTCGTACTATCACTTCAACACCAAAGGCTACACAGGCAGTTAATCATCTAAATGGCTGAAGATGTGAGCCGTTGCTTAGCCCCATCTGTGATTTAAAGCACTCCCTAATGTACAAAGAGCTGAGGTTATGGGATGGGACAAGTTGGGAGCTTATTTTTGAGTTTTGACAGTCTGGTCATTTGCCATCTCCACATCTGGACCGTTTAAAAGTGACAGCTAATGCTAGCTGGACCCAGTCCTTTGTATTATGCAGGATGAAAACAACATTAAGCGGTGGCTGTTTTAAGGGCAGGGGTGAAAGAAAGCGGCAGCGGCGACATGCTGTGAAGCACCAGCATGCAAACAGCTGTAATGCATTTATGGTGAAACAACTCCAAACCCTGGTTAAGATTAATATGATTTTATTATGGGACTGTTTTTTTTATGTAATGATATGTTTTAGAGGTACAACTACTCCACCTACAATCACACAGGGACTGTTAACTATTAAACCATTTACAGGCACATAGAAGCCAACTGACTGCATCATGTTTTCTTCACTGGAAGGGTATCGAGTGTGGCTTTTCTACTGGCTCTTTGGGGCATGCCAAGTTGAACCGCTCAGCCCTGGATGGACCCTCTCTGGAGTAGGGCCAATGTGTCCGCCACTCCTCCACGCCGGCTGCAGTGAGACTCATGTCTTTGCAGGAGACCAAGACGTTTTTAAGAGTCTGTGTTCAGCTTTTGTATTGTAATGAACCTCTTTAGTGTTTCTCCTGCGACCCTGTTTGTACCTTCAGATATTTATTTTAGTGTTTCATCGTGTTTGTTTCAGCTGTTTTGGGAGTTGTGTTCAGCTCCTGCCAGTGAAAACACAACATTTCCTAATTTTGCTGCTTACTAATAAAAGCTTTAATGAACTAAATAACGACACCAAATTAGCTGAGCGGGCTTTAGCAGGGATTCTATGCAACCCAATTGCGAGAATAAATGTTAACCAAGTACGTTTCTGTAAAACTACAGACAAGTTAAATTTTCTATTTCTCCCTTGTTGAAACACTGTGCTGTGCCCATGCTCTGATTAGGTTTACACACAAAAACAACTTGGTCAGGGTTAGAAAAAAAAAATGGTCTGACTTCCTGTGAAAAATAGCCACAAAAACAGCTGGAAATGTCAGCAGGTCCCCTTCAAAAACACTGTGAAATACAAACTTAACAGCAGGGAGACTCCTCAAATAAAGGGACAGACTTCTTGAATTTCCAATGAAACATAATAAATGCTTGGTGATGGGAAGGAAAAAAAGGGGGAAAGTGCTCAGAGCACCACAGAAGTCGACAGCCTGCCTCTGAACAACACCACCTCACAGATGTCAGTCAGCTCCTGCCATGGGAAACATCCACCCAGACGCTTGAGGCTTAGAAGCTGTTTCTACAAATGTGTTCTGTTCAATATGTTCTTTTGAAAAATGGCAACATTTTCTCAATACGAGATATAGTTTTCACAAAAAGTGAGGAGAAATCGAATTTCCGCTTGACTTTAAAGCATTTAAGTTTGACTTGGGTCTGTTTGTTGTGTCTGACATCTTTGGAGGTAAATATCAGTTTTGTGCAGAACCACATATCACCAGGTAATAAAGTATCATCCTTATAATAGCTTCAACTTCCTGCACGAAGAGCCCTCTAACTCTGATAATTTGATCATCTCACTTCTTTTTGTTGATGCACTTCTCTCTTTGTGTGTGTGTAGTTTTGTAAAACCCAGTCTCACCTCACTTCTAGCCTCCTTTGACCATTTCTCCTCATTAAACGTCCCTCCCATCTCACTGACAGTTTGTTGTGCACTTGTCTGACTAATCAGAATCTCCTGCTGTTTGAATGAGGTTTAACAGTGTTATGCAACATTGTTTCATAACACTAATCATTAAGTTCAATTGATTGGCACATTAATCAGAGGAGTTAATTGGACAAGCACATGAATGCTAATAAGTGTCTGATTTGACAGAAGCAGAAATCTGTTATGAGATCGTACATCATCATTACCCACAAACCACTGTAACCCGCGCAAAAGTGTGAATATGCAATTTCATGTGCATGTCTCAGATAGATGGAGTTCCTTATAATTACGCTTTAATTGGATGTGTATCACTGAGAATTAGGGGTGGGAGTAAGTGGGGCAAAGTTAATCTCTGAGACTATAAAATTGGATTGAGTTGAAGGGTAGAAGAAGGTGTGAGGTCTTGTTGTTTTTTTTTTTTATTCCTTCCTTTTGGTCTGAGTCAGCACTTTCTCCAGCCAGCTTTATTCAGGCAGTTAGCGACATCATTAGCGAGAGTCTTGGACAGTGTCTGACCTTTTCGCCTCTCAGCAATCACACCCTGCATCATTTCCTGCAGACTACCAAGTTTGGTCAAGTCCCTGTGGTGTTCTATAAGTTCATTAGCGAGGTGACGTGACAGCGCAGCAAATAGCTTTTTTTCCACGACAGTTAAAAAACTAGAATCCCACAGGAAGTAGTTTTCTGTACTTTGATGACAACTTTTACAACTCCTCAGCAAATAAAGTCCTCCAAAACCACAACTGAATAAAGTGTAAGAGATATTTATACTGAAGTTATAGCAAGAGGTCAGTCAGTCCACCAGACTAATAGTTAGACTACCATTATGCCCTCTTCAGGATGAGCTCTGTTCATTTTGGTGGTCCCTTAGTCTCGCAAAGCCAGGCCTACTGTATCTCCACAGCACTGTGTCAGCAGTCTAGCGACACCCATTATCATTCGGCTATAGGGGACAGTAAGCTCTAGCTTGTTTGTATTTGCTCAAACCAATCACAATTGTCTTGGGAGGTGCAAAGCCAAGGATGCAGCAGCGGTGCCCCTGCAAAAATAATGGGGTCTTTAAGCAGCGACGGACGAAGGGATGGCTACTGCGTTCAAGAAAAAAGAAAGTTCCACTCGTCAATCTCAACACTTCCTGACATTGTAGCCCAGCTGTCTACAAAGGGGGAAAGCCTGGTTTGCGGTAAACGTCACACCTGCTTAGCATCAGCTGTTGGCTATAAAACTTTGAGCATGTTAGCACTTAGCTTGAAACATTACTGTGCCTGGGTATGATACTCTATGCATATGTCAAAATGCTGGCTAGGCCGTCATCCAAAGCGACAGACTTGTGGTCTCATGTTTGGATTGATCATCTCTCCTCTCCAGAGGGCTGGCACGCTGCCCGGTGGTAAACTCCATGCCCTGCAGAAAATAGCTGGATCGATTGATAGATTGTCAGCGTACGCTGCTGCAGAGATTTGAACTACATTAGGTGCAGATCAAACATGTGCCACCCTCATGAATAAGTCTAATTGATCCATTGGTCAGTGGCGCCTTCTATTACTGTGCTAATAGTCCATGTGTACAAACAAATAACCTGTAACCAGAGCTCTGACAGTGGACGTACAGTTGATTCATTTATAAACAGAAAACTTAAAATTGTGAAAGGCACTGATTAAAAGCAACATTAAAAAATAGAAAATACAGGCTGCACAGCATCTAGTGACAAGTTTGCCACCTGCTCGTCTGGCACTAAGGTGTCTCCGCATGCGCTGACTGACTGATAATGTAGAAAACAAGCGCACATTTAAATTTAGCAGCACTATTGGTATGTTAAGTTATCAGGTATCTTCGGGAGACTACTGTGCTCCTTTGATATGGAGTATCTAACACATCAGTGCTCTATTCCTTCATTTATTGATCCGAATAGACAACCTGTGGAAGTGAAGACAAATACGCGATGAGCAAAAGTCCTCAGACACTAAACTAATCCTTCAGCCAGGTTTTGTGTTTATGTGCATGTCACACTTTATTTCAGTCTCCGCACAAAGATCTGGGGAATGTAGGTCTGTTTTCGTCAGTCTCATTTGGCTTCTCTGTTGTCGCGTTCCCTGGTGATGCAGCCGCGTCTGTGCGAGAGTATCAGTGTCAGCCGGCTGATTTCTCAGCGCAGCGTGGCCAACATGACTGTTTATTTATGGCAACAAAACATTATTCTCATGCCAACGAAAAGGCCAAATGCTTTGAAAGGTGTGGCAGCTGCATCCACACTCCCTCTACCTGAGACTGTTATCAACGAGAGCACATGTTGGAAGAAGGAGAGGAGGGAGACTTCCAGACAGTCTGGTAGACCACATGTAAACAGCATTTAGCGTAAAGACAGGTCTGCTGTTAGACTGATTGTTTAATTCAGCTGTTGTCTGGCTGGAACAACGCACAGATATAAAGTACAGTGCACATCCAGACGTAACTGCAGGTGCTTTAATTAGAAACTAAATAATGAAACAGAATGGACGAGTGAACCTAAAGCAGGAAAAAAGGACTGGTGGCCAGACTGAGGGGGGAAAAAATGTTTCTTAATCATAGCTTTGTGCCTTGGAGCATGGTAAGTTTTAATGAATGATTGAAAACCAATCATAAATGGTGGTACATTAATACTGCAGGAGGCTGACTGACCTTTTCCTTTGAACTGAGTGAAAAATGGCATTCCAGCTGAAAAATTTGATGGATTTTTTTTTTCCTCTGTCACCTATTACGTGTTTCCCCCCTCCTTGTACAGCCACCCAATCCCTTAAGAGATTTCAATTAAATTGTCCCACTGAGTTCTTCACTTACTTTCCTTAATCTCTCTCTTGGCTTGTGGCGAAGTGTGATTTTGTTTTTTCCCCCCGATGTCATTTCCAATTTAATAGAAGTGCATTTTTTGTTCGCCTGTGTTATGAATTAAAATGGAGTTCTTTATGGGCGGAGGTGCATGCTGCCATGGTTGAGCACCCCTTCATTCAAACTCTCTGTACCTTGAAGGTGAATAGTGCATTGCCAATGTGAACTCCATAAATCGAGTTGTAAGAGTTCTCCTTTTGGTGCTGTTGAGGGTAAGGCTCCAGACTCGCCCTTGAGAAGGTGTTTTGCTCCTGGTGAATTATAGATGCAGTCAGTCCGGGTAAGTCGGTTCACTCAGAGGGTTATATTTTCTCGGGAGACATGAGACTCGCCGTGATGATGAGTATTATCTCCATTAAGAGGGACAATGTCATGGCCGTTTATATGATTCATTATTGAAAAATCCAAATTAAAACCGGCCGTTTGATGCAACTGCTCTGGTAATCTTATAAACAAAATAACACAATCATCCCTCATACATTTCATGACTCAAGTATGACTCATGGCAGCTGACAGATCACAAATCTTTCAAAAATTTTCTCAGCTAGGCCTTGCGGTTCTGGGCTTCAGATTCAGAGGCATTAGAGGCTCTAATGAGGACAGCCCAGAGATCTGTGGACCGTGCAGCCCATCCTCTCATTTCTCCACAACATGAAAAGACAAGCAGAGAACCGCCCACAAGCCATCCTCGAATAAATGATGAAGCTTTTTGTGCCTGTAACACTTTTTTGGAACGACCCAGCATTCCCTGGGAGACAAGGCAATCTTTCACATCAAAACTAAAAGACGTTTTGTTCAAGCAGCTCCTAAAATTACTCCCAGCTGACACACAGCTTGTTAGCCTCCCCAGTAGCCGTCCCTGGGACATTTGGCATGAGGAGGGACACAGACAGTTACGTAAAAGCTAATGAGTGCCTGGCATTGGACTGACAGAGCCCTTGGGTGTTTTCAGCTGACTGTCTCTGTATGTGTGGATGTGTAGATGTGTATGTGCATCATTAATGTCCTGAATTAGACCATGCGTCTGTCAGTCTTCAGGCCTCTACTGATGGCTCGTCATTCATGGTTGGTTAAACGTGGCTGGTCAGTCAGTTTATTGCCTTCTAGTTGCTTTCAACCATGCTTTCAGCCACATTCAGCCTTTGGCTTACAAGTTACCACCCTCTGCTGTTTACAGGCAATGCCACCGTGCTACTGACATGACTCAATCACGATTTGCAGTCATGTTAGCGGGTGGCTGACATGCTAATTGATCCTTGGCTAAGCTGCTGTTGCTACACCTGTCAAGCTTTCCAATCAGGTGGTGCATATGTGCAGTTTACAATAATAATCATGGTCATTTTTAATAATAGCTTCTTGACTTTTGAAGGAAATGGACAAAAGCAGGTTTCTCATTTTCTTTTCTTATTTGCAGTCATGGCAACTGCAACTGGCGTGTTTATTAGCTAGCTATTAGTTAAATCAGTAGCACTAATAGTATTGGTATCATTAACCCCTTAGCTGGTTGAAAACTCTTTTCTCAGACATATTTTTAATTGTCTCCAGCTGAGTCGTATGGAATGACATCCCAGCAGCAGGGTCTTAAATATGCATTTGAAGTCTAGATATATATACACTGTATATATGATACCGTGCTCATTAAGTGCCATGTAATTATGCAAAAAAGACTGAGGCTAAATACTACAAGTCCCCGGCATAAAGTCAGCAGTTGATAAAACATCCCGACATGGAAATAAAGGAGCAGCATGTTCTTGTAGAGCTGATTAGTCCTGCTATAATCGCATTAAGGCAGAAAGAAACCTAATCTTACTTTTTTTTTTTCTTATAACGCCATTCAGATCTTCACTATAGAAATGCATAAAGTCACACTGTTGGGGAAGGGCGGCATGTGCAGTGGTTAGCACTGTTTTCTCACAGCAAGAAGGACCTAGGTGTGGGGACCTTCTTGCTGTGAAGTTTTTGCATATTCTTCTTGTGTCCGTGTTGGTTCCCTCCGTGTACTCCGGCTTCCTTCCACAATCCAAAGACATGGAGGATAGGCTGCACCTGTCCAGGGTGTACCCAGCTGCTTGACCAATGTCAGCAAATCAGTACAAGTGAAATGCATTTTGCAATTTGATTACATAATCTTTTCCCACCCAACCTTGAGTATCTTCCATGATGTAGCCCCACCATATCTTGCTTGACAGGCCTGTCTTGCCTAGTTACAGTTGCTTAGCTAAGATTGGACAACTACTGTCAAGGACTTGAAAGGCCATCAAGTCAATCAATTACTTCATTCCGAGAACAGAACGTGGATGAATCATTGAAGTTTCTGTAAAAACTCAGTCAGTTGCTCTAAGAGAGAAGGAGAGGATGACTTTGTGATTCTTCAGCAATAATCAGCAGGGGCATTTGAAATGGAAAACCAGACTGAAGTAATAATTCTCCCTCATCTTGAAGTATAATTGCAGTGAGGCATTTGAGGGGAAAAGAGCAGCAACTAAATTTCACTCTTGAAGATTTGAAGCCGTTTGCAAGTTGTACCTCAGGAAGTGTTTTTTTTCGCTGGCGTCATCACGTCTGATGGCCTGAGCCCCCATGTATCTGTCGCAAAATGTGATTTTTGTGTCGGCTACATTTATTTTGCAAGCATTTCACATTTATCCGGCACGATCCTGCTAAGTTGCATCGATTTGTCACGAGAGATATTAGCCTGTCACGACCCAGGTATATATTTTGTGGAAAGATTAACATTCCCCCCTAAGCTCAGAGTGCAGCTGCCATTTTCCAAAGTGCTTTATATTTTCTTCCTTTGCTTCAGAGTCAAGAGCCAAAAGTCTTAAGTGGAATATTTCTGCCAATATATAGATCATGTGCTGACACTCTCCACCATTCCCCTGATTTATTTCTCTTTCTCCTCACACTTCTTCCTCTATATATTTTATTTCTGCCTCAACTACAGCTTTTGCTAGTTAGTTGAGTCTCAAGTCCTTCATCGTGGAATAAATTGCAATTTGAACTTTGTTTTTAGTGGAACGAACAAACCAGTACTGATTTTGTGCAGCCATAAAACAAGATAGACTAGATTTACAACCTCATTAGCAAAAATCCAACTTGGCTTAAGAGTTGTGTTCTGACAAGCATATATCACAGATGGCAAACTCTGTTGGGTGACTTTAAGAAGTAGAAACGGAGTGAGATAAAGTGAATGTGCTCTGTGCTGTGATACAGAAATAATGGAGGGAATGGAAAGAAGGGAGAAGTGATGCATGAAGAAATGAGCAGGAAGGAAGACACGGAGCAAAGGTGGGGCGCAAAAGATCAAGATGTTGCATTGAAACTGCAGGAGCTTAGTGTCGACACAGCAGGAGGCCAGTGGAGGCAAAATCATGTCAGGGAATATCACGCTGTCACAAATCACATCGCCAACTCCCAGCTGAGATTGATCCGTCAACCTTCTGCTACCCGGCCTTAGTTTTTTACTTCCTCGTGATGCAGCTAAGACATTTCTCTGTGAGGAATTGCTGTGTTGTCATGAGCAGGTGACGGTGGTACCAGTGTGGGATCGCAAGGTCAGGGCTGTGACTGGAAGTGGCAGAAGAGGATTAGTGGCCCAGTGAAGGGAGAGAGCGGCCTCCCCTGCAGTGGAGAACCAGCTGGTCAGCAGGCCGGCCAGCCCTGCTCCATCTGTCAGTCACCTGCTAGACCCGCTGGGAGCTCTGGTAAATCTCTCCGCCTCCCGTAGCTCCCCGAGATTATGTCATTCAGTTTGGTCCTGCAGTGCTTTATCTGTGATGGAGGTCTCATGGAAAGTGGCATCAATATCAACATGAAAACAGAACAAACCTCTAAAAAGTAACAGGTTGAATCAATGGAGCTTTTGGACAGATTGGGAGTCAAAACTGGCTGCAAACACATAATCTGTAGTTAACATGAAGAATTGAAGAAGTGCATGAAGTATATGAAGTACATGAATAAGTAATGTACGCTCGAGTTTAATCTTGGGGCCTCACATAAAAAAGTCCCTAGATTTGACACAAGCCAATGATCAAGGGTCATTGACCAAGCTGCTATATTTTGACGCGTTTAGACTAAGAACCGGCTGGTCTTTGCAGATGTGCACAACTTGACACATTGTCAGATTAAACATGACCCGCTGTTATTCAGTTCCAGCAGAGAGTGGACAACGATGGGCTGAAAGGTAGTAGTGCCCCCCTGTGCCCGTGGATCTGCTGGGCAGAAACCTGACGCTCAGAACAACTGGAAGAAGGAGGTGGACAATGGCGGGCAAACATTTTGTTCACAGTGAAAATATTAATTATGGTTTACACTTGTGATGTCAATGATGAATGCGATGATTGTTTTGGACGTTCCATCCAATTTCCGTCAAACAAAGAGCTCATCTGTGCTACAGCAGGTGCAGAGATTACATCAACAAAATGTTCCACCAAAATGTCATCAGTCAGATGAGGTTAACGGCTTTGTCGATAGACAAATAGTAAACAGCGGAGATTTCCTGCTACCTGTGTACTTAAATGCACGGCACACTTTGTCTCTGCATCTTACGGTGACCTCGTACCATTGAAAGTCTGAATGAAAACAACAAAATAAGGTGACATTGCAAGATAATTCATAACTGGAAGATCGTGTGATGAGGAGATTTTAGATTGTTGTGCTGACAACTGTCATCAGATTTTGATCCTAGATATACCTGATATCACCATTTTCCTTTTTACATGTTCATGTAGGATCTCATTGCTAATAGTGAGAGGTTGATTAAAACTTAGCTTCGCAGGGAATGCCCACGTAATGACAGTGTAATGTACAATGTGTGAACGCTTCCTAATCAGACTGGTTAAACCCAGTTGTTTCTGGAATCTTCTGAAGACTTCCCAGGAAATGTTATTTTCCCAAGCCTTCAATCACCCCAGTTCTGTCACCGCCTCTGTTCTGTATCTCATCCATACCCAAGTCAGGTACCGAAAACAAAAGGTGTTTTTTTTTTTCCTCCCTCCCTTTTCGAAACGATGCTGCATTTTGTTTTTACTGCTGAATCCCTCTGACAGCTGTTGTGGGTTCCTGTCAAAAAGTGTTGTTTCATTTTTTTTTTCATTTCTCAGTCTCCGTCACACTAACAAGGAGTGAATAAACAGAAGGTAGAGAAGAAAAAAAAACAGCTCTGGAAATGCCTGTGCCCAAGAGAGTCAGCAGATTTCTGGAGCTTGGAGAGGTTAAACTCTACGACATGATCTTTGGAATTGTTTTCTCCTCCGTCTGATATACATGCAGAAATGTTGAGAAAAAAAATTATACGGCAGGCTGAGAGCTGGAGTAACAGTTTTTCGATAATGGCTCGGTTTCGCTCATGTTGCCGCCTTTGTGCTGAACACTGAAAGCTGCTGTCTCTCCCCAACAATAACAGATGTCAAAATCATGTTCTCCTAAAAGTTTATAACTCCTGTGTGCTTATTGCAGCCATCTTAGTAGAAAGCCAATTGTGTTTGATTGACTGTGACTGTGATTGGCAGAAACTTGGCTCTATTGTTTGGCCACTCATGTTATCACATTTGAGAAGCCCGGTTAGCCTGCAGCAGTAAAAGCAAGAGGGGGATATTGGCTCCTGAGTAGCTGGCATTGAGCCTCTTTCAGACAGGCAATTCCAGGGGAGCAATTGTCTGGTTTAATTGCTCTAAAAAAGAAAGACAGAGAGGCGGTGAAACTAACAAGCTGTCTACAGAATCAGTAATTTACAGGCTCTGTGATAAAAACAGATTTATATTTTTCTATTTTTTCCCCTCACTCTCTCTCTCGCTGTTCCAGTTATAGTAAAATATTCACAGGGTGGGTTATTGGGCCTGTGTAATTTGCAGCTGAGATTTGCACAGTAGGACGGACAGAATGATTTCTCCAACTCTCAGACTGATTTGATGGGCCTGAGATGTCTACCGCTTCATCACCTGGCCCATTTCTGAAGTAGAAAGCACTCAAATTTATTTTTTTTTAAAGAAATTGTTCAATATACATCTGAATCTCAATCGGAGACACAGTTGGTAGATATTCTGTTTTCTCTTCAATTTTAAGAGGAAATAGCAAACAGGTTCATTTTGTGATGTTAAGAAGTCCTTCATAGTAATGTTGTTTTTGGGACTGAATGTGTTTCTTGTTTTGCTTATTTACTTTACTCACTATATTTCCATTGCACTTCAAGTCAATTCAAATTTTAGCTCTAGACTTTAAAATGTCTTCATAAATAAGGCACAAACTGGACCAAAAACACAACCTCCCTCCAGAAACATGACCTTCATTCTCTTGACTTGCTTATCATCTTCTTCAGGTTTGTTTACCTTTCCATATTGTAGAAACTGACATTTCCATTTCTTTTTTTTTTTTTTATCATAAAGCAGGTCTAGTGATGTCACAACTATACAGTCACCACCTTAATTAATGCCCCCAGCATGGCTGTGGTTGCAAAATCACCAAAAGAGCTGATGTGAAATAAACACAGTTGGCTGTGTCTGCCCAGGCTTGTGAAAGCTGACCAATCATAGCAGGAAGTGAGCCTTATGTAGTTTTAGTTCAAAGGTAAGAAATAGAGCCCAACCGATATGCACTTTTTGGGGCTGATGCCTGATGGTATTTCGATATCACAATGTCGTTTACGAACATACTGTCATTATTCAGTGCCTGAAAATTATTCCACAATGACAATCATGATGATTATTTAATGATCTCATTAAAATTGCAAGAATTATATGTATAGTAAATATGAGTTATTGATGAGTTGAGGTAGCAGCAAATCTAAACAAGTTCTGCAATGAATGACTTCATAGTCGTCATTTAAAGAGATAGGAGCTCAAACGAAGCGTTCAGACGGAGGTAGAATACAGTTGCTGCAGCAATGAACAGTATGTAAAGAAAAATAATGTGTTTTTTTAACATTAAAGTATCCAAACCAAAAATAAAAGTATTAACCTGATAATTATTTTAATATGGGTTCTTCCAGTATTTGACAGGGGGTCGGATGATTACAATATCATCAAGCATACAGTTTTAGCCATTCTGCCTCTAAAAGACAACCGAGTCCTATATTTCACTGTCAAAAATGCAGCTACTGCAGACAGACAGTCTGACATTTCAGGGTAATTTTCTCCTAAGACTTACCTGGATTTGAGCAGTGCATAACCTACATCATGGAGGCAGACAAACAGCAGGCACCAGAGCGTCGGCCAAATGAAATACGAGCCTTTGATCCTGCCACAGATATACCCTTTCCATCTATTGTTGTCACAAAGTAGCTTCACTTTTACACAAAATTATTGATTGTTCTTCACAGAATTAATGACCTGTGAAATCTGATTTGGAATCTCAGCGGTGAACACAGAGGAATACCAAAATAGGGGGGAGAGGGGGATAGGGTAAGAGCACAATGTGTACAGTAGTAAATCAATGTGCCACAGACACAAATGCATCCGAAATATTGAATAGTCATGTCAGGGCAAATTCATGCACATATGTGAAGCTGAGCAGGAGGAAATGGGCGCTAAGAGGCACAGGCACATTCACAAAAACAAAGTGCATAGTGTTTGTGTGTGTGTGTGAGGTTGTGGACCATGGCCTATTCCTCTCCCCTCTGCAGCAGCCTCCATACATATTCATAACCTCCCACAGCGGTAGCAGAGGAAAGAAGGGAGGGGAAGAAAGGTGTAGGAGGAATAAGAATTTCAGTGTGTGCAAGTTAAAAGGAAAGGAATAAGGAACACAGCATTGTGTGTGTGTGTTTGTGCCCATATTGTTCATTCGGGTATCTTTTCCTCCATGATCCTGGACAGTCTGGGTTTGAAAACATGAACTGAAGTGTAAACTAGAAGCCATAAACAAGACGACAAATGAATGCCGTTATTATCAATCTTTCGAGAACACCATTTGCGGTTCACATGACTTCCACTTTATGGACTCTGCAACAATACGCAGGGTGATTTAACAGGGATACGGGAACATTTTCCGGTTCATAACCATTAGCACCACAATTAAATTCAAATGGATATAGAAGCTCATGCAAATATGCATGGAATATATCAAGGTCTAATGAATCATCGGTGGAGGAGCCTCAGACTGTCTGTTTATGAAACAGACTCTTCTGCATTTCTTCTGCTTATAGATATCACTGATCGATAAAGTATCAAGGTTTTTTTGCTTGCAGAATATTCTATGTGTTTACTTCCTATGTGAGGAGAAAGGTTTTGAGAGCAGGACTGGTCATCACTCATTCAGCTGGCTGTTTAAGGGTTAGGACCTGGTTTTTAGGGTCAAGTGGGCTGCATTAGAAAATAAAAAATTGCCTATTCAAGGGCTGCATTGATTGGGGTTTGTTGTCTCAAGTACTGGGAAGACAATGAAATACAATCCAGTTTGAATAATACACTAGACCAATGACTTTGAAGGTCTATTATATGCCACAACACTGCACCGTGGTATATCATGTTAGAAAGAGGAATTTCATGATTGCACCAAAAATAATTTGACCTTTTGTCGCAATGACTGCAAGGATACCAGTAGAAAGACAGAGCTTGAGTGTATTTGATTAGCCCAGTCACCAGGATATAATGTTCACAGTTAATGTTTCTGCAAACCACGGGTACATCTGAGGTTGACGTTTGTACCAGACACAGCATATCATGTTCACATTATATGCTTATTGGAGGACTTTCACATGATGAGATGGAGGGGAAGGAGGTGGTGTCATTGCAACCTACAAGGCTGCTAAACAAGCGACTGCAGTTCGAGGCTGTGGCTACATTTCCAGCCATTTTATTGGAGACCTTAAACAACAAGTCAAACCATTTCCAGGTGTTTTTGTGGCATCCTAAACAGGTATTTTAAGCCAAACCATGATGTTTTACTAACCCTAATACAGAGAAATTGAAGATGTAATACACTGACACGAATCAGAAATGGTGGTTCATTATAATCGTTGACAAGTGAATTGTAATTGAATCGGGATCATGATGTCAGTGAAGATTCACACCTCAAGTTCTCACAAGAACAAATGTGTGTGTGTGTGTGTGTGTGTGGCATATGAACAACTGTGAAACATTTTGTCACCTGCTTGCCCACCTCCTCCTGTATTTGCTCTTCACACATATCTGTCACACTCATCTAAATCTCTATTTCCCTTATTTCCATCATAATTCCTCCATCTATTCTAGTTAGTCTCCCTCGTCTCTCTTTAGCCTTATTCAACTGTGTGTTTCTGCAAAACATGCGAGCATGGCAAATGAAAGTCTGTCATTATCTCGGTTTGATCTCGTTCAGTTGAAACAGGGAGACGGGTTTGATGTTGTTTTGGCATTGATTGGTCTAATAGCATCACGTGTAAATGACCCCCTGTCATTCTCTGCTGAGTTTAACAACACTTTCATGTTTGATTTCAACAGTTATGGAAATGATATGATTCATAACTGTACGGCAGGCAATTAGTACACACAGGCACGCATACTCTCACACACGTCCATGAAATCCCCATGGACCGCTTGATGGGGTGTATAATGTGTTTTCATGTTCAAAGCATTTTACAGTAGACTTTCTTCAGGGTTTTAAAGCATACCAGACTGTTTGATCATCCACTTGACACTCTGTGGAGCTTTACTGAGCTCGAGGAGCCCACACATCCTCTATACAGGCCTGGACAGCAGAAACCAGACTCATGCTGTGGAGGGACAGAGGTTAGTGCACACATTTCTTGACAGAACAGAGAAAAATAAATGTTTCTTTTGGAAAAAATAACATTTTATTTCCCTGCCCAGATATGAGAGGTCCAGGAGGGTTGTTTGGAAACACTTTAGACTTAGACTTAATGCCTATTCTAGTGTTGCTAATAATTACATCTAAAAAAGCATCAAGGAAAAACACTTAACAGCACGGTGCATGAGTACCATGTTTACAAAAAAGTTTATAGAAATTTTACACCAAAATTAGGTTTTTAAAGATTTAATATGTAGGAATTTTGCATTAAAACCTGTTTTATATTTTGTTGAGTTGTGTACTTACATTATTGCAGATGTTTCCAACCATGTTCGAATCCAGAGAAATCCACAAGTTTATTCAAGGTAACGGTGTGTTTCATTAGGTCTCCTGTTGCTATTTGCAGGACAGGGAAGTCCACCAATGAGACTAAACTTAACACAAATAACCTCCTCTTGAACATTTGTACCTCAGTTTTTTTAATTGTGTTCTTCGCCAGCAAAGTGAATTTAATTGCAGGTCATTTGTGTTTACTTAGATTACTCAGGCAGTGTTTATCCGCCCCAAACAGCCAGATTACTTAACTGTACACTAGCTGTAAGCTAACGTTAGTGAGCAACGGCACAAAACGAGGGTTTGTATGTCTGTGTTTAAATTCAGGCTGACTCTCAGTGAATTTAGCACCTACCAGAGGTCCCGGTTCAATCTCTTCTTTCCCCCTCTCCTCTCCGTAACATTACATTCATGAAGTAAACACACATTTCCCCTTCGGCTCCAGCTGGCAGTCAGCATTACAGAACATAAACACCCGTCAATGGAGGTCACCGCTGCGGATCGTTGCTGCAGTCAGGTTGATAAACAGGAGTGAACATAAATCCACTTTTTAATCCTAAATCTTTGAGCTCTCCTCCCATTGGTAAATGGCTTTGGATCAGAGCAGAATCCAAAGTGACTCCAGGTGTATATTAGAAGGTCTGGCTCTTCACCTGACTGTCCAGCAAGCTCTAAGCAGCTGGCCTCCCTGCTCCCGTTAGCCTGGTGGTTAAAACCCATTTCATACACTGTGATCCATTGTCTTTCGTTCAGTTCCGGCTGTGGACTATCATTGCATGCCACTCACTCCCTGCCTGGTTTCTTGTCTTCTCTTAACGTCCTCTATTGAATAAATTCAAAAATTTGCCCCAAAATACTTTGAATAAGTCCTATTTATACATTATTACATACATCCTGAGAGCTGACTAAAGAGAGAGTAAAGAAAAAAATCTAAATCTTAACAACAATTAAAAACTGGACTGTGAGATAGTAAGTCATTAAAACTTGGAGTTCCTAGATATCTTTAAAGAATCTGACGGCTGACCATGTCTTAATAAATCAATGCTGCTTCACCCTGTCAGGCTCCAAATCATGCAAAAACAGGCACTACTTATACCTTTGGTTCAGGGAAACTAAGATAGGCATTATTCATGTTTTAAATTGGTTTAAAGATTAAATAGTGATTTGAACAATTGGAAAAACAATGACAGATTAAAAGAAAATAAGTTTTGCAGTCCTCATAACTACTTCATTATGTGCATATTACTTACTGTTTTTGCGTTTCTTTGACCAGGAATGCATCATTTCTACTTAACCGTTCAACCATAATGCGAGGAAGAAAGTAAGGCTCGCACAGCTACTATCTAATTAGTGTATTTATGTAGCTGACACTTCAAGTCGAATGTCTTCAATCACTTTCGGATGGAGAATCCAATTCATGTACAGTATGTTCTCTGCCCACACTGGCTATTAGCTACCTCCGCTTGCCTAATTACTGTCATTCATCCTTTATCAATGAGAAGTGGTGGGAAGCAGCTGCTACCGGGTGGCAGTGCTCTCATATGCATGCAAATATACATGCGCGCGCACACACACACACACACACACACACACACACACACACACACACACAGATAAACATACTGCACAGAAAATGTCACTCACTAAGAAAAACATGATGGAGAAACGGGGAAAGTTTTTGCATATTTTACGTTTCTAAGTGATCTTCTGCCAGTGGCGTGCGTCTGTATTTGGTATTCCCACGCTTTCTCCTAGATCACATAGTGTAGCAAACTAAGCCTGTGTGTGTGGAGGGGGGGGGGGGGGGGGGGGTGATATGCAGCAATCTATTTAAGGCTGTCTCTCTGACACCGAGGTGATGGCATATTTTATTAGCTCGTGCTCAGGGACCGGCGAGAATCTCACCTGAGAACTCAACTGTGACACTGTGGATCCTGAACTCCTTTGTTCCTTCTCATCTGTCTTCCGATCCTGTTTCAGCTCCTTCGAATCATCCTGCCTCCTTCTCTCCCCGCCCACCCCTTCCACACCTTAATCCCTCTGTTATTCTTACTTCCCCTCTCTCCTGCCTCAATCCTCCAGCCGCTCACTCTGCCCGGGCCCTCTCCTTGCAGCTCCAACAACAGGCGCCTGTTATCGCCGAAAACGATCCCGCCATGCTGTGCCTCCTCCCACAAACCGGCCTCCTCTCATGACAACTGGCTAATTAGGTGTCACCACGGAAAATGAAAGGTAAAGGGACAGCAGATACGGTAAAGCCATAAAGCTGTCAACCTCTCTCACTTTTGGTAAGAGAGGAGGGGGATTGGAAGAGGGTGAGATGAGGTAGATTATATATTATAGAGGTCAGTAAAAGAGTGAAGAGCGTTGGAAGGACGATGAATGGATGAAGGGATTGGGAGGAATTAGGGGGTAGGGGGATTGAAAGCTAGATAAATGCCGGTGAGAAGGAAAAGATGAGAGAAGAATAGATATGCGCTGAGAGACGTGGGAGGGGAGAAGGTAAGAAAGTGATGTGAGAGGCAAAGGCCACTGCTGCTGTTCTCTGTGGCCGCTAATAAAATGCTCCAGTCAGACCTCTTGCATGTGCACACATGCATAAGGAAACACACACTAACACACACAAAGGGCAGGTAGACTTCCTGATCGATTGAGCCATGCCCTGCTCTGACGTCTCAGCAGGCCTCAAGATGAATGAGTTGACCTACCAAGGAACAGAGAAAGAAGAGGAAAGAAGAAAAAACAAACCTTTGGCTTTTAAATCTCAGAGGTTTGTGTCATGTTAGTCACAGGATGGGAGGGTGTGTATCAACACTGGCTACCTCTTTTTTGTTTCTCTCTGTGTGTGTATAACCTTGTCTCCTAAAAATCAATTCTAACCACTCACACAAAATGTTTATTCTGAATGTATGACCCAACATTTTTAGGGTTTATTCAGAAAGTCAAGGAAAGTCAGATATGGTCAGAGACAAAATGTGAACTTGACTTATCATCTGCCTAAATACCAAAATAGCTGGCTTGTATGACAGCATTCCCCACCTCTCTTTAGCCTTCACAAATGGGTGTCATCACACCCTGATTGGCCATGAGGGGAATGCCCCAAGCTGCCCTTAATCATTAATTAGGAGCCTCTCCACGCCCTGCAGAACAGGTGATCTGAATCTACTGCAATCAACCCAGAGGGACTTTGGCATTCAGCTAAAATAAAAGATAGTAAGTACCAAATAATGGGACTATTATATAAATTGTTTTAATCTGACATAGGAAAGGTTAGGAAATCACTGTTTTGGTTAAAGGAAAGAAACCACTATAAACTGTTGGTAAGAAAAGGGACATCAATTTCCTGTATCAAGGTAACCCACTTTTATGACCTAGCTATCCAAACCAAAATCCTCTCTTAACTTGTTGGCAAGTAGTTTAATAGTGCCACAGTAATTCTGCCTTTGCTTCTTGGAGAGGACGATAATTACTCTCATGTCCGCAGGAGGTCGCTTGCAGGAATAAGTGCAAGCCAGGCAGTTAAAATTGTTTGAACAAGAAATCAATGCTGTCATTTTTCTGGTTTCTGAGTCCAATCTCTGTGAAAAAAAAGAAGCAAAATGTGAAAGACGAAAGGTGACAAAAGTGAACTTGAAACAATGATTTGAAATAAATAAACAGTCGAGTCTCACGCCAAAGCCAACTTTGATTTATTGCTAACTTAAATGATGACTTGATTGGTAACGTGAAGTTATGAATGAATTGCGAGCCTCCATTCTTTTCTATCTCCATCAGATAAATGGCAAATGGCTTTGTGATAATACCAGGATTGCCACAGTAACACAAGAGGAATCGCTACAGCTGAAGTCGGCCTGTTTATGCTGTGTTTGTATCTAGTTGTGTGTCCCTGTTGTCGACTGTGCAAATCTGTCTTAAACTGAGCCATACCCAGAGACAGATTTGAGCTGCCTCTGTTCACCCAGCGCTTGAGAACCATCCATCACCTCTCAGCTGATGGTCCACCGCTGGCCGACCTGTCACTGCCACTCAGACAAGGCAACACTCACACAGCGGCCAGGAGAATGACTGTTGTGCACTGAAAAGGGCACATCGACTAATAATTGGAACGGTGCCCACGCTGAGCTCGGGGCTAATTAGCTGTGTACCACCAAAAGTGTGACCTCCATACTAATAGAGGATATTTTGTCAGTAGCTTTTCAGTCGACAGCAGGTAGCTGAAAACAGACTCACCTACCATTCACATATCCTTCGGTACAATCACGAAACGTTAACATAATATAATCACTCTCACAAATATTCAGCGATGATATTAATTCTTCATTAAGGCAATTATGAACAAGAGCATCCAATCAATCAATCTCATTAGCTTCTTTGTCAAGTAGACGCTCTCACTTCCCTGCATGGCATACAGTATTTATGGCTGTGATGCTCATTTAGTGTCAGTGCTTATTTAAGTCATTGCATAGCTATGAAAATGCCCGCTCACAGATGGCTGCCTATTACGTTCCATATAGAACGAATAAATGAGAATATTAGTCAGGGAGATGATGACTACACTGTTTCATGAGAATGGCTGTAATTTTCTATGCACAGTAATAATGACAGAATGCAATCCCTTGTTTAAGAGAACAGCAGGTACTGGTGGCTTTGTAGCTGTAACTATGTCGATCTATCAATCGCATACGCACACGAACCTGCACACAAAGCACCTGTCTGGTGAACTAACAGTCCTCGCCACACAAGCCCTAAAACCATCTTTGAAGCAGGCCTGGGTCAAGAAAATCACTGAGGCTGATTCTGACATTAGAGGCGTGCACAGTAGCCACGGCGAAGACTGCATGCAGGAAATAGCTATGAAAAAGTAGCATACAGCGTACGGCTGATAAAATACAAAGTGTACACTAAATTTATTCAATCATGAATTAAATGGCTTATGTCGGGTAGTAACAGTAATGCATTTTTTTTAGTAAGCTTATTAGCATCCGAAAGAGGAGAAGTGTGGCTCCTGGTGACTAATGCCACGCTCCCACCACAGAAACTTTCCACGGGGACTAGGAACCTTTGGAGGAACTGGAGCGTTTCCACCACTGGGATCGGGGTCCAAATTTAGTTCCAGGGACATTATTTTTCTTTACTTTAGAGTTGCCAGGATCTTCTGCGTAGTGGGGCCCATAGTACATGTGAACTAGATGCTGTTATGTATGTATGTAAGTGTTGTGATTGAGATTCTAACCCTCCATGCATCGTAGAAAGTAACAAAGATGAGTTTTCTGCTCTAAATGACATTACAAAATTGCCATCAGTTTGTAGTCTGCATCATTAAATTTGGTGATTTTTTTTCTATATGAGTAACTACAACAACACAATAGAGAAGGTGACAAAGACTTTGTGAGTTTAAGTCTTTTGCTTGTACATAATCATCGCCAGTAAACTGAAGCAGCTAGCTTAAAAACAGCTACTGCAGCTGTTGATGGTCAGTAAATACCTCCAGTGCAGAGGCTGACATGGACTGTATTAGTATGGTAATTTTTTTTTTCAATAATATGTGATGAGTAATTCATTACATTTCATAACTAGCCCAACAATGAATATGGCGCAATTTAAATCACATGAATAACTTAAAGAGGCAAAGGATCAAGAATTAAAGATAGTGTGCCCCATTTAAACTTTTATATCTCCTCAATGGGACAATAATAATGGAAAATAGCCACCCCGGCACACATTAGATGAAGTGAATTTGGTTTCTACTCACTCTTTTTGATCCAAGAGCCACTAAAGGACCTTTTACTACCACTACCACTGAAGCAGACTGTGTTGTTGAATCCCTTCTCACACATGGAATACATTGCTGACTTTATCTATCTGTTAAAATGATGGAATTTTGTCATTCACATATAGGTGACTTTTGCATTAATGTGTTTTTCAGCTACATTCAGATATGACAGCACATTCAAGCAAAAAGCAGAGTGAGAGAGAGGGGCAGCAGTGAGATTTGTCTTTCAAAGGCTCAGTTTCATCTTTTAATGTTATGTGATAGTGGATTCTGCTGAATGTTTCGCCATATCTGACAGTGCATGAGCATGAATGACAAAAAGTTAAGCTGGAACTCTCAGTCAGTTATTGTTTGCTCACATACAGTCTGGAAAGCATTTGTAATATGGATATTAATTTATTAACCCACACAGTAGAAACACATGAGAAAATACATAAAAAGAGACTGTTGGTCTGATTATTTTTGAAAGTGGGTTTTTTAACCTCTTAAATTTAAATTCTCTGTATGTCTCTGTATGAGCTAGTATAGGCCAAGCTTATTTCAGACAGTTGCTCTGCTTGATCACCTCAATTTCCAAGGAAACAGCGTCATCTGTTAGCTGTATTGTTCAGGTTTGGGAACCATTTTGTCACTGCCCATGAACCCAAAAGTAAAAAAGAAACAGTCCGAAGACAGTTATTTTCAATCCTGGTAATCAGCTTGTCATCAAGCTGTGCTGAAGCTGATAACGACCCATTAATCTGAATTGGGTGTGTTCGAGCAGGGAAACATTTGAAACATGCAGGGCCAATTATTGAGTCCAATATTTTGCATTTTTCTGATTATTTTCGATTAAGTGGAATTGCCTAAATGTACTACTATCTGTAAGAGTGATGATGTAACATGTGAGTCGCCGGTTAGCAGAGACGTAGTGAAAAGTTTCACCCTCAAAGTCATCTGAGGGAGTCTCTATATTCGTCTGAGGGTGCTTAGCATCCTCAAGCACCCCTATGGAGCTCGGCCTGCATCGAAGCTACCGTTTCCAGACATGCATGGATGGCAAAAAGACAAAAAGCACCTGCACACACACACTCACTCGCATGTACAGTAGCCTCAGGGGAGCATCACTCAAACCACTGAAGAGCAACAGGAGGTGATTACTGTGATCTCGCAGTACTCTCCTTGTACTCCAGTAATGGAGCCGGCCACAGTGATGCCTGTTGAGTTGATGTTTTAAGAGCTTTAATGGACTGGCGAGCCACGGATAAGAGCTGGGCCTCAGCTGCTCTATTCTGATGATATACTCATATATATTTATATACTCTGTTATATGATGTGAGCCAAATTAGATGGCTGAAGATGTTAGGAGTAGGAACCTATAGAAACGGGAGGTGTGTGCAAATGCAGATTCTCTGAGGATGGCGATGTCGTGCAGTTCAAGTATTTCGGTCACAGCGGTCCCTAGAGGCTGACAGTGCTTATAGACTAGTCTTGATTACTGCTTGAGCTACAAACAAGCAGTGCATTTAGGGTGTTCTAAAGGCACCATTATTATGTTGTCTGAAGGCTACAATCACATTATTGCTGGAGCTGGAGACAGTTTAAGTGTGCTTTTACAAGCAATGTTCTAAAAGAGCCACGGCTGGTGATTTAGTCTATCTTTAGTCTATCTCTATTATAGATAATGCTGTGTAGCTCTCCCAGGGGCTGCATTAGTAGCTCAGACTCCTTTGTATCTTCCTTTAACTTCACAATCCACCTCTTCAGTGCATTTAGCTTCTGAAAGTCTTTTTCTTTTTCCCCTCATGTCCGTCTCCGCTCCTGCTTCTTCATTCTCCTCTGTGCCCCAGCCTTGTGTCGTGCAGTGTAGCAGATTCAATATTGATGAGAGGGATCGATCAGAAGAGCGCCACCCTCCCCTTTCTGATATGGAAGGTGTTGAATAATCTATCTCTCATCCAATATTCTGATACAAGCAATAAATGGCTGAAGTTAAGGATTCCTTCTGCTTTTGGATCATAAGAATGCTGACTGACGAGACTTTATTAATTTAGTGTTTAAACTCCTATTTACTTGCATCCTGGGATTGTTGCCAGGTAATATTATTAAGTTAATGAGAAATAGCATAGACTGACTCACAGGTGCAGACATGATTCATAACAGAAGCAATTCGTTTAGGCCAATTAGTCACCTGAGATATATATATATATATATATATATATATATATATATATATATATATATATATATATATATATATATATATATATATATATATATATATATATATATATAGTACAATCCTACAGAGATTACTCAGATTAATCAGGCGGTTATGAGCAAAGTTTGAGAAAGGTTTCGACTTTAACTTGCAGATCTGACCTTTAATTTATAGCATTCTCTGTTCAGACAGTGGTCAAGACAATGTAATAAAGAGCAAAATTATAACATATATCTGGGTGAGGTGTTATCTCATTATCATGTCAAAGGTGAGAAAAATAAAAGGGGGCAACCTTTTCCTTTTTTTCCCGATCCTCTGACACTGTGCCATGTTCCTTTGCAACCCAATCACCAGAATAAGTGTTCGCCAAGTAAGTTTCTGCAAAACCACAGATAAATTAAAACCAGATGTGTCTTTATGTTACAACTTTCCATTTGTTCAGGTTGAAGTTTCCATTTCTCTTATGTCACAACACTACGCTTATGCTCTGTTTAGGTTCACGCACAGAAAACACTTGGTTAGGGTGAGGAAAACATCATGGTTTGGCTGAAAATACCTGTTTTGGTCGCCACTTTCATGGATGGAGATGGCCCATAGTTTTGACACCATTAAAATTGCTGGAAATGTCCCAAGGTGTCCTTAAAAGTATCCAGTGATGTGACTTAAACTGCAGTTACCTGTTTGCCCGCCTTGTTGGCTTGTAATGATGCCACCAGCTTCCCCTCCGCCTCCTGCCGCGGCCAATAAGCATATAATGTGAACATGATATACCATGTTTTGTATAAATGTCAACCTCGGACATTACTGTGGTTTGCAGAAACGTTAACTGCTAACATAATATCTGGGCAACTGGGCTGTCCTTTGTACCTCCTGTCCACTGACATCTGTTTGTGTCGAGCCTCGACTGCTATAAATCGAGGTTTAATCTCGACTCACGGCCTCTGGAGACTTCGCCACAGAAGTGATCCTTGACTGTAGCACCTCGAGTAATCACACAGGATTATGTGACTGTTGGTCCAATACTGAGCAATATCAAATAGTTTGCACTACGCTCGCCTCGCCAGGAATTTAACTAGATACAAGATACTCTGATGATTGCCTTCTCCTCCAGAGACTCTAAACTGAGTTACATTTTAATCTTCTGTCGAATCTAAGTACTGTGATTTACAGTATCTAAATTAAATGAAGTGGTCTGCTCCTGCAAAACTGACACAGTGAAACAGATCAGGCACAGGAGTAATTGTGGGAAATTAAAGTTGTGCTTTGTGTGCTGTGTTGTTCAAGAAATGTAATTACTCAGACACTGTACCGTACAAGCACGGTGACATCCGGCCGGCTGTTGCAGCAACAGTTTGGTCGTACAATATTCAAACCATAGTTGACAATTACCCACAATTCCACCATAGCTGATCTTGAGGGACTTTGATTGAACTCAATCACAATACAATTTTTTGAATTTTTTTTATCACAAACGCTATCACAGGCAGTTATTAAATTGAATATAATGTCATAATGATGGGCTAGTTGTTTGCCCGTACTCGTTAATCTGGCTGCTAACAGTTTGTTTGTGTTCCCTTAATCCTCTAACAACAAGCCGGTGATGATGGTAATCAGCCTTAATTGTGAATTTGATGTGATTTTTGAAATTAAGGCCGAGAGCGAGCTCAGTGGTGCGCACAGCTCAGGCCATATCCGACTAAGTCTGATTGTTATTGATTGGCTTGAAGCTTTGCGTGATTGTGTTGTGAGATATTTCTGTTACCAAAGACAATGTTGTCAGATGAAATGTTAATCACTCCCCTCCCCGCGAGGACTTGAAAAGTAAACAGGGCTTATAGAAATGTTGTCATGCACTCCAATGCTTGTTAGCACTTGCAAAAGAAAGACAACAAGGAGATAAGCTTGAATAAATGCATGCACTTCCTGGCCCTCCTTTGTCTTCACATGGAAAAACTTGCAGAGGACAGAGGCAGAAAGAGCCCACATATTCCTTGCCGCATGTCCACACACACACACACACACACTTGCTTTAACACACACACTTGCACTTTTACTGCAGAGGTCTCCGAGACAGGAGTGTGTGCGATGATGGATGTGTTGTATCTACTTCCTCCAGACAGCCGGTCTGCAGTGTGGACAGAGGGATGGGGAAGGCCATCGGTCAACACACACTTTAGCCCCTATTTTAACTTGAATGTGTGTGTGTGCGTGTCAGTGCACATCCTGGCTGCTGTCCTGTGCCTGTCTCCGACCATGGTTCCTCTGGTGGAGGACTCCGGGCCACATTTTCCCTTCCCATCTGCCCCGGCACCGCCTTTGCTTCCCTCGGCTTGCCGTCCTGACAGGCGGAGTTGCCACAGTGATGGATGACTGTGCGCTTAGTTTCAGTGTCAGAGTCCTGCACCTCTGCTACCTGCCGTGTGGGTCCCTGTCAAAGACTTCCTGTCGGGTCAGCTATACTCTGTCTCCCCCTTCCTCCCTCTCTCTCTCTCTCTCTTTATCCAGCTCTTCATCTTCATCTTCCACCTCTCTCATCTCTACTTTATTTAGCTCACTAGTGGGACCCGTTCAAAAGCTGGAGCAGAGCACAACAATTTTCCCAGAAATAGGTTGTCAACCTGATAACTTCTGAAGAACCGCAGAACAAAGGCGCTGATTATGCTGCCTAAATGCTCTCTCACATCACACAGAGCAACATCTTCATTCAAAGCAAATCTCTTTCAATCAGACTGGATGAGTCTGTGAAGAGTTTAGATACAAACCATGTTAACGAAGGCATTTTTCTTAATGAGCTGCATGACGTGAAATCAGTGCTTCTTTTTTTTGTTTGCCGATAAGTTGTGCGTGAAAGTGTGTGTGATGGCATGAACGCACCTGCATTTGTGAGTGTGTGGTCGTGTGTTCATTATACAGCTGGATCCCTGAGAGTGACCCCAGTTTTACGCCCTGCATTTCAAACGGTGGCCCTTTGAAATGAGGTCCATACGCAAAGCACTCATGAGCTTGGTCTGTGAATGTAATTAGCCAATTAGTCTGTTCTTTATTAGAGACCAGCAGCAGCCATGCGACTCCGCTACCAGGGACTAGTTAGTGTGTTCTAATGAGCCTTTAGCTTCCAACCAGAAGCCCTGTCAAGCATTATTAATAAAGAGGCTATTTGTGCAGGCCTTCCAGTTTAAACACTGTTAATACCAGAGAGCCATGCTTATTAAGATTTATCTACAAGCTTCCTGAACAAGGTTGCACTGTAAACCCACAATAAAAGCCGGTGAGAGAGATTCATTCACCTCACATTGTGGTTTTTATTATTCAAAATGCAACATGTTTTCATATTTGTTGTCCTATCTTTGACCTCCGCGATATAAAAAGCAGTGATATGTTTCCCACAACATCTACTATAAATGTCCTCTGGCTGTTTTACAATTATTTTTTATATTATGACCACAATTTCACAAACCATTCTATTACGCTATTAAACTGTCAGTGGGAACAACAAAGAGCAAAGACATGTGGAATTACTTATTCTTTATGTGGCAAAGAAGAGAATATGTTCGGGATTCAATTCTCCATGCTGTACTATTGCACTGTAATCATAACGGACTTGATACGCCTAATAACAAAAAGCAATTTGTGACGTTGTGAGGTTAGCTTTGGAGTAATTGGTGTGGGATTTCACCGCGCTTTGAATTGATCAAAGAAGCAGTGGATGAATAAGGCCATAGAAACTGCCGTCATCACATTTGAAGGTTCAGCTTTGAAAATTATTTAATACACCAATACCAAGCACTAGTATTACCTTCGCTAACGCAAACTGCAAATTGCACAGGATTGGATGATTACATGTGTCTGTAAGCCAACTAATATCAGCATATCTCTGAATATCATGTTTGCATAGTCCTGAGCTTAACCAAGTGATTTCCGACAAGACAAAAAGCAGTTGAACACACCGATCTGAAGACAGAGATAACAGAACATCCCTAATGAATGGAAGCAATAATGTTACTCAGTATAAAGTATCTTGATTAATCAGGGGATTATATGTCTTAAGGATAACGGAGGTGCGCAAGTGAAAGATTTCACACTACAGGAATTGCTTATTTAAAGTGTTTCACAAACAAAATTATGATGCCAACAGAGAATTTCTACCAGCTGAAAAAAATAAGCAATTCCAAACTGACAAATTAACAGTTGAGTGAAATGAGTTTATATGCTTAACACTGATATAGGACTGTTGGGGGTTGTAGTATAGCTTCTTGCCACCACTGGCAGTACTGAGCACAATGCAACAGAGCAGCTTCAGTAGAGTGAAGAAGAAACTTTGTGCCATCTTGGATTTTACATGGCAGAATCCAAATGTCCACCCTCTGGACTTTTGAAGAAAGCTGCACTTTTGTTACTTTACACATACCTGACATTGATTTGCATGATCTGCTGTTCTGGTCAGGCCAGCAGGAAATTTCTAACTTGTTGTTTCTACCCATATTCTGCCCATGGTTGGATGTACCTTCAGATGAGAGATCATACATTACGTTAGACCATTTATAATGTGGTAGTCTCAAGGGAAGAAGGCCGTTGGTATGAGCCTGACATTGGCCGACTGTGTTCTCCCTTTTGCAATCTGAGTGTAACTGTTTTTGAAATCCTCATCAACAATCTCTGAGCTAGCAACCCACACGCTGAAAATGGCAAGTTACGCCAACACTAGTGTGGTCACCTACAATACAAACCTAAACCAGCTAGCAGCTCATACCTTTTCATTTGCAGGCATTTAGCCATTTAATGCCAGCGATCACCTCCTCCCACATTCAAAACAAGCTCTTCCTGACAATATTTTGCAGGGGTACCATCGCTGCTTAGGCTTAGTGCCGCCCAAGATGATAGTGATTGGTTTAAGGAAACACAAACAAGCCGATGCTTTATTTGCCTCCTGTACCAGAATGATAATGGGTGCAGCCAGCCCTCACTGGCACTGATACAGCTCTGTGGAGAAAGGTCTGGCTATGCGAGACTGATATTATGGTTACTATATCCCTTCAATATCTCTGGTTGTATGAGGCTCTTGAGGGTAATGTTGCAAATCAATGAGCAGGACTGCTTTATGGCAATATTGGATTTTTATGAGTTTTGCATCAACACCATAGTCTTTAATTTAATTTGCCGGATTAGCCATCAGATTTTCCTGTCTAGTTGTTTTATCCATAAACAGAAAATATACTATATTGTGACATACTGATACTGCAATATAAAATAACACTTACCTTGATAGATAACACCACCCAACGTTTTTTTACCTCTGTGAACATTTTTATGTTCTTTGTTGCTCCGTTTTAAATATTCCAGAGGAGTAATTGACCAGGCTCAGTGCCTTGCAGTATATGCAGACCTTATACCCCCTTCCTATTGGATGTGAAACCACTTGAGCCGTGCCTGCACCGCGGCACGGGTTTCCCAACTGTATGGAAATTCTGCATAACAGCAGTCAAGACCCCAGCTTATCTCAGACGCACAACTGTGTAAACCACCTGGGACTCTTTACAGTCTGAAATGTGACTGCTGCCTCTCATTTTCTCTCTCTCGCTCTCTCTCTCTCTCTCTCTCTCTCTCCCCCCACAGCCTCTCTCCACAACACAGGCATGAGTGATGCTCTCTCTGCCTCGTCTTTGACTGGCAGAATAAACACTGTTACCACAACAGCAATGCTGGGAGACAAACTACAAGCAACAACAGAGGTAGACAGACACACCACAACTGTGACAGTACAGGGCGGGAGAGATAAAGGTGTGACAGTGTTAGCGGTGATAGTTGTGTGAGCCCAGTGATGATAACAGAGTTAGGAGGCAGATGTACAAGCATGACAGTATGAGAGAAGATTCACTATATATTATGAATATGACAGTGCAGGGGGAGATCTGGGTGGGGAAACTTTGAAGGATCATAGTTGGCGGAGGCAGTGACAGTGAGACTGAAGGGTTGACTTGGTAAATAATCATAACAAGGGTTTGTATTTTACCTTGTTACTTTCACTGTAAAAAAAATATCTGTAGATTTTATGGTTTCATTAGCAGGGAAATGCCGTAAATAAACAATTTTTACATCTCTTTTCTGGAGGAAATACATTATCCTACTGTTAAATACGACACTGTGTTTATAACGGAAACCAGCCGTAATATTTATAACAGCTAACACTGTGATTTTTGCCTTTATTTCTTTTAAAAATACAATTTATCAGCGTTAAATGTGCTTACCATTGTCATTCATCAACACTGCGAATCACACTCCAACCTGAACCATAAAATCAGCAGTACAAATACCCTTTTACCATAGAAGTGTGAAAAGGTTTTTTTTTACAGTGTATTATCAGTAGGGGAAATGGTGAAAGAGATCTTAAGAGGCATTTCAGGACATTCAAGCGGTGTTCCGAGCACAGCTGGTTCAGTTTTAGCAAACAAAACTAGAATTAAACAAACCTCTTAAGTCCCACCTTGCTCTTTTGCTGCCTGTAATTAACAGAAGAAAGAGAGATCAAGAGAGAAAGGTAAAGGCAGAAATGGGTAAACTGAGACTGGGGGGGTGGGGGGTTGGCGAGCAGGAGCGAAAAAGCAAACAGGAGCGAAAGATGGAGATGAAACACTGGAGGCAAAGCAAGGCACAGGCAGCAGTAGGAAATTTGCACAAGAAGCCAGAAAACGCAGCAAGGATAGAAAGACTAAAAGAAACAAACAAAAACGTCGGGATCGAAAGAGAAGCGGTGAGAGGCAGCGCAAACAGAAAGAGATAAAGGAAGATTGACAGGCCAAAAGGGAGACCACAGAAATGTACATACCGCCGGGCTGATATTGTCATTCTGTGCAGCAGCCCAGCTCCAATGTGCTGATTATGAGAGCATCATTTGAGACTGACAACCTTGTTCCTATAGTACAGCATGCCAAACACATTCCCAGCCCCCATCTTTCTCTCTCTGCGTTCTCCCCCTGAGCCCGCACAATAGCCGTCTGATGAAGACTGAATGATTGGAGGGGGAACGAAGTGAAACGTGGAAGACTAACAGAAAAACACACACTTGGAGAGGCTGGTGGTGATGCAGAGAGTGCAAAAAAAAGAAAAAAAAACAGATAGAGAAAGAGTGGAGAGGAGGTGTGGAGAACACGGGCTGAATGCAGCTGCAATTAAGGGAGCGATTTTGTGCCAGAGAATATGCTAATTCCTCCTTTGTGTGAGCAGTTGATTGGCCATTGCGCTGCACACCAGGCGGCGAGAAAAGGGGAAGTGGTGGGCTTGGACGCCTCTGTCTGGCACGACGTCCATCACAGGCCTCATTTAGCTACACCATCGCAGTTAGAAGCGTTGCTTGAAAAAAAAAAAGACACACTTTTGTCATCTGCCTGTCTGTGTCGGCACATACATCCAAGGGATGTAGGGGAAGAGATGCTAGCTCAATTAGCGAGCTCCAGAGACGGAGACCGGGACAAAGATACTCATTAATAGTCACGTATGACCTTTATATAGATGAGCTAAGTCTCAATCCACTGAAGACTGGTTGTAATTTTGGACCTGAGGGATTGTGGGAATATTGGAGGAGTTAAGGCTAGAGCGAGGAAACTGAAGCTACTGTATCACTTCCACAGCTGCAAGTTTTGCAAGACTAAACCAAGAGATATAATAATTTGCAGATTACAGATACATTTACTATTATCAAGCCTCTGTGTGTATTTTTTTAATCTTCATATTGAGACCAAATTAAACAGATGGAGGTATGGCAGGACATCATTGTTACAGCGGAGCATTTTTTTCCCTATATACACATATATATATATATATATATATATATATATATATATACACACACAAATGAATCAAATAAGCATGAGTAGACTTACATGCTCTCTGATTCAGAGTCCATGATGTTGCTGAGACATGTGTTGTCATTCAGCGTATTGTGCAGCAGCAGCGTCGCACACAATTAGACACTCTTGAAAAAAGTGGAAGAAAAGCATCACAAGGCAGCGTCAGCCTGTGAGCTGAGGGAGTGTGGCTGGTGATTAGCTCCCCGTGGCAAATTTGCACACCTGTCCCCATCATATTGCACAGCATGCACTCGAACACTGGCATGATGGGAAAAGTGAGGCGCTATCACTAGTGCTGATCAAGCAGTCCTGTCTGACTGTCTTAGCTCTTACATGCACTGTGCCCAGGAATCTTCCCAGTCTTAGACATGGCAGCTTTTTTCTTTTAAGTTGACATTTTTCTAAAAATCTAACAACTATAATTGCATTTAGAATAAAGAAAAGCTTTTGTTCTAATCTATAATTAATCACGAGCGCAGGAAACACAAGAAAGAGCACAATATAGAGTTGTAATCCCTAATTGAAGATAATTAGCTAAAGCCTCATCCTGCTGCAGTATGGGATGGATCAGGTCTAGCAGAATAATCACATCCACAGCCTTTTTACCTCAGCTACAGTATATAACTTGTAATTATTCACTTGCTTTGTCTAGAAATGTGGTTAAATAGTTTCAATTATATTATATCAATTTAGATATTGAATATTAGGAACATCTCTCAGTTTAACTCAACAAAATACAACAGCACAACAAAGTGAGCAATATGTTAAATCACTTCAACTATTTGAAGACAGGATTTATTGCAGTGCTGTTGCATTACTTTTAGCTAGATGTACCAGAAACTGTGCGTTTCTATAATGAGGACTTTTACTTTTGAACTTTTGACACAGGTCCATTTCAAATAGTAAATGGACTTGTATTCATACAGTGCTTTTCTGGTCTTCCAACCACTCAGAGTGCTTTAAATCACTTGTCACATTCACCCAGTCACACACAGATTCTGCACTGAGGCAGAGGCAGCCATGCAATTTTGATGATAATTCGCAGATGCTTTTAGTTTAGCTGCAAATTTGACTGCAAGGTTGTGGAGTAATTATATATTGTCACATTGCGACTTTTACTCAATTACATTAAGGAATCTGAATAATTATTCCACCCCTGAAAATGAAATGATACAGTGTATGAGTTTAAATGTTGGTCTTGTGAATTAAATTAAATGAACTTTGTCATTGTTTAAAAAAAAAAACAAGCTTCAATGTTTCAATCCAAATACACTTTCAAGAAAGTGCTGGTTGGTTACAGGCATAGTTTCTCAAATTGCGGCCTACGGGCCAATGGCAGTCCACGGATGCATTTTGTGCAGCCCTTGAACTTGACATTAGATTCATGTATTAAAGGGTAACTCCATCAATTTCACACATCGGAGCTTCAGAGGAAGCTGCATGTGATCAATGATGATAAATTGCCTCCAGTGATGTCACTCAGTGGCTAAGTTGCATCGAGGGTAATGTAGGCACCAGGTTTTGGTCTATAAGGTCTAGTGTCGCACTGTTTAACTCATCATGCACAGTTCATAAAGAAATGATCAAAATCGATACAGCAGAACCAGAGATATTGCTATTTTTTCATGCATTCTTCTTCCTATTGAAAATGTGTTGCCCACAACTTGGCCACTGAGTGTCATCACTGGAGGCAATTAATCGTATTACATGAAGCTTCTTCTGAGTCACAAAAGACTACGTTTTTCACATATCCAAGGCGCACTCCCCAAGACCTGTAAACACACTTTAATGTGTAAAATTAATGCAGTTTTTATTCAGTCACTGTCCATTTCAATATTTTCACTTATAACCTACCTTTAACACTGATACTGCGTCAAACTGTGGCATCCCCCGGCAGAAATTAAGTTCTGTCTTTAATGCTAATGCTGTCCGCTCAAGTTAGCAATTTCATTGGACAACTTGGCAGTTTAATGTGGACTTGGGATAGAAAAGCCTTCAAAGAACATGTTTATAAATCACTGTATAAAATCACAGAACTGACTACATGAGTTTATAATTTAGGAATGTTCTCTCTCTCTCTCTCTCTCTCTCTCTCTCTCTCTGTCTCTCGTCCATTGTCTTAGAGTGATGATGTCAGAAACAGTCGTGTGGAGGGACAGGCTCACCATCTGGTCCCCAGGAGAGGGAGGCACAGCAGTACTCTCACGATGTACACCCACTCGCTGGCCCACAACACACACACACACACACTCACACACACAACTCTAGGCAAAAGCCAAGATCCTGCAGTAGCACCTACGTGAAAACACTCACTCACACACACACACACACACACACACTCACACACACAGACACCAACACACATGCTGGCACCAATAGGAGCATTCACAAGCACCCGTACAGGGACATGCAGACTTCACCACCCACTCTTTCTGCAGCGTGTGGTCCATCTGCTCACTGTACCACTCTCTCCATGGATTTAGATGGTCCAAGATGGGATGTGACATTATACCAGCTTGCTCTACCTTAAAGTCCCAATATGTACAGGTTGTCTGAGGTGCATATACAAACCACTAGAGCCTGACCAATACATTAGCATAGCCATATTTATTGGCTGATTTTAGTCTGGCTCGCATATAATGGCATCTGTAACTATGTCAGCTAACAAATAACGAGAAATTGTGTTACAGAAATGACAAATAGAGTTGGTTAATCCTTTTTTTCTCGCAAAAATGTTCATTGGATCCAGCTTCTCACTTGTGGGGATATAAAACTCAAAAATAAAATGATATTATATAGCTTCCATCTTGATATTGAATAGTGTTGTGATGCTTTATATACAGTCTTGACCTATTATCCAAGTGCTCATTACAATTCTTATTATTTCAGTCATCTTTACAGAACTTGTGTTACTGGTCATGTTGTCAAGTTTCAGTTATTATGTGTGATGTTAAACTCAATATTGTTTGGGTTTGGACTGTTATTTGGACAGAAAAATCAATTTGGGGTTCTTGTTATTTGGTGCTGAAATTTTGTAGATCAAACGTTTACAAAAATAGTCTTTGGATGATCGAAAATGACAATATAATGGAAAAAGTATATTTCCTATTTTAAAAAATGTCCCATTCAGTTTATATCTTTGTCACAAGTATTTCATTTTACATTTAAAGGACTCTTTTAAGAGCAAAATTGCCCAACTTGCAGTGCTTCACCCATCAGTGGGAATGTTTATTGGTCCGGTGCTGCGCAGTGCATGCTGGTTGTTGCAGGCTGACTACCTTTTCAGCAAAAGGCAGTAACACAACCCTTTTGTTCCATTTTATCTGCTCATGTAGCACCAGTTTCAAAAATATTTGCATCTCTCTGCAGTATAGGCAGCCCAGCTTTATGCAAGGGCCATCTTTCCAGCAGTGACTTCTTTATCAGTTGCTGTTTGCATACACACCAGGTGCAGTAAGTGATTTGGCAATAAGCGTTTGTTGTCAAATACTGACACTTTGGGTTGGTGGCTCACCTGGTAATGAGACTCAAGAATCCAAAATCGCTGTCACCTAGAAACTTCCCGAAGACAGCAAAATACTATAAAAGGAAAATACAGGCACAGAGCAGGATTTTTGCAGATACAGACACCACCACACACTTCTAGTGGATCATAATTGATGATTGAGAGGGATTATTTTTGTATAAGTCTATACATTTTTGTTTTTAGGAAAATTCTGCTAGTATCGTTTGGTTCGACACATCAGCAGAAACAGAAACAAAACTTGCACTCCGGAGAGGTGAAATACAGATATTTACCAGAAACAGACAGACACTGCTTAAGGTCGTAAAAATGCCCCGAGGCATGTTAGAGAACATACAAAGATCCATGAATAAAATATACTTCCTCACTCTGAACAGGACCTGAGGCTCAGACAGTAACATCTACACTTGTGTAAACATCACTGAGAAATAATATTCCAATATAGAAATGCTGAATGACAGATTGTCGCGCGCACGAACACGCAGACGGGCACATGTGTGCGTGACATAAATTCCCAGAGCAATTTAATGTAACACTCAAACCAAAGTGAAGCTGAATGCCAATTGAGAGCAGACTACAGAGGAGATCAGCCTACGGTACAGAGCTCTGAGCGCTCAGGTTGCTTGCTGCGGCTTAAAACATCACTGATGGCTGTTTCACCCTCTGACTCACTAAATTAACTCCAAATCCATTTACCAGCGTTGCAGCTTAAGCCCTCCAGTTTGGTCTTGGTCTTCAGCGGTTTCTTCTAATTGAGTTTCTAGTAATTACCACAAGGCTAATGCATTGTAAGTGCCTTCTAAATCAGGGGTAAAGATTTTGTTTCAGACTACAAGTGCCCATAGTGATCGTATGCAACGGGATGTAAGAGACGGGTTGGGATGTATGTGGATAAACAACACCAAAGATCCATCGCAGACCTTTTTCTTTGACAAGCAGCTCACATCCCGAGGAGAGGATGATTGTGTGTCACATGGCCTTGAACCCCCCTCCCCCACTTTTTTTCCTTAATCCGTGACTTTGATTCATAGTGCCGAGCAGAGGTAACCTGGCTGACACGCTGCTCGAGGCCCTTTGATCTGTGCTGGCAAATTTGACAACAATGAGTGGGCTGACACCGGTTGGATAAATACATTTGAAGCTGAACAAATTAGCTAGTTACCTCGCGTTAACCGTTTCTCGATTTCACTAAAAATACGGGAATAATTCTGCAGACTTTGTAGAAACGTGGTGGGATTGTGTGTACAGTTCCTCAGGCCTTTCATTATCTCGGTAAAACTTTTGTTGTGGCGGTCAGGAGAGAGTGAGGGAGAGCTCACCAGAGACATGAGTAAACACACCACTCCTTTACCCTCATGAAGTTGCCCGAGACCTTCCCTCTCTCTGAAGACTCCTTTAATTAGGCTTTAATTGCCTTATTAGCTCTGGCTATCGATGGAGGAGGAAAGGCAGAGAGAGAAAAAGGTCAGGCAAGGAGGAGAGCTGGAGAGAGATAACAGGGCAAACAAACAAGGGTGATGCAAAAGGGGCAGACAAAGGACTGAGGCATCCACCCACACATGCTTACATACTGACATGCATACAGCAAACTCATCTGCACACATACATGAGCCGCAGGCGAAAGTGAGGCCACCCTCTGCGGAAAAGAGTTGTCAGGCGATATAAAACAAAAGAGACAGTTACAGCAGTTACATGCCTTCAAGAACGGGCTCTGCGGTGCGCCCAGGCAATTGACCCCTCACCCTGAACTCGGTGCGGCAGGGGAGATGGACGAGGTAGAGGAGAGAGCGAGGGGGGAGAGGAGGGGCAAAACGAGAAATGATGAATGAGAGGGATGTGGAAGAGGAGGAGATGAGCAGGTGGAGGGCGGGGAGCTGCTGGAAAAGCAGGACAAAGAAGAAGAAGGTAAAGAAGGAGTAGATATTCTCCAGATGACTGATTGGGGGGGGTTGCCCCTGGTGCCCCCATGTTCGAAAGAAACGCTGTGAAAGTACCCTCTTGGATTCTCTGATGATAGATAAAACATGATAAAGTGCCCTCTCGGGTGCCCTTTCTGTGCACTGGTGTCCCACCGCATACATCAGGTGCCCTTTTAATTCTTTTTGCCCCCGCCCCTCGAACACCCTGAGTCCGCTACTTCCTCAATGTTCGGGCATGAGTCACTGAGATGAAAACTATGGAGTTAGCATATAATACAGATGATTAACAAAGCTGGCTAAATGCCTGGCTTGTTTACTAATGACTCATGATGTAAACGGTTTAGGATTTGCAGTTTCTCTTCACTGCCTTGCTCATGCACTCTGCTACCCTGCGTCTCGCATATCTGTCTTTTAAGATCCATACACCAGACCTGGGTTGCGAGCTAATTTCATTTCCAATTTCTGTTTTGTTGACAGCGATCGTGCGAACATCATAGCTTGCATTTGTGAATTTCATTAGCCTGTGGCTAGTAATATCCGTTTCAACTTTCATTCCCCTGAGAACAAAAAAACAACAAAAAATACTTCAAAGATGTGAAACCTAGTGGAGTCGAAGTCCAGCGCACAACACAGCACAGAAATAAAACTAACATCTGTTATACAGGCCCAACAAGAATAACGGATGACTTTTTTTTTTTTTATCGCTGCTGTAGGCTTCACCAATCCATCTGTTGCTATATCCAACTCTACCTAGTGAAGTGATATTATAAAAGGATGCCAGTGGGAGTGAGGCTTTCACATAGGAGCATCTGCAGAGGCAATACAGGAGGTTACCTCTCCTCTATCTCCTCTTCATCTGCCACCCACTGCACACTCTCACAACTTTATAGCTGAGATGTGGCGCTGCTGTTTGTGTTAGCTGATTTGCTTGTATCTCCACTGTAAGCACACCTTTGCGCTGTAACTGCGTTTGTGCCCGCGTGCGTTTTGTCTACGCGAGTGCACGAGTGAATCAATCCATCAGGGAAACTGGGGGAGTGTTTCTTCCTTTCCTGCACGTCGTTCCCCAGCCTCATTAGAACCCATTCAGTCAATCAAGCATGAATCCCTAACACAATAACATGCAAAGTGCTTTGTCTGGGTGTAATTGGCCTTGCCAGAACTGCTTTTCTCAAACGGTTAGCTCCTCTCGCCTCGATCAGGCCGCAGCCAGGAGCCCCGTCCAAGAAACGCAGCTGGCTGGAGGAGGATGGAGAGATGAAACCAGGAAAAGAAAAAGGGATAAAGATAAGGAAGGAAAGAGTAAAAGGAGGGGCGATTATGGATTATTGGCCTCCTGTCTGGATTCATTTCAGAACTATAAAGTATTTATAAAGTAATTTAAGCCATTTTTCATGCAGTTCTGCTCTTTTTCACTCTCGATGATTTCTGTATGCATTATGCCAATGCTTGCGTGTGTGTGTGTGTGCGCACGTGCATGAGTCCCGTGTGCGGTCAACCAGAACTCCTGTCTGTCACAATCACACCCCATTACCATGACAAACCAGTTGACATCGAATTACCCCGCACAGCCACACCACACACGTGCAAGCACGTTGCACGCGGAAAGGCATGATGGGAGATGGATAATGCATGGGCGCAGAAACGTTCCCCATCGGAGAGACTGTTTGTTCGCTATGATGGCTGACACGGCTGACTGACACGTTCCTCCACACCAACCCAACAGCCAATCTACTGAAATTGTGTGGTGACATTGTTGATTAAGCAGACATTCAGTGTACGGCGTGTGTGTGTGTGCGTTGTCACAGTGTAATGGGCTCACTGGTGCAGGGAAATGCAGTCTCAGAGTGTATGTGTGCATACATGGATGTTTGTATGTGTGGAGGGCACGTGACAATCAAAGGAACATGTTTGACTTTGAACCAGAGCTTTGCATGACTCCAGCCAGGCCGCAGCACCCCAAACTGCCGAGATAATCATCAGCAGTCGAGTACTGCCATCTAGTGACCTTAAAACAGAGCTTCTCCTTCAGCCAAAACTGCTTTAAATGAGTCATGTTTACTGGAAGACTGATCTTAAGTGTATGGAGACAGCCCAAAGCTGAACTTGCATTTAACTTTAATCATTGAGCCAGTTTTAAATGGACACCGCAGGATCACTTTTTTTTCTAAACAAAATCCACTTTTGTCATCCTTATTCTCGCTCTTCCCTGGATCTCCTCTCTTCTCCTCTCCTCTCCAATCAATAGCTGTGTTTGTTCCAGCAACACCTCCCAGTGTTTTCACTTGTCCCTCTCTGCTGGATGCGAATTGGACGTCCTATCCTGTGCCGCGGTTATGCTGTGAATCAGAAAAGCCAAATTAAATTGCCTAATTGGTTTCCTTGGGAAGGGTAAAACAGATTTAAATTGATTACCGGTAATGGCCTTTTGTGGAACCACATTGGCTTCTGCTGTTTGAGGAGGATTTAGCAAAACCAATTAATTTGCCTCACCTCTTACGCGCCCTCCTTCTGTTTCCCTTTGTGTCTTTCTGGGAGCTTTTTCATCTTTGCTTTTTCCAGTTTCTAATGCCCTCCTTCGTACTCCCCAAAATAAAAGGGATGATGATGATAACGTCATTGGATAACAATCATTCAGGCCTAATTGGCTGGATTCTGTCATACTGCAGTGCTGATAAAGTGGCAGAGATGTTTTTTTTTCTCTCCAGGTCTACAGTTACGAGACTCGCCTGACAAAAGATAATATAAATCTCTCTTTCAATTATGTTGGCTGTGCCTGTTTGCTGCCACGCGGCAGCTCTCGCTGATGCTGCTGCCGCTGCTGCCGCTGCTGCCTCAGCCGAGGGAGGAAAAAGTAAGATGTCAAGGTCACATTTTGTCACACAAGCTGATTAAATCCCTAATATGTTCCCCCTCCTCGCTGTGTTTTTCCACCTCCCTTCAAATATTTTCACAACCAGACCTAATGTGACATTTAGAATGGGAAAATTACAACCACTTAATGTCAGTTTATTAATTAAATTTGGGGTAACTATTGTGTGTGATTAAAACAGATGTCATCTGCCTCATGGGAAGAGAAGAGCAATCATCTTCTCACCGATGACTTTTGTAAGAAAAGTCAACGTTTTTTTATGATTTCTTCCAGCAAATTATGAAATATCTAAATCCAGAGGAAGATTGCAGCATCGTCTGTTACTGTGTTCTGCCACTGGTGTGCAGAACTTTCTTCAGCTTCATTGCGTGCAGTTAAATTAAACACAGCAAAGCTGAATAGCCTGTGACAAATTAACAAAATAAATTCAAGCATTGTAAATGTATTAATAGCCAACTTCATGGATTACAGATGAGTGAAGCAACCTTGCACAGCCTCAGGTTCAATGGAGATGTAAGAATAATGACTTAAGTACTGCTGTTTAGTTGGATTACACGCAAAACCCTTAAGCATAACAAATTACTTCTGTAAGAAGGCCGACTTCCATTATGGTATTACTTAAATATGTGTGTATTACTTTACACACATATGGCGTGCATACTGAACCAGAGTTGGTTCATGTTACCCTGGAAACAATGTTCAGGTACTCACTTGACCTTGATGGGTGAAGTTAATTGGTGTCATAGAAAAGGTGAAACGGATGATACATACCTGAGTAGCCAGACTGTGTATAAAAAAAGAAGAAAGAAAGCAGTTTCTATAAAAGAAAGTTACATTGGCATTTAATATTCAAGCAAAAACATGAGGGGCAAGGTTTGTGAAATCATCTTCTTTAAGAAAGCCTTTAACTGAATACAAGCAAGGGGCCAAGCAGGGAGGTGAGGATGAAAAGATGATGAAAAAGTGATAATTGAATATTAGCTTAGAAAGGCCTAAAAACAGGTCAACAGAACTGAATTAAAATGCAGCAAATTGAACAGCAACGATACTGAATCTTCGAGCTAAATGACTCAGAGGAACATGCAGGACATATTGGCTGGCCACACCATGACACATTAGAGAACTAACATAACTAAAAATAAACACAAGAAAGATCATTATTAAAGGAGACCTGTTATGCTTTTTCATTTATATATACTGTATATATATTTATATAGGTTCTTGTGCATGTAAAAGATCTTGAAAGTTAAAAAGGTCAAAGTCTGCGCCAACAGAAACTCCTCTTTTCCACAGTAAACAGAAAACTTAAAGAGACAGGACCAAGCAGTACTGGATAGAATGAGAAAACTGATGTGTCTTTTGAGCACTAAAACATGTAAACCTATTAGAGTAGTAGCCTAAAATAAAATTATGAACCTGAAAATGAGCATGATATGTCTCCTTTAACTATGAATTAAACAAAAAAAATACCTCAGTATATTAAAACAGCTGTAATTTGACATGAAACTAAAGCAAGAAAATGTAACCTCCCGGAGAAAAATACTTGATTGTTGAGTCTAATCCCCAGATCCTCAAATACTGACATTTTGGGTGGCAGCTGGATGGTAATACAATGCATCAGTGTTGAACAAACTGGGGATTAGAAACAACAAACAACCATCTTTCTCCAGGAAGTGACATTTCATTGCTTTAAGATGTGACGCATTAACAGTGTTTGAAGTCATCACAACACAGCACAGGCGAAGAAAATGTGGTCGTATTCAATTATGTGACTCATTTTTATGAGCATATTTTGTTCTGGTAATTGATTAAGTCATTCCCACATTCAGAATCATGTGGTAAATCAGCAGTTTTGAAAGATAAGGACAAAAATATACATTTCTGTCATTTCTATCTTTGTGCAGCGTTGTCATCGCAGTTTATATGGAAGCTGATTATCAAGGATGTCTGGATCAAGTGTCAAGATGGGAGGATGTGACAGCAGGGGAGGATAGTCTGTGAAATACATTGACGCTAAGAGAGGTCAAAATACATAATGGCTTTTTTTTTTACCACATCAGACAAGAGGTTTGACCGCAGAAGTGTTTAATTTCACTTGCTCTTCGTCTCTGTCGTTGTGTCACGTTTGCTGCCCAGATCTGTTTCCACTTCTACCTCTACTTCCCTGCAGCAGCGTCCCTATACCTGCATATGAGGAATAAATCTGAGATAACCTTTAACAAACCACAGAATGCCAAAAAAAAAGGAAGCTTATACAAGAATATAAAATGCTATCCAAGCAAACAAAAAGTACAAAGACAGCAGAAAAAAGAAAAAACAAGGAGGAGACATCCCTTTACCAAAATGAATTTTCCACTTCTGAAACTCGCTGCCCACAGCTCTTATCTTTGGCCGGAGGTTTGCAGGCCAACGGCTGCTGAAAAACAGTCAGTATCAGAAGCAAAATCTAAGCCTTTTGAACAACAAACACAGTTGTTTTTAGTGAATAATTTATATCAGTCACAACTGGTGTAAGCAGTGAATTCAGATATGACATAAAACCCCAAGATATGAGGATAAAATCTGCTTTCAGAAATATGTTATCTTTAAACGTTCAACTTGTCTTCAAGCAAAGTTCTCAGCCAACTTGACTGAAGCGAGTATATTTACAATGTTGAAAGCCATTTTAATGTATAATTCACAGAGCACAATGTATTGTTAGACGCACAAGCCTTTACTGAGGGCATATGGTCAAACTGAAGCTATTTTATGTCACTTGAGTCACTTGAGGCAGTTGTATTTTATATATTCAATATAGATGTGAGCACATATTCATTGGCATTTTTATAAATTATGCAAATATACTGTAAGCTTATGATTAAGTCAAGAGGCTCATTTCCTTTCAGAGTTTATGTTTACCATTGACTGTGACTCACTTTGTTATGAAAAGTGCTGAATTGTCAGCATCAGGTGCAAGACTCATCCTGTTTATTTGCATGCAGCTGCAGAGTTAAACTGATACGATGCGTCAGGAGCTTTGTGGGTTGTTTGATACATGCATGGACTCTGACTCAATATGTTTTGGTAAAGCTACACAAGAAAAAAAATACAATTTAAAGGATAAGTTCAGCCAAAATCTAAATTCAGTCATTCACTCACCCCCGCGCCAAAAGACATAAAACTGAAAGACATAAAATGGCTCCATACAGCTCATCCGGTGTAATACAAGTCTCCAGAAGCCCTGGGATCCCCAACTGATTTGAAAAGATGTTTTTTTTTACACCCTTTTTAAGCAGATATCTTCACTCTAGCTGCTAAGCTAAAAGTGTTAGCCCACACCTTGTCTAAAGTGGGTGCATTAGCTCCACCGCGCTTTTCAAATCAAATAAGGATCTCACGGCTTCCACAAACTTGGACTATGCCAGATGAGTTGTATGGAGCCATTTTGTTTGTTTGTTTTGTTTGTTTTTTCAGTTGTTTTTTTCATGTTTTAAAACCCCATCTCCTTCAATTGTTTAGGAGAATGCTGCAATGCTGTTTTGCTGTGAAACTCCAGAAATGTTTTGTGGACAACGAAACAGAAACAGAAGCACTGGACAAACTTAGAGTTTGAACTGTTGGTGATTACTGAGGTTTTTATAAGTATCTGAAGGGGGCAAACCATCAATAAATGAGCAGACATTCACTTAAAAACATCAATATCAACCCTGTCACAGACAGTTTAAGTTGACATTTGACTTGAATGTCTGTACAAAATGTCACGGCAATCCTTCTAATAGTTACTGAGCTATTTCAGTCTGGACAATATTGGTGCGTGGACAGAACAACAGATGGACACTGCGATCTCTACAACCAAATAACAATGCACTGGTGATACGCCACAGGGCATCAGCAGTGATCTGATGGTGGACAATGAAAATCAACAAAATCACAAATACCTAAATCTTTATTTTTTAGTATCAGTCAATGTTAAACATTTTTTTACATTTATTTACAATCTTCATAAAAAAGACAAACACAGATAGACTTTGTACAACAACAAACGGACATGTTGTTATATATAACTCAGTTTCTTGAAGTCTATGAAATCAAAGTAAATTATGTCATTGTTCTCCTCCTCGCTGAGCGAAAGCCCTGGACCTGAAAATCCAATGAACAACAACTAGTTAATGGGTGATATAGTCCAGACTGCACACACACATTCTTTCAAGTGCATGAACAAAGGAAGGACAGATGTTGAGTTTGTCCTCACCTGCTCAGACCAGCGGGTAGCTGGCTGCAGTCGCAATCCCACACTGGTTGTGTTTGTTTCTGCTCATCATGATGTATCCTTTGTCTCCCCATTGTAGACCCCAGCTACAGACACACACAAATTACCAACAATATTCAGCTGCTCTGTACAAAACGGAACCATAATCACCATATTAGCTACAACAACATGCAGAGCCATAAGGATTTGTATTCTGATGGAAGTGAAATAATGGCTGCAATTCTTAGTAATTGATAGTTTGGGAAGTTGTCAACATCCTGAGTGAGTTTCACTTCATTTTCTCAGCTATAATTAAGACGCCTTACTGCTGCTGCCTGTGGACACAGCACTTTAGGTTTCAGTCTGAGTGTTAGCAGGAGAGTGGCCCATAATTTAATAATATGAGCAACCAATTTGGGTGTTAGCACAAAATCTTACCAAATATACAATTTTAGCCAAATTTCTAGTCAAAATATCTCATACACAATTAATATCAGACACAATCAAACAGAATTTAACATTTCAGTGAGGTTTTTAGGCCATTTTCCCCAGTGTACCTGTTCTTGACCAGCCAGTAGTCATTTCCGTTGTCACTGCCGTAGCCCACAGCCAGTACGCCGTGGTCCAAGTCTGTGCTGCTGCAGTGTGGCTCATCATACAGGCCTAGAAACACACATAAAAACAGATTAGACAAACATATGGATAGATTAGAAAAGAAGAGCAGAAACCATTTCATTTGATAAGAATGTTTTGGGCGGAAGCAGAAAACTGTTCACCTGACTGATAGAGCTGGAAGGAGATCTGAGAAGCATCAATGCCCACAGACACAGGTCCGATGGTGGCCAGAGCCTCCTTCAGGGCGTCTTCATCACCTTGTTTCACATCAACGTAGCCCGTGCATTTGGCACCAACAGAGTCAGGCTTGAAACGGCACTGACCATCCTAATAACGAGAAAACAGTTGACAAGTTATTACCACAGTGACACATTATGAACATGGAGTACATCAGAAAACAAAAGTCCATGAAATTACTTTTCACTGAAAGGCAGTTTCAGGGTTTGGGGTCACTTTACATTTTGTCCACAAGATGGCAGTATTGTACACCTCTTACATGGAGGGCCATGATACATTTTCTAGAGTCTAATTGGTTTCACAAAAATAAAGAATTTGAACTAATTCAACCTAAGCGAAGTTATTTTACATTTTTAAGTTGAAACAGCCCAAAAGCATTTACAGTGTGACTTTTCCTGTTTACCTCAGCCTCATAAGGGTAGGACTCCTCTGTGTCTATGCCTCCGTTGGCTTGGATGTACTTGAAGGCGTTGTCCATCAGGCCTCCATCGCAACCCATGTTGCCATAGTCGGTGGAGCAGTCAACCAGCTGCTGCTCGCTCAGAGACACCAGCTTCCCAGTCTTCCTGAAGTGCTGACCCTCCAGCGACCCAGTCTGACAGAGACATAGATTGATGTCAAAAACCAGTGTAAAGCTTCCTGCATTAACAAAAGAAAGGACATTATGTTATTTTTTTTACATACTGTACTGAAGGCCCAGCAGGAGCCGCACTGCTTCTGATCCTTGACATCAGTGACGTATCCCTTCTGCCTCCAGTCGACAGAGGTGGGCAGATCATTGCCTTCAGGCAGGCGGAGGAAGGTAGAGCCCTGGCGAGGCAGAGAGGTGTTGAAGGAGCGCAGGCAGCCCTGGGAAATCAATCGTTTGAACTCCTCATTTTCCTGGTAAAGAGGGACAAAAAGTCAGAGCGTTAATTAATAGAGTCTTCATACAAAATGTCATTGTACACAACCAAATGGCACAAATGGTGAAGTTTCCTTTGGCATACCATGTCAGCAAAGTAGGTCATGCCGAGGTGGTAGGACTTGATGCCCTCATCGGCCATGATGTTGTGCACCAGCACCAGTTTGCGGTTGTTGAGCCAGATAAGCTTGCGCTGAGCCTCCTCTGATGGAGAGCTGTAGGACCTTCCTGTGAATCACAGAGGGAAATTATCAGTGATAAATTATTAATCAGTGAAATCCTTTTCCAGTGAAGACATTAAGCTTTATTAGCTGACAAATAGAGTGCAAGCAAGCCTTAAAATAAACTACAACTGAATCTCTATCAAGATGTATATAGTGTATGTAACTGTTATGTATTTATTTTATTTATATCTTTATGTATATATTTTTTAATCTTGTTTCATCTTCACTTGCCACTGAGTCACTCTTTCCTTTACCTTTGGACTCTTGAGCCACTATAACATGAGAATATTCCCGGTCAAGCATCAATAAAGTTTATCTTGTCTTATCTTAAACACAAACATGTAGACACCTTTACGTTTGTGCTGTGTGAATGAGCACACACTGAGCTTTCACCAGCAGGTTAAACTTAACTAGAGATCTAGGCTGCTGTATTTGACATCAGACCACAATCAAAGAAACTCACCAAACTTGAGCTTCCAGGCGTGGAACTCCAGGTCCTCCAGAGAGAAGCTGGCACAGCTGGCCACGGCCAGAACAGCAGCTACAACCAGCAGCAGCTTCATCCTGACTGACAACAGAAGCAGAAACAGAAATGAGATCCTCTGTGACTTGCAGGAAACCACACAGGTTGAGACTGAGCTCTTTCACTTCAGCTTTGCCTCTGAAAGGTTTTCTGACGTGACGTTCACTATCAGCTCTCGAGCCCGGTTTCTTTGACTCACACTTTCATCTCACCCTCAAACTCTTTCTCGTATTTATGAGATTCTTCTTTGCACAGGAAGAGCGTGTGCTTGTCTGTCTCTGTGTGTGTGTGTGTTGTTGTCTATGCTTACCTGCCTCTATGTCCGTGTGTGTGTGGTGAAGCCTGAGGTATAACCACCTGTAGGTGATGCAGGGCTGTGACAGAGTGGTGATCTTTTATAGCCAGCTGCAGTTATGACTTGGATGTCCAGTCAGGTGGCTGTCAGCAGCTCATAAAGTGAGAGAGAAAGGCAGAGTCAATCATTGAAATAGGGTTGGGTGAGTTATGCATTATGAGAAGTTCGCATGATGCAATTATTTTGGGAAACACATTTGTCAACCTCAGCAAAAGAAGGAACATAAGGCTCATGATTTCTCTTCTAAACCACTGAAATTTATATGAGAACATGATCAGTTACTCAGCAGTTTGTTTGTGTGCTGTAGCGATGCCTTCAAGTGAAAAACCACTCCGTTTCCTCCAGCGCTCTCTGATTCCACTCACATACTGATGGGGATTTCTCCAGAAAAACAAAAGTAAAACAGACAAACAGATGCGATAACATATGCATGTCCTAACATTTGGCGTCGCCCACCTGTTTTGGAGGTAACCTTAGTAACTACAGTATGGCACGCTGGAAAGTGCACGAGAATGGAGGTGCTTCTCGGATATGTAGGTGGCGCTTACCTACTGATAGTTTGTTTGATTTACATGAATGATCAGGTTTAATTGAAACCTTTTTCAAACTCCTCCACATGGGACTGAAGTATTTTCTCTTTTGCTTAAACAAATCGAGCAAACCGTGTCAAAATGCACACATTCAGACGAATAAAGTGAACCTTTATGAAGGATTTCTAGAGATTTTGTGTGAGACTGTGAACACTTTCTGATAAATTAAACTCTCCTCCACCTTTTCATGAATCATGAAGGTGTTTCCATTGACAGTTGTTCATGATTTCCTTTCTGTTTCCATGCACACATCCTGTTTTCAGCTTGACTGTATTTGATCTGCATGTCATTGTCAGGAAGTGCATAGGCAGAATTATTTTAGTATTAAGCCCACAAAAACACGTAAGGAAACTGAATAACGAGAAGAAAAAGCAGAAACCAGGGCTGGGAACTTATTCAGTGAGTTCGCTCTGATGGGAACTACAGTGTGAATTCTTCTCCATATAAACCCTTTAACACATAATGTATTTACACTCATTCCTCCACTGTACATCACTGTGATTACTAATTGTTGTATGAGTGTCTCTCTGCCCTGCCCTCCTGCTTGCCTGTTGTCTCTCTGTCTGTCCGTGTGTCACAAGGCCTGTGAGTCGTGAAATGTAAGACCATAAAGACGCCGTGGCGAGAGCAAAAACTGAGAGCTAAGCTAAAAGTTTATGGATGTCGTTGAACTATCAGCTTGTCTAATGTTTCTACAGTCAGACTGTGACTGTGTGAGTGTTTGTACACATGCTTGGGTTCCTTCCTGTAAAAACAATGCAAATAGTTTGCCAGATAATAACACTGGCACATGATGGAAAACAACAGAAACAGAAGAGCTGCTTTTGATATATTTACAGCAGTTTGGTATTTTGAATAAAGAAATTGTTTATCTACTTCATGTACAGTTAAGTTGGGAGTCCAGTGGTTCCCAACCAAAGGATCACAAAATAAATTTGAGGGGTTGTGAGATGATTAATAAGGCTCTTTTCTAATCTTTGCCTTTTGTTTGCGAACAATTGGATGCCTTCATCTCGTTAAGCTTGGAACAGGTTTTAAATGAAACCATGAGAGAAGTTAACTCGTAGGCGTCTAAACGTGAGGAGAGGAGCCAACTGGACACTGCTTTTTGGGGTCATGTGACGTCAAAAGCTTGTCATGTTTTTTTTTCTCCAAGTAAAATCAAAATCTGAAAGCAACTAGTAACAACAGCTTTCAAATAAATGCAGTAGAGTAAAAGGTACAGTATTTCTCTTCGAAATGTAGCAGAGTGGAGGCAGAAAGTGGTGTCAAATTGATATACTCAAGAAACATTTAAGGACTTTCAAATTGCGGAGTACAGTACTAAGTCACTATCCGCCACTACAGTTGGCCAGCGGCTCTCTGCATGCTTTTCACCTGTTTTTAAGTACGCTTAGCTTGAGCATAATCCTTTGTGATGTTTTTGTTTTTGCCTAAACAAGGTTGGAAAATGCTTGCCCTGTAGTCACTTATATTGAGTTTTATTAAGAAACCAAAAGGTCAAGTGCAACTTTATACAGACATAGAGTTTGTGATGTACCTTCCGCACTGTAAACCATTTACAACAACAGTCAAGTGACAGGATTGGGTCATGAGACAGCACAATACAAATACAGCACAATAAGAAAGCTTCACAAGTACATAGATCAAGGTTTGTGTGTGCATGTGGCCTTGAGAAAGCTTAAAGTTAAGCATGTAAAGATGTCTATTCTTACGACTAATTTACGAGAACATGTGCATTCGTGCGTGCAGCGTTTGACGGTTGTTTAATTGCACAAAAAAAGAGTTTTCTGTGATTTCTTTATGTAGGTTTCACATCTTTTGGTTGCAAGTCATTGTGTTTTATTTGTTTCCTACTGCTTGCACATGACCGTGATGACCATTAGGTTTTAGTTCTGGAAATGACACATTAACTATCTGAAATGCAAGACGGGATAGACAGGTTATGTGATGTAAGGCAAGTAAAAGAAGCCTTTGTTTACGGCCTTATACAGTCAGTAAACAGGTTGAGTGTCAGCTTGTAAAAAGATTAGAATAAGTTCCACAGTAGTCAGTGAAGTGGAATAACAATAAGTGGTTTATGATGTAGACATTGATTAAATTGGATGATCAATAAAGGCAAATATACAATATGGATCACAATTATTTCAGATAGAATAGAGAATATTTGTAAGACTGGTTCTTGATTGGTTTTGTTTTGATTCTTGTTATGATCAGAGTGTGAATCTGCACTTTATATCATATGACTTTTACGGGTGACCGGTCACAGGGCTGGGGTTACTGTAAAAGCTGACTCAATGCATTGACACCATGCGTGATATCAGCCGTTCTCAGGAAATGCTGGTTAATGTTATGGACTGATAACACTGACTTCCCCATTTTGAAGTCTACCAGGGTACTGTCCATGTACGGGGACATTATAGCAGGTTTTTTTCCAAAACTACTTTTGGCCAAATTACATCACAACACACTGCACACATGATTAGATTTCTGACACATCACTTACAGCACTCATATGGTCCGATGATACATCATTTATTATTTAAGTAGTCATTTTTCATGTTATAAGTGCAACATTGCTGTTCCAATACCTTGACAAGGAGATACATTTATTTCCTATAAGCCAACTGTAAATTAGGGCTGCAAGATTGTCCAAAACCAATAAAATATACCTGATATTCTTTCCCGGAGCCTGCTGTCATCTTCAGATGTCTTCTTTTTGTTTGACCAACAGTCCAAAACCCAGAGATATTCAGTCTGCAACCAAACACAACACAGACAAGCATTAAATCTGCACATTTGAGAAACTGGAACCAGCGTCATGTCGGGTATTTTTACTTGAAATAACAACTGACACATTAATTGGTTATCCACATTTATTTTTTCTGGTCATCGACTCTTAAATTAATCAATTAATCATTTGAGCTGTAATGTTAGTATTTAAAACAGGTTTATTTTCTTAAACAAACAAATATGAAAAGGTAGACTCCGCAGTTTCTCCAAGCAGCTTTCTTTGTGTTACCCATGAAAACTTTAAACCGCTCTCACTGCCTCTGTAGTTACTGCTCTCAACCTTTGTAGGGCAGAGTATCTCTGAAGTGTGAAAACTCTGCTTCTGCAGTGTTATAAACACACCAGGAGAGGGCAGCATTTCCCTAGGCTTCGCTTATACATCACGGCTCATAAGTTCACATTGCTCCCACACATTCAATTGCATGTCAGTAATAACATTAAGTACTTCTAAGTAAATTGAAGTACCTTTTTATGCTGCTTCCTCTGTAAATTTAACACGCTGAATTAATCATTGCAGATTAGTAATGTGATCAGCATCCATAATGATTAAACTTGTAAAACAGTGAGTTCCTCCACACAAACTGTTACAGTATAATGGCCACACGTGGCTATTTTCAATGCTATGTGGATTTATAAACATCTGAGTGATATAATGTGACAATAGCTGTGGGTGCATACTAACTATGGAGAAGATCCTGAAGGTGTGAAAAGGAAACCCTCTGACCCAGTGACAATACGAGTGTGAAAAGGCAGTGGGCTGCTTGGCATGGACGCTCTCCCTGGTAAACTCTTCTAATTTCATTACTCTACATGATTCCTCAGCTTAGAGCCAATCACATAGTTGGCTGCTCTCTAGCGGGGGTCACGCATAACAGCCGCTAAATTGTGACAGTGGCCCAGACCGGCATACCTTAGCACATAATCTGATTATCGGATCAATAACACAGCAACATTTGGTGCATAGCTGGGATGGCTGGCCCCCTCTCTGGTTACACATTGCTGGCATTCACCACTCGTTCCCACTTTATAGGTGACAAAGTGTGAATGCGAGCAGGAATTCAAATGGAAGGCCTTTTAAATAAGACGAGTTGCATAGCGTAGCCTTGATCACATCTGGCTGTGCTACTGTCTCTACGATTCACACGGCTACTAAAATATCCACACACTGATACAGAGTGCGGGGATGAGAAGCTGCACATAATTAGGCCTTAATTGTATATCAAGTGTGTTCTGTCCAATATTGAGACAATTTTCTTGAAGCTAATACTAGCATTAATCCAATGGAAGTATTAGTTTCTGCTTACAATGTCCTTTGATTTAGCAGCAGCTCCAGTACTGTTGTTTATAATGTCATGCAAGGTAAACATTTAGGACAGGGGTGCCCAAACTTTTTTCCTTGGAGGGCCAACATTTAAACTTAATGGTGAGCCATGGGCCAAAAGCAACCACCTATAATACTGTATTGTGTAAAACAATGTGTAAATAGGGATCTATTATATTAGATATTTAAAGGTGCTCTGTGGTACTTCTGCGTTGTGCTGGGAGGTAGTCGTTCATTTATTACTCCATTTCTAAACTAACGTAAGCTGCTGTTCCTCTCTGTTAGCGGAGCAGAGAGGCACTGAGACAAGGCACTCGACAACGTGCATTAAGTCTCATCTTTTGGACTGACGTGCAAAAATCCAACTCGAGTCATTCACAAAGACATCCACAGTCCAGCAACATTAAACAACTTAAAGCTGCTGGAAGCGTCGCCGTCATTTTAGTTAACTTCCTGTCTGTTTTGCAGTTAGCAGTCCCTCCCTCCTCTCTGCGTCACCACACGCACATACAGTGGTAATCACCAGACATAGCGGCAAACAGGAGGATCCTGCTTTCTACAGGCTGGACCGCCTCTTTATGGAGTTCTCCGTCCTGATTGGATAAAGTAGGCAGGGATACCAGAAGATGTACTTTCTCTTTTACTGCATGAGCAGAGGGAGAAGAGACATGGGTTACTGAACAAACACTCTAACAGGGATTACTGCTGGAATATGGAGCTATTTAACACGTATTTAAATACAAATATATCACTTACAGCAGCTTTAATATATGCAAATTACTACAAATTGTTACATAGAGCCCATTTAAAAAGCGATTCTTCCTTACAAAAATGAAACAGCTTGAACAGCGATTCATATCATATATATCTATGTTTAATTAGATTTTATTTTTCTTGAGGAACAGTTGGCGGGCCAAATTGAACCTTATGGCGGGCCAACTTTGGGCAGCTGTGATTTTGAGAAGGGGCAATTTACCAAAAAATATTTATTGACATCACAATCTTCTTGGACACAAATTTGAGAACTGACACACACACGTAAAAATCCCAAAATATTTAGAAAGTCCAAATTCAAAACATCCAAGAATGACACAGAGAACTTTAATGGAACAGCATCATCAAATTGAAACACAATCTCTGAGTCTGTTCAGAGCAACAAAAATATAATAAATACTTGTTGAACTGATCACATTTTTGACATGTTTTTTACCTTTATTTCCCACAAAAGCTTCCATCATACATACATGAGAAACTCCTCCAGAAACACCTCCGTCAACACGCTCTCTCTTTACAAAACAAAATTAACTGAATTACGATAATTTCGGAACACTGGCCTAACCAAACATTTTTAGAAATGCACATAAACACCAATAAATAGAAACACTTTATTTCAGAGAAAAAATGATATCATAACAACCAAAAAAAAAAAAGGCATCATGATGACAGTCACAAAGCACAACCCGCCATAATTGCTGCTCCTGTTTATCGCTGCATGTTGTATTTGTGCAATGCAGATAAGTGGATGATGACGACCACTGTACCAACAAAGAGCATGAGACAGAGATAACCAGGGACGTTGGAGGGAATCCCTGCTCGCCACTATCCATCCCCCTGTCCCCACATTCATCCCTCTATCTCTCTGTCCTCTGCAAAAGTCTGTTGTGATCCCGTCTTTCTCAGTCCAAACAGGTCACTGTGGCTCGCACCTCGCCAAGGTCTGTGCTGCACCGGCAGCGTCAGGAGAGAGAGAGAGAGAGAGAGATGCGAGCAACAGCACAGATTATAGCCAGTGACACTCTCTCGCTCTTCCTTTCTCTCCCTCGCTCTGCTTTATCTCCATGGTGCACACATGTCGACCTGGAGCAAGGCTGTATACTGGCAGGGGAGGCCAGGAGCAGAGAGAGGAGAGGGTGGATGGATGGGGATGGAGTGTACGTGTGTGTGTGTGTATGTGTGTGTGCGTGTGTGTGTGTGTGTGTGTTTGTGTGAGGGAGAGGAGGTGGGGGGGGGGGGGATAAAGGGACACGCTCCCTCAATAGCGGAGCAGGTCCAGGGACTAATTGGATCTGGTAATGGCTGGTCAATGTGACTGAAGGGCTCGTTAGAACCAGTACAGCTCCTTGCCTTTCTTGTGCTGCTGGAGGCCTGAGAAAAAAGGACAAGGAAACAATGAGGACAATGGCGAACAACAGAACACAGGTTGTCATGGAGCCTACTTTTGCCAAACATCCTGTTTTAGAGGAGCTTCTGTGATGATTATGATGTATTGTGTGTGTCTGTGTGTGTCTGTGTGTGTATGTTTGTGTAAGAGGATGGTGGGAGTGTCTATGGCATCTACGGCTGTCGGAAGGCACGAGTTCCTCTGTGTCTGAGTCAATTAATAACATGTAAAAGCAAAATTGGTGCACTGAAGAATTTTAGCCTATTAATGACTAATTGCTACATTTAGTATTTAGTACCTAACATAAAAATACTTACATAAAAGGCTAAAGGTTTTGATTTCACATATTAATCGTGCCTTAAAGGTGCAATATGTAAGAATTGTCCAACTTGAATTCACATGACAAACAAATTGGTTTGAATAATTGCTAACTGCTGCTAACTGTATCCTTTTCATACATACATGACTGTTAGCTTGTTAGCTTGTTAGCCAGGGGGAGCGTTGGTGATTACACCGCTAGCACTGGAGCTTTGGACCGCTGGGAGAAACAGGTTTCACAGGCCTGGAGCTAGCTGATTAGCATGCTAACCTCAGTGTCTCTCTCTCGTCAACAGAATACACAGTCACGGATACATACTGTTGTTTCTTCACATGCTGTTGATAATTTTAGTTAATTTCTGAATGTTTTGATCTATAAATCTTACATATTGGACCTTTAACTGGTCGAAAAAGTTGACTTTAAATGCAAAAAATCACAAAAATAAGTTTTAACATCCATTTGACATGTTGCATGTGAGATTTACACTGGATCAAAGTACATATTATTGAAATTTAAGTTGTTTGAATCCATTGCTACCAAGAATTTGATATAACTCCTTGTAGTCTTGAGATACAACTATTTAGTTAATTACATTGTGTTACTCATTTGTTTATTTTTTCAGAATTACAGGAAATACAGATTTCAATGGTCCCTTGTGACTAACAATTAAAAAGGATGTATAATTCATGCTATTTCAATGGATTTGCTCAGCTTAGATAGTATTTTAAGTGTCGTAAAGGGAATGATCAGCTTCCACTGTGGACATCATGGGTTAAGTGTGCCTTTATTATGTTCAACACTTAGAATAAGAATAAGAAAAAAAACATCTGTTTCTCAAAGTATCGTAGCTATAAGATGATCCAAACTTTCCATTTGCCTTTTTCTACACTGTAAATAAAAGAACATTTTTATTGTCCAAACAGTATTGGAAAAAGCCTGTCACAGTTGTGTGGTTACCTGCATCCATGTTGAGTGCCAGCGACTGGCTGACATCTGCAGGTTGAAGCAGGCTGGGCCAGGAGGCAGTGGGCTCCAGCTTGCTCACCTCATAGTGGCTTGGCAAGGTAGGGAGATGAGGTGGCCTCACTGTGGGCATGAGCAGGGGCCCGTAGTGGGGCTCCAAAGCAGACGGTGAGTACAGTTCGTGGAGAGGCCGTGGGGGCCCGTAGGCCTGGGCCTGGGGATATGCCCAGCTTTCTGGGGCGTGAGGGTGGGAGTGAGGATGAGCGTGTGGGTGAGGGTGAGCGTGTGGGTGCGGCAGGCCCGGGTGCAACCCTGAAGCGTATGGGTCCATGGAATAGGAAGGAGCGCCCGTCTCACAGTGGGAGCGACTCTGAGGCGAGGAGTAGTTACTGTCCCAGAAGGAAGGGGGGAAGCTTCGTCGACTGCTTGGTGAAGGGGTATCTAAAGATGAAGGAGGATAAACAACAATCAGATTTAGGCCAAGTCACGAACAGTTGCACAACTGTGTAGCTAATCACTTGATTTATGGAGACAAACGTTGTGAGGGGAGGAACCCATGCTAGAACGTTGATGTCGCTCACATGACCGCTACACCCTCTAGCCCAGATATCTTCCCCATTGGATCATACTGTCACACAGCCCGAGCCCCAACAAGACACAAATAAACACAACCACGTTCTAGCAGACAGACAGAGAGAGAGAGAGTGACAGAGAGAAAGGTAGAAAGAGAGACGTCCCTATATCCTAGAGTTCTATATAAGGCCGACGCTCTGACCTGGAGGGAGCCCAAGGCCTTAAATCACTCGCTGTGGTGACATCTCTCACTCTCATGTCAGCCCGGTACTTCTGAAAGTCTCACAACACACCCATGCACACACACACACACTCAGACATGCAACCCTGTGCTAGAACCCACCGCCCCTCTCCTCTGTCTCCTGCACCCCCACCTGTTGTTTTCTCTGCTCCCCCCTCTCCTCGCCCTTGACAGAATGTCAGCGAGCCATTATATGTTTCTAGCAGTATACTTTTATATTTAGATATTCCTCTGAAAACAGACACCACGCAGCACCCTGAGAGGTAGTGTTTCCCTCTGCCCCTATCCCACCGACTGCAGCGTATATAAATCTGACGGGCAGGCAGGCGGGCAACTGACTGAGCACCCATTGTGGGGCAAGAGCTGGAGCGAGAGTCAGAATGGCAGCCGCGGAGACGTTTGAAGGGGATACGCCGGCGAGGCTGTGCGCTTACGGCCATGTATAAACATAGCATCTGTTGTGAGGCAGGAAGCGTGTGTTAGTGCCGAAATGAAGACGTCCGACTGAACTAGGAAAGAGACTAACAGCGACAGCAGAGAGAGGGAGAGAGGAGAGGCTATAGGCCCTACATGGATATCCAATAGACGTCTGCAGGCTGCTGGTGGAAAGGGTGTCAAAAAGGTTGCCAAAGCACACAAGACCATGTAATAACTAAACATCAAAAGTTGGCTTTAATAATTTTTGGAGATTTTTTCACCACAAAAGCTTAAAACAAATCCAGGTGCTCATGCTTTCTCTTGCTTTTCCTTTAATTGTTACCCTAACCAGAGTGAAAGAAGTCCCTTTGACTCCCAACAGCTCCTGACCTTCATGACCTCTGAACCCTGCTCCCCGACCTCTCCGGGGACAACAGTCTCAACAAGCAGCTTTTAAGTGCTGTCACCGGATCACATCACCTGTCTGACGCTCTGCTGTGCTCTGCAGAACTGTCAACTCACTCTGTGTGGCCTCAAAAGACAACTGTGGCACCTGTGCTCGCGTAAATAAATGGAAATGATGAAACTGCAGTGCACAAAACCAGCCTACACTCAGTTCACCCAACATACAGCAGGCTGGTGTGACTCTTTCTCTCTCAGCTTAACTGGTTCAGTAACAGTCAGACTGGGGCCCTAATTATTTTTAAGATTAAAAAAAAAAAGTTTCAAGTGGCAATATGTACATTTTTTTGTTGAAAACTTTCAAAAATGATCTAAAAGTAGCAGCAGAATTTGAAGAAATAGCAGTTTTGACATTATGATGTCTGTATTGTGTCGCAGGAATGTCTACTGAAGTTAGTAACGCTCTCGAGAGCCGAACCAGCTACAGTCAGCAGCAGTTTGTGGTTACTCTGGTGATATGCTGCCCCCTATGTGTTTGGAGTATGAATTTGACAGGTGGCCAATTCTGACATATTGCACCTTTAATGGTTTTGCGTAATAAAATGGTGGTTGTTTTCTTTATTCTCACACACTGGACGTGAGATTTACTGGAGTTTTTGCTTATCATTACACCAACGGGTGTAGCCAACTCAAATCTGTCCAGTGATTATACATGAATGAAAACGTAATCATGAATATTATATTCCTTCTATAAATCCTACATACTGGACCTTTAAATCCCTCCATTCCAATGAATGGGCAGCATATCTCAGAAAGTTCACTGCATATACACTGACAGGTGTGTGCTTTTATTCGTATGAATAGTCTTTACACATGGACAATGCGGTCTACCTGTGCCCCGTTGGTCTGATGCCCGCCGTTTGCCCTCTCCATCCATGTAGGTACTGAGGGCCCTGGAGAAGTGCTCATCCACCACACTGCTGATGTCCCCCTGGTAATAGGTGAAGAGGACACAGCGAGAAGTCAGATACTCTGCCTCGGGGGCTTCCTGCTTCTCCTTGGGGCCCTCCTCTGGCCTCAAAGCCGCAGGCGTGAAGGAGGATGAGGAGGAGCTGGATGAAGATGAGGAGGAAGTTGATCCTCCGGGGCCTGGGCCCCCAGACATCCCCTCGGGACCCCTGGGAGTGTCCATAAAATCCCGGCAGTGAGAAGAAGTTCTGCTCAGACCTGTGGGAGCCTGCGAGGGGGGAGTCAGAGAGAGGGGGGTAAGACAGGTGTTGCAGAGGACAGTCCCAGAGCTGCCTATGAGACATTTTTGACATAATGTTTTTCTTTGTGTGTGGCAGCACGGGCATGTGCGCGCAACCGAGCAGTGCGCGCGTCAACATATGACTTGTGTGGGTGCAGAACGACTTGTGTGATTGTTAAAACACAAACAGCACTGCAAATATAGATGCTCATTAACGACTTATTAAATGAAAAAAATACTTAGCCAGCATTACAAAGATTTAATAAATACATGTGACAATGTTTCCATCAGTTTTTTGCTTTTACGCACAAGTTGCGTAAACTAGCCTAATAGTTGCTCCTCGTATCAACCACCCATCTCCCCGCTAACACTGGAAATCAGAAAAAAATATGACAGGAACATTTAAACATTCGCTCACTTCCTACCTGAAAGCTACTGATAAAAGCAGGAGCAGTCGGTGCGTACGGTGCGTAATGTCCATAGGCTGGGTACATAACATCCAAACAGCTCATGGTAAATGAGCGGTGTCCTCACTGTTCTTTGGAAACCGACCTTGCTGTGAGAAAGAGGAGAGACAACATTCCGGGCTTGTCTTTTAGCCGAAGAGAAACGCGCTCGGTTGATCGCTGATCAGTGTGGAAAAAGCCCTCGCCAGACTCGACATAGTCACCCCCAATAGAAGGAGCGCACCTCTCCTGCTCCCTGCGTGCGCCACGACAGCTGCGGCAGCAAAATGTGGTGAGGTTTATGGAGCAAGCATGAGGGTGTCCTGTCCTGTACATCTCTGTGTCAACCCCTCCCACCTTCACCAGGCAGCAGCCCTCCATCCCCCCCACACACACCCCACTATCACACAACATGTATGGCAGATTATTGATTGAGAGGATTGTTTCCTTTTGATATTAAAAATAAACTGATGATAGCTGAAATTATTGAAAGCATATGACAAGAATAGATAGATAGGCAGAGAGAGAGAAAAGATAGGTGTAAATCATGTCGAAATTTCTTTTCAAATGTTTTCTAGAAAAAAGCTAGAAACCACCTGTGACCAATCCCGGCTCCACATCTTCTTCATCCTGTGTAAAATAAAGGTTAAATAGAAAGTCAGCCAGCTACACAAATAGATCTGGATGAAGTCATGGAGCCACCACAATGAGCACATGATACATGCGATACAGTGACTTTTTATTTCTTTCCATGTACTGTGTGTGGGCACTGACAAAACTTTGTGTTCAGTCCAAGCTGGAAGTGTATCCATGGTCTTAAAACAGCCATCGGTTGCCAAGTAAACCCCGAAGTCATCTGAAGTATTTAGTGTGTTCCCAGAATGACACATAGGTGTCAACTATAGGTTGCATACACTGGTCATACCAACATAGAGGAGAAAGGGACTCTGCACAAATCTATGACAAATTATCACCTATCAGCAGTGCAAACAAAAAGATATTTTCACACACACACACAAACATACCTGATGACAATCACAAACACAGCCAGAGCACAGAAATCATCATACATCATGTACAAAATGACAAAAAATACTACTTGTAAACATTAATCCTGATAAAAAAAAACAACAAGTTAGATACATTCTCCAGAAAGTGTAGTTTAGTTTTCTTGTTTTAAAGCTTTACAGGTGTCTTATGTTTGGGCATGCCAGTCTTTTTGACAGGCACTTGCCTGTGTGCCTGGGAGAATAGTGTGGAAAATTTGCAGAATTCCATGGACGAGTGTCAGATGAGGTGGAATGTCTCTGATGTATGCGAGTGGACGAGCTCCTCGGGAAGTTACATCGTCCCTGTGCTGCGTTCCCTAGATGGGGAACATGACCAACATCTCGCTATGCATACATCACACATAGTATGAATGACTGGTGGCAGGTTAATGGCATGCTAATGAATCGAACATGCTCTTAAATAGCGGTGGATAAAGTGGACATGCAACACTGCGATTCTCACTTTGACCTCTTGCACCAGGGTCTTGATAAACGGATTTTACAGCATAGCACTGCAACATAATACGCTAAATTGCATGGTTTTGTGTTGTATATAGCCTCAACAAAGTGTGTCAGTTGCTAAAACACTTTAATGAATAGATTCAAATGTTTAAATCCACAATCTTAACACTACTGGGGCACTACTCCTACTTCAGTCCACTACCATCGCAGCATGCTGTGCAATATGTGCCACTCGATCCATGTATATGCAGTGTAATGCAGGCCAGAATTGGAGTCATGGAGAAAGAGAGTGATGCAATGCTAGAAAGCTCAGTGTTACACCAGCGTGATCAACAGCTGCAGCTGACAGAAGGGAAGGGAGGCCACTATTAGTATTAATGGCTATGACTAAATTTCTCTCTGTGTCTCTGTCTCTCTTTCCGTCTCTGCCTCTCCCTCCCGCTTGTCCTCCCTAGTGATACACACACCTTTTCTCCATTTAATCGCCCCGTGTTCCCCCCAGAACAGCCACCCCCCTACTGTCAATTGTGTGCACGTACAAGCCGCAGCACTTGTCATCAACTGACCAAACTAGGAATAGGACAAGTGAGACAAACAGCCTGCAGAAACATGGCAGATGTCCCACATTTAAAAACTACCGACAAGTGGGTTGGCACTTTTGTGTTTGTCAAGGATACTCAACTGTGCATGCTAAACTCTTTGCATGTAAAGAACAGTATGTGCAAGAGTTGTGTACTTGTACTTGTGTGTGTGTGTGTGTGTGTGTGTGTGTGTGTGTGTGTGCGTGTGTGTGTGTGTGTGGAGGTGTCCCTGTGTCTACATTTACGTGTATATGCTGAAAATAAACACGGGTTACATCACTCCTTGTGACCCTGCAGCACATCTAGGCCCCGCCTCTGTTAAAAGAGGTCTGACCAGGCAAAGTCTCTGATTGGCTGAGATGTTGCAGGGCCAGTTGCGGTAGTAATGGCAACCTGGTTTTATTTAGACCACTATTCGCATTGCAACACCACCATTAATAGTTTATACCTTATGCTACAAATACCTGAGTACATTAAAGAAAAGGGAACACTGCTCAAGCTATGGTACAGGTCATGGAGCATCACTTTAGTGCTCTGTGCTATTACAGAAATATAAGACTATAGGTTTCTTGAAAGCTTTATGAGAAATCGATTAGAGACCATGCCATTAGGATTGTTAACAGAATGTATGTGATGTTCTCTTGTATAAATTTAAGCTCAAAAGAGACCCCGGGTGCTGAAAGTGCCCTGACGAGGCTACGTTAACGTATGTCCCACATGGTTTTGCTCCAAAGGACATGAGTTTTGGACATTAGCTAATGATTATATGTAGAGAATTGTTGATCAGGAAGTCCCATTTTTCATTTTACTTTTTCTTTTGTGGGACCTATCCACCCTGAAAGACACATTCCCCTACATCTATACAGAATGGGTCCAAACCGCTATAATTTTAGGTAGGTGACTGCAACAATGGAAGTCAGCTCATGCAACACCAATCATAGATTGGCATAATCTGTTTACAGGGTTGGGTCATTATTGACCCACTGACCATTGTAATTGGTGGTGTAATCCATTGGATTAGAAAACAATGTAATCTGGTTTGAATACCTTTGGATCATGTCAAAACCACCACTGAAAATATTACACCTTATACTGAAAAATGGACGCACCCACGAAAACTTGTTCTTTCAAAACATTTTCAATGCCAACACAATGCATGTTGCATATTGAGCATTCACAGTTGGTCATATTAAATCACCCTTACAAAAACAATAATGGTTCACACTACAGGTGTACTGTGTGCACTTCTACAGCATGTGGGATGCTGTTTTTGTTGCTGCTGTTATTTAAAAGTCAAAATACAACACTGAACTTTGCTCTTCTATTTGCTTCTACATCTTTATTTCTAGTATTTCAATTTCTATATGTATATATAAAGTTGTCAAATATCTTTTTTTATGCACAATTGGTTATGTTATATTTCATTTTACAGACTTTATTCTTACTTACCCATATTTCTCATTATGTTTTCTATATTTATATTTTCTTATAACCTAACTATACTGTGACATTTCTGTTCCAGAAGAAGCGACTGTAATGGACCCCATTTTCCCTTTCGGGGGTCAATAAAGTATTTCTGATTCTGATTCTGATTGTAACACAAGAGGAGCACTGACTCAAAATGCTCGTCTTCCATTTTTAATGTAAAAAAAAAGAGGAATAAAATCTCGAGTATCAATAAATCATCATTAAGAGAACACTTGTCTACAGACTCCAAATGTCAGATGTGCTTTTCATGAGTTAATAGAGAATCGGTTGTCATGATTTTCTATAATCTCATAATTTTTTAATTACCATATTTTAAAGACGTTATCAAGAATGTAATCAAGAAATCCTTGACAATGTAACTATAATGTAATTACACATTTTTTTCAAACATTGTCTGGGTTTATTGTCCTCATTAATGTTTTGTAATCAGATACAGATACATAATTCTCCTCCCAATAAAATGTTTATATAACCATTAAGGAAATTTGTCAGAATGTAAAAACAATTGAGGAATCATGTATGTAAATGCAGTGTGATCAGTGAGCTTATGGTGCTTGTCTGTAAAATGGGGCTTGTTGAGATATGAACCTGAAACCTTATAAGCTACCTCCTGAAACAACAAGGCCTTTATTAAGGTCTCAGTCTGGCTTGGTCCCAAGGGGGTCGGACCTTCGGGATTCCACTGTTGTTTTTATGCCTCGATGTGTATGTGTGTGTCTATGTGTGCGTCTGTGTGTGTGTGTGTGTGAGTGAGTGTGTGCATATGTCCAAGACAGAGATGTACAGCTGCCCCGTTGTCCAGTTCCACACAAACTCATCTCAGCTGTTCAAAATCATCAGTAAGTGTCATCGGAAACACAGACACCCTGGCACACACACACTCACACTCACACACACACACACACACAAAGGACCACATATGGACAGGTTTGGCTCATTCATCCTTCTACACAAATGTTGGTGATAAATCTACTGTGATAGAATGTGCAAGTGTGCAGCTATTTTCTCCCTAAAACAACTCCCTCATTGTCCACACAGACCACCAGGGCTTAGAATACCAGAGCCTCCAGTCAAGAAGTCAGTAAGATATAAATTAAGCATTTTGGGGATTACATTTAATTCAGCCCATTCATTAGAAATCATGTACACTTTATATCACTGCCAACCAATTTCTACAGCATACCAGACTCTTACATTGGTTAATGCATTTTTACTACCCGAGGCAATTAAGTTTGAGTTGAAAAACAACCTGCAAGCACACGAAACCTGATTGATAGCAAACATCTAGCTGCTTTAAAAGCCACAATTTGTCTATATTTCATTGTGAATAAGGTGCAGCTCAGTGAGTGTTGCAATTGTTCATTCTATTTCTTGAAATATATTCAGGAAATACCTAAAATCACCCACAAAATATTGTCTCATCATATCATTATTCGTGACATAGTTGAATGAAATCCGTGTTAACTGATTTGCCTTCAACTCTAATGCTTTCTCAGGCAAGTTTCAAGTACATGGGAATTAATTTACAGGCCATACAGAAAACATCTGTACAAAACATCACATATCTAGGCTATTTTCTTGTTTTTTTCCACATAGGGATTAGAATGTGGAAACAACAGCACTGGGCAGTGACAATACAATGCTTTGAAATGAGGTCAGCAGTGGCATGTATGCTGTGTGATAAACTGGCTGGAACATGCCCAAAACATGGCACATGAGATCACACCAAGACTCCTTCTCTATGTGTAATTTCCACATTTTCAATTGCAGTTGGTTATTTTTATGTAAACTAAAATGATGTCACATGTGAGTGATGGCCTTAACTGCTGATCACTAACTCTTTTTGCACGGATCATAGTGTATATCAATCCTCATAGTTGTAATACATTATAATCATTTTATAACACATTAGAACCCCTGTTATAATGCACAATAATGTGATTATAAGTAACAGTAAGTGGCCACTGGGTGCTTTAAATAAAGTAATGTGAGACATTACAAGCTGTGTAAAAGTCACTATAAGTGATTGTTTGCCTGAAGTCAAGTGAGGAAAAAAAGATTAAGTTAATGCACAAAAAACACTAAAATATATGTTTTTTAAACAGGCACTAATATCCATTATACTAATGTCTATAATGCATTATAGACATTGGTGTGATAGTGAATTATGAATACTCATGATTGCTTATAACACATTATTGGCATGAGCATAATGTGTTCTAATGCATTATAGACATGGAGTGTATAGAAAGTGTAACCAAACCTCCACATGTAGAAAGAGAGCAGTGAAAACACTTGTGTCACTATTATACGTAAGCATATTGCACACTGTAACACACACACGAACACAGGGATAGCGTCTACACAGGTAAATGTTCACTGCTTATTAAAGGCTAACCCTCTGAAATGGACAGAATGTGAATTAACAGCATCCTTGGAGAGGCTGACAAGTGCTACATTCCTAACATCCTATTACTGAGGGTACCCTGCTGACACATTGCCACTGGGTCACTGGAGTTATGCACACACAATCACAAATTCACACACTAGATAGAAACACACGCACATACAAATAAAGCCAAAGGAATAGGTACAAACACACGAAGATGCACACTAATCTGGGACATGTGGGATTGTCACCCTCCTGCCCGACATTCATGCTTCAGTGTGCCAAAGGGGGCTGCAGCTAGAAGGGCACTATTGGTGGCAGCAGGTGGGGGGGAAAGAGATACAGAGGGTGGACGCAGGGCAGAATCACAATGTGGCATGTCACATGGTCAAACAGAGGAGATTTACGACTGATCAAGTTCCACATTGGCAGCATGGTGTTGTGACTTCAGAATGCCAGGTATGGGAGTGAGATCAGACTCCGGCTTTAGTTTGTACACCCTTTCTGGCAACTGCAGCCTAGTGTGACTGACTGAAGAAGGAAGTTTGGCCTGAGATACATGGTATTTCCTTGTCTGGTCTTTTAACGTCTTGCCGGTTATATAGATTTACATACCTCTGAATATGCAGATGTAAGAAAACAGGGGAACACATGCAAAGAAAGACGTGCAGAAAACTGAAGAGAAAAAAAGCAGCTTAGTGTGAAATGAGTTTACATGCAGACAGGTAAGGAAAAACATGAAACTGTGTTCCTCTTTTCTTTCTCTCATTTTATTTCTCCCTCTACAGTCAGGAGCTATGATTTACTCACCGGTGACATCATGGAGACCACAGCTATTTTTATTGGCTGGTAAATGGCCAGCTCGTCTCCATGCTATGCCACCTGTCCAATCCGCACCAGTCAACAAGCCCCTGGGAAAAAAAAAAGTCAACCACCCAAAAAATGATTGAGAGTTGAAAGGCGGAATATGATACACGCATGCCATGCTACTGTCCAAGGCATGTTTCACGAGTCAAATGTCTTGTCACAGCTACTGGTTCGCTATCCTTATTTGCCTGTGTTATTCATACACCGCGTATACAGTGCACAGTGTGTCCTAATTAAAACACTCATACACATACTGTGGCTGCCCGGTGTCTATTCCTGTTTCACCCAGGATTTTCTTTTAGCTTTAGCACGTGATTTTAAAAAGAAGTACCCCTGAAGAAGCTTTGTAATCTGCTCCCCTGCAGGGTTTGGTCATGTGTGAGTGTGTGTTTGTGTGACTCCAGGGTGGGGTTATTCCTGGCTCTGTGTTGTGTGTTCTTTGGTGCCATTTAGTCACATGCCATCTGACCAACCCTTGGCCCTGAAAAATTATAAGTACAGTAACAGGGGGTCATATAACCCCTGCATGATGTCAACTTTCAGCACTAAACTGGTACTAAAGGTAAAGAATGACTGTAGCTAATAAAACATTTATGACATTAAACAACACATTTGGTATATATTAAAGGATATATATTTTACTTTTTCATTATCTTTACTTTCCTTGAGTGTTCTGTATATGTTCTTGTGCATGTAAAACAGTCTTGAAAGGTCTTACAAACGGGAGCTCCTCTCTCCCACACAAAACACTGCTCCTGAAGTGCCTGAAACGCCTCGCCAGTAGTCCCACCTTTCATTATGTGACTTTGTTACATCACACCACATCACCATGTAATCAACATATTTACATCATGTCACACATTTGCTCCTTTATGCCAATATTCCCGGTAAAAATGAGGCTAACTGTAGGCTGATAACAGCACAAAGCTGACTGGTGAGGCGACACCTCTAATTGGTGTCACAACTGCTTGAGCTTGGATGGAAACCAACAAGAGCACTTCACAAATGAATAGCCTGTAAACCACAGTCTAACAACCATGACAGGATGTCTGTTATGCATATAGAAGACCTGTGTGATTCAAAGGAAGATAAAACAGAGAACTAGTCCTGAATGGTGATGAGTGACAACTGCAAACTACACTGAAGCTACTGCTGACCTCACTGCCATGCTTACATCACAAATGCATGACTGTGACAAGGAGTCCACCTTGTGGTGGGGGCATGAAATGGCATGTAATGCTCTATATTTCAGAGAGTTCATGGTAAGAGAGCTTTAATCTGTGATCCAGCGCTCGTGGGTGATATAGGTTTTAAAAAGGAAGCAAGAAAAACAGCTCACTCTTGTTATTTGCGATGATGAACATTAGAGTTGCAACAATTAATCAGTTAGTTGTCAAATATAAATTACCTGTCCACTATTCTGATAATCGATTAACTCGGTTTAAGTCATTTTTTAAAGAATTAAGTCAAAATTGTCGTATTCCAGTTTCTTAAATGTGAATATTTTAAGGTTCCTTTACTTGACAGTAAATTGAATATCTTTGGGTTGTGGACAAAACAATACATGTTAGGACATTATCTTTGGCTATCTTTAACATTTTTCACAATTTTCTGACATTTTATAGACCAAGCAACAAATAGATTAATTGAGTAAAAAATCAGCAACTGCCACAACAATGAAAGTAATTGTTTGTTGCAACCATGAAGAACTTTTTAACACCTGTCAATAAATTTAGGCTGCCTATCTTGGTGCAATAAATAGAGATTCAATTTAGACATGAGAAGAGAGCTGATCACAATCCCAAGCACTAATATGTTCATTGTGTGAACAACATATCTGAATTGAGTAGAATTCTGTTCTCCTTTCAAAGTAAGCATTTGTTTTAATCTGTCTTGAATAGGCCTTAATTATGTAGTTTACTACATTTTCTAGTCTAGACAGTGTTGTTTTTGGCTTGTGCGCTTTAAAGTTAAGTGATGGCTATGCATGTGTACATATTACAGCTGGAACAAATAGCGAGAATTCAATTGAGTTTCATTTGAGCGATATGTATTTTTCTTTGTGATCCAACCACAGGTTTGTTTAAAGATGCCAAATTTAACAAAAGCCGAGAAACCTTTGGCCCTCTGCTCTTGTGACACATTTATCAATTGGTTGATTATTATCATTATTATTAGCTTCAATTCTTTTGTTTTAAATTAGAGGATGAATACAGTTTAAGTGCGAGCTTTACATAGCTGCCTAATATTGTCTTTCAAATGACCATATTGTAATTTCATTTGTTATTTTTGACTGCTCTAAACACGAGACCAATGTTGTAAAAAGTACCCAAGTCATACTTGAGCAAAGGTAAAGATATCATGTTAAAATGTTCCTTTGATACACGCATATGAATAGTACTTGAGTAAAAGTCTGCAAGCATATGATATTTAGTATTAAAAGTTATTTTATGGCACAAAATGTAAGCAAAATACAAGTAAAACTAAATTATACATATATTTACTTGTATATATATATACTGTGTATACTATGGGTCAACCAACTATTGACCTGATGCAGGCACTGATGCAGCGTGCAATCTGCAAAGTAACTGATCAAAATCAATGTAGTGGAGTAAAATGTAGGAAAATTGTACTTAAATACAGTACTTGAGTAAATCTACTTAGTTACATTCCATCACTGCACAATGGCATCTATAATTGCATCTGTTTTTAACTCCGTTTAATTGTTGATGATTAGTTATGCAGCTATTACACAGTTTATTAGTTCATTCAGGCCTACAAAGTCATATATCAATTTATTTTTCTGTTCAATGTTAAATACTTTGAGGTTTCACACCGTGCTGTGCCAGTCTGGATGTTAATGTGACAGGTAGTGGGTTGAACGTGGCTCCTCCGCGCCACTAGGGGGCGCTTTTCAGTTGTAAATAAATGCCATCGTGGGTTGACGAGGGCCGCCCAGCCATGTTGAGGAGTGAGTCTGTCAAGCAAACTGCAGCCCGCCATTGTGTAGAAACCAGGCTCTGTAGAGAGATAGGGGCGCTTGGCTGAAACTCTTCAATAGATAGACCAATTCTACACCCTGCCGCTTTTATTTAGGAGTAAATACATTTACACAGGCTCCGGGGGGGAAAGACATGTCAGCCAGCAGCCTTCTTGAACAGGTAAAGAGAGGTATTTTCTGAACATTTACGAGGGCCAAATTTCTCAGCATCGCGACGGCTAACGAGGATAGCTTAGCTCAGAGGCAGCGGCTGTGGCTCAGTAGTGCAGTAGGCCTGACCACCTGCTAAAGGAACTGACTGCTGAAAATATATCTCTTCATCTATTTTTCCCCTTCCTCTCTTCTCATAAATCAAACCTTCATGAATCACCTGGACCCAATCCAGAGACCGAAAGGCCAAGCTAATAAAGGTAAGAGCAAATATTGTCTAACATTGTCGACTTGGGTTGAGTGAATGCGGATCTTTTTACGTGCGCTTTGAAAACCTTGCGTGCGCGGATGCGATAGCTTGTCGTCTCTTAGCAGCTTGGCAAGTGGGGCCTGTCTGTGTAACTTGTGAATAATCTTGCACTTAATTTGCCACTTCAATGAAACTCAAGACCGCCTTGCGTTTCATAAGAGAGCTCTCGGCCCTTAACTTAACCCCCTTTGAGTTCCCATCACACCCCCGAAATGGCACTTGTAAGGTTACCACAGTTAGCATTAGCTGCCTCTCGTCTAGCTAACGTTAAATGGCAACTTGATACACATCAGCATCCTTTTCCTGGTTGTGCTTGCAACGCTTTTATATCGCACTGACAGGTGCGAGAATACACTCTGACCGCCCAGTCTCTCTCGATATTGGTCACTGGAAAACATTTTTGCAGTGTTAAGCTACAGGTGCCATCCTATCACGCTTGGCCACTCGGCTAATGTTAGCCAAGTCCGTCATGTTGAAAGGACTCTTGGCGCTCGTTAACATGAAGACGCTGCGCACTGCATGCAGCTAACCACACAGCTAGCGTGCTAACGTTAGCTGCTTGCTAAATTAACCCAAAAATGACACGTCTTCCGATATGCTTTTCCTGGGTCCAAATGGGCCTCGCTTTTCCCCGTCTTCATGCTGTTCAGGCTGTACTGTTAGATAGCATGTATTTGCTAACCTGTGTGTTTTAATTCAACTTTTCCATGTCCTGAAAAGCTCTCAAAGAGTCTACTCCATCTAACACAGTAACATCTGAGCGCACTCCGAAACTTGTGAAGACAAACCAGCATTGGTCCACCTGTATTGAACATGCATTAAATCTATTCTGGAAATGTAACTAATGGCATAAGCTAGCCTATATTTCTATTTTGATGAGGGAATCAAAATGTCTTGGGTGTTATTTAGTGCTAATATGTAACACTTCACTGGTTTCACCTCAGTATGCAAGCTCATGCTGTGTTATCTGAAGCATTTTGAGCTGTTATGTGATGTTTTGTCGTTCTCAGCTTGATTGCTTTTCCTGTTACACTCATGAATAATTGCAGGAAGAGCGTGTTATGTAATAAGTTATGATGATGCTGATGTGAAAGGACCAGATAATGTAATGTATCCCACCACTCGCATCTCTTTTTGTCACACAAACGTGATAACACCAGTCTATTTCTATTTCAGTGCAAAACGGAGCTGTGACCCAAAAGGATACTTTGAATGACGATGAGTTTGAGCCTTACCTGAATACTCAGGCCAGACAGGTAAGCTGCTATTGACTGGTCTTTGCCTACAGGTGCTGCTTTACAGTTGAATCATCTTTATTATCAACAGACTGAAGTACCTGCTAAAGAGTTGTTGTTCTCAGTTAATCATAAAACTTTTTATTTCTCTCTGATGATCGAAGGGGATTTCATGGATAAAGGTTGCAACTTCCACCTGGGCTTTCGATTGTTGCTTTTATTATTATTCATTTTAAGTATATTTAAGAACAAAGTAGCTCAAAAGTTCCACCAATTTGTTGATTGGTTTCAAAACTTCCCTCTACGAATATAAAACAGATTCCTTGGAAGACAGAAATGTAGTTTTGGTGTCACTTTTTTGCAGCATCTCTCAAAACTGTTCCCTACCAGAAGATACGTGTACACACAGACTTCCTTGTGTCTGCACATCCTTGCTTTTAACATTACTGAGGAATACAAGTAAAGGAAGACCTGAAGGATATGCAGCTGGAATGAGGACTTCTGTTGATTATCTAGTTTTCGAGTGGCCTTGGCTTTTAATCCCTCTCCACTGTGCGGTAGATGGAGATCCCCTTGTATAGTAACAGACACGCAGCGCCTGTGAAGTGGGTTGTCGAGGAAAAGAATGGAGTCTGTATTTCCCTCCGCTTAGAAGAATGCACTGTCCTTATGTGAAAGAGACTGCTACTTTTTCTTCATTGTACAGTTCAGTGCTGTGTATTTACAGATCAGATTGAAGAAGAGCGGGAGGGATATAAAGAGAGCTTCATTATTGCGGGGTGAATCCTTGGTGTATAACGATGATGATGATAACAATAATAATAATAATAGGATATCTTTGCTCATCTTTTTTATTGGTGTGACTTTTTGGATGCACAAAATAAAAGGTATACACATGTAAAACAATCTGTTGCTTTTAATCTTGTTACTAAAACAGATTCTCTTTCTATTTAGAGCAATGCCTATACGGCCATGTCGGACTCGTACATGCCCAGCTACTACAGCCCCTCCATAGGATTTTCCTACTCACTAAATGAGGCAGCATGGTCCACAGGTGGGGACCCTCCTATGCCTTACCTGGCCTCCTATGGACAGCTGAGCAATGGGGAGCCCCACTACCTCCCGGACGCTATGTTTGGCCAGCCAGGCCCCCTGGGGAGCAACCCTTTCCTGGGCCAGCACGGTTTCAACTTCTTCCCCAGTGGCATCGACTTCTCAGCATGGGGCAATAGCAGCTCTCAGGGACAGTCGGGGACACCGCAGAGCTCTGGCTACAGCAGCAGCTATGCCTATGCTCCCAGCTCACTTGGGGGTGCCATGATCGATGGACAGTCCCCGTTTGCACCTGCTGCCAACGAGCCCCTTAACAAGGCACCTGGTATGAACAGCCTCGACCAGGGCATGGCAGGGCTTAAGATCGGCGGTGCTGCTCCAGGTGGGAACGGGGACATGGCGCCTAAGGTGGTTGGCTCTGGCTTACCTGGTGGGGGTCCCCTTGGTCCTGTATCATCTGTAGGACCTCCCAGCATGCCTCCTGTCTCAATTGCCCCTGCCAAGCCTGCCTCCTGGGCCGATATTGCCAGCAAGCCAGCCAAGCCTCAACCCAAGCTGAAAACCAAGGGTGGCATGGCCGGTGCCAATTTGCCTCCTCCGCCCATTAAACACAACATGGACATAGGCACTTGGGACAACAAGGGCACCATGCCTAAAGCTGCCACCCCTCAGCAGGTGCCCCCTATTCCCAGCAATGGGCAGCCCCCCAACCAGGCTTCACCACAGCCCGGAGCTACTGCTGCGGGGAACCCACAAATGCCCCTCAGCAATGGACAGATGGTACCACCTGTTTCCCAGATGGGGCAACATCAGCTTCCACCTGGGCAACCAGGTATGGCTCAAATGCCCCAACCTCCTCTCTCCCAGGGTCCTCCTCCCCCAAGCCAACAACAGCAACCTTCTCAACCTACTCGCTGGGTCCCTCCCCGGAACCGGGCCAATGGATTTGGGGATGGCAGCGGGGGTGGAACAGGCCAGTCGCCTCCCACCTCATCTGGGGTGGGTGTGGTTCCTGGGGTCCCCTCTGAGCCGCACCCAGTCTTAGAGAAGTTGCGCATGGTCAACAATTATAACCCCAAGGACTTTGACTGGAATCCCAAGCAGGGCAGGGTGTTTATCATCAAGAGCTACTCAGAGGATGACATCCACCGCTCCATCAAGTATAACATCTGGTGCAGCACGGAGCATGGCAACAAGAGGCTCGATGCGGCTTACCGTTCGTTGGGTGGCAAAGGGCCGCTTTATCTTCTGTTCAGTGTCAATGGGAGCGGTCACTTCTGTGGCGTGGCAGAGATGCGCTCACCCGTGGACTACAACACGTCTGCTGGCGTGTGGTCACAGGACAAGTGGAAGGGTCGTTTTGATGTGCGCTGGATCTTTGTTAAGGACGTTCCCAACAGTCAGCTAAGGCACATTCGACTGGAGAACAACGAAAACAAGCCAGTGACCAACTCTCGGGACACACAGGAGGTACCACTGGACAAGGCCAGGCAGGTGCTAAAGATCATCGCTGGATATAAACACACCACTTCCATCTTCGATGACTTTTCTCACTACGAGAAGCGTCAGGAGGAGGAAGAGTGTGTGAAAAAGGTAACAAAGTCACTGTCGAATAAAGCGAATGATAAAATGGGTGAATGAAAAGTGCTCTGCTTCAACTTATGTTGAAAAAGGTGGTGTATATGAAGCCATTTGGATGTGTGTGTGCATGTTCTGCCTTTCTTTTTACATTAAAGGAATACAGGAACATCTCGAGGATTTACAGTTGGACTGAGATCGTTGTCAGAGTTCAGTGATTGTACATGGGAGCATATTTTGTGGTTTTTCTTTCTCTTCAGTTTTCACTGTGGTGTTATGTGTTCTACGTGTATTATCACTCGTGTGTATTGCTCGGCTTTAAAACAGAATAATAGACACAGAAGAATGAACACCAGAAATAATTTTCCACGGTGATATTCATTCCAAGCTAATGTTATGAAATGGAAATATTCAGTGGATTACATGAAGACATTTGAAGATTGAATTGATGGATTTTATATCGTGCTTTAGCTGTTCCATTTTGAAACTCTTACCAGGGTTGAACAGCTTCCTGAAGATATGTGAAGTGTATTTTTTTTATGCCTCTTATGTTTGAACACATTTTGGTATTGGGTGAAATCTGTGATTCTTTTGTTGAACTGGTAGCATCAACTTAAGAAACAAAATATACACGCTAATGTATATTACAGCTCACACAATGCAGTGATGCTCGTTTACATGTCTGATAGTTGTGGGAAAAAATACTACTGGGGTTTTGATGTCCTGCACAGCTGTATTACACATTCTGTAACCCTTTTACCCAACAGAGGGACAAATGAAGGGAAAAGTTTGCTAAGATGATGAGATGATAATATTAGCTTACCTTCCTTAACACAGCAGCTCGTTAACCTTTTGTAAATTGCTATTATGTGCCTACTTGCTAGTGGGCGTGGGTAAGCTTCTTTTATTCTGTGGATATAGAAACATTTCTCTTCCAGTGTGTTGTGAGTTTAGTTGGATCATGCTAAGAAATGTGTTGATTGATCTCTATATTTACTTTGTTTACTCCACTGTATCTTTGTACATTTGATGTATGCTTGAGGAACGTGATGCCTAGCTTGTTTATGCCACAAAATTGTGCTGCTGAAAGGTAACTGAGTGCTTAAAAGCCAGGATACAGTAGCTCTAGAAACAAGTGTAGGTCAGAATCCCTATTTTAAAATATTAAGTTTATACTGGATATTTTGTGCGGAGCAACTAAGGTTTGTATCTGCTGCTTGCTTTGGCAAACTTCACAGCAAGCAAGACATCTGTACATAAATGAATGTAGCAACCATAATTGTACTGTTACTAACATTCATATATTATTTGCAGTTGTATAACTTGATGCTCTTTTCAGGTTTTAATTTATGATATTTTAAATACTGTGATTGTCATATTTTAGGGGCTTATGTATGAACCAAATCATAAGCCTGACCAGCAGTTTTTCAAACCTGTGGAATTTTGTCTTGAGAGCTGTTAACATATAGACACTCTGTCTTGAGATATAAAGTACCTTATGTCCATGTTATTGTCAGCATAGTGATAGATGCAAGGGATGAGCACTGCCAATATACGAAAGGTTAAATAGCTCTCCAGAGCACTCACTGTTTATTCAAGTAATAGTCTTTAGTTTTAATGTAGAAGCTTTCAGATTTCTCTTCAGACATCTGTACCTAAATCCAATGACTGTGTGATGTCTGTAGGCAAAGTTATATAATACACATTTAAGTTTCTGCTGATGAACTGGTGGGTAAATGCAGTAACCTTACTACTCTTATGAAAATCTGTTCAGATTTTAAACAAATGCCTGACCTAGGTAAATTGAAGTGTCTATCTCTTCCGGTCATGCTCAGTTTTCACTCCTCTGTGTGACAGGTGGAGGTCCAAGGCAGTGAGCCATATCCCAGCAACCCAAGCAACAGGAGTCATTACAGGCTTCAGGTAACTTGCGTCATCTGTCACCTTATGCAGAAGCAATGTACATGATATTTGGATACATGAAGGATACTTCTTGAAATCGTTTCACAGAAATGTGTTACTATGTCTGAACTGTCCTTTTGTAGCACCCACCACAATGTTTGTTTACAGTAACATCCAGGTAGAAAGCCCCTGCATCACACTAGCTTACCTACAGTTGAAGTGTCTTGTTTCACAATGTTATTTAAGTGTATTCATACGTACTCACTCATCTAAAGTACTTGTGTGATTCTTTCATATCTCACTACTAACAACACTTACACCGTCAGGCCACAGACTGAGATGTGGCTATTGGGTGGAGATCAAACACACTGGCAAAGCGGCACACTTCTTAAAATAGGCACAGTAGAAACGTCCTGTTGGACCATCGTGTTTTATTCTACATCATTAAACCTTTCTGTTACAACTGAAAATGACAATGCAAATCAGCCAGAAAGTGACTGTTAATCTTGGTGATTCGGTCTATAGTTTGGCAAGAATCATCAAGAACTAGAGTGGCACTCAGTAGAGCGCAAACCTCTGCCAAGGCCCAACAGTCCCCTTTTAATTCAATCAAGCCTAATCCAATGTCAAACTGGATACCCCTGTATCACTCTTCTGGGGGCGGGCCTCACTAATTGCTGTACAAAAACACCATTTTATAACTGTGTTCACTGATTTGGTGAAACTGAATCATATTTTATGGAGATCATAGATTTTGATCTAACGTCCTCTGGCTGCTCTGCCTGAATCATCTCCTAATGTTTTTTTCCCCTGATGAACAGATAGCTTTACTTGTGGCTAATGTGACCGCTGACTTGAAGTTGTTGTAGGGATCAAATGTGATTTTTAAAAATATAAATATTCTGTCAATTACTGTGTGTAACTTGCTTTCTTTTTGACTTTGTTCCAGGAGCGCCAAGGACGAGTCAAGTAACAGTTGGTGCTTTGGTCTAAAGACTGCAATGGCCCCCCCTAAAGCCCTGTCCACCCCATTACATCATTACATCCAGATCTCTAAGAAATTCTAATAGGGGTGAAGAATTAACCAAGGACAAAAAAAACTAAATGAAGACTTTCTTGATTTCTTTCGACTTTAAAGACTTACTTCGAACTTGTAGTAAAAAGAAAAGGAAACGATTATTCATAGGACTACAACTAAATGCATAGCATCCTTAGGTGAAATCTTTTTTTTGCCCCACCCCATTCCACTACATATGCTTTTCCCCCCCTTGTATGCTGCTTTTTCCTTTTTTTAAATGAAAGGATCATCCTCTGTTTTTATGGTCCAAAAGCAAGTCTGTAATTCTCACACAAACACACAAATCCAATAGAAATTTGTAGTGTTTGCTTATAATAGTGTCCCAAAGTCAAGAATGGGCAGTTTGTCTCATTTTCTTTGTAATCCCCCCCTTCACTCCCCCCTGTCTTCTGAGGATGCTCACATCTTCAACCAGGACCCAGTGGAGTTTCCTCCTCAGTGGATTTTCATCGTAGACGGGTGTCAACTGCGCTCACTCCAGAATCTGTTTCGTACATGCTTGCCATGTTTTTGTTTGAGAGGACTGCAGATGTTCAGATATTCGATTTTGTTTTCGCATGTGTTGGACGGAGTGTGTGGGGAAGGTCGGGTCTGGAGGCTCCGGAGAGGAATAGGAAAGAAGAGGGGGGTCAAGAGTTTGAAAGCAGAAGAAATGTTAAGTTAATGAGCCTTGCTGAGTGTATAATTTTATGGTCTAAAAAAAATGAGGCCCTCTGTTAACAGTCTTCATTGGACTTTATTTACCCTCTTTATCCTTCTCTTGGACAAGTTGATTCATTGTTGCTTTGGGCTGCTTTCTGTTTTTGTTTTTTTTTTCTCCTTCCTCAGTTTTCTAAAGACAGTGATGCGAGTGGCCTTGCCCCCACTCTTTCTATTAATCAGTTCAAAAGTAATAAATGTGGTATATTCAGCAGAACTGGTGTGCATTCCCCTTGTTTGACTGTGTAAAGCAATTTTGTCATGCAGCTTGTCTGTGCATTCTCTTCATCTGTTTTTACTTTTCCCAGATGGGTAAATGAATGTTTTTCTGCTAACCTTCATACTCAACCCGTCCACTTTCTGTCCCGACGTCAGTTTTCACCACTGTACCCTGCATTTCTGACCTCAACTTTCCAAACCCGCCTTGTCCTCCACACTCCCATTTCTGACAGCTCAGCCAACTATACATACTATAATATCACAATCAGCTTCCACCATTTTCAGAATGTCATTGTTGGTGAGTTAAAAAAAAAAAAAATTCGCAAGGTCCTCTTTCAGAACTACTGGCTTTTATTTGTGGCATAATAAAGATGCTCCACAAAGTGGTGTGTGGGTTTCTTCCTCTGTTATTTATTTTTTTCTTTCGTCACATGGGTGGCCTGTTGTACCTCTACTTATGTTGTATGCTTTTCCTTACAGCAGACAGAACATCATACCCTGTGGAAGCGCATTTCTGCCAGTTAAAGAAAAAAAATTGATGAAAACTTAGCCTTGATTAAAAAAAATCTGAATATTCCCATGATGCATCAATAGGAGGTAAAAGTTGTCTCTTAATTTTGACTTAATTCTCATAACTCTGACTTTATCTCTCAGTTTTGACTTTTTTAAATCTCAATTATGACTTTTAATACTCAATTCTGAGTCATATTTACAACTTACTTTGGATTTTATATTTTTCATCAAGTTAATTTCCATCCTATTTTTTTCTTTATCTGGGGTAAATAGGCTTCCGTACATACGGGTATTAGTTTGAACGAGTCTAACCTGTTTATCATGCTGTAGGCCTAATTAATTTGTTTTATGGAGGTTCAACAGTGTAATGCAGCCCTCTGAAAAGAGACCACATTTGCATTTTACGTTTATATATCGGCTATAGCTAATCCTTACACTTGTGAAAATGTATCTTGTATACCTGCGTGTGTAGATATGACAGTTGTGGGAAATCATCTGCAATCCGCCATTTTCTGTCCTCATCAGTGAGGGTGTAATGCGTGTAGCGTCCACAAGAGGGAGACACAGCATCAGTTACTGCAGCTGATGTTCTGTCCTGACCACAGGACTGGCTGGCTTTAAAATCGGATCCCAGCACCAAGGCCTTGTTTATGTGTACTCGATTATAAGTCTATTTTGTTTGAGCCATTTTAGTTCTGTCTTATATCCAACAGTAAAACAGTCAAATAAAAAATACAGGCTTAGTAGGCTAGAAACCCTATTAATTAATCACTGCAATGTTATTTTATAGTTTATTTTGAGGTTTGGATGTGTTAATGTGGCCTACAGGAGCAGACAGTAGCCTATTAAAACACCACCAACAGCTATGCTGATAATGGCCTTTCCAAAATAAAATCACACACACACAAGACTTTTTTTTGCACATAAACTTAACATGACAGTAGGGTGAGCAAAGCTTTGCCAGATTTTGTTTGTTTAGCCTACACTACTATGATTGCAAACATTACAAATCACAATAGGTTATAGAAATCTTAGAAATCATAATGATCTACAAAAAAAATCACTCCTTTTAATTTTCATGTCAAAGACTCAGTTACAGTACAGTGTTGATTACTGTAATTTAATAAAGTACTTTATCAGTTACAACAATATTTTACAGAATATTGTTGGCTTCTGTGATTTAGCACGGGACATAACTACTGTGATATTTTGCAGAAGCAACCTGGTTACTGTTATTTTCACAGTAACTTTTTGTTTGCTGTAATTTTTGATTGAATACAGTATTCTGCTGTGAAATAGTAGGATATACAATAAATTCACAGTACATATTTCACACCATTTTGTAAAAAAAAAAATGTTTGAGTGTAGCCTCTTTAATTTAACTATGATTTATATCTAGTTGCTTTAAATCACACAAAATGTTGCACAGGCCATTGATGAAGCGTCGCCCTGAAAAGTGTTTTCATTGGCTGATTTTATTTAGGTTTGTGTCTTCCAGCTCTGTACACACTGCCTAGTGCAGGCCTTACTTTTAGCTCTAACGCTGATGGAGTCGTTCACCCGCAGCCTGCACAACCGTGACCTTTCATGACAGAATCTAACATAAAGGCCTCTTTTAAAAAAAAAAAAAAAGACCATAGCTGCGAAACTTTGGCTGCATGGTAGAGAACAACTGTGTGTGTGTGTCGCGCGCGTGTGCATGCGCCGGGTGTCGGGGGGGTGGCGTGGGTTGGGGGTCGACGGCACGTGTCGTGTCTGCGCTGAGGGTGCGTGGCAAACACGCTGCCTCGAGGGGATCTCCCGTGACCCTTATCTGCGCCCGTCTCTGGGGACGCCTGTTAGCCCCTCCTGGGATGCAAATGAACGACCATAAAAGAGAGGCAGCGACAGCCACCGAGACGATGGAGGAGAAGAAAGGGAAATGGGACCATGGGGAGAAAGTGGTGGTGGTGGAGGAGGAGGAGGAGGAGGAGGTAGATGGGGAGGGCAGGGGGGTGAAGGAGGAGGGGCGGAGGTCAGCAGCACTCACATCTCAGAGCGCACATCAAGCTAAATGCATAGAGAAGATGGAGGAAGAGAATGAGTTGCCCTGCAGTGGTGAAAGGAGATTCCTCACTATTGTGTGTGTGTGTGTGTGTGTGTGTGTGTGTGTGTGTGTGTGTGTGTTGGAGGAGGACTTCTTGCTTTTTTATATAGGCATTGGAATAACCATCCCTCAATCTGACCTCAAAATAAACCAAAAACAGTTATAAAAACAGTCTAAAATGGCCTCTAACAATCCTATTGTTGCATTGACTACTTTACTCGTTTAACTTCTCGAATATTACTCTCTGCATTTCTGCAACCGTAATGTTTAAAAACACTTCTCTGTTGTATTTCATCATACTGTTCAGTCAGAGTGCCACGCATTAGGTGCGTTGTGTCTGCGGGTTCATATTGCTCTGCAAGGTCATGGTTCTGCTTTATTTTCCCCTCATTATCATAAGGCATCCATCTCTTTCTTCCATTAGTGACGCTTCACCATGTCGCCAACCCGACCTCTATTTACATGACTAAATTAGATTTCTTCTCTCTTTTCGTGCGTTTGGTTTCAAAGAGCCTGCCTCTAATAATCAAAAGAGGAAAGAAAAAACAGGAATATATGACAATAACTTTTTTATTTTTAATAGAAAACCAAAGGAGACAATTTTACTTGTGTTTTACAAATTAAGTCTCATATAAGACTCCTGTATGTTATTATTTTTTTTCTACAATACAAAATTTAAAGTGATTTTATTTATAGTCTTTTATTTATTATTATTTTTTACTTTTTCAACTATGACTGCAGGTCTGTAATTCCACCCCTGTCACCAATATATCAGCATTATTTTTGCACCATCACTAAAAGCAGCAGGAGCTAAAAGAAAAAAAAAACTCTATTCAGAAATAAGAATATGTCATGATGATGAATGTTCTTGAGCACGTGAGTGGGGGGGGTCTGCATGCGGTCACCTGCTCACCATCACCAGGGGTCCCGCACTGTTGACATATTGAATGGTACCCCCTCATTTCTCCCGGTGTCTCGATTCTATTGAGAGTTTTTGCAAAATGCATAATGTGTAGACAGGCGAAGGAAGGGGCCTGAAAACAGTTGATGACCTCTGTCTCAACATATGTGGCACACTTGCCCTATTCACGCTCTAATTGTGCGGAGGTGACAGGCAATAATGAAATGTCATCCACTGGTGTATGGAAACATAAAGAAGCGCATAGGCCGGATATCGATGCAGGATGTGTTCTGGGAGGAAAAATGGCTTTTTACGATTATCTTAAAATCTCTCTAGCCCAAACTTACTATGATTTTTTTTTTTTTTATCCATCCTGAGTCAGATTTTGAATAAACTAGCATTTTAAAAAATATATAGAATTAAAGCTGCAGCGATAAGAAAAATGCATCGAAAGGAATCCACACAAACATCCACAATTTCCTTTTTCTTTTTTTTTTTTTTGGCTTATTCCGCCTCCATCATCTGAGATGTAGGTCAACTCACATCTCTATCGCCTGCAGCGATTTACAGCTCCACACAGTATTGTGTTATTATAGGAGTTGAAATGAAGCTCATTATTTAAATTAGTTGATGTGCTTTCGCCCTTTTTTTCCCTTTTTTCTTTTTACTTTGAAAAGAAATACTAGATAGAACAAATAGAAATGTTGTCCATGAAATGACTTCTTTATTGAGACTTTTTTTTTGTTGCAGCAACAGAAACACAAACAAAAGGCGTGATATTGAAACTCACAAACACAGACACGAAAAAAAAGCTTTAATTTAACGTATATTTCAAAATAAAGCGCAAAGCCGTTATTTTCGCAGCATGGATGGTCGTGGTGGAGTAAAATAAATCAGCATGCATGGGAGTGATTCACAAACACTGATTCTCCTACAGCAGCACATGATGCTCTTTCGGGATTCTCACCCTGTTTTTCCATCTTCCTCTCAGACAGGGCGAGTGCACGCTCATGCGTAAACACACAGACCTTTGAAGTGGCCCTCTGTCACCACATGGCAAATCCCCCTGGTGTGATCCCTCTGTCCATTTGGCCACAGGACCGACACTGGTAGGCTGCCTACGGTTCTGTCTGTTCTGTCATTATGGAAACCAGTATATTACTTCGACTGGTTTCTCTCTTTGCTTCCCCAATAATGTCTCTCCTAACTGATCTGTGCACCTGTTCTTAGGTCACTGCTCTGTAACCTCTCTGCCTAATGCTTCCCCTCCGGCTCCTGTTAATGTCATTGCTTGTTAATCTCATAGGATTGTAGTGAGCATCCATCTGCGCAGTTACCAGTCCTGTCGTGGCTTTACGCCGGTCTCTCAGGTGAGCGAAGACTGTGGCTTCTCTCTTGGCATTCACCGCGTGCCTTAATTGTATTGAAATTAAATCAAGGTCCACTGTGAACACAAAGAGCTCAAACCCAAAACTTCCAACAAAAACGTTCTCAGCTTCACATCCTGTTCTTCTTCTCGTCACTTACCCTGCTTTTAGCAAACACTTTCCCCCTTCTTTGTATTCATGCTGTGCAGCGATTTTTCAACACGAACGCTATTTGCTTAACTTAATCTTAAAAGTGCATCCTATTGTTGCATTTCGTCAGTCCATCAGGGTTTGACTTTCTCCTTCCTCCTCTCCTCACCTGTGATCTCTCCTCCCTGTGGGCTCAGAGGCGGCTATGCGGTCCTTTCACACGTCAAAGTACATCGCATGCTAATCCCACACCGACATGCATTCTCCCCTTTTGCAGATTTTCTATACAGACAATACAGGAAAAAATAATTTAAAAAAAAACATACATGATACAAGCGATGACATTGTGATTTCCTCAGACTGAGCAGCCCAGAGTGTGTGAATGCATGCAGGCGTTTGTGGATGTGCAAAGAGAAGAAAAATGTGAACAAAAAAATAAAAAAAATATATATATATACATCTAGTGATCATCAAAGCAGCAGTTGCAGCATCAAGGCGTTCTCTGTTTGCACGTTTCTACAGCACATCATTAAAAAGCACCACAGAGAGAGAGGGGAGCACAGAGATAGAGCGAGCGAGCAAAAGCTACCTTTGTTGCACCAGAAAGAGAGCAGCAGCCCAGCTACCTGATCGCTACCATTCCTGCAGACCATCTTCCCCTCAGAGCAAAACAAAGGATGACGACTAGGTATTTATGAGTACACACGGCGATGTGCCGCTATGCCTTATCCTCACCATAGATAGCACTGCCTCCTCTGTTCCTGGTTAAGAGCTTGGTACGGTTTAATCAGACCAAGCAGTTCTTCATTACAGTTGGTAAAGCTGTGTCGTTATCTCCCCCTTTACCCTCCCTCTCTCCCTCCCTCCTACTCTCCTCTCCTCTCTCTCTCTCTCTCTCTCTCTCTCTCTCTCTGTGCACTCTGCGCATGTAACTATAGCCATGTACAGACTGGAAAACAGGATCTAAATAACAACAGTCTCCATCCTCTGATTAATAACTACATACACAAATGAATAATTTAGCAGATGTTTTTAACAAAATAAAGCAAAAACACAGAATTTAGCTTTCTTTGCTCTCGCATCCAGAAAAACTGTTACATTTAAAATCCCTTTTCTTTTTTAAACTCTTGACCACTGCGCTCAATCCCTTCTCTACATTTGCCTATAGCACAAGCAGAATAGGGTTTGCTCTGGTCAAATATACATCCTTCCTCTCTAAAGACGAGGCGAAAAACAGCAGAGAGGCTGCAGAGTATTTCCTCCTCGAGGTCCCGGGTCCTGGTTTTGTTATTGTTGTTGCTGTAGTTGTAGCTGTGACTGCGCAGCTCCATCCTGTGAAGGTCCTTGTGGGTTGGGAAGAGGAGCAAAGGGGAGCAGGCACACACGGGGGGGTAGGTGGGATGGCGGACAAGGGGTGCTGGAGGGACGGGAGGCAGGCAGGCAGGTGTCACGCATGCAGTCAGGGGAAAGAGGAGAGAGGGTAGCAGGAAAAAAATTTAAAAAGAACTAAATTCTACCCAGTCACCACCATCAGAAAAAAAATCCATTTGGATCTGCTCAAGACAAAACCAAAAAGGAAGACAAAAAAGCCCAAGATGTAAAATATACATATATACGCCAGGTAGGTATATATGTATGAGGATCCAAGGGAGAAGGAGGAGAAGGACAGAGATAAGGGATGGACGGACGAGGAGGAACAGGCAACTGGCTCACACACAGACACACTGCGCCGAGGCGAAGGCACGGGCTTCAATTTATGCTTTCTGGTCGACACCACCCCCCACCTCACACGCACGCACACACACATACAGACACACACACACACACACACACGCTCAGAGCGTCCCGCCCCTATCTGCCCCTGTCCCTGTCCTGTCCCGTACTGGATGCGTGGCCCAGCTGATCAGTGCAGAGGGATTAGCCAACGGGGCCAGCTGGCAGGGATTACACAGGCAAAGTGGGGGGAGGTGTGCGTGTGGGGGGGTGGGAATGGGAGGGGGGACAAGGGGTGAGGAGGGGAGTCCTAATACTGGTGTGGGGGGGGTGGGTGGAGGATGGGAGGCCGTGTCTTGTCCCGCACACACAAACACACACACACACACACACACAGATGTGCATGTAAACACTCATGCACATCACACACACATTTCATGCACATGCACATATGGATCATGCACCAGCGCCTGAACACAATATAAAATGCTTACAGATATGGCGTTGGCGGTGAACGCACGAGCAGCAGCGGCGGCGCAGACTGCAGGGGTAGCCAGCCAGTAATGCATGCAGTGCATCCGCCACGGCAACGCGCACTGTTGATAAATGTATGTAAATGTGCAGGAGGCAGCGGAGGGATGGATGGATGGATGGAGGAGGAAGGGTGGGGGGGGCTAAGAGAGGGAGGGAACCCCATGGGAGAGTGGGGGCTAGGCTGACAATGCAAGGCTTTGACCCTTGACCCCTCTCCGCTCCATCATCCGCGGCTATCAGCTGATCCCGGGAAATGGACAGCCGCAGTAACACCCCCCCCCCCCTTTTCTCTTTTTTACCTCTCATACAAACACACACACATGCACACACACATTCGTCCACTCAAACAGCGCTGAATGTAGCAGGGCCCACCTCACCTCTTATTTTTCACCAATCCTTTTCCATCTCGCTCCCTCCAGCCCTCCATCGCTCTTCCGCCGTCTCATGCCTCACTTCACCACTTAGCTCATCCCGATACCCCTGCTCCTAACCTTTCTCATTATTTTGAAATGTGTCGACATCTACAACTGTCATATCCATGCAGGAAGAGATCCATTCTGCAGGAGTATATTTTTATTTCACGGGTTCATGTTTTGACTGATCCCACTGTATTCCACGATTTTTGCTTATATTGGCTGTCAGTCGAGGTTTTCACCATTTTTTCTTGCATTGTTTAGACCTTCGCCTCAGCTCTTTCATATTATATCTGCAGTCCTACACGTGGTAGTTATAGCAAATGACATTTTAGGACTAAAATCAAATGAAACACTCCCTTCATCAATATTTCAAATGCATCCATGTACTTGAAGCTGCAGAAAAAAATAGTGCAGTTATTGTTTTATGAGCATTAACTCTCAAAGCTTTTAGGGTAAACATACCAGCTGAGGATGTGCAGTAACAACCATTTTTATAGTCATGTCAAACAGGCTAGTATATTTCTGTTTTTTGTTCATAATTTCCCGATGTTCAGGTTATCTTTAATAAGAGGAGGAAAATGGAAAAGGGAGGACATTTTTATCAGAAGAGAAAGATCTAATAAATAAACAAACTCTTCATTTTCATGACTGAATAAACTGAATAAACAAACCGACCTTTAAGGACAACACAATTTCATCCTGTTTTACTTTATTTATATGTGGCGGACCCTGCCACCTTTCTTGCTTCAAACAGTGTTCTTAGGGACCTTATTTTCCTCTGAGAACAGCTTGTTTATTCAGTCATGGAAAAAATAAACATTTTGTATTATTACCTCATTAATATTGTAAATATTAAAAGTCTGAGTTTGAATTTCTTCTCCAAAACTACACAGTGCCCCTTTAAAAATGCAGTTGCAAGCATTGTTGGAAGTTTGAACCGCCTGCTCCCGTCCCTGCTGGTCGTGCGATATTTTTCAGGGAGCAGCAAAACCACGCAGGCTAAATGGCTGCACGTCTTTCCAGTAGCGATTTGACACACATTTACTTCACCCCCTTTGATCTCCATTTTAGTAAAAGCGTTCAGAAATATATATCTATTTCAATATCATGCAGAAATTCATACCACGATGGGATAAAATAACCCAGAATTTGATATATTATTTTTCATGGAAAATACGATCTGTCTCCCGTCTGTGACCAAAGCTGCAACAACTGCCAGGTGCAGGGGGATAATTCACAGACATGTTCAGTTAGCATTAGCTGCGTCAAGTGTTATTTTGCGAAAAGCTAAATGTCAGAAAGTTTTTGCAGACTGTCAACAGCAGTTTGAGCTACAGTACATGAGACAGAGATGCGGCTCAGTCCAAACACACACAAGCTCAAGCATACACAGGCAAACACGCCACAGATGCGCACACACACACACACACACACACACACACACACGCATAGAAGCAGACATAGACTGATTTCTGTAAAATCAAAGAGACATTTTGTAGGGCCTTGCAGGCATAAAACAGCAGCAGTGTTTTATAGTAAATATATAAAATCAGACATGGTTGATGTGTGACAAATAGGACATTAGTTTAGATCTGTTTACATGAAATGCACAATAACGTAGCAGAGCTTTGGGCCTTACATTTTAAGAGTGAACGTGCACTTTGAATGGAAGCAACAAAAAAAATTAACTACTCTTCTCAATATTTTTTTTTTGTCTATTTCTTCGAGACAGCTATAACCTTATTATTTATGGGCATAAATTACATGCCATAAATTCCACAAGCTTTCTGCTGTATATGCTTATATGTTTAGGTTAGACATGTTTACCCTCGTGTGCGTTGGCATGAAGCGAGGGAAGGAGATTTGTGGCTGCATTTTGATGTCCTGCTACCCCGTTCTCCATTTTAAAAAAAGCTTGTACATGTGAGGATGAGAGCGGGGCAAAACAGGCGTGCAACCCCTACCAGCAGACAGCCAGGGAGGATCACAGAGAGGCGAGCAAAGAATTTTTTATCATACAGAGAAATGCAAGAGCAAAGCGGTTATACAAAGAGACAAGCCGGGAGAGACAGACAGGCAGGAAGACAGAGAGACAGGACAAATAGACAGTGCTGGTCCCTAGTTTGGTAATCCGATGGAGAGATTAGCAAGCAGGCAGCATTTGGGTCGGATTATCGAGTCATTAGAAAAGACTGGTGCTCCAGAGCCTCTCTCATGTGTTAATGTGGCTTTACAGATCCTCAGTGCAGTCTGCACAGATTGTCTAGATTGTGTTGAGAGTACATACAGGAGATAGTCTTTCAATATGTAAATAGGGCTGCATGAACCTAATGCCCCCACGGATTGATTTGTTTATATGTATATGTGTATTATTGAGAAATGCACTAATCTCGATAACTCACGTCATATTTCCTCTAATTCTTTTAGTAATTTTCCAACAACAAAGAGGAGAGTTATTGCTGAATTAATTTTTTTTGTGTGTCACGTAGAAATATTAATGAAACCAATCAATTTAAATAACCAATTTTTATTTTTGCATCACTTGAATCCCAACTTAGTGTTTATTCTAGGAAGAAGCACTAATTTATTTTTATTTTTAACCTCAAATTTTGCAATTCACCACCTATAATCAGAATGAAAAAAAAAAGAATCTAAAACACTACTTCGCATTTTTATTTTCTCGCCCCACTTTTCAGCGATGATGCTGGCCCGGAGGTAGGTGAACCTGAAGACAAATCAAGAAGTCTCTAAGCAAACGCATCAGCACTGTGTCTGACTGTACAGCTCGCTGTAGCATTTAGCGCTGTGGGTCAGGGGAGAATACCGAGGTACATGACCCTTGTGCACTTGCAAATCATACAGCTGTGATGACGGGATTTAAACGGGATCAGGAGGAAGCCAGAGAGCTTACGAGTGTGTGTGGGTGTCTGTGCAAGGGAATACATGTATTTACAGTACGTTATGTGGATTTTGGGTATTTGCTCTTTAAACATCAGTGGCGATACGCACCAGCACAGATATGTGTGTGTGTGTGTGTGTGTGTGTGTGTGTGTGTGTGTGTGTGTGTGTGTGTGTTTAGTTGTGTCAGGGGTCGGGGGTAGCTGTGCAGCTCATTGACAACTGATCAATGCTGCTGACACATTCTGTGTCAGATGTGCTGATATGGTCCAGTGACCGCAATATCAGTTTCAATTTCTCTGGAGTGGGCAATGGAGCCTCTGATGAGTGTGTGTGTGTGTGTGTGTGTGTGTGTGTGTGTGTGGTTTGGATATTTACTATATACCAAAAGGTGTACATGATCATGTGTCAGCAAGTAGACTTTTTTTTCCTTTTTTTTTTTCAATTTCACACTGACCAAGCAGTTCCTGAAGGAGCCATAACAGCTTCACTTCCAGGTCGAATGCGAACAGTCACGACACACACACGCAAACACACACTATCTGATCTGTGTTCCCAAAAACCTTCCCTTTCTCTGCTGCCTCTGCATACACCATGCCCCAGTTCCCCACCCCCATCCCTTTTTGTCAAATAAATTGCTATGTGACCTACTTCCCATTTTGCACCATTTCTGTCATGTTCAGATATTACTGTTTGAACATGAGTGATTTGCTTTGGGGCATACAGTATCAAAGAAAACACGGTGTATATAATATGGGGCATACTGTACTGTAAAGCGTAATGAATGAAATGCGTTTTTTAAAAATGAGGAAACGTTAACATCAGCATTAACTGTCTTTTTCTTTCTGAATTATGATTCAGTGTTGTTGCAGCGTGGCAGTTTCTTTTAATGTGTGGGCACCGCTTTTTTTTTTATTTCTATAAAGGCTTTTGTTTTTAAAATTGCCCTTGTATGATTTGTAATTAAAATACATGCTTCACGTATTTTCTGATTAACACATACAATAATACTCATAGCCCTCATAATAACAGGATGTCTTTGTGATGGTCATAGACTGGGGAAATAAGGTAAATCAATTTTGCAGCCTAGTTAAGCAGAAAGCGCAGTGGTAATTTTCAATAATAAGCATGGCTAATTCATTGGACCACATTGCATTTATAACCTAGTTAGGTCTGCACTAGTTGGCATCCAGTATTCTGTTTGGACTCGAGGTGCATGCTCAAAAAGCTCCTCGTGATGAAGGGGTTCTCGTGGCACGGCACCCTGGATCCCAAATATCACATGTAGGCAGATTATTGCAGCGGCAAGTGTTAGGAGTGCTGCAGTGACTTTTGTTTTACATTTCTGTGTATTTTTTCATGTATTACTTGACTTTTGTGGCTGCGCAGATTTTATTTCAGCTTATATTTTTTTGTCATAATGTATTAGATATATTACATTTGTACATATTCATGCACACAAGTTCCGTCTGATTTCTCATATTTTTTTGTTTAAAGTTTCATGCTTTGTTACATTTAAATAACAGTGTGTATCTTTGTGCATATATATAAAAATATATATTTGTATCTTTTCCCAGCCATGCAAAGATGGCACCGGAGACCACACTGACCCTGATTTATTGGGATCAGAATCCACATGACAGCAATTAATTTACATCCATTAACTACACCGCTCGCTCTTTCCTTCGTGCTCTCTGTGGACATTTTGCACTCTTGCACAATCACTTTGAACATTCTTCGTTCTTCGCCCCTCACTCTCCCACTTTTTTCCACTCTCAGCATGTCCTGTCGCTCTCTCCCCTTTAATCAGTCACTCTCGCTCTGCCAGTCACTCCCACATCTCGCTACTGGTTTTTTTCTGCTCAAGGTACTGGGATTCCACACGCCTAATCCATTTAGAAGACCTTTAGCATCACGTCCTACTCTCCTGCATTAACGTCTGCTACATAACTGATAATGTCATTGGGTTCGTGTTACATGTATATGTGTTTTGTGTGAGGCATGAGGAACCTCTGGCTGGCTGGGAATAATGAAATAATAATAATAATAATAATAATAATAATGAAGGCTATAAATAATCATTATGTTAGATTTACTCAGACTTTTTAATAAGCGAACAGACTATCTGTGTAATTGGAACAAATTAAACAGTGCTCAACAAACTGGCTGATTATGATTACACGTGGAATTTGACATTACCATTATAAGCTCAGCATCTTGTGATCATTTCAACGGATCCTCCATGCCGTTTTCTCATTAAAGAGTCCAACTCATGCAGGTTCTCATGCTCAAGGGTCTTTCTCTCTGCCCCCTTACGATAAGACACTTTATGGCTGGCCTACATCTCTCGCCGCTTCCCTACCTCTCGCTCCCCATTCTACCAGGTCCTGTCTGCCAAGTGCTTTTTGCTTGGCTTTTCAACTCAAGAAAGGAGACTTTGCTTGAGGGAGAATTTGCCATTTATTTCCGGAGACAAAAAAATGAAAAGGGGCTTTAGCACTTTGTATCTTTCTCCCTTTTTTGTCTTCATTCTCTACGCATCTTTGCTCTCTGCACCATTGTGGAGCCTCTTCATCCAAAGTCGGGCCTCCGTGCCTTCAGTCTGTCCTCGGGGTGAGACAACCGGGGGAGCTCGGCTGGCTGAATGCACTGGGGGTTGGGCGATCGGGACGGCAGAGTGCAGGATGAATCTTCCAGAGTCATCTAAATCCCATGTACGTATGAATTGTGCAAGCACTCGCAAACATTCATGGACAAAGATGCATACATACGCCATTACACTACAAGTCCTCGCACTGTATGTACACTTGCTAAGTATAGTCACGTATTAGCGCATGCTCATATGCACACATATACAGGCAAGCATTTCATTTTATTTCATAGTGCTTGTGCTCGTCTAATTCCAAATTTATTCTAAAGAGACCGACAATGCAAAAATCCTTTGCGCACATCTCTTAACCAACATTGCTTGGGGACAGGTTCCACCAGTATCTGTTTAAGGATTGGCTGAGGATGTGGTGCGGGAGGAAAAGTTGCAGTTGGCAGCAGGCAGAAAGACACTGCAAGGGGAGCGGGGGTTCACAATAAAGGATTTTAAACCAAAGCCTCTTTGGTAAAGAGGAGGGAGGGAGGAAGGGAGGGAGGGAGAGAGGAAAGAATGGGGCTGTGGGGGTGGTGGATAGATACAGGATGACACTAGGTCCAGATTAACCCTAATCTCAGGCCTGGTGGTTTAGGTGAGGCTGCAGGACTGGAGGAAGCTATCCCATGCCAGGTGGCCATGAGGAGGTTAAAACTGGGAGCGGGTGGGGGGGCACGGGGAGGATGAGGATGGGGCAGGGTGTTGCTAGGGAAGACAGGAGCGAGAGACATTCCGGTGGAATGAAGTATGTCGATATCTCATCTTCCAGGGTGCTTCATTCAGATAGAAATAAACCCGAAAAATCCAAAAACGACCGATCAAACGCAGAAACAAGAGAGGATGTTGGGGGATCGAGGTGGGGTGGGGGGATGCACAGCTAGCAGAACAGCAGGCACGGTGACGGTGGCTGCAGGGTGATTGGGTGGTTGGTGCATGGTGACAGTGGCACATGCCCTGGTGCATGGGATTAGAGGGACAGTCAGTAATCTGCTGTTTAGGCTGTATGTAGGGCAAGAGTGGCTTAGCCCAGCCACTCTTAGCACGGGTGGAGCGCCAGAGCGAGAGGGAGAGGAAGTGGACTGGTGTTATGTAGCTGCACTCAGCTCGCTCCAATCACCTCTTGTTTTCTCAATTTATCCATCTCTGCCCTCTCCCTCTACTTGTATCTGCATATGGCATCCTGTGAGAATAAAAGTTCCACCTGCCATTTTGAAGTGTATAAAAATGCAACAACTAATGTGCAGAGAAAAGTCAGAAATCTATAAAGGGTTGTTCTGATACTGATACCAGTATCGGAAATGCTTCCAGTACTGCCTGAAATGCTTGAATCGATATCAGTACACGAGTGTATGCACCGGTCCAAATCCACATGATTTATTTATCAGAAACAGGACCCTTGTTCTTTTGTTTAAGACATTCAAAAATTAACTAAAAATGATCAACATTATGTCAAAAGGTAATTTGTTTTTTTACTTTAGTATGTCATATACTTCTGTATTTGCAGGCATTTACTTGTAATGGAGTATTTTCACAGTGAGGCATAATACTTTTACCAAAGTGAATGCTCCCAATACTTCCTACACCTCTGCCTGCTGTAACTGTTTACAACATCATCAGAAGTTCTGTAGAAAAGTTTGGTCTGAACATGAATGAGCCCAAAGAATCTCATGTGAGACATTGACTAAATTAGACACAATTGGGCTTATTACATTTTATTACAGGGACAAACATCCAACAGAGATCCAATATAATAAAGTCTGAAGGTTCATGAGAAGGAGTCCCAAACAGTCCTTGTAGAACAGAGCTTCTCTGCCCTCTCATGAACAATATGGAAAAAGCTATTAAACTTAAAATCTAGTCCCTTCCAATACTGTATAAAGCCCTTCAGACACAGGAGCTCTCCAGATTTACAATATGAGCACCACTTACACCACAAACTTTTTACAATGAACCAAAATCACCGAACAAATTAATTATTTGAGCCACCGTAATAACAAATCCAAAACCCACAATAAAACGATACGCTACACGGCTCTGAAGAGAGACTGCAAATTGGCAGCCTATCTGTTCAGAAGCAGCCCGACCGAGTATAGACTCAGTGACCATCAAATGAGAAGAATACACAAAAAGACATGGCTGCCTAAGCAGGAGTGCGCACAGTTTGTAATCAGGAAAGGATGACACAGAGATTCATTTTCTCCTTTACTGTGGAATGTTATTAAAAGAACATAATTTACAGAAAGTGTGTCATGACTAAGAATACTTATGAAGAAGAAGGCAGTTGTACATATATGATACATCAGCATGCTGTAAAATATCCTGCCTCCATTACATTTCTTCATCACAAGTGTTTGATAATGTTACATCTTCATGTTAATAAGCCAAAAGCAAGATACAGCCCGGTAGCAAGGCCAACATAAAAGGTTAAAGGATAAGTTCACCCTAAAATGAAAATTCAGTCATTATTCACTCACCCCAATGTCGACGGAAAGTCCACAAAACATTTCTGGAGCTTCACAGCTAAACAGAGTTGCAGCATTCTCCTTAATAACTGAAGTAGATGGGGACTTGATTTTAAATGTAAAGAAAAACAAATGAAAAAACAACAACAAATGTTTCCATATAGCTCATCCGCTGTTATCGAAGTCTCCAGAAGCCCCAGGATCCCAAACTGATTTTTGAAAAGACGTTAAAGTCATTACCAGATAAATGGGTGACACGCAAAGGACCACAGATCGGACTCGAACCCTTCACCGCTGCAGCGAGGACAGGGCCTTTGTATATGGGACACACGCTCTACCAACTGAGCTACCGGAGCACCCCATTTTTCACTATTTTCTGACTTATTGTTGGCAAATTCCACTGATTAATGTAGACAGTTATCTGCAGATTAATGGGTAATGAAAATGATCATTAGTAGCAGCCCTGGTTGTCACTCCTGTGCCGTATGTTACTGCTGATTTTGTACTTCTTGTCAGTGAAGTTCAGATAGAGAGAAAGGGTAAGAGAGGATGTTACATTGCAAGGTCACCTGTTGTGACACATTATGGCCTCAGCAGACTGTATTTACTTCCCTGAAGAAAGCAAGCGAAAGACACAACAACCCGTCCTGGAAAGTTACCTCTATGCAATCTCCCCCCAGTGTTTCATGTCATTCAAACAAACCCCCCCATCTCTTCTCTCCATTTTTCCAATGAGCCAAGTGATTTATGTCAAGTTAAGTCAAGCATGAGCCAGCATATGAATCAAAATTTGTCAAGTTGGCTTTTCCCATTCAGGTCTATAAACTGATACGCTTAGTTTTGAATATGAATCCCCAAGGGAGCGCCATGTTGCTTTTAACTGACTGTAGCTTGAGCAGGGCAATCTAAGCCTTTGTTTTTCACACCATCCCACCATCCCACCTGCTTCGGCGAGACGATGGAGGGCCCTTTGAAAACAACGAGGCGGCATGATTTATTATTCTAATTAGGCGAAGTGAGACTTTAGCAAAGCCACAATTATACTAAATCGCCAAAACAGTTTTCTGTTCGGCTGGCTCCTGTTCTGTTCAGATGTTAATCAGAGGTAGCTGTTGAGTCAAGGTGCAAAGAGCTTGTGAGTCACACTATTGGCTTGGTAATATCTTCCACAAACACACAAACATTTAAACACTAGAGTCCTGTATGGAATTACAAATAGGCGTTTTGCCTTATTAAATAAAATTACATTTAACTGTCTAAACCAGGTAAACATAAACACACAGCTTTCCAACCATCTCCCAGTCAAACAGCGGGCTTAACATGCCACGATACCCGGTTAAAACCTACTGCGGTGTTTAATTCCAGGTCATTTCATAATCTCTTTGATACTCACTCACATCTGCACATCTCTCCACTCTCACTCACTGACAATCAAACAGCTGCAAGCTGGCATACTCACTAAATCCTCCGGTACAACACACAAACCACACACATGAGCATATGCAATCACCCACCACATGCACGCACATACACTACATACACAAGTGCCCATTAGAGAGCCCGCACACAATGGTGCACCCAGGCGCAAACACTTATGCATGCAAGCGTACACACACACACACACACACACACAGACACATTTCTACTCAAACTGCTGGCGCACTCGTGCAAAAAACTGGTTTTATTCACCGCAGATATTCTTCTCAATTAAAAGTAGATCCTTCCTCCATCATAGCACACGGCGAAAACTCAGGAAAACACTAAATTTATTGATCATTTGTTAAAGGGATGCACACACACACAGGGAGGAAATTGACACACACTGTACGTCTGTGGTTCCCATCCATCCCCCGTGCTTCTCGTCACCTTTTTGTCCCCTCCCTCCCCTCTCCCCTTTCTTCTTCCTACATCCCCACACACCCCCAAAACACCCCAATCATCCTGCATCAACAGGCATGTGAACCCGGTGTTCGGTTATCTCTTTCTCTCTCTCTCTCCCTCTCTCTGCCTGCTCTATTTTCATCCTGTGTGCTTCCACTCTCCTAGCTTTCGGGTAATTACCTGGCATTTGCATTGCAAAGTCCCCTGTGCCGCCCTCAGCTCCTCCGCAGGTGATTGAGCTTCATTTCCCCGGCAGATAAGAGAGAGAGAAAGGGGAAGAGAGGGAGAGAGGAAAGGGGGATTGCAGCAGGGTGTGATGTTATTCTGGCTTGCAGGATATGGGAACAATGGCCTGGATTCTTTGTTACTGGTAAATTGGCTGGTTCAGAGCATGCACAAGAATGCTTTAAGTTATCGCACGTAAATAATCATCCTCATTACTATCACATTGCTGGTCTGGCCGTAGTGGAAGTAAAATCACATCTGAGAGAGAGTGAGCTGACCAGTGCAGGCCTGTGACTCTTTGAGACTTTGTTGGGGGGCATTTTGCCTTTATTAGATAGGTTTTATTTGACAATCAGGCAGATAACATGAGGGTAGGGAGAATCGGGTGTTGCAATTATTTGGTGTGCATCTTCAGCCTCTAGGCCAACATGATACCAGACTCTTGGTGACTCTTGCAGGGCTGCAACCAACGATTTATTTAATCACAAATTAATCATTTGGTACATAAAATATTGGAAAAAAGTGAGAAATATCCATTAGTTTTCCAGACTCCACAGTGACGTTGGCCTTGTTTTGTCAAACCAACAGTCCTGAACCCAAATATAAGTCAAAAGCAGCAAATCCTCACACTGGAGAAGGTGGAATATGCAGAGAATGTTTGGTGATGGACTGCTGCTGAATAACTATCCGTCTATAGAATAATCATTTCACCTTGACACTTGTCCTTTTTCTCTTTTTTGTTCATTGATTTTCCATCTATAACAGAATGTAAAGCACAGCTTTTGATGACTGAACCACATCTTGGACATCAACATTGAGCGTACTTTTTCCAGATGAAAATACTTTGGACTGCAATTCAAAACTTTCTGCTGGTATAAACTGCAGCAAAGATAACACAGCATGTACTGTTGACCTCAGTGTTGTTGTTAGGCCTTGAAAATACCATCGACTGAACAGGTAACCTGAAGGCAAATATGTTATTTATTTACTTGTTGAAAGTTGTGAACAGATATGACCCTTGTGTAACTACATATTAAATCACATTTTTCACGAAAAACAAAAGATAAAGAGACCCAGTGTTAAGCTGTATTGTGCTAATGTACATTCAATTGCTTAAAGCACTTATGGCTGGTCTGTTCAACTGGCAGCCAGCGGGCCACATCCGGACCAGAAGCAACCTCCGAATGGCCCAGCATACATAAATCTGATACATGATAAAGCACGTAAAACTACATATATAGTGTATATATCCATGTATGTCTCACACACATATGTGCTACAAGTAAGTTTTTTCCAGAGCTGATGATGGAAGTCGGCGATGAGCAAGTACTTGTTTCTTTTAACGCCATCTCCAAATGCCAAACCACTGTGTTTAATGAGTGCGTTGCGGTGCTTAAAGAATATGATATTCAGGCACCACACTTAGATGTATCATTTTTTTTTTTTTACTATTATATTCATTTGTATCTGTGACAAAAATGTCATTACCAAAAGCTGCTAAAAAAGGTCTGTCTGCAGGCTTACCTCCATTTCTTGGTTTTCAATGAATCTGTAATTGAGCAGCCCTGACTTATGGGATGGTGACTTTTAAATGGACATCTCTCTTTCTGAAGGAATCGTAGCGGTGCCCCTAAAGAAACATCATATGGTATAGCGGTGAGTGACGGCTAGTTTTCTTCACAGATGCTTCGTCTGTAGAATCAAAATCAGAATTGCTTTTATTGCCAAGTGAGTTTACACATACAAGGAATTTGCTGTAGTCTGTAGGCGCAAAACAACAAACAATGCTAAAAATACTTAAAAGACATAATAAAAATATAGAGTGTGAGTATAAATATAAATACAGTGTGACTGATTTTAAAGTTGGTGAACACTGTCTAGATGTATCCAGCAGTGCAAACAGTTTGACCTGGATTGTGCAAGGTCGCAGCAGATACTGATGCTGCAATGTGCAAAATGCACAACACGTGCATGGATTGATACTCTTTTGTGGACTATTACCAGTGGGCCCTTGAAGTTGTTAGTCATCGGGATGAAACCCAGGACACGCATGCAAAATGAACCACAAAGAGAAAAGCTACTCATCCATACATCCATCCTCCAGCCTCGTCCTACCAGGAGCACCTCCCACGGAATGAGAGCTGATAATTGGCGGGAGCTCATTTGCATGCGGAACGGCGTGGATATTTATTTAAATTTAATTTCGTTCCCGCACACGGTGCACTGTAGGCTTTTGTGCCAAAGTCATATTAACCCCTTGATTAGTTAATATGCAGTGCACGACGTTGCCCACGCCCGATGAATATTCATATTGATGGCGTTTTCGCCGCCGTGTCTCCACTCCTCCCCTCCCCTTCCCATCCCTCCACCCCTCCCTCTCTGCCGTACGGGCGCCACTATGGAGGCATCCCGGAAGACGGTGTCGTGTTCGCGGTTGTTCTCCCAAACACAAGCACACACCGTTTGGCTCCTTCTAGTTTCCGTGTCGCTCGCTGCCGCCGACTCAATGGCAGACGATAAGACTCAGCTGCCCAGCAGAGACCGCGCTCTGAAAGGAAGAGAGGAGAAAATGGTCGTGGCAGGTAAAACAACACACGGCGACACAAAGTTGTATCCGCCACGGTGAAGGCGGCATGCGCGAGCTGTCACAGGTGACCATTACGTGCTCGTGTTACGCGCCATTGACGCACTCGAGTTACCCTATAACGGTCCATGTAGAAAGTATTGCCAGAGAAGCTTACAGGTTATTAAAGGAACAACTTTAATGTAATAAAAACTGGTGTATGTCAATATTTAGCTGCTACTTGTGTTAAATCATCGACTTAAAAGACTTTAGGAGAGGAATATTTGAAGATAAGCTGATACACCTGACTAGCCAGAAGCTGGCTTTGATGACGCACTTTATTTTAAACGTCTGTCAGCTGAAGTTAGGCCCTAACAGATTCAGCATGATGTCATGGGCTAATCTGCAAGGTTTAACTTTTATGTGATCCCATTCTGCAGAAAAGACGTATGACAGAAAAGGCAAAACTGGATTTGAAGAAATTTCAGGGTCAAAAAACAGGAAATCGAGGCTCTCGCCCGACAACAATGCTTACACAGCTCCCGCAGGGTTGCCAGGTCCGTGCGACAAAACCAGCCCGGTACTGGAACTCAAAATATGCAGCCCTTTCCAACTGCTTTTAAAGTACAACAGTAATGCTATCGGCCCAGTTTTCCCTAAACAGTTATAGAGGAAACGAGAATGTGTGTCCGTGTGTTTCTTTGCTTGCATTTGTGGACAAGACGTGTCGTTTCTTTCTGTGAAAAATAGGTCTTCCTAACCCGTGGACAGAAAATTCAACATCAAGCAACACTTCAAAAGTAGCCCAATTCCGCTGACAAACCGCAGACCTGGCAACCCTGCTCAGAAGCTCAGTCCTGAGATCAGTATTAACATGTCGGTTACGCTACCTGGCTGTTGGAAATGTCAGGGGCTGAGAGATAAAACAACAAAGACACGATTTCATGTTGAAATGCAGAGCACAGGGTGTGTCAAACATGTGGCTTTTAGAAAAGTAAAATAAACCAGAGAATACTCATTTTTGAAAGTTAATAAACCAATTGTACGTGCACAGTGCATAATGTTTCCCATTTGAGATGTTTTCTAACCCTTTGTGTGAAAAAGTCACCCTAAGCAACAAATGCTGGTAGAGCTACACTGACTCACTGACTCTCGGCCTTACTCGGGGTTGCACTTAACATATTCTTTATTCTGCTGTTTGTTAAATATGAAAAAAGTTGAAAGTATTACCAGACTTTGGACTACGTATTGCATACACTTTTTTGCAATTCACGATTTCATACAGTTTCAGAGTGATTTTCTCTTTGAGTTATGGCCATGGGAACGTAATCTCATACGAGGCCTTTTAAAGCAAGTATGCCCTGGGTGCATTTGCTGCAGTGCTATTTAACCTGTTTGGTGTTTTGTGTGGTTTTTGGATAGTCTTGTGTTACAAATAGTTGTTGATGAAATCAAGATAAGACAAATCTGCATGGATCAAGTTCTCACACTGTCAGAGACATACTAGAACTCAAGGAAACCAAACAGTTTTTACTGTTTATGATTTCATCCTTTCTTACAATGTGGAAGAGGAGTCCAACCTCTACATCTCATCTCAGCCCATTTCATCCTTTCATTCAACTTTTCATCATACTCTTTTGGGACAGGAGGGCTCGTTGGAGTGTGCGACAAAGGCGAAACGATGCGATTTGAACCCGGTTTCTGTCTTCACCTACTCAGACTGAGATGTCCACAAAGTGCATTGTGGGAGCTGGATGTGAGTGCATAGGAGGAAGTGGTGCCGCAGCGTCCAGGGGCCCATCTGGGCATTATGCGCATGAAGGCTCCGCCCCGTCGTAAGTTCCTGCTCCGTCTGTCGAAGCAGCTCGGAGACACCGCATGGCAGAAATCTGTTCCTCCCCTTTCACCGTGGGGGGCAGCTTAGGTGGAGACGGGGTTGTTCTAGTGTGTGTGTGTGTGTGTGTGTGTGTTGCAATAGCACGCTTCTGTGTTTGTCGGTGTGGGCCAGCAAGCATGAGTGATTTAGGGTTTGCAAGGACTGTCTCCACATATGCCCTGTGCAGTCCCAGCCTTGTGTGTGTGTGAGTGCACACATTTGTCCCCTCTCTCCAATGAAGATCACTAATTTTGAAGTTGCCTCTACCCTTCCAGCCTCTTTAAAGAAGCTCCTTGTTCAGACGTCCTGTGTTCCCTCCCTCTCTCCAGTCTGTATAATGTACTCTGTGACCTTGGCGAGAATGATCCAGTGGCAGATTGCTACATGGTAGGGGCACAGTAGCTATTATTTTGAGTCAGTGCTGGATAGACTGCCAATATTTCTTCCCAAACAGGATGGGGGAGGTCAGCTGACCAAAATCAATCTCTGTTACATGCTTCACTATAACTCTTTAAAGCAGGTTCATGGCGAAGATATATTTCTGGCATTATTTCTCGCTTGTTTTCCCATCTCTGCTGTAGCCAGATGCCCTTGCTGTTTTGGCTTTAGCAATCAGCTCCAAGGGAAAGAAAAATATGTAAGTGAATGGGAAAGCATGCAAATTAAGTATACAAACAGATAAATAAATGATGGATTTTGCTCAAAGGCAGCACTGTGGCTTACTGATTAGGGCTGTTGCCTGAGCACAAGAACTTTCTGTCTGTTCACCTGAAATGTGAACTTTGCATGTTTCCTCATGTCTGTGTAGGTTTCCTTCAGATGCTCCTGTCAGTTATGTGTATCGGAGACCCTGAACAGTGTATCATGCATCTTGCCCAATGCATGCTGGGATTGACTGCCTCTCTGTGACTAGAAAATAGATAGATTTGCTGTTGTATATCTGCATAGAAAACGTGTAAAGGTAGATTTTACGATGTAGTTAAAAACATGCATTTATTAATTTTTGCTGACCAGGTGGACACCGTCCTCTCCTTTCAGACTGGTGTTTGCCTAAAGATATTTGACCAGGCCCCAACAGGATGTGCCTCCATCTTGTTGGGAGGACATAATGGAGCCATAGTAGGTAGTCTTCTCCCTAGCAACTGTTTCCGTTGCTAGGATACAGTATGTATGGAATGCGTGGATGGCTTCAAAGTTGCGCACTCTTCAGAGTCTAGACAGTTTTCCCACTCTGAACAGAGGCAGCTTTAAATGCATGTGTCACAACAGCAAGTTGGGTTGGTCCGTTTGAGGCCACAGTATCATCATTTCTTTTACTTACCTCGTACTGTTTTTAAAAATCAACGACCTCCCCCCAGTCTTGCCTCTTTTCCTCCTCTCCCCTCCCCTCCCCTTCTTTGCCCCACTCTTTTTCGCCCCCTACCCATCCTCCCATACAGCAGAGGGTAGTTGGCATCGGTATAAAGCATCACCCTCCTCCGACGACTCGTGCCTGACTCTCTGCCAACCTGTGTGAAGCTAGAAAGAGGAATTGCGAGAGGGAGGGAAGAGGAAGAGAGAGAGAGAGAGAAAGAGAGAGAATGGATTTTTGGAAGGAAATAAACAGAGCAGCCTGGAAATCGACCTTTCCGTTCCCACTTTTGGCATCCAGGGATAGTACCTCTCCCGTTTCTCTGCATGAGGGGGCAGCAGCGCTTGGACTCCAGTTTAACGGGTGAGAAACAAGGGACCATGGGTTGAATCCAAGGGTAACAAAGACTAAATACCCGCCGAAACAAGTCAAACTGGACGTTATTATCCACTAAGCAACAGATAGATCGTCCTGCCCTTGAATGATAGTAACCATGATACCAGCAAAAGTGGCGGGGCGCCGGGTCCGATGTTTTGGTTCTTGTCCAGCCGCCTACAGCCACCAAGCTAAAAGCAACAAAAGGTGACCAAAGTATTCCGCTTTAGTCCCGTTGTACGGTATAGCCTGCACTGCGCTTTTTCAGATATCCTCAAAAACAAAGGCGCACAAAAGAAATTACGCCCATATCTCATTCAAGTTGGGAAAAAAATCCTTTTCATGAATCCTTCCCCCATATTCAGCCTGTTTTTCTTCTTTTGTAAGCTCAGTCAGTCACCCTCCCTGCTTGTTTTTTGTCGTCCTCTGTTCTTTCTTTTGCTGGCGTAGTGAGGCAGCGTAGTGAGGGTATTCAGCCAGTTCTTTCTCTGTGCCTGTGTGTGTTAAGGTGGGGTAATTCTGGCAGAATGGGGTGTGGGCGCTGGGGCTGGCAGGGGGGAATGCTGGGCTAGGCACAGTGAAAGGAGCCAGCCTGGCACCACCTGGACCTCTGCCAGCTCGCTCCATGGGAGAAATACCCGCAGCAGAGGTTGGTGTGCGAGTGATTGTGCGGCTGATTGCGTGCAGGCGTGTGTGCACGTGTTTGTAAGAGGAGAGTGAGGGATGCTGGGAAGGTGGTGTGAGGAAGAGAGTGTGAAGTGAAGATGGAGAGCAGCTGAGAGAGACGAGAGGGCGGGGAGGCTTGGCTCCGATTTTGGCTTCTCTGGACAGAGCTGTGTCGGCGTGTTCTTGGCTGTCTTCGTTTCTACCTCTCTTTTTTTGTTTGTTTATTTGTTTGCTTGTTTGTTTTCCCTGTGTTCTCTCTTGGATGAAGTGCTTGGTCTTTTTATATAGCGCCCAAAGGCATGGTGGTCTGAAAGCCAAAAGAATCCTTCACTGCCTTTCTGCTACCCTCATCTGTTGCTTCTCACTGGCTATTTACTCCTTTTATTGTTTTGGCAGGCTGAACTCTCCTCCTCCCACTCCTCCTCCTCTATCGCACACTTGTCTCCCTCTCACTCTCTTTTCCTCTCGCTGTCATTTGGCAACTTCAGTACTTTTTATCTTTGTGGCCAGAAAAGCAGGACAGGATGGTGAGAGGGAGCAGGGGATGGAGACGAAACAAATTCCCAGGAGGAGGATGAAGATTTTTCCTGTCCTCCCACCACCTTAAGTCACCCCCACGGACTGAGAATATTTAGCTGATAGAGTCACTGACAAAGATATACTTTGATTGCAGCTGACTGTGCCCGTGAACATGACCTGGCAGTGCCAAACAACCTGCTGCTAAAAGACAGAACTGTCGCGCAATAGGAGGGCAGGAAGGGACTGCCTGAAGGCAGTCAGGCCTCTGTGACATGACATTTCAGGAGTCCTTCATGCTACTGCAATCTGTTACTGCACAGAAAAACCAAACAAGTTTGTCTGATATCAAAAAGTGCCCTTAAGCTGACATGCCAAGACAGGTGGTATCAGCTCAAGTGCTGTGGTGCCTCTTTTGCATCTTATATTCTTCAAAAACTACTTGTTAATCTTTCAAGTCCAGGCATGGTGTTGTTTCTTGTCATTGCTTCTGGCTGTACAGTCTGAAATTAACTAACTGGTCTTTGGCCCTTTGTGACAGTAAGAGATCATCCCACTCCTATCAAGGAAATGAACTATTATGTCTCTATCAGATTAGAGATTCTTTGTATTCAGGTCAATGTCACACATCACATCCCGAGCGGTCAGAGAGCAATCACACATTGAACTTTGAGCAAGCATCCATTATTGGTATGTGCCTAAGCTCTTAGTGTACCCTGTGGCCTGTTTATCTGTCGACTAATATTAGTGGTTGCAGTACAAACCAGCCTTGCTTAGTGGAGATTTGCACGCTAAGTCACCTCAGTCTTCTTAAACCCTAATCCTCCTCACACATCTGTGGGCTACACATACACACACACACACTTCCTTTTTAGCGCTCTAATTCCACGCAGCACAGTTGGCAGTAGAGTGCCACCCCACCCCCTACCCCCCTCAGCACTCCAGTTTGTTTTACTTATGAGGTATTTTTAACATAGCAGAAGATTAGGGCAGCATCGGGTCTACTCGCAAGGCCCTTCCCTGCTCTTTAGGTTAAATGAGAGCGTGCCCCTGAAGAGCCGTCATTGGTTTGCTTCGTGGACACCCAATGGTGCCAAGCCTTGCACTTAATACACTCCAATTTCAAAAGATACAGTAGAGTAAGCGAGAGATCAGAAAATAACTGCGTGATTGTGTTTAATTGTGGGTATTGAGGAGAGGACAGCGGGGATAGAATGGCGGTCAAAGCCGTGTAATCTCTTAAATGTCTTCCAGCACAGAAGCCTCTGCCTCTGATCCGCTGGCCTGGGTCAGCCTGTAACGAAGTGCAGACCTATGAGGCCTAGTTGAGTTCGCTAATGGGCCTCTTTACTCGCATACTGTAATTTGTACTGTTGAAACAGTGTTATGATCTGATTTCACACTGTTTCCCTTCACAGACAAGCATGCAGTCAATGGGAATCCCACTGTGGAGCCTTTTCCAGAAGGCATGGAGACCATCATGTTTGGTGAGACTGCACAATCACACATTTCTGTAATCAGACTCAACCCAATATGGAATCCTTGGTTACCAATCTGTGGTTATTGACACATTTTGGTGAAATAGTGGCCTCTCAGTGGATAATATGGTAATACAGAAGCACAAATACGATGTGTTAGGAATGCATGATATTGGTTTTTTGTAAATATCCTATATGCTGATATTTTCCACCTCATTTTGGCCTGTTGAGGATGCTAATACCAGTATATTCACTCATTTTTATCACCTAATTGATGAGATTATAAAGTCTCTCCTGTCGTGGAATCAAAATATTATTATGCCTTTTCAAAATGTACACATTCACTTGGCAAAATAAGAAAACTACTCAGACAACGGTTCGAGTCATGCATAATTAAATCTTATCTGCCTGTTGTATTGGAAGATATGTTCATTTGGGCTGATGTAGAGACTTTTTAAAGCCTAATAGCCGATACCGATGATGTGCCGACATTATCATGCAACCCTTCTTTCTGTGTTCATGTGTGTTTGCATGCTGTCTTTGGTTCAGGTATGGGCTGTTTCTGGGGAGCTGAGAAAAAGTTTTGGCAGCTTCCAGGGGTCTTCTCCACACAGGTGGGCTATACCGGCGGCTTCACACCAAACCCGAATTACCAAGAGGTCTGCTCAGGTAATACACTCTGCACCTCATGCGTTCATTTGCACTTTTTTACATATGTATGCCCTCTACACTTTGATATAGGATACCTGATCGTGCTCCCTCCCTGTCAGGAGGTGTGGTGGGTTGGTGGAACATTTCTCCATGAGATCATTCAGGGTTCAAGAGACCAAAAAAAATGCAAAGGAAAAATAAAAAGATATGGAGTCGGAAAGGGTGTTTTAAGTACAGCGCTCTCATCCTCTTGCCGCCTTCCCTTCATCTGCAGTCAACTACTCAGAATGCACTGCTCCAGATGGGCTGTACCCCCCGTCCCCACCCCCCCATGACCTACTTGTAAGGATTGGGCTCTGTACTGTGCTGTACTGCGGCGTTTTTGCCAACATAGGTTACTGTGTATAAAGCGCCATAGATGGGCTTCTTTCCCTGAGACTATGATTTGGCGAACATGATGCCAGAGAATCAACCTTTAATTTTGTGTATTTGCAATCAAAGCCCTTAAAAATGTTTGGCTACCTCTCTACGTCTGAAATTGTTTCTTTCTGTTTTCCTCTTCGTGAGAATCAAATAGATTCATGTAGGGCGTCGATGCATAATTAAAATGTCTAGCTCTGTCTTGTTCTGCTTGCTTCTCTTGTGTTTTAGGAGTCGTGAGCTACTAGTTTGGGGCTTCTACATTTACGAGGGCACATCATTGCAGGCAGGCATGGAGTCTAGGTGCAGGCGCAGCATGGGGGACATGAAGAGGAGGGGAAAGATGCTTTGGGCTTGGCTGGCAGACTTTCTGAGCGCAGCCCTTCAAGGGATTGTATGTTTCCTATCTTTCTGCCTCTCCCAGTCTCTCTCTCTCTCTCTGTCAGCTTCCCAGCAGCAAGATGGTCAGCTAGGAAGGGGGGTGGAGATGGAGACAGATGACAGAAAAAGAGAGATTGAGAGCTGCCACAAGTTAGGAAAACGGGTAAAATAAACTTTTGAGGGGAGAGAGAATTTGAGGAAAAAACAGTGTGTGAAAGAACGGTTGCCTGTCCATCGGCTGAGAGAGTGCAGGCGTCGCTCCAGTGGCCATGACGGAGCAGAACACTGCGACGGCATGAGACCGAGGAGCTGTCAACACAGCCAGGGCAGGACAGACAGCTGGACAGACAAGACAGACGGACAGAAAGAAGGGGCTGATGGAACTGTCAGCAGAGCCAGGGAAGGATGGAAGGACAGGCAGATAGGTGGATGGTGGAAGGTATGACAGACAGAAATAGGATGTTGAGATGCAATCAGATTTGTCTTAGGAAGACAGACGATATAGACAGCTGAGAGATGGATAGAAGGGGATGTTATTACCAATCAGCATATTTTAGCTTGACTAATTACAATTCTGCACTATTCCATGTTGCAGTATGTTTGCATGACAGAGTTGCACAAGGGTTAAATCCAACACTCCTCACACCTAATTGACAAAATTGATTGCTGGGCTTGTCAGTGTCAAGGATTCATATCAATGTTTTCTGCTCTGCCGAAGTTTAGGCAACTAAAACTAGATGTTAAGGTTAGGTAAACCATCCGCTGACATCCTCCCTGAGACATTTTAAGGCAGTACAACAATACCATGCTGCTTCTGTTTTTCCTACTAAGAGCATTACTCTCACAACCATAAGAGAAGCTTGCAAGAAAAACATTAACATACAGGGCGCTTCCATTGGTATTTTTGACCTCGTCAAGTCAAATCTTGTTGCGTGGATTAGTTTTGCCCCTAAGGGGTGTAACGGTACATGCATTTGTCCTTTACTGTCATGGTACAGATGTCCCGGTTCGGTGCATGCAGTTTTAGGAAAAATACGTCTGACTGTCACACTGTGGCAAGAGCATACGTCTACAGGCGAATGTCAAACCATTCTGACCCAGACTCCAATCTGTTAAGTGGTGGTAGTGCACCTAAAAGCTCCATTACACAACCAAAAGAAAAATGACACTGAGACACCGGAGCTCGAGGACTCTAAGGTGGAACACACTGTGACAGTTAATGAAAAGAAACCTAGCCCTATGCATTTTGTCTTGTTGCTTTTCTCCTGTTGTACCAAACTGTAACCGCAAACAGACCGTGACTCCTGTTTGCTGTTACAACCCTAGTTGTGCCTAGTCATGCCCGAGATGGACCATCTCTGGAGTATATAATCATGCCCCTCCGCTTCAGAGTGAGTTGCGATGACGTCAAATGAGCTTTGTCATTAGGAATGAATGGTTGCTTCCTCTTCCCCTTCTAGATCCATTTCCTCATTCCATTGCCATTTCTCAAGCAATAAGTGGTAGATGCCAAGCAAAATCACAACAGCAGCCTGAAAATCCATGATGATACCAACAACTGTTGCACAGAGAAATAGTAAACAGCTCAAAGGAGGCTGCTGCTTTAAAACGTTGTCAATTCAAAACAAGCATGTCAGCACTTAAAGTCACTCCTTCAAGGGGGGACTGTAGCCCTCTTGTATTGAAGATCCTAATCCCTGCCACTCTGGGCTGGTGCGCTATGACAAGCCAAGCCTGAACATGTGTATGGTAAAGGGCTAATGGGTCATTTTAAAATGTTTGAACAAGCAACCAGTGCTGTTGTTTATCTGGTAAGGACGTTCTCTTCATAAAGTCAAGTTTAACTATATCCAGCAGCCGAGAACAATTAAGCAAAAAAGGGCAACAGGATGGCATGATGATTTTGGAGGTGATTTTTTTCACCCTGCTGAAGTGTCCTTGAACAAAACATTGAATCTGTAGCAGCTCTAGTGGTGCTGGTCTGCATCACTTCTCAGCCTTTCACCCCCTTCAGCGTGGAAAGTCACGGTGTATATTTACCTTTTTTATTTTATTTTTTAACAGGTCTTGACAGTTAGTTTTGTTTTTCTGCTTTCTCCTATTTTTGTTGACTTTCATGACTGCTAACCATGACTGCTAACCTATAACCCAACTCCATGCGTGCATGCATGTCGTGAGAGTGTGTGTAGTGTGAAGCCCTTCCCACTGTCTCAAAGGCTGATAGTGAAGGGTTGACAGCTGATCAAGCTCACCTGGGCCTTTGGCTATATAAGCTGGCCCACGTGCTTCCTCCTGCCTCTCCCTTGCCACAGCTGATGTCCACCCTGCAGCCTCCTCTAATGCTTTTGCACATTCAACACCTCCACAGCACACGTGCCACATATCCATGCATTGCTTTCATGGCTGACATCACAGACTTTCTACAACAAATTGATTATTTTCTTTACTCTTGCATGGGCCCCCTTCCTTTCACATTCTTTGAGCCAATTTGTGGCAGCATGTAAAAGGTAGACATACACTGATTAAGTATAATATATTCTTATTATATTTTGCTATTTTATTATAAAGCGAAATTGGCCATTCATTGTCAGATGCTCATAACAGACTGCTAGTATCCACTGAGAGTGTGCACATTGTTGATTTAGGTAACATCTGTTTAAACAGGTGAAGTCTTCATTTGGCATGAGATGATCCGTTGGGTCTCAGGCCAGATGTATGTATTTGGCAGCCCTTCTCCTATTGTCTGTGAAGCACTTGATGCATCTTTCTGTGTGGGCATGTATGTGGTGTGTGTGTTTATATGTGTGTATATACTGACTGTGTGTACACCTGTGCATGTGTCTGTTTAATGCGTGAAAAAGATAAGAGAACGGCTACTATTGATACGATCCTGAGTTAACACCTCTACATTTACATTTAGCAACGGTATATGTTAGCTTTGAGGTATGTGTGTTGTGTGTATACCTTTTCTGCTGTGAAGCTGTCTGTCTGTGTGTGCGCATATACTTGCATGTTAGACCTAAAGTATCCCCCCGTTTGAGAATGCCTGCAGGCAGCTTGTTGAAGCTTTGGGGTCCTGGCAGCTGCAGACAGGAGAGAGAGTCTGTGTGCTTTTGGCAACTTTCACCATAAGCTCCAACCTTTATTGTGCCTTCTCTCTCACTCTATCTCTCTATCTGGCTTTCTCTCTCTGCCACTCTCTCTTTCTCTCCCATTGTGCCATAAGCAATAACAAAGCTCTGTGCGGATTCAACCTGAGAGTCTTCTCCCCATGGCACATGCACTCAATGACACGTACAAGGATGCTATTCATAATCTCCCTTTTGCTATTTTCAACAGGCAGACAAGACATGCAGACATCGTTATTTTGGTTTTATTCATTTGTGTCCAAGAAATTTCGGGATTTAAGGGGAAAGAGCAGGATGAAGAGGATGCGGAGTCGTGAACGAAAATGTCACTCAACTTGATTTGAATGATTGCAACCTTGTGATTCTCCTTCAGGTCTGACGGGTCACACTGAGGTGGTGAGGGTGGTCTTCTCCCCCAAAGACCTCAGCGTCGAGGAGCTGCTCAGACGCTTCTGGGAGAGCCACGATCCTACACAAGGTAGCAACATGCACTTACACACAAAACCCAAAAGTCGCCCTCAAATAAGACCCGTCCCGAGGGGCACGGGGTGTATTAGAGCAGAAGGATGATGCCCAGACGTGTGCCTGCGTGTGCGTTGTGGTGGGGGGGAGGTCTCATGGGTGTAAGTCAACGCCAGACAGTGTTAATGTGTCTGAGACCCAGCCATCCATGGAGAGACACACCAGTGTGGGGCATGTTCAAGCCCTAACTGCAAAAAAACCCCTCTCTCTGTGTTAGAGCATGTACATGGTATCCACTTTATCGGATGTAAACCAGCCATTTACCATTCACTTCACATATGGGCCTCTAACTGGTGCAATGATAATTCTAAATTTGGTAGTTCTAGGTTGAATAATGTCTGTGAATGTTTTGTTTTATTATGCATAGTATGTGTTAAGTTGTTTATCTTAGGAAACTGGTGAAACTTTGCTGTGATGGTGCAACATTTCCCCCAAATAACTCTGGATTCTGATCCCTACACTACATACTCTATACAGCACGTTGCATATACTTTAACTTCATAGCGTTTGAATCCTGGTCTCCTCAACACTCCTCTTTTAATGACACACGTCTCTTCCCCATCCGCCTCACAACACACACACACACACACACCCACACCCAACGGCGACAAGAACCCCATCCCCCCAAAAACCCATCTCTCCATCTATTCAAGTCTCTTGCTCTCTTGTTTTCTCTGCTCACTGGAGGAGGTGATGTAAGAACATTAATGCACCAGGAGGGTGTGTGTGCATGCGTGCGTGCATGTACTGTATGTGTGTGAGAGAGAAAGGACGGGCAAAGAGGTACTCTGCTCACTCATATTGAATGTAGGGAGGGGCATGACAAGTTGGTAAGAGATGGATCAAAGATTCATAGGTCCGACCTTCAGTTTTAAACACACACACACACACACTCTGAACACTCTGTGACATTGCCCATGTCAGTTCTGTCATCTCTGTTGCATCTGTCATCATGCTTGTTTTCACCGTACACCGTGTGACCTAAATACGCTAAAATGTCAGCCATGTTTGTCTGGCTAAATGCATACATGCGTTGACACATCAGGTGTGTGTTCATGTTCTTCACATCCCACCTCACCTGCTCGACTAGAGGTGGGTTGACAAAAAAGAGGCAGCAGAAGAAGAAACTATTTGCATTGAGGTTCATCTGAGAACCACGTCATCCCAATCGGATGAGATTCCTCTCCTGTTCATCGTAGCCAATGGCGGAGACACATCTTACTACGGGCAAAGGCACAAGCAGAGTCGAGCCGACACGCCAAGGGGCAAAGGCAGTGAGGCCAAAAGAGTAGTCATGCATTTCCCCTGACTCACTGCCTTGTCTCATCTCATGTTTTATTAATAGCATGCAGCTTATTGACTATGCACTCCGCTATTTGTTTTTTTACTTTTTGTCACAGTTAGGACCAGGCGACATATTCCCAAATAACCACAAACTCGAATATACATTTTCTTTGCCTTGGAGTGTTGCTCGTTGTGCATGACTTAAATGTGAAGCCCTGTCGCTTCTCTCTCTTCTCTTGATTCTGGGTTCACGTGTAGAAGAAATTCCTCTGATTTGACAAATGTGGCGTGGAGTGGTGGAAAGGGGCCCGCTGGCTGTGCCTTCACGCATGCTTAAGCTCCAATTTATTCTGTCCACCTTAGAGCTGGGCTTAAAAGAGAATGGAGAAATTAAGGAAGTTCGCTCTTTTCCCTTTCAACTGCGAAGATTCACTAGAGATCATCATATATGGAGACGAGCCCAGGAACATTATGAATTCCGTTTTCTCCTGACACGATCAACACAGAGCGGATCCTGGTTTATATACACACACTATGTTGGAGTGCATGTGGAAGTATCATGTGCAGATGCATATTCAGCTGCATGCAATGCTTCCTTTTAATGCGTGTATGTGGGTGTGTATCTGCAAGTGTGTATGCACATGTGTGTGTGTGTGTGTGTGTATGTGTTTTGAGATCTGTGCCTCTCTGCTTTGCCTCAGTTCAAAAGGGTTTAGTCCCGACAACGTGATGTCGGGCTGCGTCTGCTCCACCAATCCCAGCCTGGATAGCAACATTAGCAGCCAATCAGAAACTCCCAGCAGCCTTTGCTGTGTGCCCTCTTTCCATATTCAGCAACACTAGTCTCAATCTGCCGGCTTCCCTGGGATGTTGCATAAAGACCCCCCCATTCAACACGCGCCCAAATTATAAGTTTCTTATGTCTGCGTTAACTGTAACATACCTTCACATGCGTGTGTGTGTGGAAACACACTCGAGCACACATGAACGCTCAACAGTCAAAGTGACATCTGCACGTCGGAGGGCAACAGCAGTTCTGCTTCATCATCGAGGTTGAAAACATGATTTGATGTATTTGGAATGATCACACACATCTCGCTGTTCTTTCACACACTGCACATCAATTGTTTCACATTTCCATACACAAGCATACTGTTCACTTCACATTATGCACAAGTGCTCATTATGCCTACTCATAGACAGCTTTACTCCATTTGTGCGTACACACGAATAGGCAGAACATACACACACACGTACTGTGCACATGCAGGGTGCACACAACTGCACCAATGGCATGGCAGTTGGTTTATTGGATACTTCCTTATTACAGAACATAGGCCCTGTTTAACTCCCCATACCCCTTGTTCCCATAGCTCCCAGTGGAGGATCGAAGCATCTTTTCTGGCCACCCTGCCAACCTTTAAACTCATCCCTCCATTTTACCGTGCCCTTCCATACTCGCCACCGTTACCAAACTTTTTGCTCCTTAACCTTTTCAAGCATTAGGTCACGTCTGTTCCTCTTCTTCCTTTTTCGGTGTTATGCCTCCCTTCTCTTCCATCCTTCAGTTCTTTCCCACAATCCATTTTTCCACGTCTTCTCCCAGTTTCCCGCTCTCCTCCTGTACCCCCCTCACCCACCATTCGTCTCACCTGCACCCCCGCCCCTGTCCTCTTTGCAGCGCGCAGAGTGGAGGGGCGAGTGAGTGAGCAAACGGCCTGGAGCCCGTCAGCACATCCGCAGAGCAGCGCAGTGAGTCGACCGCTCCCCGAGGCCATCCGCTCATCACACAAACACACTCGCATCCACTCACTCCACTTTTATCTCTTAGTCACTCTCTCCTCTCTGCTCCTCATCCTCCCCCACCCCCTTCACCATTCTCCCATCTCTTCCTCCGTTCCCCTCCTCCACCCCCCTCCGCCGCCCTTCATCTTAACAACCGAGGCTTTTCCCCTCCTCTTTGTTTCCTCCTCATCTCTTTTCCTCTCCTTTCCTTCCTCTTCCCTTGTTCCCTCCATTCTATTTTTTTTAGGCCATGCAGTATTTATGGTGTGGGCTGCTGATGCTGCGTCAGTGAACAGACATCGCAGGCGTATGTCGATAGACACTAAAACACCAATGCACAGCTAAGATGGCCGAGGCGGCTGTCCTCATTTGATAACGTCTGCACGTACGCGTACGCTCACCCTTCTAGGTAGACGTTGGTGGAGTCACGGTAGAAAAAGGATACATTACAGGTCCAGTAAATAAGTAAATGCATTTCAAAAAATGTTTGTTTTGTTATTTTTGTAAGCTGCATTGTGTAGTTGCTGCATATACTCCAAAATATTTTGTCACATAGAGGATAAAAAAGGGCTTATCACGTATCACACACACATGGATAGGGTCAGATCAAAAAAATTGATATAAATCAAGCTGTCTTCCATCTGCCAAGTCACGCTGGTGGCAGTTACTTTCTGACAATTAAGATGAGCATGAATATTCCTTTTATATAATATCTTCACCCCAGCTGGCTGCGACACACGCCAATTCCCCGTTGGGGTACCCCCATGTCCTCCTGTGTCACCACATCCCTCAATTTAGGGATGCCCCAGCCATCTAAAGGCAAACCCCACAGGAGGTGACCTTGACCCCTGACCTGTGACCTCTGCCACCCCCACACTTCTAGCCCAACCCCTTACCTCTCCACCGGTTGGCTGAGAATGGCATGCTCATTACCAGGTGTCAGTTATTACACCCTCACACTGAGTGACGGTCCTAATTTATGGAGAGTGCGGCACGTGCGTGCACTGTGGGGGTTGAGTTATTTGTCCACTTGATTATGCTGAAGTTATATGTTTTATAACTTAAAGGTCTTTGCTTTTGTTTTCAAATTTCTCATGATATTCAAAAAATATATGGGAGAAATAAAATGGAAAAGGAGGAGTGGAAGAGGTAGTGAGGAGTGAGAGACAGACAAAAAACAAAAAAACCCCATTAGATTCCAGTCTGAGCTTTGATTGTTGATTAGAGACAGACACCTCAGCATCAGTGTTTGCATAATAATGACACCAAATAAGACACACGGACACTAAAATGCACACAGAGCCTTGATATTTGCGCCGTTAATTTCAGGTTGTCAAATTGTCGTTTGAGTGTTAGAATATTGAGTTGACATCACACAAACTCATATGAACTGTATTAAATGATTTTTGCTCTGAAATAAGATGAAGCAACCTTTGAAAAATGTATTTATTTATTTATTTGTTTATGTGACGGGGACGGTGCACAGCTTCTTATCTGTACCAGAGCTGGCTATCAGCTCATTTACATCTGTAGTCCCTGGTCCGAAGACAGAGACAACATCTCTGTTAAGAAAAAACAGAACCGTGTTAAGAAAATTAACACAGAACATTGATAAGACAAATCATAATTGCTTATACATCAACAACACAACCAAGATTTCAGAACATGAAAACACCACAACAATAACAACCAGAGTTCATGAAATTAAGTGTTTGCTTTTATGATTGATGAGTTCATGACTGGGTTGATCTTAGCCTTGATTTTCATCCTAGAAAATTCTTAAAAATTAAATAAATTGATACTTTCTTGCAGATACATTTTTCTACAGGGAACTGACTCTGGATAGAAAGTTTAGAGGTTATGTCTCTGTTCCCGAAGCTGTGTGTTAGTTGTGGGAAGGTTATGATAAAAAATGGTCAAAATGTATTTCCATCATTTTTGTTGAAACTGCTGACTTGAACACTAACTGAAATACAGTTGAAGCGGTGGCTTTTCTTATTGTCATGACCAAACATTATCATATGATATCACAGATTTAAATACGTGGAATTTAACTTAAGCTCTCATCCGGCCTGTTTTGAGTACAACAGGAGAACAAGCTCTACTTGTTAGATTTAGATGCTGCTAAAAATAAACAGCGCAAGGGCCAGAATCACAGTGCTCTGACAGCATGCCCAGAACCATGAAGTGATCATGTTAGAGAGCACTGCTCCAATAGAGAAGATAAAATAGAAGCTAAGGGGGGAGATAAAACAGATTTTTAAAAGAGATGATGATAGTTACTGCAGAAACCTACGTGATGTGCCTGTACACCTTAGAGTCACATATATGTATATACTGTATACATACAGACATGCACATGTGCCCTGACAACAGTGCTGTTGCCAGGGCGCACACAGCTCTGTTGTTGGTTTAAGGTTTGCCTCCGTATGTGTAGCGTCACCATCTGACAGCAAGCAGAACATCACTTTCTCTTCTGCTCTGTATGTTTGCATATGTCACATTCACCCCCCTATATATTCTGTGTGTGTGTGTGTGTGTGTGTGTGTTTGCACGTGCAGGCGAGTGTATGTGTGTCCGCTGGGGATGCTCTCACCATCCCAACTCCGTACTCTGCCTCTGTCTCCAGCGCGTCAGGAGCGGCTTACATAAGAACAGGGCAAAAATAGCAGCTGAGAGGGGAGAGGAGGAGAGGGCTCTGCTGGCACGCACACAGTCGTAACGGGACCGCGGGGCACGGCACAACCCTGAGTACTATCTCTCACACACACACACACACACACACACACTCTCACACACTCACACACACACAGGGAAGACTGCAGTTATCTGGCATTACACTTCTTTTTTTATTTGTAGTGCACTCTTTTTGACAGAATAGTAGAAATAATGATAGTTGGTCAGACAACATCAGAGTGAAAAACACCAAATAATCCCAGCTGAGGTTTCAGCTTGGGGAGAGGGTTAGGGTTCTCTCTCTAAACCCAAAGTGGGTGAAACAAGTATTGCATTGTGTGGCAGTGCAGGGGGAAATGCACATAGGGAGTATGAAAGAAGTAAAAGAGGGAGAAAAACTAAGCTACATTAGATTGTTCATTAGCACTCACTCTGCTGCAGTCTAATTGGTACGCACTGCCAAGTGCAATAATTCTGAATTCACTTCAGTTGCTTTTCCTCCGTGCTCAGAAGGATGCAAAAAGTCACCAATTATGCAAAAACATTTCTTGATTGCGGACACTGACAATAGCTCGACTGCTGAAATGTTTATTCTTTCGTCTCTGCAATTAAATGGTTGTGTTTTTTTGAGCATCATTTGAAATTTTCCCCTGTTTTACATCTTTCTGAGTGCCCTCCTCAAACGCAGAGGGAGTGAGAGAGCTGATATAGAGCTGGGACAGTACATGAAGAGGTGGAGAGGTGAGGCTAATCTCAGCTCTTACGGTTGTTAACGGATGAAGGATTGTTTTGTAAAAAGATGCCAGGGAGGGATAAGCTCAGGTCAGGCCACCGGTTCTGTAGAGGAGCAGGAATAAAGGGACGCGTTTAAAGTGGGACATGCATCAGTACAGATCCTTTACTCTTTCTACACTTTGTGCATCACTACCCCGCGACCGTACGTATGCACACATACATGAAGCATGTGCTCATGTGGTTAGAGAGAACAAGGAATGGAAGTTGGAAGGAAATGAGTGAGATAGGGGAATAAGGGAACAGCAAAAGACAAAAGGTGAATGAGCACGATTTGCAGAAGGAAAGACTGAAGGTGAAGTTGGAAGTGGGAAAAATAGCAGGCTTTTATCCCCAACAGCCAGCAGGGACAAGCTGAGTGGTGCCATTTTTTCTTTTTTTTCGTGCAAGGGTAAACGCTAGAAGAGATTTTACTGACTTGCAAGAAATCTCAGCGGGTTTCAGCACAACATGCCCAAAAAGTATATGCCTGTACGTTTGTGTACGCAGGTTTGTGCAAGAAAGTGTGCAGAAGAGAGTAGCTACTCCCTCCGAGACCTGACAAACCCCACCACCCTCCCACTTTGTCTAATTTTGTCTCCCATTTGTTTTTAAAGGGCTACTTTTAAATTTACTGATACAAGGGGGGAGCAATTAATTAATATTTTTGGCTTCGTGGGTGTAGGTCAGTGACTCTGAGAGGCAGTGTGCGTATGTGTGTGTGCGCGCGTGTATGACCCGTAGCCCCTCCCCTTCTGTCCACCCCCCATTACCCTCTGCTTTCAGAGGCAAGGCTCTCATGCATAATGCAGAGAGAACAGGGAGGCTCTCATTAATAATTACTGCCGCCTTTGATGGATGGAGAAAATAACGAAGGGGGCTGTTAAAAATGGAGAGAGCAAGAGAGAGACGGCGGAGGCGGGGGGGGGAATTGAAGTTTTTTTGGGTGGTATTTGTTGCTGTTGTAGTTCTTTGAGGATTGAATGCTTATGGGGATGAATTTGGACTTGATATAGTTGAAACCGAGGCCGATGTTTTGGATGGCGTTAGTATTTTGATTGGGGAGTAGCTCCTCTTCAGATGGTGGAGGGATCTCTGAAGATGTGATGAATCTTAATTGTCTTTGTGTTGGAAGCAGCGAGTACCACTCAAGGGTTTTTTGTCTCTTGACTTTTCTCTGATATTCCGTATCATCAACCACTTCTTTGTGATGAAAAGCCTTTATCCTTCTCTTTTCTTTTTTACATGACATATTAAACATCTACTTTTGTAGTAAGGTAAAAAATAAAGAAAAGAAAATTGATTCTTTGTTTTAATCAAATTACAGCAGTCCAACCAGAAATTTCATGATACATTATTTTTATATCATATATGTTTTATTAATTCCTTTCATAATTGATGTGCATATTTTATCCATACATGATCTTGTCCATGTATATGCAAGCTGTGTCTGTGTGGTTGGGCTGGTCAGGACCTCGGGGTCAGCAGGGAAGGTCAGAGGAAACGGCAAAGCTACAAGACCCCTGCCAGCCAGCCAATCAGAGTAAAGGCTCTGGTGGACAGCCAATGGCAGAGTGGCTTGGTGGCCTTTGACGGAGGGTCCACCATTAGCTTCGTCACTGAACAACAGCGCTGGGGGCAAGATGGCCGACATCCAGCACTGCAGAGATGGAGAGAAAGAGGGTGAGGGTAGAGGTGGATGCAGAGGCAGAGGAGACAAATGAGCGAGTGGCTTTAATTGTGGTTTGGTAAAATGAAGACAAATAGATGGAAAGAAAAAGGAATTAGGAAATAAATGTTGATGATGTAGCAGAATATGAAATCTTCATTGTTTTTTCGCTACTCTAGTGACATGGCTTCAGGGATGGAAATGGTTTGGTTCAAACTGAAATATTAATAACAACTAGTGGATGGATTGCCATTAACCAAACCAACAAACAACAAATAAACAGACACAGGGAAACATTACCTCCTTGGTGGAGGTAATAAGGGGGCCCATCAAGGTCTCAACATGAGTTGTGGCGATCAGCAGCTATCAACACTCTCCTCTGCCCTTTTTTGCTCTCACCTCTGAGAGTCTCATATTGGAGATGATCCGCTTTCTTTAATCTTGGCAACCAAATCTAAAAGGACAAGTGACAACTTGTGATTGTCTCATTCGTGAGCATGTTGACATTTAGCGCCAGGCGCCGCTGTGTTTAAGTGCAGCTTCACAGGGCCACTAGCATGGCTGTAGACTCAGTCTTGTTTATATTCACGCTAAGAACTGTTGAAGGACCACCAATGGAGGTGGAAAAGTTGTATGAGAGGTTAAAAATGGAGGAAGTGACAGAGATTGCGGTGTGTAAAGTACTTAAATGTATCTACAAGGAGGGACACACTCTTTGTTTTCTGTCTGAAGCTAAATGTGCCAGTCACTTTCAGGTGACAGACATATTCGTTAGCTTTCATTTTGGCTGCTGTGGAAGATTTTCATATTAAAATGTATTGCATTTTTGATAGAAAAGATATTAAAGGTCATAAGCTCTGCACTGAACAGAGACTAATGATATGCACACATTTTGTTCAGTAGTGTGTCCACAACACGCTGTTTTTGTATCATATTTGAACAACTGAAGCATTTCGTGGTGTTGATGAAAATTTCAGTGAAGCAAATGCTCAGAGGCATTCAGTGTGTGTCGGAGAGCAGCCAACGTCTGCTTGTCTGCTCTGATTTGAACGAGGACCAGATGAATACTTATAGCCATTATGTCTGAACAGACTGTGTCGCAGATAGGTTGTGACACTTTATGATGTAAGGTAACATTTAATCTAAAGAGAACACGTTATGCAGATCACTGTGTCAGGGAGATGCTCGCAACTTGTGGCTCCGGCTTGTCTGCATATTTATTTTAAAAATCAGTTATCTTCCTCAGTATAAATAGAAAAGCAGTGCATGAGATATTAACAGGTGTACAGTACAGTATGATGTTTGACATGATATAAAACATTGTGAATTGTCGTCTACATTTTACCACACATTGCAAGTAAGAGATGCACTGTTTTACTTTTTTCAAGCTGCTCTAATCAACAATTTATTTTCGCAATGGATCAGTTGACCATGTGTTGTGATCACCTGAGCAGAAAACAGCAGACAGACAAAGTAAGCAACAACCTGGTGGATAAAGTGGAGAATTTAGATGCTGAAGAGTCAAAAAAGGGGAAGAAATGGACAAGCAACAAAATACAAATACAGTAAAACTGTTACATGATCAAGACTCTGCATACAAGAGTACTCCAGAATCAGCTCATCCATCAATATCGCCTTTGCCCCTTCATTTTGATCAGAAAATCACTGACGAATAATCTGTTGTTCAAATGAATTAAGCCACTGTCGCTGTCTGCAGGCTTAAAGGCAAAGCTGCGACAGACATAGAGAAAAGCACACACATGACACTCGCCCCAACAGAAGGGCAAAGATTAAGAAAGACAAGGATTTAGAACAATAGATGAGAAGAATGATGCTCCCCAGTAAAAAGAAGAAACAATAGCTGAGTGGGAGAGAATAAGACATGAAAACAGCGATGGCGTGGTCCATGGATGCCAGAGCTGCTCAGGATTGTAGCCTCTAAAAAGCATAGAAATGATGGCAGCTGTTTAGCCTCCTAATCAAGGTACAGTAGTCCTGGGCCTCCTCCAAACACACTGACGTAAAGCTGATGAAAATTTCGACAGTGCCACATAGAGGACAAAGACGAAGAAAACGCACCCACCTACATGAGCCCGTACACCTACACACCGCAGGCCTCCCTAATGAAAGCCCAAATCTACTGTGATCTTTGAATTCATTTGGCTTCATGGATTCAAGATGCTGGATGATGACATAATTGTGAAAACCTTTTTACATGTAAATGATGTCTGTGGCGATTGTGGTACTTATGCTTGTTTGTGGGGTGTCTTATTTTCCCTTTGTGTGTGTGTTTATGCAGGTATGAAGCAGCACAATGACCGCGGTACTCAGTATCGTTCAGCCATTTACACATCCAGCCCCGCTCAGCAGGAGCTGGCATTGAAGAGCAAAGTGGTCTACCAGCAGGTATTATACCAGCACACACATGAAAAGGTTTCAATATATCATTTAACCTAACACGGTGTATATATAACCAAACTATGTGTGAAGTAGGGGTGGGAATTGCTAGGATTCAATATGATTCTGATTCAGAAGGCTATGATGCATTTATAAAACTATTATCGATGCATCTCGATGCATCAAAATTTTGATTTTTACACACAAACATTGCATATTTTTAATGATCCATAATCCATAATAAAAAAGATTAATTTGCTTCCATTATCTTTGCTCAAACTCACCTAAACTCAAGATGTAGCCTAGCCTAGAATGTAAGCATGACACACATGTTTATGTCTGTTACTCTTAAACCATCCAAGTGGTTCAGCTGTAAGGAACGTACAAAATTGTTACAGGTTCATAACGTGAAGAACTGGGTTTTTTAAATTTCTGATTAGCTACTTTTTTCAATCGAGATATAATCTTTCCAGAGCGATTGTGCTACATCTAGGAATCAGTCTTTCCCCCACTTCTAGTGTGAAGTAAGGTAGTCACAGTCCCATCTGATGAAAAAATGTTAAATGATGCAAATAACGGTAACCATTTTTTGTATTTTACTGTTCATTGTCAAAGCGTAACATATGACGCATTACCAAATCTTCACACACATCATTCCTGTTAAAAGAACACAGTTTTGCTGCAACTTTCAGTAATATACTTTGTGTTTTTGATCATTGTATCATGTCAAAATGATCAGAATAAAAAAACTTAATTTTGTCTTCATTTCAAAAAGCATTTTTGGCCGTTAGGCAGAGTTGAGTTGTAGTTTGGAGTTGTCCCAGTTATTTGAATAACAATTAAAAGCCAATCTCTGGAGTGGTGACCTCTTAAGAGTTTGATGCTCTTTAGGTAAGCAAAGCCACCTCTGTTAAGTTGATTCTCATCTACATCCAATCGGTGACACCCTCTTGGGGGTCGATAGGTCATCAAAACTAATTTCTAAAGCTCGTCCTTTCAGTGGCACACGCGTCGCCCTTTTGTTCTTCCATCCATCTGTCCGTCCATCCATCCATTAGTCCATCTATCCGTTGATCCCTATATCCTTTGGTCCTTCTCTTAAATGGTATTCATGGACGAGCTGGCAGGGGGCAGAGGGGAGCAAATTACGATCGTCATGGTAACTTGGGGCTCCCGGGGTCACCAGTCAAGGGCCACAGGGATGCCCTGTTGCCACGGCAACAACCTCCCAACCTTGGCCTTGGGCTGGGGTCAGAGGTGAGAGCAGAGTAACAGCTGGGACCAGGAAAGTGGGGAAAGGGTGGGGTGGAGGAAAGGCAGGAAAAGAAAAAGAGGCAGGCAATCAGATCACAGGGCCGTGACAGGCTATCAACTGACAGTGACCCCACACAATCACACACACACACACACACACACACACACACACACACACACACACACACACAATCACACACACACACACACACACACAAACACAGACCCCAGCTAAACAGGAAAGTGGGATGAGGAGTTTAACATATAAGGTTTGTCAATTAAAGAAACAGGGAGAGGAACGCACAGACTTCAACACGCATCACCCAAAGCTTGATGAAAAATGTAGGCCAGAATATGTTGATACTGTATATATATTCATATTTATACAAATGGAAATTAGAAAATGAGTGCACTGAAACGGTAAACCTCACTGGGAATAATTATAAATTACCCCAAGCATCTTTTACTGCATTATGTTTTGTAAAAATAAGTTTTCATGTCTGACAATATATATGCCAATTTGCTTGCCGTTGTGTTTTCAATAACTCTTTTGGCATAATAAAGCTAACAATGCCCTTTCTATATGTTCTTAAATCCGGGGTACAATTTTTCTCTGTCTGTCAATTCATGCGGTACACATATGTATGCTTTGTGTTGAAAGTATCTGGACATTCAAGCAAAACCACCCAAAAATCACAATTTTGTGAGAAGTTTTAAGTGTCCTAGTATATGCATGGTACGGCTGATGTCCCAAGTGGTGGCATCTATGAGAAGACCTTTCCTGAAAATAACAATATTTGGGAGGGCTCCACGATATTGGAAAACTGACATATATTTTGGTTTCCTGTAAAACATATTGCAGTATGACTTGAAATAGCTGGTAGATAATTAATCATTCAATCTGCATTTTATCAAATAACCAAAGCAGGCCCTGCTTTGTTTGATCATTTTATCAAGAATGATTGTGGTATCCAAGAACCCTTAAATCGGACTAAATTATGTAATATTAGACAGACGTCTCTTGAGAGAATGAGAACTGTGCTAGTTTTGCTTTTGTATTAACCAGCAAAAAGTTGTAGTGGGAAGTGTTAATTAATGTGCCTTATTTGACATTGCACATCCTGCATGCAGCGAAAACGATATATTGTGTAGCCCTATTATATGGCATGCCTAACTGAGACATGTGATGACTACTTTCCACAAACCTGTGAGTAAACTGAGGGGAAAACCAAGCAAAAATAGCCAAAGGTTCAATGGGTTAGGGTTATATTACAGTGCAGAGACAGCCATTATATAAAGAATTACCTTCTTGTCACCTCCATACAGGGCAAAGGCTTAAATCCTAACCCAGTTTACAGCAGGCACTCACAAAACACACCCATTTACCAACATTCAGAGGAGAAACAGCACTCCGCCGCTTTCTGATTCACCCCTTCTCTCTCCCCACCAACGCTGCTGACACTACCGATCTGTCAACCACTTCAGTGGCACCCCAGTTTCATCTGAGGGCCACTGGGACACGTAGCTTCTCAAAGCAGCTGACACGCTCTGAACCAAAATGGCAGCTTCCTGCCCCTGAAATGGTTGCCTTGCCGCATTGATGCTGAGTCTCAAGAACGCATGGCTTGAAAATGGCATCTCTACAGAGGAAGGGGCTTGCTGTGTGTGTCCGTGTGCGCAAGGTTGTGTTTGAGCACGTGTTTTATCCTAAAAGGCCAACGCTCTCTATCAGGGGGAAGTGGCTGCATGTTCGGTAGAGTGACAAGAGGGAGTGGGTGGAGGCGATCTAAGACGATCAGAGATAAGACAGGCATCACAAAATCCAGATTCCACCCCACTGCCAGCCCATGACTCACACACACTTGCATGTACGTACAGACACACACACACACACACACACACACACACACACACACACAGACATACATTTGGCTCATACACGCACAGCCCAATGAATAATTAACCCATACGAAGAGTCTCTTCTGCAGGGCTTTCAGTTTCTTAACTTCAGCATTGGGGGAGGGAGGTGGGGGGGTGTGAGGAGAGTGAGGCAGAAAAGCTTGTTTAAGCGCGAGAGCAAAGAGGGGGAGGAGAGGGAGGGGGAAGGGAGAAGGGGGTTCTCTATAATGAAATTTGAAATTTGCAGAACATCAAAGGCTTCTGTAGCCAAGCCGCTGTGGCAGCAGAGCAGAGAGGAGGAGTGCATCTCTTTCTCTCCCTCTGTCTCCCCCCGTTTCTCTCTCTCTCTCTCTCTCTCTTTTCCCCTTCTCTCTTTCTCTCTATCCCTCCCTCTCTGCTAAAATGTGTCTCCCCAGAGCTGGGTGAGGGGGGTGAGTGGAGGGTGAGAGAGAGAAGGGATGGGAAGAGTTGATTAGGAGGAGAGTGCTGGTTGGTGATGGGGGTGGGTTAGACATGGGTTAGGGTTTGGAGAGAAAAATGGAAGAACGAGGGTTCTATATATATATACGTGTGTGTGTGTGAGAGAGAGAGAGAGAGGGTGTGTGTGTGTGTGTGTGTGTGTGTGTGTGTGCGCGTGTGTGTGTGTGTGTGTGTGTGTGCGCATGTATGAACAATAGGTTTTATCAAGCCAGCTCGAATATTGCATGTGTACGCGCGCATGCATGTGTGCAGGGCCTTGGAGGGGTGAGTGTGCCCTCTGATAAGGCATCCTAACTTAATGAGCTTGAAAGGGGGAAGCGGGGGAGGGGGGGGGTGCACAGGGGTTCGGATGATGGTGGAAAAAAAAAAGGAGGATCGTTTGGGGCTAGAAGTCTTGAGGAGAAGCTCGAGGGTTGTTAAAACGGGGCACAGTGTGTCACAGGAGCTCACATCTCTCATTTTGGAAAGTCTTCAAAAGTCAGATTTACCCTTCCAACTGTCCCCCAGCCCTCACATTTTACTGTGCTCTACATGAAAACCTTACAGTGTTTTTGCTTTGTGGTGTCGCCACAACACAATATCGGCTAAGATATAACAGTTGATAGAAAATTGTTCATTGTGCACGCATAAGTTTTAATTGCCGGGAGGTAAATGCATATCCCTCAGTGAGGTATTTGTCGAGCGCGATGCAGCTGAAATGTTTATTAGGCGATCGCTTTTCACAAGAGCACAGGGATGATCTTGTGCGTTTTTCGCTCTTTAGATGTTGAGCTACTTGTTGTCTGCCCTGGAAAAAAAACAAAAAAAACAACAACGTAGGAGCACACACCGCCTCGCTCCGAGACTGAAGTGTATGCCTCCTCTCTCCCTCTCAAAATGTAGGAGTGTTGGCTTCCTCGCTCACAAAATGTAGGAGCGCTCGCTGAAGATTAGAGCCCAGCTAAAATGGATGCCTGACCCGCGCTGAGGAAGAGAAAGAGAGATGAACAGGGGCAGGGAAGGGCAGATGGGAAAAAAAAAATCCTCTTCATCCTCACATGCACAGAGGGAATACACACATAGACGCAGTGATGTGCGTGAATGTTTAACATACATGGCATTTTACAAAACATCACAGAAACAGGAAGCATAACCTACAACTCTTTCTTTCACATTATTGTTTTTTAATCTCCCTCGCTCTCTTTCTTTCCGTCACTCCATCTCTCCGTGCGTGTCTCTGCACCATCTCCGTGTCCCTGTCCATCTCTCTCCTTCAATCCCGCTCCGTGTCTCTCTCCCCGAGGTCATTGAGGGCAAGCGTGGTGCCGCGGACTAGTCGATAAGTATCATGTCAGGCTACTTTGTGTGTTTTCAGGCAGAGTCGCAGTCTATCTGTTACCAGCATGGCACGGCAGAGCGGCTTTGCTTTCTGCAGTCCTCAAAGTGCATTTCAATTTTTGAGATGTTGAAGGGCTTTTTGCGCCCCGGCGTTGAGGTGCATGGCTGCAGTCAGTGTTGCATCGGTTTGAGATCTTAGCGAATGAGATCAAAATATTCATATTTTTTCTTTACATTTTGATTTACTGTAATCAAAAGTTGATCATTTTTAAGTACTAAGTGCAACTTTAAGATAACTTGTTCTTTACTGAAATATTTTTTTATTTGAATTCTACATTTCACAGGAAATCTTGTATTTAACTACATTTTTGATAGCTGTGGTCATCAATTAAAAATCTATATTTTACATACAAAACATAAGATCAGCTTATTAGATCTCATGCAATATAATAAATTAAAATGCCCATCAGTATTATAAAGTAGTTAAAATAATCATCTAGACCAGACACAACATTAAATGCTGCTTCACACAGTTACACATCAATAATGATAATCCATAATAATCCAGTGACAGGACACCTTCACAGGCATCATTCAGCTGCCTGACGAGTACTTTTACTCTCCATGAAGAGTACTTTTGTACTTCTGCACAAGAAAAATTATGAATGCAGGACTTAATGCTAGTAATGCAATAAATTTACATTAAGGCATTGCAATTTGAAAAAGTAAAATAACATTTAATCAGTACTTATTGCACCATTGCTAAATATTTATAAAAAATGTAAAACATGCTTTGGCACTGCTGAATTTAATTATGGTAATGGACAATTTTTTTTAGATCAAGACAGATGTGGACACCAAGAAAAAAATGAATAAAACGATAGAGGTGAGTAGTCAGAGAAATTGTAACGACACACCAGCAACAGGAGTGGACTAAGGGATGTTACATAAATCACCGAATTGAGGTCATATCCCTCTTCAAATGTCTTCACCATGAGTCATCGGGTGTCACAAACTCTATGTCAAGGCGCGCCTCTTCCCCACCACTCTGCAGCCGTAGGCCTTCTGAGGGAAAAAAAAAAAAAAAAAAACAGAGACAAGACAGTGGGGTAGGAAGAGAGGAACGAGTACATTTTCCTCCTCCCTCTCCTCCCCTTTTTCCTCCTCCACCTCCACCCTCTCTCGGGGTGTCACGTCCTATTTGTGTCCCGGGGCCGTCTCTCTGGCGATGGTGATGGCGAGAGGGGCTCTCTCGCTTGGCTGGAGAGCAGGGAGGACTTGGTAGCACGAAGCGGTGGTCTGTGCTCACATGGGAGAGAGAGACAGAGAGAGAGAATCGGCAATGGAGGGAGATTGAGAGAGTCAGGAGAGAGAGAGAGAGAGAGAGAGATGCACCCGTTCAGCCATGTCTTTGACAGGGGAGTCTTTCCGACAGGCGTGAAGAAAGGAAGGGCTGACTGGGCTGAGTGAGCTCAGCCCTTGACACACACACACAGACCACGGTTTTGTCACTTATGAGGACATTGCATTGACTTACATTCATCCCCTGGCGATTCAACCTAACATTAACCATAAGCGGGACATGCCTCACCTTCCCACCCTAACCAAAAATAAGTCCTAACACTAAAATTTAAAGGTTTATCTTGTGGGAACCCACTTTGACAAATGGGAGGTGAGTCCCCATAACGTGGCTGTGTGACTTGATTTTCGTCCTCCACCGTCACACAAATCTCACACACATTTCTGGGCTACACCTGACATATCCTCCACAAATGCTCACACATACATCAAATTTGCATACAGAAACGCAAATGAACACATATCTCTCTCTCTCTCTCTCTCTCTCTCTCTCTCTCTCCCTTTCTCTGTGCGGCCATCATTTAAACGTCAGCATCAAAATGCTCAACTTGAGGACAGCTGGTTCTCTCTTCCTCTCTCGAATTTTCCCTCCTCCATCTTTGGCGTTTTTACCTTCCACATTCTTCCCTCCATTCCTCCGCTGCTGCTGCAGTGTGTGAGAGAGAGAGAGAGAGAGAGAGAGTGAAGCCACATAAGGTTATACACAGTGGCGTGACGCCATGCATTCTGATTTATAGATCTAAAATGGCCGCCGTGTTGTGACTGCTGTAGAGGGCTGGATGGAGAGCGAGGTAGTCATGCAGGGATGTCAGGGCGGGGGTGTATGTTTGCCCAGAATAGCAGACCTTTTCTTGGACATTGTGTTCTCCTCACATGAAGCGTCCTCTGCCCCGGAGGCTTTGCTACTACAGTGGTTCGTGATGATGACTGATTAATTAGGCCATGATGTACAAAGCTCCATGCTTGTGTCGGCTGATTTACAATGCTGCTGGATAGGAAGAATGGGCTTTCCTATGTCAGACAGCGCACACTGTGCATTAAAAAGGTAACTATGTCCATGCTGGAGAGGTTGGTGTTCTCTTGCGCTGTAGTGTTTGTTTGTGGATGTTGGGTCCTTCCTGCAGGGAGATTGGAGCCCTCACATTGTAGCGGCAGCCACTGAGGACTTGGAGGTCAGCTGCTGCCTCAGCCTCTCTGTGGGGCGCAGAGCTTTGATTTACTGACTCCACTGCATCACCTCCAGCACACACTCAGACACACACACATACACACACACACACACACACACACACACACACACACACAGCCAGTACCACACTGCCTCCATGTGGACAAACTTATACACTACCCTGCTGCCCTTCACTGACATTATTCCCTCTTATAAATTAGTTTGTATTATTTTTTCTTTCTTTTTTGACAAAAACAGAAAGACAGCTGATACTCACATAAAAGGGAATAAACGGGAAGGGACAAGAAATTGTTAAAACATTGTTATAAAAAATGTGTAAGCAGACAATGAAAACTGGAATGGCACTCAGTACTGTATAGCTCCACCAAGGCCAACAGTGCCCTTTAATTCAATCGAGCCTCAACCAATGTCAAATAAAACATACGTAAACATGTTATATCCAGATTGTTGGATTCCAGACCCCTAAATATACCTGGATAAAGATCCATGCATTATTCCCTGAGAAAGAAAGAAAATGTCAAAAACACACCCTATTTCTCAAGGATAAGGAAAGTGAGAAAAAATAAACATGGTCTGTTTATCAGTGTCCGCACCAGAAGTTGATGGGGTCTATTCTGGTCTTGGACCCATTCTCCATCCAAGTTTTGTGGAAAACTATTTTGTAGTTTTTGTGTAATCCTGCTGACAAACTAACCAACACATGGACATGGGTGAAAAACTGTTAACCTAGACAACCATCATCACTATCAGGAACTAATATAGACAAACAGAATGAAACAAAACAATAATGAATATCAAAAACAGGTGATTCTGTGTGACAAACAGGCAGGTGGGGGTTTGAGCCACTGTGCTGGCCTCCGTCTGCTGCAGCCATACCAAGACGAGTAAACCACACGCTTGCTTGTGTTAAGAATGGCAGCCTTCCATTCCCCAACTACAAGTTTTCTTCTAAGCGTGAGGCATGTGAGGACGCAGTCTGCCCGAGGCACAGTGAGTGGTGACGATATCACCCAAGACAAATAAACTCAGAGAGAATGGGATATCTGTTTTAAGGATTAGTTTGATGTTCTCACGAATGGCTTAGCGCTGAGTCTTTTTACAAACATAGTTTTCCTCTTCCTCAAGATTGCAAATGACCTAAAAATGCCGACTGGAACTTGTTCCGCCCTCGCAGAAATAATAGTTTCCATACTTTTTTTTCAACTTTGTTACAGTATGATGAAAAGATTTCTAGTATGTATATGGCTTGTTAAAGCAGCTAACCCATCAGACAGGGAACATGTGGATTAATAAAAACAATGAGCTCATGACCCAATGAGCTCAAGCCTGCTGAAAAGGACTGAAGTGTTGGGTGATAATTTATTACACATAATTGAAGCTCTTGAATACATAAAAATATTGATCATAGCAGCTTTGTCTCCTCTGAAATGTACATTGCCATGTCCGAGGATTAGAATGATAGCTGTGTCTTAGGAACATGGAGGGTATTACATTTCAACTTTGGAGAAGCAGATGAAGCAGCTGTCTTTTGTTTAATAAGACATTTATGCCACGAATTTTAACAGACAATTTTGAACTTCTTTCACCTGAAGAAGAATTAAATCTTCTCCAACAGTATCCATGACAGCTTCATGCATAGAGACGGGACATACTGTATGCAGAACCTGATCAGAACCGTTTGAGTCAGGATTCCATGCATTCAGCTTCTGTTTCGTGGCGCTTGCTGAACGCTGCCAATTGACGCCCCCGTAAAGCAAAGCTCCTCGTTGCTGCACACTGTTCTGAGGTGTAGCGTGCTACATGCAAAATCCACTTGTTGCCCACAGACAGGCCCGGCGCACCTCGAACTTGTTGTTTTGTCAGCTCTCAGGAGCACTGATCTACAGAGGGCTGAGTGCTTGTATTATTAGATAGAGAAAACCACTCAGCGCAGCAGGTATTTGATAGATCTGTCAGCAGTGTTTTAGTGTGTGTATGTGTGTCTATGTGAACGAGGGGTGCTTCTTTAGTGCGTTTGAAGCCTTCTCTCAAGGTGTTTAGAAAAGTGTAAGTATGAAAGTGTCTTAAGGAGTTCTCAAAGAGAGCGGATACTCTTTGATGCTCTGTCCCACAGAGAGAGCCACAGAGGCAAGCTGCACTACACAAAGAAGAAAGATGCTCCTTTCTTCTGTCATTCAATCACCCTGCCTTTCTCATCGAGGAGCAGAAACTCTTTACTGTATTAGCGAGAGGTATTGAGAGTTCACAGCCAATACACTACTGAATAAAATAACTATTTAAGGGGTGTGTTCTTTTAAGGGAGTTGGAGAAAAGGGAGAAAGTAGTGCTGAATTTTTTTTACGTGACTCTTGTGGAGACGCAATCTGAACACGTGAAGATGCTGCATGCTAGCATCTGTTTAACCTTCACCAATGCTGCTGTAGGTCAATTGCAAAATGTCACAATTTATGATCATGGACTACGTTTACATGCACACCAATATCCCACAATTATTCAGAATGTAACAATATTCCATCCTTCCAAATGTGGGATTTTCCGATTAAGACATTTGGGATATGTCAATTTTATTCAGCATTCTTTGGACATGTAAACAGCACATCTAATTTTTTTTACTGAAGTTTGCAACACTAAGCTTTTAAGGTCAGCTGTGTGCTTTGTCCTGTACATAAACCAACAAGTAGTGTTGTAGTACTCAAGAGCGGCCTTGGTCTTGAGACCATTTTCTCTTATGAAAAAGAGAAAATACTTTCTATACTTAATGATGGTTCGTATTGAAAGAAAAGAGTCACCCAGGAAACCTGATTCATGCACAAAATAAATTGTTTTTTTTATTTTATATTACACATTTAATATCAATATTTTTGTAATGTATCAAAGTTAGAAAATCCAGTGTCATAACAACACTAATGTAAACATAGTTATTACATTGTGTGTGATATCCATAGGAAATATAGGTTTAAAAATGAGATCTTAAAAATACGATTTTTAATTTCAGCTGAACTACCTAAATTATCTGACAAAAGCAGGCGTGTTATTTTTCTGCTGCTTGTCTTCTCTTTATGAATAACCCTATCTGTGCATTAACTATTGTGGGTTACGTTTGGTTTTGTCTCTAGGAGCTGGATAAAAAAGGCCTTGCTACCATCACTACAGAGATCCTTGAGTTGCAGCAGTTTTACTACGCTGAGGACTACCACCAGCAGTACCTGAAGAAGGTACCGAAAGGCTACTGCGGCCTCAAAGGCACCGGCGTCTCTTGTCCCATTGGAGCAGGGAAGGATGAGCTGTGAGGGAAGTGTGGTGAGAAAGAGAAGGGTTAGAGACCTTCTGAAAGCTGTTATCTTCTCATTTTCTGTCCTAAAGCTTTTATTTTCTTTTATTCAAGCCTCAGGGAGTTAAGTGAATGTTGTGTCTTCACTGAAAAACTCAAAAGTGCTTTACATAAGGCATTAAAACATAATTTAAAATACAACACATGAAATAAATAAATAGAAATGATGAGAACATTAGAATTAAAATTTGATTTATAGTGCAATTGTAGCAGTTTGTTAGGCTGCAGTGACTGTTAGCTGCCATAAGGTGGCAATATTTCTCAAAAAACAACAGAGTAAACCTCCAGCAGAAGGTTTTTAATACCTACACTTTGATGTGATATATTTTAGCTAAGAAACCATATGAAAACTTTAAACTCTGTCTTCCTTTTATAACACAATAATACCAGCAACTTTAATGTAATCATATTACTTTAAATAACTGATGTGAATGAATTTACCTCAGTCAAACAGGCTGAACTCTGCCTTTTATTTTCTTAACGTCTCACTGTGGAAATAATAAAACATATCGCCTTCAATCTTGTGTTCATTTTTTGTTTGTGTCAGCCTGTTCATGCATGCATGTGTCAGCCCCTGCAGCTATATATATCTTAAAAGATAAACCACTGTTTAGATTATTTGCCCCTTTCCTGTCCCATTCGAAAGGGGACATACCAATGAGGGACAACTGTGTATGAGTCACTGTGACACAGTCATTTATCGCAGAGTGAGACACTTGAGGCACTCATGTATGCAATATGATACACACTTTGCTTAAACACTCGCTCCACTCCCCACCAACACATAATTATGTGTAATAGTCTTATTACACAGCATGTAATCATATATAATAGAGAAGTGAGCGATTACTGAATGAGCATTGTGTGCTGTACCAACAGATTTACCTGAATGTTATTTAAAAATGAAAATCACACTCATCGTTGCTCTCCAAAACAGAGAGATGATATCTAGAAAAAGCTTTTTGGTCGACCGCAGTAGTGTGATTCACCCCGCTCTCGTTTTTCCCCCTCCCTCTCTGCTATCTCTCTTTCTCTGTCTGTGTGTGTGTGTCACATCCTGACACCTGTGTGTAGGTGTGGACCAGGGCACAGGTGCAGGTGCAACCTCTCAGGGCCTATTTTAGTATTGGGACAGATATTTTTTGCATGTGTCTGCATGCAGCAGCCTCGCACGCGTGCATGTGCATATGTGTGTGTGTGCCGGGGCATGTGAAGCTGTGGCTTGCTTGATCGAACCGCGCTGAGTGGTATGTGGTTGGGCCAGCTAGCTGTTTTCCAGTGCCTGCCTATCGTTTTTTTTTTGCATGCTGTTGTGTTTTGTCGAGTGTGTGATAGGAGATAACCTTTTAATAAAGTGATCTTCATTTCCTCGGTTTTGAAGAGAGTGTGGCATGATAGCTTTAATCGCACGGTGAAATCAGTTTCTCTGCCGCCTGCAATGACGTCTGACTTTAACATGATTTGTCTCAGTGAACCAAGGCTTTAATCTGTTTATTTCTCTCACATTATGGAGAAGCCAAAAGTAAAGCTAAGGGTCTATTTTATGTAGGGAGAGATTCAGATTTCCTGCTGAAAATGACCATGTTTAATGCAGACACATTAAAGTAAGTGACATTTAGGAGAAGCTGCATGAGTGAGTGTATGTTTTCTGTGTATTCCTTTGTGATAGATTAAAATGGGGCATGGAAATGCATGGTACTCTCATATACGCATCCATACACAAACACAGTGAGGCAGGACAGGAACCAGGCTGTGTGTGCCCTTCAGACAGAGCCTATTGTCTGCAGATGGGCCTTTAATGGCCCCACAGCTGGCCACAAAGAGCATACCGCTCCAGCTCGCTGCTATGCCTCTCACTGTCCTATACTCAGTCACCCTGAAGAGAGGGGGCAGCTCACAGGCACACCAACACCGCCGTGTGTGTGCATACATTTGATATCGTATTCTATTATACTCTTAAAAGCATGTTTCGTGCGTCGCTTCCTTCCCGTCTCGTCAAATTCTTTACACTTCACGAAGAGAAATCCTCGCCCAATCATCTGAAGAAAAGAATAGGTTTGCGAAAAATGCGTGGAAGAGTGGGCTGAAGCGGAGAGAGAGGTGCTGGTTGTTTATCAGAACTACTCTGCACTCTTACCCACACACACGTATAAACACCCGTCCCAACCACTACCTCTAACTCCGTCCTGTACCTCCGCCTAATGTAAAAGGCAGCGCCCACGCAAAAGCAACAAACACGCCAACAAGACACCTTGCAGAGACGTGCACCCACACAAATTTCTTGCACTCTGATACGCTCTCTATTGTGGCCTCCTTTCACGGCTTTTCATTTATCTTCTCCTTGACAGCTTTAATAGATCTAACCATATACATATGCAGCACCCTGCGTGTATACATCATTGATAATAGCATTGTTTTATACCATTTCCTCTTTAGATGCTGCTCCACTAATTTGTTTCTTTAGACACCAACACAGCATTGTTTGGTGAGCTTTATAAATAGAACAATAGCGGAGAGTATTCTGGTGATGCCCTACCAGCTGGAGAATTGTTGTGCCTTCTTGTCCTGTTCCTCACATAATTACTTTTCTAGATTGTAGAGGTAGTAGGCACACAATTGGATATGTGCGTGGGTGTGTGTATCTTCCGCCGCATGTGTGATAGCGGAGGGAAAACAGAGCTCGCTCTTCTATATGGCCCGTACATTTCTCTCATGATGTTATGAGAGTTGTGTGCAGGGTTTTTTGCAGATGCCAGATGTGTTTGCATCCCCTCCCTTGCTCTCCCTTCCCCTCCCTCTGGTTCCTGCATGGGCGCAGGGTCTCAATCAGAGCGTCAGGGCTCCAGGAACCGGAGCACAGCAGTGTCTCTGTGCTGCCCAGAGAAGTGCAGCCTTGTCTGGGTCGGTGCATCTGCAGCCCGGGGGTGAGTTGGGGGAAGAGGGCGAACCCTGGTGCCCCCTTGCATGCTGGTTTCACTTGAGGTCTTCTCTGCGTGCGCAGCCTGACCCCTGAACTCTGAGGGAGAAACACAAGCTTATTCTGAACATAAACCAGATAGGCTCCTGTCTCAGTCATGCAAAGATTAATGACACAGTGAAACTATTAGACAAACTGTATCCTCAAACAGGTTAGTTTGGTGCAGCTTTCACAAGAATAACAATAAAAGGCAAGCTCACACATGCCTGCACCCTCACAGGCGTGCACTCTTTCCCATAGAGAAAAGGTCAGAAGCCTGTACATCCTTTCCACAGGGAATAGCAATGGGTTAAGGGTGGGGGGTGCAGGGCAGCACGTGCTGCAGGGGCCTAGTTGGCTTGCTAACTGGCCCACTGGCTTTCTGGCTGACGGCCCACGCTGTGACACTCTTGCACCTGGGAGCCTGTGTGTTGTCAGCCATGCTAGCTAACTCGAGCTACCACCACATGACACACAGGAAACACAGAAATAACTGCTGAGTGTCTTCAGCGCAGTAACCACTGACTGGGGGTGTGCTGCTGACAGAAAGGGGTTAAGGAGAGTAGAAGACAAAGGAATACTGGTTAGACTGGGAATGGCTGGCAGCATTAGGGAGTAAGAATAGAAAGCTGGAAAGGAAAGTGAAACACAAAGCTGTGAGGGTGCTAGCACCTGTGCAGGCATGTGTTAAAAGAAGATTCCACTGGCCTTGATTCAGACACTTTGTTCAACTTTATGGTACATTTACGTATCCACTGGCAAATGCATCCTGTTTATCATCTCGTTTTATAATCAAGCCACTACAAAGATGATTGCGCAACGATGAAAGATTGACATTTTACAGCTGAGGCGCAACAGTCACATTTCCAAAACATCTCTCATGTTCATTTTCTGGCTTTATCTGCTCCGTCCATCTGCGCCTTGAGTCATCAGAGCCTCACCTCGCAGGTGTGAGAGTTTTTTAACGCCACCAACGGCCCCTTGATTAGAGCTCAGCACAGGAAAGTGTTGTGCAACATTTGGGCTTTCAGGTGGTGATGTGCTGTTGTGTCACCAGGACAGAATCAGGACACATACAAACACACACACACATGCTGTTCGTATTGCAACACGCACAAAACATGTTTTCTGTAGGCTTGCCACAGACATCTGATTTCTGCCAACGGTGCAGATTGAAATGTTCTTGTGTTCAGTTTTAGGGATAAGAGGCAACATGAGGTGGTGGCTGTGTCATCTGTTTCTGACTGGTGTTATGTTTCTGTCTGTGTTAAAGATGTGGAGGAAATGAGTAGATGGAGGGAGAGAAGGGAGGAGAGATGGTGCTGACTGCACCAGGAGGAAGCTGAGTCTGATGCTTCTCCATGCAGCTGCTCCCAAACACCCACACTCTTCCTGTTGGAGTGTGTGTGCGTGTGTGTTCACTTTTTGTATATAGATTTAGTGTCTCACTTCCACATAAGGATAGACGAACCTGTATTGTTCCAATGTAAATTAAATTCTCCAGACATTTTACAGGCTTATTGGCATTTCTTTAGAGGCAAAATAGGGTTAAATAGGGTTAAACAGTGTGCGGTAAAGATGAGATCAATCATCTACGATCAAACAGAAAGACGGCTTAGAACAAAAAGAGTTGAAAACTCTTGAAAACTTCAGGTATCCTACAGAAGACACAGTCTAAAATAGCTGAAGAAGGTTCCTCCTGCCTGCCTGAGGCCCTGTGTGTCTTTTCAAAGAAACACTGGCCTCAAAAAACATCCGCTGGTGGAAACACTGGCCTGACAGTCAGTGAATGGAAACGTTTGAGGTGAGATTGTGGCCACGCTGAGGTGTCAGCAGGGTGTGCGATTGTGTACCTGTGACTGTGTGCGTACATGCATTTTTATGTGCATGTGTGTGGCGGTCTTTTTAAGTTTCCATCACAATTAAATGCTAAATGTCTGTTTCAGCCGCCACACCACTGATGTAACTGACTGGCGGTGGGTTTGCTGTGCCTTTTGTATCTGCTCATGTTGACCTCTGACATGTTTGTCCTCCACAAAATGTTAATCTTAAAGGAGCTCTATGTAACAATTTGTAGCAATTTACATGTATTAATCACTTTTTTATTGGCCATATGTTAGGGGATTTTAACCTGACATGAAAAATGACATGAAAAAAGCCTTCCCTCTCTGTCAGTTGTCTTTACAAGCCTGTGGACGATTTGTTAAAGTTGTTTAACGCTGCTGCACTGTGGATTACTTTGTGAATGACTCAGTCGTCAGATTTTCCACGTCGATCCAAAGGATGTGACTTTATGCACGTTCTCGAGTGCCTCGTCTCAGTGCCTCTCTCCTCACCAGAGTCCGCTAACATAAACTAACAACCGGCTGCCAGCACGATACGGAAGTTCGACAGAGCCCCTTTAATTTCTATTCAGTAGGCCTGTCCTTAAAGTGTCGATACTACAGATATAAAGTCTTGTTTTGAGTATATCGATCACAGCGTCAATAGGATTGATACAATACTAAAATGGATCGCTCACATTCTGGGCACATTGACACACTTCTTAGAGCTGCAAAATGTGCAATCTGTGTTGTATTTAAACATATATTAACAGAGAATAGTAAAAGAAACTCCTCCTTTGTCTGGCAAATTACTTTACTAACTGCATTCATGCAAGTGTAAAAAGTATCTGCCAATGGAGTGAATGGAAACATTTGAGGTGAGATTGTGGCCATGCTGAGGTGTCAGCAGGGTGTTCGATTGTGTACCTCTGACTGTGTGTACATGTATTTTTATGTGCCTGTGTGTGGCGGTCTTTCTAAGTTTCCATCACAATGAAATGCAAAAGGTCTGTTTCAGCCACCACACCACTGATGTAACACAACTGTTCGCTGTGCCTTTTGTATCTGCTCAGGTTGACCTCTAACATATTTGTCCACAAAATTTTAAGCTTAAAGGGGTTCTATTAACAATTTGTAGCAATTTATATGTATTAATCACAATATTATTGGCCATATGGTAGGGGATTTTAACATGACATGAAAAATGAGACTCTTCATGTTAGCCTGGGAAATTACTTGGTGGTTTTTAAATAAATTCAAAAGTTGCTATTACACTGGGAAAAAAATGCCCCTGCAAAAATAAGTGAATAAACAATAAATAAATGGTGTTTCTTGCATCCTGATCCTTAAATTACTTGGTATCAGGCCGGAACCAAATTTTGGGGTATCACCCACCCATACCATTTGTGAACCATAATGAAGAATGAAGAATGTAGTTTAAAGCGTTCAACTTCTTGACTGTTGCTATATTGTCAAATGCAAGAAAGTAAATACTTTGTATAAAAAAAGACACAGGAAATAATATATAATATGACAAAGACCCACAAATCTTGAGAAGGGCTGCCGGTAAAATAATCATATTATGATTGCGATATGAGTTACAATTACTGAGAATTCTATAAAATTACTATTATTATTATATATATAAAAATATTTTATTTTTTTCTGAACAAACATAACATTACAATAATGTGACATTTATTGTTGTCTACACCAAACGAACATGTTGTCTTACATCTGGAGAACAAGATTTGTAGACTGGGCAAAGCTCCTGTGACTTAATCATTGCGCTCGGACATAGTGCCATTCAATCATACTTCAATTAACTGTGCAGCTCTGACCTTGAGCTAACGCATATTAAAATAAACTACTATATGTTGTGTTTGATAATGACATTGCATTTTGCTACTGTCGACCAATAACAAACTAAAGCCAGATCAAATTGGATTTGTTTTATCAGTGATGTAATGTCTAAGCAAACAGTCCTCACTGGCTGAAAGAGAAGAGTTTGCTTTACAGTCAGATCAACATAAAGTCAACAAAATTAACTGAACTAAACACACATTTGTTATCAAGATAACATTGTCAGCTCAGCTGTGCATGTAGACCACAGCCAGCGTGTCAACTGATCAAATGTTGCCAGACAATTGAGATATCAAATTGTTTTGGAATACTGTGATGAATGGAGGTTCCTCTTTTGTATTGTTCCTCATATGTGAGTGCTGCTGGTGGTGCTGCTGCTGGTGCTGTGGCAGGATACAGTACATCTGCTCCATAATGATGGGGGAACAGCACGTGTTCTGCACCAAAACTGTCTAATAGACTATTACATTACAGTGGTGCCAGTTCAAAGCGGATTGCTGTTATTGAAGGAAATTAGAGTTTTTGGCAAATTACAGAACAGGATTTCCTCCAAAATGTTTGGGTGATTTTTTATGTTGATTTAAGTCTCACGTTTTGTTGGTGTTTCCTAAGGCTGAAAGTGACCCAGTTTCCAAATGTTCCAGGATGCTATTATTGCAAAGTGTTTCTCCACTTAAGTATATTTTGTAGGGTTGCAACACTTATTTATCATTGTCGATTCTTTTCTTGTTGAATCGATTAGTTGTTTGGTAAGATGTCAGAAAAAGGGTGAAAGATATTGGTCAGTGTTTCTCAAAGCCCCAGATGATGTCCTCAAATGTCTTGTTTTGTCCACAACCCTGAAGATCTTCCATTTATTGTCATAGAAGAGAAAAGAAACCAGAAAATACTCACCTTTAAGAAGCTGGAATGAAGAGAGTTTAGACTTTTTTTACTTAAAAAATGAATCAAAACAATGAATCGGTTGACAAAATAGTGACAACTAATAGATTAATCAATTAATTGTTGCAGCTCTACTATTTTGATTCAACTACTCTGCTCATTGTTGTCAGGGCCGTCGTCACAGTTGTCAAATAAATCTGAAAAGATTGCAATGCTGGTCAACAGAAGATTTTTAATTTCGATCAAACAGATTGTCATTTTTTTTTTGAAAGGACATTAAATTTGACCTCATTTCAGTCTCTAAATTGTGAGAATTTGCTGTTTTCTTTGCCTAATCTGACAGCGAACTGCATATTTGGGGGAGATTTAAATGTTAATGGTCTGAAGAAGTCACTTTCGGCTTTAGAAATGTGTGACAATTTTCCATTTTCTGACATTTCAAGAGCTCAGAGTGACGTCTTCAAATTGCTTCTTTTTTCCAACCAACGGACCAAAACCCAAAGACTCTTCATTTACTATGATAAAAAGCACAGAAAAGCAGCAAATCCTTTTTTTAATAAGCTAAGACCAGCAAATGTTTAACATATTTGTTTGAAAATGACCGAAACGATTAATCACTTATCAAAATAGATGCCAACTAATTTTTTTTCGATCAACAAAGTGATTTATTGACTAATCACTGCAGCTCTGTTTCATACGCAAAACATTGAATCAATTAATGAAGAAAATAAAATGACAGAGGCGATTTACATTCTTTGTCACTGCACTTTTATTGTTTGTAAACTGTACTGGCCAACTTCCCCAAGATTCAGGTGTCAGAAATATTTTTATTTTGAGAGCTATTTTAGAGATCTACGGTATATTTTGTGTGTCTATGGTTTGAGAAGGCACATGAACATCTGTGACTGCTACCACATTGCATGGTGATTCACTACTTTCCATGAAATCTCACCTTTTACCATGACCCTTGATGACAAATACATCTTCCTCTCCAGCCTCCTCTTCTTCTTCTCGTCTTTGTCTTTTCTTGCTCACTCGCTTCGCCGGCTGTCGCACTCTTTCCCCTCCTGCTTCTCTTGGGGCCATGTGAGATGAGTACAAGACAGGGGAGAGTGTGAGCTGTGGTGAGCCACAGACCAAAATAACTGGTACTTTTTTATAAAAACACATGTGCATCCACCCACTCATAAAGTCACACATGCGTGCACTGTCACACACAGACAGAGGTCCCTTTTACTTGAGGATCCCTGGGGAGAGGTGTAGTTGGATGTGTTTGGCTGTGCCAGTACTGATTGTGTGTTGATATCCAGCGCTGGAAATGGACCTCATGGAGAGAGAGAGAGATGCTGTTTATGAGCTAAGAAATTCTAACTTTTGTCAACTGTCTGGACTTAAAACAAGAACATAATGTTAAAGAGAGATAAGAGATAAAGCGATTGTTTCGCCCTTTCAGTTTCTACTTTTTCTCCAGTCAGCTGCGAGATGCTTCCCTCTGTCTCACTTTCTCTCTCTGTGCTGACAGATCCTGCAGCCTCCCTGTCAAGCCGGCATAGTGGCATCATTCTAAAACTGGTATTAGGCATTTCCTGCTGCGTCCGTTGGCGGGTGTGATGGTGTGTGTGTGTGCGTCCATATATGTGTGTGTCAGTGTGCGCGAGTGTGTGTGTGTGTGTGTGTGTGTCGGGGCGGAACGCACCTGGTCCGCGCAGCTGTGGGGATCCTAGCAGGGGGGAGAGAGAGAGAAAGAGAGAGATAGAGGAAGGAGAGAAAGAGAGAGGGATGGGAGGAGACGAAAAGGGGGCCCTGTGTGTGCTGTAACGGGGACCCGACGAGTTCAGATAGAAAGAACGAAGGAAAGATGCGGGGAGAAAAAGAAGGACACGATTTCGAGGCACAGTAACTTAGCATTAGCATGAGCTCACGCAAGTTTAAAAGTTGCTGGAACTGCCCTTTAAAAAGGTCTTATTCTGTTTATGAGAATCAGTCGGTTAAAGTTATCTACGTCAGCCACATGTGACGGAAATCAGTGTGTGCTCTGTTTCTTGTCTCGGGTAAAGGTTTGACAATAATCTTAATGGAACAGTTCACCCAAAAATGAAAATTCAGTCATTATCTACTCACCCACAATGGTGATGGAAAGTCGGGTGAGGTTTTGTAGTTTCTGGAGCTTCACAGCAAAACAGCATTGCTGCATTCTCCTAAAGTAGATGGTGACTTGCTTTAAAACAAAACAAACAACCCAAAATAAAAATAAAAAATGATTTCAAAAGATGTTATTTACACTCTTTTTTTAAGATGAAATCTTTGCGGGAGCTGCGAAGCTAACCGTGTTAGCACGAACCACATCTGATGTGGATGAACAAGCTCGAGGGTACATGTACAATCTTTTTAAATCATGGATTTCACATGGATTACAGCGGATGAGCTGCATGGACCCTTTTTATGGTTTTGTTTCAGGGTTTTTTGTGTTGTTTTTACATTTATTAATAAGTCCCCATCTCCTTCAGTGATTTAGGAGAATGCTGCAACGCTGTTTTGCTGTAAAGCTTCAGAAATGTTTGTTTACTAGGAAACTTCACCTAACTTTCCATCGGCACGGGGGTGAGAACATAATTGTCATTTGAGTAGGCATCTAATAAATCAACCCCTGTGTATGCACTATTAATAAGATCTCTCAAAAGACAGGAAATGCAGTGTATGTAAGCTTTATCTGCACACTGCTTCACCCAGTAAAACAATTATATTACGGTTTTTAATTGTAACTGATTTATATATTTCTGACAATTGTGGTTTGTCTTCCCAGTCTCCTTCTTCCCAAATACATTATGTGGAAATTGTGTCAGTCTATGCTGGGATGCAGTTCCTCTCTTCTTCTGCAGAGGGGGCAAGGAATCTGGGAACAAAAGAAAGGAAGAGCAGTGATAGAGAGATTTCACAGTGAAGATTTGAAGTGTGAGCAAATAGGGCAACGATAAGAGGAAACCACGTAGGAACCCACACTGTGAGGAAACAAACAAATGTGTTTATCGGGCTTTTACACTCAAAGTGAACAGAGCACCTCCAGGATGTAGGGAGAGCACAGATGTGCTCGCACCACACAGAGTCTATTTCACAGCTGGGGCGACCGAGGAGCAGTCAGCACTGGGAAGGTCAAATGACCAGGTCAAAGGTCGAGCCACAGAGAGCCGCAGTCGAGGGAAGAGGAGCACGAGGGGCATCGAGCACACCATGCACACAGAAACTCATCCTCACACACACACACACACATTTGTTAGTCATCTCTAACACTGTTGCAACTCTTGAGCCTTTGCTCCAGATGGGCAAAGGAGGCAGAGAATGTTTCTGTCTGCATGTAGAGGCAGATTGATCTGAAGTAAAAGGCTGGACACACACACACACACACACACACACGCACACACTGACTCATCGTTGTGATCATTTGATAAGAAGCCCGGGAGGACAACATGAGTCAACATCAAAGGAGCAGCTGAATAGATCAGTTCCCAATATGTTTCCCTTCATTCTTTGGAGATTAGAAAGAAATATGTTGTATAACATTTTTATGTTTTCCTGAAAATGTTCTCTGACTGTCCGTTTGACTACTCCTTGTATTTTAAATATACATTAGATGTAATGTTTGATTATTATAATGTGTTAAAGAAGACGTCAGATACGTCTGATTGTTTTCATAAAGAGCCATATATTAGAGAGATCTGTCCCTTAATCTGGATCCACACCAAAAGTTAATTAAGCAACTTGCTTAAGCAAGTTCTATACCCATTTGTACTAATCAACTACCTCGCGATTTACCCTCATACAATGCCAGTTTAGTCGGGAACAGCCATGGGCCGAAAGAGAAGATCAAACTGTTATCTGCCAAACATGTTTCATTCATTGGACTTAATATAAGATTGACAAACAAAGCCAATCAGGCGACTTGGGAGTGTGTCCGTGCTGCATAAAGCTTGTGCAAAGTTCACCATAGATTTGGACATTTGTGTTCCAAACTGCAATTCCCCTGATAACCAGCAGGAAAATCACTTAGGTCTAGACTTTGCTTGGAGATAAGATTGTTTCCTTGCCAAACTGAGGCTTAAAAATAAGTACTTATATATAGTATACTGCTAAAGTCATACTAAAAGGTCATATTGATAACATTTTTATGTAGAAAAATAATTTTTTTAAAATAATACATCTACCGAGCTTTTAGAAAGGTGCAGAATATTAGTATCTATTTTCCTAAATAACATTATCATGATTTAAAAATAATAATTTAAATAATTTCGTCAGGTCCAAAATGATTGTTTTGTTTACCGTTTTGTGTTCTGACAGTCGCTTCCAGCTTCTAGCGAGGTTTGTTAGCCAGCAGTATAACGCCGTTGGTATAACATGGTATCCGTGTTTCGTCAACGATCAAGAGTCTTGGTAGTTGTGGAAAATACGCGCCCAGCATAACATTAGCTAGTTAGCGTTAGCAACGTTAGGTTGTGCAGCAAACTGGCAGATGTTTGGATCAACAGCAGTGTTGTGACGTGATTGCAGTGGTAGAGAGGAGATGGATGCTACATTTCACCTTTAAGATCAAAACTGATCACAAGTCTGTGTCATAAATGGGGCCCCTGGTGTAGCTTATGGTGGCTAATGTTAGCAATTTTTTCTTTAGATGCATGACTGACTTCATGACTCTTTACTCGTGCTAATGTTGCATTATCCTGCACCTGTAGCCACAACGACTTCTGTTTGCCAAAAGAAGTCACGTAGTCTCATTTTTACAGGTGTGATAAGAACTGTTTGCCCTTCTATCTGTGGCCTTATTCTGTGTGTTTTTTGTAAATTCTCACAGGAAATCCAAAATAGCTGCTCTTTCATAATGTTCAGTGAGATGTCGGGTCACAGCAGGTGAAATGAAACAAGTCTTAATTGCCTCGAGATGACCGGACTAATGCATTACACACTGGTGTGCTGTTAAGTGCTCTAATTACAGCAAAGTGGATTTAGCAGCTATTTCAAAATGCCCAATAGCTCTGTAATGTGACCTTTGAATAGATGGACATTTACGCGCACATGTGTGTGTGTGTGTGTCTCAGTGCAGAGTGGCTGTAAAGATAATGTGAAGGGACTATTTTGGGAGTGACGAGTATATGAAATTGAGTTACACAGGATTTGTGGTTTTTTGTATGAGGAAAACAGCCAGGACATCAAGTGGGAGAAGCTGCCTGAGAGCAGACTGCGTCCAATTTCTAAAACCTCCTCTACAGGCATCATGTGTTTCTCTAATTAAAGAGAATCAGCGTGTTTCCCTGTTTTTTCGACTGCGAAAGCTGCACTCTTTTCTCGCAACTTGAAGCAATAACACTTGAAACCACTAAACCTCCACTTATCTAACAGCTACCTTGTTGTTCAGTGTGTTATTTTTACTTCCAATTAGCTGTAACACACACACACAGTGTCTTATCAGTAGATTAAGATATGCTAAGTAACATGCATGGTCAACGATGCATGTTAGTGACCTCTGAGTTCAATTAGCCCCGGCATGCAGCCTAATTTCACAGCGTGACCCCTGCTGCTGCACAGACACACTCACACAGAGAAACCAGCGCGACTCCCTTAAATGTCTATCTGTGTCCGCCGGTGATCAATGCTTCCTTTGAAGGAAGCACCAGCAAGTGGGGGTCGAAGGAGAGGGGACAGGGTGAGCGAACGCAGGAGTCAGAGTGGATGGCGGAGAGAGGGGGGTGAGGACGAGGAGGAGGAGGAGGAGGATAGATGCAGGATGGGACGAGAGGTGAGGAAGGTGACATTGTATCTAAAGTGATTGATGGATGATCACAGACAGAGAGATACTATCTTTGGAGGCTGGATGGCCTCTGACCTGACCCATAAGGCTTTATGTGAAGACAACAACTCACACATTTGTTTTGAAACTGAGAGAGAGAGAGAGAGAGAGAGAGAGAGAGAGAGGTCATGAGGCAGAGGCGTGTTTGTGAAGGACAAGAGACTAGTCTCAACAATAACTAGAGAGAGACGCTACCAGCAGACTGACCTTCCATAAGCTCCGTTTTTCTCCTCACCTGTATTCCTATAGAAATTTCTATAGCTGTATACTATTCAGCTGAGTTCAGATCTTTATTTTCCAGCAAAAATCTTCCATACTTGATTGTGACAAAACTGTTAAAGAATTCAAAGTACTTGTACTTGTAATAAGTGTTAGTTGATAAGTAATAAGACCCTTATAAATCCCTATAAGAGGCCTATTTTTGACTATAGCATTATTACATTTATTGTTACATTATAAGACATTTATAAACCCTTTGTCAACAGGTACAGTAGCTCATCTGGTAGTTAAATATGTAATCATCTTAATTAGGCATTAAAAGAGCTTAGTTAAGGTTTAATAATGACATAATAGGAAATATATATCACAATTAATTTGTTTATTATAATGCTGTGTATTATAATGCAAAGTAATTTTGATAAGCATGTTATGCAGTCTTATAAGGACCCTATTAACTTTTACCTAAATCTTAATATAAAGCGATCTGAGATTCCAAATGAATCATAGATTTAATGCTATTTCGACAGAAACAAGGTTGATATGGTTCTTGACTAGTTTATAGGGTTGAAGTATGGAAGCACATTTTCGCAAGTTAAAGAATAAAATAAGAAAATTTATCTTGGTGTTAAAACATAATTATGAGATAAAAAGATCATTTTGGCTTTATATCTCATCATTTTGACTTATCATGGGAATACTTTTTTTATATATATATTTCAAGGCTAAGTTTTCATCATTTTTTTCTTTAACTGGCGGAAATGGGCTTCCATATTGAAGTGTATTGTTTGTACTCAGGAAGAGTTGCTGCTGGTACTATCTAATAATAGATAGTACCAGAATAATAAATATATAAATAATAAATACTACATGTGGCATCATATCTTTGACAATATTTTCTCTGCTATAAGGTTGTGGTGGGAGAATAATCATCATTTTTAGCTCATATACAGTTAATATGAAGACAAATAAAGACATGGCTTTGCTAAGTACTTGAGGTGGTCTTAAAATTCAGCAAATGTTTGCAACTTTGTGAAGCCACAGACGCCAGAGGGATCCAACAAAACACAAAAATATCAGGTAATATAAGCTCGAGGGGAGGAGAGGAGAAGGAGGTACGGGGAAGCCCTCTGCCCTCTCTGTCTCCAGCCAGTCTACGCCAACATCTGGAGCTCACATCAGCCCTCCTCAGAGACTGGCACTGCTGGAGAGAGGGATGAGAGGAGGGAAAGAGAAAAAGGGAGGGGAAGAAAAGTATAGAGGTTTAAAAGAGAGGGGGCAGAAAAGGTAATAATAGAGTTTAGAAAAGTAAAAACGGAAGATTAAAAAATAAGCAGAGAAAATATTTTTGTCAAGGGACTCTCCCAACATGATTCAGATGCCAGATACTGCTGTCAGTAACTGTGTTTGTGTTCATGCATCTGTGTTTGTGGTAAGGTGTGTGTGTGTGTTGTGCTGATGACTTTTTCCAGTGATCATCTTCAATGCACAGCAGAGAGACAGCATGAACACTGGTTAGCTTCTGTGGCGAAACGCTGTGTGTGGCAGGAAACAGAACAACCTGTGATCTCTGCAAAAACACTAATGGAAAACCTCACTCAGATAGAAGACATGGGTGCGTATGCATACAAGCACGAAAGTGTGTGTTTGTGTGTGTGTGTGTGTGCATCTGAATACCTGCATGTGAGTTGCAATCTGTCAAAATTATTCCAAAGATGGTGCAAACCGAGGTACAGTGTCTTAAGGAGTAATAAATGCAACGTACATCTGCTTTTGCAGCAATTAACTTGAGAACCACAGACTTTCCTTTACAGATAACAAGTGAGACTTCCCTTACTTATGTGCAAACACAACAGACGAGACAAACCCTAACCTTTTCACAACTTTTTCTCACAGCTTTTTAAACCTGAAAATACCACTGTGTTTTCAAAAGTCAAGCTATATTTGGTCTAACTGCTGATTTTATGTGAGATAAAAACTGCTGTTGAAGCCTCCCTCTTTCCGCTTGCCGCTCAGTCGTTCGCAGTTTAGTTGTGGCAGTAATTAATTAAAAACCTGGGTTATATTGTGCTCGACATTTTGTGTTTATTTCGCGGCTGTTCTGTTGGCGAATTGGTGACACATAAGGCAATAGAGCTTGTGTTTGACAATCACAGGAAATACTCAACAGTCTGACAGATACTCCGAATAACGTGTTGAAATAAACCCCATCCATCTGTCTTCCAAGCAGATTAAAAAAAGAATTCTCAGAATTACTCGAAAAATTCAATTTGACACTGTTTTCTTGTAATCGGGTTAGTAGGTGTTACCCCTTTGTTCTCCACACTAATCTAGATATTCTTGTAGGACTCTCGACCAGAGGTGACAGGTATCAGTGACTAATTTGAGTGTGTTTGAGATGCCAAGATTGTCCTGAAAGCTGATCTCTGAGTAACATTTGTGTTGGCAGTTTAGAGTTTCAAGGTCATGTCCTGACTTAAAGACAGCGATGTCTCAACTGGCCCGAGTGAGACTGAACCGGGTCAAAACCAGAGGTCTGCCAATGCACAAAGAGGTGATAGCGTGTGTGTGTGTGTGTGTGTGTGTGTGTGTGTGCAGGGGTGGGGGGTCACGGGGATGTTCTTGACTGTGTCATCTCCAGCAGCTGTTTCCCTCAAACCGTGCCTCGCCCCCCCCCCCTCCTCCCCCTCCCGCCCCACCGCCTCACAATGAAACCAATACAAAGGAACAGGAAGTGCCTCCCGTTAACTGGGGCCCAATCAAAGCCATCATTATTCCCGTGTCAGAATTTTTACAGGAAATAGCTTCTCAGAAAATATGCCAGCTGTGCAGGGAGTGTGGGTATTATTGTCTTACAGGTCTTGTCTGTTTTCTTTTTTTTCTTTTTTCACTTATCAGTCGCTGCTAACAAAAGGACACAGTCTCGCCCACGTGCGCGGCACACTGTCGCTGCTGTGCGTTCACAAGGCAAGCCAGGCACTGTGTTCTCTGGGGCTGGGTGGGTTATTGTGCGCGCTGTGAAAAGGGCTCCCCTGCTGTGCCTGCACCGGCTTCTTTGGTTCCCATCCTGAACCGAACAATTGTCTTTTTGCGCCCAGAGAGCACACAGATGCACAGAGTACATACATGATCGCACACACACTTTCACACACACACACACACACACAGCTTTGCCTATTGGAGCCACATCTGTAAGAACGCTGCTCGGATTACAGCGTAAACGGTGGGTTCAGGTGAAGCCTAACGTTTGCCAGATGCTGCGGTAAAGTCACCAGGAGGTTAGCCTAACATTGGAGTGTTGTTGTTGGTCGGGGAGGGTGGAATCATCTGCCTCCCTAACAAGGGGGGGGGCACACATCTGGCGTGAGCAGAAAAACTCATTTATGAGCATTATCTTAAACGAGCGTGAATAACATAACAGCACCGTGATATTTAAACATCAGAATGAATCTTGAATCTGGAGATTGATTCGTCCTGCAGCTGAAAAGAAAAAGTCGATCCTTGGTTGATCTAATCTCGGCTTTGTCCTCTGTAATCGCGCTGAGGCCTTGCAGACGTCTGGAGGACAATAATTAACTCAGTCACTCAGCGCGTTGACACAGGTGAGCACTACTCAGGTTGTTAAACAGTCATTATAGGGCTGCTGTGATGTGAATGAACACACACACACACATTTGATTGACCCCCTAACATTGTCTGTCACATCAGGCTGAGGCCTATTCAGTTACAAAATGCCACTGTTGGCTGTATTAACACTGATCAGATAAAGGTGACATCCCATCTGCTGACATTTAAACCCACATGCAAATAACATAACTCTACACTTGTGCCCTTTCGTGAATACAAAGACGTGGTGATTTCTGTCTGTTTAACACCAATTCTCACCTCTCATAAACTGGGCTTTGTCGGGCCTATCTCGTGTTTTTGGCCAGAGGAGCTGCTCTGCGTCCTTCACTGTGAAGCTTATCAGTGGTGTTTGAAGTGCTCGTCTTTATCTCGGCTCACTGTGTTGAGGTCATCAGCCTGACCCAGTGGTCCTTATCTCTGCCTCCACTGTTTCTCTGGTGTCCAGCCATGCAGATAATCTAGGTTTTACTTGCAAGATATCCAACTCTAAGATTTACAAAGAAAGAAAAAAAAAAAGGTTTTTTACTGTGTCTTTAATCAGATAGTATGAGACGGTAAACAAAGACAGCGGGTGATGGCATATGACATAGTTTCCTGTCTTGAACCGAGCTGGTAAAGCTGTAGGTGTCGAAGTGGGTGTTCAGACTAAAAGTAGCAACAGATGACACAATAGCACTTAAATAATTAATTACTCAGTAGAGCGCATACCTCCCCCAAGGCCAAACAGTCCCCTTTAATTCGATCATCCAATATCTAATTAAAACATAAATAAATCAGCTAGAAACAGATTTGTATTTGGATCAGCATCAAATTGTACTCACTCATAGATACAAGCCACCTAAATATGCCTGATATATTTTTTTTATCAAGATCCATGCATTATTACCTGATAATTTAACCAAAATGTTGAAAATGCAATGTTAAAGGTGCAATATGTAAGAATTTTAGTTTAAACCATTCAAGAATTACAGAATGTGAAGTAATAACAGACTGATGTTAATTCAAAGACATGTATGTATTGTGTTGCAGACATACAGTATCTATTGAAGTTAGCATGCTAACCAGCTAGCCCCTAACCAGTTTGTTCCCCCCGGTGCTCCAAGCTCCCCGTCTAGGCAGAGTAAACTAATATGACCACTAGCTGCATGGTTAACCGATGATCCTAGCTAATGCCAGCTACAGTTAGCAGCCCCCATTTGTTAAGAGTACGAATTGGACAGGTGGCCAATTCTTACATATTGCACCTTTAAAGAAAGTGAGTAATAATTCCTTGATCCGTCCCTTTATTCAGATCTGCACCAAAAGTGAATAGGATCTATTCTGTGTAGTGATTCATCTTCCCTCTAAGTTTCATGGAAATCCATTTAGTAGCTTTTGTGTAATCCTGACGACAAACCAACCAACCAGCAAAGGAAAAAAAGGGGGGAAAAAAAGTGTTTGTGTTAGTGTGTGTGTAAAATATGGATTCCTTGGGGAATACAATACAAACAACGTTATCACTGCAGCGGTCATGTTATCCTTTGCAGTAATGATTACAGGGAAAACAAAAAAAAAAATGCACTGATGAAATTACAGTTGAGACCAGGTCTCCCTTGTAAAAGAAGTCTGTGATCTCAGTGGGATTAACTGGGTTAAATAAAGGCTAAATAAAACAAAAATTAAAAAAAGGAATACGTTGTAAAAATGTTGGATCAAGAAATTGCACGTCAAACCGAAAACATTGATTACTGTGGATAAAACACAGACCTCATTGTGAGCAGTTTTCATTGGACACGGTCTCTATCAGCACATAATCCCCATCAGTCCAGTTCAGCTCAGTTCAGATCTTTACAGTCCCACAGGAGAAAATTCTTTCTGCACAAAGGCAGACATTAAGACATTAAAAGTGCTGTACTATGTTCAGGATAAATCAGAGGGTACACCAAAGTACCAGGTGTGCAGGGATCCAAGAGGCAGTTTACATTAGAATAAAGAGCACTTATTAAAAGTGGGATAAATGAAAACTTGAACATGCACCAAATCTTTGGGAACCTGTACCTCTGACCCATATGGAGGATTCAAATTCTGTGTGATTTGTCTGTTATAAATGTCAGATAGAGGGCAGCTGCTCACCAGTGATTTTACTTGCTGCCTTGACAATGTTTCCATACCAGTGAGAAGGAAAGGACTGACTCTATGATTGATCTGTAGAATACCGTCATTATGTTTCTGTCTACATTAAAATAAAATGCAGCCTTTTTTGTCCCTTTTTGCATTTTGCCTCAGAGTTCACATCAAAGCTCAATTTCTTATCATTGTAAGTGCCGAGGTAGCTCTCTGCAATTTCTCTTCTTTCTGTTTTTTTGTCTTTTAACAATAGTCCAGAAGAAGTGAAATCTTTTGGAAGTCTATAACCATATCTTTGGTTTTTGGAAATGTTCATCACACCACTCTGCAAAAACACTAACCACAGGTCCATGTGGTGACTCATTTCCCTGAAGCAGACTGTGCTGTGTCATCTTCGATTTTAAGAACGGTTCTTTGTACTGACTTCCACAGTCGTCTGTCGCTGTGAAAACTGTGGTGAAGTCTGGATTATCCAGAGTAAAGACAGAACTGTTTCTAGAAAGACATATTACTATTATTATTATTTTTTTTTAATGATTTATTTTAATGCTGTGAGGACCACACATGGACTCCCATTCGTCTCTATTGTTGTCGGGTGGAGGTAGACATATTACTTCCTGGGCAAATGAAACCCCAAAAAACATGGATATTTTGAACTTTGCGGCAACTATGCAAGGGACAATATAAAAAATTAAAGGTGCAATATGTAAGAATTGGCCACATTTTTTGTTTCTTTCTCAGAGCATATCACTTTTTTTCCATAAAATACAAAATAAATTTAACCAAAAAAATGGAAAATCATGCACTTCATCAAGCTAGATTACTACTACAAGTCTCTCACATGAGAATATTCACAATTATCACAATCGGTGATAAATCTTATCAGGTCTGGTTAGGTTTAGGCACAAAAAACGCTTGTTTAGGGTAAAGATCATGTTGCCACTGCCTCATAAGAAATCAGCTCATTTAGGTGCATCTGAATGTAATATATGTATTGTAGAAATGTTGATATGATACATGTGATAAAAAAATTGTATCTGTGGTTTGCAGAAAGTACAATATCAGCACTTTATCCTGACAACTGGGCTGATAAAACCATAACTATCTGCATTTCAAACCATAAGTGTAAGTGAAATTATGTTTTGTTTTTAATCGTTCGGATGAACCAACCTTTCCATATATCTTTTTAATATATCAGTGTTGCCTGAATTTCTGAGTTACTTTAGCCTTTTCTTCTGCATCCCCTTATAAATATAAATCTTCTCTCTTCTGTTTTTGTAAGTGCTTCCCGTCTGTGAGAACAGTCCATATTCCTCGTTTGGCCATTCTGGGGAATTGGAGGAAGCAACATTTTTAGAAATCTTGAGTGGCTTTGACCCTCCGCTTTGGCCAGAGTCTTAACTTAGTGGTGTGAGGATATTTTAAGTAAATTACAGAGTGGCCGGAGAATGTTCGCAGGAAATGTCCATAAAACAATACACACAGACCAAACATGGCTACACAGATATAGGCATTTCCTGGTAGTGTTACTCTCTTAGGGAGTGACTCATGGTGGTGTTACTTCAGCTTTTTATTCTCAGAAACAATACACAGATGTTGATGCATGTTAGCTTAGCAACGACAGCAGTAGATGTGAGAGGATGGTCTTTTAAACCCTGGTTGATGGCCTAAAATGGTTTGAAAACTGAACAAGAACAGCAGTTACACAAGTTATGTGTTTTTGATGGTTTTACGCACAAAACCCAATTAAGACTTGCTCCATAATGCCCAGCTGGACATGGCAATGCAGAGCTGACCAGCTGGCAGAGTGTCCATTTTCCCTGAGTCCGCACCATGATGCCGTGCACGTCACACAACCAAGATTAAAGCCAACTCGGGGTAAGAGGGCATGTCAGTGTTTAGGAGGGGATTCACGTGGCTGTGGGTGAAGAAAAACCCACAAATCAAGACAAGATAAATCACCCTAAATGGAAAAAGAATATGAGCAGACAAGTATATGACAGCCAGCCAGACAAAGTGAGAGACAGTCCAGTAGCAAGGACAGGGTGTGTGTTGTGTTTGATTGGTTACGGAGCTCAGTAGTCTGTGGAAGAGCTTTTAATCAGGTCACCGACAGTCCAGACCTCTCTGCTCCCACTCTGCCCCCTCCGTCTGGAGGGCTCCGCCAGGGGTGACCAAGAGGGGCACCGCTGACCCAGATTAGGAAAGGGGTAAGTGTGTGTATATGTGTCTGAGTGTGTGTGTATGTGTGTGTGTGTGTGCAGGGGGAGGAATCAGCTGTGTATCATGTCTCAATCCCCACAGTTTCAATTCATTAGCAGCGCAAGGAAGGGACAAGACAGATGAGGAGGGGTGGCAAGTGTGTGTGTGCTCATCCATGTGTGCTTTTACATATATCCATTTGTACGTGGACATGTGCTAGATCAAGATTGTCTGTGTGTGTGTGTGTGTGTGTGTGTGTGTAGGGGGTTGGGAAGAGAAGAAAGAAAAAGTGCTAGAAGAATACAATGCGAGTGACAGAGAGAGAAAGTCACTGCTGCAGCTCATCTTAGATTTCAGGGACCCACTTGACCTAGAAACACATGACACACACACATACACACACACAGGTGCAGAGATACCCACCAGGGACCTAATGGCCTCTGTCTGTGAGTCTCTGTGAAGCCTAACCAGCTGAACCCATGCAGCAGCCGCCACAGCTTCAGGCTCTTCTCTGACTTCCTTTCACCCAATCCCTCTCCTTTCTTTTCTTTCTTTCTTTCGCTGAGTGTCTTTTCCTCCTCCCTGTCGCTCTCCCTCAAGTCTCTCCTGCAGTCTTTTTCCACACTAATGTTCTCTGCCTTCATCTCAGCTTGTTCTCTTCATTGGACTCTGCTTCCTGATCACCCGTACAAATTTCCTGTTTGTATCTCCCCATCTCGCTGCCCCAGTCCATGACGCCTCCGCACAAAAACACATGCATGAGCACATGCGTTGTGTGGGGTCTGCGGACAAAATGAAGATCCGTATCTGTCCTTAATCATGTGCACAAGCTTGCTAGCGGAACTTAATTCACTGCAACTTACAGCGAGTTCATCACAAAATCAATAGATGTTTTCTCTCGTACCTGTTGTGCTATTTATCCCTTAGATGGTTTTGGTGTGAGTTGCTGAGTTTTTGGAGATAACAGCTGTAGCCGTTTTTGTGGCAACGAAAACCACCTTTTTTTACTCGAACTCGGACCATCTCCAGCCATTTTTGTGGCGACAAAACTGGGTGTTTTTTAAGGAGACCTGGGGACATTTCCAGCCATTTTTATGGAGAATAAAGCCAGCTATTTTTCACGGGAAGCCAGACCATCCCCCAGTCGTTTAAGGTAGCAACCAAAACCGGCTTTTTTGGTTGCCAAACCAGGCCTAAACCTAAGCACAGCATAAGCACAGCGCTGGGACAAGAGAGTAATAGAAAATTGGACCTTAACAAACATCAAGTTGCCACATAAAGAAATGTTAAGTTTTAATGGATCAGTGGTTTTGCAGAAACGTGCTTGTCTAACATTTATTAGACTATTTTATTAGGCAATTCGGTTGGAGGAGTTTCATGTAGGAACTATTTTCTTTCTACCAAACTGCACCCACCAACTGTGTCAACGTGCAGAACGAAGCATGCATCTACATACGGAGGAGAGGAGAAAATTAAACACGACAAGGTCTGTGGACTATCTTGGGTAACCGAGTCGTGAATTCTGGAAAGACATTGCATTCAACTTTTTAAAAAATAAATGTTTGGTGCTATGTGCACCACAGGCCGAGTGCCATCTGGTTCAATAATAAATTGGAGAGAAGACAGACATCTCTACGACTGATATCTCCAAAACTCTGCAACTCACACTTAAACAATCTTGATGGATAAATAGCACATCAGGTAAGGGGAAGAATATGTACTTCTGAGTTTGGGGTGAACTGTCCCTTTAATACACCATCACAATGGGTCAAAAATGTTGGGATTTGTTTATTTCCATTCGAGTTGTTTCTCCACCGCAACTTGCTGGCTTCTCCTTCATCTAGCTTTGGTGTCTTTTAATGAAAAGATCAAGCTGCAGTCTGAATACTTGTATTTTCTCCCAGTATTATACCCAACAGCAGTTTAGAAGCCAAAATGGACTTCGCTTTGGGTATCCTGGATGGATTTAAGTGCAGGAATATACGCTCTTTGTGTCTGTATGTACAGGCTACACTCTGTGTGGGGTCTCACAAAGTATGGACCGAGACTGTCTTTAATTACAAGGTCAAAATGCTAGTTCAAGTGAGTTTAATGTGTATTTACCACAAATGTCGCCATTTGCAAAACAACAGCAAGAACGGCAATTACACAAGAGGATTTTGTAATTATTATGGTCATCATCTGGTAGTCATCTGCAAATTGTTGCATAGGTCTTGATTTGAGTTCAGAGAGCCTCCGACTGATTCCCTGGCAATGATGAGACAAATAGCAGACAGACAGCCAGTTTGACTCCATGCTGTCTGCAGACACTCATTCTGGTGTTTATTTGCAGTTTTGAAAACAGAGGAACGGTTTTAATGCTTCCATTAATGGTCATCCAGTGGAAGACCACAGCAGCAAGTTTGCTGTCAGCTCCAGGGAGGCTGTAAATAATCATTCTGAGTCCGACTGCCTGACAGTCTGTCAGCAGGCTGAAGAATGCAGTGATGTCTGCTCTGTATTGGTCAATTTGTTCTTACAACATGACAAAATTCAAAAACCTTTCGTTTGCGAGAAATGATGGAAGGTGTTATGACTAATCAGATCATCCTCGCCTACACCAACTGGCCATGATCACCAAGTCTGACCTTAACTGTGCTTACACAAAGCCAGATGTTTATCCTCATCAGATGCCTGCAGAATAAATTCCAGTCAGGGACGCTGAAAACGCCAAAACAATAGTGTGACCAACAGCTGGCAGCCTCTCCACCCGCACAGGCACACTCAACATTACAGTCAGCTTGTTTTGGCCCTATGTGTGGTGGCCATGGGCTTTATGGCCTTCTGTGGACTGTGTCCCACCTGCAATACAGTTGTATGACCTCCATTCATTCCTGCATGGATCAGTAAAACACCCAAGGACATAGACAGGGCCACCTGTCTCACCTCATCACAACATGATAATCACAACAGCAAAGTTCCCACAACGGCCAGCCATGTTGGTGTGACATTATTTTCTTATGTTATCGACTTCTGCAAGGTATTGTAGTCAAAGGTTCTGCCTCTAAGCTAACCTGACCCGCCAGATTGTTTGTTACACAGGACCATCCGGGATGTCGTCCTTGGAAAGTGTTTGGAAAAGGGACAGCACTTTCAAAAACTACATGGCAGGTGATCGGACGAACAATCTGTCTATCACGGGCTAGCTTCAACCAATCAGATCAACAGTAGGAGAGCTAGTACCACTAGTGGAGCCAGACAGTAAATCAAACTCAGTGGCGGTCCTAGCTTGCATGACGCCCTGGGCGAACCTCACCTTCAGCTTAGCACACACACGCTTCTTCAGGACAGGAGCTGACAAATCTCAATTTCGCCAGTTTGTTCTGGCCACGTCAACCAGCATGCTAATGTTTCAGCCTAGTGGCCTTCATCACAGCATGGAGGAAAACAAAATCATGTCATTTATATACAGGGGTTGGCAGGCGATTGGCTTAAAAGGGTAATTAACTTCTTACGGTCCCATATACATCTTCTCTTCACATGACGATCACTTAGGTGAAATGGAAAAATCCATACAGTTGACAAGTTAAGTCTATGTTTAACTGATTTTTACCCCAAAACTGCTACATCCTACAATTCCCATGATGCAACTCTGCAGCATCCGATGCTCCCTGCTTGGTAAATACACACCTGTCAAACTGTGCACCCCCACCTTGTACTCAGACTTCCTGTTAAACATCTGCAGTTCCAAGACAAGGTAACCCTGAAGACATCACTATGACGTCCGCTGGGTTATTTCTTCAGACTTGACTGAAGCTCCTACACCGTCAAAGAGGACATTGTGTAACTGTTCTGACTGACTGTGCAGTAGCCTATGCGGTGTGACAAGTTAACTGACATATGTGTCACAATTGACCACATGTTTATCAGTTTTGCTACAGCTGCAAGGACAAATGACTCATTTTTGCTGAAACATACAGACCGAAAAAGGAAGTAAGGGAGCACATTTGTGTTTATTATCATTACATCTTGTCCACCATCAGATTTGGTCCCAGCTGTCAGATCCTCATATGTCTCAAATGTGTTTGAATGCAATCACACCAGCTACTTGTAATTGGCTCAACCAAGATGCTGTATATTTTAGTGTTAACCTGACAGCCACAGTCATTGACATAAAGTTGCTCAAAAGTCCTCCTCACCCTGGTGTGGAGAGTTTACACTGCCTCACAATGGGCACCTAGTGTGTGAGTGAATGAACCAATGAATGAAGTATGTGGGTGAGTTTCTTTCTTAACACATTGGGCCCCCTCTCATGTAAAAAAAAAAAATCAAGCAAGATCATTATGCACAAGCTTGAACAAGCGAACAAGTGACCAGTACAAATCAACAGTGTGCATAAAATGTCATGTCAGTGCCTGGGTCACTTGGGACAAAAGCTCGGGATCTGTAGGCTGTTCAAAGCTGATGGAGAACACTGTAGCGTCTTTGATGGAGGACGGAGTGAGCAGAGGAGGAGCAGAGGAATCCTGCACGACACACACCAGGGATACAAAGAATTAAGTTTCAGTGTGTTTCTTGCCACTTCATTATCCCCCCCTACAAGATGGGCCTGCACTTGTGGATGAAAAAGATACCCCACACTGCCTCTCCACATGACAGTGTGGTGGTTTACCCCCTCTGTCTCTCCTTCTCATCTCACAAGATGACCCTCATTACTGTGCACTTGGTTGTGTTGAGAAGAGACACTTTGCTCTGAGAGGTTGAGATGAGTGGGAGGGAGAGGAGGCAGGTATGGAAGCACACACATTCAGGCATGAAAGTGGAACAGATGTTAAGGCTTATTATAATGTGAACGTTTTTTGTTTTTTTTACCTCCATATTTCAATGAAATAAAGTGGTTCGAAATTTAATTGAGAGAGAGAGAGAGAGAAGTAGAGAGGAGAGGAGAAGGAGGGGGGGGGCGCTGCTAATTATGCATGGCGATTGTTGATGGCTTGATTGTCTGCGTCCAGCTGCACGGAGGAGCGGGGAGAGGGAGAGGGAGGGCGGGGAGAGAGGCAGACTCACTGACGCCAGGCTCGGAATTCTCCCATCCATTGAAAGAGAGACCCGATTGTGTCCGGGGCCTTTCCGACAAGCACCTGATCCCTGCTCAGACACACTCGTGTGTGTGTGTGTGTGTGTGTGTGTGTGTGTGTGTGTGTGTGTGTGTGTGTGTGTGTGTGTGTGTGTGTGTGTGTGTGTGTGTGTGTGGCACAGATTTACGCACTGAAAACTCTGGAATCCGCAGACAAGCGTTGTCATGGGAGGGGGGGAAAAATACACTCTGTTGGCATTTTTGATATCCTAGAAATAGCTCCTGTTGTTCCTGAAAATGAACTCAGGAACAGCGCTTTCTGTGGATGATCAAATTCAAATAACGTTTAAGTCAACTCGACTCGGAGGCCTGTTATCTATTTAGCCAGCAGTTCGCTCTGTCAGCAAATATACACAATTATATTCCCACAAGACTTGGGAAATTCGGGGCAATATTTGTCCTCCTCTTGACATATTTAAGACAGATATTTAAGGTCAAAGTCTTGTTTGGATACTCTGCACCGCACACAATATATCTCTAAAATAGCGCTGGGCTGAAGTCCTGTCTCACGGTTCAATATTGTGATTTCTCCAGAGTGACTTGTCATACAGGGTCAGTGGCTTAGGGGAGGGTGAGGGGGGTATGACTGCCAGGAAGAAGGCAGCCAGTGACTTGAACATCTGGTAAACCCTCTGCGCGCTGAGGAGGAGGAGGAGGAGGATATCTCCGGCCGTGCGTATTTACGCACAAATGTGTCCAGATCACTATCTTGAAATTTGTAAATTCAACCCACTCTTTTTGTTGCATGTGACTTAGTAAAATGTCAAACTAGCTTACAACCTCTCCTCCATTTTAAGTGGATTAAAAGTGGATCGATCAAACTCTTTTATCTGAGTGGGTGGGACGTTCGCAGTGGTTGCAAAATACCAGGCTACCATTCTGGCACCCACAGTCCATTCAGCAACCACTTTATCTAACTACTGTACAAAAACTACATTACAAGTGTAAAGGTAGATTTGTCCTGGCTTTAGTAAAGGGCACATGTTGTCACTGAACATCACTTTCCTGTCACTCCAGATCATGTTCGATTCTTCATCATTACACAAGTTTTGGAGTATTTGGAAAGGTTTTCCTATGAACTTCTCTGAGTGCAACTACAGACAGGAGGAGGGAGGGAAGCGTGGAGTTGGAGGGGGCGTAGAGCCATGTCCATGAGTGACAAACCCCCTCAGCCAATCGGATCTCCGAGCGCCTCTGCTTCTCTCCCCTCCGCTGGTCGGACGGGGGAGGGCGGGCCGTCTGCCAAAGAGGGGAGTGCGCGTCGGGGTGAATGGATGACGTCGGGAGGCTGGCGCCAGCATGTCTGGGACTGGCGCGTTAGATCAACACAGCTGGGCCGGGATAGGACACACAGCTGGCTCAGGCCTGCATTCCTCCACAAAACAGGATTGTGAGAAAAGGGGAAAATAAGACCCAAATAGGAGCAGAACGGGACGTGCTTTGATGTAAACTAAAAGGGAACAACATTTGGAATTGTTAGAATATAATAATCATGAAACCGTTTCACCCAAAGGAGGTTAGAATTGAACATTTAGACGTGACAGATGAAGTGCAGCCTTAATATTCTTTGCGGGTTTGAGATATTGTTTATTAAACATGACTTTCTGAACTATAAAAGACGGTTCATAAGCTACTAAAACATATATAATCAATCAATAAGCCCATAACTAATGATCGATCACCAGAATAACATGTGCTTGGCAGTTATCTACTGTAAAAACAGCCTGATAATCCACTGACCTTTTACCTATATCATCCAAATGCTCTGTTTCAAACATTTTAATTTTGTATGCGAGTTTTTGGGGGACAGTGTGTCCTGAAATAATCATACACACCCCGTGAATATCCACCTCTCTACATAGTATTATCATAGTTAGCCTCGTTTTGAAGAAATTCTGTGTCTTCAAGGTCTTGACACAGTCTGACATGCAGCCAAACTTCATGAAACATTTACAGTAATCAATAAAATAACCCATAATGAACATCTCTGGAGTATCTCTACTTGACAAGACTTTTATTTTGAAATCTTACAGGATTTATAGCTGATTGTAAAAGTAATATGGAAACTGTGATAAATCTATACCTAAAACAGCCATCTCCTGGAGACATGAGCAGTAGTAAAGTCAAAGTATTCATCTTTTTTTTTTTTTTTACTTTTCCTCCAAACTTGTTGTGTCCTACTTTAGGCCACCCGTTTCAAATAAATCCCACCACCTGAAAGAGGTAACTAATTGATTGACAATCCCCTCCAGGCATCCCAGCCTAATTTCCTCATTCTTTCCAGCTCTTCCACAAGGTGATATCAGCCAATGAGCGCGGGCTGTCTCTGTACACTGGCCAATCGGAGCGCGATGCGAGGAAGGAGGCGTGAGCGAGCGTGCGGCGTATAAAGCCCTGACTGTACGTCGCTGTCAGAGCACTGTCGCTTTTTCCCGGAGACCACAAGAACGCCAACTTACTTCTATTCACGCACCGAACCGACTCTTGTTGTTGTTGTTGTTGTCGTTCGTTACCACACGTCTATTTTCATCATGAAAGCCATCAGTCCCGTCCGCTCGGTGAGGAGCTGCTACAAGGCCGTGTGCTGCCTCTCGGAGCAGAGCCTCGTCATCAGCCGGAATAAACACTCGTGTCTGGAGGAGCAGGTGAGCGCGCTGTGCGACATGAACGACTGCTACTCGAAGCTGAAGGAGCTGGTGCCGAGCATCCCGCAGAACGAGGCGGTGAGCCAGGTGGAGATCCTGCAGCACGTTATCGACTACATCTTCGACCTGCAGATCGCGCTGGAGGCGGAGGACGCAGCCGCGCCGAAGATGGTTTTGTCAATAAAGGTGAGGGGTGGGGGGAGAAAGAGAGAGAGAGAGCGTGCGGGCATGGATGCGTGTCCTTCAGCAGCATACTGGCTTTTTCTGTTCTGCAGCTGAAAAGTGGATTTGATTTCATAGTGTGTCTGCGGATTGCTGTAAAGTTTGCTTCACTCACGCGTCTGCGCCTGCATGCATGGCGCTTATTCTGTGTTTTTAGTCTGTTAGGATGCAGCAGCAGATGTCCTCTAATGTGTCACGGTTACAAGCAACACTGTTACTCTTCATTACATGCAGTGGAAAATAAAGAGTAGCCTATCAAGCGTCTAACCCTGCTTCTCCTCTGCTCTCCATCCAGACTGCGGATCTTACTCGCAATTTCTCCAAAGAAGAAGGACGATTGTGCCACTAAAGATGACATTTCCATATTACGGTAGGTGTGTGTTTAACTCGTAATCCGTCACATCTTTAGAAATTATTATTATTAAGATCACAAGATGAATTGGCTGGAAAAACACGTCCCATCTCCAGGCAACTCGTTTAAGAATCACCACTGTGTTCTTTTTGTGAGGTTCAAAATAAAACTTAAAAAAAAAACAACCAACAAAACAAGCGAGAATAGTGTTGGCATTGATGTGCTGAAGGGATGAAAGTCTCTTTACCCTGCACATTCGCCATGGTTGCCAATTAGACAGGCCAGTGACTGTGTAGCGGATTCATCGCTATCTGCCTGGGGTTAATGAAAGTTCCATGCGAGGCGCCAGTCTGTCTGCTCGCCTCTGCAGGGAGGGGAGGGGTGAGGGCGAGAGGGAGAGATCTGACTTCACTTTTCTTCCTTTCTCTCCATGCAGGTGCAGGGAAACACATGTCTCCACTTCACTCCGGGCAAGAGGACAAGAGGGGCAAGAAAGGGTGGGATAGGTATTTGGAAGAGAAGGAGAAGAAGGAGGAGGAGGAGGAGAAGGAGGAGGAGGAGGAGGGAGGTGAAGGGTTTTAAAGAAAGAAAAAGACAAGAAAAAACTGTTTCCAAGATGAGTGGGGGATCAACAGTAGTGCATGAGCAAGAAAACAGAGACTCATTCTTTTGGCCCCTGGACAGACAAATCAACACACCAAAGCAGAAGCCAGGATTGGAAAGCGAAAGCGAACCGGCTTTATGTGCCCTCCTTCGAGAAAAAACCCTGGGATCCCCTGTAGCTAGAAGTAGAAATATTGGTACATTGTTCTTTTTATTTTCCTTTTCCTTTTGGTTTTGTTTTGTTTTTTTGTGCGTGTTTCATTCCCAACCTAAACACCCAACCCTGAACCCTTTCTAGTCTCACATCATCTCATCATCACATAATTATTTCCCCACCCTAATCTGATTTCTAACGATCTGGAGACTGTTACAACTTTCAACCGAATGTGTACATATCTGCTGTGGGTATGTAAGGCTGAATGGGAGTTTGGGTTTTCTTAGGTATAATCAGAACTCTATACTAGAGTTAATTGTAAATGTTTGTAGGGATTGTGTTATTTCTACAGACAATGTGCTGTGAGTTTCATAAACTCTTTATTATAAAGTGTGCTTTGTATGTATGTATGTATGTTCTTATGTAATGAAATAAAAAAACAAGATGTGAAACAGTTTGGCCTTTATCGTTATGTTTTGATATCACAGATGCGTTTGATCTGAAGTGGTGTTATTCAGAAGTGAAGGTTGACGCTGACGTGACTTTTTGGGCTTTGGATGACAATGAAATGCTGATACAACAGGATGTACTCAGATGAATCTTGAGGTTGAGTGGTTGGAAATCAAACGAAGGGAGTTTCCTGTGAGTGCTTCTAATTTTCCAAAGAATGAGTTGCCATCAGATTACAACAGTTGAACTTCCTAAATGGTGAAGAAGAGAGGATGTCACCGCTCTGATCATTCATAAATCTTAAGGGCCATGCTCAGCAGATGGATATAAACATTCATGGCACCACTTCAGCATGTGTATACTTGAACATGTGCTGCCTTGACCTTGGAAGCTGAAGAGCATCTCCTGTGACATCCATGCATCATCACAATTAGGCCTACACAAAGAATATAACTGTCTAAACATACAGTACATTCTGAAATAAATGTTACTGTACTTGGCTGGTGCCAAAAGCTGATCAAACTACTCCACCTTGTGGAGTATGAGGCATGAAATGTTGGCACATACCACCATGTGGCCTCATCCGGATCATCAGCAACAGTAAATAATTGTTCAGTGTTCCTATTACCTGTCTTGTTATTTACGGTCTTACCAAACTTTAAAAGAGAGACAAATAAAACAGTCAGACTCCTCAATATGATGAAGAATTGAATAAATTGACCTATTTCTAACCTTCAGCATATGCTAATAATGAGGTTACAGCTCCATCTAGTGGTGAAAATAGGTTATTGGAAATCATTTTCAGTCTAGGTTCAGGCTGCCCAAAGTGGGCTTGCAATAATAATCAATTTGGCCTGCTGGATTTTTATTATTTTTCATTATTTCATCTTAACAATACAATACAATAAATTATAATGCATTACATTACAATAGGTGCTTGCTTTTGTCCCATGGCCAGGGGTAGAACACCAGTTCACTTGTTGTATAGTTCATAAGAGGGCCTCAAAGGTCCCTTTAACCCTTTGACTTTATCTGATCCTATTAAGTTTCAGTTTTGGCCCTCCAAAGGGAAAAAATATGGAACACAGACTGTAAACAGGTGACAAATTACAGGAAACCCCTTAATAAATGAGTGGACAAACATAACAAGGTTATGGTCATGGTGGATCTGTTTTACTGTGGGAGGGCATGTTGGGCGCATGGCACTGTTAGATGGAAGGGTCGCTGCTGATGGAAGTTGATCTGACTGATCACGTTTATCCTGTGAGGAAACTATCCTTATGGACGCAGGTTCTTCCAGGATGAGAATGCCCCATCCACAGGGCACAAGGGCTCACTGAATGGTTTGATGGTTTACAACAATCCTGCCGCACAAAAACATCCACTGTGCCTGCAAATTCTAAATAATATACTTGTTTAACACTGTTTTTAGCAAGTATCCATCATCATCAGTGTCAAAGATAAATCTTAGCATGCTGTTCCCAACTCGTTTAATACTGACACTTTGGATTGTTACGCTGGCCACCAACCCGAAGCATCTACATTATAGTTACATTTTTATGTGTCTATTTCTATTTTCCAGCTAATTCTTTTACTTGAATTACATTGAGAATGACTAATGAGTCAAATTCCTTGTATATGTACACATACACAATAGCTGTTTTTGATTTATTTATTGCTCAGACTGTGTGAGTGTTGAACTCTTCGGTCATTTCAGGGGTGTAGTTAGATCAGGTCATTAATGTCATTTGTTCCTCACCTATAGCATGCAAATGAGGGGACAATGTACCATCATCACCTTAATGTATATTACGCTTACAATGAGCTACAAATTAGCATAGAGAAGAGACAACAACTGACTGACACTGTGTCAAAAATAAACATTGTAATTTTCACAAAGGCAGTATTTGTTGACTAATGTTTTTGTTGGAATATGCAGATAATTTGATTGCCTGAAGCTAACAGCAAACAAAGTAAACAAGAAACAATGCTTGAGGCTGCAGCACAAAAGATCAGGTCCCAGTTTACACCACAAGGTGGGGGTGTTGTATGAGGATGCGACAACTCATGTCCTCCTGACATCCCAGGAATGTGAACCCTGTGAGCACAAGATAAACTTGTTGCTTTGGATGTCAAAATGCACCTCCGCAGGTCAAGTGTTGGTTTGACATAGAAATGCAACCCTTTGACCCTGCAACAAACCCAAATTTGGTTTGATACAGGACAGAGATGACTGAGCATCAAGTGATGAACAAAACAAGTCAGGCCTAAATATAATCCAAGGATTTCATCAGTCACATAACACCAACTCTGATTCATTGCAGCGATGACATGGACAAGTTTTGGCATGTGTCAAACAAAAGCCCATCACTGCTGGGAACAGTATGTATGTTGATGTGAGAGCACTTTTTCTGTTTGTCTGGTGTGTAGTGAGCCTCCAGTGAGAGCTATTTCACACCAAACTTACAACCACTTTAAAGACACATGATATGTTTACTTTGCACCATTTATAGTCCAGGCTAACTTCATGAGTTGTTGCCTCTCAGTTTAGAAAACAGTCAATGTCAAATAAAAATATAGATATCATGAAATACAGTATCGTGTCTAGGGGTGTCACGATAAATCTGTGTTGACAATAACCTTGATATTTAAAAAGTGAAGTATTTATATCATACTAATAATAAACATGTGATAATATTGTGACATTGTATTGATTGCAGATGTTACGTTTGTTTATCATTTTATCTGGTGGCCTTTTCATCATTCATTAAGTGTCATTGTTCTCTTTCCACCCCCCTACACTCATATTTTTAGTGTAATTCATTCAAATCACAGAGACAAACCACACAATAAACAAAGTCATACATTAATTTTACTGCCAGGGCCGGATAAAATGGATGGAAAACAATAGGTAGACTGTATTTTTTGGGCCCCCTAAACTCATATTTCAATATTTGGTAAACAAATAAAATTACTTAAATGGCACATGATTGTGATCATGCTCATTAATTATTCATTAGTTATTACCTATTATTATATTTTTAGGTAATTAATATTACTTTTTTAAATGTGTGTTAAACATTAATGTATGTAGTTGATGTTCTTTTTTCCTTGTTGGCCCCCCTAGTGGTAAGGAGGCCCTAGGCATGTGCCCAGATCCTGCCCAGCTGGCAGCATTAGTTCTGTACAGATATCACAATAATAAAATTATCCTGAATTCTTTTTGCCACAATAATGCTGTCGTGGAAATCTGATATAGTAAGAGCTTGTGTCATATTTACCAGTATGACCAGTTTCATGTGCGTAGCCCAGTGTATCATACTTTGCCAGATCATATCAGAACGGGTGCCTGATCCTGATCCGAGCTCTCCAAAGAAGACATTAAAAATCACATTTAAAGACAGTTACTTTAACAGTTTCTTAATAGTTTGATCTGAACAGCATATAAATCTGGACTCCCATGACAGTGGTGGGTTATGCAATATCTCTAAAGAGTTGAACTGCAATTTGTAGTTTGGTATGAAAGAGGAAGAAACCAAGGGTGGAGATTTATTATTTTGCCAGTTCTGTTTGTATTTCTTGTCTCTTACATGTGTTAAATGTTGCAACATCATGCGAAGCAGATTTCTCAACCAACAGACAATTACGATTTATCTTACCTAATCCAGTGTAATAAGCAACGGGCTGTGTCAGCTTTCCCACCATTAGTTCTCTGTAGGTGTTTTCCTGAGTGAATATATCACAATGATCTTATCTTGCATTCAGAACATTTTCAGATTTCTTGATTGCATTTTGAAATGTAGTTCAAATAGAGGCATGACAATAGGCCTGCTTTGGTTGGGACTCTGCTATGTTGCCTTGGCCAATGGGGGTCAAGTCATATGGCTTGGGTGTGTGAGGCTGTGAATGGGGGAGGGGTTGTTTTCTTTCAATATCGCCTCTGAGCCAATAAGCAAGAGTGGTACTGAATGAATCCAATTATCATCTACAAACTATCCCCAGTAGCACCTTGCAGCAGGCCACAATACACTTTCATCAAGTGGAAAATGGCTTCCAATGGAAACAATGAAATGCCCCCTCTTTTAAAGGCTCCAGGAAGATTAGTTTTATACATAATCACATATTGTATATGTTAAACCCCTTGAACACTATTGTTCAACACATTTCCCAAACATTTTGACCAAAGACAGACTCGTTTTTTAATTTTTTATTAGCTTCCACAAGATAAAACCTTTCCTATTATTTGAAAAATATATTCAAGGGTCAGTGTCATTTCTTGTTACACTTGTTCCCCCCAGGCTAAACCTGACATGTTAATAACAAGCATATTAATCAATATTAATGTCTCAAATGTCTCAATGCACTTTTTGGGCTGTACCATTACATCAAATATGAATTTCTGTATGTTTTATGCAGAATATTCCTTTTAATTTTTAATTTTTAAGGACTCTGTGATCTTGACTAGAGTTTAGAATAACGTTTTGTTAATGTTAACAACATGCTCACTCAACATCATGAGGTTTGTATTTATGTACAGGCAAGAAAGTTGAAGTTGGGGGTGCTTTATGATGCAGTATGGGTCAAAAAGCTGCTTATTTGGCTTTTAATACCCACAAAAAGTGTGGTAACAACAATGTTACAAGTCTTTTATTATACCACTGATTGTATAGACTAGACTCATTCACATTCAGAATAATAAGAGGTCATTGTCTCCAACTCCAGCCTGGAAATAAAAGAACATTATGTCCCTGAATCGTGCTACTGGCCCTTTAAGAAGAGCGGCCCCGTCCTCGTACAACTGTTTTATGCAAATATGACAAGCCGAACGTGCCGCGGGCCAATCAGAGGCGAGATCGAACCGCGGGAGATCTAAATTTCGCGGGAGCAGGTTTGGCGCTAAAAAAGCTCTTCTTCCCCAGCTCTTGTCCCCTTGTATGGAGAGCCGGAGCTCTGAGGTGGACGGACAGGAGTCACAGACCGGGTCGGATTCCGCATCAGAAAGGGGGTCAACACAAGAAGCTGTGAATCTCAAGGTGGAGCCGGATCTCACTGAGACCTAGAAGTACTGGACTTTTAAAATACTGAGTGTTTGATATTATTTATTTAAGCAGCAGTTCTTTTCATATCCTCTAAGGCTAGTTTCCTCTGCAGTTTGTTACCGGACAAAGGACAACAACACCGAGCAGTCAGCCGCATTTACCGAGTACAGTTATAAGAAATTAGGTGTAAATTGCTTATTTAACTCATGTAGTTCGCTTTAAACAGGCTGATCTCGGCTGTGTGTGTCGCTCCTGGATATTTTGAGCTGAGAAATATATATTTTCATAGCAGCAGCAACTTGCTAGGAAGCGATTCAGCACAGCATTTGGAGAGCTGAGCCACTTCTCCCTCCGCTTGACCAATCCGGTTAAATTTAGTTTACTCAGGGAAAAATGATGCGGATGCCCAAAGGCGTCTCTCCGGCGTCGGGTCGGCCAGCAGCGGGGCTGCCTCCTTGCTCTCAGCAGAAGATGAAGGTTTTGTCCACCGGAGGAGGAGTGAAGACCGAGTTCTTCAGCAGCGGGCTGTCCAGCCCGCTCATGAACACGGTACCGGCCGGCTATTTCACCCAGATCTGCAACACCACCGCGGCCGAACAAAGAGCCAACAGCCTGTATTCAACCCCCCACGGACCAGAGGCTAAACCCATCAGATCATCCTCCGGGAGGTTGCCGGTAGGGAATCAAACACACACTACACATACACATTTTCAGTGACCAAATGTCTTGATTTCCATTGGTATGCATGTTTAACAGGGGCCACATTCAAATATGTTTTGACGTGATAAGCCACAGAGGAGCCACTGTGGCCAAATCTACTGGATGTGTGTGTATGTATGTGTGTGTGTGTGTGTGTGTGTGTGTGTGTGTGTTCCCTTTTGCCAGCCATGTTAAGTTGTGTGACATCTTTTCCCGCAGTCCAGCTGTAGTCAGACGAGACCAGACGCTGCGTGTGGATGAGTTTGATGGTTTTGGTGACGGGTGGATGGGGGGGGCCCCTCTGTTGTGAAAAGGACGGATCAGTGGCCCCCACAGTGGGAGATAGCTTTTACACAATCAAACAATGCTGGGGGACGAGCAGGCTGGTGGAAGACACTAATGTAAACACAGGATTTTTCTGTCTCCCTTAACTGTAAAGAATCAGCTCAGAAATGTTCCTGAGTCTTTCTATTTGGACAGCTTTTTGCGTGATTACACCCGTATGACAGCTGCTCCGACTGCACCTGTCATTAAGGCAATACAGAACCTGTGTAACCTGTTCATATCACTGTAGGGAGGAGGTGGAGGGTCAGAGGTCATGCCTGAACAACTGGTGTCTCTTCCTGTGAGCTGCTCCTTTGGAAACACTAAAAAACGCAAGACAAACACATGTTTGCTGTGTTCCTACTGTACGTGTCCTATAGTCCTGATGGCGCATTTGAAAAGCTTGATGATCTGAACGGATTGGGCTCCACACCTGCTGTTGCTTGTTATATATGGTCTCCTTTTTCCAGCCCTACTCAGTGTCACAGCCTTTTTAGATCTAGAGAATTGCAGTGAGGCTAAATAGGTTAGGGGTGAGAGGGTGTATGCAGGGTCTCCAAATCTCATGTTAACCCCCTGCCCTTGGAGCCTTCATTCACTAATAGGCCCCGCAAGAGGATTAGTGGGACGTAAGTAAAGGAAGAAACAGGCTACCACCTGGCTTATCATATGCCAAGGTGAACATAATAACAATTCAAGGCTGTGTATATTCTTGGATTCCTCACATGACGTGTGTGACAATTCTCCATTTTGTTTTTCTCCTCTTAATCCAGCGTCAAGAGCAGTTCATGTGACAGATAGTTGCTCTATAGCAGGCCCAGGCTGGAGTGTCTTGGATGTGGGCTGTTAGGGTTTATTATACATATACTGCAATGTTATCGTCATAGGATGGTGACAAGTTGGTGATAAGGAGCCAGTGGGTTGAGTGTGTTTTCACACTGATAAGTGGGTTTGTCCATTCTTTCTCCCTGCCACACATACAGGTCTGATGGTCCTTAAAAAGCCTTAAATTCAATGTTAGAAATATTTAGGCCTTAAAAGTTATTAGTTTAACATTTTTATTTGTCAGGTCTTGTTTGCCACAAATGTTTTATTTCATCTCATATCCATCTTTTACTTTATTTTTTATCAAAATTAGTCAAGCTCTTCTGCATAAAAACTCCACATTTCTGATGTTGGGGATTTTTAAAGCTACGACTGACCCTAATACTGTCTTTTTACTTCATATTTGCCGTTACCTGTTGGCAAAATGTAGATTTACCTTACTCATTCGACATAAAACCTACCTCGGGGGGACAACATGTATGCTCCTCAGCTTTATACTTACCGGCAATGCTTGAATAAGAGACGGATGATTCGTCCAAAGCTCAGTCTTACATTTGATTCAGATTTAAGCGACTGATCCCTGCAGACACCCTGTGTTGTCATCATATTAAAGGTGCAATATGGTAAGATGCCATGTGCCCAATTCAGACTCAAAACAAAAAGAGGGCAGCATACCACCAGAGTAACCGCTAACTGCTGCTAACTGTTAGCGCTGCTGCTAGTGGTCCAGACTGTGACCTCAGACCATTACTCCGAGCTCCCTGACGGCACTGCTAGCTGCACAGCTAACTAAGCTAACTAGCTAATGTCATCTACATTTAGCGGCAGTTACCCATATTTCTTTTCAGTATGAATTTGACAGGGTGCAAATTCTTACTTATTGCACCTTTTAGATCTGTTTTTAAGCGACTTGAGCAAAGCCAGTGTTCTTGCTTATTGCACAGGTGTAGTTCACCACAAAAATAAAGTCTCGATTGATGTGAGAAAGAGTGATGCACTTTTGAAATTGCAGGGCAGGTTTCAAAAGTCCCAAAGCCCCATGATTGTGAAACTTCCTCAGCACTTTTCAGTAAATAGGGTAAAGTTTCTTTTTGAGGGGAAAAAAGCCCCTAGAAGCCTTGAGGTGAAAATTACCTTGTTCAAAAAACACTAAAGAAACACGAAGCCTTCTCATCCCATTTGATTCCCTTTTCTAAACAGACACAGTGGGTTGTTTTCCTTCCTTGCTTCTGCCCTGCCTCAAAAACCTCTGATGATGATCTTACAGCTTCCTCTTTTTAGTTTTATTTCCCATTCATTTTTCTTGAATTTTCAGGTAGTGCTTAGAGGTAGTCATAGCTTTCTGCCTTTCGGTCGGTGCCTCATGGTCTCTGACACAGATGTGTATTTCGGCAGCAGCTCATGCAGTGTTGACTCATTTTCCGGTCACGTCCCAAATACTGCCACATTATCTTCACCGCTCAAACGCCCTTAAATACAGAGATTTGGATGCACAGATCAGTGCACACATCAATGTGAGCTTCTGTTTTAAGTCGCAGAGCATTACTTCTGACTGCAGCTGGTGTGGCTAAAATTAAATCCTCAGGTTTCATCAACAAATGTTGTTTTTTTGTTTCTCGTCACACATTATTAAAGACCAAAACATGACTCAAGCATAGGAAATGCCCATTTATTTGGACATTAAGAGCCAGTGATAAGTAAAGGTGCAATATATAAGAGTATTAGTTGGAAACATTAACATTATCAAACTTGAAAACAGCAGTGAGAATGTCTTCTTCATGTGCTTGCTGACACAGCAGCCTCACTGTATGTTCAGTCATGTTCTCACATTAACAGGAAGTGCTTAATGTACATCTCACTTCCTTCAAATTAAACAACATTACAACCACTGTCTTTTAGGCTTTTTGAAACAGGATGCTTAGCTCAGCATGGACGTCTGAGTTCCTTTAAGCACAAACAAACTAAACAAATCTACATAACAGTCAAAAATTTACTGATGGGAGAAGCGATATGTGAGAAAAAGTTAATGTATGACTGAATGTAGTTAGCTGCCGAGATCTCGTCTTTACCTTTTGACCATGTTAACTGTAGTAAAAGTCAATGTATCAGTGACTGTCAGGTGAGTTTTAACCAGGGTGTGTAGGCCATTGTGTCACTCCTGTTTCCTGCTCAGCTTGATAGTGATGTAAATGTGTTACAGGCGTCAGGGCCGCCTCCAAAGTCCAGGGAAGACCTTTTCACTCGATGGCGATGATCGTGATGTGATGATGCTCTGCGGCGCTACAGATGAATGAAGTCGTCTGTTTCAGATACAACAAGCAACGCTTACTGCAGCCGAATGGCCGTTTTGGCCACGACTTGCATCTGCATAATGTCGACCTGAAACAATGTCCCGCTTATTCCCTGCTTATGTCACATGTGCGCATTTGGTGATTTTAATGGAATGCGCACAGGCCGCCAAAAATGCATCAGCACTGATATCAGCTCTATGAATTAGTCTTTCTGCCGCTTTCTAGGATAACAAACCTCTTCTTCTTGAATCAACTCTGGGATATTTCCTACAGCCCCACTGGTGAGCCTCCATTTCAGACTGATGACACTCTGGTGTGACATTGGCCAACTGTATGCACTCACCCAAAGTCTCCCCACTTCTCTGTTCCTTCTCACTCACCTTGTTTTACCCCAGCGCCAGTCTTTCGCCGGCCCTGGAGCACAATCTCCTCAATAGGGGGAGTTTTGCATTTCAAAGCAGCCTGCTCCCACCCGCTCCACCACCTACCCAAATGGGCAGATCCACCCTTCTCTTTTACCTCTTGAGGGACAGCTCTTCAGCAATGCAGCCATTGTTTTTCTTTTGACTACCCAAGGGTGTGGTGTTGAGGGGTTTGTGTACAGAGGAGTAGAGAATTTGCAGGCATACTGTAACTTGCCCTTGGCTCAGTGGGAATCAGAGTCCCACGTCCCAGCCTGACGGACGAGGTTTGTTGGTTTTTGATGAGAGGCCCGGCTGCTGAAAGTCCCTCACGTGACTGTGACAATGTGTGTGAACCGGCGCTGTGGAGATTTCACCGCAGTGTCTAGAAAAATCAGCCAAAGAATGCACAGCAAACGGAAGAGGCCACGTGTAGTGTTTGGGTGTAACTGGGCAGGCATGCAGGGTGAGGTTATGGCAAACGTGAGCGCTGTGAATGCTGCAAGTCTTGGAGATAAAGAGCTAATAGGAGTGTATTTGGCTCGGGCGTTTCCCATTTCCTTTCACAGCAATTAGCCTCAACGGTGGCTCAATGCACAGTAACAACATGGAAACTGGTTTGAAACTATGAAACCATATTATCTTTTCTGTCTAAGACGGAAAGGATATTATATATCTCAAGCAACATGCTGGTGTGCTTGCCTATAAATCGTTTACTCTCAGTAGTCTGCAAGCAGGCTGTCTTTCCACCAGAAGCAATGGTGTTTGCGTAATATGCTTGACTCACCAGTGAAATCCTTCATGCAAAAATGGGAGCAGCCAAGCCCCCACCCAACCCATACAGCTGCAGGGTGAAACCGTTGGTTCCCCTCTCACAACATGTCGCCATGTTCTGTGGCTGCAACTCTCAAATTGTCGACCTGCAAGCCTGAAGAATGTAGACACAGGTGCAGCTTGGTGAACCTTATTTTTAAGCGCAAGCTGCTCTTTTTATTCAATGCTTTTTCTGGGACTGGATGGTTTGGACAGCCGAGTAAGCCCAGATAGATCTTCTCTGTTTAAACTACAGCTGTCACTCCTTACAAGCACAACCCGTGTCATCAGATTCCTCTCTGCGACCCTTGGTGGTTGACAGCTTCTGTCAGGACTCCAAGCCAACAGAAAACACAGCTTTTAATCCCACAAGAGGTCTTAATAAATGCAGTCCTGGCCCGTCTGATTCAGAGTTTCTGTATGGCTCCCTGTGTGCTGTAGGGCTTAAAATCTACCCCACCAACAGCACATACACTTGCTGTGCTGCTCCAGATGTCGCCAGTCAACAGGTGGACATGTCAGGGAACACACTGGGACAATGGCAGCCTTCATTATCCACACACACACTCGCACAGGCACATCCACACGTGGTGGAGTCGCCTCTTTTCCACATCTTTGACAAGTCAGTTGCCTAAACCTATTAGACGAAAAGGGATTATTGCTGCCAAGTATTTGTGAAGAGAAGCAGAGGAAAAGCGAGACAATACAGAGCTGAGAGGGTAAGAGAGGACACAACTGTAGGTGACTGGGATGAGGTCCCCAACCAGATGCCGCAAATTACCCAGCAGCCTCTGTGGCGTCCAGCTGAAATCACACGCCTTGTTACCTCAGTCACCAGAGTGTTTTGTGTGGTCGCACTGCGTGACGGGGGGAATAATTACAGATTGACTGCAAACTCTCTCGCCCGATGTGAAACATTTGTTGGAGTTAACAATTAACTGGCAGGAATTCCTCATGTGAGGGTGTCACCAGTTGTTTCATTTCCCTGAGAGGGAGACAGGGTTCATGTGATTTTCACTTTTGTTTTTACGGACCTACAGTATGTAGGTCACCGGAAGAAGTAATGCTCACATTTGATTTATATTATGTCCAAAGGTTGTGTGTGTTCTTTGGATTGAATATATTCCCCTTTTACACTGGATGGGAAACCCACGTACCCACTAGCAGCTAGCTTTAACCTTCAGAAAAGGGTAAGATTTACATTCACTCCCAGCTCAAATGTTCCTGCAGTAGTCGTGGGTGTTTACCAGCAGCCCCAATAGGCAGTGATGGAGACATGACACCCCGGTGCACATGCTAATCTTTGCCCCTATTTAGGTGCGATGCCAACAAGTGTGTTGAATTTAAGGACACTGGCGCGTGAATAGTTTTCCATCCGTCTCCATTCAAGCAACACTCGAACATCGTTCAGTTGGAGTTTGAAAGAGAGACTGAGGTAAAAGATATATAAAAGTAACCAGCGTAACATTGTCACAAGCCTCCATATGGATCACTCCTTACCATTATCTGCTCAGGGAAAAATGTGTCTAATTATGATGTGTCTGATTTAAGACTTTAAATCGTCTTCTGGATGCAGTCTGGTGAGATATATGATCTGCTGCCTTCTCCTGTTCCCTGTTTTCTGGCATGTTTGTGACATTGAAAGTGACACACCAGAGAACAAAAATGCAGAAAGGAAAACTTGTCTACTGGCAAAGGGAAAGGAGTCAATTGCCTAGAGGAGTTACGTCGGGAGGCTTTAGAGGGGGAGGAGAGGTCATTGAGTGATTCCAGGGATTTCCTTGGATTCTGCTGGCAGTAGGTCGAGAGCCAATCCCCCCCCCACCACCACCTCATTCCCTCTCCGCCGACACACACACACATACACACAGGATCAGGCTCTCTTGTGAAGTGCTTGGGAAAGTGTGAGGGGGGTGCTTTGTTCCTGCACTTGAGGGCTGTTGGCACATTTACGGCACTTTTCAACGACCCCCTATTTAGCACATTGATGTCACGGTTCCATGGATGGGCTGGACTTGCCCTACACACTTCATTGTCACAATTCAACTTTTGACTTTCCATTATGTTACATCAATAGGATGTGCTAAGCAGGAAGGATGAATGATTGTGTGCAGCAGACCAAAGACTAGGAAGGACTTCTTTCTTCATATATCGTCAGAGAAGAAACACCCTCTTTGCTCTGATATTTCTTTTTCTAATGTACATGAACTCTTTTCTCTCCAGGCGAAAAGGAAGCTGGATCTAGAAGACCCTCTTTACCTGCCAGAGTTCCGCACACCAAAAGGCAAATGTAGCATCGCGGCCAGGATACCAAGTCCAAGGAGTGAGTAAACAAGTACAGATCAGAGGAGTGTGACCGAAATGGTCTATCCTAGTGGGTTTTGTGGGTACATACTAGAGGTTCACCAATAGTAGTGTTGATAATATCACTGTAGTGCTTCTAGTCAAGTCATATCAAGTTTTTTGGTCAACACAGGGTTATATTAAGTCCAGTTTAATTGTAAGTAGAGTGAGTACAAAGAGATAAGTCTCAGGAAGTTGTCTAATTACAGGTCTTTACATTGGGGGGCAGGGAGAGGAGAGGTTTGACGTTATGGTGGGTGGAGCAGTTGGCAAGATTGTATGGTAACCAGGGAGATGTGGTCAGATTAAAACGTGTGGGACACAAATAATCAACATGTGGGAGGCAGAGCATTAATGTAATTTTTTCTGTACAATACTTTGAAATGCATGTGCCTTGAGATAACAGAGATCTATCACAGTATTTTCCGCATCGATTCAACTTTAGATTCTTTTAACTATCGACGGATTGATCATTTAGTCCATAAAATGTCAAAAAATGAAAAATGCTCATCACAGTTTATCTAACATAACATAACATAATCCAAGGTGACGTCTTCAAATTGCTTCTTTGGTCCAACCACCATTCCAAAACCCAAAGACCCTTCATTTACTTTTACTGAAAGAGCAAAACCTTACATTCAAGAAGCTGGAACCAACAGATGTTTGACATTTTTGCTTGAAAAATCACTGAAAGGATTATTCAGTTATCAAAATAGAAACGATTGATTAATAGACTAATCGCTGCGGCTCTAATCTGTTGTGTGAATGTTGTTTACAATCAATAAATAAGGTGGCAAACACAGACTGCAGCGTGAGTCATATTCACACAGGAATTAAGGCAATTGACACATTCATCTAACAGTTTGTTTTCATGATAGACTATTTACAACAGCCTGAATGACTGATTTAACAAGAGCGTGAGTCAGTTCTCTGCATAATAGACAGATCCACTGAATGAATTACTCATATTAGTTCTGAATAGTGTTTGTTTATCTTCTCATGCCTTTTACATTCTTGGAGGGAGATTTGAAACATGTCAAATTTTACTGCAACGTTTTGTGTAAATAAATAAAAGGAAGTGAAGTGTTGATATTCATTGTTTATGTCTTATTGTCATTATTTCTTACCTTTTTGTCTCATATATGTACATAGTATTCCATGTTAACTGTCGTCCTCTGTCCTTCGTTTCATCTTTGCTATCAGCTCCAAAGTCTCCAGGCGAGCGGACGCGCTATGACACGTCCTTGGGCCTGCTGACGAAGAAATTTGTGGGTCTGATCGCTGAGTCTCCTGATGGAGTTCTTGACCTGAACTGGGCCACCGAGGTCCTGGAGGTCCAGAAGAGACGGATATATGACATCACCAACGTCCTGGAGGGAGTCCAGCTCATCCGAAAGAAGTCCAAGAACAACATCCAGTGGCTGTGAGTACCAATAGAGGAAGAGGAAGTGTAGTAATAGCCTTAACAGAAGATAGATATTGTGTTTATGTTTACTAAAAAAGATGGTTTCTTTGCATCACAATGGCAACAATCAGCGTATCTATTCCTGCTTACACTTAGCTTATCTGCCCCCTAGTGGTGGTCAGGGGCTATTGCAACACCTTTAGACAGCTACAGATAATTTCTGATACAATCACATCATCACACTTTTTGTTTATGTGTTCTCGTAGGGTTGGAGATGTATTCGAGGGCGGTGCAGGCGGAGGAGAGAAGGCCTGCGCCCTGAGGAAAGAGCTCGGAGACCTGGAGAGAGTAGAGAGATCTCTGGATGAACTGATCCACTCCAGCACCACACAGCTCAAACAGCTCACCGAATATGAAGATAATCAGAGATATCCTTTACATGCCGTTGTGTGTGTGTCTACACGTTTCTCTGGGTGTCTTCTTGGTCTGATTATATGCGCAAAAGTCCACTTAATGTTTCTGTTCTGACCCTTGACCCTACAACTTACGTTGGGCTATGTGACGTATCAGGACATCCGCTCCGTCGGCAGTCTCAGAGACCAGACCGTCATCGCTGTCAAGGCCCCCGCTGACACCCAGCTGGAGGTGCCAGACACGGCAGGGGTGAGAGACCACATCCTCATTTGAGTCTTTCAGTTCCTAGGCAGCTGTGCCATGATGTAAATTGTTATCATGTGTCAACACTGCTGACAGATGGATAACACAAATTCTCTGTATCCTCTCCTCCTTACAGCAGAGCTCATTACAGATCTATTTAAAGAGTAAGAATGGCCCCATTGAAGTCTACCTGTGTCCAGAGGAGGGCCTTGAAGATGCTAGCCCAGTCAAAAGTGCTGTCACCCCTAAAAAAGAGTTCCCTCAACCCCTCGGCCCTCCGACTACGACCCCAACAGTGCCATCACTGCCAAGCTACAGCATCAAAGAGGAGCCTGTTGAATGTAAGCTGAGCTCACTCTAGGGTCACGTATGATTCTGACTTTATCTTCACACTTAAGATAGTCAGCATAGTCAGGGGTTGGTTGCACCAATGCAGTGGTGCTGCACTATTTGAGGCTTTTTCTTTGTAAACATGGCTAAATATATGAATTAAAAGGAATACATTTATACTCAGGGATGCTGGTGACAGGACAGCATCTAAACATAGCCTCGCCAAAGTTTTTTGTTGTGCAGAAACACACACTCAAACTCAAATCTCTCCCCTGCTCTCTTCTTCCTTTAAACACAGCCAACATGTCAACAGCAGCTCCAGCCTCAACTTCCACCCTGCTGGACGTTGAGGGTCTGCTGGGTCTGCCCCCCAGCCTGCTCCAGATCACCGAGGACCAGCTTCCTTGCACCTCTTTCACCCCAGACCCCAACACCCCCTTTGTCAGTTTCTCTCCACCTCTGGACCACGACGATTACCTGTGGAGCCTAGAGGATAGTGAGGGAGTGTCAGATTTCTTTGACACATATGATCTCGGAGATCTGTTGAAGAGCTGAGGTATAGATGATTGGGGGGGGGGGGGATAGGGAGAATAAGGGGTGGGATATTTAATTGAATGCCTTCTCGAGGTAGGAAATATTACACTATGAAGCCATCAATCTTTGTTATTGCCATGCCTGTTATAAAGGAGGAGTTATTCCCCCTTTGTTTATTTTGATCAAATAAAAATCATTTGTACATATGATTGTAAAAAAGGATCAAACCGGGAGGTTGGGTGATGCTGAGATAGACACTAATGTATGTCATCTCCAAACATTAGGAAACACTGTTTAAAAAGAAAGGATTGTTTAGATTTTCTGTCACATTTTCAGATTGAAACTTGTACAAAAGCAGCAGTTCATATGCATAACACACCACCAGCAACTAAATCTGATGCATTTGGCTATCAGGCAGTGTTTACACTGTGACAACTCAGGAATTATTTTCTTTCTTCCTTGTTTCCAAAGTCTAAATGTTTGTGCCACTCTTTGGCCCGTAGGGGGCAGCCTTGTATTATGTCAGCTTTAACTGCCATGCAGCTCTACAGGATTCAATCACTGGATGAGAGAAGGCTAAAGAACCATACGCAGGGTGTGTGTTTTGTTTTTCAAGAGTCCTAGTCCTTCAACACTGACCAAATTAACTGTGAATAACCGGTCCTACAGCTTGAACATACTGTATTGGTGAAATCAGATTTTTTTGCTTCTGTCTTTGCTCTCTCCTGCCTTAAGCTTTATGTCAGGCCTCGTACCTGTTTGGTGTCGTGTCCCGTGCCAAAATGTGAAAGGCAGCCTCTTACAACTGATACTGGACCCAGAGTGGGTCACACTCACTCTTGTTGGTTTGGCAGCTTTATTTCAAATCCTCTATTGATGTGAGTTTGCTGATTTTAGTAGACGATTTTTTGATTTAGTAGTGTGAAACTACTATTGTATTTCTAAGGAAATAACCCAACAAATAAATTAAATGCAGCCTCTGTGTTGAAGGGGGGTTAATTGATGTAATTAGAGTTCAATTAGAATAGTGTTTTTTTCCCTCTTGTCCTGAAATGAATGAAATCTGCTGATCGCGCAGCAACAGAAACGATGAGATCATTTTTGAAGCCCATGAAGTCTTTCACCACACGATGTGGTGCAGCTGCGACTTTTTATGAATTTCATGCTGATGTATTTTTGGCTTTCCCTCTACGTTGCAGAGATAAGCTAACTGTCCTGTCCTAACAAAACTTGAAAAGTGTGCGTTTGTGTGTGTATTTGACAGCTTGGGAAATGGGTGGTGTCATGGTGTGTTTGTGTGTTGTGAGTTTTTACGATGTAGATTAGAGAATTTAAATTCAGAATTTTTTAGTTTTTTTTCAATGAGCATTATTTTTCTGGTATTTGTACATAATTTGTTTTGTATTTATACCTATTTTTTCTGAATTGTTTGAAAAGTTCATACTGGCCTTTTTTTCCAGAAGGCACGACTGTTTTTGTATGACATGCAGCACTTAATATTCTGTAATATTGTGTGAACTGTTTGAAATTTTTAAATAAATACTGAAGCCATGCTTTACACTTGGAATTGTCCTTCAGTTTTATATTACTCTGTAGTTCATGGACTGGCATCCTGTCAAATTCATACTCAAAACAAATTATGACAAATTGCATATGACCAGAGAAACCGCTAACTGCTGATCATTATGGCTGCCTTTAGCTAGTTAGCGCAGTTAGCCGTGCAGCTAGCGGTTTGGACCGGGAGCTCTGGGACCCAGCAAACATTTCTCTTCAACGAAACTGCAGTGGAAATACATCTACACTCACATGAATGAATTATAAGATAATTTTCCTATAAGCATCTGCAATGTATCCCCTCGTGATCTGACACTTCACGTGGTGTATTTTCTGTCTAAAAACAGCAAGGCCACAGCCACTGAGGATATTGATTTGATAAGAAGTGACATTCCCCGGAGGAGAGAGAAAAGGTTGACATGGAGAGCAACAATGACGCTGAATGGGCTATAAACCCAACCGGACAGGTAGACAAAAACAACCCATCATTCTTTGTCAGTGCGTTGCTTTGGAAACAAGATAACAAAAGGGAGCCGACGGCCAGGGGGTCAAAGTTCAGTGGGTCACTGTGGAGAAGTGTCCTGGTGGGGGGAGGACATTTGCAAGAAAACATCACAAATTTACTAATAAATCTTTAAAAGATGCAAGCTTTTGTTAAATATTACAAACAGCTATCAGTCTCGTGATATACGATGGGAAGTTAAAATGCTCTCTGACTCTTTTTTCTGTACTTAGATATTTCTTTACTGTCTGTTTGTTAAGTTATTTAGATGTTACTTGTGTGCCTGTTACTTTCCCCCCTCATGAATCCAATGCTGGGTACACAATTGTAAGATCCATGAAAGTAACTCTTGAATGCACAATTGACTTGTATGTGAATATGAAAAAAAGATATTTGGATAATAAAAAAGGACTTTGCGAGCTCAGTTATGACATTTTAAATGAAACATCAAATGCTATGAAATGATGCCTTTGTGTCGGCCATATTCCCCCCACCAGTGACTCTGGAGAAACACTTAAAACTCATCAATATTGTCTCAATATTGAACAAATTATTAAGATGATGAACCACATATGTGCTTTGTCACATGTTGATGTTGTAACCATATTTTAGCTGGTTGCTGCTGGTCTAAATCAGAACTAAAGCCAAGATGTTGTAACTACATTAATTATTTGCCTTGTTTTCACCTTGTAATCACTTTTCTTACGTGATGAAATATCATACGTCCTGCAAGCTGCAGCAGCTAAAACACAATCGAAAAAAAAAGATCCTTTTGGCCAGAAGTGGGTTATAGATAGTCGACGAAACTGGGGCTCTTTCTAACCGAGACGTCTGAATGACGTCTTTTGCTTGCTGGGGAACTACAGAGTGTGTATACAGGAAGATACAGTATGACAACAGGAAACACAGAGTTATTATGGACAGCACAGTGGTTAAAAATTGCCAGCACAGCTCAAGTAGATCTTATAAAGTTTCTGAGTTCGTCAGCTGCAGCAGTTTTCTGCAACTTCTTGTGTCTGTTTGCTTCTGGAGCGACATCAGGCGTCTATTAGCGCTAAGTGCCCATTAACAGATGTTGCGCACAACAGCTCATGTGTTTAACAAGAGGTCATAAACTGAAAAACATCAGACACAGCATACACATGCATGGCCTCTGACTGTGTGGTTTACATCCTATCTAAACAGCAGAGCACCTGAGTCCCGTTACATCACACCTTGAGACCATTTGCTGTGACAACGAGGGACTGAGGTAAATATTATTAGCTCCTTAAATTGCCAAAAACTGGACAAGGCCTCTTTGTGTGCTGGTGTGGCATTAGCAAAGTGACAGCTCGTCAATGAACAGCACCGACCTGTGGCCTAAACATTACATGTCTTTGTTACGGGCCACAAGCGCCATAGGGACACATAATGAGAGTGTTATTTTCATTAAGGGTTGGAGCAATTTAGCGACTATAATTGGAGCGTTTAAGGCCACACACAAGCTCATTCAGAGCTACTTGAAAGCATTGAACTGACTCTTGGCACAAAGTATGACTACAGATGTCTGAACAGGTTGTGTGTTTGCATGAAAGGATAAGGTTTTTTGAGGTATAAACCAGACGCAATTATCCATTTAACAGGTATTAAATGGATGAATGGAAGCTAGGCGAGAGATAGAAGGTTCAAGGTAAAGCTGAATTACATTACTATAAAAATTCCTAGTCGGTGTCTTGATCGACACTGTGACGCTTGACGTGAATCACAAACAAGTTTGACTACCGACGACCTGTCTGGAAAAGTTTTTGTTGCCATGTGATGACGGGCACGCTGCGAGGATGCCTGTCTGAGGGTGAGGTTGTTGTGTCGCCAGCTGAGAAGCAATGCCACGGACGACATGCATGACACCGGGCCTGATACTGCTCAGTCACTTGAGTCAGGATGACGTATCAGCAAGTGTCTAGGCTCTTTTTGTGGCGGGAGGTGTTGCTGCAGGGCTTTATTCTTAGTGCAGGTTCTTGAGGCAGATTGTTTTTCATTGTTCAAGACACTTTGCATGCTTATTCCAGTGGGAAACTGAAGACCTGTGGTATACAATAAATCAAATCTCCCCCCTCTCTCTATGTTTCTCTCCAATCCTCCCATTTTCAGTCATCCGTGTCGACCAGAAGAGGGGGTATTTTACGGTAAGCCTGGGCCTCCTGGCTTTGACAGGGGTAGTAAATTGATAGCAGGACTTGTGGAGCTGAGTCAACACGCAGAGCGGAGAGGGAGAGAGAGATTTTTTCTTTCGGGGAGGGGGGAGGTTTGGAGGATCTTGTGCTGCTGCTCCACTGCTGCTGGGAAGAAGCGAGGAAATCCTGGCAGCTGTAATCTTTACTGGAAGATGTCGCTACGACCTCTGTGCGTCAGAGAGAAGCTGCTTTCGGTGCACCACGCTTCCTCACAGCCCAAACTTTCGACAGAACATGAAATTACCTCTAGCAGTAGCAGAAGGGAGGGTATGGCCATGTGGGAAATGACAATGAATAGGTAGTGTCTAGGAAGGAAAAGGGTGGAGACAAGGAGGGAAAACATTAAGCGAGTCACCCCATTTTGTGTCATCAGACAATGAAGTTTCTCTATCTCTTCTTCCTTCCGCTGTCACTCCACATCTCCTCCACCCTCACTCTCTACCACCTTTCGAAACTATTTTCCTCTGCCGACTCCTCACTTCCTCCCTCCCCCTTCCTCCCTATCCTCGGACTTGTGCTCTCCACCATACGTTAGTGCATCGCCTAAGCAGACCGGTTTGTTCAGTTTTACAATAGGACCCAGGCTGGAAGGCTGGCAGACACACAAAGGCTCTGCTTCTTTACTAGAAGCTGCAGAAGAATCTGAAGGAGGGTATTGTTGGGACACAGCAAGCCTCAGCATTACATCAGCCCAGACACGCATGCAAAAAATTAATGTGTGCAGAATTATGCAGACACACACATGCTGCATATCTCACAATAGACACCTATATGTATCCATGCAAACTGCTTATATCCACCTCTTTTTCCTCACTTGCCTCATACATACAAGTATGCCATATAAACAATGATAGAATGAGGGCCTGTTAACTGGGTCAGCAGAGCTATTTATGTGGCTCTGTATTGTTGTTTGACGCGTGCCCTCACTTCCTTACAAGAGTGAGTGTTTTCTCCTCTTTCTGATTACTAGGTCAAAGAGAGAGTTCCCTCTGGAGACTACTTTGATTGGTGTATAAACTTAACTTGTATGGAAGAAACACGAGAGGCATTCGTTTTGGCTTTCCAGTGAATTTTCCCCCGGCACTTCCAGAGGAAAATGCTTGATAACCACTCCTTCGCTTTCGCTTTAAAGGCGGTGTGCGTGTGTGTGCAAGTACAACACAACACAGATAGCAAGTGCCGTGTGAGTTGTTTGCTCAGTGAAGGGACCTTGCGACACAAAAACGAGTTTGTCTATCCGTGTGAATGTGAACACAGCAACAGTGTGAGCGCGCACAGTTAAGACACAACATCCATTCACTGAGTGGCAGTGATAAGTAATTACAGAGAACAGAAAAACCCTTTAACCACATAGTGACTCTGTTTTTCCCTCGGATGAATACGGTGAAAATAACCTCAATTTGCCTATCGAGCTGGGACTAATTTCCCTTTTTCTAAAGCTCATGTGGGCAAATATGTGGTTTTGTGGTAAAACCAAAGGGAGCCACTGTATTTGATGCGGCTTCCTGAAAATAACCCATCTGCACATCATAGTGTATGGTATCACTGTTCTGCCCGAGGCGAGGTTCAGTGATACACCTCTTTTCTTAGGAGATGACAGGCTTGACAATGCCAGGCATGCAGGAGTTATGTTCTATGCACAACTCTTGCAGCTTTTCCAATCTCTCTGATGCACTCTTTCCTTTATGTTCACTCTATCAGAGGATTTCAGGAGAAGGTCAGTGGGGAGGGACTTAAAGGGATCCTCCCTCGATGAAAAATGTCTTTTCAGGAGATGAAAAGGAAGAGGAAGAAGCTTTGGGGCCTGCAGCCAAGAGGATCAAGGTGCAAAGAGCCAGTGAGGCGTTACACCTCCAAATCCTGATTAGAGGGCAATTTCACAGCTGCAAAATTCTCACTTGAGATGTGATGATTTATGTGCATGCACTGCTTGTGTTTTGTGCAAAAGCAACAAAAATACTTGGTTAGGTTTAGGAAACAAAAATACTTTGTTAGTTTGTTAGCTTACTTTGTTACAATTAAATTCACAATGTTAAACATCTATTTGAAAGGGAAACTTGTCCCATGTACGTACTTTCCCGGTCTTTATCCCCTAATTGCTAAGCTATGACATTGGTCAGTTTCAATGACGGCTCCTGGATCAACATTTACTATTTTGTTCCAGGGACAACACTTGCAAGGTAATACCAGGTCATTCCATTGCCCAAAATGCAACTTAGCCACTGAGTGACAACACTGGAGGCAACATATCCAGTTACATGCAGCTTCCTCTGGATCCAGAAAAGGCTTCATACCACTTTTTCACACATGCATTAGTACTCCTCAAGACTTGTACACATGTTAATGTGACATTTTTAATCTAGCATCATTTTTGGTAACAAATCAGAGCTTTTGATTCTCACATTTCTCAGTGATAAAGTATGCCTCTGCCTCAATGCAAGGCTCTCTCTCTGAATCACCCCCTCATCCATTGAAATTCCTCTCCTTGAATTTTAGTCCGTGAATGAGGCATTCTGCATATCCATGGCGACCACACTGCAGACTCTCTGGAGTTTGCATAGAAATGAGAAGTAAGAATGAAAGGAGACGAGGGCAAGGACGCACACACACACACACGCACGCACACGCACACGCACACACACACGCTCCTTTCTCTCTCTGCAGTGTGCCAGAAAGCACAAACATTCCCACGTGATGATGGAGTTTGCTCCCTCCCTCGCGGGGCGGACAATAGCGCGCTGGCGCACCTCCACGCGCACACATTCACAGAGTGGAGTCTGAACTCGGTCAGGACGCAGGTCCTCTTTTCAGGAAACTTTTCACCTCAAAGGCGCTTTTAGGAACCGACACTCTGAGAAATACAGTCTCTTCTCAGCTGCGCACAGTGGAGGAGTAAACTATCCATTTTTTTTTTCTTCAAATGGGAAGTACATGCGCGCGTAAAACTTTGGCTCACTTTTCTGCTCAGTGACTGTCAGACCCGCTTCGCTCGAAACATGCCGGAGCGAATCAGCATTTCGGACTTCGTGGTCCTCACAAACGAGGATCTGTCTTCTCCCGGGACGTCAAGTTTTCAGTCCAAAATGAGCGACTGTCGGAACACGGTTTCGGCCGTGGAGGAGGTGAGAGAGGCGGAGGAGAGGCGGTGCAGAGAAACACGCACCTTTTGTGTGTTGTTATTTACCTGTCCGTAATGCATGTCTTTAAACTCACCTGTAGGGTAGCTCAAATTTCAGTGTGACATCCTTAGTTTTTCCTTTCTTTTTTTACAGCATTGTGGAGTTGAAGCATTACGTTGTAAGTCGTTAAACATTTTGTTTGTTGTTCAACATTGTTTCCAGGTGAGCACAGCAGTGTGAGGGGAAACGTGGAGACTTTGACCTGGGTTTTTCCAAAACATTTAATTTCGTCATTTCATTCCAAAAGCTGTACCTAATGTTAACTGCAACGGGACACATTTACAGAGGGGCAAGTGCAAGGTGCACGTATTGTGCTGACCTGTGTGCACTGGACTCTTGTGAGGACTAAGATTCTGGAAAACTTAGCTGTTCATAAAGTGCAGTGGCGACCCAAGAAATCTTTAGTGGGTTGGCAAAGGGGGGCCGCTGAATGTCTTGGGACAGTGGCTGGCTGACTATTCATTTATTGCTTTTATGGGAAATATAAATGATTCAATTACTGTAAATGAACAGTAAACAGAACCTGGTGTTAAGTATTTCAGCTGAAGGGGAAGCCAGATTGCTTTCATGGACTTAGGAAGCGCAGCATCTACATACTCCAATATGGTAGGCGGCAGTATATGCAGAATAAGGAGAAGAAGAACAACGATCAAACTCCTGCACCTGGGTCAAAAAAGCCCCCAGGAAGAGCGCCAGGCCATAAAGCCAAATTTGCAGATGACAGACACTGTAATTACAATTTTGTGGGCCCCTGGAGCACAGGGGCCCAAAAAGACCTTTTCCCATGAGCTTAGTTTGTGAAAGAAGCAGCTATAAAATGCAGAATATATGGCCTTTTTGAGCGTCACGACCAAAGCAAAATGATTAATTTGGTTCACTAACATTTCGTGAGTCTAGAAGAGCAGCGCTATTAAATAAGTGTACCCCCACAAGTTAGCTGAGGGCTAAGCAGGAAGTTAGCCTGAGTCTAGTGCACACGCTTTATGGGCCCCACAATGCAGAAGCTATGGGAAACATCCAGGTGACTTCATACCCAGACGTCGAAATTGATTTGGCTTTATGTGCCACTGAGCCACCTTAAAGGGAATACACAAGACACTGTCTCTAATGCTTTATCCAGTTAACTAGAGAGTCAAACATGTCGTCGCCAGTGTGGATGGTTTTTCTTACAGTTCCAGAGGAAGACAACACAATTGCAATTTGCAATGCACGCTCCGCAAGTAAAGGAAGGAAAGAGTCTAAAAAGCTATGGAACATTAAATGACCCATCTTTGCTCTCTACATCTTAACCTTGGTTCCCTCAAGTGTGCATAAACTCCAGGCAATTAACTTTTTATAATAGAAAATGTCAATTAATGGTTAACCTCAGTTTTGGCTGGAAAATGATCCACATTGTCCGTCCTTAGTTAGCACTTATGGTGATTTACTGCAGGCTGGGCCTGTTCAGCAGAAAAGTAAAGGTTACATGAGGTAATGTAGCATTCGGAGAGTTTACTTGGCCTCGTCTCTCGTCTCATGGGAGTCAGACTGAGATGGGACACAAACGGAAGACACACATGGCACAGCTGACAGTGTGGCCCCCTGACAGATCAAGGTATTGTTTATGTGAGCGAGCGTGCGTGCTCATGTTTGTCCATGCTTGCAACCATGTCTGGGAAGGCCAGTTTATGCGTTTTGTCTGTTTGAACTGGTACCTTGGCTCAAGGCCTGTTTGAGGTCTGTGTGTGTTTGTGTTTGTTTGAAATCTGTTCTCACAGAGCTCCTCGGGCAAAGGAGGAAACGGAGAGAGGCTGCCACGAACTCTGCCGTAAAACAAATAATCCAAGTGTGCGCACAAGTCGGCCCTTCCTTGTCTGTTTTCGTGCAATATAACAATACGGTTCACTGTAACCCAACCATGTTCTGTTTACGGTCGGAGCTCTGAATCATCTTGGTTTTACTGATACAAATTTAAAACTGGGGAAATTTTATGAAACAATGTGGGCATAATTTTATTGTTTCCTTTGTAATGGTTGTTTGTCAGCAGGAAGTGAGTCTGAAGCAGCAATTCGATTCTACAGTCCAGATATCGTGATATTTCACTGATGAGTTGAGAGCCTTAAAACGTCTGTGAGAGATGAAAGGTCTTCATTCCTGGCTGGAAACCGACTGCTGAGCAGAGAATGGAGACAGCAGAGTCTAACATTTATAGGGAGAGAATAGAATATTTTAGACAGCTGTCTGATGTATTTATCTTGGCCTGATGTTCATATTTATGGCCATGACACACTGGAAAATACATAGCTGGAATAGCTGCTCTGGGGAGGGACATGCTGGAATCCTACACATGTGCACACAGACAGACAGACAGACGCGCACACAGATGTAAATGCAACGGTCCCTTTTATAGACAGATCTATGGTCATTATGTTTAGTCTGCTCAGCTGGGACCAGCTTGATTAATGGCTAGGGCAATGTGTGGGCATGTGTGTGGTTTACGGCGGCAGGCAGGGGGACAGAGACTCCATTCACCGCCACACAAACTCGGCTCCTTGTTACTTATTACTTCTAAATTAGAGGCAACGATAAAGACGGACAATGAATGGTTTCATTTCCTACAGCTATAAGCTGTCACAGGCTTTATGACATTTCCATAAATGTTTTTTTTTAAGTCGGCTCCAAGTTTTTTTCCTGTAATATGTTGGGGGAAAAAGCCTTTAGGTTATCCTGCAGCGGAGTGTGTCATCATGCCTAGTTACTGAGGTAAATAAGGATCAGATGTCTGTTAGTCATGAAATATTAATCTCTGCTGCCAGCAGTCGCACACACCCTGACAGCAGGTGTACACAACCTCGCATACGGGCACAAAAACGCCCTGTAAAGACAGTGAAGGCTAGTTTCAATTACAGGTGGAGCTCATTACACTTTCCAGAAGGCATGTGTTCATTGTCCTTTCTCTGTCGCGACTGACAGGTGTGTTACCTGCCCGTTTGTGTGTCCGTGTGGCGTGATTTTAGAAGTTTAACAAACTTTCGTTGACCTGCACCAGCTTCTTTCCGCTGCTCATCCTGCCTGTAAACCAACCTGCCAACAGAGGAAACTACAGCAGCAGTAGCAACAGCAGGCGACTCCTATCTCTAGTCTTCACTAAATCAGTTTCCCGTTCATTGTCTGCAGAGTCACACAACAGAACACCGCCTTTTAATTAGTGAACCAACGCTTAGGGAGTGGACTTGACCGGGAAAAAGACTGGGGCGTGTAAACAACACCATCTAACAAGGCAGACTCTACATTACTGCTGGCTCATTAAAAACTATTCCTGGTGGTGGCACAGAGGTGGTGCGCAGCTCGGTGAAACAAGTGGCCTCTGTGAGCAGAATAAACAGGATGTCGTTTCAAACCTCGCTGGTTTGGAAGGAACGATTGATTGCCCAAATGCAAGCCTGTTTGCATCATGTGTCATGTTTATGGGAAGGTTTGTTTTCCTGCAGAAAAAAAAAAACCCTCAGTCTGCTCTCATTCTGAGAAAGTGTTGTTTGAGCCTGGAGAGTGACCATCAGTCAGACAGGTGAAGTAAATGCAGTGACATCATTCGGGGTTGTACATGATTGTCTTGACGGAGAGTGCTGACTCACCTGTTCATCTTAGTCACACATCGTGAGAAAACTAAGCTTAACTGAATATGTGCACTAACACACACACACACATACCTCTTGTAAACCTGCACAGAAAAGCAAACACAAGTCAAACATTGGTATGATTATGTGCTAATTCGTATGTCTGTGAAAGGTTGTAACCGCTAATCTGCATGTTGGAGAGAGGGAGGCTTGATCAAGTCAAGCCCAAATCACAAATCAGCATTCCTCAGGGGGCTTTACAATCTGTATAGTGGACGACACTCTCTGTCCTTAGACCCTTGATTCAAGAAAGGGAAAGGAGTCGAGTCTCGAGCCTTTAATTTTCTGTCAAATCGAGTTCCAGGTCATCAAATCAGCCAAAAACAGTTCCTCAGTTGGATTTCCAGAAAACATATGAATTTTAAAAATATATATCGCAATATGAAATAACATATCATGCGGCATAAGAGTTGATTCATATCACCCAGCCTCCATGTTTGAGGCATCGTCAGGTGCACACACATCCTTATTCAGATTTTTGATTGCACATGTTTATCTTTGTCTCACTGTTTAATTCCAGTCTCTGGAGATGGACCTCACAACCCTACAGAGGATGAAGAAGATGATCAAAACTATACATGCTTCTGGACTCGGTAAGTGTCATATAATATAATCTCATTCACACAAGACATCACTAGTTCAAGAAAACGATCCCAATTTAAGGCTCATGCGCTGGCAGTTTTCGGATCTTTATTGGCAGATGGAGTGTGCTCAGATGGCTCGGTAGCTGTTATGATTTCATCCATAGCACTTTGAGGACTTCATATCCATGCTGTCTTCAAATTTTGCATGAAAGTTCAATCTTGAGCTTGGAAATTCATCAAAAGGATTTTTAAGAATAAACTTTCAACTTGTAATACTGTACACACGTTTTTTGTGTATTAATACATTACCAAACTACAACTTCCGACAAGTTACAGAATCCCAGAAGAAGGATGTCTTTCCCCACAAATTCTGCATGTCAGCTTGGCCTTTAGTTTTTAAATAAAGGTCAGCCTCTATTATGGCGGGATGAGCTTCATAGGGGAGCCTCAACATCACTCATTGTGTAAGCCTGACTGAGATGACCTCATCACGCTCATGTGGGCAGTAGTGTTTATGAGTGAGGCCCCTTGTTATGGGACGAGAGTGCGTGGGACGTTGGGTGATTGTGTTTATATCCATACAGAGAGTATGGTTTCGTGGCGTACGTGTGCGTCTGTGTTAAAGTAAATGGTATGTGCGGTTTCGGCAACAACGAGGTGCCGCGCGGTGACCTAACAGATCCACAGGGTCACTGAGTGAATGTTCTTGCGAGCGTGTATGTGTCATGTAGGCCTGCAGTCCGTCACCATGGATCTATGAGACGTGAACGTGCATAAGATGTGAGTGTTCACCTCAAAAATGCGCGGTAGAAAGAGAGGAACTGCGCAACATATCCTGAAGTTGTTTTTCTGAGCTCGCTTACAAGCCTGCTTCCCATTTCGAGGCTTCAACTCATAGTTTTTAGTAAAAGTGAGTCAGACAGAGAGAGAGCGCTGCCCAGAATTAAGCAACCACATACACTCGGCAGCAATAATGAAGTGCTCCATGACTATTCTCCATACGTATTCACTTTACTTCTTCATGTTTTCTTCTTCATCAAAGTAGAATCATATGGGTTAGTTCCAGTAATCTGACAACAGGAGACCTCCCCTTTTGGTCATTATGTTGTTTAACCCCTTCATCAGTCCTGATGTTAATCAACAGCCTGACTCACCATGTGAACACAGACACATTCGTACGCCTACTCCTCCCCCACGCAGTCTGATGGTCCGTTACTGTGTCACACATGCAAAAACACACACACACACACACACACACACACACACACACACACACACACACACACACACACATGGCGAGATGTTTCTCTTCTTTCGCTCTCTTCCCATAAACTGCTAAGTACCGCTTTTCTGCCAAGATGCTGCGGCCTGCGAGTCTGTGTGTGTTCTGGCAGAGGACTGCTGGTATCTGGTTGTTAAAGGTCAGCTGCAATATCATCCTCTGTGACTCAGCTGTTTGTTGTTCGATAGATGCATGTATGTTGTTTGTTATAATACTTTTCTAATGGCCCTTTAGCCACAATGTCTCAGTTCTATTGCTCCCCGCGGATTTTGTCTCCTCCATCCTGCCTTTGTCTGCATTCTTTCCCTAAATTCACATATTCGCTGTCATCAAGAATCTTCCACTTTCGCTTTGCAGCCAGTTTGTACAACTGTGTCTGTCTGTCTCCCCGCTACACTCAGTTTACCATTTTGTACTTATCTTGAAGTGCGAACTGGAGCAGAACTTGACTTGAACTGTGCTCTTTCTGAGAATTTCTTTCTTTCGTCTGTTTAGTCTGCTGGTCGATGTGTTCCTTTACTACTTCCTTAAATTGTTAATCAACAATCACCAACGAATGATTTCATTTCTCCTTAGTGTTGGGATTTCCTAAAGATGTTTCGATATGACTGGTGGACAGACATTAGGTTTTATTTATAGACATTTGCCGTCCGTTTCCCATCTTTGTTGATCTGAAAATGATGACTACCATGGCTTGATTTGTAACTTGTGTTTATTTGATGTCCACAACATCTAAGCCTCACTTTAAAATAGCTGTAGGGTAAAACCTCATTTGGTTCAATGTAAACCAAAGCGGTGCCAGTCGGAGCTCAGATTCTTCTCCATCAGCCTTTTTCCACATGAATTCAACAGACTGGGAAGCCCGCTGAGGTCATGACCCTTGGGAAAGTGACCTATAAGCCCCAGAGAAACATGGGTCTCCTTCTCCACGATGGGTGGAAACCACTACTAATTTATCCCATATGCTTGTCTTGTTAAATACTCTCACTGCAACAGGGCCAGCCAATCTGCCTTCCTCATGTAACTCAAGTCTGAGTCACCATTTACTGTCTATACTCACTTTGTGTGTTGTTTTTCAGCCCACGTGGACAACAAGGAGCAGTATATTGAGGTGCTGGAGAACTTGGGGAATAGCCATCTGACCCAGGACAACAACGAAGTCTCCACAGGCTTCCTCAACCTGGCTGTGTTCACCAGAGAGGTCACGGCCCTCTTCAAGAATCTGGTGAGGAAAAAGGGGGGAGAGGTTCCCTCAAATTAGCTTGGAGTTCAAACCACACACACAAAGAAAAGCTGGTCCATCTAAAATACTCAAATGATGGTAAAAAGAAGGAGGATAGAACCACAAATTTCTCCCTATAAGATGTTGGGTGCACATGTGAGAAATAAGTGTGTGTGTGTGCATGAATGCGTGGAAGAAAAGGTTTTCAGCAGCTGCATTCGACTCCCAAATCTGGGGCAGTCCGGAACCCTCCCACTGATAGTTTCTATGGCGATGATAATTCATCCCAGACCTCCATGTGTGAGCTAACACACACACACACCATCTCACACACACACACCATCTCACACACTCCCCCAGCATGTGTCAATCAAGGCCTCACAAGGGAGACTGAGTAGGAAGAGGAATTGGAGGATCCATAAGACGAACAGGAGGGTGATTTAAGGAGTTGTGCTGCTGAATCGACCTGAATGCGTCCCTCTGTGCTTTGTGTGTGTGTGTGATAATGTGCTTGCCCCACTGCCTAAGTGTGCACACAGGCTCTCATGCATTGATCCGTGTCATTTGTACATGTGTTGACACTTCAGGAGGAGGCATTTCCCCGTGTCAGAACTCCATGTATTATCTATTAGTTACCTCAGCGTTTGGATGCCAACCAAAACAACCCTACCTGTCTCCAGGCCTCTGTGTCAATACATAAAGGTCAGATCTGCAGTCGGCTCAAGGAAGTGGTCGGACATTATTTATGTTAAGAGCCGGGTGCAGCTTGGTTGTCATCCAACAGGATCCATGGAAAGGCTGCAGGAACAGACGTTGTAAATTTTGTTAGTGGAAACTGGAGATTTGTGGATAGGAGATGCAGGATGTATGTAGTCATGATGCATGCATAAGTACAAATGTGATGTATTTCTATTGGGAAATAAGTGCTAATGATGTCTTGCTGTAAAGCTCAACCTGCTGGGGTCATGCTCGTTGTTTTATGATTCATTCTCCCCAGATCCCCGATAGACTCAGTTCATCTCATATCCATCCAAACCTCAAATTGATGTCAACTTCCTCTGCACTGTACACAAAAAAATCATTGCCTCATCATCCGACTCGGATCAACAAAATCTTAATGGTGCAGATTACTGCACGATGTTTTCTTTCAATGAATCACCGGCTCAAAATGACTGAATCACCGTGTTTCTGGGTTATCCACACTCATTCCCAGAAATATAGGTCCACAGGGACATAGGAGTGTGTACAGCAGTGTGTGCATGTGGGTGTTTGCTCACACTGTAAGAGATAAGAGCCACCTGTAACATTAAGGGGGAATATGTTTTGACTTCTATTACTAATCTGCTTTGTTCCTGCATGTTTCAGGTGCAAAACCTCAACAACATCATGGCGTTTCCTTTGGAAAATGTGCTGAAGTCAGAGATCCGGGACAGCAGACTAGTGAGTCTAGATTTCTTTGTTATGAATTCCTGAAAGACTGCTGGCTGAACTGGTATACACATGATGATGTCCTGTATTAGGACGGGGACACTACACCTGCCTTAAAGGAGACATGTTATCTTTTTGTTGTTGTTAGCGGTGGTGGCTCAGGCGTGTGTGAGCTGACCAGTCAGAGCAGACTGGGTATTCAGGAGGGGAGGCCTTTAAGAGACAGACATAAAATTAGCATAAGATGTCTCCTTTGAAGGAAATCCACTCTAAATGTTTTTATTTTATACTTTAATGTTCCATGACATTTTACATTTCAGTTTTAATATGTCAGCAGTAATGATGCTGTCACGTTGAGAAACATCCTGAAGCTGATCAGTAGTTTTTTGATAATGTTTGTTTATAGGTGCTCTCACATTTACATGTTGATCAACAATTCAAAATTAAGGCAATATTCTGCAGAAATTGGCATTGTGTGCGATTTTGTGCCCCCAGCAGTTTCCAAGTGCAACACCACTGTCGTAAACTTCATCCACGTCATTGAGTTGTGTAAATTGATGCTTATTCCGAATTTGATGACAGCAACACTTTTCAAACAAGTTGGGACACGGGTGATCTAAGACTGGGGAAGCTCCCACCTGTTTGGAACATTCCACAGGCAAACAGGTTCATTGGTAACAGGTGATAGTCTCATGATTGGGTATGAAAGGGGCATCCTCGATAGGCTCAGTCGTTCACAAGCAAGCATGGAGTGAGTCATACACATGATTGTATGAAGGATATTACTACACGGGCTTGGGAACACCTTGTAAAACCATTGTAAACATAGTTCCTTTGCAAATGATTGCATCCTGTTTTTATTTACAATCACACGGCGTCCCAACTTCTTGTCCAGTGCTACAGTGAACAGAGCTCCTATGCTGGACTTATTCTAATGTGGGCATTTAAAGAGCCATTCTTTGTTGTAGATTTTCAACTTAATAACATAGATATCACAATGTAAAATCAGTTTTAGGGTGGATTTCCTCTTTAAGCACATTATGCTGCCTGTCTGTGTCGTAGACGCAGCTGAGCCTACTATGATATTGGATAAGATGAGGCTGTTTATGCAGATCATTGCATAAGGCCGAGCTATGTTCCAATACTCAAGCGATCTGTCTTGCACAGTATTTGGCCTCTTGATTCGCCATGCCAACAGACTAGTAAGTAATAACAGGCTAATGCCTCTGTAAGCTGCTGTCACTGCCATGCCTTTCAAACAGCTGATCTGATAGATGAACGTTGCTTCACTGTAATGCGAAGGAAGTGCAAACTGCTACTGAAATCCTGTTCAGCCAGAAAGTAGACCAGCTTAGCTTAACGTGAGTAGTCATGTCTCTGTTTATTAACTGTCTGCCTCCACCCAGGTCTGAGCAGGTAAATACCAATACATGAGGCAGCACTGTGAAATACTGCTTCACCTGACTGTCAATTAAAGGCTTCTGTGTGACATATACAGCAACTTCCCTGTAGTGAATTTTGTCTTCATTAAAACAGCTTTGTTCACAAGTCTCTCCTCTCCTCTTCCTTCTCCTTCTTTTTCTGCTTCTCCTCCTCTCCCAGGAACTCAAGAAACAGATGGAGAAGAGCTGGAAGGAGTACGACATAAAAATGTAATTAACCTTACTCTTACACTTAGATTGTTTCCTCACATTCAGTTCTTCATCTTTAAGCCTTACTGCTGCAAAAAAAAAGAAACCTCAGACCGAGACAGATGTTACTGCCTGAGGAGGACCACGTAGCACATTTACAGTTCTTGCTAGTCTTTTGCTGGGTCACAGAAGTTGCTGTAACAGCAGAGGTTAATAGGATAATGGTCCATTCCCCTCGGCGTTTCTCCATTACATTGCTGTGAAATAAAACTGAGGCACTGCACTTTGCAGCTCTCATTTGATCTCATTTTGGTGTTGATTTAATGTTGTAAGGAGACTTCACCTCGCCATTATTGTCTTTCATTCAACTTCCTCTCGCCCCTCTCCCTCTATAAGAGGAAGTGGAAAAAGAGATAGAGAGCGGATCAGACAGATGAGAGCATTGTGAATCACATTGTGCACATAAATAACTGTCTTTCTTTCTCTCTCTCTTCCCTCCCCCCCCCCCCGACAGAGGGAAGCTAGAGAAGGAGAGGAAGGAGAAGGGCCGGCAGCTGGGGCTGATCAGGACGGAGGGATCAGACGGAGGGGAGGACATGGAGAGAGAGAGAAGGGCCTTTCAGCTGCAAATGTGTGAGGTGGGGGATCAGTGCCAGTCAAAATACCAGACCCAGACACCTTTCACATACCTGAGGCAGGCTTGATTTAATTCACACGGGTGGTCTGCCTCGCGGATTCCATATTCCATCCATGGTCAACTGCTCGGCCAGGCTCAATCCCTTTTGTATCTCTCCTACGATGGGAAAAGTATGTTTTAGGAAGTGGAGCATGAGCTTAATCGGTTGAGTCTTGCAGAGCTGGGTCATATACATAAGAAAGTGCAGTTCAAAGGCAGATGGAAATGCTTCGTGACCAGCACCTGAAAGCCAAATTGGGGAAAATTCTCGTGAAAAGCACAGGCTGTGTTGTTACACACAGGTGGTGTAGTTTCAGCTATAAGTGTGTTAGCTGGAAAAAAAACCCCGAGAAAAAAATAGTCCCACTAACCCTGACTGAGACCAGCTGTTGAGACAAAGAGGAGAGGCAGGGAAAATGGAATTTCCACTTGTTGCAAGCTGCTCCACCCCTCCGTCTCTGCGTCTCTTTCTTTCTTCTCCTCTGCATACATACAACACACACAAATATACACAGGGCAGAAACACTTCAGTGAGCCTGTCTCTGCTTCAGCTACAGAGAAACAGATGGATTTAACTTCAGGTTTGTGGAGCAAAGACGATGCAGTCATTTCTTCCATACAGAGCTGAAAACCCTTATATAAAGCTTCTCTTCTTCAAAATATGCGTTTAGACTCGGGGCAGGCTGGAAGTTGGTCAGAATAAAGCCTCCAGTATGTGTCCGAGTTATTCATATTTTTCCAGTTTCAGTCTACAAGGTTCACTGACTGTTGAAATAAGGAGCATGAACTTTGAAACAATATGAAGCAGTGTCCTGGAAAGCAAGGAGACAATCAAAACAGGATATTAAACATGTGTCAAGGATGAGCCTTAAATTACGGGTGCTGAAAAATGGTGGCTTCGTCTTCACATTCAGGCTGCAGCTGCTTCTTCTTGAGCTCTTTTTAACCGTCTGTATGTTTATGCTTTCAGTATCTTTTGAAGATCCAGGAGCTCAAGGTGCGTCAGGGCCCTGATCTTCTCCAGAGCCTCATCAAATATTTCCAGGCCCAGCTCAGGTCAGTCTCAGCCGACGTTACCCTTTTTCTATTTTTGTGCCGTTTTGTTCTGTGTGTAAAATGGGAACAAGAAGAAAAGGTTTTGACTTTTTCCTGGCCTGGAAGCATATGGTAGATTTGATTTCTACCTCAACGTTTCAGTGGAGGATTTTTGCATAATAGTTGAGGTTCTTTGGTTTTCACTTTTCCTTTTACAAGCTATTATTACCGTTGTTATCCATTTACCCATTTTAATCACACTGAGGGTTTTATGTGGGAGCAGAGTTGCTTATACAGCTTCAGCATGTGATGTTTTGGTTGGTGTGAACGAGGATGTTTGGACTCAAGTGCCACCATGACTCAGCATTTGTTCTTTTTCCTCGTCGCAGTTTCTTTCAGGACGGGCTGAAAGCTGCAGAGAATCTCGCTCCCTTTATCGAGAAGCTGGCTGCGTCTGTTCATACGGTAAATACACGGAAGCTCTTTTTCTGGTGGGTCTGTCTACCTGCATTGTATCAGTCGGGAAAAAGTGAGTCATCTTGTGTCTTCAAACAGATTTGATATTATCCAGCTTTGTTATGATTTCAGAAGAACTTTTGTGATGATTTAGAGGTGACGCACACTCTCTTTCTTTAATGGTTTTCTTCATTTGTCATCAGTTGCGCAGTCCCAATTACTAGGTAAAAGAAGTTGCTTACAGTTAAGCTCTCACAACGGCCAAAACCTCCATCTCTCTCCCCTCCTCAGCAACTCACCCCCCCCCCCCCCCCCCAAGCTCACCCCACAGGCACAGACTGTTATTGGAGTCTTTTCCCAGAAATGCCCCCCCCCCCCCCCCCTTCCCTGTTTCCAAAAGACGAAACTGAAAGCATCCCTCATTTTCATTCCTTCCCTCATGCACACCTATTTCTCCAACCACTCCAACTGGATGGAGCACTGGAAACAGACTGTTAACTGTGATACTGGGAGCGTTAGAGGTTTTTCTGGTTCTGCATGGGCAGAACGGAGACCCGTTCAGACATGCCAGACCTCAGCCTGGAGAAGGAAATTCAGACAGAATCTGTGTTATGGTTCCCAAGAATAAAAAAAGCAGAAATATTTGACTTAAACAGACTTGTGTTGCATGCAGGACCGGCCACTCTGCTGCTTTCACACAAAATGCGGGACCTCCTGGGTTGACACACCCCAGCACCGAGCTCTGTTCTGCATTATTACACAAAGCTCTGATGTATTGTCTTTCCACACCCAATTCTTGGAACAAATATAAAAAAAAAAAACACTGCATGATCCAATAAACGAGTGAGAGCACAAGAAACATGCTGTTCTTGAAGCTAATTAGATTCTTTTATTGCTGCAGTTGAATAAACATTCTGTCATGCTGTTGTGTGCGTTGTAGGTGCGTCTGGACCAGGACGAGGAGGTAAAACAACTCACTCAGTTGAGGGATTCGCTCAGATTGCTTCTGCAAGTGGAGGGAAAAGAGGTATGCTTATTAATAAAGCCTCGTCATACCCTGAGTTGGCAGATCTTCAGTTGCACTTCGTCAGTATGTAAACAAAATGTTGGCTCTGAAAACCTTCAGCAGCAGATGGCTTTTATTGTTTCTTATGACTATCCTATGACTTTGCCCTGCCACAGTTGTTTTATATTGATTTAAAATGAGCCTCAGAGCTGGCTCACAGCATGAAGTAAAGTCCTAAATCTCCATTTTCATCCCCAGGAGTATCTGAACAGGAAGAACTCTGGCAACGGGTACAGCATCCACCAACCACAGGGCAACAAGAAGTATGGGACGGAGAAATCTGGCTTCCTGCTCAAGAAGAGTGATGGGTATGTAAAAGCGTTAGTTACAGTGTTCAAATGTAAGGTTGCAGGGAGTTATAACACCTTCCTTGATTTTGTTTTTCCATTCGCAAAAAACACATGAATTTTTTCCTTTGGTGTAATGAGCCTTACAAAGAAAATGATTTTTTCCTCCTGCCAAAACTATTTATTTCCTCTCGGGTTCACACGTGGAAAGAAAATTCACCTTGGGAAATGTTTTATCACGTTGGAAAAAAACAATTAAGGCAGTTTAAAAGATTTATCCTGGCACAAACTTTTCTTTTCACCAGTTCTCGTAGCCATAAACACAGTAGAGAAAACAATTGTAGCTCATTAACAGAAGTCATTTTAGTTCAAATCTTCAAACATTTACTGGTGCGTATTTCAACAAATTATAACATTTCACAGTGATAAATGCTGCTCACTGACTCTGTCGAAGGCAGTAGCATTCAGAGCTGGTTGAAGAGTAAGCAAGGAAAGCATGGAGGGAGAAAGGGGGAACTTTTTCTGCCCCACCTGGTCTTCATTATTCTGAGATGAAGATTCAAGCAGGGGCCTCTCCTGTGGAACTTATTGGCAGACTGGCTAACTGAACGGAGCCAACTTTTGCGTCATGCACACACACACACACATACAGAGAGCTAGATTACAGTGTGATAAGGAGAGGGGATGTGGTTCAGTAGGGCGAATGGGAGACAGGAGGAGATCAACCTTTCCTCAGGCCACTGACGGAAAACAGAGCACATTCTCAGCCATTTTACCCGATTCAATCAAGATAATGAGAGTGAAGAGCAGTAAGCTGCGCCAGCATTATGTGTAGATCCCATTACTCAATTCAAGGCTACATGTTAACACTGTTATCACTTAATGCACTGCACAGATATCATCCATGTTTTCCTCAAATCGGATTGATTTTTTTCGTTGCAGGATCAGGAAGGTGTGGCAGAAGAGGAAGTGCGGAGTGAAATTTGGCTGCTTGACAATTTCCCACAGCACGGTGAGGACACGTGGGCTAAAACTGTCACCAAGCATTCAGATCAGACCAAAGTGAATACATATCCAATACATATGTGTTTGTCTTCAGATCAATCGACCGCCAGCCAAGTTGAACCTCCTGACCTGTCAGGTGCGACCAAACCCCGAGGACAGGAGGACCTTTGACCTGGTCACTCGTAGGTTCACTCCTAACTTTTGACCCTTAACACTTTACCCTCCACGCATCATCAGTAAAGACTCGAAAGACTCATCTGCAGTGCAGCTGTTTGGAAGCTTGCAAACACATTAATAGATTTAGATAAACGATTGTGATGTGAAACAGCAGCGATCGTGCAGCATGCTTGTTTTATGTCATTTCTAGTCATGCAACCTTTATTTCTGTCATCCTCTTAACTTTAAAACCATCTTCACTCCCTCCTCTATACAGCACTATATTTCCTAGATGCACTGACAGTGTTTACCCACCATTTACCCTTCTCCATAGATAATCGGACGTACCATTTCCAGGCAGAAGACGAGCAGGAATGTGTGATGTAAGTGTTGAACTACTACCGGAGGATGCATGCCAGCTGTTTTATTTCCCTTTCTCTTTTTTTTTTCCCCTCATAGTGTAAGCAAGTTGTTACATGTCATACACCTTTATTGGAGCTCAGGTAAGAAGCTGTGCAAGGTTAGAAATGGCTCAGATTGCAGTGTAGAGGAGAGTGTACTAACAACGATAAAGTAGTAGTATAATCTGATGATGTGTGCAGTAAAGAAGGGCTGACCAAGGACAAAAAGGCAGGAAAAACAAAATGATGCAGAAATAAAAAGCTGTCCTCTAGGAGCCCCCCTGGCCCCAGCTGCCGATGGGTGGAACTTCTTTTTCTAGCCACAGACGGCGAGCAAGGGAACGCTGTTTTGTGATGTGGGGATTAAGGGGAGTGCATGTGGGTTTCTCTGTCCCCTACCCTCCCATGTGTGTGGGCCTCCCATCCCCAAAGATTCTTTGATGTGATGAGCTGTGTGAGTTTAGTGACAGAGGAAGATGGAAATGGTTTGTAGAGAAAAGTACCAGTGCTTGCGAAATAAAAAGATGTGAAGGTTTGGTCTGTGTGGCAGGGAAGTCTTGAAACTGAGAAAGTGAGAGTGACTATGACTTATAGACAGTTGAGCAAAGACAAATGCAAAACACATGTTGGAGCACTTTTGATCTTGTGGGGAAACGACTGAAATGATCGATCCTTTGGTTTATCTTGGTGCCACAAGAAACGTTTTGACTCTGTTCTCTGTTATTAACCGTATTCTTTATGTATGTGTATCTCTACTTTAGTTGGGTGTCAGTGCTGCAGAACAGTAAGGAGGAGGCACTGAACACAGCGTTGGGAGGAGATCAGCTCCACCTCCAGGACAGCGGGCTCCAAGAACTTGCCCGAGCCATCATCGCCGAGCTTCGACACATGCCAGGCAACGAGGCCTGCGCCGACTGTGGAGCTCCAGGTCAGCCAGGCATTGTTGTTGATGATCATTGTAGAATATAATATCTTCTAGCCTGTTCCATGTATTTTACGAGCGAGATGTAAGCAACAACATTCATTTCATATCAGTTCATTGTGCCTTTCTTTGCTCTGTGTGTCTCAGATCCAACATGGCTGTCGACCAACCTGGGCATTCTGACCTGTATAGAGTGCTCTGGCATCCACAGAGAGTTGGGTGTCCACTACTCCAGGATCCAATCACTCACTCTGGACCTTCTGAGCACTTCTGAGCTTCTGGTACTAAATGCACACATGGAGACACACAAAAACAAACCCAGTCCTGGTGGATTTTGTTTAGTCAGGATTTCCTAATTACACTCATTATGTAACCGTCTGTCTTTCATTGAAATGCTTCAATGTCACATCTTTGTGGCTGGATTGTGTCATTTCAGTTGGCTGTCAGTATTGGAAACACCAGATTCAATGACATCATGGAGGCGGGCCTTCCAAATGACTCTGTCAAACCATTGCCGCAAAGTGACATGTGAGTTCCTGATTTCTTTTAACCTGTCTATCTATAGGACTTTGATAACACAGAATTATTTATTTTTCTCGCCCAAATGTTTTAATGCAAAAATAAACCTGCAGATGACCTGTAACTGCCTCACTAGCTGCAACACAATGGGTCCACATCATATATCATTACATGGTCCAAGTTCAAATGTAATAACTATTACTGAAAATGAAGACTTAACACTTGTTTTCCTCAGGAAATATTCAGGCGCCTGGCAAAAAAAATGCAATTTAATGACCTCAAGATACCCCTGCCTGAGAGTAACAGGGGCAAAAACTCATTATAGTTGTGTATTTCCCTATTTACAATAACGTCATGTTATAATAGAGTCGTCCTGGAGTTTGACTTCAGTTTGATGATTTATATTTATTATACTTGGTGTATTCTTCATTAAAATGTGTTTACTTATTGACCAGGAATGCCAGGAAGGAGTACATTGTGGCGAAGTACGCCGAGCGCCGGTATGTCATGCGTAGAGAAGAAGCAGATCCCGGCCGGCTTTACGACGCTGTGAAGAGTCGTGACCTCACCTCTCTTCTTCAGCTCTACGCCGAGGGAGCCGACCTGGCTAAACCTCTCACGCTGCCTGATGGACAGGTAAAGATCATTTACAGCCACATGGAGATTTCCACACCTGCTTCTCTTCCTGAAATGTGTCCCATTATGGTGGGAACGCATGTAATAAACCTCCATCATCTTGAGGCAAATTTTAAGTCTTAACATGCCCACAGCTGTCACGCATTTAGATTAAATGACAGCTACATCCTGACAAGGCTGCCCACCCGGCTTGCTAAAAGCAATGTTTCAAAAAGTTACTAACTTGTTCCGGTCACTTAAGAACTGTGACTGAAATGGCTAAAAATAGTACACATCCTCCATGACTTAAAAACATGTTAAGACGTACAGTATGTAGGATGTGTGGGGATAGTTACAGTATGTGAAGTATGTGTTAATTGTCCTCTTGTGTGCACGGTTCAAGTGGGTGGGTAGTCTGAGGCCCTCCCGTCTCTTCTGGCCTCTAATCCAATCTTTCCCTCCCTTTTTCATCCTCTCATCGCGTTTCCTGCCGCCTCTGCTGTCTCTCTTCAACGCCTCGTCTCCTCGTCTTTAATCACGCTCTACCATCCCGTCATACACTTCCTGCTCAGCATAAGCACCGCGTGTAACACTGCTGACTGCGCCGAGTGCGTGTTTGTTTGTGTTGGTTGGCCCTCGTTTATTATTTCAGCTTTTAGGTCAGAGCTCGTGTCTCCTGAGAACAAGTGAGACGAGCTCATTGAATTACGCAGGCACTTAAGTCTTTCCCCTGCCCCTTCTCTCTGCGCTTCACATAAACAGACATGTTTTCACTTTTCAGCACACAAACAAATATGAGTTGCACAATTAAGCCTCTGACATTAGGTTCATTGTATTCTAGTAGCATGTCTTAGACCTGATTGTCAGATACAAAACCCAGCCACCTCAGGCCACTGACTGACAGTGAACTGGTCTCTTTTGAGGGTCAACAATTTTTCCTAATTTGTACTCTTTTCCTCTTGTTTAAGGGGATCAAGGAGACAGCTCTCCACCTCGCTGTGCGTCTGGAGGAAAGGAGCTCTCTGGCGCTGGTGGATTTCCTCTGTCAGAACAGGTCAGACACTGACAAGTAGTGAAGTATGATGCCTATCTCCTTTTTGTATGAAGACAATTGATCAGTTTTATACAGTGGTGTTGCACTCAGGAAATGTGGGGGGCGCCAAATCGCACAGACCGTTATAAATGCTTTAAACTGCATTAATAACGGTCTTTAAAATGTGTTAAAATTGTAAATTTAACTTGTTGAAAGCTGCACAAACCCTGTCAGAGAGCTGATGATATTTAACACCATGTGTCTGTACTCTATGTTCGCTCTACAGCAACTGTCTGGAGAAGAGAACAGCAGAAGGAAACACAGCTCTTCACTACAGCGTCCTGCATCACAAGCCAGAGTCTCTCAAGTTACTGCTCAAAGCAAAGGCAGCCCTACACACAGGTACCTTTAACTTTATCTTCTTTGTTTTTTCCACCTGGTGCGATCAGTAAATACTTAAAACATTTCTTCCCTTACATCTCCTATAGTGAACTCTTCAGGAGAGACGGCCCTTGATGTTGCACGGAGGCTGCAGCTCGCACAGTGTGTTGAACTGGTGAGACCCCGCTTTTTTCCCTTTGGATTCAGCCTTTTTAAGTTTTGATTCATAAATTCAAAGAACACACACAATCAGGAGGTAAGTTCAACGGAGGAATCCAGTTGCAACATTAAAATGCCTACCACAAAGCCAACTCCAGAAACAAAACAAGACTTGAAACTTCCCCAGCTGGAAATACTACCTAGAAATAACTCCCCGTGCAGCAAAGCTCAGCTAAGGACTCACTCCCAGGACAAGGAATCTTATCCTCATCAGGTCCCAGTGTGCATCATTTATAAACTGGTTTTATTTTCTTACCGGCCATCTGCCCTGCTGAATCAGACCTGCCTTGTGTAATATCCTGTTTGATTGTGCACAGCCTTGTTTCACAGGCTTTGTTGTTTAGAGATCGACTAATGTTACACAAGTCAGCAGCTTTAAAATTAACCCTGTTACCCAATTCACTAAATTTCATTTTGCATTGAGGTGATCTCCTTCTGTTTATTAAGCTAGAAGCTGCAATGAGACGTGGGCTGTCTCTGGACTCTAGGCTCCATCCTACTTGTTTTTCATTTTCATTTTCTGAAACATCTGCGGATTTGAAGGTTACACTGACATGACTGATAATTGCCAGGCAGGAGGGAGTTTTCTGTCAATAGTTTTTTTCCCAAAATTGCATAATGATGAATGATGGCTTGTGTTGATATTGTTTATAATCCTGCCCTGTCCATTTTTTTTTTGTTATTATGTATCAGTCTCAAAATATTGAACAGCTAGCACTGAAACATTAAAATGTTTGTACTTATCTGTACCTACAACCAAGTACAGCTAAGAAGCAGAACTACTTGAGCATGGCATTGGAAAAATTTGGTTTGATTAGAGCCAAGTGCAGTTACTGCATCATGAGATAAGATAAAATAATCCTGAAGGGGAATTCAGGTGTTACAACAACACAAGGACATAAATAAGTCCAGATAAATAAACCTAAGAAGTAAATTAATATACTGTAAGTATGTAAAGTAAAAAATAAGAACAGATCAAATAGAAAATAAGCTTTCATATCATAGCTATCTTATCCCTCATATCGTATGTATACTTTTATAATGTGGAGATGAGAGTATCCTGAGTGTTTGTATGTGTGTGTGTATTTTAGTTGGAGCTGGCCCAGAGTGGGAAGTTTAACTCTCAGATCCACGTGGAGTTCATGTGGGAGACACAGTCCCAGGAGTTTTATGACAGTGAGGATGACCTGGATGAGAGGGTAAGAAGCCAACGTCATTACTGACTTTGTGTCTCTGCCAAAAAAGCCTTAGCAAAGTTTGGAGCATAATAGTAGAGGGGTTTTCCACTGCAATGTCTACTCTACTAATGAGGAAAACACCTTAAATTCAACAAAGAAACTAACCATGTACTCATTTCTACTTTGTTCCAGGTGAGCCCACTGCCCAAAAACCGCTCTCCTCCGTCCTCAAATGGAGGTGGGGCCTTTGCCCGCTGGAGTGTGGCTGCCGGTGCCAATGGTGGTGTGGGGAGCAGACCATGTCAAACCTATGAGAATCTAGACTTCCTATACAGAAATCCTCCAGCCAACAGCGCCCCCTCTGGAGCATCAGCACCACCACCACCACTGCCAGCTAAATGCATCCAGAGAGGTGAGATACTGTAGTGTGGAAGACTTGCCTGCATTACAAATACCACTAATCTTTCATCTTAGAAAAAAAATGTTTTTATGATTGCATCTACTGAAATTTGCAAAGCAGTCCTGCTAGTATGAAAGATGACTTGATTTTCTTCCCCTCCACAGGTCGCTCTGACCCTCAGATTTCGGTCACAACACAAGAAGGCAACCCTATTCCACGGCGCTGCTCTAACCCAGCCTCCCACTCCTCCAGTCCCCAGACACGGGCCAGACATAGCTCTCCTTCAGCCATCACAGAAAACCAAGGTCAAGGGGGAAAACCACCGAGGTCTCCACTTGGACAAGGAGGTCTGTTCAGGGGACAGAAGCAGAGCTGGGAGGGCCAGTCTGGTGCTAGCTCTGGCTCTCAAAGCAGCATCACGTCAACATCCTCTCAGAACCACATAGGGCCTGTCAGGTGAGATAGCGCTGCTACAAAGATAGTGTCATGTGTAAATAAGGCCAATGAAAGGATTCAAGTTTATGCCATGACTAAAAACAAGAATGTAAATATCTGGTTTTGTTCGATCAGTGTTTCTTTAATGTGACACCCTCCAGTTCAGAGAAGACCACATCGTATCGTCGGACCAGCAGTGGAGGAGGCAGCCAGGGGAAGTGTGGTGTGATGTCTCCAAGCTGTGTGGGCAGCCAGGAGGAGCTGTACTGCAGCTTAATGGGGAATAGTCCAGGCCTAACCCTAGCTCCGGCTCCAGCACCAGCGCCGTCATCCTCGCCTACCGTAACCTGTGGCCCACGACCCCGCAGGAACGCAATGGTACAGTCATACCGAAACCGCTTTTTATTGTATCGTGCCTGTAGTTTAAGTCCTCCATATCGTAAACTATAATTCCACAGGACTCAGAAAGGGCCTGTGAGATTTCACAGTCAATATAAATTTGCTGGTGGCACACTGAAGAGTATATCACACGTCTCCTGCAGGTTTCTGGCAGCAGGCCACATCAGAAGCGTGTCAAGGCTTTAGTGGACTGCAGAGCAGTCAGCTCAGAGCAGCTCGCCTTTTTCAAAGATGAGATCATTGTGGTCACGGCCACTAATGACCCCCACTGGTGGGTAAGTGCAACTACAACTTCTTGATTCCATTCCAGTGCCTTGTCTGCTTCTCTTTCGGGTAACAATGTGACAGATTAATAAGAATGTGAAATAAATTCATGTCATAAATATTACATCACTCTTGTTCCAGGTTGGCCATATAGATGGGGACCCTAGCAGGAATGGCACTTTTCCTGTCAACTATGTACATAAACTGACAGACTGAGGAGACATGGAAGCATGAAAGTACTGTAAAGTAACATCTAGAGGAACTGAACCCAGATGGGATGCTTACTGGAAACTTACAGTGGATTTTATCTACAGGAGAGGACAGTGTTGTTCTCCTGGATCTAACTCAAACTCGAGGGTTTGAGCAAACTGAGAATATTTCCACATGAGGATATACTAGCCAAGGGATACCGGAGGATATAAATGGTGCTGTTGTAGGGATTTATTCCCTTCAACATTTACTCATCAAGGAAATCAACAAGGGAACTGAAGGCTTTCACAGCCCCATAAAACATCTCATTCCAAGGACAATATTTTCTTTCCTGTTGGTCTGGCCTTGGTTTTTTTAACTACATCATTTTTCTCTGCTTGTCTAAAACCATAAACCACTATTAATAGGTACGGATGCATCTGTGGTTGAGGTAGAAACTGCTCTAATATCCATTTAACCATTAATGATTGCAAATGTTTAAGTTGTCCATACTGATCTAGGATCTGTACCTAGAGGTAAAACTTACCTGCAGGGCAAAACCCTCTAAGGCACTTTAACTCACTGAGAAATCTTCTCAGAGCTGTAAATGTGTACCGAGCCAGGATGGAGCTGCTTTTTGTTCTGAACGGAAGCTGTCTAGTCTTTTTTAAATCACAGCATACTGAGGACTTGGACTTGAGGTTCAAACCTGCCCAGTGTCTGTTGCAGCCTGCCCTGGGACTCCCAAAGTGGCTCTGTGCCTGCCAGTCTGTCTCCAACAAAGCGGCAGGCGTCTGGGCCACAGGAGGAGAGATGTGAAACTTCAGCTCAGCCATCTTGGCAGTGGGCACAGCTCACAGGGAGAGTGGAGGATCCAGTTTCTTTTGGCTCCAGACATCCGTCTCTGGAGAACCAGGAATAACAACGGTGTGTTATAAGAGAAAAAAGACTCTGTTCTACCAGGAAATGGCACTTAAGGAGAGCTTGTTAATAACAGCACCTCACTGCAGTAATTTGTTCAGTGAACACACACTTATTGTGGACACGTGTGTACTGCCAGATATACACAAGCACACTTGCACTTACTAAACACACAGTAGCTTCCAGGATGTTGGGATCCTTTAGGGAAGAGAGGAGAGTTGGGAGTAGGAGAGGTGTGACTGCTCCACTTTTTATAACTATTAACACATTTCACAGCTATTACACACAATTTGTTGTACATAATTGTCTAAAAATGTCCACTGATGTACAGTATATATCACCTGTTTTCTCATCTGCATTATAAAGGATTGTATCATTATATAGTGTTACTTCATGTTGGCAATTTGTTATGATTAGATGTCATGTTTCCTCTGTTCTCGTTCATTATTTGTCTAAATGGCTGTCAGAGTAAAAAGAAGGTTGCATAATCAGTGTTCAGAAAGGTTCTCGTCTCACTGCGCTGAAAACAAACACCTACAGTGACAGTTGCAGTGGCAGGCAGGAAGCAGGTGTTCACTCCCTTTTAATCATTCCCGAGTTGAAACAAACTGACGAGGAGTCTGTCTCTGCTCATGCAGTGCTTATGACTAAGCAAACAAATCACGAGACGGACGTGTTGTCAGGTAATTGTGGAGCAGTAAATGACTGTAAACAGGAACTCAAATGTAAACAGTAGTAAATTAACTCATCAGTCAGTATATTTGTAACATACACATGAAACGTGTTTAATAAAGTGCCATTCAGTTTTATATAGTGTAAATCATGTGATATTTTTCTGTCTGGCATGAGTAAAGTGGGAAATGTAGCATATAAAAAGCTTCTTCCTACTGATGTGTGTGATGAAACTGATTCCGACATGGGTTTGGTGGCCATGATGACCTTGCACAAACCCTGCACACTATGGAAAAATACAACTTGGCAAATGTCAAAATTTAGAAGCGCTGGGGTAACACTTTATAGTTACATCATATACATACATAAATAATGCTTGACTCAAGATGATTAATGCTGTTAACTATTTAAAAGGTGCAATATGTTACAATTTTAGTTTCAAACATTCAAAGATTACGGAGTATGAAGAAATAACAATTTTGATGTGATGTCAAAAACATTTATGTTTTGTGTTGCAGGCATATCTATAGCAAGTTAGCATGCTAACCAGCTAGCCCCTAGCCTTGCGCTCCAAGCTCCCAGTCCAGACAGAGTCAGCTAATATGACCGCTAGCTCCATGGTTAAGCTGACTAGCCAACGCCAGCAACAGTTAGCAGCAGTTAGTGGCTAATCTGGTTATATGCTGCCCCCTATTTGTTTTGAATATGAATTTCTATGGCCATTTCTATGGTCTGTTTGAATTCTGATCTACTGTTTAAAAAAGTAGTGTAGAGATCATTACTCTCAGTGAAACAACCCGGGGTAAATAATTGACAAATTGAAATGGAATAAAATTAAATAAATGGGACCCATACATTCTCACAGATGCATTTCCGGCCTCCTCCCAGCTTTTCTCCCCCTCCTTCTACTCTTTGTGCCTGTCCCTAAAGCTAAATCTCTCCATCCAGCTTTCTTGGCAGCTTTCCCCACAGCTCTCCATCCTCCCAGGCTCATTTTGTCTCTGTCCGGACGTTACTTAGCCCTGATCCTGGATGATGAAACTCCAACCTGTCACTTACATAACCCGCCACCTCGTTTACAGCCAGGATAATAGTGCCATGGCCTATTCTGCTCAGCCAACTGAGTAGCCTCTACGCACACACATTTCCCACTGTTAGACTTGCCTCTGTGTACTAATGCACATACCAAGCACTTTCAGTAATGTTACTTATACAACAATCACTAATGCTCTCATTCATTTTATGTTTATCCATACACACATGCAGACATGACACATATAATTTAATGTAATGTACACGCTGTGGAATATAATAGTAATCCATGAAATGCAGAGGAAAGCCTGCACTAATCTCTGGATTTATAAAGAATAAAAGTGTGGTTTGGGTTCAATATTAGCTTTTTTTTAATGCAAGTATGTCAAGTTTTTACGCATCAGCCTCTGTAATCTTTAAAGATCAAATATAATAGAGGATGTTCTAACTTTCTAATACCCTAGATAGTCAGATCTGCCTGTCTAAAAGCCCTTCACATGGGTGATGCCTTTCATTAAGTGAGCAGCAGCAGAAACATCAGCTTAATGTTACTTCACAAATCCTGGCTGGTAATAATGAGCACTTGGAAGTGGGATAGATTTCCAGTAAATCTGCCCTTTCCATCTGAACCAGGGGGGTTATCTAACCTCCACTTAACCAAATAATCAGCTGTAAGAGGCTCTGATGAACGAGAAAAAGACTCAGTGACATTGAATGACTGCGTGTAGCTTTTTCTTTCTCGCCTGCAGCATCTTGTTACGTCAAAGAGCAGTTTTCTGCTGATCCGACACTACACTGCTGCGGGCTGCTGCAAGGTGACCCCGTTTACATCCTAGACCTCCCACACAACTGCAAATAATGTAATATTTAGAGATCCCACCTGACTGAGCACTTCATGTTAGCAGGTTCTAGCAGAATCCCAAAAAGTGCCTATTTAGGGTGTGAGACATGAAAAAAAACAATCAACGTTTTAGTCATTTAGTTCATTTATTCTAATAATTCGGTCTATTTTACAAAACCTGATATGCTTAAAATGAAATCTATCTTTTAACATTTACTAGTCTTGTACATTGTAGCTCTGTGCTCAAGTTAATGACAGTGTCAACATTTGAAATAAGTGGTAGCAAATTTAAGCGTTAAACATAGCAGAACATTCATTCTTTTACTGTGCAGCAGAAAGCAAAAGCCTTTTCAGAAGCAGAAAGGTTTGGGGACAACTAACCTCCTATCCAGCTGGTTTTTGATTACATTTAGAAAGTGGGCTTTCTTTCCTGTGAAAAGGGTCCCATGACCATAAATCTGTCACAAATCATTATAATTAAGGCTTTGTAATTATTATGCAAATAGCTGATTCATTTAACATTCAGAACTGAAAGCAAATTGACTCCAAACCTGCTGTTGCTGTTAAGCATATAACATTTTCCAGGTAAAATTGGATTTAACATTCATACAAGTAGTAGAATATACAGCTTTCAATCAAAAATATCATCATACTGTGAATAAAAGGTCATAAACACCTGATTGAAGAGAAAACACAAAGTTCTGTGCTTCATAAATACATAACACACCCCACATCACATAAACAAACACAAAATATTAAAACATTCAGAGGATAAACAAACATCAGAAAAGTGTTTTTTGGACCTGTGCTTGTCAGTAAAGGGCTGTGAGAGCTGTTGTTGTAGTTAGTCGTTGTTACCTCAAGCATTTTTTTGTTTGGTTTTAACTCTTGTATCAAAAGTCATGAGACCTTAAAAAAAGGTACACTGTGGAGTTTTATTCAAAAACTAGAGACAAAGTCACCAAAACAAATTGTATGTATCATGTACATAGGTCTGAAAATCGTGTTGTAGGCCTTCTTAGAGACAATTTTTAAATGTGTTCTTAAATTCTGAATTCTTGTTAACACCCATGTTTACTTGCTTGTAGTTGTATTCTTCACCGCCTACATGTCTTTGCACATTTCCCACACAGACTCTTAAGCAGCAGAAAAGCCCTACGCCTACAGCAGGACTGTTTATCACACCTCACCTGCATGTTAATGGAGGACTGAAACTGCCAAAATAAAAAATAAATGAAGAAATAAATAAATGGCTCAATAAATAAACGATATGCTATTAAATGCACCAAAATCAATATTAAAAGTAAATTTATGCATAAATTAATTTTAAAAAATGTGACATAAATTGATATTTCTGTTTTAATTTGCCTCTGTAGTTTTTTTTACCTTTAAATTAATCCCCATATTAATTTACTTCCCCATTTAATTTATGCATTTATCAATTATATTTAGTTTAATTTTATTTCTGTATTTTTTTCCCTTCGCAAGATATTACAAATATAAATACATAAATAATTCAGTTAGTTAAAAGAATGAATACATTAATAAATTACATGGAAAGACAAATAAAATACGGGGATCAGTATATAAAGAAATAAATACAGAAGCAAATCAAAACAAATATCAATTTATGTCACACTTTATGAAATACTTAATGCCCACATTTTAAAAATTATTTTTGGTGCATTTAAAAGGCATATTTACTTATTTTTTGAGACGTTTATGCATTTTTGGTTTTGGCAGTTTCAGTCCTCCATACACGTTTGCAACAAAAGTGGTGAAAAACTCCACAAGGAACCTTTAATGTGATTCCAAGGCCATGAACATAAGAAAGGATTTATTGCCAATCACAGGTTCAGACAAGATAAATGTGATTATACCGTGTGTTCAGTGTCGAGGGAAAAGAAAACACGTCAGTAACAATTAACATTACATTCATTCTGCAAGTGGGCCCAGAGATCTTTGGGAAATCTTTTCATTCATAGAAAAACACAAAAGGTGCAGTCCAACAACAGTGCATGAGTTGTTTTTTCTTTTTCTGCCCAGATAATGATGTTTCTGGATGAGGTCTATGATGGTCATGAGTTCGCCTGTTTACCATCGCCTTCATCATCAGCATTATCACCATCACTGCCAATGCACAGACACTGCATAAGGCATATGAAAAGCAATAGGCCAGCTGTATATTCAGTTATATCTAGGTATATACATAGGACCATGAATACATGTTAAAAGCCTACTAGACCCTTTTATTCTGCACCAGCGTTTTGCTGGCAACTAGCTTAGCTGATAGCTGAATATTGTTTGGTATAGATGTGCACGAAGACGGCAAGCAGTATTTCCCTCGTTCAGGTGGAATGCTTATACAGAGATAGAAAACATTCAACGACAAGGTCATCGTGGCTGTCAGGAATCTGAAAGTGAAGTCACATTGAGTATGTAACATTTTCTTTGCTTAAAGGGGTACTCCAGCGATTTAGAACTGCACTTTCATGAAGTTGGGATAGATTTTTAAAAAAGCAATCACAGTACAAGCAGCAGATCCTGATACAGTATATTTGGTGAGTAGAAGAATATTGGCCGATCAATATCAGAATTTTTTCACTCCAATATCAGTATCGGGTCTGGCCCCAAAAAATCTGTATTGGTCGGGCTCTATCAGAGACGTAGGAAGTTGTCACAGTTGGGTGTGCTGAGGGGTCAGTCTATATAATGAAGTCATAGTAAGTGGTGAGCGACATTCATGTTTTTGTATAAATTTGAATATCCAGGATGACATGTATCCAATCGTTATTTATGCCAATTACTACAGCAGATGGTAAACTTGAACACCAAGTTCGGTGTTGCAGCCCCCTCAGCACCCCTAGTTCCCTCATCCATGGGCTCTACCCTATCCCACATTCCCCAATATGCTACTCGATAGCATTATCCAGTAGCATTAACCTTTAGTAGACTAGAGTAACCTGACCTTCATGTGTAAAATCAGTCGAGTGCCCCTTTAACTCTGCTCCCAATCAACTTAGACAAACTGATCACTGAAGCCCTTATAGTCAAAATTACAAAATCAAACGGGCATCTTCGTTCTATTTGATCTGCATCAACCTACATTAAAAGACTTGAGTTAAGTCGTCATATCACATTGTTTCTTCTCAGTTTGCCTGCAGGGTTCCTGATACAGGCAGTCTGGGCACAGAGCAATACATCAATGCCTTTTCCTGTCTTGACAAAGACGAAGAGACATTCCTAATGCGTCTCAAATGATGCATGTCCCCGTCATGCATATCTTTGCAACGAGGGAGCAATTAAAACTAGAATATGTGAGTACACATGATGACTTTACGGACAGCTAAGTGATTACACAGTCAAACCATGCGCCTCTCTTGGAAACCGCCTTGCTTTGTTCTCAGTTGGGGTCATTTATAATAAGAGAGCAAACAAAGCACCATCAGGGATTCTGCACTTGCACTTGCAGAAATCCTTTCTCGTTCTTTTAGATGGATACTAGCATGCTTTTTCCATTAAATGCTGCACTGAGACTGAATGCCTGCCTCTCTGCCATAACCTTTGAATGCCAAAAATAGGTATCCCTGGTGTATTGGCTGTGCTTTCTATGCGCAGGCATACAGCTGAAGCAGGAGATTGGTTGAATAGATGACTATAAGAGATACTTAGTCATTGCTAATCCAGAGGGAAGAGGAATGGGAGGAAAGGAAAAGAATTAGGCCAAAAAATTAGCGTGATCTATATGTAGAAAGCAGGTCATCCACTGCATATGGGACAAAGATACCGCTGTGCATGGGAAGGATCACAACACAATTAGTGATTCTTCTATCAAATTCACCAAACTACATAGAAACCCTGAATGAAGCCACATTGTCCAACTTCTTTAAAATGCCACAAAAAAAGCTGATTATGATACCAGTGAGGCTGTTATTGTGCACACTATACACTACGCTTGTGTCATTCTCAGGGCTCTAAATAGCTCGCCAAGACACAATCAACAAACAGTGACGGCCTACCTTAGCTTTCCTTGCTAATGCATGCATGGCTTTACTTAAGTGCAAAGCCCTAATCATCAAACTAAAAGAGCAGATTCAACAACAGCTTGTATCAACAATATTTTTGTCTACATAGCCAGTTCAAATGCAGCAGGTGTATTCCTACGCTAAATCCTGCAAGGGGACTTCTACAGCTGTCTCGTAGTGTTGTAGTTACAGTGCTCTGCTGGATACATTCTGGAGATTTTTGTGGAAGCGGATTTAGGATCGAGAGATGAGTGGTTGCTAGGTGACTGGATAAAAAGAGGCCACAGGTGGAATCATCCCAGCATGAATTCCCATCCTGCTCTCCTCCTTTTCCTTGTTTACGCCGCCGAACACAGAGGTTGTGGTGTTGAAACGAGTGGTCGCAGAGAGGCCAAGGCACGCTTTCTGTGTAGGTCTCAGCCGGCAAAATTTTCCACACATTCTCATTACTGCATCCTTTGACGTAACAGTGCAGATATCACAGCTTCACCTCTCGTTCTCTTTCGCTGCCCTTCACCTGGAGGGGCAGATTGTTCAGTGCCGTCGTCTGTCTCTTTTCCTCTTCCCTCTCTTCCTCCTCTGAGAAGTTTTACATTACATAATCCCTATTGGCTTTTCGGTCATTGCTGCATAAGTTAAGAGATGTGCAGCAAGGCGAGCATTACCTAACAGGCCAGCCTGAACTTCTCCTCCCACATCACCTGAAAAATGACTCATCCATGCACCATGGATTCAATCTCAAAATACAATCTTTCCTATGCAAGTCCAACACCGTGTTAAACTGCAAGCAGCAAAGTGAAAACAATGAAGACATAATGAAATCCTGTACACATTGCACTGGTACTGGCTTGATTGGTTTGCTAGCCAGAGAATTTCCTCTGAAATGCACTGAACAGGAAGCTCCTTACTAGCATTTGTGATTATTGTAGGCACTCTAAAGTCCTGGAGGACCAGCCTCAGGATACAAGAGCAGAAAGGTGGAAACTTGAGAGCAGCCGTGTCAATGAGTGATAGCTAAAGAATGGAAGTCTATCCTCCCATTAATGTAAAGCACATTTCTACAGCAGTGGTGGAAATGCAAGTCGCTATCGTCCTATTTGAGCTTCACAGGCCACGGGAGGCACGTGCGGAGTCCCAGCATGGAGGAGAAGACGATGGTGGGTCGATGCTTCTTGAACCTCAGGCCTTTCTTTAGCCGCTGGCTGTTCTCTGCCACGTACAGCTCCCCCTGCTGGGCTCCGCCAGATATCCGCGACACCAGCTCCCCGTGAACCACCACCTCCTGCTCCGAGCGCACAAACACCTCCCTGAGCTCCTCCAGCCGTCGCTCCATCTCTCTGATGACGCGTTGGCGCTCCTCGACCTCCAGGAGGCGCCGCCGAGCTGCCTCGAACTCCATGCTGGAGCTGGGGGTGACGAGCTTGGAGGAGGGGGCCGTGGCAGAGGTGGATGGGGGATCAGAACGGGCTAGCAGAGCCCCTGTGACCCTCCGGAAGTCTCCCATGGAAATGGAGCGCCGGGTGGCCGGAGAGGCTAGAGCTAGGAGGGTGGAGGCTGATGTAGACGGTGGCATGGCTAATGGAGGAAGAGGAGGAGAAGATGATGAAGGAGAAGGTGATTCCGGTGGTTTAATATCAGGATGTGGGTCTTTGTTTTCAATAGCTGCTGCCATGTCCTCAGTTGTGTCCTCATCATGAGCGTCTGTGTTTCTTTGTCGTCCCTTCATGGCAACTGTTTAACTCTTCCTGTACTGCTGCCGTCCTTGTCGTCAGTGTTGCTGTTTTTCTCCCGGTCCTGCCGTGTCAGAGCGGAGAGCAGCCGAGCAGCCGAGCAGTCGAGCAGCGAGCGCGGAGATGTGCAGTGATCCAGCCTGAGAACTGCTCCATTCATTAATAAGAGATCTGAGGCAGGCTGGTGCTGTCTCTGCATCTGAGTGGTTGTGCTCGGGAGGAGCCTCCCAGCACCTCATTGGCTGCTGAACTCATGAGCATGTCAGCTGATGATTGGGCAGCCTGCCTCTTTGCTGCTGATGCTGGCAGGCTGTCGTGTCCTCTGCTTGACTGTTTTGCTTCGTCGCTGTCATCTGGAGCTCTGCTTCAATCAGCTCTGCTCAGCCAGGCGAGGTAGAGTGAGGCGAGACAGGCAGAAGGACCAGCTCTCTCTCCTATTTGCTGATGCTGTTTGGCTCACTCCATGTCCTCCTTTCCTCTTACCAGCTGGTCTCCAAATTTCCCTCTTTCTGCATTTCTCTTGCTCGGATGGTTGCCCATAGCAACACCGTCTCCACATCAGATGGCAGAAGCAAGAGGGAGGGGTGTTGCTCCAGTTTCTCTCTCCCCTTCATCACCTCGCTGCTCAGCATTGTCACCTTTCCCGGTACTCATTCTTTCCCACATTCCCTCCCTCTTTAGACTTGTTTGACAGCTCACAAACAAACTATGCCTTCTTATTTAGGTCACATATAAGTAATGTTTTTGCACACAGACAAATACATGTCCAATAACACATAAATATCAGCAAGAAAACACACATATACACATTTAGATTTTCTGTAGTACCAAAAAAAGTTGTACAGAAGGTTACTGTCACTGCTCACATGGCAGGCAATGAAGACTCTCTGTTGCTAAGAAACTGTTGCAGCCCTTGTTTTTTTGGCTTAGGGGGAAAATATTGTATTCAAACGTAGTGAATGTGATTAGCCAAGTATAAATTATATTACTCTGGCACAACACCCGGAGTGCATTTAAGTGTGGTACCATGAAATCATACCAGGCTTATAAAAACATTCTCCCACTGCTAAAACTGCCGCATGTAGTCCTCTATATGCTTCTCATTCTACCCTCTGCTCTCAGTGTCATTATTTCATGTGTATATGTTATTTATGTGTATCAGTTAAAACCATCTAAATGCTTGTGAAAAGGGGCCCAAATGAAATGTTCTATTTTACCGGTATTAAAAAGGGCGAACTGCAAAGGAAATCTCCACACTCACTGAGCCCTGTGATCCCAGGAGTCCAATTTTTCAGAGCATTTAACCAAAATTAAAGCTGTTGTGATGAGTATAATCCTGATTCTAAATAATCTGTTAGCAGGCCTGTGGCCTACTGGATGAGAACAGGTACACCTGTTGTCAGCTCACTGGTGGTGGGGGGGGAATGCTGCTAAAGTGCCCACTAGGGTGCCCTTCCAGTGGACAAAACATGGTGAAGTGCCCTTTAATCACAACTTTCTGCTTGTGGTGCCCCGTCGCATGCAACTGGTGCCCTTTTTATTTTTTACGCCTATGCCCCTCAAACATCCTGAGTGCACCACTGTTAACCTTGTGAATCGCCTCAAAATAATGAAACTTAAAACTTGTGTCTCAAATCAGAACTGTTGCCGCAATCGTGATTTTTGACTTGACCGATCTGATAGTGAGTAGGTACATTATCATGATATAATACATTATTTTCCTTCTTCTTCTTCTGCTGGCTGTAATATCCACTCCATTATCGGCTAAGCTTACCCTGCCCGTCTAGACAAATATCGACTGGTCCTGCTGCGGCACTGCAGAAGTGATTTGATATGATGATATGAAGCAGGACACTTATAAACACAGTGCACACACACACTCAGTTGACACCGGCACATTTGGAGCACTAGGACGTGATGTTTTAAATAACTACCTTCAGCTACAGTGAATAAAAACAATGAAGCTTTTAGCAGGACAGAGGTGTGCGTGCGTGTATGTCTGAGTCTATGCGCTTGCATATTTTAGGGTTCACTTAGCCCTTTGCTTTTATCTCAGGATTGGCATCGCATTAGCGGTAGCACTGACTGCTCAAACCCCTCCTCTGCTTTTAGCTTTGCTGATCTTCTGATCTCTTGGGAGCAGAGAGAGAAAGGCAGGGGAGGCTGCACTTTATGTGCCCATTGAAGAAAGAAATGACAGGAAACCCTAAAGATGCTCTTCAGGTTTATATCCTGTTATTCAAAAAGTCAGAAATGCCTTTGGAAAGAAGAGGACGAAAGACCTTTGCAAATGGATTAGAAGAATAAAAGGGATACAGAGACAATTGTGCTGCTGTGGAAGCTGCATGAAATTCAGAATTCAAAAGTATACTATGAATTTTAAATAAGAAAAAAGCCTTTTGATAGAGGTATATCTAGAACACTTTAAATATAAAAATCATCAAGAGCATAGTATTACATCAGGGGGCAAATGCTGCAACATTATGAGGTGTATTTGCACATGTTGCATCATTTCCCTTAGATTTACACCAGTTGTGCAACATGCTTGAGTGAGTAAAGATTTTAGGGATCAAGGCAAGATGCTTCAGCAGAGTAGGTTTGTTTTTTTTATCATGATGCCCGTTTTTGGAAGATTCTAGTGGTTGCGCAACATCCCTCAGTTAAAAACCACTCTCTCTCTAAACTAATCCCACATGGTGCCTACAGTTCTGCACGCACAGATTGCCATCATCGTTGGCAAACATCTTGAGCAGCAGGACTTGGCCTGCCTGCAAACACGGCCATGCCTAACCAAATAACCGTTTTGTTATGACAAAGTCAAACACACATACTGGGACACATTGTTCCACATTTACAAGCACACAGATGACACCCTGCCCCCCCCACACACAAGTCAAGTTGTTCTCTCATCGTTTAGTGTGCAGAATTAATTTCAGTGTTTAAATGCCGACTGTAATCCTTCCAAAATACAATTATCTCTGACTCTTTTCCACCCATCCATTCCCATTTATTTCCCTCTTCTCTCTCTCGATATAGCTAAAATCGTGATGAAAGCCTGCTCTCAATCTCTCATACCCCAGCCTCTGTTCCAGATTACTTTAATCTGTGTGGTATGTGTGTGTGTATTTGGTGTGTGTGCACATGGTGAAGTCAGAGCGTCTGTGTGCTTTTACCTTGTCCACACGGCTTTGGGTTAAAAATGACTGTGACTGATTGTATTTTGGATAAGCAGTTTGATTAAGCATCAGAGTTGCGTAGTGTGTGCATCTAGAGATCTCCATGCTAGCAGGCTACAGCTACCGCTTACATATATCAGTCTGTGCTAAAAAAAATAAAAATAAAGAATGGATTTCTTCTATTATACAGTTAGCAATATTATGATTTTATTATGATTTTTGAGGGCAATTAGGCTGATTTTGTGGACTTTATTAACACTACTTTAATCTCGAATGAAGCTTAATAAAGCAGAAATGCCTAGAGAGCGTATGTCCAAGGCACCGGGATCCGTCTCTTTATCCAGATCTGCACCAAGAGTTAATTGGGTCTATTCTGGGCCGAGAGCCATCCTCCAACCAGCTAAATAACAAATGATGTGTCAGATACTGCCCCGGTACTTTAGTCACATGCTTCTCATTATTACTGTAGAAGCAACAAGAACACATTATTCTGGGCCGAGAGTCATCCGCCATCCGAGTTTCATGTAAATCCATTCAGTAGTTTTTGTGTTATCCTGCTGACAAACCAACCAACCAACCAAGCAACTAACTGACAAACGTAACCTCCTTGGTGGAGATAATTCAGTTTTGAAAAATAGATGGGGAGAAAATGCAAAGGGAAAACAATACTGAAACAAATAAATAAATAAATTGAATAATGCATAATTAAATATTAAAATGGAAAGCTAGATAAAACAGTAAATAAATATAAAAAACTGATGTCTACATGTGTTTTTTAATATCTCTTGACATATGTCTATGACATGTTAATCTATTTACTTTGGTCCTCCATACTTTTTTGTTCATTTCTTTCCCATCATATGTCTAACATTAAAGGGTAACTGAACAGTAGTCCTCCATGGAGCTGAATTACAAAAGATGTGTCTGATACTGCCCAGGTTTTTAGACACATCTTTCTCATTATTACTGTAGAAGCAACAATATTGATGGGAAATGTGAGAACACAGTATATATAGGAGCATATATAAGGAACATAGAGACCATGAGAGCAGCTATGCTTTTACATTTTAGTTTTTTTCTTTATATTTTAGTATTAAGTTGCTGTTGAGCAATGTTGGGTAACCTTCATCGCTGCTGCATCTATTATCATATACATTGCATGTCCCATGTCATACATCACAGGCATGCATCTAGCTAGATGACAGGTACACTAGCATAATTTCCCACATATGAATTGTGCAGCTTTTGTTGCATGTAGAAAAGCTAGCATTGTGTTTGTGCTTGTGTGCAAAGTCAGAGTGAGTTACGGGTGACCATTTGGTTGCCATAAAAATGATAAATTACCCTCGGAGATGTGCTGTGGAGACAGCGGGAGAGGGACTAAGTGTCAGTCTTAGGTTTTTGTGCTTGCATGTGCAATTTAACAGAAGCACAGGCGATGCTATAAGCAGCAAATCACAACTGTAACTCACACTGAAAAACAAAAATACATACAAAGAGACCTCTTTTAAATAGAGCAGCACTTCTTTAAAATATTCAGCCCTGGACAGTATCCCTTTTACAGCTTGCATCAGACACCATACACCCACGCTCACACACACTCCCACCCTTACAAAAATGCAAGGAAAAAAGAAAATTCAACCTCCATTTGAGCAGAGCTGCTTTAGCTGACAGCTGCAGTAAACTGAGGAGAGAGGACCTGAATAAAAACTGCATCTCTTTCTTCTCCCCCCGGACAGGAGGCAGATGATGGTGATGATGCTGGTTTTCCACTGCTCTGTAATCAATATCAGTTGTCTCGTTGTGCTGCTACAGGCTGAGTTAGTCAGTCCGTGTGTGCGCGTGTGTGTGCTTGTTTGTGTGTGTGTGCGTGTGTGTGTGTGCGTGTGTGAAAGAGCAGGAAGTCATTCATTGCAGTGTGAATTACTGGTAAGGTGACGTCAAAGAACCCAGCGTATGAATGTGTATCAGTGTATAAATAATTTAACACTGCATTTCTCTCGCATGATTGGGGAACAGTTCATCTTTCCATGATGAATCATGTCATTAGGATGAAGACGAGTGAGAGAAACCAGCAACAGAAGCAGTAGGTACTATGTGGATGTTATGTAAGTAAGTGCTGCTGCATACAGAGGCAGCAAGGCAACAGCAGGTAAAAGTACCATGTGTCGATACTGGAAATAAGTGTTGGAGAAAAGAGAGAGCATAGAGGAGGAGGAGATGGAATATAAGAGTGAAAATGCTACAGGCAAGAAGAGACAGATGGAGAGGCGCCGAAACAGAAACTCATTTACATGCAGAGACTGTAAGCTGTCTCCAATGTGCATGTATGAATATACATCAATTTACATTTAACATGGCACAAATTGTGCAAGTTACGTGAAGCTGTCATTTTAAGATAAAAAATACTCTCCGTCAGTAGGTTCCAACACTTGCATTACAGCAGAAAGAACAAGAAGAGTCAGTGTATCAGTCGTGGTCAGTGGCGAGTGCTTTCACAGTAAAGCATTATTCTAGCTAGGTGGGCCATGATTCATTCGACTTTTACATAAAAACAAGCTTGCACTTTATCTCCATCCTGTGACCAACTGCGGAAACACACCAAGCCGTGGGCCCACAAGAAGGCAGGAGCTCAGGGTCAGATAAATAGAAACATGATCCAACTTTTTCTCGCTTGATACCAATTTCAACTGCCTCAACTGAGTGTAGTACAAATATGATACCAATGCTCTCCTTTTCCCCAATTTATTTATCTGTATACTTCACTGATTAGAACTACTTTTTCATGTAATGTAAGATAAAGTCGCAGCTTTTATTAATGCGTTCACAACTGAGGTCAGTATCAGATATTGATCCAATGTCCAACGTGTTCTCTGATAAAATAAGACTTGGTTTACAAGATAAAGTCGAACCATACAATCATGGGACAACAGTAGATAAGAAAAAAAATCACCTGAAAATATTTTACACGTGCCACCCATAAAGGTTAATCTGTTCATCATGAAGAATACTAATCAGCTTGCACTATAAAGTAGGATAATGGAGGAGCTTTTTCAAAGGTTCAACCCTGAAGATGTCTTCAAAGATATCTCAGCTTGGAGTCCCCACATGTTTAGCCACACTTGGCATGGCTCTCTCTGGATGGCGATGTCGGTCTGTAGGCCTACCATTATGGCCGAGACTGAAATATCTCAACTGTTGGATGGATTGCCTTTAACCTTCATCCCCTTATCTTTCATTTAAGACATTTGAGTGCTTACAAAACACCTTCAAAATGGTGCTTTTGATTGCTAATTAGCAAATGTTTTCATGTTTGCATGCTACAGAGATGCTGCATTTATACCTACTAAAAAGCAACATGCTAGCATTTTTGGATATTGACCCAAAGTGCAGGAGTGAAAATCTGATATCAAGTTTGGAGCAAACAACTACATTAATTTTGAGGTGGACACCAAAAGTAGTGCTAACGAACTGCCTAACTGACAACTAGGAAAACAACATTGCACTGACAGCTTTCCCCACTGACTTCAAACTGTGGCTAGCTAGCAAATGCTAAACGCTAGAAAACATAGACAAAAGACTTAAGTGCTGCAAAAATTAAGACTGGTGACGATTTTAAATGTGTTTCAACGCACTGAGTGGTAGAAGTGAAGAAATGTCTAACATATTCTGTGTTTGAACTACTTACTGGAGGTCAGCCACCAACGACAGACTGCCAGATCCCCACGAACACTGAACCTGGCTGCACCTGTGCAACTGATGACAGCTAGGGGGTGGTGGATCAAACCATTATGAAGCAACTTGTGGGGGGTTGCAATTGTTTGAAACTTAAAAAAAAACATGTTATAAAGTTTCTTTAATCCAAACAAGAACTTTTGTGTATTATTAAAATGTGTCCACCTGGTTTCCCACTTATGCACTAGTGAAGACTAATACTCTGCTGGATGTGTACATTGTGAGTCCCCGTACTTAATGGAAATGCAATGAAGAGCCCCTTTAAAGCTTAACAAAAAACAGAAGACAGTTTGTCGTAGCAACTGAATTTTTAATATTTGTAAGATATAAAAATCTTCTTCTTTATCATACAATAACATCTTACCATAAATTCAGTCAAAGGAGGGAGAGTTTTGCCACCAAACAAGAATTATAATAGAACTTTGATCCCTTTGAGGTAAGACAGCTGGTTCATTGATTATTTTGCCGCAAAGGTCTCCCCTTCCTCACGTGAAGACTGTTGTCGTGTGTAATCCATGTAAGACATTCTGCCTCACCTGTAGGCCTGCAGGCACCGAGCTGAAACAAGGACCTACCCCACGAAGCTACTTACAATGAGACACACTTAATCGTCTTTAAGATGTCTCAAATTGAGAGTCAATAAAATGAATCAGTTATAATGATCAGGATTAATGGAAATTCAGATATCATGAACCTGTGATTTGATAGCTTTGAAGGGGGAGAGAAGCTGTTTTGGAGTGACTCAAATAAAGACACAGCCAGCCTTTACTCCCTTTTACACTGCAAAAGAGAAGGGGAGACCTGTACGGCGTTTAGTCCATAGACTGATGTGCTCAGCGTATCTTTCACTATTTTTAAATCACCACTTCCTTTGGACATGAAGAAAAAAACGAAACGATCAACAACAAAAGCAGCCAACACAGGAAACAGCATTAAATATGCATTATCCAAGAAACACAGTGAGAAAAAAAAAAGAAAGAAACAAGAAAACAAAGCAAATATAGAATTTTTAACATGCCACATTGTTCCTTGGGCAAGTTTTCTTTCACAGAAAGCCACCTATTTTACTAGTTTTGTAGTAATAAAAAATAATAGCGACTCAAATGGTTGCCAGCAGGTTGACCAAGCAGAGAAAAGGGAGAGGAGAGAAACGAAGAAGCCACATGACATCATCACATCACCGGACCATGCACATGACCCTGCAGCATCCCGCAAGACAGTACACGCACACACACGTACTGCAAGTCATGCAACTGACACACACACAGCCACTCATACACACACACACACTCTCTGTTAAACAAAATACAAGCATAGATTGACATTAACCAAAACATCAGCATTTGACATTTCCTAGAATCCACATATTCTGGCTGTACCAAAGCCAAAGAGGCATTTATGGCAGAAATGTTTAATATTCATATTAATAATGCTCTTTCAAAAACATTTAACAGCAGTTGGACAGTACTGTGTTTTTGTGCCGTCGGCACAGGTTGATTTGGCGGCACACCCGGTAATATAAAGCTCATCAACTTTACAAAAAGAACAGGAAGACGGACAACAAAAACAAGCAGACAGACAGGCGTGCAGCAAGCTGGATGACAACCGATTACAGCAATGATGAGGGGAGAATTGGGGAGTCATTGTCACAATCAAAAAACATGGCCGCATCGACTCTGTGGCAGGTCATGCACAATCACCCTCACACTCACACACACACACACACTCACCCACACAGCACTAATACATCTGCCAAAAACCTGCAACCTTTTGTTTTGTTTTTTTTTGCCCTCATCGCCCCCATCAGTCTTTACGATCTTTTGCCAGTCCAGAAGGAGATTGGCTAACAGCATCTGACGAGCCCGAACAAGGAGGATGACAGTGAGAGCGGGACAACTGATGTCACAAGATGGGGGCAGGACCACAGTCCGTGTTCCTTGGCTGGTAGGGGCGGATGGACACCGAGTCCCCGAGCAAGCTGACTGGGTGGTTGGAGCCAGGAGGTGCGGTTTTTAGTCTGTCTCCAGTGAGCTGATTGGTTGTTTTGAGTCTCTACAGGGAGGTGGAGGGAAGTTTCTTGACGCGCCTCTGGGCTAGGAAGGAGCTCTCGATGGGCTTGAGCTCTGGAGTTGGTTGGGAGTTCTTCAGGGCGGAGTAGGTGGCTGCCATCGCACCCTGTACATGAACAACAGCTTAGTGAGTGCAGCCCAAATAATCAGCTATCTTAAATGTAGGTTTAACAAAGAAAGCTGATAACCACAAACTTATGCTAAAGTAGTCGAATATCCATATCCATATCTGCCAATAGATTCCCTTAAATTCGACACACTGGACCTTTAAAGAATTTGTTGGCATATTGCTATGTAATGCCGACCCACTTGTAAAAGCATGCTTCACTATAATATATAAACTATACAAATAATACCTTGACCAGTTTGGGATCATGATGTGGGAGCTGGCTGTTGGGCAGTTTGTCTCTCTGAACAATCCAGGTATGTTTGAGGACCTGCCTAGCAGTCAGTCTCTGATGAGGGTCCACGTGAAGCATCTTGGACACAAGGTCCTAAAGAGAGCACACATTAAATATGAAACTGATATTGTGACAGAAGAAGTTATCTCTGAGGACCACGATTAAAGGAACTGTCAGTCAGATTTGTAGCTCTACCTTGGCAGCGTCTGACACAGTGTCCCAGTTGCCTGAAGTCAGACTGAAGCTGCCGTTGCCTATCCTGTTCAGGATCTCATTCGGGGTGTCCTCAGGTCCGTTGGCAAAAGGAGTAAAACTGGTGGAAGAAACAGATAACAGAGTGAGTATGAGGGACTGTGAGGGAGAAAAATCTGTTCAAGAAAAAGTGTTGGTATTCACCCCGCCAGCATGGTGTACAGTAAGACTCCCAGACTCCAGATGTCACATCCTTCATCATAGCCCTGACGCTTCAACACCTACAGTGAAGTCCAGGGAAACACACATTTTAGTTTAAATCTCAATGTATGTCATGCCTCAGTTTCATCTGGGTCTGAAAAGTGGCTCTTCTTACCTCAGGAGCTACAAAGTTAGCAGTGTAGCACGGGGTCATCAGCAGGCCGTTGTTGGCACGCAGTTGCTTAGCGAAGCCAAAGTCACAGATCCTGATAGAATCTGGATTCCCTGACTCGTCAACATAGAGGATGTTGCTGGGCTTCAGGTCTCTGTGCACCACCTGGAGGATGAACGAAAGTAGGATGGAGTTTAATTTAACAGTAAAATTTTCAGATTTAAAAAAAGGAAGGAGAATTTCGAGAAGATTTTCAGTATTTATAGTCGTCCTCACCCCCTGTGAGTGCAGGTACTCGACAGTCTTGGTGATGGTGTGAAGCACAGCGCTGGCCTCTCTCTCCGAAAAGAACTTCTGTTTGAGGATCCGATCCAGCAGCTCTCCCCCGCGCATCAGCTCCGTCACCAGGAACACCTGCTTACTGTTGTCGTACACCTGAGACATGAGCACATACACATTATTACACCACCAAATGTGGCCCGCTTGATGCCCAAGGCAAATAATGGCGTAGGCGTTTTTACACTCACATCCTTCAGCGTTATGATGTTGGGGTGCTGTCCATATCTAAGCAGAATCTCAATCTCCTCAGAGGGGTCTGTGCTGGTCTTGTCAATCATCTGTCAAACACAAAAACAAGTGACATGAAGCTCAAGTCAAGATGAACAGTTTTTCTTCTGGCCGTTGGCTGTTTTTCACTAATAACACCATTTTTGCATCTTTCCTTAAAGCGGCAGGTCACCCAAAAATCCAAAACAGGTATTTTTCTCTTACCTGTAGGGCTACTTATCAATCTAGATTGTTTTGGAGACGCTGTAGACACGTCTGCTCACTCACGGACGAGAGGCTCATGTTCATGACAGCACGGGGTGTAAACATTAATGCCGTCCTCCTCGGCTTTGCTCTAACGCTAGCTGGGTTACCTAGCTTCCTTCTGTGCAGTGATACGGTTGGCAGGTTTAGTTAGGTAGAAAGAAAATGAAAAACCGGGTCATGATTTCTAGAGCGAGACGTTGGCGACTTGAGCAGCCGTGTGCCAAATTAGGGTGAACTGTCCCTTTAAGTGATACATACACATTATTAAGCTTATATTGCAAAGGCAGAGGCTGGACTGTGGCTGAACCATTTAAGTGCAAGTCAAAGTACTCTTTTTGTCAATGTGTGTGTGTGTGTTCGTACCTTGACAGCGTATTCTGTGTTGGTGGTTTTGTGGACACATCGTTTACAGACGGAGAAGGAGCCCATGCCGATGTCTTCCTTCAGCACGTAGCCGTCGCTGAACAGCACGTTCTTTCCGTGTAATTGCTGCAGAGGGAGAGTTGAGGATTGAAGAGTGGCGGTGAGGTGAAGGTGCAGAGCAGTGAGCTGACAAGGTAGAGGGATGTCGATGGTTCTCGGGAATCTATTTCTAGCAGCGTTCTTTTTCACGTTCTCCAATAGTAAAACTGTCACCCTCTCAATCCTGCACGCAGAGTTAATTACAGCTCCTGGCAGGTATGAAACTGGATCTGAAGACATGTACCTTTGTTAAGCCTTCTCTTCTCCCTGTCTGCCTTACACACACCTTCTCTCTTTCATGTCACCACCACTGACAACTAACTGTGAGGATAATTAAACAGCTATAGCTTGCTGTAGATCAGTCATCCTTCATAATTAAAAGCTTTAGCTCAGTGAAGGAAATTCCTAGATTTTTAGACTTCATTTCAAATAACTTCCAGGAAACCGAGTTCAAGACAAAGTAAAGAGGTTTCTCAAGTCTGACCTGGACCACAGGGTGCGGCTGGGGCTTGACCGGCTCCTCTAAACCTTCCTCCTCCAACAGAGTCGACGCAATGAAGCTAAAGCCTCTGAAGAGCTGGTGAGCGCCGGCACTTGGTGGCACGCCAGGGGAGTCTGGAAGATGATAAGGAAAGTATTGAAAAATAATGATAATAAATAATACATCAGAGAGGAAACAGACGTGGAGTCTACTAATGTAAGAGCACCAGGTGAACATTTCGAATGATCTCTGACCTTTAGGGGTGCGGGAGGTGAACTCAGAGTCAAAGTAGAAGGTGTCGTCTGGACGCGCCACCGCTGGTCTGAATGGAGGCTTTACTTCTCTTCTGAAGAGTTTCTGAGGGAAAAAATGATTCAATAGTTGAAGGTTTTCCACCCACAAAGTTGTTACTGAGCATACAATGAAATATCTTTGACTGTGAAACACTCACATTCCAGTCTATGGTGGAGAAGAAACCATGCCGTTTGATCTCCTCTGCACCATCAGCACAAGATCCTGTAATATACAACAACAGTTAGCAGCAGTTTGAAGTGTATATGTTTCCATTTGTGAACGTCATGTCCATGAATATGATATTAACCCAGTCTGTTGGCAGGGTTCCTCTTGAACAAAGCCCTGAGCAAAGACTGGGCCTCGACGCTCAGGAACTGAGGCATTCCCAGGCGCGCCCTGCAGGGAGAGACAGACGGCACGCAGCTCGAATTATTTCACCAGATATCAAGAGAGGCGTTTTTTGCAGCAGCAACACTTTGTGACAACTGGTTGTCTGCGTTGGGTTTTGCTCTTCTGCCTAAAGAATACTCACTTCAGAATCAGGTTCATGGTTTCTTTGCGGTCCTTCCCTTGAAACGGCAGCGCTCCTGTCAACATCTCAAACTGGGAGACAGAAAATACAACTGTGATCTGTATGTACGTGTAAGTGCAGCAGAATAATCATGTTAAAGAGCTTTGTCTAAGAGTGTTGCTTGAAAATACTGTACTGTAAAAAGTACCTAAAAGTCATACTTGTAAAGGTAAAGATATCTATTAAAATATTACTTTGATAAAAGTGACAGTCGCCCATATGGATAATACATGATTGAAAGCTTTAAAGTACCTGCTTTTAAATGTACTTAAGTATTATTGTAAGTATTTATAGTGGAGTGGAAGTATAACGTAGCAGAAAATGGAAATACCCAAGTAGAGCACCTCATAATTGTACTTGAATACAGTACTTGAGAAACATCAACCACTGCTTACCATTAGTACTCCAAATGACCACCAGTCGGCGCTGTGGGTGTGTCCCTGCCTGTTCACAACCTCTGGTGCCATGTACTCCACAGTACCACAGAAGGAATACGCTTTCTTCTCATGATCAATAGCTTCTTTACACAAACCAAAATCTGGAAAACGCACCACAGGACACAGTTAACAATACACCATCAATTTAACCGAGTTAGTAACACGTGATAAAGACTATTGTAATTTGCAGCTGAACTATCGTCGCTATAAATCTTGTGTTTTCAGCAGTCGGCATTTGTCTTCATCAGCGTGACTTGTTCCGTTTCCTCTCTAAGATCTGCTAATGTCACCTTTGGTTCAGTGGGGGCATAAAGGGTAAATAAATGGCAGTGATTATGGCTGACGACAGAGATAAACAGAAGCGATAAAGTATAATAATTAACACGTAGGCTCATATCTGGAGTCTGTGAGATAAGGCTGTTTCCCCACTGTGAGTAATAAAGGTCAACAAGGTAGAGAGGAGGAATGTGTGTGTGTGTGTGTGTCTGGCAGCGTGGGTGTGTGCTGGCTGTGAGGGAAGAAGCAGGAGACTCACCGGTGAGTTTAATATGTCCCTCCTCATCCAGGAGAATGCTGAAAAAAAGCATTGTCAGACGTTTAAATAATGGACATCACATGCTGCATATTCAGCTGTCAAAATATAACAATAACCTTCACAGCTTAAAGGTTTCCTAATGACTTTTAAACCACTAACAGAATAGGTATAGGCTTGTTCTGAGAAGTGGGTTTGTATCTTGTGTTTGCATACACGCTAAGAGAATAGGGAAGTGCAGGGGTTGAGGAATGCATATCAATAACTGGTGCCAGTAATGTACCATAAAAATAAATTAAAATGGAGAAGAACAAGACCGCAAGCAGATGTAAATATGCAGGGTTTAAAGATTTTAAAAAGGCGTTGCAAACGTTTAATGAGGTAGGTTTGTGCTCATAATGTTTGTCGGGCCTGAGGGAAACACACAACACATTTTGCTGAGGACAGATCATCATAAAATTTTTAAAGTGCAAATTGAAACTTCCACTGGGTGCCATTAAAGTGAAATACAATAACTTCTAATATGGCTTATTGCTTTACATCCAAGCACTGAATAAAAAAATCCAAGTTTTTAGCTACTGCATCACTTGTTAGGTTATTCTAAATAAAAAGTCGACAAGAACATATATGCCTTAGTACAGTAGTGGATTTATTCTCCTGAGATTTGGCTTTACAGATATATAAATTGTCTACTTCATAAAATATGCATTTGTTTATGTGTCTTCTGTGACTGTGCGTTCAGCGTGACCATCTGCTCTTACTTTTCAGGTTTCAGATCCCTGTAAATGATGCCAAGGCTATGGAGGTGGTCCAGTCCTAATGCCAGCTCTGCTAGATAAAACTTCACATCCTCCTCTGTGAACATCACCTGGGAGACACATACAGAGAGGAGGGTGAGTGAAACAGGCTGTTCAGACATGGTATCAACAACCGTTTTTTAACAAATGCAGTAAACAGTAACTGATAAAGGTTACTTCTTTGACAGCCAAGGAGAAAGTTGGCAGACTCTCTTAAAAAATACTCAATTTTGAGACTTGTTAATTCAGCAAACATTGTACATGAAGATATTTCTTTCTATGTGTAAAAAACGTATCCGTTTGTTCAAACGATGTAGGTGTATATTTGCTCTCACCTCTTTGGAGAGTCTAGTGAAGAGATCTCCTCCTCTGAGAAAGTCAAGGATCAAGTACAACTTCCCTTCAGTCTGGAATGCTGCAAATAAACACAGGTTTCAATGAAGTCTGATTCAACAGTACATCAGGAAAAATAGCTGAGAAAAATGTCTGGCATTTAAAGCAATAAGACGGTATTAAATCAGTACAACCAGGTTTGGAAATAAAGGTTCAGGCTGACTCACCATAGTGCAGTTTGACAACAAATGGATGGTTGACGTCTGCCAGGATGTCTCGCTCCATCTTGGTTCTCACACGGTCTCTCACTGAAGGAGGAACAAGAACACAGAGTTTAGTGTGCATCTATAAAACCTGAACACGTATAGTATGAGTTGAAAACGTATGCCGGATGTGAAAATGAAAATTAGCCACAGAGCCCTCTGTTTTTCACTTTACTCAATCTGGTCCAGCAATGTCATGGACGAATTAGGTTGAAAAAAACATGTATTTTTGGCTGCACAATACATGATTCATAATTGTAGAGGCTGTTGAGTCGCACTCTGAGGAAAGTCGCAGTAACTCAAGTTTTCTGGAGCTGTCAGACAAAGTTTTGGATGAAAAATGCAACAAAAATAAACGAACTAAGTGCTGCAAAAACAAACTATGGTAGATTCTCTGGTGTGCTCACAGCATGTTGATGAGTTGTCTTTGCTGTTCCCCAGCAGGTAAATAAATCATTTTGCAGAGCACGCTCTGTTCCTGTATTGTAATCCTACACTGCAGTATGATAAATGCTCGTGCTCAACAAAAGAAGAATTGAACCATGCAAATGAAATCTGTACACCTGCACACTTGGAACAAACCACAACATATACAGAGGAATGTGTGAACAAATCTGCTGCACCTGATGTTTATCAAGACAATGTGTGCAAAGGTTAAAAACAAAAACAAAAACCACTGCAAGATGTGGTGGTCTCATCATGCTCGCATACTTCCACTTTACAGTTTTCTGTGAGTTACAGGAAAGCATACACCCTCTTACATGAAGCTGAGGGCACAGCCACTTGAAAAGAGACAACGAAATCACCACAACAGAGCAAGCTTTTTGAAAGGATTCTACATGAACTTGGGGCTCAGAGAGGTGCAGCTTTACAAAGGAAATACATACAGGGTTGCAACAAATTATCGTTTTAATGCTCCCTCCTACCAGAGGATCAGATGTCAGATCAGCTGCAGAGCAACTCTCCTGCACCTGACACACATCACAAGGTGCCTTACCTTTGAGTGTGGCCTTCCTGAGGACCTTCATGGCATAGAGCTGGTTGTCATCGGGAGGGGTCACCTTTCGCACCAAGAACACCTGCAGTGAGCAGAACAAAAGCGCCACAAAAACATCTTAGATCAGATCAGGGATCGTGAGCCTGTTTACGCCTGGGATTAACATGGGCCTTGGGTGGTCCGATCACAAGTGGAAAGCTCTAAGTGCGTCAGTTCACACCTGGCATTGTAATGCGTCTCAAGTGACTACCTGTGATTGGATCTTATTTCTCTGCTCCCCGCTTTATATGCAAGTGAACGCAAACATCACTTTCGATACAAAGAACAAAAATACTTAATGTAAAACATACTTCGAATTTACTAGAATGCCCAATAATTAAGAACTTGTCTTAGACAGTGTTTCACAAAGTTTGTAAAGTTTCTTCTAACTCAGCAACTCTTAAAATTGTGTGATTTTTTAAGGGAGTCTGGGGACCATGGAAGAAGTCCGTACTCATTCCTGTTTACAGTATTTCACGTCGACAAAATGTTGTGTGTTGATGTGTAAGATGCATTTTTAGACACAGAGTAGTGGACAGGCCAGTCCAGCAATGCTGAGACATACCGACACATTTTACAAGGGGAGAAACAACTTAACATAGTGCATTAAATGCTGTATTTTCAAGAAGGCACTTATGATTTAAAATTATTGAATTTGTTATGGAAAAGTTTATTAAGTTACTCCTCATGCGAAACCTCTTAAAGTTGTGTAATTTTTTAAGGGAGTCTGGTGCTATTGCGGGTGAAATCAGCTGAAACAGTGCATCCTCAATGCACTTGGGTGTATTCACACTTTTACTGTGATCAGATCACTCAAGATACATATTAATGCCAAGTGTAAATGGACCTCAGAGTCAGAGAGTGCAAATAAGGGAGTAAAAGAAAAGAACAATGTCAGACAAAGGGAGCAGCAGAAAGAGTATATGTGTTACCTTGCCAAAGGATCCCTGTCCCAAAACTTTGAGCAGTTCAAACTGAGAGGCATCAGCCTTCTCCGAGCCCTCCTTGACAACATGGGTAATGTTGATCTCCTTGATGTCTCCATCTTCCTGAAGAGTGAAAAACAGAGGGGGAAAGTATAATAAACCAGTCAGTAATCATAGAACAAATGTGAGAAATACCGTTTGAGTGAAGGACAGAAAATGTCAGAGCGAAGGGAGTAGTTGTTTAATAGGTGTGTCTCCCTACTGTAAATAGCACTATATCAAAATAAAACACTTCAGAAAGAGGAAGCGCAGTATAAAGTGAGACGTGCGTGCATGAGAATGAGTGATTGCACCCAGTTGCACTTGTAAATGTGTGCTCTAAGTAGTTTCTAGAAATGATGAAAACACAACAAGCAAGTGACAGTAAATTGTTGGTTACTGTCTCCAGTGTTTTTTTATGTTGTTGGACAGAAGTTGTGTAACCACAAGCGACTTTCAAGACAACTTCTCGGGTTCTTTACAGGGTGGAGCCCTGGCACCACCACATGAACACTCGGTGTTCTCAGAGTTGACCTGGTGTCAGCCTCACCCACAACTCATCCAACACCCTACAGAAAGGCAACAACAACATCAAGTTTCTTTTCGGAGACTGGTTTTTCAGTTCCCTGTGGCTCATAATCCCCTGAGTTTCACGCCCCAGGCCTATAGTGAGGCGCAGTACTGTAGTTACCTGCAGGGAGCACTTTATATTCGACAGTGTTGTTGGTGTGGGAACATGTTTTTCACTTCTACTCAGGAGGTTCACAGCTACTTATGGGAGTAGAAAGTAGGACATCTTGCCTGTTCCAAAGTTTGTACTTTGAGTTTGTCCTCTGCAGATACAACGCACAACATTATCATTTTTCATTATCATGCACGCCCAGTAACAGGCTTTCAATCTATGTGGCAGCCTATAAGACACATTAATTAACTGCTGATATCATATGATTAAAAACAGTGTTGAATTGACTGAATTAATCAATTAATTAAAAGTAAATTAGTAACACTCACAGAACTTATCAATTAATATATCACATATTTGACAGCATTTCTTATTATTTCCTCATATTTTCTGAATTTAATTAGTGCACAATGATCACGCCAATTAGTCAATAGGCCGTAAATTGTTAATTAACAGCAGTTTTGATAATTGATCATTAATTGATTAGGTCATTTAACAAGCAAAAGCGCCAAACTTTCTACAGTTCCAGCTTCTCTAGTGTGAACATTTGCTGATTTGCTGACAAAACAAAAAAATTTGGTTTCCGGGAACTTGTGATGGGCATTTTTCACTATTTTCTGACAACTCAAAGATAAAACTATTGATTGATTCCCTAAAAAAAAAATGTTAGATTAGTTGATTCAGAAAAACAATCATTAGTTGCACCCCTTAACTATATAATGTATCCATTACTCCCAATCAGTAGTGAGAAGAATGCTCAGCTTTCAACAATATGCCGTCAACAGCCGTCACCACAGGCCAATACAGCGTGGGACTTTATTTGACAACAGGAAACCAGAGTTGATTGAACGTGCAGGCTTTCAGCTGCACCTTGTTTCTAAACAACAACCGATAGCGGCGAGCACCAAACCTCATCTGCACTAATAAAACCCACTTCTCTGCTTGCATTACTGTGCATAACGCACTACTAACAGCTCTCTGGAGACTACTCAAGGTTTGTCAAGTAGGTATCACTTTACCGTCCAGTGGTTCCTTGGAGCAGGTAAAGAGTCAGTGTCTGTTGCAGCCGCTGGTTTGCAGCTGTTAAAATGAACTGGGCTGCCGGCCAAGGCTTTGTTCTTTTTGCGCAGGTAGATGCTCAGCAAGCGGCTCAAGTTGAACCTTTTCTTGTCCTTCTCCATCTCAGCATCGCCCGAACTTCTGCTTTATCGTCATACCCACGTCCATAACAAGCCAAACATCGCTCTGCCTCACATAAATCATCTTAAAGTCTCATCCCGAGCACTCTTTAGACTCATTTGTGCACTCATGTCAGGACTGTTTCAGTGGGCAGCGAGTAAATATGGAAAAACCTCTCAGCCTCTGCCCTCCTATCTATTCTTTCTGCAGAGGCCTTCTGCAGGGGCCTTCTGCTATGACTTTTATTAACTCTTCATCCTCGTTTTCTCCTCCATTGTTGCTCCTGTGCTCTCTGTGTAGGTCTGATTAGCCCCGTGTGTCCTCAGTGACTGACTGACTGCAGCTGAAGTGAACTGGAACCGAAGAGGGCAGGAAGGAAGAGCCTGCGCTTATTCTCACAGTCCTGCACCCAAAAAGTCCCACAAACACACACGCACACACACACATCTGCAGCCAAGAGAGAGAGAGGGAGAGAGAGAGAGAGAAAGAGAGAGAGAGTGAAAGAGAGTGAGAAAGAGAGAGAGAGAGAGGGGCAGACTGAAATTTAAATAATCCAAAACGAGGAAGTGAGGTGGTAACAGTGATAAAGAAAAAGAGTGCTTTTCTGCCGCCCTGGTTAAAAATAAAAATAAAAATCATACAACATGTCTCGACATGTTTCTTTTATATCAACATCTTGTCTCCAAAAGGGGTTTGACTCCAAAACCCATTTCCTTTCACCCACAATTCAACAGTGTAGAGAGAGAGAGGGTGAGGTGTCCCCCTGTCCGTGTCGCCGACTCGCTGCCTCGAGGATGATGACAGAGATTTTCCTGTCTGTGGCCAGGCACGTCCTCCTCTTCCCTCTCATAATAGTCTATTCCTGCTCATCCTGTCTCCTCAAACAGCTCTCCTCACCTCTCACTCTTTTCCTTCCCTCCATCTCTCACTTTTAGTGCTCTTTATGCGGCAAATTCCTCTTTGCTGAGAGAGAATGGGCCATTACACGCCCGTAAATACAGTGCATGAGTCAACTTCTCTCTCGACCAAACAGTGGCATAATCAAAGCTGTAAGCAGACCTACTTTCCACACCGCATTGCAGATCACACTCAATGGGGGGAAAAAAGGTTGATTTGAGCAGTTTTTGCGATTGGAGTGTGTTAGCCTAAAGTGGATTAAATGCAAAAGCAACTGTAAGCTGGAGTGTGTTTGCTTAAGGAGGCAGGAGCTGCAGATCGGCATGAGATAAAGCAGCTGTACAGTGGAAGTATTCAGAGCTTACCTGGACTCTAATATCGGCAAATTCCCTCTCTATCCAGGTGATATGAGACTGGTTCTGAGGGGTGATTGTGTTGGGATGAAGAGGTTAAAGTAAGTTACAGAAGACACATCTGGCATTGCACAAAGTCAACTTCAATATGAAGGTTTCCTCCCCTTTTACAGAAATACTGGACACAAATGCACTAGCATCCTTACAGGTAAATAAAAATGCCTGTGTTTTAATTGCATGTACATTTTTTCCATCCAATTTCATCACAAATTCAATCTAAACGGTCACATTTAAAAAGGCCACCTGTCAAATTTATTCTCAAAACAAATAGGGTGCGGCATATCACCAAAGACATCATCATTTCAAAATTGCTACTTCTTCACATGTTGTTGATACTTTTAGTTAATTTTTTAATGATTTCAACCAACATTTCTTACACGATGCCCCTTTAATTGAGTCAATGCAAATAAATGATGTATAATACTTCAACTTAACTTTAAATCAGACTAAGCTAATAATTTATTCACACTCACTCACCCAACAAGATATGAAAACTTCTTACATTTAACTTGTGTGATCAAATTAGGTGGAAAATGTACATGCAATCAAAAAACTTAAAGGGCCACTCTCCTCCAGTGATGTCACTCAGTGGCCAAGTTGCACTGTGGGTAACGTAGGTGCTAGGTTTTGAAAATAAAAAGGTGATATCTCTGGTTCTGCTGTATTGATTCTGATTATTTGTAGAGAGTCTAACAGTGTTATATGAGTGCAATGATAGACCAGCGGACTGCTTTTCAAAAACTGGTGCCTACATTACCCATAATGCAACGTAGCCACTGAGTGACATCACTGGACACAATTTATCAGATTACGTGCAGCTTCTTCTGGAGACACAGAAGACCTTACAGAACTTTTTCCCCCCCTCATACGCAGTAGAACTCCCGAAGCCCCGTAGACTCACTTCAAATAACATATCAATAATTTTGTGGACTTGCCCTTTAAAGTCAACACTTTAGGCAGTTTTTTGAGAATACAACTCACAAACACTCACAGAGTTGGTTTAAAAGAAGGGGCAACATAGTGATGGTTGCCACACTAGAGACAGGAAACCTCTCTTTCCTCCTACTGCTCACTTCCTCTATTCTTGAACCGATCTCACTTCCTTACTGTTAATAATTTAAACATGTGTGTGTGTATGCTAGCAGCGGGGAGCTGAACTGCTGCTCTGACAAAGTTTTAATTTCACCAGACCTATCTGACTGACGGCACATGAAGTTGCTGGATACATCTAGAATCTAAAAGTATCCAGAGATGAGCGAGTGCATTTGACGGTTTTTAAATGCTGTGAATGTTTTAATGTAGTGCACCATGATAAGAGTTTAATCACCTCAAGGCATCAAGATGGTTTGACTGAAAAGGTTTCGGTTATATTGTTTTGCTATGACTGTTCACCACAATGAATTCTAGGCTAGTAGATAAGGATCGCGCTGCAACATGAAGCGTGTACGTGGACTAACGCTTCCTTGGTCGATTGCACTCGTAGCATGAGAGGACAGAAGTATGACTGTCAGTGAACCGGTAAATCTAACCATCGTAGGATGTGTTCTGGGCTTTGAGGTGGTGGAAGTTAAACACGTCCTCCTGCGTTTCCTCGCACTCCACAGCTCGGAAGATGGCAGCTCAGCATCACAAACGGAAACCCCCTTCCTCTCCTCCCAAAATATCACACAGCTGCCTGAAGCTTTCCCCAGTCCCCAACACATCCATCACCCAGGCACCACCCACACCCACAGAGACGCTCACTTCCCATCACCTGTAGCTTAATGACAAACACGCATACAGTAACAAAATGCAGCCACTTGCCTCTTTTGTGCGCATTTTGGTGCGGAAAATGAGCCTCCACATGTCCGTGTCCAGATATTTCCATGTCACTGCTGTCAGTGAGTCTGTGCGACACTCTTACAAATACACAGCCTCTGTGTCAGAGTTAGCTAACATCTTTTTTTTCTCTCAGTGCAATACCACAATGACATAGATATAATCAGCTCACACACAGACTCACCAAAATGGGAAGTGAAGTGAACTTTTAAAGTGAATATGACCAGCAGGGAGACTTGCTGCTCATAGAAATTGTTCATTGAGAACAATGTTCTTATAGAAAATCTTCTCACAGTTTGAAGCTAGAAAGGTGGCAGGGTCCGCCAAATATAAACAAAGTAAAACAGTGTGAAATTGTGTCCTTTAAGGTCAGTTTGTTTATCCAGTCACTACAATGAAAAGAGTGTTTATTTAGTTTGTTTAGGCATAAAAAAAAAAATGTCTTCCCCAAAACTACACAGTGCACCTTCAAGTGACAGAGGAAGAGGGGGGAAGAAAGTGTTGCAGGAGGAAAAAAGAAGTCTGTTGAACATCTTTACACACTTTGATGTGAAGTTTAACAAAACATTCACATGCATAATTAGGCACTCTGTGTGATTACGCAAGCCTCTGCTGGCAACCACAGGAGCTCCCAGAGAAAGAGAGGAAATAGCCTGAAACTGTCAGTCTCGTCTGGAAAAACCTTTTATGACATGTGTCACCATCAAATCAAAGCTAAAAGAAGCTCACCAAATGCATTGATTAGAAGTCGGTACTTGCACCGTCAGTAACCTCTGCTCGTTTGACAGCTGCGAAGTACACGTACCTCCTGTCAGAGGCCGACGTGGTGTAATGCTCTGTGACAAACACAAGGGGCCAGTGCAGGTCTGCAGCCAGGCCAGTGGACTGGCCTCCACAGGAGAGAGGTGCTCTGAGATGGGAGCTTTAGCCAAGTAAGGGCATGCTCACAATGTTCAGCTCAGATCTCATTGTAGGTTCTGACATCAATTAAAGCGAGCGACAAAAAGTGGGACAGAGAGTGAAGTGGGAGGTACTGGAGCTCAAAAACTATCCAATCACAGCAGGAGAAGGTCACACAGGTTTAAGTGTCTTGAAGCAGTACACCGGAGACCCATAAAAAAAGAGACTTTATGTGGTAACAGAGAGAGGCAGACAGAGAGTCCTGTCAAAATGGCATGAACTGTACAGGAGAAGAACACAAGACAATTAGAGTATTTGTCTTTGTCGCTCTAGCCTCTCCTCTTTCCTGGAAAACGGAGCAGCGGCACCTGCACGTTTTCAAAAGCCTGACAGCTCTGACAGTCGGAACAGAGAGCAGGAGAAAAAAAACAAGAGAGACGAGGAGAAAGTCCAGAGTGCGGGGCCGCATAAATGAATAGTGTACATGGAGGGAGACAGAGCAGTCTAAACATCCATCCAACCGACCGTGGTCCAGTCTCATTACTGTGAAAACAAATATCCTACAACAGAAGACTGTCTGCCTGAGCGCACACACACACACACACACACACACACACACACACACACACACACACACACACACACACACACACACACACACACACAGGGGTAACAACTCTGCATAGGCACTCTGTAGCACTACTCTATGACTATGAGATTTTGTGATTACATAATTAACTGACGTGAAAGAGAGACTCAGTACGTCGAAATTATTCCGCTATGAGAATATACATCAATTCTTCTTATAAAAACACCATTTATAAGGCATTTTTACGAGTTGTGACTATTAACCTTTTTAATAGTTCATCAATTGCACAGATCCTTGAGGAATGCACCCAACTAATTTACATCATTAACTAATCTGCCAACCCTATTCCTGATTATTTGCCTAGTCTTAATATACAAAATGTCAAAAATAATTGTGAGAAAGATGCACATTGCATGTTCTCAGTGCAAAAGAAATTGTTTGTTTGATTTGACCAACAGTCCAAAACCCAAAGAGATTTAGCTGATGTAACAAATCATAATGATGAACGATCAGAACTTCACTGATGGCCCGGTTTAGGCTGGTTGCCTAAAAGTCAGTGCGCCCAAGGATCGAGTTGCGTTGGGTGTGTGAACCCCTGTATACATGCTAGCATGTCTAGCCGACATTTTTAAATGTGGACTTGATGGACTGTTGTTCTACTCTTAATTGACGCATTACAAGCACTTTTAACTACATTATTACCTAATAGAAAAGGATTAACACCATCAAAGCGGATAAACTGAAATGATGCTCTGTGCTTATAAATGATCTACGTAATGATCTTTTTTCCTTTTGATTTATATTTTTTCACATATGGTGTAACAGATGTCCAATTATCTCAGTAAGATGGTACAAACAGGGATCCTGAATTGAGGAATGAACTGTATGCATACAGCTCTACAGTTTGACGATGCATATTCACTGACGTAGGAATTTCTAGTTTATAGTTACCAAAACATGCTTGGATTTGTGTCCGTCATTGTCAATACACGTGTGTCTTGGTGCGCGAGTGTCCAGGCATGTCTGCAGGCAGCCATCCAAATCTGTCAAGACAGGAACGTCTCTCTGCTTTTATCAAACTCCGTCCCACCTTCTTTAATTTACAAGGCAGCTACCAAAGAGTGCTGTTATATTTTGAAGACCAGGGCTGACTCATTCATTCAACTAGTTTCTTTTCCATTCATTATCTTTTTATTCCTCTTTGATGAACAGGCTGTTCCCCCATCACACCATCTTTCCACTTCAACCAACAGCCTCTCCATCTGTCCAACTTCATTCTTGTACTTTCCCCCCGCCGTCCCATTCCTTCTCTCGCTTTCGCTTTTTGCCCTCGAGCAAGACCTGCTGTGACAGCTGTGACTGACAGGCCAGGATGAAAAACAAACGAGAGAGGCGGAAGAAGAGATGGACTGGGAAGAGGCAGTGCTGCAGATGGGGGAGCAGGTTTAGAGAATGTGATAAAAGAAGAGAAAATGGAGAAAAGGTACAAATTGGCAGACCAAACCAGAGACTAGCACCCTGGCAACAACTCCCAGTCCTGATCCCTCACTGCTTAACGTGATTATGTCGGACTTAACCAGTGTAGCTACTGTTATCCCACGGAGAGATGAGACAAGAGCTTCAACTCCTCTTGTCACAAGTTGTCTGTCACTGTCGAGAGGTAACATGTAGTGACCCCTGGTGGAGGCCACCTCTAGGGTTAATACCCATCCTTCAGCAGACTGTGCCATCTGTCTCATCTGCTCATCCAATTACATCCATGGCATCCACACACACACTAAGACACACATACACACATATATACAAGAAGTTAAAGAAGAAAAATAACCAGATTTGTGATCAAAAAACAGTAAGATATTATAAAAACCATACTGATGCTTACTAGGGATGTTCCCATTGATTTATTTCCCTGATGTTTAAATAGAAGTTTAAAATTAGACTAGTCAACTAGTCTAAAAGTAAGAAAACACAATTGAATTTGTTGAGGTCAAACATTGTCTGACAAAAGTGTGCGTATAATTTTAAGGGCCATTTGAAACCATTAATCAAATTCTTCAATAAACAAATTGAATTTTGGGGGGATGGATTCGATCCAATACTGGTATTCGGTTGGTGCCACCAATCCATGTTCCTATCCAGATTCCACAGTCTGATGTTTTAATATTGCAATAATGCAGGGCTTGACACTAATGCTCGGCTGCTTGCCCAAGGCAAATAAACTCTGTGTTCAGGTAAGTGGAATGCCTCTACAGTTATCAGGAAGTGAAAAATAAATGTGATGTCTAATGTAACGTTAACTGAAAATCGACTGCGTACTGTATCACTGAAGCAGAGCTTATCCAGCTGAGCTGCATGCATGAGGCTGCCTCACCACAAAGCTTTGAACAGGCCTGATAAGGATAATCACACAGGACACTACAGACGTTAACTCTGGGATTAACGATGTTGCATACGACATAACGTTACTAATGGTAAAAATCTCGGAAAAGCTTCAGGCAAGACACTTATTTTTTTATTGGGTTGTGCATCTCTACCTGAAACGTCTGGTAGGTACTTTGAATCATCCATAATGCACAATGCACAAAACATGAATGATGATATGATGTTGATATGTAATTAAATGCATATATTAATAAAATAATAATAATTAAACGACTAGTATTTCTGGTGCCAGCATGCCAGGGTGGCAACATTTAATCGACTAGTTGACTTCTCATGCACATTACTAATGCCAACCAAACCTTGCATCACACTGCACCAAATGACATAACTGAATGACACCAGCAAATGTTTATTGTGCAAGGAATCTCACACACATTCTCGCCTTGTATCAAATGCCAGACAAGCTAAAGGTGGAGGAAATGTTCCAGAGGTAGCAGAGGATTAGCAAGGATGCTACAGGAAATCCTGTGTTGGCATCTGTAATATTAATAGCACCAGCAAGGATAGCAGTAAGATGATAGGCAGTTCAGCGCTGGGCCAGTTGACATGAGGCCATAATGGCCTTGTGTAATATCAACAGTGGCAGCGATGGTCAGAGAGGGACAGAAACGGCAGCAGGGAGAAGAACAAAAGAGAGGGGTAGAGAGATAAGTGGGAGAGATAGATGAGACAGAGGAAGAGAAGAAAGAGTGGATGCTGGTAATATAAAAGATGAGGTCATCAGAGTTGAAGCTAAGCTGGCAGACTGCAGTGGAAATGTGTAGCACTCTGCATCAGCATGCAGAGTATAGGACAACACATACGTACATCTATAGACGAACACACAACAACCTCGCCTGAGCTTCTTTTCGTCTGTCCTATCTTATTTCCCTGTCATCATGTAACCATTCCAATTGTTATAGTTCAAATCCTTCACACTAGCCAGAGCAGGTCTAAAATAGCAAACCCATATCTAAGTCAATACTTCCTGCTTCCTCCCTCTCGCGGTTCTCCTCTTCCCTTAAATACCAACCGCACCACTTGCCAAAAATGCACTCTTAAAACACACACGGACATAAATCAAAACACTGGTGTATCTTTCCTTAACCGTCCATTGATAACCTTGTTGCTTGTTCCACAACACGTCCGCCTGCACACGTAAGATCAGATATTTTGTGGCAAATACCAACAAGCCTGGAAATGCCACACCATCATTCTTCTCACATGAGGCCTGATAAGTGCCAACTTATGCATGCTATCGTGACAAATCCTAATGGAATATATATGCATTTAAGGGTGAAGGATGGATTTAAGTTGATAAAACATAAGCATGAAAGGCTCACTCATGGATGTTGATCGAATTCTCAAGGATCTAAGAAAAAGTTCATTGTCTCCCTTTACTTTAATAAAAGTGTGTTGTGGTAGTTTTTGATCCGCTAGCTTCTGATGGCTAAAAAAGAAGAATCATATCATTTTTAAATGATAATTGCAAGGTTGTAGCTACAATATAATTTTAACATCTGGCCACTTGACAAAAGTCCAACATTCATGCTCTTTTTAGATCTATTTTGGTCTCCACCAGCTCCTTTATGTTCACGAGCCTGTCTGCTGCTTGGTGCAAGGTAGGTCATTTACACAGGTTTTATCACAAAGCTTGTTATCAGAAAGAAGAAGCTGCTTGGTGTGGCTGGACACAAAGTTGATGAGACTGCAGAGACTTAGTAAAAACAGTTAAGTTGAGGGCTGTACCACCAAAACAATGAACTGAAAGAGGCTAAAATGTTCCATAGAGATGAGGGGCACCGCAGATTAAGGCCAAGTGCAATATCCAAATCACAGTTGTTGCATATCATTCAGCCCCAACTTCAAGTGACTCATTATACATGACACATAGTCATTTGACCCATTGTTAATACAAAAATATTGATTTGTGCAGCTGTAATCTGGAAAGAAAATTAGGTTTCCTTCGTAATATAATTGAATTAAACAAAATAAGCAAAAATCTGCAGCTGTTACATTGAGTTTAGAAATAAAAGAGTGAATGCGTCTACTTGCCAAAGCTGCTGGAAATACGACAGATGGGGCTGGTGTAGCAAACGCTTGCCAGCAAAATTTGGTTGGTGGCTGCTGCAACTTTGGAGCCCTGCCTTTGGCCACATCAGACTATGTTAAATCAGTGCGAATGAAATTCATCCTGAAGCCCAACTTTCAATTAAAGTTCTGTGTCCTTACACTTCACACTGCTGACACAATTTTGAGCAATTTTATTGTTCAAGCTCACATTCAGGTGTCAGTATTACACTGAGATGCTAAAAAATGAATGCTCATCTGTGAGGTCGGAGTCGGGGGGAATAAATGGATTCAATGGCATTATCATCATCTCCAAATAAACTGACTAGGAAATGTGTTGATGTTAATGGGATTTATCATGTCCTGTACTGCATATGACACTGCTTTCCAAGGCAACAAAAGGTCAAAGGTTACATGCTCCTGGGGGCAACATTTCAAACTGCAAAGAGAACTGCACACAAATGCAAGACTTTAACCTAGAAAGATGAGCCATTAAATGGAAATATAAATAAGAATGCTGCAGAGGGATTTAGAGGGATTTATTAAATCAAAAGGAAGAAAGAAGGGGCAGAGCAGAGAGAACAAACACCATCGGCATCCATATTAATGGAACTTCTCTGAAGGCAGAGAGCAACTGGTTGGAATATTTTACTTTATCGGCGTCGAGAGGGAGAAGCGTGAAACTATGGCAACTGTGTTCCTCTGTCTCCATCTCCCAGCATCCTCTTTGTAAGACAAGAAGAGGTACCAGAGGCAAGGCCACACACAAGCACACAGGAAACATTTTTTCACATGATGCTTTCCGGTAACATTTGCCAGGCTCTATCTTCACAAATAGAGCAGTTTTGTGCCTTCAAACTCTACTTCAAGATGCAATTTGATGGCAGAATCCTCCCCGCATCGTCCACGCTGCATGAGCATGAATTTATCTGCGTTTACTCTGGAAGTATTGTATTATGATGGCCTTCAAAAGGTCGGCAATGTAGCTTATGACTGTAATATCAGAGACATTTGAGAGTACACAGACTTATCTATAAGACAATAGACACACACACACACACACGATGATTAATGGTGCTGACTCTGTCAGAGAAGCCTGTGTAATCACTACTGTACCAGAGTCTGTGTGTGTGTGTGTGTGTGTGTGTGTGTGTGTGTGTGTGTGTGTGTGTGTGTGTGTGTGTGTGTGTGTGTGTGTGTGTGCGTTTGTGTGCATATGCCTTTAAAGCTAAACTGATACATGAATGAAAATCCATATGAGCATACCAGTGAGGATTTATGTGAAGCGTGTGTGTTTATGTGCGTCTGTTCCTATGCATATATGTGTTATCATAAACCTTTTTGCTCCTGGCGGCACAAGTCACAATCAGGGCTTAGCCGTAGCAAGGACACAGTAACCATGACAACTAGGGCCCATAGCAGCCATGAATGGATGGAGGAGGGGAATGATGTGAATAGATGGATGGATCATGAGTCTGAGGGGCATCTGGTTCAAGTCTAGTAGGATTTTGGTCTGTTGTAGGATGATGAAGCCCACTGATATTTGGAGCTGACATGCTCAGTGCAAACATGCACAGTCATGCTGGATCCAGAATGCACAAACCTTTTTCGGTTGTGTCCTATATTTGGTTTTTCATTCATTTAATCAATATCAGTCTGGCCTAACGCACTCTTGCATGGCACAGTGAAGTCATAATAAAAAGGGAAATAATGGTTTCATGAAAACTAGATTTTTTTTTTTGTAAATTTACTGGTGAATGGTACAAGTACACTGTACTCACCAAGTTAAATGCAAAGATCTGGGAAGTTCCTTCAAAAGCTGGCTGTAATTATGTGCACGCACAGATTTCCCATGCAATGAGGGGTAATTACAACATTAAGTGCACTAACCTTCAGTTTTACCTCCAAAGTGGTTACCTCGGTGGTTTCCACCCCCCCTGGCTGCAAGTATGAACCAGGCCATAAAACCTTTACCACCGAGCCACAATGGCATGATATTTGGATCAGAAACCTAAATAATATGTTACTTTATTAACTATTCATGTGGTAATTACACTGTCTATCTGTGCTACACCTTCCTAATGGTTCATCTTTTCAAACACCTGTTCGAACAACTAGTTGTGTCGAGCCTTTTGACCATCAAGGTGATCGATCTTTAACTCCTTTAACATCTCCGGCAATAAAGTTGTATCGGCTGCCGTGTTTCCGTCCCTCCCAGAGGCATCGTTGCTCTGATTACAGATTCATTCAGACCGTGCCAGATTGGATCAGTCTCTTTGGATCGAGATGGTTACATGAGGCATTTTTATTCTGATTATGCCATTAGTTGATTATCAGTGCAGTATTGCAGTCCATGTAGACACAGCAGGTGAGAGTTTGAGAGAAAGTATTAGTACCCCTGATTAAGATAAATAAATCAACTTTTGTCATTTGTCTCCCTGCTCCTGTTGGACGTTGTTGATCCATCTCAGTCACGACTTTGTTGAGCGACATTACCAATAAAAATGACTTCAATAAACTTGAATATTCCTTTAAAGGCGAAATGAGAAACTCTTGATGGAGAGATAAAATGTAGTTTAACAGTTTCTCATGAACACAGAGAGCGGTGAGGTGAAATACTGTAGATAGATGATGGGCCAGAAGAGAGAGAGAGAGAGAGAGAGAGAGAGAGAGAGTAACAGAGGATATTATTGTGTACAATACAATCCAAAGATTTAGAGCCCTCTTCTAGCACAGAGGCAGGCTGGGTAATTGGGCTGTAAACCATCTCCCAGCCTGTGTGTGTGTTTTTGTGTACCAACCATCACCCTAAGCCACCTTAACTGCTTCTGCCATTAAAATCAGCGTCTGTTGATGACAAACTCAGATAAGGCGAAACCCGCCCGACGGGCGCTTCAATCAAATGCTACCAACCCTTCCCCAACACACACACACACACAAACTGCGCAGAACAGCAACATCACTAACAATCACTGATTTACTTCCACTTGGCACTGCTGCGCACGCACGAGTTACAATGCACACACACACACACAACACGCAACCCCTCCTGGGCCTGCAGAGGCAATCACACTGTAACAAGGTCTGTTAGCTGCCACAGGTAAGGAGCCATTTTAATTTGTGTTTAATTCTTTCTGGAGAGGCTCAATTAATGCGCATAAACACACGACTCTCTGACTCACACTTGATCAGATGTAAATGATGTGTGTGCGTGCGCTTCTGTATGCGTGTACCTGCATGTAGATAAGCCTAGGTAATGGATTGTTTTTTTTTTATTGTAACCAGAAGATTGTGTGTGTCAGAGCAAAGTCCGTCCTGCTTGCGTAATGAAGCTAATTTTCCATTCCGCACTCTTGTTAACTGACTAACTTGCCATGTAGGAGTAGGAACACTCATAGTTGTTTATACATAACAGATGAACCAACTCGGTTCAGGCTATTCACCGAGAGATTTGTCGAACGCCTTTCAGTCAGGCATCACAATGTCAAACATCTCTTTTTCGCAAGACTTTGTGTGACCTCGCTGAAAAAAGTAGCATTCAGGAGCTGACAAACGGTGTTCAGACCGAGCAGATTTAAGGCTGTCCTCGCCTTTTGAGTGACTAACTTTGCAGCAAAGTAAGAGAAGTTTGGCTCCGAAAGTTTTGCGAGAACAAAAAGCGGGCGGGATGAAACATGGCAGGGCAGTCAAGGACACCCGCTCAACAAATCGTTAAATAGCCGGGCTTTATCTGGACTACAAGACATAATGATGAATTAGACTTTAGGGAGGAGTGCTGAGGAGTGGTGATGGAAGATAAGGTGGAGGGAGGGAAAAGAAGAAGAGGGTGCTGTACTGTACAGAGTGGAATGATGAGGGGCAGTGAGATGGAGAGGCAGAGATAGAGGGCATCTTCAAGCCTCGGTGCTTTTTCTCATTTAGGAGGTGTGTGTGTGTGTGTGTGTGTGTGTGTGTGTGTGTGTGTGTGTGTGTGTGTGTGTGTGTGTGTGTGCGTATGTCTGTGCGTCATCAGGGTTCCCTCCCTGTCGTCATCCAAAGTGCTGCCGGAACACCAGAGTCCACTCAATGCAGCACTTAGACAGAACACAGAGACCGTTTCCACTTGTTATTGCCCTGATTGTTATCGTCCGATCAAACAAGAATTAAAGGCAGGTCTGGTTGCTCCTCATCAAAAAATAATCAAATGAGCCAGACCTCGCCGCCATTCAAACTGACACATTCAATACCATTATCATGCGTGATGTATTGTAAGTAGATGGGGAGGCAGAGATTGGGAAGGTCTCGCCAGAACAGATAGAGCGCATGGACAAGGAAAGAGACGCGGTGGACAGATTCAGGTCAAGTGCAACGCCCACGTTGGAAACCTCATCACGTCAATTCTTCATGATCAAATGAGAAAGGTCCTCCTTGCCTTATACAGTAGCAATTCAATAATCATAATGTACAAAGCTAAAAAATAAAGAGATAGTGTAGGACTAATGATTATTTTCATCGTCCATTCATCTGTTGATTATTGTCTTGTTTGGGAATTTTCATAGTGATGTGCCAGATGTTGCATACTGTACATGGATAATTGGCATTGGCAACCAGCCTAAATCAGTTGGAACATACAGTATATTTGCAAAAATCCAATATCGTGCATCTCTATTTTTAAATAGTCATTTTGTTTATAAAATGTCAGATAATAGTGAAAAATGGCAATTACAAATTCCAGGAGCACGAGGTTAAGTCTTCAAATTTCCAACCAACAGCCCAAAACCCAAAGATATTTAGTTCAGTCTATTCAGTTTAATATTTGAGAAGCTGGAACAAGCAAATATTTGACATTTCTGCCTGAACAAGCAATCAAACGATTATGAAAGTAGGTGCACATTCATTTCAATGTCAACCTTACAGGTCCAGAAGATGCATGCATGTCTTTTTTAATTTCAGTACCGTGGCAAACGTGTTAAAATCATCAAGAATACAGGGAACAAAAGTGAAAGTGCACCAAATTACATGCAAATATGATGAACTATAATTGGATTTCTTAAGTTCTTATGAACAGACCTTCTTTGTGAAAAGCACCTGAGGCAGACCCTTTAAAAACTAACGGAAAAATATCATCAACAACAAAAACTAAATTAAAAAAAGAGCCAAACATCTGGGTTTCTATAAAAATGGCTCCCACCCCCTTTCAGTGAACACAGTACTACCGTAGTCTGATAACTGAGTGGACAATCATGTGGCAACTGAATCATGCTTCAGACCAGCTCATCATCAGTCACTTAAGAAGCTTTTCCAGAGTTTAATGTCTTCTGCTGCAGCACAGATGCTACGAGAACTGTCATTAACTTCCAGAGAGGCAATACACTTCAGATAGCATTACTTCTCTGAGCAGCACTCACACACAACCCCCTGCAGGATTGACATGTAAAGAAAAAAGTCTAGAGGGAGCGGGTGAGCGTTAATCAATTCTGCTGTCACAAACACAGCACTGATACACATATTTAATGCGTCAGAGTAGTTGACACTGGGTGCTGCTGTTCAAGTGAAGGAAAGAAGTGGTCTTGCAATTAACTAACAAATAAAGCACTCGGCACATGTATGAATGAGGACTACATGCTCAAACAAATAAACCAAGACGCATTTTACTTACTAGTCCTTGCATTCTCACTCTCATTCCATAATCCTGTCTTATTCAAACTCTCCTTTGTCGTGAAGGTCACTTGTTTTGAAAGGCGAGACACTTCAAATCTGGCTCTGCCTCTGAAAGCCTTGAGCTGCTTTTATGAACACGCACAAACAGCATCTCTTTAAAATTTAGTATCAAACCCTGAGATCAACTTCCAGGAAGTGGCTCGCTTGCGGGGATATAGACATTTGCTATCAAAGCTCGCCAATGCGTAGACACAGCGCTCGTTTTATCAGACATCTTTAAAGTTTCATACTCACCATCTTGATGTTTTGTGGTTTCAGCTTCAACAAACAACATTCTCATCTAGCACAATTTTGCATCCTTTAAATCAGCATTAGAGTGAGTTCAAGCGCTCGTGTTCAGAACTAAACGGATATATGATAATTAACATTCAAGCAGATGCAGTTTATTTGCTCTCCTCTCGAGCAGAAACTGATAAACAAGTGTGATTATGACTTCACTCAGACTGCTGTTAAAGTCGTTTCCTTTTCGCAAGTGCCTCATCAATTAGATTCAAGGCTGACTTAACCACCTTCTTTATTTTTGCTTTTTCCCTTCATGACACAGTAGAGGTTCATACAACAAGACAACCAGAAAGTCCAACAGTAAACTACCAAGATCCCTACAACAGGCAGTTTTCATCCTTCACACTGCAGTGTCCACATCTGATTTTTGATTAGTCATGGACTGCAACATTTTAACTCTTGTGAGCAAGGCAGCAGCTGGAAAAAAAAAAAAAAAAAAAATCAAGCACTCTGATGACACATGCAAGTCATACTGCATTTTCAGTAGTAACTGCCTACTGGGGGAAAAGAATCATCTTATTGTCACATTTACGACTATAATAAAGAAGACATGGTTCGCTTTAACATGGTGACATGAATCATAGGCATCTGATTAACCGACATGAGAAGTCCAAGGTAAGAAAATGAATACTCGCTGTGTATCCATGATTCAAATAGACATGACCTTGGTTACATCATGGAAGCAACACCTGCTGCATTTATTTATGGACTTCATTGATGTATCAGATGTCCTATTAATAGGCCTGATGAAAATAAGACACGTAACAATGTTCCTACTTTGCGAGGGCGTGTTGTTATTATGTTTGCTTGGGTTTGGCCGTATGCAGCTCTACAGTTAACTAATCAGCTAGGTGATTTTTAAAGCTGACCTTGTTTGTTAGCACTCTGAATAATAACACCACTAACACTGTCACATCTCACAGCTAGGCTATTTCACAATAAAAGCGTGAGCTGTATTTAAGGGGCGATTTGTCATATCAGGCCAGATTTTATAATAATAAATAAACTTCCAAAATGTCAAGACAAAAAATATTTTTACACCAATTTTTCTGACTAAACAGAAAAACACAACCATTTACCTTCTGACTTCAAGTATCTCTCTTTAACCGAACTATAAAAAGTTTAATTGCCTCGCTGACTCATCGTAAAACACACTTCACGCTCGCAGATGACCCCCGTTAGCTAATATGGCCAGTTAGGTCGAAGGCTAACTGCTTTTACTTGCTAAAAGCAGCTAGACACTTCAGCAAAGAGCAGTATAGTCCAGTATAGTGAGCAGCAGTAAGTAGCTAAGCTGCCCCCTGGCCAATTCTGACAAATGAGTCCTTTAACAGTCCTGACTTATCTAAATAGAAAGAACACCACCATTTATTCAAATGACATCCTGTGAGAGCAGAGCGGACAGCTGGTCCAAGTAACGAGCATAACAAGAAGCGTGGATGATATACAGATATAAGATATACAGATATAAACTGTACACGTTCAAACTAAAGACACATGCAAACCTTTCTATGCCAAAATCTAAAATAAATCCACAATGTGTAGAATCTGAAAATGTTCTGCTTTGGTGACCCGAGTGATATCATCTAAAACACACGGTGGAAGACAGAAATAGATGCTGATGCAAAGCTATGGGCTTAAGGTCAAATATTAGCTGCAGAAAAACTTAAAATCAGAAGATTAACTTAGAGTTAATAAAGAAAATAAAGTGTCATGTGTATATGCATGTGTGCATATTTGTCCTATTTATATAATAGGACATTTTGTGACATTTTCCCCCTGCACTGTTCAATATGTGTCTCGATATGAATATACTGTAGTACAATGCCAACATCTGCAGCCAGTCATTATGCTGTTCCACCTCATAATATATAGCTGTGCATAATCACAGCGAGTAATAAAACACAGGCTGCTTTGTGCCGTTAATGGATGGTGCCAAAGCGAGATGACGGCGAGCGCAAGTCTTTATGGATGTGCTGATTTTCTGGCCTAAAAACAGGAGCACTAAAGAACACAGCGCACGATGCCTGCAAGGTTTCCAATCTGAATGCAATCTCTAAAAGCGGTTTTAAAAGCATCACCATAATTTGTTTTGTGAGTCCTCTCTAGCAGACGTGCCCTCTTCTACCGCTGAAAAATACTACTACTGTGAATTCTCTCTTCCCCGACCACCCCTGAGGATGTTCTCTTTTGTTCACTATGACTTTCTTAATCCAGCCTGACACGACTACACGACTCCTGTGGCCTCAAGTGACATTGGAGTCTATCAAGCGCTGGTCTTTTGCAGCACCTTTGTTCATGTTGTGACAACCAGACTGAACTCCAAGTCTCTTTGAAGAAATGACCAGAAAACAACCAGGTAAAGGGTGGCGGTGGAAGGGGTCTACCAATCATCTGATAGGGCTAATCTCTTTGGGGTTCTTAACGTGCATAGTTATTCTGACTGGTCTAATTGCAGGATAATTGTTTCTTTAATTACTTTAATTTGTAGATGGCAATAATTGCAGCCCCTCATGACAACTGGCATTCATGTGCAAGTCAGGTTAAATCAGGGTGTGTTGGCACCAATTTATGCGCAACTGTTGGCATGGGCCCCGGGCACATGAACAGCTTTACAATGGGAGTTGAACGCTGCGCCATGTGAGCAGGGTTTTATTACTCTGACAAAACACTGTGTAGGCATATTTATGCTTAAATACACACAAAAGACCTGCAAAGTTTTATATGTCCTGCTCTGCGTGTTTCCTCACACTGAACAGTCTGGGATTGCAGCGATGCAATACTTGTATGTTACCTAAATTATTCGAGGATCCCTCTATACCCTTGATCTTGAGCTAGGATTGAGATGTTCAGACTGCACAACAAGAGGAGACTTTAATCTCTAAATCTAATTTTACAGAAGCATAATCCTCCCACACTTCATCAAGATAACAGACTATTTGCATTGTCTGAAAAAATTCTTTTTCTCTCTGTTGTGTATGAACAGATTTTGCACTGCCGCCCTGCCTGTAGCGGATCTCTGCGGGCACACCCATGAGTGTATCTTTTATTAACTCTCTGCTCATTACTGTGATAGTTAACTAGCAACTAATCACACACCCAGGAAATGAAAGGAAGCGCACTGGTATGAGGGGTAATAATGTGTGTTACCAAGGGAGGAAAAGGAGACAAAGTCAGTGGGTTGTAGAGCGATAAGCTCTGTCAACTCCGAGTCCTGCACATGACACTGCTCAACACTCATTTCAGATGCTTGTTAACCGTCTGAGTCATGTTTGAGTGCGGAGACAGGAGACTGGAACACATCTAGGAGTGAGGAAGGGGATGAACAGCGCAACAGAAACAAACATTATTGCATTAGAGGCAGACAGACAAATACTGCACACTGTCTGGGTCTTTACTATATCTGGGTCCTGCGCATGTGTATGTCTGGCTGTAGGCTGCCTCCTAGGTGTCCTGTCACGAAGCGTAATCCAAGACAATGCTGTCAAACTATTGAATTGTATAATGACAGAGCTGTCAGCGATACCATGTTAAAAAAACAAAACAAACTCAGACCCTGCTCACTATTCTTACCGTGTACACGTGTGTGTGCTGGAGCCACTTCTGTGACAAGAACAAGCAATGTCACCTCTGAGTCTTTGCCACGGTGCTGACATCAGCAACTTCCCCTGTTAAAGGAACAGCTCACCAAAAAATGAATATTCAGTCATTGCCTACTCATCCCAAAGGCTGATGGGGAATCACTGCAGCTTCACAGATAAAAGCGTTAGCGTGCAACTCGTCTGAAGTAGGTGTATTAGCTCGACCACTTGTCGAGGGTGTAAATAACATATTTTCAAAATCAAATTGGGATCTCTGGAGTTGTTGGGACGAGCTGCATCTTTTTGGTTCCCCATCTACTTCAGTTGTTTAGAAGAAGAAGAAGAAGAAGAAGATGAGACATTTTGTGGACTACGAAACGTCACCCGACTTTCCATCGGCATGAAGGCGAGTAGATAATGACTGAATTTTCATTTTTGGGTGAGCTGTTCCTTTAAAATAAAAGTCGGCATTTTTAGTTCCCCTCCTGCTGCACCTTGTCACACTGTTTGAGGGGGTGAATGTACATTTGTGCACACAGCACACGGGCAGAAACACTCACAGAACGGATTCACACAGCTCACAGCCAGACATAAACAAATCCGGACAGCTGCAACATTTTAGTTCAGGCCCGAAGATGTCACACATGCACGTAGAGACACACTACCACAGACAAACGCACACACAAGACACTCATAGCATGTGCACTGACTAGACAATAATACATTAAGTGCATGTTAGGCCACATCCCGAAGCCCAAAGTGATATAATCAGTCACAGAAAGCTCTATTCTCTTTACCTTCGGCCCCTCTCCCCGGTTCATAACCCCTCCCTCTAACCCTGCAGTGGAATGTGAAGTGTTTAGCTCTGTGGTGCTCCAAGGCGTGTCCAAACCTTGTTAATACAGGCCTCTCTGCTCACTGGGGATCGCAGCCAAGCAGATGCCGGCATAATGCATTACTACTCCTCTGGCAAGGTTTTACACTCGGCTACGAGATGGTGATCGGGTTCTCGAAGAAACGTTTGACACTTTCCAGCTCTGAAAAGGTTTGGTGATATAGTGCAGAGCGTGAAAACAGAGGATGCAGCTGGAGGTACAGCTCGACAGCCATCTTCTGTCCTGAGCATCAGTCTTTCCATAAAGGTTTATTGTATTTACTTAACCTTTAATACGCATGGGAAGGCCCAGTGGGCATGCATTGCCCTTTTACAGCAATATCCTGTTGCACAGTCATCAAGTTATGCACAATCATACCTTAGAGCTGCCGTGTGCAGACATGAATCTTTTACTGCTGATCACATATTGGACAAGTGAAATGCCTGGAGGATGAGCTGCTTGCTCATAGTTGTTTCAAGACTTTGAGGAAGCAGGAAGAAAAAAGTGAATAGAGAAAGATATCAATATAGCAAAGAAAAAGAGATGAAGCCAAATTCTAAGATCAAATGTTCTAACTCTGGGTTCAAATCCAGATAATTTAAAGTAAATTGATCCAGGATCATGGGTCTGAATGATCTGGCGTATTTGCACATAATTCTTGGCATTCATTGGACCTTGGCAAACAGGACCAGCAGATGGTTGAGGAGTAGAACCATATTCAGATAGTGTCAGGGTATTTAGTAAACAAGGCTGATGCACATGTCCCATGTTGCAATCTCCAGCTATTTGGCTCTCCAAATGCTGAGAATCGTTGCAACACAACATCCCAGTGCAAATATGAACGTCAGTAGGAGCTCAGGGCAAAATCACACACCCTCTACTGCAAAAACTGATGTACATGCACAGTTTCTTCGCATAAATCCTACTATTAGTCAGCAAAACCCAAAAGGGGCAAGCAAGTAGAGTGATTGAAAATGATAGGAGGCATCTCATCAAGAGGTAAAATGCAAACAGCCCCTGCAGGGAAGCGAGCCAAGAGAAAAGGAGGCAGCTAAAGTAGTAAGTGAAGAATAGAGGAACAGAAAATATGCTACAGAGAAGGCAGAAAAGAAATTATTCTGGTTATCTTTCTCTCCCTCCGTCTGTCTGCCCTCAGGCCCTTTGACGAGAGCTCAGTGAATTTACCAGATTGAAAGCCCTCAAAGGGGCAATGCTCGCACTTTTACCCACAAAAGAAAGTGCTTCCCATCACAGGCAGACAGAGAGAAATGATGGGAGCAGACAAACAGAAAGAAAAACCATGCATTAAGACACTTCCCCTGATGAATACGGAAATATGTTTATTGGCTTTCTAGAGTAAGATGAGAAGGTTGATGCTACTCCCATGTCTTTCCAGTAAATATGAAGCTACAGCCGACAGTAAGCTTAGCTAAGCACAAAGGGGGAACAACAAGCAGGGTTCTGTCCCCATTTCCAATTTCTTTCATTAGGCTAAGCTAAGCTAAGAAGCCTGGTTCAGTCTATAGCTATCACATTCTGCCTGCCAGTAGCTCTAAAGCCTATCACTCACTCATTAACATTTATCATTTGAAAGACAAATTGTGGTTTAAGTGGACAGGCTAGCTGCGTGCCCCCATTTCCAATTTGTACGCTAAGCTCAGCTAAGATAAGCCAAGATAAGATAAACTAAGCTTACAAGCCTGGTTCTGTCGAAAGCTAACACAGTCTGCCTACCAGCACCTGTAGTGCTAATCACTAACCTTTACAGCTAATCACTAATTAACACATTATTGTTTTCTCATTTGAAAAACAGGTTGTCGTTTTACCGGGCAGGGTTACTGGTTGGCCCCATTTCCAATCTTTATGCTAAGCTAAGCTAAACTAAGCGAAGCATCCGCTGGTTTAAGAGTGATATCAGTCTTCACACCTTACTCTCTACATGATGACAGATAAACACACAGCCAACAATTTACCGTCTTTCACTTCTTCAACCCACAGCAACACACTTTGTATCTGTAATTTATCTGTTGGCAAATAAGGGGCTAGTGTGGTAGATATGGAAGAAAGACAGACTTTCTTATTGATGCCTACTATAATACAAAATGTAGCACCTATTGCGCAACGGCATGTTGACAGTGAGGAGGATGTAAAAGATGATGAGGCAGCGTTTTGAATTTACGGGTGGTTGTGTTTGTGCCACAGTCGCTCCGGCACTCGGAATGACAACTGAAGAACGCACCCTTCCTTTTTCTTTGTTGCCTCCCGTTATTCTCCTCTCTTCCTCAGCTTTTCTCCACAACACTTCGTCTTCAGCTTCTCCAACAACCTCTTAGTGTCTTAATTAGTGTCACTGGCAGTAACTTAGCAGCCGCAACTATTCACAAAGTGTTCGCACTCTCACACGAATCCAAACACGCGTTACGAACTGGATGTTCTTGCAGCAGCTGCCCCAGCAGTGATGTGCACGGTTATACTTCCTCATAAATGTGTCTTCCAAAGCATCATCTCCAAGTCCATCTTAAAGTAGGACATGTGCCAAATGAAGCACAGAAAACCCTTCTACAAAGAGTTCAGAACCCACAACAGATTGTACAACAGTGTGTTATCCAGACAGTCTTCTGCATATAATCTTAACTCCACCCAGGATTTCAAGATTACACACAGACTGATAACAACAGAATAGGAGGAGGGCATGTAGTGTATTTAGTGAGTGAGTGTGTGTTAGTGGGGGGTGGGGGGGTAAAGCCATATAAATCAGGAGCGAGGTCAGGTTTGTGAGAGTAAGCGAGAGCAGTTGCCATGCCTACAACATGCATGTGCACACAGAGAGGCTTATGGTTACACAAACACACGCCCGCGAGGCTACGCAGCCTGGACTTTCCCATTTCCTGACTCGCCGGCCCTGCAGCGCTCTACTGTAGCCTAGAGGTCAAAAAGCTCATCGTGTAAGCTGCGATCCCTGCCTACACTTACCCACTGGTAAATATTTAATCAGTCCTGGAAATACTCAACACCAAGGCCGCACTGAGCCCTTAACACATGAACCAAAAGATGCACTGTGTATGGAAGCCTGCGGTTCTTGATCTGAAGATTAGCCAGAGGTACACTGGATTGCAATGAGGGCTACATGAGTGTGTGTGTGTGTGTGTGTGCATCTGCTTCACACATATCATTCCCAAGAGACCCCAGAGTGTGTGTGTGAAATGCTTAGTTAGTTATTCTGCCACTTCCTCCTTCTTGGTTTCCTGCATGCTGAGTCTTTCTTCAGTCACACAGCTCTGAACTGTGACAGCGTTTCTCTCCACAACTGACTGACTGAAGGGAGAGCTATGCAGGGGGAGGCCTACAGCTTCCTCTCCTCTCTGCTCTCCACTCCTGCAGTCCTCCTATAGCATTTGCTCCTCCCCTCCATTCCCATCTTTACAAATCCCTCGCCCACACATCTCCCCACCGCTGCGCCCTCTCGTCACTTGGTCAGCGAAGCACAAACTCCACTCGCCGTGCACCTCGCTGCAGTGAAAAAGCCATTATCTACATTTGGGAGTGCAAGAAATGTCACCGACACCAATGGGAAAGGCATCAAGTCTTTATGCTTTCTGCCCTCACGCTTGGCAGGTGGGAGTTTTATACTGAAGTTGGCACGCACACGCATGTAAATTAGCTCATAGCTCACTCTGGTACAGCCAGCAAGCTGTGCATTACCCCTGTCAAATAAACAAACAAATATCCAGATTGCAGAGGCTGAAACAGCTGCACAGATGTCCCTGCCTATAAAACTTGCTCTCCAGATGTAAGAAAAAAATGTTTGTATGGTACAGACCCCAACATCTGTCAAATCACTGTGTTTCAAAAATGATCATTCCAATCAAGATAGCACTTCCTCAGTTCGTAAGTCCCTGTTTTTATTGTTTGCCGTGTATGTATATGTGTAGGGGGGATGGGGTGGGAGGTATTGTTTGTAACTGCATGAAGCACTTTGTGTTACTTTGCTGTATGAATAGTGCTGTACAAACAGAATTTGATTGATAGATTGATAGATATGGCAAACATATTTCTCCATCTTCTTCAGCAGCAGGAATTTGCCAAGCTGTCGTGGAGTTGTGGGTGTCCATTTTTCTGAGCACATTAAGGACATCCGGTCCTTAAGAATTGTATATTGGTTTTTATACTTGACCCAATCATGTGTCATAAAGAATGCACAGTTGATTTAAAAAAAAACAATAGTTTGGAGTATTATAGGTTGTTAACACATACAAATACCAAAATGAGCAGTAAAATCCACTTACACATCATCCATGTGCTCAGGTCGTTCCTAACAGTGATATTTTAGGCTGTAAAATGTAAAAATCACTGAAAAATCCCCACAGCGCTTCATGTTTTTACCGAAACATGACTACAACACTCCCGTCTTAATCCTCATGTACAACCACGCTGAGCCAAAATGTCAACCTGACACTGACACCCCACCTTTCTACATCCAGCAACATCATTTCCCGTGAATGTCTTGTTTTGGTCCTTCAACATTATGCCCATAATGAGGAACACTCTGATCTGACTCTGGTTTTAGCGTCTGCTTTGTGCTCCCCTCTCTTTTATCTACAACAACTGCAGAAAGCCGTGTCCTCCGCATGTGTCCACCATTTACAGGAATATTGAAAATCTGGAATTATCCAATTATACCTTGCTCGCTTCTGCTGGGGTGGCTGTCAGCCGCTTTGATGTGAAACCATGACAACCCCTCCTCCTCACATTACTGGGAGTAGTACAACTTCTTGAGGTCAGGGAATAATTTACTGTTGGACTAAAAGATGTAATAGAAAATAAAAATCTATCATCCGTGCTGTAATAGAGCACAAAGCCTGAAAGGTTCGTCCTGACTGCTTTAATGGTCACTGTTAATCAAACTCCAGCTTAATTTAATATTTTCATGGAGACATCGACTGAGATTTATGATGCATGATTGGGTAAAGTATAAAAAGTAAAAATATCTTTTAAATCTTTACTACGGCCCATCAGGCACCTATAGAAGTGGCTGCCAACTCTTGACCCAAAAAAATTTTCTTCCTCATTCAGACTCTTACTCCACGCTAGTGCATACTGCAGTATGGATTTGCATTTAGAAAAAGGGGGATAGGGTCACATATGTCCCTGTACCAAGCAGGATTTAAGCATCATGTTGACCAAAATCTGATGACAGTAAGTGGGTGGTTTGCTTATGTTCCCAGGCTGTTGTCAATCAAATCGGATCAAAGCACACCCACACACTCCTGATGAAACAAATTAGTTTATGAGGATGTTTTCTTTCATTCCAGAAATCTGACTTCTTGCTTGTTTATTTAGTCATGAATAAATGTGTTTTTCAAGCCTGTTCCTGTTAAAAAAGAAGGAAGGGTCATTGCGTCACTGAATCTTGCTTTGGCGCCAGACAGTGGTGTCAGCTGTATTGGAGTCTATGGGAGATGCATGGAGAAACTAAAACCCAACGTATCTATGTCGTAGGACTTATATTTCAGTAATGTAAACGTTAGTAAGTCATGTTCTGGTTTCTGTCACTCACAGGTATGATTTCATTTGTGACAAGTGACTCAGCTTTTCAGCATGACACAATTGGGTTGAATAATTTCAACAGGCTGAATAAATTGCCTCCCGCGAGCCTCATCAGACTTGTAGCTCGCTGCATCTCCAGATTTGGCGTGACTGGCAAACGAGGAAGCGCTGTAAACGGTTCTTTGTTTTTGAAGAAGCGGTGAACAATGCTGCCAGGACAGCCTGCTGTAGATCTCTGCCTCCTCAAAGTGTTTTTAGCTGGTTTCTTCCTTTTATCAGCTCTCTGGATGTTAATGATGCGCCTCCCAGAATAAGCCAGCTTGTTTAATCACTGATGGAGATACGATATGATGTGTTAGGCCATTAATTTTTCCAATCCAACAGCGGGATACTTTGCCTCCAAATTTGTTCGGGTTCATCCGTCTCGTGATCAGTGCTACTCTCATGTTGTGGGTTATTCTGGGATGTTAATGACTGGTGATTGTTTGGCTTCGTTTGTCCATATTTAACATCCTACTCTCACCAATTCTGGTGGAGAAAATCAATGGCTCATTCTCAATGGCCAAGGCAGACGTTTTGATGGATTACGCCTGCAAGTAATGATTATTTTCTTGATTAACCAAGCATTTAAGCAGCCGATAGATCTAAAAAAGGAAAAAGGAAATAATGAAAATTCCATCGTGATGTCTTTAAATATCTTTCCTTGTCCAACCCAGAGAGTAAAAGACAAAAACATTCAATTTACAATTATGTTTAGCAGCAAAGCAGTAAATCTTATATTGGAGAAGCTGAAACCAGAAAATTGTTGCAGCTTTTGCTAGAGAAATGACTGATACAGCTGCAAATAAGCACCAACAGCAACAATCAGATCTTACGATATCATTACAAGTGGTCCAAATATGGCTGATTCGTGTCTTCATGTGAGGTCACTTTTGCCTGCTGGGCTAATAATTTTCACTTCCCTTTGACAGTCCCGTGGTAGACAGCTGATTTCTCACCACATATAGCACCATTTTTTTTTTTTCAGTCACCTTTCTATTGCACTTATGTCCTGAAACTGAAGCTGTCGTATCCTTTATTTCAACTTTTTGGACAAATCTCTCTCCCCGGTATCCTCAAGGGCACTGAGGTTGATGTGATTTGTTGCTAGAAATGGGCCAATTTCTACACTTGTGTGGGAGGAGATCATTGTCAGCCTGGCTTATTGCCAGGGAGTAAATCGCTGGGTAATATCATCCCCCTGTGACGAGACACATCAGATGAGTAGCCTCTTAGGTGCCTGTGCTCCGCTGTCTGATCAGCCCATCAATGCACCTCACCAGAGGCCATTTGTTGGTAACGGCTACTGTAATGTCACACCAGTTTTCACGTTTTCACTTTTAGACGGCATAGAGTTTTTGTCTTTTTACTTCTAATATTGATATTTCTGTAAGTTTGGTAATTGAGTATTGAATTTATCAAGGAAAGATAATAAAGATTCTCTGGTTCCAGCTTCTCAAATGTCAGCTTCTTTGTTTCCGCTATTCATTTTGGGACAAAACAAGCAGTTCAAAGAAAATCATCATGTCCTCTCTGAACCTGCTTGTGATCCCTCATTATGAAGCAATGTCTCCCTGCAAGTTGCAAACCCTTCATCAAGTTCAATCGAAGAGTTGCTTTTCCATCTGAATCATTTATATGAGCGTCAAGAGGTCAAACTATGAAGTGATTTCACAAGGAAGATGCAATGATTAAAGGAAAGTCTGAAAAAATAAACTTTTTAGTGCGTCAGAATGGAGTTTGTTCTTATTTCATACCATTGCAATCATCTCATGACCTCTCAGATAAATTTGTCTCTCTCTTGCAGGAAGAACCAGAATTAACCGAAGGAAAAATAATGAAAAGACTTTAAAAAGGCCCAATGTTTTGGATTTAGCAGTTTTCAGTAGTGCATAATCACATGAAACAAAAAACTTTAGAATGAGATTTTCATATCTACAGAGGGAGGAGGTCCTCTTGCACGGAGTCCACCATATTGGACCTCCATGTTTCTATGGTAGCCCAGAGCGGACAAAACAAAAAGTGGGTGTAGAAGGACCTTTCGCATTTTTAAGAGCCACCATAGGGGAGGGGAGAGCTCTGCAATATGTCGATTTTATATCGATATTATATTATGAGACTATTGTCTTAGATTTTGGATATTGTTATATTGTGATATGGTGTAAGTGTTGTCATTTCCTGGTTTTAAAGGCTGCATTACAGTAAAGTGATGTCATTTCCTGAACTTACCAGGCTGTTCTCATTGTTATAATAATTGCCTTTACCCACTTAGTCATTATACCACATTATCCACATTACTGATGACTATTTATTAAAGAGTACCACATGTCTGTCCTACAGTGATGTCGCAATATAAATATTGAGGTATTTGGTGAAAAGAAATATTGGGATATTTGACTTTAGTCTCAGTATTTAAGCGTTTTTGAGGAGATTTCTAAATATCAAGATGCTGTTTATATGGTGTTTCGCAGTTGAGCCTAAAGATATTGCATTATTTTAGAGCCATATTGCCCAGCCCTAAGGGAGGGCGAGACGATTGCAACCAGATGTCTCTACATCCCACATGCTGCAGCTTTAATTAAAAAAACAGACCATCTATTGATAAGGAAAATAAGCTGCAGCCCTGTACTCGGCACTAATGAGGTTGACTTCTACCCTGTTCCATTCTATATTTATGTGTCCTAAAACAGATGCCAAAAACGGAAGAAGAAAAAAAAAAAAAAAACGAGTCAAGAGATTAAAACCCTGTAAACAGCAGTCTGCCAGGGTGCCTTGCCTGCTGCAGTCACCTTTACCATCAGGTTAATGGCTCTGAAAAAGCACAGGAGGGACAAGAGCAGCTCTACTAGCCGAGTACTACGCTCTTGTGTATGTACTGATTTTGACACCGTATGAAGAGTCAGCAGACAGAAGATGGCTCATTACTGCTGTGGATGTCTTTCTCCAGGGGCAGAGGACTGACTTCACCTCACCGCCTCCACACACGCACACATAAACACACAAACACACTCTACACACACCTTTATGCTAAGGACATTCACTTCACTGTGTTAAAGCCCATTTCAAGTTTTTAACATTGGCTCAGCCACCAAGGGCAGCCACTCTCTCCCTCCCTCAGTCTCAATCGTTACTCTACCCCCTCCCCTCCTCTCTCCCCCTCTCTCACCCCCCATTTGGTCTGCTGGAGCCAGGTAACTCCCATGGCTAGAGTAGATAACAGCAGCCATTATCAGATTCCCAGCCTTTAAACGGCAGCTAGGCATCGATCGCCGGTTTCAACCGCCCTGGCAGCATGGTGCCAGAACGCCCCAGGGACGAGGTCTACCCCCATCTAGGACAACCATGTTCTGGTGCCTCGGTGTGACATAATTGCTGATAAAATTATCAATATGCACCTGGAAATCCATCATCATATAATGCTATCTCGCTTCATCTAACCTTCTCGTTTGAGAAACAGGAGCTACCACTCCTGTAGACTCACTGGCAGAACATCCAGTGGCCCGTATGGAGGACGTCCTAATTAACAAGATTACATAAATGATCAGATTACAGAAATACTCCCCAATCAATTAGCACAACATGTCATGCACATAATGACAGTACAACTCAGGCAGGAGCGATAATTAAATATTATCGACTTTTAGCGGAGTCATATTGTGGTGATATGATTAGGGATGTACCGTTCTGAGCCAGTGCTGACCTTATTATGTGGATCGGGTATCTGCCATGATGTGACCAAGCCAGTTTCTTTTTCAGTGTCAGTACAGAAGTCGTGTTTGTTACTGGCTGAATTTATTCCCTCATGACAGGCTCTTTATCCATCTGGATGGTTTTGGTTTACGTTGGCAGGTTTTGGAGATATCAGCCTTTTCTTAAAAAAATAATGGACCTAGATGTCACTCGGCTTGTGGTGCGCCAAGCGACAAAAAAATACATTTGAAAAACTCAATAGCTATGTGGTTTTCCAGAAATAAAGACACGGTTACTCAAAATAATCCACAGGCCTTGTTGTGAGCAGTTTCATGCAGGAACTATTTTTTTTCTGTACCACTGCACATAAGGGAGCAGGCGTCTAATCATGGTCCACAGGCAAGCTAACGAACGTTACAGCTCAGCAGAGGAGGACAGCATTCATTTTTACATCCTGGGCTGTCACGAGCAAGAGCCTCTCGTACAAACATGCTTCCTTCTGAGTGTTGTTACGGCTGGTGGGTACAAAGACAGTACCTTCGAGCACCACAAACCGAGTGCCATCTAGTTCCATTATATTTGAGAGAAGGAAGACATATCTACGGCCGATATCTCCAAAACTCAGCAAAAACAGAAAAACAAAATAAATGATTGATGTTTTTTGTTTTGGTATCATGTCTATATTGATACTTATCCATATCATGGTTATAATCCCAACCATACTGCGTAACAATGTTCATGACTGGTGCGGCCCCTGTGTGCTGCTTCCTTTGACTGAAACCCCTCTTTCTCATCCAGCACACTCAGCTGTCCCTCAGTCACAGCACATTGTTCTGAACTGAAAGAAAAGACGACATGCTCTTCAAACTCTATCTCCCTGGAGAGCGAGGACAGAATAGAAGAGGGGTAAAAAAAAAAAAAAAGAGGCTAAGCGAGAAGGAACATTTCCTTGTTCTCTGCTACATGAGTGGAGAGTGATCATCTACAGGAGAGGAAACGGGATCGCGTTTCATGGCCGGAGAATAAAGCACGGGGGCCAGCCAGGAGGCAGGAAAGAGCTGACTAGATGATTCTCACTGAGCGTTTTTGTATGTGCAAGCTTGTGTGTGTTTGTCTGAGTATGACGTGTTCACATGTGAACAGGACACACGAGGACATGCAGCACGGGGAATACTACGGCCCTATTATATTGACCCAGACACATCAGTGTACACAGTCGCTGGGCAGGCGGCTCAATCAGCCGCACTCAGACAGTATTCAACACATTACACTCCAGCCTGCTAATGCTTCTGAGGGCTGTCAATGCAATTGCTAAATGAATAAATCGACGCACAGTCACACATCTGTGCAGACATTTCCACGGAAATGAAGACTCACACAAGAATTTTGCCCTTTTGATGGAATTTGGCCTTCTGCCGCTGGCTATAATAGAAAAGCACAAACAAAAGAATTCTGTGCAAGAGTTGTGTCCAAGTCTCCGCTCTAATTTATTGGATGTTGTGTCACATTTGTGCGTGTCTGTGTGAGTGTGCGTGTTCCAGAGATGACATGTACCTTGACTGCAGGCGTGACTCCATCCTCAGTGGTGCTCTGCCCGTTCTGTCAAGAAAGCAGATAAGAGAAACAGTCAGTGTGTGTGTGTGTTTGACAGTGCACATTTCATATCTGTGTGTGTGTGTGTGCGAAGACGGGAGACACAGAAAGAGAAGAAGATAGAGTGAATATCTGCAAGACTGTGTGGGCAGCAACAGTCCATTGTATCCACCAGCACTTTGCTCCTCGGCTAGCAAACCTAATAATCTTAGGTTGACACACAAATACGCATCCGTCATCAGTTCCCCAGTAGGTAAGTCTCTTGAAAAGGGTAATGATTGTTATTTGTAAAACAATGGCTCACCGGAAACTCTACATGTCGTTGCAGCAGAAGTGGGTGGGTGAACATACAGTAGGAATTCAGTCAGATTAGATGATTACATGCGTCTCATTTTGCGGCACACAAAGGTAGAGGAGTAAGGAGACTGATAAAGCAGAGGGTAGATGAGGAACCTGTGATATAATTATTTAAAAGCAGGGGTCCAAATGATGTCAAGACAGATTAGGATCACTTGTTATTGTCCATGTCTACACAAGACTACAGAGGCCAGACAGACACAGGAGGAAAAACACAATATCAGTAAGATGGGATGTCTAGCTGACTCGTGGGAGGATCACAGAACTTCACGCTTTGAAAGACTGGAGTTTTTGTTTTTCACTTTTTTCTTCTGGTCCTCAGACCATTAAACCTGTGAGTTTGCATTTGTGAAGAAACTGTTTTCTTCAACTCAGATGAGGTCCAGAAAAGCAGACCTGGATCCATCCAAACCACATATTTGAAGTGAAACACAGTTATTGGTCAAGTGTGTCAAATTCTGACCTGTATCGATCTTATCAGACAAGTATAGTTGAGTTAAGTTAGAAATTTTGCAGTGTTTTGATGGGTCCTGAAACGCCTCGTCAGTAGTCCCACCTTTAATTCTGTGACTTTATGACATCACCGTGTCACACATTTGCATAATTGACGTCTGGCAGCTAGTTTTGCATGTAAGAATCAGTTTCACGCACCGCTGCATTCAATGTGTCACCTGAGAATCGTAACAAAACTCGAGCATGAGCTGAGGTGAGCGTTGCAGTCTGCGGGCACTAAGGCATGAAACAACAAGAGAAAGCTGACCCCTTCTGTTTGGGTTCACTTCCACTCACAGCTACCGCGGCTTACCAGTTTGACGAAGCTCTAGCTGAGCATGTCCGTATGCATCAGCATATTTATGCCACTTCATCACCTCTTCCCTTCTCTCATTGTCTCGCTCTTTTTCTCTTCCTTCCGTGCAGTAGTTACGGCAGCACACATTCCTCCACAGACACAATGTTTGTTTACTTCTGCAGTCATGGAAACGCTCTGATTAGCTCTACATCGGCTTTTTGAGGACTGACGTTTGTTACCTCTACCTGTGCGTAGGAGCGCACACAAAATATGTCCTGTCCTAAATAGTGTCTTTCCTCAGACCCTCCCTTCCTTGTAAACGTCTTTCAAAGCCCCCCTGCTTTGGATTGCTGACTTTCTGTGATTACCTCAGACTTGGCTCCTCCAGAGCCACAGAAGACTTTATACAATTGTGTTCACTACTTCCTGAGGCAAGTCCAATGACCTTAAAATGGACCGAGCAGCCTTTCAATAATGTACAGTGTTGTACCTCTGAAACGTGTGAAAATAAATCATAGGAGGTAACTGACCCTTTCCACTGATCAAAGAAACACTCCTGAGTTCAGAGTACTTGAGTTCAAGTATTCCAGCCAAGGGCGTGAACACCCTAAATAACAAATCCCCCCCTTTTTCCGCTTTTTCTTTGTTTTTTCATTACAAAGGGGCGACCCTGAGGTTGTCCGCTTCCTCCATGCCCTCTTTCTTCCCTCTTCCTTTAGACGGCACAAAATAAGACAGGCAGTCCAGACAATGACAAGCACTGGCCTTCACAGTCAAACTGCATTGCTGGGCTCATGTACACTGAAGGAAAAAAGGCCATCTGAAGAGAAAGTACACAAACTGTAAATCTAATTTGCTGTCACAGTAATACCTCACAGTACACACTTCTCTGTGCTGAGATTGGATGCGTTTGGCGACTGAATGCACTTCCTGCTTTTCTGCTTTGAGTTTCATTCCAGCAACAACCAACGGCGATAAATTGGATGAGCCGGGCACTTTTTACAGACCAACAGTTCATCTGGTTGGACTTTAATCATGATCTCGAGGGAGCCAATTTAATTTAGCCAAACTATGCCAGTCATAAAAGCTGCAAGAGCGGTAATGTGAGGTGACACAGGAGAAATGGAAACAATTAAGCGGCCAAGTGCAGCACAGAGTCGAGCGCAGATGTGTTTTAGGAGGGGTAATTTAAAGAAAACCAAGAGGAAGTGTGGTGTGTGTTGTTGTGAGGGTGGGGGCCATGCCGACTGATTTTCTTCACTTCCAGAAACACAAAGTGAAATCTTCCAATCTAGCTCACGTTCTGGATCTCCTTCCGTTCATTTCTTATTCCATCAGTGAGGCTGGCTTTGTTCATCCCGGTATGCTGAGGACCAGTGTGTGAATGCATCCGTCTCGAGTCTGTGTGGTCAGCAATGCCTTCCCTACGTTGCCTCCCAACACATTTCAGCCTCATTAGCTTTGCATGGCTGATCCAAGTGGCCCAGTTAATGGCGCCTCCCCTCCCCTGGGCCACATAAATATGCTAAAAGTTGAATACATTACCAAACAAACGTGACTTCCAAAACAATGTAAAGCAGTGTGTGGATGCTGAGGAAATTTACAGGCCACATGCAAGCTGTAAATGGATTTACACACCACCCCATTTAAGCGAGCCAGACAGCAGAACTTTTAATTTCTCACAGGACCCCTACGTGATTAGACAAAGTAAAGGATGTCAGAGCGCTGATGCTGTGTGCACTTGATAGATAAATCTGTGTTTTAATTGCGTGATTAGACCAAGCGCTGCCCTGTAACTAGGCAACAAGGAAATACAATAACCATTCTTTTGTCTCTGCCTGTAATCCTATCCGACTAAATTTCTTGTTATCTCACTTGCCAGTGAGTATTGACAGCAGGTCACATTACTAATGTCCTCTTCTGGTAAATGCCAGAAAATGGACAAAAGCTCTTTCTATCATGTTTTTTGTGTGTGTGTGCTGAAAGGCTTCTACTGGACACCGACAAACATAAAATCAAATCTCCATAGAGGTGAGACTGTGACGGGACAATAAACAGTCTGAGCTTCACTCACAGATCCACTTTTAACTCTGAATGTTAAATAGGAACAAGGAGTCACTTTCTCATGGGACTTATCAAGCGCAAAGTTTTGTGTTATCACATGCCCAGGTGTTCCACGGGACACACCCAGATTAGCTGCAGCCAAGCCTACGTGCATGCACACACAAGGAGCAAAGCATGAATGTGAATTGAACTTGAGCACACTCGAGCAGGTCCCCGAGTGCACGCTGCCGACCACGCCTGGCCAACAAACATGGCACACATTCCGTCTATTAACCCTACTTTCTCCTCTGCACTGCCCTGTTACGTAACAACTGAAAAAACTGTGGCCTCTTTCTCTCTCCGAACTCCAGCCTGGTACGATCCTGCTCTTTAAGACCTGGCTTGTGCAGCCCTGCTATATAAATACATTTGTACTTTTTTAGTTTGCTCTGTCTTACCTCCTTGATCCATCCGAGAGAATTTCATTCATGTTCTCGTATATGAATCCGGTCTTTTAAAAGTTAAATAACTGGAAAAAAAAAACATAAAATGGCTTCAGGAGGGATTGTTGAGCTCAAGTCAAAAGGCTTGAAGGAATTCCATGAATCTGCATTTACTCAACACTGGCAGTAGCATGATTCAGATCTTTTTTGAGGACCTTGACTAAGCTAATAAAGCCGGTGGCCAATGCAGGTGGTAGTGACTCAACGGGGACAGGATGGGGACGATCTGCTGAAGTGCCTTTATCAGAGATGATTCACTGAGGAGAAGTTAATTCATAACAGATGCGGTTTGGTGGTGAATAAAAGAGCTCAATCAAATAAATATTTTTGTTTGCACATTTCTTCCTCAATTGTGTCAAGCACAAAAGGCCTTTAATCTGATTTCCATTCAAAACACCTTCAACGCATCCAAAACACAAGCGCTCGCATAATGAGCGATGGGGAAACAGACTTGTCATCAGCTGCCATAACACTGCGCATCACTCCTCACCGATGATACAAAGCATCCCTTATTTTCCAAAAACCAACCGAGAAGTGTGTCTCTCTGTCCGTCCCATCTGTCCACACTCCCGCTGCTGTGTCCCCCGTTTGACTCTCCCAACATGTTCACTGCTGGCATGGCCCTCTCGTCTCAACCACACTTTCTGCTCAATCAATCTGAGCCCTGAAGCCTCTCTCTCACCCTGCCATCAGGAACCAAAGTGTGCAGCTGGCTGGTAGGTTGGTGACAGAGATAAATGGCACAGATCCCACTGTGAGTGGCAGTGACTGGTGTGATCAAATCAATCACAGATACTGGAGTTTGGCGACGCGAGAACACACATATAATGCTCTCGTAAAATGTATATGGTGTTAATATTTATACAGGCACAATTTATTTTTTCTAGCCATGTCTGACAAATTTGCTTATCAGGGAGTTGTGAGCAGTACACACAGCAAAGGAAGGGTATTTTCACAGTATTAAACTTAGCACTCTTCACAGGTTCTGCACCACCATCTGTTCAAGTGTGATATGCTAGTCAGCCAACTCATGTGATGCAGAATACTGTAAATAGTGGAGTCTGCGGGACGAACCAACGTCGTTTCTAAACCTGAACTAGGTTGTTCATTCATAGTAAGCACCAATAACGCTCTACAATTAAGTGAAACAACAGCATCTGCACAATCAATAATGATAATGTACTTCTTTAAAGGGTAACTCCACCGATCTTTATCTGATCAGTTGAATCCTGTGATGTTACTCAGTAGCTAAGTTGCATTGTGGGTAATGTAGGCACTATGTTTTGAAAAGGAGTCCACTGGTCTAGCCTGACACTCCTTTAAATGATGCCGAGCGTGAACGGAGACATCAAAATAGAAATGCAAATATGGATGTATATGTAAGAATTTCAGCTGAAAACAGTCCAAAAATTCACTAAAATGATCTATAGAATGTGAAGAAATAACAGTTTAGACGTTATGATAATTGTGTATTCTCTTGAAAGATACCTACTGAAGTTAGCATGCTAGCCCTGGCTTGTCCCTGTCCAGAGCTCATGTGCTAGCGTTGTAAACATCCACACTTCACCAGTGCTCAAGCTCCCAGTTCGGACCGCTAGCTGTATGGCTAACTGAAGCAGCTACAGCAGTTAGCAGTTACTCTGGTGATATGCTGCCCCCGATTGTTTTGAATAAATAAAAACAAAATGATCAGAATCAATACAGCAGAACCAGAGATATCACATTATTTAATCGATGCATTCAAAACCGGGTGCCTACATTACCCACAATGCAACTGAGCCACTAAGTGCCATCACTGGAGGCAATTTATCAGATTACATGCAGCTTCCTCTGGAGCCACAAATGGCTTTTTTACTATTTTTTTTTCCACATATACAGTAGAACTCCCCAAGACCTTTAAACACACTTTAAGGTGTAAAATCAGTGGCCTTACCCTTTAATTGATGAGCTTGATGAGTCAAAACTCATTATCAAGTTTAATTCAAGAGGGAATTCATGTTCTGAGAATAACCACAATCAATTTTCACTAAAGTCTTTGCTTTTTCTTGGTGTTGCATCCATTAAACTCCCTCTCCCATCAAACAAGGTTATCCAGGCCGAGAGACAGAAAAATGAGCCTCATTTATAAGCAAACAAAATGGTCCTGCAAAGCTGTTTGAGGACAGCGTTTAATATTGTGCACATGGCTATTCATCAGTGAGATCAGACGCACAAAAAGGTGGATAACACAGACCCGCTTCACCTGCAAATTAATTGTCAGACTAATTGAAAAGAAGCAGGTCTTATAGCTGTATCCTGATGTGGCACAGGTTGCTTCCACACAGCTAATGCCTGCTCATCATGAGCATAATGTGATAGCTGCTTATTCACTAAGCAACCAGTCTGTTCAAGAGGCAATTGAAGGGTTCATGAATAATGAGGCTACATCAGAAAAACAAAAAAAGGGCCACGCATCTCTCTCTTCAGGAGAAAATATTCCATCTTCATGATACCCACTACAGTGGGTAGATACCCTCTACCCACTGAAGTAATCAGATACTCCTGACAAGGCAGGTTTGTTTGAGTAAAACGTATGCAGGTGCCAGCATGTTTAAACCGTAAATCAAAAGCAGGACTAATTCTGCCGCCTGCATTGCGAAACTCAAACTTAAAGAGGTTGTGCATTATTAGATTTACCACAGATTTAATATTGGTTGTCGGTTTAATGCCTCCCCATTAGCCGGGAGGAGTTTGTCCCTGCCACTTTCTGTGTGACGCCCTGTGTGAAAAGGCTTCAGGAAACTACTCCACAGGTGAGAACGGTGACTGACAGTCACAATGAGCCTGTACTCATCTTCGAAATGGAATTGCTCAAGAGAGCCGCAGAGAAATACAAGAAAGTGGTGCATCTCTGACCGAGAGCTCGGAAGATCTGCTTTCGGAGCCAACTGAAAAGCTCTTAAACGTATAGTGAGTCTCATAATTGTTTGACAAAGTTGAGTTTGGGTGGCAAAAAAGTATTATAAAGAAGTACTGTGGTGCTGCAGAGATACCTCTGCCTATACTCTTGTAAGAAAACATGCTTATTTGTCACAAATGTCACATAATCATGATTTTAAATCTTTTTTTTTTAGCGAAAATGGGAACTGTGACGCAAAATCGTGAATCATATCGCAGTATCTGTCAAAATAATCGCGATATCATTTTTGGATCGTATCGTGCAGCCTAGTAGGGTTATAATGAAACATCAGTTTATAAGAGACACTGATGTGATTTTCTGAGGGTCTGTGTACAGATAAAACAGGCATGGTCAGCCTGCTCATCACATTTTCACTCACCCTGATTAAAAATGCACACACGTCATTTAAAACACAGGACATACATCATGAATTATTGATCAAGTCTGCTCACCCCCGGCTGTGTGTGCAGTGAGCATTCAATCATTTTTTGCAACTCTTGCTCACTTTTCCCACAAAGTGGTGACTGCTGAACACCTTCACCTGAGGGCTGAGCGTGCACCTTGTTCGCCATTTTAAAAAAAATTCTACCTGAACTTCCATCAAATTGACTCCAAACTGGGCCAAACAATGCATGCACAACACCCTCCACTTGTACATTTCACCTCTCATTACCTCCGTTTCGAGCTGCACTAGTTCCATCGTGGGCCATGGCTCCGCGATCTGCGCCAGAGGCATTTTCGCAGGATTCTCACTTCCCTCCTCAGATTTTTGGTCTCCTCGGATTTCGTGTCGGTGCCGCCGCTCCTGTCAAGCGCAGCTCACCGAGAAGCTCCTTCACTCGGGTCCGAAGTCCAGGTGGAGACGATTTTACGATCGGCGCTTCTTCGCTCGGAGAAGAAGACGCGCACGCATAGGGGGGGACGCTGCAAGAGCTTTACAAACAATTGTAATCCCTTGATTAGACTTCGGCGTCGTTCAGTCACTTGTGCGTGTGTGTTTGTTTAAAGTGATAATCCAGCTGGAGACACCAAACAAACCTCCTTGTCCTTCTTCCAGGTGTTACGCGCGCTGGACACTCAGGGTTCGGCTTTGACAAGAGAGCGGTGCCCAAGCAGTGTGATCCTTTAATGGGGCAGTGCAGGAGTCTTAATGCCACCTAAAGGAATTAGCCAGAGTCCCTGCTGTGCTTCGCAATCGACGCCTTATCGGATCTTCTTCCTCCCTCTGTGCTTGTGGTTTCTCTCCCGGGCAGAAAGACAAGACTTGGCTGCGTCCGCCTGCTTCCCAACGCGGTGTGTGCGATGCGCGCAGAGACCTCAGTGTGGCTCCGTAGTACGAGAGAGAGCGAGCGCGCACCGACTCGAGCTATTATTGGCAGACTCCAGCAGGATTTCATCCAGCCCCCTTTTTTCTAGTTGTTCCGCCCAGGTCCGATCGCGCCATCATCCGGCGGAGAGAGGCACTGCAAATACGTAATGCAGACTGGAGGCAGATATTCATGAACGGCCTGCTTCCCTTCAGTGTTTGATGCTGGTGGTGCATGCAGCAGGTGCACCAGAGGAGCACACGTCCTCTGCGTCCAGCCAGTCAGTTATAGAAAGGCAGTGAATGGCACATGTGGTTGTATGATACTGTAAACTCATCTCAAAGTATGCAGGGTGATGCAGAGGCTGGTTCACGGTGTCTGTAACGGCACTGATTTTCACAAGCTGCTGAAATATAAAAACCTGTGATGACATATTTGTAGTGCATGCTCCCTTTAGAGCCACATCACCACTTCCTCCAGCTCTAGAAACAACACACATTGTTGCAAAGAAATTACATAACACAGATTACACAATAAACACAATGTAAAGAATAGAAGGAAGTAGAATTCTGGGTCGTGATCGCTGCTTTTTTAGGATTCTGCCCTCACATTGATATGCGCCGCTCCTGTTCATTGACAACAGCTCTTGTAACGGTCCTTGTAATCTTCAGTGATATAATAATACACCCCTTCCACTCCCTCAACACTTCTCTGCTTCATTCACTGCCTGAGTGGATTTTTGCTGTTGGCTGGCTGTTGGTGGTTACTATTGGCAACTGGAGAGCATCAAACCGCCTCGCCGTGGACGGATTAGATCAATTTTTTTGACTCAGATTGAGATGAAGGTGGCGCGGCATTTCACGGGAACAAAAAATGAGGAATTAATTGGAAAGATAAATGGAGCTTGGGATGTGTTGGATGTCTTTGTGATGCATGTGTTGTCTATACTGAACATGCAAAATGTCATTACTGCTGCTGCTGCTGCATTGATAAGGCCTATCATCCAGGCCCCAACCTGCATTCAACATGCTGAGCTTTGTGACAGGCTACACAAACGGATCTGAACTGGAGACAGAAACATTTCTTATTCATGTATCTTGACACATCTTTGTTTCCAAGCGGAAGGTTTACTGCAGCTTTAATCCTATTCATGCATTAGTTTCTCTTCTTGTTGATGATTTGCCAGCATGTCTGTGCATGGGACATGCTTACATCATTTTCAAGCTGTGCAAATGGACACAACAGATGTACATTAATGCCTGCTTGTTGGCACCCTTTCCTTCACACACCAGGGAAGGAGAGAGGAGAACACTCTCACTTAATTAAGCTGGATGTACAGCTCATTTATTTTCCAAATCTACTCCAGCACCCCCAAAGGGTGGTACGATGGTTATCCATCACGCTCTCATTGTATGTAATATTCAAAGTCATCGCCATCGCATAGCTCACATTAACCCATCGATTCGTCTTCATGATGGATAAGCAGCTGCTATGGGAACGCTCACAGCACCTCATGATGCAGGATTGGCGTTTAGTGGAGCCGTGCGACAGGCCGTCGCTCAAATTTTTCTTTCCTTTTCATCTCTCGTCCTCTTTCATCTCTCTTTTTTCCCCCTTTTCCTTTATGTACCGGACAACTGCCGCCCTGATGCTGAAGATTTCTCACAGTTTAAAGCTCCTCCTGCATGATATGATGGATTCTATTTGTTCGGATCGATCCTGTGATGAAAGAAAAGGTGTAATAAAGACAATTTATAGGGAGGATTTGATAGAAGATGATCCAGAAGAGATAGTCAAGTCATGTCTAGAGGCCTGAGAATAGGAGGAAAAGCTCGATTGAGCAGAGATCCTTTCCAGAAATCAATACATTGTAAGATTTACTATCATAATATCCGTTGATATTGACTGACATGTTGATGCTGTTGCTGTCTGACTGCAGGGGATCTCTTCTATGCATGATGCTCCAGTGACGTCACAGGTGACAGCGATGACTCAGAGGTGTCTCCCGTCCAGTGACACTCCAGGGATACCCTACCCCCACCTTGAGCTAGACGAGAGCATCATGGGTAATGTGACTCAGTCCCACTTGCCATGCATGTGCGACAGAGCAAGGCCCAACCCTGACTTGTTGGCGCAGCTGGCGCAGGAGTGTAGTGTGTTTGCCGTGGAGTCGAAAACACTGGCTGTAACAAGGTAGATTTGCTCCCAGAGCGACAGGCGGCGAATGAGATGAAGTGATGCAAAGACGACACCGTTGTTTAACTTCATTTTCAGATTGAGTTTGAAAGCACAGAGGTGAGAGGAGGAGGAGGAGAGGGAGAGTGATGTCGAGGACACAGGAGAAAGAGAAACAATGAATCACACAGTATGTAGTTCCCTCCTCTCTAAACACACACACTCGGTGGTAAACAGTGCTGTTAAGATGCAAATACATGCACACTCCAATTGTGAAGTGGCAGCCGGTTCTGAAACGGCAACTCGAAATTCATTTGGTAATTTATTACCGCTGCTTTGCCCTGATTGTGTTGTTCCTTTTCTTGAGATTTATTCAGTCACATTTCCATATGTGTGTATATTTTTTCAATCTAATCTCTTTAATTGTCTGTATTTTCTTTTATTTGTGCTTTTGATTTTATTCCACTGTTTGGGTCTGCTTCTTAAATGCGATATATAAGAGTGATAGTAGGATTTCCTTAAAGGGTTACTCCACCAATTTTACACATTAAAGTGTGTTTACAGGTCTTGAGGAGTGCAACTGCATATGTGAAAAAAGTAGTATAAAGCATTTTGTTGCTTCAGAGGAAGTTGCATGTAATCTGATAAATTGTTTCCAGTGATGTCACTCAGTGGCTTAGTTGCATTGTGGGTAAATTCATATGGAAGTCTAAAACAAGTACGACTTTTACATTAAAAAACCTAAACTTCCTGAGGTTCTGTCTAAGTTCACGTTTAAAAAACACTACATTTTGACAGGCGTTTTCTAAAATTCATCCATTTTCAGACAAATCCAATGCAAAATTGGCACTTTATATGACCTAGACTGAAACGTCAGGTTCTCCTGAATCAGATGATGTATGGCACCTCATTTCTAATGTTCCTGGAAGCAACACATTTCACCCTTATGTTTGTGCATGTTGGAATGACCTTACATATAGCAAAGAATCCTTAATAACAAGTGCTGGTATATATATCTTGTTTACTCTCCCTTTCCAACCCACTGTTATAAGGATGAGTAAACCTGAACTGCATCTAAAGCAGATTAAAATAGAGTTTATGTGTTAAGCAAAGCGTCCAGTTAATCCAAGGGATTAATTTGTTGATGCAACACAGGCACCAGGAATTGACTCCACTTAAAGACAAGAGCATCCAAGCATAAAAACAACACGCTACTCCATCTTAAGCGCAGATAAACACAGCACGCATTGCCCAATAGACACGTATTTTCAGTTACATACATACTATATTCATGGCTCTTCATTTCAGTGCTAAATTTAATACTGGGTGCGTCAGGTTTCAACAAGAGTACTTGGGGACCTTTGATGATAATTCCTGTTTAGCTGAGCTCAATGAGCACACTTCTGCAGTCCAAGGATCAACAGCGTCTGCAGCATGAAACAAATTAATTAGCTGCTCAGTAGAGGAGCAAGGGTAATTATCCAATCTCTTGCAGACTGAGAGTGGCAGGAGGAGATAGCATTGCAAGGATTCAAGATTCCCTCTGATGAACAAAAAGCATTTCAAACATTAGTGGAGTCATCATTTGTCACAGAAATGACTGTGGGCATGGTTGCAGATGGACTTGGAGGGGAGTATTGATCGGTAATAGAAATAAAGAGAGCGAGGGAAGACCAAAGGAGAGAGGCTTTGATTTGACACATTTTTTCTTTGTTGGTTGTTAAACACAATCTTGTTCCCTTTTGTCGTCAACACTTTGTTTCGCAGCAACAGCTGCATAACACAGTCTGCTGACTCCATAATCTCATGACTGTCAGGCCAATAAAGCATGTTGAGACTTGGACTTGTGTCTCTGGTATTTGGGCTGGGCAAAAAGGCGGGCCGAGCAAGTTGAGCATAAGCATTCTAACAGTTACACATGATTGTGTCGGTGAGTTTCACTGAGAGACGGATCAAGCCGTTGCGAAGTAGTGGCACATTCAAAGTCTATAAGCACCTGAGCAGACTGCGTTGTTGTTCAGGCTAGTAAAAAAAATAGAGGGAAAAGGGCAGTGTGAGCTCAACAATTATTGCTGCTATCACCGCTGCAGCGCACAAGGTAGTCATGGAGACTTCAAGCAAGAATGGGCAGGAAATTTGCAATCCATTGGTTTTCTGTTATCCAAGATCAGCTTTGATTTGTCAGACAAGTGGCCTGACATTTAAGCACAGTTATTTTCCTCTTACTCTGAGCAGAGAACATCTTGACTCAACCAAACATCAACAGTGATTCAGCCAGTGTTCATAATGATCAAGAAATTTTCCACTACTGCAGTCTGAAGAAGATTCAAGGCTCACTTGACTGCCATTCAGACAAGTGCACAGCAGAATGTAATTACCTCACAGCTCACACTTTAATGAAGAAATGCTATTAAACATATAAATATAAATATAGGTATACAGGTATATTGCACACACTGAATAAACTGCGCATGTACACTCAATCACTTTGCACATACTGAATAAATAAAATATACCACAAACAGCCATAAACACATTAAACACGCTGAATCAAATCAAATTGCAGATCTGGGTGACTAAAAAAATTGCACGGCAGAGTAAAACATTACGTTCCAGGTTAAAATCAGCACTGCTAGACAATTTAAAAGCTAACACAGCCCAGCTCTACATGCATGCCATGATATTCTCACATCTTACTGCATTACTTCCTGGTCACAAGCCTCACAATCAACGATAAAACCAAATGCTTAAAATCGTGGACAATAAAACACAAGAGATGGCACCACGTAGACACAGAAAGCTTTATAAGCTTCTGCAAGCTAAAACATTCATAAATGCCTACATGGTCATGCTCCTATTATTACTTAATCAATATTGTAAATATTAAAATTCTGAGTTTGAATTTCTTCTCCAGAACTACAGAGAGACCTTTTAAGCAATTATAAACTTGGAGGCTGCCTCACATGAACCATTCGTCCACATAGCCAAATCACAGGACTAGATTTCTGCATGCATCCCGACAGATTTCCTCTAAATATTTGAAAATACTGGCATAAAGCATGAATTCGACGGGGGACACTGTGCCATTTTGCTTGCTGACACATAAACTCCACTTCTCCCTCCCTCTGCTGTCCCTTTCTCTCGGTTCAAAGAGAATAACAGCAGGGGGTGCCAGATATCACAGGGCAGCTCTTTCATGACCATGGACTTTTCATCAGGCGTTGGCCTTTATGTCTCGGGGGAAAACACTCAACTGCAGATTTGCTGGGAATTGTGACACTGACAATGATTCTCCTGCTGGTGAGGCTCACAGCGTAGATTCATTCCCAGAATCCTTCAAGGTGCTACACTTAATGGTGCGGCTTCAAAGATGTTGAGAAGCAGCATTTTGATTGAGTAAAAAGAGTGTGTTGTTATGACTCACAGTATAAAATGACTGAATCTGATGGAGGTAATCATTCAACATTAAAGGAACTTTGAACCTTAAAGCCTGACTGATTCTGCAGTGCTTATGGAGAATAAATCACAAGAGTTAAGCTGTCTGGGGCTTTAAATTCCATGACAGGCTATATACCTCACTGTAAATAACACTGTGTTGTACATTAATAGCATCCTTGTGTCCTCTCTTTGGTCAAAAACTGTATCTGTTGTGTGCCGATCAATTATTCATGAAGAAACTCCTCCAGCAGCATTCTGATGTAATTATTGACACCGTAAATAATTCAGCAAGCAGACATGCTCTCATTCAGTAGAAACATTGGACATTAATAAAATATTAATAAAGTTATGGTGCCCTTTTTCTCTTCAAATACCACAGCTCAGAAGTCATCACGGTTCAAAGGGATAAAATAGGCAACATTTCCGGAGAATTCCTCAGAGAGCAGCCTGTAACCAGTGGACTTGGAAAAGAGGATTAGGTTTGCTGGTGTGTACACGAGAACAAGTTATCCCTCCCTTCAAGTCTTGTGACAGTTTATTAAGTTTAAAGGGGCGCTGTGTATGTTTGGAGAAGAAATTCAAACACAACATTTTAATATTTACAGTTATAATGAGGTAGCAATACAAACACAGGAATATATTTTTTTTCTATGAATGAATAAACAAGCTGTTCTCAGAGGAAAATAAGGTCCACAGAACACTGTTTGAAGCTAGAAAGGTGGCAGGGTCCGCCACATAAAAAAAAGGAAAACAGAATGAAATTGTGTTGTCCTTTAAGGTCAGTTTGTTTATTCAGTCATAAAATAAATAAATAAATAAAAACAAAGAAGTTTGTTTATTTAACTTGTTTAGGAATAAAAAAAGTCAGCCAATGAAGATCTTTCTCTTTAATTATTAAATTAAATGCAACGCTCAGTGTTAACCTGGACCTTTCTGTCTACACTGTCACAGAGGTAGCATTATCAGTGTATTGGATTATACTGTACAGATGTTTCTGTTATTGTGTCCACCCCTGTCTTCCACATGTTGCTGTGTAATACCACAGGCCCCGCGCCTTCTCCGCGCGTATGACGTGATTGCGCATGAGACTATGTGGGAAGTTATGAAGCATTAAAGCTGCAGCACCTTTCACTCACACACACACACACACACACACACACACACACACACACACACACACACACACACACACACACACACACTATTCCTCCAGGTAAGAAGGGGGTGGGGGTAAAGGTGGGGGTGTAGGAGGGAGGGGTCTTCGCTCCGGCTCGAGCCTGACAGCTCCGCGCTATTGGCTGACAGCAGGGGGACTCTCCTTACCTGTACCTGTGGGAAGGAGTGCCACTCGTCATCGTCCGACTCCAAATCAGGATCAACTTTTCCTTCTTCTTCCAGCAGCCCGGAGAGATAGAAGTCGGCCAGCACGGCTTGGAAGTGAAGCAGCGACTGCACCAGGACTCCGAGCATGGAGCCTATCACGTCGTGGAGCGAGGAGAGAGTGAGCGAGTGGCTCCAAGGTGAGGAGGAACATATTGCGCTTTCCTGCTTTTCTCGTGCCCCTTGATCGCCTCACAGGTACTTTGGCTCGGACGGACAGGTCAGAAATAGAAAGCGCCACCTAAATCCCCTTGGACGTAAAAGGTGGAGGTGGAATGAGGAAGTGGCCTCTGTGCTGAGCAAGAGGAGCCACAACAGTCTTGTTCGGATCAGTGTCAACAGCTGTAAAATCAAACAGTGAAGTGTACATGTCTGCTTTCTGTTTCTAGGACATGTTGCGTTCACCGGCCCGATTGATTTATACGAGTCATATGCAGAAAGTGCATGGATTAAAGCACTCTTATGTTGTTTTATAGGGAAAATGTAGTACTTCGACCTATTGGCCTACAGCACAGGTGAGCTATTACAAGTGCTAGAGAGTAACTAGGTACATTGAGCTAACTTAAGTACAGTTTTGAAGTACTTGTGTTTGAGTATTAATTTACATTTCAGAGTGAAATAATGTACTTCATATCTTATTCATATCCATTATTCCACAGATATAATTATATGCAGGTTAGGATTTTACTACAAAACACAATCAGTGTATACAGTATGAAGCACTGTCACAGATTAAAGTATCAAACACTGTATGAAATAGCCAAGATTAGTTCCACATGGGCCAACTACAACAGTGAAGCACAACATACTTAGTAATAAGTGCTGAGTAATGATCCAGTGATGTAATAATATATAACTGACTTTACTTTTAATGAAGTAAAATGTTTAATCCAGGATTTGTTCTTAACAAGGTGTATTTATATATTGTAGTATTGGTTCTTTTGCTCAAGTTAATTATTTGAATACCTGCCATTCCATGTGATAAAACATTTACGACAGTGTATTCACCCCATCACCTCAGACATCCTAAGTCTGCTACTGGTGTAAAGATATGACTTGAGTCAAGTGAAAGTCAACCTCACAAACAGTACTCGAGTAAAAGTCTTAAAGTATGTGATATTAAGTGTACTTAAGTAACAAAAGTAATTTTTTGGCAATAAATGAATGTAAGTATCCAAAGTACAAGTAATTATTGCTTAATTCATTTGATTTGTGTGGGGTTGACCCATTATCTGTTTTGTTTGTCTTTTTTTAATTTTTTTTAATCTGATTGCTGCCAAAATATTCTTATTTCAAAATGCACTACTTTGGCACTGACTACTCGTAACTAGTCACTCAAGTTTTCAGATAAATGTAGTGGAGCAAAAGTACTCCAAATTGTAGTGGGATGGAAGTATATAGGAGCAGAAAAAATCTAAATACTCAAGCACAAACACCTCAAAATTGTACTTAAGTATACTACTTGAGTAAATGCACTCAGTAAAATTTGATTATGCTTTTATTTGGAGGTGGTTTTGGTCACTTCGTCTTTACTTCAAAAATATTTAAAGTATGTATATCATCATCATATAGTTGATTCATTATTTTGCGAGTAAATGATAGAAGTCAATTGTTTCACAGACACATGTTTACTTTTTTCACACCTCACCTCCCAACATGCACTGTAGCTTTGTTCGTTTTTTTTTTTTCATGCCTGCAGCCCTGCTGCTCCTCTTTTTCTCTAAGTCCATGCTTCCTCTGCATGTCTCTGCCTGTACATGCCTGTGACTCTCCGACTATGTGGGCTTTCCTTTTTTTTTATACCTGTGCACTACATGTGGTTAAATCCTAAGTATATGTGCTTTTTGTATCTTGCTGCCAGGTCTGGATGCCCCCCTCCATCAGTACCAGGTGTCGGAGTGGCGTTTATCGGGTCTGGATCTGCTCCAGTTGACCTCACAGGACTTGGAAAAGTTGGGCGTGCATAAGATTGGACACCAGGAGCTCATACTGGAGGCTGTGGAGAAACTCTGCTCTCTGGTGAGGGAGGAGGCTGGATCACGTGTTTTTGTGTACAGTATGTGTCCATAGCAGTGCTCTGTGTATCCAAGAGGCTGTGTGCTGTGGAGCTCTGCATATTTACTGAGCAGTCATCTTCTTGTCTTGCTGTGGCGTTGTGTAATGTTCTGATATGAGAGCACGGAGTTGCATTTATTCCACCATCACACTGTTTTTAGAGCCTGCCCTTGTTTGTACAGTGGAACCAGCAGCAGTTTGACAAATCCAGCCAGAATACACAACTGCTCTTATTGCCATACAAGTCCTGTTTCACTCAAGAGCACTCAGAGCCTTCGGCAACATGCAGCAAGTTTGAGTGCATTGCCTCACTTTGCCCTCCACTTTTATATCATAACCCCCTGTAGTCAAGCATATCACAGTAAAAAAGTTGCTTTATTTTTCTAGCTAACATCAAAGGGCTAGTCATACTTCAACTGCAACCAAAGCAGATTTAGAATACAAAAGCGTGCGCCTGATACTTTACATGCAAATTCTGGGAAAGTTTGTAGTCGGCTAAATAAAACAGACTTCTGCCTCCCCTTTGATGCTTTATCCCTTGTTTTCCCTCCTGCCTAATTAATTTCCCTTCGAGTCCGATTCTGAGAGGGAGTTTTGGGACACTTAAATAGCCGCGTTGGTGTGTGTGGGGGTGTTTTTGTGTCTCCAGAACGGCCTTTGTTTAATTGGAAGGACTAATTGAGTAGGAAGGTACCAGGCCAGGTTCCAGCTCTGGTGGTGTAACAGTCTGTGAACATAAGGCTGAAAGCTCAGCCTGCTTAAACCGCTTGTCGTCTACTTGTTGAAATGAACGTAATACTGATTGAAATAGTCATTAAGGGGTTTAATCCAAGCACGTATGGCTGAGTGTGTGAATAAAGTCTCCCTGTAGTAAAAGCTTCACATAAGAACCCTTGTGTGAAAGGAAGACAAGATAAGAATCCATACACAGATATACATTGTTGATTTTTACCTTGAGTACAGTGTGTTTGTGTGTCTGTGTGTGTCTGCCTCTCTCCCCTCTCTGTCTTGATGCTCCGTGAAGCGCTAACACTGAGCTCATTCATAAAAAGCAACCATCAGACGCTCACATGGAGCAGACCAAACACATTCAAGTACACGGTTACATAATTAACAACTACAGTGTGGACAAGACCATGAAAAATTCATGGCCACTTGTTGACGCAAATTGTTCCGGCTGGTTGGAGAATAAAAACAAAGCCCGACAGGACCGGACCTCTTGACCACCGACGAGTGGGCCACAACAATAACCTGCTCCTTCTGCAGTGGTTGTGAGGAGTCACGTCTCATATAGCTAGGCAGGAAGCTGTGATGACAGGCGTATGAGAGAGGAGCTCTGTCTTCATATGGGAGGAATAATTGTCCCCCGCTGCTGTTTGATGTGGTAGTTTTGGTTAATTTGTATTGTGTTACACTGAGAGGCGTTTCTCTTCATCAGTAAAAATGAATGTGGTGGACAAAATATTAAAACCACCTCTTACTGTAGCACAGCAAAATGGCAGCTGCCAAAATAGGGCTGCAACTAACAATTATTTTCATCATCACACGAATTGATTATCAAAATAGTAGGAGATAAATTTAGTTTTGATTGTCTAACTGATGCATGCAGCTCTGCTCCAGAATGATCATTAAGTTGAATTAACACATCGCTAAAACAGTCACCACAAAGACTATCAAAGACACAAAGACATATTCTTGATGATTTCTCGGATTATTATTTATAGGATTTATTGCTGGACTGCCGTACGATACGATACGATACGATACGATACGATACGATACGATACGATACGATACGATACGGTACGGTACGGTATGGTACGGTACAGTACAATACGATACAATACAGTACGATATAGAAAGTGGCACTTGGGTGTAGCTAACAGGAGAGGAAATAAGTACAGCATCATTGCTATTACAGTTTTTCATTTCTAAAAAAAATGTTCTGAAAATGACTTTTTCTCACTGTTTTTGGGTACTGAGCTAAACAAATCAACATTCTGATGACATGATATGGTGAATGTACAGTTTATAATGTGGTATATTTGCTGTTTAATGTATATTATGTATGATGTGATATGAAGATTACAGTTGTCAGAAGTATCAGTACTTTTTTGCTACATATTTAAAACTATGCTATATCTGCATTTGATAATATCAAAAGTACCAAAGATATGATATCACAGTAAATCAAAATACATCTTAAAGGCAAGGCCCAAGTGTTGAGGAGCATAATGAGGAAGCGGGGAAGGAATGAATTAAACATCAAAGACTGATTATGTATAAGAGCATAAGAGTAATTCGGGAGTGGAATAGACTTTTCACCAGTGTGTGTTGGTGTGTGTGTGTGTGTGCTCTCCAGACATATGGCATAGGTGGAGAGAACCTACGTGGCCTGACAGAGAAGCTGCGCGCCGTTTCCCACACCCTCCAGATGGGCATCCAGGGCCGCTGGCGCCTCAACAGCTACGATGGAGGCAGCACCACCAAGCTGCCTGCTGGTGTTCTGCAGGTTGTGGTGGAGCTCATCACCTCTGCCAAAGGACTCTTCTCTTTGCTCAACAGGTTTGTTTAGAGGGAGTTATCTAACCGTTATATATACAGCACTCAAAGTTCTATTTTATTCTGCAGTTATTTTTTACTCGGAAAATGTTCTCTGCCCTGTCTTATAAAAATAGTTGTGGCTACAGATTTTGGTACTGTAGGCTTTATGTAAAAAGGATGGCTGTCATTTAGAGGTTGCTGTTTACATGTTGGCCCTTATTAAGAAAGCTGATACCTGTTCCCCTCTCTGTTTAATCTCTTTCATTTTTCTCTTCGTTCCTTTCAATTACCAGTGTGCAATTAAATAACTGTGCTGCTTGCTTGCAGTAAGCTGAAGTCTCTATCCAGACTTATTTGAAATGTAATCCCTGTCTTTCCAGGTATCAGTTTTTCCAGCTCAGTGGATTTACCACCGCCAAGAACATTTTTGACTACTGCAGAGAGCTGGGAGACATTGTCCACAAGGTCGGTCTATTTGTGGCTTTAAGCAGTTAAATGCAGAAAACTCGTGTGTGATTTATAATCTGTCCATCAAATTTTTGCTATTTTTTTTAAAGGGGACCTTTTATGCTTTTTCTTTTTTTCCCCTTTCCTTCAGTGTATCATATAGGTTCTTGTGCATGTAAAAGATATTGTAAGTTAAGCAGGTCAAAGTCTCCTGAAATGCCTCGTCAGTAGTCCCGCCTTTAATTCTGTGATTTTGTGACATCACACTACGTCACCATGTCACATATTTGCATTATATAAAGAATTGATTTAGCACTCTCACACTTAGCTGCTCTGTTGTTGTTAGCGGTGCTGGGTCAGACGTGTGTGAGCTGACCAATCACAGGAGACTAGATATTTGGGAGGGGCAGCCTTAAAGAGACAGGAGCTAAAACAGAGCGTTCAGACAGAGAAAACTGATGTGTGATATGTTTTGAACACTAAGGAATGTGAACACATTCTAGTAGTTACCCACAGCAAAATTATTAACCTGAAAATGAGCATAATATGTCTCCTTTAATGCAAACTGATAGTAGTTCAGTCCACTTTAGTGCACACATGTTCATAAACATGTGTGCATGTTTTACCTTAAGAGGAACCACACGTGTGTAAAACACATTTCTAGTGGTACAGTCACGCACGCTAAATTTCCAGAGAGGAACTACAACCTGTTGTGTGGCTAGCTTTTCCTTTTTTAAAAACAACCTAAAATGCAGCAGGGGAAATCAGTGCCCCACGTACATGAACACCCTGTTCCTCGGCTAAGCTTGAGTAATGTATTCTTTATCTTTACATTCCTGGCATATTTGGAGGCGGCTGTACCTTGAAGTAGCTTACGCTGAAAGCACTGCCAGAAATGAGGTCTGGAATTTGTTTGTGTGGTAGTATTATAGTCTGAAAAAAAAGGAACTGGAGGAATATTTATAACTGGACGAATGTAAAGTGGGTGAAAAGTGTTTACAGGTAGTAGAAGGGACAGGCCTGGATATGTCGTAGTGCCTGGGGGAGGGAGGGAGGGAGGCAAAGGGGAAGGCAGAGAGAGGAGGAGGAGTCTGTGAGAAAGAGATTGCACTGCGACTGTTTAATGACTTTTGGCTCCTGGGGGAGTGCATGGCGCTGAATGAACAGGAGAGAGCAACAGGCAGAGTGAGACTATTGACTCTGAAAGGGACGTTGTGGTGACGTTTCAGATAGAAAGCCTGACAGAAGTGAAGAAGAGACCAGGAAGATAGAGCTACAGAGATAGCAGCAGCATAAGACATAATTAGATAGAGGTAAGGAGGCAGTCAGTGGTGGAGAGACTCTGTGGGTGAAAGAGGACGAGAGGAGTTTATATTTAGCCCTCTATAGCCGGCTCTGGACGCCTGCCCAGCACGACAGGTAGAGACCTTGCCTCTTTGCTTGGATAATTCTCCTCTAAAGGTGATTTGCTGCTTTTGCACCTTGGTTGGTTGCTCAAAATAAATCTTATACACATCACTGAAACTGTTTTTTGTTTGTTGGCTGTAATTCAAAGTTTTAAAAAAACATTCTTTGTAGATTTTGATTTAGTGTTAGGGTTGATAATAATGTTAGTAATGTTAGTCCTATAATAACCATGGTCCGAACCAGATTTAGCAGGTGTACAACAGTTTGAGCTACAGGGCTTTCAAGCGAGAAATGAGAGTTTCGGTCCCTACGTTGGTGTACAGTGACAGTAACATTATTCTAATGGACCAGAGGGGAAGGAAGTAAGTGTAGATTTCAGAGTGTTACTGAGCTTGTTGACTCTGAAAGGATGTTGTCTGCCGCCGCGCAGTGATTCAGATTTGGGCCTGTTGTTTTCATTCATTGTCGGCTCTGTACATACAGAGGCATGGCACTGATTAGCAGTTAAAACCTTCACAGCTTTTGTTGCTGGTCCCTCTCAGAGGTTGATCATCGTTTGGTAATGTCTGGCCATTGTTTGCTCAATTCCTGTTGTTGAACTTTGTGCGCACTTGTGTGTTTGTGCTCGCAGGTGTTTTCAAGGTAGGAATCATTGTCAGTGAAGAAGTTTTTATGCACCGAGAGCATTTTGTCCAGTTCACAGTCATGTCAATTAGTTTTTTTATGGACTTACTTGCCAGTTTAAGCAACATTATGCTAAAAAATCTTTCTGATGGTACAATATCTTAATAGAGTAATAGAGTGAATGGTGTCTCTGTCTCAGCCACTCGTCCCCCTATCACTTGTATCAGTGCTATGTAACTTCAGTGAGAGGGTAGGATCGCAGCGTTACATACATGTTTACTTCAAGTTTTAAACACACAACATTGTTATGACGTAATTAATTTTGTTTGTAGTTAGCACCTATGTTACGTCTGACAAATTCTTGCAGACCTTGGATTTGTATTTACGACACTGGTGTTGCACTCAGAAACTGTGGGGGGCGCCAAATGGCACAACATGCCAATTTCCACATAATAATGCTTTAAAATGACCACATAGTAACTTACTGCACAGTGACAGGCCCTTATAAAGTCTTAAAGTATCTTGAATTCAATTTTATGAATTTTAGGCCTTAAAAAAGTAATTCAGTAGTCTTTAATTCAAATGTGTGAGGTCTTAAATGCCACAAACATTTCACATAATAACATAGGAATTGGATAGGTTAATTTTGTATCTATAAAACCTGCACAATACCTGTTTTGGTTGGTGCCTTTGCAGGTGAGCTAAAGGTCAGTTGTGGACAGCTGAGAAGCCCTCACACCTGTTTCACAGACAGGAGAAAATGAGAATTCTCATACACATGGGTTCAGGCTCCATCTGTCACTTCAACTGTCATCATAGCATTATAAACCTTCAGACACACGGTTTGAATTCACACACACACGTGTAGCTTGTACTGTACAACTGAGTCACATAACATCCTCTCATGCGTATGCCCCTGCACCACAGCACATCAGTAATGTAGCATTTACCGTCACACTCATACAGACTAGCATTATCATGGCTTCTTAAAATGTGCTCCTGGCCAATCGATGCTTGCGTCATCCCGAGTATAACTTGTCTGACATGCTGTCATGAAGCCGTGGCTTCATCGTGACATCCTTTTCTGGAGAACTGCATTCACAGAAGCGCCACCACATCCTTCATACCAAAGAAAGGACTCTTATTTCCTGTTGGCTAGCGTGCGTTTGAGTGTTTGTGTGTTTCTCCTTGCTCCCTGAGGGTGATCAAGGTCAGTAGTCAGCTGGTGTTGTTGGGATCCCACACTTAATGTTGCCAAGTCTCCGTTTCGCTCAGTCTGCTTCGAACCAGCCAAGCAGCGAGCCATCTGAGTCCATCAGAAGAGATAGAGGAAAAAAAGAGGGCTTTGTGAACTGTGAGCTTTGCTATGAGAGCAAGGATGAATTTCTGAGCATTATATTAAGGTATGTGAGTAATGTGATTTCAAAAATAAGAGAAGGAGGGCATTTTTGTTGCAAAATCTGACTTTTGAAACATTCTTGGCACATGAACCATCGCTTGAAAATATAGTTTCAGCAATTTTAATGATAAATGTTTGAATATTAATACCACATGAATATTTGAACAGCCGGGAGCTATTGAGACAACTGAGTGTTTCTTTGTTTAAAAGGTGGCATTTTGGTTATGTAATGCGTTTGTTTGACCGGAAAGATATAAAAAGAGAGAACAACATACTAAAAACTGCTCTGTTGATACTTGACAAAGTCTCTGCCTTTGGAGGACTTATTTAAAGCTCAGGATGGAGGAAATAAGAGGCTTGGATGTCATAACCTATTATTTATGGTGCTGGAAAAGTGAGCACAAATGAAATCCATTGCAGAGACGAGTTGTAAAAGGCAAAATTTGGATGGAAAGGTGAGGAACAGGTGCGAAACAGATCTAACACGGAGATATCTCCCAGTCTTTTTATAGCAAGTCGCTGACCTGGTGGCAAATAGAAAATATCAGGTGTTAGTATGTTAACAAACACGCAGAGGCAGACAGAAAATGATGGTACTCGATTCAACAAGACTTTTCAGCCATAAGTCTGTGATATATCCTATAAAAAGTTGCAGACGATGATGATAAGAAAGTAAAAGGCAGACATCTGTTTAATTGTGTGTAATAAACACTCTGTGTTCGCCTGCGCAGGTTCATTCATGTGCCACTGCATATCTGTGTGACAGTTTCCGCCTTTTTGTATATGTGTGTCCATGCATGCCTGTGTTCATTCTTGTTGTCCGCTGCTTTTTTTTTCTTCTTCTATGAATGTTGCGCCCGCATAATGGCTCGTCTTTGTTTCCAAGACGACTATTGAGAGAACAGCTTTCAGGCACAGAGCGCTGCTGCAAAAGTTAGCTCACCACCTGACCGAGCCACACACCATGCTGCACAACACAACACAGCACAAGACATGACCTTTCTCCTTACTGAGTGAAGCCGATGTAAATTTACAGGGCAGGAGAAGGCAAAAAAATTCATTCTTTTCGCCTTTTATGACAATTCTGAAAGAGTATCTGTCTCTTTTTTTCCCTTTTGTCTTCTTGTTTTTCTTCATTCTGCATGGAATAGAGTAAACCACGTTCAAGGGGGGAAGCTTGAATGCTGGGATAACGTTATGCTGCTGCGTTCCAGGGCGCAAGTCATATAAATGGAGGGACTCAGACAAATTGTTATCATTTAAACACTTCCCAATTGATCAGCAACTGGAAAGATGATGGATGGTGAAAATCTTGAGGGGCATCGGGCCTTAGCTAACATTGCTGTTTGATTACATGCCATGCATTTCACTTCCAGACTTAAATTAATGTGTCCATGATGTGTGTTGATAATTAAAAAATTTTTTTACGCCTTTCCTGTGTATTGTGTAACACTACCAAGCAGTAATGTTGGCTAGGAAGTGGTAAAATGCTAATTACATTAGCTGCTAATGGGTTATCAAATATGGTGTTTTACCTTGAATTATTACCCAATTTCCCTCCAGATTTGTACTATTCAATGTCTTTTCAGTTGCTGAACAATGAGGAAGTAGAGAAATTATTATTAACGATTTACGCTGCGTTTATGGACCTGGACCCACCCTGAATTTTCAGAGGAAAATGGCCGCCATGTGAATAATATCCTATTGTCCACCATTTATTGTCTACAGGACAACTGTAGCTAATATGTAACTACTGTAGCTACAATGAGGTGGAATTTAAGGTCAATCCTGAATGTCAGTTTGGCTTGAACATTTATGCTCTTGTTTGGGTACGGTGCTGCCCCCAAAAGGTCCATATAATGAAGTTATTATTTTTTCTTGAAGGAATCTGTAGTTATGAGTGTCCTATTTAGGTGCCACACCTACAGTCTTATGTGGGTCACTGAAAGACCGGAGCTGCCTTTGAGCTTCATGTTCTACTTAAGTTAATAGAGAACTGAAAGTGGTTCATCTCTACAGTAACCGTACTGTTTGATATGACAGTCTATAAATCTTGTGTTGCAGCACTTAAGTTGATATCTTATTGAGAGAGAGATCAATGGAGAGGCATGCCAAGTGGAGCGGGCACATGCTTGGAGGCTGTTGGGGACTTTTGACTTTTGCTGAATAATTCATTTAAGCAGACAGACAGACAGACAGTGATTTTGTCTGCATGAAGTTCTGATTGTATATTACACACGGATAGTCTTTATGTCTAGAAGTCATCCTCACTGAGGAACCAGCAAGAACTGTGCTTCTGTTTTGCCACCACACCCTCCTGATGTTACATCAGTTTCAAGGCAGAAGTGTAGCCTACCTGTCACCCCCCTCGCTCACAACAATGTCTTGTTTCCTCTTCTTGTAGTGTGAGAAAGAAGTATGTTAGAACAGGTTGCGCTGTTGTGGTGAAGCCTCCATTGACTTGACCTCAAATGGTTTTGAATGTTATTTCTTATTAATATGACGCAGTGGTGAGCTGCACGAAGAGGTGTTACTAGTGAAGCAAAGGTAGAAGTGATGATGTATGAAGGAAAATGATTCAAACCTCAGCTTCAGCACATGTTTAGCCAAGCTTGCCATGGCATGCCTCTGTTGGCAAGGTCGCTCAGCTGGATGACTGTTCGGTCCACCACACTGGCCAAATATTTCTACTATCAGAATGATTGACAACTTGGGTTTACTTACGTTAAAGGTTCACATTTGCAGTTGTGAGTAGGGTTGTAGCAGTTTTTAAGGTATACCGTGGTATGCAAAATGGATGATTATAGTGTACATGTGCAAAACTAGCGTATAGAATTCTATTATATTTACATTATTAAAAAAATGTATTTCAAGTTTGCATCAAGTTTCATGTCTGTCATGACATAATAATTTGTGAAATTATAATTATAAGGGTTTCGTCAACCAAAAAACCTTGCTTTTTTCACTCCATTAAGGGTAATTATGACTGATAATAAATATGTTATTTGTGTAATACCATATATACTGTGAAACCATGGTATATTCTGAGATGGCTATTGTACAGCCATTTACGCTCCCCTCAGGATAAATTGTTAGATTAGATTTAGATTTATTGCCACTTGCATAGGGACAGGACTGTACAGGTACACTGGGATTCTTGTGTGTTTCTCTCAAAGTCAAAAGGGCAAAGAAAGGCCATTAAAGGACCAGTGCAAAAGGAGAAGAATACACACTGTAAATTATATAAAAAATGCACACAGTGAGTAATTGACAATGAATTATTTAACTATTAATTATTCCCCAAAACAATGGACGGGGAAAGGACTCTGTATGACAGAGATAGATGTAATCCTAGTGAGAGGGGGTGAGCTTGTAATAACTTTGGTCCCATTTTTAATTTGTCCAATAGGCTGCTTTGTTTATGCCCACAATGCCTCAACTGTGCTTTGCATTTAGTGCTAATTAGCGAATGTTTGCATGCTAACACACTCAACTGAGATGAACATTATATCTGCTAAACATCAGACAGTCATTGTGGCCATTTAGCTCAAGTATCACTGTGACTCATCGGCCTCACAGAGCTGCCAGCATGGCTTTAGACTCTTGTTTTCTTATTGTTGCCTTAAGTTTCCTGTGGTATCATCATGTGGCTCAGACTCCTCTCTGTGGCTAAAAGTAACCCTAAATCTATTTTCAGATGCACTCACCTGCGTCTGTTTGCACTAATAATATGTTGTTGGTAACTTTAGCAGCTGGCTCTGGCTGGAAGGTTACAGCGTCGGCCCTTCAGAAACTATTTTTAAGTTGCTTGTTTAGGTTCTGGTTTAAATAGCTGTCCTTAATTCAAAGTGTTTGTTTTTTTTCCTGTTGATGATGATTGAAGCCCTAACTACTTCACATTAATCACTCTTGCATACATGTGCCATGACGAGGCTACTTTGCTCGAGTAGGGATCAAGATAAACATCTGAACATCTTTGGGTATTTATACACACCCTTTAGTGGTTTGTTATGGTCGCAGCTCCTGCCGCTCTCAAGAATCCACACTCAAAACGCTTGAGGTGAACAGTGACACAACAAACAAACACCAAGCAGACAGGTTGACCTGACCAGCGATCACGACAGAAACCTCCCCCAGTCGTACCCCTCCCCTGCGGCCTTGTGTCACAGCCTTTAATTAGCACAGAAATCCAACCGTGTTCACATTCAGAGGGATTAGTTTCCCTTTACAGTCCTTTATGTAACTATCAGCACACTGTAAGAAATTGCGAATTAGCTTAGGTAGTAATGGTACAGTATGTGGCATACGTCTTGTCAGTGAATATGGCGTAAAGACATTTTACCCTCTTCTCTTTTAACCCCCTTCATTCAAAGCCTCCCCCTCATACTAATGCCTGTATAGGATCATTGACAATCCCAACCGCAGATTAAGCAGTTTAGTCCCACTGATTCTTGTACTGTAACTGTGACCACTTCCTGCGCCTGTACATTACATAATACGCATGTGTGCTCGCAGGGATTAGTGTAAACCAATGGATTAGGCAGACATCACACACCACTAATGGGATTTCCCACTTCCTTGACTGCAAATTTGATGTAATATGTGTTATATTTTGTCTTTTTTTCTATACATACGAGAGAACCGCTATGATAAAAGCCAGTAGAGCCAGTACAGGTCTGGAGTGAGGTCGCTCTCGCCTCTGGATACAGTTTGCCTTTCACTTCCTGACTCATACTGTGAAGAGGAAATGGGACATGAGTTTTGAGTCAGATTGTCCCATTTTCACAAATCAATATGATCATTATAGGCTGCTGCGGTGTCATTTTGGCACTCTGCTTTGTTTAGATGTAACTCGTGTCATGTCATTCCACTTACCCAACAGGAAATCACTGTCTATGATAAGGAGAAGGACATCATCTCTGTGGTGAGTGTGCCATGTGTTTCTAGATTTATACCTACTTTGCTCGCAGTTGTTTCCTCTTTTATTCTATTAAGGATTGTGTGAGATTTTATTGAGGGTACATGGTGTTTTGTTTCACCCTCCAGTGCCGTCAGTTGGTGGCAGTGTGTGATGAGATCCTGAACTCCAGCCCCGAGTCACTACTTACCCACACTGCTCAGCTCGAGAGCGTGGACCTGGTGCCTGTCGCACCTGGTGATCAGCTGGTAAAGCCTTCTTGCTCTTAAAAGCTGTCGCCTTTTGTTATTTTCAAATGTAGATGCCTTTTACAGTAAAGTACAGTAAATTTGCCAAATATAAGACATTTAAAATGCTTTGCTATGTATGAAAAATGAACTTAAGTCAGAGGTTTTCCATCAGCTCTGTTTATTCATCTTATTCAAGCTCTTTTTGAATCGTTCTTTTGTTATAATCCATTCATAATTTTAAAAAATCCTCTAACCATTTTATCGCTTCACCTGTTCTTAACAATCTTTTTCTGCGTCTCACTCTTCCTCTCTCTCTCTCTGTCATTTTCAGCACTCATTTCCTGCCTTCATTCTTGCCTGGAGTTTTTCCATCATTTGGTTCCACTCGTGTCTTCTTTCATCTGACTCAAGGTTCTTTGAGGACTATTCTTTCTCATTCACTCCTAAACCTCCTGCCTCGTCTAGTTGTTCATAAACAATTTTCTGTTCCGGCCCTTTCTCTTCTCTTAAAGCCTTAGCCTTCGGTCCGTACATTGGGTACAACAATTATAGCTCTCCTTCGGCCTGTAATCTGCATCATCTATTGTCCTTTAATTTCTATGGAGCAATTTTGAGCAATTTTTTCAATTTCCTTCCCCTTTGTGTACTCAGACCATTAGGTTAAAATCTCTCATGTTAGATGATAATGGCAGACCCATTTCCTTGTGCTCGCTCACTCGCTCTATTGGCCCTTCTAATAATCTCCGGTATGTCGTCGTAAAAGCTAATTTGCACATTATTCTAGCTCCACTTCATCACCTCTGATGCTGTAGACTAGCATTTTCTTGTTTGTGTTTGTGTCAACTGTTGTGGGTGGCTTAAAGGGAGCGGGCTTTATCTGAACTGATGTGGGTAATTCTTGGCAATGTTTCTGCAGTGGGACAGGATCATTTTTACAAATGTGAGAAATTGATCGGAGCGCATCAGCGATTACGAGGTCTGCCTTCTAAGTGATTACAAGTAATGGGAACTAGAAGCAGAAAGAAAGGGAAGTGAGAGGCAGGATGGATTTTAATACACACACAATGAATGTACAAAAACCCGACGCACACCTGCTCAATTTATAAAATAACTGAATGTAAAAATAAAGCTAGCTCTTTCCTGTTTCATTTCCTTCAAATTTAAATGAATTCCAGTCACAAAGGAGAAGTATGAAATCATTTTAAGCTTTGTGCATTGTTGATTTGTACCACTGGAACTAACAAAATAGTGACTCTGCCAGTGCCCCGATCCATTGCTGGCATCTGTCTTTGTTTAAAGCACAGGAAGTGATTGTTTTTAATGTTTTCGCGATAGCATAAAAGCTTTTGGTTTGGTCTAAAGACAGAAGTAACTAGATGTTTAGCGAAGATGATGAATAGGCCCACACTCCACCGATTTTCCGAAGATTTTAAGAAGAGTCGCTGCTTTTAATTTCCCTCAGATGCATTAAAACTAAACTAACAAGCCTGTTTTAAATATAAGGAGTAGAAAGCAAGGTATTTGTGTTCAAGTGTGGGAAGTGAAAGTAAAAAGTTGTCTCAGATACCTGAAAAATCTGTTCTAGTATTTTCGCTTACTACTTCCCACCTCTGTCTAACTTCATGATTCAGGGAACGATAATTATATGCTCTGTTTCTGAGCGATGGGAGTTCTTTTAGCCTTTGCTCTATTCAGTTCAAAGTTTAAATCCATTCATGTTTCTGTTGTCATGTGGCACGTATTGATTTCTGTGGTGTGATTAGTTGGCTCTCCCCCATGCCCATTACGACTTAAAATAATCAATCAAGGCGGGCTGATGGGTAATTACAGGCTGAACCATCAATACATTTAGAGACAGACATCAATATCTCAGTGATGACAGTAAGAAGATAGAGCAATGTTTATGAGTCCATCATGATGAATCATTTTGAAGCAGCGTGTTGCACAGTTGAATGTTTATCCTCCTGAAATGTAACATCTTTCTGATTCTCTCCCTCTCTTAGGGGATCGAGATATCGTCCACCGGCTCCAGTAACCACTACGTGACCGGAACTGCAGCTGAGGTCAGACTCATTTATTTTCTTGCTTTCACTGTTGACTCAGCCACACAGAGTTAACCACAGCTGCCATCTCAGCACTCTTAACCAATCCTCTGTAGAGCAGCGTGACTCACGCCTCTGCTCCTCTCCAACTCCAGAGCGAAAGGTTGACTTCAATTACAGTTTGTCTTTCTGCTAGAGCCCCATGAAGAGACACCCAAAGTGCCTCATGTCAGAGTGTAACAGGTAACAAGCTGCGACTCTGTGGCTCGGGTCCCGTTTACACTTCTCCTATTAGAAGGTTTGATCTGCTAAACGCAGATGTTGCACTTGTTCAGTCTGGTTGTCTCATCTAGAAGCCAGTGGGAGTATTTCTTTGGTTGTGAGGCACCAAAATAAAGAAGGAGAATTCTAAATGTTTTTTTCTACTCGTGACAAAAAAAATCATTTAGTGGATGTTTTTGGTGGCAGGAGAATCATACAATGATGCCTTTTTCTACTATGAATTCAGCTCTGTACAGATGAAGTATAACATTTTAATTTGGATTAATTTATGATGGAAGCATGAGCTCCGGACCAGGCAGAAATCCCCTTGGAAGTACTTTTGGTTGACACTTTATTTTTAGTTGTTGGCTTGAAATTGAAACCAATCTGACCCCTTGAAGTGTAAACACTTTGTATTTATTAATATCTACCCGAGGCTGCAGACCGCATACTGGATGTATTGTTTATCAGTATATGACACATCATATACTGATAACTGACTTATTTTATATTTATCTGTAAATTGGAGGTAAACTCTGCATTAGTAGACTTTTTCCCTTTTTTTTACAGGCCATATCAGACTAGTTACGTCTGAATAATCTGGTAATAGCTGATTACTGGAATGTATGGAACCACAGGGAAATTTAGCGCACAGGATTTATTAAATGAAAAGTGGTGAATTGCCTTCGTATATCTTAATTTGTTTTCATTTAATCCTTTTGGCCTCTCTGTGAAAGTAAAATCGTCCCATGGCAACAGCAGAGATAAGATCTGAGAAAAGATCAGCTGGATCAAGGGGCTTGTGAACTAAACTCAGGAGTAATAGAGGGATGGATGGATGGAGGGAGGAGTGTTTATCAGCCTAAGTAAGGAGGGCTTGTAAAATGAGTGCGAGGGCAGCTCTCCTGCTCTCCTGTGGGACAGAAAGATGGAGTTGTTATTTTTCCATGATGTCAACAACAAAGTACCCTCGACTCCCCTGCTACGGCAGCTACATCACTGAGACTGGCTGCTAATAAGAGACGTGACCACTGGCCACGGACACACACACACACACACACACACACACACACACAGTGTACAGCCTGTGTGCATGATCTGTGGACTGAGAAAGCACCCATACAACTATAAAATCAGCCTCAGTTATTACTGTGATGTGTCATTTGTCCCTAAAACGTACAGAACAATACCAAAAAAAGTTACACTTTTCCACAATTACACAATTCTCCGCTGGGTTTTATTTATTACTAGTTCTTATTAGCTTTGTTTTTTTTGTCTCTCCTTTTGCAGCCTTCGTCTGATGTCTATGTGAAGATCTTGGCTGGGGATGAAGTGATTCAAGTCAACGACCAGATAGTGGTGAGTGTTAACAATATGTGTACACATGTTGTCCTCTCAGTCTGAGGCTTCATATCAGTATGAGCTGTGAATTGTCGAAGCACCAAAGTAACTGAGGAAGGCCTCTGTACATTTACTGTTCCTGGAAAGTGAGACAGTCACCTTCGACCTGGAATAATCGTCTGTTGTGCTACATAAGGTGGGCTGGAGCAGAGCGAACCTTGTGAAGAAGCTGCGGGAGAATCCCAGCGGAGTGACTCTGGTCCTGAAGAAGATTCCTGCATCGGTGCGACGCAGACACCCGCTCCAGCTCTCCTCCACACAGGTCAGGGTTCATTCATGTCTTCCTCCACTTACCTTATCACTCCATCAACTCAGTCAGCTTCTCAAAGTTGCTAAATGAAAAGTTTGAATATACTGTTTGCTTATTTCTTGCCTTAAAGGTGTTCAGAGACAGATTTCTGGTTGACTGCTAAGGTGAAATAAGTTAAAGCTCACTTACAGCTAGCCTCCTTCTTTCAGCAAAACCCTACTGCTCATGCTCAAACCACGCTGGCTCACAGACTGTCATAACAAACCATAGACTGTATCAGACCTGCCCCATATCAGATAAAAGGTTTTGATTAACCACACAATCCAGGAGAGAGGGAAATCTGTCTGCATGGGAACGGGCCAAACGTATCTGCCAGAGCAAATAAAAGCTTGCAGATTCATCCGGTTCCCAGTCGAGTGATCACTTGTACTACCCAAGGATTTTGGTTGGAAACACTTGGTTCCCAGAGGATGATGATTATAATGATAGTCGTTCATTTCCCTCTGACTAACACTTGATGAGGTGTCTTTAAAAACAAAAGGCTTGATTTCCATGAAAATAGATGCAGCTATGAAAAAGGTGAATAGCCACTTCCCATTTTGGACACTCAATACGCTTATGTCCTGAGAAAAAAGTGTATTCCAAACTACATTTTGTAAAACATGTGGTTAGTTTTGACTTTAACGACCACATTAAAGTCAAAAGAATAGCTGAATTTCACTGTTAGGCCTACCTTAAAGATTTATAATATATTGATATTTAATGAACATTAAATTTATTTGCGTTCTCATCGATGTGTCACACACAGTATCTCCTCAAACAACCCCAGCTTGACCGAACATTGGGAAAATTAAGCATATCATCACATACCAGTATATTACTCATGATGGGCCCGCACAGGGATTTTGACATTTCTCAGGAATTACGCTCTCCTTGTTCTTTTCCCATAATTTCCCTCAGAAGCTTGTGGGCTCGAAAACCTAATTCATCAGTTGTCTTTGTGAAGTCATTAGGAGAAACCCTAAGCCCACGTTGTTACTGTTGCACACTTGTAATTTTAATTTTCAACCGGCTAATTTTAGTCTAGGATAATCACAGTGTGTACTGTTAACGCAGTTTATGTCAGGGGAACCTGAACCTTCCCTCTTCACGAGAATCCCCTCTTCGATTCCCGTTTCCCATCACTCGGGATCCGTTTCCATAAACACTAACACTCTGTCAGTAGTCACTATGCCGACTGTTGTTTGTCTTTGAGCTACACACCTAATTACACACTGCAGACGAGCACGCACACTGCATTTCACACCCCCTTGTGACCATTACCATCTCAGATCCCATCACCGCCGCAGGGTGAGACAAAATACATAAGCAGATGTGAATCAGCTGTTGCTTTATTGGCCTCACTGGATGCCCCACTTTGAGGAAGAGTTTCATAGACTGTGTTACTGTGTGTGTGTGTGTGTGTGTGTGTATGTGTGTGTATGTGTGTGTGTGTGTCCGGTGTGTGTGTGTGTGTGTGTGTGTGTGTGTGTGTGTGTGCCTGTGTTGTTTTCTCATTTATGAAGCCACAGAGGAGACCTGAGGAGAGCGCTGCCAGTTCAATCCACATGACATCCGCCTCTTTACCCCTCCGCTAACCCCTAAACACACACACAGTTTAGCGTGCACACTCACATGCTTGTGTTTCTGCTGCTTCAGAAGGAGGAAGAGGAGAAAGAAGAGAGGTCAGAGGAGGAAGAGGAAGAGGAAGAGGAAGAGAATCCGAGGCACTCCATATTTGAAAGGGTAGCAGCTTCTGTCAGGTCCCTGTCTTTCAGGTGAGAGCATGAATCAGCCTTATGTCTGATGTGTATTACATTATTGTGTGTAATAGTGGATGTTAACATGGTTTTTGCATCAATGTGATGATTTTCTTCCTGATTTGTCAGGTATTTAATTGGGTGAATTAACTATTATGCGCCAAACCTCGGTCTCTAATCTAAAATATATTCTGTCTTGAATATGAAAAGTAAATGTTTTAATTTCCTGTATGACCCAATAAAAGAACGGTCTGGTCCGTGGGAACTTCACTCCATAACTCCCCTCAGAGCAGGTTGGACGTAAGTTTGCCTCACTAAGCGACCAAGGATTTACTCAATAGAGCTGAACCTCCCACGAACCCCCTTGACCTGGTTAATCTGCCCGGACCTGGTAGGTTTTCTATGAGGTCACTCAGCAAATGCCACAAATTCCAATATGCGCACCCACAACCCACGGCTGACTGGAAATGAGAGAGCAGGAGGGGATGAGGAGGAAGACGGATTGATGAGGGAGATTGAGAGAGATGAAGAAAGACACAAACAAGGGAGAAGAAAAAAAAAATCGGAGAAGGGAGGGAGAAGAGTGATGGAGAGGATAAAGTGAGAGCTGATGGAGAGCAGGCATACTCAGACAAATGGAAGGGAGTGGGCGGGGATGGTGCATTAAGGTTGTAAATAATCCTGTCACATCCTGAGTCACTACAACTCCAGTCTTAAGGGAGAAAAACAAGTAGAAACTTTAGACGACTGCCATTTAGAGTCATGTTTCACCTCTTAAAAAGACAATACAGGTTGTTTACGGTGTTCAACTTTATAGCAGTTCATCTTTTATTCAAAGACATCGTCACATAGCATTGTAGTCTTGGCCGGGGACCCTTTTTGCCAGTTTTTGTTTGCAGCTAAATCTTTCCGAAGCACCTGAATGCAGCATAAATGTGTTGTTTTGATTGGTGTTTGGTTTTTTTTTTCATTCTAGGAGAGCCGTTCACGGGCCAGAGGTACAGCAGCAGCCTATGGGACAGGAGGAATCAGAGTTGCCCTCTGACAAGGACCCGGAGGGGAGTCTGACACTCACGTCATATCAGAACCAACAGGGGGGGCTGTCACCGCTGTCAGCTTCAGGTAAGAAAAGGGAACTCTGGGCCTTTGGCAAGATGTTTTCTTCCCTTAAAAAGTCTTCAGAACTGTATGCTGGGTTTTTTTGAAAGAGAGAGTCTTGGTTCAGTTGTTTAAAAGCAGAGAGGGTTTTGCAGAGACAGGTGTTTTTTGTTAAGGAGATATAAAAGAATAACTACCACTAAAGCCCTTTGAATATATCAAGAAATATGTTAAAATGCTAAATAATGTAAGAGATTTTTTGCCCTGAGATCTTTCTGTAAGCAGTGTAGATGGTACAAGTGAGTCTGTATGAATCATCCTGTAGTAAAAAAGCTTTCAGTGTTTAAGCCTCAGATTATGTGCATGATTCTCTTCTTTAATCACTTTATTAAAGTAGACCTATTATGCTTTTTTCCTGACGTTTAGTGTTTTATATACAAGATCCTGAAAGTTAAGAAAGGTCAAGGTCTGTACAAACAGAAGCTCCTCTTTCCCACGGAAAACACTGCTCCTGAAACGCCACACATTTGCACAATTTATGCCTGACGTAAAACTGATTTAGGACACCTGCTCTGTTGTTGTCAGCGGTGCTGGCTCGAGCTTGTGTGAGCTGACCAATCAGTAGCAGACTGGGTATTCAGGAGGGGGGGCCTTGAAGAGACAGGAGCTAAAACAGAGCTGCATCACTGGGTAGTGTGCTGATGTGTTTTTGAGCATTAACGCATGTAAACCTATTCTAGTAGTAACCCAAAATAAAATTATTAACTTGAAAATAAGCATATACTACCATGCAAACCTATGAGACATGTCGCCTAGATAAGATGATTGTCTAAAAGATTATTAAACGTAGATCTTTGACGGCTGACCCAAATTCACAAATCCATGGATGGTTTATGCAGGATGATCACATACATGTGTGTTCCTCAGGGGATTTTGAAAGTTTTGAGAGTTCGAGGCTCTCCCCTGGACTGAGACAAGACCGGTCGCCGTCGCCCAGAAGTCCGTCTCCCTTAATATTCGATTCATTCAGAAGTTCTTCACCTCAGAGAGTCAACCAGGAAACAGCTAGCATAAGTTCCTGCCCTGAAATGGTGGGTCACATGGTGAGAGCAAAAAAGAAATACATGCAAGAAAACATTTTCTACCAGACATTTTAGACACTTTGAACCCAGCATTTTAAACATTGAATATATTGTTTTTCTTCTCTCCTTAGGGGAATAAAGACAGAGATAAGACCTCAACAAAAGGTAAAAGTTTATGCTGTAATACCATATGAATGTCAAGAAAATACTCCACTGTAAAGCTGTTGTTGAGGCAAATATCCCAAGTTTTGTACCATGCTAGAATGAAAAATAGAGGAAAATGCACAATTGTTTATCCATTGAAGATGTTTAGATGGCCAGGAATAAGTAAGGCCAATGTCCAAAGGTGCAAAAGAATCTCCCTATCCCAGTGTTTGTTGAACTTTGTTTTCCGTCGTCCCAGGAATGTCGACGGCTCTGAGTCGGCGTCGTGTGTCCTGCCGTGAGCTGGTTCGCCCCGATTGCGACGGCTGGCTGTGGAAGAAGAGGAAGGAGAGCAGTGTCTTCCTCACCCAGAAGTGGCAGCGCTTCTGGTTCGTCCTCAAGGGGCCTGCCCTTTATTGGTACACCAGCCAACAGGTAAAACTAGGGGAATGTTTAGCCTCTCCAGAACCAGAACAAATTATGTAATATAGTCTCAAAGATGATTTAAACACTGATGTTTTAGTATTTTGCTGTATTATAACTTTGGTTTGAGTCAGAGTAAATAATATTCATATATTCATTTTGCTCTTGCGTATTTGTTTTTTTCTGCAGGATGAGAAGGCAGAGGGTTTCGTCAATATCGCCAGCTACAACATAGAGAGCGCTGGAGAGCACAAGCGAAAATAGTAAGTATGAGCTCCATGATGGATCATATGAACCGGCTTTTTAACATTTTGTCAAGGAATATGTGAGGTTTGGTATTATGCGGATACTAACAAAGAGATAAAAAAGTATTTCGGTCTAGTATGAAACAGAAGGTTTATTGTCTGTGTGCACAGTAGATGATCTGTCAGATGATCTGGCTTTATGCGACATTGCTGTACGTGATGCAGGAAACTGTGAAAACAAGTTTTTGTCTATTTTTTAGATTAACTGTTAATGAGAAAGCAGATGCTGTGTCTTGTGAATTCATGGAAACTCATCTCTACTGACAAAGGAGTTATTTTGCATGTGTACATGATTTATGTGTTTTAATTTCTCTGTAATTAGTTTCTGGTAGCCAGAGAGTCATGTTTTTGTCTCCCTCTCTTTCTCTCTCTCTCCCCACAAGCGTGTTTCAAATGCGTCACCAGCGGTTTCAGAACTTCTTCTTCGCTGCTGACAATGTCAGTGACATGAGCAAGTGAGTCGGATTGATTACAGACTAAAGCCTTGGTCAGGCTGCTTATCTTCTCTTTCTTTCTCTGTTTTCTCCAGAACCTGAATTGACAAGCTAAGGTGGTTTAATAGAGCTCATAGACTAAGTGCATCAGTACAAAATATACTGTCTTCATTCATTCATTCATTTTTTTGAGCACATAAGAGGTGTTAGATAAATTAGACTCTGGCAGGTGTTGATCTGCGCTGCCCCCTACAGTTGACTTTTCAGGCTCCAGAAATTGTATTGGCCTTATTCGTGTTGACATACAGCAACTTGTTATATTTTTGTCTCCAGGTGGATTAACTGTCTGATCCCAGCCATACAGAGGCATAAGAAGTTCCAGCAAGGCCCAGATAATGAAGAAGGTGAGGAGACATTATATTGTTGACTTAAATATGTACTAAAAAGAGCAAACAAACAGTAGAATATGTGTTTAGTTGTTTCACTCATCCAAAATGTCTTGCATTATCTTTGGTGCTTATATAATCTGTTTTACTTGACTTGCAGTTTTGGGTTTCATACTAATAATAATCATAATGTTAACAATAATAATAATAATAATAATAATAAGAAGAAGAAGAAGAAGAAGAAGAAGAAGAAGAAGAAGAAGAACAAGAAGAAGAAGAAGAAGAAACTTTAACTTGAACTCATCCTCAACCCTTCACCATAAATAGGTTATTTTTATGACTTGAATTACAACATAAATTTCACAATACAGTCTCGTGTTGCATAATGACAATTAAATTAAACTTGAATCCGAAATCTTCAATTTATACAGCACGTTTCATATATAATGTGCAGCTCAAAGTGCTTTATGGGAGAAAATGTAATCAGAAACACATGACATAAAATAATACAGATAATCAAAATACTGTAACGATCTTAACATAAAAGCAAGAAACCAGTAGAAATAAATAAAAATAGTGATGTTAAAAAAGATGAACTTAGTTCAAAGCAGGATCATAAAATCAGTCTATTTAATGCATGATGAGGTGTCACACAATAATGAACAGGATTGTAGTGTTCCTTTATGTTTTTAACATTTATGTAATGTTGAAATTAAATTAGCGAAAGTCATACATTTACTTTGATTAAGTCATGTTGGTCAGTTAAAAATGATCAGAAAATGCAAATGTGCTGCACAGTTTTGTCTGCATGCCAACTGTTTTAACCACTTGTGTTTTTCTGGTGAACAGAATGTTACAGTGAGACTGAATCAGAAAGCGAGAGATCACCTTCGCCCCGCAGACGATACAAGGTCAGCACAGTTTGAAGTTTATATTCATTAACACGGACACATGCGCCGTTTGGAACACAATTCTGACAATTGTGTGTGTCGTTCTGTGCCTCAGAAAGTGCAGTCCCACACTCTGCCTCGCCCCAGGGGGAAGACACCCAGGGTGCCGTTATCGAGTCCTTCAACAGGGGGCAGCAAAGGAACAGGTATGTCTCGAGTAACTGTCTCAACTCTCTGCTCTTGTTTCTTTTGCTGCTTTCCTGTTTTCTCTCTCAATGAATAATTTCTTTAATCTGAGTCTGTCTGATAGATGTTTTAATAATGTGTGAGAGGAAAAGTCATCTCCATCATGACATGTTATTTCCTTGCCTCAACCCTGTGGATATGTTGCGCAATCAACTGTCACCAGCCTCATGTGTTAGATGTTGTCAATCAAACCCCACTGCTCTTTCTTGTTCTTACGTTGCCTCCCTGTCTGTTCCATCGTCCCCATGATAAGGAGGGCCAGAAGACGAGATGAGCACGATGCTGAACAACATAAAGGAAGGAGGAGTTTCTTTGATAGGCCATGAGCAGCCGTTTACGCACGACCACTTCAGGAAGTCATTCATCCGACGCAACAAGAACCCCGTCATCAACGAGAAAATACACACGCTGCGGGCCCTGCAAAGCACTCTGAAGGTGAGCAGAGGAGTCATCCAGCACATGGATCAGTCCAAACACAAGCCATATGATGATATACTGGAACTGGTCAACCACGTTCAGTCTAATTTTGTAGTTAATAGACAAATACAGTTAATTTAGTATGGGCCACAAACAAAATCAGTCCATAAGAAGTTAAATCAAAAGGACAACACCCTGTGAAAAACATCTGCACACTGAGGTGAAGTGTTTTGAGATCATTGTTCTGTCAATCTTGACAATGTTATGTAGATAATTTCATGTGTTTGGTGCACGAAAGCGAAAGGCAGATTTTCCAAGGTTAGAACAAACCCACTTGAGTGTTGTAAAGGGTGGTGAATATCCAATTAGGGGTTTATGGATGAAAAGATACAGGTGTTTATCACACCTCTGTTCAGTTCAATGTAATTTATATATAATGGTTAAATGGACTTCACTGTGTTTAAGGAGAAAAACATGTACGCTTTCAGTAATGTTGCGTCAATGCACAGTACATATCCCAACCACCTGAACAGAGCTGGTTAAATCTGCCCTTTCCTTCCTCGCCCCTAAAGCTTGGAATGAGCTGTAAGGCATGCTTAACTTGAAATCTTTACCCTCTCTTGACATTTTTAAGATTACTTTAGACGTTCTTACAACGTTAGAGCCTTTGTTTGATTCTTTTAGCCCCCAATCCCTGAATGTTTTGAGTCTGTTTTTTGTGTTTGGTATGTTTTTTAGATGTTATCTGTCCCCAGACCTTTTTACTTTATTACTGCTGTCCATCTTGACCAGGCCTTGAGATTCACCGGACACTGAATCTCAATGGGACTACTCTGGTTAAATAAAGGATAAATAAGATACACTAACTTTTTACAGAAGGGTTGTTGTTCTCAGGCAGTCAGAGTCATATTTGAGTGCGTCTGCATGGTTACTAAAACGCCTTTTTCCTCTCCAGGCCAAAGAGGCGGAGCTGCTGCAGATCAACAAGATGCTAGAGGACTCTGATCTGACAGCTTCAAAGTACCGTCAGTGGAAGGAGCACCACGAGGAGCTGGTTCAAGAGATCGACAGAGCGGCTGCGGTCAAGGCCTCCAAAGAAGGACTGGACGAGGCGTCAGCGCAGGACACGCCCACTGAGGAGGTTGCCACGGAAACTGTCGCTAAGGAAACAGCCACCGCAGAGACAGAGGGCGCATACAGACTGAGCCTCAGCGACGGGGAGCAGTTGGTGGACGCGGAACCATCTGATGTTCTCCTGGAGATCCCACAGGGTTCTCTGAGCACGGAGTCGAGTCCGGTGTTAGAACTGTCTCTGGGATCGCTGCAGGAGTCGATAAATAAACAGCTGAGTGAAATGGTGGAGAGCGGAGAAGTGTCTGAGAGCTACTTCTACATTTAAGACCACACCCGGAAGAGTCACATCACTGCGGAGTGGCAACAGTGTGAGAGACGTTCGTTTGAAAGGATTAGCTAAAATTGCCATTAAATCAGCACTTTAATCGAGTGAAATGCATCGGTGCAGACCTGACTTGCAAATTTAAACCCAGTGACATTATGATAATGTGACGAGTTTACAACAGAGAAAAGAACAATTTGCCAAGTGTCAACCTGAGTTCAGTGTGTATTTATGAGGATTCTGAGGCCGTCTTGTTCTTCTGATGATCAAAAGTAGAACTTTTCTTAGAATTCAGTGTAATATAAGTCATCCCTCTTGTAATATGATTTGTAAATACAGTTTCACTATAAATACTGTATGTATTTGTTAATTGACATTACCTTAATAAAGGTATACATGTGAGATATTTTGCACATAATTTGCGTCCGAAACACTGTTGTTGATGTTTTTTTTAGCCTTCTGGCCCCTGTGGAGAACACTGTGCTTCACCACATCCAGCACATGGACTTGTTTGTACAATAGAGCTGTGTGACAGGTCTGGTTCAGTGTTCCTTATTGCCCAAGTCTGCCATGGATGCAGCAAGACAAGAGATGACTCCTCAAGTGCTGTGATGTCAGCCCTGCTCCTTTTCAATGTATTATTCATCGGTTTAATAAAAAGGGAGCGTGATGATCGCTGAAACGTGTCGTGAAGTTCCTACTGAGAGCAAGGTCGGAGTGACTGAATGGGCGACAAGCTGATATTTTATCCACAATGTTTTTTATTTGTGTGTTTGTTTATGCAGTATAACCCCGTTTTCCAAAAAAGTTGGAATGCTGCGTAAAACTTTTAGACAAAAACATTATATTTAATGTTCAAACTAAACATTTTTCGTTATTTGTAAATGTACATTCATTGTGAAAATGATGTGAGAAAAACCAGTGTCCCAACTTTTTTTTAGATTTTGGGGTTAACTGGCAAATTCACTGAATTGTATGAGTAAAAACATTTTCCAAACTTTCCTTTCCTCAACAATGGCTCATTAGTGACTCAGACTTGTGCCAGGTTCACTGCACTGAGCACCTGGTCTCTTTCTAGATGTCACTTACTGTTCGTCACTCGCCGAATGACGGCGTTTAGTGCTATTTGAAAGAACTGAATTGTTCGTTCTCTCATCAGATCGTGATCTGCTCACGTAACCGGGCTCTTCCCGCAAGTTCACTCAGTTTATCAGCAGTGACCTTGTCTGCTGTGCGTTGGCTGAGATGATCCCTCTTCCTCTCAGCTTTGTGTGGAGACAATGAATTTGAATTACTGTCGCAGCATTTGAACAACCTGTTTAAACAGCCTCGGTGTGTGTAAAGAGCAAAGACGTACAGTGTAGGATGAATCATATAGAATAATTTTCATTTGTATCTGTAAAAAAGGTGTTTACAATAGTTTTTGAAATCCTTCATTTAAAACAGTAGAGCGAGGACACAGCACACTGTGAATAGTTGACATGTTTTATTCAATGCAGAATGCACCACAAAATACAAACACACTATAACAAGTCAACGCCAAGAAGTAATTTACAAAGAACAAAGAACAAACAACACCCTGTTGTACATCCTCCTTCTCAGACACCCGTTTCCTCCTCATTGTTCCTGTTATCAGGTCACGATTATCACATTCATTAGATGAAGGCTCTTCAGTGAAGGTATGATACAAAGATTTACTCTGACAAGCTCAGAAACTGTCAGATTATTTATGTCAAAAGTAAACTGACCTCTTCAATTGTTCATTGCTTACGGTGACTGAGAGTAAACTTAGAAAATACAGGTGAAATCCAAATTTTACACAATCTAAAACAAGCTTGACCAACCACATTTAAATCCCTAACGTTTATCACAAGTATTTTACATTTCACAGTTTTGTTCGGACACACAAAAGAAAAACGTTTCTTGCTAACAGTACAAAGGCATGGCTACAACGTGAAAGGCAGCACAGACAGAGTCATGTTTCACTACATGTTGCAGTTAAAGGCAGCGGGAACTTGAGCTCTTTTCAACCACGATGGTCTTAATGCATCTCTAACAATCTATTAACTCTGATGATTCATCACTGTGCGTTCTACACCCCCGGCATTACGTTTCGGTCTGTGTCAAGAGGAAATTACATCCATCATGCTCAAACCTGACGTTAAAGTCCATTTATCAGCTTGTGGCAATGTCCTGTGGTTCACATTCATTTAGGATTTGACTCATTTCATTGGTTGGCAGATTGATTGGCCGATGAGCTGGAGGTGACTTTTAAGAAGTGCATGTCTGTCTTTAAAGGAACAGTTCACCCAAAATTGAAAGTCATTATCTACTCAAAACTGCTATTTATTCACATTCATAATTTAAGTACATTTTTTGAACGTTTTCAAATCAACCTCTGACATATTGCCCCTATAAAAAGCAAAAAAACTAAAAAAAAAATGAAATGACTCCTTACAGTCTCAGAAGCCTTTAGATCCCAAATTGATTAGAAAAGATGATATTTACACCCTTTTTTTATGCAGAAATCTATAGCAGCTGAGCTAAAAAAGGTAAGCCCACACACTGTCTGATGTGGGTGCAAGACCTTGACCAAGTGTTAAGGGTGTAAATAACGTCTTTTCAAATCAATTTGGGATCTCCTGGCTTCCATGGACTCGTCTTATTACATTTTACGTTTTTTTTCTGTAGTTTTTTTTCTGTAGTTTTTTTTTTACTTTTTATAACAAGACCCCATCTTCTTCAGTTGTTTAGGAGAATGCTTCACCGCTGTTTTGCTGCAAAGCTCCAAAAATGTTTTGTGCAGCAAGAAACTTCACCCAACTCTCCATCAGCATCGTAGTAAGTAAATAATGACTAAATATTAATTTTTGGGTGAGCTGTTCCTTTAAGTGTTTCACATTCTAACAGCTGACTTCATAAACACCCGTGTCTGGCTTGTTGGTTATCTCTGGACATGAACTACACGCAGGGCAGGCAGGGAGATCTGGGCAGGAGGGGCAGGTGGGGCATCTTGGTCGTTTGAAGCTAAACAGTAGGGCGCCGCCTCCCAGCACCTGTAAACACGAACCCAACCATCCAAAGTAGAGGGAGCCAGCCGGATGCAGGCTGAGGTGGGGGAACTTGCTGTTGTTGATCCCTTGACTTGGGTCTGCCATCCCCAGTCTTCCAAGATTGTGGGTGTACACGCTAAGTGCAGTCAGGCTCAGCAGCCCGGACATCACCACCAGGAGTCCACCTGTAGCTGTCACACCTCTCAGAGGTATATCTGTCCAACAGCGGACCCCGATACACGCCAGAACAATGCCGGTGCCACACAGGAACAAAGAGGTCAGAATCAAACCTTGTGCCAGGCGAACCCTCGGGTCTCTTTGGTACGGACCTGCCACGGGCCAGCACTGCTTCAGCTCTGAGTGCTCCACCTGCAGGCAGCTCTCCCAGAGTCCATCCGAGCGCAGCAGGAGCAGAGCCTCCACTGACCCCTGACCTTTCGTTCCAGACCGAAGGAGTGACCCCGGCCCTGCCACGCCCAGACGGGCCCGTCCCTCTCTCCACTGAGGGGTGATGGCGGCGGTGAAGAGCAGGACCAATCCCAAGGGGGCAAAGACGATCCCCATCACCATGGAGGCTGGAGTGTGCATTTTAAGTGGTGCAAAACCTGATTCTTTCTCAGCTCTCAAGACATAGAACTATTTAGTTTTCCGCTAAAGTAAAACATACCAGCTGCACAGTACCTGTCCTCAATGAGAGTATTTTCCAAAAGAAAGACAACAGTGGCTGCTGCTGCTCCTCCTCCAGGCAGGGATGCTGCTTGTTTTTATCATATGCCGGTGTAGTGGGACCTCTCAGAGCAGAGTGGATCTATTCTGAAAAGGCAGAACGATACGATAATTCAGTTGTCAGCAAAGGCAAAGAAAGTCAGTGCAATGATCAGAACAATGAAAGTTCAACGCCTCAATAAACACAAGTTAATCCATTACCTCCTCATTGAACCTCTTCTCTCTTCTACCTGCAGACGCTTCATGACTGTCTCAGTGGAAGAGATAGCTTCAGTTAGAGTGCAGCAGCGGTGGTGCACGTCAGGTGGAGGTGATGGAGAGAGAGAGAGAGAGATGGGGGTAAAGATAATGAGAGACAACAGAGGTGTGAAGGGGAGACAAAAGCTCCAGCAGCCGGAGAAAGCAGAAGGAGGGTCTGGCTCCACTGCTCCAGCGCTGGACAGGAAAGGACTGGCTGATGGTCGATGCCTCTCTCTGTTGCTAGGATACGATAACTTGGCCAGCCTCAGTGTGTCAGGGTGTGTGTTTGTGTTTGTGTGTGTGTGTGTGTGGCTTTTATCACAAGACCTAGTTAGACTCCTCTTTATACAAGTCCTGATTGTCTTGGCACACCCGAGTTCATCTGCGTCCTTTTGTTTGTGTGTGTGTGTGTGTGTGTGTGTGTGTGTGCGTACGTGCGTGTGTGTGCTTGTTTTGGCTACTGTTTTCATCTGACGATTGATGGCTGGCTGCGACCTTGGAAGAATTGAGTCGAGGTAGTAATTATGTCAGGCCAGCAGTGTCTGAATGCAGAGCGAGTGCATCAACAGCGTCTCAGCACCCGGAGGAGGAGAGGAAGAGTGCCCTCTGGGACGGAGGCAAGACAACTTGAAGACGTGTGTGACTCATGCACACAAACACAAGTGGCCACAGTCAGTGTTGGCTACATCTCTGTCAAACAAACACGCACACAACTGGTGATGATGTGATGACTTCCTTAATGTGGAAAAGCCACCTTGCTCCATTTTCTTAGTCCTTGGTATTACAGATGTTGGTGACTACAATCATGTACACACTTCTCAGTACAATTTCTTTTTTCTAAACTCAACTTTTATTTTGAAAAAAAAAGAAATGGCCTTACTAATGTAATTTCTCTTCTAACCCCAAAAATGTGGCCATAGAGAGGTGGCTTCTTCTTCATCTTGGATTTTTGTATAATAGCACTTCATTGTTCTGTTCTTATCAAATAAATAAATAATCAAAACATGTTGAACATTGGACACTATTTGGCCACTGGGATCTGAATACAAGAAACAATCTGACCCTTTTTGAACTTAAAACATAATTGTCATGTATTGGAAAGACGTACAATTAACAAATCTATTTTGGCAACAGAAGCAGCTTAATCTACAAGATTATTTTAGGCAAATTTCTAAAATAACCTCTTAGTTTTTCTCATAGCAAAACAGTCAGGTGACACAAATGGCTTCAATTCGAAGTGCCATCTGTCAGATCAGAGGCTCTTTCTATCATTGTCCTTGGTCCTGTAATGATCTGCAGGCCAAGCTTAAACTTTAAATCTATTTAAATGCATGATAAAGGAAGTGGTTACTGCCTGCTGTTGCTACACACATGCCTAAATATTGTTGCATTGTCTATGCACTCTATTATTAAATGTATTTTTGTACTAATTGTACCTCATTAAAGGTAAGATGTGTCACCTCTGGAAATGTCACCGGAGGGTTGGTGACATTTACTTTGAGAGGACGGAGTAATCGCCTTTATGAGGGGGATTGGAAATATAATTTTGAAAGGATCAAATACAATCCAGCAGCTATCAGTCTAAGAATGGTCAGAAAGATTTACTGGAAAATACCAGAATGTATAAGAATGCAATATACCAGACTAGGCTATAGTTTAAAGGATTAAATGTACTAGAAATCTGAGATCCAAGCAAATGGAATGTGTTTTCATAAATGCATACCAGTTGTCAAGTGTCACCGGAGACTTAGATTATATGCCAGCATCAGAAATATGACAATGTTTCCTGCTGCAACCAGAATGTTTTGACTTTGTTGACATGGAAAGAGAAAGAAAGACTGAAGGTGTTTTGGTAGCATATGTTGTTGGACACAGGTATTACCTGTTCCTGTTGGGCAATAATCATAGCCAAACATGCACCTGTCATGTTGTTTGATCACTGGCCGCTACTGCGATGATTGAAATGCAGTAATCTCCAAATGCTTGTTTTGTTTTGATGTAGAGATGCCAAGAGGAGGGACATCTGCAGAGAGGCACAACGTGGAAGAGGCTGATCATGAATTGAAAAATGATGAACATACTGTAGGTTATTAATATGGAAAAAAACACTCCTTCACACATGCACAGTCACACACACACAGTCACTTACCATTCAGGAGGGGTGGTGGGTATCTCACTGCAGATCGCTGGCTGCCTCCCTGCTCTCATCTGAATGGCGACAACATGTTTCACGCTCTCTGGCAGCAGATGGTGCAACCACCTCTTCATTATTCCTGCTCACTTATCCTTCACATCTGTCCTCGCTGCAGTGGCTCCTCACCTGTCTCTGCCTCTTAATTTTCCACGTCTTAGTTTGTCCTTGTGTCTGTCCCCTTCTCTTTTGTCTGCCTGCCTCGGTGCCTCCTCTCTGTGTGTGTGCCTATCTCTTTGACTTGCTGAAGGATGTCTGTGTTATATCGAGGACAGAGTGCCTCCCTGCTTTTCTCTGTCAGTGTCACCAAATAGGGGAAGGCAGTGAGCTTTTCTGTATATGCCAATACGTGTGTGCTTCCCATTTGAGAGCACAAAGAGAAAAACTGTGATTTGTTTTTTTCTTTAACCGGTGATGGAATGTAACTTAGTACATTTACTCAAGTACTGCACTTAAGTAGATATTTGAGGTACTTGTACTACTTCTCAGGGACAAATATTGTACTTTTTACTTCACTGCATTTGTCTGACAGCTGTGGTTAGCGTTTTTCATTCCCTTTCTGTCCAGTGATAACCATCATTAAATGTGCTGATTGTGATTTTTTTTAAATTATAACTGATTAAGTGTCCCTTTATGTGTTAAAAAAAATGTGCCTACTTCTTAAAGCAACATTATGTAGAAATTGGCATTTTGTGCGATTTGGCGCCCCCCACAGTTCCTGAGTGCAACTCCACTGTTGTGAATACGAATCCCAGGTCAGAAGCTGTGTGTTGAAGTAAACATGTAATGCTGTGATCCTACCCTCTCGCTGAAGTTACATAGTGCAGAAACAAGCAATAGGGCTGCGGAGTGGCTGTGACAGAGACACCGTCCACCCTGTTACAAGACACTGCATCATCAAAATGATTTCGAAGCTGCTATTTTAAGGTAAACGTTGCATAACATAACGTTGCGCATAAAGTTGACCTTTACGAGATATGTGGCTCTCACAGGACAGCGAGGCTACTGACATATGATGATCTCATACAATATGATGCATTGCTGTAGCTTAAACTACCCAACAGTATATAAAGTAGTTAAAACGAGCTCAACCTTAAACATCTGCAGCAGTATAAATCAAATTTAACATGAATGCAATGGTAAAATAATCCAAAAACATCAAATATAACAGTTACTTTAAGTACATTTTGCTCATGATTCTTGCTTTTACTTAGAGACCTATTATGCTTTTTCATTTTTTAATTTAATTAAAGCATCTAAACACTGTCCATCTTTGCCTTTAACACACACACACACACACACACACACATTCATCCATACATACCAAAAATACAGAAAATGAGTCCAAAGCTCTCTCATGCAGATGGGATTCATACTTCTGCTTGAGCTGCACAGAGAGCAAATTGTATTTTCATTTTTTCCAATATGCACTTCATCTCAAGGACTAATTGCAACACCCAGTGATAATTACTGGCAGAGCTGTCAATGGCTCTCTTTTCAATCTGTAGGCGCGGAAATGAAAGAAAAAAAAACAGAGACAAAACCTATTATGCATTTTCTTTATTTTTTGTTACAAAAGAGGCAAGATATGCTAATACAACCAGAATTGCCATGGTATAATAATGAAATATTACAGGGATACATGTTTGCTTTGAAATGATGCGTATTGATAAAAGGGAAAAGAATCCTACAACTTTTCACACACACACATACACACGCATACTATGGCTTTAGGGGGTTACATACAGTCAGGAAATGTCCACAGCTTTGGGCTAAATGACGGCCAATACTAACTCTTGTGTGGTTTTACGGGTGGAAATGTCTGACTTTTTTGGTTGTGAATTGAACCCAGCGTTGGGCCATTTTAGTCATGAAACTGAAAAGGAACCTAAAAGAAGATACTTATGGCAATGAAAATTAGTAGGTTGTGGGTGAATAAACGCACCAACGAGTCTCATGGGAGAAATGATGAGTACATTGAAAGCAGCGAGAATAGCAACCTCTGAAAATGCTGAAAATAAACTGCACACACATCATGTACAGAGCTCTGTAAAAATACAATTGAAATACATAGCAATTCGTGAAAAATGGGTCGCAACACGCACCTGGCTAGTTCATAAAACACTGTCATATTAAAATCTATTTACATTATATATATGTACACACAGGCTGTTCATAATTGCTCTTAATATTAAATTCAAATAAAAAAATCATAAGAACAGGGGTGAGTGGTATTTACAAAAAAAAAAACAAAAAAAAAACAAAACAGAGAAACGGTTTGACTTTTTCGAAGGTCTCTTCAGTCCGGTTCTCTTACTGGTGTCGGCAGTCCACAGCTTATATTATCAGTGATTGGGCAGTGCTTCGAGAGATGGTTAAAACTGGCAGTTGTAATTTCTTACATCCTTCAAGTGGAAGCTGGCCCTCATACTTCAACGAGAGTGACCTGGAACTGACCGGCGGCGACCTCGGACATCTCAATGAGGAAGGCTGACTGGTTGGTGTAGTGTTCGATGATGTTGTCGTCCATGTTGACGAAAATCCTGCAGAAAACAGAAGGGCGAAAGCAAAAGGTTACCCCGGTGATCAGAACTGAAACTGGGCCAAATAAGATGTTATTTTTGAATAAAAATAACTGATTAATCTTCAAAACTAGGATGCACAAATTGGCTCTTAAACGTGTTCTGCTTTTTCACTCGTGTGTGACATAAGCGACAGGTCATGAGATTTCTTATGTGGGTTCAAACACAACGTGTCATCTGCTTCTTGGTGGAAAAAAAACAGCGTATCTCTTGCATCAGGAGGGGTAGTAAATCAGGTCACTCTCCTCCTCTTCTTCCCTGACACCAACACTAACCTTTAAGTCTTTAAGGCTTTTAATGACTGAACTAACCACCACGTTCATGCATTCTGCCTGCAGGGACAGGGCTGATTGAAGACAAGAGCCAAAAGAGGAGGGAGGGAACAGCGGGGAGAATGTAACCCAACCTGTTAGCTTAGCTGCTCCCCCTCAGGTGATGGCTGCAGGCAAGCAGCAAAAAAAAAAAAAATAAAAAATAAAAAAAAAAAATCACCCAAAGGTGATTGTGAGTCTCTGTAAAGAGGTCTTAATAATGTCTGCCATCATATCTCCTCTGAAAGCGACTCAGATTATAATAAATTTGACTGTAAGATACAGTCGATGCATGACGTGATCTTTGTGTATCATCAAGAAAGGACTTTACAAACTCAAGTATAACCTTTTTTTCCCTCATGTCTTTGAGGAAATGAAACGCAAAAGGCAGGGTACTTCTTACGAACTCATCTGGCCTGACCTAATGTTTTGCTGATAGAAACATAACCTGCGATGGTTCAAACAAAGATGCCAAACTTGCTGGACAACCTTCACCCAGTTAGCCTTCCACTTTATCAAACCAGATATCTTTTCCACTACGGAAAAACTTCCCGATGTTGTGATGCGATTATGAGAAAATAGAACGTACAACAATAGGTGCATGACGCATCTGCAGGACTTTTGAAATCTTTTCATCCTCGCTCAGTCACCTGTCTTTCTTTTGGAGGAGCTGCAATTAACACATTCCAGCAGACAGAGCCAAATAAACCTACCTACCCAGTCTGTCGACATGAATTTCCTTAAAGATTAAAACAACACGAGCTAAGCCCTGAATTTATGCGCATTTCATGCGTCAGATGAACTCTTTTAATCCAACTAAGCTGGTTGTCTAATAGCAGTACATTAGGGAATACCAGAGGAACAAAAAGATACTTACCCTCTCTTGCATTTTTTGTAGATTTTCCCGATGGTGTCTTTTTGCATGCCATACTTTTCTGAAACCTGAGGGAGGAGAGGAGTATGAGATGACGGTTAGCGTGATGAAAGAAAGGTGATATGCTTGAGAGATAAGGTACAGTAAAGTTAACGCTATGTGAGCGCGGATACGTGTGAGATTCCACATCAGAAATCAGGTCAGATAGTCGTAGAGAGTGTGTTACTTACAGCATCTCGTAGGCCTGACAGAGTCGGCGTGCTGAGCATGAGTGCGTCAAACACTTCTTCAGCGCTAGTCCTCACGTACAGCAGAACTATTGGAAGGCGAGAAAAGAATAAAACATTAGGCATAAAAGTTAAAAAAACTCATTGGATCATTAGACGTTTTATTGAAAGGGTTAGGGTTGGGTTGTACCTCTTTGTGGGTCTTCTTTGCGGGCTTGCTTGCTGGGCGGAGAGCTGTTTTGGTCTCTGTCTTGATACGATCTCTTCATACAACTCCTTAGAAAACAAAACACAAATTCACATTAGTATAAAGCAGCCTCTATGTGATTATTTAGAGAAAAACAATTGTGATGGATTTCAATGTTGTGTTTATTATCTACGCTTACCTGTCGTTCTCGTCCATGGGAGTGACCTGGAGAGACAGAGAGAGAAACAGAGAATCGGATTACACACCACTCCATTGCTCGATGCCCCTCTTCCCACCATTGCCTGTCTGCGCAATACCTTCAAGAATGAATGTTATCATCACTCTGAGACTGCATTTCCCATAACCTCTAACAAAAACCACGTCAGCGTGGATGCTGATGGCGAGACGCTGATAGGCTTTATCGTGCCGGCCAATCACAGATGTTTTCTGAGCAGGCTGTGAGGCCTTGCATCATTTAGTCATTCTACAATATCAGTTTCTTTTACTGTGAGAAGTCATGGAAGTTGTGGAAGCTTTTCCTCTCACACGTCAGTCTAGACTCGGCGGTGTGGGAAAACTTGCCTGTCTGAACAGCACTCTCACCTCACTGTTTTTGCAAGTGTGTGCGAGTAAAGGAGAAGATGAGGGTGGCGCATCTGTTGGACCAGGTGTGTATGTGTGTGTGTGTGTGTGTGTGTGCGTGATCCCCCATAGCTTAATCCGCAGCGGCTTGTACCTGTGCCTGGTTTCGACTCAAAATTAGCTCATCTGATCTTTCGCCTCAACTTCGCTGACACTATATCCTCCCCCCATCCCACTACATACTTTCCCACAGTTTTTTTTCCCTGCCTGTCTCGTGCCTGCAGGGACTCAGGGGTCGGGAAGATGATTCACTCAACACAAGAGGCGAGGAACAAAATATAATTAAAAAGAGGGGCTTACAATGCGCTGTAAGCTGGAGAGGTGTGTTTCTGGGATGAAGAGAACTGGCTGGGTGGCGTGGTCATCCAGGGTTTGGAAGAAGGTGCTGTCGCTGCCCATGGAGCTGCTCACTAAGGACTTGTTGGCTGAAAACAAAAGCAGGAATGTCAGAATACACTTTACACATAGTCTTTGGAGGCTGTAATGCTGAACAGAGGATGAAATCTTTAAGGTAACACTTACTGCCAGCATCATTCTTTCCCCTCCTTTTGCTTCTCTTCCTCTCCTCATCACGCATCTTCCTCTCTGCACCCTGAGGACACAAGATCGCAGGGTTACAGTCATGATTCAAACACAAATATCAGATTTTTTTTGTTTCTGTGTGGGAATGAGGTGAAACATACCTTATCACAGAAAATCTTGACCTGGCATGCAGCTCTGTGTATGAGCTGGTTGGTTCCCGAGCTGAAGTCATAAGTGTCGATCTGGATGTTGAGAGGCAGGCCTTTCACTCCCTTCTGAGAGGAGAAGTCCGTGCTCAGGGAGTTGATGCCAATGTACACCTGTAGAGGAACAGGAGCAGGGATTTTAAATTAATCATGCAGGCATCATGCGTTTGTACATGTGAAGAGATATTATGGGGTCTGAGAGATGCCATTGAAAACAAAGGGAGAAGTTGGAGGCATTCACACCATGATTGCATGTTTAACCCTAAAAGCTGTGAAAAAGAGAGTCTGTCTTCCTTCTGTTTTAACTTCTCTATCCTCACATTTTCTTATCACAATCTCCCTTCTTCCTGCTTCGCTCCACCTGCAGCAGGTTTGGCGGCCCCACCTCGGCGCCTTCGGGCCACAGAGCGGCTCGAATAAGCCGCCGCCGCTCTCTCGCCTGCTGTGGTGACAGGAGCCTCGGGGCCAAACACATTTCTGGGATTCCTCCCCCTCCCTCCTCAGCCACTCCTTCTCCCTCTTCACCTCCATTCTCTACCTCTCCTCTTTTTTCTTCTAAATCTTCCACCTGTTGTCCTCCCTTTCTTCCCTCTTCAGAGAACTGGCCTTACAGAGACATCGTTACATAAAAAAAAAATATGATTCTTGTTTTATAATAACGTGTGTTTACCTTGGCCTCTTCGCTGGGGTTCCACACAAAGGAGAGAGCGTTGAAGGCCACTTCTTCAATGTCACTGATGCCGCTGAACACTTCTTTGTAGTCAGCTATGAAAGGAAGGAAAGAACATTTTTAATCTTTTTTTGAATGAAATAAAATCCTTCACTGTTATGCCGTCGGTGTTGGGTGCAGGTACACAGGAACCTTGCGTGTGTATTTTCATTTATGAAGAACATACCGATGTCAATGACCCTCTGCTTGACAGTTGGCTGGCGCGCATGCCAGTGATTCCAGAAGCGGAGCTGCATTTCTGGGCTCTTGTCATTCTCAAACACAGCCATCACTACGGTCTGGAGCGGAGAAGAAAGGTGAGAGAAAAGATTTAGGGACGTTTGTCAGGCTGAATGTTCCCTATGCTTCAAGAGAACCATCGGGTTTCATTTATCACTCCAAATCCACCCTTTCTCCTCACATTGTCACCAGTTATTTGCAGTGAGCGGGTGTGTGTTTGTGTGTATTCTTCCCCTGATTTACTTGACAAAGAAAAGGGTTGTCACATATGTTTTAAAACCACACACCCTCCTTGTCCTCTCCTCTTTTTTCTTTTTTTTTTTCCCCACCCTGCTTGTGTCAGATGAGACAAACGGAGCTGAGCTGCACTCTGGCCTCATTAAACCACAGTAGGAATAAGTTATACAGGGCAGGACACTGTCATTTTAATGGTAGCGGCACAGTATGCGGGGTGTCAGCAAGGAATTAGTCACCAAGGAGCTGGCTATAAGGGAGGGACAGATATTTGGGAAGGGTTGGCTTGGTGGCACGCAAGGAATTTATGTATTCATGAAGCCGTGAAAAAAGCCTGAAGGGAAGGATGGAGTTTGAAACAATAGTCATCATATTTTTATGTAACCAACACACAACAAAAACAAAACAAGAACTTTCGTGCTTTCCTGATGATGTCTCTCATGACTCACCTTGACTTTGGTGGCACTGAGGCAGGCGTTGTTGTCCAGTCCATGGAGAGTGATGGGGTAAAACTGGCCCTTGTTCAGGTAGACCATGGGCAGCTCATTGGACTTGTAAGGAGAAGCCAGGGGAGCTCCCAGGGAAAACTGGAACTCGTTCCTGAGTCTCTCTGGTGGGGAGCTGGCGTAGGAGCCGGAGTAGACCGGGCTGGAGTGGTCCTCGGGGAAGGGGTCGCTGTAGGGAAGAGTCTGAAAGAAAAACGCAAATGGACATTTGTCAATAAAGGAAGATGTAAAGGATGGAGATGTAAAATAGAAGAGGAACCAGGGCTCAGCTTTCAAGTACACTAACCTCCGTGTTGTGATCAGGGAAAGCGCCGGGTTCTGGCCACTTCTGGAGCAGGGAGTCAAAGATGATGTTGAGCTCCTGCTTGTCATAAGTGTCAGCTACGACGCTTGTAAGGGTGGCGTAGGTGTCGGAGGTGGTGGGGACAGAGATTGGCAGGGAGGTGTTATGCTTGGATCCCAAAACCTCTTGGGAATGGCTCAAGGGAACATTCTCAGAGAGGATCTTCATGACGCTGGCGGACGTCTCCAGTGACGCAAACTCATTGGTGCTGGTTGGTGTCCTGGAGGGTTGAGGAGAAAAGAGGAAGTAGCTGATTAATTACAACAGGAAAGCTACTTCTTTCAGGTCAGCATGACTCGGTACAAAGAGATCCAGGAAACAAACAGGCTTTAAGTGACTAACTGTATTGTGTCTTACAGAAGCCTGCAGACGGCCTGTGCAAACACGAAGCAAAAGCCCTTCTTGTGTCTAAGCACACACAGCTACTGCAAGGTGAACCCGCAGAAAGACACGGTTCGAGTGTGGGTGGGAACTATTTGTCCCTTAATCCAGCTTTTTTTCTTCTCTGTGTTTGAGTTTCTCTGTTGAAAATGTTTGAGGGGACAAACTGCGCCCCAACAATGGCCATTTCTCACCCAGCAGTGAGGACAGAGGGAGAAAAAAAAAACAACCGTCTCTCTGCCTGTTGGGAAACTCTTTAAGTGAGGCAGAGATGATGATGGAGAGAGGATAGATGGATGGAAGGTCTGGAGGAGTAGACAATAAATCCCTCTGACTATGTTTGACTTGAGGATTACCCACTCACCTGTTTATGACCCCTGCCTTTCTCTTTTTGTGTTCACACTCTCTCTGAGACATTTTATCATGTCACAGTATTTAACGTCTTAATCATGCAAGCTCTCAAAATTGTTCGTACAAATGGGAATTTAGTTTTGACACTTTTTTGAGGATTTTGCTTACCTCTCTGTTTTGCACATGTTTCCAGCGCGGTTGCATGCAGAAGTCTTCTGCTCTTTCTGGTTCTGCAAAAATAAAAATAAAACAAATTGTAAAATCGTCATCAGATTGAGAAAGTTAGAATAAATCCTTGTGTCTTGTTTATTGCTGATTATCTACCTTGCACTGCTCATAAAGCATGGTTATGGCTGCCAGGTCGTCTCCTGGGTGGAGTCTGGGTTTGGAGTGGTTCTGCTCAGGTACGCTGCTCTCCAGGTAGGACCAGGGGTCCATGATGTGGTTAGTGTAACGGTTATAGTTGAAGTTCTCGCTCTGAAAGACCAGTCCCAGAGTCCTACAGAAGGGAGCAAAGAGTTGACAGTGACTGATTAGATACAATGAAAATGTACACAAAAGAAAAGTGTGCCGTGGACCAAAAGTGAACTAAATGTAAACTTGCATTTTTGACGCACCGGGTTTGACAGTGTGAGTGTAACAGCTGTACCCGAGCCTCAGGACACTGCACATACTTGCCCCTGAGCATGAAGGGTTTCGATTGCAAAACCACAGAGCTGACTAATATCCCTCAGAAGCAGCGGTGTCAAAAAAGGTTTAAAAAGCCAAGGGCCACCCACTAATACACCCCCCACAACTTCCCGTGCATCTTCAATGCTGGATAAACCCTCTTATTTGCACAGATCTCGAAAGAGATTACAAGAAAACCCACAACCAGTCAGTCAATAGTTTCCGTATCACTTGTGAAAAAGAAATAAAGCCTGGGATTCTGAGGATTGGATTTGTTTGGAGAGACTCGCAGTGACTGTAAATATCCCGCCTACCAGGATAAGCCCCCTTTGGAGTTTGTCTGTGGTAGCTAATGAACAAATAGCAGCAGTTTACTGTGGTTAAACATCTCATTAAATGTGCTGACAGGAGGAGAAAGATCACATGTGTTCACAACCACAGCAGAACCAAAGCTAACGGCGAAATGAAGTGATTTCTCGCAGGGATTAATGAGAGAATATTGGGTTATTCTCACACAGCGCCTGGAGAGCTATAAAATGCTGTTTTTGAGCATGTAGCTCTGTACATTTGAACTTTTATTTTGACGCCAGATTACAGCCTGTTTACTTGATATTTAGCTACTTTAAAGAAACTCAAACAAAACTCATACACCTGCTCTGAGATGCACCTGTCTCTGCCTGTCATACGCAGCAGCCTCAGCAAACACCACCCATTAGTTACCCTCCAATTCCCCCCTAAAACCAGCCGAGTGCAGACGTTTTTACACAAACACAAAGGGGGGGCTCGTGTCTAGGGTTTCGCCATTATGTAATTCAATGCATTACATGCTGTCTTTGCCCTCTGTCTCTGTCCAACACCTCGAGAGGAGATTCTTATTTCCCGGGCTCCTTTTGTGCTCTGTGGCCCCTAGGTTAGTGACAACACAAGCCGAAACAGACCCATAGACCCAAATGTGTGTGTGTGTGTTAAAACTATCCATATCAATTTCCTCTGCAAAACACCCCTTTCTTAAAACAGGGAGATTTCACATGGGGGTCTCATTGCAAGTAGGAAAAAGGGAGGTTTCTGTCCCAAAGACTGGAATCTAACAACAACTTCTTACCGAATTACACAAAATCCAAACCAAAATGTGTGTGTCTTGTGGACAAAAGCACACTTTGGAGAAAAAATCCACATATACAAAGCCCAAATAATATAAAAAACAACTCATAAACTTACTCAGTCTCTTTGGTCATGTCTCCAATCCAAGTCAGCAGGAATAGTTCCTTTAATGTTAGCTTCTTCTCCTGTTTGTACGTGTTTCCTTCTCTGTGTGTGTGTGTGTCAGTGTAGCAGAGGAGAGCAGTGACACACAGATGAGTCAAGTGTTGTGATCCTCTCTTGAACGGGGCCCAGATTTATTTCATTGCAGCCAAGATTCCCTCTCTTCTCTGATTGGCTGAGAGGACTGAGACAGGTGTCTGATAGGACAGGTGTAGAATCATTAACTCTTCCCTGGCTGGAGAGAAACTGGCTCGCATGTGTATGAGTGTGTGCACACTTTGCAAGACAATCCGAGGCAGGAGGGTTTCGAATCTCATTATGGTGCCGGATAAAAGGGCGAGATTGGAGAGCCATAGGTGTGAAAGGTTTAGTAATGACCTGGAACTGGGCTTTAAGATGTTAATAGTTTTCCAGTATCATTTTCCACCTCTACCTTCATGTCATACACAGGTTTTGGTTTCTTTATTTTCTGGGGAATTATACATGTATGTATGGGGGCTTTAGTGTTGTGGTCAAAACTCCTGAAGGGAGGCGGGCTTAAAGGAATCTTGTATGTAAGAATGAATGTTTTAAATTAAAGTGGAACAAGTTGAGTATATTTAGGATATAAACAGGAAAACGAGAAATAATATGAAGGTATTTCTTAGATTTAGAATGAAATTAAAATGTTTTGTAAGTTTTGCTTTTTAGTGAAGACATTTGAATTCACACAATTATGCAGCAAAACGTACACACACAGAATTTACTCTCTAATTCCAATATAAACTATTTAATACCAGTGATGGAATGTAACTAAGTACATTTACTCAAGTACAATTTTAAAGTTTGGTACTTTACTTGAGTGTTTCCATTTTCTGCTACTTTATACTTCCACTCAGTTACTATTAATCACTATTTTGGAGGCAAATATTGTACTTTTTACTTCACTTTATTTATTTTATAACTTTAGTTACTAGTTACTCTGCAGGATGCATGCTGCACTGGAGCCACAGAGCATTTTTAAATTAATTTATTTTATCACAATCAGATGAAAAAGGCTGATAATTGGTTGATTTAAAGCATACAGTTTATACACACATTTAAATATATGTATAATTTACTTTTATTTGTACTTCTGATAATTAAGTATGTTTGATATCAGATACTTTAAGACTTTTAGTCAAGTATTATTTGTATGGCTGACTTTCACTTTTGCCAAAGTGATATTTTAACACAGTATCAATACTTTTGCTCAAGTATGACTTTTAGGTACTTTTTATAACACACACAAAAAAAACCAGAAAAGAGCAAAAACAAATATATTTTTAAGTAATAAATAATTGTTTGAAAGTATTTACACGTTATTTTTTGATACAAATAATTTCCCGGCCTAACTGAACCTGTGTGAAACTGAAACTGTGTAAATTTAACGGTAAACTTTAAATAAAAATAGCAATTGATCCAGTTGGAGCACATTTTAACCACTTTATATAATGTTGGATATTTTGATCCACAACAATAAATCAGATTTGATAGAAATGATGTTTGGTATAAAAAGACAGCAGGAGATAACAATAGCTGTTAAACAAAAAAAAGTAGATTTATCCAAAAAAGATTTATCCAAATACATTACATGAGTACAGTTCAGTTCAGTTCAGTTCAGTTCTGAACTGAACTGAACTACATGAGTATTTGTACTTAATTTCCTTTCACCATTGCAATTTCTTAATATTAACATGAAAATAAAATAAATTTGCTCTTCCCATGGCAAACTAAATTATGTAACTGTTTCTGCCATTTGAACTATTTTTATTGGCCTGATTAACAGGCAATTCAGTGATGCATTTATGACTTTGCATGTAGAAGTGGAATTTAATTTAGAATATAAACCCTGGGAAGGTGGAGCACAGACAGTTTTTACGAGTGTAGACTACACTATAGGATGAAATGTTCAGTTTCACATTGACTTCACGGTAAAACACACACGCGCACACACACACACACACACACTTCCTGACAAATAAAGCCCAAACTCACAACTCGTGCTGCCAGGAACCGAAAAGCAGTGAGGCTTGTAAGGTCTTCGTGTCAGTCAGGGATATCATCTTCCACCCACACACAGGTGTACACTCACACAAACACACTCACACAAACGCACACAGAGTGATGTGCTTGTGTATAATTACATGTGGCTGTGTATCTCTTCATACGTGTGTGTGTGAGCACCTCTTGCGGCTGACACCTGAGGGAATCTGGCGTGGTAACACACAAGGGTGCGTGCTGTGCAGCTTGCCCACACACTCACACACACCCTTGTACAATAACACACACACACACACACACACACACACACATACACAGAGGCCCAAGGGCGAGTTGGCATCGAGTCAAAAGAGTAAGAGAAAGAAGGAAGACTTTTCTGTGTACGGCACACCTTCAATATACTTTGCACGTTAATTAAAATTAATTAAAGAAGCTCTATCCTAGATTACTTCACCCTCTACTACAAATGTGGCTAGACTAAAAACTTACCATATGTTGTACATTTATGTTTTACCAAACATCTCATGCAGACATAAACCACTAGAACCAATAGTTGTAAAAGAGGCAGAGGTGAACAGAGGATGGATGGATCACTTTCATCAGCTCGTTCAGGGTGTGAACACTCTTTCTCTCATCTGCACTTTCTTTCTCTCCCTGGCACTTTGTCTTTCTTATATTTTCTCTATCTGTCCCTCATTAGTGCTGCGAAATTAACACATCACAGTGTCAAACTCTTTTATTCCCACTCCCTGTTTCTCTCTCTTTGCACTTCAACTACAGGGAAATCCCATAAGGCCCTGATGCACACATCTAAACAAGAACAGCCTTTGAAACACACTGGAAGTGTGTGATCAATGCTTCAGTGAGGGAAATTTTCATAAATTAAAAATGTAACTCCTATAAAACATGCAGGTATAACGCGATATGATAAGATATACTGTTTTGCAGTGGCGGACTCAGGATGTTTGAGGGGCAGGGGTGAAAAAATTAAAAAGGGCACCAGTGCTTTTATGTAACCATAGAGAAATCTGTCTCAGACTCAAATGCTGTGCACATATAGCTGCCTCCACAGTGCTGACAATAACAAAATAACGTATAAACAAAGCAACGCATACTGTAACAAAACTCAAACTACATGTATTGCCCATTGCACTATAAGCAATATTTGCTTGATATTTTACTGTTAATATTGGCAGCAAGTTCTAAATATATGTCGAGTTATGCAATGACCCTAAAAAGAAACTTCTTCTAATTTTAGGGAAATCAGACAGTGTTCAATCAGTCCATTTTCAATTACTAGTTTAACATAGATAACATTAATGCTGGAGTGCAGCAAGTCGACTGAACATGCAAAACATCAAACCAAAAAAAAAAAAAACAACAAAAAACCCCCCACAATATATCAATAAAATAATTAAATTAACAATAAATTAATAATTATTTGGGTTTCAATGAATTTTCCTTTTAATTGGTACCAACATACATGCTTGTTTACAGGAAACTTGTAAGAACATGATCTGAAAGTTATGAACTTATAATAATACAGCTTGCAAAACACAAACCCACAGCTACAATAAATAATAACATACAACAATTCCCAAAATGAAATTGTCTAACATTTTTAGTGTGTTTTCACTAATCCAAGATACAGAGTCTAAGTATGCGTGCGCAGGAATATTAGAAAGGTGAGCTAACAACAGCAGAAGTCTGGTCTCTGTTGGGTGTCTGTAGTTTTTCTAAATTTTTTAATGTAAACGTACAATCACACTAAGAAAAGAGAATCTACCTTTGCACAAAACTTAACACTTGCCTGTCTAAGGTCCTGTCAAACTTATCCTAACACTCTTTTCTGTGTTTAACTATCATGTTGTGTAAAAGTGTGAATGGCCCCCATAGAGACCTGTGGCTCAATCCTTCAGGGTGGGAACGATTGGAAGATGGATGGATGTCACAAGATGTTCAAACGACTTCCTTTCATGCCTTGAAACTCACCCACGGAGTAAGAAACCAAGACCTGAAGTGTCCTTGTGCTTTGGTCTGTTGAATGTGTGCCTGTTTTGTGTGTGTGTGCGTGTGAGCATGCAGCCATGCATGGTGGCATACAAACAGATATCAGTTCTGGCTCTCCGCAAGACTGCCGCTGAGAAAGGGGCTCTCTCATCACCTTTCTCCTCCCACTATGTCCCTCTTTCTCTTTTTCCTGTCTCCCACTTGCTCCTCCTTTCACCTTCTTTTCTTGCTGCTGCTTTCCCTTACGACTGAACCACCAAACCCCGCTCTTACTGCTTAAGAGCATTTTCATCACCCTGAACGTAAAGACCACGCAGATTAAAACTCTTGAGCCGCGGTGATTAAGTCACGCGAGGTGAAGAAACCAATGAAAAAGGAAGGCCGTTCTTTAGTTCTGCGTCTGATCTTTCTCACCAACTCCCACATATTATACATATCTCTCTATCTCTTTCTCTTCCTGTATCTCTTAATCTACTCTAATGCCTGGTTTGACATGGAGGAATGTGTGCAAAGGGTTGACAGAGATATAAGGAGCCCGGGGCGTGTTGCTCTCTATCTGCTCCTCACATTGGGAAACCAGCAAGTATTGCACCTGTTACCGGAAGGCTGCGACACATTTCCCTTTTTCCACTAATGTCCCACCCTTACCCACTATGTTCTGCTAAATATTCAGTTTAATTACAAATGTATGTAATGCGTGTAGTTATGTTATGTCACTGTTTTCAGGACACAGTGTGCAATTAGTTTATCAGTATGTGTGTTTGCACGATTCGTTGACCTCTGCCAGGTGCTCTGACCTCCTCAGAGCTGTGATACTTCGGTGAATGGTGAGACCTCTTTAGCAGAATCCTGCTGTCACTTTGTTTGGCCTGGACTTGGAGAGGCTCCAAGAGTCTGGAAAGACTCTCTAACCCCACCACCACCACCTCTTCCTCAGCCTCACTCCTTTTTAATATCCCCCCCCACCAGGCAGCAGCCACTCCCAGAAACTCCACATTGCCCCGAGTAAGGGATCAGGGCCAGGGAGGAGGAGAGAAGGGGGATTTGGGTGTAAGAACATGGAGAGAAAAGGGGAAATTGAAGGGTGAGGAGGTGGCGGGAAATATATGAAAAAGCAGCGGATTGACGGTAATGCTGGCAGAGATTGAGAGGAGAGAAAATGGGGAGCTGACAGGATCTCTTCAAGTTTCAGCACTTTGACATTTGCATGTTGGCTATTAGAGATTAGGACACCACGTTGCCTGGGGCAAAGAGAAGCTGCAGAGGAGAACACGATAGTTGCATTGCTCAATACATGCATTTCTTGGAGCTCTGCTCGGGGGCGTACGTGTTGACAAAGTAGCTACGAGGGGATTTTACAGGCAACAAAAAAGGAACTGAGTTCCTGCTATTTGGTCATAAAACATCATAAAACACAAATGCATGCCTCGTGTAACCCTAAAAGGATTATTATTACTGTATGAGTCCAAGATAAAATTAAGTAGTGTTTAAAGTGTTTAAATTATCGGTTGTTTGCCTGTAACTAGATGAATATAAAAACATTTCCTCATCCTAAAATTTGGATACAATTTTAATTACCTCAGCTTAATAAAAAAGTTGTTCACTTCTCCAAAATAAGCTAAGCTTCTCCTTTCCCACATGTGCAAAAGCATTCAGTTTGCACTACCCTTGATCTTCAGCCTGAAATATGTGTGCAATGTTAGCTTCAAAACAGATTAGCTTCGGAGAAATTATTTGAATTCTCGTCAAGGACTCTGTGAAGTTCAACAGAGTTTTCATCAATTCCTGGTGTTTATTCTACTGTAAGTTAGGTCCGTTCCACGCACACTGAGAAGAACCTCGTGTTTAAGAAGTCTGTTGGTGTTCAGTCTCTGTCGTGTTTGTTAAGAGTCACACCTCTTTCATTTCATTTCTCAGACTCCGCTTTTGTTTTTGGAGGATTGGTAGGAACACAAGTGAAAGAGCCGGTAAAGAATGTGGAATGACAGATGAATGCTGTAGGCATATGCACACACACAAACAAACACGTACATCTTCCATTATGCTCTCTTACATATAAACATGAAGTGGTAGATTTAGACAGGTGATAATCTCATCTGTCAGATGAGCCACATCTCTGCATCATCTGCCATATCTACTGCCAGACGAATTAATGAAGCGATGCCAAGAAACCCAAGGAGTGTCGAAAATTAAAGAAACATTACCTGTTATAGAATATCGATTTAGTTATCGCAACTGGCAGCATTTGATATTTGAAATTGGATAACAGGTACATGGAAATCTTAGAGTTGTGTGAGAGCGTTCACATGTTTAATGAAGACTGCTGCAGGCTGACACGAGAGATCCGACGGCCATCGTCAGGGTTTGGAGCTAAAAACTCAAACACACTGCACAAATATGAACGGAACTACAAACTACAAAGAGAAAGCGAGGTTTAGCATGTGGTAAAGTTATATTATCAAGATTAAAAGGTGACACACCAACACATACAGAGACACTTTATGGTGTTAGGCCACTGGTTGTGGTCCCACCCATGTGGAGGGCAGGTATTGGGCCTATCTACATATTAGGTTTCATTCTGGACCCCTCAGGCTAAAGGTGGGTGCATCTTCACTTCATATAACGAGGAGGAGGACTCTCCTATCTGCAGCAAATAACAATTGGAAAGAATTGTGGCTAATTGCCCTCTGACACTCCCAGAATGCATGTATAGTCAAACACCTGCTGTCTCTCTAGTAGTGCTGGTGTGTACAACATTTAGGGCAGCTCATTGGTCTTTTAATAAAAAGGCTATACAAAGGTTTTGCAAGTTATAGTCCATTGAAAGATTAATCAGAGAGTTTGGAAAATGTGCTCAACCACATTGTTGTCGAGAGTTGGATGAGAAAATTGATGCCCCTCCCATGACTGTAGGCTAAATATGAGGCTGCAGCCAGTTAGCTTAGCATTAAGACTTGAAACAATGGGAAACAGCTAGCCTGGCTCTGCAAAGTGTCTGAACAGTGTGTACAGTGTATAACTGAAACATCTTGATTGGCAAGAGAGATAGCAAATCTAAAGTGAGCTTTTTGAGGCAGTCTTAATGCTAAGCTAAGCTAACTGGCTGATGGCTGTAGCCTCAGATTTACTGGTGTTGACCTTATCTAACTCTCTGCAAGAAGTGTATTTCCACAAGTGTCAAAACATTCCTAACTAGCGAAAATCTTGTGCTAGAATCACATCAGCCGCTTCGCCCGCTAACATGTTGACATTCCAACCCATGACCACTCAATAGTCATTACTAGTTTATTACATGAGACTTCACCACACCTATCTTGGAACTCTGTCTTCATTTTGATCTCAACTACACCCCTATGAAAGTTTGTGAAAGCATCTTGCAGAGTTGTGATGCTATCGTGCTGACACAAATCTGACAGACTGCAATATAAACACCTCTATAGGCCACACAACTCGGAAGATCTGGGTATTGTCAAACCCGGGTTGTCGAGCTCTTTTGGCTTCACAACGCCACTGAGCAGCTTTCATAGCAGTGATTGGGGCTCGGCCTCCAACACTTTGTCCAGATTTAATATAACGAGCTTGGAGTCTTTTACAAGACAGGACAGGCCGGGTTAACATGCTAACTTTGACATGATGTCAAAACTCACTTTTTGATTCCTTTAAACAAAAATTCTCACATATTGCACCTTTAAGGGCACAAAGAAAATATAGGCCTTGAAGAATGGTCAGGATATATCATAGTTAATGGGCTACAACAATTAAAATAAACAGTTGGACAAATCAAAAAAAGGGATCCAACTAAAAAATCTCTCAAAAAATATCCACAGTATTCCTCAGCTGTATCCGTGCCAGCCCGTGCAACATTAAAGTGTGACGGAAAATAATTTGGCAACGAGAAAGAGTCAAGCGTCAAATATCGCGGCAAAAGCATTTTCTATGAATATCTGCGGGGTGAGCTCACTCTGTCCCTGTAGCCGTAGGCCCTCAAACACCCTGGAGAAAAGCTGAGACTGATATTTTGGTGAAAATTTCCTGCAGGCGGTAACACAACGCGCAGGCGGTGTAGGTTCACAGGAGATACAGTGCAGCTCATATTCTCCACAGAGAGACAACAATGCAACAGTCTGCTCTTTCTCTTCAGCAGAAAGGGACAATGTGGCAATAAAAAGGCACAATGTTCCCTGGTGTTTCAGTTGTTTGTGTGAGTCAAATGTGGGTGCATGATTTTTTTTGGGTGTGTGTGTTACATTGCAGTATCAGTGTGTATACAGGCATGGATGTTCACTTGCGGGTCAGAGTCAAGTGGAAACTGAAGAAGATGAGGGCAGCAGTGAGAATGTGTCTGTGGGAACGGTTCGATCACTTCTCTGCACATCCTCTCCTTTCTCTAACGATAAACATCTCTCTCTCTCTCTTCACATCTCCTCCTCCTCCCTTCTTTTCTCATCCACCCATCATCCCTCTCTGTCCCTCTTTTTCTATGGATGAGTGGTGATATTCCCGTGGGATAGTGGAGGAGGAGAGCTTTCCAGGGAGTGTTGCTTCATCATCCCAAATAAAGCAGGGAACATGTTCAGACCACCTCACCTCGGGTTCAGTGATGAAAACCTCAGACAGAAACTATTTTTTTTTTGCAGGCATGCCGTCCCTGTAAACACAGTCCCTCTTTTCCGTCATCAGTCTCTTCTTCCATCCTGAATCTTCATCTTTTTATGTCAAGTTTTGGGATTTTTTCTTGAGATTATTTCACAATCTGTTAATATTTACAGCAATAACTAAATATATGGGTCTAAATATCAACATTGCTTTAATGGTTTTTCTTCTATATATTGTTTTTAATCTCAAAAAAGAAAAAAAAAAAGTTTATAGACTTTCAACCAGCCAACTCTGATTAGAGGGTAGAAAAAATTTTCCATGTTCACCTGCGATACCTCACCATAATCTATTTCTCTCTCTCTCCCTCCCTTTTCCTTTCTTCCCCTCGCGCCCAGTTTCAGTCTACATGTCTCGGCTCGTCTGAGGTTTAGAGGAACCACGCACTCCTTTTCTCCTCAATCGCCTGGAACAATCACAACGTGCCCTGCTCAAGGGCCACAGCAGGGCGCGCCCCATCTCAGGCCCAGGAACAAGGAAGACTGACGTACTTATCGATGCACAATCCCTGTGACCTCTAGGCTTAGTCCACAAGTCTGTCACCATAGAGACATATTACTCAGTTTTTCACTGTAATAAACTATCTGCTTGTCTGTTGTTTAATCCTGAGGGGAATCACTCCAGAAATCTCCTGTAAAGGTCAAAAGTTCACATCTTCTCTTGTTTCTTCTTCTGCTAGTCTTTTTAAATAATCCTTCTGAATGTTTTTTTCTTTTTTAAGATTTAGTTTACATAGTGAAATCCTTTCACAATAAGGCCGATGTGGAGATTTATCAAAGAAATGTATTTTTCAAAATTGTTTCTTCTGACTCTTTTCAATTTATTCCTTTAAATGTATTTATTTATTCCTAAATTTCTACAAAAGTCCCTAACTCAAATAGCTGCTGCTGCAAAACATTTAATAGAGGAGTTAAGATTTAATTTGTGTCATTGAGTCCTTGCACACATAAAATCAACACGCTATATAGCACTGGGAATTGGTTAACTTTAGCCAGTACCAATTGGTTGTTTTGACCCAGTGATGGTATCTAATCTCCTGCGGTACTGTTAAAATATGGTTACGTTGATTCAGAAGCAATAAGCTCAAGCTCTTTACCTTTAGACTGTCCCAAATGTATTGTTAGTTGTACAAAAGGATGTGCATAGGAGATTAAAAACTGCAAAATTAAACATATTATCAACAATCATTGACAAATAGGATGTGAGTTTTAAAAAGTTGTTTTAAACAAAGCATAATTTAGTTTGAGCCAATAAAACGAGTGATATAAAAAATGACACTAACACCAAGTCAAAACAATCCATTGTCATGGGTGGATTTCTGCCCATGGGTACTGGGGTAAAGTTAAACCAGTATTGTTTTTAGAGCTACCACAGGTAATTGATTATAGTATATGAATCGCGAAATCGAAACTATTTTAATAATCAAAAAAATCTGTTTTAGTTCATTTTTAGTTCAAAATGTCAAAATCCAGTTTTCCACTTCTTAGATGTGAATGTTTTCTGGTTTATTTACTCCTCTGTGACAGTAAACTGAATCAACACTGTTCAGATTTAACATTTGACATTTACAAAACCAAACCAATAATCAATTAACTGAGAAACAATCAAAAGATTAATCAGCAATGAAACAATCGTTCGTGGCAGCCCTAATTGTGTTGATGCTGTAGTGACCTGAATGGGGTCCATTTTGTTTCAGGTTTGTGATTTTCACAGTTTACTCAGTAGAATTAAAGAAGAAATGCATATGGATTGTAACAAAATGCAAAAGTCTGAGGAGGCTGCCTCTTTAACTGCCGTCCATCTGTTTTGACTGAGTCTTGGGTATTTCGGTCTCGGAGGAGTAAAATTGTGATCTAATCATATTTAAGTTTTACATTTATGTTTTTCATCCGCTGAAATTGTTGTGCAATTATTTCTGCAAACCAGATCAATTACTTCCTGGTAGGTGTCATGTTTTCAAAGAAGGAAATGACCGTTATAATGGGTCAAATAGTACAGAAACAAAATGAGTGAACGAAGGTCGAAATAGTCTCAGAAATTAAGATCTGCCAAAAACAATTTTAGGTCACAAATAAACTGAAGTTATTTGCAGCAGCAACTGACATCTTCCACATCTTCTACATTGACTAGTTGTGTTTACTTAACATTTGAGGCAATATTTGCATATGAAATTGCCACATAAACAACATTTTCTGAATACCTTGAATCCAGCTTGGGAAGATTAATTAATGCAAAGTTTAGATGCAGAAAGAAAGTTGTGTGAACGTCCCATCTTATCTGAACACTGAATTAAAACTTTAACAGCCTCACACTACTTAATGTTTTGGCTGCTTTGGTGTAAAGGTCATTCATCAACAACACATACAAAGGAACATTGTGTGCAGGAATAAGGATCTTAAATGTAATACAGTTTTAATCAGACTTCCATCAATAGTTATATCAGTCCATCTAACAGACTTTTTGAGTCACATCCGTCACACGTGCACCTGCTATTGTCTGACTTTAGTCTCTCCTGAAAGGAAATTCACCTGCCAGTGCAACAGGGGGGAGGAGAGGGAGAAAGGGAATGACAGAAAGAATAGAGGAGGCAGGGAGAGACAGTCATGCCTTCAAGACAAATGTGTCTTGTCACCCGTTTAAAAGAGAACGCAAATCAAGGCAGAAGTGTGAATGGAAGACTGGAGAAGATGTGAGGAAAGAGGAGGGAGGGAGGGAGGGAGGGAGGGAGTTGTCGTCTCCTGCAACAAGTTTAACCTGAATCCAAAGCTAACAAGATGCTGTGATTGCAGGGTGCTGAAAATATGAAGGAACTACCAAAGACAACAGAGGGAAAAAAAAAAGAAAATTAAACACAGGCTTTTGTTCGCTGTGCTCTCTGCTGTCTCTCCTCAGGTTTCAGACAAGAGCTGTCACACACACACACACACACACACACACACACACACACACACACACACACACACACGCACACACACACACACACACACACACACACACACACACACACACACACACACACACACACACTTAAACAGACACTAACTCACAAAAAAAACTGGGAAGGGATGTGGCAGACAAGATAAAGTTAGCGCATAATCGCTTGTGTCTCAGGTCAAGCTGCAGTGCCAGGAAGCATGCAGGTGCTGTCTGCACACACAACCCCAAAAGTCAAATAAAATCCTGCACACTGCACACTGTCCAACTCTGAACACTCCTCATGCACTTGCACTGTATTCACTTATTAGTAAAGATACAAAGACAGTTATAGAAACCTGTGACACACACGGTGCACGACTCGCTTCCTGGTAGAAGAGGTATTTAGATCCTTTACAAGGAACTTTTAACTGGTTATTAATACTGATGCCTCAGTGTGGCCTATATAAGCAAACTACTATTGCTGTATAAATATGTTTATTCAGAAAGCTTGTCACCAGGTCAGATTCTGACATAAACAGGTTGGATAAGTCATAAAATCAAAAATATTATTCATGGCCGAGTGCTGAGGATGACTTGATGGGTGTCACTGCTTGAGGAAAGAATGGCACCAAAACCAAAGTTACTTTGTTTCACCATCGTCATCTTTTTTCCACAGAGGACACCAGAATCAACACAAAAAGGGAAGTTCCTTGTTGTAGCTTTAAGTAAAAGTAGCAATGACTTTGAAAACATTCTGATTTCAGTGAAAAACCTGCAGAATGACCCCTTTCAGCTTGCTATATTATCATATAACTGGATTATTATGGCTGATGCATTAATATACAAGTAGCATTTTAATGTTGCTTCTCTATTTCAGTTATCTAATAATGCAAAACAGGCTAGACAAACAGACTAGAACAGTCTCGCCAAAGTGAGGTCACAGTTGGCTCGCCACAAGGTTTTATTTGGCCCGGTAGATGTCTCTCGCAAAAACAAAAAATAATGACAAGAAAATGTTATTAATCTAATAATAATCTATGTTTTTTGTGAGATAAAATTCTCTTTAAATTGACCTTTACAGGATCCCTTATTATTATTTTTTCTGAGCACTTTGTGCATGAAGTCAGCCAATAAGGGAACCTGGAATCCTACTGAAGCTCTGAGAGGCAAGTGAAAAAAAACCTAGATTATCCTAGCAAAACATTTTATCACCTGTTCTTACATCATAAACACAGGAGATTTAGATTATCAATTTAGATTAGATTTAGAAAATTGATCGCTGGATTCATTTTCCTATTTGCCTCCATGAGCTTCCAGATCATTTCACATTTCAACAGTGTGTACGCTGTACGGTTGAGAACCAAAGTGGAAATAAAAGGAAATCACCACCTCATTTTATACACACCCAACTAACTGCGACACTCTGAGATGTGTAACGTATACAGTGCGTCGGGGTCAATAGTTGAGACAAAGTGTTACCTTACTCCTCTCATAACTGCGGGTGAGAAAAAGTACAGGCCACAAACCATGGGAAGTGTTGAATGTGGGCTCTCACAACATCTCAGTCCTCATGTCGCTGTATCGGAGTTTGGCATCCAGGGTTTTGAAAATTCACACTGAAACCACGTGAATAAAAATAGTAGTCGTGTAACATTTTTTTTCATTGTGTAACATGGAACATTGTGTACTGAACACAAAAAACAGAATCTAGAGCAAAATGTCAGTTAAAGTGTTGCTCAATCATTTGTCATTGTATCCTGACACACGATGACTCTGGTATGAGGCTGTCAGTACCATGATGTTTTAAATCGTGTACCAAAGCCCTGAGTCACAATCATGTGTCATGATATAAGTATGTCGTAAATCCTAACTTTGTCAGAAATACTTAAATAATGTTGAATGAAGGGAGTGCATACCACTTCATACAACTGAAAGTTTTGTAGTGTCAGATGATTAGTGATTTACGATGTGAATATTAAGCTCGTCAGTCAGTTTTATGTATCTATTTTCATCCCAAATAACAAATTTAACTAAGATTGGTTTAACAGAGTAATAAGGACAAAGACAGACAGAAATGATGAAGGTGAAATCATATTTAATATTGAAAGAAGTGACAATAATGTAATATTTGAAATAAAACAAATATAATTTTAATTGTTACCTAAATTGATCAGTGATGACATTTTCATGATTTCACATGATTTTAAAGATACTATAAAGCCTCGTGACCACAATTTAGACCCATATGATCTAAATTTGTATTCCACTCCACCTGTCTATAGTCTTCAATGGACTTGAGGCCAAAATGTTACTTACAGCCTTTAAAAGCCTCTCATCTGTGTTCACGCATAAGAAATCCATAATTACAGAGATTAGCAGACTGTAATTCTCCTCTCACACTTAATAGCCAGGTATGGCACACAGGACTACAAAGCTCTGAATGAGCCGGGTATGCACAGGGCCACCTGGAGGTTAGATGGACACAGTTTTGCTGTTTTGATTATTATCTCAGTAGTCTGGTGGTTCGGCGTGTTCTTCCCTCAGGAATGCGTCTGTACTTTTGAAAGAGGTTGGGCTAATTCTCTAACGATTGCTGTGAATTTTAACGAAGCTGGAAATTGATTGCTCTCCTGTAATAAGCTGTAGAATGGTACAAAACAGGATTATTATAAGAATCTCTTTAATGGCGAGAATAACTCATATGGAACAAGCAAATATTCACGTTTACTGAAAAATATAATGAAATCAGGTTTGGGAGGGTAACTTTAAAAAAGTACTCTGATACAGTTACTAATTACCCGTTAACTGAATGTAACTTGAGTACTTTCTGTTAACTTTCAATAAGATGACTTTTATTTAATCTTAATAACATGCATTCTCTTTCACTCAAGACCAGAGTGATGATGTGTGAGACTCATGAAGTATTGTCGTGTGCACATGTGCATAGTTACAGTGCATACATCATTCTGTATTTTAAAACTGTAATCCTGTTAGTAATCCTCTTGTGTATCTGTAATCTAATTACATCTTTGTTCTGTAACTTTACTGGAATACAGTTACCTTTTTTTGTATCCTGATTACGTAATCCTGTTACATGTATTCTAGCCTGAATGTAATATATTAAAAATACATTTTATGGAAGGAGTCCACTTGACAATATATTGTCATTTTGCTTCAGGAATATATTACAAAACATAATTAATTCATATTTTGATATGTACAGATATGTAGCGAAAAATCTATTAAGTAAAATATATTTTGCATTTATTACTAGTTTTGTGTAAAATGTCATATTCTTAACAAGTTGTGGAAAAACTGCCATTATTGGTATATTTGTCAATATGTAAAGAATATATCAGTTCATTGTTAAATATGTATTTATATTTTAAGACAAATAAGATGGCACTAATTCCAAATATGTGTCATATCAGTAATAACATGAATTTATAAAAGGCAACATTTAATGATAAAAAACATTAACAAATGGTAAATTTACAGTTAATTAAACTTTAGTTAATTGTTATTTGATCGCTTCAGAAACCATTTATTGAGCAATTGTTTATCGCAAAGTTGCAACTGATTATTTGACTGTTTATAATACTTTGTAAATGGTAGATAAATACTGTTAAGTTCATCTGAAAACAATATTTGGAGGGCCATTATAAAGCTCATGCTCAACCTTTACACTTACATAATAAATGGTTTGGTTAACAGTACAATAACTATTAATTCAAGTTTAATTAACACACATGGGAAATATACATATAGAGAAATTATATTGTTGCGTATACATATACAGTATTAAATGAGGTATATGTAGCATAAGGGGAAATTAAAGCATGCGCCGGCTCTGAATTTGACATTGGCAATTGTGTTTTAGATGCTCATCAAGCTTTCACTGACATGAATAATATCTCGGACATAAAAGATTTGAGTCCTCTGGTGAAATGTAAAAAAATAAATGAGACTCCAGACACTCACTACATCAAACAGGAGTAGGAATGAATACAAATAAATGAAAGGCATCCGTCTGATTATTATGACTAAAGCGGATTCTGAGTATGTCTTTTGTCACATAAATTTCTTAATCCTGTTCAGCTGATGAAAAAGTGCACACAATGTCACCGAAACCAGCGCTCTGGAGGGATGCCCAAAAAGAACAATGGTAAGTTGATTTTTTTTTTTAACACCCACAGCCACAAGCTGTGCTCAATATTTTCACCTCAGCATTTATTTCTAGTGTTGTCATTGTCGCTTTGGAGTCATTGCTAGAAATGTTCCCGACAAGCCTGGACTTGCAGTGGATTTAGGAAAAGCCTGCTCTTCAACCACAGCTTCGTAACGTGTTAACATTCCTTCACAAGATGGAGTATCACCTCACGGCTGCAATGACTTCCTGTTGCATGGTGCCATATGCCGATGAATACATCCCCTTCATTCCCTGCTCCGATCTAACGTACAAGCATTCCTCAGTCATTACAAATGGATGCTGGTCTGTTTGGTTTTTAAAACAGGCCTGGCAGTTATTAAATACACACTGCCATGCTTAACGTTTGCATTCCTCTAGAGATGGTGGACGGCGCCCACGCATCACAAGTAACTGACAGGAGAGAAGGGAACCACAGATATTTTGTTGATGGTTAACAGAAAGTAATTAGAAAATGTATCAGGGTGTTGAAACGGTGTATTTTGTGGGTCAACAAAAGGAGTTTAAGGTGGGAAAAAATTAGACAATAGGATGCGTTGTCTGAGAAAGCTCCTTGTCTCTTGTTAATTAGTGGATACAACAGGCACTTCAACTTGGCACCAGAGGTTAAGAAGTTCAACGCAATCAAAACATCCATTTATCAATTCATTCTCTGTAACCACCTACCAGACCTTGGACAGATCATCAGATCAAGTCTTTGACCTCTGTCCTCGGAGCTTAGATGATTGAATGATTAGTCTATCAACAGAAAACTTAACATACAACAAGAAACTTTGAGCTGGTTACGAAAACAGTCTCGGCTCAATACTGATGTCTCTATATGATAGGTAATCAAGACCATCAGCCAGAAGATTGGCTATTTATAGTTACTCTTAATGCCTAAACTGTGTGGGATTCTGACTGTCATTATGGGCTCCTGGGAAATGTTAAAGCCCATTTTTAGGCTTAATTTTTAGGTAGGCTAGATTAATTGATAATACATAAAAATGTCATTGGTGAGGCTGGAACAATTAGTTGCTCAATAACTTAATTAACAGAAAAAGTAATCAGTTGCTATTCTGACAGCAGTGTTGTATAAAGTACCCAAAAGTCATACTTGAACATATTGTGTCAAAATATGATTTAAGTAGAATAGTACTTGAGTAAAAGTCTCAAAGTATCTGATATTTAGCATACTTAAGTATCAAATGTAGTTTAGTATCACAAGTACAAGTACAAGTAAATAATAAAAATATTTACATATATGTACTGTATATACTGCAGACTCAAGATGTCGGCTGGGCTCTGAGAAATTATAAAAGGCATATTTCACTACGGATCAAAGTAATAAATAAATCAGAATTAGCAGATTAATTGATAATCAGAATAAGTGTTTGTTGCACATCAGCCTGATAATACATTCATTTGGGGATTCAAAGCTGTATCTTTCACTTACAAGCACAAACACACACACACACACACACACACACACACACACACACACACACACACACAGATAGCACTGAACAGGTCTGTCCACTATGCAGGATGACCGGATGTCCTCAGGAAGGGCCACACCTTTACTTACTTAACCACCAGGATCTCAAGACGATGACAACTCCTGAAACCTAAGAAATATATAAATATTCAACTAATACTATCACAGGCCTTGACAGAGAAGCTGTAATTGTGTTATAGTAACAGTGTGAGGCTATGATAATTACTCAGAATAGATGCTTTGTTGAGCATTTGCATATTTAATGACATAAAATCATATTAAATTTAATTTCGTGGTGTTGTTATGAAGATGTTTGTTTGTCAATTGTATTAAAAAGACATGAAAGAGGTTTTTAAATAGATTTTGATGTGTATAAGCACAAATCATCGCATGTATTAGATTAAATTCATAATAAGCTGTTTTTTATTGATAATTAACATTAAAAATGATACTGAAGTGACATTATCAGTCTGTGCTGATGATGCTTTACGTGTTGGATTGTTGGAACAAATTGCATCAATTCACTGGGAATTGTTCTGTCATTTTTTAAATTTAATTTATCATCACAGTCACAATCTAATGTGTGTAGTAGTTCACAAAACCAACTAAATCACAAGTAAAGTAATCAAAATGAATTCACTTCAAACTAAACTGCATAAGAAGTCCAAGAGGAAGACTTTACAGAAAAACCTAAACACTACACATTCTTTTGTTTTCTGTATTCTTGACACTTTGATAATGACAGTAATTGCTAGGTGCATTCACCTTGAATAATGGTTCATACTACATATGAGGCCATGCATTGGAAAAAAGACATTTATCTGCATACCTCCACATACCTGTTGACACCCTGAGGAAGAAGCACCTGTTCACTGTCTCTATTTATCCTACCCCCCAAACCAAAAGCCACTGAGCTGTAAATCAGTGTCTTAGTGACAGATACCTACGAGCCATAATGCCGCGTCTCATTCCAATAAGTCGTGAAGGACATCAGACTGTGACAGGCTGGGAAGGAGAGAGGCTTTGTAGTTTGGAGGGAGATGATGGTTTAATGACACACCAGGTCCCTGACTGTCAAAGCACAGACAGTCTACTGCATTTTGTATTGCCTTGTTATTGAAATATGCTGTACAGATAAACATCCCATGCCTTCATCTACAGATATGCTGCTATTGGATTAAACCAGCCTCTGTAATGCATTTACAAATGATTTTGTACCATTTATAGTGCATGCATGCAATCCACTTAAAGAAGATGCACAAGATTTTCCTGATAACTCTTTTAGATGTCAGGAAGACTGTTTTCACTGGATGTCATGGCAATCTGACTAGCTTTTTGGACTCTGAAGAAGAGGGTGAATACATCCATTTCCAATAAAAACGTATTCAAATGTGTGCTATGATGAAAAATTCGATCTGAGCATTCGCAGCAGAAATCATCACTTCACAGTTCTTGCAACACGCCAGTCAGAAAAAAGGCAGTGCCAAAAATAACCACTTTCTTATATAACTTTCATATGAAGCATGCATTCAGGTATTTACAGTGTCAGATCATTGCAGGCAAAGAGTGGAATTAAATACCAATGAAACATCAAATGACAGCGGGGACTTTGAATGTCTCGGCTTCCATTAGGGCACAATGGGACAGGCTGATGGTGTCCTCCCAGCTGTGGTGTTTCACTCCCTCTGCTGGTTAGCAAACGAAATGTGAAGAGCAAACTCAAATCGAGAGTTTGTGTTAACACCTGAGACTGGAGTAGAGTAAACTTTAGTTTAAGTTCAGTATTTCCTATTTTGCAACAACTTGTAATAACTATCATTATTAAATGGTCAATTTATAGTTTATTAAACTTTAGTTAATAAGTATTTCACCATTAACAAACCATGAAATGCTTTAAAAACCATCTATTTAGCAATCATTTATTGTAAAGTTGTAAAGTACTGTTAAGTTGCAGTTAATGTTTACAATACAATAATGTTTAAAATGGTTATAAATATGGTGTAGTTCATAAATAAACATTATTTGGATGGCCGTAAAGTTACAACAGATGTTTATCAACCTTAACAATTACTTAATACATTTTTTTTAATAAAGCATTTCATTGTTTGTTTATCGTGAGATAACAGTTAACTCAAGTTTAATTAACTATAAATTTACCATTTATTATTGAGCTTACCTTCCTATTTAAATATTACATTAAACCGCAGCTCACTCGTGTCACCACAGCTACTGCACTGTCACCACAGCTACTGCACTTTGCCATATTTCTTGCCAATTCCACATGTGGAATCAATGACTCATCAGTTCCTCATATGATTTATGATTTTACCCGTGATGGAAATGTTAAAAAACTCTGCTGTCTTTTCAAACAGCAAGCTAACACCCTTCATTGACATGCCTTTGTTTTGTTGTGCAGCTCCAGTTATAGAAACACTGTTACTGACACACCTGTACCGTGTCCCTCCTTTCACTGCTGCAATGACACAAAGAGAAGAGAAAACATACCATTAGTGTTATTCAGGATTACAATATGATGTCATGTCAGATAGTCATTATCACTCATTCCTTCTGGATCAGGAGGGGCAGCCCACATTCAGATTAATGTATTATATAAAGAAATAACCTTTGTGTCACCTCATTTATTTATGTAGTCTGTTTGTGATGGATATGATGAATGAGTTAAAAAAAATAATAACTGGGCTTTGACATGTCCTAGATGTCTGGCTAATGTCACCAGGGCAATACTCATAATAAGAATTGAAATTCATTTTAAATTTGGTAAGTCATAATTATGAGATTTAAAAGTTGAAATTATGAGATAAAAAGTCAACATTCATCTCATGATTTTGAAGTTTTATCTCACAATTTTGACATTTTATCTCATAATTGTGACATTTTATCTCATAATTGTGACATTTTATCTCATCATTGTGACAATTTATCTCACAATTTTGACATTTTATCTCATCATTGTGACATTTTATCTCATCATTGTGACAATTTATCTCATAATTGTGACAATTTAACTCATAATTTTGATATTTTATCTCATCATTGTGACATTTTATCTCATCATTGTGACAGTTTATCTCATCATTGTGACAATTTATCTCACAATTGTGACATTTTATCTCATCATTGTGACATTTTATCTCATCATTGTGACATTTTATCTGACAATTGTGACATTTTATCTCATCATTGTGACAATTTAACTCATAATTGTGAAATTTAACTCACAATTGTGACATTTTATCTCATCATTGTGACAATTTATCTCATAATTGTGAAATTTAACTCATAATTTTGAGATTTTATCTCATCATTGTGAAATTTAACTCACAATTTTGAGATTTTATCTCATCAATGTGACAATTTATCTCACAATTTTGACATTTTATCTCATCATTGTGACATTTTATCTCATCATTGTGACATTTTCTCATCATTGTGACAATTTATCTCATCATTGTGACATTTTATCTCACAATTGACATTTTATTGATGAGATGGTCTCATCATTGTGACATTTTATCTCATCATTGTGACAATTTATCTCATAATTGTGACAGTTTATATCATCATTTTGACATTTTATCTCATCATTGTGACATTTTATCTCATCATTTTGACATTTTATCTCATCATTGTGACAATTTATCTCACAATTGTGACATTTTATCTCATCATTGTGACATTTTATCTCATCATTGTGAAATTTATCTCACAATTGTGACATTTTATCTCATCATTGTGACATTTTATCTCATCATTGTGACAATTTATCTCACAATTGTGACATTTTATCTCATCATTGTGACATTTTATCTCATCATTGTGACAATTTATCTCACAATTGTGACATTTTATCTCATCATTGTGACATTTTATCTCATCATTGTGACAATTTATCTCACAATTGTGACATTTTATCTCATCATTGCGACAATTTATCTCATCATTGTGACAATTTATCTCACAATTGTGACATTTTATCTCATCATTGCGACAATTTATCTCACAATTGTGACATTTTATCTCATCATTGCGACAATTTATCTCATCATTGTGACAATTTATCTCATAATTGTGACAATTTAACTCATAATTTTGATATTTTATCTCATCATTGTGACATTTTATCTCATCATTGTGACAGTTTATCTCATCATTGTGACAATTTATCTCACAATTGTGACATTTTATCTCATCATTGTGACATTTTATCTCATCATTGTGACATTTTATCTGACAATTGTGACATTTTATCTCATCATTGTGACAATTTAACTCATAATTGTGAAATTTAACTCACAATTGTGACATTTTATCTCATCATTGTGACAATTTATCTCATAATTGTGAAATTTAACTCATAATTTTGAGATTTTATCTCATCATTGTGAAATTTAACTCACAATTTTGAGATTTTATCTCATCAATGTGACAATTTATCTCACAATTTTGACATTTTATCTCATCATTGTGACATTTTATCTCATCATTGTGACATTTTCTCATCATTGTGACAATTTATCTCATCATTGTGACATTTTATCTCACAATTGACATTTTATTGATGAGATGGTCTCATCATTGTGACATTTTATCTCATCATTGTGACAATTTATCTCATAATTGTGACAGTTTATATCATCATTTTGACATTTTATCTCATCATTGTGACATTTTATCTCATCATTTTGACATTTTATCTCATCATTGTGACAATTTATCTCACAATTGTGACATTTTATCTCATCATTGTGACATTTTATCTCATCATTGTGAAATTTATCTCACAATTGTGACATTTTATCTCATCATTGTGACATTTTATCTCATCATTGTGACAATTTATCTCACAATTGTGACATTTTATCTCATCATTGTGACATTTTATCTCATCATTGTGACAATTTATCTCACAATTGTGACATTTTATCTCATCATTGTGACATTTTATCTCATCATTGTGACAATTTATCTCACAATTGTGACATTTTATCTCATCATTGTGACATTTTATCTCATCATTGTGACAATTTATCTCACAATTGTGACATTTTATCTCATCATTGTGACATTTTATCTCATCATTGTGACAATTTATCTCACAATTGTGACATTTTATCTCATCATTGCGACAATTTATCTCATCATTGTGACAATTTATCTCACAATTGTGACATTTTATCTCATCATTGCGACAATTTATCTCACAATTGTGACATTTTATCTCATCATTGCGACAATTTATCTCATCATTGTGACAATTTATCTCATAATTGTGACAATTTAACTCATAATTTTGATATTTTATCTCATCATTGTGACATTTTATCTCATCATTGTGACAGTTTATCTCATCATTGTGACAATTTATCTCACAATTGTGACATTTTATCTCATCATTGTGACATTTTATCTCATCATTGTGACATTTTATCTGACAATTGTGACATTTTATCTCATCATTGTGACAATTTAACTCATAATTGTGAAATTTAACTCACAATTGTGACATTTTATCTCATCATTGTGACAATTTATCTCATAATTGTGAAATTTAACTCATAATTTTGAGATTTTATCTCATCATTGTGAAATTTAACTCACAATTTTGAGATTTTATCTCATCAATGTGACAATTTATCTCACAATTTTGACATTTTATCTCATCATTGTGACATTTTATCTCATCATTGTGACATTTTATCTCATCATTGTGACATTTTCTCATCATTGTGACAATTTATCTCATCATTGTGACATTTTATCTCACAATTGACATTTTATTGATGAGATGGTCTCATCATTGTGACATTTTATCTCATCATTGTGACAATTTATCTCATAATTGTGACAGTTTATATCATCATTTTGACATTTTATCTCATCATTGTGACATTTTATCTCATCATTTTGACATTTTATCTCATCATTGTGACAATTTATCTCACAATTGTGACATTTTATCTCATCATTGTGACATTTTATCTCATCATTGTGAAATTTATCTCACAATTGTGACATTTTATCTCATCATTGTGACATTTTATCTCATCATTGTGACAATTTATCTCACAATTGTGACATTTTATCTCATCATTGTGACATTTTATCTCATCATTGTGACAATTTATCTCACAATTGTGACATTTTATCTCATCATTGTGACATTTTATCTCATCATTGTGACAATTTATCTCACAATTGTGACATTTTATCTCATCATTGCGACAATTTATCTCATCATTGTGACAATTTATCTCACAATTGTGACATTTTATCTCATCATTGCGACAATTTATCTCATCATTGTGACATTTTATCTCATAATTGTGACAGTTTATCTCATCATTTTGACATTTTATCTCATCATTGTGACATTTTATCTCATCATTGTGACAATTTATCTCATAATTGTGACATTTTATCTCATCATTGTGACAATTTATCTCACAATTGTGACATTTTATCTCATCATTGTGACATTTTATCTCATCATTGTGAAATTTATCTCACAATTGTGACATTTTATCTCATCATTGTGACATTTTATCTCATCATTGTGACATTTTATCTCATCATTGTGACAATTTATCTTACAATTGTGACATTTTATCTCATCATTGTGACAATTCATCTCACAATTGTGACATTTTATCTCATCATTGTGACAATTTATCTCACAATTGTGACATTTTATCTCATCATTGTGACATTTTATCTCATCATTGTGACAATTTATCTCACAATTGTGACATTTTATCTCATCATTGCGACAATTTATCTCATCATTGTGACAATTTATCTCACAATTGTGACATTTTATCTCATCATTGCGACAATTTATCTCATCATTGTGACATTTTATCTCATAATTGTGACAGTTTATCTCATCATTTTGACATTTTATCTCATAATTGTGACAGTTTATCTCATCATTTTGACATTTTATCTCATCATTGTGACAATCTATCTCACAATTGTGACATTTTATCTCATCATTGTGACATTTTATCTCATCATTGTGACATTTTATCTTACAATTGTGACATTTTATCTCATCATTGTGACATTTTATCTCATCATTGTGACATTTTATCTCACAATTGTGACATTTTATCTCATCATTGTGACAATCTATCTCACAATTGTGACATTTTATCTCATCATTGTGACATTTTATCTCATCATTGTGACAATTTATCTCACAATTGTGACATTTTATCTCATCATTGTGACAATTTATCTCACAATTGTGACATTTTAGCTCACAATTTTGAAATTTTATCTCAATTGTGACATTTTATCTCATAATTGTGACATTTTATCTCATGATTGTGACTTTTAAACTCAATATCTTGCCTTTTCATCTCATAATTTTGCCTTTTTAACTCTTTTTCAACTTGTTTTTTAATCTCATAATAATAAAGAATTGTTTTTAAATCAAGGCTTAAGTTGTCTTTTTTGTTTAACTGATGAAAATGGACTTCCATTCATTTTATTTCATTTTCTAATTAAACTGATCGACATCTTTGTCATAGGCTAAATGCTTTTGGCTGAATCCTAGCTCAATAGCACAACCTGGTGCCACCAAGTGGTACTGCAGGCTCAAATACAGCAAATAATACATTTTAAAAATCGCATTAATGTTAATTCGCGGATTCAGTAATATTGGAGAAAAACATTATAAACATATTTGCCTATTTGTTATGTCATCTTTAATATCAACTGTGTAAAAGGAAAAGTACTTCCTGTCCGCGGTCACGTGACTGATTACGTCGTGCGTCAAGTCGCCGCATGAAAGCAGGTCGGTGGAGGAACTCGGAAGTGAGGCGCTCCTCGTCCCAAAGATGGTGTCTTCCTCGACGTAGTGTCAGATAAACACACGAATTATGAGTGCTAAACGTATAATCTGAAAGCGACGAGATGAAATATATAACATGTGAACGTGTGAGTAGTCCTGATAATTAACAAACTGCCTCTGAAGGCGGACAGTATGGATACCAGCAGAGCCGACGGAGGCTCCTACACGGTGAGACACTTGACTTTACTTTTTAATAGTCTGTTAATACTTTACTTTCTGCCTTTTCTTTTCTCGGAGTAGGAATGAAACACTCATTAGGGTGGTTTATGTATCGTTATTCTGTGTCGTTTCACGTTTCTGAGCTCATATTAAGAGTATGAATGCTGTCAGTGCTGTCAGATGAATGCCGATAGTAAACAAAGAAAACCAAATGTCCGATTGTGTCACTGTGCGAGTAGGAACAGAGAACTGAACACATCCTTGTCACTCAGTAGAAAGCTAAAGATAAGATTTACTTATATTGTATCGTTTTATTTATAATAACTGAATCCAATAAATAAATATGTCTTGTCTGTTTGTCTTCTTTAGGATAATCTCATTGGCACTTTACTTGCTATATTTGGAAATGTGCTTGTCAGCATCTCCTTAAGTGTTCAGGTACAGTATTCAGCTGTGACATCCACAAACACTTCCTCAAATGTACCTTAGTTAAGAATGAACGTTGTTGTGTTTTCTATATGAAATATGTTCTCTAATTTCTCTGTATTGTGTCTTCTCATGTCAGTGCCCTAACATCAGGCTCAGAATAACCCTTTACTTTTACTCAGCTGATACTCTATATCAATATTTTTCAGGGTATTGTATCAAAGTTAGAGATCCCTGTATCGTGACAACACTGTGGTGGGGTCAGAACAGCAGTCTTGATTTTGTGGAGAGCTAGGCTGAGCTGTCATCACTGTATTATTATCAGCCTCCAATAGAAACTTACATGGATGAAATAATTAACAGTTATCACGTCATCATGATACAACGCTGTCTTTGTTTTTGCCCCTATCGCCCATCCTGTTTGCACTCGTAATTTCCAATATCTTGTTTGCTTTGTTTAAACTGGCTTTCTAAATTTGTTTTGCCTAAGCTGAGTATACTCTGAGTAGACGCTGTGTTTACCCAAGTTACCGTGTTTTACCTGCACGCCTCTCACTCGCAGAAATTCAGCCACGTGACGTTAGCAGGAACCAAGGACCCGCGTGCCTTCTACCGCACTAAGACCTGGTGGTGCGGTTTTGTCCTCACCTGCCTCGGCGAGGGAGCCAACTTTGTCTCTTATGCCTTCGCCCCCCTTTCTCTCGTAGCACCTCTGAATGCTGTGTCTGTACTCGGTGAGTATTGTTCCACGTTCACTCATACTTTAGTAGAAGGTGTTCAGAGATAAATATTCTGTATTATGAAAACAAGGTCAATTGCCAATGAACGTCTAAATGTATTACTCAAAAGAAAAAAAGGAAAAGTTGTATTAACTTCTTGTGTTATGCCTCTTTGTTGTTTCCAGCAAGCTCAATTTTGGGCCTTATTTTCCTGCGTGAGAAATCGAAGCCAAAGGACTTTGCAAGTAAGTTCTGCCTACGTGTCGAACTGAAGATGGCACTCTTCTTGTTATTATGCAAATAACATGGCATTTGCTGCATTGAATGCAAATGTATAATCAGCGTAAAGGCACTTGGCAAACTACATTCCTCCTGCTCAGCTGCTACAGTATAATGACTTAAAAAAATGTGTCTATGTAGTCTAACACTTTTCTTATTTCACTGGAACTGATTGCATATCATTTTTATGATATTATGTTGTTATTTCAGAGCGATATGGGCTGTCCTTCCTGGGCTGTATCCTAACCATAGGAGGAACATACCTCTTTGTATCGTTCGGACCAAACTCTCATGAAAAACTCAAAGCAGAGAACATTGTGAAGCACATGGTCGGATGGCCTGTTCTCTTGTATCTGGTAAGATATTTTCATTCACAGAGAAGTTCAGAATCACGAGTCTCAAAGCAACATTGATTCAGTTCAGTTTCTGCTTTTTAACCTACTGTGTTAATTTCCACAACACACTCACTAAACAGATATAAATTTGTATATGTATGATATAGCTTATTAAATATAGAACATGTGTATATCCTGAAGACTTTTTACACGTCCATGCACTCATAATTTATGGTTTGCAAATACAACCCCTACGGCAGTCCTGCAGTACAGGTTTGGTGACTCTCATGTTCTATTTTTGCTGCCTGAGACTGTTTGATGTATCAAAAAACTCAGTTGTCATGTTTGTGGCTGTAGCTTGATGTGTTTATAAGAAAATATAGGTCTATTTCCTCTTTGCAAGTCCGCCTTTCCTGCGTTTCTCACACGTATTGCTTTTCGCCTTACATAATCACAGGTTGTAACTGACACACCAGACATTCAGGCTACTCAACAACGTAAACCATGATGAATGAATATGGAAAATTAGTCATATTAGATGGAATAGCAATTATTTGAATGCGTCATTCATAATTGATGTCTGGGATTCATCATATTTATAACATTTAAAGACATCTTACAGAGGTTAAATAGTCACACCCTGAATTGCTGATGCATCAGTCACGAACATTGCATCATTATGTAATGTGGTAAGAGGTAAAAGTATCTAAAACCTTAAATACATACGGTAAATACCCAAACATTGGACAAACAGGAAGAGTGGTTACAAGAAAACCCTTGTCAACACAGACTGAGACACTCAGTGGCACATTTTCTTTACAACACCAGAAGCTGCAGCTGGAAAAAAAAAAATCTCTCAGTCTAAATCAATGGCATGTATAAAGATTGACGACAAAAATCTGTGTAGTAATGATCAGCCGCTGTATCGAAGTCCTGCCTAATCAGCCACCAGTTCAATCGCTAGCAGGGCTCAGCTGTCAATCATGAGGTCACTCCAGCTTTTTGTAGCATCAAATTACTAATAAAAACCAAACTTATCAATAAATTAACTTGAACATGCATCAGCGTAATAAGAACATCCTTAAATCAGTGATGGAATGTAACTAAGTACATTTACCAAACTTGAATTAAACACAGCAAATGACCCTGCCTTCTTGACCTGTGCTGTTAATCAGCATAAATGTGTCTCTGTTCGAAATTAATTGTGCTTTTATTGAGTCTGGTAATGACTGTAGTGCTTTCTGTTTAGTTGATTTGATGCTAATTTGGTGTTTATTGTTGCTGTTACCTAAATCGACAGCTCCTGGAGATCATCACGTTCTGCCTGCTTCTATACTTCTACAAACAGCGTCGTGCTAACTACCTCGTTATTATTCTGCTGCTGGTCGCTCTACTGGGTGAGTGTCCGGCATTAAAGCCAGTCATTTTCCAGCTGTCTATAAAGTCAAGCTATTAGCACACTTTATTAGAATATATTGTTTGTGAATGTCCGGAAGGCACCTGAGCTGTTTGTACTGTATCTAACTGTGCTTTTGACTTTGGTGCACAGGCTCTGTCACAGTCATAACAGTCAAGGCAGTGTCAGGCATGTTGGTTCTCACCATCGAGGGCACCATGCAGCTCAACTACCCGATCTTCAGCGTCATGTTCGTGTGCATGGTGGCTTCAGCAGTCTTCCAGGCCAGGTGAGTGACAGGAACATCAAAGATGATTTACTGAAAACAGAGAGCAGTGTGATTAGCGTGGTGGCTGTGGTTGGCTGTGGTTGGCTGTTAGTGACGTCAAAGATACATGTATTCGCTTGCTATTTATGTTTTGTCTTTACAGACGAACAAAGTTAAGTTTTTGTGTGTGTTATTGTCGTCTTAGATTTCTCTCCCAAGCTTGTAAGCTGTACGACTGCTCTCTGATTGCCAGCGTCAACTACATCCTCTCCACTGTCTTTGCCATAGGAGCTGGTGAGTTATAAGAGTCTTTGCCTGCAGGTAGTCTTGAATCTGACCTGGATTTACTGGTGCAGTGGAAAGAGTGTCAGTCCTGGAGCCTGAAGTTTTCTTCTTTTCTGTTTTTCTTTTCTAGGAGCTGTGTTTTACTTAGAGTTTAAGAATGAAGACATCCTTCACATCTGCATGTTTTTGTTGGGGTGAGTGATCGATCATTATATGCCTCTCTCACAAATAAATTTTGACATTTTAGGAGCATGCACACGACCTCTTTATAGTTTACAGTCATGTCTGCGCATTGTCTAACCAACAGAAAAGATCACATTTCTGGTTAGAAGGAGAAACACACCTTTTAAACATTATAAAAGACTTGGATAGCAGCAGGTTTTTGGATATGTGCAGAAATTGCAAAGGCGGCCTTTTTCAAGAAGTTGGTTAAACGAATGAAAGAGGGATGCTGTGTTTGCACAGCTGCATGTAAATGGTAATATTAGTGAAATATTTATATAATATTTATTTTTATTAGCCATCATTTATGTTCTTATTAACACCTGCACCCTTTGCAACCACAGTGTCTGCTGTGAGGCTTAACACTTTCTTTGTCCTGCTATAGCCAAAAACTAATAAACATAGTCAATCAGACATTTGAAATATTGTAAACAGCAGTTAAACTGTATTTATTTTGAATAAAGGCAGATTGTTTTGTGCTTTGTACAGATCTGCATTCTGTTTCCTGGGGGTCTTTCTCATCACCAAAAACAGGAAAAGGACCAAGACCTTTGAGCCGTGTGTCACTATGGATATGACCAATGGTTTGTATAAACTTTATGTAAAAAGTGAAAATGATATCTGTCGAGATTTACAGCTACACAGGGCAAGATTTTCAAGACTAATACCATTCAGCATCTATGAAACAATGTCAGACAACACTAATCATCTTCAAAGTTTTGAGTAAAGTTAGCTTTTGAAATCTGCAGGAAGAGCGCTAGTTAGCTGTTAGCTTTTAGCCACCAGTAGGCAGCAGAGTCCAGTGGTGTGTTTGGCTAATAGAGCTAACAGCTAGTGGAGCTTACAGCTAACAGAGCTAATAGCTAAAAAAACGTTTGCATTCTCATTTTAACTCACAGTGCTTACTTAAACCTTACTGTATCTTGCCTGTCCTTTCCATCATCAGGTGTCCCAACTATTCATGACAAAGGCTTGGTAGACTTCAATGGCTCCTTCTCTTATGGAGCTCTGGTCAACAACGATGGAGTGGCTCCTGCTGGTATACCAGTCAACCTGGAACAACCACCAGTCAGCTTGAGATCCTCTGAAGCATCTGACCTCAAGCAAGACTAAAAAACAAGCATTTCTACTTTTTTCCCCCTCGCATTTTGAAAGACATTGAAAGGCAAAGATGGGCACATTCCGTTTTTTTCACATATTCACGAGACCAAACTCCAGCCCAGTAGGGGTGTTGTACTGTAGCTGTTCTTTCACTCTGCCTTACACTCCTCCTCACATGCATTCCTTTCTGAAATCTCCAAACCAAAACCTTGAAAAGCATTTCTTTTTTTTGAGAAGATGTCAGCCGTATTCATTCCGAAAATGAAGGGAGGAAACCTGAAGCTGCTGCTGCTGCACGTTGTTGTGGATTTACAGCCGCGGAAATATGGCAGCAGAGACGGTGTTGTGCCTTGAAGCTTACTGCCTGCACTCTTTGTTTGCTTTGAGATGTAAGGACTCACTTCCATGACAGTTATACAATTTTTGCTCTCATTTGGGAACACACAGTGATCTGTTTCTCCTCAAACCCAGGTTCTTACCAACAATGTTGTATCGTGTAGCTGCAGACTTTTTCAGAGGACTCGCCAATGAACATTTTAACTTTACAAGTCTGTCTTATATGAGCAGATTGCACTCCATTTTCTGCCTCTTATTCTTGGAATGTCATCGTATTACTGCTTTTCCTGACGTGACCAAACAATGGGTGCAATTTTTTCTAATTTATTGTATTTATTAATTTTCAACTGTGCTTTTAGTGTGCCTTATAAAGTAGCCGTACACTGGATAAGTAACCGTAAGGTGGCACAAAACCAACTGGAATAAAAATCTGAAACTATTAAAAAGAACGTGACACCACTTTGACTTATATACATGAAGAGTGAATCACGTTCCGATCTTTAAATTACTGATAAGCTGTACAACTAGGTAAATCTGTACTGTAAGTGTAGAAGGGTACTCTATTGTAGAAAGTCTACATTTTGTTTTTAGCTAAAACAATTCAAGTACTATTCATTTTGATTGCCTCTTTAACATGATGCCTTGAAGTTTCTGATGTCAAACAAACCATGAAATGAAACTAAAAGTATGCAGTTAATGTTGCTGACGTACACTTTGTAGTATTCGTAGTACAATGTTTTTTTTTTTTTACATGTAAACGTCAGATATAATGCAGCAATAAGCAACATGTCTACGAAGCGTGCTATGATTAAATACTTCATTATGAATCAATGGCTACATAACTTGGATCCACTCCTCCTCTACATATGTGGCAGTGTATTTCTACAGTGTTAATAAAGCAGTCTTCCCACAGTTTTTAGTGCTTGGTTATTTAGGTTGTATGGCCTGTGGTTTACTAGCATCATTATATAAACCATTTAATGTGTGTCGACATTAAAACAGGCCTCTAATGAAACCAGAGCAGCTTTTAAAAAGAGGTCACTGATGCTGTAAAAGTCGTACTTCTTCCATTGTAAATTTGATGCAATCTGGTGTCATATAAAGTTAATGTCACCTAGTTTTGGTATACTTGGAGTCAAGCTTTGTGTATTTTGTTGGTCAAACCCGGCAGAAATTTGCATGAAGATGAAAAGCCTAGGCTACTGCAGAGTAGCCACAGAGATTTTATTAAAATGTATTCATTTATTTATTTATTTTGCATGCAAAAGTGGCTCTTTTGATAGTAAAGGTTGACCCCTGGCCTAAGATGTCTACAGAGGCTGTTTACTTCATTCTGTGGCCATAAAACAACACTTTAATTTATCAGTGTTTGTTTTAAATCCACTATGCAACCTAATTAACTGACATGGGTTTTTTGTTTGAAAGCCTGTTGCTTCGTGCAGTTTGAAAATCACTTTAAACCACCTTAAAAATGAAGTGCCTTTGTTTGTGTGCGCAACAGGTGGATCCAGAGAACTGCACTGCATCTGAAACTATCAAAAATCCTATTAAAGAAGTGAGCACCTCATCGTCCTCGCACAGCGGATGAGACAGCTGATTGGTCCGCAGCTTGTCAGATGTGTCTCTCTGGGACGTCCTTGTCAAATTAAAGCACGGGCCCGCTGTGCGCCACTTCGCTGCTGGGTCGCCACCAATCTTGAATCGCAGCATCCGCCCCCTTGCTGCAGCCTGATTGGTCGGTGCGAGCCTGCGCCGGTATTTCATTGGTCTCACCTGCTGGTCCTGACGCCGGAGTAGGCTGCAGCAAATAGTGTCTCATAATCCAGTAATAACAAACACCGACAGCCTCCAAAATATCACAGCAGTGTGACTGAATAAACTCATTTTCGCTTCCTGCGTTTAGTCCACTTGAGATGGCGTGTTTCGGCCTCTTCCACTGACAGCTGTGAGGTGAGTGCACGCAACAATTCTCGCGTTTAAACCGATTAGAAAGGGAAATAAACACAGTAACTTCACCGGTGCGTGTGCAACCACGACTCAGTGCCGACTTCCGTTTAAATTCCCTCCTCGTTTGAGCTTAAAAACATTAATTTGACTCTGGAAAACAAACAACTTTGGAGAAAACGTGTTACTTTTGTGACAAACGCTCGTGCAGCGATTTTTGCACGAGCCCATTACGTAATTTCCAGGGGTTTCCTTCGAGGACACGCGAGGCAAATATTGATGTCACACAAGCCTCCACGGTCATTTATTTATACTGTGGACATGTGATGTCATTGATGTCATTGCCTTCGCGTGCTCTGTTTGCACGTCACTCCTCAGAGGTTAAAGTGCAAGACACAGTTTTTGCTCTGTAATAAATAGTAAACCATGTTTCACCTTGATACTTGAGATCAGGTTGATTTTCAGCTGGTATTTTGATTAAAAGATAGATGACAGACTCATTCCGGTTAAATGACGCTAGATGGCGCCCTGTCCTCAGTACTAAGTTGTTTATTTCACAGTAAGAGACCTTTTTGTTTTTTTTATGATCAATGTTTCCCACTTGTTGCTTCCTTTTCCGACTTGAAAATTGTTATGATCAAAATAAAAGTCACTGCTTTCAGCCTCTTAAACGTGAATATTAATTGATTTTCTTAAGTGTCCGTGACAGAGAATTGAATATCTTTGTGTTTTGGACTGTAGGTTGGACAAAACTAGTGATTAACCTTGGACATGTTTCACTATTTTCTGACATTTAATGCAAACAGTTGATAAATCAATAAAATAATTGGCAGATGAATCCCAAAATGAAAATAATCATTACATGCAGCCCTATAAGAGATATCAATTACATAATCTATAGGTCTGTTGCACAAATGCTTTTTAAAGTGAGAGTAAGTGAGTGGGGCCCTGTCAAACTTTTAATCACAACTCTGATCAACACACGAGACCAAGATGAAGTCCTTCCCTAAATGTTTTTTATTTCACAAACAGAACATTTATCAAACGGGCAAATTAATAATCCATCCACATACATGTAACAGTTTAGAAACTTGCATGTCTTTGCAAACACATGCAGGTACAACTCGCTGTCGAGATACGTTGTGATGTTGTGAGTCTGTTCCCCTGTCAAATAATGTTGCCCTGTTTAGAATTGTGTTTCCTGCAACGCATCCAAATGGTGCAGGTTAAGGTCAGTAGATGACACACATATCCATGTGAAACAGACTTCAACACAACTTTAAAATGGCTCAGGTAAATAAAGAATAAAATGTTATTTAACTACCATGTTTTATCAGTTCAAAAGCTTTTTTTTAAAGCTTTTTTTGAATTATTTATTGTAAATGACCTCTCACGGCCGACCTGCAGTACCTTCACCGCCAACCAACTTTGAGAATACTGTTGCAAACACTTTGGTCTGCGAGCAGGTGGTACATTTTCTCAGTCAACAGTGATGCCCAGATAAAATATGATATAGATATTATGAAGAATTGCGACAAAAGAGAATATTTGAATCATTAATACGGACCTACAGATTGTTTCTCTCTTCTCCTGATCTTTAACTGTCACTCCTTCCTTCATGTTCTTTCTATCCCAGAACCTGTGTTGTCTCATCACTTAAACTTCAGTGCAACCCTGTAACCTTCACGCACCAGTGCCTCACCATCACCTCCTTCTTTCTTCACAAACATCCAGCCACTATATTCACCTTATGTCCCAACTTCCGGTCTCTTAACCTCCCCTCTCCCCAGTCCCCAGCCTCTGTGGTCCCTGAGGACTGTCAGCTGCCTCCTGAAAAGCTTCAACATGCTGCGAGGGGGCTCCAAGGCGTGGAGCAATGGCTCGGAGGCCTACAGCAGCGACCCTGAGGAGGACGAGGAGGAGGAAGAGGACATGGTGTTTGGGGAGACTGATCAGGAGGGCATGGCGGAGGAGATGATGGATCTGAGTGACCTCCCCACGGCGCTTTTTGCATGCAGCGTCCATGAAGCCGCGTTTGAAGAGGACGTACACAGGGTGAGATGAGGCAAACTCACTTTCTGTGTCAAATTTTGGTGCTGTGTGTGTGTGGGTGCTTGTGTGTTGTTGGTGCATCAGTGTGTGTGCGTTTGAGTCATCCTGCTGGATGTGTCAGTGCATCTGAAATTCAAAGCCCAGCAACGAGTAACAAGTGCATGATGTCATCCACAGCTTTTGCTCCTGTCTGTCGAAGTCTGTTCGTGGTCTTGAGCTGCACTGCTGATTGCTCACACACACACACTCACACACACACCTATACACATCCGGATGCTGTTATTTATTTGCCAGGGAACATGAATGCAGGGCAGTGGATTACAAAATGACTTGCGCAGAAACGCGAGCCATACTCAGCATGTCATCTTCATACTCATTCTATCATTATGCAATATGTCATTCATGCCCACATCTGTTTTACAGAAGTGGCAACAGGCCTTAGACAAAAGCCCACATACACATATACATATAGTATGTTCATAGTTACGGTCAGGAACATAACCATCAGCCCTTGAGACTGGCAGTTTTAATGCCAATCCAGAAGAGGGCAGACTTTGTTTGTTGTGCGAGGGAGACGAGCTTGAGAACAAGGTTAATGTTTTTGTTTTGCTGTCCTGTCTACAGGGATGTAAGGGAGGTTGTTTTTCACTGAAATGTCCTCCATTTATGTTGATTTCTTTTGGCTGGAAGATAACGAAAACCTTTTCTTGAAGCAGATTTTGTTTGCCAAGCTTGTGAGAAAAGGCAGAATATTTTGTTTAAGATGACGAAGCTGCCAAATAAATGTACTTTTGATGTCGTGACTCATGAGGGATGTGCAGTTTGTGTGGATGACACGAAAATAAAAGAAATCAATCAATGAAGCAATCATACAGTACATTGTTGGCCTAGTGCTGTACATATACATACATCAAACACTGATTAACATAATTATGCAACATGGCTATAGTTAGTATTCACTGCTGTCAAGCTAGCATGTTATTAAGACATTTTGGCTGCAGTTTCTTCTTCTTTTCTGTACCACTAGCTATCTTATAGCCTTACCAATGTATCTGCCTAGCCTTATGGAAGACAAAGTGGTCTGACTGCACAGGCAAAGCATTTGATTTATTGATTGCTGTTGGGATATTATGAGATTTTCTACAAATAAAACCAAAAATGCTTTTAGAATAATTTTCCAACCTTATTATAACTTTAAGGCTCTCTTGGATGAGTAGAGTCTCTCTGTTATAGCTCCTCAGAGCAGGAATACTTTGTAATAGCTGGATCCTGTTTTCTGGAGGAGGATATAAAGAAAATACTTTTAATTTTCTGCCCCCTCTAATCCAATTACGCTGTCCTACCATCCTTCCATCCTCCCAGCTGGCACCGTCCTCTGTCTCGTCTATCCATTCATCTCTCTCTAAAAGCTATCTGACCCATCTTCATAACATTTTTCTCTCCTGTTTCTGATCACTAGCTGGTTAACTTTCTTCTCCTTCTGCTGTTCTTTTAATATTCCCCTTCTGTCTCCCTCCTAAGCTGTCTTTATTTATCCTCTCTGTGTATGTAAATGCAAAGCAGAGAGGCTAAATGTGGCGCATACACAAAATCCCTTTAAACGAATCACTCCTGCTTTGTGCGGTTGCTGTTTGTACACCCATTGCTCCCAGCAGTGGAGTCGGCCCCCTTCCCCTCCTTTCGTTTTTTTTTTTCTCTTCCTATTTTGCCTCCCCACTTCATTACGATTCACACTCCTGCTTTTAAGTGGAAATGCCACCCACGCACCCCTTCAGTCAGAGCGTGTCAATAGATTGTTCTCCATATGGCTCAATTAAATGAGCTTCACTAAAAATAGAACTTTTTGACATTTGTTTAAACTTTCAAAAACGAGGACAGGAAGGGATGAGGTATGAAACAAAAAAACAGGTTGCTTGTGATATTTTTCAAAGCACGAACAAGGACTTTATGAGGTTGTTTTTGGCTTGTAGCAGTGCTGTTTGATTCTCCCCACACACACATGCACTCACAGAGTCTTTAACGTATTTTTGAATTGCTCAATTTTGAGAATTTCGCTAACTGCTCAAAACTTGACATCTCTAAACTCAGTGTCTGCATCCTCCCAGTGAAGAACAGGGACATGGCAACCTACATTTTTGTGTCTTTGGGCTCTTGGCTCCCTCCCAACACCGACATTACCTTCTGTTTCTGTTCTCAAAGGCCTGCATGCAGGAGGTTGGGCTGTTTCTGTAATCACACTGTGCACTTTTAGAGAGGAAAGGAGGGAGGAGAGACAGACAGAGAGAGAGAGATAGATACATGTGCCCTCATATTTATAAGAAGCTCTTAGCAAGCTGTAAAAGCCTTTTTCCTTTCTTCTGCATTAGTGAAAAGAAAGTAAAACCTAGTGGCACACTTTCTTCTTTTATCTGCAGTATTTTGTTTCCCTGACCAGCTTTTAGGTAAAAATGGGGAGACGCCTTAAAAGTGCTTCGAGTTTCTTCAGGAAGTTCAGCTGGGGTCTGGTCAGATCAGCCCAAGTCTCTGCTGAAATGAATGGCTTTATTATTCATTTACTCATTAAAATTAATTAACTCTCATGATTAAAACAGGGCTGTGTCACTACACTCAGTGATCTCTCATAGAGCCCAATCAACAGCAGTGTGGCAAAAAGTACCCAAACATCATAAATGAGCAATAATAAAGATAGTGTGCTAAAATATTATTAATAATAAGTATTAAAAGTAATTTTCTGACAATAAATGTACTTGATAGGAGTGTGTGAAAATGCACTGAATCCTTACCGAGTCATTTCAGATTTCACTTTGAAAATGCTGAGTCGCCTATGCCTCTGATTATCTTCCCTAGCCTGCTTCTCATGGTGGCCTGAGGCATGATCTGCTACATTCAGAATACGATTACCAGCACTGCATAGAGTGAGCACAGCCGCAGCCAGCGTGGCTCCTAATTTTGACATGATTCATTATCTGTAGCACCCACAGAAAACAAGTGTGTGCGAGGAAAGAGGGAGTTAGGCACAGAAGTGTGAGTGGGCAAAGTAAGGAGGCAAAGTGGTTGTCAAGAGGAAGGTCAGAGAAGCCATTATAAGTCGTCCCTCATAGTGCCCAGTGTATATCAGGCCTAATCAGCACAGAGCAAAGCTTTCATCACTGCTCCTGCTGCTGTCAGACTGAGCTCTCCTCAACCTATAACCAGTGCAATCAAGCAAGCACCAGCTGCAAGCTTAATACAACACCAGGCAAAACATTTTCATCTGACAGGCAATAGAAAGACAAGCAAAATATCTTTAAGTTGCTGCTCTGTATTGTCATACTGTAGGATGATACTAAATGAATTATGTCAGCTTAAAGCTGAGGGTTGTTCATTGTGACGAACCCACATAGACCCTCTGTTTTGTTCCAGAAACTGCATCTCTGTCACTGTAGATAATGTATCGTGCACTCTTGTCAACATACTTCACAGGGACTTTTTCAGTGGGACTTGTTATTTGGTGGGAGAAAAACAGCCCATAGGGTTATCCATGGATTATCCAGAGTAACAAGGATCATTTTCTGGAAAGTGCTTGGAGCAACATAATTGAAATACCTCAATTGTGTTGGTGGTGGTGGCAGAAACCTCGAAGACGCCCAGTGTATAGAAGCACATCAAACCAAAACTATTGCTGTCGTCTCTGGATAACTTGTCTGACATCTTTGCTGCAGAAGCCTTGCAGACATTTTCCAAACTGCTCCTGTTAGCAATGCATTAGCAGTGTGGCGGCGATATACCACTGTAAGTATGTGAAAAGTTGAGCTGCGTTGCTCGACACAGATGTCCCTCTTCAGTCTAATGTGTTTGATAGTGTGACTCATATCGGGCGATAAAGTACGACAAACCCAGAGCAGAGTGGAGCAATGAAACACATCAGGGACTAAAGATAGTGTGATAGAGGATGTGAAAAGTGAGATGTAAAGTGAGTGTCAGTGTGTGTGTGTGTGTGCTACGTGCACACAAAATGCATGTACATACAGCGTGCGTGCATGCATGCGCGTGGTAGTGATATGTTTGCATGTGTCAGACTGCAATCTATTTTTGGGTGTCGGTCCCGGGGGGTGAACGTGAGGGAGCGGGTGCTTGGCAGGCTGAAGGTCAGACATGATGCAGTGCAGAGTGAGTGAGCGCCGCCGGCCCCTGCTCCTGCTGCGGCCTGGATATTATTCTGGTACACTGACCGGGGTTGTCTCACCGGCCTGCCGCGCTCGTTTTGCCTTTATTTATCAAACAGAGGAGAGCAAAAAGCAATTTCAGAGAAGCAGACAACAATGGGAGCACAGTTCGGTTGAACTGAGCTGCTGCGGCACTCAGAGTGTGAGTAATTTTTTCACATTTGACAAGATGACAGTGTCTTCTTTTGCAATGACAGTTTCCCATTTTTCTCTGTTTAATGACACTGCTTCTTGGATTTTGATGAGCACGTTGAGCTACTTGGTTTTGCAGTTAAATCTGAGCATTTACTTAAGCTGCAGATAAAAACCAGATAAAAGACAGAATAAATATCTGCATCATCTTTAACAGTTCTTTCTGTGTTTACTTACCAGTTTCAACAATTAAAGGTCTCTGTGCAGATAAGTTAAAAAGGGAGTGGATAAGTTATAAAGGGCAAATCTGCACACCCATACAGGTGATTGTAATTATACTGACTGATTAGGTCTCCTCTCAGGACTGTATGGGTTTGTGCAGATTGCGCGTGATTGCCATCTTCCTCACTCTTCTGTTTTACCTGTCAGGATGGAACAAAACGCACCTCAACTCCAAACCGAACTAGCAGCGTGCCGATTAGTGCCAGTCAGACCTAGTTCCTACTTCATTGCTATTCGGTATGTAAAACAGCCTGGCAGCATGCCACTTTTGCCATCTTGAATGGACAGCACTGTGTGGCACCTTGACAAAATACCTCATGTACCAACAACACTGTAACAATGAAGACTCATCCACACATATATATGACATGGCTCATTGTGGCTGAATGCAAATGAAAAGGCACTGTGCTGTAAGGTTGTCAAAAGTATCGATACTGTGATATTTTTTAAAACACTACAATATTTGCATTTGATAGGCCAATTTAAGCTATTAAGGGTCTACAAATATTAACAATATTCCAAATGTGTTGGTAAGTGACTTTTTCTATACTACCACTTTGTGCGGATTGTTAATTTAAAAAAGGGGGGAAAAAAATTGTTTGTGCAAAGGACCAAGGAGGTATCGAGTTACAGATAGTTACGATGGTTAAAGACTATTGTATTATATTTGTATTTTAAAGCTGTAATCCTGTTAGTAATTTGCTTTTTTACTGAATGTATCTGTAATATAGTTACATCTCTTTTTCTGTAACATGTATTCTGTTTCTCCCAAAGCCTGCTAGTATTGTATCAAAATTTAAAATTCTGATATCATAAAAATCCTGACTTTTTTGTCTTTTCCAGAACTTGGCAGCTGTGAAAATATGAAATTAAAGTTTACTACAGCATCACTACTAGCTTCAGTATGATTAAAGCAACAAAATGCATGTTATAACGAAGATAGGATCCAAATGCAGGACAGAGACTCTAGGTGACCTTGATGAAGAAAGGAGTTTGTTTTTTTGGAACCAGGGACAGGATGAGAGGAGTGATGGTAGGGGAATAAGGTGCAGAGGCAGCGGGTTGGGCAGGATGAGGGGAGTTGTGGCTGGCGGTGATGGCGTAGGGGGATGGCGTGATGGTTGGGAGGTTGTACGCAGGTTGGTAGATGAGTGGGTGATCCTGATAGCACAAAGAAACAGGCGTTAAACAAAAGGATAAAAACTCTAACTCACAAGAAGATTTGGCCTTGATGAGGTGAGAGCTGGAGATAATACTGCTGTAGGAGCTGATTGCAGACAGGTGTATTCAATAATCAGAGCCGGGAGTCCACGCAAACACACACACACACACACTGACAACATATGGCAAAGAGAAGGAGACAGACAGAGGGCACTGGGAGCACAGGGAAAGGGAGAACACAGGAAAACACTTGACATAGTTGATTGTTTGATTGAATAAACACAGAGCCATCGTTCATTTTATTAGTAACACCGAGCGTTTCTTGCCATGACACGTCAGAGGCTGCGTCTTGAATCTATAGTAAGCTGTAAATTGAGATTTTGGTCACTTATGATTAATCATTTATAAAATCCAGACCATTGCATTATGGGAAAGCTAGCATTAACTCAACCTTTTTCTCTCTGTCAGACAGAATATCTGTTGTGTAAAAGGTCTATTCTCATTAGTACGAGGAGTTGAGAGCCCTCATGTAATTCATAATTCACCCACCCTCAACCTGAGTGGCATTGTAATCAGCCAGAACACCTGTGTGCCTGTGTCTTCTTTTTAGTGTCGTGTTCATGTCATATGTGTAAGGATTCATTTTTAAATTTAATTATTTAACCTCTTATACCTGACAGAAATGTCTGACACCTACACTATCTCCCACATGGTAAAAAGAAGAACAGACGTTCCCACAAACTGTTTTCAGAAAGGCTGGACATGCACCAACGCTGGCAGTCACATCTAAATACATTCAATAGTATGGATTCAGCTAATTTAAATCGATAGTTCACCCAAAAATGAAAATTCACTAATTATGAGTAGCGCCCTCCTGCTGATGGAAAGTTGGGTTAAGTTTCGAAGTCTGCAAAACATTTCTGGAGCTTCACAGCAGAGCAGTGGTGTAGCATTCTACTGAACAACTAAAGTAGATAGGGGACGACCAAAAAACCCATAAAACAGCTCCATACAGTGTGTCTGGTGTAATCCAAGTCTTCTGGAGACCTGAGATGCCAAATAGTTTTGAATAGTGGCTATCCACACCCTTTTTTAAGCAGAGATCTTCATTTTGGGCTCCTAGATATAGTGGGGGGCTATTTTCTGACATCTTATAGTGTTGTTTTCAAGTCACAGATCACAATCCCTCAATCGATTTTACAATCTGTACATACTCCCCTTAGTCCCATGATTTCGATAAGGAAAAACTCCAGGTTAGTTAGGAAAAATACAGACTTTCTAATATTGCTCTTATTTGTATTCTAAAGGATGCTGATCACTGGGTTTTCTGTATTTGTACTCAAAAGACATTACACTATAATATTAAAATGATCTCCTAGTGACATTAATGTGATGTTATTACCTCTTAATGTTGAAAGATCACTTCACACAGCTAATCAAATCAGGTTGCATAAGTCGATGATGTCATATTGTCCCTTCTAAACCTCAGACATCTATTTAAAGACAACTTCCTCATTTCTTCATCATGATTAAATCGTTTTTTTTTCCTATATTGATACTCATTCAGCACTACTCCCACGTCTCCAGCATTTCAGCTTCGGGGAAATTCATTTTTCCTCTTTGATATGTAATTATGATAGTTTTGTGTACGGTTGCTTTGATAAAAGAGACGGCTCATCTCGCCTCGCCCTCGCCCACCACGCAGGGGCTGATTATGAAACTGTAGGATTTAGGATGCGCTGTAAGCCACTGTGTCATTTGTTCTAAGACATGCTCCTGTGATTCTATTTAAATCAAGATTATTTTCTGGTTCAATCAGTCTAAAAAAAGAAACGTCCAGTGGGCGCTTTCAAGAATAGCAGCTCACAGGACAACAAAACATGATCTCTTATGTGACTGACGCCAAGTATAAACGGACGCCAATGATGAGTCCATGAAATAGAAAGATGTTCTGCAGATGATTGCTTTTACTGAATGTGTAAAATTAAGGAGCTGAAATACAACCACAGGAAACAGGAAGTTTAGTTTATCAGACTGTGAGGATAGTACAAGGATTTATGTACCAGGTTATTTTTGGATCGGTCTGTCGCCCATATTCAATTTGTACTTTATTTTAAAAAGGGAATGTTTTTCTCTTTACAGAGAGTCAGTCGGTCTGTGTCGTATTAATCTAAAAGTATTACTTGTATACTTCACTGTCCAGTACTAGCTCCAGCCCTTATTACTTTTCCTTTTTATTTACAGAACTGTATTGATGTCTTATTGTTGTGAGTCTGCTCTCCTGCGATGCTGCTTCTCGGAGGTATTTATGAGGAGAGCAGAGGGGAGACTGGCATCCCAATCAATTCCTGCCTGTTGTCATTTAGAGAAAAGGACTATTGACAGTCTGTTGATTTTTCTCTTTGCACTTGTTTTTCACTGCCGTTACTTTGCTAGCAAAAGCAAACAAAATTGGGTATGTGACTCTTCCTGATTCAATTTGGTTTGCTTTGGTCGTCGTTTGTTCCTGTTTACATCTTTGAATTACTGATTTTCTTTCCTTTCATTTTTTAAAATCTGTCTCTGGGTGCTTCTCACACTCTCTGCTTCTCTCTTAACTCCATTCACTCGATGCAATATTTAAAACTAGAGCCTGTCCAATATATTCGCTGGCTGATATTGTCGGTCGATATTCGCCTATCACAGGTATATTGGTATTGGTGTATATGTTATTTGGCTTTATGAAGCATTTCATTTAGTTTTTGTATGAGCCAGCTTCATCCTTTATAAAGTTTGCAATCTTATCGCACCATATCACCACTTGCTCTCATCTCAGTTGCCATGAGGATCCTGTAGCTTTAAATTAGATCTGTTTGAAGTGAAAGAATAGAGAGCTGTTCCTATCCTCTGGTGAAGATGATACATTTCTTTCTTCCTCTTTGTTTGCCTTCTACAGAAAATGGCACCCTCTTCTCAGAGCGCTGTGTTGTCTTCGAAGCTCTGAGACCGCCTTGGGTCATTCCCTGCCTGTTTTCTTTTTCTTTTTTTTCCCTCTTTGTTTTGTCTGGTATTCAAGCAGCGGCGATGTCTGTATGCGGGTCGGAGAGTCCGCCTAACCCATCCTCAGATTTGACCTGATTTCAAAGCGAAGCAATCAGTGGAACCATCGGCACGTGTCGCTCTGTCTGTGTGCCGCTCATACAGCTATCCAGCAGCTCATCTCTCCAGCTCCTAAGCTCCTGGACTGGGTTAAAACAGTGAACAGCTGCTGGTGGCCCACCAGATGTAGGCTGTGGACCAAATACATACATATAGTACTATGCTGTCAGCTCCCGTGGTCAGACAGTGCTTGTGATGCTGTTAGCAAATGTCCTCTGTACATAATGTTATTTATTTACTAATTTGCATTTTCATGTTATTGAAAAGTATTCTTTTTATACCCTGCAAAATGTTTCCCACCACACTCTTCAAAAACATTATATTCAACAACTGTGTAATGGCCATCTGACTTTCTCCATTGTCTTTCTGGTCATTATTTTCTTTAAAATTACATTTTTCTTTGCTTGGAGTGGGGTCAGGACACCAGGCCGGTCTAATACACCGGATAGGCCTTGCTCCAGCTGTTTTCATTATTAATTAAACTGCTGAATATTTTTAGGATTAATTCATTAATGATTTAGTCCATAAAATATCAGAAAATAATGAAAAATGCCCACCACTAGTTGAGTTTTTATCAGGTAAAACATGTTTCGTCTGATCAACAGACCAAAAAATAAAGTTGTTTCATTTATGATAACCTGAGAAACCATCAATGATTTTAATTTAATAATTTAATCAATTAATTGGTTTAATAGTGGATTAGTATCAGTTTGATACTGATCCTATTAAACTGATTGTAGATGACTGAGGAGATTTGACTGATCCTCATACAGTTTCTTTGTGACTGTCAACAACAAATTTTATAGAAATATATATATAATATATATAAACATCTGGATAAATGTAATATTGATGTATAATCACCTGTACTATGGCACATCATCCCCTCATGTAGATATAAGGGGATAATGAACCATAGTATTAGCAATGTGCTGACTTATGTTATTGACTGGTTTGTCCCTATTTCCTTCAGTTCACGACAACTTGATAACAGATTGACCGAGTCTTCGGAACTTAAGTATGTTAACCCTGATGTAAAGTTAGAAAACTTTCTATAACCCTAAACTCATTCATTCATATTCAAATGTGGAGGAAAACTCATACCAATCAGCTCAACTGCTTTGTCAGCACTGTGACGGTGTGCTTTGATTAGATTTGACAGACAGAGGACCGGCAAGACAAACAAACAGCTGTCATCAGATTTTGATTAAAATGTTGCTAAATCCTGATTGGAAGAGCACAGACAACAGACACAGTTAAAATAACTGTTCAAACATTTTGTTTTTCCAAATACAGGAATATTGGACATTCCACTCATACAGTTGCATCTACAAATTTCCCATGATGACAGGCTCATTTTTGTTAATTAGGAGGAGAGAGTTGCAGTCAGATTTGGCCTCTGGGAGTTGTCTATCACTATTAATTAAAGCTTGATTGCCAGAAGTCGTGTAAAACTTCTCCGTCAACATTTTTCACATCCAAATCACCGAGCGCTACGGCAGCTACAATCCCGCCCTCATCCTGTCAGACTGTCTGCAGAATTCAAACCACCAGATAAAACAAATCTCAGGCTTTGAAGGAGTGTTGATGGAGGCTACTTGTGTCATTTACAGTTGATGGCTGGTGTCAGCTCATCCTCAGATATTCATGCCTTCCTCTGCACCAGACGAGGCCCCTCTTTCTATTTTCATTCACCCTCTCACTACTTTTATTCCCTCTACGCCATCCCGACTCCCTGCGCTCCTCTCTTCTCCCCCGCTCTTTCTCACCTACACTTTCTGGATGTGTCTCTCTGCCCTGTAGACACTCTTTTATCCTCCCATCCCTCTGTCTCCCCCTGGCTCCCTGCACTTGTACTTGGCTGCTTGCTTTATAAATAGCTTGGCCTAGATTACAGCAGCTGCATTGGCGCTGGCACCAGGGTTTGGTTAGGCTGGGCCAAGCGAGGTAGCCTGGTGAAACAAGAGGTTGGCAGTGAAGGGACGAAGCATGTGAGTATGTGTGTGTGTGTGTGTGTGTGTGTGTGTGTGTGTGTGTGTGTGTGTGAAGATCATGAGGATAGTGCAGCCGCAGCCTATCTGCATGCCTGCAGTGGCCGAGCTGTTTTCATTCCTTCCATTCTTCTGCAGTCACACACACACACACACACACACACACACACACACACACACACACACACACACACACACACACACACACACACACAGAGAGAGAGCTGATATCACTCATACGTCTGCGAGAACTGTTGTCATACTTGTCATATTTTCATTTCTATTTTTGGTGAATTCTTTTTTGGTGAATTCTTCTAGTGAATAAATGTTTACTAATGTGTGTGTGCTCAGTTTGACTTCACAGGTGATGCAGCACAAATACACTACACTCTATATTTGCATGCCGCGTATATCTGTCATTTATGTGTTCGGCGTGTGCGGGCGTGCATCAACATACATGTGTGTATTGTGAGCATGCGTACATGAGCCCACCGTGATGATCCACTGCCCTGATTTCCTCCCTCCTGCTCCTCTGCAGAGCTCCACTTCAGAATACAAATTGTGCTCGTCAGTGAGTCCGAGGCACAGCGTCTCACCCTTTGAGCATCTCTGCTGCCTCGCTGCCTCCTCCTCTTCTCATCTTTTATGAAGTGCATCATGCCCCTGCAAAACCTAGATTTCTGCTGTTGGATTACAGATTTGTGGAATGCATTAATTCACTATTTTGCAGAGCGTTAGATTAAAAGATCTACATAAAGCTTTGGAGGTGCTGGTTGCTAGATATCAACCATTTAAAAAAGTGACACATTCCTATTTAAACTAATAGTTGATATCAAAGTGAAACGAGTGCTGTTATTAACAAGTCATACAAGGTGGCAGCATTCGAGCGTTCATAATCATCTGCATTTTGAAAGAAATGAGCAGTCGCTCGCCTTGTTTGAAATGGATAAAGAGTGTGTTATATTTTCCTCCATGGAGTCTTGTTTGGGGCTGAGATCTAACAGAGGGAATTGTGAATGAGAAGAAGAGAATTGAGAATGAGGAGGAGGAGGGCTGCAGAATGAGGCCAGAGAGGAAGAAAAGTGCTTCATCATCCGCAACGATCCATCCGACTTATCAGCAGCAACAAAAGGGATCAGAGGAGCGCATCGCGACAGTGCTTAGATAACCGAAAACATTAATGTTTACGTCTGTATGTCAGTGGCTAGCACTAAAGGTGGTCCCCAACCATCTTTTTTTGATGATCTCAAGCATTGCTACCACCCATTATGCTCATTTGATTGATTTTAAAGTTGTTTACGCTATTACTTATGTATAAAAGGGGATAATGTTATTACATTTTCACTGTTTATGTCAGTTTGCACTTGTACCTCAAGCACTTGTATTTGGCAGAAGCTGGTTGTTTTAATTGTTTATCCATTACTTTTGGCAAGCACTTTCAACCGATTACTCACCTCTTTTAACTATTTCCATTTATCCATTATTTTTGCTGCAGTCATTTATAGACCAAATCACCGTGACGTTGTGCTAACAACAACACTTACTTCCTGGGAGACAACTGGCGGCTGATATGCATTGTGGACAAATGTGCAAACTTGTTTTCAGCCTTAACTGTAAAGTTTAAAGATACACAATGAAACAAAGTAAATCTGCTGTGCTTATTTCATGAACTGTGTTGCTATACTAGTGTCTTTGATATCTACCCAAGAGCGGCATCTCTGAATCTCTAGCTTTGGGTAAATGCAAGCTGTCATTTTCCTAGTCTGTGGCCCAACAGGTAAATTAGGTCTTCTAACTAACGTTAGTGAAAGTGGTGTTATTAATGAGAGGGTTAGGGTTAGCCATTTTTAACCATGTGTTTATTAAGTACTGAACCATTTAGCCATTATTTTTTTCCTATTATATCTTTTTCTATTCATTAACTTTAAGCAACCATCCACTGCTTTTACAGCACTTGAAGTAGCAGAACCCTGATGTTTAAATAATTTGTCCATTACTGTTAGCTAACTATTTTGACTGCTCATTTGCTAATTAGCTTTTATGCACCTTTAACCACAGCACATGGCGCTCAGGTGTTAGAACTGACTCAGACAGAGGTGTAAATTGAGCAGTCAGCATTTCACAGCTGCTGAAAAAGCACCATACCATTTTGTAATCTATTTATGTTTGTTTCCCTCCTAAACAAATTATATGGATATATGTTTTATTAAATCCTGGATTACTTCTTTTCTGATTAGCTGAGCTACTCGACAATCTTTTCACGTGTCCCACAGATCCCAACTGAAGTCCCCCTGCGGATCAAGTATTCCTGGTTGTGAATCCAGCAGCAACACTTGAGTGGAATAGGCTGGACTAGATCCTGTTAGACCAGATTAAACTAGTCCGGACTAAATGTGAGGCTTACCACAGGCAGGATGGCTTCGAGGACTGAGCATCAGTGAAGCAGAAATTCTCTTCAGCCAGACAGTGAATCTCTTCCATCTTCTGTTGACCCAAGGCTTTGTAAACAGGGGCAAGTGAAAAGAGAATTTTCCAACAAGGCATAAATAAATGATCACAACAGTTGGCGAGCTTCGACTACATTAGATTCCAGAAAACAGAGTGGATTTAAAAGAAAAGGCGACACAGGCGCGCTGCTTTATCACTTCTGAGCTTGTGATTAATGAGCTGTGGGGGTGATTTTGAAAATATATCGGGGGCCTGTCAAGTAACATCTTCCATACCGCCTGCTCTCACTACCGTGACTTGAAACAATAAAAAAAGATTCACTCGCAGCAGATGAAGCAGCTGACGATGGTATTCAGGCTCAGGCCAACATGTTACAGTGTCTGAAACATGTCGTTTTTGGCATTTAGAGTCGGATTGTTCCAGACTGACTGACTGATGCTGTCTGGTGGAGGAATGTCACAGTCATCCTCACATATCTCACTCATGTTCCCCGTCTGCACAGCATGGACAATGCCTGACACACAGAGACATAAATAGCCTTTACCGCCGAGAGCCTTAATATTAATGGCTTATGGGGGACTTAGCTGTCTCAGCCGGCTGGGCAATTATTGTTATGAAACGGCGAGAGAGAGAGAAACTGAGAGAGAGAAGGGGAGATGATCTGAGTGATGGAAAGAAGACATGGTTTGTTAGGATATTACGCAATGGCCTAATGTCTGTGGGAATTTTTTAAATGATTGGGCCTCAGCTGAAGTGGAAACTCGCACTGTATCATCATAATTAAGAGCTGTGGCAGCGCTGTCAGCTCCATCAGCTGCTTTGTTGTGGGTGATAAAGAGCCACGGTACAGTTAATCTTCAATCAACAAGTCAGCACTAAAAGTACAGTTCAGCTCACTAAGAACATCTTTGAAAGTTTTCGTATCTGAGTCTATCCAGGATCAACAAGGCAGACTCAAATTAGATATCCATTAATTTCCTGTATCAGCTGACAGCATGTAGGGAGACAACCTCTTCAGAGAAGCCGTCATATAACCGCGTCGTTTGTCTGTTATTCCGAAGCCCATGAAGCCGTAAACCACGTCAACTGAAGGCAGCACTAAGTCCGGAGCATGCAGCTGACAGGCATGGTTATGCAATTATGGCTTGACAGGAAGTGCTGTAGTTGTCTGTCAGTGAGGCAGTTGCTTGAGCTCATGATTTGTATGAAACGATATGTTATGGTAAAGCAGCTTTTCAAATCATAGCTCATATATGACTTTGATCACAAGGAAATTATCAGCAAATTATAGCATTGAATCAAGAAGACCTTTACAGCGTAATGCAGTGGATCCTAGCATCTACTTGCAACCCCTCTGCCACAAGATGCAGAAAATGTCATAGTCTTCATAGTCCTTAAAATATTTCTGTTCATCTACATAAGTTGTTTATGAGAATGATGCAGCGCTGTTTTGCAGTGAAGCTCCAGAAATGTTATTTGGATTCTTTCCAGCCCAAAGAGTTATTCACTCACCCCGAGTCCACATACTTGGGGTGAGTGAATAACGACTTAATTTTTTATATTTCTGGTGAACTTATCCTTTAAGTTGAGAGCAGTTTAATCCAAAAGTGATTTCCTCTCATTAGTGTTTCATTTGACTACTCCTCTAAGGGATAAAACATCACACCAACAAACGCAAAGATGAGACGAAAGCTTAAAAGGACTGATACGATTAATCAACGAACTGATAAGGTTTTTGATAATCTTTTGAAAATGAAGATTTGCTGCCCTCTTTGTTTCATATCATCGAAAACTGAATATATTTGTGTGTTGAACTGTTTGATTGACAGAAATCTTGGATTTTTCACTAATTTCTGACATTTCATAGCATTAAAAATGCATTGACTAAGAGAAAAAAAAACCTTATTGGCAAAGTAATGCAGAAAAAAACAATCCGTAGTTGCAGCTGTGCACTTGTTTAATGCAATCCAGTAAATACGACCTTGTAATCTTATGTGTTTCATATGATTACAGCACATGGATGTTGATTTAACTTAATGGTGATTCTTTAAACTGATACTTATTGTATTAGGATGCATTATATAAGGTATGTTTTATTATTACTTTGTATTAACAGCCTCCACACCTCTGAAACAGCCTGAACAGCATGAAACATGATCAGGACTGTTACTGAAGGGTTTTAATGAGACAAGAATGAGACGTCATTGTTTGTATTCATTGTACTGAATATGCAATCATCGTCCAAAGGCATCAAATGTAAATAACTGAGCTCTCCGTCAGAATGCAGGGGGTGAGTCAGGGTGACTCTGGTGCTGGTGTACCCATGTACAGTTTGGCTGACAGGAGTGTTTCAAAAAAGGGCTCTGACACATGTCGGTGCTCGGTGAACATTAAAAATACATATTCCAAGAAAAAATACACAAGAAAAAGCGGAATAAACCGGTGCACTGAATTCTGCAGTGCACGGTTCGTCGGGCACTGTAGTGGCGTAAAACACGACGAACGTGAGGCTGGTGATGACGTCAATGTGGAGCCAGGGAGGGAGGGGGAGAGGGAGGGAGGGAGGGAGAGAGAGAGAGAGAGAGAGTTTGGGCTGGCTGCTGCAGCATCACTCTCGTCAGTGCAGTGAGGAGTCCAGCAGCAACTCTCCCAGCTGAGAAAGAGAAACCAAAGCAGAACAGTCCGCTGGACGTAACCTCAAGTTTTCTGGACCTGACAGAGAGGAAGAGAAAGACTTACTGTTTTTTTTTTTTTTTTTTTACTCCATTTCTGTTTTATTTTTCCCAACCACGAAGGGGAATGCCATCGATAAATATGAAACTGGAGATGGTGACCATCATCGCCTGCGAAGTAGACCTCGAGGTGTTTACATCAGACAAAATGCAGGTACGCTTCTCACCAAAAAAAAAAAGAAAGGAAAAAAAAAACGCACGCTGCAACTAAACCCTGAGTATGCCCTTGTGTTGTGTGGTTGTGCAGCAGTTTTAGCTCGGGACCCGGCTGCATGCTGCTGAACTGTAGATGTGCATGCATGTCTTGGTGACGTTGAATGCAGCCCTCTCTCTCTCTTTCTTTCTCTCTCTCTCTCTCTGTCAGACGAGGAATTTTATCAATGGGAGCCGCAGCTCGCCAAGACGCACGTCCCGCGACGCGCGCACGGCACAGTGATTGACGCTGGATGAATTGCAGAAATGCGTAGACACGGCGAGATTTGGACGCAGTCAAAAGACCCCCCCAAAAAAAGAAAGAAAGAAAAAGATCCCAAATGCGCAAGTTGAATGGGAAGGGTGTGATGAATTGAATCGTCCATGCAAAGGCACACGCAGGGAAATAAGTGAGGCAGTTTTTTAGACGCAGTGGCGGACAGACCCTCTTCTCCCTCTCTTTATCTCATCCCAGCAGCACTGCAGGTGAACTGGGTTATATAAAAACAGCCATATCAATCCAATGAAAAGGATCAGTTTGACAAATATCACATTAATGCTAAAATACTGCGAATAATCCAACCATATAAATGCATCGAAGGTAATGTAAGAGTCTAGGTAAACTCAGTATTGACCACCCTAAACACTCCCCACAGTCATATTTTATTGACGTGTCTTGAGGGCAGGCGCAGGTGTTCAATCTGCCGCCTGTCAGTCACAGAGCAGGAAAGCAGTTGCACTTAAATGTGCTCAAAGTGAGCCCACCTTTTGGCACCGCAGCGTGCCAGGTTTGGGGCTTAAAAGGCCACACAGATGGTCCGCCAAAGCCTGGCTCACCTACTAAACCCTTTGGAAATTCCATGTCAGAATATATTCCCTCACCTGCTGGCTGCTCGTCTGCCTGTCTGATTTGACTCATCAGGAAAGAGGCAGAAAGAGACGCAGGTCTGAGACGAGCTAAAACCAAGTCCGAGCAGCCAGTGTTGCAGTTGTGACATTTTCTCAATCACACAATCGTGTTTTTTCTGCAACTGTTTCACTTCCTCTTCACTGCTGATGTGCTCTGGTGAGGCTGGAGGCTGATTTCAGCTATTCCTTGCATTTGCAGGTTTTTTAAGAACCCAGTCACCCCACCCTCGTCCCCACAGCGCCTTGCTCAGCCATATATTACCACTTTTTGCAACTCCATGTATATCGCAAACTTTACACTGTACACACTGTATACTGTGTATATGAAATGGCCTTTTGTCTGTGATGGCATGAATTGCACGTACAATTTGATACCACTAAAGAATGTATTGCACGTTTGAACATAAGCCATGCATGTCAGCCGGTGCCCACCCTGTGGTCTGCGTTCCCCTTGTGAGCCAACTCTCATTACACTTTCAAACCCCTGCAGACCAGCTAAGGTGAAAGACACCGATGTGTCACTGTGCAGTTGTCCTGTAATTACAGGATGGCTGTCGTCATCTTTAAGATTTCCCAGGGACGCGAGGTGACAGAAATAGGGCTGTCAGGGAATGCTGTGAAACCTCAGAGGCGTTGACTGTGCTGACTGATACTCCCGATCATGACACATTATGATCACACGTGTCAATTATTTCTTAATGATTTACTTCAAGTTAGTGCTCTGAGATCAGGCGGCCTCCAGACAGGACGATCTGATCAGAGCGCAGTCTTCACTGAAAACCTCCCTGTCAGGCAGCTCTTATCAGCCTACCTCTCCGAGACTCACCCAATGAAAAAGGGGGTCCATGCACAATTAAAAGAGCAGACAGAGGGCTGACTTTCGAATGACACAAAGAACACCACTAATCCTGGTTTCTGGCACACACACACGGAGAGCGATGGAGAGCGCCGGGGGAGAGGGCAGATTAAAGCAGGGCACGTGGGGGAGCGGCCTCTGATTGAGCTCACCTCCCTGTCAGCTCCTGTTTTTATTATCATTCAACAAGATCTGATTTTTTTTTATTAATATCTCCAAATCTGAAGATGAGAAATCATAAGACCCCTGTTTCATTGCAGACTAATATGTGGATTGCTGCTATTTATATTCACTTCACAGAAAGATTAGGCAACAGCAGTGGTTCTTGAATGGTGAAGAAAATCAGTGAATGGTGGGGTTTTTTTAATTAGAGGAGATGCCGTGCTGTGGTGTTTTGGAGCCATTGTTTTGACACGGTTGAAATGGCCTTGCCCACGCCTTGGCTCAATCCCTGCTGGTTACATCATTAATGAGCCGAACACAGAGGCTTGTGGACAGGGCAGGTTGTTGTTGTAATAATGTCAGAGCTGGTGGTACTGTAGGCTTTCATAGCGGAGTGCTTTGTATCCATTTTGGAGCAAACAGAAGGGCTATTGTTGTTGAAAGGTCTAGTGAGGGCAGAGCTGTGGGCAGACGCTGTCGTATGTGTACGTTCCCCACAACACTGTAATTACCTGGAAAATCTACCAGCATCAGCAGATGATAGCACAGGACACACGGTGAAGGTCACAGCTTGTTGGCAGGCTGTGAATATATTACAAAGCGTGACGCAAGCCTTTACAGTTACCTCCCATGCTTGATTTGACGCTGGCATCTTCATCTCATTTCTGTCTTTACTCACCAGTTTGATGGCTGCTTGTTTATTTGTTCTTTTATACATACATTTAAATTTGATTAAAGGGAGAATTATGTAGTTTTAGAGAAGAAATTCAAACCCAGAATTTAAATTTTTACAATATTAATGATTACGTAATTTCCATAACTGAATAAACAAGCTGTTCTGAGAGGAAAATAAGGTCCCCAGAACACAGTTTGAGGCTAGAAAGGTGGCAGGGTCTGCCACATATAAACAAAGTTAAACAGTATGAAATTGTGTCGTCCTTTAAGGTCAGTTTGTTTATCCAGTGTATTCAGTCATGAAACAAAAACAGTTTGTTTATTCAGTTTGCAGAAAAAAATCTCTTCTCTTCTGATTAAAATTTCTTCCACAAAACTACATACTGCACCTTTAAGGTGCTCTTTTTCCTATAAGTGCCCGTCTGGCTTCAGTGTGTCACTGAATGAAATGGGTTTTAATTGGGAAGAAAACAGGATTTTAACATTATGACACATTCACACTTAATTGTTGAGACACTTGTGCAACAGAGACGGCACTGCAAGCCACAAAGTACAGCTATTTTTCAATTACAGTTCGCGTTCCCACACACTGAAGACTGTAGTAACACTGACACAGTCACACACTCCAACCACAACAGTGAGTCAGCGGACTCGCATAGAAACAAACACCTCTGTCAGCAAACACACAACACAACTCCATCGCCGAGAACCCTCAGAGAAGTTTCCGTCCACCTGGGTCACGTTCGTTTGTCCTCCTGTCTGTCTGTTTATCCGTCACTTGTGTCATATGTCTGTTCCCAGGCGTTGCCGTCACAGAAATTATGCTTGTTTTGAGGAAGGAGGGGAGATTTGATGACTAATCTGCTATTTGCAGGTCAACAAAACTGGAGTGATTCTGCTGACGTGTGTGATGTTTTTCATTCTTTCCCACTGTCTTTTTTTGTTAAACCTTACATAACGTGTCGCCATTGCCTTTAGTTTGTGACAGCTATTTTGAGCAGCTGAGCAACAAAGTGAGGAATTATCCAAAAAGGTTTCCAGCTACATTGAATTATACAGGGTAAAGGTTAGATGAATGGATATCAATGTTTAATTAATCTGCAGCATATTTTCTTGATTAATCATCTGGGTTACAAAATGTCAGAGAATGGGCATCACAATTTCCTACAGCCCAAGGTGACATCTTTAATCAGCTTTTCTGGTCTGAGCAACAGTCTGGAAACTGAAGATACTCGGTGTACTAGCACATAATACAAGGAAAAGCAGAAAAATCCTCAAAATTGAGAAGGTGGATTCAGGTTATGTTTGGTAGTTTTGCTTGAAAAATGACAAAATGTCTGCCAAAGCATTTTATGCGGATGGACGAATCAATTAATTGCCTAATCATTTCAGCTCGATGACAGACCTTGCTCATACTTTCTACATGAGATCCCAGTTTAAAGATATAGTACGTAACATTTCTGCACTAAAATGTCTAAAAACAAAACAGCCTTTTTTATACATTTTGTCTAGTTGTGCATCCCAAATGTTAACTACAGCCTGCCAATATTACTAGCTGATATTGGGCTGTCAAAGCATACCACAACATCGGCAGATATGTTGTCCAGTATGCACCAACGGTAAAAATGTATTTTTTAGAGATTGAAATGCTGCAAAAAGATGCTTGGGGTGATTTAAACATAAGTTCCCATCAAAGTTTTCTGCATGAATTTTACTTGGAAACATTAAAAAATTTAAATTAGCAACAGAATGTGAAGAAATAATTATTTTGATGTTATGACATCCATGTATTGTGTAGAGATTGCTGTTGCACCATTAATGTTATTCAAGGTAACAGTTCATTTTGTCACCTGCCGCTCTAACTTCAGATATATTTTCTTCAGCAATGGTGGTTGTTTAATGGTGAAGACAACTCCGGTGATAGCTACGGTCAAGCACGCCTTCTGGTTGGTTTTGACTGAGAGATCCAAGTGGCAGAAATGTGCTTAAATTGTGCCTTTAAGTGTGTTTCTATCTTACTATCTGCTATTATTTACCATTGGCAATTTAGTTAGTAACCCATTTTCACGGCAGTGTCTTGATTATTTAGAGAAAGGACACAGACAGACCTCTCACTCCATACTCATCAAACATTAATCCGGTCTGAATTTTGATATGATCCAGGCCCATCATTTAAAACACTGTTGTGATCCACTCTTACCAGCTTTTGAGGTGAAGGCAAGAGGCAGAGGAGCAGTGGCAGGACAGACAGGATGGATGTAGACGGTGACAGTATCATGTTCTGTGCTGGTAGGAAACCAGATCTGCGGCTTGGCAAGGTTGAGCGATCCTGGGCCTGAGCAGTGGGTTCAGGTGTGCCTGCTCCCCCAGTCTGGGCACTAGGCAGGTGGAGACGGGCAGCTCACGTTGGCCTGAAACCTTAGAGAAGTGCCGGGGCTCAAGTGTCAGCTAAAGGTTAGCGCTGCGTCCGTTAGGGTGACGTAGAACAAAAGACAGTCTCCTGGGTGGGGTGTCTGGTTACTGCGTGGTCAAGACGACACGACTATGAAGTGATAAGATTAGAAACAAAAGAAAAAAGGCCTTGCAATGGAATGTAGAAGCCCAAGGAAGAAGATGGGGGAGCAGCGTCACACATAATGATTTGCCTTTGTTATTGCTCATCGAATATAATTTTGCTGTCAGAATTTCCGATAGAATTTCCAGTCCAAGACAAACAGCTCTAGGAAGACAAAGCAGTTTTAGTGCCTAAAATAGCAACACCAAACCAGTGACCTTAAAGAATACAGTAGGGCTTTAAGACCATTGTGTCTGCAGTGTTATGGCAGCTAAAGGTTAACTTTACTAAGGTTATGCACAGCAGTGTTTTCATTTTGAAGTGCGTACATGGTGCCGAAAACAAGTCAGTTAGTCAATCCATGGAAAATAAATCAACTACAAGTTTAATCATTTGTTTAAGTCTCCTGAATGCATGAACATTTTCACCTTAATCAGTTTTGTATCATTGCAAATTGAATATTCTTAAGTTTTGACAGTCGTAAGGGGCATTTTTCACAATGTCATGTCATTTTGAAAAGAGATCAAAAAAACTTTCTCTAGTAGTGCAGAAAGAATTATTGGCTTAAACAAAAGTAATCTAATATCTATTAAGTAACAGTTGTGTACAGTTACACTGTGACAATTACAAAGACTAGATCAATATCTGTCGATCTAGACTCATCCCATATGCAGCAGTGGAAGAAGTTCATCATTTTCTTCTTCATGAAAGTAGCAATGCCACAATCTATAATTTTTAAGTTAAAGCATTCAGAATTTGGCAGCCTGGCACCATTTTTTCAAGTCTCCATTAGAGACTAAATGAATGAGGAAAGTGGAAACCAATGCTGTTCTTTGCAACAGTGGTGCCAACATTAATACCACACTGGGGGTTTAAACTGGGACAGTAAGAAAGACTATATTTGTCTTCCCAGATTCAACTAATATGGACAAACGCTAAGTTTATTGATTTAGTTTATGATTGAGATGTGAAAGCAGATAGACATGGTGCCAGGCTGCCATTTTGTTTGCGTAATCTGAATCAGCAAAGTAACTAGGAGATAAAGCTTTGAAATAAATGCAGTGCAGGAAAAAGCATGTTTTCCTATGACATGTAAACGAGGAGTATAAGTTTAAAGTAAAAGAAAATGGAAATACTCAAGTAAAGCACAATACTTTCCACCACTGGATACTGAAATATGACATGACACTTTGGAAGCTGTGCAGTCATGCTCCTAACTTTGCTCCAGTATGCTTGATCATCACTCGAGCTGGTAGCTGACCAAGGTGATGCACTGACTGCAAAACGACAGATAAACAAAGAGCTCATGAGTCCATATGCTGCGGTGTCCTAAGGTAATAGCTGTAGCATCTCTTAGCCACCTTATGTAATGTCGTGTATGTTTGGATTACCGTCGCCTCTAAAGTGTGTGAATCTGTGTGGGAGACTGTGTGGACATACTTGCATGTTAAAAGTGTGTGATGTAAGGGAAATGTGTGTGTGCGTGTTCAAACGAGGCCTAAGTGCTGCTGACTAGGAAAAGCTCCTGCCTCAATAAAAAACATAACGACCAGATTGGTGGTAATAGGATTAATGTGTCCCCTCATGCTGTAAACTGATTTCAATCTCCCTGCCGTGGACACACTGTCCCCGAGGGAGCAGCAGTGTAGCGCCGCAGCGTCGGCCCCTTGTCGATACCGTTCCCCCGCTCGAGCTATTGATCCGACTGTAATAACACTTGCACCATTCACATGCCTCCCTGGTGTTTATGCAGCTCTCACAATGCTCACGAAGCTATTAATCAGGAGTTGTTTTTGTTGTTTTGTAATACTGAGGATTTGCTGCTAATGGTGGCTGCTTTGACAGAAGCTGTGTTTGCCTGCCAGTGTTGGGTCACCACACACAAACAACTTCGGCTTGGTATTGAGTTTTTTTGTTTTTTTGTGGCAACACATTATGTCATCAGAAGCAACTGTAGGTTACAGTTGTTCCTAGTGGCTACAGACGTCTAAGATAACTGCAGAGCCAGCAGTGGTGTAACATCACTGACATGCCAAAAGCATATTTGTATTACTCAACACCGAATAAGAACGTTGTTGCTCCAAACTCTTTTAATAACTCTGGAGGTCTTCTGAAGCCATAACATGTCAGACAACCTAAATACAGTACATAAGCTGCTATTTTTGGAGTGAAAATAAAAATGACTTGGCAGTAACTCGTGTTGACATTCAAGACGACATTCGCTGTTTTTGTGTGTCTAGGTCAAACCCTACGCAGTGATCTGAACATACTTCCAATTAAGGTTGAAGACGGTAGTGGCTGTTTAAGGTTTTTAGTGGAAGCAGTTGTGAAACAGGGACATAAAATGATACTGATTGCAAATCTGAAAAAGATGGGAACCATGAACAGTCATAACATCAAAACTAGTCACAAAAGTACAGACGGTTAAATGAGTTATGTTGTCCCTCATACCAGGAAGAACCATCATCGCTGAAAGATCAACATTAAGCCCTTTTGCTTTTTAAGGAAGTAAAGCCAAAGTCCTTATAGGCAAGTTTCACCACTCAGCAGCCATCTTGACAACACCCCTGTGCTGTTATTCCTGGCTCGCAAGACTAGTCCCCTATCTAAATGAATGAGGAGAGAGCCAGAGCCACTAGAATCACTAGTCTGATTAAAAAAATGCTAAAAGTTTGTTGACTTTGCCCCAAAAGAAGGTTTAAAACGCCCTTTTCCTACAGGTTATACTACTATTACAGCTCAATACAGAGTGCAGCATTAGGTCATCCTTTCAGGGCATCTCAACAAATATAGGAGTTTATTGTCTAATGTTTGAATATCCTCACCTTGGTAATCCTGTGCATTAGCATGACATCCTCCTCTTTCGTCCTTATTCAATGTCCGTAGCACCTGTGCCAAATCTGTTGCACTGACGTCAGTGAATCAATAGGGAATAGGCTATTTGTTTGGTGACAAAATGGTGAAACTGAGAGAAGTTAAGGTATGAGCAACAGCAATTGAAACTAACCGAAACTAACTGTTGAGTTTCACATTAAGCGCTTGTGAGATGTATGTGGTTCTGTGTTTAAAAACGGTCTGGGAACCTGTAAAAGGAAATGAGGACAGCTTCAGATGAGTATTTGATTTGTTTTCGACAGTGTCGGTAGCGTTGTTGACAACTGAAAGGCCTGCTGTGTTTTCAACTGACGCATTTTTCTTGTCACAAGTGATAGTTGTAACTGCACTCAGACATGACTGCAGTGGAAAGTTGGCTCTGTTTTGATGGAACAGTCATGGAAAAAATATGGAACGTGATAAGCAAAAATGTGCTGGAACAGACACGCATGCAGGTATGAGATTTATCATCCAACTCCGTCTGTTATCTCTACAATCTGCCTCTCTTTGTTCGACCTCATTAGACTGGTTCCAGTTTGGCCCTTTAGGGAGGAAGGTAATTAAAAATGATGGTCCACACACTTAAAGAAATGAATTTTCTTAATTATTCCAACATGATCTATTTTTAGTGTAACACTGGCACTGACTCACCCCGAGGCTCCGTGGCCTAGTTTGTTGGTTTTCACCCAAATCCCATTCAAGCACGAGGGTCTGGATTAGATTGTACTAAAGCCACACACGTGTCACAGAAAGATGAGTGATTCGCCAGATGAAAAAAAAAAAAAAACACTCTCAATAACCCTTCTTTACGTCCCAATTAGGCTCGGTTAATCTTTTCATTTTGATCCAAAATGCCAAATGGTGTAATTCAACTTAGAATTGAACTAGCTGGTGGATTACAGTCACGGATTTTGGTACCCCAGTGCCAATGTGATTTGAATACTGTACTAGCTTAAATGAGAAACGGGGTAAAAATAGAGCGTTGTGACTCAGTCTGTGAATTTAAATGGCTGCAGATTTCTGCACAGACCAACCAATGTTACAGTTTGACCTGATGGTTAATTGTTAATTGTTAGGGTTAGTGGTCTATCAAATGTTAGAAAACAGCAGTATATCCATTTTGTGCTACTCTGTACTTCAACCCCATTACAATTTCCAAGGAAAATATTGTACTTTTTACTTAACTGCATTTTTTAGATAACTTTAAGTAGGTAACTAAAAAGTTACTTCACCAATTGCATTCGGCATGAGAGCTGAAGTAGTGCATTTTTCCTAAATATCGGATCCAATAATCAGTCGGGCAGATAATCTGTTGACCCGTAGTATACAGTAGATACATACATATAAATATTTGTATATTAATTTTCATTCTGAAAGGGAGTACTACTACTACTTCCTAGCTAACATTACCGTTTGATAGTGTAACACAATACGATAGGAAAGGCATGAAATAATTCCAAGATATCAACACACATCAATGCACATCTTGCACATTTAAACCTGGAAGTGAAACACACAATGTAATAAAAGTAATATTCATTAACATTAGCCAACATGTTATCAAATATGTTGTTTTACCTTGAAATATGGCCTGATTTCCTTCCAGATTTTAGCTATCCCTCATTTCTCCCCTCATTGTGTGTTTAGTGCATTTTCAGGCACATTGCTCATCCAAGGACGTGTTTGAGTTGATGTGACTTGTTCGTTCTCAAAAAGCAGGTGACACCTGAGCCTCATCTTAGTCCCTAAACTGCACAGTGAGTTGACAACAACACAACTAAAAGTCGGCAGAATGTTGGAGCTTTCGATGAGAACGCATCCCGGGTCTAGTGTTTGTGAGGACGTTTTTGGTGATTGGATCCCCTGCATGTTTATTCCTCATTGTGTTTACTGTGCCAACAGAACAGGATGGACCTGAAGCTCTGCTAATTGTTACTGATCCCTACACGTTGAGGAAACATAATCCTTCCTTTACATAAGATGGGAAAACACTTAAGTCACACTCATCTGTCACCGGGTTCCACCTGATTCTGCCCCTTGACTGATTCATTACCTGGGAGACGTGTGAAGTAGATGCACTGTATAAACACTTTATCATTCCTCAGCTTTATCTCCTCTCCTGGATCCTGTTTGCCTCTGTACTGTTCTTTCAATCACTGCTGTTTATTGTTCTGCTGCCTGACTCTGCCCCAGATGAAACCGTGTCGACATCGCCCAATAGCCTCTGCCTCATCCCTAAGCCGACTGATCTTTTGTTCAGATGATTGTGTGTCAGGACCACTAGCCGACTCTTGCGCTCACTGCCTCCCTGTGCCGCTGAATGTGAGTCATGCCCACAGACATGTCCTGTTGCCACCGCGATGACAGCCTTTCCATTACCATCAGGAACATAACTGCCTCATTACCCAAGAGGCAATCTGCTGAAGGATGGCCCTCCAGCCACCGCCGCAGCGGCTGCATTTCACTAGCAAGCTTTATATCTCTCCACATTGGGTTTTTATTGTGCTGGGTTGCTTTCTGTCTCTTTTTGTTCCGCCTTTTTGTTTGATGTATTCTTCTTTCTCGATCTCTATTTTTCCTTTTGCCCCTCAGGACATGCAGTGTGTCACCTGAGGGCACGTTAGTCTCAAAAGTTGATTTATTTCCCTTCTCCTCATATCTCAACAGTATAGTTAATGCTCATACTGCAAAATAATACAAAATTGATTAAAAACACACAGTTTGCATTTAAAGCACTGTAGCTCAACTGTCAGCCATTTTCACACCAAAACCACACGTCATAGCATCGTGTCGGAAAGGGGCAAAAACTAGCGTGTCCACCCAGGTGTCATGTTTCCATCAGTGCCTATCGCAGCTGATAAACACCCCTGACTACTGCAGAGTCATTTGACCTGGGAATGAATGCTGATTGTGCCCTTTCCCACTGAAGACACAAACCAGATGTTAGTGAGCTATTTTGTCCAGTGTGAAAGGAGTTTTAGAAGAATTGTGGCACATCAGCAGCAGCTCATTTGCATTTTCACCCAATTTTCCCCTCAGTTTCTACTACCAGAAGCATTTTGTAAACTGTGGTGATAGTTTTACTCTTGCAGCAGGAAATATGACAGCTTTTAGAGTGTATATGGAATAGGTGTGGGCCATATACCAGTTTTATCACCGTTGCTACGACATGGATTTTGCAATACCCTCATTACAGTCATCAGTGTTCGACCATAATGAAAATAATGTGCTTTACGGCTACAATAATATGCCATTAAATGGCTAAACACATACTCATAGAACTAAAGTTACACGCAGTAACTACTGTTTTACTTGCGTACGCCGACGTTGGTAACACAAACATATGGAGCGTGAATAATTTCTCTGTTGAAATGTGTCAAAATTAACGTGAGATTTTGTGTTGCAAATTCGCTGCGAGGGGCCCCCCGGCTAGCTCAGTTGTGCAACAGCAGGGCAAAGGGGACAATCCAGGACAGGACAGGAAAGGAAGGGAATTTAACCTGTCGAGGTTCACCCTGGCTGTTATGTAAAGGTGACATGGAGAAACATGCGGTCAGCAATAACTGACACGGCACTTGCCGTTTCAATCAAGCCGAGTTGTCGGCTATTTGAGAGCTGCGACTTCACACCTCTCCGCCCCTAAACTCATCAGATTTCTCTCGTTAGATAAACAAAGCCTGCGAGTTAAACACAAGACTTTAACGTGAGAAGGAATCATGAGGATGATGTGAGGTGTAGAAATTTGCTCCCCAAATAGATTTCTTGTTTTCTGTTACCTAGCTACTGTGCGTGAGATAAATCATATTTTCGTTTCAGCTTCCTGAAAAGATGTTGTCATCTGCCGTGGTGAGAATGAAAAATAAGAACATGCTGTTCTCCTCTCTCAGCTGTTGTCCTGCAGCTCTCGCTCATTGCACATACAGTAGTAGCAGGTGCTGGATCAGACTGTGTGCGTGCGTGTGCGTGTTTTGTGCTGTTAAAGCCAGTCTATGTCTGCTGACGAGGGTCGTCCTTCACTTGTGATTAGATTCCTAATGTTGCTACCTGTCACATTATTTTACTATGCAGGCCTGCCCTCTGTGTGTGGATTCCTACAGAAATGGCAGCCAGTTTTGGAAACACAGTGAAGAATCCTGAACACATTGCGCACATCACACACATGCTTACTCACTTGTCTCTCTCTCTCTCACACACACACACACACACACAGAACAAAGGGAGTGGGTCATCGCGGGGAACATTGCGATGGCAGATGAGCAGGCCACTTTTCAGCCCTGTGTAACCGAACTCCCCTCTCCTCTTCCTCGTTTCCCCTCCTCTTCCTCCTCTCATTCCCTCAGGATGTCCGCTCATAGAGACCACATAAATTAGTGATCGAGCACGCTCACTTGTTACACGCCAATCAACCGTGGGTGTATCAGCATCGGTGCGCGGGGTTAAAAACAAACACTATTATGGAACATGATCTCGGAGCTTTCCCACATGCCAAAACATCAATTTAGTTTAGGGAAGTACCTGCTTTGTGTGTGTGTGTGTGTGTGTGTGTGTGTGTGTGAGTGAGACTGAGTACCTTATCGGTTATCCCACATGGAGTTTGATGACATGTGAGTCATAGTAGCTGGCTAAGGCTCATGGAAAATTCACGGTTTGAATAAGGGCATAAGTGGGCTCTGCAGAGAAGCCAAACAAATGCTTTGTTGTCATTCTCAAGGTAATTATGATTTATCAGAAGAGTTTGCAAACAAGCAATAGCTGGTAATCTTAAAATGCTGTGGACCTTTTTTTCCCCGCATATAACAATATAGTTTTGGCTGGGATTCAACTCCCATGCAAAGACCAAAGCTTTTTTTGTTGTTGTTTTTTTTCTCTAAAATCCTTAAGGCTGCAGTAATTAAAACTTTTATATTAGCAGTGAAAAAAATACATTGGCTTTTGTGAACGGTCTCACTCGTGGTGACAAACCCCTGAACTCTGTGGAGTTTTATAGCATTTTGAGCTAGCTGTTTAATGATAATGTTGCTCTGTATCTGCTAGATATGTTAACAAGACAGTTTGCTTAAAATGTTTGGCATATTTCTAAGCTGGAAGTATGTCAGTGTTGTGTTTAGAGCTTGTCGCTCTGACCCCAAGTGGCCAAAAAATTAATTAAAGGAGCCGTTCACACAAAAATTAAAATTCAGTCATTATCTGCTCACCCCCATGCCGATGGAAATTCAGGAAAGTTTCGTAATCTCTAAAGCATTTTTTGGAGCTTCACAGCAAAACAGTGTTGCAGCATTCTCCTAAACAACTGAAGTAGATGGGGACTTGTTTTAAAACATACAGCTTGTCTGGCTTGATCCAAGTCTCCAGAAGTCCTGAGATCCCAAATTGATTTGAAAAGACATTATTTGCATCCTTGACGTGTGTTCAAGCTTGTGAACCCACTTCAGATGGGATGTGTGCTAACGCTTTTAGCTTAGCTGCTACAGTGAAGATTCTGCCTTTAAAAAAGGAATAAATAAGGTCTTTTCAAATTAATTTGGGATCTCGGGGCTTGGATTACGCCATGGTTTCTCTGGCATCAACAGGAGCACAAAACACCAGTAACCCTGATGAAAAAGACAAATTTAAAAGGCCATTAAAGGGATGTTGTATTTCAATTCTGAGAGACTCATTAAAAGAGAAATGTGGACCCTTTAACCTCTTAGATACAACATTTTGACTGGCTGTTTACTGGTGTTTATACACAATTAAAAGGAAGGAAGCTATTTGTTTAACTGCAGTTGACTTTGTTGTCTGCGAGGCTGAGAGACTCAATTTTAAATGAGCACACTTAACACTTGGCTGTCTCTCTATCGTGGTGAGTCACACTCTTCCCTCTCCTCTGGCTTTTTTGAGATCGTAGCGTTTTAATTGCTAAGTTAGTATGTTATTCTCTTCAAAATGCATAAAAGGAGTCAAGATATTCACACATTCCTGACTTGACCTCTTTTTTTTCCAGCTTCATTAGAATGCACCTTGTATGGTGAACTAGAAACCTGACTAAAAATGGTATCACAGAGCCTGGAGGTGAAGTCAGCTCTGAAGTTTAGCCAGCTACCCCGAGGCGTTTAGCAGGGGAAGTCCAGATGCACTTACATGGGGAGAAGAAGTGGAAATGAAACAAGACGGGAGTGAGGGCGGATTATGAGTAAAAGCGTTAATCTGCTTATTCTTTAAAATGCAAATTGTTTTACCACAGTGTACACCACACTGCAGCATAACTGTGGTTCACAGCTTGCTCAGTCATTAACGACTCTGCGTGTGTCAGACAGGATGATGATGTGAATTATCCGCAGAGATCCAAAATACACCCTGTGTTTTACAGCTTATTCTCATACTAACCATCGCAAAAAGCACCTGGTACTTAAATGAAGGAAAACAGGCATTCAGCAAGGACTGCAATATAGCAATACCTTAATTAATCATTGTAAAATGTTTACAAATAATGCTATAGGCTTTAATGAGATACAGTAGTTTTGTGATCACTTAGGACAAACAGTGTCCCATCTTTGCATTTTATTTCCTTTACAGTAGTAAAATAAATGTGTACTTAAAGGTGAACTATGTAGTTTTGGAAAAGAAAACTCAGAAAGATAACATTTACAATATAAATAAGGTAATAATACAAACTCATAAATATTTATTTGATATACAGATATACAGTATTTCCATAACTGAATAAACAAGCCTTCCTGCTGGTGGAGTAAAACAGTATAAAATTATCTTGTTGATTCAATTTTTTCCCCCAAAACTACATAGTGCACCTATAAGCACTATAAAGTCATATATGTCATTAGGTAATGTACAGCATGATAATATTAAATTAACACAGACAAGTCATACAAGTCATCATGTCTCGCGAGTCATTCATTTTCTGTAAAGTCAAGTTGCAAGTCATCAAAACAGTGACTTGAGTCGACTCTAGTTCAAGTCACAACGACCCGAATCCATGTCTCTGCTAATGAGCAAACCTATCGGCCAAAAACAAAGAAGTGGTACATCATTAATAGAAGGAAGAAAGACCGAGGGGGGAAAGAAGTGGAGGGAAGAGAGGAGACCTAAATGATTCAAAAGCAGATAGATACAATGTGGCTCCCAGGGCAAGATGGACCTGATCCTTTCCTTATGTGCACATGATTAATCACCACAAAGATCACAGAGAAGATATTATCAAATAGAATCATCCATACATGTCTTCTTATGGATTCATCCGAAGGACAGAAGTGAAGTTTACAGATGCCTGGTGTCGGCCATCACTAAGCTGTCACTAATGTGCAGAGGCAGATCTCACAGCTGACAGGCTGCCTGTGTTCCTTCAGGTAACACGCACCCTTTCCGTCCTGGTGAGAGGTGCTGTGTCAGCCGAACAAGGCGAGTGTTGTGGGAGTATTTCAGGATCATGTTTCCCACCGCCAGAAAGAGGAAGGAAAATATTTTTAGACAAACGCTGTCACACAATATCACGATTATAGACTTTTTTTTATAGGAGCGCTTAACAGTTGATATTGATGCCCCTGACTGTACTGAGTGGGTGAAAAAGGAACAGGCCACAGTATGGTATGTTAAATCAGTGTTGAAATGTTTATGACAGCCTCTCCTCTCATCAGACTGGTACATTCAGTCATCAACCATCTTGATTCTTGGAAAGAAGACTCGGTTTCGGAGTCACGTTTCTGCCTGTGCTGGGAGACGGCTGGCTAGGAGATAAAGAATAGCACTACCGAATACTCCCGGCGGCCTTTTTTCTTTTCCTCTGGCCCTCCTACTGAGCAGTTTGATTGAGTTCACAGCTGAGGAGGCCAATTTGATGCCCACGGAGAGCACTGAATGAAGAAACAAAAGAGGTGTGGGAATATATCATATGGTAGTTAAAGACAAATTGCGGTGCATAAGGATGGGAGGGATCCTCATTATATAGAGAGAAAAAACAGAAATGGAAAGTGAGAAAAGAGGACTGTGAGGCAGGCAGCATCAGAGGAGATTGCAGGGAAATGACAGGAAGTTGGAAATCTAATTTCCCTATTAAGTCAATAGCAAATGAAATGGGTGGAGAGCAGTTAGAGTCACGTCTGATGCTCAGACGGACAAACCTCAGCTAACCCTGAAATGTCTCGTCTTTTCACCAAAACATGGAAAATAGGCCAGAGATGACATTTTCTTATGGAATTTAAAGGTTTATTTACAATTTTGACAATCAAACTAATTGCTCAAATCATTTATCAAGCAATTATGCCAAAGATGTGTTGGTTCTAGCTGTGTAAATTGAGTATCTTTGGGTTATGGACTGTCGCTGGAAAAAAAGACATTTTTCACAGTTTATCTTTTGGGGAATAAAGTATTAATCAAGACATTAATACAAAGATTAGTCAATAATGAATATTAGCTGGAGCTCCATTTGTTTTTTGTTGTTTTTGTTTTGTAAACAAGCAACACAGCTACAAAGAAGTCACCCAGAGCTACCACACCCTCAGGGATAAACAAAGACAGAAAAACAACATGTTCTTATAAGATACAAAGCAATATGATTAGCAGAACATTCTGCACCAGCTACTGAATCGATGTCTACATTATGTTTAGAGGAGTATACATATACGGTACATGTATTATGTGTAGGCCTACATACATACAGTATGCAGTATATACGCTCCCATATGTGCAAACACATACACGTAAAAGATAAGACAGGAATGGTTGCCACATTTTATCAAAGGTTGCAGAGCTAAGAGAAACAGTGTGTTGAAGGCACATCCTCAGTTTTCAAAAGGGTTCAAATATCATATCCCTTTTTGCAACAACTATGCTGTATTGTATTGTCTTTTGGTGCAGGTGGGATAGAGCTAAAAGATGTTGGGTCGCACCCAAAATAGCAGCGCAAGCTCCAGCCCCATTTTTAACCAAGTGTCTTGATTCCACCCTCATCATTTGTGTCCTTTTTTCTGTTTTTATCCTCCACAGGAGAGGTTCGAGGCATTGTTTAGGATCTACGATGAACAGGTGACTTTCCAGATGTTCAAAAGCTTCCGGAGAGTCCGGATCAACTTCAGCACCCCAGAGGCTGCTGCCCGCGCTCGCATCGAGCTGCACGAGTCCGAGTTCAACGGCAAGAAGCTCAAACTCTACTTTGCCCAAGTGAGTGTCAGTTAAAGGGTCTGGGAAAGGGCAGGCAGGGGGCCTGGGACACGGACGATCTAAGGAAGAGCAACATGTACATGGGAAGTTATGTTATAGTGCATCATTCACTGCAGCAACAGGGACAAAACAAACGTCCTGACTGCTTCCTCAACCCTCCAACCCTCCTGTCAAACCTCATCAGTCACATGATTGAACACATGAACACATACATTTTTGATGTCTCTCTCCCAGCGTAGCGATGTGTATTTGTGTGTCAGTCTGTTGCCTTTGGGGTCGAAAGGGAAATAAAAACAAAGCGAAGTGTGTTTCTAGTACAAACACAAAAAAAGAAAAGCGGATACCTTCAGCACCGTTTCATAATGCACATAAGCTTTGTTTCGACAGCCTTTTAATGAATATATTTCAATATGTAGCAAGTTCAGACAGGAAAAAAAAAAAAAACTCAGCGGAGAACACAATTTAGCCCACGGATGCCTGGACGTCATTGGCCTGCAAATCATCAGATTCCTGTGTCCTGGGAAACCACGAGTCGACTTATAATTGATGCCCCTTTTATCACAAATACATCACCAGCCATGGCCTTCTCAGTACTTTGATGTAAGAGGATTAAGGATTTTACCACTCAGACAGATGCCACGTGTAGGTATTGTAATTATGGCAATTGGCAGCTATCAAAACAGCAAAATCTCTCTATGGGTAGAAGCCTGCAGTTTGGGCCTAAAAGGCTGAAGCTGTGACTGCACAGCTTTGTGCTTTTGTTGCTTTTAAGTATCATGATCCCAATATGACCCAGCTTTGTAGAGCTGTGCACTGTTGTTTCAAAGTTAAAAACCTTTTGCATCAACCTATCTACTCCCTGTATAGAGATCCAGGCTTCTGTCACTTTGCACATTCAGTATGGCATGAAATTAGGTTGCAGCTATGTCCACTATCATTCATGCAGAGGATTTCAACAGCAACAACTTTGATCTGCTCTTCAGAGCACCGCAGCCTTTTTTCAATTCTTATCTCCTCTCCGATAGATCCAGAACGGCGACGAGGACATTGACAAGGCGTACCTGGCCCCTCCCCAGCCCGTCAAACAGTTTCTGATCTCGCCGCCTGCCTCGCCACCCGTGGGCTGGAGCCAGAGCGAAGACGCTACGCCCGTCATCAACTACGACCTGCTGTGTGCAGTAGCCAAGCTGGGACCTGGTCAGTATTCAGTAACCAAGTTCAGCAAGCATGCGTAGTGTACTTACACATTCGCAGACATGCGCACAAACATGCACAGATACAACACAGAGAAATCAGTCCATAATGAAGGCAAAAGAAAAAAATCTAATTGGATCGGTCATCTCTGAACTGTCGCTCAGACAGAAACAGGAAATCATTTCACGCTCCTCAGTGGGGTGTTATGGAAGGTGATGAGTCTAGGAAGCAATTTAACAAAGGAACTGAGGTGGACATTGTTGAATCATCGCTGTTTTATTATTGACATTTCCTTTCAGGTTTTTCAGGGATGAAGTCTAATTTAGCGGACCAAAGATGCATTGTTATGCCAGAAAGCCATTACATGCCTGTATACATGAATGTCATCATGGATTGATTTTAAAATCGGTCTTTCCATGTGAAATGGTTGTCAACAGGATTTCATGCTCCAGCAGTGACATCTCGAAGAAAGTATGCATTATTACTGTGGTGATACTTGAACTCTAACTTTGATATAATACCCTGAAACATGTCAATATTCTATATCATGTTTGGTACCACAGGGAAAAATTGATACAACATCGAGGGCAAAACATTTATGATTTTTTTATTCAAAGATAAATGTAGCAGGGTTTGTGTGCTGTGTGTTAAGCACAGCAAGTAAATTTACATCTGAACATAGTCAGAAGATTTAGAGGAACTGGTCCTGGTGTATTGATACTGCGGAAAAGTAGTCCTGAAACTATATATATAATCAATATATGTATCAATATATTTATAGTTTTAACAACATATGCATGTACGACAATGAAGATCAGATTCACTTCACCACAATTCGATCTTTTTGCAGTTCCCATCCTACAGTTTTAGCAGCTGTATGATATGTGTAGGGAGCTCAGCTCAGCACAGTTAAATTTGGAGACGTTTAAGATCTTTCCCAGCAGCAGTTTTTCTGCTCGGCGATAATGTCGCCGCTGTCTGCCTTGTCGTCCAGATTTTAGATTGCAGCAACCTTTATAAAATGTCACCTAACACACATACAAAGGTGTGTCGTGTCGACAATGTCTCACCATGTTTTTTGTGTGTGGCTATGCTCAAAAATCATTGCTTCTCAGTATTCTCTTCAGCACTATTGTCTTTTGTTATTTTCAACAAAAACATGATTAAACTTTCAACATACTCACAAACACACACGCACACACACACACAAACACATACTGGATGATCAGGAAATGGCTTTGTTCTTCGCCTTACATCCTGGCATCTAGAATCAGATTAGCGCAGGGCTGCAGCACAGCGCGCTGACTCCCTCTGTCAACTCTCTGCGGTAACAGCAGGACTCTATTCATGGTCCATCTTTCTGTTTGGCACCACAGTGAAAAGCTACGAGACCAATTTCCTCCTGACTGTCGGCTGTCTGATCTCATCTCCATGGCAACTGTGATACAATCTAGCAAGTGTATGTTTTCAATCTGAGTCCGCTCAGTTTGGGCGTCTGGACAAATGGCTACTGCAAGAAAAGGCTTTATGTTTTCTCTTAAAGCCCCGTCCTTCCACCTGAGTGCTGACCTGATTTCCAGTGCGGTGGAGACACTAACAATAGATTATTTTGTGCGGTAAAAATATCTTCAGGGTTTTATAAATAGTAACAATAAATAATTAATAAACTTCAACCAGAGCTGCTCAAGCTGTCTCACTGCACTGCTTTAAGTAAACGCAATGCCTTCAACGTTTGAGTAGAGTAAAAGTAGAATAAAAGTAGTATAATTCAATCTGAAATTTGATGGATTGATTGAAAGGTTCGCAATCAAATTGTTATTCTAAGTATAAATCAATTTGATATAACTAAATGTGACTAAAGTTCCTCAGAATAGCACTTTAAAAGCTAAGGTTGTTGTCATCTTATATTTTTTTGACAGTAAAATCCATAAAAAGACCAAACCTAGCAATGTGGTACTCTAAATACTTTCCTACTTTCCTAGTTCCTGCTAAGATAGTTCCCACTAGATCAAAAAGGGGTCACACGTATCAATCAATTAATCAGTCAAACTGTATTTACATAGCACCTTTCAAACATCCCACAATGGGCTTGTAAAAAGCCACAAAAAACGAAGGATAATTTGGTAAAGATTCAAATAAGTAAAATGTAAAATAACATTCAGTTACCTAAAAGCCCTAAAACTTTGCCGTTATGCCAGATAAGTAAAAAATAATAATAATTTAATAACTGAAAGTGAAATAAAATAGTTACATATGAATGTTAACACTGATGTTAATAAATCAATTATACAATACCTCCTAACCATGCTTCATGTCATGTTTAAAAAAGAGAAACGTATTAAAAGTACAGGACACAAGGCGTTGGTTCTCATACCTCTTTTGTCCAGTGGGGGCCACCAGAAAAACACAAAATGAAAGTTCCTTGTAGCTGCTTTAATTTAAAGTTTTTTTTTCTTCCACCCCTCTCCTCCCTCTTTCCAACCCTCCTCTCCCTCTCTTCCAGGCGAAAAGTACGAGCTCCACGCGGGGACAGAGTCCACCCCCAGCGTGGTCGTCCACGTGTGCGAGAGCGAGACGGAGGAGGACGAGGCGGCGCGGCCAAAGCAGCAGATCGTCCAGACCAGACGTCCCGACGGACCCCCCAAAGTCTTCAACTAGAGAGGCCTCCCCAGCCCGACACCGGCGCGGCCCCCCGACCGCCCCTTAAACCCGTAACACACCTGCCCTCTCTCTCTCGTCTCTGCACTCACAGAGAGCGTCGATGCCCCTCATTTCAGTTCAACTACAAGCAAAAACAAACCAACAAACATTGCTCAAAGACGGTGTTTGTGGGGAGCGTGGCGATGGAATGAGGCGGCTTGAAGGGGATGGATGAGAATCACACACACACTCATCACATTCTGCGGACAGCGTGGGGAGCGGCGGGCATGCTTTGCCTCCACCCCACCAACCCCCCTCGTTTTCAGCAACAGGGGTCGAAAAATACCTGTCCCAATGCAGGCACCTGTCACTTATCACACACACACACACACACTCAGCTCTCATTGCTAGTCCTGCTCAGTAGCTTGCTAGTTAGTTAGCTTATTAGCTTGTACCTCTCCCTTCATCTCACAGTCCTGTGTACAATAATCTTCAGTTGAGGTGTACGCGATACCTCTAAGCGAAGACTTTATTTCTTCTTTTTATTTTTTACAATAAATTGTGTTTTCAGGTTATATATGAATATGTATGTTTATTTTTTTTCTTCTTTTTCATCCATTTTCATATCGCTTCAGCTTGCATCAAGATTGAGTGTGTGATGTTCCCGCTCTTGTCTGCATGTATATAATGTATTACAAAAAATACGTACAGAAACACAAATTACTAACAAGATATATCAAGAAAAAGGAACCTATTTAACATCACACACAGCACGAAGCGCCATATGTGACTAACAAACTTGTGGTGGTTGTTTGACTCTATTTTCTTGTTTTTGGCTCGTTTTTTGCTTTCTTGTCTTTTTTTATTTTTTATTTGGAGAGGCGTTGTTTTTTGCTAAACTACTAGATGTGTATTCTGACTATGTATTTGATACCCCGACACTTTTTGCATGCTTAGTTACTTCTGTAGATGAGGAGCTGAGGTGTTTTTCTGTTCTTGTTGTTTGTGATGACAGGGAAGTAGTGTGACGCTTTTGACGCAAGTGCATATCCCCGAGTTTAAAAGGACGTCTTAGGGGGGAAAAAACAGCTGAATTTTTTGTAAGATTGACAGTTCAGTCTTCAACTTGATGGCAAATTTGTCGCTTTTGTTGGGATTTGACGGATCAGAGACAGTTCATCCCCCTCATTTTCTTCAAGGGGTTTGAGATGTGAATTCTATTTTTCTGTTTGTTGTATTTCACATCTTTGATGTCTTTGTTTGATCAAACCCACTTTCTATGTCAGGTTCTCTTCTGAAACCTGCGACTGCTTGTTTTGCACTGAGTATCTCTCGATATCTCCAACCAACTGCGGGGCTCTCGACCGTCTCCTGCTGCGCACCAGAGTACTGCGCTGTTTCTCGCTGTAAATAGCTAAGCAGTAGATTCGTGGAAATAGTCCTTTTAGATTTTGTAGTTTTACCTGAAAGCATTTTGCTGAGAAAAGGGAAAATTAGGTAGCCTCATGAGATATCAACCAAAGCATTCACTCACCTCATGTTGTTATGGAAACATAAATGATTTTTCGTACTCTGAGACACTGATGTATATTGTTGACATGAGCTGAAAGGAATCATATTTTCCCAACACATCTGCAGTACTTTTTTATTGCATTATGTCTTATTTCATATTAGCACTCAAACTTTTTTTTTGCAGTTTTTATTTAAGTGGAAATCTCCACTAAAAATCCTAAACTCACTTACTTCAATATTTCCCCTCCCCCCTTTTGTCTTGGTTAATTCTCCCCACAGTTCCATTCATATCAGTGTTTCACCTCCTTATTTAATGAAATGTTTCAGTGCTTTAGAAGCAACATGAGCAGATGTTCCTAACAGGGCTTTTGGGTGTCAGCGGTGAGTCTAAAACCTTATTTGTCATTAGGCAGCATGAAATCTAAAAAGACTTTTTTTTGCTATATAACAATATTAGTAAGCAAAAGACAAGTCCGTCTGCATGTGAGCACTTTATCGTCAGTGTTTTGTTTGTTTCCTTCACATTAAAAAAAGTATTTTTCTTGAGACGAAAGTAGGAAGCACATTACATTTCTTCTCTGTTTCTTTCTTGTGTTTTCTTTTTCTTTTATCACAAGCTGAACACCTGGTTAGCCTTTTCACCAGCATATTGCAGTGAGTGAGACACTTCCTTTTTGCTAGTGTGAACCTTGGATGAATTTCAGGCCTTGTGGTTCTTTGGGGAGTGTACTGCTGTAAAGATGTAGACAGTGCAGTACAGTCAGAGGGGTTTTAAATGAGGAAGGATGACACTGCAAAACAAAAATCAATGTCTTTGTTTTCGTGTTTGTCCGCAAGGAACATTCATCTTATCTTCAGAGAAAGTTAAACAGATCTTTGAAATGCACCATGTTGGCAGAGTGCAGTTTTATTGGCACTACGGTAAAGCTGTCACAGTTATCTGAGCAGACAGCAGATTGGAGGAACTACTGAGGTGGATGATGATAAAGAGGAAGCAGCGAGCAGCAGGAGGAAGACACTCGTGAAGATTTTTTTACTCTCTGTGGTCATGGTGTTTAAAACCGGGTGCATTTTGGTCACAGTTGAAATGAAAATGTATATTTATGTACATATGCCAATTGATTTTTTTGTTTTGTTGCTGAGACCAGTCCCAGTGTGCAGTTTGTTACGGCTTCTCTTGGCAATGTTGTAATGGAAAAAAAATACAAAAATACAAAAATGTGTAACAATAAGTCCTGAAGATGCTCGATCAAAAACCAACTGTCATTGTGTTGTGTTCAACATGGACTCTGTTTGAATGTTTCTTTTATTTCTGGGGAACGTCTACTAAAAAGGTCAATAATACCGTTTGTCACTGTTGTACTGTTTCTGTTGAAATATGAATATTGTGTCTTGTATTGTAGGAATCCAGAAAACAAAGTAGCAAAACAAGCAATAATTTACAGTTCTATAATACCGATATGTGTATTTTCATGTTCTGTACTTATTTCTCAGAGATGGTCTCTGTCTCTTACAGTATCCGCTTCTATTTGTGTAGTATAATAGCCATTTGTTTCACATAGAGAAATACATAAAGACTTATTCTTAAAAGCCATGTTTAGTGTTGTTTATTTTAGGGGGTTTCCTTACTTTAGAGGCTACACACTTGGGATGCAAATGTAGGAACAGAAAAGGAGTTTCAAGTTAAATTTACAATGTAAGATAATAAATAACACACTTTCTAGATTATTGCACATCATGTTCAGATTGCATGACACATTCTTAGCACGAGCCCAGTTTCATTACATTTCAGTCACAGAGCTTAGCATCCTTTTTTCAGGGACACCCCGAAAATCGAAAATACAGCTAGCTAAATAAACTCACTAAGCTGGCTAACAATACAGGTCAGCCGAGGAGGACACCATAATATAACAACCAACATGCTAACGTTTAAGGCTCTGATGAAGGCCAAAACATTAGCATGTTGGTTGACATGACAAGAATAAATTGGTTAAATTAATGAAATGAAATTCAATGAAAATGAAGATTTATGTGTGTGATACATAAAAAAAATAGATATTCTTTTCTGCTACATGAAAAAGATTTAAAACTTGTTTAGCAGGATGTGGCTATATTGCTAGTTCATCTTGCCGAGACTATCTCATTGCTCGATTTTCACCATGCAAGCCAAAACGTTTTTATTATCAGGCACTAATCTAGTAGCCTAAATTAATTTACTTACTTTCCATTATTTTTTATTTTCAAGCATAACTTTTATGATGATTGCTTTGTGTTCTATAAAATGAGCAAACATATGTCACGTCTGCCATATTCTAGAAAATAACTTGGAAAATGGGATTTTAAAAAATTGTTTGTTATTTCAAGCAACTGACAGAATATTTGTTCTATACAGATGAGCAGAAGAGTCTACGGAAATATCATCAAACTGTAAGTTTTCCCAATCAACCATCGTGGGTTTTAGCCAGGCTAGTGACATGTTTATGTTAAGCGCTAATTATTAGATAGTGTAATATGGAACCAAACATCAGCATAAGCATTTATTGTTGTTGTGATCATATAAGCCTGCTAACGTTAGCATTTAGCTCAAAGCACCTAATGCAGTGAATACAGTATGGCTGTAAGATAGACTTTCAACATTGTTGGACGATTGCCATCATTCAGAAAAATGGCTCTATGATGCAAGTGTAGCCTAAGGATAATGTTAGAGACACAATGTGGGAGCGTCTCATCAGCCTAATCATGCAGAATCATGTAAATATTAAATGATAAATTGCCATTATGCTATGCAGAGGCACATTCAATATTGCTCCAATCTCTTTGACATCCACTCACCCCTAAAATTCTCTCCTATTTTCTATTTTTTTCACAATTAATGGCAGGGAATCAAAATGTCTGAATTCCCATTGGGTTTGGTATTCCACATAAGGCTATACAATACACAGATAAGCCTATTATCACCTCACTGACATGTATTTGAATCAGGTTATAATGCAAGCATGTGACTGCCTACTGCCATTTGCCCTTTACACCTCATATTTTCCCCAAGGACCAAACAGCAGTTAATACTCTGTCTGGTCAGAGCCTTGTTTCAAAGGACACTAACATCAAGGTTGAGCTAATGATTCTTTCAGTGAGCGACACCGGACATGAAATTTATCAGAGGAAATCTGGAGCGACTGTGTGGCAATACAGCCATGACCTGCAGTTCAGCAGCCTACTGAATTCCACAGCTTCCTCGTGTTAGACATAAAGAAAAGACAAATGACTTGTCATGGATCCAGTAACAATACATTTCTCTCGTCTATTCCTTCTGACAAACTGCACTTCATTGTTATGTGAGGAAGGAAAAACAACAAAGGCAGAACGGTGGCACGCTGTCGACTCTGACTTGACAAAAAGATGTTTTGCAAATACAAGAAAAAACGATATCTATGTCAAAAGATTTGTGAAGAAAACGCTGCTTTTTAAACATTAAGAAGCAGTTATGCAGAGGATCCAAGGTCTTAAAGGTAACCTGTGCCACTGCTGATGTACTTAATGGTTAAAGGTGGACAGCTGTCTCTCCATGACACAATAAACCCTCTCTTCATCCCCACAATGACCCTCACTGTTCAATACAAAGATGCGTGTGCACCTAAGAGGAAGAAATCAGGTCAACGTGGCCTACATGGGTGTTGTACCTCCAGATACCTTTAAAGGTACTCTCCAGATTTACACAACACGTAAGTCTCAGTCGCTCAAGCAGGAATCTTAAGTGATGCATTAGTCATCATGAGTGGACAAGAATGAGTTTTCAATACGTATTCACAAAGTGGATTCAACAGTGTATAATGTGTTTATTCTGACTGAATCAAACATTTGCCTGAGCTTTTACATCAAAGTCCCCTAATGCAATAAAGTGAGTACTGTGAGTGTAAACACTTTCGCCTCCATCAGGAAGAGTGAGCAAAGGTTGGCTGACCCTTTTAAGTGTTCATATCCTCAGGAAAAGTACTTTTCTTATCTGCTACGATAATAAAATCGCATTAACGGCTAATTAAGGCAAATTATCAAAGGATTACAACGTTTACTTAATGTTTGTGGTTTCATCAGGGTCTTAATCTAGGGAAATGTTAGCCATGTTGTAGCGGCTTGGCTCCAGGGACAGCATGGTCGGTCCACCACCCTCTAGATTTAAGTATCTCAACAAGATTATGGATTGCTATGAAATTTGGTAAGATTAAGACATTTATGGTCCCCAGAGGATGAAATTTAACAACTATAGTGAACCCTTACCATTGCTCTGATCAAAATTTGTACCTGTACGTAACCTGTACGTCATGTTTAGTCCAATCAACACGTGAGCATGCTAACATGCTACACTGAGACGGTGATCAAGGTAAAGTTTACATCTGCTCAGCAACAGCATGTTAGCATTGTTATTGTGAGCTTGTTAGCGTCATGGATGTGATTAGCCTGTTAGCATTAGCATGTAGTACAGCCTCATGGGGAAGCAACTTAGTCTTGTTGAAAGCAATTATCATGGTGCTTGTAGACGTTTACTGATTATTTTCTGGTAAAAGAAAACCTAAAGACTCTGACTTTGATGTTGATACTTGACATAATGGGAAAAGTAGTCGAGACTAGACGCTTTCTTTACTTTGTGATAAGGGGTTCAATAAAAGGTGATTGACGGGTGAAAATGCTAATGCCAGCCTTACTGTGGGAAACCGCCAAATTATATCTACAGGGCGGTATCATCTATACAAAGCTTTCCAAAGAAAACAAGACGTTGATGGAATAGGCAACAAAATTCTGACACTGAAATGCAAACTCAACCAGTAAATAACAAACGATGATCCACCTGTCTTTTCACTCAACACATTTTGCTTACACCACCTGTACTGGACTGAAACCAACAAAATGCCATTTTGAAAGATGTATTCTCGTCTATGAAACTTGACCTGCAGCTTTCAGACTTACGTAATGGTCTCCCACCACTGCTGAATGTAGAGTAATGGCGACACTGGCGCTGTGCACGTATGCAGGCCATTAGGTGAAGCAGAACAATGTGTGTCTGCCTAAATGAAGTTTAGTTACACTTTCTCACAAAGGCACAACACTCACTTGCTTTATAGTCGTGGGCAACACCTATCCCCTGGAGGTAATGTGAGGCGAGATCCTGACAAGTTGTTGGCACAGTTTGGGGTGGGACTACCATGTTACAGGGGCTTGTTTTTAACAGTTAGGTAGCTGGACTGATGAGAATATGGGCAAATTGTTGCCAGTAAAAACATTTTTCTCGTTCAGTGGACAACTTTCACACAAATGTTGCCAAGCCTTTGAATGGAGCTCTTTGTCTGACAAGAAAAGAAACTAAAGAAAAGGCTTTTGCGCACATTATCTTTTCTTAGAAACACACCCAGTACACTTTGGACAAGCACTGTAATTCACAGTTAATTTTCAACTAAATACACAAAACGTGTGTGTGTGCACAGATGAATGGGTTTGTGATAACTTTGAAACCGCACGCTCACACAAAACATGCAGTCTTTTTATTCTCCATAAAAGAAAGGTAATGATTTGATTTTTGTTTCACACTCATGCATGCGTAAATGTATTCAGTAGATGCACACGCACCCAAATGTTAAGGCTATACACTGGAATTTAACATATGAGAAGTTATTTTTTATCTTCTTTGAGCCCCACCCTCTGCAGTCCACGTCCCGTGAGATGCAGCCCGTCTGATTTTTGAGAGGCAGCAGTCATGGTGAGAGCCGAGCCGAGGCGAGCAGACAAGTCTGGAAAGGGAGCCTCGCTTTTTGATCATCGGCACGCCTAAGGGCCAGGCGGAAGGACCTGAAAAACCAGCTGCCTGAGATTATTACTTTCAGCGAGGAGCAACAAGTGAGCAAGCCTGGAGCCTCCTCCTCTTCACTCTCCTCCTCTTCACATGAACACTCACCACAGGAGCCACACACACAGACACACAGAGCCACAAGCCTGCTTGTTTATAGTCTTTTGTCCTTGTCTGTGTGTCTGTCCTGTCAGTTTGTACCTGTCAGCTCCTGGGACTTATATTCCTCTCTTGGAGCTGCTCACGCTCCTCAGACCTCGCCGTGACTCCAGTGGACTATGCCCCCCTCGGTCAGCTGAGGGAGGGGGCTCTGTGCTGCTCAGGCTCCCATCTGGAGAAGAAACCAAAGAGGAGACGGTTAGGTGAGTCCACAAGACTTTGAACTCCTTCTTCTCGGTGGAGTTTGCTTTCATTTACATTCAGTCTCTTGTGGTTGAGAGTGATTTTGGTTTGCGACATACTTTTCTGTGTGAGAGTGTCTGTGGGAACAGGGGTTCTCCCAGACAACATGGCGGGACGGCAGGTGAGTCAGGTGTAAGGGAATAGCTCACATTCCTCAGAGCTCTCGGATTTAGAAATCCGCTGTTACTGCTGAACCAGTGGAACGACTCAGATTTACCTCCGAACGGGGAAGATTCAATTTCAATTCCCAGCACTATCAGCCGGTGAATCTCTCATTGATAAGTGGCTGTTTGATAGAACAGCTCTACTTATCGTCTCATCAGTTGCCACTACGTTGTAGGAAAATATGACAGAGCTCACCAGTCCTTGTTCTTCAAATAATGTACAGAGAAGTGGCATGTCGATGATGTATTACACATTTTGGATTTGTTTTTTTTTTGTTGTAAACAATAAGTTATTAGGCCAGGGAAGTTGTCTGCGTAGTCTTAAAAAATAGAAAGGTTACCTGTTCTCTTCACTCATTAAATCAGGCTACAGCCAGTCATGGAAAGGTTAATGAGTATGTTTGCATTTCAGCTGGATCGCTTTCAAATGTCACCGGGATAGTGGCCAGTTTTTATTTATTTATTTTGATGCAGAGAAACCAAAGTTAAAAAGACAAAAAGACTAGCTTAACTCCCAAAAGAACATGCAAAGATACAATCAGCGGGTGATTCCCTCCACCCACGTTACACAATATAACATCCACTCAGTTCAATTATAAATACATGACTGCAGATATAAAGAGGCTGATCACTCAGAATAAGAGGCTGAAATGAGCTGGTGATTTTCACATGAAAAAGAAAATGATCCTCTGGCTGGCTCTGTAGATGATAAGCTCGGTGCTGTTGTGTGTGCTTTCTTTTGTTATCGTGCCCAGCTTTGATAAGCATTGTTTGAAAATATGCTTCATTATCCGGCGTGAGAAAGCACACGGCGCATACCAGCAAGCAAAGTTCAATCTGCACCTCTGACGTGAAAGTTTTTCAGGGTGTTTAACTATAAATGAAAATTGGAAATCCTTATTAGCAAAGCCTAATTGGGAAAATGGGCTCTTTAAATGTCTAGATGACTTTATTCTGACTAACAAGATGTTAGTATTAGTTGTAAATGTGGTGTTTAAAGTTTAAGTCCTGTTACTGGATTATAACACTCATGGGAAATCAGAATATCCCAACAGGAAAATTAAACCTCGGACAATTTGAGCAGCTTTCTGTCACACTAATGTCTATATTAAAGGAGATAAATCAGATTCCACCTGGGCTGTAAATGTAACTACCCAACTGCTGTACAAACATGCATGGATTTCATACAGTTCAGTTCATTATCTTTAGTTCAGTTCAGTTCATGGATGGATTTCATACATTTTTCTTTTAACGTCAAGGGAGGCCCCCTGGGAATTTTCTGCCTTGGGCCCCAAACAGGCGCTTCAACCGCCGCTGCCTGGAACACAGCAGTACGACATTTGAGCTTCCCAACCTCAGCATGATGTCAGAGAAAAATATGGTCTTTGGTAAAAATAGTTCTCAGAGGTTGACTCATAGATGCCTTTGACTGACAGTTTTAGTTTAAAGTAGAAATCAGCTTCAGACCACAGTAAATAAAACCCAGAAAACCTGCCGCAGTATGCCACCGTTTGACATTTTAACATCCCTCCTCACAGCGGCCGTCAAATTCCAATTTTAAGGCTTTCAAAGTGGTAAATAAACCAGCTGAACACAAGATACCGTTCGCTGTTCTCATCCATGTCTGGCCATTTCAGCCGGACTCACAGTGATGCGAATGCAGTGCCTGTGTTCGTGTTGTAGAATGATCAACGGATTTCATCGCCACAAATAATATATATTTATATATGCTTATATAAGTCCATACACTCATGAGTCCGTTTCAAACTCAGCCTGTTCAGACAATGACTAATCAATCAAAGCCTTCCTAAAAACACAATGCCAAGAATAATGACTCGTTTGTGTAGTCACACCACAGCACTGTGTGTTTTTGTTGCCCTTCCAAAAATATCCATTTGTCGCGCTCGAACAATACATTGTAAGCTCAGGAGCTGCTGTGCAAACCTGCTTGTGTCCTCAATGATGACTTTTTCTTTTATTCTTTTATTCAATGCTAAAAATCACCCTTTTTCTTACCCAGTTTGGTACTCAGGTAATAGTTGTCATTGAGATACATCTCACACACCTTTTTTTATATTTCCTGGACAATGCAGACTGTTCTTTCACACGTCCAGTTTATAATACTTCACTCTCACACCCTGAGCTGAAACATGATCTTGATATATTACATCTTTACGACACCCTTCTCTATCAATTAGCTAGTTTTTAAATCTCTGATGTCACTTTATCATTTATGTCAATAACAGGTCGCTGTAGATTGTGCCAAAGACCTGTCAGCGCTGCTGCAAATCCTGCGCTGACTGATGGAGGTCAATAAAAGTCATCGTCGAATCACTCTTAGCCTGACATCTGGAAAACAAACAGTATGGGAAATTTACATCTGACATAACCAGATGACCTCTCCGCTGTGACTGTGTGCTCGCTCTTCCTCGGCTGAACTGATAACTCGGCTTGTCTTATTAACCTCCTTCAAACTGACTGCTCAAATATTGACTCCGACCGTCATTAGATGAAGGGCACACTTTGAATGTGTTTATGGAGCCTGTGTTGTACTCGCAGAGGGGAAACAGTCGGGTCAGTCAACAGCTTTGTCTGGCTTTCCTCATATAAAAAAAGGGGGAACTAAATTGTTCCTGTTCTGTGTTGAGAGTCCGCTCTGTCCAGAGAGTCCCGTAAATGATGTGTTTACTGAGGGTGGAAGAAGATATTGAATCTGCAGTCTGCAGCGAATAGCTGCAATTTGTGGAACAACAAACAAACTATTTCAGCAGGAGATGAGGAAGTAGATCACTGACGGCAGACCTCAAAGTTTCCTTTCCTTTGTTAAAACAGCAAAAGTAACCTTCAAGTCTGTATATCCATTATATCTTTGACTGTAGTTATAGCAGAAGTTTGCCAGTGATGAGCGCTGCGACGTAACAAGGAGAAGATCCTGGGGTCCAAATTGGCAATTTGTGCAGGGTCTCAAATACAGAAGGATGCCTGTATAGTATGTTGCTTAAAGCATTTCCAGGCTGTGGTTAACTAAGTGAATATGAAGCTACAGCCACTGGCTGCTTAGTATAGCTTAGTTTAGCTCTGGGGCAAGGGTAAGAAAATACCCCTACCAGCACTTTTAATCTCACTAATAATCTCTTTGTCTAATTCAGTAAATTAAACTGTAGAGCCATTAGGAATTTACTGCCACTGCATCTGAACATTTTTTCTTTTGGCTGGTGGTGTAGGTCAGACTTTACGGAACCTGAGCCCAACCGTTCAAGGCAGACGGCCACCGATGTAAAGTCTGGGTCTGTCGGAGGTTTCTGACAGTTTTTCCTCGCCACTGTCACCAAATGTTTGCTCGTGGGGGAATGTTGAATTAAAGAGTTTAGTCTAGACCTACTTGACATCATTTTACCTGTCAGTTATACGGATGCAGATAGATTACCTCTCCCCAGCTGAAGTCTAAGAGGGTGTCTAATGCAGTGGAAACATTTTATGTGAAAATTGAGTGAGCTGATTCATGGATCATCTCTCAAGCATGTAGTAATTAGCTCATATTCATGCGTACAACTTTTGGCACTGTGCGCTACTCAAGGCTATTTAGGCGGCGCCGGGAGTCCGTTTTTAGGCATGATAGGCGGATGAATTGGTAAGCAGGACAAAGTTTAGTCATGTATTGGAGTATGAGGTGTGGTAACTGTACAACTGTTTCCTCAGCTGACGGCTTTCCCAATCTTTCCATAACCTCTACCTGGCCAAACCTAGACCTGAACCTCACCCGTAAACAGTCTGATGTATTACCCAAGTCCCGACACACCTCATTCTGTGGGAGTAAACACACCCACCCGCTATGGATAAAAAACCGGCATGTGCCAGGGCTGCAGCTGGCAACTCTAATACATCTCTGTGCATACACTTCATCCCTTTTTGAGCTGGTACACATTCTGTAAAGAATCGTGTGGCGCTGGTTTCGTTGGATATAGCAGCGATGCAGAGGCAGCATTGCTACTATGGCTACCAGACGGCACACAAAGCAGGAGATGAGCAGCTCAAAGTCAATAACAAATTAGCTTGATTGACCCAATCAAAACTGCCCTTTAAAGGCCAGTTTCCAGCTGGCTTGAGGTGACGTGTATTGAAGCACAAAGTGTTCTATAGGATAGCTTTGTTCTGTCGTGCTTTAATATATCACCAAAGTGCTCTTGAAATATGTGAATATGATTGTACACATGTTTTTGTTATAAGAAGCAAATTAACCGCCGCTCTCTTCATCAGACATGGTCCTGACGGCGTGTGATCAAGAATTGTGCTGGTTGAGATGCTTTTTGCTGCCATAAATCTCTGTTTCATGCTATGTAAAGTGCCGTCATCGAACTTAGCTAAACAAACCCACAATATTGTCCACAAAAACTTAAATATTGTGATCAAAATATATCTTGTGTATGTATATTCATCAAAAAAGTCCCTCTTTTGAGTACACATTTAAACAGAATAGAATATATATATATATATTTAATAAATGTTTGGCGATACCAAAAAATGGCTTGAAAATGAGTCGCATGAGTTTGCCAGCTTCAGCTGCATACTGTATTCTCCACCGTGTTACCAAAGCAATGGTGTTGCCAGCTTTATTCAGCACATTAGCCACTTATCAGGAGCTGTCACCCCTGCAAACAGCAAACCTGATATATGTCATTACTAATCTCTATTCTAATAGCACGTCAACACTGGGAATGTTGATTGTGTAATGTTTGCTGTTGAGCAGGAAGCTGGATAAGATGTTCAGTACACAAAAGTATCGAGCACCAGCTTCAAATCTCTGTCTTCGACATGTAATTACAATTCTGATTTGTGTTTCGTCACATCTTAGTGAGTAAAAGAGTTAAAGTCCTAGTTTGTGGAATATTTCTACAAATCTTGAGCCTACGAGGGAAAGTGATTGAGCTCTTGGTCTCTGTCAACCAATGTCATGTAGGTTTCACAGGTGATGAGTGTCACATGTATGTGGTTGTAAATTGTTCTTTCACAATGCCTCCAGGTTATGCACAGCTTGCAGGTGAAATGTAAACTTTCACGCTCCACTAATGGTTCAAGCTATGTACACACGCCAATGTATTGGTCCACATACTACATTCTCCAACATTTTTTTACTTGTTAAGATCAAACCTTAATTAAAAAACATGTACGAATGGAGGAAAACAGTATTAACATTGTGAGAAAGACTTGCAGAGAATTACACCTGGTACGTATTTCTCATTACACTTTATATAAGACACAGTCAGCGAACAAGTAACATTTCACTGGGATATATATGGACTTGTTTTTAAATATCACATCTTGTTTCAAAGAATCTTGACATGTTTCAAAATTTTCACTTGTTCTTTTTTAGATTTCTGCTAATTACAAGCAAAAAACACCTTGTATTTGCTTTTAATTATATATAAAGTGGCAATTTTTCCAGTGAGACAGGAAACGTATCAAAAATCTGCCTCCCATCACAGATTAAAAAGTTGTACCTCATATGTCAGAGATGCTTAAAGGTGCGATATGTAAGCGTTTTAGTTCAACTGAATGTGTTACTCTGGTGATATGCTGCCCCCCTTTAGTTGGGAGTATGAATTAGACAGCTGGCTATAGAGATGTGCGCTATAGAGGTGCTGCTAGGTGGATTATGATACCTTTGGCCAGAGCCAGACCAACTGTTTTCTAATCTTATGCTAAGATAAGCTAACTGACTGCTGGCTGTAGATTCATATTTTACCATCTCGCTGGCGTCTGAAAGAAAAGTGAACAAGCCTTTTCTCCAAAATGTCGAGCTCCTCCTTGAACAGTGGCAGTACCTGTGGCAGAAAACTAATTAGGTGTGTGTGAACGCGAGAGGAGAAAGTTTGTCAGCTCATCTTTCAGCAGCCAGGTGTTACTCCCATCCTTTCATATATAATAACAGGTTCTTTGTATCAGCTCCGGCAACACTCTTGAGTTGCAGCAGTGACTGTAATGACTTGTGATCCTTTTTTTTCGGCCTTGTGATCAGCTCTACTGCGTCTCTTTCATTTCTTTTGATATTAACACTGTGGTTCCTCACAACTCCCGTCAGTGGTCTCTGATATCTGTCAACCACCCCTCATTGAATTTACTGTTGGTTTATTAACTTAATAATGTTCAGCGGTATCTTCACAGGCAGCGGCGATAGAGCCGTAAAGCTTTTGCATGCCTATCGTGGGAATTTGAATGCAATCAATGGAGCAATCAATCCCGACCTAGAAAAGCGAGGGATGGGTGTTGTGTGTCTGTTCCTTGTGCCGGGGTTTCCATCTTTTTATAGCTGATGCAAATTTTGTGCGATTGAAGCACCTGTTTTGATTGTGCGGCTGTGCTTCGCTCCCAGCAGACGCAGTGAAACGTCACTCCAGCTCATGTCTTTATAAAGGTGTTTTCATGTGAGGCCTCTTTCTCCACCTGTCACCCATAATTAAGAAGTTCTTGTTCCACAATGAGACACACTTATTAAGCTTGTCAAGGTAATATGTTAACTGTGGAGGACCAAAAGTGTCATGAATATAGTAGTAATGCATTTTGTTATAAATAGCTAATTGTTCAATTTATTCTAAATCAATGCTTACTAATTTATTAATCTATAAATAAATAGACTAAAGGAGGTGGGTACTGCGCCTGCTCTCAACTTTTTAACTGCCATTATCAGCTCAGGAAAATAATGATGCTTCTAATTCAGGATTTTTCCCCCAAAACTTTTAAAATAAAGTATAAACATCTTCTGGATGTGGTCTGATGAGGTATATGATCTGCTGCTCTCTATTGTTGACACACAAGGGAAAAAACTCATCTCATGGCAATGGGAAGCTAGTCAATAGCCTGTTTTTAGCGGGTTTAACCAAGTTTTAAAAACCTGTCTATAAATGTTAATTTTTGGAACAAATGACTAAGCGAATTGAATAGCTAAAAGGAAAAGGAAAAGCGGCGCGGAAATGCAAATGGAAAGGAAATTGCCCTTTTAAACACCTGATTCATATCAGTATTCTTTTTTATGACTTCAAGTTTAATGATTTTCAAATTTTGGAAAACACAAAACCACGTCATCAGAAAAAAAAGCACAATCCTCAGATGAAGTCAGACAGTGGAAAGACAATAGAAATAGTATAGTAAAAATTACTAACTAAAAACTAATGCATTCAACAGAGCCGTGTAATAAAACAGCATAAAGACAGATGCTTTTGGAGAGGATTCACTATTGTTTCACATTCTCGGAATATAATTCAGCTGATTTAAAAAAAAACAAAAAAACAAAAAAAAACATGGCCGTATGTCTGAGTCACACTTGGATGACTCATTATTTACTCTTTGTTTTACGTCGCACTACGTGAAAAGAGGATGAGGAACTCCCGTGATGACGTTTGTACGGCTTTGTACGATTGCGATTGGCATTCATAAATCAAAGGCTCAGTGGAAAACACTGCCGTCAACCCACATGTGATCAAAATCAAATCAAAAGGAACTTAAACTTGGCTGCGGGTGTAATTATTTTATTTCAAGTTTGCATGAGTATCTGTCTCTTGGCATGCGATTGCGTATTATTCTGGCTCAGGGGAAGTATCAGTTACAGGGACAGCCCTGACCTACAGCTTGTAGATTGTTTCCTGAACAGTATCAGGGATCCTTCTAAATGACAGAGGATCTCCACATGACACATAACAATTGTAACACAGTAGATTAGATCAAGATAAAACGTAAGAACATAATGAAACTGGCCTGATAACACCTTACAATATGCATTGTTCATGTTGCATGGTTGAATGAGTCATGCTTGAGGGAACAAACTTAATTACATCACAATTACATCAATGCATCTTTATATTAAGATGTGTTCAGCGTGATAAAGTTCCATTACGGGGATCATTTGAACAGTGTGACTGAACTTAAAGGGACAGTTTATCCCAAAAATCAAATGTGCATATTTTTTCTCTTACCTGTAGTGCTGAATAATTTAAAAGAAAATCCTAAAACAGCTGGGGGGATGCGGTCTTTAGCAAGCAGGAGTGAATAGTGCATTTACTAGGGACTATTTTCAGCAGTGGAGTAATACATATTTGATGTGAGTGAATATTTACAGGAGCAAGTTGGTGTATGAGGAACTCAAAATAAACCACCATGGTTTAAAAAAAAACACTGTGTCACACAGTGCAAACACGTGGCTCACTGATGTGTTTTCAATTGTTTTTGGACAACGTTTGACATGAATGGCACAAGGGAATGGGTCATATTACAGTTTGGCTACATAGACAATGAAAGTTTAACAACCCTAACCCATCAGACATACATTGGAAAGAATATCTTCCTTTTTATACAACCTAAAAAATATAGCTTAACCCATTTTGGACACTTGAAACAGGCCCATTTTTGTGTTTAAGTGAAAAAATTGTTGCAGTAAACTCAAGTTGAACTGTGGCACATTGCAACATACTTGTCCCACATGTCTTTACATTGTTTCTCGCTCCTACCTGACTTGAATCTAAAAACCACAGATGTTATTGTAAAGCTTTGGCAGACATAACAATGGCGTGTGAACCTGCTGTGCGACGTCAAAGCCGCCTCATTAAGAGCAAACACAGTGTCGTTCAGTCCCGTCTTTCCCGATCAGATTCTAGGTCAGTCGTGTGAGCGAGAGGTGAGTGATGTAGGCATTAGGGTTAGGGCATGTTCTGCTTTGATTTTTATCACAGTGTTTAGACTGAACCTTACTTTAAAAATAGCTCCAGTGAGTGCTGTAATCAGGCCTGCATGTCAGTCGTCTGGTAGTAAAGTGATCGCTCATTAGTGCTTCAGACATAATGTTCTTGTGAGGATCTTCATTCTTGTGTTTTCTTTAAAACATTCATTAGTTGCTACCACTCCCTCTGCCATGCCGCCTATCTGTTTCATCTTTAAATCCCCTATCATTTCTTAATTTATCTCTTATCTGCTCACTCAACCTGTCGTTTGATCTGTTTTTATCTGTTTTGTGCTGAGAATATTCCCTCACGTGTGCAGCTGTGTTTGATCATGCTTTCAGAGAATAATCGGTCGACTAAAGCCATTCTTTTCGTTTGTTTCTCTCTGCAGGTTATTGCTGAAGATGCAAGCCTCAACTGTCTCACCTGTGACCAACACTACGCTGTCTTCAAACACGACCACCGTCACAAAGTCTAGAGAACAAATACTCATCCAGAGTAAGGATATCTCAGTGTCTGCATTGAGCTCGTGTTTGTGCTTTGTCCTTCTCGTCCTCTTAAATCTGATATTGATGAAACACACCCGTGTGAATGTAGATGTTTGTTGTGGACACCGTCAGATCACAGCGTGTCCCCTATCGCAGACATATTGCACGATAAGACAAGCCTCATAAATAACAACTGATTGCGTCATGCAGTCTAATCTAGATGGTTTGCGCAGGAGTGGCACTCATGCATTTAATAGCACATATTTGCCATGTTCTGTTTGTCTGTGAGTGATGCCGTTGCCAGGCTACTACATGCTGCTTCTGCAGGAGATAAATTGTGCTGCATGGAGCAGAGGGAATGTGTAAAATGTGTCGGTTTAAGAGGAGACACACAGGTTGCAAACAACCTTTCAACATCACTCATTCTTCCTCTTTCTGCGTCTCTCAGGTTCCGGGGCGATGATCGCTGTCATCGTCCTAGGTATCATCATCGTTCTGGCCTTTCTGCTGATCATCCTGAAGACATACAACAGGTAGGGCCGCATTCCTGTTGTTGACAGGACAATTCCTGCATTGTGATTTACACGAGCTGTGAAACAGACAATCGTGCTATTTTTATCCTCATAAAGGAGGACCAGACGCCTGCTTTAAGCCATCTGTGAAATTGTGTTAATAAGAATAATCATGCATATAAACATACTCTTACTGTTGAAGAGCTTTTTTTTTCTTCTTTTTATTTGTGAGCATTTAAAATGACGCCCCATTCACAGCAAAATGTCACAGGTCACATGTGTATCCTTGAGTTGAATATACTGTATGTCACCTGTACCCTTTCCCTTTTCAAATTCTTATGTGAATCATTTTAAGAGGAAAAACTGTCCACCGTCACACAATATTTACAATATTGACCTCAGAAGTAGAAGTATTCTAATTGTAGTATACAACAATCACACTACTTTATAACCATGCCTCAAAAACTCACTCTTTAAGATTCAAGATTAATTTATTTTATAATTTTACAGCAGGGTTGCTACTTACAAAGGCAGAAATGATATAGATGGATTAATTAATAATAATAAATCAGTTTACTTCACCGATGTTGCTGATGCTCTGTAGATGTTTCTCTGTGATGTTGGTTCCCAAGAACCTAAAACTGTTCACATGCTTCATCTCAGCTTCACTGATGTAGACAGAGATGTGCCTCCTGTTTCTAAAACTTCACAATAAGAAAAGACAAGATGAGATATATGTTTATTGAGCCCCTGTGAGAAATTCAGTTTGGCACATGATTTATTCTGTCTCATTTTCCAGGCGGACACATGTATCCAGAGTCCTGGGAGCCAGCGGCGGCTCCAAACCTCGTCAGAAGATGTCACAATCCACAGTTCAGAGCAACATGCCGCTGAGCACCGTGGGAGTCAACTCTGTGTCGGGCAGCATGGCCAATTCAAACCCAGCCTCGGAGGACAGCTTCCGGCTGCCCATGGTGGAGCTGAGCAGCGTGGAGGAAAACCACATAGAGCAGTTCAGCACCAACAGTGGATCCACTGCGGTCACCATACATGATGTCCCATCATTAGAAAACACATAACAGCAAGACAACAGGCAGTGACTGATGTGTTGTCTTCATCCGCATACTGTGTGCTGACTGAATCCCGTGAAACTATCACTATCGTCACCAACTGAGCCACTGCTGGTGACTACATGAATAACAAATATGCAAATATTTACATCATGAACAAACCATAAACAGACACAGTGGATCGCATGAAGGAAACTGCATGACGGAAAACTGAGACTTCCGTCCGAAGAACTGCTTTTTGGCTAAAGTCAGTGTTCAGAGTATAGATGCCATACATTTTTTTTTACCGTTTGTACTTTTTCCATCACTACTAATACAATGAAGAAAATGTGTAGTAAAGACTGTAATGGCTTGATAATGTTGCTCCTGAGTGTACATTTCTGTATTAAAGAGGACCACATAGGTTCATGAGTAAATGTAGAATTAGTATAAACTTCAGAGAAGACAAAGACAGTATGAAAGAATAGATATCTGTTAATATTGCATATTTAATAATACTCCTTACTAAATCTGTTTAACATTGCATTGTACCGTCTGTCTTCTGTTCAGATTAGTTTTTGTCAAAGAAATCTATAAAATCTCAGTGTATTTTTTTAAAACCTTGTACAATGAAGAGATAACAATAATATAAACAGAGATTTTGTGAGACATCCGGGTGTCAGCCTTACACGCTGACGTGAATCCTTTCTAGTTGGACCCCGAAGGATTTTGCACTTTATTTTGATTACTCCTTGTGTGTATTTGTATTGCTTGTGGTTCTTTAAATGTGATTAGATGAAAATAAAATGTAATATTTCTATTTGCTGCAGACCTGTTCGTTTAAGTGAAGTGTCATTTGTACATAAGATATAATAATATGACATTAGAAGGAAGTTTCAAAGAGCAGAAAAGAAAGAAAAGGAAAGAAAGAGAGGGGTTTGGTTTGGTGTTGTTGAGCAGGTTTTTGCGCCCTCTGCTGGTACATTTTAGTACCATACGTTATAGTTATAGTACCAAGTTGCATTCACGACCGCAAGAGATGTTAAATATCCCACTTGTCATAAAATGATTCGATTCTTGGGTTGCTTTTTAATTAATTTAAAGTCATGGATTAACTTTATCTTACTTTACAAAAAAGTCTTGAAACTGTTTATTAATCCGTCCTTTTGAACAATGTTCACTAACAACTGTGGTGGCGCACAGTCAGTGAATGCAACTTCTGACGGTTTGTTTACAACACGATGGTGACCGTAGGTGAGTGGCTAACAGGCTAATTTATACTCTCAAATCATGGCATTTACCAGTATTTTAAAGATAGCTTTTGTATTTTGATATCGAATAGAAATGCCTAAGTGTGTGCTTTGTCGTTAGCGCGATTAAACACAGAACTAAACCAAATATAGCTGTCATGTCAGAGCTAATGCTAAGGAAGTAAGCTAGCTAAATGTGAATACAAGTATTTGTAGCTCAGGTGCTAACAGTTTGCTCGGTTTTTATTGAGTCCTAACTTGGTCACTGCTAGGCAGACGAGCCATATGACAATAGTAGAGCATATTTATGTAAAATATGAAGTGATGGGGTGACTGTATGTGACTGCCTTGTGTTGTAGGGGAGCTGCTGAGTCTCCTGCTGGTGTCAGTGCTGTGGGGCTGCACCAACCCCCTCCTGAAGAGAGGCACCGAGGGGATAGAAAATGTCACTGAGACCAGCAGAGTCTCACAGCTACTGGCTGAGCTAAAGTTTCTTTTCCTAAACCTCAAGGTAAATCCTGACATCCTTCCTTGTTTGCCAAGTATCTCCCCCCCCCCCCCCTAAAAGTGGTTTTAATTGCACCTTCTTCCTTGTGCTGCTGCTCAGTACCTGGTCCCATTTGTCCTGAACCAGAGTGGCTCTTTGGTCTACTATTACACACTGTCCACCACAGGTGAGACACACACTTCAAAATCAACCTCATCACTGTCTGATGGTTTCTGTAGAGGAGAATGGGTTCAGTTCATACACAAGTCAATGAAATATCACAGCTGATGCAAAGGTGTAGTTAATACCGTCAATGATAGCTCAGTTCCTTAATTATGCCAGTAAACTCTCCCAGTATGCACATAATTACAGTAACTGGAAATGAGTAACCTAAATGTGATGCAGCCCTCATTAATGTTATGAATTACACCCGTGTGTTTCCCACTATGACAAGCTAAAATATCTGCACAGCATGCGTGACTTGTCAAAGCAGGAAATGCACAGGTGTTACTAATATCATTAACAATGGCTCTGTTGTATTCAAGTGCTCCAGTAAGCCATGACAGTGAGTCAACATGCACAATACCAGGAGGACCCTGAAACTGAAGCAGCTAAATGTCATTCAGCCATCAATGATTTCATTACTCCAGCCTGTACTTTCCCTTGTCCGACATGTCAAAATTACTTTGGTGAAAAAGGCCTATGATGGAAGTGAGCTGTTCAGGCTCAATCTGCATGTTTTTACCACACAAGTCAGCATGATTTGACTGCTTAACATAAACTAGTTAAAATACTACTTATAGGATAAATGTACATACATGACTCCTGCTCCCTCTGGGAGAAACGGGTTGTCCAGAAAGCAAAAAGAATCATCAGCCAATATAATAATGTTTTTTTTCCCAATTAATTAATTTGTATGTATTAATACCGTTAACAGGCTACTAAATGCAGACAGTAGTTATTTTAAATGACTATTGCATTATTTCAAACTCAATTTTTTTATATGAACTATAACAAAATGTCTCTATTTATAGCTGCTTGTATTGTGCCTAGTATTAACCCATGTCTATTGATCTGTTGCTTCTGACATATAACTATCCTGCCTGTGAGTTTTGGAGTTGGACTGGATTGGCTGCAAATTAATTGCCCTCCATTTGAATCAGAATCTGAATATACATGTCAATGGAGGTCAAATATTCCAGTGTCACGGACCTAATACTGCAACTAACGGTTACTTTTTGTGAATGATCAATCTGCTGATTATGAATCTTTTGATCTTTACTGTGTTAGAAAAATTACAATCACAATTCCCTATTCAATTTACTTTAATGTAAGACGATGATGAAAAATAGCAAATTTACACATTGGAGTATCTGAAGCATACAAACATGTGGCAGTTTAGCTTGAAAAAATGAGTTAATCTATCGCCAAGGATTTGCCAACACATTTTCTGTTGACTCACCCAGAGACATTGACCCCACGCCTATTTGTAAACCATGACCCTGCTTGTGGGAACACGTGCAGCTTTAATCATAAAGAACTGATATTTCTACAGGTTTCAGTTTTGTGAAGTTTTAAAAAAATGACCTGTACCAACAACTTTTACATTAGACAAAGAGTACATATCCATTTTTAAACACAGGTTTTAAAGATGCAAGATAATTTAACGAAACCATTAGTCTTTGTTAAGAGCACAACATCCTGTCTAAGGTCAATTTTCATTTTGCTCACAGATTTGAAATGCATGTTAATTTGGTGGCCGATATTAAAACTTCTTCTTTTCTCTCCAGATTTATCACTCGCTGTTCCTGTTGCCAACTCTCTCACCTTCCTTTGCACTCTGATCACTGGCAAGGTACTGGGTGAAGAGTTTGGAGGCAAACGTAAGTGACTCATCTTCGTGCCGCTCAAACACAAGCCTGCTGCGCCGATCCGGGGCAGCCACACTGCATGTGATATTGATACCCACAAGGAGAAATCTGGGATGCTAAGATGCTACAAGCTTTAGGGTCAAACATTAGGCTACTGGAACATGTTCAGAGATTTCGAAGACCAATTTAGCACATTTGCATAAGCAAGACATTACTGGCATACCAAGACGTTATTGAGCTATTAATCCCCTCTTGTGAATTTCTCCTTTCCTGTACTGGTGGTTTTCTGGCTTTTAAGATGTGCTTTTCTTAATGTTCATTTCCTTTCATATCCTCTGCTCCTCACAGAGGCCGTCGCAGGAATGTTCCTTACCATGGCTGGCATCACTCTGTGCGTTATAAGCTCCATTGATGACAAAGACGCAGGGAAGCATAATATGACGCAGGCTGTTCACTAACAGAGATCAGGATTAAAGCAAACTCTCCCACACCTTCAAGTGATTCCTCAGCAGGGAAAGGAAAGAAGGCCAAAGGAGCGCCGGAGCAAGACTAGAGGGGGCAATTTAGATTCAGACAGCGACTCCTTAGAGCAACGGTTCTGGTGGGAGAATTGCTCCTAAATGAACTCAGCATGAGCTTCAAAAGACCTGTCCAGAGACTGTCTCACCAAGCTGGAGGGGAAGTGGGTTCACACAGGGTTCACTTCAAGGCTAGACCAGATTTATGGTGCTTGCATAGAAGTTGGTGGTTGTTAACTTTTACTTTAAAACACTCCGCTGCCCCTCCATGTGACTGGCATCTGCATAAATGCTATAGAGGCCACATACAAATGAGGCCGGGGTTTAAAATGGACCAATTAGATCCAACCTCCTGGTTTAACGGGGACAGTGGTGGCCTTCTGTCCACCGTGGTGTGTGTTTGGGGAGGAGCAGGACACAGAAGAAAACTAAGTGGTGTTTATCTCGAACATAAAGCTGCTTTTCATACTTATGTCCTCGTTCTTCTTCCCACTGCTGCCTTGTATAGATGATGTATTACTGAGGTAGATATACCACTGTTATTTTCTGAAGTTCTTTGAGAATTAAATGTACAAGGACTTGCAGGCTTTGTAAACCACAGATTTCAGAAGTAACAGTAATGTACATAGCAATATATATTTTTATTCTCACAGTATTTAATTGACACAAAACACTGTCCAGATGACTTTGTCATTGGTGCATATATTCTGTTGATGATGTGGCTGACATTTTATTAATAAATTGTTGGCAAAACACAACTCTTTATGGTATGATCTCATCACTGATTTCTGCAAATCAAAAATACATTCAGGCTTAAAATGTCCCAAAATATTGTTTCTTATGTACAAATCACACATGGAAGAAATTGCATCATTGGACATCTACACAATATCTATTTTGGAATTGAGGAACAGGTTGGACACAGTATCAAACAACTGTACAATACAACAAACACTACCTTTGGAAAGCTTATGTGTTTTTAAAGGTATACTATACAGGCTCTAAGCAGCAGTGGCCGAGCGAGCTAGAGAGTGCATGAAAGGAGGGAGCTGCAGTGAATCAGAAATATAAAACATTATTTTTGATTGTTTCACAGCGAATGCATTCTAAAACACAAATAAACACACCCACACAACCCTCCAAATGTGAAAGATTCATCGAGCCTGCTGTTTGCCTCTCTGCAGTGGCTGTGTGTGTGTAGCTCAGCCCCGCCCTCGGTGAAACAGACATACAGATCCTGCAGCTCTTTCTACATTCACGACAGACCGAGCAGAGGAGAGACAGAGACAGCGATGTAACCTGGTGGTTTTTATAAAGTCCCGACCTTGCACTGTTATTGGCTGCCGGATACACACCACTGCCCAAAGGTCGACGCATCTCGAACACGGCAATATACTGGGAAAATAAGAAAATACAGGCAGAGGGCAGGGTCTCTGCAGATACAGAATGAAGTGATGATTGAAAGAGATTACTTTTGTCTGAGTCTATACTGTTTTTTTTTGTTTTGTTCTAAGGAAAATCCTGCATAGTATACCTCTTTAGTCGGTCGTTGCCGTAGATTGTAGTGTCCTAGAGTTTATGATAGTGTGTCAATCTCCTGTAGTGTTAATTCTTACTTTTCTTCTGAGCATGTTCACATTTTCAACTCTTCTCAAATTAAGTGTTTTGGTTAATTGGCTCATTATCACAGTTGAAGTACTATCAGTTTAATGAAACATTCATCCAGCCGCATGAGTCATCGTAGAAGCAGTAATTGCTCGGTTATCTGCTGTGGCTGCTGTAGTGAAACTGTTATGATGATGTGACCTCCTCCTGATGATGGTTCTGTTCTGCTGTAATTGACAGGGCGTCCTGTTTGAGCAAATGAATAAGACAGACAAAGAAAACCACATGTTGTCATTGGTCATGGTGATGACGTCATGCACCGTTTTAAGATGTGGGGTGCGTGAACTTGCCTTTTCCTCCCTGTTCTTTCTCTGAGAGGTGGATGACGAAGGCCGCGACTTTGAAGACGTGTGATTCAGCTCCGGCTCCTTTTGAAAAAAACAGTTGCATTGATTGCTGTTTTTTGTACTAATGAATTTGAGCTGTTCAAAAATGTTCTAAGCTTTGGCAGTGTGTGTAGGTGTGTGTAGCGTACCAGTATTTCAGCAGCTGACTCCTCGGTCTTGACAGAATTTTCAGTCTGTTTCACACTATCTTGCCAAGATGGAGGTGCCTTTCACAGGACAAAAATACCATCTTCTGAACCATTTTAAACACGAAAAGAAATCCTCTTTATTAGGATACATTTATTATGATTATGTAAATGTGACCACCCACTCACTCTGATATGCTGTACCTGCTTTCCATTGTGTTTGTGTAGGTGTTCTGCCTCACTGTGCTGCTCCCTCTTGATAATTTGTCTCTTGAGAAAAAAACACATGCAGAATTCAGTATCACACGTGTTTGTAACAGAGATACACAAATGGGGAGAATGCAGTGGATATTTATGTATCAGACACAGAAATATATAGAATGACCTTCAGGACTGATTGAGTCATTTGTTAAAAGATGAGCTAATTGACATTTTTCCTTTACCATGTTCAGATAGAAATATGCCACATATTCATTACTCACATTTTACCTTTTAACTGTGTAGACTATAATTTAACAAAGGGCACAAGTACCTTTAATTTACAAAATGATTGATCGATCAGTCGTGGAAATAATCATCAGATTAATCAATAATGATGATAATTGTTAGTTTCAATTCTACATGGAACATAGAAAAAAATAGTTGAATTCATGCCTACCTGCTGTGTGTTGTGCAGAGGATCGTTTTGGTCGTTTAGTTCCTCATCCTCCACTATTTCTGCAACTCTCTACAGACAGAAAATGAGAGACAGATTTAGAATTAGCGCTGCTCTAAACATATATATATTTTCAGAAATTAATTTACCTCCTTCAGTGATAATTTAGCACTTAATTATAGATTGTGAGGATCGTAAGGCCAACCTGGTCAACAGGAAGCTCTGTCGCTGTGTTCTCATCCTCATGCACCTCCTCGGCCCCTCGTACCTCCTCTCTTCTCTTCCGTGCTGCTCTTTTAAACACGCTGGGCAAGACTGTGATAAACAGAAATCAAAATGCTGCTACTACCATGACAATCAACGCAAAATTAATTGTACTCATTGTGAATGGGAGGAAGTTAGATTTAAAAATGATAATAACCAGATCCATTGCTGAGTGGTGGTCTTGGCTGTCGTCTGTTGTTGTTGCGGATCTTGACCGGCCTGGCAAAGAATGCAGACGTCTCATCTGCTGCTTCTCTCCTGCTCCTCTGCTGTGTGGCTGCTGGAGCTGCAGCTTCATCTCCTGTCGACTTCACCCTCCGACCATCGGACTGAAAGCCATGACATACAGCTGAATAAATATAATTTAATTTACAGTGTGCTACATATAGACAAAAACACCTTATTCCAAGTTTGTCCCACTGGTGTATTGGAGGTGTCCACCAAACCAATTAACAGTCCAAATATAGCTCATGTGGTGTGAATTCAAGACAGTGGAGGATTGTTTTTTTGATACCTCAGGGGAGTCGAGGAGAGCTGAATCACTGTACTGGTCTTCTGGACCGCTTCCTGCTTTCCTGTTCTATGAGAAACACAGAAGACAGCTTTCACTCAGACCTGACATGATGTAAATGAACTGCAGGCTGCAGACTAAAAAAAGAAAATCTTTTATCATCAAAAAAATTCAGATTTTTCCAATATCATCCATACAGTTTACATATTGTAAAAAGTTAACATAACATACACAGAAGCACATAATGTCTCCAAATCACAAACAATCATACTGAACAAGTTCTTTACAACCATGACAAAAGTGATGGCTAACTGTCTGAAGAGAAACCAAACTTCTGTATACTCGAAAGCAAATAAAAACAAAGAAACAAAAACCAAGATAGACCAAAAGTTGCCAAATTATGTAAAGAAACCTAAATAAAATCTAAATAAATAATTAATAAACAAATTATCAAAAGTAAAGATTCTAAAAAGAAAACTTAAAGAGGCAAATTCTATTAATCCTACTAAAAAAATAATAGTTTTAATGAACAGATACATTACGATACAAAAAACCCTACAATTACTCTAATACCAATATAAATTAAACTCTGTATAAAGAGAAAAACTGCTAAGACTTAATTTTTAGACATGAAAGTAAGTACTTGAATTAAAGTATTAACTGAATGTACCTCATTTCTCCTCAACAGCCTTCTCTTTCCTGGGTAATACCTACCAAAAAAAAGAAAAACACGGGGATGTGAATAGGTGAAAGAGAAAAGTAATCTTCTGTCATGTCTCATCAATCATTATTTTACTGTAGGGAGCAGAACAACAGCACAGATGCACTTAAACACACATCTTTACACACACACACACACACACACACACACACACACACACACACACACAGAGGACCTTGCATAACAATACCTCTCCGCAGCTTTTGAAACCAACAGCTCCACATACGGGAGTTTCTTGAACCTCTCGGTTCCCACGGCAACATAGAAGTGGCCGGTCTCCAGCTCGGCAGCCGAGGATACCGTCACTCCGTCCAGAGAGCACAACCTGATGAAGCAAAGGGGTTGTATTATATTTACCGGATGACGCTCTGTATTTGTATTAAGCAGAGTGTGAATGTGTGTGTATGCGACTGTCACTGACCTGCGCACAGCTCCGGTTCGTAAGCTGACCTTCTCTGTGACCAGACTCAGGATCTGCTCCAGGTCCTGCCGCATGGTCCGAGGAATGATGAATCGGAACGGTGGACACAGGAGATCTCCATTACGGAAAACACTAAACGGATACAAATACATGCCCATAAGTACACTAAAACAGTTGTTCTTCCTGGGCTGGCCATGTTGAGATCCTTTCCTAATGTCATTCCCATGTAAGCGATGGAGATCAAAATCTACAATCATTGTTCTGTGGAAGAATGCTTTCTAAAGTTCAGCCAAAGAAATGAGATTTCAGCAGTCTAGTCAAAGTTTCGCTACAGGAAAAGCCAGGGGGGGGTCACCAAAGTCAGCAGGATTCATCGTCTGGGGACACCGGATGTCTCCAATCTCATGGCAGTCTATCCAGTAGATGAGGTACTTAATTTTAGACCAAAATGATTTTGTGAACCGAATTGTACGAAAAACACAGTAAATTTGGAAGACACCCATTTGATTTGACCAAGTCAGACCGCTGAAAACTTACATAAGCTCTTTGAAAAGGGTTAGGGTTAGGGTGGACTAAATTGATAAGGATAATTATGTGTGTGTTTGCCAGTAGTGTGTCCAACTTACTGTAAAATGCAAGGCACAGGTATAAACTTCCTCCATTTGGCTGAGACATTTGGCCTCTGGGTTACTTTGGCCTGCAAAGGACATTCAGAAAGTCAGTCTGCAAAACATCATAATGTTGTCATTTCCTCAGCATTATTGAAAATTCCCTCATCGGCTTTACGTCATCCATCAATTACACTGCACGTCCATCACGGCAAAATCAGTTATTCTGAAAGTGTAATGACTGACTAAATATTCAGCTCATGCCAGCTCAAGTGCTGCAGCCATGGAAACTAACGTCACTGGGAGACTTCTCCGGTGGCACATTGATACGCTGCGTCTGATCTGAGGGCTCCTCTCAAAGCCGTTACCCATGTCGTCCCATATCAATGAAATGTGGAGCCACTGTCCGTGTCTATGCTGTCGTAGCTGGACTAAATCAATCGACATCAATAATCTTCCATTATTTTTCTTACTTGTGGCAGACATTTAATGCATTTACAGGGAAAAAGGAGGCGTGGGATGGTGAATACGGGCATTAGGCCTGCCCAGACATGCACATAGCCCCGCTCACACTGTGTGGAAGCATAACTCTTTGTTTCGCCAGCAGGATCAAACACAACTCACATACGGACACACTTCCTGCGTTGCTCCACAGCAACCACAACACAGGCATCTAAGACTCTAAAACCAAAGACTCAGCTTTCCAAATGGCAGACACCCAAGGCACACACAGTTAGTCTCCGCTCCTTTTTATGTTTGTCAGAAAAGTAACACTGACGGCTTAAGACCGAGAGCGCGGTCATCCCTGCCAGCTGGTCAGAATACAAAGCGAGCACTTGTCAGCTTGAGTGGTTCCGTGTGTGTACTTGTGTGTGAAATCAATGTTGTGTGAATATTAAGAGAGCTTCTGCCTGCATATTAGTACCATCATTATCACCATGCCCCTGCTTACAGAGAAAAAGTTACAATTAAACAGATAAAGAGAGAAGAGTTTGGTTCAGATTCATTCAGAGATCTTTGTTGATGAAAATAATCATTACCTCTGGGAAGTTCTGCTCTCTGATGATATCCAGCTGTAATTTTAGAGTCTAATGACACAATGAGACACTTAAAGGTCCCATATTGGATTAAAAAGCAGGTCTAGATACTATATAAATACTGTAAAAGTATCAAAACACTCAATCCATGGAGAAAGGCACACAGCCCATACTCAGAAACTGTACCTTCCTATGAGCCATCAGGACTTCTGTAAGTTTGTGATGTCACAACTATACAGTCACCGCCATCAGACACGCCACCAGCACGGCGGTGGTCACAAACCCATTGGAGCAGAGCTGATGCGAAAACATGGTGATTGGTGCCTGCTCAGGCCTGTGAAAGTCGACCAATCAGAGCACACTGGGCTTTTCAGGAGATGGCTCTTGAAGAGACAGGAACTAGAACAGAGCATTCTGGCAGATGGTGAATAGAGGTGCTGCAGCAATGGACAGCATGAGAAAAATAATCTGTTTTTTGCATTAAAGCATGAAAACCTCTTCTAGTACGCCAAAATAAAAGTATGAATCTGAAAGTGAGCATAATATGGGACTTTTAAAAGGGCACCCTGCAAGCCTTAGTGACTGCACTTTGGACAGCACAATCATTACACCATTGTTTCGTGCAATTTACATGACAACCAGTGACATCAACGGGACGATAAGTGCAAAGGGTGACCCCTTGTACACTCATACACAAAGTGCATCCGATCTATCTAATGCTAACATGAGAATGTGTCGTCACAATTGTAGGCAAATATGAGCTGGTCTCGGTTAATGGAAAATCCTGCAGTCATTTTCCTATTTGATCTGGCAGCAGTTCAAATGGATCAACTCGATATGAGTACAAAGCGGCCTGGTGGTGCATTCCTCCTGGTTAGACTGGGATTAATGAGTGATGGAGTGTAAAAGCAAGCTGTCCGCATGACAAAATAAAAGCCTACCTGGGTTTCTTCACGGGCAGCAGGATGCTTTTTTGTTCCCCTGTTCAGATAACTGTACATCAAAACAACAGACAACAAAAGGTATGATGGGATTCATTCTAAATTCAGTAAGTTTCATTTTAGAGAGAGCAACTGTGCATTAAAATGATCCTTAATATCTTTACAATCAATGTACTTTTGTACTCACTCCAGCTTCTTGAACCTTTCAAAGCCAGCAGCAACATACTGGGCTCCTGTCTGAAGGTCCTCCAGCTCTGTGATCCTGTGGCCCTGTCTGGGTGTGTACAGGTTCCTGATGGCGAGTGGAGCCCCGATGCTCTGGGTCACTTCAGTCAGAAAGGCCTCCATGGTGGCCACCTGTCGCTGGTTGACCACAAACCTCCGTCCACTGTAGAATGGATCTCCATTCCTGTACACCACCACGCTCTTCACTGGAGGCAGGACAGTTGCGGCTGCAGTGCTGGCAGCCATCTCCGAGCCAGCTGTTACAGTCACAGACACATTTCAAGACCACACATAATTCTCTCCACATACATATTTCACCCTAGAGTTGCATTCTCTGACCATCTTCATAACATAGATACCTTCACATTCTTTGGCTCACACACCCACAGATTCACACAAACACAGTAAATCATCTCCACACAGACACTAATGCTCAGTCACTCACACGCCTGGTGGAAGACGAAGCGAAGAAATCGCAGAATTGAAGCCAAAGGTGAAAATCAGTCCCTTCTGTTGTTGTGGTCTGTCTGGACTCCCACTCACCACGTTTGGCTCTCTCTATCCCCCTAAAACACACACACACACACATTAACACACTACTCCACTGACGGTGGTGAGTATTTCCTGGTTGCTATGGCAGCGTGACAGCAATGACTGGCTTTGTGGGGCAAACCCATCGGCAGCAACCACAACAAAAGAGACAGCGGGAGGAGGAGAGAATGGGCGGCTCGCCATGTTGTAAGCTGAATCAATAAGATTGTCTGTTCCAGTTGTCTGTTTTTTTCACAAAAAATGATTGCCACATGATTGCATATTAACACTACCAGGCAAGTGCAAAAACAAGCAGGTGATGGAACTGATACTATATTTCTCAAAGGTGATCCCCTTTAAAATATAGCATTTAAAATAAAAAGACTAAAAAATACAACCTGAAGAGCAGGAAATGCAATTTACAATATACTTTTTTTTTAGGCTTTAAAAGCGTCTTCCCCTGGGTGCTCTTTAATGGCATTAACACAAAATGACAACAGCAGCTTAACAGGAGACACGCATTTCTCGTGTAATGAGTGACAGCTCATTGACTGAGATCCAAATGGGAAATTTGAGCTTCTGTGAGTCACAACACAAACTTAGCCTCGTGCCAAGGACCCCCCCTGAATTCTACTCAATGAAACGTCCTCCTACACAAAAGCAACTACCTCAATGTCTCACAGTTTGAGCACAATATCAAAGAAAGACTGCAGTGGCAGTAACAGCAGCAGAAAGCAGACTTTTAAGAAAAATATATTTTATTCTTTTTTTTTTACATAGAAAATAACACACAATGTACAGCTTTTGCTTTTGCTTTTGATAAATATAACTGAAAGTTATGTATAAGTATAAAATAATGGCTTAAACATATGACACTTGAGTGAGTTCAGCTGACTGAAAGCATTCGAGCCTTGAGTCTCACATCGTCGAGTCCAGTTCAGATTACTTCTTCTGTCAGGAAACACTCAGTCTGTCCTTCAGTGACAAGTACTGCAGAGGAGAAGAAAGAGGAGATAAACAATCACTAAAAGTTATACCTTGTCATCTAAAAAGGTTGGATGAACTCACTCCTAATGCACGACAACAAATAATACACATACATATACATTCATGTTCCAGTATGTTTCTTTTATTCTGTCAATTAAAATGTTCTGTGTACGACTGCATTTGAAAATTGAACACTAGGGTGCATGAGTACCTGCTTTCTCTGAGTTCAGTTCAGTTCTGAGTTTGTGTACATTACTCCACATCTCTGCACTTTTACACCCCATGAAGGTGCACAGTGATGCAGGCTTTATGAGAACTTTCATTTTGTTAAAAGATAAATTAAGGAATGCAATTGGTACACAGTCTGAGGGCAAAGGGTGCAGACAGCTGAACATGCTAAGAACACCATTACAGATTTACAACCCTAATACACAGTTCAGACTGCAGGAAAAAAAAACTGGTTGACTCATACAGATAGCGTCAGTGTCTGTGTTTGTACGTGCAAGTTAGCTGCATTACAGTCTTCAGGAGATGTTCACTGTATTCAATGAGTAGCCACTGACGCTGCATATATACTATGGTTGTTATTCAGGTATGGATATGACAAGGAATTTTCTACTGTACCAACTTATTTTTGAGGCAACTTAATAAATGTAGTCTTGCAGCAGTGGCAATTTTCTTACAGCAGGAGACTGCTACTGTCGAATAAATACAGGACACGACATTGTACCTTTTTCCTGCTGTCAATGGCCTGTTGTAGCCAGAGCAGCTCCATGGTTAGGGTGTTTCTGTGGAGACGAAGGGCCTCTGGGGTACAGGGCACCTCCTGGGCCAAGCAGTACTGTCGGGAACCTGAGGGAGGGATGACGAATTCAAAATGAATGAAGATTTTAACATGTGTTATTCAAAAAAGTCAAACTTAACGTCAGTCCTGCAGGTAATTGATGATTAAATTGTTTGATTCTTTTTCTCATTTTGCTTATTTTGTTATACAAGTGAAACACTTCGAAATGTAGTGAGAAAATTAACTTGTACGCAAAGCAATTTCTCTCATTTTGACAATTTTCTTAAAGCTATCTTGACACGTCAGTATCTTAAATAATTCAGTTTGGTCTATCTTAATGTCCTTTCAGGGTGGATATTGTTTGCAGTGCTTACATGACATGATAAGTGCTTAAACAATGAATTGATAGGTCATATTATTAACTTTTCACTAATTTTGACAGGAAAATTTGTAATTTAAGTTATTTATCAGGGAAAATCAGTTTCCAGCTCTTCCAATATGAGAACAATTTGGAAGTTTGAAAGCATCTCCTTGAGCTCTTTTCACTATTTCTAAACATCTGCAGGCCAAGTGAATATGACAAATTATTGTTATTTGAAGCCCTAAATAAGACTCAACATCTGTTATAACAGAATAATGATAGACGTAGACACAAAAATCAAAAGTCATCTCATTTCAAAAACTAAAAAGGAGCTGGGAACACTACCAGTGTGTGCACCATTCTCACCTTTGTGAGACTGACCATAGTTCATGTCGAGCTCCAAACTGCTCCAGACAGGGGTGGAGTCTCCTGTGCTTTCAATCACCCCTCCATCGTTATGCACCATGGTACTTTCTTTCTCTCGGTCCCCTTTAACACTGTTGCTGGGGAAACAGTCCTTAAAAAGAGAGGTCTGTCCTTTGATTTGTGGATCATCTCTCTCTGCTTCTATCTTCTCTGACAGGGCAGGATGATCTCGCCTCTCCTCTGATGAGACTCCTGTTGCTGATGGACCCTGTGGACTGGCACGGGCATCTAGTCCTTTAGCAGTGCTGCTGGGTCGTGGGAACAGGCCATCCTGATGATGCATGAGCAAAAGCATGAGAGATGTAAAGAGGAGTTAAATAAATCACACTGTCATTAGAGTTACAAGTACTTACAGTGTCTGTGAAGTGGGGACTGGGGATGACTGTCTCCCTCCACTGTAAATGGGTCAAGCCTCCATCAATCTCTCTCACGACGTCTTCAAAGTCTTCTCGTGCACGCCGGACTTCCTTTCTCACCATGTATCCACGTGCAGACGCCTACAAGAGAGATTAGAGAGTTACAGTAGCTAATGCTAACTTGTCCCCAGCTTCAGTTATGTCAACAACGCTAGCTACACTTAGCATGAGCAGTCTTCAAGAGTTAGCAAAAGCGGCTAAACTGTCCGAGCTCGCAAAAAAACACTGACTGGAAATAACCATAAATGAAAAGACGCAACTTGGTGCTTTACGACTTGAAAATAGGATAATTGGACAATGTCATTACCTGAAAACAGGTGAGCATCTTCTCCCACTTCTCTCTGTCCATTGCCTCGAGAGCGGGAGTTGAACTCGAACTTTTGATTTTCTTCCGGGGTCACCCTGAAAAATTAAAAGCCTCCTTGTAAAAGTGAACCACGTATGTGTGTCGGTTTAGCTCTTGGCTTGATATAGTGGCGTCAGTACAATACACTGAATTATTTTACGACTAAAACGGTATGAAATGACCGAAATAACTTCGGAGTGGCACCGTCGTTACGTATGCGGAGTTATATTTTGGTAGGAAGTGGGCGGAAGTGGCCTTGTGTTTGGTATATCGGTATTCAGCTTGCAATGTTGCTGCTTGTCACAGGGCACTTTTTCTCAAGGTTTTTCGCCACAACTAGTGAAAATGAACAGTGGTTCAAATCAGAGGACTTTGTTCCAGACTTGGGGTGGATCCGCTTCTCAAAACAAGGTTGTTCAACCGAAAAAAGATGGCAAGAAGCCCGCTGGACGGCGCAAAACAACCCCAAGCAACACCACACAGGTAGCTAAAACAAACCTTCCCAGAAACCCTCTGTGGACTGAAATGGGTCAGGGGTCCACATACACATCAGAGATCCCAGGAAGGACAGAGGAACCTAAACCTGCGTGTGAATATGAAGATGACGACGATGATCTGATGGTGGTCGCTGTATATGAAGCTGAAAAGAGCCTGCAACTTGATAATGTACACTCTTTTCAGCATGACAACCTTGTAGTAACAGAGAGCACTGCCATCTCTCCCCTCCCCTCAAGTGTGGGCCAGACATATCCAGACTTCCCTGGCTTTGACTGCTCCTCAGCTAAGGTATGGATTTACCCCACCAACTATCCCATCAGGGAGTACCAGCTGAAGATATCAGAAGCTGCCCTGTTTCAAAACACACTGGTGTGTCTCCCCACTGGTCTGGGAAAGACCTTCATAGCCGCTGTGGTTATGTACAACTTCTACCGCTGGTATCCATCTGGGAAGATTGTGTTCATGGCTCCCACCAAACCCCTGGTGGCCCAACAGATCGAGGCCTGTTATAAAGTGATGGGGATCCCTCAGGCGCATATGGCTGAGCTGACAGGTAGCAAATCATGACACAAAAGCCATGACACGCATCCTTCTTTCTTTTAGCTTTAAATAACAGGAGTTCATCTTCTGATCCACAGGCAGCACAGCAGCAAAGCAGAGACAGGAGGTGTGGAAGACCAAGCGTGTCTTCTTCCTCACACCTCAGGTCATGGTGAACGATCTGTCCAGAGAGACGTGCCCGGCCCAGCAGGTCAAGTGTGTGGTGATCGATGAAGCCCACAAGGCGCTGGGAAACCATGCCTACTGTCAGGTACACAAAGCTGTCACTAATAATCACAGCTTGACCCTCAATCCAGTTATTCATCACTGCTGACTATGTTTCAGGTTATACGTAATGTGCCACGCCCAGTTCTGATTGTGAATCTGCAATAAAGTGACTCTGAAGTGAAAATCTGCCTAAAAGTAGTTCTTCACTAAGTAACACTCACTGTTATAAACTTTGTAGGGTGTTTGTAAGAAGAAAGAACACTTGTAGTTAGTTAGTTATATAAATGAATTGCTAATAACGCCCTGTACTCGCCCCTCTCCGTGTTACTCAGGTGATCAGACAACTTGGCAGCCAGACTCTGCAGTTCCGCATCCTGGCCCTTAGTGCTACTCCAGGGGGAGATACAAAGGTAAGACCAATATATAGAATCTGTGTCTATTAATCCTTTTTTGTCTCTCTGGCCTGATGTCACCTAAAACTTAAACATTTCCATTTAACTATTCTTGAATCTGATTGTGTTTTCCATCTCCTACTCCTTCCCTGCAGTCGGTGCAGGCGGTGATCTCTAATTTGCTCATCTCTCACATTGAGCTGCGTTCAGATGAGAGTCTGGACATCCAGGCCCATTCCCACCAGCGCAGCGTGGACAAAATGGTGGTTCCTTTGGGAGATGTCCTTTCTGCTTACCAGGCACACTATCTGCAGGTAGGCACACATATGATTTTGCATCATATTTAGATAAACTCCTTTGTGTTTTTACAACCTTTATTTTTTCCTATAAACACACATCTGACATGAACACAACTTTGAACATTCAAACTTAGATGAAAGTTGTTTTTATTGTCAAACTTTCCCCTCATTGGTCATTTTTGGCTTGCTACATCGTCATGCAAAACCATGTGACTTTTGTGTTTTTGGTGCTTTGCTGCCACCTTGTGGTCAGTGTTTGCTCATTTCAGTTGTAAAAAAATCCACAGGTAAATCTTTTCTCTGCATCATGTCGTTCCTCTGGCAGCAGGGGTCAGTTCATATTAAATAGATTTGATATGCCTTGAAAGCAACATCCTGTCACACTTGGGGGTCTGGCTTCCAGAAAATGGCTCTGGATTATTAACGGACCCTACAGGCTCTCTCTCCTTGTCACGGGGTTGGTTCGCTGTCTGTGTGTACTGTACTGTAAATGTGCAGCTACACTTCATCTGTCTCAACTGGCTGGACAGCTGGAATGTGACACCTGTATTCGAAAGTTGAGACTTGTTGTGCATTAGCTCTGTTGGGTCCTGTTTTGTGTATTTTCTACTCTCCTTTCTGATTCTTTTTGGCTTTTCTTGCTTGTTCTTTAATTGCTTTGACATTCATTTTTCACCTTCCCTTCATATTAGCCCCTGACCGGATGGTGCCTGCAACCTGCTTATTAACCTCCCTTAATTTGATCTGACAGTACTCAAAATAGACACAACACTGCACTCGGGTGTAAAATGAGCATTGCAGCAGCCATTCAGGCATAATTTAATGATTGTTGAGCAAATCAGAAAAATTAACCAGTCATGCAGACAGGTTTTATGGGCTCTGTGGTGTGTTTTTCTTCAATTCTTGGCCCATTTCATCACAGACATTAAAGTCATAGACCAAGACCAATCCATATACCCACTAAAATATCCTCTGTTTTGTTGTGTCTGAGCTTTGTGATTTTGATTGAGCATGGATGGAGGTTTTACAGACAATGCGCGTCATGTCAGTGAACATCTAGGCCACTGTGTCCAAGTTGGTGCTGAGATATTCGTCATCGAGTTCACTCCCTGTGTTGTGTTGTAATGGAAACTGATGGTGTTACTTCAGGGCTTCAGTTTTATTGGCATTCCACATAAATTGAAGTAATCTGTCCCAATAGAATTCCTGTTATTCATAACAAATGTGCTGAAGTTAACAAGGACAAGACTCTGTTTTCCCAGCAAAACAGATGCCATGTTTAAACACACAAGCTCTCATATTAGAAAAATAAAACCGCTAATCAAGTTCCTTACGTTAACTCCTATTAGCTTGTTGTAATGTAATGTATTGTATAACAGGCTGCACTCTGATATACAAAAGTGTGTGTGTGTGAGCCTTAGTGAGAACTCATCATGTTACTATGCTCCAGTAACTGAGCACCAGTTCTCCTCATGAAATAGGTTATGCTATGTTTCAGAACAAAAGTAGGGTGTGACCCTTTTTGTTTGCCACATTTGATCCCATAAAAAAAGAAAGGAGTACCCTACAGGGATATTCTGTAGTACGTATACAGTACGTGTAGATTACTAGTCTGAAACCTTGCATGTGTTTCAAGGCTGAGTTTAAAGTTGGAGCATTTTTTGTCTTATAAATCTTCCCAGCTGTTGCATTGGTAAGAATGCAAATTAACTACATGTATAGCTGTAGCTGAGGTGGTAGAGCCTATCCGTCTATTACTTGGAAGGTTGCACGTTGAAGTATCTGAACCCCAAATTGCTTCTGATGGCTGTCCCATCGTTGTGTGTGTGTGAATGGCGAAGCATAGAAATATTGGCGATTTGGATAGGAAGCGTTGTATTGCTCCTGAATGTTTATGTGAATATGTGAATGTGACAATTGTTTTAAAGTGCTTTGAATAATAAGTAGACTAGAAAAGTGTTCCATTTCCATCAAGCCTATATTGAGGCTACGAAATGGCTAAAATGTAATATTAGTTTGAATAAAATATCTTTTTTTTAGGCTTCTTAAATGACAAATTACTTGTGTTTGAAAATTAAACTTATTTTCTCACACCAGTATTTTATTTTGATAAGCAAATATTTGTAATTTGTAGTAAGATACTTTTCGATGTTTTTGTTTGTATCTCTGATAGTCAGCTAATACATTTTTAATGAGTTAGTTCTTCTCCCAGTAGAACTTGTGTGTTGTCTATAAGAACCCAATAAAACTCCTAAAAGCTAAACAAAAAAAAGCCTCACTGTAGATTTCAAAGACAGGAGACAAGTACGTTTTTATTGAACAAAGAAAACCACAGTAGCTTTTGTTGATGCACTTGATTTTCACAGTACAGCACATGTTTGCAGAACACTAAAAAAAAAAAATAATCAAAAGACAAAGGAAAAAAGTTGAATCATCACACTTGATGTTCCCATATAACCAGGCTCTTAAAGGGAAAACCAACCAGAATCATGGCTTTGCAAGTGTTTACGCACTACAGTTATATAGAGTATCATGCCAACTCTACAGTCATTTAATGTAAAAGAAATTCTTTGGATTTGGTGTCTTGACTTAATTAGGCAACCTTCCTAACCCAATACTTACTTTCTTAACTGTTAGTTTCTTTCTGTTTTTCTTTTTATTTTAATTAAATAAGATGAAACCAACTGTCAAAATTTAAGCTCAACATTTCACTTTTACACATATTTAATATGCTTTATGCTTGAATTAGTGCCCACTTTAGCATTTCATAGGATGCTCTTTTCCTGATAAATCCTCACACAGTGATGATTTGGCTACTTTACCTCCAGTTTTTTTTTACTAGCAGCCAAGCACTAAATATACATTTCCAAATATTCCTATATCAGCGTGAACTCTAGGTGTTAGCTGGTGTGACGCATATCACTCTGTATATGTTGCATATGAGATAAAGATACTTATTTCTCTCTGACTTTTTAGACTCTCTTTAGATTGATGATAGAACATTAAACAGCTTCAACTTAAACAGAATTTAGCTTTCTTATATCTATTTTTCACTGTCTCTACTCAGTAGCAGTGGCTTTTGAATAAGCGAATGCTTACTCACCATTGATGACACAGAATAGCAAGCAGAAAGAAGTACAGAAGAAATTTTTTTTCGTGTGTGTGAGAACAGACTTGAAACATTAGGAATACATTGAGTTACCTTAAGAGGTATTTGATTGTCATTCAGCAGTAAAATCTGTGAGTTTTTCAGCGTTTGGTTTGGAGAAGTGTGACATTTGTTTCTACCTCCTCCCTGTAGCTGTACATTCATGTTTCCTAAATGTAGTGTCACCTATTGTGTTAAGAGCTTATTTATGGTAGAAGCCACCAGTTCTGATCTGGATGTTGTTTTATGGGGTTGTGTTGCATGCTGGAGATTCCTTCCCCAACCCACCATTACCAGCAACTGAAAACCCCCTTAGATTGGTTAGGTTAGTGGCCCGGCAAATGTAATACCTGACTTGTTGATTGTTGGTTATGTGGTAATTAATATTGCACTTATTGTAGAAATCAAAATAACTGGTTAATGCAGTGTGACTGGCATCACATAGACGTGTAATCTCTAGTGCAGAGTTAAAGAAATAGCGGATCAACAGTGACAGTTGCAATTTCCTCAGCAAACTAGAGAAGGACGTGTTGTGCGTTGACCTTTACCCCACATGACAGAACACTGTAGCTGTGCAACAAACAGAAACAGAGCATATAGATAAGGCTGTATGTTTACTGGGAACCTGCTTCTGCTGTGTAAAGACAGGCTGTTGCATGTTTCTGACAGCACTCAATGGCTACCGCCTTCACAAGAGCGCAAAGAGTTAAAACTAGTTTTAACAAGGGGGCACTGTGCCTAGCAAAGGGTTTTTTAAGTAGGAGATGAATGTTATGCTTCATCTGAGCATCTGGGTTGATATCAATGAGAGTATGGCAGTGGTTTCGTTCAGAGGATCTATCTAAATGAGCACGACTGAAAATTCACTGAGGGTTAAGTCAAGGGCAGATTTTTCTCCCAGGCCCTGACTGATCTGGAGTGTGCTGGGCTGGTGGTCAGTTCAGGTAGAGGCGGTGAATAAAGAGGATGTTGCATCTGAGGCTGTAGCTGGGCTGGGGCAGTGTTAGCGGATTCTTTATGAGCCTCACGGGTCACAGATGGGATGCTGCTCAATTATCTCATCTCTCAGGGTCGCTCTAGGAACCAGATCTCGTTCTGGCGCTGGCTGTGTGCAGGGTTGGTGTAGCCGGCCACAATGAACGAGTCGGTGAGACACATGTCGGTGGAGTCTAGAAGTTCTGCCATGGCGTTGATCTGATCAATGATGGTCACTTCGTTGGTGGGACCGGTGAAGGGCCTGGAAGAAGCAGGGGGAGTGGTGCATGAATATTTCCATGCCGAATCCAAGGAGGTAAATCCAAGCATTAATTTAAGCATCATTTATTGTTGATAAAAAAAATCATTGTTAGTCGTCAGTGCTGACAAGAAGAGGGAGTTCATTTCAAGTTCATCAAGAAAAGCAAACATGTTATTTTTTATTTTATGCTCTACTGACCTTGTGTATACAGTAGTGCTGGGCCAGATCTCTATGATGATCTCGCCGTCAGTAGGCTGTGGGGGCTGGGCCTGATGCTCAGCGGGGAGGAAATACGCCACAGTGACTTCATGGGAGATCACAGACTGGTTCTCATTTGTGCGCACCACTGTGACGATGGGGAGCGTCATGCCCAGGTAGTCACCTAGGGATGGCAATTGTCTGTCAGACTAGCTTGGAGATGATCACCAGCAAATGAAAATACAAGACAAGGCTGGAAATTTCAAATGCCAGTACCTGATAGTGTGTGGTGAACAGTCCCTTTCTTGTGGACTTACCTGTGGAGTTCTGCTGGCAGATGTATTTCATTATCCTCATGAAGCCATAGCAGATGCTCTGTTCATAAGTGTCCTCACGCATTCTTATACAAGCCCAGTGGCCCTTTTCGTACTGGCGCTTCTCAAACTGCAGCTCCCCACACTAAAAAAGTACAGATGACGAAATAAGAGAAGAATGAGTTACAAGTTTATTTCATTAATGCCGCATTAAATTGAATTAAGTCTTATTTAACTGTTTTCTGTGACATTTGTTAGTATAATTGGGAAATAGCATTGAGGATGCCAGAAAATGTTCTGATGAATGCCTGGAAAGCTGAGCTGTCTACAAAATGTGTAGAAGATGCATCCCACACAACTGTTACTTGCAATTAAAATAATTCAAGACATGCTGCATTTAGGCCTTGTGAGTGCACTAAAGGAGTGTCTTATGAAGTGTGTGAGAGATTTTCACAGAGCTTTATTTGGATGGAAAACATTTCTACAAGGAGAGGTGGTGTTTACTGTCAGTAAATATTCTGTTGTCTTTTATCTAATGATAAATAATGTTTAGGTAATAGAGGTGCTTCAAATGAATGCTGTAGAACTACTTTATTAGATATTTACACAGATGAATCAGTGATGAAAATAATTGTCTATGAATCTCCACTTGAGCTCAGGTGTATGACCTACAGCTTTAAGACTGCTTGCTGTCAACGTGCGCTGAAACCTGCTCTAAGCTCTAAGAATAGGGTGTCATGATTGTCCTTTGTTTAACCGGAGTCTACGGCCAAGTTTTAATGAACTAATTAACTCAAGTTAAACCAATTAGCCCTCTTAATTTATATGCCCCCTAAGGAGTTTAGAAAGCTTATTGTATTGGGTGGCACGATCATCTTGTTAAAAATGAATAGTTGATGCATACTTGCACATGAGATCTGTATGTTATTGTAGACCAATAATGATGCTGTTGGTGTTTATTTGATGTCGACTGAGAGGTCGGATCTGTTTGTTGTTGTATGTGCAATCCAAGATGTTAAATGCATCTCAGCATTCTAAAATCAATTTGTTATTGGTCAGAACAAGAAGATTAAAGGTTATTCAGGCATCATAATGTCACACACTGACCTTAAATGAACTAGGGTTGGTATATTCAGGACAGGCTCTGTTGCAAATCAGGATCATGTGATCTCAGAATTTGCAAATCCAGCTGCCTCACAAGGTAATGTGATTTGGGCAGCAGTGCTGCTATCCATGTTCTCACGTGACATGAGAGTGATAGTTGGTGGTAGTAATGGACCTCTAATCTGATTTGCCAAGAGAGTGACAAGAAAACATGGAGGAGGAAAGTGAAATGGGGGGAATACAAGTTTAGGGAGAAGGAATTGTTACTACAGGCACTGAATTTACAGAACAATTACTATATCTTAATACTGTTAGACTGAAGATAGCCCTATCGCCCACGACCAGTTCAATCAAACTTAACTAGAGGGCCGGAGAAATGTCTCTGGAATAGTCTACCAGGAAAAAGTTCAATCTCATCATTGAGAGTTATTCCTGTATCGTTGTTGTTTTATGTCACTCATTGCTGTTCTAATCAGCTACTCCAGTTTGGACATTTGCATTTAATGTGAGCTTTGTGGTCCTGCGGTGTGGAAGGTTTTTGACCGCTACTCCTCAAATATTGGGTCGTCATGTAAGGCCTACATTTGCAGGTCTAGTCTCTGGTGAAGACACACTAATAATCTACTTTAAACTAGGTCACTGCTACCCAATTTTATAGCTTTTCTCTTGTGAAAATGTAGAAAAACAGGGTGACACAAGTATACAGGTAATTTGTTGTGGACAAAGTCAGATAGATACCTTCTCTTTGCGTGCTAGGAGGGTGAAAGGGACTTGTTCTCGGTTACTGCGTCCATGGTTGTTGCTGGTTAGTTGTTGAATAGGCTCTGCCATATCTGTCAACAGACAAACAACATGTGGTTAAACAGTGGTTACAAAATAAAAAAAAAGTTTTTCCCTGGCTGCATACTGTTTCATGTAAAGGTAATTTAAATATATTAAAGCAGAAGCTACGTGTGACCTCTCATACGATTTCCACATGCTTGGAGTGTAAACATTCTTCCATAAACCTTTTTCTGTTCACATCATATTAACATTTGCAGTCTCCTGTCTCTAATCTGTATAAAACGTCCCCACTTCCTGTAATCTGCTGGCAGGCAGTGTTGGTGGTTTGTGTGAGAAGAGGTTGCCAGATGGACAGAGTGCTGTGCCAGGATGTCGCAGAGTGTAATGTTTATTGGAGCTGGTGGAGAGAACATTGACTAAAGCTGCCCAGGGCCAGGTATAGACTGGTATTAACAGAGAGGGACAACCGCAGGAGCCAATGCTTTTTTAAAATACTGAAGCATATATGACCTATTACCCACTCTTTTATGATGATGCCCATGTTGGTAGATTTAATAATGGCACTATGTTCCATTGTTGAACTGTCAAATACAGGGCACTTGAGGTAAACCAAATTAAATCACATTTTGTCAGTCAATATGATGGAGGACAGCTGGGTCAGAGGGATCTGTGTATTTAGGTGATCAATCCTTTGACAACGGACCAAGCTGTGGTTTGGTGTGCGTGCGTGTGAGAGAGTGTGGGCTCATGTAGCAGGATGTCATGATTAGGAGCAGTGGCACAGCAAGGTTAATGACCGTGTATATTTGACAGTAAAATATTACCTCCCAGTTTTATGTGTGTGTCTCCAATATAAGAGACAGGGAAGGAGAAGAAACACCACAGCTTAAACCACTGGATGGTTATCTACCTGAAGGGCTGCACGCAAACCCCAAGCAAACTCATCAGTTTCTATAGCAGCAGAATAGTCAACACTGACCACCCGGTCAACAGACACACTTGTTTTTGTGCACAAGCTTTATAATCAGTACAGGGCTGTGGTCAGACCCCACTTTCAGTCTGGCTTCTGTGCCACAAACCTCTGGTCTGCAGTATTATTTTTCCATCAAACTGACACCTAATTGTCTAGGCATTGTTTTCATAATGTCCTTTCAACAACTACACTTCCCGTGAGCTTCAGACTTCTCCTTTATAGGCCATTTATGCTTTGTTAAAATAGGAGTATTCAAATTTTATCAGCAATAGTTGACACAGATTTAACACAGAATTTGAGCAGAATAACATTATGCAATGTTTGGTCTTTGCAGAAGGGGGCCAATGATCTCGCTGTTGCTCTTTTTAGGCAACTAATCATATTTTAGATGGGACAGAACTCATCACCCTGGTAACCAAGCTTCTTCTATTTAATAAATAATAATAACATACCATGTGAATTACATTCTTTATGTGTGATTTAAAAGAAGATGCTGATGTAGCAAGCCAGAGTTCCTCAGATAGGCTGTGATATGTCATAACAGATACATACAAGCCCATTTGTGGGAGCAGATTGCTGGGAAACTGAATGTTGCTGGTGTGAGTTGTTGTTGCTTGTAAAAGCTGTGCAGTAAACGCTCTGGTAAAGGAGTGCTTTTCTCTCACTGCACAAGCACTTCATCCCAGGGTACCCCGGCACTTTTCTGCGAGAGAAAAATGCTTTATGGACACACACTCCTAGAGTTCAGCTCCCTGTAGGAAGTGTTGAGTGTGCATTCTATATATGGCTTTTCTTACGTGTCAAATTACATAATGCAATGTAATGCACAGCAGTTAAACAGGTGTTTACAAATAGGAATCTAGTTAGAACTACTGCGACTGTCAATAATCACCTGTGTACTAACTTTGAACACGTAGTGTTTTATTGTGGTTTCACATTTGATGTCAGTAGATAGACTTCATTAAGTTGGACCTTTGCTTCAGGGACAATGTGGGGTGTGTGTATTTATGCATGTCATAATAAACTTTGACACCCACTGCAGGGAAGGTCTAATGCGTTGACTGGCTGGTATTAACTAGGGCCAATAGAGGCACTATACGTAAATGGGAAGAGATGACAGAAACATGCTCATTCTTGTTTTCTATTCATCTGTTTCAAACACACCGATATAACTGAGAAACATCTGCATCATCCCAACTTTTAAGATTAGACTGCAATTAAGTAGGATCTGTGATACTTGGCATAAGGCAAGTTCAGTTTTGTTCTGTTCATGAATTTCACTCACTCACTTGAAAACACACATTCCATCTTGTTTACAAGCTAGGAACCCTTCATGCATCCTCAGCTGTTGATGGTATCTGCTTCTCTGACCTCATGAAAACGAGACATGAAAATCATTCAGTCTTAAAAGGGCATTTGCACTGTGCCAATAGGTCGCACTGCAAGAGTCTATATCATAAAATTGTATGGATGAATCCTAAGTGGCCTAGATTTGTGTTTACAGCCATCCATTTTGCTGGAGGCTGCAATGACATGCTGCTATGGATACCATTTAAACAATATATGTGGTAGTACTACAATTAGTTGGTAGCTACAGTGGAATTTAAATTGTGTTTGTAGTCCTGGCCACAGTTAACCAATCAAACAGCTCCATCTGCTAGCACAACTGAGCTCCTACCTCAGCCCTGTCCATCCAACTCCATCCCAATTAGAGAAAAGGACTTTATCGTGTGGCCTTGGCCTCTGTCCTTGGCAACAGTATTAGTAGACTTAGCCGCTGCAACGTCAGTACCAGTACAGGCAAGGTAGCTAATCCCCCTCCCCTAGTCTGAGAGCCCCAGTAGGTGATTTTGTATTAACTCCTCAATTAGAGCTTGGGTTTGAGGGCAGAAGACGGACGTGCCAGTCTGTGTTACTGGATTCTAAGTGAGAACCCAGTCTGACGACAGATGGGGGTGCTTAACTTGAGGTCAGGACAACCAAAGGGATTGGAGAGTAAAAGAATGACGTATACACAAAATAATGCTTATTTTTTTGGACTGTTCACAAATAATCCATATTTCCTAGCCTTTCAAATGCCTAACAATTATTTAACAAAATGTTTAAGGAAAAAAAAAATCACTTCTCCTGACTTACACTATAAGCATGTTAAACTGGTGATGAGGGGTCACACAGTGCTTGATTTTAAGAAGATGCAAGCCAACAAGGGAACCCATTGCTTACAAGTTATACTATACATAAGCTGATCTAATAGAGAGGGCTTTGATATTCATTTTGTTCAACGTTTTTGTGCCCTACAACACACAAAAACACAAATCTGACGTGTTTTGAAAATAACATTTTATTGCTGTGAAGCGGGAATTAAAATGTTGAAGTTTAGCCAGTGTCAATGGGCCCATTGTTCTGGTCTGTGTATCCAAGATCTGTGATTAGCATTGACTTGGAAGGTTCCAAGTTCACAACAACTGCTCTTGTTGTCTCTAGCCTAGCATGTCTGGACATCTATGGTAAAATGAGACTCCTGGAGCTACATGTCGACAGAAGTGATCATTGATTTAACGCACAGAAAAGCTAAAATTTAATTTGGGTACTTTTTAAGTATATTTGCCAACAATTTTCCAGAGAAAATGTTGTAATGGTATCAGTCATTTGAGATGAACCAATGGAAAGATCAGTGCCTGAAATCAATTCCTTGTTTCCCCTTGGTTTATGTGGTTTCAAAAAAACGTTGTGACTGCCAAATTAATTACTTCAAAAGCTATGTTGCCACTTCAAAATTAACACAACGGCTGCCAACAGCAAATTGGACTGTGAGGACCAATGCTGTGACAGGATTGCCAAAGAAACCGCTCGACTGCATGCTCAAGTCAGATGCAAACACCCGATTGCTGTGTCAGAGGCAATCTTTCTAGTGTAAGGGTTGCAAAGCAGTTCAACGTTGAGTGTCCTGACTACATCTCAGACAGCTTGCGAATAGATCATGCACCAAACATACAAACTAATGGACATATGGAGCAGCCAGGGTTTATCACAGGCAATTTTATTTGGTAGGTCACTGTTTGCATATCCCAGAAACAAAGCACCTTTTCTACTGGATGCAGCGAACAGTGTGTTTACTGTGATGATGTGCCCTTTTCTTTTTACTTATTTCATTGCGAGGTTGAAATTGAAATCAAATCATTTACAGTACTCTCAAATGCCAATGCTGCTACAGATATTCCACACTGTTAAACCATTCATTGCTTTTTGTTTGACAACCAGTGACTTTGTATTCCTCACAAAATGTAAGATAAAAGTGTATTTTATTTCAATTTTACATTTTTTTTAATGTTACCTGCTAGACACCGCAACCTCTAGTATCACTATCCTATTAACCATACTATTACTGCTTTAGGAGTGCACTACACTACAATACCACACCTTTTCCCCCATGCTATTGTTCTGTCCTATTAGAATACTTTCATCTACAAGCAGAAACAGTTATTTGCTTTTATAGGACTGATAACACAATTCATCATGGACTGGATCACTGTTCTTGTGATCTCTTGCTTTCTCTGCCACACTGCTGTGTGACAGAAGGCTTTCCTCATTATTTCTACTAAGAGGATCTCCAAATTTTCATGCAATTGTTAATAGATCACTAGATCTCATCTGAGAATATGTTTGCAGTTGAATTGTGGAAGTATTTGTAGATGAGCTCGCTGTCATCTTGTCTGATTTTGCAGACACTAAAATAATAAACAAGAGGTCCCATGACCTCACATTGTGTTTACCTTGCTGTTGTTATACAGCTGGGCCATGTTTCCATGCTTGGAGTTTAACTTTTTTTTTGTCTGTTTTGCTCCAAAGTTTGGCCTTGCAGCTAATGTATTGACTCGTTTAGTTTTACAGTTGAAACTTTGACTAAGGGGCAGGGAAATAGTTTTTCCAAGCTGGTACAGGTATGTCTATGTGTGTCTCGGTTTGAAACTAGGTCAATGTACATGGCGGTATGCCTTGAGGAAGTTGAACCAAAGTAAAGTCAGACATGTCAAAGTCGAGTGGCTTTTACTTTTTTTGTAATATAGAAGTGAAAGTTTATAACCCTAAAAAGAAATGGGATTAAAACCTTAAAGTCATTGTGCCAACGTTGTATTTCTCGACGTATTTATTATTATTATTCTTTTACCTTGAGCAACTTCCACTTGGTGTCCCCTCGCTACGTCCTGCCAGTATTGCAGCAGTCGGCCATCGTCTTCCTCCATGGTTTCTGCCTCTTCTTCCAGGCTGCCGTTCCCCGAGTCAGACAGCTGTTCTTCCGGGAAAGACTCCAGGTCCTCCAGCGTGATCATCCCGGACTGCTCGGGCCCGCTGCGGTCTCCTCCACCGCCGCCGCCGCTCATCTGACAGCCGCCTCGGTCCATTTCTGTTCGCAAGAGTTGTTTAGAGAAAAAAAAAGCCCTCAATGGGTTGCCTGGAAATTAATAAAAAAGAAAGAAAAAAAGCTTGAATCGCCGCTGAAATTAGCTTCGTTTAAGTGTTAATCTTCGGACCTCGGTGAGTTGCCTGTCCAGATTGGACCCGTCGTTACTTTCTGGTAAACAAACCAGACACTACGCTGCTTTCCTCGACATATTCAGCCATATTCAATGTTACATCTGACTCAAACGAGTCATACACCTTCGCCGGGTCTACTTTCTATTCTTAAAAAAAAAATACCAAGAAAGAAGTCGTCTCCGTCAACTGCACGGAGCAGCGCGACGCTTCCCTCTTTGTAGCCCGGGATGAATGCGATGTTTAGAGACGAGGACGGACCACGTGACGCTGCGGCCTCACACAGGCCCCGCCCCTTCCTGCTGCCCGAGAAGATAAATACATGAGACCCCCACCTTGCCGGGCACAGACGATTCATCCGACAGTAATCCCAGGAGGGTCAATAATAATAAAAGTTCTTACATGTCTCCTATTTAATATGTGCTGCGGTCCATAGAGCTGAGACGAATGATTATGAGACATAAGGTTGGATTTGGTCTGCCAGATGTTTCCAGCCAAAACAAAATGAATAGATTAAAATTATGATATGAATCACTGTTTGCATGCTTTAAAAAAACAACTAGTAAAATGGTCTTAAAATATGTTAAATCCATACTTGGCAATTGTTTTTCATAATCTGAACAAGGCAGGCAGAGAGACACCAATAAGGATCGTACTTTGAAAATTGATCACCTGGATTGGTTTTCTGACTTCGTATGGTAATATTATGCATCTGAACAACATTATACAACAGGTGCTTTCTTTTGGCCCATGGTCCACCATTTAGTGTCAGTTTTTAGCTTTCGAGGAATTAGTTTGGTCACCCCTTGCTTATACCATAAGATATAAGAAAATACCAAAGGCAACTGACAGCAACATCTGTCAATTTCAAATTGCATTATTTTGTGTGACCAAACCCAAAGATATTCAATTTCTAATTATAAACAGAGAAAAGCAGCAAATTGTCTTATTCGAAAAGCTGGATTGGCAGTTGTTCTGGGTAGAAAATGGCACTAGATACTGTGTTTTCTTTATTTGAATTATTTTATTATTTTTGTATTTTATTTAGTTGACTTTTTGGTTATGTTTTTGAGATAGTTGCTCTAAGTCATTCCAATGCATTTCCTTACTTAATGTAAATCCCTTTATCCCAGCAGGGAGCAGGTCGAGAGTGTGTCTGCGTGACAGCCATGACTGTCTGTAGGTGTAATAGTAGAGGGAATACAGACCCACTGCAACAGACTGTAAAATAGACAATGAGCTATGTGGACACAAACACCAAACCCTCTTAAAAAGAGAGTTGCTTATTCATTTTAAATAATTATGCCTTATGTTCTTTGTCTTGTTTCATCTTTTTTCATGTTTCATTATTTTATTACTGTCTTTTATTTCGGTTGATTTACAACAAACATTTCCACTGCGAGGATAATAAACAAAGCTGAACTTGTGCACTAGGGGACAGACTAAGCAGGATTTCCTCTGATCTGTGACGCTCAACAGCCAGCAGCCATGTTGCACCCTCCATGTTGCACCCTCCAACACGCACGTAGAGAGTGATTATATAATCCTCAATAGTCTGTGTGGAGTATTCTTCATGTAAATACACACATGCAAACACAGACACATTTGCACATATACACACGACCTACAACACTATAGAAGGGAGGGATTGACCTAATAGACCCCCTGCCTGGCTGTAACATATATACATCTATGCCATTGTTGTGCTTTGTCTTTATATCTTGTCATAATAAAACCTCACAGCCACATTGTAATTGCATTTTGATTTTTCGACAGCCCTTATAAATGAAATAAGAACCCTCGCATTAACAATAGGGTTTCATCGTTTATTAATCAGATTAATCATACTGTAATTTCCACTCTTCATTTGAGAAGAGCAGGCTGTTTTTTTTCTTTCCTCATACTTGTCGTTCCTTAAAAGTGTCAGTTATTGCAAGGCTAAGCTTCATCGCGCAGACACACAGATATGTATCAAGAAGTCCCGCCATTGTTGACATGCAGGAGTGAGAGTTCAGCTCAGTGTAGGTTCTGTTATTAATAGCTGAACACAGACTGGCTTGTTCACCCACTCCCCACGTCACTTAGCTCCATGCCCCCTCAACCAATCAACCGCTGGCCCCCACTGAGCATGCTCAGTGAGGCTGCCGTCAACGATGTTGTCATTTGGCACACGTCCTCTCCTCTCCTCTTTTTAATAATCTTACTGGCTTTTGGAGTAATCCAAATCCAACCTTCACTTCATGTTTGTTTTACTATTTTTATGAGACCCTTACCCCACACTACCCTATGTTTGTTGTTACATTATTATTTTACTTGTGATACATTACTGTTATTATTTTAAACAAATGAGACCATGACTGAAAAGAGTCCCTCTTTCTGTGATATTCTTCATGATAGTTTTTTAGAAGTGTTTTTCCTTCTGTTTTTTTGCTTTTTGCCCCCTCCTCCAAATCCTCCCCCCATCTGCTGTTGCCTGAAACTCTTGCTTTATTTTCAGGGGAAGAACAGTGATTGTCTCCCTGTTTTGCGCATTACAGCAAATCCAGCTTTCACGACATCTGACCTATTCTGCGAATGTTTCCTGAAAAGCTGGGACACTGTGTTGAACAAATAAAAACAGAATGCACTGATTTGTAATTGTTTTTTGACCTGTATTGATACTATACACTGACAAGATATTTACTGTCACAATGATAAACTTTATTGTTTGTTGTTTGTTGTCCTGGTATGGTAGGTGGATGAAATTAAAATAAGTATAATATATATATATATATATATATATATATATATATATAATGTCATCAATCATTCTTTTGTAACCATTTCACGTAAGACTTACGCAGCAGGTGTTAATTGTATCATTTGATGTAAGGATTAATCTAATTTATCTTTTCTCCACTTCCCAACTGTTGTCTGTCTTTCTCTGTACTCCCTTCATAAACATAAACATTTACCATCTGTTTATCGGTTATTGTGACAGGTTTTTCATGGCTTTATTGAAAAATCTCCTATTGCAACAGCACAAAAAGGTATAGAAACTGTAGGACACTTCAAGCTTTTGTGGTTTTAATGTATTCCTCAGAATGAATGAACAGATGGCTATATAAGTAAATGTATTGGTCAACAAAGACTAATACTCCGATAGCACACACGTCTTTCTAGATGACTCATAAATATACCTCATACATGGAAAAGGTAATTGAAATAACTATGTTTCATAATCAAGTAATCATTTAGATCATTTTTCAAGCATACATGTCTAACAAACTTGAATTTTTGGGGTGTTTTGGACTGTTTTTGGGCAAATCAAGACGTCACTTTGTGCTCAGGGATATTGTGATGGGCATTTTCCCCTGTTTTTCTGATGTATTATAGACTAAACAATCAATCCTTTACTTACAAAAACGTCAGCAGGCTAATTAATAATGAATATAATCCTCAATTGCAGCCTCAGGTAAAAGTACTCGGCAGGCCCAAATTGGACCGCAGAAAGCTAGGATTTGAACTAGAACTCAGTTTTTCTTTCGGCACTTTCTGTCATTTCACTCCACATTCCAGCCAGACAAAAATAGCAACCTCAGTAATCTGGTTCTGTGTAATCTCATAATCTGGTCCAGTCTGCTGCGTACACATTCTCTCATTGAGCTCCACCTGTCAATTCACTACAGTAGGGAGAGAGATTTTGCTTTGTAACCATCTTCAAGTTCAAGTTCAGACATGCACATACAGTAAATCATACACAGAAGACAGAAGACTTCATGTTGCCATGTTTAATTGATTAAAAATTGTAGAATTTGAAGTATTTAACTGCAAGTTTCCTTTAACTCACAAATGTATTTCTCTTATGTTGACATTTACTGAAAATCTACAGTCTTTTCTGGTCCTTCCGGTATATCTTTACCTTTGTACCCAGTGCTGAATTAAACCTGCACTGTGCAACTAAATCTCCTCGTTCATCTCATCCCCTTCAGTGGTCCATCATTGTCTACACCTGTCCTAACTATGTTTGAATAGTTTTGTTAAAAATGTCACCAATAAAGAAACATACATTCACATTCACATGTACAGTACAAACATGTACAAGTACACACACTGTACATGTGTACATTTACACAGATTGAAAGCATGACTTGCCTTAGAGATTCCAGAATCTGTTTTATAACATTTTATAACATTTTGTATTACAATTTCTTTAAAAAAGAAAACAGAGGAATGAATAGTCGGAATTATTAATAAAAAATAAATATCCTCCTCATTCAAATAATCCTCTTTCTGTCCCATACACTAAAAAACTCACTAAAAAAGTAAACTCTTTATAATCTCACTCCACAACAGAAATAAAGTCCCTGCAGTATTTCAAATAATGGCATTGCATCATTTCACTTAGCTATGGTTTGTTGATAAATCTTCTTTAGCGATCACTTGTTAGGTCACTGTTTTTGAGTTTGAACCATATCATATGTGATGAAGCACAGTCCCAAAGAGATGAGGTGGCCTCGTTATATAAGAACATTGAGGGCTAGGTGATATAGCTGTTGATGTTTTCTGAAAGGTCGGGGGAATTAAAGGCTGTTATTTAAGTCTTTGCTTTTGTCTTCATAAGCTGTGTGAAGCACACTCACATTTCACCTCGGACAGGCAGGCTGATGTTTAGCAGAAATTGGGTTGACCGCTGAGTTTCCTCTTCGAGAACAAAGCTTCAAATTTGCATTTTTTTCCACGTAAAAGAGAAAGAAGGTTCCCTATTCTATTTTATCCTATTATTATTGTATGAGCACTTGTTGCTCAGAGAGATGGTCAAGGTGTTTATGAAATATATAATAAAAAATATCTGTGTTAAGACAGCTGTGAGGGTAAGCCATCTTACTTTGAACTACCGGTTCATCAGAAGATGGTAGAGTGGCTGTAAAATATGTTTTACTCAAATAATCAATTTATTTCTATTGACAACTTTGACTCATTGTGAATGTCTTTTTATGTCACATGCAGCAGGAAGGTCTTGTGTTTGTTCTCATTTTGTTCATTATGATGCTTGATTGCCCAACAAAATAAAAAAACCCAAAAAGTTTAATATGTATTATATGAAAAATGAAAATAAAATCCATTTATATACCCTATAATGTATACAATATTTTAAAAACATGTTTAGAAATGTTAAAATGTTGCCTATATTATTATAAAACTAACTATAAATTTGAAAAGTGTTTAATATAGACCGACATGTAGAATTCGGCCTACTTGTCGAGTAATTTTCTAATTACATTTTATAACACAAGTATAACTTACAAATCAAAAGAACTAAATTGCTTGTCACCTGTTACAAAATCTCTCTTTTTTATGTTTTACTTTTTTATGAATTGATTCCAAATGGCAGCCCACTTCTTCTTTCAGACATCCTTTTATCCTGTTTGGTTTCTAGAGCAGCAGCTCCACACAGCTGAAATTGAAATTGTAATGACCCTGTCTCTGATTATCTGCAGTGGTGAAGATGAATAGATTTGTTGAAATTGTCTGTTTGAAAAACTGCTTCCATCTCTCCTCCTATTATAAGGAAATGAGGACAGGACGAAGAAAGAATATTTTAGTGTTATTATGTGTCTCTCGTTGAAGTAAGACTATTATTCAGTCAGTGCAAATCTGTTTACTAATAGAGGTAACACCTGCAAATCTCAAAGATTCACAGAGGTCATGCATTTGTGTGTGCCTGTGTGTCTATGCGGATGCACTTAGCAGTCAGTCAGTCTGATGCATTACACCTTAAGACAGGAAGTGGCCTATTATCGATGACCCTGTGTATCTGTTTGTTATTCTTCCTGCCAGGTGCTGGAGAAATTCATGTCTCGTCTGGTCCAGAACCGGGTGATGGCACACAAAGACCTGCGGACTCTCAGCAAATACCAGCTCATCCTCGCCAGGGATCAGTTCCGCAAGAACCCACCGCCACAGATCAAGGCACAGACTCGGTTCTATGAATCATTACGTGCTATTGTGTGAAATACTGTTTGCTTGAGTATACATTTTTACATAATATGATCCTGCTGGTCCTCCTTTTTAAGATGTATGGAGCCCCGGATCTGACAAAAATGGGAAAGGTTATCAAACAAGTTAAAAACATACATACAAACACACACACACACACACACACACACACACACACACACACACACACACACACACACACACACACACACGTGTTGATATACATAAAGCTTAAAATTTTGATTTTTTTTCTCCTGTGGTCCTACCAGTGGTCTTGTGGACTTACATGCTCTCCTCTCCACAGGGTCCACAGCAGGGAATGCTGGAGGGCGACTTTGCCCTTTGCATCAGTCTGTATCACGGCTACGAGCTGCTGATGCAGATGGGGCTCCGGTCGCTCTTCTTCTACATCCAGGGAATCATGGACGGATCCAGAGGTCGGTCACCTTGCCTTCAGGCTTTCAGTGTATTTTGTTGCACTTTATCCACAGATACATGTGCTGCATTAGAGAGCATTTCTTCATCAGTTCTTCAGTGCACCTGGGTGTATTTACACTCATAAATGCATAATGCTGAAGTGTTTGCTTTGTTTGGTTCAGAGATGTCTAGGGCCAGAAATGAGCTGCAGCGGACTCCCACCTTCATGGACCTTTACCATGAGATGGAAGCAATGTTTGTGAAGCCATCTGCTGGTAACTGAACTATAATTCATGACACTTCAGTCACATTTCTGAGCTGTTGTATGTAGTTGGTTGAGGCATTTTGATGGGAAGTATCTGGATACCACTTTTGTCCAGTTAAGAAAATAAATATTTCAATATACAAGCTACTTTAAAATGTAGAAAATAATACACAGCCCCTGTTTGATTAACACCCTTTATGATTAATACTTCTAGGTCCAGATGAGCCATTCGTGTACAGTCACCCAAAACTGGAGAAACTGGAGGAGGTGGTGCTACAGCATTTCAGACTGTGGGCTGAGAGCTCAGCAAACACTGGTGATTTACTTATTATAGCAGTGCAACTGATATGTGACTCATACATGCAGTGATCGTTCTGTGTTAGAGCTGAAATATAGTCATGTTCCACATACAGCAAAGAGAAAGCATTGAGTCTTTTGTTGACACTGTTTAACCTTGTTGCTAGGCTTACATTAAAGATGCAATAGTGAAGTTTATTGTGTGATGTTTACGGCCTCTCCGTGAATCCCAATTTAATTAACAGCTTCACAGTATCCAAACGGCGTTTCGAATCCTATAATGTTTGATGAGGGTATGTTTACACATAGCATATTAAATTTGCAGAGGATCACAGAACAAACAGGCACACTGTTCGTTAAAGCCGCGTCAGTAATCGGCTCATACTGTGTCTCTCCTGTCTCATTAATGTACAGGTTCAGGTCCTCAGGAAGTAAGCACCCGTGTGATGATCTTTTCATCGTTTCGTGAGAGCGTGCAGGAGATCGCAGCTATGTTGAACCGCCATGCTCCGCTGATAAGGGTCATGACGTTTATGGGCCAAGCCTCAGCAGGGAAGGGAGTGAAAGGCTTCACCCAGAAGGAGCAACTGGAGGTAGAGACTCTATGACTCATTCATGAATTGAGGGCAGATTTACAGTGAGGTTTAAGTGAATTAAGACTTTAATTTAAGTTTTCCTTGGTTGTGCTTCCTGAAGTATTGTGAGCTTGCTCCGCAATGAAAGGGCAATCAAAAGGCACCACTAAAGACACTAAAATACCATTTCACAATAATTTTACGGAGAGTAAAATTACTATAATTTTATACCCAGTTTATGGTTCATCTTTCATCTGGAGACTTAATTGAAACTTCTTTTGTGTCTTTCTTCTTGTCTAATTTGTGGTACTGAAGAAATGTATCTTGTAAACAAGCAGAAAAGTGGGTGGATGGGGATGTTTTCAGTGCTGGTTGCTTAGCACTGAAGCTTCTCTGTCTGCCTCTGTCTACAGTCTGTGCCATTTTCTTCTAAATAAATGACGCAGGGATGACACTTGGATGTAAATGTACATTATGTCTTGTACGCACAGCATTTACTAAAAATAAACCAAACCATCCTTAATATGTTATTAAAAAGAGGCATTTTGTTCAGAACGTTCGCACAATGACCTCAATTAAAGTCACTAGCACAGGTATGTAATTGCATACTAGATACACAAGTGAAAGCGTACTTTGACAATTTCTTGCTTTGTTTCTGCTGTTCACATGTGTTGTAGGTGGTGCACAGGTTCCGTCAGGGAGGCTTCAACACGCTGGTGTCGACCTGTGTTGGGGAAGAGGGGCTGGATATCGGAGAGGTGGACCTCATTGTATGCTTCGATGCTCAGAAGAATCCCATCCGCCTGGTGCAGCGAATGGGACGTACTGGACGTAAGCGGCAGGGACGCATTGTTGTCATCCTGGCTGAGGGACGCGAGGAGAGGGTGAGTGTTTAACATTGGTTGCTCTACCAAATGCACTTAACATTTAACACCCATGCCAAATTTTAAACCTTTGTGTTCCTCAGACCTACAACCAGAGCCAAAGCAACAAGCGCAGTGTGTACAAGGCCATTATCAGCAGCAAAAGCGGGTTCCACATGTACCCCAACAGTCCCCGTATGCTGCCTGAGGGGGTGAACCCCACCCTGCATAAGATGCACATTACCTGTGGCCAGTTCGACCATCAGGAGAACAGCAGGCGGTCTGTCAGGGGTCGGAGGTCCCACTCTGAAGGACGGGCCTCACTCATCCACCCTCAAAACCTGAGTGAGTGATGAAGCAGGACTAGATTTTGATTATTCAAAATGGAGATGGAGAAAAAAGCTTTTTTGACTGGAAAAAGTGGACATGGTTTTCTGAGTTTGTGTGTGTCTGACGTGTTAGTTTGCCAGGGCAGCACAACATCGGACGGGTTTCTGAGCAGTACTGAATATTCCCTCTGGGCGTCCACCATGAGGCTGGAGAAAGATGAAGCTCATCCAACCCTGAAACAGTCACACTTCATGACCTTACCGACTGATCTACCACCTCAGGTTACTTTCTTTATTTCTTTGTTTGTTAGTTTCTCTCTTTAACAGGTTAAGAGTACCAAACAATGGACGACATGAAGATAAATCTGTCCCATTTTGAGGCTAGCATACACATCCATTCCATGAAACCAACAGACAATATAAGTTAAGATCCTTCAATAATGAAATAATACATTATAGATACATAGAACAACCTTTTATTCAGTAGTTTACAAAAAAAGTCGATGGGCCAAGAGTCATCAAGCAATCGAATTTTAACATCTTTTAATCAAACAGGCACATTGGAAGTACTGTAACATAATTGATATCTTGGGAAAGGAAAGAAGACTTTAAATTCAGATATATTGAATAGACCTCTCAGGTTTGGATTTGTTTGAAGCCTGTAATGGTTCTGCAACTCTGAGCAAATCTGCGTTGGCTCCCGCTTTTGACATAATACAGTGGCAGAGCTTCAGTTTTCCATGATATAAGCTGTCTAAATCTTAAAGATCTCATATTATGCTCATTCTCAGGTTCAATTGTTTATTTTGGGTGTCTACTCAAAAATGTTTACATACTTTAATGTTCATAAAACACATTATTTTTCTCATACTTTCCATTGCTGCAGCACCTCTGTCTGAACGCTTTGTTTTAGTGCCTGCCACTTTATTCCTGCCTGTGTCTGGCTTGAATATATTGTTACTTTTTGAACAGTATTTTATAACATAAATATAGCACAGCAAATTAAAACATTATACTGTATATTATATGACACATAACTTTTCTATGGTGTCATTTCATGTCCCGAAGGAGGAAGTTTCCAAAAACCAGAGACCAGTTTCCAGAGAGCTGTCTTTGTGGGAATGGAGACACTGGCAGCACAAATCGCTTCCCACCCATATCGTGGATCATTCCCTCCGCTGCCACCACTTCATTAAAGTGATGGAGCTCATAGATGGCATGAGAGAGGAAAATGAGGTGAGAACACGAGGTTAATGTATGATTATATTGCTGTGATTTAACTCTGTGAGAATCAAGAATGAAGCAAATGTAGCCCTACGCTGCGTCATAAAGGTAAATAACCTCAAAAGTCTTACATAAACGTTGCTTCGTTTCTTAAAAGTGTTTATGCAAGAGAAGAGCAAATTTTATAAACTCACCAGGCTGAAGGGAGTCAGCTGAGTTGCATGTGAAGCCACGATTGTGAGTTACTACATTCATCGTTTTGACCTGGAAGGCAAATTCCTGGCATGATAAATAGGCTCTGTGGTAATTGTGGTTTTAGTTTGTTTGTCTTAATTCATTTATCTTCAACAGGATGTTTCCAGGCTGCCCCTCCTCTCGTCTTCTTTTCTCTCAAATTAGATTTCACCTAAAAAACATTTAAAAGGAAATAACATAAATAGCACTTTTGAAATCATGGACGTGATGAAACACATAACGCTGAGTAACGTAATGCTATTTTAGATCAAGATGTAATTTTAGTGATGTGTGGCAAAATATTTCTATGGACAGGCGAACTAGAACTTTTCTCTCTCAGTCATAATGTTGTTAATAGATCAAGGCTGGATGTTTACAGCTTCAAAGCTCATATCTAATCACTTTTTTTCTGACCTCACACCAGCTTGGTCTGCGGTCTTAACTGCTCATCGATGCCAATCTTGTTTTCCTGGTAGCTTGAATGGATCAATTATATCAGCAAGGTCATCAGATCTACTAGCTCTGGTCACACAACAGTCGTTATAATGCCTAATCTACAAAACGTCTCTAGCAGTGAAATATGTTTTACAAACCACGCTGTGTTGATGTGTTACCATGGCGCTGTTTGATAAGCAACATCAGACACGTAATTTAGCCACAGGACTCCTCCATCGCTCTCTTTTTGACCTTGTTTACACTCTGCCAATCCCCCCCCCCCTCACATTACACACCTTTGCACCTCCAAATATCTGTCCGAGGAGTGTTCCAGGCCTCCTGCTCTCACCATCTGCTCTTTCACAAGATTGTGCCATCGATAACACCCCCCGACTTTGTCCAAATCCTTGAAATTGGGTCAGAGATTATGGTAAAACTGACTACTGGCTGAACTAACAAGTGCAAGGGCTCTTATTACTTTTTTTTTTTCGCCCTGCAGAGTTAGTCTTGACCATACTTGGAAAGCAGGGAATTATCCCACCTGTAAAAACAAAACCGGATCACTGGGCTAGATGGCAGCTAATGTCTCACACGCCTCCAGGGATGATATCAGGTCATGAAGGACCCAGTGAACAAAGGATAACTTATTTTCCAAAATTTGTTCAGACAAATGAGAAAAAACAGCTGACAACATTCTGTCTCCAAAAACTATATTTAATACCCTGTAAAACTCAAAGGGGTCAAACCTGAACCTCAAGAGGTGCAGGGACATTTCCTGTTTTATGGCAGAGACAATGATTTTTATTGGGTTTTTCTTCATTGTCTATTATTTTCTCGATTAATTGATTGTTGCATAGTATATAAAATGTCACAAAATGGTGAAAAAGGCCCCAAACTTTAGAAAAAAAATGCAAAATGCTCCTGTGGTAGCTAAAATGTGAAAAAGCCCTTCCAGTAGCCTTTCTGCGCGCTGGTGCCCCTTTTAGTTTTTTCGCCCCTGCCCGTTTAAATATCCTGAGTCAACCACTGATGTCCTCAAATATTTTGTTTTGTCCACAACCAGAAGATATTTTACTGTGGTGGTGGAGTGAAGAATTCAGAAAATATTCACATTTAAGAAGCTGGATTCACAGAATTTGTCTTAATAAATTACTCAAATTAATAATTTGGCAATTAATTTGATAGTTGACAACTAATCGGTTAATTCTTGCCACTCTAATACTGCGTGTGTTGTGTTTGCGCTGCAGTTATTAGTTATTCAATAAACAGGAATAATCGCTAATTTCTGTGTGTTTATTTGATATACAGTAAATGATTCTGTGAATCTTTGCAACACAACATGTAGATGTTTAGAACTTGATGTTAGTGTTATTCACAGTATGTTAATAATTTTACATTTTTGAATGTTTTCAACTAAAATTAATACATATTGTACCTTTTTAAAGTATCAATACTATGCAGCAGAATGACCTCTTTCAATGTTTGTATTATTACTGTTCATAATGTATTATTATTACTGCATATACTGTTGGGTAGTTTATTATGTAACAATGCATAATTTTATAAACAGATAACCTTTATTTTATGGAAACTACTAACCTGAAAAGTATCGAGTAACTGCAGCTGTCAAATAAATATAGTGTCCATTATGTGCATCTGAAATGTAGTAAAGTTGAAGTATAAAGTAGTAGGAAATTTAAAAACTACAGTGCTTAGTTACAGTCGTAAATGTAAAAAGATTTTTAATCTGGATATGCGTTGTAAGTTATGCATAAATAATCATTGGGGTCAGTCCATTTTTTATTCATTCGAGTGAGTGCTCTGTTATGAGGAAAACATTTGAGATAGATTTAATAATGGTTTTGAAAATTCCTGGGACCAAACCTGGATCATTGTATGTCAAAAAGAATCATTATTACTTTCCACCAATTTAAACTAAACTCCAAAACCAGTTTCTAATGTCTGAGATACAAACAAACTGCCCGAAAAAAACAAACATCCCTGAAAGAAGATTTTTTAAAATTAATTAAGCTTTTTTTTGTGTCTTTTTTGTCTTCCCCTGGAGTGTTGGTTTGCTAGAATTTGACAGATCCACCGTCCTGAACAATACTCCTATTTAACATTCACTAGACATCCACAGTTTGTGCAAACAGACGTGTTTCCATTAACACACGAGCAGCCTGTTGCTGTTGTTCCACTCATCTTTACTCTGAGAGGGAGTGCGTCAGCCGGCTTACTTGCTCGGCCTGTATTTGCAAGGAGGCCATCAGAGGGACAACAAAAAAAGAAGTACTTAAATGAAAGGCCCAGCTTTTTTTCCCCTTATGAATCTTACCAGCACATATCCCACTTTAACAACCTTGCACCACAGAAGCCATTAGTCTTATTTGAAGCAATTTTCTGTCTGGGTGAGTTCCAAACCATGCTGTGCTTTTCATTGTGCTGCCTCTTTCTCTTTGTGATGAGGGGACATAGAGCAGGCAAGCAAGTAGGCAGGCAGACGACGGGCCTGCTCTTCTGTGATTATGTAACGTTTCTCTGAACTGTTACATAAAGCCAGGAAGCTGGAAGTAGGTCGGGCCATTATGACCTACATGTAGAGCGTATTGGGCTGAGGAGGGGAGCGGGAGATCAGAAAACAGATGCAAAAACAAAAAAGATAAAAGAAGACAATTAGTCTAGGTTCAAATACAATTAAAGTGTCACCAAATTATAGGCTTTTTGTAACGATCGCTCAAGTGTGTTTGTCAAACAATGATATGTAATGGACACAGGATATTTTTCTATTCCATAATCAAATTTATTGTGCACCAGCGCACTGACACGGTAAACTTGCTGGGAATTAAATAATTTTAAATAAACCCAAGTATCTTTTTCAGCGTAATTATTTCTTAAAACAAGAGTTTTCATATGGGTCCATATCGGGCAACATGTACGGCAATACCATATGTGACAGGCCAATATCGGCTGATAATATCGGCTAACTGATGTATTGGTCGGGCATTAGCTTTAAGTAGATGGCAACTTGTCTAGCCTGACTGTCTGATGTCAGACACAGCCCTGTACTCTTCCTCTCAACCTTTTATCTTAATGTAGATTTACTGATTCTTGCATTGCCATATCAGGGCCTTATATAAGCCGGAATTTACACGAGAATTCATTTTTGTTTGCAGTCAGTAACTATAGCTGTTTCTGTTCTTTGCCATATTTGCAGTAGGGTCTAATGCTATTAATAAAAAATAGATATGCGATATGATCATGTGATTTTTGCTGGGGTCTGGACCAGACAAGCATGTTCTCTTACATCTGGAGAATATGATTCAAAGGATGGAGGATCTATGTCCTAACACATTTTACTGTTATCAGGGGCATATTGTGATTTTGATAAATTTTGATTAATTGCTTCGGCCTATCTTGCAGTGGAGCATCATGTGAATCAGGGCAGCTGGGGTTGCTTCAGTCGACCAATTTCTAGTAATTTGAGCTGTAGCATGTTTGGAAACAAAGTCACGCAGGCTGATTAATACGGGTGCTGCATTCTTTTGTGTGTGTCTTCGTTATTGTAGCGCGGTGAGATAATCAACGGAGAGGAGTTTCCACTTTGCTGCTTCCTTCATCATGCAGTCTGAAACAACAAAAAACCCTCTGACCTTTCCAGCCTCTGCAGCGCTCTCTCTCTCTCTCCGTCTTCGTCATCAAGTTTATTTCAGTCTGCTACATCTCTAGATCTACAGCCTTAATCTGATCATTAATTAATTGTGCCACCAGGGGTTAAGGTTAATCCTGTGGGTATTGAGTCTGAGCGTGTCAAGAAACTCACAAGAAATAAGATATTAAAATGTATCTTCAAGGGAGGAACACGATGAAGCATTCCCTCAGTCCAGTGCGACTAAATCCTTGAATACACAAAAGCTTCTGTTCCATTTTCCATCAGGATCGTGATGTTTAAAGGACGTGCTGTGGCCCCGGTCTCTGTGCAAATTGGACACAGCTGAAGTATACAGAAGTTTTTAGAATTTGTGTAAAATGTATCACTCAAGAAAAACTAAAAGATTTCTGATTTAGGGTTGTCCTTTTGCAATATTTCACAATATAAGAACTCTTTCTGTCAAGACCTGCAGTTCTCTTCTGCTCATGGTCAGTTTCACTTGATATTTCAGGTGTTAAGATCAACTTGCTTTATTGACATTTGGACTTCACACAGGTGTAAAAGCGCAGGTGATAAACATTCATAATTATGGATGTCAAATAAGCTTCGACAATGAGCAAGCATGCACAATACCAGGAGCCTCGAATTATTAAACTGAAATTATTCATTTTAATACTTACATTTGTGGAAACTGCCATGTCTCTAAAACTGAATGACGTGTTATATCACACAAGCTATCACAATCACTAGATTAAAACAAAATCTAATCTATTCATATATTATTTTGGTGTTTAGAACCTGTTTACTTCAGTAACAGGTTGATTATGATCCACTGAGAAAAACTATTTCTTGATTTTTACATGTGAATAAGCCCATAGTTTACATGATATTTTAGAAATGCAGATTTTAAAGGAGTTTAAGGACGTTTAACTAGTGTCAGAAGACCAGTATGGGGAGAATAGGAGTTACAAGTACCTAAACAACTATTTCCAGTAACATGTCACTTTTCAAAATATTACATGATTTTATTTTCAACAACTCCTGTCAACTCCCGTTGATGTATTTTTTCAACAGGGAAACATCACTAACAATATTTGTATTGTATTTTAATATGTTTAAAGTATAAATAGATTAATTTTTTTTAGCGGGAAGCCTCGCCTGTCTTTAGTATTCTGCCCTTATTGAGAAATGCTGAATGTTGAAGAGTTAATTACAGCTCTCAGCTCTCAAAGCTGCGTTAACCTCCAGTTGTTGTCTCATAAAACTATTTAGGTTAATAGTCCAAATGTGAAGAAATAATTGTTCAAGCGTTTCACAGTTTTCACAGTGAACACTGCAACGAGCAGGAGTTATTTTAGATGATAAACCTGTCGCCACTTCTGCTTGTCGAGTGGAAAATAAGACACGTTTTAAAGTGAAGTGGTTGGCTAACATGTAGTATGTCTTTAGTTGTAAACAGAAACTTGTGTCTCAGATGCAGAAGGAATCTCAAACACAGCAATCACTTAACTTGTTGTCTGTCCATGCTGAAGATTTCAAAAGCTGTTGCATAAGCGTGTTAGCAAACAACCTTGTCGGGACCACAAATAGCAACCCGATGAGATGCGATAAACATGATAGACATGTCAGAACAAGTGAACAATAAAAATGTCTGATGACACGCCATCCACCATACTGGCATCCAGTTCTCAGAGTAAGAAACCTGCTGATCAGGAGTCGAATTGGTTTCGTTCATTCAGGTCATGCCACATGATGAGAGCAGGAACTCTTCCTGCAATTAAACAATATTACACTCACAATATTCACTCATTGCTGCTGCAGCAAAGCAGCACAAAGTCACCTACGCTACTTTAATCCTGTTTAAAGGAGGAGTGAAACCAAGCAGATACTTCTTTCATCACTGGACTGTATGCCGTCATGCAGTCATTTCAGTAATGGCACACTCAAAATCATGGTGGCCTTTATTGTCCAAGAGCACATTAAGTAGTAGTTGTGTGTTAAATTTCAAGGCATTTGGACTTGTGGTGTGGAGGGGTCTACCTTTCAAAGCTTTCAAGTTTTCGGCTTTTAATTGTAGTGCCCAACTCCTGGTTGGTTGTCCTGGGCCCTGGGTCATGGGAGGGCCCAAAAAGGTCTTCCAACCCTTGAAATAATCTGCTTGGGGGGCCTTCGAAGATCATCCTGTCCTGGGCATGAACACGACTATCGGGTGTTCTGTGCCAGCAGGTTTCATCAGGTTTCATTTCTCTAGCTCATTCCAGCTTGCAGCAAATTTAGCAAACTCCTATAGCATGCAATGATAAATAGGTCACGCCCACATGCACAAAGCAATATGAAAAAAAAAAATGTTTGTTTATGATGACTCTCAGGTAGAAACCAAACTCTAACCCTAACGCTGGAAGAAGAGATCTTGTATCTCAGTGTGACCTTCCTGGCTAAATAATAATAAGATAAGTAAAATTGTACTTCCAGTGAAAAGGCTTGAGGTGACTTTGGTTGTTTTTATTTATTTATTTATTTATTTTTTACTGAATATAGAGTTAAATAATCAAGACAGAAAAAGAAAATAGGGCATGACTAATTTCCACCAGGTCAGCTGCACACAGAAATGATTTAATTTTAAAGTCACTTACGTATTTGGTGATTTGGTGTTGAAAGCATGTCTAATTACGAGAACAGTTTCACAGAGTTGAATTGGTGGTACAGTGGACTGGTGACACCATACAGTGTACCCAATTTTTTCCGGATCAAAAGGCCTTTGGGGCATGTCGAAAGTGGCACGTATGAAGACTGTTTTATAACAGCGGAAACAGTCACTTTTTCATGTGGCTATGACCAGTTTCCTCACCGTAAGAAGGTCTTTTATGCACTGTTGCCCATTTTTAACCACGCCCGGGGCCATTTGTTACCACTCAAATCTCCCAATCTATTAAGTACGATGCTTTATTTAATACAATGACATAAGTTCTCTTCACATCTGGTTTTATTGCCCTCTTTCTAGGAAAACCCCAGTCTTTTTCTCTCCGTACACACTCGCTCTCACTCCATATTAGGGTTTCTTTTTTTTCTGTTCACTGAGCATCCTCACCCTGCTGGTCACAGGTTTGATGGCACCCCATCGGCCCGGGCTGGATACCACTCTAGATGAATCACTTCCACATCATATGGTTTGCACGGATGACAGGTGCCGGATGATTACGATGTCTGTGTGCTTTCATAAGAACCAAGAAACAGATGGAGGGACAGGTTGATGTTTTAATTTTGGGCAGATTTATGGTAGTTTTTGGCCTTTTAAAATGATTATTTTGGGGAGCAACGTCTGTCTGTCTTCCATGATGTTTTAATAAAGCACTTATTAATGCCTTATTTTACATGGCCATATTCTACAACTACTGAGATTAACTAACAGTTTTCCCCCAATAACCTCCCCATTACTGCGTATTGAATGTAAATAAGGAAGTTGTTCTCTATGAATTATGATCTTAATATGCTTTACTATAGTACTGCAAGAATAGTCATTCTCCCTTACACATAAAGACTAAATTTAGAGTTTCTGAAGTGTTATCAAACAAATGAACGAAGACTGTGTATGTGTTCTATTCTTGGCTGCATTGTGACATCTCCTCACAGGACACTTGATTAGATTACTGTATGTTACATGAACTGACAAGCTGTTTGATTGGTGAATTTGCTGCCCTTGGTGTTACATGTGTTGGCAAGAGGCTGATTACAGCTCCTTCCGGCAGAGGGGATGTTTTCTTATACAACTCTTCTGTGTTTGTGTTTAGGGTGAATGCCGTTATGAGCAGGAGCTTCTTCCTTACCTCCACGAAGCGGATGGCCACGTGAAGAAGGGACAGAAAAAACAGAAGAGCACCAAGAATTGCGCTAAAATCACCGGCAGCAAACCCAAACCATCTCGCTCGACGTTGTCTGATCTGGAATGCATCGACGAAGAAGTGGAGACGCCGTTCTTCCTGAGACTTCCTGTTCCACATCATACCGAGGCGTCTAATGATGAAGTCACAGATCACCCGGGACCTGAGGCGATATGTCCTTGTCCCTCAATCAATGACTGCCCAGAAGTTGACATGGATGACAACTGTGTCTTTATTAATGAGGATGTCAGTAAATCAGAACACACAGTCGACGAGCCTGTAAATTTAGACAGACTTTCACAGCTGATTACAAAAACTGATGGAGATGAAGATGAAGATGTTGAACTTCAGGCCATGTTCTACCTTCCTAAATGGGATTCATCACCTCCTCCCTCCTGTGCTAAACTCTGTCCAGGAAGAGATGAAAGTCTGAAGGTCATCCTGGCCAATGTGGTGGAGCTCCTGTCCCGATCTCCGCCATCACAGATTGAAGATTTAGAGGCCTACATGGTTGCTCAGTCACTCCCTCCTACTCCTCCTCATCAGCCATTCCTGGTAAACTTTACCCTGGATGTGGACGATGATGACGACAACGAAGAAATGATGATCAGTCCCACCCCAACGAGGGTGGACTCCAATGAGCCTCCAATGGGTAAAGAAGACAGTAAAATCTATCATGATTGGCCTCGTCCAGAGGAGCAGCAGAGCGCCGACGTAAGAGCAGACAGTCCGACTTGGGATGAGGTTTTCTCGGAAGATGAGGCGGAAGATAATCATAACGTAAGTTATAAGAACAAGGAGACAGATGATGAGGAAATAAGAAGTGAGAATGAGAGCAAGACCGAGGAAAAAGATCGTCATTGGGATGATGTGACGAATGTGGAAAAGCCAGACTTGACAGACGGTGGTGTAAAAGACAACATGGACCATCAGATGGACGACAGCATGGATCTGTTCGAGGATGACGAAGCATTTCTGCAGGTGACCATCCCAGACATCTCAACTCCTGGTGTCACACCAAGGACTTCCCCTCGTGCTGGAGACTTTTCTAATAGCCCAAAAAAGACATCTAACACTTTACATATGCACACCCCAACAGCTGAAAGCACACGTACATTAAACACAGATGATTTAGCACACACAAAGCAAAGAACTCTGACACCTCAGGACACAAACGGCCAAAGCACTACAGAGACTAAACATAATGCACACACAGAAACAACAGATAAACATGAAACGGATAATTCAAATTCAACTCCCACAATGCAACAAAACCCTGACTCATTTGACACCTCCCATGACTTCTTCTCTGTCAACTTTGACCTTGGCTATTCACTGGAGGAATCTGAGGAAGACGAGGATGTTCCTGCCCCATGTACGTCGACCTCTCCGCAGATTAAAAAACAGGCCGCATCCGACTCTTCCACTCCCTATAACAGCTTCCACAGACCGAGAATTCCTCTGCAGTCCAGTGAATCAATGCTATCTACGCCACAGATGCTATCAGCGCACAGAAAGAGAGAAATTCAGCCTTCGCCTTTAATGTCTAAAGGTGGTGCACTCCCATCTCCGATCACATCCCCAGGAGTTAGACGGACGCTCATGCCTGGCTACGGCGGGCCTCGGACACCGTCTTTACTGTCCAGGTTAGAGCGGAGAAGACTAGAGGGTCCTATCCCCGAGGCAGGTGTGGAAAACAGCTCACGTCAGGCATCTGTTTGTTTGGCTGAGTCACCTCCTCATCCAGGTTTGTTTAGCCTTCAAGATATGTGATTCATAAACTTAAAATGTCTTACTTAGTTGTGCCCTGCTCCAGATCCCTGCATTTTTTTTTTTCCTGTTCGTGTCATCCTTTTTAGAGGAGTGCATCAGTGACAGCGAGGATGAAGTTGTGGTTCATAAAAGAAGACTTCAGAACAAGGTCAACCCGCTGTCATCCCCAGAAATGGTGAGCAAAGCCTGATGATATTGCTCTTATTGTACACATAAATAGACATACAGCCAGGGACAAGGACAACAACAACCTAACAAATAAGTAAGAGGTAAATAATATAGACTGGTGAATGGTACAGGACAGCCTGTATAGTAGCATGGGCAAAAAAGTAGGTGTATTTACAGTATATTCAAACCACCAATGTATACAAGTCCTCTGTTCTATATGTTTAAACAGTACAAGTAGTGCACAGAAGCAGAAGAGTAAATACAGGATAAAAACTAGAATGGCACCCAGTAGAGCGCATAACTCCGCGAAGGTCTGCCGGAGTAGTAGTATTGCCTACATCACCCACAGTGCAACTGAGAAAACAAAAACAACAGCCAGGACTTACGAATCAGGTATCTGATTCTGACGGCTCTCGGGCTGCCTCCGTCCATCATTTCTATCCAAGGCACCTGCAGTTGTCATGGCAACTGGCTAGCAAGCAGTTAGGAAGCATTTTTAGCTCCTGAAATGTGTTGGCAAAACACGTTACGACAACATATGTCAGAATCACATAACACACACACGTAACAAGTATAGACACAGATTGCATGTGTGTGTGAAATGTAACGTGTGTTGTCTCTGCCAGTCAAAGATCTGCAGTGATGTGGACTCCCCGCTGGTCGTGAACAGGAAACGTGTTGCTGCACTTAATACTGTAAGATTTTCTTGATGAACTGTAAAGTATCCCACATGGTTCAATCTATTCAACACAGCCAATTTCATTTAATCTGTAATGGCTTGATAACATGCAGCATCACAGTCCATTAACAGTGTAGTTTTTGACTGATTTGTCCTCCTCATTTGTCTCCAGACCGATGAAATGGAGGGCGAAGCTGTCTCTGATGATGATTTCCAGAATGAGTCAGTGTTCACACGCAGAACTACGGCAGCCGAGAAGCAACGAGTCCAACATGGCAAAGCTAAGGTTTGTAAGGAAACAGGTGGCTCTATAGGGACACCGCGGTTTGAATCTGAATCCTATCATTTATTTTTCATGTTTGGATTACTGCATGAAATGAGTGACACCTGTGTAGGCAGAAATGATGTGTCAAAACCCTAGCTGCTGCAGTTTGTCTCTTTCAAAACACAATCTATGAAACATTTCCGATCAGTTTAACTTTTGCCCAAAAATGTCAAGCCTGTAAATAGCTGTCATTGTGCGGACACCGTCATTATCTGTCAACCTTGACATTTTCCACCGTTCCTTTCTCAGCATGCCATATGTCGAACGGGGCGTCAGTTCCTGGATGAAGAAGCTGAGCTGTCAGAAGAAGATGAGGGGGGCGACATATCATCTGATGAAGAGGATGGAGACGAGCAGAATCATTCTCTTGACGGCTTTGTTGTCGACAACACACACTGTTCACAGGGACTGAACGGTACAACATGATTTTCCAAGATTTTATTGTGCCTCCAGTGGATTATTTCCAATGTAATTGACTGAATTGAATTGTTTGAGCCGACGAAATTGTGCTGTAACATTTACACTTCCTGTCTGTTCTCTATGTCAGAGTCAGAGATGCATGGTATTTACCTGAAGTCAGTGAGAAGCCCTGCAGTCCAGGGCAAGTTTAAAATGTCCTACAGAAATCATCACAATATGGACATATTTTCTCAGGTACACTGTTTATTTTATTCTCACCTTTTCTTTCAAAAGAAAAGTTTGTTCAAAAACTAGTTAGTCTAATTATTGACTTTTGTCCCAGGTGCCTGAGATGGATGAAACATATGCAGAGGACAGTTTTGTGGTGGGCAGTGAGGTGGAGGAGCCAGAGAGCAGCGAGGAGGAGGCCGAAGACATTGAGCTCATGCCCGAGGATTCGTATGTGGACGGGAAGAGGCAGTACGCCACCAGACGGCGTGTTTTCCTGCACAAAGCAAGAGCCGGAGGTAAAAGTGCAGCTGAAGCTCCGCCAGAGCAGAGAGTAGGAGTGAAACCCAAGCGCTCCCGTGTCATACGCATTAATGATTCCAGTGAGGAGGAGACAGAGGAAGTAAGTAAGAAGAGAAGTCTCATAGCAGAAAGTAGTGTTGCTGCCCCCTTGTGGCCAAAGGAACAGCAGAAACCCTCCTCCGCATCTTCAACCATAGCATCCAAGATCTCACTGCTGAGCAAGGCGCAGAGATGCTTAGTGACTGAGGACAAGCAAAAAGAGAGGTAAAGAAGTTCTCATGCGGTAACTCACAAACACAAACATTCAACAACCACTAGAGCATTGTTTTCTCTTTCCTGCAGGTCTCGCCAGAGGTTAGAAAATCAGCATCTGCTCTCTGATGAACTAGACTTTGAAAAATCAGAGTTGTTGTTATCCTCCAAAAAACCACCCCAGGTACGAGCAAACATGATGACACCTGCCGATAGGGCCCTACAGTATGTGTTACAGTAAGATACATGATCACTAAAACTATATTGAGGTTTTGTTTTGCTTTCTCCAGGCTTTCTCTGCCACCTCCTCCGTGCCTCAGAAGTCCACTGTGCAGGATTCATCAGTCAGCGAGTCACCTGCAACGTCCGCACCTGTTCGCATCCTGGTCGACAGTCGCTGCATCAGCAGCGGAGTGGAGCTGATGACCAGCCTGCGTCAGCGCCACGCAGCCACCGTCCACATCTGCTCACTGGACGGCAGCTACTTCATCGTCAGCAACCGCATGGCAGTGGAGAGGCACAGCCAATCGGATTTGGCCGCTATGCAGAACCGGAAGCGATTGGCTGAGAGAGTGAACAGCTTGCAGGGGTTGTATGAACGCGTTTGTCTGATCGTGGAGAAGGATCGGACCAAGCCAGGTCAGTCTGATGACTGAATTTTAACCCAGATTCAAATAAGGTTTGAGTTACATAAATAAACAATAAAAGTTTTTGGTGAAAGAATTGCTGTGACTGTGTAGTTGTGACATCACAACCCTACGGAAGTCCTGACAACTAATTTAAAGGCACAGTTTTTTGATACTTTCACAGTATTTATTAAGCACCTATACCTGATTTATGATCCAAAAAGACATGGAAATCTCATGAGACCTTAATTGGATTGCTTGATGGACAGAAAATTAATCAGTATGGATTCGAACGTTGATTTGATCATAGTCATTTTAATATTCCAGCCTCTCAAATGTGAAGATTGTCTGAATCTACATTAAATTTGTTAAAGTTAACTATTTTCTTATTTTATAGGCCTATCAATTAATCGATTGATCAAGAAAATAATCAGAAACTTCATAGTTTACACAACAATTTGATTAACTATGTGAGATGACATATGTTTCCCATCTCTGTCACAGGTGAGGCGTCACGCCCCTTCCAGCGCACGCGTTACTACGACAGCACTCTGACAGCACTTGTGCGGACCGGTGTGCGCTTGCTGTGGAGCAACGGCCCTGTAGAGAGCGCCGGCTTGCTGGCAGACCTGGCGCGGCTGGAGCAGCGTAAAGGTCGGGGCATCACTGTACCGCTGGAGGTCAAAGGGCAGCACAGGCAGCAGGCGCTGCAGCTGTACCTGAGCCTGCCCTCAGTCAACTACGTCCACGCCCTCAGCATGAGCCACAACTTCAGGTCAATTGCTCAACTCATAAACAGGTAAAGGAAGCGTGTGTGTGTGCGTGTGTATTGTGGAAAAACAAGAACAGTATAACACAGTGCAACATCTCCTTTCACGCTGTTTTGTTCCTCCTGCAGCTCCATTGAAGACGTACAGAAGGGAGGCAGTATGAGTCGATCCAGAGCAGAGGAGATCTACCGCTTCCTGCGCTACTCTTGTGACTCCTTCCTCATGAACACTCCAAAAGCAGCAAAAAACAGCTAGCAGATCTGTGATGTGTTTCTACTTTCATGCTTTGTATTCCTGCACTACTTACTCTTTCTGACTGATATATCTGTACTTCTCCTGCCCTTTTTGCTGTATGTCTTTGTTTTCAGTCTCACCAGGGACTATTAAAATACTATGCAGTAACTGCTCTATTTGATCTCTCCATGAGAGAAGAGCCCGAGGACATTGGTGCACCCTTCTAGTTGAAGGGGAACTCTGCTCAACAAAGTTAATGTTATATAATACAAGTGGTTTCTTGATATAAAGCATACTATTTGTTTTATGATGTTTTCTTTTTTAATTATTTAGGTGAGAAGTGTTTTGTACCGACACTAATCCTGTCAGATGGTGATCTCTATTTGATGGAAACTTGAATAACTTATTGTTTTTGTCAAAAAATAATGAATACATTTGTTTACAGAACTACTCTGAAAGAGATAAATATGGTGTCAGATTTCTTGAATAAACAGTGCTATTTTTGTACATTACTGTGTCAAGTATTTAAGTGTTTCCCCCTTGGAAGATTTGAAATAGTCTGTCAAGCCCCATAATGTAAGAAAAACCAGTGGTACCCATATATTACCACTAGAGGACAGTCTTTGATCTCTCTTGACTCACTTTAAAAAGGTGCACTATGCAACTTTTTACAGCCCTATTAACAGAGATAGGAGTCTTGTTACAAGGAATGGCAGTTTTCAACAGCTAAAATCAGTTTTGAATGGGCTTTAAAGTCATGTGTTTGTAAACATTCAAGCACAACAGGCTTGTATTTTGAGTTAGGGTGGAGTGAGAGCAAAAAGAGCACAGAATAAAGTACTAAATAATCAAAACTGGCTAAAAAGTGACATATTGCACCTTTTAAATTATCATCCATTTACCTTGTTTGGGTTGGGGGGGGGGGTGTCTGACAAATTAAAGTGGTGAAAATCATAAATATCAAACATCTTTAAATATCTAATATCCATATTGTGTTAACAGCTGTAGCAAGAACTGTCTTTCAGAAAACATGAGAAAAAAATGTGGCATTTATTTCACCATTCTCTCAAAGAAGTATACAGTGTGCATGCTGCTTTGGTGCAAGATATACACAAACAAGAACAGAACATAAAGCAACCGTTAAAGCAGCCCTTTCACTAAGATATACAACACCTACTGGTACAGTTAGACAAATTACAAAATAGAGAACAGAAGTCTTGAAACAGAAAAATGCAGCACTGTAATTAAAGTAAATCTAAAGCTTGGAGAAATGTCATACACCTTTAAAAGGATGACATGAAAAGCCACCAAATTCACAGTATTTACATCATTATGTCTTTGGGCAACACCAAAGCTGTATCAGACTGCACTTTGGACCGTGCAGTCCCAATCGGCCACTCAGTGATAAGAAAAGTAACAGCAGCATCCGTTCAGGACTGCAGGTGTAGACGTGAAGATGTGTGCCGTTTACATTTGACGAAAAGCGATAGGTCAAGCTTGTGTGATACAGGTTTCACCTGCAGTTATAGTTTCCCTTTAAACCTGCAAAATGTGAGCCATGTTAACTTGATAAGCTGTTAACTGGGTAAAGTGCAGAACAGCCTGTAATATTAGATTATAAACTTCAGAATCCAAAACAGATTTTAAAAGTACTGAATTACAACCTCACACTTAATTAAAACCTCAGACAGCATTCAAAAATTGTAGTTTAACTGCATACATAATTATAACCTCTGAATAAAGAACAACACTATGTACATAAACGTACACGTAGAAGAAGCATGTACACATACGGTGTGTGCACAACTATTAGGCAAGTCAGTATTTTGACCGTATCATCATCATTATGCATATTTTCCAACTCCAAGCTGTATAAACTGGAATGCTTATTGGATTTAAGCATATCAGGTGGTGTGTCTTTGTCTAATGAGGGAGGGTGTGGCCTAAGGAAGGCTGAAACCCGGCCACAACTGAACAAGACACATAAGTTGAAACGTCAAGACTGGGCGAAGAAATATCTGAAGACAGATTTTTCAATAATTTTATGGACTGATGAGATGAAAGTGACTCTTGACGGACCAGATGGATGGGCCCGTGGCTGGATCACGTGCATGCACATGCACATGACACATGCAAGGTGGAGGTGGGGTACTGGTATGGGCTGGTATTATTAAAGATGAGCTAGTTGGACCTTTTCGGGTTGAAGATGGACTTGAACTCAACTCCAAAACCTACTGCCAGTTTTTAGAAGACACTTTCTTCAAGCAGTGGTACAGGAAAAAGTCTGCATCTTTCAAGGAGACCGTGATTTTTATGCAGGACAATGCTCCATCGCATGCATTAAAGTACTCCACTGCGTGGCTAGCCAGTAAAGGCTTTAAAGATGAAAGAATAATGACATGGCCCCCTTCCTCACCTGACCTAAACCCCATTGAGAACTTGTGGTCCCTTCTTTGGACTTGTTCTTTGTTTATTATTCTCACTTAAACAGATGAAAATAAACAAGTGAGATGGGAAACTTTTCGTTTTTCATTTAGTTGCACAATAATTCTGCACACTAATAGTTGCCCAATAATTGTGCACACATAGATATTCTCCTAAGAAAGCCAAAACCTCACTTTTACTTTCTTAAATATTCAGGTTTGAGGTTTATTAACATTTTGGATTGACTAAGAGCACTGTAGTTGCTCAATAATAAAATGAATCCTCAAAAACACAACTTATATAATGGTAATTGTGCACACAGTGTACATTTACACGTACAAGGCCTTCTTTGTATTGGCCTGGACATCACGGAGAAAATATGGATTGGTTAACCGCATAAAATTAATAAATTAATTCTTTAAAATCGCATTCAGTTCACGTATGAAACTAAAGGAGCAGTAAAAATGCGTTGATGTTCTCAAGTATTCCAAACTTTTTCTGACTTACTTAATAATCTAGACATGTCGAGCAGTGGGGACTGGTTGTCACCACAAATTCCAAACGTGTTCCACTGTGACCTGTGTTTTTGACTCAAAATGCTAATAACATCTGTAACTGTCACTGTTCAGTATGTTACAGTAACTCTTGTAACCGTCAAGCTTCCTCAAGTAGTTAAAACTAAAAAGAAATTTGTACAAAACCTTTTAAAAACAGACCCTATTTACAAGTGCAGCTTTTATCTTAAAATATATATTATTTAAATACTACATGTGGTCACTGAAGGATCACTTCACTTTTCTCATTATGAACACCAGATTAAAGACCAGCATGAAGCATTATAGATGTGTAGTGCTCACTGCTGCACAATAGCTTGCATGCTGGTCGACTGCGCCTGTGGCTGCAGAGGCTGCAGCTGTACAGACTGTGGCTCGGAGTTCTGAATGCTACACTCTTCTCCTTCACGCATGTAAATTAAAAATAGAGTCACAGTGGCAAATGTGGTAGCATTCACTGGAAATGCACGGAGCAAAGTGGACGTGAGCCCACGTGTGAACACCCTCCACCCCTCCTTCTTTACGCTCTGTCTGACACAGTCCATAATGCCACTGTACTGGTTGACGCCACCAACCCCGTCCGCCTGGAGACGCGATTTGATCACATCCACAGGATAGGTGGAGAGCCAGGAAGCAATGCCAGACATTCCACCAGCAAACAGCAGCTTGGGGATCATGTACGGGTCCTCTGGCTCACAGCCCAGGGAGCGTGTCAACGTGTCATAAGTGAGAAAGTACACACCAAAACCAGGCGTCTCGCGCACCAGGGTGGTCACCATGCCGCGATTGATACCTCGGATTCCCTCCTTATTGTAGATTCTCACCAGACAGTCCACAGAGTTCTTATAAACCTTCCTCTTAGACTTCTTCTCTCCGGTTCCTTGCAGCTGCATCCGTGTCTTGGCCAGCTCCATTGGGCAGCAAATGACACACTGGATGGCCCCAGCAGAGGCTCCAGCCAGGAACTGGTTTAGAGGCGTGTCCCTGCCAAGTTTGCGCATGGCATTACCCTGGACACCAAAAACTATGGCATTGATGAAGGTCAGACCCAACATCGGAGAGCCGATGCCTTTGTAGAGACCGAACATCTGCAGACACAAAGATTTCTGAAATTACTGAAGGAACAGCATTGTGTTGTATCACAATCTCAGCTCAGCTCAGTAGGTGATCATTTGATCATTTATGAACATAAATTAGTATTATTTCCTAGAAATTTTCATTTGTGCCCTTTAATTATTAAATTACTCCCTTAAATTTCTTCAAATTTAGCTCATTGTGTTAATTTTGTGGCCAGTTATATCAATGAGAGTGGGAAAGTGACAGGCTAGCCGCTGTGTTTTAATGAAGGTGTGTCCTAAAAAAAAACTTAAAGCAACAAAGCCTCAAAATAATTTTAAAGTTATAGTTGTAATAGGGTGAATCACACAAGATACGAATATCTACATCACGTTGCTTTAATTTATTATCTAAAATTAATACCCTCGTCATCATTTTGATGCTACATCTGAGGATTTATACTCAACAGCCAGCATTTTGTGCTCACAAAATAGTAATTAATGCACACAAATTGGTGCAACAATAAAGTCAACTCACAATTTGTTTTGAATTCTGATATAGAGTTGATTTTGATATGACAATCTTGAAAAATCAGCTTCAAAACAACCCCTAAAATTGTTTAAAAAATGTCTTTGTCTCTTTGTCTTTGGAAAAACTGTTGTAAGAGAGAGCAACAGATACTGAAGTTATAAACAAAACAGTGAAACACGGAAGTTTAAACTTGACATGTCGAGCTTTAAAGCCTTGACGCTATCACAGACGCATTGCTGGAATGCTGAAAAAAGTAAAACAAAAACACGTACAGTCAAATCATCTTCTACAGCTATGAACTCACTGAGACCGAGCATACTCAACCTAGCTCAAATGGCACGACGTCCAAAGCTTTATTTAGCCCTTGCAGGACTAAGGTCCTCACTGACCCTGAATAACCGACGCAACCCCTCCCCACTTTCACCCCTAACACCCCATGTTAGGAACATGCTGGCTCATGCCTGTGTTTATAGAGATGGGACTGTAACTGTACACTTCGATGAGCGCAGTGACCAGTCTCCACGTTGGCACATTGAGCAGCACATGGTGAAAGCTACACAAATTACTCGACAGCAGTCTAAGAAAAATTAGCTATAAAAAGTGGCAAAACATTAAAAGGCATTCATAGAACAAACAGAAGCTCACCGACTCCTGCCGTATGATTGACTGGAAGCAGTGAAATGTCCCACGGTACAGAGGTTTGTCGACATTTTGAACTTGAAGCCTCACCTGTGGATGACAGCCCTCATGTTAGAGTCAACAACAACTACAGACCACATATTGTAATACAGGTTTAAAGGGAAACAAGCAGGCAACAGTGCTTTAAAATCTTTTCAGGGTACAAAAGGATGTTTATAGGGTGTAACATAAGGAAGAAAAAAAGAGGTTGTACAAAAAGAGCGAAACAACAAACAAAATGTCTTCTGGGGTTTGTATTTCTATAGCTCAAGACAAGACATTGGGTGAGAGGGATAAAAAGACCTTGACCATACTTACTAGGTCACATTTCCATGGAGAGGTTGTTTATTTCTCTCTCTCATCTACAACACAGTGACACTGCTGCTGTTAAAGACAGCCCCCCACCAGACACCAGCTCAGGGAGACATGACATTAAAAGCAAGGTACAAAAGAGCTACAACCAAACCATTCACCATCTCAGTATGTATTTTCATAGAGGCGGAAATTTCAAACAATTGTGTGCCACATTTAAAACTTCCTTGCTCTTACCCTTGTTGTCTTTTTGTTTGTTTTTTCATTGAATTTTGCCTTTAAAAAACGTCCAGTGTTTAGGATTTATGAGGCATCTAGAGGTGAGGCCTTGTGCAACTGTTTGTTTTGTCTGTTCTGGGCTACTATATAAACATGGTGGACTTGCTCCTTCTGTGGATATAAAAGGTTCATTCTAGGGTAACAAGAACACAATGAGTTTTAGGTGATTTTCTTTAACTACACTCCCCTAAATACTTCACACTGGACCTTTAAGGAGCTTTAAGCCAAGGTGGTACTGCAAAAAGGCTGCAATGCTGCATGTAGTCCATTAATCAATGTTTTCATCAACTAAATTAATCACCAACTATTTTAATAATCAATTAATCGTTTTAAGTCGTTCTTATATGAAAACAACATCCAAATTATTGGATTTTAGCTTCTCAAATGATATTTTTTTTGTTTCTTTAGTCCTCTATGATAGAATAAACTTGATATCTTTAGGCTGTGGACAAAAAAAGACAAAGCCCTATAGACAAGTTAACTAAATTCAGTGCCCATGACACTTCTTGCAACTTTGCGGTTAGTTGAAAAACAATGACTGTATAAGATTAGGAAGCACCAGAGTTATTAAGCAATATGACTGTAACTGAAACCAATGTCCCTAAATAGTCTATGATAAAATCTAAAAAGGAAGTGACTCGACCTCTTTGTTCTAAACTTTGACAGAACAATATGTCTAATGTCTCTATATGTCTTTTACTATATGTTACTCTCTTTACTTTATATAAGATTTGGGATTGCTGGCGTATGTATAGATGATTTGTTTGGAAATAACAAAATACAGGTTTAACAGAAATCCTGATCTACCAAGTTAATAGCCTGACAAACTGTAATCATTCCTCTTGCTCAATTCCCATTGAGGGATGACTGTGTAACTTTAGGTTACTTGGATTCAAAGTCAGACTGCCTACAGAGTGGTTTGACTTACAACATCTTCACAGCAGATAACTGGATCATGTCATTGCCTAATATGAGTAAATAGTGACGAGGATGCAACAGACACCCACCTTCACAGTGTCAAATGGATGTCCCACCAAAACACCAGCAGCACCTGAAAAACAACAGATGTCATTTAAAATTCACATTAAAAAAACATTCTTGACTTTTCTCTGTGTCTTCTCTGCCTGTTGAAAGCACCACAGCGATGCACACCTAAAGCTAAATGGTATGATTGCAGCGTAGCCATATTATTGGTCAATTACAATGACGCACTTCAAATATGGTTTGATTTCGGGAAAGAAAGTGGTTCCTGATCAGGTGGCTCATCTCGGAACAGCAAACAGCCCATCCCCCTGAGACTGAGCAAAGTAATCAGCTGCACTGAACCCAGTGACGAACGCTTGACAGCGGCCTGTCCTTGACTTATGCCAATGAGCCTAAAAATCATTACACAACAGTAACTTCTGACCATGTCATACTAGGACCTATTGGCCAAGAGGTACTGAATCATCATCACACACCCTAAACTCCATTGTAAAATGACAGATGTGACAGACAGATTTTATGTTCAGTCTTGTCCACCTACCCTACACTTCTACAACCTTGCCCATGACCTGACAACCTATGCACACATACCTTTCTGTGATGATTAACCTGACGAATTATTATTACGTTATTACAGATGTACTAATGCTGAAAACAAAACAGAAAGCTTTTCAATAAATCATTCACTTATTAACAGTGTTGTAGCTCTACTGGAGGGATGTTCTTCCAAGCATATTGCAATGCTTATCCCGAGCTTATGGTTTACCAGTTACACAACAATGTCTTGCATTAGCGAAACCCAGATTTGACATGTATGAATCATTGAATGAATAAAAACAGTCCATAGCAGTGTTGCAGTGAATCCAGAGAAGTTTTACAGGAATCTGTGACTACGATGAGCACAAATCAGACTATGTTTGTGCACCTGGTGTCCAGAGATATACCAGTCGAATGAGAAAACTGGGGTGTAGAGAGTGCTTGCCATGCTATACAAGGATCTGCTTAATCAAAATGAAATGAAAATGAAATTGAAAATGCATCCTCTATCTCTCAGTTTAAAGTAAATACAACAAAACTTTTATCACATCAGGGCCTGTGTCGCTCTATATTGAGACTATCTGGGGCGCTTGTTTGGGAAGACCTGACCTTGTGCAAAGACAAAACAGCTGACAAGATTCCCAAAGGTTTAAAGGGGGGGAATTTTTGCTAGAAACACAGACTGTGAGGGACAAAAAACAGGCATGAACTCGCTTGATACACATTTTCTCTTCAGGGTCACTCCCTAAAGAGGAATGATGAGGGCTATTTCACAATGCAGGATGGAGGAAATTGATTATAATCAGGAAAGAAATCAGATAAAGCCACATCTTGAAACTTGTGGGAACGCGTTGACGCTGCAAAACACAACTTGCATGCAATATCTGGATGTTAGCTGGACGTGAGGAGGTTTAATTCACACAAATAGCTGTATCATGAATGACAACACTGAATATAAACACCACTGCCTGTGTGTGAGCTACAGGTATGGAATGAAGCTTGACTAACTCAGCGTTACATCCGGTACTTCCACACTTTTTCCACACACAAAATTAAAATACCACTGCTAATTTCAGGAATTTGAGTCTCTCGTGTGTCATTTTTGTTTGTTTATACTGCTTCTCATACGTGGCAGCTGGGGACAAACCACAAACTTAACACATGGAGCTGTGCACGCTGGAAGATAAAAAATAATGTAAATGGCTAATGCTAATGCTAGCCGTTAGCTCAAACCTGTTAACCCAGCTAACGTGGCTAGCTAACATCAACACTAGCTAACTAGTGGAACTTACCTCCAATGCAGCCCGCGGCGAAGTCCAATGCCATTCCCTCAAGAATGTGACGTTTAAAAACAAATGTCAAAGCTACCTCGTTTGGCTGACTACTTAGTTCACAACCCTGGAGTGGGAACTTTGTTGTGAATATTTCGGAATCTGTCTAAACTTGGTAATATTTACAAGCCCCGGCTTGGTGTGCAGCCAAGCAGGATAGCTCTCTCTTTTAACAGTACCCTCTTTAGCTTTCAGACGCTGCTGATGCTGAGCGAGCGGAAGCGACTCGGAAACTGATTGAAACTCTGGTAGACTTTTTTTTTTTTTTTTTTTTTTGCTGATGTGTCCTCACTCACACTACCAGACGCGCTCTTTCTGCCAAACCTCTTTCTATTTCTGTGCCGTGTGAATAGGCGAGGGTGGTGTTCAACGTGGAAGAGAAGAAGAAGCGTGTTTGCCCTTTTTCAAGACAGCCCAATGGGATGAGACAGAGGCGGACAACTCCCCTGCACACTGTCCGCCCCTCAACCTCATTGGCTGCCGGAAGCTCAATGAAACTGAAGCCTGGAGAGTTTTTAACATTGCTGCTCCTCCTCACCGTCAGAATCAACAGTGTTATCATCAGCAGTGTTGCTTTCTAAATGCAATAGATTACATATTACTAGTTACCTTCATTTTCTTTCAAAAGTAATCTATTACGTTACAGTACTTTTTACTACAAGCCTACACTTAAAAAATATGTATTCCTATCTCATGATATATCAGACTGTGATCCCTGTGTCCAAGGCCATTCCTTTATTTCAAAGAGATCAAGGTTATTTCATTGTTCTAGAGAGGTTATTTGTATTTGGGGCATTGTATTAAAAGTAACTAAAAATCAGCTTGTGTTACAGCTGCTCCCATTCAAAGTCTTAGAAATATGCAGAAAAATAAAAACTATATATAAGCAAGAATAATAAAAATGGAATAAAAATATAAGAAATGTACATTCTACTAGAAATATACAAAGCGTCCAGAGTCGTCCTATTGACTCAGAGGAATCAGGAATCAAACTGTTCTGAGTTCTGAGTGTAAAGTACTGTAATAAGTAATTTATTACTCTACGCAGACAGTAATATTATAACAACTTTAAAAAATGAAGGTGACTAGTAGTATGTAAAACATTGCATTTTGAAAAGTAACTTGCCCAACACTGTATATTATGAGATAGGAATAAATATCTTTAGTTGTAGGCTCAGTCATATAAAAACACAACAGATCTATAGCTTCCATAATGTTGCCTATAATGACATGACAAGAAAATAGTCTCTTTTTATTTTAGTCCACAGAACAAGGAATGAATGGGCATATGTGATTCAGGACTGTAATTTAAAGTGCACTCGGGGGATTAGGCTTCATCATCATCATTATGGTCATGTTGGTGTGGATGGATTCTTAAAAAAAGCAAAATAAACACTTCACTTTGGTCGGTAACGCGGGTTGTAACACGTTACGTGACATAACTGTAGTAATATATTACTGAAATATTATTAGTAAGGGTTGCCCCCAACACTGAACATCAGCATGTGTGTTCAACTAGGGTAGACTACTTACAGAGGGTGATCAGGAAGCCATGTATTGTTTTCCCAAGTTCAGGACACAACATCACACACCTGTGCAGTGTGGTGCAATACAATATATTGCAATGCTTTGTATTGCAATGTATAGCACATCATAACATGAAATGTATTGTTGTAACACAAGGTTTTTCACGTTATAACAACGTAAATATATTGTTAACACAAGAGAAGTTTCTTGTTACAAGGTGATTCATTTCTACGTTGTTGTCACATGAAAAACATTTTGTTATAACAATAAAATGTTCATGCTCTAGCACGCTAGTGACCCCTTTCTCTTCTGATGTGCCAGCAATACTCTTCATCAAATGTTTTATGACAATAAGTTAGCATGTTATAATGTGCAACATTTCACATTATAACAAGACAACTTATTGTTATAACATAAATCGTTTCATGTGATAACTTTTATTGTCATAGCATGAAACTGTCCTTGTTAAGAGAATATACTTTTTTTGATCTTGTAATAGTGTGAAAAATCCCCATTATTACTGGATGACTTATTAGAACATTGAACGTCTCACATTATAACATAACTTAGATTGTTGTAAAAGTCATAATATAATGTGAAAATAGTTTGTTCTGACATGAAAATATCTTGTTATAATGTGATAAAAATAAGTTAATATGTTGTCATGAAGATAGATAGTATATAATGTTATAATATAAGTTTGCATTTCATGCTAATGTGAAAATGTCTTGATATAAAGTTTTTCACATATAATTCTTCTTCAGACTTCTTAATCAACAGTTTTCAAAGTGGATGTGTAGCTGTGTTGTTGTTGGTCACTAAAGATTACTACTACAGATTTTTGCAACAATAAACATGTGTACTCCGTTTTAATCGTCATTCATCCTGAGCTGATTCAAGGGTGAGGAGCAGGGCGGCGCTGCAAACACAAACACGTGATGAAGACAAATGTTTACACTTGGTGCAGCGTGAAGCTTACATGTAGCATGACAATTAGCATGAAGGCTTGGGCAATGACGCACATCATCGCTCCACTCATTTACAGTTCAATTTTTTCTCCAGTCCTGACGCAGACTGAATGAGAAACTGTCCGTCTTCCCGTTACATATTACAATAATCTTCAATGGAAAAAGATGGGTTAATTCTTTTTTCCTGCATTTTGCTTAGTGACATGATGAACGTTGGTATCTCAGTTGCTCAAGCAGGCTACAATTTAAAATTTAAAGGCCTGGGTGTCATGAACTGCTTGACGGTCTCGTCTGTGACTTGTTTGCGTCGCTCTTGATGCTGGGCAATCATTGGCTGCAGAGTCTCAATCAACATCTTCTTCAGTTCTCCCGTTAGCAGAGCTCCACTTGCGTAGTCCTGCAGAGAAGAGATTGAATGTGTGGGAGCGGACGGGAGGGAAGTTGAAGAGGACGATGAGAGAGCAGAGAAGAATGATAAACAGAGCACAAGATAAGGAGTTCAAGGAAAGATACAGAAAGCAGTATGAAAGTCAAAGAGTAAGAAAAAGAGAACAGAGTAAAGAATGTGATTAACAAAGGAAATAAAGTTTGGATGATACATATTTTTTCCTCTGATCTACACACTCTCACCTGTTTGATCTTCTCCAGCTGTTCATCATCTTCCAGGAAGAAGGTTAAGTACATGAAGGAGACGTCTACGTCTGGGTTCCCACCATACTTCCTGTGCTCTTCCACTGTGTCTTTTCCTCCAGAAAATGCATGTTTGTTGACCTGTGAATAATAATAATAATTATAGGTCAGACCAGTCAGCCAGAAATCATAGACTAGTGAGTGTGATAACTAGCTTTAGCAGCACCTTGTTTTTGATCTGCTTGGGTGTGTCTGTGAGGAAGATGGAGGAGTTGGCATCACTGGCGCTCATCTTGGTCTGCGCCCCCTGCAGGGCTGGGAAGAAGGTGGAGTGCAGCAGGGCTGGTTTGGGATAGCCGATCCTTGGAGCTACGTCACGGGTCATCCTGAAGTATGGGTCCTGGATGAGCAAAATCACAGATAAGAACACATGTCATTGTAAAATATGATGTTATTGTGTAGTTTTGTTATTTGTTACTGTAATGATATCCAGACCTGGTCTATGGCGCAGGGGATGAGACACTGTATATCCTTTCTGCTTCCAAAGATCTGTGGGAAAGAATTACTGAAGGACGGTGCCGCCTGGATGGCTGGGAAGCTGATCTTTCCTAGATAGATAACAAATAATAAACACCATAAAGGACCGACAAGGTATTCACACAATTACACTTCAGAATCAGGAAATAACGCAATAAACCACAGACACAGTGTTAGGGCTGTGCAATATGACGATAAATATGGTGGGACAAGAGAAAAACGTCTATCTGACATGGACCAGAAAACTATACATAATCTGTAAATGATGCCACAGAACAAAATACCCAAATCCATCAAATATGAGTGATTCCCTTTTATTTGTTGAGTACATAATTATTTTAATTTTAATAGGAAATAGGCATTTCCATTTGGTCTTTATATAAACTATGTGTTCATTGAATTGATAATGTGCTATGACATGATATACATATATATACATATATATACACATATACACATGGATGTTTTTCTTTTTACATTACTCAAGCTTTTTCAGTTGTCTTACCAATGCAGTCGCTGTCTGTAAATCCAAAGATGCCTTTGACCTGGTTGAATGTCACATGTTTCTGGATCTTTACCACATTCCTGTAGAACTCAGGGGATGCACTGCAGAACACAATTTAAATTACCAAATTAGACAGTGTAGTCTGACTCAGGTTACTGGAACAAATACGATACATTTTCCCCCTCTAATGCATCCTAGGAAGCCTCGGCAGTATAGTCTGCAAGACAGGACGATAAAGGTTGTATTTTGTCATTTTTTACCCCATGTAGTCGAGGTCAGAGAAGATGAAAGTCTTGTTGACATCAAAGCCACAGGCAATGATGTCCTTAGCATTTTCCACAGCGAAGCGATGGCAGTCTTCCAGTGTTAGATCCTTCCACAGGTACTTCTCATCGTCAGTCAACTGGATCACCAGGGGGATGTCAAACACATCCTGCAACCATCTGCAACAAGGATGTATGTGTCAGTAATGAGTTGGAATCATTGTAAAAGTAGTAACATCAGACAGCTCTTTGGTAGTAAAAATTATAGAGGGAAGAACTCACTTGGTGAAGATGAAGGGGATGAGGTGACCGACGTGCATGGCCTCCGAGGACGGGCCTCTGCCAGTGTAAAGGTAGAAGGACTTGTTCTTCTCATATGCATCCAGTACCTGCTGCATATCTCTGCAAGAAACAGCGATAAGAGGAAAGTGATTTATTATCATTCTCGCATTAACGCTCACCTTCTCATCATGTTTTACTCAAAAATCTCAGGATGAGGGCTAGGTCAAAGGTTCAGAGTGGATATTTTATTGCTGACTAACTTCCCTTGAGATTCAGGATTAATGAATGACTACAGATAAACACTCATACACTAGAAGTCAGGAATTAAGTAACTGAAAACATGAAGACATCACGCTGATTAATCATTTTCAACTCATGAACTGCTGACCTGTGTGAAAAGAAGATTCCTCTTCGTAGAAAGCGATGAGGCTTCTGTCCAGCAACTTTTTCTATTCTGTCCACCAGATCTTGATCAATTTTATTGCTGCCAAACCTCACTGAGGACAGACATGACAAAATTATTCCGTTGCTGCATCGCTCTTTAAGTGAGGGCCACACTTGAAGCTCATTTGAATCGTACCTATGAGTTTGTCGTAATCCACTCCCTTGGCGTTGGTGGTGGAAACATTCCACGGGTCAACTGTGTCTTCATCAGCGCCATCGGCTGCTGGCCCGTTGTCAGGGGCAACAGAGTTTTCTGAGGGCGGACAGCCTGCCTTGTAGTCCTGACCTGTCATTTGTTTGTAGTCCACTTTCAACTTTAGCAGCAACTTCACAGCAGCTTCAATTTCAGCCTGAGGAACCCAAATACTGCTGTCAGATAACACACAGAGATAAATGCAGCTGAATCCCAACAGAATCAAGTAGTACTGTAAAGGATATTCTCTTTATATTTTAAAGTATCACTAAAAACTGCTGACAGCATGTTCTATTGTTTATCCAGAGATAAAGTGTTGTGGTTGACTTTTCTTAAACATCACTTTTCAGTGCTACAAGCTAGGGGTGGGCTGTATTGATATCACAGTATATATAACTTTACATCACAGTACTGACATAAAGTATTATATAAGTCATTTTCTGGAGAAACAAAATGACTTAACAGGAACATCTGTTTTTGGCTCTCAAAATCTAATCCGACCATAAAACTTTCAACCTCGCTCACAATTAGGGATGCAAGACATTGGATATTGGCTTAAATCCGATACACCAATATTTTCCAACTCATTTTCATTCTCTGTGTTGATGGCCCACTGGCAGATGAAGACATTCAGTTCTTTTTAAAATGTACACTTTCACTAGATAGAAAAAGAAAACTACTTTGTCAATGGTTCATGTACATTATTAGAGCATCATTTTATCAGCAGATATATTTATATATTTATTTAGGGCTGTTGCTGATATTGCATTTGAAAGCCTTTATCAGCTGATTACAATGACGTGCCGATATTATTGTGCATCCCTACTCAAAATAGTCCAATACACCCAGAGATATTAAATGGGTAACTACCATGGTATAAAGGAATGGCAAAAACTGATGAAACACAAATGTATATAGCCTCATGACATATACTGTGCCTCTACTGTAAGCCCTACAAACAAAATAACATGCATCACATTGTAATAGGGAAGTGGCAGAAATCTCAAAACCTGGGTAATAAAATCAAAACTAACTGTAAAGCTAGATACCAGTGGCCGTGAGTGGATTCTTAAAAATTTTTTATTTAGCTTAACCAAACCTTTAATAGTCAATGGAGTCAAATCACTGGTTTCACATGGTAGCTTAGAGGCACTTACTTTGTCAGCTTTAGCTGTTTTCAAGACCCTGACTTGGTCTCCTTGCTCTGTCAGTTTCTCGTAGAGCTCCATTGGACTCTTGGCTCCTTCCCCGTCTGTCTGACAGTCTGTCATCTTCTTCACACTGGCTAGGTAGTTGTAATAAAGAAGTTAAACGTAATTAATTACCCAATTTATAACACAAGTGAACGTTACATGCTTTGAATAGCTTCTAGTATCAAGTTAACAAAATTACTGAGGCTTTATCTGCCCTAGCATTGCTGTATCTCCTTACACATGAGCTGAGAAGACTCCCATATGTGAACACTGCTAACTTGGTAGAGCTATTGAGCTAGCTAATCGTCCGATACTGCCCCTAGAGTTGCCTCACGCTGCCGTATTTCATAAATGATAAAACTATCTAAATGAAATGGATTTTAATAATTGAGTAGCTGATATAAATTCATGATAAATACAGTGACTAGCCGGCATACCGTACAGTTGTCTTCACACACAGCTGACAGCTCACTCTTTTAACTTGCATCAGCCTGAGTGAGGTAGTGTTTGGCTCAAATTGTTCCCACGCAAACAGGATTCTTCAAAAGTTCCGCTTCGGATTAATCAGCGCAAAAGTGCAACCTCGTGAACTAGTTGGCATACATTTAATACACAAAGTGTTTTCTATATGTTTAATTAGCTTAATTTGACAAGATGCCGACAAGTTAAGTTTAATGTAAATACTTTTAACACGATGTATGCCGGAGGAGTGGGGGAGACGGTTCTTTTTCCGGCTTCTTTCAAAATAAAAGATTTTACGCTTAGGTAAATGCTGACATGAAACTCAGCATTAACTCTCGTGATTTTGCGAGATATGCGACTGTTTTAAAGCTCAGGGGCCTGACATTGAGGGTTTAACCTGATTACAGGCACAACAGTTTTACCGGGTAACGTTAGCTTTAGCGATTAGCTTTTCTTTTCTAGGCTGTGTCAAGCTTTCAGCCAGAAGTGCAAATGACCAAAGTTAGCTAATTCTGCTAAGACATGACCTAACGTTAGCGTTAACCTTTTTGTGACGGTGACTAACGTTAACAAACTCTATAAAGGTAAGTGCTATAATGTACTTGCTCTGTACGAAGGTAGTAAATTGAGCTAGCTGTTACTCTTATTTTTCTACTTCATATTTACCTCCCAGTCTGCTTGGCTGGTGCATGGAGGAGGCTGCAAGACATTTCACCCCACTAATGATAGTAAATTACCACCAATTTTTATTTTTTTTTTACACATGTGGTTAAACTGCCAGGGCAAGCTATTTAATGTCAAGGCTGCTGTTGTTGTGAAATGATAAGTCAGTATGCTACTTTAGGGTGCAGAATTTCAAACAACCACTAGGGGTCACCCTTAGGCTTCTGATGTATTACCAGACCCTGACAATTCACCTGTTGTCCCTTTACTTTCAGACATACATCATGTTGAGATGTCTTCACTAGTGGCCTACGAGGATTCAGAATCAGAGGATGATTCTCTTGATCAAACGGAGGAGGCAGCACCAGCTTCTGTCAAAACTGGATCTTGTGAACAAAACCAAGAAGTCAGGGTGTGTAATTCCTCTGAGGTGACAGCGATCCCTCACAGCTTCACACCAGACTCTGACAGGTCAGCGTTGGAACATCATGGGAACATCTCAGACAGAAACAGTTATCCACTACACCCACATTCACAGCTGCAGAGCTGTTTTGACTGGGAAGGAAAATATGTCACTGACGTTGCAGCACAAGAAAAACAATTTACAGATATGACAGCGCCTCTGAGTTTTCGTTCAACTCAGGGGAAGTTGTCACCAGTGCAGACTCTTCCTCATATGCTGCAAGGCTTCGGCGATGGATTGAAAACAGCAAAAAGACATCACACTGTTGCACCTGGTGTCAGACCTTACATCCCCAAGAGACAGAGACTTCCCACTTCAGTAGAGACAGTGGACCCAAACTTTCCAGCAGAGCAAGTCCCAGGGAACCAGACCGGGGAAATTCTGTCAGAAGTGTCGGCGAGAGTAAAGCCATATCTTGCTCACAAAGTCCGTGCTGCAGGGATACCGAGGAAGCTTCTGATGAGCCTGGGAGGCCACCAGGGCCCAGTCAACACAGTGCAATGGTGTCCTGTGCCTCATCTCAGTCATCTGCTGCTGTCTGCTTCCATGGACAAGACTTTCAAGGTATGAAAGACCTCCAGAAAGGATGCACATTGATTTTTATACTTGAAAGCTATGAAATCAGTCGAAGCTTCTATAGTGCAATGCTTCCAATAATGTAGCTTCAGAAATTCGTATTTAATCTAAACTGACTTAGGCAATTTAAGTTTTACTTATTATTCTGATGTTTATTCCATGTGTCCTCCTTCCTCAAGATGACTGCTCCATGTATGCGGTTCTGGAACAGTTTCTCATAACAAGAAAATCCATCCAGCAGCATAGTTTTAGGCAGGTGCCAAGTGCATCAGGGAGGTCTAAGGGGGTAATCACTCACCTGACACTCAGTGTAATTGGCACAGCGTTACAGGCAGTCAGATAAAATTTGCCCCTCTGCCTCAATTTATAAATGTACCACAAACCACTTTCTTTAGAATCATATCTGTCACTGTCAGCTGAATGTATGTCAGGACCCATGAGACTTCCTATCTCTTTCTCTACCTCCCTATCTCAGTTTCTCTCTCCCTTTCTCGCCCCCCATCTTCTGTATTTCACATCAGGAAAACAATCCCTCATTTCTCTGCCGTAAAGGTCACGCCATGCAGGTGTCTGCCAGTGACTAAATATTTCTATCCCAGTACGAAACCACATACCCCAACCAATATCCTAAGAGGACTCGGAATAATTAATAATTTAAATATGCATGAGACAATTTGCATAATCATACGAGTGCAGCAGTATGGCAGCCACCTCCTTTGGCACCTGGAAAGGGTGGGTTGGAGCAGATGGTAGAGAAGAGGAGAGGACTTGGTTGTTTGTATGCAAGGATTTCTCAGACTGTGACACCCATAGATGGAGTAGCATAGAAATATTCCTGTCTGGTGAGCCATTTTGCTAAATTTCAGTGGAGGTTTTTCATCAGATCATTTTGTTCTTCTCTCTATGTTCATCCTGACTTCAAAGATCTTTAGCTAATTTAACTTAGCCCAAATATTGGCAATGCTTTGACTGGAATCACAAATTATTTAGACCAGAACTGCAGGATTCTGAGTTGATATGGATGTTTTATTCTGCACTTGTCAGTCCTAAAATGAAATGAAAACATACAGGAATTAGGACTGGCAAAATATATGATATTATATCATTATTGTGATATATGACATGCACACATGTGAAAATACCACTCTCTTTATGCTCTTTACACATTGCTTATTTTCTTGTATTATGGCAGCTTGTCATACATTATTGCTTTCTCATTAACATGCTGTAGGGCTAAATCGATCAAGTCTTACAGCACTGTCACACTTTGACTGCAGCTGTTCTTTTCTATTCTCTGTGAAGACAGAAAGGGGACACACTCGAAGAAGTCTTAACACTTTCCTCTTTGTGCTTGTGTTTCTTCATCAACACCCTTCAGGCTTCCGCCTTCGCCACCTCCTCTTCCGTCCTGTCTGTCAGTTGCTCAGAAGCCGAGACTCAGACTATTATCTTTCCAGCCTGTTTGCAGCTGTCGTCACCATGGCTACGGCAGGTGTAAGGCAGCGGTTTTAAGTTGATAACACGAATACCAATTTAGTTTTAATTACCGAGAGTCATTTAGGAAGCAGATTACCCCAATGAGTCATCTGCAAGGATCTGCTCATCGTGTCTGTTAAGTGGCCAGTGAAATTAAAGGGGATGCAAATAAACAAGAGCTCATTTTCACCCGTGCATGCATTCACGAGGCCTCGCATTGTACGGGATTATTGCAATTGTGTGTGCATTGAATGGTGTTGTTATGGTGAATCTCATTAACCCTGGAGATGGGGCTTAAGCAACATCGCACTGAGATGTTAGACTTGTTATGTACTGTAGAAGTTGAGTATTTTGTGGCTATAGAGGATACCATCAACAGATTTTCACATTTCCTTGAGATGGCAGTGTTTCCCTAAGCCTCAGATCACACAGAGGAGTGACACATCCTGTTGCACAATGAATGGAAATATTCTAAAAAGACGCTTTGCTTCAATCTTCATCTTCTTGCAATTAACAGTGTGACTCTCTGTCTCCTGCTGCTACTTTTTCTCACCCACAAGGCATCTCTGGCATTCTGTTTGTTAAACTGCTGCCTGCAGGATTGATATGTCACACTCCCCCTCGTCCATCGCTCTTCCCCACCCGTCTGTCTCCTGTCCTGTGGGAGTCGTGGTACAGAAGTTCTCAGTGTGTTTCTTATGCTGCACGGAGGAGTCATCTTTAATAATGAAACACAGAGAGAGGCAGAGAGGGATCTGCAGTGTCCCACAGATCTTCAAAGTTCCTCAGTGGCCCTGTCAACGCCAGGGAAGCGAAAAATACTTACATCATTAGTGTAATATACTTCACCTCAGTGGACACCAGACCAGACCACCCACCGGATTTCAGGCTAGGCTTCAGGGAGAGGCTTCACTCTTTTGACACGTCTGTGAGAACATTATACTCTCCGTGAACAGGGCATCTGATAAAAAAGGATGTGACAGTATTGACCAGAGTGTGTGTACTAAGTGATCTTTTTGAAGCACAGTACAAAAGCACGACAACATTAACTAAAGCCAAAATCAACAATAAAACGATCTGGCAGACTAACACCTTATTCATAAATCACTGTGTGCCTGTTTTTCACACCATGATATCACATTTCAAACCAGCAAGCTTTAGAATAGAGTAGCCAGGGCAGTCACAACTAATGGAAGGCAGCTGGATGCTTTTCACTTTCAGCTCTCTATAATCAGTGAAGCCTTTGACAACACGAAAACCATTAGACCCACCGGGGAATTGATTTATAGGCACACTCAAAGGTAATTAGTTTGATTAATTAATAATAAAGGCTGTTTTTGCTTTTAAACCCAGCAAATAATCCTGATTTGTATACTTATTATACCGATCTATCCAACGGCCCTTGGCTGAGTAATTTGATTTTGTTTCATAACAATTGAATTTAGATTAGGAAGGCTTAGATTATATCTTCAGACTGCACACACTAATCCTCATTCACACAGGAAAGAGAGATTTTCAGGGCCAGAGGACGCATTACATGGCTGAAAAATGTCCTTTCTTTACTCTTCTCAGTTGAGAGAGAGCAGCAGTTGCCAAGCAAGGTTCGGACTGTTTGATTCTCAGTAAACTGCCTTGAAAGCTCGTCCAAAGCATGCAGGCTTGTGTCTTTGAAGCCCAGTGTGTCAGCGCTGTCTGATGTTTCCTCTTTTTCACTGCTTCTCTCTGCATACTCATTTCATCTGGTGTTTGTTTGAGGTAAAAAGGATGCAGGGGTCAGTGTCAACTCTTAGCCTGTTAGCACACCTATGCTACCTTTTTTTTTCTTTCATGTTTTTCTTTTGTACAGCAGTGATGTGATTCACCAAAGCAACCAACAAAGACTGAGCACAAATTACCTGTAAAACCTTGCGTTCTGGTGTTGTGACAATTGTTTTAAACTATCATGGTAATGCACGTGCGGTTCAACTCTATGAGTGATTATGCAGGACGTTTGAAGTTTATAACTTTTGTGGTATTTTTATTAGGGTTGTACCGATCCGATCACGTGACTCGGAAATCGGGGCCGATCACGCCACTGAAGACTCGATCGGGACTCGGATGTTACGACCCGATCAGAGATCGGTTTTATATATATTTATTTAGTCATTATTTGTATTAGATTGTTGATATATGGGCTATTGGTGATTCAAAATAAAAAAAAATAAAATGAGTATTTACTACCACCGTTTACGACATGCGCATGCGCAGAAGACCAGCACGCCAGTTTGTTTTGAAGCGGAGTGGCGAGTTGTGGCGCACCATGTCTGCTGTGTGGAAGTATTTTAAAGTGAGTGACGAGAACGATGCAGTTGCAAACTGTCAGATATGTAAATTTGGGATATCGAGGGGTGGTAAAATATAATAAAAAATAAGGGACACCTTGGATAGTTTTCTTCGATCTTTTTAATTTTTTAAATGTATTATAAGAGTATCGGATCGGGACTCGGTATCGGCAGATACTCAAAAATCAAAGGACTCGGACTCGTATCGGGGGCAAAAAACCCTGATCGGAGCATCCCTAATTTTTATTTTGGGTAATTAAAAATTGCAAGTCAGCACTGGCTGAGACAGCGCTCCAGCCCACAAGTCCACTGTGGCGATAACTACCATCCAAGAATTTGTGTTTGAACTTGTCCACCACCTGCCCTATTCAGCTGATTTGGCACCCTTAGACTATTACCCCTTCCCTAAGATTAAGAAGGGGCTCAGTGTTTGCCATTTTGACAGTGATGATGTGATTGCTGTTGGTGGTGGGTCAAGACACCAACTTTTTCAAAGAAGGGATCCATAAACTGGACTGAAGATTAGCAACAATTATCAACAGAATGTTGAGTTCAACAGGTGGCCAACTCTTACATATTGCACTTGTAAGCAAAGATTTCTAAAATCTGCTGCTTTTAACTTTTAACTAGGCTTTGCTGCTTCACTTTGTTATTGATTCTTATTAAATGAAGAGTCTTTGGGTTTTGGACTGTTGGTTGCACAAAAGAAGCAATTTCAAGATGTCCCTACAGACTTTGTGATGAGCATTTTTACTTGACTAAACAATTAATCTATAATGAAAATAATAATTTGTTGCAGCACTAAACTCATCAGTCAGTTCAAGTTGTTCTATAGCACACACTGTGTATTTCACTCTATGCTATGTAAGCTTTCCTCCAAAACTGTTTAAGGCTTGTGCACAGTTGCTGCAGTCTGGGTGTATTTGTGACTTTGGCTTGATGTGCCCATGTCTGGCAGGTGTGGGATGGAGCAGAGAGCGGGCGATGCCTGAGGGTTTACACCTGTCATTCGGGAGCTGTGCGTGATGCCTGTTGGACCCCCTGCGGGCGACACCTTCTCACCGGCTCATTTGACAACTCGGCTGTGATCACAGACTTAGAGACAGGTGAGCAGCAACACTTATTCCTGTAGGTCTGACGAACAGTGTCACTTAACAACCACACTGGGGTACCTGTGCTGAGGAAGTTACAGTCAAGCCACAGTTTACTTCAGAATTCAGCTGTTCAACAAGCATTTATCTCCTAGCATATTGCTGGTGTTGTGGGAAAACAAAACCTCTTGGCAAATTTAATGTGTGTTTTTTATTGAACTCACATTTAAAGTTGGTGTAGTAATTTATATGTGGAGTGACTTTAAATTGCCTCAGGCCCCAAAACCTGTTATAAACCAAAACCTGTGTATAAATTGCAAAGCTGCTTCCCACTCTCAGTCGTCGTGACCCATTTAAAGGGCAACCTGCAAAATGCGCATTTCCTGAGCAAATGCATCCTAACTGGACAACTATTACGTTCCTAAGACTCCTCCAAGTGCAGCCAAGAAATGCTGCCTTCTTTTCCCAAAGCTTAAATGAAAAAAGGTATTTTATTTAAGCCTGTAGAATCCCAAAACCCGCTGGGGTCCAGTTAAATTGTGAGGCTACGTGTCCGCTTCAGTGGAGGTGGTGCCTAAAATGGGACACTGCTCTCACTCTTTTTCTGTCTCTCTCTGTAACTCACGCAGACACATACATAGACAGCACATGCGAACAAAGAATGCAAACATTATTGCTTTCTGACATTTAGCAAACTCAGCCACATCCGCTGGCTCATTGTGTTTGCTGTCCCTTTTGTGTTATCATACAAATTGTTTTCAAGGTGACATTTACAAGACATCAATAATTTGTTTTTCGCTTCGGAAGTGTGTTGCTTTCTGGCCGAGCGAACGTTTAACAAGCATGGCAGAATAAATGAAAACAACTCATACAGACGATGAACAACAGGGAGACTGCTTGTCCTACAGTTCTCTCATTTTCTTCATTTGAAACAATTCAGGAATTTCTGCACAGCTGAAGTTTAAAATCCTGGTAAGAACTTTTAGAAAAACTCTAATTCTGCTTGAATTGGACAGATTTCTCCTTCATGTCCATTCACCAACATTATGTATATTGCAGTACTCGTATATGTCGGGAAAAGACCTCAAAGAGGCTCAAAAAAATGAGCTAACATACAATAGACATTGTTTTTGAAGCCCCTGTGGCAACTAGATCTCTTGGGTCAACACATCGCTGTGATGACTTGCTGCCGTTTGCACTTCCCCTCTCAGCATGTCTGTCAATACTGCCAATAAAGCCTACGGATAATAGCTTGGCCAGGCCATTAAACACACAGGCAGCTCTGGGAAGGGGATCAATAATGGATACATCACCACAGGAGCAGCCACCATGACCTTACTCTGGAACGTCACAAACCACAACCATAAATAAACAAATGTTTATTTTTGTCTTACGCTTTGATAGTGGCCTGCTTAGCACTGTAGGATCTCCGAGTGGGTTAAAAACTTGCAACTTTGAAGTAACGTCGCACATCTGAAGAGACCTCATACATCAATCCCGCAACACTCTTTCTATTTCATAACGAAATCATGTTATTCTTATTTATTTTCTTACCACTATTATGATTTATCCGAATGAAAATTGAATAAAGCGTATTGTTTCTGAGGATGAAGGTCTGCAGATGTGTGCTGGCACTACAGAGCAGTAAGCATGCATTCATAAGGCAGCGTGAAATGAAGAAAATGTAATTTAGTTGCTTATTAATATGGGAGTTGGGAATTCCGTCCCCGTTTCTGCACAGTTGTAGTACAGTTTAATACGATACAGCTAAGACCTCTGCACTGACTCTTTAAAACCAATCATACAGCATTCAAGCAGTGAAAAGGCCAAGCTGCATACATTATTTACCTCATGGTTGGTGAGCTATTTATATTTCTGACACATATGACTCATAGCAGGGCTACATCAAGATGCTGCCGTAGCTATGACAATCGAGATGCAACAGTTATACAGGAACTTTGCTGACTGTTAACCAGCTTTGTATCACTACATTGTTGGAGGTATATAGAAATGAATAATGCTTAACTTCACTCCATTTCGCCTGCACCAAGAACCCCTCCTCTGGAGGATTCTAGGGCTGTTGTGTCAACTACAGTTTGTACTTTCTGTATGGGCGCATCCACCGACACGAAGACTATAGTCTGATCAAGAGAGAGAGCCATTCGAGTCGTCATGTCTCAAGTCAAGTCAGGTCACGAGTCTTTAACTTCCAAGTTGAGTCTTATGTCAATTATTTTCTGTCAAGTAAAGTTGCAAGTCATCAAAACAGTGACTTGAGTCAACTCAAGTCCAAGCCTTACCATTTCCTGTTTCAAAATGGACTCCAAGCCAAAACCAAGCACCACCCAACTCGCAGTACGTCACTTGTCAGTGTGAATGTTTCTTGGTTCCGATGCTCATTCCTATCATGTAGCACCAATTTCAAAGAAATTTGCATCTGTCTACTATATAGACAGCCCAGTTCAATTAAAAATTCTCTGACATCATCTTTGGAAATGTAAGTATTTTCTGGTTTCTTTACTCCTCTATGACAGTAATCTGAATATCTTTGGGTTGTGGACAAAAAGGACATTTCAGGATGTTATCTTTGGGCTTTAGGAACCGCTGACCGACATTTTTCACATTTTTCTGGCATTTTATAGACCAAACAAGTAATTGGTTAATTAAGAAATAATCTATGGATTAATCAACAATGTAAATAATCATTAGTTGCAGCCCTATATGACATCTTTTGAAAAACTAACAGAGCTCCCAACATTCAAGCAAAAGCGTAAGCACTGGAGATGAGATACTGAGGGAGCTGAGTGTTTGCCACATCAGACTGTAATCAGGATGAATGTGATCTTTACACTCTTCACAGTAATGCAGAGCCTCTCAACTTTAAGAAGGAAGGCAGCTGGGCCTATTCTGTTCAATTGAGCTCTCTTTGGAGATGTGTGCAGGCCTCTTCTAATGATCAGCGAGAGTCTCGCAGGACACCTGACCCTGTAATTCACTGCAGCATAGTCGAACCAAATGCTGCACCAATTTGCGTGTTTACAGAGCAATGGAGTTATAGAGGAGCCCATGCATTCAGAATGGTGTGTGGGACCCATTTTCCTTGGCCATCTCTGCAGTTGTTCCTGTGTCCAATTTAATTTGTACAATCTTATATCCACTCCCAGTGGGCCACAGACAGACTGTCACAGCTGAATAGCAATAGTAGAGGCAGAGGAGGATATGGGGAGGGAGAGCAGGTTAAGAGGCATAATGCAGAGAGTGGAGAGGAGAAGAGGAGTGTAAAAGAAAGAAATCAAAAGAAGCAGAATAAATACTGAGAAGGAGAAACAGAGAGAGCTGCAGTTGGGGAGGGGAATAAATGAATTTCATCTGGAGGGCATTAGTGTGAAGTGGCAGCTGTTGTCCAGCGCTTTCACGGCTGTCCTTGGAAAAGCTGATTGGCAGAGGAAAATATGCCCACATAGCCACGGGCTGCCACAGGTTGATGTGCACGCAGAACTTGAGCTCTCTGTCCAGATGCCTCCAGGCGCTGGCAGAGAGGAGTTCATCTTTGTTTTCTAGAAATCGGTAATGCACAAAGACAGTGCCACAACTAGAGTGGGCTTACGTGTTGCCCTTCCACCTCACGTTGGCTTTGCAGAATCATATTCGATGTATCAGGCTGAATGCTTCAACAAGAGTTCAGTTGCAAGATGGAGTCACACATAATTGCAATGTGTTATTGTTTAAATACTAAGATACAATTTGCATGTGTCAGTAGCCTGTCCATCCATCCATCCATCCATCCATCCTTTAGCTATACCTGCTTATCCCTTAGAGGGTCGCAGTGAGGCTAACATTGTGCGAGTGGTGAGGTGGACCACTGACAGGTCGCCAGTCTGTCACATGGCTGACAGATAAAGACAGACAACCATTCACACTCACAATCGCACCTACAGGCAGTTTAGAGTCTGTGCTAGAAATGCAAGGGCAAAATGTTAAGTTAGAGTGACGGATTGAGATAGTGGAAATATCGATATTATATTGCTATTGTGAAATTAGACTATATGTGGTCTTAGATTTTGGATATTGTTTTATCGTGACGTGGCATGAGTTAAGTCTTCTCCTGCTTTTAAAGGCTCCATTACAGTAAAGTGATGTTTTCATTTTCTGATATTATCAGACTGTTCCACTTGTTCTTATACTTGCCTTTGCCAACTTAGTCATTATATCCACATTACTCACGAGCAGCTAGCAGCTTTTTTTTTCATTTTCATAAACACTGCAATGAATTGTGTACAATGAAAGTATTTTCTTCTATATTTTAAATTGTACCTCCTTCACACGAGCATAATGTACCTGTATAAACACAGGAGCCTGAAGCGCTGTGCGCCAGGAGACATGCACGCAACAGCACACACATAGAAGCATTAACTCCAAATGCCACTGGCAAGCACATCTGCATTTTGACCTATTTCAAAAGCTTCATTTCACAGTGGTCACGTGCTTACGAACACAGGCTTTACTTGTTATGTGACAAAAAAAACAACAGACTTGTTTTAAAAGGAAAGGAATAAGAAAGAGAATAAGAAAAGGAAAGATAAGTCCAGATCAGTCAACAGTAAAGGGCATTTGTAGATTTTAAATATACAACTGTGATGATGAGATTCAAAAGCATTCAACAGGAAGCAGTATGTGTTTTCAGAAGCTGCTTAATACTTTACTACTAATTACTTCTACTCATTATTTTTACCTTTCAAGGGTCCCATTTCCGTGTCCCCTCCAGGAATTATGCTTTATACCAGAGTGAATGTCTGCAGTATATCAACTGTTTGCAACACTCATCAGCAATCCGTGAAGGGAAAAAAAAGAGTGATAACGTGACAAAAATCCAAATTTGCAGACTTTGTACTCTCCTTTTATGTGTTGGCTTATCAAGGGGGCACAATAACAGTGAAACACAGTAAAGCTTTAACTATCAAGGTAAATGTGATATTGCAATGCATAAAACACCTCTGAAATGTAGCTACATTTCACTTTGTGTGGGAGGTTAGTGAGTGTTTGTGTGTGCATGCTGTGGCAATATGTGATCTTTTCAGATACTGAAGGCTCCTGTGTTTCCTTAGGATGTCAGTTCAGCTTCGAAGGTTCATTCTCGACCTTGCAAACAGAGACCTGACAAAAAAAATTAAAAAAACACAAGGTCAGCTCACAAGTCTTGAAACTCACTGTGCAGTGTTGAAAGAGGCACATGAAATACTTAATGAAAATACATTTAATAGATTAAGATTCAGTTATTTTAAATATGCTTTTTCAGAGCATCTCAGACAGAGGGGGAATACAGTGCTGCTCCACTGGACTGGACTGTATGAGAAAACCGATGTGTCTTTTGCGCATCGAAGCATGTAAACCTATTCTAGTAGTAACCCATAATAAAATCATGAACCTGAAAATGTGCATAATATATCTCTTTTAAGATTTAACCACATGTTAAATATCTTTAAAACATCAAACTACGTACAAATATGGTTATTAAGCCTATATACAGAATATTTTTTGGATACAACTTGTCAAAACCATGTAATGTGCTTCTAACCCTTGCTTATGCTGCAATGACGGCACCCTGCTTTGGTGGATCCTCTAATGAGGCAGAATATCCATTTCATCCCAGCTCCCCTCTGCTCTAAGGGGCTCACCCCCGCCGTCCCAATCATCGCTAATGTCCTCGGCACTGTAGTCATCCTCCTTGTGTCAGCTCCACAGCACGATCACAGCTCTTTCAGGACTACAAAGTAAACTATTGTGAGGGAGGGACGGATCATTGCAGCCTTCCCTTATCTCCCCTCTCAAGCAGGCTAATTAATCTTGCTTAATTAAAACATGACGAGGCCCTATTTATTATGAGGAGAATGTTGATTTCTCATCGCCTCGCCAAACATGAGTTTTAAATCTAAATGACAGAACTGTTCTGTATCGCTACGGGTAAGCCAATTAAGCAGGGGAGCGTGAGCCCGACGAAATTGCCTGTTAAAACTTTGGATCAATGCAATCGAAAATTTAGGAGCGTGCTCGTCCACCATTAAGTGAAAGAAAGGCCATTTTTGCTGCAGTTTATTAGCTGCGACTCAGTCCCACTTCTAGAAGGACTTGGTAGGAACATCCTGGAACAAGTGTGTAATGAAGTGCGTTTTTGTTGCGGGCTAACTGCCTGGGACTGTTTTGGATGGGGTCTTTGTTGTTTGTTCGATGAATTAATGAGGAGCAGTGGAACCCTGAGGTGTTCTGCTTTGCATAGCCTTTGACAGAGCTGCTGGCTCATAGTCTGGCTCGGTCCCTTATGAAACCCTCGTCATCGTTTTCCCAAGAAAGTAATTTTTGGTCGTACCCTGTCAGGCTTAATTATATTTAAGCCCCTCAGTGTTTTTGTTTTGTTTTTAAGGATGACATTTTTTAATTGATTTAGATAGAGCCGCCTCGAGCCAAAACAGTGCTTTATACTTTGGTTTCTCTTGTCTGTTAGTTGGGATTATCTTTTTGTCTCAAGCGATGTTTAAATTAAGTTTCTTTTTAGAGACTGATACTATATGAGTTGCTGTCTGGAAGTATCCCAGACATGTTCAGCAACCCTCGCTCAAAAACTCTTTCTGGTCAGTCTCGTCACCCACCATCATTAAAACGAGTCGGAGATAGACTGCTCTGGGGGCAACCAGTGGTATAAATAGAAGTTTCATTTCATCAGTAGAAACTGTTCTTAGTCCTGTGCTTTTTTTAGTGACAAAAAGACATGCGATCAAAAAACTGATAGACGTATCCAGTAAACAAGTTCCCACCCTGCCTCTGACCTGAGATGATCACAGAAAGCTTCTCATCTTTTTACTTTAACATCATTCCTTCATGAATTTCAGACGACGCACCGAGACGGGGACACTATCTTTGGCCGCAACTTAGAGCAAGATTTACTGCATCTTTTATCAGTGAGCTTGTTTTCACATCCCTGTTTATAAGCAAAGGCAACGGCCCAATTTAATTACACACAATCTTTACTGCACAGAAATCTATTGGGTGCTTCACGAGGAGGATTGGATCTTCGCAGTGCGCTCAATTAATAAACCAAAGAGAAGTTTCAAGAGAATTTGCAGCTCGGAGGAAATGTAGTTGAAATGTATGTTGTGTTTAGTTTAGTGTTCACAGCTGAGAAAGACACAAAAAAATCTAATCAGGCAACAGTTTTTCTTAATTAATTAGTTTGATAGTGTGGACTTTTGAATTATTTTTGAACATACACTTCCTCTCCTACTTTGTTTCTGCTTAATCACTGTATTTTGATAAGCAGTACATCAAAAGAAGGTGAACAACACTTGTAAACTCATTCATGCAGAGTATATTGGTTTGTTCAGACAGATCAGATGTGTGCAGCAGCTGGAGTTATACTCTCTGGACAGAGATTAAACAGCAATAAGGCGATTGCTTCGCCAGCCTTGGCGACTCGGGGAAGTGTTGTAGCTTAGAGAGGACAGAAACCAGCCAGGGGTCAGAGTTGAGCTGGGAACGAGTTCCTCAGAGCCGAGTAGGCAACATACTTACGTGGGTGCAAACACTGCACGCTCTCATATACACACTGTCTTCACGTTAAAGTCTTAAATGGTCAAAATGGCTGGGCACAGGAGATAAATCATCTTGTAGTGGACTCAGTATTGTTTCATAGATCCAGAACGTGAAGGAAATATCTTTTATTGTTTACTACTCTACCTCTGGAGAAGATTAATTACCTTGTTAAAGGTAAAGAATCCAGCATTGCCAGATAGGAAATGTTAAACTATTGTATCAGAGGCTTAAAATCATTGTATTTTGAGGAAAATGATTGAAGTCATAATGTGTAATTTTACCACAAGGCCATAAGCTACGATAATGAAATAAATGACTGGAGTGTTCATTATAAACTTGGAAGGAAGCACTGATCTTTTCTCTCTGTCTACTTTCTTCTTCTCTCTGTAGGGCAGCAGGTGGTGAGATTGGACAACCAGTTCAAAGTGATGTGTGTGGTCCCGCATCCCAGCAACCCCGAGGTATTCCTGTGCGGAGGTTACAGTGCAGCGGTCAAGGCCTGGGACTCTCGCAGCTGCAAGGTCAGACTTATTAGCCTCTACAGAGTAGATTTAGCATTTTTATCGACTCTGGTTCACCCACTGTTGTTTGACCTTTTTCATAAATCTGAGGCGGCTAGGCTCTGAACACATGCTCTTCATCAACAGCTCCCTCTTACACACCCCCACTGGTGCAAACAAGGTAGTCAAGTCAACATTTGGCTGTGCACAATGACCCATGCTGTATTCCACTGAAAGTATAATGCTGCCACAGACAAAGAAGCAACACTGCAGATTATCAACTAATTGCTAATTGCTCAAAGCTAATTTTAATTCACCCAAGACTTTTAAATCTTTCCTGTGAAGCTTCAACCTAATATTGCTATTAAGCTTAATGGACTGTTTTATATGATAATCCTATTCATTTCTTCAGAATATGAGTGCTCACGTGGAATTTTTTCCCCACAGTGAACAGCCTTGTTTCCCTACAGGGTTTTAGACTTAATACAGCAGGGCTTGTGGCGGCGAGAGCGTAGAACCAGTCTTCAGCAAATAGGTTGTTAATGCTGTAGCGTTCTGGCTGCCTGTCAGTCTTAGCCATGGGCTGTGTGTTTCTTGCTCTGGGGTGAAATTACCCAACTAGATACCCTACTAGAGACCCAGAGGCACGACATTTACCCATTAGCCTGAAGACTTTCTAAACGGACTCATGAGGTGGAACTGCATGCATTAGACTGTGATGTTGAAACTCACTGATAAGAGTAAAAGTTTGGTTTAATCTGCACCGCAGAAGGAAAGTTAAAGTTGCAGTTAGGGGTTAAAGGTTAAATTGCCCGATGTAGAGTGTAGCTGCTAGCTGTTCACTCAGCAGCTCTGAAATGAAACCAAATCCACATGAATGCCCTGTGAATATCTGATGTGATATGAGTGAGCTTGCAAAGAAGATAAAAGATGTTAACACAAGTTGATGTTTTCTTTGAAAAGAGAAATTAATTCAGTCTACCTTCAACTAGATCATAATTGACTGAGCCTCTCTCATTTACTGCTGTTTAGTCTAATCTGGTTGTATCATTTGAAAAGTTTTTTTGAAGGCAATTTAGACGAACAATATCCCTTTAGGTTTGCTTTCTGCTGCTGTTTTACCAACCTGTTACTACCGATCTCGTATTCTGATCCAGTCTGATCCGCACAAAACTGGAGTTCTCTGTTAAGATTTATAATTCAGAAGGAAGCGTTGATCTTTTCTCCCCCTGTCCATTTTCTTCTTCTCTCTGTAGGGCAGCAGGTGGTGTGATTGGATAGCCTTCATCTTTTTAACACAATTAATTGCTTCTAAAAATAGTTGCTGATTGATTGTATGTCAATCGACTAATTGACTAATTGTCTTTACTGAGTGTCAGATGCTAATGATAGCCTTAAACCTGCCAACGTTTGGCTGTGAAAAAGTGTGTGATTTTCTACAATACAAAATACTTTGTATTAGTCTTAAATTCATACCTCACTATAATATAACTTTCTTATCTGCAAGAAAAGGTTTTAATGTTATCGGAAGATTCTAACCTTGAGCTGGTACACAGACAACCCACCACATCTACATAGTTGGTGGACAACAGCTGTGGTGATTATTGTACCATTGTGTGTCAAACAATTGGCATTGCAAAGGAACATTAACATTTTATTCCCTTAAAACTAGATACCTAGACATCACTAAATGTATAATATGTAGGATACTGCTTTACCTTGATATAGCAGATTCACATGACTACATGTATGTTCAGTGTTGGATGTATTGTGGTCATCTGGCACAGCAGCGTGAGTGAGTGACAGTATATCTTTATATGCAAAGACAACTGGCACACTGTATTTCATCCCTCCTTAAGGGCAGCGATCCAGATGTCTCCCCCCCCCCACTTCCTGTTAATTGCTCTGTGATGTGCATTCAAATTAGAAAAATACTGTGTTATAAAACAATTACAGATGGCTCCAACAGTTCAATTGTAACTTAATTAAATGTCTTAAATGTGGTTTGAATAACTGTTTAAGAGCAGTAACACTTCCCACTACATCATATGACTGGAGAGCATTTCTTTTCTCCACTTTGTGTGTGTGTGTTTGTGTGTGTGTCTCCAGGTGGTAAAGGTTTACAAAGCAGGGATCCAGCAGACCTTGGACATCCTGTTTCTCAGGGGTGGTGTGGACTTTATAACAAGCTCCGACTGCGTAAGCAGAGACTCTGCAGACCGCACCCTCATCGCCTGGGACTACCAGACCACAGCCAAGGTCTCCAACCAGATCTTCCAGGTAAGGAAAAATGTGTGCGAATAAGAAAAAAGTAAAGACAAGTCACTAAATACATACAACTCTGATTGTCACATGATGTTGAAATTATCAGCTAATAGGCTGAAAAGCAGGTTGAATTTCGACAGGCAAATCCCATCTAAGGTTATATTCCTGGAAATGTGTGACCCTCCTGATGTGAAACAAGTTGGTAATGAGGCATGTGGACCTGGCATATTTTGACAGTTACATGGTGCTGGAGGAAGTGAGGGCTCTAGTGAGTGCTACGTATTTTAAAATATGATTTTAATAACCTTTGTGCTTTATGTGTTGAATAAATTCTCATTCCCCGAACCGCTGTTTCTGCAGGTTGAAGTCGCAGGAGTCTTGTAAATTGTTCATGCTACTCTTGATATGCAGGAAAGGATGGACAAAATAACAGGGACATTGTGGTGTTGATTTCGATTCTCAATCAAAAATTGTTTCAAATGAGCTTTTCAAATTTGATCATCAGTTCAATGGCAGTATCGTGCAATCATCATGTGTCCAAAGAAAAAAGAAAAGCATATATACCGATATACCGGTTCACCTATCACAGATATACCCATATGGCTGTAAATGTTGTCAATATCAGCTGATATGAAGACTTTTGAGTTCAAAAAAACCCAATGCAGAAAAAGATCCTTGGGGTGATTTATAATTATTAATTTATTAAAAAATTTAAAATTGCTTATCGGTCAAGCTTTACTCCTAATCCTTATTTCTGGTGAATATTATGTGAACTTGCCTAACCCTGAAGTGTTTCTATTACTTTGTGCACCCCCTTCACATCTGACCATGAGGCTTTTTCAAAGTAATGGTCTAGTTGACATGCAGCTGACTTCATGGTTAGTAATTGCAAGAAAAGGTCAAGTAATGAATGAATTTTCCCTCTGGATTCTTCCCTCCACTCATTTGGCCACCAGGAGCGATACACATGCCCCAGCCTGGCTCTCCACCCACTGGAGGAGTCCTTTGTGGCCCAGACCAATGGGAACTACATGGCTGTGTTCTCCTCCCAGCAGCCCTATAGGATGAACAAGAGGCGACGGTATGAAGGACACAAGGTCAGTCACAACTGTGGCCTCGGGAGGGAAATGGGAGGGGAACGGGGTTTAGAGGTCTGATCAATAGAGAATGTACACTCACAACTTCAGCAATAATCAACATGTGCACAAAACTGTGCAAAAGCCAGATGAAATTGTAATCTACACAACACACAGTTGACATGTATAGTAGATACATAGCCTGCAGTGTTTCTTCTGCAGCACCCCTCCCCCTTAACAAACACAGTAAGTACAAAACTATATTTCCACTGAGGGGTGCAAACAGAGCAGAATATGGCTGTCAAATATTACTGAAATCATTTTGTTTGTTGATTCAAGAAAAATACAAAAATGGACAGAAAACATGCTCTCCTGTTGTTTCCTTTCTGGTGGCAAAACACAACATTTCACATCAGCAAAAACAGCACAGAACATCCAGAAAACACAAAGACATTTCATTTCTTCATGTTTGCTTTATTGTAAATACAACTTTGAAGCAAACCCTTCTAACAGAGTACATGTTTTAGTGTGATTATAAATACTTAACTGCTGCCTGAAAGCAACAGTCGTCAGTTGTCTTTAACTGACGACTGGCTGTGTCCATATGTACATTAAAGGAGTTGTTGGCTGCTGGAAACATTCCTCCTGTCCATACTGGTCCCAAAGAGGACTGTTCCCTTCCAAATGAGTTTCTAATGTAAGAGAAAGTTACAGATTTCTAGCATACAATTCAGTGCACACTACAGATCGGCCTGTGACTAGTATATTAATATAATACCAAATCCACAGCAATCCTATAATCTCTCCAATAAACAGGTATGTGGTGCATACTGGAATGCAGTAAAGGAGACTGTATTTATTTACAGCACCTGAAAGGTGCTCAGTCACAACCACTCATGTGGTTAAGTGCCTTGCTCAAGGGCACCTGGTTGGTAATAACGAGACTCTTCACTTCCCCCTCACAGACTGAATCAGCAGCTTTCTGGTCATTTGCACACTCCTTTATCATTTAGGTCGCCAAAGTCTGTAATCAACTGGATCACAATCCACTTATTATGCTGACATTTTATTATGCTAATGTTAACATGGCTCTCGGTGGAAGGTTAATGCATCGTAACTAACACATATATCCTCATTCTAGGTGGAGGGGTATGCTGTGAAGTGTGAATTTTCTGCGGATGGAACTATCCTGGCCTCGGGAAGCTCCACGGGCTCTGCTCACTTCTACGATTACCAGAACGCTCGTTCACTGCACAGCCTCCACGCCCACAGCCAGCCCTGCCTGTGTGTTTCTCAGCATCCCGTCCTGCCTGCAACCGCAGCGACCTGTGACTGGGCTGGTGAGATCAAGGTCTGGCACTAAGGACCGTGAATGAACAAGCAAATATTGAGTTAAAAGTTATAAGATGCATCATGTTGGCCAAGAGAGGACTATTTTTCACTGAAAACTCAGTCATCCATCTTTAAGACTTTATCTCCATAATCTCTTGGCACAAGATGATAAGCACTTGGGGAAAAAACATGCTGGAAGTCAGCTAATCTACTATCTACTGACGCCTTTGAAAAACAGTTTTTTTTTTTACACTGTGTATCTTGTAACACTTTCTTTGTGTTAAAAAACGCCCACATCTCCTTCATTCCCATTTATATGAACTTATACTGGCACAAAAACAACAGACGCTATTGTGTAAATCTTACTGTAAGCATGTTATTCATATTTGGCCTGTCTTACGTCGTTTAAACAACTTGGAAACGGGAGAGTTTCACTGTGAGATCATAAAGTTTCTTTACATTTCTAAGAGTGAAATTGAGTTTTTTCTAAAGTGGTGGGCGGTGGGTAAGCAGTCGCGCTTCACACATAGACACGCATCCTTAATACTTTGCAAAACAGCAAGGGACATCATCACCATCATCGTGTTCTTGAAGTTTTGTCAAAACAAAAAAAATCTCTTTGGGCATTATTTCTAATCAGTGGGGTTTTTCATTCCACATTCTGCATACACATCATTTTTCTCTATGCCTTTTTTGTTCTCACCAGCTCTGATATGACATTTCTTTTCACACTGACAGCTTAGAGCATCAGAGAGAGAGACAACCAGAGAACTAAAAAAAAATATGCAGACATCTGTCAAAACATTGCCAGGTTCTTTCAAGATCCTGCCAGTCAACAACAGAACGGTGAAGTGCACACAGATGCTCTTGATCTTTATTCAGTATCTAGTGGAGCGGTCCTGAAAATACACTTTGCTGTTTGCTGCTGAGGGAAATTCTAATGGCTTGATACTCTTACTAGCCCCTGTGGTTGTTTACACTGTAGTTAATAATAATTACATTTACATTGTTATTGACTTTGAAAGTACCACTTAGTGATTTGTGAGGCCATGTTGTAAGCAAAGTATATTTTATATTATAATTATAATTTGCATGTGCTGAATGGTGACAGGGAAGATCATCAGCGTCAAAACACATTGGAGAGGATGAAACAATATGTCCTCTTAAGGGTGAAAAAGACCAAAGAATGAAGGGTAACACATCATTTTACAGGTTAGCAAATTTTATCATACATAGGTGGTAATTACCAAGTAAGATATTTGAAATGTCTTTGAAAATACCCCAACTTTAGTGGCCTACTGAGAAGTTAGACAGAAAGTAGTTTGAAATTAATATAGCATGATCAGCAGACGTTCAGTAGAAACCAGTTGGAAGTTTCCTTGAAATGTATTAAAGAAATGACCAGTTATTTATGAAATGCTGAGTATTATTTTTAAAATTTTCAATACATTTCGAGGTTATTATTGTGGAAATGTCAAAGAAATTTCAAATATGTTGCTTGATGATTACCACGTACTCAACATTAAATTTGTAGACCTGTAAAAAGTGTTATGACATAAGGCTCAAGAACCGCAGCGGCAGAAAACCAGGGTGAACATTGGAGGGTCTTTTCAGGAACGACATCTTATAAAATGGCGGTGTTCAAGAGGCTGTCACTTGATTGTTTCAGGGGAGGAATCTCTGGGGAAAATCAATGCCAAAATCAGTGCCGAAGTCTGGCCTTTTCAGAGTGATACTCCTCTTGTCACCAGATTTAAAGAGAGCCCTTGAAATCAATAAAACTCAACAATAAAAATAAAATGAGTTGGGCAAGGGCGAAAGGCAGGTATGACAGACTTAAACAAAAAACTGATCCTCTTAACTCTGGTGGCAACACTTCACCAACTAATCTCAGCTACCTGCTAAGTTTATCAAGTAAATAATGTAAAACAACCATCATGTGTTTCCCAACACCCATCTTTATTAAGTAAATAAACATACAGCAAAAATATATAACCATGCATCAGACAGACGGACATGTTGACATTTAGACAGCTGGCCTGTTGTTCCTGGAACAGGGCTGGAGGTAGGACAGGACAGAACTGCTTCAGCCTCTTCATTCAGGGTCAAAACATTCAATAAATATAACATCAACTGAAACTGGATAAAAAATAGTCATAGTGTAATATCGCGTATGTAGTATCTCTCTTTATACATAATGTCCACAGCAAAAATACCGTATATCCTCTGAGTCCCTCTGTACATTGGTTAAATTAAATTCCAAGCCTTTTAAACCCTTTAGACACTTTGTACCATTGTTCCAAATAAGAATATGACCGTAGACTTTTTGAGACTTGTGTGGTGCACTTTCACCTTCATGAACACGATAAGGTCAAAAAGAAGAGATGCAGTTTTGAAATCTTCAAAAAAAACAAAAAAACAGCCTTAAGCCAGTTCCCAGATCTGCAGGAATGGGAGAGGTAGAAGCATGGCCTTCCAGAAAAAATCTCTTCATGATTAACTTGAGGGCAAAGCTGAGTTCATTTACAGTATGAAGCTTATCCCTGTCGCCATTCCTCTCAGATCTATAGAGCCACGCAGGCTGGTAGAAATCCTTCAAGATATATCGTGTCAAAGGGCACCCAGATGTTGGAGTATTGTCGTTTTGTTCCGGTCTATACTAGGAATTGTAGCAGATGATAGCATGATTGTGCAGCAGGTCAACTCCATTTTAACATAAGGCAGGGTCTTATTTTAATTTTTTCTATTTACCAACAGGTCAGCATGTCTTTGCCACTTTCTATGTATGTGTATACACGCTTTGTCTATTTTCACAGTGTTTTCTCTAAAAAAAAAGCCTAATTGAGCATGCTGGTTTAAGAACAACACACTGACTGTACATTTTTTTTCTTTAATCAGTCGTTTCTTTCTGCCTTCTCAGTGCACTTTTCCAATTCATCTCTACTGAAAACTATAAGATCCAGCACTTTTTGTTTTGGTTTGAGCAAGTAGTGCCAAAAGTGTTTAAAGAGTTCATATCAGGGTAGAAATTTTGGCTGTGTGTGCCAGATTTTCAGACAGGGATTAAGCCTCATTGTCTTAAAATGAAACAAATTTCAATGGAAATCTCCAATGAAAAATAGAGTAAGAACAGACTTAATCCTTTTCCAAGAAACTGGTTGTGTGTGTGTGTGTGTGTGTGTGTGTGTGTGTGTGTGTGTGTGTGTGTGTGTGTGTGTGTGTGTGTGTGTGTGTGTGTGCGTGTGCATGTGCATGTGCATGTGTTGCTTCTGACAGGAAGAGTGGTAACAGTAGTGTATACGTACAGTAACAATACAGCAGATACACAGTATGTACACAGTTGTTAGATGCTGTAAAGGAGACCATTTTGTCCTCTGAACAGGATTAAGGCAAGTTCACAAGTGTCCTGGTATGAGAGTAACTTCTGTGCAGTACAGCCTCAGATTTTATCACCTCATTTTGATACAAAAATAAGAAAAATTCCAGCTGAGTAATGCTAAAAATCTTGCAGTTCTGTTGAATAATTTGTAATTAGTATTTTATAGGCTTATTTATATGTTTAGAGCTATTATACCAATGAACAAAGTCAGGGATTGTGGAATCTAGCATCAAGAAGGAACTCTCAAAATCAAAATTTTGTGTCTTGGCTATAAATATTACATTTCATTTGAATAAAATACACATTGTCTACCCAATTAATGTTAATAAAACATCCTCTGTAGTAAGTAGTGTTTAGAGATAATGGCCCTATGAGAAACAATTTTGCTGGGAAAGTGTTTTTCCCATCTTATTTATATGCATTATACAGCATGCATTTTGTTTAAAAGAAAATAGAGAATGAATAAATCTTTTTAACAGCTTGCAGTCAGCTGGGTCCACTATACATAATGGATAAACTTCCCTCTCCCAAACATGTGTAATTAAGTCACCCCATTTCAGACGCTTTAGTCATTTATCTATACTGTATATATTAGCGCAGGAGTTAATGGTCTTTTGCTGGTTTTACTAACAGTACTCAACACCAAAAAAAAAAAAAAAGAAAGAAATAGCACAGTACGGTCGTGTGGTGTGGCTCTAATTATCATAATCATTGAAACAAAAAATACTGATTAGCTGGTCTTGGGTAGCTACACCATTGCATGACATACAATAGAAAAAGTGTTGCAGACTGCATGAAACGTGCCTTGGCTAAGAGATACATAAAACAACAACATCTTAATACCCCATGACACCAAGTATGTGTTTGCTGCAGGGAACTGTTGAGACATACAGTACAGTACAGTACAGTAAGTTAGGAATCATCATCATCATCATGCATGAAATAAAAAGCTCTCTTCTCGCCGCTCAGTTCAGCAGTGTACCGTATAGCTGTGCCTTGGTCAAACTGTCCTTCCTCGTCAGTCCCGTGCTGCCAAATTTTTGGTATCTTGGAGAGGTCTTCTTTGGGAGTGCGGGGCCGACACTGAGAGCGGAGCTGGAGCTCGGGCGAGGCCGGATGCTCGGCCTGGGGCTGGGGTAGTGTTGAAGACTTGAGGCTTCGAGGGAGCTTTGGTGTAAGGACTCAGCCGAGCTGTCTGCACTCAGATTTATGTAGTCCTTCTTGGCGCTGCTTGCCGCCATCGCTCCCCTACCGCTCTCCTTCTCCTTAGAGCTCCCTGAGAGGAACAGACTGCACTCGGAGTCCTGACTGTCATCCTTGGCTCTATACAGCACAGAAGTTTTCTCCTGCTTACGATGCTCCATTGGCTTCGGACTGCGGCTGGGTGAAGGGGAAACGGCAAAGCACTGGTCCAGCACACGGCTGTGGAAGACGTCATCTCCTTCTTGGAAGCTGCTGTAGAGAGAATCCTTGACCTTACTGGGAGGGCCCATGGCAAAGTGGTGCTCGGAGAAGCTGTATGGAGAGACCCGCCCAGCAATGTCACGGTAGGAAGATGAGAATGTGTTGATGTCTTCCACGCTGAGCTGTCTCCAGCGGCTGCTGAGGTCGTCCTCAGGGACCTGGACGTCACCTCGGCTGTCAAGAGCCGCTCCACGAGCCAGGCCCAGTCCAGTTGTGGACCCCATGCTCTGAGAGGAGGCCAGGCGAGGGGTGCTGGAATGGTATGGTTCACTGAAGCATGAAGCCGTCCTTGTGTACCCGGGTGAGGTGCCCTTCTGCGGGCTCCTGGGAGTCACCATGTGCTGGATACTGAGGGACTTGGGGAAGCTTGGGCTGTCTTTATCATAAGACGACATGCCTTTGCGCCCGTAGTCCCCACTGCCACCATCTCGCCATTCCATGTAGAGACCCTGGTGGGAAGAGGATAAGGTGCTGCTGGCAGTGCGTCCACAACCACCACTAACACCTCCCTTCTCATCCGATGCAAGGCTGAAGCTAGAGTAGGAACTGGAGGCGGGGAGGCTACCAGTGCCAAACTCATCGTGATGGTGGAAGGAAGATGGAGGCTCATGGTGGGAGAAACTTCCAGAATGGTAGGCCTCTTCTTCTGGGTTGCTGTCAGTGGAGTTCTGGGCGTGAAGCTGGAGCAGGCTGGTGCCGTGAAGGTCGACGCTCTGCCTGCGCTCTGTATCTTGCCATCGTTCGGGGCAATAGAGGGCCGTATCGCTGCAGTACAGGTCAGAGCTCTTGTATGCAATGCGGCGGTTCAGGTGATCAGTGCTTCCTGTTCCTGTAAGAAAGTCTGACTCCTGTGGCTGCGGGCTGGGTGAGCGTGTTACAGGACAACTGCTTCCTGGTTCTGGCTTTTCCAGGACCTTGGCAATTATGGATGTGGGCACAGCGTCAGAGTAATTGGAGTGGCACATTGCCATGGTGGCTCCGCTACCCCGATTATGTTTCTCCATGTGGGAACTGATGCGTTCCTGGAAATCCAGTGGCAACTGAGACAAGACAGACGTGGAGAGACACAAAAGAAGCTTGATGAAGATGGGAATTAAAAACAAAACCATACAATTGTGACAGCTGCTGAGCCTGTCTATTTAGTCAACTTGAGTCTCTTTCTCAAACATATTTTAAGCTTCCTGTGTTTGCACAGAAGATATGCTTAGAGCCAGTCCTTAAGGATTTTAATCTATTGTTCTGGTTTAGAGAGTAATTCATTCTCACAATGCTCAAACAGTCCAGACCAGTTCATGGATCTCGGGGGAAATGCACTACTTGGCCCCTCTAATGAACTTGTCAGAAAAATTGCTGAACACAAGCTCTATTTATTTATTTATTTATTTATTTGCTTTCCTTTTCTCCCAACACAACCCTGTTTGTGCTTGTCTACACGTGTTTCTTTTCTACAAATGTTTACTTATCTCAACTTTTTCATTCCAGAAAATTAATTAACAGGTAAAGTCTTTTGGACATTATTATTTTTGTCTCTCCATCCCTCTATCTCCTATTTGTTTCTCAGTCTCTCACTCTCACAAACACACACAGACAGACACATTATCTGTTTGATTGGCTCCTGTTTGAGAAAACTGTTCCTGTCAATTACCGACTGGTTCTTTGTGCCTATTAAAGCTCGTCAAGGTCAGTAGAAACTGTTCGTGCCACACTGAGTTCTCTCTTTTTTCCTCCCTTTCTTTATCCTTTCATCTTTCTCCTCTTGCTCCACTGCCTTCTCAACCAAAAAGCCCTCATTCCCTCTCTCTCTGTCTTTTTACTCTGTCTCTTTATTCTGTCTACCATCAAACACATATCAGTTCCACAGGGAACGGCTTAGATTCAAATTAAACCAGTGCTCCGGGTCTCCAGCTGGGAATATATATATAAAAAAAAAAGATAAAATACTGACTTGGCTTTGTTAAGAAATAGAAGCTCGCCTCGGCATAAAATAACCTGCATCTTTTAAGTCAGGCTATTTTTAGCAGCTACTGCCTCAGAGGGAATAGAGATGGAAAGTAGGTGAGGCTGTTGGGGGGGAGCACAAGATAATATACAGTGTGCTCAAAGTAAGCCAGCTCAGCATTAGCTGCTATCTGAGGCAAATCTTAATTAACAGTCACACAGTTTGGCAGTTTTAATCCACGTGACAGCATACACGTCTACAGGTCTTGCTCCATTTATTGAGATAAGTGGTTTAATGTAGTATGATGGAACTGGCACTTATTATTTTAGTCATTCGAGCAATTCAGAGCCACTCTGTGAAAGCTATTTCCTCAAAATGCTCCACACGTACAAGACATTTTGCATTTTCATGTTTTATAACCTTTTTTTATTATTTAAAGTGAGACTATGTTACTTCAAAAATGAGAAAAAAAACATTCTACCTCTTATGAATGAAAAGTTCATGAACACTAAAGCACACCACTTCTCAACCGACCATTTGCTAAGCCTTTTCCACACAAGTCACTGTTCCTATTGCCTGTTAAGCTTTCTGTTTTCACACAGCATTTATGTAGTTAACAATCATAACAGTGGAGACACACACGGAGACTCATTTACTCACTTGTCGGTTATTTCATGCAGACTTCAGTTGCAAACTATGCTAACTCTAACCTTCCAACTTTTAGATTGATCATTGTATAGTTATGTGTGTATAGTAAAGTGTGTTAGTAAGGTGCTTAGTGGCGTAATGTTGAAGTCATGCCACTGCGATGTAGCTCGCTTTTAACTTCTGGTGATTTCATTTACATTTAAAAAAATATAAACATGGTGTTCATCTGTGAATATTATCTTGCACAAAACAACAAAGTATCACAAACTTGTGTTTGCCACAGAACTTATTTTCTGCAATAATCCAAAATCCAACTGAAAAATATTGTCAGCTTCTTGACGAGGGAACCAGGGCAATGCTAATTTAGCAGCCTACATAAATACGTCATCTCTGCAGCACTTTATAAGTTTCCAGGTAACTTGCTGCTACACATATTTTTTTACTTTGTTGATATTTGGCGGACCCTGCCACCTTTCTAGCTTCAAACAGTATTCTGGGGACCTTATTTTCCTCTGAGAACATCTTGTTTATTCAGTTATGGAAAGGATATATATTTCCAAAACTACATAGTGCCCCTTTAAGACAGATATTCCTGCATAACGGACATCACCGCTAAGTCAGTTTGCTGACCTGATGACTATTCTCTTCTGTTTTTCTAGTATTCACTGTTCTCCAATATTTGTTAAATGTGAATATATTTCATTATCACATTTAATACATATCATCATATAACTAACAACTCATGTATATGAATTAGTCATACGTGTCTGCATACAGGCCCTGTTGAAGAGTATAACTTTTATTCTATGATGCATCAGGTGTCGTCTCAGGCCAGGCTTTCATTTATTCAGTCGTTCATTATGCACAGCCGGCATGCAGACAGATGGCACTTCAGACAGCAGACCTTCATCAGTCTGACTGAAGAGGCCATGAGAACTGTGAAACTGTGTTATTGTGAAAACCATTCACCAAGGCTTTTAGTGGTTACACAGTCGCAACATATCGAACCTTTCTCCATTACAGAATGAATGCATCAAGAATCGTTCATTAGTAATTATTTACAGCATACATTCAGTACATCAGTACATCATACATCAGTTACTTACCCAGTTAGACCTAATGCACCCCTCCCCACTAAAATTAGTATTATTGGATGCTTTATGTATGTAAACAGTTAAGTTGTATTTTTTGTCAACTACCAAATATATTCCCCAACATGAGGGTCTAAATGTTGTTTAAAAGCTTTCTCCAAACTGCCAGGAATAAAATTCTGGTGCAGAAATACCTTTTCTGAATGCCAACTGAAATGTGTGCATAGTGTTTAGTATTGAAAATGTCAGTGTTGAAATTGGGTTTTGAATGCTTGGCCAGTTTCTTTGCCTATTTACTTACACTTTGGTCAGCTATCTCTTGAATTAAATAGGGCAACCTTTCTAATTTAAGGTATAATTTGCGTATTAAACTGGGCCTAGAATAACATGTAGGGCGGCTTATATTGCTGTTTAAACAAGTTGGCAGCAGTTGTAGTGCAGCAGATGTTCAACAACCTCTGCAATTTCCAGCGGATTCTGAGGAGGAGGGTATGTCAGAGTCTCTTGCTCCATAAGTTAAAGCAATCCATTTTTGCCCATACACAAGAGCGCCCATACACTTAATTAATAATAATGATACACTTATTACACTTATACAGATAACTGGCCAAAATGTTTCAACAATACATCACTGACTAGTTCGGCATGGACAGGTGCCACAGTGATTTCAGCGTACGGAAGTTAATCCTTGCTAATAATATTTTGGATTCATGTTAATGTGAATATTCAGACACACTTAAACTACAAATTGCACCTTTAACCACATATAACATTTTGCAATTCAAGTACTTTTTTAATAAATGGTAGAGCCCAAGTCAGCAAACCTTTTCACTGAAGCGTAGATTTGAATTGACACAATGATGCAGTCGGACAGCAGCAGCATTGTTGGAAAGCTCACCTCAGACATCTTGTGTGCTCTGTAGTGAGACTTGGAGCACTGCAGCAGCTGGGCTGCCAGGTTGCAGTCTTTCCTGTACAGGTCCTGTAAGAGGCAGAAAGATTATAGTCTATCACTAAATCCATACTTCTCAAATCTTGTTCATTTTGGCAGCCTGATGGTTCCAGCAGGCTTTTTCACCAAGGGGGGTTTTGTTCGAACACTCTCTGGAGAAGAATCTGTAACACTTTAGATTACAGCCTTATAATTGTGGTTTAATTATGGGGGACATCAGGAAGAAATAATTATACAGTCATGTAACCTGGATGACTGAGAACCTTCATCAACACAGTCATGTAATGTTAGCACTGCGCTATAGAAACAACAAATCTAACATTAAATAATGTGTCAATTTACTCTTTATGAGGTATTTCTGAAGTAATTATGGGTCATGGAGAAACAGAACAAGAAGGACTGAAGTAACAAGTATTGAATAATGAGAAATTTATAGTATTGCATAGAATACTGCATGTTGCATACACATTGGGCCATATTCAGATGGGAATTGGGAGTAAGTAACCCACTGGATTAGGCAACTCATTGATTAAGTGACCCGTCATATTAAAGGAACAAAGTCATCCATTGAAGCTGTTAGAGTTTAATTAGTTTTCACGTATTATTCACCGTGGCTGTATTGTTTCACTAGGTTGACACGCATTTTTCACTTGTAATGTATCTTGTATCTGTCCACTACGGTCTGTGCTAATTCTATTACTCGTCTTAAAAAGTGCATTCACTTATCCGCACCTCCCAGCCTCAGGAAGCCAGTTCAGCATTATTTATCTCTTTCTCTGTGCTTTCTTTCTACAATGGATGTTTTTCGGATTTGTACTTTAATTCCAGGGCAGAGTGAGGGTGGTCCACTGGCACAGCAGATGCTTGGTTTAATTGTTTGCAGTGTTTCTGAATGCATCAGTTTGTGTGGGTGGTTAGCTGGTTTAGCTCACTTTCTTTTCCTCTGCCTCCTCTGTGAAATCCCTCCGCTCACAAAGGTCATTTCTGGCTGCACTGTAGCCTCCATCACACCACAGCCCTGACAATACTTCCCATAACATCAAAGCCTTCTCTTTGACAGCTTCCCCCCGCCAGTTAACAGTGACTGCTTTTTAAAACCACTGTATTTCTCTTCAGTCTGTTGCTGGGGGACATCTGGGCTCCCTGTAGTTTTTGTAGACAGTTCAAATAGACCTTTGAGACCTTGGTGATGTCTTTGTTAACATGAGTTGTGTAGTGTGTTTCTCCAGGGTAAACAAACTACACCAGTGTTGAAGGTCTGAGGGCAAAAGAAGGGTTTTCTCTCACCTTTCTGTCAAGTAAATAGAGTAATGACCATTTCTTGTGGCTTTCTATCAACCTTGTATTCATACTAGAAATAAACATGGATGGATTATGAGACACAGACACACAAAAACTACTGCAAATGACAATATTGAAGCTATTTTGTGTCTCTTCTTGGTTGTCCTTTAGGGAATTTTGCATCTTCATGTGGTTGTTGTGTGTCACAGTTGTTTTTTTGTTTGTCTCTGTAGTTGTTTTGCTTCTGCTTGTGGTGGTTTTGTTTCTTTTGGTGTTTTTTCCTTTTTTCATTCGTTTTGCAACTCTTCTACGACTTTTTCTGTTTGTGTGTCTGTGATTTTTTTCTCTCGTCTTTGTGGTCATTTTGCCTGTCTTCGTGGTTTCTTTTCTGTCTTTGAGGGTCTTCTTTAGGTCGTTTTGCTTCTCTTTTAAGTCGTATTCTGTTTCTTTCATTTTGTGCCCTTTTGTAATTTTGTTGTCAAGTCTTTGTAGTCGTTTAGGCCGACATTCAATAACATGTTCAATACAATGGGGAAAACTGACACAACATGGAGGGCAACATTTTTTTTATTTTTAATAAGAGATAAATATAACAAGGCTTGTGTTTTGTGTGTTAAGCACAACAACATTAAAGATAAATTACTTCTGACCACAGAAGAGTCGGAGGAGGCGGGCCTATGTGAACACTGCAGCAGTGTGTATGTCGAGTCGCTGTCAGAAAACAAGAGGGAGTGAGAAAGCACAGCTGGTGTCAGTGTGGATACTGTGGAAATTAGTTTTGAATCAGTTTCAAATATTCATCAATATGTATCAATATTTAGATATTTTGCTTTTTTGCATCTCATTGTAGTTGTTCTGCATTTCTCTGTGGTCATTTTGCGTTCCTCTCTGGTCGTTCTGCATGTTTGTAGTCTCCTTTGGTGCCTTTTTGGCTGTTTTGCATTTCTTTGTAGTCTTTTTTGGGCTTTTTTTGCTCGTTTTTGCATCTCTTTGTAGTCATTTGATTGACTTTTGAACAAAAAAATGTTAGCAGCCACTTCAAACAGTTGCTCTGGCCCCTGGGCCCCTGCGTCTGTGCCTTGTTAGGCCTGTTCAGTAATCCATCCATGGTAATAACCCATTGTAGATTGAACAGTTTCATCACTCAAGAGTAATAAAAGTGGAATAGATTTTATTCAATAAAATGCAATTGTTTTTTCCATCAGGTCTCAGGCATGATGCATTTGAAAGGTTTTTGCTTGATCCCATGTTATAAGCAGTAAATTCAGAGCTTGCTCTCTGGAGGAAATCCCTGCCTCGCTGCTGGGTCTGACGGGACAAATTCCTCCTCCTTCCACTTAAAATGAACCTTGACTCCAATCAGCCTGGCCGGATTGGAGGGGATTGTGAAAACACTCTATAGCTCAGAAGTGCTAAAAAGTGACATAGACCAAGAGAGAGAAAATCTAACATAACCTGATGCCCCTGGTAGAAGTACCAGTAAAATCACTTCAAAGGAAGTGAGGCACACGATTGCCACATGCCCTTGAGCTCAGATCCACGCACCCCCTGCTCCAGATTCTGGCTGCCCCGAGGAATGCCCATTGATTTCAGTATAATCACTATAAAACACCCAGTGGCTTAGAGTTAATTCCTCTATCTGCTGTGGCCCCTTGAAGCAAAAATATCCAGGATGTTGTAGGAATACAGAGGATATGAGACTTTTAGCAATTGTGTTCACAGAGTTTGACGGGAGAAAGTCCTTCCATTAAGGAAAAAACAGCTTTTTGAAGAGCCGTCATCTCAGCCTCTCAAGCCAGATGTTGTTTTGGCGCTAACAAGACAAGGAGAGCAACCACCCCAGGCTGGGCCCCAGACCTCTATGGCCCTGAATGCCCCGGGCTTCTCCTTCATTTGTGTGCCTGCAGGCGAACTATAATTCGGGCATATCTTCAACTGGAGTCTTATCACACAAAAAAAGTTCAGATATTGTCAGACCCCGTATGACATGATGCCGCCCTGAGTACTCACGTTGTCCTCTCTGAGTTTATTGATGGTGATCTTTGCCTCCATGAGGTGGTTGTTGAGGACGATGATTTCCCGGCTGAGGGCTCTCTTTTCCTCTTCATGGTGGTGGGACTGCAGTATAAGAGAAAATATCGACAGTGGACAATAGAAAAAACAAAGAACAAAGGATGCAGAGGTTTACCGAGTAGATGATAAGAGGAGGGGCAGGAAATAAAGGGTTAAAGGATAGAGTTGAGTGTTGAGATAACGAGAAAGATGAGGGAGCCAAAGTTGGAGGAGCAAGAGAAGAAAACTAAGACGGGGGGGGGGGGGGGGGGGGGGGGGGATGAGAGGAAGAGAGCCTGAAGTCACTATCAGTCTGAAGCCAGTGCCAGCAGCAGGTCTTAATTAAAAGAAGATTACACTTGCCAGCGCTCATATCATATCAATTACTCTGGGAGTAAGAAGAGGAGAAATAGAGGGGGAGAAAGGGAGGAGAGGGGAAAACTAAAGAGGAGGAGAGGGAGAGAGACAAATGAAACACGCGTTCTATTTTCAGTGATTACTGTCAAAGAAATGCAAAATGACTGCTGCGGTGACATTTTAGCCTCACTAACAGCGGCGCCTAATGATGCTGATGTCTGCCGGTTAGCCGGTCTGTCTTTATGTCTGTCAGCCCACTTATATCTCGACCACAACTGGCCTCATTGTCCTGCAATTTGTTGCAGACATTCATGGTGCACCGAGGATTATTCGTAATGATTTTCAAAAAGTCAAAAAGTCAACTATAAATCAGCAATAAATCTTATAACCTAATAAAGAGACGGTCATAGAATTAGCTGAGCACAAAGCATTTAGTGCTACCCTCTGGGTAAACTTGGCATTTTGCAATGAACTAAACTGAGTGGCATTTATTGTTAGCATGTGAGGTTTTTGTATTATATTTTGTTGTAATTTTGTATCACATGTACAGTGTCAATTTGATCATTTTGAACTACTTTTTCTAAAACCAAGTAGCTTTAGTAAACCTAGATTTCTCCCCAGGGTAGCTTTTTCTATAGTTCAACTACTTCCAGTGTGAAGTGATTGGTTGGTTGTAAAGTTATAGCAATGCTTCAAAATGGTTTCCACAACACTGCCAGCAGCGTCTATTAAGTCTTCAATGTAATATTAGCATGCATTCTAGCAGATTAGCTTGCTAAATTGATTAATACATTTTTTTGTAGACTCAACGATTGTGAAAAATGCTCATCACAATTTTCCAGTGATGTCTTCAAATTGCTTCTTTTGTCCAACCAACAGTCCAAAATCCAAAGACTCTTCATTTATTGTCATCAGTGACAAAGAAAAGCAGCAAATCCTTTAAATTTAAGAAGCTAGAATCAGTAAATACTTAATTGACAGCAATTTATTGTTTATCCAAATAGTTGGCAATTAATTTCATATTGATTGACATAGACATGTTACAGTAGTAACTAAAGTATTTGAAAATAGAGAATATGAGAGTTAAGCATGCATCCCATGAAATCAAACAATATTTTTGCATATTATTGGAACAAACCCTTAAATTCCAATAAGTTTGTGGTTCTCTCCCAGCATGAAGGCTTGAACATTTGAGTAACAACTGAGTAAACTCAATCTGCTGATGAAGATCATGTGGTACAGGCAAAAGTTCCAGAACAGGTGATTAATTGAACCTAAATTGAGTTTGTCAGTTGTTTGTTTATTACTGTTGCATCCAGTGTCTCTATGTTGTGGGCTGCAGTTAACGATGCAGCCTCTAGGGGCCAGACGTCTGTTCTGTTCGTTAATAAATTGTGTTTTCTTTTTTTTTCTCTCTCTCTCTCACACACACACACACACACACACACACACACACACACACACACACACACACACACACACACACACACACACACACACACACACACACACACACACACACACACACACACACACACACAATGTGAAACCTGCCACACAGCACCAGCTGACAAATGATACGTCTCTGAGCACTCACTTGGCCTCCCACCCTCCTCTCTTCCAATCTCTTAGTGGCAGTGATTGTTTTGAAATACAGGGGTGCACAGCCAATCTAATAGGTAGCAATTAATGTCAGTTTAAGCAATAGGCCAGCATTGATATTCAAATCCAATTCTGTTAGGGTCTCATTAATCTGCTGTCGAGACATGCAGCTCACTGACTCACTCTCTTTGTCATTACTCTGGGTTACTAGTTGTGTTTTGTGGTGCTGACTGTGTGGCTGAACACATTAAAGCATTTTTAACCTCTGATATGTGACTGCACACCGTTCTATCTTTGGTTGAATTATGTTTTATTGGATCAAAGACGACGTCTGACTGAGATGTTAATATATATTACATTGACTTTTGGTCTCATACCTTCTACATACATAGTTACGTAAATCCTTTAAAAAACATTAACCTCTTTTGTTCTCTAATCTTGTATAGCTCATGGAAAAGAAACCTGATTATATTAAGGCATTTTATGTATAACACTAGTATGAAGAGAAGTCGATCAGTTTGGATCAAATGTAGAGATACATACACTATTTTGGTGTTGCAACAAATCTTTTGTACGAGAACAGTGTAACAAAATGCCACTTCAGTTTGAGATCGCGTTTTCAACATGTAAGTGTAAGTGGATATTTTTAAGGATTCCTTGCTCTACAGAGTAGCAGAGATGCAGCACAGATTAGTCACATTTCACTTCACATGTGATGAGAGTCAGGAGAGTTGACCAATGGCAATATTTCAGATTTAAACCCAATGGTTATGGGGAACCTGATGACGTTAATGAGGTAAAAGGAGTTAGTTACCACACTGAGAAGTTGGAGGTGTGCAGCCTGTTCCCTGCAGCTCTTCATCTAACAGTTTCTTCTTGTTCCATTCCCCCCACAGACCATATTAAACTACTCCCTGCAATATTTCAATCTGTGACTAGCCTACTTGAAAATAAGAGTCAGCTGGTATTTCTCCAGTGAAATGCTTTTAATGTGAAGCTGCATCAGTAAGAAATGTTTGATTGTATTAGTAGTAAATTAATACAACACTCGGTGTCCCAAACTTATTAGCTTCTGGGAAAATTTAGAGAATGTAAATACTATATTCACTTTCTTTTAGCTCTGTTTTTGGTCACCACCTCCTGGGACAAATGAACTTGGTCTCTTTAGCTGCTACATGCTCGACTAAATGTTCACCATCTAGTCGCTAACCCTTGGTGTTGAGCAGGTAGTGTTCATTGGCTTTGTCAAAATATGGATTACATCCAGAGTTTTGTTGAAAACAGCTCCCTGCTGCATCTGAAAACGACGTTGATGAGTCAATCGAAGCAAAACAGTAAAGTTTTGCACAAGAAAACCAAAACAAGGAGCTAAAGGACACTAACATGCTCTGTAGAGATGAGGGATGAAGCAAAGTTTTCAGTAATTTCAAGCAACTTTTTTCATAGTACACATAGTCATTGGATCCATTGTTAATATAAAAATATGGATTGGTGCTGCTTTAAATGAAAGTGAGAGTGTCTCGGCCTTCCCATATCTCAGCAACTAATGTTGACTACAATGTTATTACCAGTAATAGGAATCATGGCCAAACTTAAAAAATAATATCCAATTTTAATGAAGAAAAACACAAAGCACAACACTGTGTGTCACTGCTTTACTATCTGATTCCTCTGAAATCTCCCCTATTAAAAATGTATTTAAAAACTCAATGCACGTTGGACTGCCAGCTAGAGTGACCTTGAGCACGACAAAAAAAAAAAAAAACAGTGTGAAAACAGTGTTGTACATGTTCAAAAATAATGTGCCACTTTGATGCCAGAAGTAATGTTCTTGTTCTTGTTCCCTCGGTGTAGCTGCTGACTTTGATAACTTTCATATACCCGGTAATCTCTTGGATCTTCTAACATACTGATGCTCCACTTGCACATGATTAGAGGCTAAATTGGAAGCAGAGTCTACCTATAGATTAAAAATGAACAGAGAGCAATCTTAATAGGCTTGATGTGATGAACATGATCTTGCACTGTACATTTGGAGAGAGGGAGGAAGTGTAATTTTAATTACAGCGTCAAGGCCAGCGGAGGAATCACAGCTGTGCACACTGACTTTTGCTATCTCCTCCAGTCACACTGTGTTGGATACACAGGCCGTCACCACGACGTTCTTATCAGTTGTTGCCACACATATAAGAGAACAGCGTCAAGGAAAATTATTATGCAAATTTTGGCTATCATATCTTGACCCAGTGGATATTGTTTCTCACCACAAAGCAGCTCAGAGACTCACAAGTATTTAATGTATGCAGGTTTCTACTAATTACTCAGCAACTAGATGACCATGACATTTGAGCACACATTGAAACCCTGACTCAGCTAACAAAGGGCCTCTTCTCTCCTCTATAATGCAGATTATAATGGACTAAAAAAAAAACCAACAAAACAAATTTTATAGAGTTCATTTCAATTATTGATCAGGAGGATTTGTTGAATTGAGCACACGGTGAATAAAAAGTGGAAAAATGTCAGTTTTTCCGAGACGGCCCCAATTTGTTTTGCGTATTCTGCTGGAGATTCTGCCTCCTCACTGGACAACAAATGAAGCCTAAACCCCATGAGAGGCAATTACTGGAGACTGCGGTTCACGAAAGAGAGCAGAAAACTCCACTCCAGTTAAATACGGTCTTATTTTTGTGGGGAGAAAAAAAAGAAAAGAAACAAATTAGATTTTCTAACCTCATTAGGGAGGATTTTCAAATGGAGACTCTGAAGTTAACCACCCCTTCAGAACAAAGCAGATTCTAAATCTTGTGAGTTTTCAGAAACTAGTCAAAAGTCGGTCACCTCAGCGGACACAGCGTAGGCGGGAGAAAATCTCTGGCAGACTCAAACTTCATCAACGTCCCATGCGAAACTAACAATATTTACTGCAAATACCTCAGTTTGTGCCTGAGAGAGACGACTGAGCTTTAAAGTCAGGACCTTTCGGGTGGTTTTACAATTTAAATAAACCTCACACCATTTAATAAAGCACAGAGTATCATGTTCTTTTATCGTTTTACCTTTCAGACAACCACTAGGTCCAGTTCCTGCAGTACTGTAAACATACTTTTATGTTTTAAATTAGTGGATTGGTGGAGTTATCCTTTAAAACAGTTGCTGTTTGCTGCCAACAGTTAAAGGATAAGGTTTTTCTTTATTATTCTTTATTTTTCTTAAAGTCAACAAATCCCATGAAAACGCTCACCAACAATATGGTATTCATATTGTTGGTCTTTCTCAAAAAACTTTTCAACCACCCCAAATTTGTGGGTCACAAATATACATTTCATTCTTAAAAATGCCTGTAATTTCCTAAAACTGTTGGGCACTTTAGTGTTTAGCAAACATTCCTCAAACCGGAGTAAGTGGTGCATTTGTTGGGAACTATTTTAGCCAAGAATTTGGTGCACTAGAGAGTATTTTCAGCAGTAGGACGGCAGTGTATGTGGGATTGACTTAGAGTAAATTACAGTGTGCAGGTTTTGAACAAAAGTAAAGCTCTAAGGCACAAAGTATTAATTATATATTGGTTTTTGGACACACACAGAATACTTATTAGTGGATAAACTCATTGGTTTGATCTGCAGCAGCAGCAGCAGCAGCAGTCCTCACAGGACGGGTTCAGGCACAGTGTTAAGTGTAGGTTACCTGGCAGACCAATACACAATGACGATTAAACAAAAGATGATAGCTTTGAGTTGTATTTAAATAGGTTTAGCGTGAGTAAAACTTGAGTTATTTTTTTTTAATCCATCTCCTCACTAGCTGTGTTTCCAACAAATCGTCAAGCAAATTTTAAGGGAACTTTTGAAAAGTCACAAAAAAAGAGCAAAAGCTAATTATGCATGTTTCCATCAACTGGTTTGGAGCGAATAAATTAAGATACAAAGATGTCTGTAAATGGCTGTGATAAAGAGAATAGAAGTAGAGTTCACAAACGGGAAACAAAACCAGTTATTTGCTGGCTCCCAATTAACCTCAAAGAAGAAAAAGGAACAAAAGCAGTTGCCCTGGCCACCTACAAGGAAATGTACAAATTAATCTGGGAATGGGAATCTTATGGGAATATCTGGGAAGACGCTGACAGCAGCCACAGCTTCTTCTTTTTCTCTCAGAAACAGTGAGAGAGAAGGTTAGAGAAGGTGTTCCCCTCTCCAGGTAAGTATTTAACCACCTAAAGCAAGTGTAAAAACTCTCTTGCCCAATTGAGAACATTTTTTCAATGCCAATGGAAACATGGCTGCTACTACTTAAACAAAGTTTGCATTTTGGTCATGTGAACTGAAAGAAACCAGTGATTGACTACAATCTTTGGTAACAAGAACATAATAAAAACAGTTTTGGACGTCTAGCTGCTGATTCACCACCTGAGTAAATAATTACGTGCTTCACATCTGCTGGGTTTAGCCTTGGCGCTACTCTCCCATGTGTAATTCGCACGTTTCATTGAAGAGTTATGATTAATGACTGTAGTGTTAATGGCACAATTAGTGCACTGCAGGCCTCGTTGCTGCTCACTGAAGAGCAGAAAACAACACACAGAGCGAGGGACACGCATTCAGACATAGACACAACAGGCTTCCTCACACGTTGTCCCTCTCTCACCACCAGGCTGTTGTTCATCTGACACCATCCACACCGGTAAACACGGATGAAGAAGCCATTATTTGCTGTTCGGTCAGCCTTGAGGGCATCTGTGACATCTAAACAACGATAAATTCTTCTTTGCCGCAGGTTTCTATGACGACTCTGTTCACCAGCCACACACTCCCTGTTGAACCAAACGTCTTTATAACCTCAAACTTCCATTTTCTGTGTATACTCTCATGTTCCTCCTCTATTCTTTTTCATCACACCGGTGCTTCTTCCATGTTTCCCTGGTTTAGATGTCAGCTGCACAAAACAATTACCGCTCTGATGTTCCCGCGCATGATAAACTAAGCAGATAAAATGCATTGATCCTGAATCAAATAATATTGATCGTCTTAATGTTTTTGTATAGAGGCTTGGCCAAGAAAGAACCGATCAGACCCCAGAGATTAGACCGAGCCGCTGCGTTTCATGAATAAACACATAAATAATTCTGATTGGTTATGACAGCGATAGATTAATCTGGATGGAAAAGTGCTGCAGACCCAGAACAAAGGTGAAGCATGCAGCCGTTTGGGGAGATGCTTTGAGAAGGAACTAACAGCCATTTTTCAATATGGATTTTTTTAATGATTGACCTTTCAGTTGAAATATTATTTATTTAGTCTATAAAATATAAAGAAAATAATGGCAAGTGGCCATCAAAGATTATTGATCCCGCAGTGGCTGTGTTTAAATGGAGTCTAATATTCAGCTTATAATTGGTTTAAAAGCCCAGATGGAATGAAAATGCTCCATATAAACACCTCAATCAAACCAAATGCAATTTCCGTTGGTTGCAGAGGGGGTACTAAACACCTTTCATAAACCGATCCTAATAAAAACTGCCCCATATAAATGATATAACCATATTATTTTTCGGCTGCGTTCTTTCTGCATATGCCCACCATCTTAACGTAAATGCGTTGTGACGTAAGCTTCTCCACTTACCAAAGATGTTGGCTTCTAAGGTGAGCTGGTCTACTGCGGAGAGTTAGTGGATCTTTGACCTAAGTACAAGTAAAAATGCTGCAATGGAGAAATACCATTTTACTGCACAAAGTATGAGCATCAAATATACTTTAAACTGCAGTAACTGATTTTAAGCCACTTGGTAGCAGCAGAAAGAAGGTGCCAACACAACATTGATGTCACTTAAGTTGATATGGCAGGCTTGTAGGTGAACAGTTGCCGGTGTAAACATGCAGCAGTTACGGAGCAACATCAGTATTCATTTCAAGTCGTGTTTTCTGGCCTCTTCGTAAATGACAGTATATTTTTGCTTTTAGACTCTAGCAAATCCAGAGGGAAATATCTGTTTAACCGTTTAGCTGCTAAATTCTCAATTATGTTGAGCAGCTAGTCGCTAACTGTGTTTGTACTCTGCTTGGCACTGAGCAGGTCATGTACAGGTCCTGATATCTCTATTTTACATGCTACATGTGTACTGTAGCTGTCCATGGTCCTGAAATGTCTGCCTTACATGCAATGTGTGTACTGCTGCTGTCCATGGTCCTGAAATGTGTACTTCAAACTCTGACTGTAGCTGTCCAAGAAATAATGATAACCTAGTGTATGTGTTTGAAGCACAACACTATATGACTTTCACTGCAAATAATGTCGGTAAGTGAGTGGAAAAAAAAGAGTTGAAACACTTTTATTCCAAAGGGGATTTATACAGTTCTTCTTCTTCTACTTCTTCTTCAATAAAACAAAAATAATTAAAAATATATAGAATAATGACCGTTAGTTAGCTAATCCTGCTAAAGAGTCTATATAAGGATGAAGGGAAACAATGACTTTCAGCACCTACTATACAATTAGCAATATTCATAGTATTTGTTTACATTACGCGTAGTTAATCAAAGTTTATAACAGAGCATGTTCAGTCTGACTCTAAAACTTAACTTAAGTAAATGAAACAGTGTTATAACAATAAAATGTTTGACAGCAATACAAAAAAAAAAGGAAATGAGAAATTTATATTGATTAGCCAGATATTGCACTAACTTCATCTATTCTGATGCAGTCTGTATGGTACCATATATTTTGGGTAGCACAGACTACCTGACTAACAATTATATGCAAATATGTCTTTTCTGCTTGCACCAGCACCGTGCAGAAGAGGCTCAACGATTAATTTAAACTCTTACCAAACAGTCTCACAGGCACCAAGCTATAACTACTCCAGCTGACAGTGCCAGGGTTATATTTTACCCATGTTTTTTCACTGATAATGTATTTTTTCATCTGCACAAACGGCTTCATCTGCAGGACTGTTTATCTGCAGATCAAAACATTTCCCCTCCAGTATCATCACAACATGGATCCGTCAGTTCCTCCAGGTGTTAATCTCTTTCTTTGGTCTACAGGAAATAGTTTGATTCTTCGCTGTTTTCCTCTTGACCTTGTCAGTTCAGGCCTCTCAGAACTTTTAATTACGTGTCTGATTTGATTGGAGCTGCCTTTGTCACCGCCTGCCTGCCCTGCCCGGACTGTCTTCTACAAAGGAACATATTTCCCCCTTGAAATGCCATTGCATGACATGACATCAAAAGAAATGGTAATCCCAATGAGGCCTGCCTCTAAAAAAAAAAAAAAAAAAAAAACCCATACTGTCTCCTGCCATGAAGACTGATTTGCTACACCAAGGCTCTCCGCTAGACACACAATCCCTTTGAAAAGCCAACAGTTTTCAAAATCATTTTCACATGACTTGAACACATCAATGTGTGTGTGTGTGTGTGTGTGTGTGTGTGTGTGTGTGTGTGTGTGTGTGTGTGTGTGTGTGTGTGTGTGTGTGTGTGTGTGTGAAAGTGTGTGTGTGTACTGTATGAGAGGAATGATCCATGATGCAAAGACATTTTAGTCCTTCAGTCTGTTCATGGTATGACAAAGCAAGAGGGATTACATTGAAGCATCACAAATAATAGGCTGCAAATACTGCCAGACAGATGCTGTTGTAACTGGCTGTCTTCTCAACACACATCACTGTACTTCATGTCTGGGATGATTTATTGCGATTGTCACGCCTCACTGGTCCACCACCATGGATGAGTTCACAGAAAAATTCACCCAGCAAATCTCCATTATCTACTGCGAATCGAAATATAGCTATTCGCAGTAGCTTGTGCTTACTTTAAAGGGTCAGTTCACCCAAATTACAAATTATTCATCGTAGGGACGGTTATAGATGAACTGATTACTAATCAGACTCATACATGAACGATCTATTATTTATATTTTTTTCCCTTTCTGTGTGTGCGCAAGGAAGAAACATGCACATGCAGTCTGTACACCAAGACTGCATTCAAGAAATACTGTATTTGAAAAAGCAGGGGAAAAAAGTATTTTCTATAGGTTAAATTTAATTTAATAGGATCTTGTCACAACGCTGTGCTCATGGTTGTTACTTGGGCACAAAAACACTTGGTCAGGGTGAGGAAAACATCATGTTTTGGCTTAAACATCATGTTTTGGTCACCACAAACACAGCTGGGGATGTCCCAATTTCTCATCAAACATATCGGGTTGATGTTGCCACAAACACAGCTGGTAATTATCCCGAGGTCTCCTTAAACATATCCAATGGTGTCACGCTAATAAATGGTGAAACACCATGGTCCCTCGCCAAATATATCCAGTGGTTCCCAAATAGAAATGTTGAAACGCAGTCTCGAACTGTGGTCACTTCCTTGGCAGCCTTCTCGCCTGTAAATCTACACCACCATCCCCTCCACCTTCAGATATGAAAGTCAGGTCATAAACATGTGAATTTGATACAGTTACATGCATACTTGACACATTGTAGAAATGTCGATATGGTTGGTAGGCCCACATCTCCAGAAATGTTTTTGAACCATGAAACATACATTACTTTCCATTGGCAATGGGGTGAGAAGATAATGACTGAATTTTCATTTTTGGGTGAACTTATCCTTTAAATCAATAAATTAACTGAACGGTGAAAACAACCATTTGTAATTTTTTTTTTTTAGAAATAGTACAGCATGTCATTCCCAAGCTGTTTCCACCTACTTCTGGTCTTCTTGCTAAGCTAACTGTCTCCTGGCTCAAGTCCGCACATCACATACATATATGGGGGTGAAATCAACTGACATCTAACTGATGAAAGTGAACAAACATTCATCCATAATGTCAAATTATTCCTTTAACAAGATTAATTTCTTAATAGAAATGAAAAGTAGAAAGCACTATGAAAATCAGCTCATTAGTTACCTCACCATGGGTCAAAAATCACTCTCCTTCCATTACTGTGTGTGGCTCAGACAGGCCCTATGGATCAAACTTCTGATGAGATTACGATCCACTTTAATCGAGATACTGTAAGTCACATGGAGCTCGCTGTGGAGCCGGCTCATCTTTGGGCTGAGAGATCCCGAAGCAGAGGCTGTGAGGGGGGGGGGGGGGGGGGGAGAAACGCTCAGGGAACCTCTCAGCCTGATGTGATTGGACAGCTGCTGCTGAGGTGACCAGAACAGCAGTTAGCTATAATAGTTTTCCAACAGGGTTGCATGGCAGGTAAGACCAATTACTCTGGACATTGATTGCGCTCCCTGTCTTTGATCATGTAATTGCTTTGAGAGAGATGAGAGCGGTTCTGCTGCTAAACAGGTGTGTTCAAATTGATTATAGTAGATTTCTCATTTCTTAGACAAGAGACGGAGAGAGCAGAGAGAACAAACGTCCTCATCACTCTCACATTATCTGGCTGCAATAGTTTAACATTACGCTGTTTATCATCATCGCTGTATTTGAGGATCTGAAGGTTGTGTATTTTTCTGTATTGTGTTCTTCTTCCTGCCGCTCAGCTTTAAACTCTGGTCTGGCACTTTTCCAGTTAGATTCCCTTTCAAAAGAGGCCAAGGCAGCTCAGCATGGTTGCAAACACTTGATACAATTATTGATCTATGTTTGAGTGTATGGCTGCAGATTACACTCGTTTGGCACATGCTTTTGTCTGTCTACAGGGTGTATCTATCTATGGTGTGTCAAAGAGTTTCTGGGTGTGCAGGGATCTGGAAGAAAAAGTCAGGTTTTGTCATGGCGTGTCCCTGCACATGTACTAATATCTGTATCAGGAAAAGACGGACAGGGAAAGGTCGGTCACCAAAGAATACTCTGCCATGTGACACTGAGCAGATACGGCAAGAAATTACAAAACTGCAAAGAACAAGGACTGAGACAGCTGCCCAGTGTGGGCTATCACAACAATCAGACAGTATTCAGTGCACAGCAAGAGGATGACTTGATTAGTTACTTGACTGAGTCAGCAGTCTTGTAATTTGGACTCACTCCACATGAGGTTCTAGGCGTCTGACAGAGGCAGACCTACATTTTTTACTTTACTCTTTCCTCAGGATTGCAAAATATTTTTTTCTTTGATGAAAAGTAAAAAAGTGCAAACTGTACAAAAAAAGGGAACAGAACTACGACTGGCATTGAGCATTTCTGCAAGAAACATCAAGTTGCTATGATTAAAATCTACCACGTTGCCACTGATGTTTGGCTGAAGCTAAAGACGACACCTCATGATGCGATCATCAGTTTGAATGTGATATCTGTCAGGTTTGGGGTCATATTTTGATGATTTCAGTCACCAACATGCAGTGTTTTGTTCCTGAATACTGCACTGAAGTTTTCTAAAAATGGCTACAGCTCTAATTCACACCACTGACTGGCTTCCTCTCATTGCAGCTGAGACTATTGGGCTTTGTCGCATTTACAACCATCGATACTGAAATGGTGGGAAAAACTGTGATTTCTCAGCACCATGGTTGAAATAAAAAGCTCATGGACATTACAAATTTATAGAATCATGAATCTATCCAGGACATTGCAGAGAATATTGTTAGAAGGAAACATTAAAATGGGTATTTAAAGTGGATATAAAATACATCAGCAACTGGCCTCTTTACATCAGTAAATCTAAGCCATACATTTTCTTTCCCAGCTACTGTTCAAACATGACCTGCTGTGATTTTCGCATGGCTTTAACTGAAAAGATTATAAATAGTTCACAGTACAAAGTGCAGAGCCGAGGAAACAGTTGCTGCCAAGACAACAACTTCTACTTGGCCGTCTTTGTTCAACGACTGGTGTCATGTCATAGTGAAGTGAAGAGAAAGTAAACTGGTTTCTTAGTAACTACAAGACTTCATGTTCTCAGATAAGTGATTCCAGGTCAGGTTTGGGTCACAAGCTGTTTAGCTGTGTGTGTGTGTGTGTGTGTGTGTGTACACAAGTATGTGGCTGAGTTCACAAATCTCCGTCACCTTCATGCATCTTTTATGAGAGACTTAGTGAGAACTCTGCAGACACCATTAGGATTCTGCACTTCTTGATAATATCAATACAAACAACCACAGCGGTCGGGAAATGTGACAGCTCAGAGAACGAGGCTGAAACAATTGTAAGCGGTGAAGAAGAAGCCTGTACAAGTCAGTGTTGGCCTCGGGGTTGGAGAAGCTGGAAGGATGCCTGTTTAAATCTGTGACCCCTGCTGAGTGCTGGAAGACGAAATCACATTGTTTGATCAAGTAGAAAAACTAGAAAAATACATACTGCTTTTAAATGTCCCGCAGAAGTATTATACAGGCTGGAATGTACACAAAGTATTAAAAGTAAAAGCAGTTATTGGGCAGAATGGTCCTTTTTGGAATATTACATTATATTTTCTATGATTGGATTATATTTGGCTAATTGAGTAACTGTATGTAGTAAAAAGTACCCAAAAGTGATAGTTTGAGGTTTGAGTTATAATTTGAGGTATGGCAGGTAAAGATTGCAGGACTAAAAAAACAAACATCATGATGGTTATTTTGATATACCCGAAATGTTTTTGGTTGAGTTTGTGCTGTGATTTTTGTCTGAAACTGAAACGACTGCTCAGCTGGAGTCTCTTACCGTCCTGTGCATCTTGTCCTCCAAATCCTGGTTGATCCTTTGAAGAGCTGCATAGCTACTCTGGATCCTGAAAGGACAAGAGAATAATTACGGCCAGTAAAAATGCAAATAACAACACAATGATAACTCAAGAGTGTTTTACTGTTCACATGGCTAAATGAGCACCAGTAATCTCATCATAAATTTAGACGGAGAAATAAATAATTTATGAGATCAGGGCACTGGCGGAGGATCTCAGAGGGGATTTGCGGGATATTTTTAAGTTCTGACTCAGATATAAAGATCACTCAGGATAAAAATCTGCTGAGCCAAAACACAGTAAAAATGGTTGATGATATGTTTAAGCGCCACAGCGGGAGATTCTAAGAAAAAGAAACCGTGTGTGATCATAAAAAACTTTGAATCCTAAAATATTATGACAGGAAATCAGTAAACATGCAGACCCTCAGCACTAACTCTTCAGTAGACCTACCAGTGCCTTAGTGAGCGTAATGGAACGGCACCTCGACTCTGTATTTGTTAACTTGTTCCTGGTGTTTTATCTTGTCACCTCTCAGTTCACCATCGCATTTTCACATTAGCTCTAGGGCTTGAGAGAGTGTTGATAAACCAGCATTTATGGCTCCATTAAACAGACAGATGCAGAGAGTGTGAAGTGGAGACAAAAAGCAAAGACAAATCATAAAACCTGAGGTGAGATTTGAGCGGGTATCGATTGATGGGCAAACAAAACCGGTCATTATGAGGAAAATACTGCTGTTGCTTGTTCAAGAGGAGTACGAGCGTCTCGGGCAGCACTTTCTGTCTTCAACAACCTCCATAAATCATTCAGATGGTTAAAATTAGGAGGAGGGGGGCGGGATTGGGTTCTGCCAATCATAAAACCCAAAAGACTCGGCGAGAATGTCCCCTTGGAAGACAAACATGCCTCGTCCACCAGACGTCCAGACTGCCTGCTGTGAAACTATCCAAGTTTTTTTTGCCAGAAACAAGTTTCCATAAAGTTTTAAGTTTATTCAAACATCACATTAGTCACATTTATTTATATACCGTGGCCACAGAGAACGCTCTGACCAGAAGGTTCGCTCTATTTGCAGATAATCTCATTGCTCTGAGGTATCGCTGCTAAATAAAACCTCATAGCTGAGCCACTCATGTACTTGTTACTGGGCTACAGCTTCTTTTAAATGTTGAAGTAATACATTTAGTTTGGTTGCAAACTTGTCAAAACAATGGCTTTTCATTTAAAGAGCGTACTGTCGAAAACTATGAATTAATACATTGCTGGCAAGAGGCCATGGCACGAGTGGAGTGATTCACTTCGCCACATGCAGTGAAAAACACTCACACAGGGGAAGCTGGTGTATTATTTTCAATAATACCATGGCTTGTTGTGATAATGGATGATAAACAAACAAGCAGGTGTGTGATTGCGTGACAGGTTTGTCGCAGGGCAGCAGAAACTCCCACACACTATCTCAATCACAGCTTATTTCATACTTATTGAATGCAAGTTTTAGTCCAAATCAATTAAATGTAACAATCATCTTTCAAGTTCCATATATAGTTTATATGTGCATAGATGCTAATTAGATTCTCCAATCAGATGATCACAGAAATAAGGTCAATTGGTGCTCCCAACACCTTGATGAGACAGACATAAACAATTGAATATTTTTGTAATAACGTCAATACTGATTCTGCAGAGCATCTTAACTGTGTTTTCTCAAAGTCTCCTCCTTTACAATATCTGCATGTATGGCTGAAGTTAACATTATGCAACTAAGGCCTAGTCCACATGTAGACAGGTATTTTGAGGGTTTTAAGACGATCTACGTCCAGATGAGCGTTTTAGCGCCGTTTCAGAAATAGGTCCCGTCAATACAACACACCTGAAAACACATATCACATGGCCATTTATGCACACCGCCATTGTAAACATGAATTGTATACTCCGGTCAGTTGCTTGAACGTTAAGACACGGCCCCTCTTCTTACCTTGTCATCACGTGAAGCCGCTAGGAACAGCTATAAACACTTTTGCCTTTAGACGTCATTGGATGACACATCACATAAGATAGTTTGTCTCTGGATGGGAAATTGTCAGTTCACACACAAACACATGCACAAAGACACACACCTGCGCAGTTTCTCTGTGAATTTCTCCAGTTCCTCCTGGGCCCGCCGCAGCTCCGTCTCGAGGTACTGCCGAGTGGAATCAAACTCCGTCTCCACCATCTCTAGTTTGTGGGTGGTGTACGACAGGCGCTTACGGAGGTCGTCCTTGTGGTCGTGGAAAGAGCTGAACAGGCAGCGGGGAGAGTTTAGAGAACAGGATACAACACAACACTGATGCACTTTCATTGCTGTCAAAGTTTGTCAGATTCATGGAGGCAAGCACCGAGAGGGAGAGCAAACAGAAGCAGAGAGAGAAGGCAAAAGTAAAGAGTATGTGTGTTTGTGTGAGATGGAGGGGAAAAGGATGAAGTGTAGCTGGAGTGTAATTCAGTTTGGAGTGAGAGAGGTCCCAGGCAGGGGGAAGGCAGCGAGGCCAATGGGGAGGAGGAGATGGATGGAGGAGGAATACTAATCATTTCCCATTCACAGGGAGGGAGCAGATCTGGGAAAGGAGCTCCCACTGGTGTAATGCTGAATACCATTACACATCCCCTCTATCGAATCGGTGAAAGAATATGGGGAGGATTTTTGCCCCAAGACAAAGACCAAGGGTGATTCATAGAAGAAGGGGTGAAGATATAGAGTGAACCAATGCTTTGTGAGTGAGTAAGCTTTAAAAGAGACAGAGACAGCAAAGAAAGAGAGTGAGAGGCCAGAATAGCATCATTTCAGTACCGCCACCATCAACAGCAACGACATACCAGACAGGTAGCAAATATTTCGGCTGTGCTTTTGATGCAGGTTTGAGTGTAGGGGGGATGAAAACACAGTGACAGGACTGACTGAGGGAATGGATGTGGTAATGAAAGGCTGGAGATGGGGGAGCAGGGGCAGTGTGCGCTCCGGGGGATTTCGCATTTTGCCAGACTGATGGATACTTGGCTCACGGAGAGGTTCGATGGCTCAGCGCTGCCAACCAGCAGGCGCTGTGAGTGCACCTCCAAGTTCACCTCGGCCCAGAGCCTCAATTAGGAAGCTGGCAGTAAAAGAGGAGAAAATGCTGTCTTATAGACTGTGTAGTGTCAATACGTAGGTGGGGCAACAGACTTCCTTTAATGTCCGGGCACTCGGTTTGAAGATCTCCACTAATTAAGCCTTCATCAAGCAGTTAAGAAGTGAAAAATACGCTTATTCCATTTCTTTGCAAGAGTGTAGTGTCGTGATTGATGTCACGCACATTGTAGGTTTCTTAAAGGAACAGTTCACCCAAAAATAAAAAAAAATTTATTCATTATCTACTGTTGATGGAAGGTCAGGTGAAGTTTCGTAGTCCGAAGAACATTTTTATGGAGCTTCACAGCGAAACAGCACAGCATTTTCCTACAAATGAAGTATGTGGGGACTCAGCCACTGTACTAAAATTGTTAGTGCGCAGCTGTCTGGAGTGATTTTAAGAGCTCTATAGAGGTCTTTACATTGTAGGGCAGTGGTTCTCAAACTTTTCCTGGCCTCTCCCACCAATTGCGATACCCAAGCTGCTGATTTGAGTTTCAGAGACTTTGTGTCCTGTATTTTTGCGACTTTTAAAGAATGAGAATGACATAATTAGTCTACTGCCACAGCATTTTTATGTTAAATTAATTTTGATCTCACTGTTGTAAAAAAAATGCAGAATAATTCACCCCTCTGGCCTGTACTTGTGTTAATTCTTGACATAATCTAATATTCATCAGTTTCCATTCATTAATTCATTTTTGCTTGTGCCGCTTATAGAGTCTGCCAGCCACTGTCAGCCTCTCAATTATGATTGATGTCCCCTCGCGATCGACAGAAAAATCAGGCGCAGGGGTCACAAAATGCACGACCATTTCCTTTAAAACTGGAAAACGAAAAAGAAATTTGAATTCTTCCTTCCAGGACATCTGAAAGTATTTATTAATCTTCTCAATTTCTCAATCTGTCTCTCACCTACTGAGGAGGACGAGATGCAACTGAATCTTACACTACATGCTGTACAGTGCCAGAAACAGGTTGTCGTAACTAGAATGGGAAAAAAAGTGTGAAAATTTGTCTCATAAAAGCAAATTGCGGGCTGGCAAGTATGACACCTTCCTTTAGAAGCTGAAAAAAATTCATGCCCCCCACTCCACAATATTCATCAGGCAATAACAGAAACAGGGGACATAACTATTAAAAAAGGATCCAAGTTGATTTTTTGGCAGCAGCAGTTTGTTTATTTCTCATCCCTAAATAAATCATATTCAATCAAATTTGTTTCATTCCATATTTCCCTTCTGATCATCTCAGTTTGAGAACCAGTGTTGTAGGGGGAGTTAAGACGGAGCAGCGACTCAGTGCAGAATCCCAAAAATTAAAAACCATAACATGTGATCGCAGCCCATAGCTGGCAACCTATGCTACGGCCAGATAGTGACAAGTTACTCTGGGCAGAAAACTGTTGTGAAGAAAGCAAACAAGCGTATTTCTCAAAATGTTGAGCTCTTCTTTAGACGGACAGGCAGATGGACAATTATAGAGATAATACATTGATGAGTTTATCCAGCACGCTGAGACTTTGCACGTTCAACCCGCTCCGCTCGCCTGGCGCTACAACAGAACAAAATCTTTACAACCTCTTCACTGTCTAACAGCTGCAAGTGATGTTGTAAAATCACATGGCAAGGAGCCAGAGGGCTATGTGGCTATGGGCTCTTATTATTATGTAATGCCAGCTCACAGTCATTGATTATTTTTTTAGGGTGTTTTTTGTCAGACGTGTCCAAATGTAAGTGTAAGACCATTGTTGGTAAAAAGCAAGTGTGCAGCATTAACTTGGATATAGATGTCAGCCGCTACGTGATGAGAGATGTATTGTAAAGATGAATGATGGGAATGAATAGATGCCACATTATGTTTTAATGGCTTTTTAATGGTCATGACCTCCCAATGAGAATCCATTTCCATTAGTCAAATGAGTGAAATGGATTCCCCAATAATGAGGCTGATGTTTAGAGTTTAAAACACAACCCCAGACTGACTCATCTTACCTTCTTTTCTGATGTTTGCAACCATTTCTCTGAGTTTTGAGGGCAGTTTTGCCAATATATATCTTTTTCATATTTTTCTCTCTGCCTCGGCGTGCATGTGTGTGTAGTTGTTGCCACTGCCGCCGCTGCTGCTGCTGCTGGTCGGCTGAATGTCGAAGCCAAGTTTGAACTCTATAACCACAGACCAACAGTCAAAGCTCTAAGTCTTGCCTGGGGAGGCAGATAGGAGTTGGCTATCTGTGATGACCCTGGCAAGAGAGCAGAGAAAAACAGCTTTGAAGTCCCACAGATTTAGCAGCACATTTAGTTCTGTTGACTCCAGAGAAAAACAGAGATTTTGTGTGCATTCACAAAATGAGCCAGTTTGGTATGACGAAGCAGAGCTGGGGGATCAATTAGATAAGTTCAGTAAACAAACTTATAATTTGCAATAGTTTGGATTAATGCACCTCCAGTTGAACTTTGCACTTCCTACAGAAAGGCCAGTTACACTGTTAAAGAAAACTACAACACCGAATGTAGAAAGATTAATATTTCTGTCACTCGCGCCTCCTTTTTCATCATTTACTTCTCTCTCTTGTTGGCAACAATTGAAACTGCAGGACCCCTATGGAATAGAGAGGTATTGACCAGCTGACCACAGAGGTTATTCCTCAATAAATCAGTGTTATGATGAATGTGTGCGTGTTTCCATTTCCATCCCTCGTCATTGCTCTGCAGCGCTGAGGTTTGAACTCAGGTCGCCTGCACCGTTAAAATCTTAATAACCTGCCACCAGCAAGCATAAAATCCAAGAATAAACCTTTCAGGTTATACGCCTTTCTTTATGCAGCTGCATTTGATGAGTATTGTTGACATCAGTGCCCATTAGCTATCAATGTGATGTTGCAAATGTCAAATACGATAATTGCTCCTGAAAATGGAAGACCGATAGAGAGAAAAACAATTGATCATTTGCTACAGCCCTCCCCTGAGAGTAGTCTGTCATTTTGGATTTCTCTACATGTTGAAGCAGTGAGCGTTGGGCTGTAGCGAGAGTGATACTCTGTGCAGGGTGGTGTCTTTTCTTAGTCTTTCCAAATCCAAAAACACAAGCGCATAAGCGTAGGAATAGATTAAACACTGCTTATTTGCTCCATCGTAAGCTGTGCATGTTAGCAAATCCAGCTAACTAGCTCGCTGTAGCCTAGCTAGTGACCTAATCAAGCGTAACTAGTACCTTAATAGCCTACATTTAATGCTTAATTATTTCCGGGTTTTAGGACTCATTCGTCTATTGTACACTGCATCATGTGCTGTAAAAGCTTGACAGGCGTAGCAACAGTAACGAAGGAGGGACGGGGCTTAGTGAACAGTACCAGTAATTGGAGTGCAAAGTCCATATATTTGCCCTTTAAAAAAACATTATGACTTGTCCTTAAGAGCCAAGTAAGCATAAATGTGTAAATAGAGACAGGGGTTGCCAGCAGCATAACTTTTATCAGTATCTGCAGAGTGGCAGGGTAGCAGTTCAACAACAAACTGGAATGAATGTTTTGTCGCCTGCCACCATTTCTAATGGCACCACTACTTATTATTTTTAATCTCCCCTCAACACTGGCTCAGGAAACAATGGCCGTCTCTGGAAACACTGTCGCCGTAGCCATTTTCTTATCTGCAAGTCACAGAGGGAGAGGGAGAGAGAGAGAAGGAAGATGGGAATAGTTGCTGAATATGGTGAGGGAAGTGTGGTTGTATACAGTCCATCCTCACAAACATAAACACACAACTCCCTGCAGTGCATATGAAGTACTGTACCCTCACTGTATCATAACACCTCCCCCCATGGGGGATAAACTGCAGATCTCGGTGCTTCAGGTGTTGTTTGGCAAGGTAAACACTATCCACAAGAAGGAACAAATCTGAGTCCTCAGAGAACCTGGGGATCGGCTTACTGCTGTCTCCACACCGCCAGAGAAACTCAAAACAGCAAAAGATATGCAAATCAAGCACAGTTTCCTCTCCACAGTGTTCCCTCATAAGTCTTAAGAGGAGTCTATTGTGTGGAAGGAAACACGAGTAAACCCTGTTTACCTGAAAAACTTTCCCCATGTGTTACAACTTGTCATAATGATCAGACAATGCACACTACAGGGAGTACAGCAAATGGCTGTCGTAATGCTGCAGACTTTAACCTACTTTAGTCAGACAGTTCCCACCTCCCACTCTGCCTGTATACTTCCTCTCTTTCATGAGAATGGCTCCAACAGCAAGTGACTCCAGAAAACAAAAAAAAGCCTTAATGCAAAACCTACTAAAGGTCACAAGCAGCCAGCATCCATCTTGGATCTACAATGGGGAGCCCTTATGGTGCCCGCAGGTTGATTTACTGGTAATGAGCCACGGGAGGTGAGCGAGCAGAGCTACTGCCTGCCAGATATACTATTCACAGTGACCAAATGAGGATATTAAACTTTAATGGCCACAGTGCCATCCCTCCTGAGCTCCACTATTTAAGTGAGCAGCTCACAGAGACGCAAGCACCTCGTCTACTATAAACAGTTCATGGTCCAGCCTAGAGAAAAACTCTGCAGGTGTTATTTTTATTGTTTTGGCCATCATTTCTATTCATTCTATACACATTGTACTGCCCAGTAATTGCTGAGACCTGGGAGCACTGGTGACATTATGGCAAAGAAGTCCCACTGAGCAAGAGAGACCAGAGGTGAGATGATAAAACAAGCTGTAAACAAGCATGTTTTAGCCACATTTTCTCAACCACGTCGAGCGAGCCAAACTACAAAAAGAAAGGTTTGGTCACAAAAACTACTTTGTTAAAGGAAAAGTTTGACATTTTGGTAAATACTCTCATTTGCTAGTGAGATTCTCCATACCAGTCTCACATGTAAAGGAAATATGAAGCTACAGACAGCAGCCAGTTATTTAGCTGAGCATAAAGCCCAGAAATTACGGGGAAAAAGCCCAGTCACCTGGATAAAATTGCCGTTTCTGCACACCACAGATACGTTCACATGTGTATGTGTCATAGACCCTACTGACATTTCAACAAAATGTGTCATATCACGTTCACTTTACAAGTTTATGACCTGACTGTCATATTGGCATGTGGAGGGGTTGGTGGTGAAGCTTAAGGCGAGAAGGCTGCCAAGCCAGTGACCATAGTTCAAGACTGCACTTCAAGTCTGAATGTCTCCAGCTGTGTTTGCGGTGACCAAACAGGTATTTTAGGCCAGAACATGATCTCTTCCTAACCCTAACCAAGTAGTTTTTGTGCCTAAACCTAACAAGATCAGTTTCTATATCATATCCTTATGCAGAAATGTACATTGCCAACATTTGTTCTGGCGACTGGGTTGGGGAAACAACTAGCCAGGCTCCGTCCAAAGGTTGTAAAATCTGCCTCTCAGCACATGTGAAGGTGTGAAGTCAAAGTTAAGAGGAAATCTGTCTAGTATGATCGTTAATAATCTAATCTAGTGCTCTGTTTTCTCTTCCAAAGAAGTTTGGCTAACCAGGGGGATTGTATAATTGTCTGACTCACGATGTTTCTTGCCCCAATTGACTCATTTTTGGTACTGCTGCTGCATTCACAGACCTTAGCAATTAATGTGGTGATGGCCAAAACAACACAAATAAGACCCGAGTTGTAATAAGCCAGAATTTTTTCTGTGAAAGCATCTCTACTGCTGCATAACTCAAGACGATAACAGCCCAAAAGCCAAAGGAGACCAAACATGAGCAGAAATGGTGATAATTAGCAACACTACTTGTTTTTCTCCCTTGGTCCGCTCTACCACAGTGGTGGAGGCTATACTTGAGAGCCATGTGTTGTGTACTTCTTCTGATGCAAGACTCCAGAAATACAACGGTCTCTTGAGCATGCTCCACTACCAGCGGCCAGAAAAACAACTCTGTGGATTAAGTCACCAGAGCGATGATGATGACTTGTCAACGCAGTTTGCTGCCTGAAGACAAGAGCTGCAACTGAGGAGCGATCTCCACGCTGTTTATCACTTCTTTAGTCTCTATCTACATATCAAAAGAGAGTCAACCTTAAGTGGGTGAGAGGGAAGAACTTGTTGGCCTTAAAACTGATAAAAAATTTTAAGAACTTCTTTCATAAACGCCTGAAGGATCGGTTTTATTTGAGGTTGGATCAAATCATCAAACAATGTCACTGATATCATATACAGTAACACCCTGATCATGTTCTTGCAGGTGACCCCGAACACAGTTCAGGGCCAGACAGTAAACATGTTTGAATTTCCACATCAGTCTTCATATCCATAATACTGTTTTCTAACACATAAAGCTCCTGGGGATAAATTACCCAGAAATGAATAGTTCCCCATGCTGTGCCATGACTCATCCAACTCCCCTCAGCTCCTTCATGTATCCTTGGCCTTTTAAACGACCCGTCAGTCATAGCAGTAAAGTTTTATTTGTGTGAGTAGAAGCGTGTGCCTTCATTCGCGTAACGAGCTTCAGCGGAAACAGCAAGCGCTCAATCAATTTTGACAATTTGTAGGCACATTTCACACTATTCCTGATCAGATAAGGTCACAGCAGGGGACCACAGTCGGAAGTCACCGCAGGGGATCTTTCCCACATCATGCAGAGGTTTGTGTGCGTGAGTTGTGCAGTTCAGGACTGGTGGAAAGGTTCTTCTTCCTCTCTTTTTCAAAGCTATCGCAGGTTTTAAGAGTGATTGTCAGGCTACAAAGGCTGTAACTTTGAAAGACACCTATTTTGAATTCAGAAAATGGACACCTTATATTGTGGGAATTCAAAAAAATGTCCAATATGAACAGGAAGAATGATTACAGCACTTTTAATGACTAAAGACTGAAAGATTTTAGGAGCGGAAAGCGTTGATTTACCAATAAAACAAACTCCGGATTAGTGGATTAATTGATTTAGTTGACAGTAAGTGAGTTAGTATCTTTAAGCCATAGTGCCATAAAAGCTATTTTGCCTCAATGGAAAAGCCTCAGACTAAAGTAAACGACAGAGAAGCTTTAGGAGACGATCTGTGCTTCAAATTGGGAGTAAATTGCAGCCCCATCTGTAACTTACTGCTGCCAAACCATACTTTCAACAGTGTGATACTGGCAGCTCACAGCTCCTCATGGTCCAATTTAAACCTCCTTTATTATGCTGCAAAGTGCTATAATCCTTGCATTGACTACATCACCACCTGGCGCAGCACAACAGAAGACTGGATATGACTGCTCCATCGCAACAGAGGATTAGCAACAGGTTCAATTATCAGCAATAATTTTGGTAACAATTAATCAAACAGACTGCATTTATTTGGTAGAATTCTGCTGATTTTATACGTCAAAGTCAGTTTAAAAGTCGCTGGAAGTATTAAGAGAGATCTGTGTTCTGTTCTGTGGCCCTGGCAGGACAGTCGGAGAAAATGATCATATTTAAAGACTGTTAAAAATCAGAGGCGTGAAGTTGAAAAGACAATTTAACAACAGTAGCTACAGTTCAATCCAGTGTTTTTGAACTAAAAGTCTGATTTTCTCATCTGCTTCTCACCCAGACCCCCAGCTTTGTGGATATATAACACTAAATTACAGGAGTATTCTCTAACGTGCTCTTTTCTTCCCAACTTTCTGGCAGGTCTTTTTTTATAGCTTATAGTGTCTTGACAAAGTATCCAGTCTTTTTTTATCTCTTTGAATTTACCAGTTGTATATCATTGCATGTCACGTTTTGCAGGGAGATATAAAATGCCAGTATCAGTAGGAGTATCTTTATTTCATCCAATACTTAGTATTGTACCAGTCCGGTACAGTTGGGACTGATCTGGGCTCTGGTCTCAGTTTTGGGCAACCCAATCACCAGAATAGATGTTGGAAATGTTTAATGTCTGAAAACAATGCAACTTTACGTTTCTTTGGGTTGCGATTTTATATTTAACACTATGCACAAAAAACATGGTCAGGGTTAGGAAAAGATCATGTCCTGACATCTCCTTAAAACTATCGAGCAGTGGTTTCTCACGTGACAACCATCTCCGCCACCACAACCCCCACCTCCACATACGAAAGTCAGCAGAATTGTTATCATAAATATAATACACGTATTCAAATGCATCCATGGATTGCAGAGACGGAATAGGCCAACATTTTATTCTGGCAACTGTGCTGGTTTTTAGGCCTGTGAAGATCTCTCGTCACGTAGAGTGATCTTACAGTCTTCATGAGATTGGCCTTGGGCTAAAACACCAACTTCATCTTTTTCTGTGCTGCTTAAAAACTCTGTCAAAAGAGCACAACAATTAATGTCAGAGTATAAAAGAAAAACTATCAGAAATGTTTTCTGGAAAAGACTGCATGCCCTAGAGAAAGAGCTTTAAATCACAAGTCCCTTTCAATTCAACAAGCTTGTTCAGATTTTGACTTCTGAAGACAGTAAGAATGAGGATTACATACACAAACAGTACAGGAGGATTTGAGGCATGGACAGTGTAGGTACAGCCGAAACACTTGCCTTGAATTTCACTTTTATCTTTATCAGTTACATAACGCTATAAACATTACGTGCTGAAAACATTCCGCTCGTTGTGTTCGTTGCTTTCTGGGTAAAGAATGAAAAAATCCTTCGGTGTCTGCTGAAGAGCGACAAAGCTTCGGGGTCGGTCTTGACCAGGAAAAAAATATGCACCACAAAACCTTCTGGGCAAAAACTTGGATCATGTAATAGACTTCGGATTCATCTGGCCGCATAAAGTTCACCTATAATTCCAAAGATGTTTCCCTTCTCATCAAGAAAAACAACTCGAGCCCTCCTAGATTTAATTCCTTTCTTTTAGCCGAGGGCAAAGTCATGAAATCTCTTTACATTCGTACTACAATAACTGTCTGCTGGTAAAAACAATGGTCAAATTAATAAACTTCACATTGCTGTACCTGTCTGGCTCTCTTTCCATCTGTGTTTCCTGACATAGCTAGACATGATTATGGCTGTGGAGTTACACGGTGCAGCGGGGACAACAGTTCACTGTACTCCTCACCCCGCCATAACCTTTCAAACAAGCAGCAATAGTCTGAGAGAGAAAAGTGGGAGATGTTCCGCTGAAAGGATGCTTCGCACAGTTTATACGTCGTGTGTGTTAAGACCACAGCCCGAGCTTCTTATTTTCTCTCTTGTCAAAATACTGTGAAAGAGAACGAGTTCAGTCCTCGCTGACGTTGCCACGACAACACAGTCGTGACATACCTGTGCTCGCAGCCTGGCGGAGGACAAGAAGCCTCACACTGCTGAGATACAACACTACTGTATGTGCACAGAGTGTACGTGTTTTAACGGTCTAATAAGCGACTGCTCCTGATGATTTAATAGTTCATATTCATGTTTGATGTTTATTGTATTTAATACCTTATCTCATTTTGCAGACAGTAATTGCTCATTCTGTAGTGTTGAGCTGTAGGGATGGCACTAGTACAGCCTCACACAGAGCCACTAGCATGTCTCTAGACTGTTCAAAGTTACTCCGATCGTGTACTTCCTTGTTTGGGATTAAAGAAAAGTATCTTATAGGCAGTATCGTAGTTTAAAGCTGCAGTGACACACATTGACATACTACCATTGACATACTATCATCTGACACTGAAGGATGTTTTCCTTTCCCATAAAGAAACATTTTCTCATATTTGAAGTGCCTGGAGTGCCGTGGGTTTTTGAAGTTTTGTTTCTGGCCACTTGATAAACGCAAGTTCAATGCTTATTCTCCTTTTAGCTCTGTTTTTGGTCTCTACCAACTAATGTGTGAAATTTGTGGCACTCTTTTTTTTGTTTGTTTAGATTATTTGCTGAAAAAAGCTTCTTGCAGAGAACAATAATTGAAAAAGAAGATAATTGTACATGTCCATGGAGCACTTTTTGGTCATTTTATTATCTTTGCACACTTGACCAACACCCTCCGACAACCACGTAAATGACTGGTTGCATCTGATTGAAAGAATGCCACTTGATGGCTGTCCGGTGTGAGATTAGAAACTACACCGTGGCTAAAGACATTTTAGCTGAGAAATAAGCCAAGTAGTTGCTGGATCTGTATTCGTTGTAACTCTACAATGGTTAGTTTTTATAGTTTCCAGAGGCAGCAAGTCGTGCTGGACAACCCTGATTTGAATAGTTGGGGCCAGGAAAACCAAAACCATGAGCTGAAAGATGCTAAAATCCTCTATAGAGCTAAAGTGAACTGCAGACTGATGTGGTATTTCTCTGCGGGTTTTTCATTGCAAATGACTCCTTTCAATACAGTAGTCATGTGATTTATTGTTAATGTATATATATATATATATATATATATATATATATATATATATATATATATATATATATATATATTTTTTTTTTTTTTTTGAGGTACAGAACATAACTACTGAATCTGAATACAGTAGAGAGATTACAGTTTATAGGATCCTGTCCCTCCACAGCATATGTTGTACAGTAGCTCAGCTCAGCCCTGCAGAACACAAAGAGGTACAAAAGGCCATGACGAGCAAATTTCCCCTTTGAAGAAGGAATCCTGCGCTTTTCACCTCCCAGCCTTTTCTCTTTATCATCGCAGCCCAGATTGGACATGTGGAAATCCACCATGCATTACACTACAGGAGGAGATCAGGAGTTAGTGAGATTGCCTGCATGTACGCTTAACATAGCGCAGCGTGCACTGCCCTCCGGGGTGCAATGAAGTATTTATTGAGGTGTAACGTGCGCAATAAGTGCACAGTTTGTTCAACATGTAGCCGTAAGCACGCTAGGTGTGTTTGCTTGTACGTGTTTGACGGAAAGCCTCTTGTCTGGTAAAAAAGCATGTTTTTTTTTAGCAGCCTGACACACAACAGCGGCTGTATCAACAAATTATTGTGGATATAATCGGAGCAGTCTCTGAACCATGACCCTGAACAAGGGAGATCGGGACCGAAGTTAATGCATTAACGAGCTGCAAGACCGAAGACAAAGTAATTTGTCAGAGCTAAAATAGCCTGCGTGGGGACAGTGAGATCAGGTTAAACCTGTGTGTTGAAGAGTCAATCCTATGTATTCTATATATGACGATAAAAGCCACACATCCCACTCTCTTGAGATACACTTTGAGTTTAGAAGACCCTTATGGTTGACTGTATGTCTGTAACCGAGGCTTATGTTGCTCAGCTGACCCTGTCCTCTTGGCTTTGACAGAACCATATATATGCGGATGTGTGGCAGACAGGCGTATCTCCAATAGTCCCAGGAGCAACAAGGGTGGTGAGGTGGGAAGTCAGAGACAAAGAAGAAGTCTTCAGACTGAGACATGTGATTCACAGAGGTCGAAATCAGAGAATACATGTGCACACTGAAAGACAAAGCCAAACCCTTGAGTTCGCTCCGAGGCAGATCCCTCATCAGCCACCTCCAGCTGCTACAGTAGTCCAACCCCACAAATGGCTCCTGCATAAATCTCTGATCTCATCGTCTTGGAAATAATTAGACAGAAGAATGAGAGAGCAGGGAGGTGGCAAACTGCTCTAGGCTAACCTGAAGGGAGCCTTCATATAGCATCTGCTTTTGGAAGCTACGTGCCTAGCTTAGGGAAAGACGAGAGAGATGAACAAACAGAGCCTCTTCAGGCATATTCCTCAAAGTCTGAGTGGAGCCCGGTGGGCTAGCGGTGTGTCTCCCAGGGGCTGGTGCAGGAGGCAAAGTGGATCATGGGTAGATACAGCTGATGAAGTTAAGCTGAAACATTTGTGGAGACCTAATTAAAAGTCACAGCAAGTCAAGTGAAACCAATACAGCTTTAATTCTCCATGCTTTTTATTGAGCTGGCTGCTTAAACACTTTTCTGTCCTTGGTTTATCCAAAACTAAACTCAGCAGCTATGACCGTAATTTGACCAGGTCCTAGAGTACTTGCATAAATAAAATTCCACTACCCCTGGACTCATGGAAACTACTTGAATTGAGAAGGATTTTTTTTTCCTATTTACAGAAAATTCAACTTAAAGAGATGTAGTTATCTTTTGACTTGAGGGGCACAGTGTCCATTTTTAAGAACATCATGCGCTCACCATTCCCGCTCTGAATTTCAGTTTGACAGTGACACACTTTTTTGGAAAGTTCTGCGTGTCCTCTGTCTGACTGGCACAGCATGATCCCAAAATCACCCCATAAAGATGTTATTAATGATCTAAAAATAAAAGAAGACTAGCGATTACAGCGATTTACCAGACACAGGGCTTCGGAGCGGAAAATTTGCACAGGATGTGAAGAAAGAAGATTACCACAAAGTTTCAATTATCTAACAATCAAAAAATAAACGTTAAAACTGACTTTCACGAGGCCGATATTCTTTTCATGTGCTCTTCGTTTTCAGTGAGTGTGTAATGTTTTGTCAGTGCGCGATGATCTCTATTATAGTTGGCGTTGATCTTAATTCAGTTTACAAGTGAAGAGCAAAACAGCCTTTGGTGATAAGCTTTGGCTTGTTATCTATGACAAGAATCATTTTAGAAAACTGAGGAGGAGCAGTTCTTGGTGTGCTGCTGGGCTTTGGTGGAGCTGAGGATTTGTTTAGACAGCCTTCGAGACTTATTTATTCAAATTTTTTTGGATCCAATTATGTGTTTGGCTGCAAGAATGACCAAATATTTCCGTAGAGTTTTGTTTGTGTCACCAGAAAACACACCACTGCTATGAATTATGCTTAAAATTGTTCCAAATTGGCTTGTTATGATTTCCTGTTTGACAGGAGCCACTGAATAAAAATAATATTTGTAAACTAGGATTGCCTCTCATGCCATGTGCAGTACTGTAGTATTTAATTTCACTGCCATCTTTGAAGTACTGATACATTAATTACATGCTGTCATAACACGAAAAACAACACTGCAGGGCTGAAAGGGTCAGAACTCATTGTTCTCTTTTCTTTTGTGTTTCACGCAAGATTAATTAAAGCTCTTTGCATTGTACAGGAAGTTCGAAACTCACTTCAAAGACCTGAAGTTTCCCTCTGGACGGCACCTTATCCGAGGTACTGTTTGCTTTAATTATGTAACAGGAAGCAGGGATCATCTCCAAAAATCAATGTTTCCTCACTTGCTGGAGGTTAAGACTGGAGGTGAAAGCAATTAACTTCTCGATGTTATAATCATAGCATGCTGACATTTTATTATTATTAAACCAGCCAAAGGCAATAAATGGAAGAAGACTTCATGATTTACTCGCTGAAATATAAACCAATCACGTGTCTTTCCTCAACTCAGCAAGTAAATTATGAATTGCTCTCTCTCCCTCTTTCCCCTAATCTACACAAGGTGAGGAGTTTGGCTTAATGAGAACAACTTTCTCTCTCATGATGCACTTGTTCAACCATAATTGCCTCTCTGTGGTATCATCTCGCCCAGTGAATGAATATGAGAGTTAATTGAGGGCTGTGAAAACATTTGGCGCCTCATTATTCTCACGCCAACAAAATCCAAATGACAGCTGAATCGACTGAGCGAAAAAAACAAAACAAAAAGCAAAACACTGATTTACTTCACTTCCTTTGCTGCAGAGATTACAGTGACAAAAAGCGTCAGTTTACTCCAACACGCTGCACAACATGTACTCTGCAAACATGCTGTACTGTTGAATGCACATCTTCCAACCCAACCTTTATGTGAAAGCACTCAAGCTATGCAACACATGGACCGCACGGTACAACAGCTACAGGAGAGCACTCACAACAGTCATTATTTTATATATGAATAAGTGTGGAAAAGCAACTACACACACTTATCTCAGAGCAGCCAATAAAACCAAGCATGCACTTCTCCTCTTTCATGCCTTACCGTTTATATGCTTTTCGCCTCATTTTCAGCAGATAAGATCACAATATTCATGTGCCTGTGCATCCCCTCAGAGCGGCATGCATTTAGAAAAAGCCTCCTCTAATTCTGACTGGAGACAGGCTGGTAGGCAGAGAGAGAGAGAGAGAGAGAGAAGAGGAGAGAGAGAGAAAGTGAGAGAGGGAGCTGAGAATTGAATGGAGCAGGAGGAGGTGTATGGGAAGAGGAGGGGTTATGGGAGTGATGGAGAGGAGATGAGGAAGGAGAGAGAGAGGTGTTGTGGTGGTGGTGGTGGTGGTGTCACTGCCGGGGGGAGAGAGCGTAAAAGTGAAAGTAGCTAACCTCATGTCATGCAGCATCTCTCCATCAGATTCCTGGTGGGAAGAGAAGAAGAGAGGGTAAAATGATTAGATTTATTTATCAAGCAGATTTATCTGGCGCCGCTGCCACTGCATGCTGTGGAGTACCTCTTATCTGGTGTTTAACGAGCTCTCAGAGTGACTGTCTCGGCAAACAAATACATCCATTATTTCTCACTCTGGGTACACATACAGTACTATTTCACTATTGAGAGCATTAAAATGAAAGAGGGAGGAGAGAGAGAGCGAGAGACAGACAGAGCAAGAAATGACAGATTAACAGTTCAAAAGAAAAATGCTGTGTGCTGCAGAAATGGAGAGAAAGTGCCCAGGGGTAAGAGGCAGACTAACATACTGTAGTTGTTGAGAGGGAAGAAGAGAAACAAAAAAGATGAATGATAGAAAATGGAAAATTCTAGGAGGAAAAGTATGAATTGCGAACAAAGCTGAATGTCTGTATGTAGTTCATGAAAGTCAATTTCAAAGGCTGGTTCAACACTTTGGGAAACAAAGTTATTGGCTTTGTCGCCTGGAGTTAGATGAGATGATTGATACCAATCTCATACTTATGTAAAATAGGCCCATGAAGCTACCAAGGGCAGCTTTTTGGCTTTGCATAGCATGAACACTGGAAATGAAAAACGGCTTGCTTGGCTCTGTCAGAAGTGCGCAAGCTAGCTGCTTACCTGTTTCCAGACTTGATGCCAAGCTAAGCTAACTGGCTTCTGATTTTAGGTTCAGATTGAATGCACACATATTAAAGTCATTTTTTTTTTAGAAGAATGAAAATTAAAAAGAATAAAAATAGAGTTAGATGAGATAATTGATACCACTCTCATATTTAAAGCTAGCAGCAGCCTTTTAGCCTGTTAGCTTAGCATAACATAAACACTGGAAATGTGGAAACGGCTAGCTTGGCTTTGTCAAAAGAATACAAAAAACTGTCTACCAGCACCCCTAAACCTCGCCAATGAATACATTATATCATTATCTTGAAATGATTAATTGTTGAGGGGTTTCGTGTGGAAGCTAGCTGCCTCCCCTTTCCCAGTCAGGTCAAGCTAAGCTAATTGGCTTCTGACATTAGCTTCAGATTTATCTTACAAACACAGGAGAAGTAGGAAGCTCCTAATCTGACGTGAAATTAAAAAAATAAGATGCACTGTATATCCTAAAACCTATTCCTTTAAGACATAAGACATGTAAATTATCGTACAACATGAAGGCGACACCTCACTCCACTCAGTTATGCTCCATCACGTCTTCCTGTTTGAAAACTCAAATAGAGATGAATGTAAGAACACGTCCTTGTTTGCACACATTTGTTTGTTGCCCATGAATTATGCATGGATTTCAGAGGAGCATTCACCATTTACAATTTCACTTGGGATTAATTCTTTGGTGCAGAACCAATTACTCAGCACATCCCCTGGACCAGAGTTGACATGACAAAGCATATATGTGCAGCCAAGGTCCAGAACAAAAAACTAAAAACACTGTGACTATAGTGATAAAAACCCTCTCCAATTTACGCCCATGAACTTTATATTTTAGCTCAGGGAGTCAGACATTGTAACTGTGAGTTGTTGTTGCTGCAGGTTGGTGTGCTTGCAGGTGTTTAGGTGCCAAGTTGCATGTAGCTCCAGCCAGCCTCAGGATTTATAGCAGAGGATTCAGTGAGGTATAATGAATGTCACAGGTACACAGCTTCAACACACAGGTTGTGAGAGTGCAGTGTGTGTTTGTGCACACGTGTATCCCGTGCTTTGTGATGTTGTGCGTGGGTGTTACAAACAGTGCGAGTAATACAGCAGGATGACTCATACAGCTACTGAATGAGACAACGCTCAGTAATCCCCTCTGTCCATCCCTCCATCCCAGCATCCCTCTGCACGGGGAGGGCAAGCCTAGAGAGAGGGCGGAGGAGGAGGAGGGAGTGGATCGGCATTCCTGGAAGGCATCACTGAATGATAATCTGCTGCTGCAGCTACTATGGATGTGCATTCATTCACTGAAAAGTGTAAAAATGTTAGCCTTCTTTTTGCTGTCGAAATTATTGGTACAATCTTTGATCTAAATGTTAAAAAAGGGGGACCCCACCACCACCACCACCACCACCATCATCATCATCAGATGCTAGTTATGGTTAGTTTACATTGGTAGTTGTTGTAAATACCACAATAAAACATCAATATATTCTCTATTATGACCAGCTGACAAACAACAGTTTTTCATCTTTACAGAGCAACTTTAAAGCAACTGAAAATCTTCACTGTCTTCATCTCACCATGTGTGCAACAAAGCACGCCTTGGACCACGCCCATCAGTGTAATCAGATGTGACTGACTTAAAATTTCAGCCGGAGAGGAGAGTAAAACACCCTGCTATTAATGTTGATGAAGGTTCTCAGTCATCCAGGTCATGGTAATTCTAAGTGCTGTATCGTCGGTAACTGGACTTGTTTCAGTTTTTTGAAGACGTTTCACCTCTCATCCAAGAACTGAAGAAGCCTCTTGGATGAGACGTGAACCGTCTTCAAGAAACTGAAACAAGTCCAACTGTAAAATTAACATTAGCAGAGCTGCTGCCAGTAGTTTACTGTTAATTTACATGAAAATCGTTTACAGTGACAGTTTTAGATTTACGTTCAATTGGTGTACAGTATTTAACATTCATCACACAGTACACACCTTTTCTTTCCCTCCTTCCCTCTGTGAAAGAATTTCCCTCCTTGTCCGTCCAATGACCCGCTCTTGAGTCATTATCTGGGTGAAAAGCTGCCATACAGCAGTTTTCTCTCTTGGTACCAAACCAAATGTATTCCTTTCAGTTCATACACCCACTAGTCGGCTGAACAGTTGCTAGGGAGCTGCCATCCAGTGAATAAATTCTAATCAGGACGCTGCATCCCAAACATCTCCCTGGCTCCTCGCTGCTGGACATTGGTCAAGGTCCATCCATTCAGCTGCAGAGTATTTGTACAATAGTGCAGTATGGTGTGAGAGGCCATAGTACTGAGTGGCGTTTCTAAGCCTGAGGCTCAAAAGCACAAAAAAAAGATGGAGGAAAGTGTTTAAATAATTCATGTATTATACCTTCACACACGCAGCCAGACAGGATCGTGAAATTTGTTTGAAACCCAAGCAGTAAATACGGGTGAATGTATTTTTAATATCAAATGCCAAAGGGACCGATACTTTCGCTTTGCTATCTCTCTGTTGGATGTTTGGAGGGCGGAAAGATGCTAATACATTTAAATGAGAAGAAATATAGACCTTTACCGTAGCACTCCTTTGAGAACATCCTTGCTATGAAAACATTTGGGCGAGAAAGGATTCATTTAAATTGCAGGTCATGCTTTTATTTCTAGTGAGAATATGTTCGTCTACATTCCTGTGCATGTGGAACATAATTCAGATCCCCCATTCACATCACGTTAATGAATAATCATGTTTGCAGATTTTGTTTTGTGTGGCAAGTGGGTGATTAAGCAAAACACCAAACATAAAAGATTCACGTCTAATAAGAAGCACAACATTCGGCTAACAAGGAGGACTGTGATGCAATGCAATATATCAAAGCTCTGAATAAAGATTGAGTGAAATCATCAGAGGCTTCAGTAATCTTTTTCATTTGGCTCCTCATTTGAACCAATCTGCTTCTACTCTTACTGCATGATGAGGAAGCAGGACATGCAGGCGCACAGTGAATGTTCCTCTCTGATATAATTTTCTTGAAACGATCACAGCAATTATCTTTACAAAAAGGACAAAATAAAGTAACTGTGGATGATGTAATAACTGCATATGACGTAATATAATCCATTTATCCATATATGCAGTTTTATCTTGATTACGTTAGGTTGAAGGTTTACAGTGTGAGAATGTAGCTAAAAGGACTAAATGTATTACTATACACTATACTTTCATCCGTATTCGTAGGACAGTACGCTCACCACTTGCCATAAGACTACACCACTAAAAATGATAAAATCTTGGTTGATGCAACCCTGGTGCATGTTCACAGGGTCGAAGATGCATGTCACAGATTCTATTTTCTTGGCACAAAAGCCCTCCCTCTATCAGGTTAAAAGCAGCAGCTGGCACCTTAAGAGATGGTAGCAGATGGTAAGTTACTTTACACCTTTCCATTGCCAACAGAGGTGTCGAGAGAAAGTCATTAGAAAGAAAAAACAGCAAGATCAGTCCAGCACCAACACTACCAAATATTGATATTACAGGAACAACTTTCTACCAAAGAAATAGCCCCTATAAAAATTGTTTGCAACCCAGTTTCCCCAGGAATTCATATTCTGCACCTCGTGATTTACATCCAATGCTAATGTTCAGTGCCAATGCAGGGAGTAGTATGTGTTTTATGTACCAAGGCAATAAGGCAAAAGTATTTAAAAAAAACTGTAACCAAGCCATATCAGTCTCAAAGGGACATTCAACCCAAAATTAAAAATACATATTTTTCCTTATGAGTTGCAGAGTTTTGGAGATATCAGATATTATGTCTGCCTTCTCTCTAATAAAATAGAACAAGATGGCACTCGGTTTGCTCAAAGCGCTATAAAATACATAAAAAAAAACTCAACAGCAGTCTCTCTTTCCAGAAATCATGACCCAGTTACTCAAGACGATCCACGGACCTTGTTGTGAACAGTTTCACATAAGACCTGTTTTCTTTCTACCAAACTACTCCCAGTAAGTGTATCACTGTGCAGAAGGTAGCATGAACCTACTCATGGACGGGAGGCTAGCTAACTAAGTTAGCTACCACTACAGCACGCTATTAATGTTTACATCCCGCACTGTCACAAGGACAAACCTCTCATATATGGTGTCTGTATATTGCAGTTCATAGAACCAATCACAATGTTTGTTTACAAACACTTCCTGGTAGAAACCCTCTCCATCATGAACAAACTTACATATAATTTAATTGTCTTTTCATGATGTTATTTCGAAGTGTATACATCTGATTAATCTAAAATTAATGTCTGATTTCATATCTCATTAATAACAACACTTTGACTAATGTTAGGTTAGAGATGTCATTTTCTTGTTGGACCACAGAAAATGACTTGCTTGAATTTACCCACAACTAGCAGTTAAGGCTGATTTATGACATCTCAAAGGTGGTGTTATACATGTGCGCTGGCTTGTCCGTGTTACTGGCGGTGGTGCGTCGATTGCCAGCTGTAGTATCCCCAGTAAACACACCGACACCTTTCGGTTCGCAGCTTTTTCTCTGCACTAGCCTTAGTGGACAGACCGAGTGTCCAAAGGGAAGGCATGCATCTAAGCAAAGACTATGCCGTACAACGCAGATCATAAATCAAGCTTTAGTCTGAGATGTAGCTGTTGGGTAGATACCAAAGACAAGAAGCTAAGCAACATAGTACATGAAATAAGCACAGTAAAAGCATTAAATAGGTTGGATCGTTGTGTTTTATGTCATATCTTTAAACGTTAAAGTTACGACTGAAAGTGACAACAGAAATCAATTGCTAGTTGTCTACCTGTAAGTTGTTAGCGTAATGTCACTGTGATTTAATCAATAGTCCAGATGAACACACCCCTATCCCCTGATGAATGTTGATATTGGACAATCCTGAGAAACCACTGCTTAGTGCCAAAATGTTTCTTTCTTCCTACAATATCTGCATATGGAAAAACATAGGATTGTTTTGGAAAAATGTTGCTCTTTAACTTTTTAAATGTAATTTTTCCATTGCCATGCAAGGGAAATTCCTCCATCTGCATTTGGGTGTCAATCAACATTTCAGAAGATACAGATGTCTCAAAACATAAGCAAATACAACCAAAACTCTCTGCCCTGCACTACCACCAGAGGTAAGTTCGACAACATGATTTTTATTTTAATATAGATGAACCAACTTTAAATATAGTGGTACTCACAGTGATATTAATAGGTCTGGGTAGTGAGGTAGACCTGTAGGACATTCTGGGAAATCCCTCTGGCCAGCTGAAGACCGGGCAGGGGTTACTCCGTCCACTGGAAGTTAATTGAGGAGGAGGAGGATGGGGCTCAAAACTTGTAAACATCCTTTTCTTCTCCTTCTCCCTCCCTCTTTCCATCCTTCTGTCTTTCTCCCAGCTTGGCATTTCTCTCCCTTTATCATTTGTCTTTCCTTTCTCTATTCCTCTGTCTCTCTCCCAGGGGCTCTCTTTACTCGTCTCCCTCTCCTTTGCTTTTTCCATACCCAAGCCTCCATTCCTCTCCCATTGAATCCTGTTTTCCCGCTCCTTCCCTCTCTCCATGCTCTTGTCCGGTACCTTCTCATTCCTCTCTTTCCCAAGGGTGCCATTAGCTGCCAGTTCATCAAGTTGCCTTACTCTGTCAATGTCTGTCTCCAGATAAAGTCTCCCAGTGGAGGGCTGCGCCTGGATCTTTGTACATGGCTCCAGGTCGTGCTCGGGGTATGAGTGACTTTCCCCTTTTACTTTCCTCAACACATCCCCGGGCTCCAAGATCTTACAGCTGGGTAATGTCTTGCTCCACTGGTGAATGGATCTGGTAATGTCCTTTGAATCGTATTCCTTGATGGTCTGGAGGTTTGAGCTGGTTGGGCTGTACCACAAGTTTGTTGCTGATGCAGATAGTGGTGCCGGTGGTGATGGTGGGTTTGCTGGTGTTGGATGTAGCGGGGTTGTTAGGGATGGGTGAGATGGGGTTGATGGTGATGGTGGTGGAAGAGACGGGTAGCTATGTCGAAGGGTAGACTGTTGCTGGGGAGGACCACCATTAGTTTTCAACACCCTGAAGGTTACCTCATTCAGAAACTGCGAGAACTTTCGCCTGTTGTCTGTATTATCGTTGCGCTGATGGGATGAGACAGTAGTAGCATTCTTGCTCAAACTAGACGAGGACACACTTTGGGTTCCCACATCTTTCCTTAACACTGTGGGAGGCTTGTCAGGAACACAATCTCTTTTACTTTCAGTTTTAGCAAGAGGACGTGAGAAGATAAGATTTTGGTAAATTACTTCAGGCTCATCCATGGCAGTAGCAGACGCCTGGTCAGTGGTGTAAGACTTTTCACCTGATTCCCCCGATGCATCATTGCTATCTTGTTTAACAGGAGTCCGAAGCAGGCAGGTGGCCCCTGAGCTCCAGCTATTAGTGTCCCAACTGCCATCATCATCACTGGAGCTGCCATTGCCGCTCTGTAGGCTGGGGCTGGTACTCCTCTCGCTGGGGCTGGGGCTGGGGCTGGAGTTGTCCAAGCTGCCCAGCGACCGTCTCTTCAGCCGAGAGATTGATCTAGTAAGGTTGGATAAAGACCCCTTGAAGCTGGGCAGAGATCCTCGGAGACTTGGTAGTGATCCTTGGAGACATGGAACAGACCCCTGGAGGCTAGAATGGGAACTCTTGGGGCTTGGACTGGCGGCATTTTGTAGACTGGATAGAGAGCCTTTGAGTAAAGGAGAGGATTGGCGGCGTAGTGGTGGATCTTCTTCTTGGTCACTGTACGGTCCAGAGAAGACAGGGCAAGATGCGGTGGAAGAGCAGGAGCCACGATCCTGCCGAGTTGAGGCTGTTCTGGATCTTGGTTGTCGCCGCAGGGTAGCCATATTAACTGCCTTCCTTCCCTTAGCTCGCACAGTCTTTGGTGATCCTTTCTGTACAGACTCGAGCCTGAGACCATCGTCAGAAATGGACACACACAAGTGAACCATGTCAGGCTCAGTAGAACAGATTTCCAATGGTTTTCTGTCCTCTGGCTTTGCCCAATTTCAATTGTCTGCCCTAGTTGTCCCTGGACACCAACAGTGCACCCAAGCTGTTGCAGCGTGACACACTTTCACTGCTCTAGCTCAGTACACAATGACATCCCAAATAGGTTAAAGTCTCATTTGGTTGTCAACTAACCTACTTTCTTAACCATTCATACGCTGACAATGTCAATTCTATTTTTTCCTTTTTAAAATAGCATAATAGATCAACAGCTTCATCACCAGTGCTTTGTCTGTGGGCATCATCAGTAATGAATTTGTGTATTGACTTGGATGGAGCTGGAAAGCAGGATATCCAGGTCACTGATATTGACAACAGCTACCACGTGAAATCTGCTTTGTGGGCAGCAAAGTGGCCACTGATTGATTGGTCACACGTGGTTTGTTTAGTGGTTTGTTGTTGTGTTTGTTGTGCTGTGGTGCAGAGATGAACGTAGAGCACCATGTTCATTATCTTTAACTTGTCCCTCAAGACACACTTGATATTAATTTGTCAACCCTACAATCTATTTCATCTTAAGACAGAACATCTCTATAGAGGTGGTGTGGTGCAGAGGCAGCATCTGGTGACTCTTGCTCGGATGAAAAGGAGCCTCCCCAGCAGATGTTACCTTGTCCAGACACCTGGCCTTTAAAGATGCAGCACCTACCAGAGGCATCAGCTCTCCAGCTGAAATGATAATACAGATTGGTGGTACTTCAAAGTACCATAGTTTCTTTCCATTAACATATCAATTTCTGAAGACTTGCACAACCACCTATTTCTAAATTCTCATAACAACCACAGTTTATTGATAAAATCTACATTTATTTTCTTGCACTCATATATTTTTTAAAAAGTATGACGTATCTGTGCTAAACCCTCAACCAAAGACATCTTGTAAACAATTTACAAATGAACATGACAGTTTAGATACAGGATTTACTGAGAAGAGGAGGGGAAAAAAGGACAGAACAGAAGAGAACCACATATAAAAAGGGAATAATTGCAAACAGAACAGAACAGACGGATCCACTCAATCTGTGGCTGTTCTGACTCATGTAGGCTCTGGCAGCGGGACATCAATAGCACCCAGCAGTGCTCCAGTCTTGCGTAACCACAGAGCAACTAATTGCAACTAATTGCTTTGTCACATTCTAACTCATTTGATTTTCATTATTCAAAACTAGTGAAGGTATTACAGAATTCAATTAAGTTAATTGCATTTAGTTGTTAAAATAATTGAAATTTGGTATATCTACATCGCAAACCACATTTATGTTGAAACTTTACATTTCTTCATGTTGCAACTTTATGTTTCGTTAGATTTAATTTAAAATTTTATGTTGTGATAACACTGGAATTACCAATACCTGCGTTGGTCACCACAAATGTGGCTATATATATATATATATATACATATATATATGCTGAACTATATGCTAAACTATATATATATATGCTAAAGATGATGCTAAACTATATATATAGTTTAGCATCATGGCTGTATGAACAACAAAGCCATCAGTAAAAACATTGGTTTATTCTCTGTTCTTTCTTCCATGTCTTTATCTCGTGTGTCCCCTGGTACAATTTCCCACATACTGTGCAGGACTGATTACTACACAAAGAAGGGTACTCAAGCAAAACAGGAAGAGGACTGCCTCAGTGAGTGAACAGTGTGAAGCTACTCTACATGGCAGATGGCGGAACCACTGAAAAAACACCACTCCCAACAGCTGTACCCTCTTTAATAGAATGTAAAACGGAGAGTTTGAAAGAGGAGGCACACAGAGTGATTGATGGGGAGACAGAGCTTTGGGAAGACCAAAGTAAACCCTTGATGGTGGAACCTGGAAAGATGAGATCTTGAGCACATGGTTACAAGAAGAGCTTTTAATAAGGTGCAACACTTCACATTTCAGGTAGACATCAGAGTCTTGGATGAACGTTTCTAAAAACGTACAGTAGTACAGCCCAAACTAAATAAGAGCTGCAACGATTTGATTAAAAGAAAATTAATCACCAACTATTTTGATAATCTATCAATAGTTTCAGTAATTTGTCAAACATTGCAAAAATGTCAAACATATTCTGGTTCCAGCCTCTGAAATGTAAGGATTTGCTGCTTTTATTTGTCATTTATGTTATGAATAAAGAGTCGTTGGGTTTTGATTGGTATTTGAAGATGTCCGCTCTGGGAAATCATGATGATCATTATTCAAAATGTTTTGACATTTTAAAGACTAAACAATTTTATTTATGAGAGTAATCAACAGATTATCAATAATGAAAATAATGATCACTTACAGCCCTATACTGAATGGAAGAAATTAAATGAAATTCTAGTCTAGCAGTGTAACTGTGGCCCCTATTTTCAACCTTTTGCTTGTATTTAATAGGTCAGATTTTGATGCTGATCTTTTCCATTAAGAGTCTATTAATAGGGGCAAGGTTTAACCTTTGCTCCAACAAAGCAATTAGTTGCTCTGTGGTTACGCAAGACTGGAGCACTGCTTAGGAGGCTATTGATGTCCAACTGCCAGAGCTTACATGTGTCACACTGTGCATGTACAGCGTCAGAAAGGCCAGAGATCTGTTCATAATTCTTCCCGTATGTCTCTGATGAAGACTCCATGTCAAAAATGTTTGTAGCTGCACTACAGACTCCTTCTTTCCTATTGGACAACTGAGTGATATAAAGTTAAGTTGTTGAGTAGATACAAGTCCAAATCTGGTCCTGTGACTGTGATGCTGTTATACACTACCTCTGAGGGGCTCGACTTGTCGCTGAGTAATTAAATTTAAAATCCTACTGGGTGCAGCTTTAATTACAATTTGCTTATAAGCCAAGAGGTAAGTCGTCTATCACCACCGCTATGCACAGCAGCTCCTCTGTGATTCATCTTGTCCCTACAAATCTTCACACCTACAGAAACTATAACTCCTGCAGCAGGATGCAGCTGAAGCAGTGACACAAATGAAAAGACGGCAACGTTTGTCTTGTGGTCCACCACTTTGGACAATATCTCAGCAACTACCGGATGGATTCTTCATGGAATTGGTCCAGATAATCGTGTTCCTGAGAGGAAGAACCCTGCAGACTTTGGTCAGCATTTCAATTTGCCCAGTACTTTAGTTTTAGTTTAGTATACATTTTCCTCATGAGTTTTTTGGTCTCATCTTTCTATCCTTGTTTAGTCTTTTGAAATACACAACAGATTTCAGTCTTTTTTTTTATCCTATAATCACGTGAATCTGATATGGGAAAATCATTCCTTGGCAACTCTTTATCACTCTGTATCTCGCAGAAATATTTGTCTCAGTTTTGCAAGAACACATAGATTTATTTTGACGTTTTTGAGCCAAAAAAGGTGTAGTATTTTCTGTTCTTCCTTTTGTGCTCACATTTAGTATCCATTATTTCTGAGGAGAAGAACGAATTGTCAAAACTGAAGTCGAATTCAACAGGATAATAATAATGTAATCAGATGCAGCAACACAAGCATCCCCCAGCTCTTTGAATAATACACTCTCTCTGGCTGTGCTAATAAGATCTTTGCTGACTCATCATATCCTCTGAGTTCGTCCCGATTCCCCAAAGCCTCCGCAAATGAAACACAAAGATCAGACGCCTCATTTCATCCCTTCAAGCGTCTGCCTGATGAACTCTTCAGAGATATGCTTTGACATCTCGCGAACACTTCACATTCACAAATTGGGAAACACTGCTTAGGATTTGGTATTTGCTGTGCATTTCAGCCTGGTTGATTCCAATGACATACGTAAATCAAAACTATTGATGTATAACAAAAACTGCCTTCGGGGTGGTTAACAGTTTTGTCGAAAATGAAAATGACACAGTGTTATGTACATATGTTGGGTATGATAGTGATTTTGTATCCTCTGGAATTGTTTGCTCCTAATAAATGCGTTTGTTTTGATTTATCTCTTTGCTGTGGTTTTAATGTATACACAGGCCTACAGTTATCTGCATTCTGACCCACTGTGAGCACGCTGCCTGTCTGTGCATTATTTGCAAGTCCGTTTGGTCGACCCAGCATGAGACGATTTTCCCCAATTGCAGAGGAAGAAAAAAAACAGAGTAGCAGCACTCACTCATTGAACTTTAATGTAATTTTACCAGCTTCCATACCCACATGCTGTTTTTTGCCTCCTCTTCTTAACCAGCACTCAAACAAACGGCAGACCCCCCCTTTCCCCCCAGTGTCAACATTGATGTTGTCATGGAAACAGTGATTGTAATCTGGATCCATCTCTTTTTTTTTCTGTCCAGCTATGTGCCAAAAGAGATCTGTATAGCTTTCCCTCTAAATGCCAAGGCAATAACACAGACACCTATAGGAAATGTCAGCAGCTCTGTCTAACCGAGGATATGGAGTCTGACAGCCATGACAAGCAATATTTTTCATTTCCATGTCAAAGGGAGCCCCTTGGTGATGCATCTTTTGCATTTAAAGGGAACAGTAAGTAGCAGCAAATTGAAACGAATGGCACCGCTGTACACTGAGAGGTCCGGAGGTTACAGGTGAAATTAACATATATGAAACATTCCAACTATTGCACACATGTCTACGCACATGCTCTCTGACATGCATGTGAAGACACGTGCACACTCACATACTCATGCAGCACATGCAGAGCTCTCCCTTCATTTGTCACTGAAATTACACACAGCCATTGTTAATGTATGCAGCAGCGCCCTCCAGTGGTCAAACACAGCAAAACAGAAATATTAGCTGAATTTTTCTCAGCTGCTGTATTTCATAGAGAAGTATCTCTCTGCTCATTCACCTGTGTACCACCGCTTGTAGACACAGTCATGGGTGCAGAACTGCTGTTTTATGATTCCCTTATGCCTCAGTGTCACGGAGCTGAAGAAAATATCTGGTCTTTAATTTGATGTGAAATTAAATAGGTTGGAAAATGTTTTTTAGGGAGGCACAGTCCAGGTTTGTCTTTAAATGCTTTCTATCACAGTTTTTAGATTTTTTTTTTTGCTGTTCTGTGTCAAAGTAACAATGCTACTGCCAATGATGGCAACAGGATAAACAACTCTATCTTAAAAAAGCTGCCTCTATAATGAGCTTCATTATAAAAGATTTTGAAAGACAGAACCAGGACGAGACCATCTGTTTTATAAAAAAAGAAAAAAAAAGAAAAGTGTACTGAGTGACTGGTTATGAATGCCATAGATGCTCCACAGAAGGCAATTTATAATTGTGCCAAGAGACACTAATGAAGGAATTTCTGTTTTTAGAGATTTATATAGTAGCTAAGCTCCAGACCTGCATTCCTCTTGAACTAGTAGTTTTGTTTATTATCCTTTCTGAAATTGTTCTCATGTCTGTTGCAATTGTTAAACAAGAGCAACCACAAAATTACAACAATTACAATCAAAGCCAGTTAAATACAAAGTGCTTCACATCATCACCAACAATAAAGTATTTCAATATACCAAAATGGAAGTGGCACACACCACATATCACAAGGTTTTTTTTAAACGGAGCTAAACTGGAAGGCATAGAGAAATCCGCAAAGGTGGCACCCTGTCCCTCCGTCCTGGTGATACCTCACTGAGGATAGCCCGTTCTTTCCCTGTAACTCAGGTCTCACAAAACAGTGACACTGTGTTGTTGTTCACCCACCATCTTGCTAAACATATAAACAATCTTACTGAGGTTGTTCTAGTTAACTGCAGACAGTGAAAATATCTGGCAATGAATTAGAAGGTTAAAATAGTCTCGATAAAACAGAACCAGTATTTGTTTATCCACTCCAAACTGTTGAAGCTCTGCATGAAATGCAATTGTTGCAATCCTTTCCTATAGATCACGCCTGTGTTTATATCCAATGACAGTTTGATCAATTATTGATCCACACAGCCACAATACTTTGCTACTTTCTGACATAATCAGTGATCAAACAAACGATAACACATACTTTTTGTGGCATTGTGTAATACACTTAAAATACTGCATAGCCTGCACTATTCAAAGACAAAATTACACAGTCTATTACCTGAAATCTCACCACACTGTGATAAATGTAGCACAACAGAAACAGCCTTATTGCAGTCCCAATTTGCAGCACTTCTAGATCGAGAATTTGTATTTTTTCGGAGATACTGGGGTTGATATTAAGCCTGATCCAGTATTAATCATCCCAGAAGTGGAAAAGGGCTGAGAAGACTGCAGTTAGCAAAGCAACGTCTTTAATCTTATGGGCTTCTCACTGCAAAGAAACCCAGTCTTCTATTCTGGAGGAAGAAGTGCCTACTGTTAAACTCTGGCTCAATGAGTTAATGGAAGCTCTGCATTTATTCTTTAAAACAAACTCAGAAAAGATTTGGCATCTCTGCTATCTGCAAAGCTGGAATAACTCAAATGCTGTTTATAACTTACACTACATGCAATATCTGGGAAAACCCCTGGGAGGGTCGAGGGTCGGGAGGGTCATTTTGTTCTTGTTTTGTTGTTCATTACCTCTGCCAAGGAGGTAATTTTTCACCCGTGTCTGTTTGTTTGTTGGTTGGTTTGTCAGCAGGATTACATGAAAACAACTGAACATATTTCCACAAAACTTGGATGGAGGATGGGGCTCGGTCCAGAATAGACCCCATTAACTTCGAGGGCAGATCCTGATAAAGGGATGGATCCAGGATTTTTTCTCTAAGTTTCCTTAACATTGCAAGGGCATTTTTCTATACAATGTTTTTCCCAGGGAACAATGCATGGTGATGAAAAAAACAGGCATATTCAGGCGGAGTACAATTTGATGCAGATCCTAATAATAATATCTATTATTCTTCAACAACACAATGGAGAACATGATTTCATCTGCATTGTTCTGTTGTCCTAGTGGTTAGCTGTTACAGATCTTCATGGATATTGTACACTGTGATGTTTGTACAGGCGTATGTGGATGCATGAGGATCCTGTTCTCCACAATAATAGTTTGAAACAAAATGTGTTTGAGTTTTACTGTTAATGGCAGAATGTCTTTCATATGTTGTCTGATGTGACCCTTCTGACTTTGCTCTGAGATTATTAAAAAAAATGACCAAATGACTAAAACGTGGAAATCCAGAGGTGCGATGAAAGGCTGTTCACCTGCAGGTGTGTGATTTATCTGCAGAGCAGTTACTGGATATTTTATAAAGTGAGACAGTATGTATGTTAATTATCCTTCTGATATGAAGGCGTATGTGTGTATGTATATGTTAATTTGTTAAAAGGTACTGTAGGAGGATAAATGTGCTGCAAAATGCACCTCTCATTCTCTCTTTTTATTATTCTTCTCCCACTTCTCTGTTCTCCATTTGTTGCTTGAATTCCGCAGTATGTTTGTTAGAGTACACAATACATTCAATTTAAGTTAGCGAGGCTCACTGTAATTTACATTTGTTTTATTTAATTTTTTTCACTGAGAAGGGGAAAACAGATGGATCTTTCTCAAAATAGAGGAAAGCAGGCATCAAAACCAAGAAAAATACAGATGCAACCTGCAGAAGACGAAGATGTAAATGTGAAAAAGGAAGAAGACGAGATGTCATCACTGTTTAGTGCTGTCTCGCACAGCTGGTATTGGTTAATTTATATGTCTGAACAGAACTTATGAATATCAATCAGAGAGTCACAAGCAGCGCACTTGCAAGAGATAAATAAGAATGGGGGAGATGGAAATGATAGCGCTGTGACGAGAATCTAAAGAAGACCGACGTGTTTGTTTTTGCAGAGCAACAGCGTTCAGACTGAGTGCATATGGGAGGGTGGAGATTAAGGATGTTTTTATTAGTCTGCAGAAGATATCAAGAGCATCCGGGCCTCATTTATAAGAAAAAAATAAATGGCTGGCACGTACATTCTGTGCATAGGAAAATAATTCAAGGGAAGAAATAAAAAAATAATGTCAGAAAAATTTCTCCCTTTTTACAGCATCAGCCAACAGCAACAATCTGTCAAGGGAAGGAGAAACTGCATATTTATACTAGAAAATCTGGAATGTGAGGTCTCCACTGCCAAGACTCTCCAACATTTAAAGATCACATTTTATCCTTCAGTCCACAGTTTCACATGACAGTTTCGTGGATTCAAACATGATGCTAATATCCGTTACTGTAAAAGAGGCTGAAGGGGCATGTGATGTCTTCTGGCACAACTCCAAAGAGTGAGGTATATACACACCAGGGGACAGGAAATATGAGAGCGTGTTTATCACTAATTAACTGTTCAGTTACTATAATTACCTGTAGGGGACTTAGGTTTATGATCATTATCTGCTCTAAAGAGACAACATTTATAAATTACAGCTGATGTGAAGCTTCACTTCTCCCCGCTGTGTTTTTATCTTTAAGTTCCTCAACAAAAAACGGCAAACAGTTTTTCATCGATCTGTTTTGAGCTCAGGTATAATACAAGCTGGAAAAGGAATCTTCCCCTAAATCTAATTAATGTTCCCCGTGACTTCCAGTGTCCTACAGAGTAAAAGTTATTTGTTTTGTAGTGATACACAATTGACTTTCACTCAACTTTATAATGACAATATAACAAAAGAGGACCATAGTTGTAACCTTCTTTTTTATAGAGCACAGTTGCACAGAACATTCCTGCAGTGTCAGGGTGATACAGTTCATGCAGACTGTGGTGGAATATAAACATAATATATTATAACATATATAATATAAATACAGTCCTTGAGTTCATTGAGGACGGACTTGTACTATACTGGAGCTGAGTTATAGATTTAACTTCCCAACTAACAGTATATGAAGTAATCATTAGCACTGTGTAATGAATACTTTCAATACTTTTTTCAGCAAGATTATGACAGGAGTTTTACCTGTAATTAAGGCTGCAACTAACAATTATTGTCCATAAAATGTCAGAAAAAAGCCCAGAGCCCAGTCTTCAAATTGCTTCTTTTGGTCCATTGAGTCTTCATTTACGGTCATAAATGACAAAGAAAAGCAGCGAATCCTTACGCTTGAACTCATTTTCCTTCGATCAACTAATCGATTATCAAATGATAATTATACAGCTCTACTTCCTATATATATATATATACTTGTTCAACCATAAAGGGTTGCATGGTGCCTCTTCTGATCTATGGTAATGTTGGAACACAGAATATCTAATGTGGTATATGAGTTGCATAAAGTGGGTTACACTGTTGTAAAAGCATATGGTGATATTCTTTATATACACAAGATATAACTTGCACTCCTGTGGCTCGGACCTTGTTATCCCAGAACGATTAAAAACACATTAATGAGCCACACAGGTACACTGGGTGGTATGTTCCCTCAGTACAATCAATATGAGCATTTATTTGAGTCAATGCCACATTCACCACCCAGTGCTCTAAATTCTCATGAGTGGTATTAAGGCTTTTTTAAGTGCTATATTTGAGACAAATTCTGAGAGAAAATTTACATCTTCAGTAGGAACAAATAAGCCCGGGGCTGAGAGCAGATTTGGGAAGTTGGGGACGAAACACATTGGTGGTATTTTTGCAGGTTTTGTTGAAAAATGTAGATGCAGAACACCAATATTGTGCCATTTATATGTTTGAGACAGCCCCATATGTTCTGCTCCTGTTCCACTGATTATGAGTAGGCTGATCTGAGCTGGATACATCATATACATAATGTCATTACTATGTCACCTTGAAAACTGTCACTACCCGATGTGAGCAGTCACTCTATCTGAGTAGCACATGAGCAAGCTGTCCATCTTGGAGAGTTTGGTAAGGCAACCTCATTTGGACAACCTTGAAATTAATGAAATCTAAATGTGTATTATTCTAAAACAATGTCACCAATGTCTTAATGTTTTTATTAAATTTCCTTTTTGTATTTCTTTCTATATTTTGTAATGATAATTTTATGTTTTAATATTTATTAATCTATCTGAATTTTTTAAATGTAGTTTATTCTATTGTGTCTGTGTTAATGTTTTATGTCCCTTAGTAGTGTGTGTTCATTGTGGAAATTTCTGACTGTAATTAACTGTACACAAATGTAATATACAGTATGTACATATATGGAATTCCCATATATGAAACATATATTTATGTACAAACCAACTCTGAAACCTATTACAATTTCATATAATGTATAAGAAATGTGTTAAGTTTCACGATGAAGATCACGATTCCATTTGCTAATGATTATTTCAGACGGTGATGCGTGGAGCTTTGTTGACATGTAAATTATAAGAATATTGCCATAGTGAAAATGTGTTACAATTTGTCTAAATATTTGGAGAGTACACAATAACAGCAATATGAACATTGAAAAATATGCTATGCTACAACATGCAACCACACACCACCATCAGATTTGGCAGCCACTCACATCGGGTAGTGACAAAAACCAACAAAAATGTCAGTTGTTCCACATTAAACACTAAAAAACCAAGTAAACAAGAGTAAAGTGACAGCGATAGCATTTTGAAGAGCAGAAGAAGACATCTGAGGTTTGAGATGGCTCTGTGTATCCAGTCTGGTTTCCACTATTATCCCTTGTAACTGTCATCATTCGACATGGCGGTGGATCAAACAATAGCTGGCTGTTTCTCCAGAAGGCCCACAAATGGTATTATAATGCAGGAAAATTGGGATGCTTTGCAAACATCGTACTGAGAGAGTAGATTCAAGCATGAATCTACACATCCCATAACTGTAAAATTGTTTTTTAACTGCATAGGCCAACCTGGCATCATTTTCATATCATTATTACCAAGAAGACACACATTGATATTCTTAGTTGGTAGTTTATCTGAAAAAAAGAAGTGCAGTAACTTTAATCACCTCACTGATGGAGTGAACGGGGTCTCTTTCCTCCTCTGGCATCGTTTTGCTCAGCAGTGACCTTCAGCTCTACTGTCACTGCAACCTGCATAGATCAAGTCAGATCATTACCTGATTTACCCTGAAATTGACATCATGCATTTCTTTTGTTGTTGCATTTCAAGTTTTTCAAGTAAGCTTTCATATAAAAAGAGAAGAAGAAGAAAACAGATGGACGCACGACGATGGAGTTCAGTGCAGAGGCAGAGATAGGGATCTAGAAGCTTTATGGTTTTATTGATGTATGTTTGCTCAAATAAAATTGGGATATGCAACCCTCAGTTACCATGGCTACAGCAGAGCCTCCGTGTGCATATATAGCATGGCGGCTTGTATGCAGCCACAGAGGGACCAATTATCTCTTCCTGACTAAAGAGGTATGTTCTCTATCCTCTGTGCATACACTGATGCATCTTAGGTAAAGTCCATACGCTTAAATGGTGCAGATTATGAGAACATCTCTGGAATGAAAATGTTAAAGAGAAAAGATAAAAGGAGAATAGGTTATGAACAAAGGGTTCAGGCGGTCTTCTGGGTTCAAATATGGTAAGGTAGATATGTAAAGTACTTCACAGTTCAGTTGTTCTTGAGTTAATCTACCATTTTAGTGTTTTTATATCATTTTATTCGTTTTATTCATTCATTCATTCAGGGATTATACATTCAAGTTTGAGGGGGGCCCTACATACCATAATGAAATTTCCACAAAACATGTTATAGCATGTTCACCTTACAGGCGATTATCCTATTATGTACAAACTTTAGATAATAGGATTAAAAACAAAGTAGTTTTTGTGACGTTTAAGGCTCTAACACAGTAGGTAACTCGGTTTTTAACCTGCAGTTTCTGTTCCTGCAGTTCCTCAATTATAGTATAATAATTACCAAGAAGGAGCCAAGGTACATTTATATTGCCTCTAAAGGGTAATTATGATAATTCAGTATGATTCAGCTTCATAACTGGTAGGATGAAATGATAACCTTGGTCACAGAAACCAGTAAGTGAATTGGAGCTGGCTTATGAACTTCTGGAAAGATGGAAAAACAAAATATTACTTACATTTCTTTTCTGATCCTGTCATTTTGACTACTAGCATCAAAATAAAATTAAATAAATTGTATAAATTCAAGTAAAACAAATTCATGGCTGTACATAAATAAGATGATGTTTTTTTATGCGCATCAGTACCTTCCACAACTGGAAACATCAAACCTATGAAATGAATAGACACTCATCATCACTCATCAAACACCGGGGGAGGTGTTACATGATGCAGACCAAACAGAAACATTGACGGGGAGAAGTCTGTGTAATTATCTCGATGTCCATTTTATGGAAATTACATGTCATATTTTGACAGCTACTATTAAAAAAAAAAGATGGAAACATGAGAGTAATTTACATTTCACTTGCAGGTGCTTGTCGGAAAATTGTGGATGTTTGTACCTCTTAAAATGAGCAAAACGCTGCTGGATGATCTGCTGGACTGGACATGTAGAATACCGCCTATGCTGACTCAGTGCTTTGAAATTGAAAACCACTGGCTGCACACTTCCCCTCACTGACTGCACTGTGATATATGGGGAAATTCTGAACGCACAGCTGTTGATTCTGTCATTGTGGATGTATATTATAAATATATCTCAGTTATTTTCCCCTTGTGGGACTGTCACTGGGTAGTGTAACTCATCTTTCTTTATTTCCTACACCAGAACATTTGCATTTACAAATGTAGCTAGCTAATCAGGATGAGACTATAACTCAATGGGAGACGCTGATAAAGACAAAACATTTAAAATCCAGTTTGAACATGAGGCAACAGCAGCTCTGAGAAGCTGTATTGCCAAACTCCAGCCCAGTCTCATGCCAAAGTGTGTAATCGACCCGCTGATCCCCTAGAGATCACAGAGTTAGGGAAAAATAAACACATGTATGAAGGTGCAGTACCAGCAGGGGGTGATAATGACAGGAGTAATGGATGAACACAATTCAAAGATCCATAAAATCCCCAATGAGAGAGGTTGGGTTGGCAAGGATTCAAGTCCTGTGTGATGCAAACAGCCAGTGGTGACTGTTGAGGAAGTAGTTAATTTCACCAAATCCATAACCATATACATAACCTAACCAAGTCATCTTGGCTAAAAAAAAACAGACTGCCTCTAAACAAGAACAAGATCTAAAAGATAACTCCAGGAAGCTTTCTAGCTGATGACAAACCTTTCATTAGTAACCTGCCAACCTGCACAATAGAAAAGCCCTGACTGACCTCTTCCAGTCCCTCCTGCTTTTGACAACCTGATAGTTAATGTGAGGTGAAGCCAATTAATTGAAGGTGAAGCTTCTACACTCACAGGCTTTGGCCTCTAACAAGACTCGCTAGGTGAATCCTGTTAACTGCACCTCCTGCTGTGAACCTGACAACATAGATTTAAGATGTGTAACAGTGCCACATCAGATGATTAAAAGCTAGGCAACACCAAACGCAGGCCCATTTGACTGTGGACGATCAAAGCTTTGAGGGTTGAGCAAAGGAAGTGTTGACTTGAGCGTGGGCAGTTTCACCTGGCTGGGCCTGGGTCATGATCTGCAGGAGGCTGGCTGCCATCTGTTCTTCTGCAGATCTCTCCTTTGAACAGCAGCATATTATAATGATGTATGCACAGTCTGTCCATCCAGAAAATCCTCCTAACTGTGATCCTGGACAAAGACTGGGGCCATGGCCATGACACAGGTCAAGTTGTTGACTGTTCCTGACTGGCCTGCTGAGAGGTATCTGATCAAGATGTTAAACCATCTTCTTTGACTTGTCCTGCAGGCTGAGAGGTTTCCAACTTCCAGACCAGCTTGCAGAAACAGATTTGAAGTCCTTTACAGTGACATTGGTGGGATTTCCTGCTGATCATTAATCTTTATTCCACTTTGATGAAATCACAGACACCAAAGAGGACTCTGACCTTTCCTTGAAAAGGCTTTGGGTGCTCTACCACTTCACATATTGAGACTTTGATGGATTAGGGGATGAAGAACAGTGGCTCTTGTGGGCTGGATGAGGCAGCCAGATGCCAGTAGAGTCAGCTGCCAACCTTAAATGCTGGCTGCCTAACTGATCGAGAAGCGGATGCTGCTGCCTCGTTAAAGAGATCTCTCAAAGGGTGAGATGGAGTAACTGGTATGTTAGAGGGACAGATGAGAAGGACTCAGGAGAGTCGCCCCCAAACTGGATCTCGTTTCTCTGTCGTGTAGAACCACAGAGGAAGATTTGTAAGCATTGTCCCGCTATTAGTAGTATTTCTATGCACTCTCACTGGATGCTGCACTGTTTTTGATCGATAAATGTCCACCGTCTATGACAGATTCGATAAACTGAGATCAATCTTTAGTGCCAGCACTGCAGGCCTGCACTCATGGGACTGAACAGCTTGATTCCCTGAGGATGCATATGCAAATCTCCAACACACAGATACAAGAGGAAAAACCCAAAGAGCTCCACTAGAGGCTGAAACCTGTGTGAAATAATAAGAGGTGTATGGTACCCGACTTTCATAACATCACACCACTAAAACAGCAGACAAGTCCATGAAGGATGAAGACATTTATTTCACATCACTCCCCCTGGATTACTATTCTCACGAGGTGCAGAGCCACAACTGCCGAGCAGTGATGTTGCATCTGTAAGTGACACTCACTCACACAAGTACAACAGCAGCGGTGGAGCTGGAAGCACATAAGGAGCTGCATGTGGATACACACGTGTTTCTAAGCAACGTTTCTTTTGGATCACCGAGTTTTAACATGGTGACGTTTCTGTGCTGTGGAATCTATTTGTAGCGTTCCATCCTAACAGCAAGAGTAAACCTGCTCGACAACAATTCCACGTTTTACGAGGTGAAACTGACATTGATAATCTGTTGACTAATTTGCGTCATCTCTCAGCTCTCCCTGTGAAATTCAAAGCCTTAGTACAAAATTACCTGTGGCCACTCTCACGAATCATGCTTGATTTTCTTCATGGCCGAGAAGGGGACACACTAATCAGATGTCTCATTCTCCTGAGGCTTGTACCTAATTAGGTATCATTTTGCCTTTTCAGTTCCTTTCTCCTCCAAACCCACACTGTCATACTGTACAATCAGCTGTAAACGCAGTCTTGTACAGGATGGAGAAAAGTAGGTAGCATAATTATGGTGTGACATTTGGTCTGCTTGTCTTGACAGCACAGATTTTTTAAAAGAAGTAGACGTAGCCTCCAGGTCGGAAAGTGAAGCCAATGCAGGCAACCCAGTTGAATATTTATGACCTGACTTTTATATCGGGAGGTGAAGTGGGATGGTGGTGGAGTTACAGGCGAGAAGGCTGCCAAACCAGTGACCACAGTTCAATGCTTTTAAACCAAAACATTGTGTTTTCCTAGCCCTGACCAAGTGGTTTTTGTCCCCAAACTAACCAAACCAAAACATAAAACTGAACCTAAAGAAATGTTGAGTTACAGCATATCCACGGTTTGCGGAAACATACATTGCAAACATTTAGTCTGGCGATTGGGTTGATGCGTATAAACCATAGACCAAGCCATAAACCTGCAGTCTTTCTAATGGAAAGCAGGAAGTGACCTCACTGGTTAAAGAAAATGACCCTAATGAGTGTATGGCCTCCCTTTGGTAAATTATGATCCCATTAAGAGTAAAAGAAAATAAACCAGGGTATGCTTTAGGGTTTGGCTATCTTGTTATTGACAAATTGCTACCACACGACATCAGACAATGGAATGTCTAAAGATTGGGATTTGTGGTACCACATCACCCCTACATACTAAATATCCAGCCTATGACCTGCCTGATATGTAGCTCATTATGAGAGAATTTAATCCTCTTGACGTACTGAAAAAAAAGGACCTCATATGTCATAAAATTGGCTGGATAAACCACTAGTTGAGAGTCAAATGTTTTCCAATCTTATAAGATGTGGGACTACTCTTATCCAGTGTGTGTGAGCAGGAGGCACTGTATCTTTGATTTCCAAATGGTCGATACCAGATGGCTGGTCAAGTGGCGGGAAGGCAGTGAAGGAGTGATACCATTTTCCCCAATAACCTCACACAGGGTATCAAAAATCTCCTTTGAGTATTTGAATAACGCAGGACTGAGCCAAAATGAGTGGATAAGATTTGCTGGAGATTGTCGACACCTATCACAGGCTGAGGAAGCTTTCTCAGACAATTTTTGCTAATCGGGCCTAAGTGGTGTAGGTCTGGTTTATAATTTTACCCTGGATGTTGCACGTAAATTGAGGATTCGTGTGCCCTTCTTAGCATCGCCAACAAAAGCTTGTCTGTTATTTCCACCCTCATATTCTCTGCCAAGAGAGCTTGTATAGAGTTCAAAAGCTCCGGGCGCAGCGGGGGAGGATATATCACAGAGATCTAACCTTTTAGGGTTGTCATGCATTTGAGGAAGGTATCCATGGGGTGTATCCCCTTGGTGGGTGAGGGAACTCAGAAAACATGCCGTGGAAAAAATGGCAAACCCTGAAGCATCTAAGGAACTGTTGTTTGGGGGCTAAAAATGATTGTGAGCTGCCTGAATTTGTGTTTTTGGAAAGCATGAATCCAGCTAATTTTTGGTCTAATTTGGGTGACAGTTTGTTGGGTGGCACTTCTGTCCTGAGGGGGACGGAGCTTGTACATGGGCAAGTTATAATGAGCAAATTCTCTCACCCACAAGAAAATGCATGTAGCAATTACCCAGAAATGAGACTCTGCATCAAAATCACTTTATCTGCCAACTTGGTACTTTACTAGTACAAGCAGGCTTTCATTATAAGTTTTCTATTTACAAGAAGCCATAGTGACCTTCGTCATATATTTACGACTGAGTGTTGTGATGCAGCTCCCCCGAAAGCTTTAATTTTGACTGATTTTTCTTTAACACAAAACCTGTACACTTATCTCTCCAACTGTATACAGTTAATGGAGTCTTCCGACACATAAAGCTGGCTGTTTCCAAGCAACAGAGAGACATGGTTTTAACTTTACAGAGATCATAATGAGGTTGGATGTCAATCAAACTAGTTTTTTCATTCTGGGCACAACACAACGACAAGACAAAGACAATGACACGCTCGGTGAAGATCATTATCATTTTCTGCTTTGGGCTTTGAGCTTTTGATTCATACAAAGACAATCCCATCACATTAATTATATAGTGTCATGTATGATTAGAAGACGAATGCAGAATTTCAGTGGAAGGCAGAAAAAAAAGAAAGGTCTACCAGTGTGAATGGTGTTTTCATGATGGGATTGGTTCAAGTAACCCTGTGAAGGATTCAGAAATGATTTAATATCAAAACAACCATTATTGCTGAAAGAGTGTTTGTTCACTTGATTCTTCATATTCACATTTGCGTAAAGTTACAATCAAAGCAATGATGTGTTTTCTACGCCTTGTCTGATGACATAAATTTGTTAAAAATGTCTGAGATTCTTCTGCCTCGCTGTGCAGGAACATTCAAAGGCCACTCGGTGGGTCGTCTGCCAAAGATACGCACCGCTCGCTGTGAGGAAAACATGATTACAGAGTCAGAAATAAAAAACAGCAAGCTCATTGTGCACCTAATGGATGTATGTGTGAGAGCCAAATCTTTTGCTCCATAACCAATGAGGCCATGCTGGAGTATTTGCAATAATCAGGAGAAAATGAGTAGAACCATTTGGGTATGAAAAATTGAACGCCTTCCAAAATGAGACATCTACCATTTGGAAAAATGATGACTTCTTTATTGCCGGAACAATTCTGATATGAACATAAAACCCAGTATGAGTTGCTATTAATATTATGAGTCATCTTTGAGATCTTCTTACATACTGTTGTACTGAATCCATGAAAACTGGAGAGAATAAATGCCTTTTTTATAAGAAAATGTTCACATGAAACAATAAAAATTGACACAAAATTGATGACAGCTTACAACACTGAGAATTATCACATTAAAGCAGGATGATAGTAATGAGGTAACGTATTGATTTGTAGCTATGTAAGATTAATGACTCTAGTTACACCAATGCCAACACAAAGATAAGATTAGTCAGCGCAAAGCATCTGTCTGTAGGCAAGTCTACAACTGGACATATAAGTACGATTAATTTCTTTCACTTGGGTTTAAACGGAGCAGTTCTGTAAAGAAAAATGTGGAAATCAACTACTGTTACTCCAATTCTACTGTCTTTAGTTTTCCTTAATTAGTATGTAATTACACAAATAGTTATTTTCCATGATTCCATGTTTAAATAACAGACCAACAGAAAATATCTGCAATTTGGTGGTTCTGTTTTGGGTTTCAAGATCAATTCTGTGCCACCATGTTGAATTTAATCAGTAAAAATTGGACACAAAGTCACATTGCCCTTCTTATATTAAGCACATCTTACTGCATTAGCACACACCATGCTGTTTGGCTTTATACATGCCTCCTGAGCTCCAGCACATCTTTGAAGTTCTCCAGAAGGTTGGAGCTGGAGGGCAGAAACACTCTCCTGAAATCCAACGCTCAGGGAGCTGTTTCAGTGTCATAGGGAGGCAGACAGGAAACCGTTTTCTGTGTTTGCCCTCTTGGATTAGGGATGTTATTGCTCCCTACATTTCGCTTACGTCCCTGGTAAGAGCTAATCACAGCATCTGACCCCACTCCACTGAGCAAACCTTTAAAGTAGCAGCAGCACTTCACTCTCCTCTTTGCCACCCAGCTCCCATTCATCTCCCTTTTTTCATCATCGTGGACATAAGCCTTGAGACTTGCACTTAAGTTCAGGCTATGGGACTTTCACCTCTTGTGGTGCAAAGTGGTATTGCAGACAGAGCAGGCAAAGGATAGCTGATTAGCATGCCAACCTCAGTTCATCACAATACATATTTGACATAACCTCAACCATAAATCATAAACATGTTCAGGAAATAGGAAAATGAATAGAACATCCAGAGGAACTTACTCTGTTCACATCTTGTTTTCTTGCATCACAGTATGGCCAGAGAGGGATTTAACCTCTGTGGATTTCTCTAGCCACCAGATTTGTCACTGAAGTTTAAAGCATCTGACCACACTCCACTGATCAATCCTTTAAAGTAGCAGCAGCATTTCTGTCTCCTCTTTGCCACCCAGCTCCCATTCATCTCCTTCTTTTCATCATCATCATTTTTTTTATAACCAACATCACCTCCGTCTGCAGCGATACGCAACAAACACTCCCTCCTGCACCTTCTCACCTCCTCTTCAGCTTCCATCTATTCATCGAGTCCATTTTCAGTCCTTTTTCGCTTCCTCCCTTTGTCAGCAGAGGCGAAAGAAATCGTTAGAGAAAGAAGACGAGAAAGAAACAGCAACAAACACAGAGTAGGTAGAGCAAGGTCAAACTGTAGTTTTGCTATTATGCACCTCTCTCGCTGGCTGTTCCTTTCAATTTAGTTTAGTTTTCATATTTGCAATGTATGTGTGAGGCCTCTTGCCAATGACGACACTCTCTTCTAAACCTGAATAAAACTGCCCCAATTGGAGTGTGTGGATGCTTCTTCTATACACTCCAATATGTTGCCAGTTTTACTTCTATTTTCAGTTGAAGCATTTTCATCTTTTTTTAGCACACAGTACTTCCCTACAAAGTCGAAGTAGAAAAATGTAATTCAGGGGTGCCTGTTATTCCCCAGTTTCGCTGCTTGTATCATTTTCTTTTCATTTTCTTTAACACGATAACCCTCGCTCTGTGGCTGACAGAGCGGTTGTCCCGTTGCATCATGGGAGATGGGAAAACGACAGAGGAAATTAGGTCCATCATGTTGGTTACAGTTGGAGGAGCACCGACAGTCTCATTATCCGGTTCCAGTCTGTGTAAGGGAGAAATTGATGGAAAATTTTGGGGAAGCCATGACTGGGATCTTTGAGTGTCAGTGAACGGGACCAGTTTTGATGTGAATGTGTCTGAGCAGGACATCGTCTCATTCATAAGTATGTGTGGTTGAGTAGGCTTGTAAAACGCAAAATATACACAATAAAAGCAAAAATGCCGCCGGAGAAAGCTGCTTTTCCAAATAATGCTTTACAGAAAGTAGCTTGATCTAACAGGCTGAGTGTATCTCCCCATGTGCTGGCATCTTTTCAGCTGTGACTGTGCACGTGAATAATTCATTGCGAGTGACTTTAGTCAGTGAGAGTCGACAGAGAGGCAATATGAACTCTATCTTAACCTTGAGCTGGCAGCCACAGGTTTCTGTTGAAAGGTGAGATTCAATTAGACGAGGAGAGGAATGTTTTTATCCTCTGCTTGATTTCTGCTCCACGGCTGCTGCTGAGCCATTGTATGAGAGGGTTATAGAGGCAGCAGATGACAATCAACAATAAATGGTGAGTGTGATCAGGAATATATCATCAATAAATGTGCACAAGCAACATGTGAAAGTGGAACTGTGTCAATATTTTACAGTGTGGTTGATTCAACCAAAACTATAACAAAACTATTTTATTCTCATAAAAATAGGAATATAGTGTATAGCATAGCATAGCATAGCATAGCATAGCATAGCATAGCATAGCATAGCACAGCATAATATAATATAGTATAATATAGTGTGGTATGGTATTATGTGGTATAGTATAGTGGATGATAGGATAGTATTAGTATTTAATAGCATAGAATACATTTCTACAAAATGAGAAAACATCTTTGATGACTCATCCAGCACTTGTAGGCATAGATAGTCATTTCCTCCCACCAAATCCAATTGGTGTGACCAAACTAATCCTCTGCCATCACAAGAAACAGCCATTTGCATTTGGCATTGCTGGTAAGCTGCAATTTGGTTAGAGGTGTGCATTCAGTTGTTGGTCAGTAAAATGTTGTTTTCCCTTTCCCAAAGTGCTGTGGCTCTGATTCGAGTGGCTTTGAAGAGGGTGGGGGTGTTAAAGTGGTAAACTGAGTGGAGCGCTCCGCTAACTTTGGTCAAATTAAGGCGGACTACAGACACTACAGACAGTAATCTGCCTACCAGTGTCTTTTAAAGCTCCAAAACAAAATGTTGTATCTCGTTTGTTTAAATGTACAAAGATATGACAAAAGATGTTGTGTATGACCGCCTGTGCATGAAAACTTCATCCACACAGGATTCCCAGCTAAACCACAGAGCCCGGCACTTCTGACAGCTCTCCCCACTTGGAAAGCTTGAAATCCCAGAAGACAGCGAGTTAACTGAGGAGTGACAAGCACTGATGAGCGACACTTGAGGACCCCTGCTGATAAATGATGGTCAATTTGTGCAAAGAGCCGATAAAATGCTTTACTGATTACTGATTGTGCTTTTACGTACTGACAGTCTGGGTCTAAATAGCTTAGTGGAGAGACAATAAAGAGAATGTGTGTAGACATATGTTTCCTGAGAGTCATTTTAACAACAGCACACCTATTCCTCTCCTCATTCTTGGCATCATTTGGTCGAACATTAACTGTTTATAGATTCGTTCCTTCAAAATCTTTTGTTGTCTTCTTGATTTTTGCTTCAGCTGAAGCCCTGACAACTACTGAAAAAAATGTAATGTGCAATTCAGTCTGACACTTTCAACTGTTATTGATCAGCTACACTGACAAAACAATTGGTGATCTTGAAGCCATCATGGTTGATGCACAATTTAAACCAGATCGCCTGCAAATGGATGCTTTAACTTCAGTCTCGGTGGAAAGGATGGTGCTTCGAGGCGGTCAGCTCATCAGGATGAGTGACAGGTGCTTGGCCTCAGACTTGTAGGTGACATTGAGGAGGGCAGGACGCACATCCTTTCTTCAAGGAGAACCTTTGTTTTATAGTCATTTGTAAGAGGAGTTTGTTTATTCAACATGAGTAACGCAGGGCGATTTCAGTCATCTGAGCTTTTTCGTATCATCGTGGGCTCCATAGTGTTGTGTTAACTCAGGTCTTCCCTCGTTGTCTGTCTGCTTTACACCCACTCTGCTTTGTCCTTTAGTACTCTTTATGTGTGTTGACGGACAGGATGTAGGCTGGTAATGGATAGAAGTTCAAGGCTAGGAGTGTGGGAGAACAAACAGAGCACTGTAACAACACCATTAATCTCTATTATATTCCGAGGCAAACATATGGACACAACAATGGCAGCAGAACACCTCCAAGGCACAAGAACAGGTTTCACATTAATAAACTAAAATCACAGCTACAGGGGTGCCAGCTGTATGACCGAGGCAAAATGATGTCATTGCGTTGAAAGTTTTAACGTATTCAGCGGCGGATTAACTGACCTTGACAAATCAGTTACATAAATCACACAATGTAGCGTCCATGTTTGTTCACAGCAAGGGCTTGCGTTTAATCTGTGCCTGGGGAGAACCATTATAAAGCGGATGGATTCTCTCAGCGAGTGTTGTGGTGTATTTACCTGTTCTGCCTGTCAGTTCTGGTGTTTGCTTTACGTGAGTGCCTGGCTATCAGCCCTCGCCAGCGCCTGTGCAATTTTGCTCCCTGCCTTGGGTTTCTAGATAGGTCTGCAAAAGGCCTTGGAGGCCAGTTAAGAAAGCACACTTTCACATTCATGCACCATACACGGCACGCAGGGAAATGCAAAAACACAAAAACGCAGACATGCACACTTGCAAAACCCATTTGCCCTCTGCAAGAAGGCGCGTCAGTACGAACATATCATGTAACAGAGCAGGGCTCAACACTAAGGTCCAATCCCATTTCCAATTTTGACCCCACCCCACCCCACCCCATTGATACGACAGCCAAACACCAGCCCTACCCCTCTATTCCAACAAGAATCGGGACACTCCACCTCTAGGCATCAACACACAAGATAGAGGGGTAAGGCTAAGTGGTAGGTGCAAGGGACGTAATTGTATATTTGGACTGGGCCTCGCTTTAAGAGCCCTACAGAACTTACATTAACCTATTAGCTGGGTTAACTGAATGTGATGGAAAAGGTGAAACCGGCTCTCTGTCCACAGTCGTGCTTCGGGAATCAGTTTCTTAACTTGGAGCCGGCGATGCATCAAATCACCGCTAACTGGACATCAATTTGCGCTGTCACTACTACTCTAATGTTTACTTTCTACTCAGAGCCTTTACAGAGTGGCGTGGCAGCAGTTTTCTGCCTTATTTGATCCAGTTTGAATCCACACTTTGATAACCCTCTGCGTCTGGGTCACTTTTGGATATCCAGGTCCAGTATCACAGCAGTTTGTGAAATAGTCATTGAAATGGATTCATGTACATGGGCACCAATTTTCATTTTTTTTTTCATGAAACTTAGCCTGATTTTAGAATGGAAAATGGAAAATATGTCTCTTAACTAATTTACAAATAGATTTTGAATTAACATTCAACCAAAACCATGACCTTTCTCTAGCCTTAATAAAAGTGAAAAAATATCTCGACTCAATTAAAGGGTAAAGAGGTGATCTGTTTGTTATTGCACCCTAAGCAAGGTGCAATACGCCCCAAAAGAAAGCATCACCCTCCTGTTCCCATGGTAACAAGACAGTAATAACTGGCATCAGGTGAAGGTGGCATCAGGGGAAGTCATTCCTCTAAATTTCTCTCATTCTTTTTCTTCTCTCTCCTGCCTCAATCATTCTCTTTGACTCCCACCTACTCTCACAATCAGTCTTGTCCATCTGCTTCCTCCACGACCTTAGTGCTTTCCTGACAATGAGAGGCTGCAGCTGCCATGGCGATAACAACAGCACTGTCTCCATTAATGAAATTTAGTTAACATCTCTGCACGCAGGCTCACATCCGAGCAGATGGCAAACTCCAGAAATATCATCATTTAGTTCCTGCCTCCTGCAGATCACAGTTAGTGTTTCAGGTAGCTGCTGTTTGAGGGCTGGGGAATGATATTTTGCAATGATTAATATTGTGATGTGATTGGACAGTCTTAACTCTGGTAACGCTGGGGGGTTATGTAGCTATTTTGCTTTGAAAATGATTAAAACAACAGAAAAAAGGATGCTGTTGAAATGTTCCTCCTCTAGTAAAATACCATTGTGGCAATATTGGAAAGTACAAGCTTCTGGCTGAGGTTCATTGAGGTTAAATAGTTATTGCCAGACCTTAAATTCCTACATTTGACACACTTGAGAGAGCATATTAAGTGACACACCACCGATCAATGAAGCACTCTTATTCCTTAACATTTTAAAGAATACTCAAGAACCTGAGAAAGGTCCAGTCTTATTTGAAGTGTGACGGTGCGTTGTGGTTTTAAATGGCAGGAGATTAGGGGAAGTGTTGCGTCAGAAAATCAAAGCGAGTCTTGGTTTCTGGGTCTGGAGGAGCTGTTTGTTCCGAGGGAGTCAAAAAAAGGACATGAAAAAAACCCTATTTAAAAAGATTAATCGCCCTTTTCGCCACAGAAAAAAGCTCCCAGTTGATGCAACACTAGTGCAAAACAGTGGTCTGAGCAATGCACTTGAAGTCCTGTAGAAACAGCTGTGGAGTGAGTGATCTGAAGTACGTTCAGTTCATGTGTGCTTTATTGATCAGAGGACATAATGGCAGACAAAGGAACTGACATCAATCATCCTGCGATCAATACGTAACAATAAAATGACTCATTACCTTCAAACAGCTGATGAGTTTTTAAATTGCCAATAACTTCAACACCATCAATTTGTTGTCATTTATTACTAATTAAGTAGACCACAGCCATTAACCTAAACACTATAGAAATGCATGACAACGCATGGTCATGGAGCCACATTTCTCATCATCTAAAAAAAGCATTGGAAAATCTATTTTTTAAATAATTCTTACTTCAGTCTATCTGGTCATTAAGCGCACAAATGTCTGCTGCTAGGGGGCTCTCTATCATAACAAAGCAAAAGATGTTTGCCGAGCGTTGCGTGGATGGCCAGGCGGAGCCGGGGGGGTGGGGGGGTGCGCGGACAAGAACCACTGCTCAGCTGCTTAGAGCCTGCTAGAGCGTCTGAATTAGAGCCAGACTGTCTGGAGAATAATCACCTTGAGGCACTTATCACTCACTTATCGTCACTCCTGTTTATCAACCTGACCGCAGCAGCGATTTGCAGAGCTGACCTCTGTTTTCAGGAGTTTAAGTACTGTAATGTTGACTGCCGAGAGCCTCCAGCAAGTACTTCATTTACTGAGAGCTGTCCTGAATTTAACCACACAGACACACACAACCTTGGTCGCTAACGTTAGCTTACAGCTAGTGTACAGTAAAGCAATCTAGCTGTTTGGGGCAGCTAAACACTGCATGAGTTATGCAAATAACCACAAATGTTGCTGCCGTCAAACTCACTTCACTGTTGATGTATAAACCATTAAAAAATGTATGGGTTAATGCAGGAACTGAAGATGAGGCTAATAGTTTTCCCTTTAAAAATTCATCTCACCATTTTTCTTATCCGAGAATATTCTCGAGCAGCAGAAGCATGAAAGGCGAAGCTGAAGGTGCTTGAAGTTCTGCCAACACCCTGAGGACGATGCTGCAGAGGAGTCAGCCCTCAGGATAGAGACAGGAAAAATGCATTGTAGGCCGCCCGTCAGCAGGAGACGGATCGTCTCAACTCCACCTTCCATATAATTGGTATATTTGAAAGAGTGCTCTCCGTTTCCATGCCATGTTTCAGCAGGAGCACTCAGGCTAAAAAGAGGAACTATTTTTTCTCTCCTCAGCATGCTGACAATAAAGAGGCTGATGGATTATCCAAGAGCATCTGGACTATGTTGTTTGGCACTAAAAGCATCTTTTTGGAGCCGACATGTTTTGTACATATGAGTAATATAGCATTTGTTGAACTACCTAAGAGCCTCGTAGAAGTATATACAACACATCCTGTATCCTGTCTGGTAATCGAACTTCTGTTGAAGTTGATGTAATGGGGCTAATTCTGTGGAAAACCAAAGAAAATGTGGAGCCAAATCACTGAGGAAGTGTCAACGCGATTTTATCTTTCAACATAGCCGTGCAATTAAATAAGCCAGTCATCCCCCGAGGCAGACACAGGTTTCTCCTTTGTGACTAATTACTGCATGTTTTTGGTAGTTGAGAAGGCAGTCAAAATAGAATTAGCAGCCATATCACACACATATCTCCTCTCTCCGTCTGCCTGCCTGTTACCCGCAGAGACAGGAGAATTGAAGCTGGCTTAATGACACCGTCACACAATCATGACAATGAAAATTGGTGTCAAGAGACCAAATTGACTGAAAAAATTGGCTCCGTCTGTCAACTACAGAGCCGTCCCCTGAAGTGACAAGACTCTACACATACGGTCTGATTCAGTAGCACAATAGTTTCAGGTCTTTTGTACAATTTTGCTCTATATGGAGATGATCCTCATATAAATGGTATGATATGGACAGATGGTTGGCAGCTTTAGATTACTAAAAAAAATCATGTTTAGTTACAGGGTATTTAAAGCAGCGCAAATATAAGAATGAAAGAAGGCAAGATTTTGGGAATAAGACGACAACTTTTAAGATGGTAAAGTATTTTTTAAATTCATGAGTAACTAATAGAGAAACTATTAACATGGTGTACATTATTGCGACTGGAGAATAAAACAAGAGGCTAGGCTTGGTCAGAAGCTGTAGCTATAAAAGAGTAAGTATATGATTTAAAAATGATGATGAAATACTGAGAAACAGTTCTGTAGTTTTTGGGATCCAATATCAGATCCATCTCTGAAACAAAACTGACATTGGAGGTAGAGCTGAAACAATTAGTTGATCGATGAGTGGAACGAAAATTAGTTAGCCAACTATTTTGGTCATCAATTAACCATTTCAGTCATTTTTCAAGGATAAATGTTCACACACTTGCCGATTCCAGCTTACTAAATATAAGGATTTGCTGCTTTTTTTGTGTGATAGTAAATGAAGAGTCACTGGGGTTTCTGACTGTTGGTTGGACAAAAGACACAATCTGAAGACGTCACTTTGGGTTCTGAGAAACTGTGATGAGCATCATCGTAATCTGCAGATTTATCCATAATGAAAATAATCAATAGTTGCAGTCCTACTTGATGAGCTTGTACGTCCTGTCATATCATCAGAAACAAAGTTGGGAGATAAAGAATAGTGACGCCAACAACTCCACCTTTTCAGTGTGTGCACAATACAAAGTGAATACATCATATTTATGTCAAGTTACATTTGTTCACCAAGTAGAAGTGCCACAGGAGGTTTGACTCATTTTTATGACAAAGCTGTTCTAAGAAGACATCGGCTACAGGACAGACAAAGACATCTGTTGGTTCTGTTTCTGTAGTGATTAAATTATGGTGTAATTCATTTTCAACTTTATTCTCTGTGCTTCTTCCCTTGTATCGTGTAAGTCTTCCATAAGCACCCTGTATGTGCATATATATAAAATATATTAAATCTGCCATAGTGTAATGGCAGGTTTTCTGTTGTCCAACATGTCTGTGAGCCCTGTTGCGCTCCACCTGGCGTGCTCCCCTGTCTAATGATGTGTCCTAATGATCTGCCTGAAATCCACTGGACAGGGAGGAACTGGGAAGCCACACAGCGTGTTATTAGCCAGCGTTATAATTGTGTTTAGAATTCAATCCTCCAGATTAATTTCCTGCAAACCAACGTGTGCCATCTGAGAGTCTGAATGAAATGATCTGTATCAAAACCCGGTATATGTCGACTGAATGGGGATTTCATTAAATCTGATTTTGGAGTGCGATGACAGACTTTTCCACACCCTGCAACCGCGTGCTAAGAATTCAGATGAAATCATTTCAAATCTCCAGTGGACTTGAAATGAAGTAATTTACACCAATGGGCTGATCTAACTGTGCCTTTATGGTGTGTAATGCTTCCTCACCTGTGTGGAAAGGGGAAATTGCTCAGTGTGGGAATGACCTTCACAGAGAGCATAAATAAGACTCCTGAATCACGGAGATCAGCGTGAAATGGCCCTTCCCTGCAGACGCATAATTAGTAGAAATGAGGTCTGACCGCAGTGGTATTTAAACTTCACCTGCCACAGAGAGCTGCAACTAGGGATTCATTTCATTATTGATTCAGCTGTTAATTAGTATCGTAATTAATTTATTGACTATATGGCCTATAACATTTCATATCATTTCAATTTCAATATCAGTTGACACATTGATATTGCTTGTTTTTTTCCTACTTATATTAAGTTTACTGCTATAGAAGACTAAGAAAAAATATTTACTTTAGCTAGACCCTAGCATCAGACAGATGAGCAGATTAAGCGTTACCGCCATTTTTCAAGCAAAAAAGTCAAACATTTGATGGTTCCAGCTTCTTAAATGTCAGGATTTGCTGCTTTTCCTTGTCATTTGAGATAGTAAATGAAGAGTCTTTGGGTTTCGGCAATTTGAAGACGTCACTTTGGTCTTTCGGAAATTGCAATGAACATTTTTTTTCACATTTAATAGACTAAACATGTAATCAATTAATTGATCAACTAAGTAGCAGATTATTCCATAATGAAAAGAATTGTTAGTTGCAGCCCTATCGGAAACCAAATTTCACCTCAAACCACCACTACACACACACACACACACACACACACACACACTAATATCCTCAGATCCATAATATCCAATTTATACCTGGAGCACCCTACACCGAAGCAGATAAAAATCAGATACCAGATGAGATCAGTGGTCGGGAGAAAAAAAATAGATCAGTGGATGACTCCTTCACTTTAATAAAGCACATACAAACCTCAGACATTTCATTAAAAAAAAAAAGGACTGAGTGATGTGGATCTGGTTGGTAGCTGCGGAAGCTGTAATGTTACGGCTGGGCTGTGAGCTCTGTCTCTGGAGGTCTGAAAATAAACACACGGGCCAAATTGAACCGGGGTTATATGAGAGCGGAGACCTCTCCAAAGATTATATCAAATCTGAGGAGACTTATCCGCTTCTCCTCCTCTCACATCTGCTCGTAGCTGCTGTGGTGTGTGTGTGCCTTTTTGTCTTTCTCTGGCAGATAGACTGTGTGCGAGAAGAAACAAAAGGGAGATTCTGCGTACTCTCTTCATGCCATTCAAATGAAATACTGAATTGATTTGCTGCTTATTTGCATTCATATATGGATCACATGTGCTCTCGCTGTCAAGACTCAGAACTGGAAAACCTGTTTTTAACCTGACAACTCTCCTTTAAATGATATGAATCTGAAAGAAAAAGTGGAAAACTGGTGTTCTTTCACATCGTCTACAAAACCTGCACAAGACATAGGTCGCATCTTATATTTCGTAGTTCGTAGCTTTCCCCAGGTGGTTGCTTGACTACTATTTCCAAAAACCTTTATTGCCAATCTAATAATGTCAGAGGAAAGCGGAACATATAATTAGGCCGTCAAGACTATTAGCCATACACTTCGTGGGAAGGAAAATACTATTCCCTGCTGCCCGTGGGAAGGATGAAGGGAGATTGTGGACAGCAATAAGAGGACTAAGAATAGAATGAGGCCATACTGTTGATGTCAGGTTGGCGATGTGTAAGGGAAGTCATTCAATATCATTTCAAAATGGGAGGAAGAGATAGACATCAGAGTCCTAATGAGTTGTAATCATTGCTGTAAAGCATTATAAATATGCTACAGTACTTCATTATAATGCTGTTTTGTCACACATTTTACCTAGATCCAAAAAAATTGCAGCTTGTGCTATTTGGATATTTCTCGATTTCAGTGATATTTTGATTTATTGTGCAGCCCTACCTACTAGTTACATTAGATTAGGGTTTACAAAACATGCAATCGTCCAATAAGATCATTTGTATTTGGTAAGATTAGCTTCACCTCAAGCTACAACAGTGCTCATATAACTCTAGTCTACACGTAGCTACACCGGTACAATAAAATAATAGCCGCGCATCATACATTGTGGAAATGTATCACCAATGCTCATATAAGGGCACGTTAACAACATTATACATAAATATGAAATGAATGAAAGACAATTAGCCTACTGTGTGCGCCTCTTGGACCACGTGTAGAAAAACATTATTTTGGAGCTGTATGCTCTTCTTCTGCAGCCATGTTGGTTCTGACCCATAATGCCACTGACCCATGACATCACCACATGGCATGGCAACATTAAATAAATACCTTACATAAAAGGCCATGCATCTTTAACCAAACACTTTTAAGTACCTTTAAGGCACATTTTAACACCTTATTTATGACATTTTTAATCACTTTTTAACGACTTTATGAGCTCGAATAATCATGAAGTTATGACTGAAACATACACAATAAACATCTCAATGAAACTGTCTCTGACACAGTTGCACTATGCAATAATATAATGTATAAAAATGTAGCACATAAGGTGCCTTTCTGATGCATTATGAGCATTTTTACCTTGAATAATTCAAGTAGACTCAGCTGAGAACACTTCTGTATCTGGGGGACAGATGTTGAATGCAGGATTTTTTACTTGTAATAGAGTATTTTTATATTGTAGTATTGCTACTTTTACTCAAGTGTAGGGTCTGAACACTTCCTCCACTCTCAAACTAAAGGAAGACAGATTGGCTTGTGTTCAAGGCAGAATTATGATCAAGAAAATAAGCAGAAATAATGGTATGCAGGGACCTTCTCACCTCCCTTAAAAGAGCTTTCCCCGAGGCAATAATTATTGCATTTATAGAATTAATGCACCTAATGCTCTCTGCAACTGCCTGAGCACTTCTTCCCAGCCGGGGGTCAGACTGGTGAGCGCACTCTCCCTCTTTAGGTGGGAGGAGCGTGTTTCACTGGGACGATGCGCGATGCAGCAGTCCCGTCAAAACGTCCAGGTCCTCCTCCAGCGCAGTACACCTGTGGTACCACTTCCAACAACAGCTCGACGCTTGGATTTAAAAAAAAGTCTGATCAAATATGACCGCTTGGAGTGTCGAGGAGACATAGGTGAGGTGCCGCAAGATAATTTAATTATTGAGTTTTTTTTTTATATGAGAATTGATGATTTGGGGATTCTTCTCTTTTTCTGCCTGTGCGTAATGGATACCTCAGGGAGCAGACGCATTTGATTCAGGTGCGTCAATTTCAAATTCAAGAGGAATAAATGATGCTAATTGCATTCAGATTTCCAGTGGGAGTGATTTTGGTTGTGATACCCTCATATTTTTTTTTAACTCCACACACCTCAGAGCTGTGTATTTGTAAAGCATCCCCTCTGTGTTCTCCATTTCAGGTTTGTTTTCATTCCCTCAAATGAACTTTTGAGTGATCAGACATCTTTGAGATGTACAAACACGTCGCTCCCTCACACTTGCGGCTTGCCCCCCGCTTTTTGTTTTCCAGGACAAAGAGGGAAATCTCGCTCGAAATTACGATGCATCTCACAGCGGTGGTCTTAATTCTGGTCGTGACGGGCACGGCACAAGGTAACCTGAGATTTTGATCAGTCCGCTGGGACATCTGATAAAAACACACACACACACACACACAGAGATTTGAGTCCATTCATGAAAAACAAACTCCTCTCTGGAGCGTGCAAAGAAAGTACAACGGATGCATATTTCATCGCTCTGAATGTTTCATGTGTTTTTTTATTTATTTTCTTTGGCTGGGATATTTCTTTTGATGCAAGCACGCTGCTGTCCCTTTCTCTCTGTCTCAAAGGTTGGGATTGCAGCGCGGGGTGCAACACGGAAAATGGGTTTTGTGAGAAGCCAGGGAAGTGCAGGTACCTAAACGACCCCGGATTCCTGTGTAGATGATAGCTTGTACCCTGTGGGAGGTTTGCAACCTTATTTCCATAAATCGCTGGAGCTGTAATTGTGTTTCCCTTTGGAGAGATGCAGCCAACTGGATCCTTGTGCTTTTTTTTCTCTACATTTGTTTGGCGTGTTAAGTCAACTGCCAAATCATCCCTTTGTTTGAACAGTGAAGAGCATTGTTATCCTCACAGATAGCTCACAAGCTCCAAAGCATGCCCAGTTTGAAAGGCTTTTTACTGGCAATTGTATCTACTCTCTAGCCAAAATGATTGTATTCCATCACTGGGAATTTAACAAATGGATGCATTATCAAACAGGACTTTTACTTTAAGAGAAAAAAAAAAAAGAAGCATGCAGACATTATAGGAACAAGAGCAGCACTGCAAAGCTCTGTGGGTGGTATATTAATAGTTCAGGGTTGTTCCCTTTCCATCCTCTTTCAGGTGCAAACCAGGGTGGCAGGGAGAGCACTGTGACCGGTGCGTGCCCTTCCCCGGCTGCCTGCACGGCACATGTGAGAAGGCATGGCAGTGTCTCTGCAGCGAGGGCTGGGTGGGCAGCCTCTGTGACCAAGGTGAGTCTCATTAAAGCTTCCCCAGACACTCGCATCTCTATCTGCCTCCTAACACCTCCCGTCAAATCAGAGGTCAGGGTGAGTCACAGAGCCTCAGGGACACACAGGTCGCCACCAAACGAAGCCGGTGTCTGGAGAATATAGTCGGTGTATTTTCAGGCGGGCAGTTAGGGGAGAAAGATCCAAGACAAAGGAAAATAATCATGGAAAAACCTGGGTCGAATATGAAAGCTGAAGCCACAAAATAACTGCAGAAATTCTCATTATAAACTGCAGCTTTTGTGTCCAGTCGCCAGAGTCCAGTCAGTCCAGTCTCCAGAATAAAATGTTTTCTATCAGCAGGTGGACAGCTGCCAAGCCAGAGACCACTGTTCACAGCATTTCAACACGACGTCTGGACATTGTCCAGTTCTGCTTAAGGCAACAAATCCAGATATTTTAATGAGATGTCAGGACATTTCCAGTTGTGTTTGTGGTGACAAAGCTGGATGTTTTTTATTGTCACTGTGGGACATTTTCAGCCACATTTGTAGGGACAAAACCGGATGTTTTTAACAAGACGTTGGGCATTTACCAGTCCTTTTCCTGACAACATAAATAGATATTTTTGAGGACAGGTCAGGATATTTTCAGTCCTGTTTGTGGTGAACAGGATGAAACAGGATGTTTTTAACAAGATGTCAGGACATTTTTAGCTGCATTTGTGATGACGAAACCTGGTGTTTTCATCCAAAAAAGGATCTTTGCTAAACCCTAATCAAGTGATTTTTATGCTTAAACCTAATCAGACCATGAGCACAGCGTTATCACAACATGAAATTGAAGGATGAAGAAATATAAAGGTTAAAAATGTAAAGTTTTCAACATAAATAGATTAAGTTTCAACATATCCGCGATTTGCAGAAACGTGCATTGCCAACATTCATTCTGGCGAGTGGTTTGACTCCTGAGCGAGACACCATCTGAACTCATGGAAACCTCAAAAGTGATGCACTGTGACTGCGAAAATTTAGATGATAAAGCGTTTAAGAGTCATTTCAAACACCCCCATCTAAATTAAGCACTTAAGTAATAAAGCCTATATTATCTACAATTAGTTTTATCGCATAAAAATGACTTTCTCTCCCTCAAGCAAAAGAGGAAACAAAGAGAAGATGAAGAATACAAGAAGAAAGGGTTTTTGTTTTTTTTTTGGCTTCTGGCTCAGTTTGACCTCCTTATCAGCACACTCAGTATATCTCTTGTTCTGTTGGAGCATACGAGCTGCTCGCCTGTGAAACATGGTTGTTTTCAGTTTTGTTCTTTTTGACAAGATGCTGTGGTGTGAATGTGAGCGAGAGAGTGGAAAACAAAGGCGAGAGGGAAAAACAAGCAGAGACAGAGGAGGAGGAGGGAGAGCACACAAGATCTAAATACAGCATGTGTTTTCTTTTTTTTTCTTTTAACAACAGACACTCGTCTGTGCTCATCTGGGCCTTGTGCTGGTAATGCCACCTGCATAGAGACAGGAGAGGGGGGATATCTGTGCATCTGTCCCCACGGCTACATCGGGGAAAACTGCCACCTGAAGAGAGGACTTTGTCTCACGAATGGGTACTGACACCTTTTATTTATGTCTCTGTTTTAAGTGAAGGAATACTCCAGTGCTTACAGCCTTACCTCCATTTGTTTATCATTAGGAGCAATAATCAATACATGGTACAATGTCATTTGGGGCTCTCTGTATGGCCAAGGCAGCTAATCGACATAACCACACACTGAGGCTAGTGTATCCATCCGTAGCTTCTTATGATGGGCAGTTAGCACAGAAAATATTGAATTTTTTTTTCTTTCTACTGCACAAAATGTAGACGGTTTGGTTGTTCTGACTTGTAACAAGCGAGCGGGTGTTTGCACATTTGTGAGACAAGCAGAAACGTTTGCTTTGATACATCCCTTCACAAACACGAGCATGCCGAAATGTAGGAACTGGCAAGTTTCCAACTGTGAATGAACACTCCTCTTGAACGAGGCCCCAGCTCATTATTTCTACTCAGAAATTCAACTTTGTTCTTAGGTCAAGAAATAGCTTACTCTTACCTCTGTTTTCCTCACCAAACAGAAAACTACGACCGTACACCTTCTGAATTCAAGTTCCTCTCTTTTACCAAACTCAGATGAGCTTAATTACCTCGTTAACACTTTGAAAAACACACTCAACGCCTTCAAACTCAGCATAAATTTATAAAACTCACCAACACAGTCTGGGTTTGTCTTTTCACAGAATAAGTTGTAGAAATGTTCTGGCACCTGCTGCTGAAGTCCCACTCTGTCACTTCTCACCCATCCCTGCCTGCTGTGTCTTGCCATCTCTGAAGTCATAGTCTTGATCAGAGCCGCTGTAAATCACCTCTGTACTGTATCGCCTGTCATCAAACTGACCTCAGTCGGTCTTGGACGCTTGCGTTCAGTCCCCGTTCACTCTCACATCAGGCAGCCAATCCAGTTGAGCTGAGCCCAGTCTCCCGTGGTCTTACTCCACACAAACTCGAGAGCCACTGGTTTCATGGCTATCTAAGCCATGAGCTAATGCTACAGCAAAAGATAGCAGCAGTTGTCTTTTACTCTGGTGATATGTTGCCCTCTATGTTTTTCGGAGCTACCTTTGAATTTTGGCCATATTCTACAAATTACGCCTTCAAGTTGATGTGGTGAACTAATTAGCAATTTAAAGTCTTTAAAGTTTCTGGCTACTTGGTAAATGCAAGTCCAATATTTACTCTCTTTTAGCTCCATTTTTGGTCTCTACTAACAGTTGAGCGAAATATCTGGCTTGCTGCTAAATGCTCCACTGTGCCTATAAGTACAGTTGGGATACTGACAAGATTTGAAAAGAAGTTGATCAATGTTAAATAAAGCATAACATGATCTACACCCCTGTAGCCCTGGCATCATGTTGGTACATTCATTTAAATTGTAACTTTCTGATGTTTTCCAGCTTTTCCTTTGAGTCAGCAATTGCAAAACATTGCAAACAATAAAAGCCGAGTGACTCGACTAACATAGCCAAAACAAACACAATTTTTCTGCGGGCCTAAATTTTGATGTCATGCCAAACACCCCGATGTAGAAAGAAGGAACGTTAAGAGAATGAATCCCCCAACTTCCTCCCGCCATAAATACATCAGCAGCCATGTTTATTGTGCTCTTCCCTTGACGACATGCAGAAACCTTTATACAATAGCTGCCAGTGTTTACCTGGGCAGCATCTCAAGCTGCATCCCATTACAGGGACTGCATCTTTTGAAGTCATCATTTCAAAACTGAGTAGGTGGTTGTCACATTTTAAATGCTTGTGACCAGAAATTCAGCCTTCTTTTGCCCGTATTTGGAGGACACAGCTGATGTGTACTTTGCATCTGTCAGAATCCCACAATTCACTGCTCCCCAGGCCACAGTTTAATTATACATTCAGGCAGTCCCTGTCTCCCATCGCGTTTGGAAATACCACATTAGCATTACCTATTTGCTAGGACTTTGCCTTCAGGTGGTGATAACTTTGCTGATAAATATATCATATGAACTGAAACAATTACTGTAGGGAAGTACTGCAGAATGAAAGCAGTTACAAGGTTTAAACTACACTATTTATTTGTGTTAGTCATAGCAGAGCATCACAGTTACACAGAAGTTATTAGGATATATAATATTTACCATTAACCGGGTTCATCATGTGGTATTTTTCCATTCTGTGTTAAACTGAAACAGTGAAGCATTATGAGTTTGTGAGGAGCTCCTAAAAGCACCATTGGTTATGTCCTCATTAGGGGGCGACGAGGCCAGCTTTAGCCAGGCCTTCAGGTCCTCTGAGGGACCCACCTTCATGGGTCGTGTCCTTCGAAGCACCAGAATTGGCACGCAGTCGAAGTTTGACAGAGGGCTCTCTTCCTCTCTCCTCTGTCCTCCTGCCTGGGACACGAACAATCAATCTCAACGTGCCATCTCGAAGAACATCTCAATTTCTAAAATGCCCCCCGAGGAGAGAGGAGCTCAGATGTATCCTTTGTGGTGGTCCTTTCGGCTAAACCATTTGGTATTTATCATCACATTAAGCCATGTTGGCAATACAGAAGTTGTCATGAACACGGTTATGCTTATCTGAAAGAGATCATAAAATACAGCTGTAGGCTATAACAAAACAAAGAAGAGAATTTTAATTGATGTTTCTTTAAATTGACGGTTTCCGAAGCAGGACGCCTCATTTTGGGAGAGACTAAGAAGAGGAAAGGAATCAAGGGTGTGCAATCTCTTTTCAAGTCATAATTCTGAAGAAAAAAAACACACCTTGAAATCTTGCTTTTATGTAAAAAAAAACATTGTCATCAGTCATTTAAACTCTCGAAATTGCCTCTCTCTCCACTGCCTTTCCACAGCTGGATTACAGACAGGGTTAGTCCGTGGAAAAATGCCCTCCCCCGCCTGTCAGATACAAATAATAAGGCTCTACACGGCTATAGCTGCCCCAGACTCTGAACACCACCATGTTTGTTCTCCGTCAGGCAGCCTCGTTATTGACGTGAACACACCTAAAATTCAATAGCCTACAGCTCAGTGTCAGTGAACTGACAGCTCTCCTCCTGCTCCCCCAAAAATAATCATTTCAGTCTTATTGTAATTTTCACAATGAGACGAGCGGAGCTTCACTTGTATGTCAGGGGAATTCATCTCCATTTAAAGGCCTGCATGAGGTTTCATTAATCAGCTCCTCGATGAGACACCGGAGATGTGTCGAAAAAGTATGCCGGAGCTATTATTCTTGTGACTCGCCGAAACAGAATGCAAGGGGCTTGTGTAATTACACGAGCTACTATTAGAGATATTGATTGTTTTTATCCCGCGTTTTCATCAGTTTACTTTGTGAAGCGTGGCTGCAGTGATCAGATGTGCTGCACATGTGGGAGCAGGAACGTTACTGCAGGAGACCAAAGGCTCCTTTTATTCTCACTACTTACTTGCTGGTAAAGATTATTAATGAAAGAAAATGAGCTATTCACTGTTTTTCATTCGGGCTGCAGGGCAAAATGATAATAAGTATTTATTCAAGATCCAAAAACGACTGATCCGTTTGATCCTCTGATAATTGCTGAGCAACAGCAATTGATTGAATTGATTAATTAAATAATTCATGAAGCAAAAATCACCCAGTCCTTACCCCGGGTCTTAATAAGTATTTTTCACAGTTTTATAGAGCAAAAGAGTAATTAATTAAGAATATAATTGCACAAATATTCCACACTAAGAAGAACTTTTTTACTTTTTATTTTATTTCATTAAACCGTTATTTAACCAAGCTGTCCTTTAAGATTCAAAGAGCTGGCCGAGGTAGCACATCATTACAAAGTTACAAAGTCTTAAAATAGAGCATATAAAGAAATAACAAAAGAAAAGTTAAAAAAGGAAGCAACAGAGAAGGGACTACAATCCATTTTAGGAATAATAATTGCACTCCTCTTTTTTTTAATGATAGCTTTGAACGCTGCCAGAGAGACAAAATCACTAAGGTGTGGTGTTTTATGATTCAGAGCACATTTTGCGCTCTGGTCATGGAATAACCTTCAGACCTCTGAAGGTTATTCCATGATCAGAATAGGAGAGAGCTCCTCTAACAAGTTCTCAGTAAATCCTCAGTGTCTGGCAGAGCAGCTATTGGTAAGTCATATGAGATTTCACAGATAAGAAGGGACTTAAATAAAACTGTACCAGTGCTACTGACTCATTGTGCTTGGAAATAGAGCTGTGATAGACAGTGAAGTGTAAAAGAAGCAGCATCCATCTTAATAATGTGCCCATAGCTCTATTTCGATAGTTGCAGGTGTTTCATGTAAATCAACAAATGAAAGCTGAAAGCCTCCAGACTGACTTTTAACATTGGTTGCAGTGATGCACCTCACATTTTCATTAAGGTGCACCAGCACATATTTTGGGTGCACCCGATAATACATTTTAATTGAATTTTCTCAGATGTTTTTCTTAATGAAAATCACAGCACACAGAGCAAGAAATTAAGCTTGCCTCAATTTTAACAAATGAAATGAAGTGCTGATGTTTAAATAGCTTGAGGAATCCGAATAAATACTGGATATCAGCCTCAATTATTATTATTATTATAAAAACCAAAAGTTTTAACGAGTGTTAAAAGTAGCCCCTACAGAGCTCCTGTTAAATGCAGCAAACTGTGTTGAGCTGTAAGATATCATATCAGAAAACATTTGTGACATAGAACAAAACAAAACCTCAATAACTAATTGTACTTTTTAAATTACAATAACATTAAATTATTACCATGTTTTTCAGAATGGCATAAGTAGTTAGTGTATGATACAAGACTGCAAACGTGCAGTTCTGACATACATTTAAAATTATGGTGGATAAAATGCACTAAAGATCTTCGAGTTGGGCAAGACAGGCTAAAAACATACCAAACAGATTTAAGATGCAGTAGTTAAGGGGCCTGGTGAGCTTCCTGTCGTTGCATGATTACAAAAGAGAACAAACAAAGATTATTTGAGATCATTTCAAGCCATTTTAAGCTCGTTTTTGATGAGCTGTGGAGATCAGCTGTACCAGAGGGTGGCTCCATGATAAAAGTGGCATTGAACTTAAAGCTGCACCATCTCAGAGGGCTGCTTTCCTGGGGAAGTCTTGACAAATTAAGTGCCTTCAGTGCCATGGCCACACATGAGACCTGATATTTAAAAACTAAATGATTTATAGTTGTTTTTGGTGCAATCACTAATCGACCTACCTTAAGTAATAATTCAGGATGTTCTTAGTTTGATTTCAACATCCAAGAGGACTGGCCTCAGTTATCCCTAAATGACAAGAACATTTATTGTCTTTGTGACGATGTAGTTTTTAGGTATTTAAATTGGTTTGGAATAGTTTATTTGGATTTAGAAAAGGGGACATTTTGTCAACCTGTTGTGGACGTTTAATCCTTAATTTTATCAAAAAAAATCCACCAAATTTGAAGATACATTGCTTTTTCTACACAGCGACAAAAGCATAATGCAGGTAATTCATGCAGTACCATCTGCATGGAAAATAGGTCACACAAGCATGTAGATTCTAACTCATTAATATGCTAAAAAAATGGCTGCAGGACACTCCCTTGGGGGACCCACACACTTGCAGTAAGGAATAGAAAGTGTCCTTCTAACATCACCTTATGAAACCATTCTGTAAAATAGGATTGGACCCCATTTGATGACAGCTTCACTGATGGCTGCATCATAACCACAGGATTAAATGTGCTGTAGTAAAGCTGTGCAGTAGATAGGAAGCCTTACATGCCCCTGCAGTATATTAACATTGTGTTGCTCTGTCCTCCAGCTCTCCTTGTCAGAACGGAGGCACATGTACGGATGAGAATGGCTCAGCAGCGTACTCTTCCTGTTTATGTCCCCCTGGATTTTCTGGAGACTTCTGTGAGATCAGCGTTGACAGCTGCCAGCCTAACCCCTGCCTCAACGGTGGCAACTGTACAAACCACGGCCTGGCCTTCACATGCGTCTGTCCGCACGGCTTCACTGGTTTCACTTGTAATGACACCAGCAGCCTCTCGCCCTGCGCCGGCAGGCCCTGCGCCAACAGGGGCATGTGTGTTGGTCAACCTGATGGAACCTTCCGGTGCATTTGCCAAAAATGGTTTACAGGTCCCACATGTTCCCTGCAGCACAGGCCGAAAGCCAGGCCCAAGCCGGTCAGTGCCAGGCCTGTGGACCACAGAGTGTTTGCTCTATCTCCACAGCACTACTCCCTCCCTGCTCACACCTTCCACAAGCTTCTCAGACCGCCTGAGAGAGACCTGCTCAAGATAACCCTGAAGGAGACGGTGCACTCCCCCGGGATCCTCGTCACCCACGGTCAGCTCATTTGCTTCGGCATGCTGGCCCTGCTCACCTGCCTGGTCATCCTGGGCACCACGGGAATCGTGTTTTTTGGCCGCTGCGAGACGTGGCTGGCTAATGCCAAGTACAGCCAGCTCGTTCGACAGCAAAGGGAACACCTGCTGAGAGAGAGCGGCGGGGTGAGCCAGGAAGAGCCGGAGCACTCAGTAAACATCATCCTGCCGGAAAAGATAAGACTCACCAGCTTTGGGAGACACTACACCTCCATCTGATTAAATCGCCTCTCCCTCTCAAAGGAGTTTAATAGGAAGGTCTAAAAATAGCGCAAAGCAAATACTATGACTGTTGTACAGTTGTGTTAATACAGTGAGGGATACTGGACTACACTGGAATGTATCTGAATGTATAGTCTACTGGACTAAGTGGACAACCATGACGCTGCATTGTAAATCTACTTTTAATTGTACTGTTGAAATACTACCGTTAAAAATGTATTAACTTATGAGAGATGTCTTTTAGCCCCTTGATGGCTGGTCAAAACATGTCATTGTGTTGTTTTTCTTAAGGCCATTTTTTACTTCAAAGTAATGGATCCCGGAGGTTAATACTACAAAAAGAGAAATTAAGTACATTTAAAAGTCGCCACTAACAGAGCACAAACAATCTTCGACCACTTTCCTTTCAGTATTTGTAATGAAAGTATTCCTACCATTGATTTTTAATTTGTGAACAACTATACTCTAATACAAATGTATTTAATAATCACGACACAAGCTGCAACAATTAATCCATTTATTTATTGGTAGAAAATCAAAGGTGAAATATGTAGGAGTTTTAATTTAAAATATTCAAAAACTAAATGAAATTAACAACAGAATGGAAAGAAATAACAGTTTTGACGTTATGTCGCCACGAGCCTGAAAACCTTCCCCCCCAAAGCTCCTGTGTTGGAGGTGTAAACAACAGCTCCCACAGTGCTCCCAGTACGGGCAGAGTATATACATTATCTATGATAAACCACTTGCTGCACAGCTAACTGAGCTAACTAGCTAATGACAGCCACAGTTGGCAGCAGATACCAGTTACTCTGGTGATATGCTGACCCCTATTTGTCTGGAGTATGAAGTTAGCCAATTATTACATATTGTAGCTTTAACTAGTGATTTATCGTTTAATAATTTTTCAAGCAAAAGGCCAAACATCATTTTGTTTCAGCTCCTCAAATGTGAGCATTATTTTCTGACATCTTTTTAGACAGAATGATAATTTAATTGAGACAATAATCAGCAGATTAAATACATTGAAAATAAATTGGAAAGTTGTTGCAGCCCTAATCATCTCCATACAGCATTTTGTGAATTTGCCACTTTCTAATTAATGCAAAAATACATATTGTGAGTTTGTACAGTATGTACAGTTAAAATGTGTAATTAGATATTACGACATGCTACCCAAACAGCTGTACTTTCAAACCCTGCAGGTCGAAATGCTACAGTGCCAGATACTTTTCGTGTAAAGGCATTAGTGTACGGTGTGTACCTGGAGGTAATTTCATTTCCTAAATACCATCCAATTTTCTCTCTCCGCAGATGTACCACTTTAGGTGTTGGTGTTGAAGTTATATATAGATGTGCACTCTGTTATTAAGACGCAGGTTATTTCACAGCTCCTCAAGAAATGCCACTTGCCATTTCCATCATCATCTAATTGTATCCATGCTGTGAGTATCTTCATACCGGCACCTTTTGAACAGTTTCATTTCCAGTTTCTCAGAGATGTTGATAGATCTTACAACATTACTTCTTACTGTCAGTATTGAAATTTCACACGTCACGCAACCATGCATCTCTGATCCCTGAAATCAAAACTGTAACATCTGTTACATGTTATTGGGGAGATAGCCGCCCACTTCAAACAAGAAAAACAGATGTCTGTCACCAGGAAAGATATAGTTAAAGGGGCTCTGTGGACACACAGTACCAATATTAACCAATATTTAATTAACAAACAGAATTAACAAATGAGATTGTTTATAAATAATCATAAATAATGTGGATATAATGACTAAATGGGTAAAGACAAGTATTGGAACAAGTAGAACAGTCTGCAGCCTCTAAACCTATAGGAAAAGACAGCACTTAAAAGCTAAATCCCAATATAATGATATCTGAACTCTAAGACAATAGATGTATGTAAAATATCTTAATGCATTAACTACTTACATGAGGATAATTGTGGTATAAGAGCAGGATGTTTTGCCTTGCTCTCATAATGATAACTCCCCTTCAGCCTCCATTCAGCCTGCAGGGAGACTCTGTTAATGTGGTGGGTTGGGTTTATCACACTTCTCTGATAGGGTGGTTATCTTGTGCTTATAACATAACAGGCTTTCATTACATTGTGCAGAAGTAAAATTCTTAACGATTTACAAGTGGCATTTCTACAGGGTGGCTGTGACTGTAACTGTGCAGAGCTTATCAGTATTTGTTCCAGTCTGAGATTATTTGCTGTTGTACTTTGGCCGGATGTTTTGTTGTTTGTTCATTACTTTTAATAAAATACTGTAAATAAAAATCCCTATGTTCTTGTGTGTTTTGTCCTGCCCAGGACTTAAAACCCACCACAGTTTATATCTTTGTAAAGTCTGACACAACAAGCAGGTTAGGCAAGCTCAGATGCTTGGCAAGGCCAACGTATCAGATGTTTCACAGTGTGATACACGATGGATGTACATGCTGTATGCACCACCACCTACCTGCTCTGAAATCAGTGGAACATCTGCTCTCCTGCTCTGTGACGCCTTATGAATTTCTCACCAGGGCCAGCTCACTGATAATCAAGTGAACGATAACAGTGACTCTGTCAGCACTCCTCCACTGTCCCTGATGGTTTGACGGTTTCAGAGAGCAGTCTCTGTCTCCGCCTTGTGGTGCAAGTTATCTATGTCACCAGGACATAAAGCTGCAGCACTCTGCAATAATCGAGATTTCAATGTAGAAATAGAATTAAATAAGTAGAGTCGATTGATCTATCTTTCCTTAAGACATAGCCAGGTGTTTCATCCTATTCTTAATGTAAAACAATTGTATTACGTAGAAGTATGAATCAAAATCTAAGAGGGAAAGCAGCTGCAAAAAAACAAAACAAATAAAAACCAAAAACAGCTGATGGATCTAGTTTGCACCTCTCGCTGAGTGTGTTTTCTTTAATTTTTTAACACTGGTTAGAATAGTTTAGCAATATGACATTATGATTAGAGATGCACCACTTTTTCAGTTCCGATCCGATACCTGGAGTTCAACATCTGCCAATACCCGAGCTCTAAAGAGTATTATTAACATATTTCATTGCCGTGTTAATCTAATGTATAAGGTTACATGAGGCTGTGGTAAACCGCACAGCACCTAAATACACAACATTCAATTTAAAGCAATTTATTTGACCTGCACTTGCATTAAGTACGCTTCAAACAGATGTAGTAGAGCGCAACTTCTTCAGTTTTTTTTTTTTAAAACTTGAACAAATCAAGTGCACAACAAAGCATTATCAACTAGTAAGTACTGTAATTTCTATATGCGAGTTCAAAAGAGTGATTTTTAAAAGCGCGCAATGGGAAATTGACAATCAAACTATGGAATTTGGATCAGTGCATGGAGTGGGCCATCAGTTTAAGTGAAATATGTCAGTATCAGAAGGCCCCTGATACTAAAGGTGGATCGGATCAGTCCCACGTCTAATTATGCTCACTGGGTATTAAAGGATAAGTTCACACAAAAATAAAAATATTGCCATTGAGCCATTTTATGATTTCTTTGGTTGTTTTGATTTATCTTTATACTTGGAACAAGTCCCCATCTACTTTACTTGTTTAAGAGAATGCTGCAGCACTGTTTTGCTGTGAAGCTCCAGAAATGTCTTGTGGACTACGAAACTTCAGCCGACTTTCCATCAGCATGAGGGTGAGTAGATAATGACTAAATTTTCATGTTTGGGTGTTTCAGTTACTATTAGATGTCTAGGCATGCAAGTGAAATAGGGTGAACCTATGACGGTAATGACACTGTGGCTTTATCATGCGTATCAGTACATTGTTTGGCAACAGTCAGATGGGATTTCTCCACCCAGTCATGAAAAACAGGGCAAGACGTATTTCTCTTCATGTAGTGAACTCTTTCACACTGTGCAAACTTCAAGCCAGTTTAACCTTAAAACTGGAAATGACGAGGCTCTGCAATGCGCGGCCAGTTTGAGGGAGCGCTGGGTCTCAACTCTCACTCAACGAGTACTGTCAGTTGAAAAACTACCTGGTGAAATAATAAAAGCAGCAGAGAAGGTGGGACTCAGAGGTATGTACTAGACCAGTGACAGAAGCTAATGCTAATAGCGTGTCCTGTCCTGCCTTTGTTTAAGTTCACCTGGAACAATCAGGTGTGTTGTCCCGCCCAACAGAGGCAACGCAAAGGCAAGGGAGCTGCCAATCAAGCAAAGAAGTACAGTACAGCTTGTACAGTTCAGACTGTGCTGAGAGGAGGTAAACATAGAGGAAAATTCCTCCGTGGGCCAAGAACTTTTTCTTTTCTTGCTGCCATTTTGAGACAGAAATGTGTCTCTGAAGCATTAATGACTTACATTCATCTTGTGATTGTAAAGCATGTTGGAGAAGAAATTTTAATCAGAAGAAAAAGACATTCATTGACCGGTTTTGACTGACTAAACAAACTAAATAAAGTACAACACAATTTCTGTTTAACTTGTTGTTTAACTTTGTTTATATTTGGTGGACCCTGCCACCTATCTAGCTTCAAACAGTGTTCTGGGGCCCTTGTTTTCCTCTGAGAACAGCTTGTTTATTCAGTTATGGAAAGTAGTAGTATTATTACCTCATTAATATTGTAAATATTGAAATTCAGAGTTTAAATTTCTTCTCCAAAACTACATAGTGCCCCTTTAAAAGAAACAATGGATTTTAAATTTTGTTTTCCCATCAAGGCTTTTCAACCTTTCATGGTTGTTTTGTCGTCCAACATGTTTCAGGCTTACATTTTGGGATCTGATGCGGCTCCTATGAATGTGTGAAAAATCATGTAGATTCAGAGTCTGACCACAAGGTGTCATCCATTTAAAGGGGGACCAATGAAGGCTGACTGTAGCTGGTGCATTTCACTGCACTGAAAACACCGCATTTCATTTTTCACTGTAAGTTTTTTTTCCACAGATATGGAATTGACACCCACTTCAGTATTCAATAATCTAAAATACCTGAACAACACTCTCATTTCATGACTGTTGTATTTAACATCTCTATTTTACATCATTTTATATCAACCATCCCTTTTAAAAGACAAGATATAACGTATAAAAACAACAATATGTGATCATAACAATGTAAAAACGTACAGGTAGTGCTACAGGCATCCTGGTTTCCATTTCACTGCTCATCCTTGGAGCATCAATACACCGTTAAAGGACTCAAGGACGAGCTGCCTGTCCCACATAACACATAATTTCCCACTTTGTCGCTATTTCAGTTCACCGTTTGAGTGACAATCTGTATTTTTTTTCCTGCACTACATCCAACCATATCTCACTTTATTGAAAAATGTCTCCTGCTGTGTTACTGCGTTTCCCTGACCTACGAAAACTAGCCCTTAAAATCTCTGCCACTCCAGTAGATCACTTACATAAATGTTAAACTGAATGTTAATCAGCTCAGATTGCATATGGATTACAATCTTTTCTTCATGCTGCAACTTGGCACTGAACGCCTCTTACCGTGGCTAATTCAGTCAATACTTGCGACCATGCTGTAACCAAGGCTGCAATAAAAGCGCCTCATGCACAACAGCACTTTCAGCTCTCTAACGGTGTCTGTATTCTGAGAAGAACGTCCAGAAAGGAGGCTCAGAGACTATAAAGAACATTATTTAAAGCATGGGTTAAAAGTTAACCCATTAAACCTGAATCACAGCTGAAATCTTTATGTGTGCTGGGGCCCCGGCTCCCCACCACCACACATTTGTATGTGGAGTTACGACCCTGGGGAGAGAGGGGCCCTCACTTTCAAAGCCTAACAGAGAAGCCTCAGCCCACCTCAGCAGACCCGTGGGGCTCCCTCCGGGTCACAAAAGCAAAACAGACCAGCAAATGTTAAGTCTCTCCCCCCCAGCCTTGAGCCCCTTTAACCCTTTGTTCCTGTCTGCCACTCCTCTGACAGATGAAACTCAACATCCATGGAAAAATTGCACATGGAAGGAATCCAGATCGGATTTGAGGAATTCCAGTAGGGGTTTCTCTTCAGGGGTGCACACCGGGGACACTTCAAGTTAAATTTCATTTATATGTTTGTATGTTAAATGTATTCCAGATGAGCGGTAAAGTCACTTTACTGCAACATATTCCCTTACGCTGCCAGACATACTCTGATTTCTGCAATGTTGGCTCCTAACATTTTGGCTTCAGACCCAGCACTTGCTGCAGCTATCGCCTATATGCGCAGTTCAACCAAGGTGATTTCTTTCTGTTTTCCAGTGTTTAAAGCCCAGAATACATCAAACCATATGATCTGTACATTTGCAAGAAACAGAATTTCTTTCTTCTTACCTGTCTTTAATCATCTTTGACTGATTGTCTTTTAAATGTAGAGAAAATACCCATCACAATTTCCCAGATTTTGGGGTAATTTCTTCAAATTCTTGGTTTTGTTTGAATCAAAAGTCCAAAATGAGGAAGATGTTTACGTTTATAACGATATAATGGAGAAAAGTCCTCATATTTGAGATGCTAGAACAAGCAAACAGCTGGTATTTGTGCTCAGCACTAGTAATTGATTAGAAAAACTGTTCATGAATAATGTTCTGAAGATTGACTTACCAATTAATTTGTTTCAGGTGACCCATCAGGTCCAACCTGTGTCCCCTCAGTCACTGCTTTAGGGCACAGATGCTGGAAATGACTACATCTCCAACTCACAAGCTGTTCCTGCAAAATAAAGGTTCTGCTTCTCATATGTGGACATAATGTGTCAAGGACGAGTGCTGATGGCCAAGGAAAAGAACTGGAAAGGTGTGATTTTGCTGCCACGTCACAGCTGCTAGGAAAAATAACAAACAAAATCCTCCTCTCATTAGTTACACTTGAGCTGAATCTAATTTGTTTCAAAGCTGTGATTCATAAACACTTTTCTCTGGTCAAATTTCACACTTTAACAACAATGAGCATCCTTATTTGTCACTAAATTTGACCTTTTAAGGCCTGGTTGTATTGAGTGTACAGTGATTTATGTCTTAAGTTTTAACTTTTAGCCCTTGGTGGAGAACATGGACTTTATTTTCCAAAGTGGACCAAGAATGAAGGCATTGTGGACGCTGGAGAGGCAGGGAACCATAGCGTCGGACAAGATGTCGCTCCGTATGCAGGTTGTGTCAGAGCTTTTATCCCAAGTCATCTGTGACCGAGGCATTGCCCCCGGTCGTGTCTACATTGTGTCATGACGCTTATCAGAAGCCTCTGAAGGGATTTTCCTTCACTTTTAGATGGTGTAGGCAGCAAAGCTGAATGCAATCCTTTCCCAAGAACACTAAAAATTGTGGTGATTTTAGTGGCATTGATTGTATGTTAAGGGTGAAGGCTCAAAAGAGCAATAAACCAGCATTAAATCAGCGCAGAGTTCCAGTATGCACACAGTTAAACGGCTTCACTCCTAGCACTGTGTTTCTGCTCTGGGATCGGTGTGTTAAGCCCTGAAAACATTTGTGTGTTTAGACCCTTATAGGTGGATATATCACTCAGCATAATAGGATCAAGTGTGATTATCCTCATTTAATTGTAGGAGGTCAAAGGCTTAGGAAGGGGCTGTGGAGAGCAAAGCTGGGCAGTTTCGCCGCAGTATTAACCGAAGACCTGTAATCGCTGTCTGTGCAGTTTTAAAAGGTGTCTGAGCACTAATCTGACATACGATATTTCATCCTGATTGCAGACCAAACATGTCTGCAGGGACAGAGTTGATTTCAGAAAAACAAACTGAGCATTTGCTGTGGAAATGACTGCTGACTTAGAACAAAATCATTTGAATTGAGAAAAAAAATGTCAAATTACAGGGCTCTGTGTGAGCCGCTCTTCTCTTTGAGAAGAAGTCGGAGATTCTGGGAGATCTTATCCTTTTTGATTTAATATTTTCTGCTTTCTCCACACCAATTTCATGGACTGCACCTTAAAAACAGGGGAGATTTCTAGAGGAATCCATGAGAGGCCTGTTGTGCTTTATTGTGCAGGAAATCATCTTTTTTTCCCTCTTATTTTGTCTAGGAGAACAAATTACTGTAAAAATCCATACACAGCATGCTGTAACTGGAAAAAGGGACTTAGAGGAGAAAAAAAACCCACACACACACACACCAGCTCTCTTCTTTGCAGGCAGACAACAATAATGCAACACAAATATTTTGTTTAATAATATAAAACAGACGTGCAGTGAAAGAGTAAATCAAATCATTTTTATTGTATGAAAAATATATCCATAAAATGGAACAATATTTACAAAACAGTTGCGCCATGCAGGGCAGACAGCAGCACCTTCACCATGATCTCCAGTATAAAAAACATCAGTGTCGGTTCTCTGGATTCACACCGTTTAAAAACCGAACTTCACAACAATACTGACGAACACAGTGATGCGCACATCTCAACATCCCGACCGAGTCATTAAAGGCGCATTTACACAACAGAGAAAAGGAATAAAGACAAAACTTTTGACACACAACATACTTTTGTTCACAAACGAACAGGGTCTAGACTAACCTGTCTGCGGGCGGGTCTGACAGGATGTAAAGAAGTCCGATATGACATGAAGGAGTCTACTGTATTACATCCTACAATTTACTGTGATCCAACCATATCAAAAATAAATACACTTAAACAATTATTGATGGAGTAAATCTATCTAGTTGGAGTTATAATACTGAAAAAAAATCTGCAGCATTTTTTGTTCTCGACATAGCAGCTCTAAAAGATGAGAATCAATCTACACGTGAATAACTAGATTATTGGATTTTTCCAGCCTTTCTCTGTATTGATCCAGCCAGTCTCTGAGCTCTGTGATCCGATACCCTTCAGGTCCTCTGCCGCCCTGGTAAACTATCTTGCCCTCCTGCAGTATATAAAGTCTGTCGAAATAAGCTCCGTACGCGGCGTTGGAGGAGTTTTCCATGCTGTCGACCACCACCAGGCAGCCGGGCACCTCCAGGCGCATCAGCTGCGCAGCGTTCAGCCGGTCCTCCAGACACCGGTGTTTGGGGATCTGATAGGGTGCGTCAGTGCTCATCCAGCCGTCGGAGGGGTGCGCTTCCTCGATGTACACAACTAAAGAGTCTGCTATATCTGCGTTCTGCTGCACGACTCCCTGGAAAGCCTTGAGACGCGCCATGAACGGTGGTCAGGTGCAGCTGCCAAAGTTGAGGATGAGCGGTCTCTTTGCCTTTGCGTAATCGAGGATGCGGCTGCGCCGCTGATCCTCCAGCTGAACAACTTCGGTGTTGGGAGCTCCGTGTCCGAGATGCGCTGCTTTCAGAAAGTCCAGTTTATGGCCGTGCCACACTGCCTTGAGGGACTCCAGGCTGAAGAGGCGATTGGAGTCGGATATGCACAGAGGAGGGTCGATGGCATCGTCCTCCTGCTCCTTCATCCTGAAGAAAACCCTTTTCCTTATGCATAAAAAGTCAAGCAGCCAGAACATGACTGCTGCCATCAGAAAACGGGGCAGCAAGGCGAGACAGACTATTGCATTTTTAATAGCTTTAATAGTATTCATTATCACTTATAAAAACAACCCGAATTGTTCTTGTGCTGTGCCACGATCTTGTGGGTTTGAAGTTGGGTTACTTGCAACTTCCCCTCTTTATAAAGCACCGGCAGATTTGAATGAATCACACCCCGCCTCCAAACTGGGGCCGAGGCCTCACATGGTGGGGATTACCTTCTGTCAACTCCACAGCTTTGAGTCACAGCCAAAAGCCAAGGGTACAGGCGAGGGTGCGGCACAGCAGTGCGTTATTTGGAGAGAGCAGGTCATCTTCTTTCATCACTGGACTGTTAAAATGAACGTTTAAATCCAAACGCTCCCGCTGTGTGGTCGGTGAAATCGTTTAAATGTCCCTGCGCATCATGTCTGATAGCAGCCTAAAGTTGGAGCTGCTGCAGACTTTTCCTACTGCAATGACAAAGAGTGTTTTGCCGCAGCACATTTCAGCAGATGTGGACCCTGTACTCCACACATAGCCCTGGGTTGTATAAGTACTACAGTGTCCTCAAGTGATCCAGTACCCAGCATGTGCACACTGGACTGTTTGTAATGTCAGGTCAGTCCATATGTACCATATGTGATATAGCTCACATGTGTAAATAGGAGCCTGTATTCACATGGAAGACTGCATTCACATGTTTGAACTCCTCAGAAGTGTACATCCTACGTTTATAATAAATGACATGATACTTCAGAATGGGGTCAGACTGTCAAGTAAGGTAAGAGTCAGAGATGGAGAGTTCACATTTTTGAGAGAAATATATTCCTGATAAAAAATATAAATAAAAAAAGTCAGGAATCTGTGAAAAGCATAGATACTGATGAAGTCTAATGTTTTAAAGAGAAATAATCCCAGCACTTAGAACTATTTGCTTATGTGTCCCGAATCCTCGGGCCTCTGCTGCGTCAACTGAAGTAACATATTAACTAAAGACACAAGCACAGACAGAGACACAAACACAGACACGCATGTACTGTACAATATGCTTCCTGTCTGTCTGGGTGTGGGGACACCAGTACTCTGCACCCTCAGGGCTCACAGCACGTAAAAAACATGTCAGGTTATGATTCAGAATCTGAAGTCACTCCACTTGTTTATACAAAGAAACATTAACATACTTACTTTGCTGCGGTAAGAAATCTCCAAGATTTTTCCCTTTTATTTGAAAAGGGGGCCAGGATCATTTTAGAAATGTGTCCTGGCTGATGTCTGGAGGCTCATAAAACTTAAAAGAATGTTGAAAACAGTCTCTGTTGGTTGCCTGTGAGGTGTTTGAAGAGCTGCCCTTTTTTTTTAAAAAAAGCAAACACTTTCTTCTCAAACTTCTTTCGTATGAGCTAATCAGAAAGTCCAGAAACAACTGTACTCTTTGCCCAGTGTCACCTCAAAAGGACTTCACATACTGGGGGGCGTTTTTTTCATGCATGTCAAACATTTCTTGTCATGAGATTACGTGGCAAAAAAGCATTTTTTTTTCCACAACGAGGTCACTTTTCTGAATTTTTGCATGTGGGAATGAAGGCATCAACCAATTATGTTGTGCGAAACAACCGCTGTCACAACTCATGGCAGTATACGACAGAGGACACAAAGTTACAGAGACAGTGTGCCAAAGGTGACTTAGGATGAGTGACCTCGATTGCTCCCTGCAAAAACGGACTGATATACAGTTCACGTGGGATTTACAGATGGTAAGCCTAAGCTGTTATATCCACCCATGCTCTCCTCAAACCCACCAGACTTCTTTCATGAAAACAGTTATTTTACCTCACAGAGTCTCATCTACCGCTGCCTCGATCAGTTTGTTTCTTTGTGTTTTGACATATTTAACATCTCAAATGAGACATATTATGCTCATTTCAGGTTCATCATTCTATTTTGGGTCACTGCTAGAATAGATTTACATGCTTTAGTTCTCAAAAAACACATCCGTTTTCTCGTACTGTCCAATGCTGCAGCACTCTGTCTGAAACACCCTGTTTTAGCCCCCCTCCCAAATACCGGGTCTGCTCTGATTGGTCAGCTCACCTGAGCCAGCAACGCTAATAACAACAGAGAAGCTTTGCTAAACAAATTCTTATGTGCCGAACCAGCTGCTAGGCGTAAATTATGCAAATGTGTAACATGGTGACGTAGTGTGATGTCACAAAGTCACTGAATTAAAGGCGGGACTACATATGAGGTGTTTCAGGCACTTCAGGAGTAGTGTTTTCTGTGGGAGAGAGGAGCTTCTGTTGGCGCAGACTTTGGCATTTCTAACTTTCAGGACCTTTAACATGCAGAAGGATCAATAAAAAAAAAGGGGGAAAAAAAGAAAGGAACAAAACAAAAAAAGCACAATAGGTCTCCTTTAACAGACCGGACTGGTCTGGACCTTCAGGACAGGTGGCTGAGATGAACCCCATGAATTCCACCTCTCTCTACCTGTCAGCAAGCTGGTCAGTGCTGCAGTGCGACCCCAGAGACCTCTGGGTGCCCTGTTGGAGCTCTGCAAGCTGGCACTGTTTTTCTGCCAGTCCTGCTTGGCCTGCAGTAAGTATCATGTATGTATGTTTACATACTGGAGCTTAGCATCGCAAATTCAAGTCGCTGCCAGTGTGAATTGTGTTGAAGCGGATCTGTACTTTGCATATTCGTGTCACTTATTCGTCACATCCCTGGTGTGTAAAGGCCTTCAGTTTAAATATCACTTGGACCAACCATCTCTCATGACATTGTCCTATATTTTAATGGCCTAACACATGCAGAAAATACATACCTGTCACACCCCAACATTTCATTAGTGTAAAACATATTTTCTTTTTGCACTCACAACTTCACTTGTGTGGTTCATTCTGCGTTCTTAGACCTAATGCTCTCAAAACAATCTTTTGCACTTTCTATTTCTATTCAGTCAGTCCACTTTTTCTCACCACACTAGTTTCAGACACTCACTCCAGGAAACTCTTCAGAAAAACTCTGGAAAAAGAGTACATTTGAGAAATGTTACAGGGAGCCTTTTTCAAGGCAACACAGGCCAGACACACTTTAAAAAACACTTAAGAAAGTGCTGCGCTCACTGGGGGAGCCGAAGGACAACACACAGAACACCGGTAAGAAACCACCCACAGAAATAAACACAACTTTTCAAGCTACAAGTGTAACAAGGTCACTAAGTAAATAATTCCCAGAGGAAAAGCAGAGACAGGGGCTAAAAGCCTCTTCTTATTTTAAGGAAATCTTTCACACATTAAGTCTGCTGCACACTTCAGATGGTGCATGTGAGTTCACACAACAGGGAGTCTAAACAAGCAGCGGCTCAGAAGGCAGTCATACTGATATGCTGGGCACTTTGTCTGCTATCGTATGTGTTGGGCTATCTTAAACCAAGACAGGCAGAAGAAAATACATTAAGATAGCTGAAGCAAACAGTTAACTTACATGATGACACAATATTATGAAAATGTCATAGGCTACGTACCATGTTGACATATCTACAATACAGGTCACATCCCATTCTGATTGCATGTATACAAGCTTACTTTCATTTCTGGCGGCCAAGGCTGCCAAGCCTGTGACTGCAGGTCAAGACTGTGTTCCAACATTTGTAAGCGTGACACCACCTTTTATTTTTAAGGAGACTTCTGGACATTTCCAGCCATGTTTACAGCAACAAAACCAGGTATTATGAGCCAAAACAAGATTTTCCTAACCCTGACCAATTGGCTTTTGCAGCTAGACCAAACCAGATCACAAACACACAGATGCCTGCACATACATTTTAACCATTGTAAAGTTGCAACATAAAGTTTCAACAAATCTGTGGTTTGCAGAAACTGTAATTGATTGAATTGCTGTAATCATGATTCATGTTTACTTTCAATATCCTCTGCATTTGTTGTCTTAGTCTTTAACAGTTGTCAGCTCTCATGCCTCATGTTCCACTGCTGCTTTTTGCTCTAGAAAACATTCAGGCATAAACTTTTTCAACATGTACTCTAATAAGCAGTTTTGTTTTTATTGTTATTTTTTTAAAGCATCATTATGTAAAAATTGGCCTTTTGTGTGATTTGGTGCCCCCCATAGTTGCTGAGTGCAACACCAGTCGTAAATGCAAATCCCAGGTCTATAACAATTAGTCAGACATAATGTAGGTGCCAACTACAAACATTTGTTGGGGGGTCTGATGGACTTTTTTCAAACGCTTAGCTGCAACTGCTACTGCTACTACTACTTACCTAGAAATGCCAGGGATGAAGTGGGTGAAAATATAGGATAGAATATACAAAGAGTGGGAGACTGTATTGAAGGACAGGATTCGATCTCTGCACTCTGCAGATACTTTAATATTAGTTTGAAATATGTACACATCATGCATTTCTTTCTTTAAAGTAATACATTACCTACCTCAACACTGTCCATTGATATAATTACTCGGCCGGTTTATTTTATGTAATTTCTTTACTTTCATTTTCACTGATTCATTTATTCTTTCCTCATATTTGTTGGCCAGCTGGTTTTGATTAAGTTCCTTTGAGTTGAGTTCCTTATGAAACGCTAAATAGATATCATACATATACTCTATATACAGTACATTTATGAAGGAGCTTCTTTCTTCCTCACATAAGGTAAAGTCGAGTGCTTGGGGCTTTTGTTTAGAGTCAACTTCTAAAGGTTGCATTCTTATCTTGCGAGATCTGGCAACACTACCATTGTGTAGGACTTTGGGGGAATCTGGTGGGAGAAGCTGAATATGATATTCATAATTATGTTTTATTAGTGTTTTTGAGTTTTCCTTCTTACCTTATAATGAGCCTTTTACATCTACAGAGCAAGCTGGCCCTCTTCCACCATGTTGCCCTGCAGTGTTTCTACAGTAGCAGACAAACCAACAGGCTCGTTTTTTTGTGGTTTTAGAGGCCACCGTACAGGAATGTGAGACAAACGTGTTCATTTGGTTGCTATCTGTAACCTCACCGCTAGATGTCACTAAATCCTACCCTGGACCTTTGAACCATTATTTCTGGTCTCTTATAATAAACTTAAAAAATATGATTCTGATATGTACTTTTCACCTTGAGAGAGAATTCTTTCAGTTGCACATTTATCTAATGGATACACAGTATTGACTAAAAATAACTGGGACAAATATTATTTTCTGTGTTTCTAAACTGAAAATGATGACAGAAAAAAATAAGTATTCAGCTCCTCAATTTGGTCAGCACCTTGAAAACAGATTGAATCGCTTTGTTTTTGTGATTCACATCTGCCCTGATACCGCAATGATTACACATCTTCGTATTAAGTTACAATGCACTGTAGATGCAAAGGGAGTACGTATATCTTCATAACACACATGTCAACACGGAGATTAATGTTAATGAGTCAGCGTTGGGTATTGTGTACCGGAGGGTGTTCTGTTCAGCGTCTGTGTCTGTGCTCTGCAGGGATTCAACATCTGGACACACATATTAGCCATTACTGGCCAAGTGCCATTCACTGGTCTGCTTATTCAACAAAAGCATTCCAGGTCTAGTGAGCACATGGTATATTGGTTAAACCTTAATCTCCTGTTACAGTAAATCCATGTCATATTTGACTGCAGGGTGGCCGTAAACCAGACACGGGGGGAGCGGGGGATGTCATTTGTCTGCAGCTCAAAGTCGTTGTGATGACTCATATACGGACGACGGGGGGGTTGAGCAGTGAGTTGATATCATGGTTTGTGTCTCAGTGCTGCAAAAGTTGAGCCCAAAATGCTGAACTTAACTAATAAATGTCCCATAATACCACTTTTACTAGGAGTCATATAATTTGAAAGAAGCATGCACTATCAAATCTTAAAAACATCTAAACTATTTGTTAATTCTTGTTATTTATTTGGCTTTTTATTTTACTGAATTGTGTTCTTCCTATTTGTTTGGTGTTTTATGTGATCTAGCTGTTTTTAAAGCTGCACATTTTCCATTTGGATTAACAAAGATCTACTCATCAGTCAGCGTGTTTCCATCCACCTGTTTTTGAGCACATTTTCCATTTGCACATTAAAAAACCTTTCTGAATGTTTAAGGCTTAGCTGAGGTGGAAAAGCTGTGTATAAATGAAAGCAAAATGCGACAAAGCGCAACGGAAACCGACTTAACAACTTAAGTGCATGCATGTGTGAATTCAAGCTAGCAAAAAATGGCGACAAACAAAAACATCTGATCTGTGTGCAGTGATGAGGAGACATTTTCCGTTTAAGATTCGACTGGCACTCTTAAGTACGTCATCTCATTGAACCCACAATTGTTTATCTCAGTTAACCAACACCTGATGTTCGGTTATTCACATTTTGTGCTAACCTCGATAGAAACTTGGCTTATCTTTATCTTTTTATCTTTACTGTTACTTGATTCCTCTCTATATCAGTAGTTTTTTGTTTTTTTTATAATTACTGCGAAACCATTAGTAGGTTTGTCAATTGACTGTTTGACGTCAATCTTGAAACAGCATATTGTGAATTTTTAATTTCATTTATCAAACAAAAATGCCGAACTTTCACTTGTTAAAACATCTAAAACTGAGAAATTTCTGTACTATTGTTCTTTAGCATTACATATTGTATATTTTAAGGTTTTTTGATTTTAGTTTGGACAGCTTGATTATAACTTTTATGGACATTTCTCACCACTTTCTCACTCTTTATAGACCAATAAGATGAAATTTATATGTCTATTAGTGCTTCTGTAATTATGTAATTGCTATTTTTATGTACTGACAAACCAAATAGTGTTAAGCTTTAAAGCTTCAAATATGTCCAATGTGTGTACAATCTCTGACCACACTTAATATCTACACAAGATAAATGTGGAGCCTTGCTAATGCGTCTGGTGTGCTTCGTTATTGCTACATATGACAGAGTGCTTTTTAATGAGGGCAGCTCATTTGGATTGGGAGGCAGAGGGATGACGGTTGCAGCTGTAATGAGTTCAACAGCTGACTCATCATTCCCCATTCCGCCATTCTCTTTGTTGGTAGACCTTTTTAACGAATCGGTTGTCTTTTTGTCCTTCAGTTCTCGCTCTCGGAGGCACTTTCTTCCCCTCCATCCTTCCTGGGCTCCCCCCCTCCTTTCTTGCCCGCACTGAAACTGTATTAACACTCTATTATCTGAACCCTTTTTACTTTCTCACAGCAAGTAAACAGAAGTGTTTTCATGAAAAAAGGCTCTCCTGCTGTGCCTAAATTTGCTTTGAGGAATTACTCTTTTGTTGTTGCGGCTGAAAACCAGAGATGAATTCGAACCTGCATGCTTACTTTTACCTCCAATAAACTTTGCTGGATTCTTGGCAGCGGCTCCAGGTTCATCTGAGGACAATGCAGATCTGGGAAAACAGCCCCTTTTTTCTGCTGCTTACTTATTGATGTGGCAGGGATCCAGAAACCACAACTGATGGAATATCATAAAGGCTAACCCACAAAACAGATTTATGATAAGTTTCAATGCTGGCTCCTTCTCTTTCAAGTCACTGATATCTCTCTCCTTGCACTGAATAGAATGGAGGATAAAAATCTACCTCTTCCCTATCCTCCGCTTCACCTTCCACGACCCTGTCTAAATCAAAGAGCGCTAGTGTTCATGCTCAACTTGAATGAACTGCCGTTGCCTGCCCTGTGGGCTGTTTGTATCTCAGCAACTGGCGAGCCAATGAGAAGCGGACTAACATGTTATAATAATCTGTTTCGTCTTGCTAGTCACATCGCTCACGTGACGATTTAAAGAAGCATCGCAGTTTGGACATTTGGTTCCCTGACAGACCAAAAAAGCACCACATATAAAAGACCCCAAGGACAAGCAGAGGTATGTTAAATCACAAGTATCAGTATTTCTACAGAATCTTTAGAGGAGCACTTGAAGAATATGTGAAAGAGAAGAAAGGGTTTTAATCTATTAATCTATGAGCATCATAAAATCACCTATTATAGTCTCTGACAGTGTTACATCACACCATTGGTGACTTGATTGATGGCATTGTGATGCCTCTGTAGTGTAGCTTGAGGCTCCAGGGTAGTGTTACACATATAAAACATGATGGCAATTTTTTGGATGAACCGTCTGCATGTCTGAGGTGAAGCAACACACTGAGCCAAGTCTCAAGAAAACAGATGTAGATGCTGGATGTATGACAGACGTTGTTATTTCATCATGTAAACACTCTAATTAAATAAGATTCTTTGAGTAACAAAGGATGTTACATATACAATTACATTTGCAGATTTAAACTGTGAAGATGTGCAACACAAGTTCTAGATGTTGTGTGTTCGCATACAGAGAAAAGGGAAAGACACAAGCGGGCAATAACAGACGCAACTTTGCTATAGGTGTGTGAGATTATAACATATTTTGCAGATTTGTGCCTGGGCTTGTCTGGGCTTTATGAATTTATGTCATTAATGGACAGAGGCAAAAGAAAAGAAGGAGAGGGACTGGGGGGAAACATCAGAAAGAACATGGAGTTCCTTGTTGTGAGCTCTGAGATCAGGCACACACACAGTCGGTGTGTACATTGCTAGGCAGGCAAAGCTAACGCCCCAAATTTACATTTCTGCATAAAAATAAGGCTAGATTATTAAGTTTGTTGTTGAGTGTGTACGCACATTATTCCAAATGTTTCCAACAATGTTTAAACCCAGAGAAATCCGTAATTTTGTTCATGGTGACGGTGCATTTCATTTGGTCCCCTGTCACTGTAATTTCCAGGAGAGAGTCAGACAGGGAGGAAGGAAGTCAAACATGACATGAATAAAACTTTAAAACATGACCTCGTCTGTGAGCAAGGCTGAGCCGCGTAGATAGATTTTTCATCAGCAGTTGTCCTTGTTTAACAATGAGGGCCAGAGCTCACATGATCCCACGCTACTACGCAACGAAATTAAATACAGTGTGTTTCCCACAAGTGGGAAAATTTCCTCTCCTGTAGGTGGCGCACATCTGCATTTCTACACCTGCAGCTGTAAATCTCTGCTGCTTAGTTTTCCTACCAATAGTTTGTTTTCTCAAGACATTTTTGCATAATTATCTGAATACAATTTTGCAGCGTCAGTTTCACGGTCCTGGTGTTGCATGATGATTCAAAATGTCTGTAGAGTACAAAGGCCTGTAGGTGGCGCAGGTGGGACAGCGTCTGAAGTTAGATTATTTTGGATTGGCCTAGATCAACTCCGTCTCTCTTTGAGATACTTAATTTTGTATAATTTTGCTCAAGGCTTTAATAACTTTTTATCCTCATCTTTTAAACAATATTCAGAAACGTGTTTCTTGCTCATCTCCTCAGATGTAAAGTCAAACAAAAACAGGCTTAAAACCAGCGAGCAAAAATGCACGATTGTCTTGTTAAATTGCTCTGTGAGGGATAAAGACAAAGAGAGGTCAAATGTGGACCTTTGGATTAACCTACATGCAGTTTGACAACACCTAACCTTTCACCCATAATGCATTTCCTTCCATGTGCATTTCACAACAACTTCCCAAACACCCTGTCCGATTCTCAGAAATATTTTAACCGGAGTTTAGGGGTTCCTGGCAAGTCCTCACACGAGCCAGCATCTCCAGTTGTCTGTGCCCTTATTTGCACTCGCCGAGCACTGATGATGGTGTGCATGTCGGCGGATGTCCTCATGTGGCTTCTTTCACTGCTGCCTGTTTGAGCTTATTAGTGAGTGCCCGTCTGTACACTCATTGATGCCAGTCCCCAGGACAGATGGTGGCAAGACAGGGTGAGTGAGAAAACCTCTGACACACACACACACACACACAAACACACATGCGCGCACACGCACGCACACACACACACACTTCGTCTCTCATTCTCTCTCTGCTTCTGTGTCTCTCGCCCGCTGAAGCATCCACAGCTGCTGTGAACACTCGTCTTTATTGATCTCATTGTCAGTTTGTGAGCAGTGACGATGGTTATTGCTGTGTTATTTGCATACGTTATAAAGCCTCAACCATGAGTTATTTTAAGATATTCTGCCGCAGTGCAAAGGCTTTATATACGAGTGTATTCGCAAGGAATACTGCAGCAACAATTCTACTGTCTGCCAGTAATGTTTACCAGCTTGAAGTGAGGTGTGCCTCAATTAGTTTCTCTTTCCTATGTAAATGTTTGCAGAGTAGAAAAGGTTAATGTGAAGTTTATGTGTTTACCAAAAACCAAATCCCCAGGAGGAGAATCAAAGCACTGCTGTCCTCATAAGGTCATTGTGCACTCAACAGTGTTTAATAGGATGTGTTTTCTGCCCTGAGTAGTCTCTGCGGGATACCGCTAAAGCAGTGGGACAAACATCAACTGGCAGCATTTGTGATGCTGGACAGCAAGGTGAAGCAAAACACTGATGGCTGAGATCTTCAGGCCAGCTCAGGGCAGAGGAGGTTGAGAGGCAACAATAACAACAGTGCTCTGTAAAACGTGATTAGTTGTGAAGGTTTTTATTTATCAGTAGTTAAATAAAAGCTACAGCTACTTAAGTCATAGACTAGATTAAAGTTATTAGAAAATTAGTTCACTATGGCTGCAACTAACAATTATTGCCGTTATTGATTAATCTGCCAATTATTTCAAAAGAGAAAAATGCTCATCACAGAGGCCAAAGTGACGTGTTCGAAATGCTGCTTTTGTCCAACCAACAGTCCAAAATCCACGACGAAAATCACAAAGAAAAAGCAGCAAATTCTTACATTTGAGAAGCTGGAACCAGCAGATGTTTGAAATGCTTTGCTTGAAAGATGACTGACATTTGCTTCTTGTTTTCTTTCGATCGACTAATCGATTAATTGACTAAACGTTCCAGCACCACTGAGTTAATTTTGCAATATTTTGGAAATAGTCAAAGCTGACTGTTACTGATCAAGCTAAGTACAGTCAAGAACACATTTTTTAGCTGAATGTAACTGAAGGTTATTGTCTTAATTGGTTGATTAATAATTTTGTCTATAGAATTTCTGGTATAATGTTGCAGAGTTGAAGGTGACGTCTTTACAACAGAAAAAACATACTCTTGAGTTTTTATTCAAAAGAAAGCATTATTCTCTTTAAAGACATTATGAAGAAAACTTCTTTTTCAAGGCTCCAAAACTCACTTTTTCGGAGCACCACTTAAATCTACATGTAACACATTCATATCATGCCCATCTTTACTGAATTACTGATAAATGCTTTGGTTATAAATAGACAATTTACAGGAATAGCAATGTCATGTTTTAAGAGTTTAAGTTAAGTTTAATAGTGTTTTCTTTGTTGTTGTTGTTTGAAAACACAGACACCAAACAATAAAGACATAAACATAAGGTAGGCCTATGTGGTCATTGCTGTCATTACATTGTTATTATGAAAATTATATGTTATCTGTTATTTGTTGTGTATAATTCAATGTTATTTAAAATTGCCATGTCCTGTTCAGTCAGGCCTCTGACATCATCTGGGGCGTTACTGTGCTAAATGTTTTTCATTGTGCTTGGGGTGAGGCCAGAGATGATCTTACAACTGTGGTTGGAATTCTGACAATTAACATACTTTAAAATGACCAATCAAAATATTAGCGGACCTCCGTTGATGCAGGATCTTTTTTACTGTGCACATCACATGAACAATTAAACGTGGCCCTTGAATTTAGTGGATGACGGCTCATCCTTCACAATGTCATCTTCTCTGTGGAATCTTATGCCATTACAACCTCTTCTGCAGGCTGATTATTAGCTTCCCAAACTCAAAATGCCGCTGGCAGAGTTGTTGCCATTTCATCAGAGTGTCTGTCTCTGCCTAGTGTAAGCTTCATGTTGTCGTTTTGCTTTCCAAGTGTTTAATGTCAAGTATGCAGTTGAGTCGGCACACTGTTGGAGCATGCAGAGGCTGCGATATCCCAGCACACCTGAATTGCGTGAGAAATTCCTGTTGGAAAGAGTTGGTCTTTGCCTTTTTTCAACACCTGCTGATTCCTCATCTAAAGTGTCCTCATCAGAACTTTGGGACTATAGTGGCACAGGGGGTCTGAATGATCTTTTATTATGAAAAAATAATCGAAAGTTTGTTTCATTGTCAGCAAAGAGCCGAGTGAGAGCACTTGCACTCCCAGACATGGGTGGATGACAACTCACGCTGAATTATGCCCATGTGCTTTTATGATGAGGAGAGCCTTGGGAAATATCGGGAGAGAAGCGAGAGTGAGTACGGACTTCAGAGGAGCAGCAGCAGGGGAAAACAGCGTGTTGAGCCAGAATATTTTCACATCTAATGGGGTAAATTAAAAATTTATTTTGACCAAATCAGAGTTGGTAATTGTCGGAATAGTGGAAAGACACTGAGGTGGTTTTATTTTGTTTTTGAGTTTGAATGAAAGTGTTTTATGATGACCAAATTATTGATTCTGTAAATAGAGTTTGGCAAGAGTAATACAGGGCGTTGTTCTGGTAAGCACTTTTAATGGACGTACTTTGATGGTGCACAATTGTCCGCAGGGTTTACATTCCAGTCCATTTGGTGGCTGCCGGCTGCGGTGATCTTGCTTAACACTTGGTCAATTACAAATACTGTCAGCCTCATTAGTCACTTAAGACACTAAACCACAGGAAAATAAGGTCCAGGTTGAAAAATACACAAGTTACCCATCAAACACCTAGAAAAGGAAAAACAGTTCAAACATATTTATAGACTTTCTTCCCGACACAAACGGTGTGAGATATTTCCTGTCATATACTCCCTAGTTGTTTATACCTATTTATAGTGGCATCAGCCCAATAAATAAAGCCCCGACACTGTCCAACAGGCTCATCTGAATATAAACAAGCCGGAGATAATAACCTATAATTTGTTTCAGGCTATAGGGCTTGCTATAACACGATAGAGTCTGGGCGTACGGATCGGAAAAGGTGTGTTTTAATTGTTTAACAGGTTGAGAGAGAGTTGTAAACATTTTGACTCCTCCTCCTTAGATTTCACTTTTATTTCATGTTCAGTGCATCAAAACAACAACCCAACATAAATTTACTGCTACTTGTTCGATTTAAAATTATTTATGCTCCATGTGCAGAGAAATTGTTTCCTGCAGTTTTTCTCTGTAATCCAGGCATTAAAAAGGATTTTCACATGACGGAGTGTTGTTGCGCATAGCTACGTTTACCCTCGTCTGCAGACGCGAGTGATGGCTTATATTTTTCTCCCCCCCCCCCCCCCCATCTGTCTCGTTTTCCTTATTTCCCCCCCTCTCTCACCAATCTGCAACCACACACCTCCTCCCTCCCCCTGTAACCCTCCTCTCCTCTTCATTATTGCCTGGGCTTTGTAAGACCCCCTGGTGAATCCTGGCATCACACTCCCATTTCAAAGGAATGAAAATGCAGCACTGGTCTGTGCCATCAGTTTACTCTGTTCCCCCTTTCATCTGCCTGGACATATTAAGACAAGAAATGCGAAAGCTCTGCAGCAGCTCCCACATGAATCAGTCTAAGCCCCCCAGTGGGAACGTGTGCTGGTCATTTCAGGTCCCGTTTCAGACGAGAGCAAGAGAGAGAGATTAAGTTATAGCAAGCAGAGTGGCAAGATGTAGTGACAGAGAGAAAACTTCAAGAGAGGCAGAAAGAGAGAGGGCAAGTGGCTCGTTTTTTGAGGACACAGCCTGTGTTTCTTTGGTGTCCTTGTTTTCTAGGGACACTCTGTGCCATAATTAGCCGTCTGTGAACCACTGACCACTCAAGTAAAGGAGGATCAGGGGGCATCTGAGCAACCGAGCAGAAGACACAGCAATAGGAGAACAGAGAGCGTCAGTACAGATGTCTTGAAACCCTGTCTACTCGAAATTACGTTTATATAGTGTGTGTATAATGTGTTTTCCAATCTGCTTCCCATTAACTTCTGTGGAGAGCGGATCCAAACACGTTTAATGTTTGTGAAACGGTCGCAGTTTGGTTAGGTTTAGGAAAAGATCGTGGTTTGGGTTCAAATAAGGACATACCTCCGCCATGGCCCGACAATTCCCTTTATTCAATCAAGCCTAAAACAGTATAAAACTGATGATAGACTGAGAAATTAACAACAATGTTAAATAAAGTAGGCAACATTCCTGGAACCGTCCCTTTATCTGGATATGCATCAAAAGGTAATGGGGGTCTATTCTGGGCCAAGACCTAGCCAAGTTTTGTGGAAATCAATGATGTAGATGTATAATCCTGCTGACAAACCAACCAACCAGCAACTGGACACAAAATTGGTGTTTGGCAAGCACACTACACGCAATTTGAAAGTCTGAAGTTGGAGTGGGGGTTTGATGGCCTGTCATGCGCAGGGTTTTGAGTCAGCCACGTGGTGAGGTTTCGGCAACACAGGCGTCATTGTTGAGTTTAGGGAAAGCTCGTGGCTTTGTTTAAATGTTAATAAACACATTATGGGTAAGTTTACAGGTAAGGGAACAATCATGATCGTGGTCTTGGGTTAATATTGATAAAAAAAGTCTGCCCTGACCTGAAGCATGAGCCATAATGTGTTTATTAACATTTGGAAAAGGGCTCTGCAGCAATAAAAAGGAGGTTAGGAGGACCCATGTTTAGCCGAGGCTTTGAACGCAGAGATAACGGGGGAAAGAAACAGGCAAGGAGTCCACAAAAAGATGCTTGTAAGGGCAAGAAGAAAGGAAGCCAACAGTGCTCACAAAACCCGGAGAAAATTAGCACAGGGCTTCTGAGAAGAAAGTATCACGACATGCATTGAGTGGGGTGATGTCTTGTATTGAATTACTGAAATTATATTATTGAATTATAGGTCGACTGATACATTTTTGTCAGGGCAGAAACAGATAACTATATTAGTAATCAAGAAGACTGATAACTAATATTGGAGCCGGTATACATTTGCAGTAAAAATGAAAATCTTCAGAATAACCCGCGGCGGCATGCTACTAGCTTGTTTAGTTAAAGGGTCATCATGACAGCCATGCACAATACCCTAATTGATTAGAAAATGTATTTAGGGCCAGCATTTTCTTTGTAATTCAAAATAAGTACTTGCATATAGGTATGATACGTAATAGTAAGTGCCACACTGCACAGCTCAAGTGTTGTCTTTAAGGACAGATTTACTCGACATGTAGACTATGCCAGACATTGGCATCGGCCATGACAGGCTCAACCACTGAGGACAGAGGGATGGTGACCTGGTTACAGATCTGCACTTTGAGGTCAGAGGGCTTATCAGGAGCCACTTCAGGACGTGACATGGTGCTCTATTGATACCAGGGATCTCAGGATATGTTTTTTCAGGGCCGATACCGATTTGTAATTATCAAGGCAGCCAATGGCCAATATTTGGAACTGACATTTGCAGTAAAAATGGACATTTTTACGGGAAAATTTAAATTATTAAGTTATGGAATGTAACAAATAAAATTTTGAGGTACTTGTACTTTGAGTATTTCCATATTCTGCTACTTTATTATTGCACTCCACTACATTTTAGAGGCAAATATTGTACTTTTTACTCAGCTACATTTATTTATTTGAGTAACTTGGCAGATTTAGATTATTCAATGTTGATATGCTAATACTCATGACATCAGATAGTGTTGTGGGCATGAGATGGGGTGAGACCACAAAATTGCTCATTTAAAAAAACAAAAACAAACAAACTAATGCTTAATATTGGATCCGTTATTTGCAGGCCGATTCTGTCTATTTCTATATTTATGTTCTTTACAGAAACGAGACATTCAGTCAAATTCTTTGCACGTCGTATATGTAATTGATAAGTCACTTGGTTTCACCCATTTTCTCAGTTCCACTTTTTAAAAGGTTACTTAAGTTCAACAGCTCTTCCAACCTCAACATGAAAAACAGGCCGTTTGTCTTTGCCTCCCAAAATGACTCATGAGTTTTCTAACCTGACGAATCCATTATCAGTGCCTTCAAAAACACAAGTTTAGGCTTAGTTGAGCTGAGAATATCGTAAAAAGAAACCATTGATGGCTGCTGGTGGGAGACAGGACAAGAGAGGTGTGGGTAAGGCTTCTAGAAACTGTTTAAAGATCCAATAAGAAGTTTGTTGGAAGCACACTGATCGTTTAATCATCTACCCCCTCCGTCAGAGGTTTTTACTGCGCTATTACATCATTACATACCTTTGCCTTTATTTTTAGGGAAGGACAGTCTTTATTAAGGCGAACCACATGAGACAAACATAAACACTGGTTTTAGGTAATTGACCACGCAACCACTGCGGTCGTTTTCTTTCCAGTTAGGACGGCTTCTCAGAGTTTGTTTTTCCAAAAGACGAGGCCAAACAGGTGACTGACTCTAAGACCTTTAGTATTTTATGAGCTGAAAGACTAAAGAGTATGCAGTATCTCTCCAACGAGACTTTACTCCACAGTATGTCTTCCAAGAGAGACAGAGAAAAAAACCAAAACAAAAAAAAAAACACTTCTCCAAACATGAGTTTCAGTCTGGCAAAAGCTGTTATTGATGCCCTCTGCCTCCTCCACAGTACTGAGAAACTTTTTGTTCAGAATCATCACATCCTGACAGTCTGGTTACATAAGGAGTCAACACAAGTCCACTTTCAATTTGTGATTCCATATTTAATGTGTTTGTGGGGGAGGTGAGAGGTTTTTTAAGGAGTAAACACCTACCTACGTACCAGCCAGTGTGTTAGAGCTGTCTGAGGGAGAAAAGAAAGTGAGAGCCATGAGGAAAGATGCACACTCACAAGTTTGAGCTGCAGACTAGTGAAAAATTTAGGCTTAGTGAGAGCTTACTGAGGGACATTTAAACAGTCTGTTGTTTTTATCAAAAGCCACTGAGGTTAATTTGGTCAGATTATTATAGAAAGTCTTAAACTGCAACACCAAAAATCGCTTATCTTTGAAAATATGTAGTTCAGTAGTTACTTGTCTCAAAGTCTATGAGTTTTTTAAAAGTGATTTTCGTTTAAATGCCTGAAATAAGATCTGTGGTTTCCACAGGCTGAAGATATTTACATGTTATGTTCTACAACATGAAATACATCATTAAATGTCCCACAATTTAATTTTTAAGTGTCTTAAAAACTGTGTTTGCTAACAAGTGGATAAATCAGGGACATTAAACGTCATCACGCCAAACACGGAGACTCATCTACTCACTAGTCCGTCTTTACAGGCCGACGTTAGTTACAAACTATTCTAACTCTAACTTTACAGCTCGTACATTGATCAATTTACAGATAACAAGTATAGTAATTGTGTAGAAAGACGCCAAGTGGTGGTGGCGTTTAAGTCATGCGACCGCAATGTAGTCTGTTTATAGCCTAACGATAGCTTTTTACTTCTAGCGATTTTATTTAGGCTTCAAAAATCACAAAAGTGGCGTTCATCTATGAAGAACAAAACATGTATCATGAGCTTTTGTTTGCCACAGAGCTTATTTTCGGCTGTAATCCAAAATCCAATTCAAAAATCCCATAGGCTTTTTGTCAAGGCGATGCCGAATTCCGGGTGAGCCCACAAAAATACGCCACCTCATTTTAATACATTCCTCCTCTCAAAACACATTATAGCTGCTATTTTGCCCCAAGCACATCAACTATTTATGTTTCAGAAGGAACATACCTGTTAAACAAAAGCAGACAGGTTGAGTCAAATCCCATACGAGAAAAAGAAAACAGGAAAGCCTGGCCTGACCACATTTACACCTGGTGTTAAAGTGCTATTTGAATCTGAATCTGTGATCAGAATGCAATGAGGCTTGCCAGACCTCCAGTGTGGTCTGGCTCACACTGTGATCAGATCTCAGCCAGGTGTAATTTAATGCGATCCAGACAATGTGTTTCTTACATCTGTAGGTAGATTAGTCATAAATAAATCTCAAACCTTAAATTTCTCTTAAAACAAATGACTTCTCATGGTTTCTGTTGTCTCTGTTGTCTGCAAAAGAGTCACAAAAACTGAGACTTTCCGTCTCGCTTGGAAAACACAGGCTCTAGAATATCATGTCCAATGAGTCACCCCAGATTCCTCCAGGTAGTGTTTACATCATATTGTTTGGACTGTCATCAGAAGCAAGAAATATTCAGCCGCCGAGTTGTAATTCTGAGTTGCTGATATCGAAAAAATTCAAAAACAGCAATACCTCTCGTTTGGTTAATAACAAACCGGTGGCAGAAGGGCCTGTACAGCTGGTTTAGTGTAGAAGCTAAACACTGTTTGTTTGTATCTGTAGTTAACGGTAGTCTTACCTGTTCTTCCCATTCTGCTGGAATTGGATGAATGCAGCAGTAGTCCGCTCTCGGGCCATGCCATTATTACTACCAGGGCTGTGTACCAGACCACTCCATATACTGTCTAGTGCATGTTTAACTGTCCATTTTGTTGAATTAATGCACAGTATACCTTAAAATATATTCTTTAATGCACTTACTTGTTACTTTGGCAGAACTTGGGATTCAATATGCATACTGGACTGTTAATGTGAATTTAGGACAGGGTCTATACCATCCTAACTTAGTATATAACAGCTAAAATAGTATGTAATAGCTAAATTCTTATCATAAGATATGATTTTTTTTCTAATTGCCGTTAGGAAACATGTTTTTATACGACCAGAGGTCCTAAATAGCGTCTTAAACTGAGTTAAGACAGGATTTCAGACTTGGAAAGTTTCCATAATGAGGCCCTTAGAGTCTAACCGGCCAACTATTTTAGTCAGCTATCATTTCAGTTATTTCATACCCTGACTTTTGGTGATAATTGTAGCACCTCTTTGATCAGACTCTGCTTTATGGACAGATGGTGTATAAACACTGTTTTGCCGTCACACACAAAGAACATCTGGACCTCAATCAGTTTTGTTCCTCAAGATTTACACAGCGACGGCTACAAATCACTGATGAGAACCATCAACATCCTGCACTGTAATGTGTGCCTGTTGCATTCAAGTGGGGTTGAACAGATTATTTTGATTTTGCTTGTGGCTTATGACGCTGTAGGCCAAATCACATCTGCGGTTCGTCTTTAACGTCTTTCTCATTTTTGGACTCTATTCAAGAGTCTGTTTGAATCATGTAGTCAGTGGGATTTGACAGGATATGATGCATTTGATGATGCCTCAGCTGCCACAGAAACAAAGCCCCTTTTTTTTTACATCCATGACATCAGTGCACAAATGACCAGATAGTTTTGATTACTGTTTATACAATATTGCCGTGCGTCAGTGTGTGTGTGTGTGCATCTGTATGCATGTGTGTCTCTCGACTGACTGCGCTCCTCCGCTGTGAATTCCAAATGACATTCCTCTCACATATTTAGACCTGATATGAGTCCAACTTGACACAGTCGCATCTCAGATCTTACTTGTTGACATGCTGTGAGCAGGCGGGAGGCAATGGAGCAAAGCAAACCAACGCTGAGCAGAGAGAGACGGAGAGAGGGGGAGAGAGGCTACGCAGCGGCAGCGGACTCAGCTGTGTGTTTGCATCCACCCAAAGTTCAGACGAGGACAGACTCGTACACTCGCTGCCTTGAGATTAGCCACAGTTTCTTTGGAAGGCAGCAGACAGGAGAGAAGGAGTGAATTTTAACTGTGCAAAATGCATCTTTAACATGAATAAAATGTGCTATTTTTTATGGTTTGATCCACAAGAAAAAAAAAAGCGCTCCTAATCTTTTCTTCATGTATCATGTTTAAAAGATCTACAAGGAACAAGTTAGTTACCATAGGGGATGTTTAAGGCTCTTGAAGCATTAGGGAAGGATCACATATGGAGTTACACATCAGAGCAGAACAAAAGGCTAAAAAAGGACAAATTGTCCATCTGAGACGCAGAAGCTTCTCCGTGGTAATGCTGTTGGCACATAAATGGCCAAAAGGCTATAGGCCTGGGGGAAGGATGTACTGAACATAATGTGAAGCATGTAAGTAAGGATAATGAGAAGCAGAACGTATGTGGAGGGCTTCTACGTGCTCCGCATGTGTTTACTGGCTTATGTTAGACCTTTCTCTCTTCTACAGATTAATGTCTCCGCTCATACTTAATTAAAAGCGGTAAACATTTTAATCAATGTCCTCTCAAATGTTGAAGCATGATGGATACTGACAGAAAAAGATTACCTTTTTGAATTCCAGCTCCTTTCTCTGTTATGTTACATTCACTGCGAGCTGTTCCCTGAGGTGTCTATAAACTATTCAGTGAGGCCCTTTTCTATAGCCTACAGTATGGACCTCTCCAAGAATCTGGGGGGCTGCTAACCTAAAACAGCTTTCTCTTGCCAAAAAGAGATTTTGAATGTCAGCCCAACAGCTTGCCCTTGAAATAACCAGTAAAGACCCTCAGTGAAAGAGAGCCCACGGTTGATTTCCACATTAGCCTTTTACCCAAAAATGTTCAGGTTTTCATTTGTGATGTGAGTTTAGAAAACAAAACACTGCCAAACGTTTGCTGCGGCAAATTACTTGTGTGAATGTGGTTTTAAACCTTTCTAGCAGGAGTTAGATGCTGTCAAATGAGAGGAAGAACAAATAAAGAAGTATGCAAATTAATTTGCAACAGCCAGCGCGAGCCAAGAATACACTGACCTACTTGATAGAAAAGTTTACAGAGACATTAGCAATCATTTGGTTCTGAAAAAGCTGAATGGGCATCTTCCTTTTATACTTAAAAGTTCACTGGTGGGACACAGGTTTCTTTCACCTACTTTGTGAATTACTTACAGTAAATTTCACATAAAGGGCAAAGTCATGACTAATCGTTTTTACTGTCTGGGCAAAATAGGAATTCTCAGAAGACAGAGAGGTTTTGTTTGAAAAGAAGCATGTTTTTGTGATTTGCTGTTCCATCAGTCATGTCTCAACTTACACCGTAGAAGAAGTGATGCATTTCCAGTAGAGGCTTGGGACTAGTCAAGCTACTTTTTACTGGAAGAATCAAAGAAGGGTGGACAACACTGTGACTCACTTAAGTTAGGCTGAAATAACACTGGGTCTGCTATTATTCTGCCCGTTGTTCACAGCCAAATCTGCTCTATAACTGTGTTACAGTTCCACTTGAACTCTGAATTTACATATATTCCTCCAAATATCCATGTATGTGAACTGATTCAGCTCACGCTCTTGAAAGCTTTTGAAAATATAACCTTATTGGCTTCTTTTCTTGCCAAAATACATTTTAGCTACACATTATCCGTGAAATTGACGTTCATTTTCTGCAAAGCAAATCACTCCTTTACATCAGTAATGTAACTGACAACTGAGGCCTGTTCATTTGATGTGGTTGCCATTCATTTGTTTCTAGGGTGCAGAATGGAGAGGGTGATGAAAATGGGGCAGAGGGGTGTTTTGTCATGCTTTTGTTCAAGTATTCCGGTGTTTTCTATCAATAATACATTGTTTCTCAACTTTGCAGTAGCCAGAAGACAGGTAGAAAAGCTCAAGAATGCAGTTCTGATGCGAAGCCAATCGGTAGTGTCTGTCTACTTGAAAATGTCTGAAAAGCAGCTGCAGGTACTGTCTATCTTTGGGTTGGGATTAATGTTCGCAGATGGGTCATGTCTGGGTTGTGGTCGGGTTTAAGGTTACATAATCTGCAAAAAAAATGCACCAAATGAAAAAGTGACCACAGACCAAATATTTAGTTAATTTTAACTCCCAAAGTGAATCTTTAACACATTCTGATTTAAATGGTGTTCACTGACTCCATTTAGTCAGTTTAGTTTGGTTAGGAGCCTACCCACGCATTTCCCTTTTTTGTTGCCGCCACTTCCTTCCTCTCATGCAGTTCTACATGTAAGTACAATTCAACTTACTGAAAACAATTAGAAATTGAAGTGGTGAGCTGCAGTGTGTACAACTAATTATTTATGGAGAATGTATGCTTTACAAAGCCTTGTTAGTTGCCAGCTGTCCATGGTAGCCAGCTGATGTTAGTTACTAAAACTGTCTCCAGCTTCATCAATGGCGATTTAACAATTCACATGTAGGCTCAAAGCGCTGAAAAACAAAGCGAAAGTATTGTTACTGACAACTTCAGTTTTATCTAACTGTCTTTTCCAGTTCTAGTTGCAGATTTTGCCTGCTATCTGATGCAAAAGTTAGATACAAGGATGCAACAGAGACGTTGGTGCAGAATTATTCAGTAATCTCCTTGAACAAGGCAACGCGGTGACAGTTTCCTTAAATCACCATGAGATATAAAAGGTTGGCTCAATCAAGCACTATACGCCCTACAGAAGAAAAAAAACATCTCTGTTCCTTTAAAATGTTCTGATGATTCCTGTCTTATGCAAGCTTCAGCTCAAGTGTTTGTACAGTGATGAGGTCACTAGCAAGACACAAAGAACTGATGATAGATGTGACCCAGTCTCTGCGTCTTCTCACTTGATTTATCACTTTATTAAACAGTTTCCTAATGTACTTATGTTCTCAATTGCTAGTTTCAAGTCTTCTTCAATACAGCATGATGTTCATTTTGTAAGTTATGGTCCCATTTTTAGTGATATAAGTGATAAAGCAGGTGGTGCTTTATGCTGGCTACTTTGTATTGACAAGTTGCTACCACATTGTGTGTCAGTACCTTTCCCAGCTCCACCTTTTCGTTTCGACAGCCATATTGCAGAACTCAAGTCTAAAAAGCAATGGGTAACAGCACGGTGGGTATATACTTGGTTGTGACATGAAGCTGCGTGAATGAGACTGCATTTGAATTCGCTGAGATTTCTTATGAGCAGAATATGACAGTGCATTTCTTTATTTCATTACAGTAACACTTCTCTGACGCTGCACGCAGCACAGGATGCATTTTTTTGCATCTGAAAACAGTCCAAAGGAGGATTTGTCGACTGCTATCAAATGGCTCTACTGACTTTTTTCCAGGAGGCCAACAATTTCAAAGGAGTGTTAATGTTCAAAGGCAGCTTGATGGTGATGCTTGCTGACTTCCTGGTTTTCCAGAAGATAAAGGAGATCTTTCAGCAGTGTCAGATGCTTGTTAAGGACTCAGACAAAAGATATCCTCTTGATCTACGCAAGGTTCCTGAATACAAAAGGATTGTTAGGTTTCGAATGCAACGCTTACAATTGCTTGAAAATTCATACTGTATATTTTCTTTCTTAAAACAGTTGATCAAGATGTCACTCTATTAGATGATGACTCACTTCAAGGGCAGAGTTGCGTTACATGGTCAGTCAGCAGAAAGTCAGGAAGTGATGTCGACGATGATTCGTAATGAATATGAACAATAGGTGGATGACTAAAGGTCATCTCTCATAACACCTCCTTTTCCTCATTTAAACTTGAAAAGTATTCATCAAGGAGTTTTCAATTAATTCATATGAATCTTCATCTGTAGCTTACAACCATGAAATGACCTCCCGGTTGTTGATGGCACATCTCCTTCCAACACCACCAGGGGGACCGAAGTCTTAAAAAAAATAGTGCAAGTGATGCAGTTGATGCAGAACTTGTAGTCTCTCATAAGGCAATTATATTATTAAGGTGGTTATAATAAGTTATTACATGTCACCTTCTTAGCCACATGTATAATAAGGGTGGATGAAATGGAAACTAAGTCTTTGTAGGCATTCCCATCTTGCATTAGCCAGTCAGGAGATGATTGTATAATGTAGTTTTTCTCTGTGGCTGCACATTATTCCTTATCTTCGCTCTAGTCATGCTGCAGCTTGGAGGAGCATCTGTGCAACCAGCAGGGTTGGCAGCTGTAGCTCCTCACTGTTGGGTGTCAAAAGAGAGTGTGACATCTTCTTCGTCACCATGGGTAAGGCATCTCAGACCTGCGAGTGCGACTGCTTAAACAGCCAGTAGTGCTCTTACTCTGTGCAAGGTCATGGAGTCGCTGTCTTCGTTGTTAAACAGCAGCTGTCATTTCTGTGGCCTTTGTTCGAGTGAGAAGATCGATTCTGAAACAGCACGCAGCGAGGATGATCCTAAGGTGATCCTCTGTGGAAAATATATGTTTGAAATGCATTTCCAGTACTGAAGTCACCTTATGACTTTAAAAAAAAAAAACTACAGCTAAGTCACTTTATTATTTCCATGTTTGTAATAACTATTTATTTGACATAATGCATGATCTTCTTGAGGGTGTTGCAACACAACACTTTGTCAGAACAAGACTTGCTTTCCAGGTTTTGATTAGGCATGTCAATGGTTAACCACCAAGAATATTTTTTTTACCGGTTACACATGTCGGTCTGTGGGTTAATTTGCATACAGAAACACTGTGGGCTAACGGCTAGAGCAGTCAGAGGTAAAAAGTGAAGTTTATTGAAAGAAGCTCAGTGTGGGAGCATTTCCTCCTGAAAGGCAACACAATCAAATGTAAGTTAAAATATGCAATGTTGCTCTTTAGTTTAGTAGTACTACAGAACTATGCTGTACCACATTAAGAGCAAACGCCCTGCTGTCATGTCCCAGGATGGTTTGCAGCCAAAGTTAACGTCACTGATAGCCTGGGGGAGAAAGTGTGCATGCCGGTTGAAAGGTACTGTATGTGCTGCTAATCAGTGTGATAAGAGGAAGAGGGATTCTAAGAACTAGCTCTGTAACGTTCCCTCAAGAATGCTAAATGCTTGGAGCTAAAAGCCAAGATAGTATGGGTGTCGGCTTATTGAAAGCAAACTTTACTGAAACTGAAATCAAGTCCCTTGACTATGGGTTTTTAGGGCAGAAAAATGCAATTAGTAGTTTGTAAAATGTAAACTGACCTAAAATGACCACAAATAAACATTTTGCCTTCAGCAGAAGAATTTGACAACAGCCCTTCAGTATCAAACTCTGAACATATGTTTGAGGTCATCCCAGGATCCATGAGGTATGCAAATGTGAAAACAAGTGAGTGTTGTTCCAACACTGGCCTGCTGGTGTCTCACCTTTCCCAATTTTGCACATCAGCTGTATTTTGACTTACCTATAGGTATTTCTTTTTAAATATATATTAAATGACAATCATACTGTGTGAAATTTGGTGGAGTCATTTTTTTTTTTACTGGTGGACAAACAGCACCTGTGGGTTAGTCCAGTCAAATGACACTACAGTCGTCCCCATTTGCCACCAAACACCTGTCATCTGCAGCATCAAGCAATGATATACGTGTCTCACATGGACCTCAATACTAATTTTAACCATGCAAGTCGCCCTCGCTCTGAAATCTGTAATACATGAGATAGATTACAAAGAGATACGTTGTACATCAGTAAATTTAAATGTGTGTCCAAAAAAAAATACAATATTTTACATTTATTTGCTTTTACGGTTCTTTTTAATAGCTCCACTATCTCACTGTTGATTTGGTGGTGAGAGAGAATTGAAACCTGTTTGTCAAAACAAGCTACAGATCATTTCTGAGGCAGTGATTGATAATTAAATTCAAATTACACAAAACTAAACACTTCCAGGAGCTGCAGCAACTCTCCACTTTGTTTCTGTCCAAACTGAATGAGGTGAGACCAGGATGTTTATGGGATGACTTCATGAAATCATTAGAGAGAAACGCTGAGACAGGAAGATGGACAAAGAGTCAACTAAACACTGCTGTACACAAATTATTTGATACTTTGGCATCTCTAATAAATAATTTGGCATTTCAGTGATTGGTTACAGGTAGTATGATGACCTGAAAACTTCCAAACATCTACCGTAAATGCTCCAGTCCATGTGCTCACTAGTGCCCGGGTTCAAAGCAAGGGCTTAATGTAATTCTCTAGCACAACAGGATTTGTATTAGTCCAAAAAGGGTCAGTGAGGTTAAGAGCCGTTAAGTAGTAGTGTTTAAATCCTTCCTAAGCTTAGCCATCACAATGCAGGGCCCGCAACACTCCCCTGGACTCATTTCACCTTTGGGTGTGGTTTAGACAAGTGGAAAGGCAAAGGGGAAGATGACAGCAAATGCACGTGCAAGCCAGCATTTCCATGAGGATATCCTGGTATGCTGAATTACACACGTCCCATAAACAATTAGTGTGGTTGTTTTGGTGTTGCTGGCTTGGTTTTGACTTAATTGCTGAGCCAAGCTTGTTTACTACAAGGGTCATCCTGAGTTACACAGACTCCCGGGGCTTAACTGCTGTATCATTGGCTAATGTGACTTTTCTGTCCACATCTCCCTCTGTTGCCATTCTTCCTGTGGCCATGTTTGCTTTAATAAGGGTGAAATTTTAACACACACATAACCTCTCATCCGAGAATAACAATAAGTGACAGTTATGCACAAAATAGAAATAATCAGGAAACGTTTTTTAAGGCCAGTATTTGCTGTGCAGATCAAAATAAGAACCTTGTGCCACATTGCACAGGTGATGTTTGTCGTAATTAAGGGCAGATTTACTTGACATGCACGTTACGTCAGACGTTGGCATCAGCCATGACAAGCACGATCAGTGAGGTAACTAGGGTGGTAACCTGGTTACTGATCAGCACCTTCAGGTCAGACGGTGGAACATGACATGGTGACCTTTTAATACTAAGGATCGACCGATATCGTTTTTTTCAGGGCTGATACTGACACAATTATTAGTATGGTTACACAATCAAATCAAACTACAAGTACAATATCCAAAATGCAAGAAGCTGCAATATTTTAATTAAGGTAAACTGTGTGACAAAACAATATTATAATAAAGTACTGTGGTGCTGCAGAGATGCCCTGGCCTACAAATCTTGTTCTCCTTAAGTCAGAAAACATTTTTTTTTTTGGAACAGACATACTAATGGTGAATAATGTCACAACAGAAATATCTGTATTAATAATTGCAGTGTGATTTTTTTTTTAAGAATAAAAAAAGTAACAAAAATTTACTCAAGTACTGTCCTTTGGTACACTTGTTCTTGTGCTTGTACATTTACACCATCACAACTGCAGGAGATGAATTGACATGAGTCACGAGGTAAAAATCTATTAAGTAGACTGTGTACAAAGATGGAAGTCTTAACTTGATTATATAGACTAATGTTCAGACAAGGAGGGAATAGTTTTCTCTGCCTCGAAGACATTTAGTCTCTTGACACTTTAATACTAGACGGATTGAGATCACGTAGTTTTGATGTACACATAGTCAGCTGTAATATTACCTCAGTGATTGCATTTATTAAATGTTAGATAACCGTTTGATAAAACGTTCACTAGACTGGGGAACACTTGTTCGTTCCAAAGAACTTATCAGACTGCTGGTCTAAAATGAATCCCCTACGGTGGCGGTGCAGATTTACCTTAGATGAACCAAAGTATTTGGCTGCGGGTAGACGTGGGCGAGAGAGGAGAGAGAGAGGGAAGGGAGGGAGGGAGACAAAGAGAGAGAGACAGACAGGAACAGAGAGAGAGAGAGAGAGAGAGAGACCAGTGTGAGCAATCTGAGCAGGCTAAGCAGCAAGAGGTTGATTTATAATTAGAGTGAATGTCTGTTCAATACCCCTGCTGTTCGGGTGATGGCTCCATTGCATAGAGAGGCAGCTCTGCTGCTGTGAACTTAATTTGAATTCTGAAGCACCACACATCTTCGAGCATTTACGGACAACCTTGCACGTCTCAGATAACGAAGACTTTCATTTTAGGATGTGCTATACCATGTCTTGGTTGTGACAGGCAATTGAAGCCTCATAAAATATCAGTACTTATGAGTCTGTAAGGATTTAAATGAGTTGTCAAACATAGATTTAAAACCAGAGATTAAAGTGCAAAAAGTTCATATAGGTCCGGATTGCATAAGAAACAATATCACATTTTCACTGTTTATCAAAAAAATGAAATCAAACCATCAAACATCCTTGTTTATGTGTTTTGGCACAGTGAAATTGGAATAATTTAGATCCAAAGTATACATGCATACATTGTAGTGCTGGAAAATTTCAGATTTTCATTAAAAGATAAAGATAATTTAGTCTTGTGTACTCAGTGTATTGATACTGCAAAAAATTAGAATAGAAACCATTGCAAATATTAAGATTAATTGATATGTATAGATACTTTTGGATATCATTTTGACAGCACTAATACACTGACACGCTGCAGTGATTGCTGCCAAGATGAGAATGTTATTTGGCAGCCCTAATAATTAGATGGCAAAACACAGTTTGGTCGGATAATTGTGTCATCTGTCAGCAATGTTTAAACTGAAAACCTCGAGCTATATTTACAATTAAAATCTGTAAATATGACTGCAAAGAATTCATCGAACACCAATACCATCATGGAACAGTTAACGAGATATAAAAAACTAACTTGAGAACAAAATGCTTGACAATAATCACATTGGTAGGTATAATAGGCATATCTTGAGTTTACAGTGGCAAGAAGCCAGAGTACCGAGAGGAAGCTCACACAGAGGGAGACAAGCACTGAAAGGCATCCGGCAGCCAGTGGATTCAAACTCAGAGTCTTCCTGCTGTGACGGAGCTTAAGCATTGAAACACCTCGAACAAATACCATGATGTGATCCAAGCAGAATATTACACAGCTTACATTACACACACCATCATAAATATCAAACAGAAGACACCTCAAATGTTTAGTATCAACAGGCCAACACACACACACACACACACACACACACACACACACACACACACACACACACACACACACACACCTGTGATGTATGGTTGATGACGATGTCCACACCATCATCTGGTGTTGACATTAAATGAGCGCACCTGGAGACGCAGTGAGTATATAGGTATTTGCTCGCAGCATCAACATGCTGAAGTTTACGAGGCGTTTACTGCCAGTTGTGCTCATTATTTTGACATCAACATACAAAACACCAATGACTACATGTTCTGCAGCAGAGGGAATGCTGTGATGAGTTCCTCCCGTCTCTATACCACCCAAGCGGCTTGTTTGTCAGTTTCTTGTGTTACGACCCCAGAAGTCATATAAATGTTTCTGTTGTCTCTCTGCTTAAATAACCCTCTCTGTTACCCGAGTGTGTGTGATTGGTTGCAGGTGTGTTTGGGTGATTGTAGGTAGTCCAAGGAGCTGATTGGTTCCTGCCTCAAAGCCAGAAGTTTAAAGGCCGGCTCTTCCCAGTTCCTGCGGGCTCTCCTCTCTCAGCCAGACTAGCGACGTGGCTGTTTGTGTGCTAAATGTGTTTTTTTAAGTAAAACCTTTAAAAATGCTTTGCTGCTGGTGGTGCTTGAGGGATGGGAAGAGGGGAGTCTCATTTTCATGTTGCGCCAGGGTTTCCCCTAGGCCCTGGTCGTAACACTTGCAATCTTCTCCGGGACAAATTCCAAATGAAGACCGCCACGCACACTTGGTAGTCGTCGAATTGCTTTCTCAATGTTCTTGTTGGCGTTGGGACAAGACTTCAACATGCAAAACGCTGGAGATATACATTCTCTGTTATTATGGATGTGAGAGTTTACTGCCAAAGTTCAATTACAGTAAAGAATGTGTGCATCTGTGCTGTTTGAAAAGTCTTCAAAGAGGTATATAAACATTTAATAACTACACACAACCCTTAAAAAAGACAGTTGGTGATGAATGAACTTTACATCCTTCCCATCATTAGCTGCCTCAAATCTAATTCAAATCTCCAGGATATTTGCCTCATAAAAGAAAATAGTACCCTTTTGCACCTAATAAAAACACACAAATTAACCCACATCCTCATATTTTGGGAGACACTGCAGGTTATGGAAGGGCATCTAAATAGTTCAACCACTCCGGCTTTCAGTTTAACTTTCACGCCCAAACTTAAATTGTAAGTATGTCACGCCATGTAGGATGTGGATGTATATAATTCTGCATACATGATCATTACTGTGGTGTCAGTATGAACATCGTGCCTTCTCATTAAGCTCAAGCCATTAACCTCCCAGATTCAAGCGATATTCATATAAAATCAGTATGCATCAGCCTTTCACATCTTAAGATGTTGGTCACATAGATGGCTTGTACAGTTTGCAAGCTTCCATATGATTATAGGCCTGTTTTTGTTGAGTGGCCGTCAGTGCCTTGTGCTCTCCTCGACATTTTCTTTCATCTCAGATTGGAAAGTGATGGAGGAGACGTGTGAGATATGTGAGGGACTGAGTACAGAACATGTGCGGTAACTCAAATGAACCATATGGAGAGATCAGCAGGAGACATGAATGCTATAAAAGAGGAAATGTCAGAAAAAAAAAACAGCTTGCACGTGGGAGGAGTGCATGCTAGATAGTCACCAGTCAGTATGTCGAACATTTTCTCCATCACTGCGACATTCATCTGTAGAAAACAGCAACGGATAGGTTTATAATTTCTGTTTGACAAAATGGACTTTGAGTTGTTGTCGTCCAGTAATTACATAAATGCAGAAAGCTTCTACAGCAATATAATGATGTATTCCCATGACAGGAATCAGAAGTGGTGGAAGGGGACACGACTTGAGCTACTGACGCAAATAAATCATTTTCTCAGAAAAAAACATTCCATATTCTCTCTTTTAAAAAATTAAGGAATCATCTTATGTGCCAGTTGTCTCAAAACTACCATCCAACTTCTTCTCTCCAGATACCTCAAGTCATCTGCCCATACTTACTTCAAATCCAAAAAGAGTGCTTTCTCTTTCTAAATTTAAAATGTGTATACCTTACTGCATTAATGAAAGTACTTTTATGTAAGGTATCATGAGGACAGGGATTGCAGTGGTACTTAAAAACTCAGCAAATTGGCTGCCCACCCACTGAATATATAGTAGTTAGCACTTTTTTAGTACCTTTATTACAAGCTGCAATAGCGTGGCTGGTATTGTTTTCACCTGTGAGCCTGTGTGTGTGTGTTTGTGTGTGTGTGTCATTATGGTAAAATAGGGTCCTGGAGACACCTATCTATAACATCTTATATATCTTGTACATCTTCATCCTACTTGGGATTTCATGATGTGGTCTGGGGGAGCAGCATGGACCTATTTTCTATGGATCTGACACTCTCTACCTCTCTTCTCTATACATGTCAGTTTTACATATAGCAGTTAACTTTATGGATATGACTTGGATTGTGATATTAAAGATAAGATAATGTTAAACAAAATATGAGGCTGTGATATTGTTGCACCATGCACAGACGCACAGACTTTTACATAGCCTGCAGACAGAATGTGTTATATCCTCTCATTTTAATCAGTGCAGCTGTCTGCACCGGCTCTGTGCAGCCTCACGTCTCAGCTGTGTCTGTGTGACCGTTGACCTCAAGCATTTATTTACACTTCCAGGCCTTCTTTTTTGACAATGTGTGCATAAACGCAAGGTTGAAGGACACCATGTGAGGATTTAATAGGTAACATTTCTTCATTAAAATGCCAAAAAACTACTTTACTCTTGTTGTATATTTTGGTGAGACGTGTACTTAAATCATCAAACCTTCAAAAAAGCTTATTTACCTGTTCCTTCTGTATAAAGACAGATCCAAGAAGATAACAATTTGTTCAGTCCAAATCTCTGCGGGACAGAGCTACTTTGACAACCAGTCTAGCGCTGCAGCAACAACTTATTCCAGCAGGCCTGGAGCCTTGGGTAGGTCTGAAAATCTCTTTTGAGCCATGCTCTTGAAGGGTAACCACATCATCAAATTCTGCAGGAACAATGTAAAGCTCCTCTTTAATAGCGACTATCAAAATATACAGTCTTCTGGATACTGTGGTCTCCTTTTGAGGACGCGTGAACTCACGAACCTGAAGCTGATTAGCAGGATTGCTCTTGATTGCTCTGTGCTATTGAGTTACATCCAACGCCACCCCCGAACAGCTACACACCCCATTTTTCTAATTTAACTTACAACACACCCAGCGTGCACAAAATGACAGAAATCAAAAATTACATTCAAGTTGCTTGTAAACACCACACAAAGAGATCTGGAAATGTGTTTCTAATTTAACCAATTTATTCTGCTCCAACTTGAGCACTCTATGTCCTGGTTGTTTCGAGTTCATGAACCCACTGAGCAGAATGCAAAACAAAAGCTCGTTGAGGATGTAGCTATGCTAAGCCTCGTTTATTTCACGTCTGAAGAGGTCATCACACAGTAATTTTCACGCAGCTTTGCTTTGGATAAGTTCATTAAACCGCTATAATAAAACTGAACAAATCCGTTACACAGATGATTAGAAACACATCTCGATGTCTTTAAACTTAACAATGTTTCTATTTTATATGACTTAATTATCTGCGGGGTCACACCTAGGGTCACCAACAACGGTAGCAGAACCTTGAATTTGGTTCCTGTACCCTACGGTACAGTTTTTTGGTACTTTACTCTCTCTGCGATAGCAAAAATGTCATTTCAGTTCATCAGATATGACCGGCATTGTTTCAAAGGAGGAGCTTTTTGAAGGCCTTCGAGCAGCTGGAGGAAATGATTTTACTATGCAGACTTTCTTAATGCGAAAAATGAAGAAACTGATTGAATATCAGCACAGTACTGTACTTAATAAAAATAATAAATATTTCCCCATAAATAGTATGCAATTCATGTACTATTGGTTTTCTTATTAAGATTTCAGACATACTTAAAAAATCTTAAGATACTGTTTTAGCGTACTAAAGAGCAGGTTGGTAAGGAGCCAGTGGTTGAGTTTTTAAGATAACATCAACCAAGGCAGTGAAAACACCCAGCTATGTCCAACAGCAACTTCTACAACAAGCTAATTAATTACATAAAGATGTCACTGAAGATGTTGACGTAGGAGGATTTAACTCTCCGTGAACGAGCTGCACTGGCTGAAGATGTGCTAATGTCAGCTGAGGCCGCTGCAGGGGACATGGCTTTCAGGCTGTCAAACATGATACTCTCTTTGGCTTTTGGATATTGGCCTACAGCACTAAGGTCAAACGCTGCATAACCAGGAAAGGCTTTCGATGTAATGCAGGGTTTGCCCAGTGGACACAGACACATCTCACCATGTGATCAGCTCAGTAAGATGACAGCTTGAACAACAGCCACACACACTGCATAAAAGTAATGATAACGTAAATATAAACTATGTTGATGTTTCATATCCAGGCTCCGACTCCTCCACTCCACAAGTACACATCAGGCTCAGCACAGCAAAGCACGTAGTAGTGATGCTTGTAAGCTTTATGTTGGCAGTGATGCGCGGAGTTCAACACTTTCTGATATGAACAAGTTGAATGTAAATGTGTATAAAAAATGTAAACCTGATTGCTTGTCTTGTACAAAAACAGAAGACATGTGCCCAATACCAATTCAGGCCATAACTATTTTTTCCATTTTTCCGATTATCGGTATTCCCGATAAAAACAAAAATATATTTAAAAATGCAGTATTTTGGCTCTGATCAGTTCAGTTCAGTTCAGCTTTATTTATATCCCGAGGGAAATAGAATTTGCAGCAGGCATCACAAACACAATAGACAGAAGACAGCACCAAAACATCACCATATCACTGGCCACAACATAGTGCAGTAGTACATAAAAACAGTACTATCCTTTCTCTGTTAGTGGTCACCACTCTGTGTCCACAACACTTTCTGCTGTCACGAGCAACAGCCGATCAGCACTGAATAATCTGAATTTGCAAGGTAATTAGTAGCTAAAGTTATGGAGTGGAGTGAGAGTATTAGCAGTGAAAGTAGCAGAAAGTGGAAACACTGAAGCAAAGCACCTCAACAGCCAAAGCTAAGCTTCTACAGAAAATTAAATAACTCACAATTAACACCAAAGCAAACAATCAGCTGACAGATGTTAACAGCAGAGCACCTGAACACTGACCAGAGCCAAGCACATCAACTCAGAGCACACATGGCGGCATGAGCAGCAGATACTTTGTTACCTTGTTGCGGTGTCTCAGCAGCCCAGCACACAGTGTGAGTTAGCAAACAGTCTCCATGGTCTCAAGTGGGCCACGGTGGTGGCGTTTGAGGTCCACAGCTGACCTGAGGAAGTGCTGATCAGCTGATGTGAGGCAGCAGCTGAGTCGCGAGTTGATCTCCCCGCCACGCAGTCACGTGGTTCACGAAGCGCCCAATAGTTACAGACGGCGCTGTTAGCCCGAAAACATGGGGACAGTTTTGAAATAGAATTTATTTGTGGAGTTTATGTTTAATGTTTGAATGTTTTTCACCGTCTGATGGGGATCAGTTCTGTGCCTTCAAGTCTGAGATACTTGCACTTTACTTAAGTGTTTCCACTTCCTGCTCCTTTCCACTCCAGAAGTCCACTTCTTCTACTTTATGTCACACTGCTGCTACATTTTTGATAACTTACTTGCACACTCATATTAAAACATAATCAAATGAATGATGTCATATTTTTTAATGTCATGGATAAGATGATCATAAGGCCTGAGAGATGATTCACAAGAGAACCAGCAGTATGTATAATATAGTAGATTGCTCCACCTTTGCCAGCTGCACCATTAATGTACACATTAAAACGTCAGTGCTTATAGCTGAACAACATACATTATGGAATAAGCCATGAAACTTTTACTTCTTGTACTGTTCGTATATTTTGATGCCGGTGCTCAGGACTAACAGTATTTGTACACTGCAGTATTGTTACTCTCGCTAAAAGAAAAGATCTGCGTACTTCTTCCACCACTGATTGACAGACAGAATGCATACATTCATGGTTTTCTTGTGCTCCAGTGTGGTCAGAATGATAGCAACTGCATACAATAAAAATAAAAACATTTTATTATATAATATATCCAGTGAGAGTGCAGATAAGTTCTTCCATGAATGGCCAGTCTTCTGAGAAACTCATTCGACATCCTACAGGGAGAGACATATGTCAGAGAGCAGGCCAGGAAAGGCAAAGGTTTATGCAGTCCAACTAACATCTGTGTATATTTAATCCAGCTAATGAAATCTTGCTGACTAACTAGCTAATTGCAATTATTATCTAATTAGTTATTATCTTACGACAAACCTTAACTAAAGCTGGCTGACTATTGCGCAGACTGATGACAAGTCATTTCATCATCTTACCAGCTAGCATGCTTGGGAGACAGTAGCCCCATTCACACTGCCTTTTCAAGGCGGGAATCTTGCACCGATATTCCTCCTCACCATCTGTGAGAAAGTTACAGAGGCGGAATGGGGGGGACAGTTTCGTTCCGCCTCTGATCCGCCAGCGGAGGTGGTACCAGCGTCGCAACAGAGGCGAGACGGGGGTAAGCTGGGTAAGCTGGCAGCGTTGGACAGGGGTGTGACGATCTGATGGCGTTCACAGTCTGACAACTAAACAGATCCTTCGCTCATCAAATAAAAGAGAAATATCTGACGCTTCAACCCACAAAGCAACGTTACAAGATCAAACAGCAGTAATGTGGGAGCAGGTACCACATTTGTATCTACTTTTGCGTATTAGAGGCAGTAGTATAGGTCAGTAGAAAATCTTGACTCAATGTACATTTTGGTTCCTTTCAACTATGGCTGGACCGACGATTGTGTTTTTGTTAATACCAATATCAACATCAATATTTTTCTCAACTTAAAAATGTAACATATGTAGACATTTTTTAAGGATATCATGCATTTGTCAAAAGTTGTGACCAAAATGTGTGCTGAGTGGTACTTTACAGTGCTCTCTGGTGGATAAACTGTGTCACTGGGTCACTGTTTCTGAATGACCTCAATGGCCTGTCCAGGAAATGTGTGTCCTGCATGTACGCTGAAGCTGATATATGTCTGGTCTTCCTCATCTGATGGAGATAGAGTAGTTGACATCATGTAAACTGAGTAACCAGTAAGGCACTAGGGTGAAGCGTGTTGGTGGGAGGCATCCCTCTAGCTCCGTCCACTCAGTCCAGATCTATGACCTTTGACCAGCTCATGCAGTCTCTTGGTCAGGGTCTTGACATATTACTGATGCACTTGTCCTCACAATGATGTCATATATCTCTCCAGTTTTCCTCTCTGAGGTCGGCGTCATGTCTTCAGGGCATGCCAACAGAGATCCGAAGGTGTTGTCTCTTTGTGACTTGAAGACTGACAGATGTAGTGTCCACTCTGGTCTGTAGATAGTTGAACCTTGAATTTGATCCATTCTTAAAATAGAATGGCACTCAGTAGAGTAGAGTGAAAGGTAAAGTTTGAATTAATTCCTGGATCCATCCTTTTATCTGGATCCGCACCAAAAGTTAATGGGGTCTATTCTGATATGAGACCCATCATCCATCCAAATTTCTTGGAAATCCGTTCAATAGTTTTTGTTTAACCCTGCCAACAAACCAACAACCAACAAACAGACACGGGTGAAAACATCATTTCCTTGGTGGAGATAAAAACTGGACTCTCAACCTGTAATCAAAACCCACCAGTGTGTAGATAATTAAACTGATTGTGTGTTGTTTGTCCAACACAAACACCATCTGATCCAGTCTAATCAAGGGATTTCCACTCTCATTTAGGGATATCTTTGATTTCAGCCGATTTATACTGTAGGAAATATTGCCATTTTTCAAGATTATAACCCAGACAACAGACGTTTTGATGCTGTGCATCTCAATCAGCAAACATGCCTCTAAAATCAACTGTGTTATTAGTAGATATATGTGTTGAATGCTTGAGGATAACATTTGTCTTTTGTTGTTGGCAAGGCGAAGGTGCATAAGAAATTATTTTAATCAGCTCTTCAGCTTAATTCTTTGATTAGATCGCTGTTTCATAGTAGATGTCCTGCGGATGTACTATGTTTTTGCCTTATTTGAGTTTTTGAAACTCATTCTTCTTTTTAAAAGGACACTGCTATGACAATAGTGGCGTCAAAAGTACTAGCTAGCTGTGCAGCTGACATTAAATATACATATACTGTAGTTTTAAGCTTCTTGCTGTGGATTTTGATTGACAGACTGACCTAACTCTGCCAGTTATCACATATACTGCCTGAAAATCATGAGGAAGCTCTTACCTTCTTTTACATCATCATTAAAGCTTTGTATAGATGTGGGTCTCAGTGCAATCGTGACTGGAGGTTCATATTAAATTGCACCAGAAAGAACTGCAACTTTAAATTAAATACAGTATGCTGATTTCTTTGCAGTAAAGAGGTTTTTGAGCAATGGAAACAGCAGTATAATAACATCATCTGAAGCAGGAGGAATTCCTCATATGAAGGACAATTTTACCCACAAGACAAGTAAAGATTAAAACCACCCACAAGCAAAAATACACTCAACCAAATCTTCCTGCAGGGAAAAACTGGCTGTGTTTATCAGTTATTTTCAAACCTCTACATACCAGATTGAAGATAATGAGATGAGGCACATCACTTGAAAACGAGGAATGAGCTCTTCTCATACTCAGGAAGTGAGAGAGAGATGCACAGGGCCAAAAGAGTCTCTGAAACAGCTGATTAGATTACCCTGCTGGGGCTGTGGTGAGGCTTTAGGCTGCGGCTACCACCCCGCCGCTCACCTCAGCTGCCCTCTCTTCCATCTCACATCTTCCCTTCATCACAGGCTCGCGGCCCAGTCCCTGCAGAGTAACACCTCCCCCTGTAGGATCAAGGCAGGACTTCAAGCTGGAAACCTCAAACGGCTGGCTGCATCTCATGAGGGCTCCTGAGGTGAGCGGAGCACCATGGCACATGTTATGACTGGATTATTTTTTTATTTTCTTTTTATTTCACGAGGAAAGAAATCATCACGATCTCTGCTGGCAGAGTCTGCATTTTTTATACTCTAATGTCAGCTCTGCCTCATCAAAGTTTATTTGCGGCATTAAATTTCCACCATGAATCCTGTGGACATCACTGATCCCTGATAAGTGTGAAAGACAGTTTGTAGCAACTTGGTACCTTTGGGGCCTTGATGCAGTTAAAAATACCCCATTTTTTATGAGAAGTCAGCGGAGGAAATCACATTATGATGAATTAAAGTGTCCTGCACCGCAATGCTCTGTGATCCTAAACAATGATCAGAAGGCAATGTGTGTCTGTTAGTTGCAGGAGGTAAACAAAGGTCAGGTGCACAAAAACCTGTCAGGTTTGATCTTGTCATGAGTCAAGATCTCATAAGTTCTTCCAGACTGACTCATGTCCTACTCAAATATGTCATTCATGTGCAATAAATTACAGTGGAGCTGAGTCCAAAAGATTAACTTTATACTAGTGCTATTCATTACAAACAAAACATTGATCTTATTAATAAATCTTTATGACATCAGTTTTTATTTCGGTTCCACTTCGTGTGTTATTCAGCCTCAAGGAATATGAGGTGTGAGCTTATTAGCTCTCCCAATAAAAATAGTGAGGCAATAGCTGAGGCAGATTGCATTGTGACATGAGAAACTGCAATTTGTTTGAACTTCAATTGTTTGAGATACCTGTCAACCGAAAAACCATCTTTTGTTAGAACACGTAATTGTCCTGAAGCATTTTTAACGGCGTCGCTTCCCATGTCATGCATTTTGTTGATGTTATACAGAGGTGTGAATAAAAGAGCACAAAGAATAACAATGAAGACGATAGCAATTTGTAGGCTAATCTTATAATGGGATTATAAGTATATATAATAACAATTAGAGCCAGTGTTGGTGATCTATCATACCTTTTCTGCTGTCACCCTTGAAAAGAAGGAATGCCAGAAAAATAAAACTAATGGTAATATGCAGTTTGATGCCTTACCCTGTCAGGAGAGGATGAATCAAACTGAACTGCTGCTTATGTATCTCTCATTTAAACTTTTAATAGTGGCCAACTTATTGACGATAACAATTAGTAACAAACATTAAAACCTTAAATTGTGAATGATTGAGACAATAATACACATTAAAGACACACAAAATGTACAAAGAGCACCACCATAACTGCAAATCCTCGTCCCCTGTGTGCTTTCTGCCATACCCTTGTGTACCTTTCTTTTCTACACCACCACACTTCTCTTTTGTCACACACCTGTGTTCTGCAGACGTAGATCAATACTCCTCCTGTTATTAACACAATCCTCTCTATTCCCTCTCTATAGATAGATAGATAGATAGATAGATGGACAGATGGATAGATGGATAGATAGATAGATAGATAGATAGATAGATAGATAGATAGATAGATAGATAGATAGATAGATAGATAGATAGATAGATAGATAGATAGATAGATAGATAGATAGATAGATGGATGGATAGCGAGGCGATGTAACATTGCGTCTATGAGCTGGCTGTGGCTGTTACTGGCAGCCTGTGATGTTCCAGATGGTGGCAGGTTTCCCTTCCAGCAGTCTGTCAGTCTTTGGCGCGGAGCCACCTGTGAGTCAGGTAGGGCAAGTGAGGACAGCTTGGCAACAATACAGCTCGATACACAAGCCCAGGAGATGCTGTGGGATTTGAGAGACCAGGCCGGTCTCTGACCTGGATCAGTTAGAATTAATTTCGGCATCGCCATTGCACGAACAAAAAATTCAGCTGATGTAATGTTACATTCCTTAAAGATAATATGAAAGTAGTATATCAGCTTTTTATTGTCTTGCACCTTTCTAGCCTATTCATGCGTGGAAAATAGCTACATTTTAGCTCACATTACCTCAAGCAGGTAGAATTCGTAATAGCAGTGGTGGAATGTAACAGTACATTTACTCAATTACTGTATTTAAGCACACATTTCAAGTACTTGCACTCTACTCAAGTATTTCCATTTTATGCAACCTTATTCAGATTACAGTTTAACTTGTCCTTTATGTCCAGTGAAAACCACGTAAATTTTTTTATGAATTTGAATCTGAGATTTTCTGATAAACTGAAGTGGAGCCCGACTGGAGCAGATGCCATGATCATTATATCGGCGAATATACACACATTTTCTTGCAACGATCAAACACTTGGGACAAAGACACGTAGAGGAGGCAGGACGATTAACAGTTTAACAGTAAACTTGTTTGAACGTCACTGGAAATTTAATAATTATAGATTACCCCATTCATATCATATTCTAAATATGATCTATAAAAAAAGCCAACATATATACTGATACTGATCTACCTGTGATAATATCAGCTAACTGATATACCAATCAGACTCTAAACTGAAGGATGAAGTGTTTCTATATTGGCTTAATAACTATTTCAAATCTTCTTGGCTTAGCTGGAAAATGCATCGTCACAAAGCTGAAAACAGGCTGTTTTTCTCATGAAAAGTGGACTTTTTAGACATACGTGGTTCTCACAGAACAGGGACACTACAAACATATGATGATCTTATAGAATATGATGCACTGCTGTACATTAAACTACCCAACAGTTTATAAAATAGAAAAAAGCAGAAGTAATATTAACCCAAAAACATCAGATTTAATAGTAAAACACTGACAGGGAACAATTTTATATGTAACAACTTATTTTACTTTTGATAAGTTACATTTTGCTGCTGATACTTTTACTTTTACTTGAGTAAGAGCTAGATTACAGGGCTTTTTCGTGTAGTGTATTTTCACAGTGTGATATTAGTACTTTTGCGTCTTAAGTTCATGTCTTCATTGGTCCTCCAATGTTGGAGATGTTTATTCATCTGAAAAGTGAACACAAGAACCCCAACAGTCACACTGGCAGATATCCATGTACAGCACATGTCTGATAATGGGCTCACCCATGTTAGCAATACAACTGTCTCTTTAAATAATCTCAGTCGTGATACTTTAAAAAGTCCCAAACAGAGATACTAAGATAAGTTGAGCATAATGACCCTGGCTGCAGGTTCACTTTGGGTCATGGTTAATATGTGGAAAGATAGAGAGTGAGAAATTGCTTTGATTATCTTTCATTATCACCGAGGTCACGGCACATTAAAGCGTTCTGCTCAGGGCAGATTGGCAGCTGCACTAACACGTCTCATTCCCCACCAGGCTGCAGAAGACACCGTTGTTAAACACAGCCGGCGTCCAATAGCTGTTATAACATTGGAAATATGTTGGCATATATCACATCAAGTGAAATACACACATCGAGGCTTCCTTCTTCCTACTCTATGGATTTGTAATATAAGTGCATAATGCTTCAGCGACTTTTAACAGGTATTTCCATACATACCCACTGTACATAAATTCTTACATCTCATGTAATTTGCCTACTTTCAGCCTTATTTTAGTAGTATCATCTGGTTTAAGTGTTGTTTGACTGGTTTCTACATTTGGATTGTTTTGTTTCAGCTGGGCTCCAGGGTGTGACTGTTTTGTGCACCCAAAAATCTGTCAAGTGCGACTCAACGTTTTCATTGGTCGCACCGGTGCTCCTGGCTGTGAGATGTGCATTAGCTTTCATTCATTTATCAGGAATATTCATGTGATTACAGACTGACAATGCACAGTAGATCAGTTGTTCACAGTGAGCACGTGGAGTTCTCCTCAGGCCAGGCTTAGCTCCAAAAAAAGAACTTTCTAGTGTGGAGGTACATGTGATCGTATTAACTCTTCAGGCATCAGGACGCATAAATAATAAAATAGTTTGTTTTTTTCACAAGTAGCATAAACAGGCTTCGACTAAAATGTCTTTCTACAACCCTGGCGTTGTAAAATGACTATTAAATGCACCTTTATTTCAGAATGATGGTAAACATCAGTAACTGTTTGACTGCATGCACTTTCACTTTCCCTGTAATAAATGACCATAAAGTTGCCTTTACCAGAGTCAGCAGGAAAGTCAATAAATATAGTTTTCATAGGTGAACGTTGAAATGCAGATTTGTTCAATGTGTGTTGCAGAATTTGGTTTAGTTATATAAAAACAGGCATTGTTTTGGTAAATATGGATGCTGCACAAAGATTAAATTGGCTATGACATGAACCATTTAGACTAGTAACCTGGAGAAAGTGGGAGAGAAGAAGAAAAAACTTTGCATCAAGGAAAAGTTGTAAAAGTTCTCTTCACTGCACACTTTAAATTTGTAATTATTGACAAAATGTTTGTTAATTTTATGGTGCTATGTATTACCCGATGATGATGTTGCTTTGTAATCCCATGAGGGATGGGCCAGATATTGGCATGACACAGAAATAAAAATCCTATTAGAAATGCGTTATATTAAACTGTTTCTGCTTAAATGATATATTACTGTAGCAGTGTTTATTGACATATTTTATGTCTTAGAACCAAACCTGAACATCTCTCCCAGACCTTAATTCAGGCTTCTAACCAAGGACCCATTCAGTAACCCTATGACTTAGAGACGAGGGAACTGGAAGCGCAAAAATGTTGTAAATGAGAAGAGAGTGGTTTTAAAGTTGTGTCTTCTTTACATATATGTATTAATTATAAAAGAAAAAGTTGATGCTGAGTAAAGCTAACATTTGCTGGTCTGACCAGCTAACAGGACTATAAATGGTTAGTCTGGTTAATCATTCCTCTTCCTCACTTACCTTCCTTTAATTGAGTAAAAGAGAAGTGAGTTTAAAACATTTGTACTTCAGGCTAACCGTGAATTCCAGTTTTTTTTTTTTTCATCAGCAGTGTCAGCTCAGGACAAGGCAACAGATCTTGCAGAAATCTCGCAGGGCAAACAACAAGTGTCTGGTTTCCCTGAAATCATCCCCTTGTTTACAATTGGCCTTCCGCTCACCAATCCTTTGTGACTCACAGCTTCACCTTCACCTTGTGTAACATCAAGATTTAATTCTCTCTCTCTCCGCACCGGGAGATAAGCTACTACAGCCAACTGTTACAGGAATACAGGGCCAGCAAAATCAAAACAAAAACACTTTCATTACAGAAACAGAAAGTAATCCATAAAGCGCGTGTTGTTATAAAACACAGGTTGAGCCTTTTTTGTCTCCTCTTCTGAGAAAAACCTGATCCTTCATCTCTTCCTGTGAAGGAGCTTTGCACACCCACATGTGTTGTTCCTCAAATATAATCTGCTCTGATTGTATCTGTAAGAATGATAGACCATACAGATGTCTGTATTCATTACGTGGAACTTCGTTAATGTGATTGATACAATTGAACAGCTCTGCACTTACAGTACGTCTGCAAATGTTTACAGTGTGTCTGCAGGAGATTACTTTCACCTTTTCTTAAAGGTGCTATCTGTAGGAAAAGTTGATTTTTGAGTCTCACTCTCAACTTGTCATATAATGACGTTTAACAAATAGCACCTTTAACTATTAGGAAACAGCATTCTACTTTTTACTGCATGAAATTTTGCCTTAGCCTACATAATGTGTTGCCTTGTATGTGTATGTGACGTCCTTTCATGCACAGTATGTATTTTAAATGAAAGTTTTAAAATTTCCATTTTAGCCTGCATTAATGGACAGGACAGCTTTTGAAACTTGATCGATTGATGAGTCTTCTGATTAAGTGATACATTTTTTGAATATGAAAGAGTGAAAAATGATCACTGGAATAGCCCAGAGCCCAACGTAGCATCCTCAAATTTCTTGTTTGGTTTGACCAACAGTCCGAAAACTCAAAGATATTCTGTTCACAATGACAAATAAGGGCAGCAAATCATTTTATTTATGGAGCTGAAATCAGAAAATGTTCAACACCTTAGTTTACAAAATGACACACAATAAAACCATCAATTATCAAGATTTTTTTGCCATTGAATTTCTGCTCTAATTCAACATAAAGTTTTAATTTTCTTTAGTTCTGTTTCTGTCTCTATCACCTGTTACCAACCGATCTGTTTCGCAATTCAAAATAAGCATTAATTTACGAAAATCAATGAAGTTGATGAGGTCAGACATTAAATACTGTGTATTGTCTGTGCTGTTTTTAATGGATTAATGTCAAAGTATGAGTATATGTCGTTCTGTTTTATTTATGATTTACACAGAAAACAAGGCGAAAACAACTGATATAGATGGAGAAAGTTGTTTTGAGGAACACATGATAACAATGAACCTTATTGAATTGGTTATTGCTATCACGGAGGCATGTTGTTGGTTATGAAACTCTGATTACCAGTGAACACTGATGGCAAACATCTGCCCTACACCACAGAGAAGGCACAGCGTACTGGACCTTTTGAAAATGATTTCACAGTAGGATTTGGCATATTGAGGTGCCACTGAATTCTAGAGAGACTGATATTGTCGTTGTGTGAGGGGCGGATTATTGTATAAATGCCTCTTTGGCTGAGATGTGGACGAATTCCAGAGCAGATTCAAATGCAGTCATAGATCAGATAACTGAGACCTGCAGGATGCAGTGCTGCAGATGTTCTCTGCATTTTCACAACAGCCTGCTGTAAGTAAATGTCCTTTTTCAGATATCTGGCTTCCCCTTGTGGTCAAAGCAGTCCACTGCCAGACTGGCTTCTTGCTAGAGGCATTACTGATGCATCAAACCAAATTAAAAAGATAATCCAAATGTTCCATGATTTTGATGATTCTGTACTTTTCATGCTCATATATCAAATAAAAAATTCATTTTTGCAAAACTCTAAACACAAATCATATCATTCAGCACACTTTGTTCACCTGGAAACATTGACAAATCATCCGTCAGAGCATAAGAGAGGCCTCAGGTGGCCTGCAGTATTAACTTTATGTTTACAGGTTTTGAGTTCAGCCCAATTTGAGCTCGTTGGATAGATAAATGTGCATCGTATCTATTCTGATACAATCACTGTGTCAATGCAATATTTGAATGAACAATTCAACAAACTGTGTGTTGAAACGTATTTTGATGGTAGTGTTTTAAAGTCATCACCAGTGTTGGAATTAATGCTCTGTCAGAGATATTCATATGATAGCTGTGTGTATCGTTTTGGTAGAAGAAAATCAGTTTTTGCCAAAAGAGAACATGGTCTTGAGTGCAGTGTGATGTGATTATTGTATCAAAACATTTCTAAAAGGTGCACATATACATACATATATATATATACATACATATATATATATATATATATATTATATATATATATATATTATTATATTTGGCACTAAAAAGGTGAATATATATATATATATATTATTATATATATATATATATATATATATATATATTTGGCACTAAAAAGGTGAATGAAGAGGTATTTTTGTTCATCTTCTGTGGGTATTTTTATGTTATTGTAAGTGTGTCATGCTGTGTGGGACTCGCACTGTTGTCTCGGTCTTGTTTATGACTCGGTCTGGTTTAGGTGTTCCTGACTGCAACACTATGGTTGTTTTCAGTTTTGAGAAAAGTCAATATAGTTTCAAGAAACGTGTTTAAACAATTGGGAAAAACTGCCAGTAAAGTAAAGCCAAAATGGATGCATGGTTGAAAATATATATTCAAATAATCTCTTTATTCATTCTATATAGTTGTACACCACTAAAGACAGTGATAGGAGCACACAACGGGCATGAACATTTGTCAGTTATATAGAGGAGGGAGGAAACTTTGCAGATTTTAATCATAAAAATAAGAACATTTTCTAAATCCTTGTGTTGCTGAAAGTACATCCAGAACAGAAGAAATAAGACGGTATGTGCCAGATTGACTTCTTTCACTTGCTATTGATGTTTTATTCTGTACAGAGGGACAATTTGTACAAAATTAATCTAGATATAACACTACATGAAACAAGGTAACTCATATATACAATATTAAATGAATCATATAGTACAGGTCACATACAAAAGGACACTTTAAGTTATCATGTTTTGGAAATAATATGTTAAAATTAAAAGATCTGCAAAGATCCTGCAGAAACAGAACAAGCCACCAAATCATTTTTAAATCATCTCTTTTTATCACAGGTGACTTGTTTATCAGCACTAAAATAAACCTCAAACATCTCTTGACTCATAAACTCATAAAATCCATAAAACATCTCTCCCAGCAAGCGGGACTGTTTCATAAACGCAATGACCTCGACAACAGAAATCAATCAGTTTGGTGAATGGCATTCCTCCAGGGTAAAAGGTACATGTTTAACATGGTAGTTTTAATTTACATCTTTTTGCATTCAAGCAAATACAGTATTAATACAGTTAACAAGCCAAGTCACAATGTCAGTTTTATTTTCAGCATCTGGCATTTTTGTGGCCATCTGATACCAGTGTGTTTCAGCGTTGGGCATCCTGAACGGCCAGAACGAAATAATCCAAAAACCTGACATCCACGCAACCAACCTCCAGAGACAAGACAAAGAAATACAACACATCAAATATGAAGAACTCTAGCAGACCTCCTTAGTTTAAACAATGGTACTGACTGGAAGAGGTTTCCAACCTTTAAAACACAATAAACAAAACCCACAAACCAAACACCTGAAGTTAGGGATGGCCACAACACAAACACACCTTTGAATTTTAAAAAGGGAGTTTTGGTAGCTCTCATCAAGTCATTTGCGTGTTAATCTTTTGATGTCAATATGTTAATAGCTACCGAGGTTACCTGCTCCTATGTTTGATAATAAATTAATTTCTATTTTTGTAAATTCTTTAAAGCATACAGTACCAACACCTTCATGCTCTTTAAAAAAAAAAACAATGAGCATGAAAGGTCCTAACGTAGTAACGGCTGCTAAAAATCGTCAGTGAGCTGAGTTTTTACGTCTGTGCCTCCTCTGCCACTCAGCAAAAATGTATATTTCTGATTATATTTCTTTTACAAAGATAATAATCCCTATTTATTTAACACTCAAATAAATAGGGATTCTATAAAATAAATAGGGGTATATATATTTATATATAAAACCCACCACTCAACCTTTAACACCCCATCTCCTCTTTTTTATTCAGTATGCCGCCCTTATAAGCAACTGAGAGTCCCTCTTGCTACACCCAGGCCCCGGATATTACTACAGCAACCTAGGTAGCAAACAGCTTTTATTCATGTTCATCCTCAACTCAACAGCAGTAAGTACCATTGTTTGAACTGTCTAGGCATCACTATGGTCTGGTTTTCAAATATTGCCAATGAACATAAGGAAGCAAGCATATAAAAGAGCGGTGTATGGCACAAAAGAACAAAATGGAAAGTGTCAGATGTCCACAGGACAACTTCTCCTTTCCTCGCCATCTTTTCCTGGACATTGCAAGGCTAAGGACAGGCCTCAGTTTGGTCTGGTGTGCTAAACTAAAACAAAATAAAATCTTTCAAACACCAGTGAAAAAACAAAGGCAGGCGTCCCTGTTAAAGTCACAGATACAAACATGAAATAAACATAAAGAACACAACGGTGTTGGCACTGACAAGATGTCCGTTAAGATTGAGCAAAAAAAAAAGACAATAAAAATAAAGCAGACACACAACAGATGAGGGGAAAGTCTTGTCTTTCATCTGACCAACGGGTTCTGCTTTTGTTCCCTTTGACAGAAAAGAAAACCAAGCAGAGACCAAGAGACGAGTGACAGTGAGTCAGTCAGTTCCTATGTTCAATCCATTGTGAACACGTTTGCAAGAAGGAATGAAGGAACCAGCGTTGTGGTGTCCGTACTCCGAGGTTCCACATTTACAGTGAGCGCACAGGGGTGTGGAAGGAGAAAGGAAGGTAAGAGGAACGGAAGGGGGGAACAAATCGAATGTGGCGAGGGGCCTAAAGACACACAAACACACTCCCGCTCCTCTCCAAATAAAGAATAAAACCTGAGAAAGCAGAAATCTGAGGGAGGTGGATACAGGGTTCTGCACTGGGGCAGCAGGAATGAAGGAGAACTGAGGATTCTGGGTAAACTCATAGTAGGAGGAGGGATGGAGAGCCCAACATGGGTCACCGGTGTAACTCCGGCACCTGGGCAAAGAAGATGTCCATGGCTGTCGAGGGTAGAAGGGGCAGTTGAACCAAAGAGCCGGCAGGTGGCGGGACCTAGAGTCCATCATGGGTGGTCAACATGTCTTCAGCTCTGCGGTGGGACTCCAAGGCTTTTGTGGTGTAGATATCCTGAGGCAACTCAGATTTGCGTCGCACCATAGGCCGCTCTTTCCGCTGGTCATGCTGCAACTGGGAGGAGACGAAACACGTTTAATTATGACATATCGCGTCGTCGTCTCCTGTCAACATGCCAAATGTTCTGTGTCAAACTGTTCCTGTTCTGATCATATCTTTGAGATAAAGCACAACAGCTCGAGCAACAACTCAGTTAGAGACATCAAAATTCAATTTATGGAAGAAAAACAAGACTGAGTGAAAACATGATGTGCTGAGCCAGTCAATACTGGACAAATACAAAATTATTACAACAAATTTAAGTTAAATACGCATCAGCGGACATCCTGCACTACATTTATGGAGCCCGAAAGTGTGTGATGGTAAATAACTAGGACATCATGAAATCATTTTAGGAATAAATTGCTTGAAATATCTATAAACCAAGAAGTTCAAATTCAGACTCAACTAACTATTATACAATAATAATTAAAAACACCTTTTTTTTTAATTTCCAAATTGTATTTTTCCCAAATATACTAAGTTATGTGTTATGTTTCTTGACAATTTTTATTTTCTGAGACTTTTCTTGACAGTGATGCTGTCACCAGTCGCCATAAACTTATAATAATGGGCTGAGTTTTAATCATTTATCATACTATTTGTGCAAAATGCATTATTTAATCATTACTATATAGACTGCATATATAATATTGGACACTTTGGGGCTCCATACTTGGACAACATGCATGGTTAAGCAGGCACACAAAAAAGAAAACTCTTGATTCCAGTGTTAAGTCCATGGTCAGATTTGTTCCTGGGTGTTTTTTTTCTGTTTTTATTCATTCTTTCAAAACAAAACCAAGACTATAAATTAAACAGAAAGTATACAATGATAAGAACTGTAGTGCAAGCAGCCTCAATTAGAAGACTTTGCAAGCTTAGCTAAGACACAAATCTATGAATATATAGAGTGATTATTAAGAGGAAAGATGAATAGAGGCAGAGAGAAAGTCAGGTTTACCTGAGTCGCGCCCTCCTCAACTGTCTTTTTTAACCTCTGAACATCTTCTATCAAAGGGATATCCGTCTCCATTGCTACAGGACTATTGAGGTCAGAGGAATCAACATACATAGAGAACTATGTTGAAAACAAAGGGAAACAAAAAAAACAAAAAACACAAAAAAGGATGGAGAAAAGACTTTCAGTCGCATGCAAAGAAGAATGAATCAAGAGGCTCTGAACTGATTCAAAGAAGCGACTCTGATCTATTGCACTTATCAGTTTAATGTGCTTTAGTTGAGGTGCAGGAAACAAATGGATTTAATTACTGATTTAGTGCTGATTTAGAAAAAGCAGCTGCGTCACATGATATCAAGAGATCATCGGTCGCAGTTGACATTAGAATATAAATTTTGTTGCACATGTTGCACTGATCTTGTTGGGTAGAAATGTTTTAATTTTGTTGCACATTTACTTTGCTTTCTTGCTCAGTGTTCGAAGAAAAGATCAATACCACTCATGTCTATACTGTAATTACTGTATGCAGCCATTAGCTTGGCACAAAGACTGCAAACACAGGGAAACGGCTAGCACGGTGCTTTCTAACAAAAAACAAAATACATCTACACGCACCTCTAAATCTCACTAATTGTAACATTGTTTAATTAATGTTTAATTAACTGTTTAATCCAAAAGTGTGAAAACAACAATTGCTGATTGACAGAGGATGTATGTGCCAGGTGCAGTGACTTTCCTGGAGTCTCCACTGGTTGCTGGGCAAACCTCATGGTGACAGTAAGACTTCAGGAAGTTACTGCCCTGAGTTGGGATAGGATTTTGTGACCTTTGGAGCTTGCAGCTAACCAGCTGTTGGCTGTCGCTTCAAGTTTACCATAAAGACATGAGAGTGGTATCATTTTAAGCATCCGATTCTCTGCAAGAAAGTGAATAAATGTATTTTCTAAAATGTTGAACTAGTCCTTAAATGCCACATGGAATTAATATTGTACCACAGTGGAATACAGTTTTGGAGAGGGGGGCAGGATTCAAGTTCAATCTGTATTGCGGTTACTCTAATGCTTCTTCAGAGAGACTTTCAGAGATGTCTGATTCAACCATTCACCACAACTAAGCACATCATTGGAGCACTCATCAAGATCTTTCCATCTTTACCAGCAGTGAAAATTGAAAAAAATAAATGACTACCAGTCAGACTACCAAATGAGACTCTTAAGCAAATGAAAACGGGATAAAATGGAAACTACAATTCAACAAAAAACTGGCTTACAGAAAACACAAGACACTTATTTCATATATATTAGTTCTACAAACACACACTCAACAGACATTAGTAGAAAAGGAAAATCAGGGGCGGTTAAATGATTGCATGCGCTCACCTGTGGATTCGACTTGGCGAGGTTCTCGATCTTGATCCAAGCCTCCTCACGTTCTTTTGACTTTGCCTTCTCTCTGTTAGGCGAAAAAAACAAAAAACAAACCTTGTGTCATCAAATCTGCTCTCTGCCTCCGATAAATGTGAAACCCAACACTACATCGGCAGCAGCGTCGAGGCTAATTGCAATTAAGTGTCACTCAGACATCTTTTTTTTTCCCACAAAGATGAATTGAGAGGGAGAAGAGTCTGCGGCACCTACTTGTTTTTCTCAGCCCTGAACTGCTGTGTGCAATCGTCAAACAGCTTCTGGTTCATCTCCATGAAAAGCTTCAGAGCGTTGTATATGAGGCCGTGGATGGTCCTGCGAACACACACACACACACACACACGCACACAAACACACAGACAAGTCAGATCTTTACAAATGCGAGAACCATTACTGTAAAGGCCACTTTTGTCCTCTAGCAACAAACCTAAAGTAATATAAAGTGAAACAATTAACTTTTCGGCACAAAAAAGAAAAAGTTATGAATTGTTGTTTTTGACACCTTTATTTTTTTATGTAAAGCAGCTTGAGCTCAAGGCTGAATCTTCAAATGCCTTGTCGTGACCAAAGCCTTCAATGATATAATAGGAGATAGTTGTTGATGACTTCTCTGTTCATCAGCTTTCTATTCAACGTGTTAAGATGTGTTAAGATGCTAAAATGATATTAAAGTGACTGAATGGTAAAGCACTCTTTTATTGTGCATTAAAAACAGCAAACTTAAAAGGTCAAATGTTTAAGATTTTGAACATTAATACAGCTGAAAAAACACTCAACAATCAACCATCGTTCTCCAGAATCACTTTCTGCACCTTTATATCATGTGTAACAAGCTCATCTGCAGCAAAACATACCATAAAAAGGCATTAAAGATCATCATAAACAACCTGCTAGAGATTCTGCAGGATAAATAAATCTGTTTAGCTGATGTGTAGCAGAGTACATTCTGTGACCACGCTCTAGTATCTGCACACACTTGAGAGATGTCACTGTAGTGTCACACTGCTGTTACATGCAGTGTGAAGTACAGAGCCTGTACGGACATTAGTGCGACACGTGCGGAGACGGTTGAGCGGCTTACTTGTTCCAGTGGGTCTTAGAGTTGCGGTACAGAGCCGGGAACATGATCGGCAGGATCTTCGCTGCGTTGTCGCTGATCAGACTCATGATGTACTCGTTGTTCCAGTAATACAGAGCTCTCTCTGCCACCTACAGAAAACAAAACACCTCCGTCAGGAATATATACAGACACCCACCACTGCTGCACCTGAAATACCTTGGTTATGAGGGTACGGTTGTCAGTTACCTGGAAGTGAGGGCTGGACACACACTTGGCCAGCTGTCTGAAGAGAGGCTCCTGCACTTTTACGAACTCGGAGGGCTCGATGACATCCAGGATCTCCTCCAGCTCATTGAGAAACATCACCTCCTTGGGACTGTGAGTCTTTGGCCAGTACTTTAGTAGAGCCATTACCACCTGATGTGATGATGGGGAAAGATAACCAATCAGAGAGGATAAAGGGAGAGCAGCTTTCAGTGTCAAAAGAAGTGAATGAAATGGCCCAAATAAATATTTAGCAGTTTATAATCTTGCAAAACTAACAAAAAAAACACCAACTGCATATTTTTAAATTCGACTTTCAGCAAGCAAAGAGATGAAAATGATTAAAGATGAAATGTTATTTGACATACCGGCTCAGTTAGAGTGCTGTCCTTTTCTAAAAACTGCACCACGCAGTAGGCCAGCTGCAAACCACATAAACAAATCCAACCATTTAACTGTCAAAGCATTTGAACTTACGCACAAGTTAACTAAAAGGTAACGCGGCAGGGGACGTGTGATGCCTGAGGGATAGAACTGGAACTTGTAACACCAGTTTTGTTTTTCACTGAACATGCAGAATGACCTGCTGCTCTCAGGGGGAAAAAAAAAGAGGAGGAGGGAACTCAAAGCAGGTTTGGACAAGAATACTTAAACACATTTTCAAAACATGACATATGTACATGACATATGGATACCTATTTATCTCTCTGTATAGATTTTTGCGCTTGAGTCCTCATTAAACGTACCTGTGGATGGTAGACACTGAGTGATTTGACTTTGTGCAGAGGCAATAAAACCTTCAACAGGAAAATCTTGTGCTCTTCTTTTAGTGGTAAGGCAAATCCATTGATTATGCTGGGAAACAAACACAAATAAAGTACAAAAATCAGAACACCTGGTGTGATTGAATAGCTATTGTGGAATTAAACAGCTGATGATTAGAAAGCTTTTACATTTAGGACAAACAAGCTTGTGACTTAAGCTACGGGCCTTACCTTCCAAGTATTTCCAGTAGTTCAGCTATACCATTATGGTGCTCTGTCTCATAGATAAACCTGAAAGAACAAACAAGGACTTCTTTCAGTGGCAATATTAAGACTCTGTATTAAAGGGAAATTGTGAATCTTTCCAACCTGGGCCCTTTGTTTACATGTTTTTGTGTGTAATTCAGCTGGTAGCCTGGACACGGCTGCAATATAAATCCTTTAGGGCAACTCTGGCCATCAAAGTTATGTGCATTAAAAGTGAATTTGTAACCAGAAACACCAGTCTCCTTCAAGGAGAAGACAGTGTTACAGGTTTTGTCTCTAGATTGTCAAGATCAGTTAAATGGTCAGCCTTGTAACCCCATGTTGCAAGGACAAAAAGGATCTCATTATTTAACAAACATTTAACAACCATAGGAATCGCTTCCACCTCAGCCTGTGCGTGGCAAAAACAAGCACCATTAGTGGACGGTCAAAGTTTCCCCAAAGGATTATGCTGTAGCCATTGCAGCCCTGTCAGCTGAGGAGATCGACTGGCGACTACGAATCATTTACACACCAAAACATGTAGATATAGGGCCCACATGGTAATGGTAATGGTATACATGTTCAAAAATGAGTGTGAGAACTGCACTGACCTATAGAAAATGTTATTGATCTGTTTTCTGATGTATGCTCTCAGCCCCAGGAACTTTCCATAGATCCTGTGGAGGGTTGTTTTTAGGAAGTCCCTCTCTCTGGGATCCTCACTGTCAAATAGTTCTAGGAGCTACAATGCAAGAGACATGAAATGTTAGCGCAATGACACTGAAAGTGCAAATTGTGCTGTTTTATATCATACACTCTTGAGAATTTGCCGAAATGGTTGTCTTCTTACCTGCATCACAAATTTCTGGTCGATGTATTTCTTCGCTATGTTAGGCTGAAAGTCGGGCGATTCTAAAAACCTAAGGAAAAATTCATAGACGAGCTGCAACAGAGACGAGAAAAACACAAAAACAATTAATACTGATGGAATTTAAGAATAAAAAAGGGGTAAAATGTGCTCAATGTTGAGGTAGTTCACAATATATCCAACATCAAATACACAAATTTAATTCTGATACAAACATTCTGTTTATTTATCTTCCGCTCTGATTTTTTTTCTTTCTTCATAGGCATTAATATGCTGTTTGTCACTACAGAATTGCACTCTCAGTGTTCTGCGGATGATTAAATGGTTATTAAATGGTTTAAATGTCAACCTGGAGGTGCGGCCATGCAGCCTCAAGTGTTGGCTCATCTTCCTCTGGATCGAACTCGGCTCCAGTGGGGTTGGACGATGGAGGCAATGTTCTGAACATGTTCACCGCAAACTGGAAGAAGAGAAGAATGAAAACGATACCGTGAATGTTTACTCCACTGGACAGTACGCCATTTAAGTTGACTTCCTTTTAGTTGTTTAAATAACCCAAAGTCATAGTTCACTTTGCGATCACACCTATGGCAATAACTGACCAGATTAGATTTTATTGAACTTAAAAAACACAGCTCGACCTCAACATCCTGTTAAAAGTTCCCCACTCTTGAATAAATGTTTACAGTCATGACCTGTGGTTAGATCAACAGTGAAACCACATCAATAGACTGCATTTTGAATCTTAAGACAACAGATTTTTACATTATTTTCATAAACTCTTTGGATTTCACTCTGCTCTACTTGAACAACACTGTGCTTTTAAAAACAGTCCGTGCAATTAAAGTACCATCTTTGTTACCAAGGCCTCCTTTTGGGACACATGTCTCCACAAAGTCTGAAGCACATTAACTTTCCTCAAAGGTTGATTATAAATGCTGCCATTATATGAAGAGTACAGCTCCTTTATTCAGTTCTCAGCCCTCGTGTTAAATGGTTCGGAAGTTTCTGTCGATTCTTGATCGAACTGGTGAAGGAAACAAGAGAAACTAAGCACAACTATCTTGATACCGCAGTACATTTAGGCAATGTTTGGGAATTTCTATTAAATGCCCGATCTTGGGTACTTTTTTTGGGTTAATGTTAACTTTGTCCTTGCAAACTGGCCTCCAAGGGTTTGGGCCTACAATAATCCAAGTGTGTTGTGTTTCTGGTCTCTCACAGTGTCAACTGACTCCCCTGTGGGCTGCTGTTCCCTGCCAGGCAGATCATGGGACAGTGCAGGTGGCCTACTAAAACACAGGGAGCCTTGTTTGAAAAGACAGGCTACAAGGTAGATAGACCGCCTGTGCTGTGCTGCACTTCAACCCAGAACAGGCTGTGAAGATGACTCTGCATTAACTCCACAATGGAGACTGTAAATGGAAATGTCATTACAGCAATTATAGCGATGCTGCTGTTGGCTTTGATGATGTGGAGAGCATAGTTTGATATTAGCGACGAGGGAAGATTATCTTACTAGCCTACAGTGTTTTCATCATGTTTATGGCTGTATTTCTGCACCGCTGCACAGTAAAGATTGGGATGAGATGGTAAGCGGAACATCTATGATCATGGTGATTTAGTCTGCTTGGATTCTCCACTGGTGAAGTCTAGTTGAAAATCAAAGATAATATATGATAGGATGAAATAAAATATGTTTTTATGACAATTAGTCAATTGAAAGAAAATTAATCACCATGCAAGCTCTTGATAATCAATTTATGGTTTCAGTAATCTTTCAGGCAAAAACATCAAACATTTACAGCTTCTTAAATCTGAGGATTTGTTGCTCTTGTTCTTTGTCATTTATGATAGTAAATGAAGAGTCTTTGGGTTTTCGACTGTTTGTTGGACAAAAGAAGCAATCTGAAGACCTCACTTTGAGCTCTGGGAAACTGTGATGAACGGTTTTTAACACATTTTATAGATGATTAATGGATTAATGGTGAAAATGATCGTTAGTTGCAGCCTTTTAACTTTAATGTACAGAGTATTGCTTATAATTCAGTGTACACACAAGACAAATTGTATTAACATCACTTGTTAAAGATCCCTTTGATTTTAGCGTTCATAATTTGCTTTCCAGCATGTCATTATGGATATCACTCCTTTTCTTGCCAAGACCCGTCCTATTCTGCCTTCTGATTGGCTTACCTTGATATTGTTACCCTAACTGATCTCACTCCTCATGCTTGAATCCAACCAATGAAGGCTACCAATCAGAGGCAGAGGAGGGAAATGAATCAGTGGATCCATAATAACACCTAAACGACATAAAGCTGAGGCTGATGGGAATGTTATAGTTTTGCAGATGCGGTCACAAAGCAAGGCATTGATCTAGTGATGAAGAAGTCTTATAGATTATTACAGTTTTTGCCACAATCCTATGACTCTCCCCTCTCCTCTATAGCTTGAACCCACTTCATTCTTGAAAAATAACTTGAAAGACAACAGCAAGCAAATACTTTGAAAAAAGTTCACTAGATAGATTCTCTGAACACCTCAAGAAAAACAGATTTTCTGCCCCGAGCGTTATCAAAACCTGATAACAATCATCAGTTGGGACACAACCCCACTGCTCGATTATATAATCTGTTCTCAGCTCCTCCCTGCTCTGTCCCACAGCCACAACCTGCCCCTATTCTCAGTTTCACCCTCATCTTCAGCTTTAACCACAAACTTAAACTCTCCAGCTCCACTGACCATGTGCACCACCTCCGGGTAGATGGGCTCTGTGATGACATTCCTGTTGTGGGTGATGTACTCCACCATTTCGCTCAGCGCCGCCCGCTTTACTTCCTTCCATTTCAGGTCGCTCAGTGGGTCGGACAGGAAGTCGAAAAGAACGCAGCACTGCCGTAGCTTCTGGATGAAGAGCTTCTCCTGCTCTGCGGGGGCCACATCTGAGGAGACAAAGAGGGAGGAAAAGTGAGGTGGGTGAAGGGAAGAAAAAGAGTCCAGGGACGAGCGAAAGGGAGTTGAATGCGCAACGAGGCTACGCAGTGGTGATGAAACAAGGTGGCTGAGTATATAGGAGAATGGAGCCATGTTCAAAGAGTGAGGGGTCACAAGAGAAAGGAGGGGGCGGCGTAATTGACAGTTAAAACAGCACTGAGGCAGCGAGAGAGTGATGAAGACTGGCAAATGAGTCATGAAGGCTAAAAGTGCATTGAGAGAAAGGCTGAGATGGTTAGAGCCCAGGGAGAGGATAACAGAGCAGAGAGAAGGAGAAAAGACAGGATGGAGAGGGAGAGGAGGACGAAGGATTTGGGAAGTAGGTGAACGGTCACAGTCCGGCCATTTGACACACAAGCTGAGGGATATAAAAAAAAAAAAAATCATAAACATTTCTATTTTAGTCTGTCATTATATTTTTTCCATGGTGGTTTGAGGACTTCCTGATTTCCACCAGAGCACTCAGGAGCACGGCCTGTAAACCAACAATCTCGGCCAGCTCCAGTCAACACTTCACACTTGACAACACAGAGAGGAAACCTCCATTTCAGTAACTCTAAATTCCTACCTGCTCGTGTGGTGCAGTAATAACACACACACTGACACCATAATTATGTAGTTATGTGTCACATCTGTGATGTAGCTTGTTTCTCTTTTACAATGTTTGGTTTTATCTTTTGATAGTCCGTTTGAAGGAAAAGCCTACATGTTTCTCAGCCACCCAAATAACCGCTCTTACCGTGCCGGTATTTTAATTAATAATTAAATCAGGATGTGGCTGATTTTATTCGAGTTGATGGCACAAACCGTTTAAAAGGGAGGGTTGAACATTTTGGGAAATAAAAATAAAAGCATAAAGACTGGAAAAAGAGGAAACAGCTAGCATGGCCTGGTCCAAAGGTGACAATGAGCCTACTGACACCTCTACAAAGCAAACTGACATCAAAGAACTAGTGGTGACAAAGTAACACAACACATATACATTGTTCTGTTAAAGCAGCATTTGCTTTTTTTGTGCCTTTATTTTGAAAGGACAGCTCAAGATTGTAACAGGAAAGGGGGGAGAGAGAGGAGAAAACATGCAGCAAAAGGGCCAAGGCTTGGAATCGAACCCGGGCCACTGCTGAGGACTTGTCCTCTTGCACATGGGGCACACGCTCCACCAGGTGACCTACCAGGGCGCCCCGAAGCAGCGTTTTTTTTTTAGATGGAGGTGATAAATAGGGAGAAATTGCACTAAATAGTTGATATCACGGAGACCACAACAACAGGCTCAAGGGGCTTTCTTTTCTTTCTCTTCTCATGCACTTATTTGCTTAGCTGAAGAGTCAATCAGAGGGATTTGTCTCACAGACGGCCTCTGCCACCAATTCAACATGCAAAAAGCCACCAACGACGGCCGACAAGTGGCAATAGTGTGGGGCACACCGCAAAACCTATAGGGCCACAGGCACTCACCGGCAGCCCCAACATTGACCAAGGTCCAACCCTCTGCTGGTGCGTCGTCGCCTCACAGGACTGAGCCAATCCAGCGGGTTTCATTACCTCCAGCCTGTATATGCTACGCTAAGCTAAGCGGCAACTTTAGGGAAGTGACTATACAAGACATAATCACCTCAACTGATTTACACCTGTAAAAACTAAATCAAGATCGTGGCGTTCTATAGTAAAATGCAAATAAGGCACTAAGATTCAGTTTAAATTACGTTTCACAATAGCATATGCTTCCCTTTTCAGATAAGATAGCGCCCAATAAAACAACAGACATGTTTTTAAAGGACTGTTATCTCACGTTTCTTCCCTGACGGACCCGATCTAAATTTGATTCTGCACGAGCCCCCGCTGCAGCTGTAATAAAATAGGCAAATTCGGAACGTCAGCGTGCTCCTTTACTACACTCAGGTGCGGGTTAATTTAACCGACACAAGCAGCTGCATGCGACACAGATAAGAGGTCTGTCAGATCAAGATGCTCCCATTCGGTTGGTAGTGATTTACCATGCAACGGGAAAAAAAAACTCACTGACATAGATGTGGACTCATACTTAGGCTTTCATTAGTGTTTCTGCTGGTAACCTATGTTCTGCATCTGATACACTCATGCACACAGTATGCCACCTACAGCAGCTCAACATTAACATTATGCTGTTTTTCTGCAACCAAACAGGTATTCTCTGAGGATATCCACAGTAATGATGCGAGAATAGGGCGTAAAGTAGAGCAGTCAGCAAATTCATTCAATCCTTAGCTTACCTGAAAAATACATACAGAGGATTTATGTCTCAACAAGTTACATCGAAGTGCAAAGCTGCATTTCCTATACCCTATAATTACTGATCAGTAAGGGTGTGGCGTTGACAATGGGCTGGCTCGAAGGCTGTCAGTACATGATGAGGATGCTAGATTAGATCAGGTATATACATGGCACATATGTCAAAGTGGCGGTGGGGGGGTGGATGAATCCCATTATTGTTTCATGACTGTACTGTAACCTGTAGGCAGAGTGCTTCCAATTACTGAGATAAGCAAATCAGGCTGCGAGACAAATCATGATTTATGAATTTGGCACAGGGTTCAAATAAGGAAAATTGATGAGTAATAACCAGCTGATGAAAGCAAACAAGAGCACTGCAAACATGCTGTGCGAGCGCAGAAATGTACATATAAAACCGCGTTACTCTGAGATGGATTAATTTGGTCCCTCTGTTCTGCTGCCACCTTCCATCTTGTTTTAATTAGGCTGAGAGTAATAACCAATCAAAAAAAAGACCGGAATAACATTTTTACTCCAATTCAGTCGTGCAGGTGCGAAACACTGCAGGAAAAACTTCAGGACACAGACACTTTCAGGGAAATAATAAGGCAGCAAAACCTATTTGATCTACCCTCATTTCAATGAAGGTACACGAAGGGCCACAGCACAGAATAGAGAAGGGCACACACACACACACACACACACACACACATTCAGACACACATCAGTGCTAGACATTCTTGCAAATAGGCAGAATCTAGGTAAGAAGAGAGATATCCTATTCAGACATAATGGAGACTTGGCGTGCACACACACACACACACACAGACACACACACAGACACACACACACTTCTGCAGTGTCAGTTTCAAGTCGGCCAATTTATCTTGATGACAGCGAGAGGTTGGGAATTCCAGAGGAGAGAGGGTAAGTGTGCGAGCTGCCATTATCGGCCATTTCCATAAAGATTTGACGGCCAAAAGCGTTGTCGCTGTCACAACAAGAATAACACTGAGAGCTAGTGCTCCTGATTAAAAACACATAAGACAGAGAGAGGCTGATCCAAGACATTTATCATTATTATGAGGTAGTCAAGATCCACTAAGAAATGTCTCCACAGTGTGGTTTCAGAATGAGGCCTGTTAGGTCAATTGAGGTGCACCAGACTACTGGTGGGACAGGAGGAGGATTAGATTACCACTTGTACATTAATGTTTAGTTCTATTTTCAACACCAAACTCTACTAGTGAACAATCTCTCTCCTTGGCATAATGCAGGGATTTCCCAAACATTGGAGCACAGTACCACACAGGTCTAATGAATGAAAAATCAATGTGGAGGGCCTCAAAGAGTAACTATATTACTTTTCCCAAATCTAATGGTTGTAGATGGTCCCAAGTGGACTTGGTCCACAAGAATGAGTCCTAAAACACTCTTTTTTGCACTACCGGCTGCCTCGTCTCGAAGTCAGAGGGTTTTTTGAGAGGGTTTTCACTTAAAAGCCTGAAATAATGTCTGTGGTTAACACAAGCTTATATTATTTCACTCTACAACATACAATATGTCAGGTAATACCCCATGTTTTAAATAAAAAGTGTTTTCATGTTTCTTTCGGGTATATGAGACTTAAGAGGCTGTTGGGGACATTAAACATCATCGAGTCGAACACCGAGACCAATCTACTCACTTGTCCGTCCGTACAGATGTTTCATGAGGGCGATGTTAAAGTCATGCGACTGCAATGTTGTTCGTTTACGGCTAACCTTGGCTTTTTACTTCTGGTGATTGTTTTTATGCTTCAAAAACCAGAAAAGTAGTGGTGTCAATCTTATTTTCTGCAATAATCCAAGATCCAATTGAAAAATCCCAAGAGCGATGCCAACTTCAGGATTAGCCTCCAAAAATCCTTCACCCCTGCGCCACTCTATGGCCCAAAATCCTGTGACATTCCATATTTTAATTTTAAAAAGTTACATTTTCTTCAGAGAGAGCCACCAAACCCCCTTGCAAAGTACGTCTTCCACAGACCTCGGGAAAACACTAATAAGGTTTGTGTTCCAACAGATTTTGTAACGTGTGCTGGTTGCACTGGGACTTGAAGCCGGACTGGAATGTGTTGCCATGCCTCGCACCTCTGGCCGTGTCGGACGTGTGTTGCTCCCATTACATAAGTCCGTCTGCATGTGTTATAAAGTTTCTGTACACTCCTAAAATACCCCAGCAGGGTTGTTGTGTAACAGATAAAGGCCCAGTGTTGTGATCCCAAAATTGATGTTAACCACAATGTGACCTCTATTAATGTAACTAACAGAAGCCTTAGGAGGGGAACAAGCGCACACACACACACACGACTATCGTGTCTTGTGGAGAACAGAGGATGATTTATCTTAACGCTCCCCCGATCAAAACAAAAGTAATAAATAACTGGAGTCACATTGGAACCACGGTCTCCACTTTTTCACTGTAAATGGGTCAAATGAACAGCTGCTGGTCTGGAGCTGGGACTGGTTTGGCAATCTGCTTTATCGGCATGATCAATGTAAACATTGACTGATCACTATTTTTAGCGATGCAGAGGGACAGTGTCTTGCAGTTTGGAAGGCGTATTAGCAGCCAGGTTGGACCCATTCACTCATTCATTAAAGTCGCCTTTGGAAAGCAACACCTGAGAATGCATCCAGCATTTACAGTAAAGTTTATGGATTACTGCAAAGGTGTTGTTTGGTAAATAGTTAAAGATAGGCATCATTGCCACATTTGCAACTGCACTGCAACTTGGGAGGCAGCCTTGTGACTAATAATGCAGCCTTTGTTATTAAGATGATGTCTTGCATCTCAAAGAAACAGCGGATAAGAGATCCAGAGAGCTGGTTCGCACTCTTTGGTGAGTCATTAAGAGCGCAAAAATGTCTGATAACATGAACATGACTATAAATACAGTCTGGCATGAATGCACCCAAAACATACAGAGGAAATGTTGGGATGTGGAGCCTGATGCTGTTTAGTGTGAAGGCCGAAGCATTCCCACCAACACCGAGGGGCCACTTCATCATTTGTGTGTGTGAGAAGCTCAGAAACACAGTCCAAGTCTGAGGTGAGACACCACAGTCCTGCACATATACACATGAAGATACACATTCTGGGTTTGGTAGTAGTTTCAGTTTCGCCATGTACAAAATCTGAAAAGGGAAGTGAAATCCACTCGTGAGTGGTCACCCAAACATTAAATTGTGACATTTTCAGATGGTGGGTACAAACTGCAAGCCGTTTCAACTGAATCAAGACACGGCGTGACATGGATATGGACATTTGGTCTGAACAGGGTCAGAATGATAGAGACAAACAAAGAGGGGGACAAGAAAGAGGCAGAGAGAGTCTGATTGTTCCCCAACACTGAGTTGTCATTCAAGGCAGTCGCCTCTGTGGCTCAATAGAGTGTAATCAATAATTGCCCGAGGCTTCATCTAACGCTGGGCTGCACCCGAGTACAGTGGTAACAGGCTGGGCCTTTCAAACATGACTGAGTACATTGTACACACATTAAGAGGCCGAGCCCGACGCTGTAACCATAAAACATGACTGCTGCGCTCCGGCAAAAATGGCCGGGTCGCATTGTTGACAAAGATACACAATTAACAGCCACATTCACATTCAGTTTCTTCGCCTGAACATGTCGCTGACAGGAGGGTAACGGGGGGAAAAGGGTGGGTGGGGGGGTGGATGGAGAAGGGGGCTGCTGCTGCTGCCTGCCTGCTGCAGAGCAGTGTCTGTCTACAGCCTACACACTATGACCAATTTGTGCCCAGATGAACTGGAGTGTGACAAAAATGCTGGGCTGGGTAGAGCAGCTAGGGAAGGAGGCGAAGACGGGAAGACGAGATTTGACTCCTCTGAAGCGTTTTCATCAAAGGCTGCGATAAATAATTGCGCACACAAAAACACAGAAACACACAATTGCAATCAAACACATGAAAAAACTAAGGAGAAGACCCTTCCCTAGGCTATGACCTCACTTCCTTTGACATCACTAGCTTGGCGGGGGGATGGGCAGAGAGAGCAGCTAGCTAGTAAAACCAGATTTTTATGTAGCACCCGTGCCTCACAGAAATGCACACAAGCCACACGAATAACAGTCCCTCAGTTCCCTTTTCAAACACAATAGGGCTGCTCTCCAAACCACACACACAATTATCTGATCTCAGACGGCTGAATGCTGACTAACCAGGCAGTAACCAGTGGAGGGGAACAGGAGCACAGCAACACACAGCTCTCTCTCTCTCTCTCTCTCTCTCTCTCCTTAATTCCCTAGGACAATACAGGAAGAATAATTTGTCCTTACGTACCTCTGAAGTGCATAAGAGCCACCGGCTGAAAAGGCCCATTGGAATTAGGTGCATCCACAACCATCCTGTCTCCAGATTTATTGCATGTCAACATCTAAACCTCAACCAGGAAGGCGATCCACTCAGGGCGAGAGGCCAGCCTCCATTTTAGCACAAAAGCAGATCAGAAAATGAAGCTCTCTGCTGCTGGAGGGAACTGGCTAGTTAGTGAGGTAAGCAGTGAAGGAGCCAGCTGATTGGCTGAGCGCAGGCTGCTCTGGAGCAATGAGGGCAAAGGCTGCCGGGAGAGAGGGAGGGTGGTTGGCTGAGAGGAGGCACAGGGGGCGGGACATGCATTGGAATTTTTTCGCTCCGGCTCCTCCTCCTCCCCACTCACTGGTCTCTGCAAGGCAGGCCCTGCTACAGATCTTAGATCAGATTGACTTAAGTCTTTTCCACAGTTTAACCATTAGCAGGGTTTTCAGCGTAATCTGACTGAGGATAAGCAGCTGGAAATAACTTACTCTGAGGCCCTGGCTGAATCTTCAAAGTGTCTCATTGTTTCCTCCTGTCATCTCTGCTTGCTTCTTTATCAAAGGGAGGTGGCAGAGGGTCAGAGGGGCCCTCAAATCTTTGGATTCAATAAGGAACAGAAGGAGACAAGAAGAAACCACATGAGGGGCTGAGGACAGGACTACTGGGGACTCAAACTGCAGAGCTCTCCAGCGACAGAACACAAAAGAAATCCAGTAGCAAGCTGCTGTGCGATTATTCGCTACACAAGATAAAAGGCAATCCAAACGTATGGTGAAGTGCCTAAATATACAATAGAAATATTAACTTGAATAAATGATAAGATCCACTCCTGTTTGAGTCTAGAAAGGCATAAAATAGATGGATCCACACTTTGTGCTCTCCAATAACAACAAAATGAAGCTACAATCTTGAGTGGATTTTGTGAGAGGGTTTTATGACTCACACACTATTCGCAGCAATGGCAGAATTTGCTGCATTATGTTATTCTGAGTGTCTTACATGCGCTTAACAAAATTAGCTGTAAACAGGAAATGAAAGCGAGAGGACAGAAAAATTAAGTGCACAGACTTGCAGGAAACCGCTGCAGCTCCTTGCAGCCTTCTTCTGAAAGTTCATCCAGTGACATAATCATCAAGATCAGATAAGATGAACATCACATATCACACTTTGAATGATATATTTATGCTGACCCTTTAGTGAATAAGTATTTCAAGAGGCTGGGCACCAAAATAAGTTCAACTCCAAGGCGACAGAAAACAATAATCTGCATTTCATCCTTACGAACGAAGTGCCGTTCCCTCGTTTCATGTGATTTGTCAGAAGGCACATGAGGCAAAACCACATTCACACCACAGGGCCGACTGGAGTTTTCATAACAGTGGAGTTCAGTCACTTCACAGCCAGTTAATAACAAAAGGACTGTGCTGTTTTCCAACAAAGATCAATACCAGACGATTATCTAACAGCGAATTAATTAAAAGTCCACCACAGAGGAGGGCGGGAGTTACAGTAAGTCATGTTACAGTTGTCCTACCACTGACTAAACTGCAAGTGCTTTGCTGTCATATGCACAACAACGGGATATAAAATTCTTAAAGGATAAGTTCACCCAAAAAATGAAAATGTAGTCATTATTTACTCATCTCCATGCCGATGGAGTGTCGGGTGACGGTTGGTGGTCAATGAAACATTTCTGGAGCTTCCAAAATCCTGGTAATATTTCGAGGTCTGAACACCTCGTTTAAATGCATATCCCATTATAAAACTACATGGCAAAAAAATTTAAAGATACATGAGCAATACATTCATTGCAGGTGAAGGAGAGGAGAGGAGAGGAGAGGAGAGGAGAGGAGAGGAGAGGAGAGGAGAGGAGAGGAGAGGAGAGGAGAGGAGAGGAGAGGAGAGGAGAGGAGAGGAGAGGAAGGCCAAGTGTATCACTAAGCACTTCTCTCTGTTGGTATTCTGTCACCGAGGGGCCAAAGCCTCTCCAAGAGGTGCCATTACATTCCACAGCCATGACAACGGGCAGCGGTATTTTCTGAAACCTGCCACTTACTTCCTACTGCTTGGACAGGCCTGGAGGGAGTGGGTTCAGAAGCACCCCAGGACTCCCTCTGGATTAGTATCAAACAAAAATGATTCCGGTTCGTGATGTTCTATTTAAATATCTCTTTTTGTCTATAAAACAAAACAATTAAAAAGCACATCGATAAGCAAAATTGTTATGCTGGGTGACGTGTCTCTCACACACTGGAGTTTATTTTGACTCAAGCCCACACACACCAACTCACCAAATGTGTATTAATCTGCTGTTGAAAATAGACCCTGACAAATGCAATATTTACCTCCTGAGTACATTTTGCTAAAAGCTAAAGCTGATCAGCTCTTTCTAAAAATGATGTGTGCAACCTGTTTCTAGAGATTCATGTCCTCACAAGGAATATAAAGTGTTGCAGCTGAGCGCTACAGATAGGGCAGCAAAAGTAAAAAAAATATTGACGCTTGAACCGACAAATTTTGTCTTTTCATTTGTTCACAATGACAAAAAACACAAAATACTGCAGCCAAATTATAATTTTAAAACAGAGTGCCATATGGTTAACTCAAATAATAAAAGACCAGACATTGTATCAAACTAAAGTTTCCTATAAAAGCTGACAACAAAACGATAGATTCCCGTTTCCACCCAGAAGATGGCAGCACAGGTGGGACCGCTTGTTCCAGAGTAACACAAGCCCATCACTAAATGTTTCACTAACGCTTGGAACAACACACTGTTTACCTCTCTTCATCAAACATGTATCGTTGCCCTACTGACAACATTTTGGCTACACCGGCAAGTAAGACTCCGTCGACTGCAGTCGCTCGGTAAAAAAGACCAAATAGAGAGATAAAATGTCCCAGAATTGATCTATAATCAACATATTTGATGCTGTCACACAGATGTTTACAGACCTGTTTCCTCTCTCTCTCTCTCTCTCTCTCTCTCTCTCACACACACACACACACACACACACACACACACACATGCACATACACAGACACAGAGAGAACAGAGCCTGTGGCACTGAAAGGCCATCTCGTGATGTCTGTGTAAAAATGGATCGTACTTGTAGCCACAAAAAAAACAAAAAAACAATCCATTTATAAATATTGCCCAGACCTCTCTGTGACTCTGTCTGTGCTCGCATCCTGGTCTCCAAACACCCGTAAGAGAGATGGCATAGTTTATATGTTTTTGTATTTTTATTCTGTAGTCTTTATTTTGGGGAACTAAGGTAGTTGCATTAAATTGTAATTATTAAAGAGTTTTCTTTTTTCTCCGAAACGCTACAACTAAAACCTACCCACACATCTCCCTAAAGCCCAACAAGACTATTTTTCACAATACAACCATTTTTATTAAAACATGCTGGTGCTTTAAACAGATTCCCCGGATAGTTTGACTTACCAGAGTCACTACTTCATGACTCCTTGTGGTGTAAACTTCTGTAAACTTAATTTACACAGACTGCAAGAATTATGTGAGCTATAGTTATATCCGTCTGTAAACATTTTGACTGCAGAACTGTTCTGCTTTCTTGCAGTACAGCCAGGTTGTGGCTGTCCTACACTGGAATGATGGCCCATGTGGACACGGACAAGTTGCAGTCAGTGTGTTTTAAAGAGGCATCAGGCTCAGACTCTATGCACTTTTTATACATTGCTTCATCTCTGTTCATGTGAAATTCTGTGAAACTGACACCACAATCTTTTCAGTGGTATTTTATATTCTTCAGTTAAACAGATATTGTGATGTATAGTTAGATAATTGTCTTGCAATTCGTCGATTATTGCAGAACGGCTGTATCTTGATAAGGGATCGGACGATAAAGATATTAAACACTTGAATTCCCTGGTGAATTTTCATTATCAGGATAGTCGTGAATCAAGATAATCGTGAACATCCTGTCACTGTAGCTGAAAGCATGGCTCGCACATAGTATCCCGCACACAAACAAGTCAAATTGGATGTGTGTAAATACTACGGTATCCCAAACTAAAAAAACGACAGGGAGATGAGGTTACCACCATTTATTTATCATTTATTTGTGCAGGAAGACATTATTATTTATGATGGATTATGAGTTATGTGTGTCCAAAATGTGATGCAATGAAAATATTTGTTCCCAAACAAAATGTCAGGTTAAAGTGATTGTGCAGTTTTAGTTTCTATTTGAAATTTCTCAGAATATTTTGAAGATTATCAGGATGATATTGTGAATAGCAATTATGTTGAAGTCCCTAGTCTGATACTATCGTTATTGTGGGCAATGTACCATGAATTGTCTTGCCCAGCAGTACAATGACACTAAAGTTTCTTGTCATTCTGAAATAATACTCTTTCCTTCTTCTCAAAACAAAGCAATGAAGCGTGAATCGGCTAAGCTAATTTATTACTTTTTGATTGATCGTGACGCACTGTGGCCGTGTCTCCCTCAAACTCACAAATCCCTCCGGCGTGTACACCTCTATTGTTCCTGCGCAGTGTCACCCTGCTCATCCAGGTATGAGCACAAAGCATAGCTGGGTATAGTTTACAGGAAACCACTTAGGCCAGATCCTGCCTGTAATGCTGTGTGTAAACAAAGAAGCCATGAAAGATTGATGTAAATGTTCAAACCTCAACCTCACTGTCTGGTCTCCGAATCTGCATCAGTGTGAATCGTACTTACAGAGACGATCGACGCCGGCTAACTCGCTGTAGTTACGACGGTTGGTTTGCTGATTTGTGAGAATAACTTTGAAAGTCCAAATCCGCAGTAGTTCACACTGCTTAGTCGTACTCATGCTAAAGTGCAGCATAGATTAAAGTATTTATAGGACTCTTAAGATGCCAGATGATCCAACATATGTCAGAGTTTACAGCTTCTTGTCCATTCAGTGTGAGTCAGAGTTGCCTTACATGATCGAGCCCTCCAGGGGTAATATCTGTTTCTTCCAGGTACGCCTGGAGATGCAGCTGATTGCACATCATTTGCATTACAGATAAAGCTGATGGGCAGTCTGCTTCGCTATAAATTATGTAGCGAGCAAAGACCTCAAGGTTAAAAAGGCGGTTATGAGGATCCACCGAGGCTATGAATTGTTAATACGATTCCCTTCATCCATACAGGCCAAACATGCAGTCTTAGATTGAGGTCATCGAGGGTTTTTCCAGAAGAAGTGTAAAAGCTTATGTGAGTTATTACACAGGAGGGAAAAAGTAGAGGAGCTGTTTTTTAAAGAGTGAGCGCTTCTTATGGAGATACAGGGAGGCGTACCTGCCAGTGCGAGGAGCTTCTGCAGCTCTCTGTTAGCGCTGAGGGGGAAAGAGGAAGTGCTGAACCTCTTCTCTCTCTTCACGGCCGAGTGTGACCCCGGCTGCTTCACCCTCATCAGCTGAGTTGCGGGAGGCACTTTCTTATTGGAGCCCTGCAGAAACAAGAGTCGCAAAGGAAGGGCTCCCGTTACTGCAGCAGGGCAGGGCGAGGTAGTTCCTGCCCCTGAAGGAAATAACACAGGAATCGCTTTACTCAAGTGTCAACGTGGAGACCATAGGAGGAGAGGAGAGGAGAGGGGAGGAGAGGAAGAAGAGGAAGAAGAGGAAGAAGAGGAGGAGAAGGGGTGAGGGTGTTGTGGTGTTGTGGTTAAGGGTCAAGTTCCTTTCCGAATCAGATCAGGTGATTCTCAGCGAAGCAACCTGATCACAGTCGCCGGTGTACTGCACTGCATCTGTTGACAGAGTTTGGGATGGACCTCAGCGGACAGAATAATTGAGCTCAGATGGGGCTGATAAAGCTGTCAATGGGAACAAACAGCAGGTCCAGCAATCAATCAATCAGGTCTCTTCCAATCTCGATGTGCTAACTATGCTCAACATCACTGATGTACGTCAGAAATGATTCGGACAAAAATAGCCACCACAATGCCTTGTATTATCATCCAAACAAGTCATGATAGGGATAGATGGGGATTGAATGGTGTTATTTTTAGAAAGAATACAGTCATAAGATAATGCTGTGATGTCACATGACCAACTTTGCCTTCATTTGACGAGGACAAAAGGTCGTTAATGTGGAAATAAACGGATGAGTATTGAATTTTTAGGGGACGAAGGGAGCGTGAGGTTAAAAGCTATTGTTAAACTTTCGCTTGTGTAATATCAGCATGTGATTTGGTGAATGTGTGTGTGTAATGTCACAGTGAAGCATTGTAGTAGTGTATAAACATGTAAATAAACAATAAAAACAAACTAAATAAAGTTGTAAAGTGGGTGCCTTTTTCAAATCTCTATGATTATGATAACTACTGCAGTGTCCTCACTCTGTGCAGTGATGCATTTCTTATATTTACTGTATGTTTTATGAAGTATTCAATGCAAAACACAGTGTAAAGTTCAAAAATACTTACATCTTTGTCGTCTGTAGGCCCATTTTTACCTCCAGACTTTTTAGATTTTCCAGATTTGGAGGATTCCTAAAGAATGAGGACACACAACACGAAATAAATGACTACAAAAACAAGCCATGGGTTTTATGAACGAGACTGACTACAATGCTCACACTCACAGAATCCACTGCTTCTACATTCTCCACGTTATGAAATGTAATCACATGTCACTGTCGGAGTGAGTACAAAAGTTTTTCTCAGGACAGGAGACCAAATGTGATCTGAGAAGTTTACTGTACAGCAAACTTATAAAAAACACAAAGCTTACAAAGCTAGTTTTGATATATGATAGACATATACAAGCAATCTACCTCTAGGCCTGTCCAGTCACACATAGATTTTTGACTTTGTTTGTACTGTCTATGTTGTTCATATTCATTATGTGTGATGACTGAATAAAAATACAACTACTACTACTCATATTACTTAATTATATCACACTAACATTCAATAGAAATGCTAAAAAAAAACCCACTTTACCTTGTCTTTCTTGCTCTTGTGAGGCATGCTGAGAAGGAGTCCCCAGTGTCTGCGGTCACACACTGACAGCAGTAGCCTGGTTAACACGTCTGCAGCTACACACTGATGTGGCTCTCACGGCTGACCATACACACACCATGTGACTCCAGTCCTGGCCGCAGCAAGGTGCCATCCTGTTTCCACGGTGGCGGCGCACCGCAACTCACGCGTTTGGTAAAAAAAATAAATAAAAAAAGATAGAGTTCATTACTGAAGAAAATGCCGATTATGGTCTCGGTCAGCAGCCAACTTACTGCTGCCGTGGCTGCACTTTCTGGTACCCGCTGTATCCTCAAGCCTGAGGGAGGGATGTGTGTGTCCTCTGCCGGTTGTGATGTTTTGTCAGTGCCACAGGGGGGCAGTGTTGCATCTCAGGAGGAGGAGGAGGAGGAGGAGGCCGGGGCCCCTTATACAATGGCACTTGGGGTCATGGAGTGCTATGTTAAAGAAAAAAACCCTAACCCTAACACATAGAAACAATCTCTCACCTTTTTTGACTGTGAAATATCCCAAAAATTCTGGGTCTCAGGGTCTCATTCTTTGAGTCTGCTCTCTTAACCTTAAAGATATTGTTTGTTACTATAATAATCCAGATGATAGCACTCTTGAATATGTGATCTGCTTCATCACACTGAATGCAAAATGTTTTATCCACAGACAGAAATTCTCTAGGTCTTTTTCTTTACTCACTACTTAAATCACTTAAGTTAATAAATAACAAAAGAAATTAATAAATTATTTGTAATTTTGAAACCTTATACCCTGAAATCTAATGATGTTTATATTGATCTATATATGTACCCATCTGTCTGTCTACTTACTGCCTAAAACATGGATGTAATGTTTTTACCATATTACTGTAGTTAATGCCATACCTTATTTCAAATGAAACAACTTCTTATGTTGCATCATCACTATATTTTAATCATTCCCTTAAATAAATAAATGTGTAGATAGGCTACAGTATGTATTTATTGCTAGTATGTTTTTTTATTTTCACAACTTTTTAAATGGACGGTTATCATACTGCTTACATTTGCATATCTACTGTATTGACTTATGCCATAATAGTGTTATTAAAACAATACATTTCTACTTAATATCAAGTTTCATGCCTGTCAAGGCAATATGTTGTGAAATTATAGTGAGGCATTTGCTCAACCAAAGAAAAACACTTTTGTAGCACATTGTAAATGATGGCAGTAATAATAATAATTATTATTATAACAATAATAATAAAAGTGTAATACTGTAAACTGTGTTACCATGAAGATAGACATAACTTACTTAGACCTTCACTGGACATGAAGATGGATAGTGTCTTTATGATGTCACATACATTTCATGTATAACCTTCCTTTGGATTGTGGATCATAGTGGTGTCAAGGCTAACAAACCCAGTAACAACACTGAACACAGGTAGCTAAAAAAAGCTTAAATAGGGCAAAAATGTAATTGAGGTGTAGCTTTCAGAAAACAAATTAGTATTGCCTGTCTACCCTGGTGCAATTTTAAGTCTTTGTAAACTTTTTATAGTTTCATGCTACATGACTTTGGCAAACTATATGCTCTTGAAAGCAGATCCTTGCATCTCAAAGTACACCACGTGCATTATTTACAAATTAGCATTTCAAAAAGGAAATATGGAACCTACAAATCGACATTTGAGTTTAATCTCATTTTAATCTCAATTTAGCTGGTCTGTCTACAGTTATTACTTAATACAGCAGTGGGATTTAGGTGTTTTCATCCTCATCTACTGTATATTTGTTATGTTGTTGTAATACATTGCCTTATGGTGGCAGTGTTGTATGCTTTTGAACTACATGTAAGTAACGTTTATTCCTGGTGGTTTTCATTTACCCACAGGCAGGTGTTCACGAGGAAATCGATAAATATTACATTTGGGGCCGAGAAGTTTCTAGAAAAATCCGGTCACATGAGATTAGCCTGCAATGGTGATGTAACTTTGTCAACACAAAATGTTCTTTTCAGTATAACTGGAATATAAACTTACACTATATGATCCTTGAGTGCTCGGTTGCATTAAACCCACCTAAATGAGATTATTCTTCTTGAATGTCTTCACTTTTGCCTGTAGGTTGAAAGATTACTGAACTCCCACTTAATCTAGAGACATGAAGCTACACTTTACCTGTCGTTTTGATCATCACATTTACAGCACACACACACACACACACACACACACACACACACACACACACACACACACACACACACACACACACACATCTGATTAGAGAAGAAAGTACAGATTACATGAGCAATAACTGCATGTTTGGGCTACAAACAGTACGATTGCTTTCTATTCTTGCTGTCAATACAGTGCTGGTGTGTTCTGATCAGGTTGTGAAGGTTCTGTGCTTGGGATCATTGTGTTTCCATCTCTCCCCTAGTCAATGTTCAGAGCTTCATCGTGAACATGCCGTTATTACTGGATGATACGGCTCCCTTCATTTCCTGTCTCAGCAGCAGCAGCAGCGAATGCAACAACATTTTTTTTTGTTGGGGCGTGCATGTGTGTGTACATGGTTGGGTGGATGGATGACGATGATGGGTGCATGAGACAGCACAATATGTCCTCCCTTCACAAAGAAATGCAATAAATGAGGATTTCAAAGGCAGCTGCATTAATGAAGAATACCAGTGATGTGAGGGGAGGTTTTGTATTTCTACCATCCTTCAATAAATGAATCAAACATTCTTTTCACATAAATCAACCCAGTGCTCTTTTCTCATTTATTGACGTCAGCCTGAGAGCAATTTTCTCTCTCAAATATTTCTTTATTCTTATCCTGACTTTTCATTATCTCCAGTTCTTTAGCTTTCTTTGAGAATTACCTGGTTTTATTTCTTGAACCTTTGCAACAACGATTGGACCCGGTGCAGCGCGGCGCAGTCGGTGAAGTGTGAGTTGCCACAACAGCAGCTATTTTTGTGAGAAAGCTGTCCAGCCAATGGGGCTAATGAGCGGGGCTGCTCAACAAGAGCTTGTTTACTTTTCCAGGGGAGAGAAAGAGAGAGGGGTATCAGGGAAGAGAGATGGACAGCTTGTTGTGATGGAAGAAGATTGCTTCAGAGAACAAAAGGGGGTAGTAGGGGAAAGATGGCTTGGGTTGAATGTAATCACTGTGTTGGAGAGCAGGTGCACGATCCCCGATGATAACACATAAATGTGTATCGATTGTGACACAACTTGTCACGCACAAGCTCACACTTGCATGCCTGTCAGTCTGCCTGCTTTCATTGTGAAATGGGAGCCATGTGGCCCATTGATTTATGAGGATAATTCATGTTTTTCCAGGGAATGAATTTGTTTAACTTTGGTGATCATCTGATCTCATCAAGTGCACCCAACAGGCTGAAATTTCCACTTGTCCGACAAGTGAGTTCATGACAGCATACGTGTAAAACTAATGTAGAATTAAAGGATAAGTTCACCCAAAAATGAAAATACAGTCATTATCTACTTGTCAGGGAAGTTTCATAGTCCACAGCATTCTCCTAATAACCTGAAGTAGATGGGGAAAAATACATGCAAAAAAAACTGACTGACTTGACAGCTACAGTGAAGATTTAGACTTAAAAAAGGTGGTAAAAAAAATACTTTTTCAAGTCTAAATCTTCACTGTAGCTACTAAGCTGAAAGTGCACGCGGGTCGGTGTTTGGCCCAAAATTCAAAACCAATTTGACGACCTGGGAATAAGACTCAACAATCAACTATCATTCTCCAGAATCGCCTTCTCTACCTTAAATTGGGGGATTAAGAATGCTTACAGCCCCATGAGGATCTCATTAAATAAACAAAATTGTTGAATAGGTGACTAACAACTAACAACTAATCAACAACTTTGACCTTTTTTGTTTCATGACAAAAGAATCTCACCTCAAGGTCCATTTTACGTGGGAGATATTCTGGAGTTGTTGATCATATCCTATGTTGATCAACAGCAGCTTTCATTTTAGATTTTAAAATTTCCTTTTTTCTGAGACAATGCCATTCCTGTTACCAGCGTGCTACTGATAGTTAACATGCACAATAGCACCTATTGGATGTTGACATGCTTATGTTTAGCTGGATGGAGCGCTCTCACTCTGTGTACAGAGATAGCATCCTGGTGACCTCACCTTGCCCCGGCAGATGGCTTGTTTGATGGGCTCGGAAGAACATCATGTACCGCCTGCTTCAGGAACATCCTCCGCTGGGATTCAACTTTCCAGTTTCTCCAAGGTGACCTTAAAGTCTTTTAGCCTGCAGCTACTTTCTGCAGTCACCTTGTTGTTTCATGCCAAAGCTACTCCATCTCACCTTGTGTTCTGCAGCCTACAGCTTGTGCTGCACTAGCTTCAACCTCTTTTCCTTTCCCCGGGGTGTTGGAGTGCTCCCCAGATATCTCTTCCCTGGGCTCTACCCTTTGCATTTGTGTTGCAGCCTGATTTCTGCTTTTTAGAGAGATTGTTTTTGACACCTTTTATCATTCAACCTGAAAAGATTTAGGTTGATTGTACATCCAAGCACATTTAGCTTTCAGAGAAAAAAAAGTTTTCACTCTTAAATTATCTTAAGATCCAACCAGAAAACGGACATGGTTGAAAACATAACCTCAAGTCAGAGAAGTTTGACCTATACTATAAAGAGAACTGGAGCAGCCAGACCATTCTCCAGCGCTGTGGAGATATATGAGACTAATATAACTTACATTTATAAGGTCAGAAAATGACTGATTGGGCTTTTAAGCAATGGTGACACTGTTTGCTGTATAGCAACGAAGTTAATATGGAAAATTAAACCAATATCATACTGAATGTAAGTTGCATTTTAAGTTTATCATGCTTTTTTCACAATGTGTTATTCCTTATCTTTCTTTCTGTATGCAGTTGCCTGCACTACAGAGGCTAACAGAGAATATGAAGCTAAAGATCCTGGGAGTGGAAGTTTGTTTTTTATCTCCCTTCCATTACGTGTCATTATGGGTGATGCCAGACAAGTCCCTTCTAATTCAGAACTATATTAAGAACAATTATGCCAACCATTCAGCTCTGAAACAGACGTAATGGCTATTGATTGGCTGACTTTTTACACTTTGTTTTAACAGACTCATACCACCATGCTCACCTCTGTCTCGCCGTTGCAATTAAAGGCCCTTTCAGAATCAGATCGTGCACTCCCTTTGGCGCCGGTATCTGACCTCCTCATTTATTTCGGCACCAGAAAACGTTGGAGACTCACAGTGTGGGCTGTTAGGTCTCAAATGTACTTTGAAGGTCCAGTTATGCTTGCAAAGTCTGTAACACCAGAAATGGTACAAAACTTTGTTGATTTTACTTTTTGTATAAACCTCCAGATGTAAGTAGAGACTATAAAACACATTCAGCTTTCATTTTAAGTTCTCTCATCACCCTGAGAGCACAAACAGCCTCTCTCACAGAGCCTTTGTCTGGATTGTGGTAAGTCAGAAGGGCCTGAAGGCTTTTAAAAAAGCCTTCAGGTTTTCACACTGCATGACATTAAAGGCCTGCATATTTGTTTAAGGTGCTCACTATTTCAAATCAAGGCCCATTCGTAGTCTGTGTTAAAAGGAAATATTGCAGTTTGGCTGAATCATCATTGCCCAGCTCAGTATTTGTGAGTGAACCTGAGATTCCAGCTTCTCCCCTGAGCACTGAGCTGGTGACTGAGGTGATAATTTGATGTAACCACTGATATTTGTTGCCTTTTGCCTGTAAGGGCTGTAGAGGAAACCATGTCGGAGATTTCAGGAATGAAGAAAAGCCTGCAAGAGGTCTGTTATCCGGTGTGAAACATTAACACATTGCTCAGACCACAACCATGACCTTTTAATCTCAACCACACATAAAAATTGAAATTATGTACATTCACTTGATGAGTAACAGTTTTATATTAAAGGTGCAATATGTAAGAATTGGTCACCTGTCGAATTCATACTCTAAACACATAGGGGGCGGCATATCACAAAGATAACTGCTAACTATAGCTGCCGATAGCTAGTTAGCTCAGTTGACCGTGTAGTTAGCAATCCGGGTATCATCGGGTATATTATATTATGATAATATATTGTGATGGACAGCCCTATGCTAAGAACTGAACTAAGAACTGTCTGCAAGAAAGCCAACAAACATTCTTCCCAAAACCTTTTTTTAACCTTGAATCCAACAGCTTTATATCAACATGAAGTGGATCTCAAAACAACTTTAATTTTGTGGAAAAAAAAATGCATGACAACTTGAGCCAAGTCTCTTATTACTTTTTAGATTTTTTAGCATATTATTCAAATGTTAACCTCAGGTTATCTGGACGTGGATATTATACAAACAAGAGGGAAAAAAGTATTTTGCTTTCATAATAGCATCTGCACACACCCACACATGCCTGCACGGACAGACACAGAGCAGCACATGCACCCACAGACATCCTCTTAAACATAACATAATCCTTTTGTCAAGCCCCAATCACTGTGCAGTGCAGAATGTACAGGGTCAGAGTGAACTTGCTGCTCTGTAAAGCTGTACACTTCTGGTATTTTACCCTTGAATCTCATATCTACATGAACCTTAACCCTAGATCTGTTTCTACTACAACATCACTCTTAAATGGAGGCTCAGTTTTTACTAGAAGGTAATAGCTTCAACCACTTCTCAGTACGTGCCTGTTTTTTTTTCAACAGGGAGACAAGCTTTGTGTGTTAGGGTTGAATGTTGGGATTGTGCATCGATTTCTTCAGTGCCTGGTAAATGTGCCAGGTACCTCAATGAATAACAGGAGGAAATGGAGTGGTTCTAGTGGTGCCGTCCAAAACTTTTGCCAATGGAAGCGCAAAAATAATTGTGTGACAAGCTGAAATAGACTGCTTGGTAGAAATATGTCTTAAGTCACCTCTTACAGTACCTGGTGTCATCTGTGACTGGCTCCGCTGGGAGGCATTGACAGTCTGCTGCTACAGCTGTCATGTCACTGCAACGTTTGTTCTAACACCAGTTTGCCAGTCTTCAGTTACTGACATGAGGTTCCTCTCATTCAAGAGTTTTGCTTCCTGTAATGCTTTTGCCCCCTGCTGCTGCAGCAGCAAAAGCAGATGTGTGAAATCTGCAGAACACCGTGGGGGACATGTCAACATTGTACCTGAATGCCCTCCGTGTGGGTGTCAGACATTTCTTTTCTTTCTTTTTTTTGTCCTTCACAAAAAAAAGAAAGGGGAATGAAAAGGCCAGTCAGCCACAGCAGTAGTAAAGGGAGGGAGAGCAAGAGAGGAACGACTGAAAGAGGGAATGGTTGAGAATTAAGACAAAATTAGTATTTACTATTAGTTCATGTTCTCAAAAGTATCCTCTATTTGACCATAATCTCACAATTGAGTGAGGGACTAGTGGCCTTCATACACCATATTTCATATGAAGTCCTCATATGAACACTCTGTCTCTCTGTCAGATAGGGACCACTATGACCTCTCTCTTCTGCACCTACCTCAGACTGTCTTTTCTCTCTCTCTGTGTCCTATTCACATTTCTTCATCCCATCTCCTCTTCGCTCTACCCTCTGCATTCTCTCTCAGCCTCAGCTCAGTTCCTCTCTGCTGTTGAGCTCCTCGGGTCAGAAAATCAGCCAGCTGCCTGGGCTAATCTTGGGAATACAGGCGGCTGGAGATGGAGACAGAGGTTGACAGAAAGGCCAGCTTTTCCACATTGATAAAAGGCTGTGCTCGTGTCTCAAATCAGATACCATCCAACTTGACCTATAAATGTACTCGACCGCCACAGGAGAAGAAGTACAGCTTCATGTCTCTGCAGCAGCTCCATCGTCAGAATGAAGTTTAAAATCAGCCCCGCAGACGTATTTAAATTTGACATTAGGATCTAGGATGGTGGAAAAGATGAAGCTGTGTGTTGGCCGGTTTGAGGAATAATAATATGAAGCGTTTTCATGTTCAATCATCTGTCTGTAAATAACCAGATTTATGAATGGGTATTTGATTATTATTTGTTACTGTGTGTGAGCTAATGAGGGTCTTGTTAATTCATGCTTCAACCCTTTTATCACTGAAATGAATTATCTTTTGTGCTGTGCAGTGCAGCTCAAGGCACAGAGTCAGAAAATGTAAAATGTTATTCTTGCCAGGTATGGATTCACATAATTGGACTTCATGGGGTATTTCAAAATTTGCAGAAAAAAAACTGACTTTTCGTTTTGCCATCCCGCACTAATTAGTCCCACTGTTACTCTGCGGGCACTATAGCCAGTATGGAAATTGCTTAACCATTTTATCTCATCCCCGTGGTTGTGTGGCAGCACTTTACAAAAATAGGAAATTGGGGTGAAATTATTTTTCTGGCAAAGTTAGACAGAGCGGAAATCTTTGGAGGGTTTCTGGTGCCCTTTAGGAAGGGGGAAATGTTCTGATGGATGCCTGTGTGTGGTTTTTTTTTTTGTGAGTGTGTGTGTTGATGTGTGCATAACTTGGCTGGAAGGGAACACCAGATTTTCAGGACAGTTCAAAGTATTTTCTCCTAAAAGTTAACTGTGGGAGGTTTGTGTGAAGACAAAAAACTTTCCTCAGTAAAAACACACAGCCGATATGTCAGAATTATAGTTGAAAACAATAAATTAAATTACATAAATTGTCAATAGAATGTGAACAAAATAACTTCATGATCTGTGTATTGTGTTGCAGAGATATCTACCGAAGTCAGTATGCTAACCAGTTAGCCCTGCCCCGTCCTGGTCCAAAGCTCCTCCAGTGCTCTGAGCTCCCTGTCCGCCTGCAAGCTGCGCAGCTAGTTGCGCTAACTTGCTAACCACAGTTGAGTACGTGGTAGTTAGTGGTTACTCTGGTGACATGCTGCCCCCTATTTGTTTTGATGAATTCAATAGGTGGCCCATTTTTTACATATTGCACCTTTAAGAAGTTGGTTAAAGGTGTTGCTGGGAGACCTCTAAAAGAAACACTTGACAAGTGGAAAAGCTTTAACCATCTTAGCATATGCCAGTGATTGTCAGAGTGAGCATGTTGGCACAATATTAGCACATTAGCACCACTGTGCTTTTAACTATGTTCCAAACTAGAATCAAGCTGTGCTGTGAAGTGATTTTAGCGTAGCGGCCCAAGGTCATCACTTAATATTCATCCAAAAAATATTTTCCCCATACACAGATATCGAAAAAGAAGCTACTGTAAGATTTCTTTTCTTTTTTCTGAGTTTCACAAGCCCTCCAAAGAATGAGTCTTTTTGTCATCACAATTTGACCCCTGTGGTCCAATGACATTTGGAAAGTTTACAAGATCCATATGATCGATTGATTATTGAATCCCATCTGTGTGTGCTGGTAGTCACCAGGAAGTGAGTCAGTTTTACCAGCTGAAGACTTGGATGTTCATGCTCTTAACTGACTCGACCGGAGGACTCTAGTGAGCATGCTCACCTGAGTCTTTTTCAATGCGTGTGCCCAGTGAGCAACTTCTATAGGAATGAATGGGGGAGCATTCTTATATGTTATGCAATGCTCCATAATACATCCATGGTACACAGCCTCTAGCATGGATATAGACTCTCAGTTGTGTTTAATACAAAAATAAAGTGTAATAATTAATGCTGGAAAGTCTATTTTCCCCCCAGCTTTGAACATTCAGTACCATACTATGTTCTCTGCCAGATAGCAAACTTGTTAAAATATATATAGGAAAAGAAACAGAACTCTCTATAGGAGCTGTTGTGAATTTCGATTGACAAAACTGCTGAAGTGTAGGTCTGACAGACATTTTTCTAGCCGTGGAGGAGCTTCCTGAAGGAGCAGGAGCTATGAAGTATTTACTGGAGCTGTCGCTGCACAGCGTAGGAGGATCACTGTGGTTGGTTTGTCCACTCAGTGCAGATGCAGCCCACCACTGATGGCATACTTTGTCTATTGTAACTGCATTTGAGCTGCAATGCCAGTGTCCATAAAAAACTACTCCCTAGTAAAGACCGACATAAGGTTAATCTCTCAATAAGGTTATTTCACAGTTGGGTAAACAACCTGGTAAGAGAACAAGGTTAAACCAAAGCTAACCTTTATTCATGTTAAAGGAGATTCTAATACATTCACCTTTGTAAAGATATCGTCACGTTTTAGTGTGAATTTTATATATCTTATATCAAGGGATCTTTTGATGTTACCAGGATTAAATAGCCTCTGAGGAATCATGATTTTTCTGTCTTTATCGCAGAATCTTCTCCTTTTCAAGATAAGGAACATAGTCAGATGTTTCCTTTTCACAGTTTGTATTAATTAACTACAGGAAAACATTAAGGCAGCCTTGTATGTGCTTTGTTGTAGTCCCAGGTGTTCTGTTGGTTGTCTGTGAGATATAAATTTAGTGTTTTACTGTGACCAAGGACACCAAAAATGTTGGTAATGTTAGATGACATCATATCATGAGGAGACTCTCTGCATGCTCCAACTGAGTTTGGGCGCCTACAGGGAAAGGGCAAAGCAAAATAAAGTCACCAGTACCGTAGCTCTAACTAGCTTTTTACATTCTCGACCAACGCTGCTTTGAAGAATGCAGGAAGACACGTTGCAGGAACATAAACTTTTTATTTCTCTTCTGTGGCAGCAACACAATACACAACCTTTCAGTAACTGTTATGCTGGAAACTGAGGTTATCCAGACACTTTACGGTTGACTAAAATAACGTAGGTGTTATTGATAACATTCAGTACTAAATGTGGCATTCCATCTCTCTTCTATATTCATACATTCTTTTATTCTGCACCTTTCTACAAGCTCTGTAGATGTGTTATTAAAAAAAAAGATTTGTCACCTTAAAAATGTGATCATTATGACCTTTAGTTACCTTTATTAGCACTTTTCTGTGGCTGCAGCAACTTGCTGGCACAAAACATGGAAGTCATGGCAAAGGTGGTGCTTCAAATTTGGCTACATTTTTGTTTTTTACCGCCTCGAGTGGGGTTTTGTTCATGCCAATGTCCGCTTGTTTGTTGGTTCGTTGGTTTGTTGGTTTGTCAGCAGGATTAAACAAAAACTACTGAACAGATTTCCACAGACTCGGATGGAGGATGAGTCTCTGCCCAGAATAGACCCCATTAACTTTTGGTGTGGATCCTGATAAAGGGATGGATCCAGCACATTTTTCTTGCTTTCTTTAGCATGTGAAATAGGTTGTTTTTTGTTTTCTTTTTGACATGTGAATGTATTTTTCAGGCATATTCAGGTGGCTGGTATCTATAAGTGAGTATAATTTCATATGGATCCAGATAAAAATCGGAATATCAAATTGGAAATCAGAAACTGTTGTGCATCTTTACAGAGATCCTGGATCAAGCCGTTGCACTCGACGGGCGGACCGTCTTCTGAGGCAACTAAGTCGAGATTACAACGTCACAAGGAGAGGTGACGTCCCCTATGAGTGTGAGTGTTTATAAGAGGCACTGGTTCTAACTTTCTGCAACATGTTACTCAAATTACCTGGAGGTCATAATTAAAATTATAGGTCTACCAGCTAACTCTCTCCAGTCAGAAAGGAATAAATTAAAAATAAAGTTAATAATAATTGGAGGATTATGTAATTTGTTCCACTGCCAAACGCTGGATCAAAATCAGCTTTAAGTAATTTGAAGAGTGAATCCTTCATTAAATAAAATATGATTACCTGGCCTTGTTCCATTTGGGTTCAACTGTGGTTCATCTGCTCTAAACTAGACGGATCACTGACTGGACAGACAACCTCTGTGCTCTGTGTGTGTGCGTTTCTTCTGTCTATGTGTGTCCTCCCTCCACCCTCCTCCCCTCTCTTACTCACCTCACTTTAAAAGCGTGCATTTTCTCTGCCAGGAGCTCCTCAGCATGATTAACATTGTTTTGAGCACAACACACTGTCACTGCGGAGTTGTTATGGCACCCGTTGTCTTCTTCGCTTTTGTTTGCGCATCTGTATCTGTGACCATGTGCATACAGCTCGTCTTGCTGGGTCAGTGCATGTGAACGTGTGCATGTGTGTAGAAAAGGTCTATTCAGTTTCAGTATCTTTCTCTGTTGTTGCTTGTGGCAGCTGACATTATTCTAAAGGATTTTTTCCGCGAACCAATCCCGCTCCTGCCCTTCCTGTGTAAACAGGCGAGCATATTTACAAAAAGGGGTCTGTAAGGTTAATCTGCTCTTCCATAGTGACTGCCCACTTCCTTTATGAAAGGCTTTACCTGCCATCTGTGGCTAATTGCTGAAGGCTCAGTGACCAAAATGTTACGGGGACCTTTAGTCACCTTTAATATCCTGACCTTTTCCTGTCCAGCACCTCACCCATCGCCCAAAGAAGAGAATATCAAAGGCTAATTGTTGCATGGCAACGTAAAACTGCAAACTGACATTATACAGTACAACTTCAATGCAGCTTTAAGCAGCTCAGTTGAGTTCTGAAATCCACTGCATTTGCAACTTACTTTGAGAGACTGTAAGATGATAAAACCTTCAGTTATAATCTGTTTAACCTAATCTAACTTTCATGTTTAACTGCAACCCAATTGCTAGAATAAACGTGGGCAATATACATTCCTGCAAACTACAGATTATGTTGAAACTTTACATTTCTTTATGTCGTCTCCGCTAACGCAGGAGTTCTGGACCGACATGGGCAGAGTCTAGCTTGATAGCTTTCTAACTTCAGTAGACGTCTCCTCAACACAATACACAGACGTCATAACATCGAAATTGTTGATAATTTGGGTTAATTTGTGAACATTTTTAACCAAATTTCTTACCTATAGCCCTTTGAAAATATCTTGTGGTGTCACACTTACAAATGTTGAAACTGCGGTCACTGGCTTGCCAGCCTTCCTGCCTGTAACTCCACCACCATCCCCTCCGACTCCCAGTATAAAGGTCAGGTCATAAACATGTAATGTGAACATTATATGACATGTATTGTATAAATGTTAATGGTACGCAGTCTATGACACGTACAAATGTGCAGAAACGATAACTGGAAATGTTTTATCCTGGTGACTGGGCTGAGATTTTGACCTGAGGATTTTTCATGTTTTAAATTCTTCCGTAAGAATCCTTTGAACCCATGCGCTTGTTTGTGCATTATCTATTTCTCACTCTCGTGGTCCTTCTACTCTCCTCTTGCTTTAAAAATGTATAAACATCATCCTGGGATTTCCCCCTCACTGTTGAAAGTACACGAGACAAGACTAAACTGCTGTATCACAGATCCTTTTGAAGGAGGAGAAAGAGGCACAAGAGGTACAAAGAGCTCTCTGAGGGAGCACTTGCTGAATATTTACTTGAAGATTTGCTTTTATGGAACACCTTTTAAAGGTTAAGAGGTCCAAAGTGAGTGCAAATGGGCCTAGAAAGTTTTGGTCTTTAAGGGTTTAAAGTATAAAAGATGGAAAATGGATAGAGGAGGAAGCTTCAGTGCCCTACAAATAGTAATTCACAAAAAAACTTCTGTTTATATGCAAGGGTAAGCTGCACTTTATTGCAGCTAATATAGAGGACAGTCACGCAAGCACCTTTCGTCAAACAGATTTGTTCTAAAAGGAAAAGTTCACCCCAAAATTGAAACTGTCATGCCGACGGAAAGCTGGGAAAAGTTTCGTAGTCCACAAAACATTCCTGGAGCATCACAGCATCTCGATCGATCCTCGATTGCTCGATGCTTTTAGCTTAGCGGCTACAGCAAAGATTTTCACTTAAAAATTTGTGTAAATAACGTCTTTTCAAATCAATTTGGGATCACTGGGCTTCTAGGGACTTGGATTACGCCGGATGAGCTGCATGGAGCCATTTTATATTTTTGGGGGGGGTTTTACATTTTAAAACAAGTCCCCATCTGCTTCAGTTTTTTAGGAGAATGCTGCAATGCCTGTTTTGCTGTGAAGGCTCCAGAAATAAACTAACAAATTTCACTCAAGTTGTTTTGGTTTGGGGCATCTTTGGCAGGTCTAGACTAAAATCTTTTGCTTGAAATTTGCAGGCAACCTCTAATTATTCAGGACTTTAAACCAAATAAATCAAAATGTTCGGCTGCTGGGTTTCATAAATATATAAACAACACAGTACTTCAGCTTTCAGCTTCTGGCTTTATTTGATCCATGGTGGGTGTTGTTACAACTAATATCTTGTACTAAAAACTGATCTGGTAAAGAGCGAGTTCTTCATTGCTCGAAGGTACTTGATGGTTCGACCCGTTCTCATTTCATACACTGATTTACCCACTTTTAAATTCTGCCCCTGCAGCTATTTATCATGTTTTTAGTCCCTCAGCTGCCAACCAAGCATCTTCTGCTGCACAAAACGGTTGCCTCTGAGTCCATTTTCTTGCTTGGTTAACCTTCAGTCCAATCTGCAGCTTCTTGTGGATTCAGCAAATACTGAGCGCTCTCCCTGCTGCCTGATTTTAACTCTTTCTCGCAAGATCATGCTCCTCTATCCAGCATAGTTGGCATTAAGGTTGCTGGTCTACAGCGATGTGTCCGAAGCTCATACATGATTTAAACCAATGTTTTTAGGGACTCCTGCTGCTCCGGCTTCATACATAAAACATGACTTCTCTGTTTGTGTGGAGAAACTGTTGGCTGTGTATGTACACACAGTGGAGAGGGAAAAGAACAAAGTAATCTTGGAAACAATCTATCGGCATTACTTATTCATTTGTATTATGCATACTATAAAAAAAATAGAGTATACACAGGTGACACTGATCTCTGCATCAGCTTAGTTGAGTAATTTTGAATCTCAGCTATGATCCGAGCTCTCCTGTGTGTTTAGGAGATGGATTTAATTACCAAGCAGCTGATTTTTTCAGTTTATGTTGCAAGGGCGGTTTTATTTATTCTTTGGTAAGTTTCATTCATCGTCTCCCTGGAGTAAAATATTTTACTGTTTCTGTATGAAACTCTAATTAATTTAATTTCCAAAGCAGCCAGCCTGGTTTTCCATTTCACTACGACTCCATGATTGTTGTGCTTTTACAGTACGTATGAGTTTTACTTGACTGTCTTACACAAGACATGAAACGTAAAATATTCATGAGCCCTCTTCAAACATTTATCTGCCGTGTTTGCAATCATCTATGTAGAGTTAGCAAAGGTGTTTTTATGTGTGCGTGAATGTGTATACGTCCATGGCATATAGATCACACTGAATATATGCATGTGTTTTAGATACATGGAGTGCACGTTTAAGTGACTGTGCATGTGTGTAGGTGGAGAGGAGCTTGTCGGGCTGCGTATGCGCTTGTTAATCAAAATGTAAGCCAGCTGTGGACAGCACTCTGTCTCTTGTTAAAAAACGGGTGCATAATTCATAGAGTGAATCGTCTCTTTCTAATCCATTGCAACTGTTTTTGTATGAATAGAGAAAGTGTGAAAGGAGCGCTCGATGGTGCGTCTCTCTCAGGATGTTCACACTTTCAGAAAGGGTTTGCATTTTCGGGTATTTAGTAATATAGTGCATTCCCTTCTTCAAAGCAAGATCAAGAAAAACGTGTTGAAGAGACATCCATGACATCTGAGTGTTAATGTGAGGAGGCAGAAAATCATAGATGAAGGGAAGATATTGGAAACCACAAGCAACAGCTGTTTGTCAGTCAAGTGAGTCAGCGGAGGCACTGCGAGCTAACAAAGCATGCTAATTTACACATAGTTGCAATCGGTTATTCGTCAATCTCAACTAAAGATACATTTCATTCATGAAGAGCAGCACAGAAACAAATCTGTTATTCTAAAACAGTAGCTGACACGGAGCTGATACGTCCGTTGGATATTTTTAGCTGACTAAATGACATGATGTATATGTCGAAGTGGCACCTTATTACTCTTTGGCCTGACTTGGTTGGTTGCTGGGGATAATTCTGTTTGTTTGCAGGGCTGTTGCTTTTTTTCCATTCACTTCCCCTCCTCCTCCTCCTCCTTTCAGCTTTACTCCGCACACGAGTCAAGAAGTGACAGCCCCCATCCCATGAGGTTAAGTGCATCCTGACCTTTTGGTTTCACTGCTCAAGGCAGCCTAACATTATCTGAAGACATCTCTTATCCACGCTGATCCAGAGTGACAGAACTACTTTTGGCTCCCGTTCTTTTTTAAGTGTACATTTTTTTGGCATCTTAGCCTTTATTTAATAGTTCACAGCGGAGAGAGAGACACATGCAGTCTGATTTAAGTGCAGGACATAGCAGATAGCAGGACATTTGCTTACACCAACTCAGCTGTGAGGATGCTTCTTCTGTGTGTTATCGGGTTCTTTACAGATACGTATTCCTTCATTGTAATTTGTTTCAATATCCTCTCTACATGCTAATTAATTAAGACAAGTTTGTACGCCTCGGTGATTCCCGAAGGCATAAATCAATAGCTGGTGGGCTAATTATGGTTTCTTTAATGCTGTGCTCTGCATAATTAGGTTTTTTCTAACACTGTTAACTGTGAACCATCAATACATTTGGAGAGAACATTCATTTTGTGTCACTGTGACGGCCTTACAGAGCTTGATATATTCACTATGTAATTAAGTGGACATTTTGAGGGATACATTATCCATTAGCTTCTGTGACAATTGATTATTTTTTCAAAGCTGTTGCTGTTACGCTTAAAGTAAAAATATGAATGGGTTTTGTCCCCCCTCTTACTTATGACATACTCAGCAGTGAATGAGATCCTATTCTTAGACAATATAACCTAAAAATCATACATCAAACATACATGACCGTAAATGATAAAAATAAGACTCAAGCTGTGGCCTGTACGACATACTAATTCGTATGGTGTGTATTTCAGATTGTTTTAGCAGTTAGCATACAAAAATAGCAATACCTTTTAGCATTTTGTTCGAGGAAATGATACAAAGATTTTATCCTTTAGTTGAATATTTTCCAAGTCAGTCATTTGATCCCGACTGATCCCCTTTGCGGACTTTTCCAGTCATTTGAAATTAGTCATTCTCTTCAATACAGAGGGCCAGTGGTTCAACTGCAGCTCTCTTTCCAAATGTAAACAAGTAGATCGCACATCAATAATAAATGTAATTCAAGTGGCTAAGCTGGTCTTTGTTTCTGTTTCCTGTCGACTGAATTTGGTCTGATCCATCATGATTGATCGCAAAGACTCCCGTCCACTCCACTGCATCATCCAGCCAGCCATTTCCAGACCAGTGGCAGGAGAGTGAGAGCACTGTAGGTTATTGTATCAGGGTGATGCATGCACTGTATGTACAGCAGGCACTCTGAGAGACAGACATGAAGAATTGATGTCAGAAGCAGGCGGAGGTCCATTAGGTTGCTCTGTGTTCTTGCTCCAGATGTGTTGCTGGTTGACTCTTGTCTGTTGTGCATCTATAGACTGAATCATTTGCACCAAATGTATACAGAATCTTTTAACACGTGTATAAACGAACTAAAGCTATTTTATGTCACGTTTTTAACGACTTCATCAGTTCTGTATCCTACTAAACAAAGAGCAAAGACAAAGTCATTGACTGATGCGTTTTTCCCGTCACCCACCAGCCTCTTGGACTGATGCCTGCAGCATCATAGGCAGCTGGCACTCACTGAACTGTGACCAAGCCAGCGTTCCTTCCAGAAAACAATCCATCGGACAAACATGTGAAGGTTATCCAACTTCTGCTCTTTGACAGCTGTTTTGTTGGTTTGACAATATAAAGTCTCGACTTTTTTCAATCTCATGTTATTGACGGAAATGAGAGATGAGGTCTCTCATTGTCACTTTCTTCGTATTTCGCCTCAAACTTTATCATCTCTTAAAATCCATTCAGCCGTCACTTCATTTTCATCACTATCTTGTTTGTGTTAGATAATTTGATAGAATTTTCCTCTCACACATAAAAACTTCTGAAACAAAAACTGCAGGGCTCCAATCTCCTTTAATTCGCTGCACCAAATTTGTGACATTTCGAGCAACAGTGATTGTTCTCAAAACGTCGCCAAATTGGTGCATTAAATAATTGGATATTGGAGCCCTGGAGTGTGCGAGCTGTCTTTTTGTTTCATGTTTTGTTTACTTTCAACTCAGCACGTTCCCTTTTTTGGCTTGGATGTGCATGCAACCACGGCTTTCGTGTTATCATATCTTCATTCAAATATGATGCCTATGACCAGCTATAAACCCACATACATATGGTTCTGACCTCATTTAACAGGGCACAGTTCTCATTTTGTCTGACATTGATTGAGTGATTAAAGAAATAGCCATCAGGAAAGGCAACTCAGGCACCTGTTTGGGGCCCCCCAAAGAAATTTGGGAAAAGGGGCCCCCAATGGCCATTCATAATGGTACATGTTTGCAATGACAACTATAAACCCCCTTATACTTTGTATAAAGGCAGTATACTGTGCACAGCTGCTGCCTCAAAATCAATGCTTTACGTGTTAATGATCACTGGCCCCTAGGAATTTCTTGCCCAGGGCCCCAACAGACTCTAGTATCGCCACTGGAAAAAATATTGGATTTCAATCAGAAAAAGGTAGCTTGACATTGAATGTTTCTATCACTGAAAGCTGCTGTTAATATCAGATGTAGAATTCAAGGAGAGACTCACATTAGGGATTTAAATTATTCAGGCTGTTACTGCTGCGTACAAAAATGGATCAAAAGCAGCACCTCAGAAAATAAACATGATTTCTAGGGTTGTCGATGTGTTTCTGACGAGTGGAATTAACTTTTAAAAAAGGCAATATTGTCGATTTAAACTACACAATAACTGATTTGATAAATTTCATGTTCGCATTTGTGTGTTTATGCACTAAACATTAGGCAGAAGAGCTGTTGTAAATTGGTTGATAGTAGAGCCAAAAGTATAGCAAAAGTTTCCCTGAGATTAAGTTGCCTGTTGGTCACAAATCAAGACAGCCATGTTTATACATTTGTGAAGAACCAGACCAACACATTATTACAATGGGCAAAAGTTGTGTCTGATTCAAATAGCGACTACTTCAATGTAGTTTCAAGACCTGAGTGGTCAAAGATGTGGGCTAATGGACACTAGTCTCGCCATCTTAATTGATAACTGCCCATCAAAATGCATCTTTATTGTTTAATGGCAGACACATTGTGATGAATATCAAACAAAACCAGTTTCTTATCAAATATTTATAGTCTTTACCCAGCCCGGTCACTGTTATATCACGTTCACATTATATGTTTATGACCTAACTTTCATATCCGGAGGTGGAGGGCATGGTGGTGAAGCCGCTAAGCCAGTGACTGCAGTTCGAGACTGCGTTTCAACATCAGTGTCAAACCACTGGATATTTTTAAGGAGACCTCAGGACAATTTCTCTTTCACGAGACCTTGGGACATTTGTAGACGGTTGTGTCTACCAAAGCAGGAATCTTAAGCCAAAACATGATCTTTTCCTAATCTTAAGCCAGTTGTCTTTGTGCCTAAACCTAACTAGACCATAAACTCAGTGTGGTCAGAACATAAAACATAAAATTGAAACAAAAGAAACATAAATGTAAAGTCTCAACATATCAGTGGTTTGCAGAACCAGGAAAAGAAAGTCCACCTCTCATGCACATTGGTGCCTTTTTGCGTATTGTTTTCAGGAACAGAGGAACAAAATAACAGACAGCAGTCTCATGAAAGAAAATTAGCCATGTAACATTCGTCATGGTAATTTGCAACATCAGTGAATCAGCTTCCTTGCAAGAATGTTGCAGCATCTGTCAGTGACACGCTTTCACATAATCACAAAATAAACCATTACAGTTAGAAAACAAACACATTAAATCGCTAAAAATGACTCATTCGCAATCTGCACCGTGACTCTGAACGTTCGCCCTTACCTCGTCCAATTCGCTCGCGTTTCATAAGACCTCCGAAAGGGTTTATTTGTTGCCATGACGTTGGGTGGTGCTTAAAATTCAGAGTGAAAATATTCTCTTTCCATTTCGGTCTGTGTAATGATGAGACAGGCCTCGCTGGAGAATAGCATGTATAAATGTCGAACACTTGACAGTCCTCCCTTCCTCAAACACGCATATATTACAGTAAAGTAACTACTTTACACACACACACACACACACACACAGCACTTACAAATATAATTGCACATAGGGAACACTCACGGATTCTCTAGGGTTCGTAGTCTTTTCTAAGTCTTTTACTGTACCACAGAAACATTATACGTGAGCAGCAGATACAGTATGACACGGAGATTTAGACAACATATATTTCATGGCTTTTCATTTCCGTTGGATTAAATCCAGTCACTCTGAGTTTGCTCCTTCCGTACAGTTATTATAATCCATTTTTCCTTTCTTTGCTTTTGTACAAGAAAATAACGTCAGTGTCCCTGCCACAAGAAATAGACTTCATGTCCTCTTTTCTTTACATTTTTAAAGATGAGCTCCACGATTCTTGTCAGAAGATTTTCTCCTTTTCTTTTTTTAGCATGCATGCATAAGTCTATGTGAAGGATATGCTGTAGGAATCTAAATGGCACGGAGCTGTTTGATGTAAAAAACAGAAACATATCACAAATAGCATGTGTTTACAAGATGGAACATTTACTCTACAGTACTCTCATTATTATCATAATAATCTTGTTATTCTTTGTCTTTGTCAGGTTTAATCCACTTTTTTCAGGTGAATCGTCTGAATTTCATCAGTTTTTGGAACGCCTGTTTGAACTCGTCGTTGAACGCGGTGTAGATGACGGGATTGATGAGGGAGTTCAGGTATCCCAGCCAGGTAAATATATCAAAAAGCACTGGATCAAACCAGCACTCCTTACATATGGCCATGACGAGTGTGCCGACAAAGAACGGGAGCCAACAGACGATGAATGCGCCCAGGATGATGCCCAGTGTCTTGGTTGCTTTCCTCTCCCGGGCAGCACACAGACGTTTCCTCTCCAGCACGCTGTCTGCCAGTTTCACTTTCACACTGTTCATGAACAGAGGCGATCCTCCCCCTCCTCCTCCACCTCCCGCAGTGCCAGAGTGTAGGTGTGCTTCCTGGATGGAGGCGGAATTGAGCGAACAGAGTGAAGAGCCTGCCGAGGTCTGGATGAGCTGCGCCGTGGTGAAACGCTTCCCCGAGGACGATGGCGTCTTAAAGATTCTGGAGCGGGCAGCAACATAGATCCGTCCGTAGAGGATGATGAGAAGCACTGTGGGGACGTAGAAGGCGCCGAAGGTGGAGTATAGGGTGTAAGAGATCTGATCTGTATTCACCATGCACTCTGTCAGCTCTTCGTGGGCTTTGGCCTGTCGCCAGAAGAGTGGAGGCATGGAAATCGATATGGAGATCACCCACACCACCCCGACCATGACCGCAGCCCGGCGCATGGTACGGCGTTTCGAGTACTCCAGCGCGTCCGTGATGGCCCAGTAGCGGTCCAGCGCGATCACACACAGGTGCAAGATGGAGGCCGTGCAGAAGGTGATATCAGACGACAGCCAGATGTCGCAAACAATCTGCCCCAGCGACCACGTCTTACTGACGGTGTAGACGATGCTGATGGGCATGACCAAAATAGACACCAGCAGGTCTGTGACGGCGAGGGAGCCGATCAGGAAGTTTGCAGGCGTGTGGAGCTTCCTGGTCAGAAAGATGGTGGCGATGACGAAGGCGTTCGAAAGCACAGTAGCCAGCGTGACGAGGGCTAACACCGCAGACAGGGAGATCTGGAAGCCGAGTAGGGTGGCCTCGCTCCAGGCCGGAGTTGTGGTGGTATCAGGAATCTCTGTGAAGTTGCTGGTAAAATAGTCCAGCGAGCTATTATCCAGCTCCATCTTCTTTTTTCCAAGGTTTAGACCAGCCTCGTCATTGTTATCTACAACTGTACATGGATCAGTTCAGGTGGCTTGGCTCTAGAAAACACAGAAGCTTGTCTTTTATTTTCCCATCCCTGGTTTTGCGATGCGATTTCATTTCATCCTTTAGCAAATATCTAATTCCATTATATCAGTTCACAACTAATGCGCCTGTAATTGAAGCTGACTAATTTGTCCATTTCGCTTCCCCAGTATTGATTCGCCTGACTGGTGTAGCTGCAGGAGAGAAGAACCCTAATTTGTATTCAGCTCCTGTCAGACAGGCACTTCTTTTTCTCTCTACCCAGTGCTCTTATCTCATCTCCAACCGGCAGCCAGCCAGCCAGCAACAACACCTTCAGACCAAGCCTTCCTATCTATCAAATGCTTTAATGGGCTCCTCCTTTTCAATAAAGCAAAGCGGGGAGCTGCATGTAGGAAGAAGATGACGACAGATACAAAGGTTCGCTTGTTGTCTCTCTTATCTGTTCTCAAGTCCGCGTGAAGTCTCCTAAATTGAGGTTGCCACTGAAACTTGGCTGCGCCTCGGGTTCTTTGATGATATTGGAAAGCCAGAAAATTACAGTTATATGATCCACAAGAAAACCAATCGAGGAAAAATCCCAGTCATCCAGGATATAATTGTTCGAAATCCATACGTTTGGCAGCTATATAGAAGTTTGCTGAAATGCTGTGATCAGCAAAGCTTATCTTAATGGTATAAGCTTCTCCTCTTCCCTGTCAGTTGTTGTGTCCATACAGCTACGAAGGTTTTGTTAGCCTTTCATGAAGCTTCCTCTGCAGCATCTTCATCCTAGGTGAGACAAATGAGAGTTAGTTTTACTGTAATTTACCATCATCCTCCCCCCACACACACATACTGTGCACACACACAAACAAACCAACTACATGACAAGTTGCGCACATTCGTTACACATTACTGTGTGACTTGATACACACAGACTTAACATCCATACACCTCCACACACCTCCAGCCACAGTGTTGATTTATTACATTTGTTGTAGGACTGACACTGAAATCTCCAGGTGTGGTTCATATAAAACACTTCACCAAAGTTTGCTCTGAAACTAATCACAGCAGCAGCGCTTTACTGCGGTATGAAATATGTACACATTCTCAACATGAAAAAACGAATAATACTAATATTCTTCTAGATTATCGTGATGTAAATTAACATTATCTGTCATAGAAGCCCTTTGGAGCTATCTGTCAGCAGCTCTATGGTTTCGCAAATATAATATTACAGTACAAATGTCCAACTGGGAAAAGATCTTACATAAATAACATTTTAATTACAACTTAGAGCATTTGCACAAATAGTTATAGATAACAATAATATTAATGATTTTATGTTTAGTAATCATATTAAAAATGATGATACAGTAAGATAGAATAAGAAATAAAAAACAGATCGCATGAACAGTAAAAGCTTTCTTCTTGTTCTTCCCCAGATAGACTTTTGGTCTTGTATCAACCCTACTTGCATTATTATTAAAGTTGTGGTGCTCTGAAACTGAAGCACAGAGGCACAAAGAGAAACTGACCATTTAGCCTCCGGCTAAGACAAACATAAAATTATCCCAGGAGTTATTTTCAAGTACAGTGAAAGAGATAGGAACTGAAATGTGGAAATTACATCCCAATGGGGGTGAGTAGTTCAAGTGATGGTTAATCACCACAGTAAGCATTCCCTTCCCCCCCAGCTTTCCTTCTATATATTAGGTTGGCTTTCATTTATTATTTAAGAGCAGCAGCAAGCATACTGACCACTTATAATTCAGAGGAAATAGGAAAACATACTTAGGTGACACTTAAATGGACCTATCAGTTGTGACTGCTGAAACCACTGTCACTATATCACAACCCACAGCGCAAACATCATATACCTTAATGGACACTGTGAGAAACGGTAAATTAAAATGCATTTCTATATGTGTTTCCAAGCGTTTACAAGAGATGGATTCTGCACATTTAAAATAGGACCGGATTAGGGAGAGAAATGTACAAGTTCCAGTCATTGGATAAGGTTTTATAGTTGTTAATTATTTTCTTGGGACTATTTTGTATTTCACACATCAACGGGCTGTGAAGTGATGTTGGAATATTAAGGAACAAAGCTGCCAACAAACAAACAACAGTGTTTGCCAAAGTAATTACAAATATTTGCCTTTTCACAGTTAACACACCCCTCTGCCGGCACGTTGTCAAGGCTGATATCCGAGTGCATGTTTGTTCCCGATACGACTCTGCAAATTCTGAAGTGAACCACACTGAAGTGTTGACTGGCAGCTGGGCTGTTGAGGGGGATTATTGTGCTCCGGCTGCGACAATAAAAAGGAATATTAAAAAGATGAAAACACCCTTGTGTCTTTAGCACATTTATTTACAGACTTTGAAGTGAGCATGAACATTTTTTATGAACCAAAGTCAGTATTGATCGGTCTGGAGCAATTTGTGTTTTTTATTAGCGACGTTCGCTCTCAGTGGTGATGATTTGAATCATTGGAGGAAAACCTCATTTTCCTTCTTGGATGGAAACATTTCTTCCATTCACTGATTTAAATAGTTTAGTAAAAGCAAAGAACATATTTTAAATTAATCAATGTGTGTCCTCAGTAATATTAGATGTAGACTACTTGAAAAGTTACGACTTGTCTTAATGGACCCATATTGTATAAAGTGAGACTTCCATGTCTTTTTTTTATTATAAAGCGCCACTACTCTGAAACTATGCCCTCTAGTGGTACTTGGAGGAATCCCAGAAATATTTTTTTTGATATTTAAAAACATGTTAATTTAAAAACATGTAAATAAAAATACTTCAACTGAAATGTAAGTTAGAATTAGTTTTGTCTTTCCTGTAATATTTACATCATGCATGATTAGTAACAAGCTAAACTCAAACTGCGATGGCAGGATGTAACCCTAAATCATAAACATAGCTCTATATGCAAACTACCGGAAACTGTGCCTTTAAACGAGCTTTCAGGACTGAGAAGGTTGTGATGTCATACCGATACAGTCACCGCCCTAAGTGACGGACCCCAGGGCGGCTGTGGTTGCAAAAACACGAGCAGGGTTGGTTGGGAAACATGGTGGCCGTTGCCTGCTCAGGCCTGTGAGAATTGCCACAGCAGACTGGGCTTAGAGACAGACACTAAAATGGAGCGTTTAGACAGAGGGTGGATAGACATGCTGCAGCAACGGACAGTATGAGAAATAAAATATTGTGTTTTTTGTACATTAAAGCATGTGAACATTTTCTAGTAGATACCCCAAATAAAAGTATGAACCTTAAAATGAGCGTAATATGGGATCTTTAAAAAGTTCACAAACCTAAGAGCCATTAGCTGTTCTGTGAGACTGTACCTAGCGGCGTGACATTCAAATGGACGTGAGGGTAGTCAACTACTGGCTGCCCCCAAATAGGACCGTACATGAGAAAAGGGCACAGAGTGCTGATAGTACTCACTGAGGCAATCATGTGATTAACATCCACACAGTATGAAACACACAAATGATGATCTGACTGAGCTCTTCTGATCCGCTGTTCAGCTTTTATGAATTTGAATAATGCTGCAAGACAAGGACAGCTCTTTAGCATTATAGTATGATGGTTAGTATAATAACGTTCCTTCAAAGCAAAGAAGGTTGTCAAGGCTCAAGACACCTTCCCTCGAGCTCTACATGTTGAAATAGAGGAAGAGTAACTTACCTTTTTTTATTTACATTGTAAAGGGTTATAATTGAGAACCATTGGTTCTTAGTCTGAGGATCCAGATAGGTTACAGCCAAAATACCAACTAAATTTCAATCCACAGAGATTCAGTTACGAGCTACAAAATTACCGTGAGCTGAACACAAAGGGACTTTCACGAACATCTCTCTCTCAGGTTTCCTGCGCAGACATGAGTTGAGTATTGCAACACAGACTTGTTTGAGTGGGAGAAGGTGAGTCGGGGCCAAAAGTGCCAGTGGAAAATGTGAGTCACTCCCCCAAAAAACATTTAGCCTACATTTCCCATAATGCACCTGAACGGCATATTTCAATGCCTTCATATTTCAAACTGCACACTTACAGTTTGTAAAGCAGGCTTTGAAGCCTCCAGCAAAAATGTAGACAACCTTGATGACATCACAATGACATCACCAGGGTTATACTCTCTCTCTATACTTTTTACAACTGCTTTCACAGGCTGTGAAGTATCCCTTGTCACGAATAAACTGAACTCTGTACAGTGCCCCTTTAAAACCTTTGCATGTTTTTGTTTTGCACGTACTGTAGACTCCAAAATGAGCATATCGTGTGCAGACATATTAGAGATAGCTGCAACTATTGATGGGTGACGCATTACCCAGCACAGTCACACTTCATTGCATCAGTGGAGAAGAGATTGATAAGCGCAGTGCTCAGTCCTGGTGTTGTAACACTGAGTGTACCACACAGTGAGTGAAGTAAGACGACTACCGTGGACAGAATCAGCTTATCCCTTCCTTTGTCTCTGTCGAAAGCTGTCATAACATGTTCCTGGTGCATATCATTTCTCACACACACTCATGTACAGTAGCATGTTTGATAGATGACTGGATAGCTTATCTGTTTACACATCAAACAAGTGGAGGACAAGGCTTATCTCCTAAGGGTCTGGTTTACAGCACAATGAGGTAATGAGGTTCATAATGAATGAATGAGAGGAAAAGATTTTCAATCTAGAACAGGCCTTGCCTAAATTGGACTGTATACTGTTTGTGTGAAATATATTAGCGTCTACATCTGGATTTGAAATTGAAGATCTAATACAGCAAGGCATGGCTCAGCCCAATGAAGTGAGACGTGCATTTATCATCCTTAAAATGCACAACAAAGCGAGATCACAATATAAACATACACAAAACAATAGAAATGTTTTCCTGTGGGTCCAAGGACGAGCAGAACTAAAGTTCTGTACGGTACTGCCACCCTGCCCAGTTGCACCCATTACATCACACCCCATTCAGTACAAATCCAATTCATTCCTCTCAGTCCTGGGCCAAATCCAAGCAGATGCTGCAGCGTGTGCGGCAGGCTGTTTGTTGGCCTGGGTGAAACAGTAATAACCTCTGAACCTGGCAGGTCTGCAAATGCCGCATGGCCCCACTGGAGATGGGCTAATTGATTTAGCTCAGAGGAGGTATCGCTACCTCCGCTGTCAGCTAATGTCCTGTGTTTACTCAAGCGTGCGCTAAACGGTAGGTGAGCAAGGATGTACAGTGTGTCTGTCTGTGCGTGGGGGGGAGTCACATCAATGCAGAGGGAGGTTGGGGATTTGCGATGGGTATCTGTCGAGCTGCTGCTTTACAAAGACTCATGTTGTGAGGCATTTTGTGAGCAATTCAGCTTCAAACGAGGTGATCGTTTCCACTGAGGGTGATCACTGATCACTGGATTGATCTAAAGGTTCTTTTATTGTCCTGCCACCACAGTCCAGATGAGAGAAGATCTAAGCTGCTCAAAGCTCAAAGCAATAAGCATAACGAGAAGTTAGTGGTGTTAGTGTATTGCATCTTTTATTTCCCTGGGTTTCTCCTCTCAGGCTATAAACATGCTGCCCCTCTTTAGTGGTGAATGCCTGCAGACAATACACTTCGGGTTGAAGAAACATTATAATCTCTATTGTTATTTACAGTTTATATGTAAAAGAAAGGTAACACACATCGAGGGCTGCAATGAGGTGCTGATCGCAGGAAATAAACTAGAAAGTAGAAATAAAGTGTCCTTTTTTAAAGGGTAACTCTAACAATTGTACACATTAAAGTGCGTTTACAGTTGGGGAGTCCTCCTCCATATTTAAAAAAAAAAAAAAAAAAAGTAGTATAAAGCCTTCTTCCAGAGGAAGCCGCATGTAATCTGAAAAATTGCCTCCAGTGATGTCACTCAGCGGCAAAGTTGCATTGTGGGTAATGTAGGCCACAGGTTTCAAAAGCAAGAAGAATGCAAGTCAGTTTTGATCATTTATTTTTAAATTGTCCACAGTGAGTCGAACAGTGGTATAGGAGTGTAATGCTAGACCAGTGGACTGCTTTTGCGAGTGCTTCACTCTGCCTCTTGAAATCTGTGTTTCTAGGTCAAACTGGGATTCTTACTGTTGTTTTTTTGCTTTTGGCAACAGCCAGGCCATTAGCAGTAGCCATGTTGCTATCACTGCCAACAGTAACACCAAGGGAAAAGCTAGGAGGGGGTAATTTGAAACGTTGTCTGTTTCTGCTTTAAATACGTTCCAAAATGTTCAATCCATTCATTTGAGTAGATTTTAATAGATATAAGGAAAAAAAAAAGTTAAACGTCAGCTTTGAAGGTGCATAATCACGAACACCTTTATCGAAATATCCCATGAATAGAAAAACGTAAATGAATAAAAATCAGCTCCATCAGTGGTGTCAGTGCGTTGCAACTTGTATTACCCAGGGTTTCGCCTCCCAGGCTGCATAAAGGCTGGCCTACCTTAGTTGTGAATGTTGAAAGAAATGCCTGCAGACAATACTCTGAAAATGTACTTTGTTTTCCAGGTTAGGAGAAATATGAAATCTCTTTCGTTATGAACAGTTTATATTCCTAGAAAAATATGCTACAGTAAAAATCAAGCACATAAGATAGTGAAGCACTGTACTCTGTTGTAAAGATACAAATGCAACATTATCATAAAAATATCTATAGGGGACTGAGAGGGATTTTTAAGTAGGTTTGCTACATTAAAAATCATTAGAGATTACATTTTTTTGTGTGTTGGCATGTATGCCCTGTGCCCTTGGCTTCAAACAATCATTGTTTAGTTAATTGGTTTGTTTAATAGTCTTTTAAACACGTTTTCATGAAAATAATTAGTTCTTTTCAGTTGAGTACAACAACATCATTGCCAGGCACTGTGACATCCACAATTTTCAGTTGGCAGACATTATGGACAGGGGGTCTTTATACTGCACTTTCCATAATTAGGAGGGAAAAAGCCACCAATCAGGTTCTTAATTAAAACACATACATATTCTATTTTTTCCATCTTGCCAAAGTCAGTCTCTGTTGACTGTCTCAATGCCAAATTCTTAAGTTCCCTTTGCTCACCAGAATAGCCAGTATTTAGTCCTGGATGCTGTTATTTGATTTAGCAACAGAAATACATTTTGACAATGTAGTTTGCTTAGCACCATGTGAACACTGAATTATAGATAGATGGGCTGTCTGATGTGTGGGAAAATGAAACTATAAAATATAGATCAGTAGGAACGTTTGAACAGTGAAGATGACTTCAGAACTGACATCTGTCAAAGCACAAGGTTAAAGTCCATACAGCACGTCCACGTGTACAGTTACATTGGGAAAGATGGAGTCCATGAAATCAACAACCGCAATACCAGCAAGCTACGCTAGAATAATCGAAACACTTTTCATGAATGGCTGGCATGTGTGAGCTGCAACACGCTGGCGTGTCACGCTTCGATTCAGAAAATAGCCGAAATAAATCACGTAATTTCTCGAGGGTTTATCTTCTCTCCATTGTTTGCAGGCGCCTGGGAGCGTGGAGAATAGGTGCTTTTCTCAAACTGCGTAGGCTGCACTTGTGCACCAGCATGCACATGTGCGATCACACACACATGCACCATCTGCACCACCATCCAATCATCCACCAACACACACACACAAATGTAAGCATAGACATAAAATACCAATTAATCCTCACAGGATCTGGCACTGGAGGACACCAAAGAGTCTTCACAGGTTTGTGTTGATTTATGGTGACTGATTCCTGTGCGAGTAAATGAATTGCAGAGAGGCTGTGAGGGAGGTAACTAGCGACACAGTGACAGTGGTCTGCTCAGACCATTGGGTACAAACCTCAGGACTCATTACAGAGGCTGGGAGGGATAATCTTAGCTCTTCTGTAAGCCAATAGAAATGGAACAGATTGTTGAAAACAGGACAATTTAGCCTCTTAGAACGGTTTTGTTAACGAACGTCCCCCAATTTAGTTTGTTTCAAATGCAGTTCCAAAGCCACACTAAAGCCTCCTGCTGCAAAGGCAACCATCCCAGCAAGGTTTTTACACCACTCCACAGTACTACACTCCTCACTTTAAATATATATATATAGATAGATAGATATAGATAGATAGTATATATTCGACCCCTAGAAAATGGAACAGGGCCAGTACAAATCTAGGACACCTGAGAGGTCCTTCATCGAGAGTGGGCCTGGGATGAGCTGATGCAGAGATTATCTGTCACTGTGTGCAAGTGTGTGTCTGTGTGTGTGTGTGTGTTAGGAGGAGACAGAGAGAAACAGACATCACAAATTGGGTTCTGCTTTAAATCTGTGGTGATGATAGAAGAGTTTAAGATGAACACATTGTTAGTGCGAACTGTGTATCAACAAAACATTTTTCGGTAGTCCCTCCTGAAAGTTGTGATCTTGTGCAGGATCACAGGAGTTGACACAGATTTAACCACCCTGTGCATTACATTTCCCAGTCGACGCAGTTTTTTGTTTGTTTGTTTTTGCAAAACATAGGAAATTGCTGCAGTGCAATAAAACTTCTGCCATTTTCCACATAAAATAATCCAATTAACAACCCACTGTTGGGGCACAAATACAATTAAACCCCACCTTTAACAAAACAAATTCCTTGCAAACACATTAACGTCTGGAAAATTTCTATCCCCCAATGTCCTCTTCACAGACAGCGCTTACTCATAGGCACTGTATCGCCTCACTGTCTCAGTGAGCTATTCCTATTCTTGTGTGTATAATAAACCATTTAACCATGTACCCAAGATTAAACCTATAAATAACCTTATATATACCCTTTAATCAAAGGAGACATGTTATGCTTTTCTTCAATGTTTTAAATAGGTACTTATGCATGGAAAGGATCTTGAAAGGCTAAAAAAAAACAAAAAACACAGAAGCTTCTCTCTCCCAAAGAAAACACGGCTCCTGAAAGTAGTCCCGCTTCTAATCCGTGACTTTGTGACATCACACTACATCACCGTGTCGCACTTTTGCATAATTTATGCCTAGCAGCTAGTTTGGCAGGTAAGAATTAATTTAGCACAGCTGCTCTGTTATCGATAGCAGTGCTGGGTCAGGCGTGTGTGAGCTGACCAATCAGAGAAGACTGGGTATTTGATGGGGCCTTAAAGAGACAGGAGCTAAAGCAGAGCGTTTCAGACAGAGGGGTAATACAGCGCTGCAGCACAGGACAGTATGAGAAAATGGACATGATTTTTGAGCACTCAAGCATGTAAAGCTATTCTAGTAGTAACCCAAAATAAAATGATGAACCTGAAAATGAGCATAATAGGTCCCCTTTAACTATTTTATTGGAAGCTATAACTATTACTTCAGCTGCCAAACTACAGACTACCTCATGTTTACAAAGTAAAGCTTTGCTACAAAAACGTCTTCCAGGAATCAGTGCTGGTTGAGATTGCACTAGTTACTCTTAATTTATAGAATGGATGTGAATTGCATTGCAAATTCATTGCAGATTCAGTTGTTTCAGGCTATAATTTCATGCAATAAATTCAACTCAAGAGTGCTCGAGCTCCCCCATATTAATTTTGTTTACATGACTGAGGTAATTATCCATTAAAATGTTGACATCAGGGGCATTTTCCAGAAACACATCACTTCAAATAAATCACTTAATGTTGTTTGTTACAACCTTGTTTGTCATAATTAAAAGCATAATACTTCAGCCACCACTGAGATCCGCTGGAAAGCAGTCTTATATAGTTGCTGCTCTGCTGCCAGCAAAGCATTTTTGTATGAAGACACCGAGTGAAGATTGGTGAGAACAGGCAGCACTGCAGGGACCTCGGTGATGTAGAGTGACCGAGACAGACTTTAGAACAGCCCCGTGTGATCTACTGTGTCTGGTGAGTCGTCATGATGTCAAGCTCATCTCTTAACACTACACTCATAATGATTTGCAAAGTATAAACTTAGAGCCTTCGCTGACTGGAGTTATAACCGTCATAATTACGGTACACAGAAGCACAGACGTTTTATGTACTTGGCACAAACCTCACAGCAGGATGAGATATTGTGCACAAGCTGTACAACATCTTATTAACCAGCAGTGAACATTTGCGCATTTGAACTCTGCAACCTTCAGATGATTAAAGATTCAATAAACTCCAAAGGTTATGGCCTGATATATGCTGCTAACTACTTTGCAGATAAGTGAAACAGACATCTGCATTTTTCTGTCGTTATCGATCCCAACCTGAACTCGACAGGCATTCTTTTTTCACATTTGAACCGAGTCAAGGCCGACGCAGTTAATGTAAACTTAAAGGTCAGAGTTGTATGATGGTTGATTGAGTCTCATTCCCGTCTGTCAAACTCTGTTGCTTTGGGTTGGTAGGTCAGAACAGCCACCAACCCAAAGCGTCAGTATTCTGCCTGGAAAGTAACAAATAGCCTCTGTGTTGCATTCAAAGCGTTGTCACGTGAATAAAAAAAAAACATCTAAATAATGAGCTTGGTAACACTTTAGATTAGGGAACACATATTAATCATGAACTAGTTTCTTATTAGCTTATTCTTATTAAGTGGTTTAAAACAACTCCCTAACTCACTATCAATAAGCAGTGATTAGGAAGTTATTGAGGGAAAACTCTCACAGAAGTTAATGGCCTAGTAGTTGCAGAATATGATCATGCAGAATAAGGCATTAGCAAGTGATTTATAATGGCTTAATCACAGCCAATATGCTACTAATATGCATGCTAAGAAGAAACTAGTTCATGGTTAATATGTGTTTCCTAATCTGAAGTGTTACCATGAGATTTTAAAAGGACATACTGTATAGCCCCAACACAGACAATACGTCCATCACATACGACCAGTTATCACCTTATTTTTATTATATATTTGTTTATTTTTACACTATATTATTTTCGGTTTTTGCTACATATTTCCACTAAAAGAATATGAAAGCAGTCAATTGATGTGACCGAACCTGACCTGAACCTGGACATCATTGCTAGATTTCTCCAGATAATCCCTCTGCAGCCCAGGTTGGGCCTAAAATGAGAAATTAGCCGTTAGCCATCTCGACAAACCTGTTGTCAGATGTTGTAATGCTGAATGTACTAGATTATTACAGCAAAAGCACCCCCTTGGATGCCCCTATGGTATATAAAACATGATATAATGCCCTCTAGTGTGCCCTTATAGTTCACTATGATTGTATCATGACTTTCCTTGTGCTGGTCCCCCACTGCATACAGCTGGTGCCCTTTTTTTCTCACCCATGCACCTAAAACATCCTGAGTACGCCCCTGCCACAAAAGTTTGATAAAGACAATGTTTTGATCCCACCTGGAGTTTCATCAAGTTAAAATGTTTATACATCATGCACAACAATAGGCTGACAAGCTCTACGCTGGCAGGTGTGGTTATTCCTGAGCAATAGACATCCAAAAACAATTTACGAGAAACAACAATAATACAAAGCCATTTATTGAAACATAAAAATCATGCATCTTATAAATATCAAATTGATTATATCAGATGTTTTGATATAAGGTTTTGTATTATTGTTCCCGCATGATGTGCGTAGAACCAGCCTCTTCTACAGGGTACAGTTTGCCATATTAACATGACACATGTGCACACAAACAACATGCAAAATGTGCATTTACTGTCTCTTTCAAATTGCATTCAGTTTTCTGCTTTTCCATTGTGCATGCGCATACCAATTGAAGCCAGCACTGGGATGGCGGAGTCTGCCACTGACAATTCCCCCCATTAAGACTTACACTTGTAAATACATTTAATGACTGTGCTGGAATAAATGTCAGCCATATCTGGTTAGTGATAGTAAAAATTGGGTTTTGTGTGACCAAAATCTACTTAATCAAATACAAGCTCTGTCCACAATAACATGCTTGTATTAGAGTTTGCATATGGACCAAATGGTAAAAGACTACACATAATACCCTCCCCCTTTTTTTTTTTTTTTACAGTAGATCACATTAACAATTACAGGCTCTACTGAACGTGCATTCACCTATGTCTAACCCTAAAGATACGACTGCTGTTATCACTGTTTGTTCACAGACTCAAGTGTAAAATTGTGCATCACTGCTGAGCCACATAATTACACATATTTACATATAAATTACATTACATAAAATAAGCCTGTTTGCACTTGCGGCATCCGTCTGTCCCTCTTTCTCTCTCCCACTGTACTTTCAAATTAAGGGAGTCAGTTCTGAAGCCAATATATGCACATTAAACAAACAAAATAAAAAAACATTCTTCGGCCAAACAGTAAATAATAATAATAATAATAATAAACCATAGTACACTGGTGAGTCTGGATGTGGTGATGGTCATTTTACAGACAATATCAATACATCTAAATTAGACGAGTGTAAAGCGAAGAAGCGCTGCAGTTGGAATTTGAAATATGACCGTATGATAACAAACACAAGGGCTTTTATCTTTATCTCTAATGTTTGAGTGTGTGTATGAGTCATAAAAGTGAAGGGGCCGTGATACAACAGAGGCTGGGAAACAGTGATCCATCCAGGAGACGCCAGCGGATGTTTGTTTTGAGAGTGCTGAAGAGGTCAACATGAGAGCCTATTAGAGGAGCCCTTTCCCAGATTGACAGAGAGAAGTGATACAAAGAATGTAGGCAAGTGGAATAAATAAAAAGATAACACGCAACAAAAAACAACAAACTGTACATAAAAAAGACATATGGGATACATGAGGGATCAAGGGACCCGAAGAAATATTGGAGACAGAGAATGAGCAACGAGTCACTACAGTTGTGTACTGAGGCCACTTCAAATTGCATATGCGTGTACTGTGTCATTAAAAGGAAAATTATATATAAACAAAGTTTGTTGAGATGTTTATATATTAAACAGGATATTCAGTTCCCTGACCTCTATTATTTGTCTGGATGAACCTGTTTAGGAGCTAAAAGTTTCCTCCATCAGTGCACACAGCACTCTGTATCTGGCTGCTTTATTATATTTTAAGACCCAGAAACCTACCAATACTCCCAGAGATGCACGTGTCCTCTGTGTGTGTTCTTTACTATTATTTGTAGTTTGATGTAAACACTTAATTAATGCTTTATTAATCTGTAAAATTATTTTCTATAAATGGCAGATCAAAAAAGACCTTAAAAGCAATCAGGGAGTTTATTTGTACAGTTTTGCAACCCTATAGCAAGATTTGGATAGAAACACCACTTGGTTAGGGTTGCGAAAAGTCTGGGTTTAATATACCTGCTTTTGTCACCATAAGCATAGTTTGAATATGTTCCAACATCACGTGAAAAATATCAGGTATTCCTGCAACAAAGATGGCTGAAAAATGTACTGAAGGTGGTTAAAATTACCATTTGAAAAAGGAAGTGAACACATCCAAAAGTCAATTCATGTTATCTGAACATAACATGTTACGTATTGTAGAAATGTTGACTGGATATGAATCGTACAGATCTAATGTATCTGTGGTTTGCAGAAACATTTTGGTGAATGGGTTGTCTTTAGATTTGAAAAAATAAAATAAAAATGCAATGTTGCTTCTCTGAACACAGAGGTCAGACTTAGCCACACAGAGGCAGGGCTTTTACAGGATCAACATGTCAGTGAAATGAAACATTAAGATTCACATGGCCGAGGGTCAGCATGTGCACTGAAATTGGACCGAGAATTGAGCCCTGCAGCGCTGTGCTTGTTTTGAGCAGCATGAGCTGCAGCGATGAGAGATACAGCAGCATATGATCCAGTGCAGAGTGATCTCGGCAGAGACGCTCACATGTGGGTTGATTTGATCTTGTGCACGATCTCATCAACCCACTGTATGGATTGTGCCAAGTACATACACGTCTGTGTTTTTGTATGCTGAATATATGATGGTTATAACTCTAGCTATTCAATTTAAACGTGGAGTATTATAAAAAGGATTAAACAATTAGCCAACATTTACTGACATCAGAAGGTAATTAGTTCCTTTTAATGGTGCCTTCTGCGTAAAGCTCTAAAACTAGACTTTAATTACGCTCAGAAGTTGTTAAAAAGTAATCAGCTGGATAAGAAGTAGATGAGACACTGTTAAAGATATAAAGATTAATGACTGTAAAAAGGGATTAAAGTTGGCAGGTTTAACAGGTGGCCAAAACGATGAATAATAGCTTAAACAATCTATGACCTACACCTTATCACACACTTTTATTTCCTTTAATACAATTTATGCTGTGTATGCAATGAAACTACACTGGAACTGCATTGATTGTCCTTTGTTTATGTCCAATGTAGTGTTACTTTGTTTTTAATTAAGCATTTCTTCTTATTATTAGCTCGTTGAAATGTCTTTGAGTTTGAAACATGCCTTACAAATAAACGTCTGACAGGAAAATTATAAGAAAAAGGGTAAACTATGACGATTCTTATTCTAATTTAGTCAAACATGTTACTTTTCTTGTGTTTTTGGAATATTTCTGCAAATAAGCATTCGAGGCTGTTTGGTGAGTATTGCACAGTATTGATTTTATTGTCAATTAGGCAGGATGGATCCAAACAGCATTGCAGAACTCCAGAGAAATCATGTGGAAGCCCATTTGTAAGTAAAATGAACAGAGATTTTGACATCTTGACTCCGAGTCCGGAGGAAGTATTGTACAGAATTTGAATCAAGTTTCTGACAGGAAGGAGCTGTCAATTAACACAATGAACTAGTTTAACAAAGTGACAGAGGGGTGCTATCAACTTTGTGTGATGAACAAAAGAGACATGACCATACTCCTAACAAATTTAGAAAACCAACTCCAGCTCATTACTTTATAAGAACCTTTCAACCTAAATCTTAAAACTCACTGCACAAACACATGACTCAGGGGGAAACCTCCTTTGGACCTCACAGGTAAACAGGCTGTCCTCATTATAGCTTCATTTGACATGATGGTCCTGCTTTGTTCCAAAGCTCAAACATTATAACTCTCAACATGTTTGTCAATGCACTAACTGGTTTACATAGAATAATAATTTGCATGTACATGATATTTTAACATTGATACCCCTAAAATTGCAATATAAAGCATCACTGGTGAACTGCCCCATGGTCGAATAGAAGTGTGCACTCTTGGATGCCCCTAAGGAAGAAAAAACATGATAAGGTGGCCTTTACTGTGGCCCACTTTGCAACAAAACGTGATAAAGTGCCCTTGAGGGTACCCATCCTGTGGAGAAAGTGACATATAGGATGTCCTACATTCTAGAAAATGAGTTGGCCTCTATGTCCCTCTAAAAAGGTTAAATAGTTAATATTCCCTGTGTGTTTTTACGACAGAGGTATAGTAGTTAAAGTATCAGAGTCACATGATAAAACTATTGTCATGTTTTGGGTTTTTGGTTAGCCATTTCATATTTTATTTTGTAGATTATACCCTCACGTATCCTCATTTGTCATTGGTTACTTTCCACTTCCTGTCTTTGTCTTTTTTTCTACCTCCAGGCCCAAAAAATGAAGCCAACACGTGAGTGACAAAAAACTGCATTTCCTCTAATGGCCACGTGAGGCTGGCTCCAAAAGTGAGTAAATCCCCATAGACTTCTGAATTAAAATGCCCAACCTCACAGCAGAAATTAAAGCTTGGTACAAAAAATATCAGTTTTGGTCTTTCCCCAATACGTTTGTTAACCTAAAGGTTATAACATGAAAAACAGGAAGTTCAGTTCATGGCTCAAGTAGAAACAGTGAACTGAACAGGTCCAGGTGAGTGCCACAGTACAATCACTGTATTTTTCTGTACAGCGTTGTCATATTTTCCACTTCTCCATCATCTCTCCCGACAGGCTTTCAGTCAATGGACTCTCAGCTACCGTCTTCAAGTAATGGAAACAGGCATCTTTCAACAAGTAGTCAATCTTGAAACATTGACCACTAATGGCCTGAGTGGCCCAGCCGCTGCCGTGAGTACGGGCTGGTATGGTTTCTGATATGACCCCTGTAGTCATTTCCATGGTAAGTGGCACATTGTCATGATCTATAATTATGACTTTCATCTGAAGGGCCCAATGTCAGGATTCAGCTCTAATTACATGGGTAGCCTGATTCTAGATTGGTCAGAGATGGAGAGCAAAGGCTGAAATTGAAGAATGCAGCAAAAATAAGATCGAGGAAGACTGAAACACAAAGATCTCCAAGGCTAAAATCACCCAGAATACAAACAAAACATGATTAACATCGTCCTGAGACAGGACAATAAAGTGGACTGACCCCTACGCTGAAACAATGGTGTGGAAAAAGATGATGAAGAGAGGAGGAGGGAGAGACTAGAGGGATGTTATTTTCTCACACGCAGTCCAATCCGCTGTGAATAATCCTGCCCGTAAATCCGATGGGATTACCACTGATACAGTCTCAATTTTGTGGTTTGCTGTAATTCCAGTGTAAAGAGAAAACTCAGCGGCATAAACAGTGACAAGAGGATTTGATGAGTGAAGTGAAGCATACCATGAAACAAAGACTGGGCTGGTTGAACCAAATGGAAAACTTCAACTAAACACATGAAAATCAACATGAAACAAGGCTGGCATTGGATTCTTGGAGCTGATAAATACAAATACAAAACAACTAAAGGAATTTGGCCCTGATTACAGCCATTGATGATGTTGGGTAAGGTTCTGTGCTTGGACCAATACTATTCACATTTTATATGCTTCCTTTTGGGGATATCATTAGGAAACACTCCATACATTTTCATCGTTATCATGTGGTTACCTGTCTTACTCTCTGGTGGTAATTAAATGTTGCTGCCTGTGTTTGCATCTGTAGTTCTTGCCTCCTCCTCATTATTTTGTGTGTATTAAGAGTGGATTGTATCCAATTGTATTTTGAAAAGGTTCTATATATATTTCGTTGTTTAACCTCTCGCTTTTATACTATTTATCCACATATTTCCAGTTCGATTGACATCCTGATATTTTGGCTGTAGATCCAAAAGGTAGATCATTCAGTCAATCTTCTGTTAGCCAGTCCATAGCCTGACGTCAGTGTCCGTTTTTCTGTGTTGGGCCTCGCTGTTGGTGTTTTTATGACTTGTATTTGGATAGCGTGATGGTTCCTGTTGTGGATGCCACTGATAATTGGCAAAATGTACTGATTATTTCTCCCATACTGTTCAGTTTCAGCCTTTGATGCCAAGGCCTCCTGAACCTTTCCCATGCCTACTTTAGCTTGCCCTGTTTACTTTGTCTTGCTTTCATTGGAGGACACCGTCTACGGTTTGCCAAGTTGTCTTGTTTATTATTACTGCTAAATTGAGACTGAAACACTGAGACCTGCTGTTACACTGCCTGATGGCTTCCCACTGAGTTCAGGCAATCTGGTGTGTCTGACAGTAGTTAGCTCCCTCTCATGTCAGCAGTTGGGCCAATTAATGAGTACAGTGTCAGTGTTCATTTCATCCTCCTCATTGCACTTGCAGTATATCCTGGTCATTATTCTAATATTTACACTTCCAGCGCATGATTATAGCCTTCTCAGATACTTCAAAGAGTTGCGACAAAGATGTGTAGTCAGGCGGGTGTGTTACAGCTGAATGATAATGTCTTCTCCACAGATGCTGCTCCACCATCTGCTCAGCTGTGAGGCTGCTACTCAGCCAACTCAGGTGCTGCACAATACTGTAAACAGTCTGCAGGACAAACGATGTAATGCTGACACTGTCTTAAATTAACATGTGTGTATACTATGTTATGTCTGGAAGCAGATCCTGAAAAACGGACATTCTTGATGTACAAGGTTTACACCAAGTAGTGGCAAATGCTCAAAATGTGGAATGAAGCTGTAACTCAGCTGCAGACGTCTGCTTATTGTTCTCTCAGTTTAGACCCAGTCCTGCAAGTGAATTATCTGCCATGCAGTGACAGACTGAAGCAAACATGCACTACATTAGAGTGAGCGCTGTTCACATATATGGTACCTGCTGTGAATAATGACAAAGTTGCTCTAAAGAATGAAAGCTACTGCATGTGTCTCATCTGTAATGTAAGTCATGGTCTTATAATTGACCATTGAAACTAAACAGTGGTGGAAGATAAGCTGTCATTTCTTAAACGATTGGTCCATTATCTCAGAAAGTTGTAGATAAAAGCAGGCCTCTCATATCGAGCTGGTGATTTTATTTTTGAAATGACAACTCTCGCTAGCTGATTTTGCTGGCTGTAGCTAGCTAGCTAACAGGCTCACTCCATGAGATGAGATGAGATGAGATGAGATGAGATGAGATGAGATGAGAAGGTGAAAAGGCTCTCTCTGGCTCCTGTTTTAATGTTTCAAGATGTCTCATTCCAACACAAGAACCCTGTAAATACACACTTAAGGGCTGCATACAGGATAGCATGCTAAAAGACCAAAGCTAATGCGACACGTCTCTGACAAAAAGTCAGCATCCTCATAGATGATGATCCTTACAGAAGACATGAACATCAAGAAACAGCATTGTTCTTTTATTGCAGCGTAGAGTGAGCGTGGTAAGGAAAAACAGACTGCTCTAGCATGACCATGTTTGGCTGCTAAAGCTGAGTTCACTTAACAGGATTTTTGCCCTGATTTTCCTGGATATCTAGCAGGCTAAATATCTGTCTGAGTCGCGGATGGGCTGGGGTGCCAGGAACGAGCTACAGCCAATGACAGCAGAGAATCCTCTCGCTCCTCTCCTCTGCTCCACAAACAACTTGGACTGTTTGGGCCGCATTATTTCGTATCACATCTCGCTTATGGGACCTTGTGATATGTGAGCCCCTGTCGCTGATCAGTCACGTGTGCAAACCACAATGACAGCAAGACTAACTTCTACAAGACAGGACGATTTTATGTTATCTACCACAAAATAACGTAGCATGACATGCTCCCTGGCTTTAGTCCTTTAATAAATACGACTAAAGGTGTCAGTGTGCGTTTGTGTAGCCTGTCTGTTCAGGTCAGTTCCAAAGTGAAGATATTGTTCAGGATGTTTATTCTCCTTATATTTACCTCATCTTATACACCCCTGACTCTCAGCAACAATTGTACCTGAGAAGCAAACGTCCGATGGATTTCAGTTTCAGCTCGATTTTCAATAGGAAAAAATATAACTCCAGGCTAGCGAGGGGGTCGAGATGGTAATTTTTTTTTTCCCTCTACATGTAAAAAGATGTTATTAGAGAGAACAGTTGCTACTGTGCACATGTGAAACCATCAGACATTAATTGCGTCTTCCTACATCAATTATTAAACCAGAATTTCATACTTTGCCTGATGAGCTGCAAATGAGTCCTCTTTGTAATATGGTCCCTCTTGCCCCAGATGAGGGGAGAAAACTCCCCCATCATTCTGTAAGAAAATCACACATTCAGTAGTACCGTAACGCAAGATTATTGTTTCCATTTTTTTTTTTTAATCTAGAGTCATTATTATGTGGTGAGAGGTGATGGCATGATGAGAACAGGGGTCTGTGTCATTTTAATGGCTTGTCGATTCAGTTCTCTGAGTGCGAGAGAGGCGAGAGTGGAAATCCCAAGGAAATGAGGCGACATTGTGTGCTGAAAAATACTTTTCATCAGAGCACCATGAGGGTGATTCTCTTTCATTTCTGCTGAGCATCTCTCACATCAGTCAGCTACTTAGGAAATGCAAAAAAAAAAAAAAAATGCAACACACTCTCTGCAAAGAGAGCCTGAGGTGGGTTTCTGAAAAGCTTTAGAGCACACAGGATATCTATTTTTTTCAAACTTGATATGGACTTAATGCTGCAGCTGCTCACCTCTCGACAACACCAGTAATGGCAAAGGAAGCATCTCTTACGTTCAAGTATTTCCTTCTTCAGAGTGAAGATGATCAGACGCACAAAGGCGGAAAAATTAGGGTGAATTTTTGTCATTCCTGTCCACGAACAGCCAATTAAAAGTGCCTCATTAAGCAAGAAGTCAAATGACCATACCACAAACGCTTTGTAATCTCTCCTATAAATAATATACGCTTTATGTGTTGACCTATAACCAATATCACCACCACTCTCCTGCCCTACATTTGTTTAATGAATTCAGCTGCATGTGCCACAACTGTGCTCAGTTGGACGCCTGCAACGAGCGTCTTCTCTCTGAAACTGCTAGCATAAATTACACTCTCTATCATACGTGTCACTTTACATGGGGATCAAAGCCTCATGGTGAATTTAAATACGCTTTTTCACATTATTCACTCCTCCCTTGCCATCAATATAGGTTTACGCTGTTAACAGAGCTCCAAACATCTATAACAAGTCATAAAAAAGTCCCTGTAATCTTTTTATTTTCTATAAAAATGACTCTGCAGGATCAAGGATTCACAGAAACAGCTAAAGGGTAGGTCTGTAAACTTTTAAAAACCTGCGATTAATGACCTTGAAGAACTTAAATAAGTGCCTTTTTAGCTTTTAAACACAAGTCCCTTCTTTGAAACCAGCACCATCCAGCTGTTTACTCCAGCTGAGGCTTCATGCATCTTTTTATCCAGCTGGACATGTTGGTTTTACCCAATGTAAAGCTCGTATTTCCCCCCCATAGGGACTCATATATTGTGCCTGTGGTGCTCATCTGCTAATAGTGACCTTATCACAGGCAACTTTGTGACATCTTCCTCCCCTATTACCGAAACAATCCTGTCGGGATTTACACGGTGCCAGTGGTTGTCTATGGGATTATTTCAGGATCCTCTGTTTGATCTTATAATGGTTTTATCTCTGGTATAAATTCAGGTCTTTTTTCAGGTAAAAAGATAATACTTCACAGCTGAATCGACTAAACCAATATCAATTGGTCTGCGCCCTCAGATCCGTGCGTAATGGTGACAAACGCGGACCGGTGGCGTGGTTATTCAAAAAAGAAAGAAAGAAAGAAAGAAAGAAAGAAAGAAAGAAAGAAAGAAAGAAAGAAAGAAAGAAAAAAAGAAAAAAAGAAAGAAAGAAAGATCGTATAAACTTACCATGCTTTATTCTTCATTTAGCAGTTTTCTCCTCATCGGTAAAAGCGGAGCACAGACGCATTCAGGGAATCCCGGCAGCGGTTTCCTTCGTTTACGCACGTCCAGTACAAACAAACGAACACGGACTGCTGGTTACACTGAGAGAGACGCACAGCTTCTGTAGGTGTTACTGCTGTAAGTGCGACTGCTTCACATCTCATCTGTCTGTTTACAACCACAGTTAAGCCGTTCAGTTCAGTTGTCCCGCAAACTTGAGCGACAGGAATTTATGGCATCCTGCTCTCTTGACTTGACAGTTACTCTGATAATGGCTTTTCCCAGAGTTAAATCGCCAGAGCGTGTGTAAAAAGTGCGGAGCTCCTTCTGATGCATCGAGGCGCAGCACGTTGTGGGTTGTCTCCACCAACAATTAAAACTCCCGGTGAGAGACACGGGGGCTCCCCGGTGCTGATGTTATCCCCTCTGCTCCGGGGGGGATCAGAGAGACGTCAACAAGTTGCATCCAAATGTGCGTTTCTCTGAAGATTTGATGGGACTGCTGGCTGCACGGGAGATCCTCCTCTGTGCGCCACACACACACACACACACACACACACACACACACACACACACACAGGCACTTACACACACTGGGAGTGAATTTAATCGACTGCAACCACACGGCGCATGTTTCCAAGTAATTCAGTGGATTTCTTTGACAGTCCGCCCCGTTACTGTACTAAAACAGCAGGCAATGTGAGCCAGAGGCTCTCAGGATCAGGTGCAGGGACCCCCCCAGAGGCCTCTGACAGGTTAAGATGCTCCCATTTTCAATTCTGCTTAAGTCACTTACACATATGAGTAGTAAACACTAGCTAAAGGGGCACTATGTAGTTTTGAAAGAAATTCAAACTCAGAATTTAGATATTTACAATATTAATGAGGTAATAATACAAACTTGTTCCATAAGTGAATAAACAAGCTGCTCCCAGAGGAAAATAAGGTCCCTAGAATACTGTTTGAAGCTAGAGAAGGTGGCAGGGTCTGCCAAATGTAAAACAGTATGAAATTTAGAGAAACTTCTCAAACCATTCCTACAGTATAGCACAATACAGTATACTTTATTGTCCCCTGCGGTTTTCAAACCATAATTGACATTTAATGTTTACATACTAAATTGTATGTTTGTGCAAGTGCCAATGAAAGAAAAAACAAACAAAAATAACATATTGAGCAACTTTACACCACATTGCACCTGGCTGCATATTGCACTACTAGAGCAGTATCACGCAACGCAACATATCACACTGTATAGTAGCATTGCACAGAATAACAAGTGTTTGTGTTCTGCTTCTGATCTGTTCTGTCTAAATCTGCACCAACAGCATTGTCGAGCTTGAGAGCAGTTGCGTGCATTAGTTTCTTTAAAATTTCATGCCATCTAAAGCCTCGTGCACACACACATTACTCTTGTGTTTTTGCAGTGTTGACATGATATGTGCTCTAATGGCAGTGCAGCATCCAGTTATACAGCCAAAATGCATGTGTCAGTAACATGCATATTAACTGCAGCAGTGCAGCATGACTGCAAATTATTGGCAGCATGCTACTTAGTTGTAAGAATTATTATTAATATAGATGATAGATAAATTGAAGTTAAGGATCTCCATCTTTAGAAATGGTTTTCTCTTGCAAACAGTGTTGTCTCTCTGCAGATTATTTTCTTGTTTCGGAGCTACTGGTACCATATAATATGAAAGCTCAAACATGGTACTAGTATTACCCATGGGCCTCTACTAATTTGTAATAAATGAAGAGGTCACCTGTGATCTTAATCCCAATAATCCAACCCCATATTGCATACCATATGTCACCCAACAAAGTTGATTTCTTTTTAAACATCTGTCTCCTGCTGTCAAACAACTGAACAAGTATGGAATTGCGGCTCATAATACGTTGAACAGCTGTGCTGTGAGATCGACTTTGTTGATGTTCAAAGTCACGACAGAGAAGACTGGAGTTACGGAAAGTTGTCATATTCAAGTACAGCCACAAAGCATCTTTTACTTGATCTAAACGAGCGGCGAGTGTGTTTTTATGCTTGTAAAACATGCAGGACTCAACTCCAAACTAGATTAATATTGTGGCTGCTGAAAAACAGACTCTTCACTTCTAAAAGTAGATCTCACACTGTGCCTTGGCATCCAGGAGATATTGTCAGTAAATATGAGTAAGATACAGACTTTATGCGTCACACGAAACACAAACATCAGGCGGTAATTTCTAAATCACACAAGGTCCCCTGGTAATACTTGTGAGAATAGGGTTTTAGCAGTGAGATCAGGTTGTTTGATCAGTTTTAGGGCAAAATGATGTTACAGATTCAAGCAGTTATGGAGAAAACTGCAGCGTTTGGCTGATATGTCCCCCTCCTCTTCAGCTCTTTAGTCATGAGTCTGCAAAAACCCTGTTGGTTGTTGCCTATTTGGCACTTTCCAATTCTCTTTATTTACTTCCAAAAGTTCAGGGAACTACCTGCAGAGAGAAATCTTGAAAATGCCAACGATGATAAACTCATATCTCAACCATTTATATATTAGCTGTACCACACTGCGGAGATATTTACTGAGATCCTGCAGCTGTGGCAACAATGAGCAGTCACAAAGAATAAGCAGCTGCTATAGGAAAATTATTCTGACCCCTGGGGAAGCTTCTGGATGGTTGGAAAAATGAAATGCACGTCCAGCTCCACATCATGTTGCCCGCATGATGAAGGGCTTCTTAAAGAACATGGCTGACATTGACATTCAAAGTCTGTTTCTCCTCTATTACCCCAAATACATTTTAAACAAATGCACAATCCAGGCTGTTATCGACAATATAGTTAAACACGTCAGCATAACATTCCTTTAAACTGATATTTTCCATTAACCACATCATCGCACTGCTGTGTTTCTATCCAATATCAGAGGATTAATCTCAGGAAAGTTCGCCGAAAAGCTAAACTTTTAAGAACAAATAAGTCTCTTTAAAATCATATTACATGATCCACACTAATTCACAGCGAGCGCGGTCTTGTTAGTTCATTAAATGCTGTGATTGAACTGCTGTTTCTCTCTCCCATCTTCTGTATATTTTATCGTTAATTGAATCAATACCAGCTCCTTGAAAGCTAATTAGCAGGCTCTTGAAGTATGAAAAACGATAATGAAGAAATGGAGCACAACACTTGCACACATGTACGCACTCACACACACGCGCGCGGACACTTTAAGGGCTGTTTAAAGTGGAAATAAAAACTGCTGGGCTTTAAGTGGACAGATTTGTCTTTGATCCCATCGTCTCCATCCTGGAGAGATGGACGACCACGTGGGAATGAAATACAGCGCCGGCTTGTTTTTCCGTTTAGCCTCTTGAAATGCTCCTCTCTAAATGGAGGGTCAAAAGTGTGTCTGTGTTGAGTTTTTTCTGGCATTCGCGGGATGTTCAGATATTTCACTCAAAGATTCAATTGTTGAGTTTGTGAGTTATTTTTGTCTTATTCTAAATTTTCAGAAAATTGAGTTAAAAGTTTTTCTCCCCGCATTGGACAGGTCAACTGGTCCAGCGGCACTGACACAAAAAGATTAGATAACGTAGTTTGATCCTTTACACTTGCCTTTATACAAGTGTATGAGACAGAATCATAAATACACTAAAGTCTTATTTTCCATGACTGATTGCTCTGGGCTTTATTTATGACCTGATAGACCTATATCAACATGATAACGTTACTTTGCCTTGAGGCGTGTGTTGGAAAGACCAAAAAAGTAAGAAAAAGTAGAAAAAGGGCTTTATACTGCATTTGTAAAGCTTCTCTTAGAAGCTAATACCACATTTACATCAAATTTTGTGTGTATGTATTATGCATTTTTTCGCACCGCATTGCCAGTAGACGAGTTTGCATTTCTGTGTTTTTCTGGTGTGTCACATTCAGCGTCACGAACAAGCCAGAAAACAGGGAACGGCAAAAAGCTGATTGATGTGATAAGATCATGGCAAGAGATACATACACAATGGCCTTATACAGTCTGAAAACATTGTACCTGAAAACACCTCCCAGTACTTTGAGTTATTAACCTCTTCTGAATCAAAGGATCTTGAATTGCCTCTCAGTGATGTGGTAACAGTGAGAGTCCAATAAATCCAGTCACATCTTTATTTGACGGAGTGATACACGACACAGTGGGAGGTAAAGCAGGATGAGCACACATTACAGCCTCCTGGAGATTTAACAAGAAGGAACCAGATATCTTTATTGCCTCTCCACATTAAACACTTAATAGATCACACTCACAACCCCTCCCTGTTTGTAAAGCACAGAACAATGGAGTTATTGTATTATGATCATATCCACAAGGCAAAAACATTTCCCTCAAGGCAAACTGCTTAATGGATGGTGGGGATGAAACATCTTAACAACTGTATTTTAACATAATTTAACATAAGCTCAAATCCATAACTTCCCAAAAGTTGTCTACCTCTGAAACCTGCAGGTCATATGTAATATTAGAAACTATGATCATACTTTGAATGGCATTTCTAAGGATCAGCATATTTAGATTTTTTTTTTTGTTTAGGTTTGAGCTTGAAGTTGCGGAGCACATTCATTTCCAAATATGTGACTATACTGTATATTTGTGATAATGTGTTGATTGTGGTTTTGAAAGACTTATTTTTTCAGGAGGAGTGAATGAACCTTGAGGTGATGCCGTGTTCACATCATCTGGAATGGATGGTAGTGGGGAAGATAGGAAAGATTTCAATCTTCATTACTTGTGTTCATGCCGTAGAACAACTCAAAGGTTGACACGTACTCCCTCCCAGCTCGCGGTCAAATTAGGCTCAAAAACTACCTGCAAAATCCAGTTAGACTTTCAGAATAAAGTTTGCTGGCAACATTTCACAGGCTATTATGACATATGACCTGTGGAGTGTTATTAATGTTGTCAAGTGGTGATTGTTTAGGCACAAAACCTACATGGTTAGGAAAACATCTGGCTTTTTGTTAAAATAACATTCATTCAGGGTACTTACACAAGTTACGCTACATAATTTACTCATGTGGCCCCCAGCCAATGACAGCGCAAGGTTGGGACCATATAAAAAATCTAGGTGACATCGCTGTCTCTGCTCTCTTCTGTCGCTCTCAGAGCTGCAGCTCTGTGTGTCTGTTTGACCGAGGGCGGGGCTACACAGACACAGAGCAGAGAGGCACACAGCAGACAGGATGAAGACCTGAACCTCAGCTGCATCCACACAAAGAATGTTTTAGAACGTACCTGCTTTGTTCTAACACGGCTTCCTCTATTCATTTATTCTCTAACAACCTCTGAATGGTGATTTTACAAACAGCAGCTAATCCTGCATAGTATACCTTTAAAGTAACAGTGTTTTGTCAGTCGGACTCTCATGTTACTTTTTTTAACGACTTGATTCAGACATGACAGGAAATTTATGGAAACAATGTTCATGCAGTAGTTATCACCTGGCACACGGGAAGGAGCAGAGAGAGCTAAAAGTGTCATAATAACGAAAATCAAGATTGTTTTTTGTCTCTCATGGGCTGCATCACTGCTTGATTGTTAAATTAATAACATTGAAGCCTTAATTAATGAGCACGAGGGATGCTCGACCCTCTCACACTGATTCATCATCATTTGTAATTAAGGTTATTAGAGCGAATATCCAACAGAGTATGAGCATTGAATGACAGGCTTTTAAGTTGCGACTCTTGTATAATTCCTAAAAGTTCACATGCTGTATGTAAAGCAATTTGCTTGAAACTAATTAATTCAACATGAATGAAAATTGAAAATATATGAGGGCGTGGTTATAATTGTTGTTGTATGAGAGTAACTTTCTGTTGTCCTGGTACCACCCAAAGATTAAATTGATTTTTTTGACTGAATCTCCTCAACACCTGTAAATTGTCTCTATCGTAGTGTTTGCTAGTTTATTGAGCTCATTTTCTATGTAAGTGATAGCAATTGAGATTAATTAAAGTGATGTTAGATGGTGGAACAAGATTTATCCAATCTTTCTCTATGCATTTCTTAACTCCTTGGTGGAAGAGTGTTGAAAGTGATACAGAATACAGAAATGTTACAAAGTTTTATTGACATATTGACCTTTGAAAGTGACTAGCCTTGTTATTAAGACAAGAGACAGACATGTTAAATTGCTGTCAAGGGTGCATGTTTGGAAAGAGATTACAATTAGATTAATTAAATGTGGGTGAAATTACCTTGATCAACAGACTTTGAGGGATGTTAGGCATCCATCTCGGATTGGTTTTAAGGTACTTCCATATTATTAAGAATATTTGAAATATTGTAACATTCGTAAAAATCTAAGTTGTTTACTGGTCATTTTGATTTGAATGTCGACATAAAGTTGAAATTCAGAACGTTGTTGGTTACGATAACTTCAACCTGGCATGAATGCAGCGTAAGTGTCAGATAGGGACAGGAAGGAAAGCTTCTGTAAAACGGACTAACACAATGTTGTTTTGGTCTGTTCATGGGATTTCTTGACAATGACAAAAATACAGAATAACCCTTGCCTTCACCTTTAGGCATAAAGTAATAGTGGAGCCCTCAAATGCGCAATGTCTCCCTGACTGTATCAGTACAGTCTTTGTTTGTGCAAAACAACACGCTATAGATATCAGACGGATGGCAGCGTGTCAGCCGCATGGGTCATTATTCTTCTCTGAGAGTTTGAAGAAGCTCATTCACTTGCAGAGGTTCCCACTGGACTCCTCACAGAATGCTAATGTCATGTTTTTGTTAACTGTATGGGAAGTGTTTTCTCGACAATTCAAGACATTTTCATAACAGCTAAGTTATGAATTTTAATAGTTTGAAGACATGAAATGAAAATGTCTCTGGAGCCTCTGATTAACATGATTCCTGCTCACCACATCACATCACAACACAACACAACACAACACAATAGTCTGTTTTTAGAAACTACAAAATCATTTGCTTTTTGTGTGAAGACAACCCAAAGGCAATTTGGCTGCAGAGCCGTGTTTTATTTCCTGATTGTTCACCACAAAGCAAATCTTTGCAGCATCAGTGCAATACAAAGGCCAGAGTGATGAGATACAAAGGCAAAAATCATGGCAAACAAAGACAAGAGGAAGAGACAGGAACACAATACTGGCAATGCTGTTGTCTCAAAATAACCGGAATATGCTCAGTTGAGACTAATTTGTTGTGAAGATGTCCTCAATATAAATCATGATGCAGGAACTGGAACTACATAGTGTTTGCCTTTGACACCAGAGACCTGACATTTTAATTATCTAAACAAGGATACAACCTTTCAACTACCTAAGCCTTGGATGAACTTACCTATATCCTAATGATTATCGTTTGCTCTGAGTGGATAAAGTAGGAATCACAAACAGCCTGTTAACGTTCAGCAGTGTTCTGTACCGATGGGCTGATCAAATAAATTGGCAGCATTTTGTTATATCCCTCAAAACACATTTTTGCAATAAGGCAGCTGCAAACATGTCATTTTTTCATGAGTAAATGTGATATCTGCCCCTCTGCCACAACCAGTATACCACCAAAGACACACACACACACACACACACACACACACTCAGCCTCGTCCTTCATAGCTCTGATACTGCTGTCAAAGGCACTGACGAGCAGAGGAGTAAACATGTGAAGCAGTCACATATTGATCCCGTTGCAGGTTGAGTGACAGGTCAACACACAGTACACACAGTACTGCACTATGCATCCATCTATTTTTTTTTACTATGTAAAACAGTATGAACCACTACACGCTTCATATACTGTATGATATGATTAAAGTCACGATGATGTGACATTTGTTGGGTCTGCACCAAACAAACATGTTTCCTTACATCTGAAGAACAATATTTGTAGGCCGGGGCATCTCTGCAGCACTACAGCACTTCATTATAATGCTGTTTTGTAACACTTTTTACCTTTATCAAAGAATTCAGCAGCTGCAATTTGGATATTATACCTAGCCATGGTGCAATTTTGATAATGTACTAGGTCTCAAGACTATTTGGTCCCAAAAAAATCACCATGTCAATATTTAGATTGGGAAAATGACCCCACATAAGTGCAGCAATCTGCTGAAACTTTCACAATTAGACAAGCTGATGCCTTTTAATCAGTTTGAACCCCTTTTGATAGACTATGAGCATATCTGTGTATGTGTTTTCTTTGAACTGATGTAGTCATTCATGTTGTTGTGTTCCTTGTGTATCCTGTTAATGTATCTTCCGTGCACCTCTATTGCTTTACATGTATTGTACACTATATCCTGCATATTTTATATTCATTGCAGGAGACAGCTTGCTCTCAATAGCCCCCACAAAATATTAAAATAATATAACGGATCAAGTTTTACGTGACTATAATGATACACTAAATAAAAACAAACCATCCATGTCCATGGTCACATTTCAGATTCAGCCTGAAGTCCTGATTTAAAAAGCTGAAACAATAGCGGCTCCATTCCTCTGTGTCTCAGCTCTTCATACGCTGGACTTCAGCCGTGGGTTGTTGTGATATTAATGGTAATGATACCCCTCGATACATGCCTGCATGGACATGAAAAACGAACACTGTCACACACAGCATGGTGTCAAACAACACGTTCTGCAGAGTCTGCTGGTTTGTCGATACAATGCAGCATTTATGTGCAAAGGTTTGATTTTTTCCTTGTTATATACTATATATATATATACATATATATATATATATATATATACATATATATATATATATACATATATACATATATATATACATATACATATATATATATATATATATATATATATATATATATATATATATATATATATACATATACATATATATATATATATATATATACATATATATATTACAAATAAAACTGGTTCATGAATTGTAGGGAATTTTTAATCAGTACTGCACTGGTAGATACAGTATATGCACAATGATATGCACAATGACAATACAGTTTATTCCAGCATAGTCACATCACATTTAAAGTGCACAAGATAGTCTCTTGCATGTTAACCAGTCAGAATACAGTTTCCTTTTATGCAAGCCCACATTTCTGTTTATTGACAGCTAAATGAATAACAGACAGGAATAGAAGAAAGGAATTATAGATAAATCAATGCTTCATCCATGCAGACATGGTCAATCATTTCAGGCATTCACTCTGGCAGCTAGTTGTGTCAGAGCTGAGTGTATTGTCGGATGCAGCACTACAGAGGCCAAACGATGAGGAAAATGCCATGTAATGCAGATATTTTTGACTGAGTCACATAGACGATATCGTCAGAAAAAAGCCACGAGAGAAGGGATATTAAAGACAGTTGTGACAGTCATGTGGCAGTGGTTAAAACACCGGATTCACAGTACCAAGCTGCAGACATCTCAACCAAAACAAAATCCTGAGGTTGTTCTGCAGCTGTCAAGAAGAACTGCAGCAAACTGCAAATGCAAGCATACACAGAGTGACAGCTGTACGGTGTGATAAGCTCTTATCTGTCAACATGAACGTCTAAAACTCCACACCCACTGTAGGTATATTGAAAGTTAATCTATAATAAATTTAAAGGCACTACACACCCACAGTCCCCCACACTCAGGTGTTTTTAATCATTTGCCTGAGACGACTTCCTCTCTGGAAGGTGGAGGAGTGTGACAAATGTCCTTAATTGACATCTTTAAGTTCCCATGAAGTCAAAGTTGCTGTTTAAGTGTTTTTATCACATATGTCTTGTTCCATATCTCACCTAAACGCCAGTATAAAAAGAAGAACATCGCCAGAGCGGAGTGTTGGATTACTTCATGGATTACTGTACAAAAACACAATTTATAACTTTATTCAGTGATTTGGGTGAAACTGGGTCATGTTTCATGAAGAAAATATTTGCTGGTTTTCCCTCTGCTGCCCTCGGCCGGCTCTGCCTTGAGAAACCCTGGACAAATAGCTTTACTTGTCGCTAAAGTAAAAGCGGATGAGGTGCAGGTGGAGAGAGGCGGAGAAACACAGGTGAAGGGAATGAGCAGAGGAAACAAGGAGCTGATAAGGAACAGGACAGGGCTAATGAGGCTGATGGTAGACAGGTGTGGAGGGAAAATCAGGCTGGGGATGGGCAACGTAAGACAGGAGGGACACCTAGAGAGAAGAAACAATTACCCCAAAACTACTAAATAAAGTAGACTAATAATTTTAAAGCTTTTTAGCTCATACAACTCAAATTTAACAGTCTACTTCAATTATGTAATTCTAAGGTAATGGGTTTCCTAACTTTTTTTTAAAGTAAAGACAACTTTTAAAATTCAAAGTGTAGCTATATGTCTATTTTTTTTAAGTACACTGACAGCAATGTAAAATCAGGGTCATATGACACTGCACACTAATGTACGCATACAAAAATACAAAAGGAATTGATCAGCTTCAGCAGGCCTTCAATCACAGCAGCAGCATTCGTGCAGCGGCTCAATAATAGACCACCGATCAATCAGTTTTTTGGAATAGAAAAAAATTACCCCATATGATCCCAGGTGGCTTTAAGAATCGTGCCCTGATGAATGCAATCAGAGGAAAACTGTGCAGTGTCCTGACATCAATACATCTTCAGTAAATGGAGTTGAGGCTCTCTGTGACCGTAGGGTCTGTTTCCAATGGCAAGCCACTAATGAGTATTCTTTCACCAAATGGATTATAAATAACTGTAATGGTGTCCCATTAACTAAGCCCCTCTGAAGTAATGAAGAGCAGCGTTTTTTATAGACCTGGTTGAGAGCCAGAGCCAGATTATTTCGTCCAATTTGCTCTGATTGAAGCCCAGTTACTGCGCTGAAGGGAAAAGCTGCAGGTCCCCAACGTCCCCGAAGCTTGACAACTATTCAGTTTGTGCGAATTGTTAGATGTATTGTGGAAATTAAAACAGGCCAAAAACTATCAAGAGTGTAGCCTCACCTCAGATAGACACCTGTGTGTGCTCGGGAAGTTTCCTGTCTAAGTTATGCATGAGTGCAAATCCCAGTGGGATTCTGCCCCCCTCAGTTTGCCCCAGGATAATGTTGTTTCCACATGGCTCACCTGTCTGATGCAGTCAACGCTGGTGTGTCCACTCAGTCACATACCCATGCACACCTGCGCTCATAGACACACACACACACACACACACACACACACACACACACACACAGACCAGGCATTAAGTCAAGTCAGGCTCCAGCTCCTTACAGTTGTGTTTTGTAGTGGAAATGATGGAATCAGGCTCAGCTCATTAATCCTTACTCCAGCTGCCACTGCAAGCTCCGGGAACTTGGCTCCTCACCCAAGGTCTGTCAGTTCAAATCCCACCACGTACACCGACCTTTAAATGCTGACTAGACATGGGATTGGACTTCAGCATGGCCAGGAGTTCTCTTTAAGATCCGTCCTAGTGGAAACTGTTGCCAGGCTGAGCTAAAAACCATGTCAGGGACTGTGGGCACGAGAGCTGCAGGGATTGTCTGTTGATCCTGAGCTGCAGTTGTTAGCACAGTTGTTCTTTCAGAGCAAACACAAAGCTGCTTCTTAAACCCTTGATAGTGATCAAGACATCTCAGCTTCAACATTATCGTGTACAGTAGACAAAAATTGCTCCAGTAAATTCTGTTTTCTTTTTTTTTTTGCTATTTAATGAATGGATTAGATCGGACCAGGAACTATATCTTGTTCTGTGGATACCTGTGGCAGATATTATAGGTGACTCCAGCCTATAATTGACCATTCACAAACTCCTCCCTCAAACTCCCTCCAATAATACCTTAGCAACCATAACCGGGTTTCCACATTAGGCTTTATAAAGCTTTCCAAAACCAAAAACACAAGAGCAACAGTGTAAGGAATGTAGGCTAATACCAACTGCAATTGTTAGCTGGACATGCTAACAATTGCAGTTGGTGTTAGCCTACATTCCTTACACTGTTGGAGGAATGTAGTTTTTTGTGTTTGAACCTAATCAGACCTTACCATCAGGATGGGGATATTAATTGCATGTCATCCTCCCTTCCTTTCCTTCCATTCATCTCTTTTCTACTGTCTGACAAATAAAGGCATACAATGTCCCAAAAATACCTTTAGCAAAAAGCCTTTTCACAACTAAAACTTCCACTGTGTTATATTTCCACACTGTGAGGGAATAGGACTTGGATGCTTTTAGAGTAATAAGCAGCTCTATCCTCATCTAAGGTAGCATAACATTCGCCAAACAAGGAAATCAAGGACCTATTGTTTAAAAAATAACCATGAATTTCAGGCGGTAGGTTAAATCTGCCATCGTTATCACTGTAAACGGCAGATGTGAGAAATTAGCAATAGTAAGGAAAGCAGGACAGTAAATTGTGTCAGACACTCTGCCTACAACTAGAATAAAGATTCACCTGAGGTGAGTGCATCTTATACTGCATTTAACATAAAAGCAACCAAGAAACAGTGAGGATCTCAAATCCACTACATAAGTAGAATTTGCATTGGCAGTTTCAGTATGTTCCACTTCAACACAACTCTAATGGAATAGCATAATCAGAAGTGCAGCATGAGTTCCTTCTCAAAAAATGAAATGAGCAAAAGTTTTCCTTCACTGGATTAAGAACTAGAACCAAACAACAGAACAAGAAATAGAAGGAAAGTGACAGGAGCCAGTTTGATGAATGTATTTATGCTGAAGTTGCTTTGTTAATGATAGTTTAAGCACATGAGTTTTTCATTTGCAGTCTGGCGGATGGCTTGGCTGTAATGGGGATTTTGGCTGCTGTTGTGTGTTTATGTGTGTGTGTGTGTGCGCGTGTGTGTCAGCTGAGGCCTTTGTCAGCAGCTGTTCATTATGTCAGTGAACAGCGCTGGGCTGAACTGTGGGTGCAGGACATTTACAGAAACAATCTGCTCTCAGTAAACACTCTGCTGTTGGTGTTCAGAGCCTCTGAAAGAGATACAAATGAGCCAGAATTAGTAGCTGTTTAGACTACATTTCCATCTGTTCAGTCAGTGTATTCAGACGGCTGCGTTAGGTGGATTTTTGAGAGCTCATGGATGATGTGTTTGTTGATATCCACAGTGACATGTTAGCTATGTACAGTGTGTGCAATCTACTGTAATCTAAATGTCAAGGAACTGTGTGGCTTTTTAGAAACATAAATATTAGGAACACTTTGTTCGACCTTTTGACATCACACCAGTGTTTTTGCTTATTTAAGTCCATCATTGCATTTTTTATTACATTTAAATGTGGTTACAGCTGACCTTTAACCATTTTATACTTGTAAAAAAAAAATGATAATAATAATTTCCCAACCTCTAATGAGATATTAATCTCAATTAAGACAGCGTGTCCTCAGGTTCTCAGTCTGATCCAATCAGATCCTCCCCAGCTCCATCCTCACTTCTGGCTGCAAAAAAATCCAAGATGGCTGCGTCAGTTATGCCAGACTCAAGGATTCAAAACAGTAGTCCACAACTAATGGCTGACATCACGGTGGGTTTACACCTGGTTCAGCTTTGACCTACCACACTGATTTGATTTTACCTCCAAATTAAGTGTTGGCTTGTGTTTCTTTTATTGATGATGATCAATATTAATGATCAAGAGTATTGTTGGCAAAATCTATGAAAATAAGACTCTTAAAGTCTTATTGATTGCCAAATCACCGTTCTTCACCACAAGACGGGTCATCCAAAATGATGTATGTTGTAAAGAATATGAATATTGTTCATGGTAAACACCTGCTGTGTGCGCACTTGCCAACCCTGACAATTTTCTCAGAAGACTCCAGTTTATCCTTGCCCTCTTTCAGTTTCTTCCTGCGCTCACAAATCTCCTGTAAATCTCTAGATGTATGACAAATTTTCACACTTTTTTCCCTCCTTCTGGTTCTGTACAGCATGTACTCTACTGTACTGCTGCACCTCGTCCTCCTCAGAGAGTAAGAGAAAGACAGAGAAACAGAGAAGAGAAAGAAATACTCGACATCATGGAAAGACTACCTGTTTCTTTTATAGGAAAGGGGCATGCATTTTGTCAAGACTGACAAACATAAGGCAGTGGCGTGCGGATCTTTAAGGGGCAGGAATAAATAAATGAAAACTCATAAATATTACTTTAGAGGCAATCGGTATGCATTGTTTCCTGAGAATTAAAAGTAACATTAAAAGTATTTCACATAAATGCTGTAGCAGTGTACGTTTCTTTTTATTTGACTTATTACTACTTACTACTTACTTATTATTTATTTTGTTATGTTTATTCTTTAGACCCCTGTTCAGAGATGTGCCCTACTTTTAAGATCTTAAAGGGAAAAAACTGAATGTTCGTAGTGGTTCCCAAAGTGGATGTGTGGCATCCTGCTGAAATGAGGACAAACTCGAACCCGAAACCACAACCTTAGACAGACAGAATTAAGGTCAGTCCATATTTATTAAGGTCAGAAACAGACATGGGTCAAAACCAGCGAAAAAGTCAAACACAGGCAAACTCATCCAGATGGAGGTCAGACAGACAGTCGTCAGTACGAGGGCGAGGCAAGAGTTGGCAGGCGGTGTCAAGAAGGCAAGAGCGAATGCTGCAAAGCTAGAGTAATGCAACTAGACGATCAGACAAGGACTGAATGGAGATGAGCTGGTATGGAGAGTGAGTGGGTGAGGAAGGTCAGGCTAGGGGAACAACCGGAAAGGGGGTTACTGCTGAGTGGAAAGATCTGTAACGACGGGGAGAAGCAGGCAACAGAAAGCCTGTTAATAATCAGCTGGGGTCGTGACCACTGGCGCCTCAAGGACAGGCACAAGATTTATTTCCATTTTATACATTTTCACTACCTTTACCTCCTACATACTTACATATGTTTTATATTATATTTTTAAAAAAACAGAGGGAATTGTCAGGAAACATTAAAATCGCTGTATTGAAACTGTAAAATGCCACATGATGGCTTATTTATGAGCTTCCCACTGAGTCATTCTGTGGCCTAATTTGTGAATCCTTCTCACTTGCCCTCCTATTAGTCAGCGGCAATCATTGCATGTCATTATGTTAATATGTAATATTAACAACGATAATGATTATGCAAGGTTGGAATGGGCTTTGGGAGAATACAGAATAGTTTCACTAAGCAGCAGATCAGAAATGGTTTACTTTTATACATATAAGAAAGTAAGAAATAAAGTGTTTCCACTCCACAGACTGCACATTATTGTTTCAGTATATATTAACATATATGAGGTTTCATGACTGCCAAAATCCAGCTTGCATTTAACCTCATTATCTCCCAACTTGCTCTTCTCTGAGAGGCTTATTCCACCAAAATACGCCTTCCGATTGAAGTTTTCCTCATTATCACTTTGTTTGTTTTCCTGACGAGCAGACGAAGACGGGCCACATATTGAGTCAGCTTGTACATGACAGTTTGCTATAAATCATCGTCTGTTCAGAGTTCAGTGCACTTACAGTGTTCCACCACTTGCAGCAGTTAGAAAAGCCTATAATCTCCCCTGGGACGTTCCATGCCGCCTGATTAACTCGAGAAAACTCCTTTTTTTATCCTCTATATGCAAGATAAGATCCACAAAAATTCACAATGAGCGAAGAAAATCTCTTGGTTTTCAAGATACAGTTGATTTTAATGCTGTTGAGATATAATGTGATGTTTTTCACTATATAACTTTAATGCAGGTTGTGTTACAAACGTCCATGTCAGCAAAATGAGATCAGTCAAATTAAACCGATATCCCCTCCTGCTTTCATTAGCAGGACCCCCCTCACCACCTCTGACTGAGTGCGAGTTAAATTAATACAATTAACAGTGTTTCTTAATTTTCACTTCACCTCTCCCCCGTGAGATAAAAACGCTTTAATGAGTTGGGTGTATTTGTCAAAAATCCGTGAAAAAAAAACACTCTTTGCTGCTGCAGGGTTGTAATTATTCAGCAGTTGCTTAAATATTCACTGTAGGCTGTCAAAGGGCACACACACAGTGTGTGTTTATGTGTGTGTGTGTGTGTGTGTGTGTGTGTGTGTGTGTGTGTGTGTGTGTGTGTGTGTGTGTGTGTGTGTGTGTGTGTGTGTGTGTGTGTTGACTGGATCTCAAAGTGCATAGGTAAATCAGTGGTTATGCTCACGCGGACTAATTCAAACACTTTAGGCTGTCATTCGAGCATACACTCATTTGTACTTCTATACTTGTGAGGACCATGATTGGTTCAGTAACTCTAAACCCAGCCGCACTGAGACATTAAATGACTGTTATTTGACTTCCCATTATGGTTCAAATTTAGCTACAAAATTGCTAACTGTCAGCTGGACATGCTTCCTGGACCCCCCAGCAACACTGAAATATGACATTACTCAATCCCATTTCCAGTTTTCACCCTTACCCCTTGTTTCTGAGTGCCCTCTTGCCTCTCTGAAAGAAATTACAAGGGGTAGGCTACTAGTTGAAATCATCCCCTATGAAATGGGACAACCCTTCAAGACCCTCACATATCATCAGTCGATGTCAATGTCATTTGCGTAAACAGACACGACTGGACATTTCCAGTATGCCGTCTTCAGCTGTGGTGATTTCTCTTGTGAACTGTGGTAATCCTGGTATGATCACAATGCCATTTGCCATTAATCTGATGGAGATAGAAAAGCATGGACGCCTGCAAATTGTACACAACTTCACACCAACAATAAAGTCATTAAATACCACTAGCAGAGCTTTATGGGCTATCTTTAGCATCCCATGCTCCTACTCCGCCAGTCTGCACTGATATTAAGTGCAGCAACTTCGTTGTCAGATGTCATATACCATGCAACATTGAAATATGTCAAAATGCGGAAATGCCACCAATCAGCAAAAACGTAAAGGAATGTTAGCTAGCTATTTAGCTACTGAGACATCAAAAAAACTAATCACTGGTCAAAAATGTACCATAATACATTGAAACAACAAAGAGTTCTCATAACCCCCAGTTTGAAAATTTGGAGGGCCATGTAGCCCGAACACTTCACTATCCTAACAAGAATCGGGACAAGCTACCCAGTGGCATGACATGCAAACCAGAGGGGTAGGGGAATGTACCAGTGACAAGGGGTGTATTGGGATAAGGCTTTCATCTGAAAAAGAATAAATCAACATTAACTCACTTGGGACATAAACCACATTCTCAACAGTGAGAGCCCTGTGCTTGACCCATTCATCCATCACAACCTCTTTGATATGGGGATTATGTCACTCTTTATACCACATCATCTGGCTTTTTAGCAGACAGCTCTGAAGTCAAATGTCTCCCATCTGCTATCAAACACAGCTCAGATAGAGTTTTGGCTCTTACAAAGACATGCTAGCTAGCATTACAGCTCAGGCAAGGAGGACGCCACACTTCCCCCAGGGCTGTGATACAACGTAGTTTTGTAGAAAGAGTATAGTTCCTACATGAAACTGCTTGCAACAACACAAGGTCTGTGGACTATCTTAAGTAACCGAATGATTTGCTGTTGAGTTTTTCAAATAGATTTTTTTGCACTTTGAGCACCCCAGCTGAGTGCTAACTAGTGCCAAAATGTGTTGTTTTGATTTTGGGCTCCCTTCAAGGAATAAGGTATCGTTTTTTTTCTATATTGTTTTAACTTTCACCAAATATTACTTTATAGTCTTCACACTACCCGTGCTCATCATAGTGGAAAAAAAACATTACACCCAGTGCGACTATGTAGCTCATTGATGTGCTTTTATTAGTTTTTTGGACAACAATGGGGCTCTAAGGCGCAGAGAAATAAGATATATCAGACTATGGCTGCACAGACAATATCTGTTAGTAGGATCAATACAGTGTTGTTTTTGGCCTTTCATGGGATTTGATGGAAAAAGTGGAGTATGGAAAATATCACAAGGCTTATCCTGTAATAATAAAACCAAATATTAACTGTCAAACAGCCTTTGGAAATGTGAAATGAAGCGAAAACATCCACATTCCCAATGTCTCAAACTCTCCCTCACTCTCTCACTCACACACATACACACACACATGCTTCACTACCCCTGCTTGGAGGTATGTAACCTCCCGTCATGGTCAGTTTGACTCAGAACTGTGGATCCAATTTGAGCAAAGTGTCACATGACTTTCACCGTTAAATGTGATACACAAGCACTTTCGCGATGATCAGTAGTTTTCTAGTTTTTCCATTAAATCTCATCAAAGTGAAATTACAGATCCGTCTCGATGCTACTGGTCTGGAACACCTTCCCTTTGCTGTTATTCTGCTCCTCTGTGGCGCTCTGACTCAATGCAGTTATACTTGGAGGGAACTGCAGTAAGAGCTGAACTGTACACAGAGGGCAAATAAAATGAGTCACAAGTATCATTAGATAAACTGTGAGTCAGCTGCTTTAATAAGAGGACAATATTTTCACTTGATGTAATAAAGGGGATGTTGCACCGCTAATTAAAGTGTTTTTTCTGTATATTTATAACAGTGCGGATGCTGCAAACAGCAATTTACTGTGCTTCCCACTGGTAGCTCACAATTAAATTTTAAATCAAAAGGATAATTATGGAGTGATACAGGAAATGCAGCCGTAGCAAACATATATATATATATATATAAACATATATAACGGGAGGCAGTGCAAGCTGCCTAATGCTTTCCGAATTAACTTAAAGAAAGCAATCATTTTGCCCCATGAGTCCAAATGAATATAAACACAGAAACTAACCACCTGAATTAGTTATCGAGCTAACTGCATAGGGCTGTTCTAACTGTGTAGGTGAACCAGTCGGCTAATGAAGCTACTATAGCTAACAGCCAATCAGCAAACTACCATTAAGGGGTCGCAGCAAAGCTGGAAGTTATGATGATGTGAGTTAACACACTGCCGCTTTTCATCCAAAGCCATCAAAATCAATGAAAGAAATGCAGCTCCCAATAATGAAAGCACTGTGCGTGGCTACTTCTGCTTTTAAACTTTGATTTCGTAAAGTCATTTTTCTACAACACACTCGATCCTCTGCACTCGATCCGTTTTGTCCTGCTGTTATTAATGCAACACCTCAATTCGCCTCATCTGTCAGGCCATGATGTTCAGAAATGGAAAAACAGAATTGTTAAATAAACAACTAAAATATATCACTTTTCAATAAACCAACATCCTTATCTAAACATGAACCTCCTAGAGAAGAACCTAGAGGCTTTGGTTTCGATTTGTCTCTCATTCATCTGCAGTAATCAAACATAAGGTTTTCTTAGTTTCATATAAAGAATAGAGCATTGTTGTATGTCAACAAAGGTAGACATCTATTGCAAAAATGTCCTGAAAGGCTTCTATTGTGCTGTGAAACTGTTCTCAGCACAGCAATATGGATCAGAGCCAGGAATTCATTTGTTGTAGTAACACAGCTGATATATTTTATATATCTATGTGCGTATGTGTCAAGATTTTCCATCGTCACAGTCTCTGTTTTCCTCCTCGGTCAGCTATGACCATCGTATTTCCTCTTGATTCAGCTCCTTGTCTGTGTTTGAATAAACACTGTCCACTATCAACATGAAATGACTCACGATCATCCTTTGGTAGTCTCCTGAATAACCAGGAGCCAGCCCGCACTTCTTGGTTTTCTGAAACTTCAGACATCAACAAATCTTGCCTATTTTTTCCCACTTTTTCTTCCCCCACGCACACACTTTAAATCAACGGCGCCGAACGCCCTGACAAATGTTAACAAATCTTCATGCAGACAAACAGGCAGCTGATTTGAGGTACTTGTACTTAACTTACATTTTCTGCTACTTTCTTTACTTCAGAGAAAATATTGTACTTTTTACTGATTTACTTTTGACATTTTTTTCTAACTTTAGTTAAGTTACAAAGAAAAAGAGTATTTTCTGTGATCTTTCTCCTGCCTCCAAGGAGACCAATCCCTCCCCATCACAAGCTCTGTATACTGTAATTAAGCTCAGCACTCCTTTGTTGCACACACAATATGTTATATTATATTATAGCCAAACTTTATTTACACTGAAGGCACCTTCATATTCAATATTCAAATTAAAGTAAAGTTAGAAAAGGGGGATGAAGTTGGAATAGTTTAGGGATTCTTGGTCTCTCCTCGAAGTCAGACCCTTGGAGACCTCAGCTGCCATGTTGTTCACCCTGTGTGCAAATACATGGCAGTTTGATACTTGACTGTATGTGACTTGGACTCTAAGTTCAAGGGATGACGCCACGGCTCGAGAGATGAATGAAGACAGGTGTAATATGCACTTTAAAAAGGTGTCAGCTGGAGTTTGACAGACTGTCACAGCAGAGCATTGACCCTCGCCCAGACACTGTCTTGGTGTCCTGGTCTTCCTGCTTTGCTTTGGTTCAGGGTTGAAAAATAAGTTATCTGTCTGTGTTCAAGGCTTTACAAATGCAGTTAATCATGCTATTTTTATACATGGGTCATGACAGAACCCAGTGAGCATTACCATCGAAAAGATGTTTAATAAACAGTTTGGTGACCTGGTTCAACTGTGAAAGTTTTTTTGAAGACGCTGATAAAATGTTCACATAAAGACCTCTGGTCAGCTGAGCTTCTCAATGACACGTTCTCTGTTCAGGTAAAGACAATGATGGGACCACTAGCAAGCAATTTTATTTATGTTCAAATGATTTGGATACTCAGACTTCTCAGTAAGGAATCCACACTCACAGTGCCATAGATGTAAACTCACACAGAGGGAGAATGGTTTTTGAATTTTCTGAATGTGAATGAGTAATTACCGTATGCTGTAATTCCCCGGTAATGTGCTGTTGGCACAGCATGCCGCTAACAGCAGGGGTGGGAGAATAAATCAGCATATGCTTCCCCAGTTTATTCTATCTGATCTTACAATCACGAGAGAGAGAGAGAGAGAGAGTCAAAGAGGGAGAGAGAGAGAGAGAGTCAAAAAGGGAGAGAGAGATAAGATGCATCAGTAAGTGATAGATTGATGGATGGCACGAGGAAATAGCAAACTGCCTTTTTCATCAGGGAGTTCTGTACTTCAGAGTGAGCATGAAAGCAGCTAAAAGCCAGAGATTAAAATTTAAATAAAAAGAAAACAGAGAAAATTTGAATTAAAAAACACAGAGCTGCGCAATTTATCTATTTATTATCACAATATTAATCTTCACACACCATCGTTTTGCTCCAACTTTCCAAAGTGAGCCATCAAACCTGGAATTTTACACTTTGAGGCTCCTGTTTGTAAAGGATTAATTGTGATTTATTTCCAGACTGGTGGACTGTTTCTATCAATTTTGCTTTCTTTTTTTATTATAAGGGAGAGTTCAACATTTTGGAGAAATGCCTAATCACTTTCTTGCTGAGCTTTGGATGAGAAAATCGGCACCAATCTCTCAACTGTACAAAAAAACATGAAACTACTGCCAGTGAACGGCTGCAACTTCTTAAATAGTTTCGTCTTATTGCGAATTTTTTGTCTGAGCTGGACTTAATTTATTCATAGCTGTGAACGTGATCAGGGTGTTCCTGAAAAAGAGAGCATTGGTCTCAGCAAAACTCCCCGGAATAATAAAGGTTTAAAAAAATTAACAAGCAACTTTGCCATCTTTTTAATATTTAGGTAAAGCAAAAGAAAGTAATCTGTATGTACGTAATCTTTTCATGTGCATGTAAAACAGAACAAACTGAAAACATTCAGGGCAGAGTCCTGCTTATGTGAAGCCGTGCTGCAACAGTAGTGATTACAAACAATTTGTGTTTAATTTTATTCCAACACCTGCTGCGAGATTTTACTTATTGACTTCATGCAAATTCAGAACCGGAAAAAAGGTGTTCAACCTTGGCCAGTGAGCATCTGTTTCACTGCACAGCCTGTCCTTAGCATTTCTAAATATTGTTTGTGACTGCAGAGGTCACATTTACATACATTAACATTTATATTTACGCTTACCACATTTTCCATTCAGATGATCCATACAGCTGAAAACATAGGTGGTAATTATTGTAGATTTACAGTAGGTAAATTCAATCTCTGGTGCTTAACATGTAAATTAGAAGGCAGAATTTTATATTTTTAGAAAATGTATTCACAGATTTTATTAGTAACAGAGGAAGTGCCAGAATCTACAAAATGACTGTGGTGCTGGTCCCAGTCGGGCAGAGTCCAAATTATGTTCTGGCATGATCCGGCACAAATTAAGTCCTGGTCCGAGTCTACATTTGGAAGAGTATTTTACTCTAAATGAGAAAATGTAGCAAGGGATTTTGCAGTTTCTCCACAGTCTTAGTGGACCGCGGTTGATTCTGGCATATGGTAGATTTAAGAGCTCATGGGTGAGAGGCAGGAACAACCCTTCTCCAACCTCCCCCAATCCTTGGCTGGTCCGATAATAATAAAATGACGAGTAAACTCAGGAGAAAAGGTCAGAAAGAAAGATGGTTTCATCCTCTCCTACTTAAGGTGATATGTTTCTGTACCCGTGCTCTAATATTCTTCTCAAAGATTGATTGCATATAAAAAATTATGAGTTTCTTGACATGTTTCTAATTCAAAACCTTTGAATAAGCGGGATCAGATTACATTCAAGGTTCAAAATCCTGTTTCTCAAAATATCATTACTGTGAATTCTCATTCCCCCGTGTCACAGTTGACATTTGACTAACAGACTGACGAAGAGTGAAAAGGTCACGGCTCTATTTCATCAGGAAGCGTATTTCTTGTATCTGTCACACACTGCATTGAGTCATTTCCATCCCTTCATCTGCTTTGCTACACCCTCCTACACTCTTATTGTTTCTTTTCATCGAGATTTGTATTTGCCAGACCTGCACTACACTGAGACTCACTGGAGTGGTTTGAAGCGTCTCACCATATCAGTGAGTCAGCTCAGTCATGTGCCTCACGTCAGGGATCTTCATCTTCCTGCCATTAGGCAGGCTGTCTTGAAGGTTAGACTTAGTGTCACAAGAATCATGGCACAGCGACAGCTAAATTAGTTTAATTTCACCATCAAATTGTCTCCTTCAAATGACCTGAGGAGGTAATAAAACTTGTAATTTGGTGTTACACAACACAGATTACTGGTTTTAGCACACAGCAGGTAATTTCAGCCAGTTGTACCTCAGCAGATCTGACTTTGACGCGGCTTTGCATGCTGTAATGGATTTTTAAATCTCAGAGAGCAGGGCACACGTCACTAGTTATTTGGTGTGGGGCTCTGTGTCGTTGAATACTGCCACTGACTAAAGTCAGCACTCACCAGAGACCAGAGAGTTATTTCTGTTATCCTCCTGTCTTTTCTTTTTCTCATCTCCTCTCTATATGTTAATGAAGTATAGTAAATTCCCCCTCATTTCAGCAGTCTAAAAAGAGAGAATTACAGTACATTACAGTGGATTTTGGCATGTCCATGGCTGGATGCTGCAGAAGTTGATAAATTGATAAATCCACTTCTTAATCCCAAAAGTTTAATAAGTAAACTCTGAGCTCCCCTTCCACCGGAACACTGCTCTGGATCAGAGAAGAATACAGTGATTCCAGGCATTTATTCCTCCATGAACGGCTTTCTCCACCAGAGCTCCCAGCTCACAGCAGCTGTCTGCCTGTTTAAAGGGTCCCTTGTTGATTCAAAACACCGGCATCTGTGCCTCTGCTCCAGTCTGTTAGTACAATCAAATGCATTAACCAACGGCCAAGAGGTCAAGTTCAGCAACTCAAATTAGCTGAAGTGACGCCCAGTAGAGAGCTTGTGGCTAGGTGTCACTCAAAGCAGCCATGCTCATAATTATGCAAAACTTCAAGCCTTAATCTAATAATCTAAGTTATGAATAGGGGGACCCACAGTGTTTATACATGTAAACATATATATTTCTGCTGTAAAATTGGGTTTTCAATATGGGGTTGTACAGGAATTGCATCGTTTTTGGAGCCAGCATCAAGTGGCCATTCGGGGAACTGCAGATTTCGGCACTTGCGTGTTGGCTTCTATTTTCAGCCCGGGTTACTTTCATGCAATAGTGGCTGCAAACAACATCAAAACCAAGAATGTCAGCCTCATGTTGTTCTGATGAGCCATCGTGGTCATGACTTGTCAGTAACAAGGTAGCCACGCCCTAAAGCATCCCCCATTTTATAGCACATTTTACTGGGAAATGGGAGCACAGTTTACTAAATGGACTTGGAATTAGAGATTGAGATCATAAACTTATTGAGAAGGTATTAAATCAAGTGAGAAGTATGGTCATTTTCTAATAAGCTTACATACAATCAGACTTCTATTTGAAACCAGTGCAGTTGCCCCCTGCTGGCCAAAGAATGCAGGTTTGAGGCATTTCTGCATTGACCTCACGTTTCAAACCCTGAAGATCCGTCCTCTATGGGATCAGTGGGATATCTTCTGATAACCATGAATGTCTGTGCCAGTAGAAGTGGATGGCAGACTGATGAACAGACTGACATTGCCATAGAGCCGTAGCTTAAAAGCAGAGAAGGATGACATTTTAACTACAAACAGAGAAAATAGACCTGATTTTTCTGCAGTTACGCCGACTTATATTCCTACCTCAGTATATGTCAACCTCTACACCTCCTCCCCTCCTTCATTTCCCCCCAACACATTTATCACCTTCTGTTCTTACCCTCTTCCTCCATTCCTCGATGCATCCCGTTATCAGTGAGAGTGGTTGTGGGAGGCAAAGTCCACAGCCACAGGGAGGTGTGTGCTCGCTCTGCGAGCCTGATCACTAATTCAGTGAGATCAAAGGTTGTCTACTCAGGACCCATTTATAACAATGACACCCTCTGCTTGTCAGCAGCAGTATGTCAGGCTGTCAGGCAGAGCTGGAGAAGGTTTGATGTCTGACACTGTCGAGGAGTTTTAACCTTTCACCCATTCCTGCAACTACTACTAATTGTTGTTTTCAGACAGATTAGTTTGTTTAACACAACCCCTCCTCCTGTTACCCACATGTATTCATACTCTAGCGACTGCGGTGTTTCACATTTAAATCACGCTGTGCAAGTTAAATACAGGAAATACTCACTGTGACTGCAGGTGCTTGTCCAAATGGAGCAGCTTGTGAATCATGGTGGTAGAAGATTTGCAGAACACAAAGTAAACACAGAAATATCTTTATCTAACTCTAACAAAGCAAAGCTAAACTATAGTATGCCACCAAAATGTACTGTTGCAAGTTTAACAGCTATGATAAAGGCAGTACAGCAGCCCTGGTAAACCTTTAAGAAGCTCATAATAAAATAACATTTGTTGAAAATAAGTGACACTGTGACTGTACATTTTTGCAGAATCTTGCAATGATAGAAAATAAAGAGATGTGATTTTAAATATAACCACATTAAAGCTTGAGCGAACCAAAGGAGCGTCAATGCAACAGGAGAACCCCAGAGGGGACATTTAAAAAGACAGACAACCAAGTTAGTCCGACAGCTTCAGAAACTCTTATTAGATGTCTGTTGAATTTATGTTTTCATTTTCAGAAATTAATCTTGAAATCTTATTTCTAGACCAAAATCAGTCTGACTGGCATATAATGTATTTATTTTCACATTTAACCTCTTCAAAGGTTAAAGAAGTGAGATTCTCACATGGAGTTTGTGAGGGACGGATGGGCCGTGTGACTTTGATTCGATGAGTTATTTTTTAGCGACCTTCAACGTTTGTTTTGTCAAATAGTGACTGCATTCTTTTCCAAACCATATCCTAGTTTTTTTCGTGCCGAAAGATAACCATACCATGACTGTAGCAGTGTGGTTTGCAATGACAAGGGGTGTATTTGCCGTTGAGTTTAGAGGAACTTATAATAAAATCTACTCTTAATTAACATCTCAATTTTTTTTTTTTCTAAAACACAGAATTCTTTGTGCAAATTTCCCTCCAGCTCTTTGCTGATCAAGTCCTCATACCTCTCTGCTTCCCTCCCCTTTAGCCTCCATTTTCCTCTCTCTTGAGCGCCTCTGTCCCCTCAGGACAGAGCTGCAGCAGGAGTATGACAGAGCTCCCCAGTAGTGGCTGAGAGCGTTGCTGTCTGTTTGGAGGTTCCCTCCAGAGACAATAAATATGGGAAGGGCTGGTGTTACTGCTGGCAGTTTGCAGCGGCAGGGATAATGCTCCCAGCCCGCCTGCTCTACATCATCACTAGATGTTGACTGAGAAGACGGCTGCCTCCTTAGGTGACAGCAGATGTGACAGAGCTTGGTGTTACTGCAGGAGGAGGCATGACGGCTCGCAATTCATGTCCATGTATCATCACCAGAGTGTGACTGAGCCCCAGAGGTGAAGCTGACATCAACAAAGCACATTATGATAATGAAATCAGACATAAGATCATGAAAGGGTGATCATGAAAAGGGTTTGACATGACTTTTCAATCAGTTCATCACAAAGATTGATAATCAAGCTCCTGTAATTTGTTTTAAACCCCTAGAAAGATGGACATGTATCATGTTTTGTGAAAAATAAAAACCTTGATGCAGCACATTAATCCCAGCTGGTTTCTCTGGTATATTCTAAGACAAATGTGACTTCAAGGCTGACGCTGAACCTCAATTCACAGAGCGATCCAAAGCAGCTGACTCTGCAGCTCATTGTTTGAAGGCAACTGATACAGTAAACTCATTCCAGCTCCTGAGCATGTGGATGACATGCAAACTGTAGTAGAGCTAACATGGAATTACCTCAGAAATTTCTCAACCTTTGGCGTGAAAATCTTTCCCGTTAGCTAATTTTTAACATTTTTCTAAATCATCTATTCCAACACTTTCAACAATGTTTGGCATGTCCATTTTACACCCTCCCACCCTTTTTCTGAGTTTTGGATGTGGATGAAAGGACCAGAGACCTTACGTGGGTGACCTACATCATCATGGTAACAACAGTCAGGTGACCTTCATTGTTTTACAGAGAAAAGGAACATACAATGCAAAGTACACATCACAACATAAATCAATCAAGTGTCTCCTGGCTCAGATACTCGAGGAAATGCAGGCAAAAGATCAACTTAAACTGCCAATAGGAGTCAATGTACAATGTAAAGGATATAGAATAATGAATACATGTTTGCACAGGTTCCCTATAAACCTCTCTATCACAGTACAGTGTTGTCTGCCTCAAGGCATGCAGTCACTGGGGAAAAGAAAGGGCAGCTGGTGATCTATTTCTGTCATCGACGAAATGATTGAATAAACTCACGTTTTGTCCTGTTGTTGTTATTTGCGACTCTGAGGGAAACGGAAACAATCCAGTTGTCTTTGGAACAACGGCGCCAATAAAACCACGTGGAACAATAATACCACTGGGAAATGCTCTCGGGGAAAAGTTGTCTGTCGCCACTTTTAATGAATGGAAGCAAATGGAAGATTCCACCAGCTATGTTTCCCTCCAAATGTAGCGGCAATTACAACAGAAATTTGAGTTTGAGAAATTAATTTTCCAGGTGGGTGCCATTAAACCATTTAAGAAGAAGATTGTGCAACAAAATGATGTCATTAAATGAGCGGCAGTTAAACAATGGGACATAAATGTAGAAAACATGGTGGAAAGATGCCTTTAATGTTTGTTTCATGTATTCATTTTAAGAAGGTTACAGACTCATTGCTCCTCACAGATCTGATATGTCTTCTGCTGTCATTTTTCGTCACTTCAGTGAACGTTTAAGTCACATGCGTCATGTCATAATGATAAATCCAACGGCCTTTTGGCATTTTCCTTCATCAATAAACTGACCTCCCACCTCAGCCAAGCGTAAACACTGTTAAAATGTTACTTTTAAAATTTCCACAAAGGTTTTTTTTTTTTTAAGCAAAAATTGAAAATGTGCAAAAGCCCACTTATTGTTGACCTACTTGCCCCCACTGCGATGAATCCTTTTCGATTGGTCCTTTTGAAATTTAGAGCATCACTTTCATCTCCCACTCCAAGATGCTACTTCATCCCAACGGCCAAGGTACCTGAACAGTAGCTTTCAGCACATTGTTAAACACGCTGTTAATCTTGCAGCGAGAATCAAATATTAAACAGCTGTGAATTTTTCACTCATTGTGAGCAGCAGATAAAAGAGACGAGTGGCAAATATAAAACCAGCAGCAGCTTGGAACTGTTACTGAAAGCTTTGTGTGGGAAACCTCAACTGGTTGGCCCATTTAAATACTAAGACCATGCAGGTTTGGAGGAAAAAGAGGATGTGGTGATAAATCAACTTTTGCTGTAATGGTTTGTCCCTTTTCTCTCCCCAGCAAACGAACAGTGTGTTACTCTCCTGCATCCGTCACACAATAGAAAACACACTTGTTGTGTTGTTGCTCTGACAGCTGTTCGTTTTGACACGCTGCCTTGGTGACGGCTCGTGTGTGAACAGAACAAAATCTGAATGTACTGTTACTGTGTGAAGTTTGCACAGAATGCTTCACTGCACCTCTGAAATGTAATATATGAGCTGTGTTATGTCCCTGGACATTGTTTTTATTCTATCTGTCTGTTGGGTTGCAGGTGATCCAGGGATGATGTCGCGGCCTACCAGCCCTGATTGTTAATGTGTTGCACCTCCTCTGCAGGGTTCAAAGTCCCCTCCTCCACCCAGCAGCACTTTCTCCCCTGGCTTTCACCCTTTCACATGTTTTCTTCAAGAATTCTCCTCATTTGCATGTCTAGATGCAATAAAAAGTACATATAGGGATAACTGTGAACAGTCTTCTCAAAAGAACTGAAGGATTTGTGTGAGGAATAAAATAAAAAGAGAGTTTAAGGTTGCTTTCACACATGTAGTTGGGTTTATTGGGGAATAAAGTAATTTTTTTCCTGTACACGCTGACCTTTTGCAAAAAAACAAGAGGAGTAGACATGAAGTCATGGACTGACAGGTAACTCATTGATTGGACAGTTCTGGCAACTGTCGTTCTGCTTCATCGGCTCCACATGAACCCACATGGGGGGAAACATTTCTGGTGACTGACAGCACGTAACACTGCATTTAACTGAACCTGAAGTGTTCTTTTGTGCTCTCTGTAGTCCAATTGTTTAGTCTGCGCCAGCTTTATTGACGGCTTTCACACCAGCCTTAACAAACTGAACCAAACAGGCAGATTAATCAGAGTGTGGATGAACCTTTCCAAATAGGCTAAGTGTGAAAGTCTCTTAAGAGACAAGTTTCTTTCATACCTTCACCGGCCAATTACTTTGAAAAGTGATGAGACGACCACCTCAACCCCATTTCCATTGTTTAGAATTGTTTAAAACTTTGGTACAGTCGATACAGTATTGACACTGTTCCCAGGGTCTCTCCACCTGCACCTCATCTCCGCATTACTTTTGTTTTCATTTCAGCCTGTGTTCATTTCCCTCAGTTCGTCTGTTCTCATCCTCACGTCAGTCCTGTTGTCGTCCACACATCTCCAGTGCTCCTGTGAATGTTCCCCGATAGTCGATTCCTCGTGGTTTTCTGGTTTGTCCTTAGTTTTTGGATTACTTCTGTATTTTCCTTTGCCTGCCTTGTTGTTGCCAGTTTTTGTCGCCTGCCATTTTATTGTTTACACATTTGGATTCTTGGATTTTGGCCTTCAGCTTATTAAAGCTTGCTTTTTGTTTTATTGCCTGCCAGCCTCGGTGTCTTGCGTTCGGGTCCTGTCTGTGTACCTGTGACAGGTGCGAGACAGGACGTGCAGTCCCCTGTGTGCAAGTCCTTTGTCACCCAACCAAGATGATTCTCAAATCAACACAAAATAAATCAGCCCACTATTGGAAGAGTTTTTATAAAGGCTGATTATTCCTCTGACGATATATTTTTCATTCATTCCAGGAGTCACACAGAGCTTCATGTTTATTCTTAACCAGCCTCAGAAGCCTCAGAACCAGGGAACACAGCAGACACATGGCAGACATCTCTGCTGTGCCTGTCAAAACCCGACTCTCTCTCCTTTTAAGTCATCTTTCTGAAAAATCTTCTAGCTTTCAGCAGAATTCACACACATGTACAGTAACCCTGTGTCCTTGGTCTTTTCTTTGCCTCTTGAGGTCGATATGGTCTCTGCTGTTTAAGTCCCTGCTGGGAGCCCCTGAGAAATGTCAATAGTAAGCCATATTGGAGAGTCACTTCAAGATCAAAAGATTAACCCTGAACCATAAAAGAGCCTGTCCACTCATCGAGCTGTGTGACTCAATGAATACAGATCATTCTGGCTTTCATTGTGTATTTCTTGATTTAGGCTCCATTCTTCACTTGGGTTTATTTGATTGGAAGTGTTGGCTGGCTCATGCATTTTTCTTTTACAAATAATTGATCAGTCCGTGGGGCTCCCTCAGTGATGATGGTAGAGAAACTGCAAAAATCATTATCAGTAATTGAATTGTAGCAGTTGACTGAGCAGCAATTACAGTAAGCTTCTAATTATGCTCAAACAGGTCTGGAAAGATATTGGTGTAAACAGTAAGTTCACAAGAAGCTGTTATGTAACTCTGAATAAATTTCACTGTAATCACAGGCTGGTTTATTTGGGGACCGTCTTACAAATTATGTTGCCATTAAAATTGCCCTGTGTGCCGTTTTGGACCACCAAAAACATTTATTTAACGATATTGTATTACTTAGCATTGAAACTGTGTACAGTTATGCTGCAGGGACACTTTGCACATGTTTGTTGTTCACTTGTTCAAGCTGAGAGTGCTGTTATCTACTTCATTGTAGCATTTATGCTAATCAAAATTATAATGCACAAACCCTTGAGAATAGCTTTCTACGTGGAAATTGCCTCTTTCATCCACATATTCAAGTGTAAATAACTGTAGGTGCCTTATCTGTGAAGCTAATCCACCAAGGCTGGAAACCTCGCGCCCCGAAGCGTCCCTTTTTAATTTCAGTGTCCTCTAATCTGATTTAAGATTCCAGGGTCGAAAACCATCTCCTCTGCTCGCTCCCCTGACTTGCAGGTAACAATACCTCCATTACAGCGCTGACAGCCGCCTTAGTGGCACCTTTCAGAATATACGGCAGCCATTTGGCTGAATTGCTGCGAGTGTTTTTGATTTGGGTGCAGTCACTTGTCTTTGTCTTTGCATTAATGACTTCTGAGAAAAAATCTAAGACTCATATGGCCTTTACAAGCGCCTAGAGGGCTTTATTAATAGACACTCTTTGGTCTTGTTAGTAATATACAGTGGTGTGGAGTAAGTGAAAAGAAAATGAGCCAGTTATACTCACTTCTTCTGATGCTGCTCTGAAATATTTTGAAATAAATCATGACCCTCATGAACTTTTGAAACAGCAGTTAAAGTCTCGACTTAAGATCCACTTAGTGCTGATGCTGCTTAAAGTAACAGAACTAATATAGTGATTTTAAGTCAAACCACAATCTTTTTCCAGACCTAACCAAGTAGTTTTCCTGCATAAACCTAAAAAACCTCCAAGTGTATGAGAAAGGTCCAATATGCCTGTGGCTGGTACGCTGCAATGGTTATGTTGATATATGTTGTCACTGGCTATCGAACTGTTGAGTTTAGATGTGATCGTGTGTTGCTCTTAACACAATGTGCTTCCAGTGACTATAAAAGCTCCAGCAGAATCCTTGTTTTTCCTGCAGAGACCCTGAGAGCCTGAGATCATTCACTCCTCCATACCCCTCCCCCACTTCTGCAGTTTTATAATATGCTGGAAAGGACGGCTCTGGCACCACCTGAGGATGTGTTATCCACATCCTCTCGCTGTACTGCTGAGCTTTTTTGCCAAGCACATCATTGTAATATTGGTGAGGGTGAATAAAACCATGACGTTGTGGGCCAAAAAAAACAACACAATGAGCTGAAAGATGCTGAAACACTCCATGGAGCAGAAGGGTGCAGCGGAGCAGTAGAGATGACAATTCTCTTGCTACGAGCAGCTCCTTACATGTCATACAGTTTCATTTGTCATATTAAAATGTTGATCAGAGCAGCTTTAAAGTCCTCACTACTTCAGAGAACCAAAGGTCTCCCTTTTTCTTGCTGCCTCTCATAAATCACAAGGAATCTGCAAGAAATAATGTGTCCTTTTTTTCTCTTCTAGCAGAAAATGTCAGCCGTCATCATGTTCACAGGTAGGGCAATCCAGAGGCATTCACATCTTAAGGTTTTCTTTGAGGTTTGTCTTCTACAGGTACCTCAGACTGCTGATTGTACACAGTGGTCATACATCCATCAGTAAAGGAGGGTATGGAGATTAAGCCTCCAGAGCTCAATAACCAAACTCCTCAGTGCTCCTAGAATGCCAAATGACATTACATGTATTTTTCTTCTAAGCCTGTCGTCATCTTTAAAAAAATAAAATAAAATTTCAATAGCTTATTATGATAGAAGAACATACCTGCATCCCGAGAGAGGAAAACATGCAATGTGACATCTCAAAAACCTGTCACAGCTGTCATGGTGGACCATCACACTTCATCAGTTCTCCCTCTGTTTCAGCATCATTAAAGGAATCAATCAGCATGAGGAATGATCAAAACACATTTAGGAATTTACTAGTAAACAGAAGCTTTTAGCAGAAATATTTTATTCTTAATTCGTTGTTTGGGTTGTGGTGGTCAGAGAAAAGGAGACATCTTGTAGTCTTGTTAGAATAAAACACCAAAAAGAACAACAAGACAGGTAACTGTATCAAAGCTACATCGCTGTCTCCTGATAGTGATCAACCTTAGAAGTTAAGAGTCTTAAAGGAGACGATTAATGCCTTTCCTTCAGTGTTTTATATACTGTAGGTTCTTGCACATGTAAAAGATCTTGAAAGTTAAAAAGGGAGTTCGCACCAACAGAAGCTCCTCTCTCCCACAGAAAGCCTTGCTCCTGAAACACCTTATCCGTAGTCCCGCCTTTATTTCAGTGACTTTGTGGCATCACACTGCGACACAGAGTCACACATTTGCATAATTTATGCCAAATAAACATCACAACTGAAATGATTTCTTACACTGACTAATCTCCCCTTTCAAATTGCACCATTGCCACCACCAACAGACTGAAAATCCAACCTTCAACTCACTGTTTGGAGAAACAACACCCTCAATTACTCTGACCTGCAGTACATCACAGAGATGCTTGTCTCAGCCTCCTAATTAAAGAGGAGTCAGATGTGAGAAAATAGATCATGCAGCTTCACGCATGCATTAGCTGGTGGGATGACCTCGTACATGACGGCAGTATGTGTAGGAAACCAAGGTCATTCTGTAGTTTCTCTATTACATAATCTATCCTTCCTCAGAGATAACACCATAGTGTTGTGTTTTATCTAGATGTAATGAATAGCTCTTGTCACCTCAGATACTACTTCAGTTGAGATAGGTGTAAAGATGAGAGGTCTAGTTATTTTTATTCCCGGGATGTCGAGCTTTTTTTGCTTCATGCACCACTGAGCAGCTCTTATAGGAATGAGTGGGGCAGTATCTAGATTTTCCATCTGTTTCTTTTGCTCTTCCTTGTCACCAGCCATGAAAGCAGCTCTGTAAGACTGCAATTTAAGCTAAACGCTAATGTCAGCATGGTAATATGCTCACAATGACAATGCTATCATGCTGATGTTTAGCAGAACAAGTTTAACTTCTTAGTTTAGGGTCTCAGCATGCTAATATTGGCTTTTGCAAGTATTGGTATGGGACAATTGGGAAATGATATAGGCCTATGTAATTATATTCATATTTCATAACAATCCACCCAATAATTGTCAAAACATTTCACTCAAAAACACAAATGTCAACCGCATCTTATCTGTAGAGGAAAAATCAAGTTATCAGCAAAGTCAGTTGGATTCACCCTCTGTGAACCATGAATGTCTGGACCAAATATAATGGCAATCCATCTGATAGCTGTCAAGAAATTTAAGTTTGGACCAAAGTGTTGGACCCAATAATAATGATAATGATAATCTCTTTGGTCATGTGTGTTTACCATATTATAGACACACCATATTCCAGGCTATTTCCTGCGATTGCGTTAAATTGTGTTATTTCTTCTGTTGCATAGAAGATGTGACCACGAAGTAATAGAAAGCTGCCCCACATTTCCATTCTCAGCATATATTTTTATCTCCTTTGACTTGACAACGCCGTGGTTCTTTTACTGTACTTTTTTTTTATGGTCGGTCAGTCAGGGTGGGACAGCGTATGTATAATTAAGATGTACAGGGTGAGAGGGTACAGACACTACATGAATTATACAATATGTTATTTGAGCTGCAGTCTTCCCCCGCTCGTGAATGCCGCTGCCTAAAGGCTCAACATGTTGCTGCCTTCTGCAGACGTCACTCTGGTTTGACATGAAGCTGAACACAACAGTGTGAACTGAAGGATTCAAGGACCTGCCAATCTTATTTGTTTTAGAAATACTCTTGATCATCGGTCAGATTCCTGTCACTTTTTGCCTGTTCACCCAGATATATATATTCTGTCATTGTCAAAAAGTCTTTTCCCATTTTGTTAAAAACAAACTGGATGAAGTAAGTTCGGTACAAACCTCTCCACTCTTCAGTTTTTATAGTTTGAAATGGTAAAATGCAAATGTGAAAGCAGTAAACACTTCTCTGACTATCCGGTTTTTCTCAGCAATCTGCATCAGGCAGTTTTTCAATCTCTCCAAAATTACCTGCACTCAGATGTAGATAAAATAGTAGGGTAGAAATTGTGCTGAAACCCAGCCAACAGTATAAAAGTGGTTCTTTTGAAGCCCACTCTCAGTTAAAGGTACTTGAGATGCGTATCATCTCCGTGAAAGAGCAAATGCGGCACCTTGACAGTAATCATTTCAATATGAAAACGTCCTATCAACCTCTTTCTCAAGCTCTGTAATTATGTTTGGAAGTTGTGACCATCTTTTTACTCATAAAATGCTCATGCATGCACGCACACAAAGCATCAAAATCAACTTGAATGGAATATTTGCCCTTTTATTCCTGATTAATTTGTCTTTTTCTAGCATTTCCAAATGTATTTCACTGGTTAATGGAAGAATTGACCACCTGTCAAATTCAGACTCCAAAAAAACTCATTAAAGTTCATTATTTCCTTATTTACACAAACTTTATGCATATTAAATAGTCAAAAACAAGTGCTTGTGTGGGAAAACAGCCTATACAAAGAGCAAAACAGCATTTTTCCAGGTTGAGGGCTTTAAGAATTGATATGAACTATATATTACTGGATTTGAAATGTCATTGGCAACATGATGCATCAATCATCTGGAGGCTGGTGTGGTAGTGGCTCAGGAGAGAGGAGAAAGAAGAGAGAGTGGGTCACACACACGATCACTAATTGGCTGTTGTAGTCTCTAGGGTGGGCATAGTTTGTTAGCTTGTCCGTTTGATTATTTGTTGATTGTACATTGCTGATGTGGTTTTATCTTGAAATGGTTTGCATGAACAGAATCACAAGAATCTAAGCTTTCTAACGATGTATGGCATGACTACACACCTAAATTGAGGTGTCTGCCTATTTGCTTAGACTTGTTTGTATTGTTTGGATATATATATGATGAACTGAAATCTGTGGATAATCTAATATAATATATAAATATAACCATGCTCATTTATCAGTAAAGCTTTACTATAATTATGCCAGAAAACCATCAGCATGCATTCAGTGTACCACTTATAACTGTCTTGTTACTATATTTAATTGAATGTACAGTAATGGGAGCTGCCGTGAAAGAGGAGTAGTGGTGAACTTGGTGGCTGTCCCTGTCTCATTCTCCTGACAGACCTGGGGCCTGGAGATGTAAGGTGTAAAAAAGGGAGCTGCCTCATTTCCATTCTCACTTTATATCAGTCTGTCTGGAGAGTTGGGAAAAAGGGAACAAATGGCCCTGTACAGCTCCAGACTTCACATAATGTAGCCTCATTCCAGTTATGTACCTATATTTGACAGCGAGCGCGATGAGGAGACGAGTGGTGAGCAAAGAGCAAACTCCTCCACATATTTCTAATTTTCTTATTTCATGCAGTATAATGAATCAGACTGCAGATATGCAGTGTGTATGTTCACCCACTGTATGTCCACTCCTCCACATGCGGCACTGTGCATATTCACAGAGGGGACGAGATGTGCTGTTCCTGTTCTTCTTCTATCTAATGCCAGTGCAGCATTTCAATACATTAATGAGTAAAACTTTAATGTATTCTTATATACCCATAGCATGAGAGGAGAGGAAGAGAAATCTGGTCTGCCCTCAACTCTTAATCAGTGGTGTTTGCTTCCTCAAGTGTTATCAGGGCTCAGCTTGTGTCCAGGTGGTAACTGCTCTTCTGGCTTAGTTGGCTTTTCTTTTTCTATCCGCTACAACTGCTCAAGGCTGCCGAGATGGACTGCAAAGCCCCCTGCACCTAACCTTAAATGGTGTGAAGTCTTCAGCTGCTGTGGCAGAAGTCACGACACCAAGAGCTCATACAGTGTGAACTTCTTCTCAAAGGCCTCTCTCAGATGCTCTGCCGCAGGGATTATCTGTTCCAGCAGGACAGTTTGCTTTAACACATCAGAACTATGAGATGAGAGGATGGTTATTGATCCATCTTAAAACTGGCTAATAAATACTAATCAGACTGGTGCAAAAGCCCAGATTTGGTTTGTGCATTTCAACACAGAGGTCTTTCCAGTACCTAAAACTATACATGGCTGCCTCAGACTGCTCTCGTGTTACCAAATATTCTTTGACCTACAATTCACACCAGCAATGACACAACCCACTTGCACTGTTGCATTCATCAGGTTGGTCTGAAAAGGAGTTGATAACATCATACATTTTATCACATTGTGACATCTCTACAACCTGTTCAAGGTCACATGGAGTCAGACCCAGTCCGCTACCTTCATCACTTTATCTGTTACGACCCTGCTGTAGTCAGCACCTCCTGTGTTCCCATTGCACTATTTCTTTCTCTGTTATAAGCTCACAGCAAACTTTTTTCTGATTGATCGTCACATGTTTTAGATTTTTTATATAAAAAGGATCAGCGCTTTTTTGTCTACCCCCTCTTCTTTTCCACCTCTTATTCTGTCAAAAAGCAATTGATTGTGTTTCCCCAGTCCTTCTTTAATCTCCCAGCAATGCGAAGGAAGACCTAGAAAATGTATTTTCTTACTTACGGTCTAAGACTCTGGAGGCAATCTGTCAACTCAATCCTGACCAACCTGTGTGTGTGTGTGTCTGTGCATGTGTGCACACATTTGTTCATGTGTGTGCTCCTACTCACTACGCCTGTCACCATTCATGTGTGTGAGGCCACCCGTGGTGGTCTTCATCTCTTTTCATGGCTCTGTGGGTTTCTCCGCCTGTGAGGCTGCTTTTCTCCCTGTGACATCAGCGGGTACTGCTGATAAGACTTACAACATGAGGTTACAGCTACTATTAACTGTGTATGACAGACTGGAGGGGGGCACTGAGCACGCATATCTCAACAGAGAGAGGGATGTCATGGAAACATGGCATTAATGAAATCCCAGATAAGGCTTTAAGTTAAAAATCTCAGAGGTTTAATAAAAATAATCTGACGTTGTACATGGACTTGTCAAGATGTCAGGACCTATCGTCTCCTCAACCACTGAACCATGAACATGAGTGTAAAACTTTTATTAAATGTGATTTTGGTGATTCAGCAAATATTTCAACTTGAGGCAGGGATGCCGGCTGTATAGCGATGTGGCACTTCCTCGGATAAGTAAACAAACCGGGCCATATGTATAGAACTGTCGAGTATGGTTTGGAGAACAAGTAGTGAAGGAATTTACACCACATTCTTATTACAACTTGTCAAATACAGTAGCTTGGATAGTGTTTTTAAGCCCTAAACTACGGCGCCTTAAGCTGTACACCTACCCCTCTGGTGTCAGTTTTGCAACAGGAGGGGCTCTGCTGTCAAGTTTAGTCCAATTAGACTTTTAAAATAACAAACATCACTAATACTTCACATATTATGACTTTTGGACTGTTTAACGATGGTTTGGAAACCAAAACTGCCTGTTAAGGTTTAAGAAAATATCCTGTGTTTTAAAAAGCCTACTGCACCCTACCTACTCAGCACCAAATGGCAGACAGACAGAGATAGCAGCTAGCTGGTGAACATAGATGAGCATTTAGCAGCTACAGAGCCAGATATTTCCCCAAGGAAGGAAGGTTGGTAGAGACCAAAAACAGAGCTAAAACAGAGTGAATATTGGACTCATAAATCCTCCACCAGGTGAACGGAAAAGCTGCTGGATGTGTAAATAAGCAATCGTTCACAAATATCAACTTCAAAGCTGATAATATGTCAACGGTGTGTTCACAACTTGTTTCTGCTGCCACCAAGTGGGCAAAAAAAGTCAGTCATTGCAGGTTTAAGCTACTGCTCCTAGCCATCACTAGATCCTTTTCGACTGTAAATGATAGACGGTGACTGATAGACACTTAACTTACTGCAGATTAATTAGGGTAACACAAACAAATCCCTCTCTCAACAAGAAATTGGGCAACATTAACACAAAGTCAGTCGAATGAAAGAAGTTGCAAATCAGGTGAAAGAAGTTGCCAAAGTGCCATATGTTCATCTCAGATTAATTAACAGCAATACTGATAATTATTGGAATACTTTGTGCAGTGTTGGGTTGTATCAAACAAAACAAGCAATTTGAAGACACTGAGGACTTTGTAACTGTGAGGCTTTGCACTTTTTTTCTGACATTTTACAGACTAAAACATCAGATAGTCAATAATTAAAATATTTTTGTTGGTTGTAGTCCCTGAGGGTCACCCAGAGAAGACTTTGCTTCACACCTCAGAGAGAGAAGTTTGGTATTTCCTCTGAGCTCAGGATTAATTAAACATATAGAAATGCTTCAAAACAGACACATAAATACTGATTTACATAAGACATCAGAAGATGTATTAACCCGAGTTTGAGTCAATCAGGTGGGAAATGCAAATGTCTGTAATTCCCACAATAATCATCTCCGTGTTATTAGTATATTTTTATGCTCTGGTGACATTTGATGACAGCGTGCTCATCAAATCAGCAGCCATTATCTCCTGTGAATGTGCTGCCAGGCGTCCTGCCAATGTGATTCTGTTCTATTTATTCACGCGGTGACGCCTCATTATTGAGCAGTGTGTGTGAATTTGTGTGTGATTTATTACATATTTTCACCCCTCTGAGGATCTAAAATGATGCATATATATCATATACAGACTCCTCTTTTAGTATTCACCACGAGGCCCGTCAATCCATATAAATTACATTTTTAAGCAGCGCAGTCTTTCTCCTATAATCCCTCACCGTGGTAAATAAACTCCAGATTGAATCAGCACTCATAAATGCGATTGAATTGTTCTGCATCCGTTCACATCAATCAGTCACATGAAGGTTGTCGCTGTCCCCCTCCTGTTCACCTTTCATCTCTGTTAAATGTCACACAAATACAGTATATTTTTATTGTAGAACAGCTTGAAGATGCAAACCTCTTCCTGGCTTGATTTAGAGTTATAGGAATCTCTTCAGGAATTACTACCCTGTGTGTTTGAGAGCACAGCTGTATAAGGATTTTGATCTTTGTGAGGCTTGTAAAAGACTCCAGAGAAAGCGGCTATTCTTGTCTTGTGAATATGAATGACAGCTCAACGCTGTGCTCTATGCCTGCATAATGACAAGCCAGATTACAACAAAATCAATGCAAACAATGGTCCGCTCAAGAGTCAGTGTTGCCTCTAGGCACTTTTTGACGCTGTTGTCACTGTAAATAAACACAAATATATTTCCCATTTCACTTCCCAGGTTACAGCCCTTTTTTAATTCACCGCAGGGTAGCTGTGCCTCAGGCTCAGCTGGTGAAAAGATGTGCTTCCTGACACAGTAGCGTTGCCAGATGGGAAATGCTAAACTATCGTACCAGAGGCTTAAAATCATCCTCTTTATAAAAAAGTACCATGTGCAAGTCAAAACCAAGAGAATAATGCGTAAATGTGTGACGTGTTTGAAGACCGGCAAAGCAGAGCGAGAACGGCAGCCGTGCTCGCGAATCACATTCATCATCAGAGCGTACATCAAGCATGATTACAAACTATTAATGTAGCGGTCACAAAATGGTGAAATGATCGTACAGAGGTCAAAAATATTGTATAATTGGAATAACTATCGCTGTGACAGTCAAAAACGTAAGTTCTCCAATGATATTTAATAATCGTCAGCGTTCTCTTCACCTTCTCAGTTCACTTTCAAATTAAAGTATTACATTTCCTATCTTTAACTTGTTTCTGATTCATATTCTTCATATGAATAACACACATTTCATATTATTCATGTTACATGAGATCTTGTGCTTACACCTGAAAGAAAATGAGTAGTCTGAACACACAACACACATAATTTCTGGTACTTGACATTATGGATAAGTGAGGGAGGACAACTCTAATCCTGATACCCTCATCCATTACATGAACATAGCGTATATATCTGAGGTCATGACATCTACAAATAGAGATTACTTTGAAATTCTCAGTGCATTAAATGCAGTATTCCACCACATGAACATATGGACCTGACAGCAAAAATACAGCTCCTTTTTCATAAGGCACGAGCGATTCACGTGTGTGTGTGCTTGTGTGTGTGCATATACTGTATCTGAGGGGTTACCGGGGTCAGACCTCATGCACATGTCAAGAGATTAAGTGGAGGATCTGCCAAAAGGCTGTGACCTCCCATCATGACCCCAAACACTCTGCGGCCAACTCACTTTCCCATCCCACCGACTTGAGGTTACAGCGTGTGAACTTTGCCTGAAAATGTGTTTTTACTGAAGTTATTTTCTGGACCGATACTTTTTCGAAATAACACTTCTAAAAATGTGTCCTTGACAAAATAGTTTTTCTTATCAGTGCTTGTTGTTTGTCCCCTCCAAAAGCAATGGCTCTTTATGAAAAGTAATTGCATTCAGATATCTTTTGTCCAAACAGCAAATAACAAAAAAGTTTTACTTGTTTGGTTCTGAATTATTTGCATGCTAGATAGCCAAAAAACAAGAATAGTAATGAGAGATAGAGTTTGACCTCTACGCACAGCCAGCTGAGATCAGTAGTAGCCAGCGGTGTGTGATTTAGGGCACAGAGAGTTCTTACATTTGTGCAAGGAGAGCACACAACTTGAAATGTACTGTAATTTGCTCGGGCGCACAACAGCATGCATTCCTCTGCTCTCTTTTTTGTCTTTTTTTATTTTTATTTTTGAGGCCAGACAGCTAGGATTTCATGGAAAAGGACTAAAAAAGAAAAAGGTTAATCGTCCCTGACTTCTCATTTCACGCCCTCTGTTACAAATAAAGTAATGCTGCACGCCTGATATTCCTCTGGGTTCGTAGCTCCGGCAGCATCTTGTCTACCTTGACCTATTAACAATGCCACAAGTGAACGAGCTGCAGGCCTTTCAGCTCGGTCTGAGCGTTCCTGCCTCTCCGCTCCTTAAACTCTGCTGGATTTATCTCACAGGAGGCTGAAGTTCAAGCAGCTTGTACTTGGTCTAAACTCACATGATTTAGCTCAGATGTGTGTGTGTGTGTGTGTGAGTGTGTGTGTGTGTGTGTGTGATATCCCACTCGTCCACTGGAACAGTTTCACATAGCTGTTCTTCAGCAACAACATACCCCAAATTGTTTAAAGTTTTTATGCCAACTTTCTTGTGTGTGTTTAACAAGCATATTTAGAGGATATTTGCCGCTCATATGCAATGGCGGACACGGGATGTTTGAGGAGCAGGGGTGAAAAAAATGAAAAGGGCATCAAAGAGCAGAAAGTCGTGGTACATTTATAGTGAAATAGTTACAAAACCTGGTTAAGATTATACTGTAGAGCACCCTGTTAGCTGTTATGCAAAAAAATTTGCTGTGCTCAAAGAGAACAAAGCTGTTATTGATTTAAATGTAAATTGATCTGCCTCTCTGATTTTAAGTTTGAATTAGAATTTCATCCTGCAAGGCTGAGTGAAAACGGCTTCATCCCTTGTGTTATGATTCGAAATCTCTTTGCAAAGTTCAGCCTTTCTTCTCAAGAACTGGTTGCTGCAGATGAATGAAATTTTAAAAAGAAAAACTACTTTAACTACTTCTGAGAAGGGATATAATCATCCTCACCTCACAAAGTTTTGGCCTCTCTTTATAAATGCAAAAAAAACCAGTAATGAATTATGCCTGTTATCAGCAGGAATATTTTTATTTTACTTCTGTGTGTCGTATCATCGGGGTAATTTCATGCATAACTGAACAGATATGTCACAGTCAACTAGCGCTGTGGTGTTGAATACAGAGTAAACAGACATCATTATCATCACTGGGTGTGAGCCATTAGTCTTTTTTGTCAGCGTGTTGGCTCTCCAAGCGACCAAATGCTTCTGTCTGATTGATTAAACTAGCGTGGCTAAGTGAAAACAAATGAATCGGCCAATGGAAAAACACTTTACTGTGATTCTCCGCGGCTTACAAACTTAAAAAAACTGTCCAGCTTCTCATTAACATTTCGTCTCTAAAATATCAACAACAGCAGCCAAACTGCAAGAGTGTTGGATGTCGTCTCATGGAGGTTCAAGTGTTTCAGTGAGTTTCTGCCCGAGTACAATAATTACAGAAGAGAGTCATCAATGAGGAGTTCATACTCCCTGAAGTCGAGACTCGTGCGCAGAGGTAAAACTAATTCACATACTCATCAATTTTAATGCAGTTGGAAATTGAGGTTGTACATATCGGCCACCTGCTCAGCATGTCTTCGCTCTGACATCAGTGTGAGAAATGAACAAATTAGGTGGCGAGAATGAAAACGTAAGTTTTGCTAATTCTCATCTCAATATTGCTCCGTCTGATTGCTTTCACAAAGTGGAACATTTACTGACCTGTAGCCAGCCGCACAATCATTTCATAACACAGAGTGCTAAACTGCTTTTCTATTCATTAACGTGGATTACACATCTATATTGCCTGCTGTCATTAAGCTTGCCTCAATCAGAGCCTGCGGAGTTAATATTTCAACCCTCTGCCTGTTTCTCTAAGTTTGATGGACACAGAGTTCACTTGCTGTGCATAGTTTTACAGCTGAGGAGTGTCTGTGAGCGACGCAAAGCTAATAACTCTGTACTCTATAATCTATGTAGGTGCAAGCAGATGCAGTGAAGTGGGCTTAATGAGATAAACATAACCCCTCTGTCAGATAAAGCACTGTTCAGATAAGTAAATACAGGGAGGTTTAGCATATAAAAACACTGTTTTAGTGCGAGCAGCAGGCACAGATCAGAGGTGTTATATACGCTGTGTTCTAGTAGTTTTCTAGAGTTGAGATAACAAACAGTGGAGTAATTAAAGATCAGAGCAGGCCAGAGGGGGGCTGGCAATCTACAACCAGCAGCAGGATGGCAAGAGGTTATATATGGAGCAGCTGATCAGGAGGAGATGCTCCTCTGGGAGACCTCACTCAAGTCCCTGGCAATCAAGGAGGTCCTGATACACAGAAATATGGAGGGTTGTAAATCTGCTTACGGAGTCTGAGAGAGGGAAGGAGAGCAAGAGAGAGTGAGGAAGAGGATGATACAAGAGAGAGCCAGCGAATTAGTGGTCTTATTGTTGTTTAGCGAACTTCTGGTTTTCCTCTGCAACTCTGTCCCCTACGAATTACAAATACCCAGGTTATGATTTTTAGCCAATGTGGCTCCTGGGATGGCAACGTCAGTCAGTCGGTCCACCATGTTGGTTCATACTGAAAAACCTCAATCTAGGTTATGGGTAACTCTCGAGAACCGTGGCCTGACTAATCACCGTGTCAGTATCATCACGCTGGATAAATGACAGAGTAATAGCAGTGAATGAAGTGGGGCGAGGACTCACTTCATCGATGTCGACACTGGGTCAGCGTCGTCCTTTACCAGCATTACAATGAGAAAAGTCAGCCTGACCTTTTTCTCGTGCTGTCTTGCATTAAAGACCCCAAAGAGGCACAAAACGATTTTTCCACAGAGAGGTTCTGACTAAAACAGCTGGTTTAACACAGTTCTTTGACTGGGCTGACACCTCTGAGCAGAGTGATTAATGATTTATCATCTAAAACTTGGTCGATTCCTTCACTGGGAACAGAAGCCGTGGTCAGCTTGAATTCATGCCGGACGCACTGTGGTCCAGAATGACAAGTTCTCACTGCGGAGAGCTTCTTAAACCACTCATGCAACATAATCCACTTCTTCACTGTCCATACATACTGTGCTACTATGCTCCCTTCCCATACAAAAATGCTCTGTAGTTTTTGTTAACTTAGATATATGTCCCTTATATAAAGACATTTTTTTGACATTGAGTTATTTTAACTCACTAACGAAGTAAAGTGACATCACGTACATAACCTAACTGAAGTTACATAGGTCACGTAGTTATTTCAACCCAAACTATGATGTTTTCCCAAACCTAACAAGTCATTTTCTTGCCTGAACCTATCCAAACTGCGATGGTACAATAAAGGTCCAGTTTAACTGTTGTTGATAGGTTCCAACGGTCATTCTGGCTCATAATTGTATTTCCCAAAATAGTGAACTCATCAGGATCAGACTTGTAGGGTGCCCTGTCCGTATTTTGTACATATAAATATGAGCTCATACCTTGGTTTGAGATTGAGTGTCTTCATTACTGTGAAAGAAAATCAGGAGAATGCGGCCTGTAAACATCTCATCCAAGTTTCTGATTACTGTCTGTCTGCAAAGGTACTTATTCCATTTTTCAACAATTTGATGATAGACGAACAATCATCTCCATATTGATGTGAAATCAACGACTGACACCGACGATGAGAAGGATGAACTCATTATCACTTGTCGCTCTCATCTTCGATTACTGGCGATAAGGTGGAGGAGTCAGATCCAGCGGAGTGAATTAAGATGCAGCAGCTTCCAGGCAGCAATAAATCATGAAGTATTTTCATCCTCAACTGTTGAGAAAACTTTGTACAGAAATGACAGAGACTGGCAGGGATTTATACATCATACACTGTAAGAAGAGGAAGAGATTTTTATCAGTTAATGTTATGTTACATTTTTGTATTAAGAGAAAATTTCAGGTAAACCGACATCAAATTTTCTGCAAATAAATCCATTTGGTTAATGACAAAGACCTCGGTCATGGCAGCTAAACTGATAAATTAAGGTTAATGATTTCAGCTACTGGTGAGAGAAAATTGGTGACCGTGGTTAATAAACATGCTCGAAAACAATACAGGACATGGAAGCATGTGTAAATGCACTGACTGGCCTGATGTGGAGGTATGTGTAACAGCTGTATCAAAATTCTTGCAACCCATCAAAAGAAAATTGGAAAGCAGTAAAATGGGAAAAGAAGCCTGAAGGAAAATATGATGTGTTATTACGAAGCTGTCCCTTCGCCTGTGTTGGCCTGTCCCTCACAGCAGGATGGAGCAATGTGGGGCTCATGTTTCTCCAGCTGACTATAACGACTAATGACAGACAATTAAGTCTGGCTGGTAGGTGAATTTTATCTCTTGCTTTGTATTTTTATGACAAGAAATGAAAAAAATTTAAACGTCTCCTGTGCAGAGCAGTAATGCATGGATGGATTATTGAATGGCCCTGCTAGGAACAGGCACAGGGCCCGAGGGGTCAGAGGGCCCCTGATCCACAGCCTCCGTTTGGACAGATTTTCAACATTTCTCGTTAGAAAGTCAATTAAATGACTACCAAAAAATACAAATGATGAAAAAGAGATGCAGAACAACAACAAAGAGACGCAAAATGACAACAGATAGATGCAAAACGATCACAAAGAGACACAAAGTGACCGAAGAGACACAGAAAGATGAAAAAGAGACACAAAATGACCACAGGGAGATGCACAGTGACCTCAGAAAGAATCAAAATAACCACAGAGGGATGTTACATGGCCAAAAAGAGATGCAAAATGACCACTGAGACACAGAACCACCATAAAGAAACACAGAGAGACCACAAAGACATGTAAAACAGCCACAAATGCACACAGAGACACAAAATGACCACAAAGAGACTTGCAAAATGACCATAGAGAGATAAAACCACCATCAAGAGACACAAAAATACCATAAAGAGACGCAATATGAACACGAAGAGACACAAAATAACAACAAAGAGACACAAATTGGCCACAGAGACACAGAAAACAGTCTGTCCATTTGCTGTTGTTTTGCCTGTGGTTCGTACTCATATGTAGGATGGGTGGGGGGGCTTTTATATGTCTGTGCCTAAGAGCCTATTGTCTGATTATCAGTCCATGCAGAAACAGAATCCAAGGCTGAAGGGAACACTCAAACTACTTCTTAAAGTGTTTCAACTGTTGCACAACCTTTTCCCCCCAACTTTGGCCTGTGACGAGACTTGGACTGGTAACCAACAATTCGTTGATTTCCATCTCCTCGAAACACCTGAGGAGAGAGCGGGAGGAGGAGGTTGCGGTGAGTTTGTGTTCATGAATGAAATAGACAACGTCTCCCGTGACAGGTGTATTGGGTAAAAACCAGAGCTGCTGTTATTGACAGAGAGAAGAGAGGAGCAGTGAAGAGAAGCAAATAATTGTCGGGAACAAAGCAGCATCCGCAAAATAATGAAAAGGAATGCCGAAGCGGATCTACTCCCGGATGACGAATGTACTGAGACGAGGTTTTCTTACACGCAAACACACACACACATTCTCTTTAGACTGTATGACAAGTACAGCAAACATATGGTGTACTGTCTTTCTCTGACAGCAGCGGGTCATATTGGATGTGAATTCTCATCTTAAAGCAGTATGTTCTTCTACATACAATCATTTGCATTCAACTCACAGCACGTCTGCCTATCCATCTATGTGTCATCCTCCTTCCCTGCTTGTCCGTCTCACCTCCCATGCACTCGTGAGCCCGTCCATGTGTGCCATCTTATTCCGGCTAAATGCTAACAGGCGCTCGCAGATTAAGAAAATGGTATTGGAACAGTACTCCATAATAGACTTTAGCTGTACGCTGCCGGTGGGGTGACACCCCTATTATACAGACAAGTGGAGCAAGTCGCAGGGCTGTGTCAGCACGATAAAAAACGCTCAGAGGTATAGACCCGCTGCTAACAACAGAAATAGAGGTGGCGTGTGGAGAGATACGCCATGCAAATGTGTGAAGAGGAAGGCTTTCTTTGTGAGGAAGGTGAAACATTTAAATCAAAATGCCATTACGGCCCAGCATCATCCATCAGTCTTGTAGATTATAGCGTATTTTAATTGAATTAGAAACCATCCTCGTATTTGCTGCACTCTCTGCATATTACTCAAACAACGTGAAGTGATGAGTGGAGAGATTACCTTTTGTTATTTCAGGTGTTTAAACTTAGTTAAAGATTGAATTCCTTTATTACTGATATAATTTAATCTTTAAATTATATCCCTTGATGGAAAAAGCTCCAGTCCTCTGTGACCTTGAATACGTTTTAACGCTTCAGAAAACTGATTAATGGATGGATAGTCTCACCTTGTATTTTATTGCTTGACACCTACCTCCATACACAACAATCACCCACATCCACATTTTCATGCAGCTTAATGGATGAAACGGTTGGGGTGCTTTCGGTCTATGATATGATAACAACAAATGTAGTGACATTACCTGAGCAGGTATCAGTTATATTGAAATGAATATGGATACATAAACCAAATTGAAGATTTGAAACAAGGCAAAAGTTAGAAACAGACATTTTATTTCTATTTTGTATGTATGAGCTGTGGCGTTGGAGCTGAAGACTAACTCATATTTGCATTTCAGGTAACTAAACTCAAACCCTCAGTCTAATTTAATGCTGGATGTTCCCCTCAGACAAAGGACAACTTACACAACACCAGACCTCCTCATGAAAGATGTAGGAAGAGACGGAGCCTGTTGTGAAGGCGAACGCTCACCACTTTCAATGCAGCGAAGCCAAGTTGGAAACGTGGAGGAGATTTAAGCCGATCCCTTTAAGAAAAAGGCTTTCGCGTCCCTCAGTTCCAGTAGAAATGTATGAAATGTTTTCCAAGAGCAGAGGAGCCTGAATCAAACTGTAGGTGGAAAATATTTGCATTAACGAGAGTCCTGAAATAGATTACTGCTCGATTACTGCTGGGACAAATGACTGGAGGAGAAACAACGGCTGTAAGCTTTAGATTTGTCACATAGCAGAGCATGTTTTGTTGTGATAGGAAGTGCGTGCAGACGTGCTTTCATGCATGTAAGTGTGTGTTTTGTGAGTGCATGTGTTTAGGCGTTTGTTTGTCGTCGGCCATTCAACACATTCATGGCGTCCCTCGCAGGCATCTTGGCACCGCTTCACCTCAAATGCTATTAACTCCCTGTGAGCTCAGCTATTCATCATTTGTAAGATTTCCACAGGGTGTGTTTTCTTTATACTTTTTAATCAAGGGTTGGATCCCATGCTGAGAAGCTTATTCAGCTGTGAAACAAGGCCCTGTCGTCCCCGGCTAACGACACGCATCTTTAACAGAGTGAGCCGCTCGCTGACAAATGAGTTCTGCTCGCACACCAACAGGACAGGCGGCTGAAAAATGAACACGGGGACGGACACAAGGAGGACAAACAATGCTTGATAGACAAACATTACCACGGTCCGAGAAAGACTAGCTTTATCATTTTGCACACACAATTTGTATACCACTGTTTGTTTGTACATTATTGTTTATGTGAGTTCCAGCTCCCTCCTGATGGAGTATTGTAATTAGGGCTGCAGCTCATGATTATTTTATATTATTGATTAAGCTGTCAGAAAATACAGAATAAATGCTTCTTTGAAATTTGAAAGTTTGACCATCTTTTTTAAAGTGTCAATAGGCATCGCAAAGCAGAATATCACTCTGCTGCATCTTAATATGCCTTTCAGGTGAAATTTGTAGACATATGACTTTGGATGGAGCAGTATAAGAATCTATAAATCCTTACATCTTTCCGCTTCAAAAGATATTACACGAGCTTCAAGTGATTATGAGAAAATGGAGTCGTCTGATGTTGAGTCTGAGGAATGAAGACGGAGTGGATGCCTCGAGTGAGCGGCGGGCATCAGTTATTTCCTGTGGCAGCTTTGTCATGCAAGACAGAAGATCTTAACTGCTTGTAAGACAGTGTGACTGATTCACTGACTGTCTACATCTCAATATATCAGCCAGTTTTGCGGGCCACGAGGAGAGCAATCAACAGTGGCTCAAAATTTATGAGACTTGAGCGAAGAAGAGAGGAAGGTCTTCACCATTCCTCACCGACTGTGCAAAAATGAACTATCTTACATTTTCTATTTTCAACAAAAACTAACACGTTGCCTTCAAATATTTTCTAGTATCATCCACTGAAGAATGCAAACGTGATGTGCTACTAAATGACTGACCAGTGATATGTTGACTATAGAGTGGTACTTCAGTATTTGTACTTTAGTATTTGTACATATTACTTTATACATCTACTCCACTTGATTTCAGTGGGAAATACTGAACCGTTACTACACATTTATCTTTCATCTGTATGTCCTGGTTCCTGTATGGATAAGGATTTAACATGTTTGATGTTCTATTGTATATCAGTAAAACTAATCCATCCACTAATGTCATGAAAAAATGTCCACAACGGATATTTTTTGCTTAATAAAACTCGTACTTGATACTTGATAGTAGTTCTCTGAGGATTCATCAATCTCTTTCACACAAAAGTTTAAGTCCTGTGATCCATTGTTAATAAACAAAAACCGAACAAAGCTGTAAGTAAAGGGTGTGAATACTTCTTCCACCAGTGGTCGGCTGGAAACACATTAAATTGGACTCAAAGCTTGAGTATATTCAGATTCCCTGTTTTCTAAAAGTGCCTCTACAGTAAAACAAAAGGTGTAATGGATAGGCTGCAGCTGCAGTAGAGCTGTGCTCCAAAGGTATTCTTTGTCTTTTTCAGTTTTTCTGCACTTCCTGCTTTTTTCCCACTTCGCTTCATGAAATATGTATTAAGTTTGAAACAACAAGCAAACGTTATACTTGAGATAAGCACATTGAAAATGGCCGAGTTAGGAAGCTAGAATAAGAGTACTGTATGTACTGTACCGGATGTCTGCATGCATTTAGCGCAGTTTAACAAGCCTTGTGGAAATTGAAAAGTCATCACAGTGGCTGTTATAAGTGGAACTGCACTGTGACAACATTTTACACCACATCACACAGCAAAGGCCACAAAGTCCACTGTAAACCCAAAATGCATCACAGCTGTATTAATGTGAAAACTCATGTCCGTAGATGTATGTCAGGTCGGTGTTCACTGAAACCAACTCACTGCACCAATAACTGTCAATAACAACATCTCTATTACTTTTAAGCCAAAAATCAAACCTCACTGGTCCATTTTCTGTCTGAGCTGTATTCAATTTAACAACCTAAAGCTTAAAGTGAAGCCTCCTGATGTGAAGATGAAAACATGTGGGCCCTCAGGCGACAGAAAACCACCGCGTGAATCAGGGTCCACTCGAAAGCAATTTTTTATACGTTTTAAAACCACTTTCATGTTTCATCAGAAAAAGCCCGTCTTTCTGGACTGACTTTTTCAGACTGGAGGCATGCGTTCTTTTTTTTCTAAAGCTTGATGTATTGCTCTTCTGATGGTGTGGTCACTTTGGGTCTGCCAGATCGTGATCTGGATACAACTGATCCAGTTACTGTAAAGTGTTGTAGAGTTACATGCACTGGCCTCTTAGAAACCTTCAACCCAGCCAAGATTTGATGCGAAGATCCCTGACACTTTCATGTACTTTCTGAATCCTCAAAATTGTTCTGATTATTTCCAGGTTTAACTGACAGCATTAAAGATTGTCAATGTGGTCTCACACTTTTGGATCCCCATTTAAATCTGATATCGTAATGTCATTTTTGGCATTCAGCAACAGCAGATGTACTGTATGTGCTACTGTAACTGTACTGGGTCAATAAACATGCAGTGTGGTCTGTTTACGGATGAGTCTGACCTTCTCACCCTTCTACCACAGCTTGAAAATACAGTAAGGTGGAAAACATTTGCATGATGAACCATGTCTGTCCATGTCTGTGAGCCTGTCTGGGAGTGGAAAGACGCAGTGAAAAATTGATGTTGGCATGCATATTGTATCAGCAGGAGTCTACAGTAATCCTTAAAAGGTATACACCACATGGTTCATCTTAACTCAACAGTCTGTATTTTAGTAGACGCAACAGAATTCAGCACCGCACATAAATATGGCTTGACTAAAATAATCTCCTCTTGTCAACACTATAATGTTGTGCCTCTCGCTGGAGTCGTTTCCAGTGTGTGCGTCTGTTCCTGTGTGTGTGTGTGTGTGTGTGTGTGTGTGTGTGTGTGTGTGTGTGTGTGTGTGTGTGTGTGTGTGTGTGTACACGTATGTCTGAGCATCAGCATCGGTGTGCTGTGTTTACCTCACACCCCTGACAGGAAATTAACTGACTGCTGATCAGTGGACATCCAGGAAAGGAAGAGATGACTGTCTTATTAAAAATGTGTCAGATGCTGCAGGTGGTGGATTCAGAAACAAGTCAGAGTGAACTGAACCGACAGCAGGGTTTATGTCTTTGCCATCATCACCTTTTTGGTCTCATTAGACACATTGTTTTCCTTTTTCTGTATGTAGAGGTGTTTGTGTGTAAAACCGATGTAAATTATGTAGCAGAGCAGAAACGATGTCAGCTACTGAGGGAGAGGAAAAGAGCTCTGCAGCTTCACTTCACTGCTCCTCTCAGTCAAAGAGGAAAGTTGGATTCTGTTGTCAAATGGAAAGATTACTTTCGCTTAAAGTTTTCATCAGCAGCTTCTGAAATTCTTTACACTTCTTTACACTTTCTTTGTATTTTTTGTTGCCGACGGCACCATGGCACAAAGTCTTCTATACAGTATATGCAACCTCTATTACTTTTTGTGTTCAATGAAAGCAACTACAGCGCTACCGAATCTATAATAACTATCTTACTCGACACAAATACTTCTCCTGCAGTTCTTCTTTTTTTATCTAACTCTATTACAGAGACTTGATTCCTTCTACAGTACATGTTGTAAATTAGCCCCCTGTGAGACAGTCCTGAATGGTTCCCAAGGAAAAGCTCAGGGAAGCGTCTCTGTGCTGCTCTTTAATGGAGGAGGGGGAAGTCAACCAGATGTACATTTTGCAGAAGTGACCAGTTAGTTATCATCCTTCGAAGTTCCCCACCAGACATGTATGAAGGTGTTGGACATGGTTTTGGCAGAAAGAATTTCAAAAGGCAAAAGTTTAACTACTGGACACAAGCTGTCTCGAAGCTGGCTGAAGAAGAGTTTCTCCTTCACCAACCCTCACCTACAATCATTAGTTCCAGGTAGTGACTGAGATAATGAGATCATCTAGAGGCAGAAATTAGTTTTCTTCTCGCGGAGCCTTGGCTCGACTTCAGGAACGAGATGCAGTGACTCTCACCGCTCCTCCTTCACGTCATAAAGACGTCAGTCGAGGTGGTTTGGGAGCCTGATGCTTCCCTGCTGAGGCATTCCAGGCATGTTCAATGGGAAGAAGACCCAAGGGCAGACCCAACACATGATGGAGGGATTAAGTATCCCATCTTGGCTGAGAACACCTCAGGATCCTCTCAGGAGGAGCTGGAGGACGTGACTGGAGTGAAGGACGTTAGGACTAACCTGCTTAGCATGCAGAGATTGTGACCTGGATAAGTGTCAGAGAAAACATTGATGCAGCGGTGACAGAAGCAAGTTGATAAGTTGTATGTTGATTGCATGTTCAAATGCACCATTGATGAACATGATCTTTTTTATTTGTTTATTAATACAGAAGAAATGTTTACTCTTACTCTCTCAGCATTTTTTAATCAACATTTTATTACTTTCCCGGAAGTTACAGACTCTGAAATACCATTAAAAACACCTACGGAGCAATCTTCTGTCATTGTTGGGCATACGACTTGCTTTTCTCAACTTCACTGTTTTTGTTTTTTCTGCAAAGTTTTTAAAGATAATGCTTTATTTTTTCATCGCAGAGAAAGGCATGGGAAATACCTCTAAAAGATTTAAGTGCACAGTGATTAAATCACTAGAATATTCATGTAGTGCGTCTGCACTTTTCCTCTTTCCCCGTCCCAAACCTCAGAGCTGCCCTCGGCCTGAACCTTTGATCGAGTGCTTCTGATAGTTGGATAATACTCATTGCAGTTAACCTTGTACGCTGTAGACAGAGAGGAGACACAGAAAAGTTGGGGAATAGAAATATAACTCTCATTGTTTTCCCTGAAAAAATTTTATTTGCTGATTCTAACTATTTTTAAAAATGTTACTCTGCACAAAGTTACACTTGGTGATTTCTTTTATAATTTCCTGCTTTTCACAGCAGACGATCCTCTGCAGGACATTATTTGTTTTGTTCTGATGCCTCAAACAAGAAGAACAGTGATAACCTCAGTCACCAGTTTCTGTAGAGCTCGAATGAATTAATAATCAAGCCAGAGGAGTGGAATCTGAATCAATAAATAAATGCCCAGAGGCAACTTAGCGTGTCGACTCTAAATTACATATCTACAAAACGCAGAGTGCATTTCCTACGTGATCAACTTAAATCAAACACCAACAAGCTGTTTAATAAGATTTAATGTCCACTTCATCCACTTGGTTATTGGTCACCTCAAAGCCCTGCCAATCAGTTGCTACACTGGAAACTGCAAGACGTTTCAGTGGGTGAGGAAGACAGTTATGTAACAGCTGGTTATGGTCCCCACAAAGGTGAACGTAGGCTGCTTCTGCTTCCCACACTTCTCATCCACCTGATTATTCGGCCATCGGGATGACTCAAAGCTTGTTGTATGGCGACTTGGCACGCTGTCACGCCCACGCTGCTGTCAGATGAAGGCTTTGTCCTCTATTATCGAACTGTAAACCTCTGAGGGAATTCAGAAAAAAAAGAAGTCAACCTTATTTGAGTCAGATCGCCTACAACAGTGATTAGCATTTTGAAGCCAGACCCAGGGCCAAGATGAGGCTGATGCAATCTGTGAAACTCAGGCGTTCTCTACTCTGCTCCCTTCACACGTACAATCAAGATGTCTTGTTACATTCACCTTAATGAGATGTTTTAGAAAGTAGGCTCCACCACCAACAGGCTGGTTTGCTTCCAAAAATAACATGATGGCAGACTTATCCCTTCAGGCTCAGGGCTTTAGGAAGAAATGGCACCTTAACCCTCTCACATCGATCAGTCAGATTAATCAGGCAAAGGATCACCGAGAGATCAACCCTAGAAATGGCCTTCTCTTGTCTACGTCATTGGAGATCAGGAGGCATCTTGTTTGATGACGTCTTGAGGTAATATATGGAAGCCCATTTCCGCCAGTTAAAGAAGAAATATAAGATGAAAACTAAGCTTGATGAAAAAATGACCACTGCTCATGAGCAGAGCAGGAATCTGGTGTGACTCAGGTCCAATGTGCACAGATGAGGTAATGTTTTAAAGTTTTATTCACCTGAAATTTAGTCTCTTTCGGGAACCTTCCTATCCCGGAGGTAGCACCGTTACTTTGAGTAAACTTGTGGATTCTCTGGGTTTGAACATTATTGGAGACATTCGGGAAAATGTAAGTACACAACTCAACAAGTTACATAACAAAGGTCAATTAGTTCTTAGACATTTTAATGCAGAATTAATACGTACTTTTACTATTAACCTGAAAAAAATTTCAGTAGATGGAAAATTTGTCAGTAATTATAGAACGGGAACTCTTCCTCGGGTTGTTGCAATCTCCAAATTTCTGGAAACAACGTTGTGGACATGACCTCAGTGTCCTCACTTCCTCTATGCCACTTTGTCCACTGGGTATCTTCAAACGGCGGCCATTTACAGGTTTTAAACCCTGTATATTTATGATAGTTATAACCATCCTCAGTTCATTACTCTCCCTCTTTATTATTTATGATGGATGCTGTCTATTTGCAGTTCATTTGCATCTCATTAGGTTGTTGTCAGTCAAACGTTGTTTTGATTATCCCTGTGGGCCGGTGCAGCACAGAATGACCGCTCACCAAATGAATGATTCATTTATCTGTCCGTCCATGTGACTTTATAATCACAGCTCTTGGTTTGTTTGTAGAAGGACCGAACCATAGAGAGTCTGAACCAAAGTTGAAGATGTCTATATGGATGTGTGCATTTGTGAAGTTCCAGTTTTTGGAGAAACCATTACTTACACTGACAACAACCATTTAGCATCATTCTAAGGGCTGACAAACCTTTAGGATTGTTACCACAAAAAGAAAGGGAGGGAAAAGAAACAGATACATCTGGTGATCATGCATAAAAACACAAAAAATTGCAGTGACATATTGAGATGCCTGTGGAGCACGGATGCCAAAGTACGTTTATTTTACAACCAAATAAAGACATACTTTGCGTTTCAAAGAGCTGGCAGAGGCATCGTCTATAAAAGGTTAGGCACGCTCACATTAAAAGAAACAAAATCACAGATTGATTTGTCTCGCAAAGACAAATATGGCAATTACAAACGAAGAAAATACACCATGGCGAATGAGTAGATCTGCTGTCATAATTAAAAAAATAATGTTCCAAAAACAACACAATAAAAGCACTGCTGGATAGACTGCTGGAGCCTCAATGAAGTTGGAATCAGCTCTCTTATTGCTTTAACTTGCAAGCATCGGAAAATGTCCCGAGGGTGTTGGAAAGCTCAGTTAAAAATTCTCATGCATTTTGCATTTTCTTTGCTCTGTCTGCTCTTTTCCACCCACCTGTTGCCACTGACGCACCAAATTTAGATGAAAATCAGGAGGTACCGATAATAAGGAGTGAATATCTGCAAAACTGGAATTGTTGAGAAAGGGTTTCTGTACCAGTATGCTGCGTTATGCTGATCATTGTTAACGTTATGTTGTCTTCTTCACTTACGAGGTTATAAAACACACCCAGCCGCTTCACACTGCAGGTGTGATTGCCACCTTCACTGTCAATTTCTCTCACAGTGACACATCTCAAGCAAGACTGGTGCCGCTGGTGTGAAAATACCTGAGGGCTCAGACAGGATGACTGATTGAACCTATAGCATGACACGCATGTAACCAAGTGTCATTAAAGGTGCTATATGAAAGAATCAGCCACCTGTTAAATTCACACTCCAAACAATAATTGGTATGTCTAGCTCACTTATCAAACATTTTAACACTGTCTGAAATGTTACACAATTAGCTACCTTTATAAGCTTTAGTTACGTAGCCAACATTAGCATTAACAGCTGTTAACTAAAAGAAACGTTGCACGTCCCGCATCGAACTGTCTCCAGCAGAGGAAAGCAAAGCAAATATTTATTTTTCTGCCTCTTTTTTTTAATCACACCTTTTCTTTGACGCTGAATTCACTTTCTTGCTGTGAACGGGTGCTTAGAATACGCCCTTGGAGCAACTCTGCTTCTTCATCCCGTCGGACTGAGGGAAGACTGGACGCCTGCTTTTAGAGCGGAGTTTGGTTTAATAGCCTCTCCACTCGATAGACCGCCAGGAGCAGAGGGTGTTTTAACGTCACAAATTCACATAAATTGAGCTGACCTACCTTCTAATAATGAATATTGTAAATTGAATCATCAAGTCAAGTCAAATCAAATCGTGGATTTGGAGAATCGTGACACCTCTATTCATTCTCCATACACACTGAAAATAAAGTCTTTCACTCAGAGTTGAAAGCTGAGGAAAACTTGTGGTCACTGGCGAATGTAGAAACACATCTTTAATCTCAACCTCCTGCTGTATTCCAATGTCACTCCTGCCGCCTGTTTCCAGTCGTGTCTCCTCTTTCATGGTGCGGAAACAGATTTCTCTCCCTTTCGTACGCCGAGAACATGATTTGCATTTTAAGACATGCTCATTTCATGATATTTCATGAGGCTGCAGACTGTCAGGAGCTTAGCACAGAGGAAGAATCTCAGCCGTGGAAGCTAATTGGGTGGACAGGCAGTCATAGACTTTCTCTTGGTGGAATTTAAAAAAGTTGGAGTTGCTTGCCATGCCTACTAGATAGATAGATACATGATAGATAGTGACTTTTCTGCTATTTTCTTGTCTTTGTCACTAGAGCAGCATGTCACTATGATAAAAAACATTTTTTTAAAAAGATGTCTGCTACTTTGTATTTTTAGATATCCATGTTCTGACTCGTTACATGTTAAGAACAGAGGGTATAGAGATGAAATGTATGGATGTGGGTAAAATTCAACCTCCAGGACACTTTTTCCTGAGGCAGTGGTGGTACGGAAAGCTGATTTACTTTTCCCCTACCTTTCCCACCCCTCCCTCTGCCGCTGCGACCATTATTTGAATTGTCAGATACGATATGACTACATTTTTCCTGCAATGTTCCTTGTAAGACAAGCTGCTACACAGGAGGGTCAAGTGATTCACAGTGGGTGTCCATGTATCTCAGGCATGCATCATACAGACTGTATACTCCTGTATCTCATTTGTCAACAATGGGTAGAAGGTAATCTGTTAAATGTGGTGTTGATGTCACAGTTTCTCTGTTACAGGCACGTTTTGAGTTGAACAATTCTTAACCTTTTCATTATCTGCCTTATTATCTGCCTTCAAAAGACATTTCCTCTCGATAACCAAAGCAGTGGTGGGTCACGAAGTTATGTCTCCACCATGTGTGGATAAATGACTGTGGAGAAGAATTTTAATGTTGTACTTTTCACGATCTCTCTTTTTTATGTCTCTTGGCTTCGAGGTTCAGGTACACAAGAGACTAAACCTGCAAGCAGGTGTACCAGAGTCCAAACTCCTGATGCAACTCAGGCCAAAGAGTAATGGCATCACTTCAGGGGGCTCACTGCTGCAGGCAGGCTGCCACAAAAGCATGGAGATGGTTGGAGAGAGTTAAGTGAAAATGTAGTGTTGTTTTCACAAAACTTGCAAACCAGTGTGTGTTATAATCTGTTCCACTCCAATGAATTTCCATCGTAACTCTTTGAAAGCTACGTTCAGACAGCAGGCAAATCAGATTTGTGAATCAAATCAGAACTTAAAACAGAAAGTCTGCGCTATTGATCAGGTCAAATTTTTTTTCACCGACCTTTCTGCGTGGGTTGTTGTTGATCTGGATTTGGAAAATCCAAATCCAAATTTGCAACATCCAAACTGTGATTTGCAACATGAGCTCATTTATTCTCTTATTTTGACAAGTTTGTCTTATTCTCTGCAGCCCAAGACACGGGGCTCTTGCTCGTAAACGACTTGTGAGGGACAATCTTTTCCCAATCATTGAGCTGCCACCGTTTGTGATCAGTGTGTAAGCAGATCTCGCAAATAGCTTCTGTCAAACAGTTCCCTAGAGTTTGATTGCCGCCCATTAAACTGTCTGAGGCTTGTGACCGGAGAAGCTAATGCGATTGACATTATCCAAGGTCACCCACATGTTGATAGTCGATTCTTCCTGCTTACAGTGTAGCTACTTACACTACTCTTCACACTTTGCGCTCCAGGCTCACCAGCTGCAAAAAAAACCTGTGCTTGCGCCTAGTTTCTGCCTTCAGAGCAAATCTTTTCTCTTCTCACCTGATGAGTTATTGTTGCCTTAGTTTCAGTAAAAGCATACCAGTTCACACATTGTTTTCCTTTACATATGTGAAGCCTTGATTTTTACCCTGCCTTGTAAATCGCTGTGTTTAATCTCACGCCTAGCCTTGTCTTGCTCCAGGGTATGCTGTGTGTGGTTCAAAACTATCAACGCCTTTTCTTAACAGCAACAGCAGTTTCAGTAGTCGAGTCTCTATCATTAAACGTTGATGTGGATGACATTCAAAGCCCTGCCAAGCGGGTGCAATTACTTTTTAACTGCTGCATTATTGATGGTGATTTATTGTATTTTGGGGCGAGCGCTTTTTTCCCTTGAAAGAAACACATAATCCTGCTCGCCATCACCGCTGCTTTTCAAATCAAGTCACATACAGAAGAAAGAAAGACGGACAGACGAGAGAGAGCGGCGCTAATGAGAATGTCAGAGGCAGCAAAGCAATTTGAGATGTTCGCATTGCAGACCACAATCAGCTGTCATGATTAATGGTCTGAATTTGTTTTTTTTCTCACCTCATCGCGCTTCTCTCTTAACTGCTTTCTCATCACGTCTACAGCTCAAATAAATAAGAGCACCGCAGCATATTAGCTCGTCCAGCCGGTCGACCGAAGCAAAGAGGAGAAAGTCAACAACTCTGCAAAACGCTGAGAGAGAGACTGTAACTCAGATTCTCTGTATGATACTGAATAAAACATTTTCTATACAGTTTTTTTTTTTTCACACTCTACCACACCTGCATGCTCTCCTTCACCTACCCTGCTCATCCCTTGGCATTCAAATAACACAAACGTACACAAAATGCCTGCAGTGTGTGTACCGAAGTCAACGGTTACAGTAACTGCTCAAATACAGCATAACAACTAAAAGTTGAGGGGCAGTTCCTCCAGATAATAAAAAACATTTTCCATCTTACTCCTAGGAGCAGATGCAGAATCTTAAAAAATTGATAACATTGCCGAAGTAAAGGAGTGCACTCAAGAGAGCGCAGACATCTCGCCAGGTGTGTCTGGGGCGGCATGTTGGTCAGGAATTTTTCTGTTGATCATAGGGGTGCACGGACATCAATCACCATCAAGAGGCTGACAAGCATATGGCAGTGGCATGTACAGTACAGGGGCAGGGGCAAAAAAGTTCATGCCAGAGGGGTGATTTATCCTGGATTCATTCCTGAGATGACAAATGCTGTTCCAGTGTATTTGTGATTTGAAGTCTTTAAAAGTCCCAGAATGCAAGAGAAGCTCTGAAGGTAGGACCCCAAGAACCCCCTGATTTTGGTTACATTATCCTCAATAATTTTGAGCTTTCACCTCTTTCTCACTCCTGCCTCTCCAGGCCAGTGGCGAGAGCAACTTCAACAACGCCAAACGTGGAAATGCTAAATCACTCTGTTCTCTTTGTCAGACAGAATAAAAGACCATTGTTGTTGTTTTGCACCATGAGGGACTTTTCCTCTTTTAAACTGACAATGGATTACATGTTAAAATGGAGCCTGTCTTCTCGAAGCACTGCCAAGGAACAGAGCCGAGGGAGAGCAGCTGAACTCAAGTGCCGAACTGGATGTTTATTATATTTTAGGATTTATTCAAAAGTGACTGATAAAGACGTCAGGGGGGATTTGCATGCGCAAGTCAGCGGAAGGTTGAACTCTTCGGCGCTGTGTGCGAACAAACAAAATATGACATCTTATTCTGCTTCGCCTTGCGAGCGGTGTGTAAGGTTTGCAGCCATCAGTCATCGCTGCTGCTCTCCATGTACAGTAAGTGATTTTCAGTGGGCAGATAGAGAGAGAGCGATAGAGACAGAGGGTGAAAGAAAAACCATAAAAGACAGCGTGATTACCTGCACCTGTCGTCATCTTCTTGTTTGTTTATGCTCAGACCCACCAGAGACGAACAATAGATCTATTCAAGGCCCTCCCAGCATTCCTCACCTCGCAGCTGATGATTAAAGTCTCCTCTGATGCCCGGAACACCCTACTTACTCCGTTTACCTCTCCCTCTTTCACAACACAATATCACCTAAGATTTATCTCCCACTTCTTCTTCTTCATCTTTCACCTGAGTTCTTCACGTCTTTGGGGGCTTTTGAAACCGACCTGGAGAAAAAAGGAATAGATGAACATCAGACGCTGCTGTGGTGGAAGTGAGAAAAGGAAACGACCTGAGGTTCAGTTTGAAGTTAAAGCAAAGGATTTGATTCAATACTGTGCCTCCAGAATTCACCCTGACTCACATTCTCATGCTGAAAGAGAAGTTTGCGGATGTGATTCATTTCGTGACAAGACTTCTGCGTCTGCTGCTGCTGCTGGTTATTCGTGGGAAGTTTTTTCAAAGTTGAGTTGTTGACTCGCATCACTGAACTCCCCGCGGGTAGGGTCTGGCTCTCAGTGTATGTAGATGCTGCTAGTCAGCATTTTCCTCCTTGCATAGCGCTTGAGAGGTGACTGTAAATAGAGAAAAATATTAAATATAGTATCCATACAGCCCAATACCTGTGAGGTTTCAATCCACATTCCCTCCCAGCCCTCCTATCCCTCTGAGGATAGTATACCCTTAGTTATTGTTGATATCTGCCAGGTTTTCTATTCTCGTACAGCACACGTGCAGTTAACAGTGATAACTGGTGGATTTAAAAGCAAAAAGGCTCATTAACTTTTGAAACAACAGGTCCTTGATATCAGAGAGCGGTAGACAACAGCAGGCTTCCCTCATGAATCGACTACTATTTAGACCTGGATACAGCAGCCTTGCTTCCAATGTTGCCCAGTGGCCACTCCCGGCCCAAAAGGCATTTTCCCAAGCCCCCAGGAAGAGAGCCAGGCTTTGAACTCAGTTTTTTTATGAGGTAATGAGCTGTCGAAGTGTACATTTCCCTAAATCCGAGTAGGACAAAGCTGCTAACATCAGCATAAACTCTGATATAGTAGGCTAGCATCCACCACTGGCTCCCACACAATCCAGTCCTGAATGAGGCTTTCTATAACGTGAAATATTCCCACAAAATAATGTAACTGTAGTTCATGATGTGCTCCTTGACCTTGAAAATAACACTATGTTAGCATTGCTACTCTAGAATGTAAGCTGTAAGCCAGATGTTTGCAGCTTGCATTAGTGCTGAAACGCACTGTTTAGTCCATTCCTTACATCGTCATTGTATTAGAAAGGCAATAAGAAAGACATCTTTCAACCTCTTTGTGTAAAGATATCTCTCTTACATATACACCACTTCAGCATATCAAAAAATCCAAAGCTCGACAGGCCTGCTGTGCCTCGTAACGGCTGCTAATCGATGATTGTACAACGGCTGTTCCATTACTCACATGCTGCACCTGACTTACGTGGTGACTCAGTCGGCTGACGTGCTTGTATTGTGCTCCTGCTCGTCTTTTTCAAGGCTGCACTAACCGTCATGCTTTCTTTTTTTCTGACCTCAGGCGCTGTTGGCCTACTGGGAGCTTCAGGCTGGCATGCTGTTCCTGCCTTTGTGCTTGTTAGAGTCGGGTATCATAGTCTCAGAGGAAATCCATACAGTAAAGGCTGGCAGCACAGACGGAAGAAACCGTTGATATATGACATAATGCATGAGGTGAGATACACAAAACAGGTAAATCTGAATAGTGAGATGTGGAAAAGACAGAATTTAATTGTGCTTTTCGGTGCATAAATAGCCTGCTGTGTCTGAGTCTGAGAGAGACATGGAGTTTCTGAGCGTACAAATGTGCTTTCCCATTTTGCAATAAATATGCATTCTCGTGGGCGCACACATTCAAGCACATCCTTTTCCCGCATCGTTCATTCTCGCCTTTCCCAAGGGGTTTTTCCAAGATTTTAAAACGCTCCGTATCATGTCATTAGGCTCTCACAGACTCTACTTACACACTGACTGACATTAAACAGGAACTCGATACAGAGAACAGAGTGGATTTGAGGCATGGGAATGGAAAAGACACGGAGAATTTTAAGTATCAGACAGATAGCAAGTCACACATTGACACACATCTGATTATCTGCTGCTCTCACTAACCTGGAAACCTGCACTATCTCTTTATTTCTGTCTGTCTGTCACCTACAATCTGTGTTTATATAACCACCAAACTCCACGTCTCCTTATTGTAATTGGATCCAGCGTGGGCCAGGACAGCTTAGGAAGTCACACAGATGGCTTCTCCTCGACGTAATAATACTTTTCTGATTCCTCATAATTGGCTTTTGGAGATATACCGCTCGAGGAGAGGGGGCTTAACCCGAGTCAGCCATACACCCCTGAACCCTGCACCTCCCCAGATGGAGTCACTTAAAGGTTTTTTTAGCTTATAAAGGTCCCCTTGTTCCTTTGGGCTTTGTGCCCCAATCAGAAAGACTTAATAGCAGTGGAACACACTGATCAGGACTTAGTGGTGGAATGAAACTGATGTTGTTTCAAATAGTTAAAGATATAATATGTAACCTCTCTGAATTAGAATGTCCAAAAACAACTAGATCTAGATATTTGTTGTCTAAGCAACAAAATGCTACTCCTTACAAAGTGCAATATGTAAGGATTTTGGTTTAAAACATTAAAAATCAAGAAGAAATACTTTCATATCTATACAGAAATGTGTAGCTGGAGACAGCACCTGGTTAGTTTAGCTGAGACAGCGACCAAAGGTCAACATCTCTGCGACGTGTTCCCAATCAGCAAACGCTCCCCAAACTACATCTTTCAGACGTAACTTCTATTCGTCGCAACAATGTCTGCAAGACTTATGCATGCTATTGGGATGAGCTAAGCCAGTTGCCAGTTATGTATTTTATGTGGGTAGCTTATTGTAAAGACTAAAAACAGAGGGAAACAGCTGGACTGGGTCTTAATTTGTGCATTTTTGTGTAAAAACTATGAAAAAACTCCTGTGAATTGTCATGTTTACACTTGGATTTTGTCCAGCTTACACAAACAAAATATAATGTGTTACATGATGAGCTTTAAAGGAGGTCATAGGTGGATTTTGTTACCTTCGGACATGGTCAGGCCAGCTACTCCCACCCCATTTCCAGTTTTTGTGCTAAGATAAGCTAACTGCACAGATATGAAAAAGTTATCAATCTGCTGTCAATCCAAAGCTTATTTACCAAAAGTATTACTTTAAGTCGAGAGTGGAGCCTCGACTTTTAAAAAGTGGAGGGGGATACAATAAATTTGGGGGGGTGGGGGTCCTCCTGTTGTTATTCTCTTACCAGAATGTTTTACATGAGAGAGAAGTTACCCAGCATCTACCTGCTAATGCAACACTGAGCCTTTGAGTGTGATAACTAATTCCACCTACGAGGGCAATGAGTTCCCTGGTTTTCTCTCTCCTGCCCTTTGCCTCTCTTTCTCTCTCTCTCTTTCTCTCTCAGTAGGCTGAGAGAAAACTCCTGAGAAATGAGGGGGGCAGAGGTTTCTGTAAAAGAAGTGATTTATTCCCAGGCATTTCCAGGGGAACATCATGAATAAATTCAGAGTTAGGTAAGCATTCACACATGGATCTCTGATTATTTCATCTTGTCCCCGCGGAGAAAGAGAGGAGGGGTGTCACTGTTCACAGTGTGTGCATATTTTATTCCTGGAGCTTCTGAGATATTCAGTTTGTACTTTACAGTATATATGACACAAAATTATTATTGTATATTGATCATTAAGGTTTTATTTTTGATTATTTTGATAAGCTTAATGCAGGGAAGTTTGCAGCATCATGCACCGTTGTTCCTGATCAGAGGGGCGAGATTAAATTTAATGACGAGGTCAAAGGATCAATTGACAGTCAGGATGGAAGGAATTCAAGATTTTAGCTGTGATGTAATAGAAGAGTGCAAACTTACAGACTACAATGAATCCCCACCGAGTTATGGCTTCAAATGCTCAGCTCTGTCACAGAGAAATAGCAAGTAGCTCAATTACCAGATAGAGGGGTAATAAGGAATGTTCCAAGATGTTCCAAGCAAAAACATGGTCAACAGATGTCGGCAGTAGGTGGACTTTTTTAACACATGTCCATCACCTTTACAATCTGTTAAGTGGACAGATAATGCATTCACGCTTTGTTTTGTCAGACTGAACAGAACTTAACTTTACTAACTTCAACTCAAAATAAATTAAAGCTGTATTCATCCATTTTTATTTATTTTTTTGCCAAACAGTAAAATGGGTTACCCAGGGTCATGGCAATAACAGAAAACAGTTTTCTCTGCAACTTTTGAGAGCGCACAAGCTTGAATAGTGTGGTTGATTCAAAAGAGGAGCTCTGTTGTTCCTGAGGAAAAGTCTTTCTGCAGCAGCTGTCAGCGCGAGCTAAATATTTATAAGAAATGATCTCTTCTTCTCTTCTGTGAAGATAATGTAGTTTTATTCTCAGCTTTGAGATTCACTGGCAGCACAATTGCCCTGAACCTTCTTTAACCCTTCTAAGGTTCATTGTATGGTGGCCCTGAGAGCTCAAAACACAATGATGTTCGCTTTATTGTAGTTTTAATATTCTGATTGCGTTATTCTGATACTATTGCAGATATTTGTGATAAACTCGCATTTCCTACTAAGCCTTCGGTTTTTTGGTATTTGCAGCACATTTTCTTCATTTTCAGCACACATCATTATGTGCGCATAAAGTATGTTTTATCTTTTAGCATGTTTTTCAGTTTTACTTGCAGTGCTTTGAGCTCTCAGGTTGTATTGAGGATATGCTCTGATTAATTAGAGCAAAAAGTGAAAATGAAAAACTACAATACAGCTGCGCCGGTTGGCAAAACATTTTGTGATGTATGAAAGTTTCATCGTATCGTCTGGTAAACCTTGATCTGCACAGATAAAGGGTCCAGAGAACATCTTTGTACTCAAAAAATCCACTGAACATTTTTTGTTGATGATAAAAGTGAAAATCGGTATTTCCACCAGAGAGAAGGCAAACTGTTTCATTGATGTGGGGAGGTAATTGGCTTCCTGAATAAATAACGTACTTGGCATAATATATAAGCTCTAAAATCAATGATTTGTTTCCCCAAATATCCGTCGTAGCTGCGCTCACTGCCCTCCATGAATACAGTACACAATGGTTTAAAGAGGGATGGTCTGCAGTGCAGCATCCCTGAGGCTGTTTAGGGTTCGGTGTCTTGCTTCAGAGCATTTTAGCTGTGATGGCGTTCACTGCAGATGAAATACCACCCACAGAGTAGACCTTACTGCCAGCGGCAGAATTTGTCGGTTTTCAGTATTTCTGGAAAATAGTGTTGAAAAAAAAAAGTAAGAAATGATCATTAAAAACAGAAGTTTTCAGAAGGAGCATGTTCACTGGATGCACAAAGGCCATTGTGAAGTTTAATTAACTTTAAATGTACCATTTATCAATGGTTATAATGAAGTGTTGCCAGAAAATCATATATTATCCATTAATAAAGCCATTTGTTCCAACCTTTAAACCTGTAATGAATGGTTCCTTGTCCGTTTGTTGTTGGGTTGGTTTTTCAGCAGGATACTGTTGGGCCTTGGCAAAGGTATGCACTCTACTGAGTGCCATTATAGTTTAAAAATGCATCAAAACCTACTTTCTATTCCTATTTCATAGCTGGACAGTAGCAGTATGATGTGTAAACATGCATTCTAGGTGTGAGCGGAGAGAATCGTTCATTAAAGGACAGCCTGCTGTGTTTTTTGTGTTAAAAACAGAAGGACAAGGTTTCAGTCCAGAGTGGACCTACCTCAGGTCGATGTAAATGCCCACGCTGTCCTGGCTTTAACAGGAAATGATCAAAAGAGTCGTTTTACCATGGGGGTTTTTTTTCAAAGGGAGATTACACCCTATGTGGAATGATACAAGGCTACAAAACTTTTCCCTCAAAGTTTAATCATTAAAAAGAAGCAAAAGTGAAAAAAGAACACAATAAAAGTAAAAGAAAACCAGTGGAAAAAAGGGGCACAGGCTACAAAAGAGAACTGAACTAAGGGGGGTGGTTGTAGGTCTTGAAGGCAGTTGCGAGACAAGCCCTGTGCTTATTGGAGAATTGATTAATGGAGCTATAGCGAGAACATGGGAAAAGCACGTCCCCTGTGACTGCACTGGCGATAGAGACACTTCTTATTTGCTCATACAACCATCAGTGATTGTCAAAGAGAGGCTTAAATATGACTGGGGACGACTCCACACACCGTGTTACAGGAGAGAAAATCAATACCAAATGCACAACTCGCTGAGTTTCATCACTGCTTATCATGATCCATTTACGATTCCCGGGAGCGCTCCATTGTTCTGCCCTATCTGTTCTTATGGATATCACGTTCCTACTTGTTATAAATGAGGAAAAACACACGGGAAAAACATACTTAAAACTAGTTCTTCGAGTTTGCATATGTGGGAGTGCAGCATCTCGCTCCAAGTACAAGGATACACTGCCGCTCTCAAACACACCGGTTTGAAAGCCTCATTAGAGATGTTCGTCACTGTGTGGGTTTTCTGTATGCAAACGTCTCTCTCTCTCTCTCTCTGCCTCTGTATGTGTCATCTAAGATTCCCTGACAAGCTCTGCCCGGTGAACAGAAATAAAACTCAGTTTGTCCGCAGCTTTAAATCAGTTAAATTCTCCTCATTAAACTGTGAAAAGCCCTGAGAAAAGCTCTTGCTGCTTTATTTGGTTTGTTAATGAAATATGTATCTTTTCCTCTGGTGCCTCAGCATCTACTCTAATTAAAACCCCATACAGGTTCTGAATGCAGATCCATTTTTGGATTGGGGTTATTTTTAATACCTCACAGTGAGACAGCAGCTCTTCAGTAATTTCACATATTTCTGCAGGAAACAGAAAAGTGAAGTCATGACGTCATGTTCGTGCTAGCTTCTGTAGCTACCTCCTGTAACCCAAACCCTACCCTGACCCTGAGGAATGGAGCTTGATGTGGGGCAACTTGAACGACTTCTGATTAAAGGGTTGACCGGAGATGACCAGGCATCCGTGGTTGAGGTGATGAAGGGGAAGAGGTGGGTCGTCGCCACCGGGGAGAGAGAAGAAGAGAGTACTTTTAAAGTTGCCTGACAGGCTGTGATTGGATGAGGAGTAGAATGGGCTGGAGGAGGTTAGGGAAAGCTGTAGACTGTGCTTGTCACACTGGCCTAGTCCCATACTTGGGATGTAGTGCAGATTATACGCTTCGAATGGTGTTCAGCTTTCTAGCAACTGAGCTTCGTTCAACCCCAGCTTTCAAAAGTAGCTAACTCTAAATAATAACACTCAGTCTAAGTACGGTATGCCAACACAGAAACCAAACTGAAGCCCTCATCCAAACCACTGGACACAGATATGAGCTGCTTGAGCAGAAAACAGATGGCAGGAAGTTACGAGGAAGATCATTATATTTTCTGTGGCTTATGATGACCTCAGTGAAGAGGAAGTGTATAAAAAGAGGCGGCAGAGGGATTGTCTGCTCTCCAGCATGCACGCTCAGGGGGATTCTTGCGTTGACAGATTTCTTTAGAGCAATTCCATTTCTTGCTCACAGCATTTTATTCCCACGTGTGTGTATGTGTATGTTGAGTATCTGGGAAGTAGGAGCATATGAATGCATATATGTGCTTGTTGTTTGTCTCATAAAGCTCTCGGGACTGTTTACGTGGCCCACACACAAATACGAATCACCTGAAAAACGCATGTGCAGGAATTTTCATATGTATTTCTGACTTTCCTCGACTTGTCTGAGCAGCGGTGGTGTCTCTGTGAGGACATAATGCTCTGTGTCTGTCTCATTACAGGTAATTTCACACAAGCAAAACAGCCGCTTCAAAGCTGCGACAACAGAAAACTAATTTCTAATTTTACAGTTCACATTGCAGGGTTCAGATTGATTCATTAGAGATGAAATTCGCTCTGGACGAGCTCCACCAGTTGGGGTGGTTCGTGTGTGTGTGTGTGTGTGTGTGTGCTCGGCGGTAGATGATTCTGAAGCATTAATGGCTTACGTGCTGTGCTGCTGAGAGGTCTGCTGTGCACCAGGATAGACGCACGCTGAAGTACTCGTTTAAATGCCAGTTTTAAAGCCCCGTTCATGCTGATAGAGACTGAAAAAGGCGGCAGGAAAGCCTTCCAGATGCCTCTGGCAGAAGCATTAACTCCATTTGTTTCACATAGCTCTGAAGTCGATGCCTTCTCATCTGAAAACCGACCATTTAAGGTGTTGTTTTACTGCATATAGCGGGATATTTATTTGAGAAAACCAATTGAATGTGCAAGTTCTATTACATATTATATCAAATAATTCGCCTCTGTGATCACAGCTATATACCTTACCCTGTAAATGCCCGAGCAAGAATCGATACGCAGCAACTGTTTATTGTTCCACAGAGATCCATATTGAAAATATCTCCTGTCTGTCAGTTTTGATAATCCTGCACAGCAACTGCTCTTTACCCTCCTGTGCAAAGTCAGGGTGCATAATCAATGGAGCTATAGAGCAACTTGTAAGTGCAAAAAAAAAAATCAATAATGCCAAATGATGAGGAAAGAATGCAGAAACAATTTAAACTGTTTCTCCTTTTTCTTGCTGGCAATGATAGTGCTGAACTGACAAGGGCTTTGCTTGGACCTGATCTCATTAATTTACCTCTCATTAATGATCTTGCTTGTCTCTCCTCTCTTCCTCTCTAAGTTTTCAGTCAAAAAAAAACGAGATGTGTTGCTAAGAGTTTTGTCGTTTTGGCTGAACCTTTTGGGTCACTCGTCAGCCATTTGTGTCTTTTTCCTTCCAGGTTTCTTTGGCACACATATTGATGTTATACTGCTTTGCATTCCCTTCTTTCTAAATACAGAAGGTTAAAGCTGCCCATGAGGCTGATATATGATCTAGCTGATGATTAGCATGTTATCATGCTAACATTTGCTACCTGGCACTGAACACAAACTAATGAGAATGTCATTAGTTTGGCAGGTCATAAATCCAAGTGATGGGCCAAATTTGACCTGATGGTGACAATCCTTACGAGAAGAATGGAAACCGAGTGTAGCAGCCAGTCATGACTTATATTACATTCTTGTCTTTTAGATATTTAATTTAGTTATTATACATTTGACCGAACTCCAATTCCATCTTTTTCTCTCGCTCTTTATCTTTTAATACATTTCTCAAAGCCAACCTTTGAGACTTAAAATAAATGCGGTCCCACTGAAGGGTGATATCAGCAGAGACTGGAAAACTTTAACTGCTCAAAGAGGGATCAGCTCTTCTGTGATGCCTGCGTATAGACCCAAAATTTAGCAAGTTTTCTTCAGGAATGAATTAGATATGTTATCCAAACTGTGCGCCCTGACATGCTCCTCTTTGCTAATCTGATTTTAAAGCTATCTTCGGTTCAATAATGACTCAACAGCATAAGCTTAAGACAGAGTCAGTAGAAATTAGACATTGCTGAAACATCAAATGAAAGCTTAAAAAAACTAATCAGCTCACGATGGCATGTAGGAAAGCCTTTTTGTCCTCATTACTCACACGCTGTGTGTTTTGAATGCACACTGTGGTAAAACATCCACTGCTTCAGATGACTGTGGGATAATCCTCCAGGTGTGTCACTCCCCCCAGCACCAGCCTAATAGATGTTAGTGTGGCTGCTTTGAAAAGAAACTAAAATTTTGTGAGGAAGTCAGCATGTCTTGCTCTGTAATGTATTTTCTTGGTCCAACTTGTGATACCAAACAGAACAAATTTGGATTTAATTTACTTCTCTGTCAGGATGGTGTTCTCCACTTTGTGTGAACTTTTGGAACTGGCATCGTTGGCCCTACGTTTAGCTTTGGGGGCCATAAATGACCAATCACACGAACGAAGGGTAACATCTGTTGGAATCGGTGCTAATGTTAGCAAATAGGCTAACTAGCTTGCACTTTCTGAGTGAATTAGTGGCAGATCAAACCGAGACACGCCACTAGAGACGTGTCAAAAGCAAAACCATTGTCTTTCTATTGCATGGCCAGCCTGGTGTCACTCCTCTCTTGCCAACCCAACAGCCAGAATAAATGTTGGCAAAGTGCAATTCTGCAAAACAACAGATAAGTCACAGCTTAACGTTTCTTTGTGTCACAACTTTATTTGCATTTAGGTTCAGTTTCCAATTTTCCTCTTGCCACAAAGCTGTGCTTATGCTCTGGTTAGGTTTGGGTACAAAACCCATTTGGTTAGGGTGAGGAAAAAATGCTGAACAGGACATGCTTTATATCCTAAAAAGTGATTGGAATTCAAATTTCAGCTTGACCTTAAGTCTTATCCATGTACAGGACTCCATGTCATGGCTCACACAGAGACGAGCACTCCCTTTCTGAAAGTGAACACCAAACACTGGTCAATCAGGAGGAGAAAGAGGAGGAGGAGAAGGAGGATCACTATAATTGTTGGAGCCCATAATAGGCTGGGTCTGCAGGAGCCATTTCATACAATCATGGTCTTTTCAATCCGTCTCAGATGGTGTGATGAGAGAGTGATGTACTGCAGGCAGCATCATCCAAAAATCTCATTTTTAGAGCCGTCACAGTGATTTCTCCATCTGTTTACTAGAGACACGACATCCCTCTTTAACCAGGTAGACAGGCGTCAGATTGGCCTAAGGCCTGATACTTGGTGGGCTTGCTTTTAAGGAAGGCATACGTGTTTATAAAATATATTTCCGGAACAGAGAGGAAAGAGACAAACATAGAAAGCATGGGATGTCTTGCCAGCTTTTGGGAACACAAGAGATTCTCCATACACCATATGCTTTAATCAGAAAGATAACCAACGTTTCGCCTTGATTGGATTCACTCAAAATTAGAAATGCCATATGACACGAACACAATGCCCCCACACATGCGCAACTAATCACCTTAAGATATCGCAAGATGCTGGGAGGAAGTGCAGAGACAGATGCGTGGAGATGTTTTTGAAGGATGTCCTTCAGCATTCATCGCAGACTCCATGTTCAGCAAATAAAGAGGAGCTACATGGTGGTGGGTCTGAAGCTGTCATGTTCTAGGATCAAAATCCTCATCAAACGTTTTATCAACGACCGAAGGATGTAAATAACATCTTTTCCTACTGCAGAGTAGGCAGATCCTTTAGTATGCCTAAAATATGAAAGCACACAGCAGAACAATTGAGGTATGATTACACGTTCCTCAGAGGCTTTTACAGAGCAACTTACTCTGTCAATCATCTCCTGCCACCTCCCTTTGACCCACTAAATGGCAAAAGTGATACTCTTTTCTAGGTTGGGGTTTAAAAAATGAAACAATAGCACCAGTAAAAAAGAGGGAATGACTCGGTTTGTAATAACCTCAGAGTCTGTCCTATTTTAAGTGAAGGAGGTAACAGAAAACTGAGCAAAAGGGCACTGAAGGCATTCCCTCCCAGGGGACTCAGATGCCTCGCTACAAAAGTTCTGCTGAATTACTGATTATTTCAAGCTGCCTATGACAAATCTAATTTCAACAAGTAGATTATGATTAAATCCTAAAAAGAATTAGTTGGATTTGAATGTATTTCAAAAGAAGCATTTTATGGTATTTTTAGCTAAACACTTTGGTGAGAAGCTTACACTGTTTTTACTCATATTCCATTAAATTCAATCTGAATCTTCAAAGACTAAAAACGATTATGACATTAATCCTGTTGGACTGTCCACACCAGCTCTAAGGATTGGGGTTCAAGTTCTTGATGGACTGTCACATTTAAAGTATTTTAAAAGATCACGCTTATAAGTCAGTAGAAAGAAAGGAAGGAATCTTAATTTTTCCTTTAACTCCTCAGTGCAGAACATCAGCCATACCTGTTTCATTATCTTTAATACAACTCTTAAACACTCAAACACTTGATTTAATTATCCATTTTATCACTAGTGTGCTAAAGTCAAGGACAACACTGCTCTCTGCTGACAGAAAGGTTGAACTGCAGTAGTTCAACTCTGCACCTGACTTTGTTAAAACTGTTAAGTTCCAGCGCAATCAATTAACTTGTGACAAAAGGTAATTAGTGTCACTATGTTGTCATTATCTTACATTCATTTTTGTGTCTTGTATACAAAATACTGCATTTGCCTTTTGATTACTATCATAGGAGGCAAAACTACATTGAACTTAATCCTGTTCTCATGTTAATCTTCAGATGCGCAGATGAAAAACAATGGGAAATTGAACTAGGAAATATTAAGAGCATATTTACTCGTCAGCCAAATTTCTCAGTTGGCACTTTTGAATGTTGCCATATAATACAGGACGACCATTCTGTGGATAATACTTCATGTATTAAATTGTCTCATGCCGGAAACATTTGTTATTCATGCTTTTTCTCCTTCCACATTTGTCATGTTTCAGTGAGGCTTATATACGCAATAGAAATCCTGTTTCTAAGGACAGCAGAAATACAAGATACTGTTCAGCAGTTTCTGCAAATTCACATTTGTCCCATGATGGCTGTAGTATGCAGTTATTCTCACAACTCTGTTGAATCAAAGTGTTACAACTTAATATAAACTTTACTATCTGAGGTTACATTTGAAGTGCAGCTGAAGTGTCCCTATGCCATAGTCTGAGTCATAGAATATTCACATATTCATCTCAACTATCTGCATTCACACCACTGAACTTCATTTCAACCCAAGTGCTATTTTCAGACATGAGAATGAAAAGTCAAACACTTTATATAAACATTTATTCATCTTTATTAGCCAGAGTTAACCAGCTCAGACAAGGACTCCATATTGTTTCAGAACGTCTGTGTACTTTGCAATCTTGGCCTCAACGTTCTTTCTGCCACCTTGGTCAGCTTGTTCACTGTCTTTTCTTGCCGTAGCGGAGCTTGGCCTTCTCCTTTCTCTTCTCCTCCAGGGTGGCTGTGATGGCCTGGTACTTCCAGCCGACCTCATGTGCCAGACGCCCAAGAAGAGCGAACTTAAGGGGAGAGGAAACCAAGGTCAGTACGTTTCATGGGGCATCAATGATTAACTGAATCATGTGCCCAATATTTTCATACCACTTGCAAAAATAGAACTGTAATTTACTACACCAGGTTTGTCTTAAACTTAGAGAATGTTTCAGACTAAAATCACCCTTTAAATGCGTTCTGTGCTATTGTATTAAACACTTACAATTTTTCATGTTTAAACTTTCAACTTGAGGCACAACTTGTCTGACTCAACTCAGCAATCAGATCCGAAAAGTTTGTCTCATCAATAGATGATCAGTTTCGGGATAAAGAGTTCATCACCGTCAAGTAAGAACAGTTGTGGCAGGTAAAATGATATATTTTGATTAGAGTTAATGTCTACTAATTTTACAACCAGGTAAGCTAATTTTGGTCAGCTCTCAATCAAATATCCGGGGCTCACCTTGCGAGTGGGCTTCAGACGCACAATCTTAAGAGCAGCTGGAACAACCATGCGCTTCCTCTGTGGAATAAAAAACCAAAGTCAGATACAGACGCAAACAGCACATCTTAACATTGAAAGGACAGCATGTCTCAGACATTATTTCTTTTTCAAGGTTTTTACTCAAACAAGGTAGTAAGGGTAATTGGTGACATCACAGACAGCAGAGTTGAAGCCACATGTATGGGCCAAACAATGAATACATTATCCTTGGTCGTTAAGTGACGTTTATCACCTTGTCATAGGGTGGGGGGATACCGTCGAACACCTTCAGCCTCTCCAGAGCAGCCTGGCCCCTCTTGGTTTTGTGGGGCAGCATGCCTGTTCAGCAGCAAGAAGACGTGTAAGTTAAATACATTTTAAATGGCAACTATTGTAGCTATATCAAATGATTATTTGACCAAGCACAAACGTTCATCCCCACTAAACTCAGCAATCAGATCCGAAAAGTTTGTCTCATCAATAAATGATCAGTTTCGGGATAAAGAGCTCATCACTGTCAAGCAAGGGAATACGTGTGCCAGGTCAAATGAACACAATCACACTAATTTGTCAACTCTGAAATAAAACTTGCAGATGTATCACACTATTGGGAATAATATTTCAATCCAACACTGGATCTTTATTAGGGTCATGATTAGGACCATCAAGTACACAAATGAGGCATCTCAACATGTAAACGCCACTTTTCATGGCACTGGCATGTTCAACAAAATGCCAAAATTTAAAGAGCACATTTACTCTTCTCAACTGATCCTCACAAATTCTGTTTATAAAAAGGTATCGTACAGTTTTACTGATGGTCAATTTGTCATATCCACCCTATATCAATTTCTATCAGTGCATCCATTCTTTGTGATTTTCTTGCTACATTCGCTGTAAGAATATTTGTCAAGTTGAAGGAAGTTTCCATGTGCCACACTCTCACCCCTAACAGTCCTCCAGAAGATCCTGCTGGGAGCTCTGAAGTGGTAGGGTCCACGGGAGGGGTTGGTGTTCATCCTCTTACGCAGGAAAGCCAGGTACTTCACTGAAAACAGACATAATTGAGCTGAATTACAAATACTTCAAGCCACTAAGCAGTGGTAACAATTTTATATGCAATGCTATTGTCTCAGATGGTAGTGCATGTAAGCTCTTCTCATGGTCAATGAAACTCGAATTACATAGTGGTTTAACATCACTGACAAGCATGTCAATAAATTTATCACAACAGTTTAATTGGACATATAACCCTACTTACGCTTGTTGCGGTAGAAGTTGCCGGAGATGTTGATGCCTTCGCATCTTACCACCACCACTTTGTGTCCTAAATGGGAAAAAGGCAGCTTTTAACATTTAGGCATCACAAAAATCCTGTCACGTAAATGATCATCTCAGTCTCGTCTCAGATGGTAGTGCATGTAAGCTTTCTCATGGTCGTTAAACTCAAAAGAAAATTGATATTGCTCATCACTGACAGACCGGCTATACAGCAACTTCTCATTAATTTGCCAAGAATGTAGCATTCATAAAGCCACTGGACACTGCTTTTGCAGAAGGTTAAACCAACATTCATATATTAAACCTCAAATCTGTCTAAAACTTACCCAGCAGAACCTGTTTAGCCACAAGGGCAGCGAGCCGGCCGAGTAGATGGCCCCTGCCATCAAGCAGCAGAACCTGCAGGAGTAGAAGAAAATTTAATTTTGCTTTATTAACTAGGGAAAGGCGGACTAGTGTTAGCTTTGCAAACAACCTGCACGTTAACATGAGCCTTCACATAAGTCAATACATAACTGCTGGTCACATTTCACTGAAACTACAATTACTCCTCAGCGATTAGAGCAAGAATTGCATATTTAAAACAATTAACTCCAATCAGAAACGTATTTTGGCAACAATAATAAGCAGTTTCCTCCATGAACTTTGTGATAACAGGCACATGGACGCTAGTAAGATGCCACATAAGACTTGTTAGCTTAGCATCGACGTCAAAGCACGCTGACACGCTACCAGTAATTAAGATTTTTATAAAGTGGATATAGATCAAGTATTACATTATGTCAAAGAAATTAGTGGCATCTACTTAGTTGTAGTACACTTCCCCGTGCGTTGCCCAGACTTACACATTATGACAGAAGTTAGCTAGCATGCTAACAGCATTGACTCGTAAGGGAAGCTGCCATGATGAAGGCATGTCAGCTACAGCTAGCGGCTTCAAACATGCTTTAAAATCAAGTCTTAAAAAAGACACCAACCTAACAACGACTACACCAAAGTGTCACACAGTTCTTGCCCGAAGTTTTACTGCACAAAACAAGATTCAACCTCCACTTATCGGCATAAAAAAGACATTATAACGCCGCAGCAGTTCCCCACCTTATTGAACCGGTCCGCCATGATGTGCGAAAAGAAAGACGCACGGGGCTGCTCGTGGTAAAAGGCAGGGGCAGGCGGAAGTGACGACACTTATATTTCTTGCTCGTGGGAAGTGTGTGCAAATGCTCCATCGCCGCAGTTTGTATGGAGGGAGAAGTTTCGTTTACTTGTGTTTAATGTTATACCATTTTTATATTCAAATAAGCTGAAGCTACCTTGATTTATATTTGAACATGTTTGTTTTCTACTTTTCTTCTCCGTAAATAATATTGTCACATTTAAACCTGGACTTGAGAAAACTAGTCTCCTTATGGCAAATATTTATTGGTCTTATTAATACAATACTGATTTTTTAAGTAATTCAACTAAAAATCTAAGTTATGTTACTGTATAACATCCATAATGTAATTCTGTATTTATGTTGGTTCATGTATTCAGAGATGATGCATGTTGGAATTGGGATTTTCTCTATTTTATTTTGCCTGTATAACCAGTTCTTGGACCGCTTCAAGACTTGGCTACCAACTGGGGAAAGTGAGCAACTGACCCCATATTCATTGCTTGTGGAATTTGTTTAGACATATGCACCACTAAATGATATATATATATCTGCCCTGACACACCGCAAACACTGCTCAGGAACAGCTCAAGGAACACAATAAAGGGCCCAAGGTGTTGACCGGGCCTCCAAATTCCCCAGATCCCAATCTGATCGAGCATCTGTAACACGTGCTGGAGCAGGTCTGATCCATGGAGGCCCCACCCCCCCACATACAGGACCCAGAGGATCCACTATAAAAACACCCTGGTGCCACACCACAGGACACCCTCAGAGGTCTTAAGTCCATGTCTTGACAGGTCTGCCTCATATTCCTAGATATTTCTAATGTCAGTGATTATATTTCTTTACAATACCTCATGTGACTTTTATATTAAAGAAAATGCCCTTCTGGAGGTCATATTTTTTACATTTTCATGTTAAATATATCAGTTATTCAACACTTAAGGATAGAACTACCAGTTCCACTTATATTATAATTTTATTTATACATCACACAAAAAGTATGTTGATATTCTCATATGAAGCTTTACAAGATATTTTAGATTTTCTACTTTAGCTTTTTGCCTGCAACACACAGCACACTGACAAAAAAAAGGGAAAGGCCTGAAAACATACAACTTGTGTCACAGCATGCCATGGAAACAATGATCATTTTATGACCGGTTTTAATAACTTTCAAGCATTTACAGAACATTCACCCACACATTCATGGCTGGCCCATTGACACAGTGCATGCAGAAATCTAAGTAGAAGTGTCTGGCTGGATCGGTGAGAAAACTGGAACTTTGTTTCAGGAGGGTTTCACTCAGTCATCGTGCTTCAACTTCCTGATCTTTCCCTTGTGGCGGTCGATCTCACGCTGCAGACGTTCAATCTCTTTCTTGTGGTGATCAATTTCCTCCTGGTGGTGCTGCTTCAGTGCAGCCAGCTGCTCCTGCTCCTTACGCCTTATATGCAGATGGTTGACAACACAGGAGTTAAAGGATAAACAGTGAGAACAGAGAGGGAGGGAACAAAGAATTGTAAGAGACACAAACAGAAACAGAGAAATTAGAACAGTGATCATAATAAAAAAGACAAAATGGTGACTTATACGTTTGGAGCCCATGATTAATAAAGAGATAGTAGAGCTAAAATAAAGAAATACATACTTGAAGTACATCTCCTCCTCAGCAGCCTGCTTCTTTCCCATGGCTCCACCTGCCTCTCTGATGGACCCTCCACCACCACCACCTTTACCTGCACCTTTACCCAGCTCACCCAGCTGAGACAATCAAAAGGACAATATTTAGTATAGACATTCAGAGACAAATAGGAGCCTTGTTAGAGGTTTTATCGGTAGACATTTCCTTAAGAGAAATAGCTTTGTTATCAAGACTTGTCTTTGTTATATTAAGGTATTCAGTCGGGACCCTGTGCTCTGAAGGTCAAGATTTACTTTATTTGACCAAAGAGAGCAAAGGGCTTTTTTGTTTGCCAGGTGATAATAGAGGTAATTGGAACAGACCAGAAACTGCTTGTGTGAGGACAATACAAACAACCGAAAGGTTAGACAGTCAAACAATTCACACACCTTTGTTGCTTTCTGAAAAAGTGGTTTAACAGGCAAGTAATGGCATTCAACCAAGACAAATCTCTGCTATTATTATTATAATTATGTCCCACTGATTGATGTCATAAATCTGCATTACTGCACAGACCCTTCTCACCTATAATCATGTCACCAACAGTTCTTAATAAAGGCTACTTGTTATTTATTAGGCCAATTCATTTTGAATGATTCACACATACACACACACACACACACACACACACACACAACAGTATAACGCCAACACATCGCGGTTATTTAATCAAGTGCTGTGTTCACAGGACACATGTTACCTGGTCGGATGACATTCTCAGCTGTGAGGTGACAAAACTCCTGATGTTGGGCCTCAAAAACCTCGCCATGTTTGTTTCCCACACGTGAAAACAACACTGACAGTGACAGGCGGACTTGCCCTTGTCCTCAAAAGTACGCCAGAGGACGGCGCCATTATTGGCTAGACAGGGGGTGACGGCACGAGCATCATGTTGGTCTAATGAGAAACCGAGGTGAATGGCAATTCACATATTGATTTATTAATATAGTGCGCTACAAAAAATGGTTTTAAATACCTAACAGCTGATTAAATATAGTCTAAGGAGAAAAACCGAGTCCGTTTTTCATGATGGTATGGTCTCAAAAAAAAGGACAGCGTGACTCCGCACGTAATTTACGCACCTGTGACCGCATGTTGATCAGTGGTTGACTTCAGACAGGTCATTTTTTTAATGTATTTATTAATACCAAGGGGATTTTACCATGTAATACCATAGACACTGATCCATATTTTCTTTTCTTAGAGGAATTCATAGTCTATATTAAAACTTTTCAATTTTGTTAATTAAAAAAGTATATTACACTTAAATTGTTTCCTTTAATTTGTGTATGTTAGCTATACACCGGCTTATTATGTCACTGTTTTTGTCATGGATAGTTTACTTTTACTTTTCATTATTTGTTTCTATTGTTTTCCTGTGTTTTGAGTTGTTGTTTTTTTTTATTGTTGTTGTTAATTTCCAATGTTCAAATAATGTTCAAGAAAGAAACACCACGCCAAAAAATACAAATTTAGATTTTTTTTTCTTAAAAAAAAAAAAAAAAAAAAAAAAAAAAAGGTACAATATGTAAGAATCGGCCATCTATCAAATTAATACTCTAAACAAATAAGGGGCAACATATCACTAGAGTAACTGCTGTAGCTGCTCTTAACTAGTTAGCTGTTAAATGTTAAAAAGCTACAATGGCTTAATTAGATAGTAGTTCATAGTTACAACATGCACATATACAAAAGGTATTCATCAACAAAAAGTACTACTCCATTTTGCAGAATTAAACTAAGACTCATCTATCACTAAAAACAATATGTTGTCACTCTGTTATGCTTAGAAACAAAAACACGTTTTACTTCATAATAAAACAACCAACAACGATAAGGAATGCTTTGAAGGATTTTATTCAATACTGCAAAGAAATTATACGGTCCCCTCGTTGAACAAACCAAGCACTGGCTTATGTGGTGAAAGGAACCTTGCAGACTTCCTCCCCCAAGTCTCCTATAAATACTTTGCTTGCCAGGCCACTCTGGGCTCACTCCAGCCCGAAACCAAGAGAAGAAACTAAGAAACACAGTATCAACTTTAAATTTCAAACCACATTCAACATTTTTTCACTATTCACATCATACGCAAATTACTCTACTCATCAAAGTTACATATGTACAGGTATGGTTGGAACCTTGTCGGCAAGCAAGTGCTTTAGAAAAAGTAAAACAAGTTCCCCCCAAAAGCAAGTAAAAAATGAAAATCACATAAATTCAAATGAAATTTTCTGCACTGCTCTGTTCATAATGAGTCCATTATCGGAACACAAACAGAGATAATTAGAGGCCCGCACTTTTTTTTTTCCACTGTGACAAAGCATTTACATAGTTCCTCTTGCAAAACTGACAATTTGAGTTGATGACTTGATCAATGTTTTTACTCTTGAGCTTGCCTGGAGATCTTTCTAAAGAAGCAAAAGTTGCACTTGAAGGACAAATCAAATTCTGGCCTGTGTATCTGCAAAAGCATTGTCATGAGCACAAATGAAGTTGTATGAAGAAGTCTGTTTGCCCACATATCACTTTGTGGTTGTTTTTGAAATCCACAATAAATAAAAATCTGTATACTGTAGGATTAATCTCTGGGTTTAAAAAAATACTCTTTTGTCTTAAACAGCTGGATGTCATGTGTGCATTATATAATAAACAGGGCTCCACAATAACTTTTTCAGCTGGTTAGGTGTACCAGCACATAATTTAGGTTCACCCAATAACAGATTTTAATTTAATTTCTCAACAAATGATGTAAATGATTGTTAATGGGAAGCTGCAGATACATGATTTACTTCATTTAAATCACAGCACATGTGAAAACAAATTTCAGTAACAAAAATATCTTTATACAATCTGACCTGCTGAATATCAGGCATACCAGTGCAACCAATGAAAATGTTTAGTTGCATTTGACAGATTTTGGGGTGCATGAGTGGCAAAAAAAGGTTCACCCTGGAGCCCTGAGAAAAAGCTCTGCAGTAAAATTGAAGTTTTTGAAAGGACGCACTGTTCTATAGAAGGAAAGTAATGAGGACAAAGTTGTAATCAAAGTGTACACAAATAAAATAATTTCAAAAACTAAACCTTCAGGTCAATCTGCAGAATGTGACCAGTGCTCTGACAATAGCTTTTGCTCAACACACATTGCCCAGACATGTTGCTCTCAGCAAGTGTATATCAGGTGTCTCTCGAGAAAGAGCGGCGATTTCAATTCAGGCATTTTTAGGCTGGCTTGTGCTGATGTGTTTTGGTTTTGTTGAAAACAAAGTTTCAAAGGGAACAAAATAGAAAGTTTGGCAAGAAGAGAAAAGACTAAAACAAGATAAAACAAGAAGGGGGGTGAATAGGTAGAAAAAGACCAGGGTGCATCACAGGGCCAGGAGTGGTCTGCGGAGGCCCTTTGGAGGAGGCAGCGGTCGTCGCCCCTCCTTCCAGCCCCGTCAGTCCTGCTTGACGCTGCCCAGCGCTCTGAGGCGCTCCAGGAGGGGAGGGTGGGAATAGTGCCACATGGAGAACAACCAGTCGGCCACAGGGAAGCCCAGGTTGTCCTTGTTGAGCTTAATGAGAGCAGAGTAGAGCTCGGAGGCTTTGCCCATGCCACGTGCAAAGGCATCTGCCTGGAACTCAAACCTGCGACTCAGGACTGTCAGACAGAAGGACAGGAGCTGCAGAGATAAAAATATGTAGAAAAAAATGTCAGATCAAGAGCTCAAAAACCAACTGCAATGATATTATCGCTACTACACTCACCTCATTGTACGGGGAGAAGATGAACTGGAAGATAATCATCAAGCCTATTAATGTGGGTTGGCTGTCATTGAAGCCAAAAGCCACAAACAGTTCCTTACGTCCAATCAGAACAGCAAACAGGGAGAAACACAAGAAGGAATTCATCTGTAAAAAAACACAGTCAGCTGATGTTATGTGCATTTCAACTCACATCTGATTTAAAAAAAAAAATTAGGAGAACAGTTAATCACCTGACTGATGACGATATTCTTGACTGTATGGCCGAGCTTCCAGTGGCCAAGCTCATGACCGAGGACTGCAAGGATCTCTGGGTTGTTGCATCCTTGTTTCTTGTTCTGTAAACGTATATTTGTAAGAGAACAACACTGTTGGATTACACAGAAAGACAATACAAGAACATATAACAGTCAGGTCACAGGGATCCTTCCAACAGATGCATGGCTTCATTGTACAAAGAAAACCTGACCAAGGCTGAACCTGACCAAGTCCGTCAGAGTAGTGACCGCGTCTGAACTTGACAAAACCCAGCACTTAATAGGACATATAGCCCCAACACAGACAATAAGTGGGTAGGTAGGAAGACTTAGCAGATTTTTTTTCTTTTACAGAGTAACCCTAAATGAAAATATGTGCTGTCTCAGGCTACAGCCAGCTCGACTCGCCCATCAGCTCCCAGCCAGAACTGGTTGCAATTCAAACAGAGGTTTAACAGTAGAGCTTTGGCACACCTCAGTCACATGTATGCCATTTTTCTACTCTACTTAATAAACTGTGTTCAGGTTTAGAAACAGTGGCCCCACAGTGAAAACTTGGCATTGGCATTAATAACATCTCATCTTATCCCTCATCAAGACATCATATGACACTTCTTGGATGGAGAAGTCTTGCATGTTAGTTTTGGGGGCTGTTTTTCAAATAAAGTACTGTCAAGTAAGACCTATAATTACTGAAAGTGTTTATTTCTTTCTCAAATTTTGAAACTTTTGTTTGTTTCAGTGCAATGTGAACTTTTCTTAATAAAGTTTGTGGCTATTTCACCTTGGGCTTGGCTTTTGCTTCGCTGGATGACGTATCATCGTTGTCTGGCTGCTCGGGCTGTGGCTCTCCAGACTTGTTGAGAGGCGAGTAGTCTTCCAGCAGAGTGTCGAACAGCACAATGCGTTTGTTCTTGAAGAACCCATAGAAGTATGCATTGCTGTGTGATGAACGCTTGGAACCTGGAAATATGGAAAACATAGAAAACAATTACACAGTATCTTAAAAGATGTATAATATTCATAATGTAATAATGTCAAGATGTCAAACAAGAACATGAGACTTTAATGATTTAATTAGTATATGTGAGCACTGATTTACCTTCAACCACATAAACTTTAGTGAGGGGGAAGCTTATACTCTTGGCCATAGTCTCAATATTTGTCTTCAGCTCTCCTTCGGGCAGAGGAGTGAACTTGTCAAACAGCGGAGCGATGTAGTCAGCATAGATCGTCACCAGCACCTGAGAACCAGGAGATTAGGAGAGGCATCATGATGAATTGTCAGCGACAAATATAGCCAAAGTGGAACTAAATAGTGACCTGTGTTATACTTTTGAGTCACTGAACAAACTACTTGTTTGCTTATTACACAACGATGCCTTTTCTACAGGTTCACTTATTGTTTAACAACATCAATGCAGCAGCACTAACCAGAGAAACAGCCAGGGTAAAAAGCCAGGCATAGATGAAAAAGTAGTCCCCACCAATCTTGATGATGTACAGGAGCAGTGAGGTGACGGGCAGCAGGATACACTGGGTCACCAAAAACTTCTTAACAGCATCTTTAAGGAAGAACCCTAGCGTCTGACAGGAAGACAAGACATTAGTGGACACAATAGTGGATGATAGTAAAAGTGAGGGATCTGCAGGATTTGTGTGTGTGATTAAACTGGTGATCTGGTGAAGTATCAAATAATAACTCAAGACTTCTGGTGTGGCTGTAAAAGGTTGGTAGCTTTTAAGGCTGCTGTGGTCAGTTACAATAGGTGGTTTCACTAAGAAAAATACCACATTTTTAATTCATAGCATTAGTTAATCTTTGCTGTCCCAGCTCATTATGTTTAAGATAGTCATAGTTTTGCCAAAATACAGCTAATCACACTACTTCTTCTGCAGCTTTGGAGCCCATTAAGAGGGTGATGGTATGACACAACCCTCAATTCACATTGTTACATCCGTGTTGGTTGCAATTCATTGTAACCATCGTGATGATCACAGCTGCTCCTCTTCCTGAGGAAGGAAACTACATAAACTAAAGAGCCAGATTTCAGGCCCACAGAGGCTGAGCGCTGATCAGTCAATGTACCTGCTGGTTAAAGCCGTGCTTCTCCTCAATCACAAATGTGTTGTACAAACTCCAGGGAAGTCCAGTTAAGGCACTGAACATGGTGGCCAGGGTCAGAAATACGAGCGACTGGGTGATCTCATACTCTGCACCAAATCCAAAGCGAGTTGTCACAGAACCAGCGACGGCCCAAAGAAATGGGATTCCCCCCAGGAGCAGGATCAACTAAAAGGAGCGTAACATAAGCCTTTTACTTTAGACAAGTTAAACATGTAGTGTAAACATAAATAGATCTACTGGTTGTCTTACCGTCCCTTCGGTCTCAGAATAGAGCCCAGACCAAAAGCTGAAGTTGCTCTTATCCAGCTGATAAAGACGTGACTTCTCAAATGTTTCAGAATCCATGATCTTCCCTAGTTCCTGTGGCACATGTGTAGTTGATCTGTATATCCTCCTCTGTGGAGGGGAAAGAGTTCAGCACCAATGTTAGCTAGATCTCAGTTATACCAGTAGCCCTTGATACAAATTTCAGTCATGTTGCATTTTAGTTTGTTGAATTCGAACAACATGCGAAAAAAATGTAAAATTACAACAAAGATCTGATTTTATGCATCTTTCTTAGTTTTATTTGACTAGATTTATGCTCAAAAAAGCTTATAATGTTATTTTTTATTAGCATGATGGCCATCACATACAATCACATTTTGAGCTACCTAGTTTCTTTGATGAGTTCATTTGATTAAGGTGTATTAACCAAGGAGCATCAGTGGAAATACACCCAAATTAGCAAAATGCAACTAAGAAAATAACCATAAGAGATGTATTCCAACTACATAAAGATGTACTAGTTCTGCTTTGCTGTTCACATGATCAACTAAAACTTGATATTGCACTAATTTCACTTGTCATTCAGCCTGCATTATGTTCGTCTCAATATCCTGTTTCAAGGGGGAACACATCAAATCTATTATTAATTGCTTTATCATTTATTGTATTAGAAACATCTGGCTGCCCACTGTATCCAAACACTGACATTTACTATAAACTGTGGGGGGAAATAATCAAACATATTCCTCAAGAACTTTGTAAAGAGTTAGTGTTATTGCTTTCATGGTTTCATAAAGTGAAAGGGCTTTGCAATACATTACTGAACATTTCTAGTAAATGTGTACATGTATCTTGCATATCCTCAGTTTATACATAGTGTAGGTTTATGAGTAAACACAGTAAAAATACTGTCATCCTTGTGGCCTAAAACATACATTTGCAACAACTTTGCATCATATTAGCAAACTATCACGCGTTTTAAGTCAACTTACATTAGCTTATGTAATGAGTTAATTTCATTTCGGGTCTTTTTCCCCCCTGGAAAAACACATTTACCTATAAGACAGAAACTTTGGTATGACACTGACAAATGACTGACTTACCTGTCTGTAAGAAAGGTATGCCTCCCATAGATACACCGTCCACGAAAATCCCAAAACAGCATAAAATATCTGTTTTTCCACTGGGAGGTCAAATATCGATTCAACCATCTTTGCTCTGTTTTTGCTCTATGTTGATGGAGCCCTGATGACGAGCTAGCAGGCTGATGCTAGCTGATGTTAACGTTACCTAGCCTGACTGGTAGTTTTAGGCTAGCAGCTATTTAGCTTGAGCTCTACACAAAAAAACAAACAGGCAACACTTTAAAGTTGAATAAAGAGGAACCGTCCACGCGTTAAATAGATAGATACGGACTAAAAATGTCAACTAGGAAATCTTTGCATCCAGTTTCCATTCCTGAGTCAAGGCTGTTACAGCTAATATCATTCCATTCATGCTAGATGCGAGCGAGTCTGAGGTGTAGCAACAAATTCTATCCCTACAGAAACAACACTATAAGATTGATTCCGCAGCCCTTTTATGAGGAAGTTACTGAAATCAAATGAACACATTTATAAGTGAACCAAACGTCTTAATACGAACTTAGGAAATACAATATTTTGTTTTAGTTTCAAACATGTCTTACTTTTATTTCTGTTTGTCCTGACCGTACCGTTTGAAGACTTGATACATCGCCACTTACTACAAATTTAGGGAAGCTCATTTCCGCCATGTAAAGAAAAAAAAACTTCGGCTTGATATTTTTTTTTAAACATGGAAAGTCATAATTGCGAAATATAAAGTCGAAAAGAAGAGAAAAGAGTAATAATTATGAGATATAAGCCAAAAACCATGATAAAAAGTCTTTATTTTATTATTATGAGATAAACAGCCATAATTATGACATCAAATGTCATTATTATAGAATAAAGTCAAAATTATAAGATTAAAGTCGAAATTACAAGATAAAAACTCAACTCAAAATAATTTATAGTCTACCTGTCAGAGTAATTCAGTGATCTTATGAGAAACAGCATAGCCATTCCAATATGAATACATTTGTAATAGATCTCATGTCTACTAATTGGCAGTTAATCATAAGAAACACTGCAGATGATGTTAAGTAATACAGTAATTAGTCATGGCCAGATTAAGATGTTTGGCGCCCCTGGGGGCAAACATTAGCTACTGGGCCCTGATTAATTCAATATGTGTATTTATTTATTTCACAGAATATTCACCATGTATTTGTAATTCCAATTATGAATATCCCTGAAGAACGTTCCTATGTCATCTGATATTGTTCTTTTAGTTGAGCATTTTCCCAAACAAAATTACAATTGATTAAATTTCCACAATGTAACTGTTACACAGTTGATGGAGTCTAGGCCCTGAAGTAGTTGGCAGCTTTGCCTGGTTGGTAATCCAGCCCATTTACAAAATTAAAGACAAAAGTAGCCCTTTAAAAACATCATTCCAGCACTTTGACCATTTTGTTGGTAGGCTAAGTAGCCCTTTCATTAGTTAAGTCTGTTGCTTAGCATAAAATTCTCATTTTATAAAAAAAAAATACTACAAGCAGAGAAAATTTACAAGAAATTAAACTGACAAGTTTGGCACCATTTTGTTCCTGTACTATCATCTATATAATGTTTCTTTTTCAATCTTGAAAACTAGTAAACAAAGCAGAGAAACATTAAAAGTGCATTGTTTCAACAAATTTAAATTCATTGCTGACATAGGTAAATGTAAATGTTTGGCCCTTCGGCACGTCACTTAGAAGCTCCTAAGATGCCACTTCATTCTGACTCTTCCAAACGACCAAAAAGAAGTCACTTATTTGCAAAGCAGGGGGCTTTATATTTGTTTCCACATTTATTTTTATTAGAAAGTGTTACATACATGTCAGCCAACACCTTTCCACTGCATCCCAACACTGATTTTTAATATAAACTGAGGTGAAAAATAACCAAACATTCCTCAAGAACTCTGTAGTAAGGAAATGTTTTTCAGTCACATTTTCACACAACTGAAAAGGCCTTGCAATACGCTACTGACCATGTCTAACAATCTGAAAATCTGTACATTTATCTTTGAGAACTACAGTATATACACTTCATGAGTTAACATAACAGGTGTTACATGATTGCTTTTGTAATAGATGTCTAAGAAAAACAATCCACTTGAATCTCAAGTGCACCGTTTGAGCTTGTTTTTATCTTAACGCTAATTTCTTTAACGCTTAAGTTTGGCAAATTAAAAAGCAAACAAAGAAACGTAATACTATAATTTTGGGAGAAAGAAAAATACTGGTACACAGCTCGTGAAAATACAAAGTAATTTGCCATAGCTATGTTAAAAAGGTGTTCAGTTAAACTAACTTCCAAGAAGCAGTTTGCTGTTCTTGGTGTCTGATGGGAAGAGGTCCGGTGGGGCGGTGGTGGACACGGGTCTACCCAGAACCACCACAGGTCTGAGGTACTGAAGCTGCTTAATGGCCAGGTCCCCACACCCAGCCAGGGCTTTGTCCAAGATGGACTTCAAGTTTTGGACTGATGTGAAGTCTCCAGTCATCGCGTGTGGCTTCAGCATTGGGGAGTGAGTGCGTCTGCTGCGGGTGTGAGTGATTCCCAGCTGGTTGTTCTCCTTAACGGAACAACTGCGTCTGAAAGAGTCTCGCCGTTTCACCGGAGCTGCGTTTTTTTCTTTCGGGGATGTCTCTTGTATGAACCTCAGGAATGAGGACTCAAAGCCAATAGGCTTATAGGCAGCAATGTCAAACGTGCGTGGAGAAGGGCTACGAGAGTTAGTATCTTTCAAGTTTGACGGCTGTTCAGACAGTTCGTTTTTCCGTTTTAGGGGCTGGCGAACTGGAGGAGTGGGAGCTGACCCGTTCACCATTTTACCACCATCCTTGGTGCCTGAAACGTCTTGGAAGCCCTCATCAGCAGTAAAGCGCAGTGAGCATGGTGGCGAGAGGTCAACAGTGACAGGACGAAGAAGAGGTTTGATTTTATCCCAGCTCAATCTTTCCTCCTGTTTCTGAGTGTTAGGTGATGGTGCTGCGGCTGACTCTTCAGTGTGCCCGCCAGTGCTCGGTTCACCGTAAAGCACCTCGTCTGCACCAACAAGGACGCCATTTCTCTCAACAGGTGGTGGTGGCTCCTCCACTTCCTCCTCTGGGAATCCCAATGAATCATGTTTATCCTCCTCCTCCTGTGCCTCTGTCTTGATTGAGTGTAAGCTCATGGGTGCAGGCTGCCCCTCTGTGTTTTCTGGCTCTGCCTGATACTCCATTTTGTGAACCACACATGCTTCTGTAACTTCTGTAACTATTGGTGTGGCCGACTTCCTCTGAATCAGTTCTTCGAGCTGCTCAGCGGTAAAAACAAGCATAGCGTCATTCTTAACAAGATCTTCTCGACGCATGCGGTGAACCTTCAGGTAGTGCCGGTGCAGGCTTCCCATGTACGTGACGACAGAATCACAGTCCTGAACCATGCATGGGTAGGCCACACGCAAACAGCGGTCTTGACACATCTGTAGTGCTTCTTCATGTGATCTGAAGACAAAGCGGCTGAAACAATTTCTTTTGGACTTTTTTTCTCTTGGCAATGTCTTCTCCTCGACAGACTCCTTAATTATTTCCTCTGGCTGGGTGGTCTCTTCAGGCTCTGACTCGACTCGGCTCAGACTCGATATCTCAGCCTGTGTGGTGGTTGAAGCAGGTTCTTCTTTCTGAGGACTCTGCGGTGCAACAATGAGCTTCTTTTGGCATCCAGTAATTGACTTTTTGTGAGTGCTCTGTAGACGAACCACCAGTGAATCGTAGTACTCACAGTGACTATAAAGCGTATGTTTTTTAAGTGCTTCATCATGGCTGAAAACTCTGGTACAGCCTTCAAACTTGCACCTTATTAGCTCTGGTGGTTGTGAGTGGCAATCACGAGTGTGACGCACTAGGCTGCTTTTAAGGTGGTAGGAAGTGCTACAGTTGGCAAAGTGACATTTGTATTGGGGCTGAGGTTCATCACAGTTGGGGAGAGGCCTTTTTTTGGCTGGCTCTTTTCTGGCTTCTGGACTGTGAGGTGCATCAAAGTCTTTTTCCAACAAGAGCTGAGAGCGATTGTAATGATGTACCAACTGTAGGTGACGCACTAGACCTCCCTGGGTGGAAAAAGCTGCATCACAGTTTTTTGCGACACAATGAAAGGGTTTACTGAATTTATCCAATATGTAGCACAGATTACTTTTGGCTACCAGGCGTCTTGTAGTTCTGACCTGCTGTGTTGTTGCATCCTCGCTTTCTCCCTTCTGCTCACTGTCCTCCTCTCTACTCTCTGGTTCATCCTCTCCTTCCTCTTCAGATGGAGAATGATTGTCAAAGTTTTGTGCATTTTCAGCATCCACTGTTGAGTTTGTTTTCTCGTGTTGGCTTTGCAACTTGGGGATCTCTTTCTTCCTCACTTTTAGATCGTGGTTCGTCGAGTGCTGAGATGTATGATCTGAAGGGTCATTGTTTCCCTCGTATCGTTTAGATGCATAGCTTATTTTGTCCACCAAAGTCTCACTCATGTTATGTACTTGGATATAGTGGGCCCTCAACACATGCTTTTCTCTGTGACTCTTGGAACAAAGATGGCAGACGTAAGGCTTAAAAGATGTAGTTTTCAAAGAAGTCAACCTTTTGGCCTGTTCAACAGTACGCCCATGTTTGGTGTTATAGTGTCGCAGTAAGCTGTAACTCTGAGCAGTCCGAAAGCCACACCCTTTCATCCCACAGATGTATGGCTTAGCAGTGGCTAATGATTCACCACTCCCTTCGTCATCAGCTGCTGATGCCTCTTCTTCGGTTTTAACCCTTTCCTCAGGCGTAGTTGGAGGTCTCGTCTGAAGCATTACAACAGGCGGCTTGGCCATGATTGCCTGATGAAGAGATACTTGTGATGCATTGGGCTCTGAGGGGGGCTGAGGGGCCTCACTTGGCACACTGTGAGGTGATGAAGAATTCAGGTCCAGTTTACTCAGCCCAATCAGTATTTCTTTCAGAGCATCATTTTTTGTTTGAAGGCTTGAGGAGTTTGTTTCACTGTCTTTGGGTTGAGTGGATGCTTTTCTTTCTTTGCCAGACTTCGTGGGTTGAATGGGAGTTGAGAGCTCATTGTTTCCCTTGTCCTCATTGTCTGGCTCAGGTTCAGCCTTTATCAATTTGGACTTTGAGCCTCGCTCTTTGTCATGCTTGTGTTCTTTGTTCTCCAGTTTAAGGTGTTCTGGGTGCGCACATTTCAGATGTCGCTGGACATCTCTGGCTCTGGAGAAAGTCATACCACACTTCTCAAAACCACAGGTGAACTTACTTCCATCAAAACACACAGCCACCAAGGTCATAGTTGCTTTGGGCTCCTTGGTGTCGGAGGTTTCCAAAGAGGAGACACAACTTAATGAGGAGGAGTTTACAACATCTTCATTTACAATCTCTTCTTTATCAACTGACTTATTCTGGTGGGTTGTCACTTCAGGAACAGCCTTAAGAAGTTTCCGTTTTGCCTTCCTCTGAGCCTCAAAGTCTTCTTCAGAGAAGGTGATGTTGTGTGTGGATAAATGCTTTATGAATTCCTTTTTGGATAAGTAGTATTTTCTACATTCAGCACTAGAGCAAGTAAATGCTGCATCTCTGAAATGCTGTGCTTCATGGTGATAGATTTGGCCCAAGTCGGAGTAAGTGACGTAACAGCCTTTGAGTTCACACTGGTAGTTGAGCTGATAGCCATGGGTCTGTTTGTGTGAGACAAGTTCATTGGAGGAACTAAACTGAGCGCCACAACCTATCACCACACATGCGTAAGGCCGATCACCATAATGAATTCTTCGATGTTTGCGATGATGGTAAGCGGAGACAAAATGGCGTCTACAAAAAACACACTTCTCTCGCTTGTCTCTCATCTGATGAAAATATTTCACATTCTCATCACCTTTGTGCTCTGACTTTAAATGGACATACAAGTACTTGGAATGTTTAAATATCCGCGTACACCCGGTTCCTGGACACTGATACTCATCCCGGTTCTGCAGCTTGAAGTGTTGTTCAATGTACTCGAACGTTACATGCTCGTCATCGTCCACATGCTTCTCTTTCACGGTTTTGGCTTGTTGCACGATGTGGTGCAGCACGTCTGGATCATGTGTGGATTTGTAATACAGCATTAAGGAAGGGTCAACGGTGATCTCTCCTGGTTCAATATCATCATCCTCGTCCATCTGTTTCTCCATGTCCTCTTTCTTTACATTGTTTTTCTGAAGATGTGTTTCACTCTGAATGTGTTGTTTCATGTGAGGGACAAGATCCTTTCGGCTCTTAAACTTTTCCAAGCACACAGGGCAGGGGTGGCATTTGTCTTCTGCATGTCTTTTGGAGTGGTGAACTATTTGGGTGTCAGTGACCGACCTCTTACAAATCTGACAGCACAGCTTGTGTTTCTTTGTCTCGGACTCTCCTTGGCTTTCTGGTAAGTTAGAAGACTGCTTTTCATCCTGCTGCTCATGACCATCAAGACTTCCATTTATCCTCTGTTGGTGCTCAGATTCTACTTTCACTGGGATTCCCTTTGGTTCAGGTTGTTTACCCTTCTCTTGTTTGTCTACCACGGCTTCCTCCTCCTCTCCTTCTGACTCCGGCATCAACCCTAGAAGGGAGATGCAGTGATACTTGAGAGTTTTCCAGTCCCAGAACTCGGGGTCAAAAGGCCAATAGGCTTTCAGTGCTAGTAGCAACTCGCAGCGCAGTGAGTTGGGAATAACCTCGCTTTCCTGGTCGTACTTTTGGTCTGGCCGTAAGTATAGCTCTTCAAGGCACCCAAAGACTTCCTGGCTGGGGCCAAGCAGGAACTCTGTGAGTTGACAGGCACGCAACACTTCAAGGTCGTCTGGAAGAAGGCAAGACACAGTCTTACAGACAGAGATCCTTGTTTCTGAGTCATCCTGCTTTGGAAGTTGAAGAGCTTTGACACAAAGTTCTACTGAGGCAGGCACCCCAATTTCCTCCGCCTGAAAAGAAAGACATGTAATTAGCATAAATCAATTAGACGAAAAACACATTTTCTTCCAAACACACACATTTTATATTCATCATATGCTGAAACGCTCTTTGAACAATGTCATTGCATTTCAAAATGCAAAATTAATTAATATATTAAAACAGGGCTAACTTTACTTTCTCATATTGGGACCCAGAGAAGTGAATTCATCCCATTCAAGAGCAACTGTAAACTTGATTTTGGAAGGAGAAAAAGTAGCTGTACTGTAGCACTCGTACAAATTAGGGGTAGACCAATTATCAGCCCTGGCTGAATTTGTGCTTATGTTCAGCATTTTTCTGACTATCAGTATCAGTGATTTTTCACCACTATCTGATTGGTAACACATCACAATCAATAGCCTATAAACACTGAATAATCTGAATCTGGAAAGTAAGTAGTAACTAAATTCATCAAATAAATGTAGTCGAGGGGAAGTATAAAGTAGCAGAAAATTAAAATACTCTAGTAAAGTACCTGAAAATTGTACTATTGTACAAGTGGGCAGCTCTCCCAGGAAACAACTAACAACCCCACTAATGGAGTTTTCATTTGACATGCAGTCACAAAGTCTGATTAATCACTCCAAAGAGTAAGGACTGGACTCTGACATTTCTGGTTTGTCAGAAATTTTGCAGTTTGAGCAATTTCACGACTATAAACAGTTGTGAGCTTGTTTAAATATAATAAGTTTATTTTTAAGTAGTCTTGAGACTGCTGTGATATAAAGCTGAACTTCACTGGAGAACAGACGGACCATATTGTCTGCATTTTCCAACCATCTGGTGCTCCACATCATTCTTTTTTGCTTCTTTGTGTTCATAGTAGAACCACAGAGCACTGCCTTTCTCTCTGCTATAACAAAATTAGGAAAAATGTTTGATTTTTATGGTAGTAAATTGTGTGCATTTTTTAACTTGTTAGCAGACTAACTGATTTTCATAGCTCTTCAGATGTGATGGAAATGCTAACAGGAAACATCTGCTAAGAAAGCTTTTAGTTCCTGAGTTTAGTTCCTAAGGCTCCTTCGTACCTGGAACTAACTGGTTGAAAATGAGCCTTATACCCATATAATTGATGTAACAACACAAATCCAGTATAAAAAACAGACTGTATGGCTGTTGGGCTCACCTCTGTCTGAATGACACGGACCAGGGAAAGCAAATGGTAGACTGTTTTGGCAATGGCACCTAGCTGAAGGCATCTTTCCAGAAGAGACATCAACGAGGGGTCGATCCTCCTCTGAAGCTTACTCCACAACAGAATCAACTCCCTTTGAAGAAGAAAATTAAGTAATTGTATAATTTTGACCACAGCAATAACAAAAAACTCAACTTAATTGATTAGAGATTTTTTAAACATCCAGATGTTTGTAGATTGTCAATTTACATTTGACTGTAGTCATAAATACATAATGTACAATACATTCAGTTCAATTAACCTCTTGACCCCAAAAAGGAACTACTCACCAGGAGCAGTAAAGGCTCTGCTGCTGAAGCTGCTGTGTCAGGAAAGTTGTGCACAAGATGAAGGCCGTGTTCTCCTCCCCCTCAGTCTCTAAATTACATGTGATCTCCAGTACATCCTTACAGTCAAGTCTGGAGATCTGTTGAGGGAGTAAATACAATATTGAAAGTTAAGAAAACAGCATGCAGTCAGAGAGCAATTATGTAAACATTTCAGTTAGGGTGCACCAGTATGACATGGCTGATCAGTACTGATACTGACCTTATTATTTAGATCAGGTGTACATCATGATGTGACCAACCCTTACTATATACAGTTACATTCATTCATGTGGGGCTGCCGACCTAATTATTAATGCCACAGAAATCCCTCATCAACCTTACATTAGCATGACTCTAATTGGTTCCGCACAGTGGGGTACAGAGATTTTAAATTTGGGAGGAAGAGAGCACCAATGTTTTAGCGGTACTGAGAGAGGGTGTTGGATCGGTGCATCCATACAGTCACTCTACCCTGTTTCAAGTTGCTACAAAAGAATATTAGGGATTAAATATAATTTCATCAACAAAGACGCCATGACACACCAGTGATCCAGCATTTCATGAAACATATCATGCAACTGTGATGTCCCTAGTTTGATTACAGCCAGAAACCTTTATCACATGTGTAAGGGAGATTCCCAAATGTCCCTTTGTTATTTTGATGTTATTCTTGCATATGAAACTTAACGAGTATAGAAGATGTGTTAAGAGCGACATTGTGTCTATGGGCCTCCAATGGTTTATGTCATGTAACAGTTTTATGGTTGCAGAGTATATGGTTTCATAGCGTATGTGATAGAGAGTTGAAAAACCTAACATAGACAAGACAACAGACTCTTGTCCAAGGAGTTCATCCTAAAGAGTACTTTTGTGACCTTTCTGCGTAGCCCCTCCTGGAAATATGTGTTCTGATAACGGTTGATATATGAAACATAAACTTTGGGATGTACGTGCATGTTAAATTTATGTTAACCTGTGGAGAAAGTGGAGATAATGGGAGTGTTTTTCGAAGTGGTCCAGATATAACCTTGTGTAGATGTAACCAACTATAAACGACTGAGAGAGACTGCCTCTCTCCAGTCAACATCTATGCGCTGCTGATGTGTGACGCAATAAAAGAACTTCTAGAAAAGAAATATTGTGTTGAACTTGGTGTTTGACCAACTCTCATCTGCACTAGACAAGCGACTGGTTTTCAGTTGCCACGACACATGTCACACTCTACAGTCAATTCTCTTATGAGGGCAAAATTATCAAAAAAGAATCATAAATACAAATACAGTGTAGTGAAGTTTTAAAATCAATACATAAACATAACATAAATAAGAAATTTAAGATCATTTAACTCTTTATAATTAAACATATTAGTGCAAAACATGCATCACATGAAGTATTTAACTGCTTGCATATGAAGGCAAAAGGCTTTAAATGTTCAGTTTGAACTTGCAGCACTCATGACACCCCAGCTCACTTTTTCTGCATTCATCGCTGACCTCCTGAACTTTGTCTATCCCCTCCCCCCTGCCAAGGCAGAGGACAGCAAGAAAGGTAATGAACCATAAAGATAACAGGGGCCTCCATCAGGGGCAGGGTGGGCTGTGCAATAAGCACACAAAAGGCGTGAGTAATCTGGCTATACATTTGGACTGGTATATATAATGGGAGCATATCACAAACATCAGTGCATTCACATATGTGAATATGCTTTATTTAATCTGTTAAACATACTACAATGAATGTTTAACTGGTTATGAAACACTCTCACCTTTGAGATCCTTCAATAGCTCTGAAAGCATGATCATATCAAACTGGACATACAAGGTTTTCACAGCATACCAAGAAAAGGTTGGGGAATGGAGACAGGTGTCACAACAGTGGCAGGACGTAACAATGAGGAAGCATGTCTGAGAGACATGTCTAATGAAGATTTAAGAATGTACACGTCATTGCCTGAGTCACTGTCTTTTCTGATCGTAAGTAGAGATTGGTAGTTAAACATTACAGATACCCTCAGCTCTTTGTTGGGCCTTTTCATACATTTAAAAAAGGTGGAAAAAATGAATTCACAATAAGTTTTACTGAATCCCTAAAGATTGAAGGTTTTCTGAGTCTTCAAACTGAACACCAGGAAGCTTCATTTGCATGAGAATTTGAGGCTCTATTTTTGGAGATGGTGCAGATAAACCTTATAAATAGACACCCTTTTCATATTTATAAAAAAAAGTTTGACTTGCAAATATGTCCATATTTTTATTCATCAGTTCAATAATATCCATCTTATTATGCAAAGAGGGAGAGAATTACTGTCGCTCAGCCTGCTGTGACCCTTCTACACTTCTTGCCACAACCATATGTCTCTTAATATTGAACAGCATGTTAAGCAGAAGCTGGACTTTTTTTGACCATTTATCCTTTTAGCCAGCTATTACAAATTTTTAGCCAACTACTGAAATGTTTAGTCATGACATACTTTAACCAATCCACATCAACCATTTACCTTATACTTTTAGCAAACCATTCCAACCACTTGGCTATATTTTTGTGCATGTTTTAATGTTTATCCATTAATTAGGCTAAGAGTATTTTTTTGTCAAAGAGCATCTTGCAAACAAAGTGTGGTATTACCTCCATGATGGCTTCTTCATTGGGAAGCAGGTGACAAAGCAGGGAGACAAAAGTTTGACGAAAGGTAGCTTGGTTGGAGATGAAGCTGCATTCAGTGCAAGCTTTGGCCAGCACCACCGCCTTGGCCACTTCGCCCATCTTCTCCAGGTGCTTCACCCGCATCTCCATGAAGCCCTCGCCCTCCAAGCTGATGTACGCGTCAACTAACGATAGAATTCAAAGACAATATGATTAGCAACCATGACGAGGCCTAAGTCTGTGCCGTCATGTTCAAATGAAATAACTTGGATAATGTTAACTAGATTCCAACCTTCTTCTGAGTTGGTGGGCTGGCCTGTGAGGAGAGAAGTAAGGACATGGTTGCTCCATGCTCCTCCCTCTCCTGTGATCTGGAGTAAAGCTTGAAGGTCTGTGCTGCCATACTGTAACAATGTGTCATGGGCAATCTGCAATAAAACGCACAAAGGACGTTAAATCTAAATACAAAAACCGTGTGTTCAGCACTTTATTTGAAATCACATCAAATAACCAGGACTCATCTTTCTCCAACACTCCTGTCACACAGGGTGTGCAGTGATTTAATCAAAACATTTTCTTATTTGAAATTACATCAAACTATGTAATTCTACTGAGGAATGCAGTCAAATATAACACACTCTGCTTTATTTCTTACAGTGATTCAGCAGAACACGATCTGACAGCAAAGAAAATTATAGTACTTTTTAAAATCTATATTAGACTGTTTCAGTGTGGTAATGAGTTCCCCTGACTCTTCATGCAGCACAGTTTTGTTCATCTTGGACATATTCAATCAATGGTCATAGCAGAGTGTACTGCAAACCCTTCAGTGCAAATTTGGAAGGACAAGACTTGAAGTCTGCTGTATATCTACACCTGCTGTCCCATGAGATTGAAAGGCTCTTTACCTAGAAACAAATTGCAAAATGGATTAAAATAATTTGAAGACTACTTTGCTCATTTTAGAACCTTAAATCCTTTGGGGAAAAGACTATTTCAAGCATACATTTGTGTCATATCGAGGCACACAACTGACAACCAATGATGAGTTAGTAGTTCTAAACAGTGGTGGTTTAGACTCAACAAGGGCAGAAAAAGACAAAACTGCCATCTACACCAGCTTGGGGCATTTGTTCTCAGCCTTCACAAGTCTCAATGAGAAGGTTTTTGATAACACCCCACTGAGGCACATATAATCAAGTTCCTAAATTCTTTCTAACACACACACCAACACAACAAAAATACTTTTTTTTGTTCAAGTCATCAGGATAGGATTTAAATCTGCAACTCATCAGCAAAGAATGTAGAGAAACTCAATGCTCTCTACCTGAACCGAGTGGTGAAATTGAACCCAGGCTTCATATGGGATTTCATTCTCAGGCACCGACAGCAACAATTCAAAACAGCTCCTACAAAAAAGAAAAACAAACAAGATTAGAATGATCTCTGTGAATCATGATAATTCTGGACAGTTCTATTCTTGACAATAAAAACACAACTACAAAAGAGAAGCAGTGTAAATATAAAGTCTGGAGACATTAATCTCAACTAAACACTTTTTTTTTTCCCCAGCCTGTGACACAACTTATACTTCTGGTGGTATAACAAAGTACCACAAAGCTCTAGCTCAGTTTTAATGTTCAAGAGAAGTGAGCTTTACATATTCATACATTAAACATGTCAAAAATACTCATTTGAAAATACAGTGGACAGTGGTGACATGTTTTTCTCATCTGCTGATAGTTAAATTTAACTATTATAAGAGAATCTATTAAAAGATCCTTTTTATTCAGCTGAATAGACTGAAACAACCTCTTTCCCTCATATGAGAACATCTGCAAATGGAAGGAGTGTCAGTGGAGCCGTGGTTTGTGGCCCTGACAATTAATCGCAAGACATTATGAATCCCTAATCGACCTAATTTAAGTAGTGTTCAGTAAATTCCTTCAGACAGGCTGTCATCTGCAGCATGAAATCTTTAAGTGTAATAGCAAAATGTATCATTTGCATTTAACCACATATTGTTAATTTGCATTACCTTGCATGGTTTTATTTCACATATTGATCTATAACCTTATGGTTTACTACACTTTTTAGCACTGTGAATTATGACCTGACCTAAGTATGAACTGTTTGACTTACTTTTATACAGTGACCTCGCTGATTGTTTGAAATTGTTTGTGCACAGTAGCAATCTGTTCTCCCCAGGCGCATGTCGGGTGTTGTGGGTACATCCAAGGCTGTCAGGTCAGCTGGATATTGTTTTGGGAAAATCTCCTTTTCTCGAGCTATCTCTGAGTGTGCTATAAACTCTAACTTTGTCTGTGACTCTTGGTCAGTCTCTGCCAGGGTTTGCTTGGTGAATGAGGCTGGCCTTTCAACTGAAATTGGTTAACTCCGTTTGCTCTTTGCTTTTACCACTTTATTAAATTACAGAAAGACAACCTTGTGTGAATCATCTATTATTTGTTCACTTCTTAATAAGAATTTCCACCACATTAAGTACAACAAGAATCACATCTAATCCAAAGTAACAACTGATCAATGTCAGTCAGCGTGTGCTTATGTCTTTTATGTAGGTTCATCCATATCAGAGTTAGTGGAGTTTGAATTCTTACTGTTATTTGAAATGCTAATTTGATATAATTTGTTACATGACCTGTATCTATATCATATAAAATGAGTGCTCGGCCAAGAAACAAAAAGGACAGAAAATCACACAAATGAGTTAATGAAACAAGTGGTTGCATGTAGGTTTAACATGCTGAGTGTCTACTTACATCTACTACTTTTGTACTCTTATCGAGTATTTTTACTTTCGTTTCTATTTTAGCAATAACCTAAACGTTAACTCGACTATTACATTTATAGAATAAATGTTACTCAGAGTTATTAATCCAGGATGTTACAAATAATTAATATGCAGCTCATTTAGAAAACCGAGAGTCCCGTGTGCATGCAAGTCCATTTATAATGACACTGTCAGTTATTGTTAGAGCTTAAGTAAGCAATTAAGCAAGATGCTGATTTCAGCTGATATCTTGCAGCCCTTGTGTGGACTTTAGGACCAAGAAATAAAACTGAAATTAAAAGAAAGACAAATATACAGTATCTTTTAATGTGAAATGCAATTTGATACCTTTATGGGAACTTTCTCACTAAGTCAGACTACAATGCAAAATTTGAGAAGATTCAAGCCTGGGAAAAAATCCACAGTGAAGTAATTGAGCAAGACTGGATAGTTGTCGAAGCCTCGTAAACTTGTAAAAAAACAAAGCTAAAAATATAAATGATGAGGCGTGATTTTGCAAGGGCATTGCATGTTTGTCCGTTAAATTTATGGAGAAACTCAATTTGGTTAATAGTATGGGAGATATCTGACATTTTCAGAACAGCCACCCTGTTTTGGAAATTTGAAAATCAGGTGCAAAAACCCAGCTAGCTGTGCATTCATCTGGTTATGGATATGAAGGGTACATACTTATGTATAAATGAAGAACGGAACTGTCAGTCATCTATGGCACAAAGCAAATTAAGACTACATTGAGCAGACTAGAAATTGTAGGCTTGTGTTTCCAGGTTAATAAGGACTTCATAAAAAAATTGAAGAAGCTGACCTTTTCACCTCAAATCCATTACAAGGTGCTCTACAACCAAGACTGCTAAATGTGCACACCAAACTCAATACTTACAACGCTAGTCTCTTCAAAACAAGGGCCACTCTGTCAGACTCTGCAGTGAGGTGAGATCGAGCTGCAGCGAAACAGTTTATGGACAGACAGTAGACCTCGAGAAGAGGCAGACCATGCTCCATGGAGTTCCTGCTCCCAGCATAGTGCATCAGCGCCTATAAACACAAACACACACGCACACACACACACACACACACACACACACACACACACAGATATTGCAAGATGTAAACAATAAAGTAAAAAGTTATGGAAAAACGCTGTTGATACTTGATCAGAAGAGGGGATCAGATGACAGACAGCTGTGAATGAACAGGGGGTTTCCACCTGGAGACACCAGTCTGATCCCAGCTGACACTGTCAGGTGTGAGATGCTCCTGATTGGGTCAGAGGGGATTTGACTGTACAGCATATGACAAACCCTGAACCTTCAATAATGAAAAACATCATGAGTGACACACTCATGATGACTCAACCAGCGTGTCACCTGTGTGTAGCTGCACACATTAAATCGTCATCACTATCAACATCCCAGGAGTTTCATTTACCAGACAGCAGGAAACTTGCTGGTTGGTGCTCAGGTCTACAGAGGCACCAGATTAATTCCCCTCAGTCTAAATATACGGTCCCATCTCAAAGGAAGCCAAGAATAAGGTCTCAGCCCTGGAGACATATATCAGTGTGCTAATTACATCCAGACTACTTCCAATTCATAAGGAAAAATACATACAACAAATTTTAAGGTTGATTATTGTGAGCCTAAAAAGCATTAAATTTACCCAAAGCAGATATGAAAGGATGGACTCATTTTTTTCCCCAGTGAGAGTATTCATTTCAGACAAAAGTTTTCAAAAGCGTATCCTTCAACAGCAGCTGCTATCCAAACACAGAAGTGCTGTCAGAGTGAGCTGGCTAATGAATTACTCTTCTCTACATTCAAGTTTGGCAGGTAACCAACTTTCACTGGAGGCTCCTCTCTAATTGAACGACATGTACTTTGGCTTGAGCATTAAAAAGGAAAGTGTCAACTGGTTAGGGGGTTTTCCAATCAGGGACGCAGGTGGGGAAATGAGATAGTTCCCCAAATTTGGTTTCCAAAGTACAAATCCTGATATAGGGAATGAGGGCAATTCAAACAAGAGTGCACCTGCGTTGTTGATGAGAGAATAATTACAACATGGTGGGTCCACAGCACTGGCAGCCCATTTGAACACACAAACAACAAAAGTGCTTGGCTGCACAGGATTTGGCTCTTTAACAAAAGCTGAAGAATGCTAAATATGATAGGTAAACATTGGCCCAACTCCTTAAAATGACCAAAATGCCATTTCAGAGTGGTTTCACGCCCCAACTAGAGAGGACATTTGGATAAACACACCGCGACGCCGCCCCGCCCCGCACACATGCAATAATGCATGATGTGCACATTCTGGCCATGTCATGTGCGTTGAAGCATCTGTTAGGCTTCCTGTTGTGCCAGTATGGTTTGAAATAAGAAGCAGCTGTCTTAAAAGAGTTATATCAATGGAAGTAAAGAGGGCTTACTGTATCAACTTGAACCAGCAAACTGCATCTGCCACTGTACATTATAATTAGCCCAAAATGTTTTGGCGTGGAATCACATGCGCACGTAATGTATGCATGTGATTGTTTATGTATTACATAGAAGTATGCGAACATAAACACACAGCTGTGCAACTGTTCCCTGGTTGTACACCAATCCTACACTTAGCCAGGCAGCTAGCTAGCTAGCGGGCCAGCAGCCGTCGCAGATTAAGCTACTAGCTTGCGGGCTGCGAGAAAAACAACCCTGGATGAGCTAACGCTGGTTAGCCTGACGATAGCTTCGATGTTGCATGTACACATTACCTGACAGAAGTTGTCGCAATACTCCGTGGAGGATGCAATGGATATTTCTTGTTGCCTGAGTACGTCTTCAAAGGCTCTAAGTGTGGCCAGCAGGGTTTCCATTGCAACCAGAGTGTCCTCGGCCGTGTCCAGGGCCCGGTCGCTCCATTCGTGCTCTGGTTCAACATTATTCTCCGCCATCTTCGCTCTCCGCCACGGCGCGTATGCAGTGCAGTCTGACGCCGCCTTCATGTACTTTCGGAATATTTAAAGATGTCACTTAAACTTCACCCGAGAATGCGAAAGGGGCGTCTTGTAGAAATGGGTTTTTATGTTTGTCGGTGTTATTATTCGTTGTATGTTGTAGTTATTGTTGTCACTATGTTAATACATCTGTTTTTTTTTATTTAACGTAGCCCTTTGTCCGTAAATTAGCGTTAACGTCAATTTAATAGCCTTTAATTAATTGTCTGTTTTTTTCTTGGCTACCCCTTCTTCCTGTTCCACTGTTTCTACATACACAAGTACACTACTGTTACTGCTGTTATTTCCATACAATCCATTATTATTATGATCAAAACCAAAGCAAGCGAAAGTTACGGAGCGCGAAGGAAGGTAACATGTCAAGGTGTTTGAGCATAATTCACCTGAGAGGAGGAATATGAAAATTACATTACACTGAACTACTGCGGTTCCCTTTTAATAAAACGCTGTTCAGTTTTGAATTGATACTCAGCTTTTAATATTTTTTCACTTTTTAAAAAATGTTAGTTTCGGCAAATAAACATAAAAACTATGAACTCATGTAAATGTTTTGAATTTCGTGGTTTCTTTTCATTATTAACTTATTATTACTGACATTATTATCACCGTAATATTACATTATTCTCTTTTCTTTTTTTTTCTTAGCCCTTTTTGCTAAGCAGTGGTGTTTGGCGCCCTCTACTGGTGAGGAGGTATAACGTTAACTTTTGTTGACCCGGAAGTAAAAGAAAAATATCTCTCGGCCACACGTGTGAAAGGTAAGCAGAGCTAAAAATGACACGCAAAGTGTTTTTTAGAAGTAAATCTGTTATATGACTGATTGTCTTGAGCTGAGAGTTTCGATTAGGAACACTTTTTACTTCACAAGTCGTGATTTGGTGCCAAAAAATTGCAAATTCGGTTTAAAAACGTCTACGCAGGCTGGATTTTCTGTTTTCTACACACTCGACAGTTAAATAAGACCGTATCCAGCTTATTTTAAAGGTGCACATCCCAAAATTGTGGTGTAATGACTAACCCGACGATTAAGACTTGAGTTTTTAACTGATATTTATCATACAAACAACTTTATCTGTGTTGCTGTCTCCGTGCTGTCTGACGGGGTTTGTTTTCATCCTGTCCTGTAGCATCCACCATGGGAAAGTCCAAACAAACAGGAAATCACAAGAGTGATAAGAAGAAGAACATCGCAAAGACATGGAAGACAAAGCGCAGGACCAAAGACCTGGACCAGATCCACGCAGACATGAAACCTGGGACCGCAGCCAAGCTCCTACATCAGGAGGTGGACTACGATGTGACAGGATGTGCGCAACACTACTGCTTACACTGCGCGTGAGTTTACCTGTTGGTCTGATGGACCTAGCTGAGAATTAGGCTACCCACTACCCAACAATTGCACTAATAAAGATAAAATAGCGTGTGACTGGCTGGGTTTTGTTGTGTCTTGATCTTGAATTTGATTGTTAACACCTTGACTTTTGATGTCTTGCAGGAGATATTTTGTGGATATGAGATCCTTGAAAGAGCACTTCAAAACTAAAGTGCACAAAAGAAGGTAAGTCACCACATCCCACCCACGTATTCTGTGTTACATACTAGGTATGGGACGATATGCACATCTCATGTCACGATTACCCGTCCAACATAATTGCGATTCACGATATTATCCAGATAATCATCAAAGTATTCTTAAAACGCTTCCAATTGCACTAACACACACTGGAGACAGTTTAACCTTACATTTTGTTAGGAGACCAAGTTTTATTGCATCATAGAAAGGACATATATTTCTTTTTGTGAAAAACTAATAATCTTAAATAAGTCATCATTAATAAATGGTAGTATCCTTTTTTTTCCCTCTTTTTTTTTGTTTGGAATGATTTAACTTGTTTTTGTAAGGGAATACAATGTGCAAGCCATGTCTTCAGCCATGGGGACAGGTTTACGCAATTCAGAATAAATCAGGAAACCAATAAAGGACTGTATCATCAGCGAGCTAGACAGCTTTTACAAGTCCCTCATGTGAGGATAATCACAATTATCTCTAGTCTTGATTAGCCTGATAATGAAAATTCACCACAGTCAGCTTATTGTTTTTTTTATCACAATCTGCGATTAAAATCTTTTATCGTCCCATCCCCATTATATTCCTACATTTCTTGTCTGGAAGTTAAACTTTAAATGACCTATCTGTGACCTATAGATGTACTGCAGCCAAGCGTCCCTGCTCGTTTCAGAGCTTACCTCTTCTCTCTCTCCATCTCTCCGTCCAGGTTGAAACAGCTTAGAGAGGAGCCGTACACCCAGGCAGAGGCAGAGAGGGCAGCAGGTATGGGCTCCTACATCCCTCCAAAAATAGTGGAAGTAAAGACGCAGCCTGTGGAAGAGGACATGGCCTGAGAGCTGCACACCTAATCTGTTGGACTATTCCTTCAATAACAGAAGTATTAAATAAAATGGATAATGCTTCTATTATCCCTTGCCGTCACAAATGTTGAGTGCATTGTTAAATGCTTTTATGTGACACACTTCTGGTCATTAGATGTCTGGCTGTCACCAGATTCAGGAAGCCTTACCCTATACTGGGTAATGTAATGCAAAATGTACCTATGTAAATATTGAGTATGTGTAGGACTGTGTGGAATGCAAATAAACTATAACATACCATGGATTCAGCCAGATTGCATCAATATAGGACTACACTGTGTTGCAACAGCAGAGTTCGTACAAAGTCTTGAAAGTTCGAGAAATGCTTTTTTGAACTGTTTCGTTTTCAAGGTTAGTAATATACTTGACTTTCAACATAATCTGGTGTTTCTACACAATCACTCATGAAAAGCAAAACATCTTTTAATCTTTGAAATAATAACAGCCCTGTTGCATCAGAGTTATCAATGGAAAGCTGGTAAAATAAACAAAGTGATGATTGCTGTGGATATAATGGAATTCTTGCATTATAGTAATTTATTTGTGATGACGAAGGCATTGAGAGTGAATATTTTTTGTTTGAGTAACTTGAAAGTGCTTGAATTTTAGCTGTTTCATTCCTGTACACTTAAAAGAATGGAAAAAAGTCCTGTCACTCAATTTTTCTTTTAACTGAGGAAAATGGACATGCCGACAATGAGGTTTATATCCAGGCCAATGTTTTGCATCTATCCTGAAACTCTCTTTGGATGGACTGGCCACAAGATCATTCATTTTCAGGGGTCACAAGCCAGGAAAATTGGGAACTACAGCATCTGCCAGACTAACCTTTAGCTGGAGCTCCATGTGCTGCTGTAGGCAATATCAAATATATGGTGATTATTGATTTAGTGATTTCTTTGGCAACACAGTGGTCTAACACACATACCAGATAATGGTAATTTCTCCTGTCTTAATCTAGATGGGGGTTATCATCCAATTAGCTTGTCCATATTTTTCCTGTATGCAGAATGAAAACACAAAAAAAGTGTATATGAAATTAAGTTATCGTGACAGAGATATGTTGAAATTATAAAGAATGGTCCAACAAAAAAAAAAAGCCTTCACTTCTTTTGGCAGACATGAGTTGCAAAAAATGTAATGACGGCCTTCCGTTGGCAGGGAAACATATAATTGAAGCTTGTTAGCAGACATTCCTGGTGGGAACGAGGCAACCCGGCCCCTTTAAAATGTGACTACTGTGCCAGGAGCCGACTTCAGGCAAGTCAGACAGGATGTACACAAACTTCCGGTCGCCGCTTTCAAAATAATGCTCTCGACGGCGAACTGGCTGGTTAGCTATACTGACTCGGCCGTAAAGTGAAGAGAAATGTAATAATGTTATCGTAGCCTGATGTACAGAAGCGTGTTGTATCTTTAAAGGTATTTTCCTTGTGTCTAATGTTACCTGTCGAGGAAGAAGAGCCGAGCGGAGGGACACAGTGTGCCGAAGTTCTGAATGTAACCATCGATTTTTGCCCCGGAAGCAAGTTTGTATCATTCCGCACAGAAAGTAGACACCTGTACCTTTATTTTGACACCCTCATCGCCCAATATCCGCTTTTCTCCTATCTTGACTCATGTTAACCACATCCAAATGGTTGTAGATTAGATGGGGGGAATAAGAAATCTGCGCTGCTAGCTAGCATTTCACAGCTGCTGCCAGCGAGTGTAACAGCCGGGAAAGACGCGCGGTCCCCGGCTTACAAGATAACAGAACTGTCGGAAGATTCTCGCCACTTTAAGGACAAAGTTTACACTGAACGACCACCGCTGGTAGCCTTTTTGCCCGCTATCCGACGATAATGCCCTCGCCTAAATAGCTGTCGTGGAGGTCGAGGATGGCCGCAGACGTGGATAAAACATCCCCCGAGGATGGGAGCAAAATTTCGCCGCAGCGTGGACACCAGAGTCCGGGCTCTGGATCCTGGATCTCCAAGGGGCTGTGGACTCTGCTCCTAGTCGGTGCTGTCCCTCTTCTCGCCTTTGGGATCAAGTATTACCAAGATGCCAAGCTCATCAAACGTCATGTGAGAGCCCCATCTGTAGTTACACGTTACACACGTCTCATAAATATGCGTTGATCTTAACTTTGTGTCTGAAAAGCAACTTGAAGATTGATGATGTCAGAAAATGCCAGTTTACTGTAAGATGCATGCCTGTTTTAAAAGAAAGTTTCCATTGACCTTCTGGTACGTTTTATAACCTTTAATTACTTTAACATTGCTGTAAGGACACATTACATGAAATGTGTGTTAGACTCATTTATTTGTCAGACATCAGTCGCCACTAAACACCACATCTGCATTTTTTTCCACGCCTGGGTGTTTTATTAGGGAGCTGGATCTGTGCCACAGCTGGTTAAACTCAACCTCTTGTTTTAATCTAATGCTTGTTTGGCTCCAGTGGGTCCCTGAGTTGTTCTTGCTGCCTCCCACCTTCCCTCCCCCCTTCTCCCTCCATTGTACAAGCGCTGGTAGGCACGCATCTGCCTGGGAGAGAGGGTGGTCTGACTGAAACAAACACATGTTAAGAATCTGTGGCCTCTGGGCTGATCTTTATCCAGACTGGACTGCTGAGGATGAATAAGTGCTCTGACACCAGGGACAAAGCACTGCAGCAATGGGATCATGCATCTACAACAATATTTTTGTCATTTAGTATATTTTCAAAAATGTTTTCATGTGATGAGACCCACTGTCCTACTTTTGATGCTGCATTGAAAATCCTTGAAGCGTGAGTAAATGACAGGATCAGTCTGTGTCCCCTCCTACAGGAAGAGAGTGTTCGTACTCTGGGTGCCGAGGGGCTTTTTCTCTTCTCCTCCTTAGACACCGATCACGATCTCTATCTCAGTCCGGAGGAGTTTAAACCTATTGCTGAGAAACTCACAGGTACATCACTTTATCTGTCTTGCCGAATGTCCCATTTAATCAATGCCTTCTCCTACTCTCACTGGTCATTTGTACCCCACGTACTGACTGGGATCCCTGTGACTTCCTCGCAGGAATAACACCCCCGGTCGATTATGAGGAGGAAGTGGCCCATGACCCCAATGGAGAGACTTTAACCTTGGAGGCCAAAATGCAGCCTCTGCTGCTGGACTCTATGACAAAAAGCAAGGATGGTTTCCTCGGGGTAAGAGGAAGTTTATTGTTCTCTTTCTATTGATCACTGTTTAGGCTCAGCAGATGACTTAATTCTGTTAGTATTAACCTGTCCTTATTCCTGAAAATGTATGTAAAATGATCCTGAAACACCTATCCCAGTCCAGCCTAAAGTAAACTCAAAGCTGTTGTTGAACCATGTGGAATACAGGCATGCTTTCAGGCTCTTTTGAAAGGTTATAAGCTGAATTTCTTCCCCAAGCTGTCAGAAGCTTGCATTGTGTCTTTAGTCTATAGGAGTTTGAACACACTGAATTATTTATTTATTTTTCTCACTTAAGTTTTGAATGCAAAAATGACCTGTAACTGCCGGTTAGCTGGAAAACACAATAGGTCCACATCATAATAGTCTCACATGGTCCAAGTTCGAATTTAATTACAATATAACTGAAAATGTATGCTTAACACATGTTTTTCTGAGGAAACATCCAGGTGCCTGGCATAAAAATGCAATTTTATGACCTCAAAATAACCCTGCCTGAGAGTAACAGGGGCAAACACTTATTATAATTCTTTATTTCCTTATTTACATTAACTTTGTGTATATTAAATAGTCAAACACAAGTGCTTAGGTGGAAAAACAGCCTGTTCAAGGAGCAAAATGCATAAAACGACCTAAACTTGGATAATTTCCAAGTTTATGGCTTTTAAAACTGTAATAAACTATATGTTACTGGATTTAAGATCTCATTGGCTGCATCAATCATCTGTGGGTGGATCGCTGACTGTTAACAGGATTTTATAAATAATACAATACATTTTCTCAGTCTGAGCCTGGAATCGATGACGCAGAAATCTCCAAATCAAGTCAGAGATCTTGGTGTAGTTATACACTCGGACCTGAATTCCAACAGCCACATAAGAACAATAACAGAATCAACCTACTTCCACCTTAAAAACACAGCAAGAATTAAAGGATTCCTGTCTAAACAAGATACAGAAAAACTTCATGCAATCATTTTCAGCAGTGTAATGGTGTCCTCTCAGGCCTTTGTAAAAAAAAATCAATCAGACAGCTGCAGCTCTTCCAACACAAAGAAGGTGGAGCACATTACACCAGTCCTTAAATCACTGTTCTGGCTCCCACTGTGTCTAAGGATAGATATAAAAATCGTATTACGCGTCCATAAAGCACTAAATGGTCTCGGGCTTAAATACATTTCTGATTTACTTTTTACGTTATGTAGCACCCAGACACATAAAGTCATCTGTGACAGATGCCACCAAGAGAGGCGGAGCAGCTTTTAGTTTTCATGCTCCCCACCTGCGACACAAGTTTCCTGAATACCTCAGGTCCACAAAAACTGGGGGCTTAAAAAATGATTTCCTTTTAAGTTTCTAACTGTATTTCTTATATTAAGATGTGTAAGCAACCAACCAAGACTTTAATCAACTATAAAATAGCTGAGAATTAACTTATAGTCATCACATTAACCTACAATTTACCTTGTAGGTTAAATTGTAATGTAGATTTTTTTTTTGCAAAAGCATTTCTTCTTATTTTGTGGAATTCGTCAGGTGTCTCACAGCTCTCTGGGCGGGCTGCGCTCCTGGAAGAGCCCAGCGGTGCCTTCTTCTACCTTCTCCGCCAGCCAGTTCAGAGTCTTCTTGCCCCCCAAGAACAAGGTCGAGGTGGGAGACACGTGGTGGGTGATTCCCAGCGAGCTCAACATCTTCACTGGGTACCTGCCCAACAATCGTTACCACCCTCCCTCACCGAAAGGCAAAGAGGTAAAAGACCTGTCACTGTGTGACGTCAGATTTGGTTGTGAGGATCTTACTGTATATTAATAGTTGTTCTTATCCCGTTACAGGTTCTCATCCACTCCTTGTTGAGTATGTTCCACCCTCGGCCCTTCATCAAAGCACGTTTCGCTCCTCAGGGCGCAGTCGCCTGCATTCGTGCCAGCAACGACTTTTATTATGACATCGTCTTCAGGTGAGGAGCAATTCCGAAAGAGGTGTGAAAGGCCCGAGTGGTGCTTTTTCTTCTTTTAGCCCATTAATTCTGTGTACTTTACATTACTGCTGACTTTTATCTAGAACAAACTATGAATTTTAATGGTAATGTCCTCCCTGGCAGGCAGCCATTGATTCGGATTTAAAATCAGCATGCAGAGATCGATCCGACCTACTGAGTTCACTTTTTGTCAAAGATACATTATCATTGTGTGCTAATGCAGCTGCAAGTACTGTATGAGTCAGCTGCTGAACAGAAGCGATTTTAAACCACCAAACATTTCATATTTTTTGCCCTCAGCTTTGACTTTCAGACAGCTTGCTCTGATATCTTGGAATACCTTTTTCAACACAAAATGTTAAATAGACACTATATGTGATAAAGCGGCTAGAAATGCACTTTTAATAGGCTACAACAGTCCTTTCTTTTCATTCTGTCACAGTGGAAAAAAAATGTGAACACATCTTGCTGAACAAAAAAACTCATTGTGTTCACCTCCTGCAGAATTCATGCTGAATTCCAGCTCAACGACGTTCCAGACTTTCCCTTCTGGTTCACCCCGGGACAGTTCACCGGCAACATTATTCTGTCTAAAGATGCATCTCACGTCCGCCACTTTCACCTCTACGTCCCCAATGACAGGTGACTGCCTCAAGATCACTCCCCACTCAGCGTGTCAGCTGCTGTAGTTCTAGTGTGAAATGTCCTGTTGTGTTCCAGGTCTCTGAATGTGGACATGGAGTGGCTGTACGGGGCCAGTGAGAGCAGCAACATGGAGGTCGACATCGGATATCTGCCACAGGTACAGCTGCAGAGTGTCTCTATTACTATATTCATGTGACTTACTGTTCTTATCTTAGTGTAGCAGCATGATGGAGTGCCCAAAGTATTAATTTTTTTCATTAATGTTGTTCCAGCTCATTAAGCCAAATTAAACTCATTCAGTGCAATTACTCTCCAAGTGGTTTTAATGATTTTTGTCCTGTCACTGTTTTGATTTACTGTCCTCCTCACAGTGTGTCCTAATGTTGGAATGTGACTAGTATTCATTTAATTTCAGCCTTTTTTCCCAGAAATATGTTAAAGATCATCAAATATTTTCCCTTTAAGTTTCTTTTCTCATAAAAGTTAAGGTTACAGCTTAAAGTCCGTCATGTTTTTTTAATGAGAAGTTGCCTTTTATTAAAAGTTATTAATGTGTCCACAGCTGGAGCTGCAGTCCACAGGCCCATCCACTCCCTCCATCATCATGGATGAGGAGGGCAACATCATCGACAGTCGTGACGGCAGCAGCGAGCCGATCCAGTTTGTCTTTGAGGACATCCACTGGACATCAGAACTCAGTCGGCAAGAAGCCGCTCGACGCCTCGATGTCACCTTCTACCCCTTCAAGAAGGTAACAATTCATCAAGTGTTTCGTCAACACACTGTTGGCTTTAAGTCAACAGTTTCATTGTCCTCATTGTGCTCCCTCCCAGGTGTCCTACCTGCCTTTTTCAGAGGCCTTCGAGCGCGCTGAAGCAGAGAACAAACTGGTGCATTCCATTCTGCTTTGGGGAGCATTAGACGACCAGTCCTGCTGAGGTGAGATCACGCCACAGCATTACACGCTGATACTGAGAGCTGAGAAAATATTGAAATCACAAGGATAAAATGGGCTTCATCCAGATAAAAACAGGTTTATATAAGAAATTCTGCAGGCAGGGTTTTCCACAGTCTGAGAGTCTCTGGGGGAAAATAGTGTTACTTTAGTCTTCTGTCAGTAGATACATCTGACTGTTACTTAAATACAACTTAAATCAGTACTGTATATATTTGGTCTGAGTGAAGACGTGCTAAATTCTGGAACTGTGTAAGAAAGACCACACTCCTTCCAATGTCACCATCAGTAATGTCAACTTTCAGGCCACTGGCTTCATACAGGAGCATAGATACTTTAAAAGCAGTAAAATGCACCCTTTACTAGTTCAGTACACTCTGTGGGAATCAAATGCAATGTATGGTTTGATATAAAACTATTACTTTTCAATGAAATTAATTATTAATAGATTTTTAAGTATCATTGCACCATTTAAGCTGATGCATTGCAATTACAACTAGGGATAAAATTCCTGTGTAGTCCCACATAAAGCGGGACACCTGGTCACCCTACCTTGAAATAAACCTTTTTGAATTGTACATTTAGGTGTATTGTCAATATTCAACATCTCTGTCTGTTACATCTCTGTAGGTTCGGGGCGGACTCTCCGGGAGACAGTCCTGGAAAGTTCGCCCGTCCTGGCGCTGCTCAACCAGAGTTTCATAAGCAGCTGGTCTCTGGTTAGAGAGCTGGAGAACATGCAGGTGATCAGTGACAGAAAAAAAATGCTTTGTACTACACTTACCTTCCTTATTTTCAGATCTTAACTATGTCATACTTAATGTTTCTTCCCTAAAACAGGCTGATGAGCACAGTCATGAGTTGAGTGAAAAGGCCCGATTACACCTGGAGAACTACAACTTCCCTGTGGAGATGATGGTGGCACTGCCCAATGGAACTATTGTAAGTATTTTACTCTTTTATCAAACATTCACAAGAGTTCACAAATCATGTGTAGAAGTACAAGACTAAAACTGGATTTGTTAAAATCACCCTCTATCCCTAGCTTGTGCAGCGTCTGAGGGGAAAATGTTACATCCAGTCGACTTACAGTATTTCATGTCATTGTACTCCCACTGTGATGACATGTCATGGTTATTGATGCTCCATTTATTTCCTTTTCATGGAAAGTCTTTTATTTACCTCCTGTTTCTGGCTTCAGGTCCACCACATCAATGCCAACTTCTTCCTGGACCAGACGGCCATGAAACCAGAGGAGGAAGGAGCAACTTTCAGCTTCTCTGGTGGCTTTGAGGACCCGTCCACATCCACTTACATCAGCTTCCTGAGGGAGGGGCTCGAGAAAGCCAAGGAGTACCTGGCAGTGTAATTTGCGTGTGGAGGAAACGAGAGGAATTTCCTCTGGGATCCAAGATAAGGAAAATCCTCCGACAATTAGAGAGAGGCGCTTTCTTGTCAGTGTTGGCAGCTGAAAAAACGTCTTTGCCTTCTATCCTCTTTGTAACTGGTTCTTTGGGCGTCTCTCTTGGTCAGAAAGTTTTATACACAGTATTTGTATGGTTACAAACCGTCCATACAGATGAAGTACAAGGAGGTATTGCCTCTAAAACCTACTGTTACTGTCAGTATAGTATATTTTAATGAGCTACAAATGCTTTGCACACTGAGCAGTAACAGTAACATATTCAGATCTGCTCTCTCTGCTTGCAGCTGCTGTTGATACCACATGTAGACACAGACCACTACGAAAACGAATCCTAAATCAATCATAGCACTGTTGCTCGCTATAGTTCATCTTTTATACTCTGGTGTTGCATGTGCAATATTTAACGACTGAGTGAGTTTTCATGCCGCTGAGTGTACCCAGAGACGGAGCTGGTGCAGCTGTTGCCTTTTCAGTTGTGTTTCAGCAGTTTGTGACGACTTTGCCTGAAAGCCCCCTCTGGGCTGGGCGACGCCTGATGTCATTGCTGAGGCTGCTGGAGGGAACACCCTCCTCCGACTCTGGGGACAACAGCAGCAGTAAAAAGTGGACCGTGGAACATAAAAAGATTTATTCAGTTGTTTTCATCTATTTTGATTTAAAGCCAAATGTTGAATATTTTCCAGATACTCTGTTTTGAGGACGATGTGACCACACCAAAGAACTGTTTTTAATATGTAGAGGAGAAATAAATCCAATAGGTTCCTTGCGACTTGTTTAATATTTATATATGACGTATTAATATGTAAGCAAATGGTCATATGTTTGCAAAATTGTTTGATTGTTGAACTGAGAGGCACATGATACCATGTACTGTTATTCTCCTCTTTTAGGCTGCAGTTAAAAAGTGTGTTTGCTTTTGTCTTTAGGTAGATGAGAGGAACTCCTTGACATTTTAATGGTCTCATATTATCCCGATTTTTTTGTTTTTGCCAGTGCTGATATGTTTTTGTGTTGTCCGTCCCATTCCCGTGAAGGCGATATCTCAAGAATGCCTTGAAAATTTCTTTAAATTGTGTACAATTGTAACGTCACAAGTCCTGACGGCTCGTTTGAAGGCACAGTTTCTGTGTACAGGCTGTGTGCATTTCTCTGTGAATCGAGCCTTTTGATATTTATTTATGTAGCAACTAGACCTGCTTTATCGTCAAAAAAGAAAATTAAAAAAAAAAGAAGAACCTTGAAAGAAGTAAGATGACAAACTGGACCTACAAACATCTCATTTTCACCCTTTTCTAATCATACAAAAAGACAAGTTTCCTCTTCAGGTCCTTGTTTGTTTTTTTATAGTGAAATGGAAGAACACAGGGACCAAGAAAATTAAAAAATATACGGTGAAATCCAATAAATCACAATAACATTATGTTGCAAAGTCCTACATGGTTCACTCCATGTTATTGGGTCGTGGGGAGCCATTATGGGGAAAACACTGTTATTCTGTCGCCTATGAGTGCCATTTTTTCAAAAAGGTGAAATAAAAATGTTTTGTTTTTGTTTTTTTTACAGATTTACTTTTGACTTGACTCTTTTTTGGAGACATCTAGCCCACACTGTACATATCAACAATCAACCACACAAAATTATATTTTCACTTTGCACTGATTTTTATTAACTAATCTACATTACTGCACAATGTAAGCACAGTAGATCGGACTCTCTGCGCGAGAGTATGTTGCTGACACAGTTGAATGACAAAACTGCATTAATTCGAAGAAGTTCTCGAGCTTTTCCTTTCACGATCAGAAACCACAGTGGACGAATGAGTACTTCACTTGAAGTGAAAAGAGTTCAGAATAGTCATGAATGAGACTCTAAGATCCGCTGCAAGTACAAGTGCTCTTCAGTGTAGGCTTTGACAGTTTCAAGTGTTCTTGCATGATCACGTCCAGTGTTAACTTCTGCAGTCTGCGCCGCTATTCAATGAAATTCATGAGAGCAATTGGTGATAACGGGAGTTTGTATTTGTGGGACTGTGGGCTGTGTACAAGCAGAGAAATCCATTCAGAAGAAGACTAATGTGTGTTTCAAACTTCCAGGATTAACTGAACATGATATAAAAGTAGGGGCATGCATTACCTATGAATACAGGTGTACCGTTGTGGTCACGTGATAAATAAATGACGAGATATCATGAAGTTGCTGATTCACATTAAGAGCAAAGTGCAGTCTCTGAGAGTTGTAACCCACTCCATTCAAAAATGAGGACTCAAAGAATCCAGTTTCTTAACAGTTCAGCTCCACTCGGTTCAGCAGAACTCAGTCTGGTTGCCAAACCCACAGGAATGAAACAGTCCAGCCTGGGACACAGATCTACTCAAGATCAGCCTTGCTCGGTTCAGTTCAGTTCAGTTCACTAGAATCCACACCACTTAATCCAGCCGTTTGTGGTTGATTTTATGTTTTTTTTTTTACACAGATGTTTCCATGAATTGAATGAGCGGCTGTATTTGTTTCTGCCAGTGATAAATGCTGTCTTGATTAAGCCGGTCAGCGGGGAAGAGGTGAGTCAAGGAGAAACTCTGAGGCCACTCTTCAGCTGAACGTCCACACCTCCAGCTCCATGACTCGGAAGTCATCGGTTTCGGAGAGGCAACAGTTGTTGAAGGTGTAGCAGGGGCTGCTGCGACCTAGGTACAAATTCTCATCCACCCACAGCCCAAAGTGACCACTGCAGGAAAAAGACACAAGTGGTAAAGAAAGAGAAATGTTTTGGGTTTTTTTTGTCCCTTTTCTTTGTAATAAAGGCTGACAAGATTCCAGAATAAAGTACATAACATTGAATGCAAGAGAGAAAGTAGAAAAGACATATAAAAAAAAAAACATTACCTGCCTCCACCAATGGCAAAGGAGTCCAAGTCTCCTTTAATAAAAAATGAGTTCTCTCCAGTCCATCTGAAGCACTGCGGAGAAAAGGCAAAAACAATCACAACGCTTCTCAAACTGATGACTTACTCCGCACCTTTAATTAGAGCACTTTAAAGGAATTTTTTTCATGATCTTCTGACAATTTCACAACAACGAACATCAAATGCAGGATGGATTTGTGATGTTCAGCAGATATTTTACAGACTGGCTGAGCTAACAGTACTACAGTCACACTCCTGGAGATGGCTGTGGCGTGCGGCACCTTGAAGCGAGGACGCAGCATGAAGAGGAAAGTTTCTCCAGTGCCGTAGAACGTCTCACTGAGCCTCAGTGGGTGGGAGAGGAAGGCCCCGAATATCTGACGATGGAAAGTCACAAGAGAGCAGCATTTGTAAAAGAAGAATATGCACATTTTGGGGAGCCGGAGGTCCCTCAGCAGATGATCGACATGATTAAACTCACACGTTACTCATTATTTAAATACGAATGAAATGTGTAGACCTGGATCAAAATACCAGCAACATTATATTACCAGTATTATTATCCATCTGTCCATGTTAATAACATGTGGACAGGGAATGTTCCTCTCTGGTTTGAATTAACGTCGCTGGAGTTGGTGAAAGATCTAGGTTATTTCATTGTTCTATAGAGGTTATTTGGGCATTTTGCTGAAAATAACTGAAAAAGTAGTGTAATAAGTGATACATGACTCTACGCAGACAGTAATATTGTAATGTAATATATTACTTTAAAATGAAGGTAACTAGTAATATGTAATATATTGCATTTTGAAAGTAACTTGCCCAACACTGTTGCCTGTAGGCCAATTTATTTCCCTAGAATAATTTTATTTCATTTCAGTTGCATTTGTTGTAACTACAATCACAACAGCAACAACAAAACAAAACAATTAAGCATCAGTATTTTCAGATGTTTAGCTACATGTCGGTTTTAACTGAAAACTCGTCATTTACAGGCGAAATTATTCAGATTTCCAGAGAGAAAAGCGGAAGATCGAGTTTAGAAAACAAAAAAAACCACCAACAATTACAGCCAGGTCTATTCTCTATTACACCACAGGTCTTCATCTGTTTCAATGAAAACTTAAGGAGCGAATATTAGGACAGCTGTTGTAAAGTCACTCCCTGACTTGTTCAGGATCAGAGCGAAGACTGAGGGTGTTTTTCACCGTATAAACGTCAACTTGTAGCCGATCAGTTGTGTGTAAAATACCGAGAAAGTCTTTGCACTTTAGCAAGAGCCTGGTGCTGGTGGCGTATTACTGAATTATCCACCCTGGATAAATGGTGCGGAAACGCCCCAGCGATCGATAATGACAAACAGAAAGAGGCAGCGTAGCCGAATTTTGACGATGAGTTCGTTTTGTGAATCTTTCCCTCATTATATTAACTGAAATTGAAAATCTATTAAATATATTGTGATGTGCTAAAAAAAATAATAATAATAATGATCCTGTAGCTTTTGTCCTCGTCTCTGTGAGCGGGAAGTATTAGCATTTGTATTTGGCCATTTTATTAAATTAATTAATTTGTTTTCTACCAAAATATGTGTGTGTGTGTGTGTGTGTGTGTGCGTGCGTGCGTGCGGCAGGCGCGGGCGTGTTCGGCGCGTCCTTAGATGTGCGTTCCATATGACGCGCGTGCTTTGATCCAAAGCGCGATCCAAGCGCTTTGGATCAAAGCGCGCGCTTTGATTTTTATAAGAGCTCTAGAGTTGTTGTTAGTTTTTCACTTGTGATCAGCGACCGAAGCAGACCACACACAGAAACCAGAGTGAGGAGTTACACATCAGTGGACGATTTTCCGCAAGTTTCAAACCAACTCAAAGAAAAAGGAAAAGAGATGTCTTTATCCGGTTTTTTAAAGCCTATGGTGTTAACAGATAACACTGTTATCATCAATCCAGATGCTGTTAAGCTCATTGTGAACAAACATTTCGACAGAATCTCCATAGCACAGTGGAACCTGTTAGCTGATGGATTCTGTGGACCAGGAGTCGACACAACACTGACTGACATGCTTTGTGAAATGACACAGAAGCTCTCTAAATCAGTCATCAGCGTTGTCTTACCAATGTTAACGAAGAATGGTTCACAGACTGATACAGCTACGGCTTTGGAAAACCTAAACACGCACCTGGGAGACTCCATCAGCGGTGCTGTTGCTGAAGCTCTTCACGTCACACAGGACAAAAGTAGGGCTGTAGAAAAGCTGACACAACTGATCGAGCAGGAAGTTTCACTAAAGGTCAAATCTGTTGTAAGTCTGGCCATCAACAGCCCTACTTTGCCGGAAGAGCCTGCAGTTTATGTCTCTGGCTCCGTGTCCAGCGCATCTCTTTGTCAAATGCTGAAACTTGCTACCACATATCTGAAAAGATGCGCAAGTAAACTGAAACTCAGGCGCCTAAGATGTTGTTCGCTGCCAAAAAGCTCTGAATCTACAGCACAGTTCCTGGAATCCTCAGTGAGATGTGAATTGTCTGAGAGCTTGAAATCCAAGGTCTCTGACCTCTCAGTGACTCAGGAAGTGGCTAGCATCCTTGACAAATGGTCCAGTGAGACAGCAGAAATCAGAGAAGATGCTGACAGGGCTTCCAGCCCCTCTGGTTATGCTTATGATGCAGCGATTGACATTGTCAACATTATAAGTGATGACATCCATTATTCTGACCACGGATATGATGAATGCAGTGAGAGCAGTAGAACATCCAAACCTCACTTCAGTATGGGGTCAGTACTTAAAGTTGTGAAAGGCCTTTTGGCCTCACGGGTCAATGAACAAAACCAAAAACAGCGCACATGCAGATTTTTCAAGTTTGCCAAGAAGCAATTTGAGAAAATGAAGTCGGAGCTGGAAACAACAATTAAGAAAGGTGAACATGACTTTACTGTGCCTCTCAGTTGGGATTCAGGGTTCTCTCAGGCTAAACTCAAAAAAGAGGATGCCTCTGAAGACTATTTCAATCTACCAGGAGAGGTTCCAGAGACTCCAAGGCCCAAATCTGAGGCCAGCAGTCCAACCGGGAAGACCATGTTAATCAGTGTGAAAAAGAAGCTGCATTCTTCAATAGAATTTGAGACAATCAAGAACGTTGTTACGCTCTTGTATAAAGTATTAATGCTACCAAAGAATCCTGCAGCACATGAAAAATACATAGAAGACAAACTAGAGAACATGATCAGGCACTTTTCAAAAGAATTGACTAACAAATTGTATGATCATTTAAATGATACCCACACATACCAAATTCCCTTGCCACCATCTGGAAGACGTGTCTCTGAATGTGTCATATCTAATGTCAGCACGAAGGTGAATGACAATCAGTGCAGCCTCTCTCCTGACGTTATTTATGCCATTACAGAGGACTTAGTGGGAAGGTTCTTGCAGCAGATAGTGCTCTGGATGGAGAAGGAGCAATCAAAGCAGAGAAGTTACAGTGAGGAAGTGTCTGGTGCACTAAGCAACATCGAAGACCTAATCACAAAAACAGTGGCCTCACTAGAAGAAAACATAGTCACCGCACCAGAGTCCCCCAAAGCCAGCGACAAGCAGTCTACAACACCCTACTGTTTAACTCCGGTACTACCTTTCAACGATGATGCTGATAGTGATGATGTAAAACAAAGCAACATTGTCGATGCGACTTCAGTGACTCAAAACACTGGTTCCTCAGCATCCTCTTCTTCAGAGAGGTCAACCGACAACATCATCGGTCCTCTGGTCCTGAGGATTTTGTCAAAGGCCCCTCGTAAAACCATAGGCTCCGTTCAGGAGGCAGACATCCACCTCCTCACTGAGCGTCTTTCGGACAAAGCACAGGTTGGGCTCAAATTCATGGACAGTACACCTAAAAAGGACAGGGTCAGCATGAGAAAAGTCATCAAAGCTGTGATTAAAGACCTTGAAAAGGAGTTTGGCTCTTCTGAACTGCTACTGGAGGCTGCACTGGCATCAAACCATCCATCGTTTGATGATGCTGTTTTTAGGTATTTCAAGTTCCACCTGGATGCCCTCAACAGTCCAACTCCAAAGAAGTGTGCAATTGGCAGGTTCTTTTCAAGGGTAGGAAAAGCTATATCCAAAGCCTTCAGGTGTTGTACCGATGACCGCAAGAGTTGTGACAGCGACAGCGACACCTGCACTGACACTCACATTGACACCTCAGTTTCCACTGCCCCAAGCTCCTTTGTAATAATTCAAAGCGTGCAGAATTCATCTTCAGAAACAAGTTCTGAAACCAGGACCGCTTTCCGCAGCTCAACTGACTTGAGGTGAAGAATAGCGGTGGTCAAGACCTAGAGAACTTCTTTCTGTCAAGATGATTCCTTCCATCTTTGCTGTTGCAGTTTCTTGAACCCCTGGCTAGAACGGGTTTCCTCCGAGTTGCTTCGGTTTCCCCGACATTACATTTATAATATAAAAAACAACGCTAGCATCATGGGCAGCAGTGATAACTAAATTACCAACTCCATCTTTTTCAAATGACATAATGACAGCAATAAAGATGGAGAGTAGTGGTGACCTAGAGAACTTCTTTCTGTCAAGATGATCCCTTCCATCTTTGCTGTTGCAGTTTCTTGAACCCCTGGCTAGAACGGGTTTCCTCCAAGTTGCTTTGGTTTCCCCGACATTACATTTGTAATATTAAAAAAAAACGCTAGCATCATGGGCAGCAGTGATAACTAAATTACCAACTCCATCTTTTTCAAAATGACATAATAACAATAAAGGTGGAGAGTAGCGGTGACCTAGAGAACTTCTTTCTGTCAAGATGATTCCTTCCATCTTTGCTGTTGCAGTTTCTTTAACCCCTGGCTAGAACGGGTTTCCTCCGAGTTGCTTCGGTTTCCCCGACCTTACATTTGGAATATGAAAAAAACTCTAGCATCATGGGCAGCAGTGATAACTAAATTACCAACTCCGTCTTATTCAAAATAACATAATAACAACAATACAGAAATTAAAAAATTAAAAATAAAAGGCAAAAACTAAATTTAATTTTGGTTGTGTTTTCCTATGCTGTCAGATGTTGATTCAGCTATAAATACTAAACATGTTGATGCTAAATAAATGTTGCTTACTTATTACCTGTGGAGTGTGATCATGCAGTTACTTCAAACAAGTCCTTTTTAGTGAAAGAGAATGGTATGTGGCTTCACTCTGTCCAATGTAGATGGTTTTATGAGTAAATTATTACATTTTAAGACTTCCTGATCAATTTTTAGAATATACCACCAATTTAAAGATATATATATATAAATATAAACTTAGTTGCAAGTGAAATGGACAGTGTGCAGGAGTCTTTTTCCTGATTTTGTCAGCCTTCGGTCTTCTCCTACGCACCTGTCGGTCTTGAGGTGTGCAAAAGCTGTACACTGTGAAAGATATAAACTAGGAAATAGCTTTTTAATGTCATATTTCCAAACGTAAGACTTTAAATCTTGGCAAGCACAGAACCTTTGCAGTGAAGATGTTCTGAATCAGGCACTGGCAGAGCTGAGTCAGCTCAGGACCAACGCATTGGACACACAATTTATCCAAGAGGCCTTTCAGAACAGTGAAGATGAAGTTTTACATGGGATTGCCTGATGTCTTTGGGTTTCAGCTATGTGAGCCCCACATTACCTTCACAAACCAACACTTCTTTTGTTGAGATTACATTTTCCATTCCAAGATTTGGATTTCAGGTTCAATGTCTTCTTAAATTTTACGCAAGTTAATTGCAACCGGGTTAATTTTCACATGAGATTTTCTTCTCAGAGCCCGACAGACCGCAATCAAGTGGCCTGGTTCATAGCAGTAAAAAAGATGGTCACTGCTGGTGAGCGTTTATTCACTTTGACACTGACATTGAAGTGTCAGCATTGCCTAACTTTTTTACTTGTGTATATCCAACTAAATTATTGTGATACTGTTTATAGGGTAATTACCTGAGTGAACACTTCATTTATTTTGGAATGTGGATACGCATTATCAGACATTGGAGAGTCCAAAACCCCGATTTTGCACTTCCCTCGTCTCAAATTCAACGTGTTTTTGGTGAGATGCCTGAAAAAAGGTCTGTGGTTAAGACAAGCTAAAGAGATTTTCACGTTTTGTTCTCCACAACAGTAAATCCCCTTTCTGTGAATTTATAAAATCTACGTGTCTTTACAGGGGGGTTGCTAATAACTCTAACTTTACAACTAGTAGATTGACCAATTTATAGTGAAGTGTGTATAGTAAAGTGTAGTAGGAAGCTAAGCTAGCCTAGCGTTAGCTTTTTACTTCTGGTGATCGCATTTATGCTTCAAAAATCATGAAAGTGGTGTTCATCTATCTTTCTGAACAAAACGTATCATAAACTTGTGTTTGCCACAGAGCTTATTTTTTGCAATAATCCAAAATCCAATTGAAAAAAATCCCAAAGACTTTTTGTCAACTTCTTTGTCAGCCTTCAATGGTACATCATCCCTGTCACTCACTTACTACAGTGTGTTTTACCTCGTCAAGTGCGTCCTTGATGAGAATAAGCACAGGGGAGTCTGTGGTACTGAGTTTTCTGTAGAGGGACTTGAGGCTGGCGCCATGGCGGGACGTACTGTAAGCCAGCTGCCAGGTGTGGCCAACTGTCCTGGGGGGAAGTTCCTTACAGAGCTGAGAAAAGATTAGAGCAGGGGAGAAACATTTATGAAGAAGCATGAATATGAACAGAGCCAGACGCTGTCATCAGTAGGCACACAGGTCACATCTGTATGTACGTTAAGAGAAGGGTATTTTAAAGCTCCGAGCAATGCTGAATTAGCCGGTTGCACCTGAGAGATTTAGTTATCTCTAAATTAAAACAGGCTGCACCGCACGTAGTTCTTGCATCGAGATTAGCTGTTAAATATTTACACCTCCTAACTCTTGAATAGCTGACTGACAAAACTGGACTTGCTTATATATAAGCTGTGGAGAGTCAAGAGTATTTATAACGCCACAAATCACAAATTTCCATGAAAGGAAAGATTCCCTAAAAATACTGTAATGGAGAAGATGTACACATCTTTTTCCGGAGCTGTGTGCTATTGACTTTGTCTCTCTTTGTTTCTATTGTTATTGTTGTTTTATTTGTAGTGTTTTTTGTTTCCTGGTCTTATTACTGAGCTTGTTCAGTTTTAGTCTTGTTAATACTGCGTTTATTTTATTTAAATTATTTTTAAAAAATGGTTTGTCTACGTAAAAATGTTTTGAATATGACTGTTCAAATAAAAACACAATCAAATCTAGACTAGTTACTCTGCCTGAGTGTCACTCACCTCTCTGACATCTGAAGCTTCTAAAATGTGGCTGCTCTCTACGATATTATTCAGTCCTTCAGGGTCCCGGTCGATGGCGTGGGTCTGCTTGTCCCCGCTCTCCTCCATCAACACCATCTGCACAGGAACATTGATGCATTGGGAACAAAACCAAATACAATGAGCCAGTTTGTTCCAGAAGATCTTGGTGCATGATAGCTCATTTTTGTCTTCTCACCTCCCAGTCGTCCCCTGAGCTGCGCTGCATCTGGATCACCTCCTCCTCCTCGTCCTCCTCGTCCTCTTCGTCCTCCTCCTCTTTGTCCTCAATGAGCACAAACTCCTCTTCGTCGCGGTTAGCCTCCCCCTCTTCCTCCACTCCCTCGAGGATACACAAGTCTGGTCGACAGTGTGTAAGGTAGGCATACAACTCATCGGAGCTGCGGGGAGGGGGCAAAAGAAAAGCAGTCTCTCAGACAAACAACCCCAGCAGCTACGTCAACATTACCAGGAGGAGACTTTTCAATGCTTTTAAAGTACTTTTATGTACACATTCTCAAATCAGTAACTCTCCTTTCACTGAGGTGGAGTTTTTGATTAAGTGTTGCGCTCAGCAGCTTTTGTAAAGGAAAGTTACTAGAACTACTAGAAGTAATTGCAACTCAAGCTTACTTATCAAAGTATCAAAAGTAGAAGTACTCATTATGCAGGATGGACCCTGTCAGCATTATATTATTATTATTATATTATTGGATCATGTAAGCAGTAATGTAAGGGATAAGTGGTCAGTCATTATCTTCTTACTTTCAAGTTTCGTAGTCCACCATTTTCATTTTTGGGTGAACTTATCCTTTATTGTTGCAGTTTATCGAGGAGCTAATTTAGCAGCTTTCATAATAGTGCAGGGGTTTTTTTTTAAACTGCTCACATGTTTTGGGGGTTAAAATCTAAAGAGTAGCTAAAGCTGTGAATTGAATGTGGTGGAGTTCAAAATCCCCTGTGAAATGTAGGAGAATATAAGTATACGGTAGCATAAAATATGACACATGGCACAGTTTAAAACTTTTACAGAGAAAACTGTTATTGCTCAAAGTGACCTTCGTACTCTTCGGTGAAGGTAATGTTGATGTTTTTATAATGTGCACTGAGTAACGAGAGATTAGTAAACAGAGGAAGTAAATATTCAACTGGAATGACCAGTTTCAGCATCACAAGTCGATGGAAAATGTTCACATTAGGCTCAAGTGGAGACAGTTAGCTCAGCTGAGGACCACACAGCCTATCAAAACCAATGTATGCTGTCTTTCCAAAACGTGTGCTTGGGCTTGAGGTTTTAACATAAAACCAGATTTACAAACTGGATGTGTGGCATTTGAATGGGAGATACAACTGAGCTGCATTATGGGAACTGTAGGATCCAGTATGACGCATTCCAGAGACTTAAAGTCAGGACATCTCAGCACTCAAAGACGGTGGGTGGGCACAATAAGAAAAAGAGTAAAAAGATGTTACACTCAGTCAACACGCAATTTAAAGCTCTGCCTTGAGGAAATAAACTATAGATAATATTAAGTGTTCAGTGTAAGACATGCCAAATACACAACTTTACAGATTTAGATGTAAAATAATATCTCTAAATCCACGATTCTCAAACTGTGGTACCACTGGTGGTATGCAAGCTCCCTCTAGTGGTACGTGGAGGAACCCCAGAAATGCTTTTTAAAAACATTCAGTAAAATACTATTAGGATACTACAGAATTTTGAATAGAATACTAGTAACACTGTAGTTTCAGCCTGTTACGTAGTCACGATCATACACGTCATACGTCATCCATGATTAGTGAAAAGCTAAACTCAAACTGTGATGGCATGATAGCAAGCAGAGGTAAATTAAAGGTGCAAAAACACCACAATTGTCGTTCCAAATGGGAACATCAGGATGAAAAGTGAGGAGCAGGAGGAGAATATTTCGAACTGTTGGAACTGAAGTTGACCACAGCGAACAGAGCACACATGCTAGTGGATACTTAATAAGCGGCGCGACAGCATCCCACAGCACTTTGCTAATGCTAGCTGCAAACAGCGCAAAACAGTAAGCTGAATAGAGTGGGCCTACGCTACTGCACTTTAATGTCCGTTGAGCCAAATATAAATGGAAATACCTCAAAATTTAACTCAAGTACAGCACTTGAGCAAAAGTACTTGGTTACATTCCATCACTGGCTGTCAGTGTCAGTATGATTTTGGTCGGTCACTATATTATTCCAAGAGAGGAGCTTGAAACTCAGACTGGATGTGTAATATTTAACAGTCTGGCAGGTAAAAACAGAAGATTCTGCTGGATTTGAATAATAAATCATGTGAGTAAAAATGTGCACTACATCTCTCTCAAACTGAAGAGAGCAGATGACTTCTCACTGACTGCCTCAAGTTGCATGGACATTGGATTTCTATACTATATAAATAGATTTTATAGCAAATTGAAAGAGGCTTAGCTCATTATACATGGACTACACGACTCCTTTTTGGACATAAATAATTTATTTTTTATTCCATTGGTTATTCTTGTTTTGTTTAACTTAATTTTAACATTTCAAAATAAAATAAAATAAAACCTGCCAACTAAAGCACTGTAGGGAGAAAACAGTGCATCTCCATGTTTCTCAGTCGTCGCAGAAACCAAGAAATGGCATAAGGAGTAGATGGATCCCTAAAAAAAAAGTACAAATATATAACTTAACCAATTATTCACAATTGTTTTATGTTAAGATAAGAAACAGCCACAAATTAAAACTAGAATGGGACTCAGCAGAGCATATACATCCGCCAAGGCCCAGCATTCCCCTTTTGTTTTGACCAACAACAAAGTGATAACTGGTGTGTTCGCAGCGTCGCACGCAGTTCCGAGAGCAAGTTTTTCAAAAGCAGAGCGACTGAGAGAACATCAGCTCATCCTCTGTGAAAGAAAATACCTCTCCATACCACCAGGTGGCAGTAATCTTGTATTCACGATTAAAAAAGGAACCTGGTAGACTTTGGAGTGCAGATATACCAACTGTTGCTATATTAAAACAGCTGTTTGTCACACCTGTTTCGCTAATGTAGCCGCTTCTAATCAAGAATATGTCTGATAAAAAGTTGGGTGAAAACACTGCAGTGATTAAAGGGCCAATCAGAGTGATTTCTCTCACCGCCATCGATTTTACACGCTCAATCGGTCAAAAAGCTGCTGACATGGGCAACAAGCAAGGCCACTGACACTCACCGATGGCCTACGACAATGGCCAACAGGCTACCACCAGCCTGGAGTGTCACAGACTTAACAACTCCACGTTTACATTCTCTCACAAAAACAATTATGTACAGCTTTGCATCAAATTTGACCACTAATGCCAACAATCCTGCATTCAATATCAAACAGAAGTATTACCAGCAAAATGTACATAAGGTATCAGAAGTAAAAATGGCCCCTGTGAGTGATATTATCATGTAAACATTGTTGCAGTTGTCAATGCTTTAGGAGTTGCTGCACCTGTCTTGTGAAAGGGCGAGCCAGGCATCCCTTCTGGGTAATGTTTTGGCCGACCCCAGCTGAAGGCTTCCTACACCCTTCTTCTTCCCTGCAGACGGCTGAACCCGCAGCCGCACAAACATCAGACTCCCTGGACTGCCTGCTGACGTCCTCCGAGGCCCTGAAAGTAAACGTGGAGCAATGGTAAAGAAAACGAGCACAAGAGAATCTCTCAGACAGATCGTGGATCACACTCGTACCTGCAGTATTTCTCCTCACAGTGGACTTCTCTTTTTCATCAGAGTGCTGCAGCTTACTCGCTGCCTCTTGACCTCCACAGCAGAAGGTTGCAGCGCTGCTCAGGACAGCCACACCCAGGACGCCTACAGACGCATCTGACAGCACCTCCAGCGGGCTGCTGTTCAGCTCCTCCTCAGCCTCCGCCATGTCTCTGCTCTCAGCCTCCTCTTCCTCCACAGAAGCCTCTTTGGTCAGGCTCAGAGCCAGAGATAGCTCTGATGGAGCCGCAGACTCCCCCTTTGGGTTCGGGACGCCGTCTGTTCGCCTTTTGGCGCTTTTCAACTTCTGGAAAATGTTCTTTCCTTTTTTCCTAAAAAGAGAAGAGCAAGAATAAACAGTTGTATCGACTTTTCATGTAATCTGTAGTCTTGCTGAGGAGAAAGTGAATCATTGTGGACCTCTGCTGGGACTTGGTGAAGTGAACATGTGAGATGTCGGAGAAGAAGGAGACGGATGCCAGATTGTCAACAGAGCATGACAGGAGGTATTCCTCGCAGCCGTGTTCCTTCACCAGAGGGTGTGTCTTACACGGGTCAAAGAAGATCTTATTAGAAGTCACCAGCAGGATACCTGAAACCACACCCTGACAGAGAGAGACAGGGAATGTTGATGATAATCTACTAATGTCTACAGCTAAAGAAAACAGATCAGATGTAAGTGGCGTTCACACCCACCTTACGGTCTGTGATGTAGCGACAGAACAGCTTGAGGTACTGCATGGCCTCGGGTCCCTCCCCCTGACAGCACTCTGGTGGCAGAGCCAATAAGCAGAGCTGTCCGTCAGGCATTGGCACCGCCTCCACATCCTGTCAGCATCACATTTACATCAGTTAACAACAACTTGTGCCTCGTGATAGAATAAGAGCTGATCTGAGTAGTCCACAAAATAATGATTAACCATTACAGTCATTCTTTGAAGAAAATATTCCAACAAGTTACTGGTTCTTGCTTTACAAATGTAAATGTTTGCAGATTTTCTCTTTTTTTTCTACTTTTGCAAACTGAATATATTTGGGTTTCGACTGTTAGTCTGGCGAAACAAGTAATTCAAATAAGTTTGCTTGGGCTTTGGGAAATTGTAAGGTTATTGTTTTCTTTTGCTATTTTCCGACCATTCTTAGACCTAGAGATGCACCAGTCGATTGGCCAGGGGCCATAATCTGCTGGTTTTCATTCTATTCAGAGCGGCAGTGGAGCAGAGACAGGGGCGTTATCGAGTTGACAACAGGATGCCTTGTGATCTGTTGCACCTGTTTCCTTTTGGGAAAGTAAAACATTGTAGCTGAGGGCTGCGACTTTAAGAAAAAAAGAGAAATTGGAATTGGCATTTTGAATCAGTGAATTTTTTTTCTTTTTTTAAATAAAGCTACAAAGTGCTCCCAGTGTTGAACCAGGGTTAAAACATTTCAGCACTGCAACGAGGCAAATAAAACCAGACGATTAAAAATACAAGGTAATAAAATCCCCAACATCATAATAACTGTTAGTTGCAACTCAAATAAAATTTGAAATATACAAATTAAACTATGCAACTGTGGCCACATTTTTTGTGTCTATGTTTTCTGTGAGATTAAAACACGTCTTGTCGGAGTCCTTCACATTCAGTTTTGAACTGTCACAGTTTAATTCCTCCCCGCTGACATAATGTTGGAAACCAAAAGATTTCTGCACCCCTAAACCATGTAATCATGTTATAGTCTGCTCCTGAGTTCAGCCTGCTCTCTGCGCTGTAATATTTTGATGACTGTGTCTTGTTTTGGTGCTTGTTTCCACAGCAACACACTCTGTTTATTCAATCCATTATAAAACCCCATTTGTCTTCACCACAGCTAATCACTGTCTAATAACTGGAAGAAATGCGCGATGAGCTCATTGAGATGAACAGACACTTATGTGATACAATCGGGTTAACTACAAAGAGGATTCGGTTTCTTTGCTGCAGATTTCTGTGTTTTTATAAACTAAAATATTGTACTGGATGTGGAGCATCTGCATCACTCCTACCCACCTCTGAATGTCACAGTACTTAATTAATTTTCCCAGGGATGAAGCTAATACAATCACCAATAGCTGATACCTTACATGACCAATAAGTTCACATTGTTGTATTTTAAAAGAGAAGCTCCTAACCTGTAGTTTGCGCACACCTCAGGGTAAGAAAGGCTCGATATACAGTATAGCTTGCATCCCTGCATTTTTTTTTCAACATTGGGATTATATTTCCTGAACTGAAGCGTGAAATGTCAGGTAACGTTGGTACCTAAAGACTCTAAAATGCTTGAACTCGTAACTTAAAAGAAACGGCCAGGATTCAGAGGAAGATTGAGGATTTATTTCGACCAAACTAGAAGTGACTGTGGAAACAGAAACCAAGTGTGCTTTGGTTAACTGGATACAAAAAAAAGGTAACTGTATTCCATTAAAGTTACAGGAAAAAAAGATGTAATTAGCTTACAGATACATTTAGTAAAAAAGGGGCAATTTTAAAATGAAGATTAATATACTAGTCAGTAAGCATGCACATGTGCACACATGACAACACTTCACACGTCTCACACAACATCACTCTGGTCTTTAATGAAATAAAAAAACAAGTGTGTATTAGAGCAGGGGTTCCAGACCAACGGGCTGTGGATTGGTACCGCACTCTCTGTTCTGTAATTAATTTTCCTGGCAATGGCAACAAATTTATTACACATCATAGGGCACATAATTTACATTTAACATTAAAATGTTCAAAAAAATGATTTTTTCATTTTTTTGCCTTCATTTTCGTGGACTTTTCTGTAATTTTTTATAAGAGTTTAAATAGTTACTTCAATAAAATCATCTGAGAAGTTTCAAGGGGAACAGAAAACTCTCTGTGACGACACTGTCACAAGTGAAAGTGGTTTAAAACTAGTGATTTAATCGCTGTCAGTGTAATGTATCTAAACAGCTTATCATCTTTTATGTAAAATCTTACAGAATCCTAATTGTAAAATCTTAATATGAAAAGTAACTAGTAACTACAGTTGTCAAACAAAGTATAAACTAGCATACAATGGAAATACTTAACTGCAATTAATTTCCGTTCTCTTCAGTTACACTAACACACTACATTTCTAAAAAATATTCCAGAATTAGTGCTTCCCAAATTATTATGTAATGTGTTTTTCTACTCACCAGTAGTTTGTCATATTCTGCCTCTGGTGAGGGAGACTGAGGCTGAGCAGCAAGTGTATCCAATGTGTCCTGATCCGCCTCCACCTCTCGCTTCAGGTTAGGGTTAGAGTCCGAGTCCAGTTCTGGTTGAGACGATCCTTGACCGGCGGACGGGTGTTTCCCCTTCGGGACAAGCAGCTGCTTCAGAGTGGAAGCCATTATAAGAATAGCTCTGACATTGAAATAGATACAACCTGGTGACAAGAGTGACTACTTCCTCTTTCTACAGGCCTGCATTCCCCCTCCTCTCTTTGTTTGTAGTCACATCTTTGCTCCATGTGACACATGAGGGTGGTGGACAATATCTTTATCTATACCTAATATCTTTAACATGACAGTGAGTAAAGACTGCACACTATCAGTCTGAGATTGCCCATGAAGATAGGTTTCAGGGTGAGGTATTGTTTGCCTGAAAGGGTTTAAGATACAGCAGCACGCTTACTGCCCATAGCTAAAGGCTGACAGGCTTGTGAAAGGCCTTGTTTTGCATTTCAAATTCAGCAACAGCAGGTGCAGAAACCTGTCACTTCCATCCTTTAACACACACAGTACACGAAACAAGTTTCAGCTGCTGTCATGTGCTCGAAGTTGACTCTTACCTCTCTGGAGATGAGGGCAGCAGATGAGGGCAAGTTCAAGGAGGAACGGGAGGGATGGTGACCCATTTTGCCCTCTTCTTCCGAGGACACACCGACACTGTTGAACTGAGATGACACGCTGAACACCGTGTCCCCAGGGAGACCCTAACACACAAGAACATTTTCAGTAGAAGCTCAAATCTGATCACCTTTATTCTTGTGTAAGATGATCGAGTTTGTTTTGCATCCTTCAAAACTGTGATTTGTTCTATCGAGAGAAATCTTTCAGTGTGCTGTTCCTCTTTAAAGGTCATTAAACGCGACATTAAAGAGCGCTGGTTTCATACAATACATCTCACTGCATGCTTCCGCTGCAAATCAGCTCAACCATGTGCGAACCAGATAAAATCTGATGTGCATCTGTAAATCAGGTATATTATAGTGTTGAAGCATCGGTTCCACAACTATCTTCCGCGAACAGATGGATCCATTGACCCAAATTAGATTACCACCGCCTGACAGATTATGTGGCCACAGAAAAACTGTGTGCTGGTGTGTGGGTGTACACGTGTGGATGTGCGCTTATCTGGACACGATCTATGTGTGTTGGTACGTATAGTACATCTATGCTGCCCTACAAAGCCAAAGCACTGTAACTAGAATGTAAAACCGCAGTAACAACAAATTCCAACCAAAAACCAAGGCAGGCCCCACGTAAGCGTGCTTACTGAGCTCTGCCTTGGTTTTTCTGAGCTCCGGCTGCAGTTACTGTGGTCTGTGACAGCTGTATATCCAGACAGGAACTAGATTATATTGAATGAGAGCATTGAATTCTAAAAACAGGTTTGACACTAAATATATCAAGCCATCCTAATAGGTTCAACCTCACCAAATATCACTTGAGGATTGCTTTGCTTTGCCTTTATAACTAATCTATTTCAACTTTTTAAACATGCAAACATTTAAACAATCAAACGCAGATATGCACCATTGCACTACCTGTATATCTTTTCAAGGGATAACAACATCAGAGTGCAGTATCTGCATTTGTAGGGTCATAGGTTAAATACCAGGTTAATCAGTTGAAGAATACGTATACAATGAGGACATAACTGCTGTTCTACCTGTAAGGCGTTCAGCTGGAAGGTAAAAAAAAAACTGTGAAGCCATTTTCTCTGCGTCATAGTCAGCATAGGCGCTGTGGTTAGCCTTTGATGGAGGATGAGCAGCTAAAATACATTTATAAAATACAACATTTTTATTTTTATTTTATTAACATTTTACTTTTCAATTATATCATGGTTTTATTTATATCATTATTTTCATTGCTTATATTATCTTTAACTACACATATATCATCATTTCAGCTACCCATGTTTCATCATGTATCATAACACTGTGAACTGTATTTGATTTGCTTGAAAGATGCCATATGAATTAAGTGTTTCTACTCTTAAATCTACCCTCAAAATAGAAACATTTCTGAGTTTACATTATTACCTCATTAATATTGTAAATATTAAAATCCTGACTTTGAATGTCTTCTCCTAAACTTCACAGTGCCCCTTGACAACAATTTCTACAAAAACTGACACTTCATCGCAGGGCTGTTGTGTTCGAGTGCTTTTGTTTTAGCTGGGTGTAACCAATATGCTGGCATCTGAATAAATGCACATCCTCGCTCAGAAAAAGTTCAATTCCATGTTACTAAATACATTTCTAATAGAAGTTGCAACAGGCTGATGACTTCAGAAAAAAGGAAGAAGGGAAGAAAAGATGATGATGAACGAGGATGATGTGTTAATTTCTAAGCAAAGGTCGAACAAGTAAGACTAGAGCTCTTAGTAATGAGCACTAACGCCCTTTTCAGAGTCGACATAATACACAGGCGAATAGAAGTATAAAAACCCAGCTGGAAAATACCTTAGAATAAACATTCCTCCAGTTGTATTTGTTGTAGAGGCTCTGAAACAGACTCTGTTTTCCCATGGTGTTCGAGAACGGCTCTGACTGACACTCTGAACCTTGGGTGTCTTTATCAGACCCTTTCAAGACCATAAATTATGTAAGCAATTACCAGCCTCGACATTCTAGCGCTAGAATGTCTAACCAGATGACATATAGATGCAGCGATATCTCTCTGTCCAACTTCCCAATTCTTATCTTACCTGTTCCCACGGCTGAGTCCGTCAATGCACGCAACAAGTTGGATAAACTCTGGAAAGTGGAAAAAAAACAAAAACATGTGACTCACCCTGCCTCCTGAGCTGTCATCTGATGGTCCACTCATACGCTCTTGCTTCACGGCCGCATTGTTTAGATCCCATGAGGTCCCTGTGAGCAATAGAAAATATCTGTTTCTGTCACAACATCCTGAACGCAGCACAAGCCGTATCGCTGCTTCCTAACAGGATTATTATACAGCTGCCGTTTCCCTCAGTATGAAAATAACTTCATGCAAAGACATGAAAATGCCAGCAGGCTCAGTGTGAGAATTATAAAATGTAAATTCAAGCTGCTCAGCCTGCTCCCTGCCCGAGGACAACAAACAGCGGCGCAGTACCTTGCAGGTAGTACTGCCGCAGTTTGGGGTTTCTGATGTGGGGGATGTGGTTGAGAGGCCGGCCCATGGCGGGCTGGTTCTGGCTGCTGGCGTTTGGCCCCGACGTCACTCGGGACTGAGGTTGAGTCTCCCAGGGCCCCTTAGCGAACTGTGGAGGCTGAGAGACACCTGGAGGGAGCTTGGAGCCCAGCCTGGGAAAAACAGATAAGATGCAGATATCTTTACACTATATTTAAGTCACATCGGCACTAGAGCTGCCATGACTGACCAATTAGTCAACAAGTTGAAAAAAAGAAATTAACTGCCAGTTATATGGATTATCGATTAATCATTTCAGTCATTTTTCAAGCAAAAGTATAAAAAATAAGGAATGATTTGCTGCTTTTCTTTGCTGTTTATGAGAGTAAATCAAGAGTGTTTGTGTTTTTTGACAAAAGAGTCAGTCTGAAGACGTCACTTTGGGCTCTAGAAAATTGTGAAGAGTAATTTTCACATTTTTTGGCACATTTTATTGACTCAATTCAAGAGTCATCGTGGAAATAATCAGCAGATTAATGGATAATTGAAATAATGATTAGCTGCAGCCCCAATCTGCACACACGTTTACATCTTAGAATTTATTGCAATTCCTCTGAACCCTCAGTGACATCTTTCTTGTTTTATACTAGCATAACTGACAGCTTCTGTTGATCAACTAATTTATATAGTCTTATAGCAAGTTTCAGATGCAGAGAGGGGGGACAGTTTCGCCGCGGCTCTGATGAGCCTCCGGAAGTAGTATCAGACCCGCAGCAGAGGCGAGCCGGTGTCCGTGTGAATGGGGTGATCATGGTGAATGGGGTTCACAGTCTGACAGCTAAACAGATCCTTCACTTATCAATTAAAAGTGTCATATATCAGCATCGGCCAGAAAAATCATGTAACAGTCGGGCTCTGGTCAAACAATAGTGAAAAATGGCCATCAGGATTTCATGGACACCCAAGGTGACATCTCCAAATTGCTTGTTTTGTCTAACAAACAGTAAAAGTCTCAAACATATCCAATTTAATATCACATAAAACAGAGACATCAGCAAAAGCACATTACAAAAGCTGGAACCAGTGACTTTAGGGGCGTTTCTGCTTGAATGACTTCTGTTATCAAAATAGTCTGAGTTACTTTACTGTCTATCAAATTATTACATATAACAAAATTGTAATAACAAAACAATCTAAATTTCGACCAAATCTCACAGCCTTAGATTATTTCTGCACATATAATTTAAGAAAACATATCCATGCTCAAAAATAAATTATACTTTGGGGTGGATTTTCCCTTTAGTTGCAGGAATTAGAGGATTCATTGCTCATGTGAAGTGTGAATAACTGTATAGCTCAGCAATGAGTGTCTGATCAGAGTTATTTATAGGGGAGTGGGTGTCGTCTGCGATGGCCAGGAAAGTGAGTTCCTGGCAACATGCTGTAGCATCTCCCCCACATGATGCTATTTGATGGAGTCCTTCAGTGACAGTGGATGAAAACAGCTAAAGGAAATGTGCATTTTGTGCTTAAATAGGAATACAATAAAGAAAGAGCTAATTGTAGCATACTTAAATCTGAGGAGCAAACACCAGCCAAACTGGTCACATGTCTGCTTAGAGCTTTCCCCCTTTCTTTTCTCCCCAGTAATCCAGGCAGTTGAAGGAGCCTGACCTGGTCTTGACGTTGCCAAAGTAGCTGGTCCTGGTCTTGTCCCTCTGGGGCTCGTGGTCCATGGCTCCTAGAGTCTCAGGCCTCCTCACAGACTGAGCCATTTTCTGTGTTTCTTTAGTTTGATGCTGGCAGCGGTGGCAGGCGCAGGCGGATGAGGGGCTCAGCTGGCATCCTTCCTCTTTCTTTTATTCCTCATGCCTTCCCTTTGCCCCAGTTACAGCACCTACACAAGGCAGCGCAGTCATAACATTTTGTGGGCTGATTTTACAAACACCGAGGTAAAAGTTCTACCTGCAGCCACATGACCCCATCAAGAAGTGGGGGACATTTAGCAGAGTAATGGAGCCAGCTTACAATTCAATTACACAGTCAATCAATGCATAACTAGTGTGCGTGTGAGTGTGCTTGAAATCAATTTGTCTGAGGGGAATGAGATTGTTTGCACTCATATTTCCATAAAGACCTGAATAAGAATATTATTACACATTAATAGATCTCTCTGAAACTGATCAGATTCTGTATTTCAGCTGAATGTAACCATGCTGTGAAACTGTGTTCACATCATGACATAGGAATCCATCCGGCTACATCCTGTGGAAGCCTAAATTTGGCAACTCATGACACATCTCGTTGGGTGGTGATTCGTCTGTCATCTCTGAATTAACAGCAACAGCAAGCTTTGTTCCGCATCCTCCACGTTAACTCAGTCAGCTGTTTAAATAATTACCACATTTCGCTTCCTGTAAATGCTGGAGGTGAAATGATCACCGTGGAGGATGAAAGCAGTTTTGACGACATCAAGAGAACGATCGAGACTGCTGCGAAAAATATATATTACATCAGCGCCTCAACAGAGATGAAGAGGGAGCATCAGGTAAGGTGGGCAGTGGTAGCTTTACTGACCTGTGCGTGTCTTACTCAGGGATGCAGACGGGCGGCGGTCATATGAGCGCTTCTTCATATTGCAGTGTTATGATATCACTGCAGACAACAGTAGCAAGTTCAGTGATCAAGCTCCGCCCAGGGCTTAACGCGCCGCCGCGACGACTGTCAAGATAGTTCCTCCCCGCCCGGCAGATACAGCGAAAGCGGAAGTACGTGGGAGGGAAGTATCTTGTGTTTTCAGACATCTTGTCTCAGTTTCTTTCTTTCTTTCTTTCTTTCTTTCTTTCTTTCTTTCTTTCTTTCTTTCTTTCTTTCTTTCTTTCTTTCTATTTATTATGTTGTTTACTTCAGATGTTTATTATAATTTATTTTATCCTATATTATTTCTTTCATTTCACACTTTGAATGTGTATTGTTCGCTAACAGTGTTGTCTTTTTCATGGCCTTGATGTTTGCAAATAAAAACACCCTTTACTACCCAAGAGGTAGTGAATTGTATTTCTGAACCAGCTGTAATATATGTTTCTCCAATTTTGAAATCATGTCTTTATTTTTCAAATTGGCATAAAAAATATTAACTCGGAGCCCAAACAGAATGTGAGGGAAAGAAAATCCCAAAAGATACACCATTTATTATTGCCAAAAACAGTAAAAAATAGAAATTATTGTAGGATTTTCAAATACAGCTTGTGCTAATCATGTGTGACCAACACTTTTGTAAGGAAAAATAACCAAATCTAAGCTTAATATACTAATACTTCATCAAAATCACTCTATTTGATGTGTCTCATATAAAATTTTGCCAAACAAACCGTTTGCATTAACCAGATCCGGAAATTTTGTATTTTATTTTGTATTTTTGCAATACTGGTAACAGTAGAAAAATGTCGTAGGCCTATATTTTGATTCCATTTTATTTTTCAACTCTTGTTTTTCAACTAAATTATCAAAGAAAGTCGACTTGAGTTCTTATTTTATGATTTATTTAAATGTATTATTATTATTATTATTATTATTATTTTTCCAAAGTATAGTTACTCCACAGTTGTTTTCCATTTATCATGCGTTAGCCTGTATTCAGCACTGCTCACCTCCACCTGCAGGGGGCGCTCCTGTATAAATTCTAATATGACAGAAGACGCTCATGGAGCTCCAGCCAATCAAAACACAGGAAAAAGACGCGCAGGTTTCCGGCGTAATGAACGACAACACAACTGTAGTCTGAAAGACGTAGAGGAGAAGCTGCGTCTTGCTAGCACTTTAACGGGTAAGCTTTCCCAGATACACCCCTAATACACTGTAAGTTGCGCTTTTTTCAGCCATAATTACATTCAGTGAAGATAAACGAAACACCCACTGAGAATTAGCGGTGTTGAAGAACAGTTGAGGGTCAGTCAGGGGCATCGTTGTTGGTGTTGCTAAAGCTAGCTGACGGTTTGGCTACCGGCTAATGAGCTGAGCAAAGCTGTTCACAGCTGTTCACAACCACTGCACTAAAGCCATCTTTCTGGCGTTCATCATGTTGTTTTCATCAACCACGAAGTTAGTTAATGCAGCCCGTGGCGGTATCGTACAGTTAGCTGTTTTAAATGTACGACATAGTTAGCTAGGTGAGCTATGTTAGCACGGATGATTTTACCCAGTTTGTTCCAATCACGATGAGATGATAAAGTTGCACCAACATTAGCTAGCTCGACAGGTTTTAATAATCATTAATTCATCATTAAATTCTCCGGTTGTATAACTTATAAAGTCAACACTGCTGAGTGCTGATAATTTAGCGATGTATGCATTGGTGTGACATATTTGTATTGTCACGTTAGCTTAATCATTTTCTCCAACAGTACTCAGCTCTTTCATGTGGTGATTTCATTGACATCATCTAATAAATGTAGGTTGTATTGTAAATTGCCAGCAGTGCCGAAAGCTCTCATGCTACTTGAATAACCACCTATTGATTCAAAGCAATGTAAACATCTGTTTAAAATCAGGCTGAATAGCTAAAACCAAGCACATTTTTACATTCAGAAGGTACCTCCACCACATGTGTTTTGCTTGAAATATTTCTATTAAAATAAAGTTACATGCCTCAAAATATGATTATTTGATCTAATCATTTCTTGATTATTTGTTTTATGTTAGTGGAATGAGAGTGTTTTCCTCCTGCCTGTTTCTCTCACAGATGCTCAAACTACTCACTACTTTATATCCTAGGAGTTGGTAGTCGTACGGACATGGCATCTGTTTACTGAACTGTCCCATCTTAAGCCGCTGCTAGCACCAAGAATTGGTGTGCAACTTCCCAGTGAATGAGACATCCCGCCATCAGAATGGAAACAGACACAGTAAGTTTTGCCTCCTGGCTGATGATGTCTTAACACTGTTTAACTTGACCACAAAACTCTTTCTCACACATGATTGTGCAGGAATGCAAATTGCAGTGTAAGTGCTGATATTAAAGTATTACGCATTGTGTAGAGACTGTTTTTGTTAAACATTTGCTTACAGGAAGTTATTCCTATCTGGCAGAATAAGCCTCATGGATCCACCCGCAGTGTTGTGAGAAGAATAGGTTCCACTCTTCCACTCAAGCCTCCACAAAGGGCATGTTTCCAGGTAAATATCAGATCCCAAAAGTCCAGCACAGTAAATTTTATCTGCTAATTATATTCCCTTATTATTATAATAGAAATGATTGTGTATACTACATTAATTATTGTCCTTGTGCATTAGGAACTACCAGGCTTGTCCCCTCTTCGGCCTATGGATGGACCTGTGGTTCCTACATTGGCAGACATAGCTTGGATTGTCGCAGATGAAGAAGAGACGTATGCCAGAGTGCGGTAAGTGTCGAGTCAAGCCCGAAGAGACAACCACTAAGGTTATGGACTGGTGCCAATTCACTTCTCCATTATCTCAGACTCTCTGATCTCCCAACTTGTAAGGTGCACATGTGCAGCCTAAAGAAATGCAGTGCAAGGTTATAATGTCCTGTTTTTGTTGATACTGGGTCTGAGAGATGCTGATTCAGTTCTATGCAGATTTTTTTTTGCAGCTGGCGGTGGTGAAAACTGCACATTATAAGCTTAACAAAGATAGGATTTATTGCAGTGCTATTGGATTGTGCTGTACCTGTAACAAACTGCTGGTAAAGTAGAGCAGAGGGAAGGAGAGGCATCAGATGACATGTAACATTACTTCAAAAGCTGAACTCAACCCTTTGAGTTTGATAATAATAAATGTTGCTGTTTAGTAATGCTAATGACCTACTCTTTTGTTCACAGGAGTGACACCCGTCCTCTGAAACATGAATGGCGGCCAACGCCTCTCCTGGTGCTCCACAGGAACTCATCTGTGCCCAACTTCCGCCGCGAGGGCAAAAGGATGGAGGGGCTCAGGAAGCCTGGGGTGACGGCGCTGAACCGCACTACTGCCTTGCAGGACGAGCTCAGCAGACTCCGCGCACAGATCGCCAAGATCGTGGCAACTGACTCTGGTAAGTAACCAAAGCAAGAATTGCAGTGTAAATGTGTGACACATTTAACATGACACTCTCCTCACTGATATGTCACACTATGATTCATAAAGATGCTTCAAGCAGTGTAGATTTAAAGTTGTTTTATTGAGCCCATGTTTCACTACTGTTTTACTGTCCTCGTGTGACTGTGATCCTTTTGTTGCCAAGTCAGCTGACCTGATTCTCGTAAAGCTCTTTGGTACTAAGATGTCTTGGCATCAGTTTCTAGGTCAGCGGCAAAACATAATCTCTACAGTTCAGTGGCGATTGGGTGTCACTAGTTGAACATTTCAGCAGGGATGTCATGAGTAAGTATTTTCATGTAGTGTACTCCTACTGAAGTAACAAGCAGAAAACAACTTGAATGATCAGAGAACTGGATGTCCAGCTGTGGACTGAGGTCCGGACTTTGAGAAGACTGGTGCAATGTCCACAATGTGATCCTGGAAGCATTTGAGCGTTCAAGGGACACATTAACGCTTGTATCATGAAGAAATCACATATTGCTGAGGGGGAAAAAAAACAGCTGTGGGTGATTAGCTTGTAGACTCTCACATAGCACTCCTTTTAAAGTGACTATGAGGAACTTTCAGTTCGGACAAAAGCCGTCCGATCTTTTGTAAAGATCTTTGCTGGCGCATGCCGGCATGTTTTGTTTTGGAAGCGAGTGACAGAGAGACACTGGATGGGTTGCGATGAGGTAATGTATTTATATGTGATTTTATATGTGATATATTTGATTGGACCCGAGCACAGGCATTAATAATAACTGTTAAAGAAAATAGCAGTCTTTTGTGATGGTCTCGTTTGCTGTTACAGGTCATTTATAATCATCAGAGGAATCATGAGACTGTTTCATAAACACTTAAAGGTTCCAAGTAGTCACTTAAAGGTACAATTGTGCCTGGAAGGATAGTTACTGAAAACAGCAGTACAGTACTGATATGCAAGCTTCAGATTCAGATGATGGATTCAAATTGAAATTGCATTGCGACTCGCTTGCTTGCTTTTGATAGTTTCAGTTGCCCTGTCCATTTCTCACAACACCAACGCAAACTCCAATCTGCTACTGTTCTTTCTTTCAGGCTCCAACCCCCTGACCCCTGACCTGCTCTCTCCTGACGACACAAGTATGAGCTTCTCCATGGCGCCTTTCGAGACGGTGCCCTACCAGCCAGCTGCCACGGCTTCTGCTTCTTTTGTCATCAGTGATGTCACAGAGGAGGAAGAAGAGGAGGAGGAGGAAGAGGATGATGAGAAGGACGTGGTGTCTGTGGTGTCAGAGCTCGTCCCCGACCCTCTGCCGCCTGTTTCCATGACAGCATCAGCGACCTTTGACCTGGACAGACCCAGCATGGATTTCCGGGAGGCAGAGGAGGACACAGTGTCACTGTCAAAGTCCACCAGTTTTGCTGATGTCATGGACATCCTGAAGGACATGAACCGCATGAAGATGAGTAAAGACAGGTGAGAGTTGTCAATGAGTTAAACACCACACAGCTCATTGTTTGTTATGTATCAGACTTAGAGAAAGAGTTATACTTACTAATTAAGTGTTAATTAGCTTGTTTTATAGGTGCTAGAGGGTCGATCATTTAACCTATGGACAGAGCCAAGCTAGCTGTTTCCCGTTGTTTCCAGTCTTTGAGCTAAGCTAAGCTAATCTGCTTCATACTGTTGTGTAAGGCTGTGCAATACGACCAAAATCTCAGATCCCAAAGTAGGTAATTTTGTATCAATGTAATGATACATGTCACGACACATTTTCTGTAAAATTCAGTGAATTAATAGTTAAAATGACCACCATGCTGTGACTGAATGGTGCTCGGATTTTTGATAAAGTTCTTGAAACTGCTTGAAATTGTAACTGCGTTGCTTTCATGAAAAATCACTAACCAACTGAATAATTACATTTTTAGATAAAGAAATACGAATGCTAATAAAAACAACCAACAGACCGGCACGGCCTCACGCTGCCCTTCGTTTCTGTAACCACTAGTGATTTAGTGTTTTAGGGGCCTGTCCAACAAATGCCAAATATCTATTTATGATACAGAAGACTTTATTTTATAATAAATAATGCAGGTTTACATTGCAAAATGGATTGTATTACGTCCTAAGGTGCTAGAAAAACCTTGAAAATGCTTTAAAAGTTCTTAAAACCTTTCTACATGAGTTTTAAATGACAGTTTCTTTCCTCTCATACACAATATGATTATTATAGTACTATCGATACTGAACGGCTGTTACATGACTTGGTTTGTACTGTTTGGTGGGTGTCATTGCAGGTACAACAGAGGCTGTACGTCTCTCAGAGAGGAGGACTCTGCCACTCTGATATCAGAAGCTCTGAGGAAAAAGTTTGTCCTGAAGGAAGAAGATACTGCCTCTCTGAACCGGAAGTAGCCCAATCACATGTTTATCGTCAATACCCGATCCTGCTGCTCCATGTAAGTCAGGACAAGGATAGCAGATAGTCGATTTTTTTTTTTTTACTTTTTGTATAAAGAACCTTTGAGGGCATGTGGCAGGTTATCGTTGGTGATAGTTGCAGGGTGTTATAGTTGTTGTTTTTTTCTTTCTCATTATTTTTAGGCCTTTGCCTGTGGAATATGTACCCATGGATCCACAACCTTGCTCTTCAGACCCGAGGCAATAGCTGTCTGCCAGAGTTAGAACAAAAAAACACTTTGTCCCAGACATTCAAAACCAAATGGGAACTTCACAGTGCTGGTGCAGTGTGAGGGGGAACAGCCAAGTCTGGGTAACAATAATCAGATTCGGCACTGCATCACATATTTCAACCACTTTATTTCTCTCTGGAAAAAAAGGCTTGTAGACTGTTTCCACTGTTGTACAGGAACTTTCTCCAGACTGTTTTGATTTTAGATGTGTTTTTTTTTGTTTGTGTTATAGCACATTGTCCATCCAAACAGTTCTAACAGAGTTGTAGGAGTTAAATTGAAGAATGTCCCTTTAAAACGCCTTTTATCCATCCTGCTATTATCCTTTTTTTCTTTTTGGATTTTACACAGAAGAGATGCAAACATTTTTGTTTTTCAATTATGTAAAGAAGTCTTCTAACATACTTGAAAATATTTTAATGACAAATGAAACAGATGCAGAGATGTACTGTAGCTTATCACAGGGTGTGTGTGTGTGTGTGTGTGTGTGTGTGTGTGTGTGTGTGTGGAGGGGGGATAACTTCAGATCTTTGCTGTGTAATATTTGCATTACAGTACAGTGAGTTTGCAAATGCGCACACAGCATCATATACTATACGTTGCTTGCTCCACTTCTCAATGCCTGTCCTCTTGTTTGTGATTAACATATAGATTTATAGTCACTGAACCACAGGGCACTGGTTTTGACACCGAAACTGAAAGGAGTGAGTATATGCTGATGATATAGTTTGAAGTTTGAGCTGTTTAAATGGAATGAGCACTAACTGATGAGTGAAATATGCACCCATTGTTTGTTTTTCATGTAAAACTAACGGATACAAGCGTGTACAGGTCTGTTTAGACAGGAATGCATGTAGATTGTGCTAATTTGTAGCTGAGACCTGTACGATGTTTGTTAATGACATTAAAAGGATAAATTCAGTCATTGCCTACTCAACCTCATGGCGATAGAGAACTGAAGTAGATGGGGACATTTTAAATGTAAAAAATTTAAAATGTCCCCATTTTATTTTTGGGTGAACATATCCTTTAAAGAGGAGATTTCAGTTTGGATAAAGACAACTAAGCTATGTGTAACAGTGCTTTCACATCCTTCTGTATGAGAGTGTGAGTCATGATAACAATATTCTTGTTGATGCCTTACCACAGATATTTTGCCTGCTCCAATGCCTGAATTTCCCCCCCCCCCATATTAGTTCAAGTGCCATGGGTTTGTTTTAATCAGCTGACCCCTGCCTGCCTGCCTGCCCTCTCCTGAATGTGCCCTCATATCCTCATCTCTACCATGTTTTCACCTCACCAACATACAGTGAAAAACGATGTTTAGGACCAGTTGTGTGTGGTGTTGCTGAATGTTTGTTCAAATGTTTTTCACTTTGACCTCCACGTGTCACTCCCGCTCTGTTTTTTATCTGTCGTATTTACGCTACACGACTGGGAATCCTTTAGTGTATTTTTGCGGTGTGAAAAGTTTCCTGTTTGGATTGAACAAGAACGTGCCCATCTGTGTGTCGCTGTATGCAGTTGAGTTAAAGAGTGTTTTGTGTTGCTAGAAATGGCCATTACCTTGTTTTTGCTGATCTTTTCAGTTTCCTCATTGAACAAAGAGATGAAGAACAAACACAGTAACTGACAAAACTACTGTATGTGAATTTAGATATATTAACTGTGTGTCTGTGCTTGAGATACTCTGCCAACTGAATTTAGTTAAAGATTTTCAGTTTGTTTTAAATTTGTTGTTTCTTAGGTTTCTCATCCTTGTACCTCTGTGTAGGATTGAGCCCATCACCACCATTGTTTGGGTTTTTTTTTTTGTCATGTAAGGTCTTGTAAATAAAGATTGGCTGATGTTTTGAGACTTGACTATGTTTGGTCTGTGGGAACAATTTGCTTTTGGCGTCCCCATGCAGTTCCAATGATCACCACACAGGGTCACCGCAGATGAACAAAATCAAGTATGTTTAATTCAGTTTTGCTGCATCTTAATTCCAACATACCCCTCCAAAACTCTCAGGTTACTATAAACATTTAGGTTTTATTTCAACAATTTAAACAAAACATGTGTATGTTGTAAGTGGCTATACTGTTAGAGGAAGAAGGATGTAGGCTTACTTTTACCTTTAGTGTAATATCAACCAGTGGTGGAAGAAGGCCTAAGATCTTTTACTTAAACAAAAATATCAATACCACATTATGAAGTCTTGCAATCAAAATGTTATTAATGTAAAAGAATACAAATACAAGCAACATGGACTTCAAGTACCTAAGTAAAAACTGCTCATTATCCAGACTGGCACCATTTAGACTTATATTCTTATATAAATATATTTGATGGCTTTGGTGATGTCACTAAAGCGACTGTTTATAATTACGTATTTTCACAGTTTTATATTTACAAGCTGCGACTTTCTCAAGTTGAAAAATTATCTTTTAAATTGACAAACATCTGTAATTAATGGCACAATTCAAACAAGTACATTCTTCTAAAATAAGGTCCAATGGGGCAAACTGGGGTATGTTTCATATGTGAAGGGCTTACCTGAAGTAGGGTTAATTAGTAAAAATACATTACATTATAGTTTGAAATGTAGTAGGCAAGATGAAACAGCATAAAATAAAAATACTCAAGTAAAGAAATGTACTCGAATACATGTACTTAACTACTGATGTGAATATTCAACATTTGATCATTTAGCCTCCATATATGTAGCTAGATAAAGTTTACAGTGATAACATGTAGTACCTCTTCACTTCATTACACCGCGGGGGGCCTGTACTCTCACGCCTGCATAATTTCAAGGATTATTGTTAACCCACATTCTTTCCCATTTCCTGTCCTTTCCCAAGATGATCCAGCCCCTCAGTGAGTCACAGTCTATTTTCTGTGAGAGTCCTTGGCCTACTTTGTCCCTCTTCACCTCCACAATGGACTTCCTACCTATTTTAGATACAGGGAGATGTCTGTGGAGAGCTCAATTAATAGGGCTCAGTGTCAAAATTAGGCTCTTTATACAGGCCTTTAAATACAGGCCTTCAGTTCAAAGTGACATTGACACATTTTTATCACGACGAGACTTATGAAAATAATTTCAACGCTGTTTAATACACATATGAATAAGCAGTTTCCGGAGGTTCCCTGGAGCTGTTGAAAGGGCTCTCACAACAAAGTAGTAAAATGAAATGGAAACTTAGTGTCCTAATGAAGCAGTGTGATGTGAATAGGTGTGAGTTTGCTATTGAAGTGGGTTAGCATAAAAATACTGATATTAGCGTCTTAGTTTCACATATTAGCATGCTAAGATTTGCACACAATTAGGCCTAGCCTAACGTTACAGCTGAGGCGGGCCAATGCACACCTGCACTTCTATCTGAGCTGACTAGCCAGCAGCAGCTGTAGTTAGCAGCCGTTAGTAGTAACTCCAGTGATATGTTGTCCCCTATTTGTTTTAAGTGCATCCTGAGGGAGATTTGAATGTTTGTCCCAGGTTTTATAGCAATCCATCCAACAGTTGTTGAGACATTTCTCTCAAAGCCAAAAATGTGATCCTCATGACGATGCCTTGAAAAAAGGCCAGGGGATCACCAAGTCTGTAGGATTCGTCCTCCAGGGACAAAAATCTGGCAAATTCATCCAACAGCTGTTGGGATAATTTAGTTTGGACCAAAGCAGTGGACTGACTGACAGACCGTCTTTGCCAAGAGCCATCCCGCGAGCATGGCTAAAACATGTTAATTATTTTTTATAAATTAAGTCTTGCTGTGTTGGAACATTTTAAGTCAATTGCTTTATCCCAACTGGAGACATGTCTCTGCAGCAGTGTCTCTGTAGTTTGGGCAACTCCAGTCCCACCACATGGGGCGGTGTCTCCAGCTAAGTTCCCACTCTGTGATAAGTGGCAATGAAGCAGCAGAAACATGCCAACAGGTAGAGTATCTGTCATCCTGACTGGTCAGCGTGGCTCCTCCGTATCTCTGAGCCACAGAGCTTTTTATCATTGTCTCCTTACGTTGCTGGAGGCTCTTCAGAAGGAGACCTGTCATTGGACACGGACAACAAATTTTCTAATGCTGCACATTTGTCTCTTTCATGAGCAATATGATCAAAGGGAATTGCTTTTTGGTTTCTTTCACGGAGGGAAAATTGTCCTGTGTCATCTAAATAGATGAAGTTTTACTTTGGACAGAAACACTGTTCGGGTTTTTGGTTTTGATAAATTGATTTGACAAATGTGTCGAGCGCCGCTGCATTCTGAGCTACAGCTGAGCTGAAGTGAAACCAGGGGACCATATATCACTCCAAGAGAGCCATCGCTCTCATTCAGCAGGTGTTACAGAAAACATGTCACAGTAGGTATTATTTATTGCCATATTTGCATCCTCCTGGGAGTGATGGAAATGCCTTCATTTGTGGTTCACGTGTTAAAATGCTGCGCTAGCATCCCAAGTTCAAAGTGCAGGGAAATATCTTTGTCATCTAAGAGAAGAGATGTGCACAAAGTGTCATGTTGGAATTACAAATATGCTTTCCCAAGGTAAAGCAAGCTGCAGAAAAAAGCAGCTCCTTTTGGTTGTTACGAATGTCAGCTATGTACATGTACATCTGACATGGCTGATGAAAAACACAACAACATTTCACAAAACACAACAACATATCACAAACCACATTAGAGAAAACAACATTTTACAAAACACAACATTACAGAAAACAGAACATTACATGCAGGAAACACAACGACATTACACAAAACACAATAATATATCACAAAACACATCAACATTACACAAAACACAATTGTATTGTATTCTTATGGATGGGAAACTATGAAGACACATCCATGTTCTTCTAATGGGGATTCTTAAATAAACAAACATGAACAGATGACACTCGTAGCTACCCAGATAGCAAAAGACAATTGAATAAACATGAACTAAGGCATGAGATAAGAGAGACTTTATTGTCATCCATCTCTGTACAGTATATTTTATATTTATATTCATAGCTAATATTAATGCATACATAGATTCTTATATTTAACTGATATCTGTAAAAAAGATGCGTACATCACAGTAAAGGAGTGTTTTATGTGAAATGGAAACGTACACACACGCCCTAAAATGGTTGTATTTTGATTTGAAAGTTGGCCATGTTGTACATTCAGACAGTATTGATTAAATGTTAGTATTTCAGTGTTGATCCATGTTTGCCCTCATATACTAGATTGTTTTTTCATCATTTAAACTGACTTTTGTTGCTGAATGTTGATTCCAAGTAGATTTTTCATCTCCAACCTCACAGCAGCCTGTCTGACCATCACTCAAAGTTGAAATAACACATTCTGCTCTCTGGGTTCGAGTACATTTAACACAAGTGAGTTTAGAAAAGACTGTCCTCGGTGTGGTTATGCAGTTGCTGCATAGTTTTCTGGACTGAATGGCCCTCAACTGTGGAAATGCCAGAGGCACAGTGCTCTGAGTTTTATGATGAACAAAACAGCTCCCAAGCTCCTCAATGTCCACATGAGAGGAAGTAAACCTGAGAGCCAAGAGCTCCTCAGATCACCCAGTTATTGTCAAACTCTAACCATCCTCTTCATTTAGCGTAGAAAAGCCACTGTAATAAACATGTCAGACATAGTGAATGTGATTTAATTTAACCACTACTGCCATGATCCCGATTTAACAACATACAAACTTGTTGTGCGCAAGACACTTCAACTGTTTCAGAAATAGAAAAGATTTCCCAGAATGCGTAAGAACGTAACAGCTTTCCTGTGTTTGCCTGCGTGTTCAGTGCGAGTGTCATCTCCCATGTTGTATCGTAGCAACAACCAGCTGAATGAAGCCGAGACTGAGTGGATGACAAGGGTCTGGGGGAACACAAGCGATGCATCTGCTGCTCCCACCCACCCACCCATCCTCCCCCGGTGTCACCCACGCATCCGCCCGCGTCACCAAGACACAAAACTAACACTTATGAGTCACAACAGGAACAGCTCCACAAGAGCGGCTGCAGCTCCATTGAATTCACCCTGTTGTTTCTATTTTTGGGCCTTTGTAGTGTTTCTGCCTTATTAGTGGCTTTGCCCTCTTAACATGATTGCTTTGTGATGCAAAGTAAATTGCGTCCATAAGTGGGACTGTTGATAGCACTTAAGTGTTGCGCTGCCTCTCACTGTGAACTTGTTGCTGCTTTTTCCGTGTTGTGTTAAAGCTAAAATGTTCCCTGTTAGCCAGATTAAAATATATCGAACATCTATCAGATATGAAATTAACTCTAAAATATCCCTTTAATTTTGAGCTAAATCCCTCTTGAACCACATAGTGCTTTAAGGAATTACAGTAGTTTAACATTTTGGGAAATGCACTGATACACTTATAAGTACAGCCAGCAGGTGGTTAGTTTAGGTTAGCGTGAAGACTAGACATGGACAATTCTAGCCTGTCTCTGCCTTAAAGGATTAGTTCACCCCCAAAAAAGACAATTCAGTCATAACCTACTCACCCTCATGCTGATGGAAAGTCAGGTGAAGTTTCATAGCCCACAAAACATTTCTGGAGCTTCACAGGAAAACAGCGTTCTCCTAAACAACTGAAGTAGATGGGAATTTGCTTTAAAATGTTAAAAAAAAACAACCCAAGAAAACCATGAATTGGCTCCATACAGCTCATCTGGCATAATCCAGGTCTCCAGAAGCCCAGAGATCCCAATCTGATTTGAAAAGATGTTATTTACTCCCTTGACACGCAGCTCAGCAGCTACAGTAACGATTCTGGCTTTAAAAAGCCTCTTGTGGCTACCTGAGACTGTAACTAAGTGCTGTATGATGTCCATTTTATGTTTATTTCCATTTAAAACATTTTAAAAAACAAACAAAAAAACAAGTCCCCATCTATTTCAGTTGATAAGGAGAAAGCTGTTTTGCTGTGAAGCTCCAGAAATGTTTTGCGGACTACGAAACTTCACCTGACCTTCCACCAGCACTGGGGTGAGCAGATACTGAATTTCATTATTGTGTGAACCTATCTTTTGAGTATCAAAATCCACCTACCAACACCTTTAAAGCTCACTAATCAATATGCTTTATCTTGTTTAGAAACCAAAGTGTAAAAAATACATAATGTGGCTAAATTTTTGTATGTGACTATTTCCTGAGCAAAGACTTCCTGCCTTGTTCCTCAGGCGACCATTTTTTGAAAAGTGTACCACACATTTATGCAGGCACTTATGCACACACCACAGGTGATTACACCTGCCGTGCTCACCTTTCAAAAGATCTTTATAAAGGAAGGAGATTGCCTCCTGGAGCTCTTTCGAAAAGACTGACTTTATCTACAGAATGACAGCTAACTGTTAGCATAATGACAGGTTCTGTCAGTAAGGGCCGCAAACGTCATAGCCTATGACACTCTGACTCATAGACTGGCAACAGTCTTGACAGCGACTGCTTAATTGATTGACACGGACAAATCATGCATTGTTAATGTTTTTATAATGGGATAATGAGTGGGACAGAACACGATAAAGGTCAGTGTGAGCACTGAAAACAAGTTAAATATTATAATTATTATTTTAATTATGGTGCAGACCAGGACATTTTAATGTTTTACATATATTTGTTGGTACTCAAGACACCCAGCTTGAAACCAGGACAGTGGAGGACAAACCGGGATGTCTTGTCACTGTTCTCAGTTCTTATGCTAATCTAAGCTAATAGCCTGCTGTCTCTAGCTTCGTATTTAACCGTCAGAGGGGCGTTGATCGTCTCATTCAACTCTCGGCAAGAAAGCAAGTAAGAATATTTACAAAAATGTCAAAAATATTCCTTTAACTTTGGCCTGCAAAAAGTGCAAGTAGAATAGAAGAAGTGATGAATGGAAAAATGAGGTGAGGGCATAATGAGGAGGGATTACAGATGAGCCTGATGGGTATTAGCACAAGGCAGCATGGTGTGTTCAGATCCATCATTTTACACTGTTAATTGGAGCAAGTCATCATCATGGCCTTGTTTTAGTCTGCCGGCTCCTCATGGGTGACGACTGGCATCCATCAGCTACCTGAGCAAGAAAATATCTCAGAAGCATCTTCAGGAAACTGTCAGCCTTGTTTTTTTTCTACTGGTCAAATCAAAATAAGGTCCTGAATAGCCTCAGAGTCACAGAAATGTAATAGAAATTAACCCAAGGAGAGGAAGACACAGGGAAGATGCCCATTTTCTTTCCTCCTCCTTCTCTTTTCCCTCATCTCAGAGTCACGTTTTGATAAGAAATTGATAAGAGCCAATTTGTGAGTCCCAGATGGTCCCCCAGTATCATGTGAGAGTCATTCATAAATGATAACAGAGAAGCCAATATGCTCTCCAAGTACTGTACATACATTGGTGATACTATATGTATGTATTTCTTTGTTGTCGACTTCAGACTGGATTTCCAAAAATCTATCACTGCCACAGTTGATATGTGATTAGGAGGTTTGCGTAAAATCTTGGTTAAAACAAAAAAATATCTGATTAAATGAGAGCGAGACATATTGCATCCAACTGACATTGCTGAAGTGCTCATAAATACTGTGAGGAAAGTCCTCAAGAGTATAATAACTATCTTCAGAATAGTGTGAAACACATGCGAATCAAAGACAGAAGAGAAACACAGCGACCGCTAACTAGCTCCCTTGTTAGGAATTGGCATGGCAACCGATGAAACCTGGCTAGCCATATTTTATGGGGATTAGCAGCACGGTTGGAACCGGTCGTTAATAAATCAGATTGCTTGGCTGAACCAACCCATGGTATAAATAAAACATCTCGCTACAGGCCAACTGTGCGAATAGAAGACTGGTGATTCTACATTTGTTGTATGTTTGATATGTGTCCGAGAAAGTTTGTTAAAACACAACAGTCAGATGATGGCTTCTGGCCCCCTATTCTTTATATATAATGCATATATTCCTCTGTGCATCTGTTATAAGCTCAGATTACTCAGTAAACTTGATTCCTGCAACAATCACTGGAGGAATTCAAGGAATTTGAGCTTGTTTTGTAAAATATGTTTGGATCATAAACAATTGAACATAAAAAAAAATGCATCTCTGACAGTAGGTCGCCCCTCCTCGCTCTTGTTGCTCAGCGGATCAGCTGCTTCTCTGTGCTGTTTTTAGCCTCTGCCGGCTCATTTGCTCTAACTGGCACACACCAAGACTTGGAAATGACCAGCTGGAGACCAGTTACATGGTCAGAGGGAGTCAGCGGTGCATCACTGGGTCAAATAAAGTGATGAAAAAATGATGCTTCAATTTGAAAAGCAGCACTCGCTTCGATCGGTGTGCAGTGAGGAAAGCGGACAGAATGTTCAACATCTCAGTTTTACACCTTAAACGTGTGAGATCCTGCGAGCTGCTGAACCGCCATGAATCATTATAGACACACTGTGACAAAGTCAGCATTTTCAAAACCCTTAGAGCGTTAATATCAACCTGCCGTATTCACAAAAACAAATATGAATGCCTGCTTGTCTACACACAGACACCAAAAAACAAACAGATTTCGTTGATGGTGATTAAAGGAATAGTTTGTCATCCACATTCCTTCAAAAGCTTCGAAGAGAGTCTTGTGGTCATAGTGTGATTGCCAGGCAGTGCCTACCAGCACGTCTAAGGCTGAATCCAAATGTCCACCATCTGAACTTCCACACTGAGCCCTCTCAGACTTCAGTCGCATGCACATTACGTCAAAGCGGTGAGGGCGTGCGACTGCAAAGCTATTACAGTCTGCTGATGGACAGGCCTAAAGACGACGATAATAAAAAGGAACGTCACATCCGTATTGCAGTGAATCATGGGTAATTATATCAGTGAAGTCCACTGAAGTCTGCACCCCAATCGCACACTCTGGAAGTCTGCAGAAAGTCTGCTTCAGGGCTGATGTGGACTGAATAAATTGTGGGTTTGGACAGCCTTCTGCACTTGCAGAGTCCTCGTGAATGAGCCTGCAAAGTCCACGAGTCTGGGAAGGGAAGTCCGGACATTTGGATGCAGCCTATTGCTCTTCACAGTACGTTGTAATCACATGCTCCTCAGATGGTCCCACTTACAGAGTCGGGAAGTCGTTCTTCCGTCTTCAGTGTGTTCATGTGCGTCAAGTCTGAATGTGGGAGCAACATGGATGGCGAAAAGTTTTTGCTGAAGTTGTCTTGCATTTTATCCTTCAGGGTGTTCAACGGTTACAACCTAAAATACCATATTACAGATTACACGTGAGCCAAAACTTGATATGCAATACATTTTGATAAACATTTCTTACCATCAGCCCAACGTTTACTTTTGTCCGCCATGTTTCAGCTTCATATGACGTCAACTCGGCAACTGCTGTGCCATTATTTTCTACAACTTTCGGAGTCCTTCCGACCTGAACGTGAAGGACTTTGTTCACGTGAATTTCCCAGTCAGAAAAACGTTTTTAAAGACCACACGAATGCAAAATGATTTGCTTGTGTTTCCCACTATGTGCAGTCTGTATGCTAAGCTAAGCTAAGCTAACAGGCTGCTGGGTGTAGCCCTATAGGCAAACTTGAGAGCGGATTGCTCTTCTTATCTAATAGGAATTCCTTCAAAAATGTAAAACCGTTCAATGTGACTTGCTGTCATTTTGAACTGAAACAAAGTCGAAGTCATTAAGGATTATTAACTTAAAAAATGAGGACACAAAACATGGGGAGAAAGAGGGACATTCATCATGCAACACAGGCCCCTGCATGGTTTGAATCAAAATAGGTTTGTTGGGCCACCGGATGCCCAGTACTTTGAATTTTCATGCATAATTTGTCTTTGCCAAATCTTTTTCATCATCAGTACATCTGTTGATTCAGAAAGTTACATTTCACTTTGAAATCTCTCCCTCCCTCTCTCTCTATCAAACACACACACACACACACACACACACACACGTATATATATACTCCTATCTCTGGCTCTATCATGTACCCTGCAGAGACTATTCCTAGGATGGCCCATAATAAGGTGAGCTAATTAGCCTTGGTTCTAAGGGAATCCATTTGCCAATTACTGTAGGCTAACACATGCTGGGACATGTGTGTCTGTGTGTCTCTCTCTCTCTCTCTCTCTCTCTCTCTGTGTGTGTGTGTGTGTGTGTGTGTGTGTGTGTGTGTAAAATGTCAGGCCAGGTCATTGCTAATTGCTAACATTTTCAGTTTTGCTTTCAGCTGAGGACAAAGAGAATACATTAACAGTTTACACATTTAGATGACAGCCATTAAAGGGCCATTTCAACCATTTCATATTTCATTTTGTTCTCTCCATTCATTCACAGTGCATACGATCAAATCAGAGTTTTTATTATAATGCTTCACATGTTTGCTGTTTGCTCTGAAGTTATTCATTTACAGACAGAAATGCGATAGATGAGCCATAAATTATAGAACTGCTGCAGTGTTAAATTAGAAAGCATTCATGGCACAGAAGCTCCACCGATGCAGTGATAATAATAATATCCTATCCTCCCAAACAAGCATGAAAACCACCTTGGTACTATATTCCCTGCCGTCATATTGGCAGCAATCTGGCTGTGTTCGCTGCTAGTCTGTCAGTCAGTTGCTTTGACATGTAGCTGCATGGCCGGGGGCTAAATTCACATTCAGCACAAACGATATTGACCACTATAAACACCGATCAATATCCTCGCCAAGTCCATCCCTACCTGACCCTTTTTAATAGGAAAAGTTATTTGGGTCTACTCTTGACCGGGAACCATCCTCCACCCACGTTTCAAGGAAATCCAGTCAGTACTCTCTGTGTCATCCTGCTGACAACCCAACCAACCAACAAATGGACACGGGTGAAAACATCGCCAGACGACATCCTTGGCGGGGGTTACAAACCTACAACCATACGCTAACTACTCAATCAACGCTTTGCTTCTGCTCTGAATGTGATCGCGCTGATGACAGGATTCAACACGTCTTCTTCTTGGCACCAGAAAGCCAACACCATGTGTGTGAGCAGGGAAATACAATCCAAGAATAACTGGCTGACATGTTGAGTCTGCCAGAGTAGCTGAGAACCTCCCAGAAAGAGGCAAAATGCGGAGTTTGGCACATGTAAGTGTGACAAAGCTCGAGAGGGGATTTCATAACTTCTTGGTAAACGAGACACAATGAGCGGAAATTGCTCAGGCTATGTAGTGTTTACAAGAAGAAGTAATCTTTTCTAACCCAAATGTTGAGATTTGGGTGATGAACTACAAATCATAGGTCGACCTTATGAAATTATGGCTTGAAAGGACAGATCGTATTCTCAGAAACAATTATGATTTGACAACTAATCACACTGCATAGTGTGCATATAAATAGTTACCTTAAAAGTGTAATGATTAAGTTAGTCTTGCTTGGATGTTAGATGTATAATATGCATTAATCCAGTAACAGGTCAGGTAGCTGGAGATCTTGCTAATCTTCCAAAGACAGCAATAATCTGCAGTGACGTGTGTGTTAATACATCACATTAACGTGTGAATTCATTACATATGCAGTGACGTGCCCAAACAGTATAACAACCACTTACAACTCTGTGTTAGAAACCTGCAGACAGCTAGTGATCCACTGTAACACATTTCAGCACATCCTAAAATACACACCTTCATCAACGGCTCTGCCACACACACGCGTAAATGACGTAAATCACACAGGTGTGATCCTGACAACGTAATGGTTTATTGCAGGAAATAAAAAACACAACTTCAGTTTTTAAAAAAATCTATAGATACACTGTACAGCTTCCCCACAGTCTGCACTGCGCACTGCTGATGGAGAAATCCAGCCATAATAAAGTCTGTTTGGTTTCTGCGACAATCTGACTTTAAAACAGATCTGCAGCTATTTACATGATGAATCATATTCCATGTGGAAGTGAATAGATCTCAAAGGAACCAGGGAAAATGACCAGAACAGGTTACAAAAACAAAACTGAAAATCGTTTCTGGGAAGTTTGACCATGAGCCTCCCAAATGGAAATGTCTGCGTGGATGGAATGTATTCACTGATATAATCTGCTAAACAATTCAAATATATTATTCAGGCTGTCTTATCCGGTGGCAGGTAAACAAGAGGAAAGACTTCAAGGTTAGAACAAAATGGAGGAGGTCGCACTTCTGTCTTAAATAGCCATATAACAGTTTATTAAAGAGGACTGCTCTGACACTGCTTATAAACAGGAATATATGTAAGAAAGCACTGCGGACTCTGAGCCATGAAATTGCACAACTTGGCTCTTCGCACGAAACCTTTCATTTGGAATAATTAACCCCTATCCCTCCAGTCTTCTGTCCAATCGTCTTCCTCTCTCATCTTTTCACGCCCTCCTTCCACTGCGATGGTCCAGCAGCAGCTGAGAGAGGAAATTATAATGTTCTCTCTCGCTCTCTCTCTAATGGTCTCTCATTCCCGCTTTCTTCACACTTAGCTCTCTTTACCGGCTTCTGGTCATGCATTTGGCTTTTCCTGCTGACGTGATTCACAGTAACCACACACACACACACACACACACACAGATGGACATACATGCACAAATGCAACATTGACTCATGCTGTGGTTGTCTGGCTCACTGACTCACTCGGGGGGATTGTCTTGTGTACCCTCCAGGTGGTGGGCTATGGCGTGACAACCTACAACTATAACTCGTGTCTGGTCTCAAAATGAGCCAACGAAAATAGTCTTGCACGTAACCCCTCGTAAAACCATGATAGGCCATTTTTAGACTTCAGTTTCTAAACGAGATATCGCATTTTTAATTAGTAAGCTGGAAAGGTAGAGCCAGGCTAGCTAAGCTAACTGGCCGCTGGCTCCAGCTACATATTTACAGAGCAGTCACTTTCCAGCTAACATTACTCTTTGACTACATGCGGTGCATTTCACTTCCAGGTTTAACTGAATGTGTCCAAGATGTGCATTGATATTTTAGGATCAATTTCAACTTTACTATAGTAACACGTAACACTGTCGAACAGTAACGTTAGCTAGGATGTGAATGAATGCTAACGTTAGCTAATGCTTTTCAAATATGTTGATTTCCCCCGTAATTGTCCTGTCTTTTCACTTGCTGAACAATGAGGAAGCGGTGAAATAATAACAATTTTTCAGATTCAGCATGTTTCAAGGACTTGATGCCAGAGGAAAATGGCCGCTGTGTGAATATGGCATTAATGTATAATAGACCTTGATTATAGGGCAGCACTCAGCCTCTCTTCCAGTTTTGCCCGGTGGCAATTTGGGGGTATTGTAGCCCAAAAAGCATTTTCATTATAGGCCACCATCATAATCTGTGATGTCATCACAGTGAAAGGTCTATGGGCCGAGCGGGAACTCCCAGGCGGGGCCAGCGGGAGAAACTCTGCATATGCAGTGGGCCCCGTAGCTAAGAAGTTAACCCGGATATGGTTACAGTAAAAGCTATGGAGGAAGGGAGTAAACCTGACCTTGAGGTTCATTTTAGTAAATTCAAGTTCCACCTGACAATAGGCCTACATTTCAATGACATTATTTCCTACATCAGATATTCACCACCCCAGTCTTTGTGGTCTCCTTGATGTACAGTCTGCTTTTGTATCCCATAATTTTACAAATTTTGCTCATCCAGAGCCTGTTGACTGGGCCTAGTTTAGAAGTTATACGGGTACAAGAACAGGAGGTGACAACATCTGTCCTGAGTGTCCGATTATTTGTATTTTCTCTACTACTTTTGCAGCGATACCCCAAACCTAGCAACTATGAATTCATTATTCACACCTTCTAAACTAAACAAGCACAGGGCAACTAAACAGTAGATGTAAATGCCGTCACCCTCTCTGCTTCGATCACTCTGCGGTGCTTCCTGTGATGTGTGGCTCTTTAACACTAGATGCATCCTCAGCCCCTGAATACTCGTCATTCAGATGATGCTTTTTGGTGATGCTGTAAATTGTGAAGAGCTTGTTTATCACAAGTGGCAGAGGAGTGTCAAAATAACACATCCACAGTTTTTTGGTAAACTACAGTCTGTTAAAATGATAGCTGCCTTATAAAACAGCGAAGCTCAAGTGATTATTCTTAACATTATCTGAACCACTTCCCTGATTTGAGTCTCATTTCAGAGCATGTAGCATGTGGGAGGTTTTGGGAAGGGAATCCCTTATGATCTGAGCTGGATGTAGAATCACTCCTTGGGACCGTGCTGGTGTTTGCATTCCTGTCAGAGTGAGGAGGCTGCAGTCTGGCGCCTGCCTCCTTCGTCCCGCGATGTAACTTCAAGGACATCACATCACAGGGGAGCCTGGAGGGAGGCAGTGTGATGTATCACTACAGCGGGCATCACGCCTATCCCATCTGAGGCGGGTGAGACACCTCATATTTCACTTCAAAAGGTAAAGTGTCATAATGTTGCTTATTTTCTCAATAATGGCTTATCGATGCGTAAATATAGCCTGTACGATAGTGCCATTGTTTTCTTGTCTGACTCTTGAGTGTATCCTCTCAGAAAAGTGAATTTCAACAGATACACCCTCGAGCATATTGATTAATCTAATAATGGACTGCAGTGGTGGACTGAGGGGCATAAGATTAACCTTGTTTTGTTATGTGACTCAGATTTAGAGTGCTACTCAAAATTAGCTAGGGATATTTAAGAGTTTCACTTGATTGTTTATTCCGTGATATATCTGCATTTTTAATTTGTGTTTTGTGAATATTTTTGGTCCCCGGTATCCCAATATCCCCAATTAATTTTGAGTAGTGTATAAGTAGTACACCTATGCAATACAGTCACGCAAGGAACAGTTACTGGGTCATTACAGAAGGAACGTTATCATGTTGTTTGATGAGAATATTGATACCACTCTTGCATCAGGGTTGCCGCAGTATACAGTTTCCAAGGTGTACCATAGCACTGAATTCAACCATATTGAATTTAACCATTTATCGAATCTAACCATAAGTGTAATAAAAAAATAATTTCAAATGTATTTCATGTTACATGTCTGTGAGGCCATTAGGGCCTATTTGGAGAAATGATTATAAAACATTTGTTCGACCCAAAAAAAAAAAAAAATCCCTTCTGTTTCATTCCATTATTAGTAAACTTGTTACTGATAACTGTGATATTTTCTGAGACGGTTATTGTCCCAATGAATAATGTGTTTATTATATAGTGAGCTTTACAGATGCTGGCAGGTGGATTTCTTGTTCCTTTTGGACTGAGCCAGCAGCCCTAGCTGTGTCCCCAGGTGATGTTTACATTATTTATCACTCATTATCTGTTATTTAATCCAAGCTAGCCTATATTTAATGGACATACATTAAACTGCCTGTAGCAAACTCACGGTAAGAAAGTCAAGTCTTGAGAAAAAAAGTCTCAAAATTTGGAATTCTCCCAACAATTCAGTTTCATTTTGGTCAAATAAAGGCACCCTATCTATTCCTAAATGTGATTATTTAGTTATCAAACTCACTTTATTTCAGGAACATTGTCCCAGTCCATGTCAATTTACCTAAACAGGGACGATTAAAGTTACTTAGTGAAGGAGAAAACTATAGAAGCTAAAAATAATTAGCCCAGGAAATAAGACGCATGTGAAAAGATGTAACCCACCCTCGTAAACATCTTTTAACTTTTTATTCGGCAGTGATTCAATTTGACCATATGGGTGCTTTTCCCTGAGTGTCCTCCATCTGAGTTTTGGCAGGACAGAGTCCTTGTGTCATATTTCTCCTCCTTCCCCATCTTTCCCTCCCTCGGTCGTTCACAGCTCTCCGCCCATCAGAGTACTGGCAGTGTGCGGCGCACGGCGCGCAGCGTGGACTTGGAGATGTCTTGGCAGCATTACGCACGACGACACAATAAACGCGAGAGCCACCTTTAGAAGGACGAGACACTTTGAAGCCGAACGGGACTGACTTCCAACTTAAGATTTGGAAGCTCTTCCTTCGCAGCCTCTTCAAGACATTTTCCTTATCTTTTCCAGTCGGTGGATGAGATTCAGACTTCCTCTTCGCGGCAGCAGCAGCGGGTCTGGATGACTTCTCCTCCTCTCGTCCTCGGGTCACGGTGACTATAGAGGAATGGGAACGATATAAACAGCTTGGGGGGTTGAAACAAACTCAACAAACAGTTAAGCAACAGAGAACCCAGAAAGGGAGGATGATCCCGCCGGCCAACATGATTCAGGACGAAAGTGGGGGCAAAGAGGACGAACGGGACCAGAATGAGACACCCAAATCCCCGACGGCAAACGCCAGCCAGCAGGAAACCAAGGTAGGACTTTCCTGTTAATATTCACTATTTACCAGAGTAGACTGATACACTGTCGGATCGCTCTGTGCATCAGACCAACTGTTATTAATAGAACAGGATAAACAAACTTCTGTCAACATGGCCATAAAATCGACTCAACAGGGATCAGCTCCCAAAAAGAACAACATGTATTTAAACTCTTTTTTATCACTGACTCCCACACTGACCAGCCTTCAGCTCCTGACTGAATTCAGAGAGGATATCATACCTGACTTCAGGAATATCATCAGATGTACAAATAGGACAGAAAACAAACTCGTTTTTGGTACGACAGTCCTCCTCAGTGTGTTGGAATACCATCAGAATAACATCATGACACTGTAGCACATAAGAAAACAACCTTTAGATACAGATGAGTTCAGTTTAAACTCACTATTAAGCACAATACACTCTATTTAGGTGCTTCAGCAGCAACATAGTGTTTTTCTCTTGAGGTAGGCGTCTATAACTAATAGGAACTGGTATTCAAATGAACCGAAAGGCTCTTTAAAACAGATTCATGGTGTGCTGTAGTGGTAAAGGAAGTTATTTTGTATTATTAATAGAGAGTAAGTGGCACATGGGCTGGCACTTTCTACTTGTGGCTGATGTAGGAAAAAGTAGGCTGTGTGATAGAGATCCACAGCTGCCTCGGGCGTTTTGCCATCTATGTGGGCCACATGTTGCCCAGACTACTACAATTAGCAGTAGAATATTGGACTCGTCATCGTGGCAGTGGATGGCTACAGCAGCTCGCCTGTCCCGTCCACAAAACTCTCGTGCAGGACAGACGAGACTCACTCTTTCTCTTATTTTCTCCATTTTTTTAGCTTTTGCTTCCGTTTTCTCACTCGCAGCTGGGATGACAGACAGAGGCGACCTCTTCGTTTGCACTGTTTCGGCATGTGAGCTCTTCCTCTGGCACATTTGGTCACTGGGAATAATAAGAGACTCCTGGCTTCTCACACCATTTTTAAAAGCTTCTGCCAAACAACCTCGCTCACTTCCAACATCTCGCAGTCATCAAACAACCACAGGAAAAAGTGACTTAAGAATGTGTTTGATCATTCGTACAGACAGGATACGTAGAGTTTACCACCATTAAGTAAAGCTGTGTTTGTGTTTTTATCCCTCCTTTAAGAATACTGTGAGGCCTGAACATCACAAGCGCAAGGTGAGCCTCCACTCTTGTGCGAACTGTAGCGCACTGCTGATCCCAGTCATACCTGCATGTACATGAGGATAAAAGTTGTCTCATGTTACAACTTTTACTGCTTTTTAAGATCGATCACTCAGTGAAGTCAATGCCACAGCAGGTTTATTCCATCATCACCCATATTTGTAGAGCGCACTCTTTGTTCCTGAATGATTTGATATATAAGCTTATGCAATAACTGGCTTTTTTTTTTGTAGTTTGTTTTGCGTTACGCAGCGCAGCCCCCATTAACCCTCCCTGCTTTATGGTAGAACACATAGATTTGGTGTCATCAAACACAGCATGAGCTCCTCGATGCATGCACACATCTCCTCACTTTGATCATTCAGAGAGAGCTTTATTTATTGCGATTGTCTTTTATTTTAATGACATAAAACCACCTTACAGGAAAGAAGTGAGGCATCCTTTACCATCACAGCAAAAAAAAAAAAAAGCTCATCCATCTAATGCAGTTATTTAGTTAACATTACTGTTGTGCTTTACCACTGTTTATCGTTCCAGGGTGTGTAACTACAAGAGGTTGCAGCAGAGTGTGTGTGCTATAATGCTCGTGTGTGTGTGTGTGTGTGTGTGTGTGTGTGTGCATTCCTGTGCGTGGGTGGTAATGGTAGAGAAAGGGTCCAGATTGATTGTTTCCGGAGTGACCCGTGGATTTGATTGATCTTCACCATACCAAAGCTGCAGTGAGAAGCTCTCTAGATAATTTGCTCAGGCGTGTTAGCCAAAAATAGTTAACAACGTATGTGTGTTTATTCGACCCATTGTTTTGTAGTTGAAGTCTGGCATTTCATAATAGTAGTGTCCCCAGTCTGAAATCAGTTGAATGAAACTGTCACACTGTGACACTGTGGCACGCGGCAGAAAAAGCAGTACTCTCCGCAGGTGTTCACATGTTTACAGTTACATATTCAGGCCTGTATAGTGCGCTAGGAGATAATGGATCATTAGGAGTCCTTTCCTACCCTATCAATTACTTAAAATAAAATCTATTTCCTCATTAAGAGACCTGCAGCCAAGCACCAGCCAGAAACCAGAACTGTAAAATCACATTACAGTAGCTTAGAGATTCTTTATTGCATGTTTGAGCCCAGAATTAAGTGAGTTTCACAGAGGAGGAAGTACACACTGAGAGGTTAAACGACGAGCTGTCAGTGTGAAGTGTTATGAATAGTGTTACTGTAAAAGAGGAGACTAATGAGACTGATAGAAGCTGCAGCCAGAAGCGGCAGCACAGCGTGTGAGAAATAGTGTTGATGTGATGCATCGCCCTAACCAGGAAATCACATTACCTTCCAGGTAGGGAACCTCGAAGGTTTTCCACCGAGCAATGATAAGTTGCCCCAAGTGGTGTGGTCTTTTTTATCAGCCATGGGACACAGAGAAATCACCTGAAGGTTTTACAGGCTAAGTTGCTGATCTATTTAGGTTGTAACAGGAATTAATTTACACCCCATCTCATTCAGTTTGCTCTGAATTTCTCTCTCTCCTCCGTCATCCTCTCCCTTATTTATTCCATTCTTTTCCCCTTCCTCCATCCATTTTTCTTCAACGTTGTTTCTCTCTTTTTTCAGCTGCAGAGACTCAAGCGCTTCGCTGTCCTTCAAGACCAAGAGCATCCGCAGCAAGAGCGCCGACAACTTCTTCCGAAACAGCAACGACAACAAGACGGAGCTGCTGTCTGACGTGAGCAGCAGCACGGGCCATCTCTGCAACATCGGGATGGCCCCGCCGCACACCACCAACCTCCCCATCCCTCCGGTCCCTCCGGCCATCCCCAGCGCTCCTCCTCCCACGTCGCGCTCCCAGTCACGCAACCCGCTGCAGGTGGACTCGGCGGGGCACTGCTTCATGGAGCACATCTTCAAGAAGCCCACGTTCTGTGACGTCTGCAACCACATGATCGTAGGTATGGTTACCTCCCTCCTTCACTAGTGTGATCGGAATTTACATTAGAGAGTAATAAACAAACAATAAAAATGCACGTATGGTATGAAGACAGCAGGATGTAGGAGGCTGCAATCTCCTAAAAATGCTAAATACTGTGTTTTTATCCAGTTATTGTAAACACACAAGTACCGAAACACACTCAGACAGTTAGACGCCTTACACTGCGCATCCAACTTGACCCGCTGACATGTGACTGAAGTTTCTCATCCTCCTTTTCCTGCACACTAAGCCACTTCCCTCCATCCGTCTGCCGGGGTGTCAGATAGCCAACAACAGCCGTGCCAGCTCCTGTACCTTTTCTCCCCTCAACAGATGTTCAGGTTTCTCCTCCTTGTTAGCCATCAGTACTGCGGGGACTGCTAAGTCTTTATATATCAGGGCCTCTGCAGCATGATAATGACAAGGGCTGCCCGCACCATCTGCTCAACAAGCCCCTGATACCACGTTTGGTAGCAGATAAAAGACGTCAGACCGGTGGGTTAAGAAACGAGCATGTAAATGTGCACATATACAGTGGAGGGACACCAGTGCTTGAGCTGTTTGCCAGCAGTCTTTGATTTCCTTTACAGAACTGAAAGAAAGTATTTTTGTCCTGTATTTAATCATAAGTCAGAGCTTGAGATCTCCCTATTTTAAACTAAGAAAATCAAAAGTTATTGGTTGGGAGATTGAGTCAAAACTCTCTTCTTTGCTTGACATGAAATAAACACTGCTCTCCACACTGTCAGCTATTAAAAATACTTGTTTTAAATACTTGTAAGTGTAGATGCTGCTCTTGTCAGTCCAGTCAGTGAAAGCAATTCGGCTTCATATTATCAGCTCTATTTATCAGCTATGATTTAATTATCGGCTGATAGCAGATAAAATGAATTTCCCATTACAAGGCTGATAAATTATCAGCCAATGCACAGTGTGTGTTGTGCCTCCCTAAAGCGTCGGTCATAGTGATAAAAACACAGTAATCTGCAGTTTCTCTCGGCTCTTTGGGACTTTTTTGCAAGTTTCAGCTTCAGCTTAGCTCCCCTGGTTCACTCTGACAGTTCTCATCTGTGTCATTTCTAGCATGTTAGCTGTTTTCATCCAAAAAGCTCCACCTGTACCATACAGTTAGACACAGTGAGTGACTTGCTGGTGAACACAGTGGAGCGTTTAATAGCTAAAATGACTGATATTTGGTGGAGAGTCGAGCTAAAAGGAGATTTAATATTAGACCTAGTCTTTACTCTAAATAAATAAAGATGTTACTTCACACCTACTGGATGTATCAATAAGCAACTGTTTGCGAACAATATATGTATATATATATATATATCTATTTTGTGTTTATAGCTGGTTTCTGAGGCCACAAAGATGCCAAAAAAAACAAACAAACCCCAAAACAGTCAACGCAGGTTGTCAGTTGGTTAAACCTTCACACTCACAGGTCTACAGTGCTCTTGAGCAACCAAACAAACACGTACTGTAGATTGAATTCATGGAGTTGTTCACTAGATTCGACCCTGCTGACAAGAAACAGAGAATTAGAGTCTCATGATAAGTGCTGTTTAGAGGCGTTTCCATCCTGAAGATTATGAAATACAGTTAAGAAATTTCATTTTCTTCTCATTTCTAGCACGGACATGGTCACGCTAGGTTGGAGGACAACAACAAACCTGGTGGCTTTGAATGTATGACCATGCAATTAAAACTAAAGCTCATCCCACCATAAAACACATTTATACTGTACAAGTTTTTTGCTGGTCTGTTTTTTATGTGGCCAGTGAGGCGCGTCTGGTGGCGTAAGCCTCGAATAGTCCTCCAGTGGTCTGTTAATAATGGAAGTGTGATGTCAGGTCTGCCTGGCCCTGTGATAGGTGCAGAGCCCTCTGGTCCATTCATGACAAAAGATGCTGCCCTCTTCTTCATTTGTCCTGCTTTAATGAGAACACAGTGTGGTCCACAGCAGAGAGAGAGAGAGTGGAGGGAGGTTATCTGTGTGTGTCTGCGTGTGTGTTTATGTGTGTGTGTGTGTGTGTGTAATAAGCTGTTATTGTGCTGTCAAAGTCTGACTCAGTGTCCCAGAGTCAAAGAGCAGAACACAGGAGAGAGAGAGCTGTCGTGGTGGAGTGGAGGGGACTCAAACTGCTGCTACAAGCATACTGCGATTATTAAATCCTAATGGCCATTCATTACAAATTGCTGAAGGTTCATGGAGTCAAAATAGTGCAGTAATTATTTTTTATAGTACTGATGATGGTAGAAAAGCTTCTGTGAGGTGAAAAATGTCTGTAATACTTTTGTGCCTTTATGAATCTATGACTTGCAACAACAGTTTCCACACAGCCAGACGTGACAAAAAGATGCCGTTTAAACAAATACAATATTTCATATAATGAGACATAGAATGGATAATAATGGACACAGATGCTGGTGTTGGAAAGATGCAATTTTTATATTTTAGACTATTGTAGTCTGATTGTTAGAAGGACTTTCTAAATAAAAAGAGAAGTCAGATTTATCTTACTGCTTGTATTAAATGATGAAAAAGTAGCTGTGTGCAGTTATATAGAAATCTGAGGACAGACTGAGTTCCATCATGATGCACGGAGAATTGTTATGAATTTGAATCGTGAATGAAGTTTAATCGAATAGGCCAGTGAATATTCACACCTAATCATACCCCATACCCTCATGTCATTATCAATGCGTCATTTTTAGTATAAAAGATATAATTTCTGCCGCTTTAAGTCTCTCAACCAAAACAGTTTAAACAAAAGTGAAGTCGTGAAGTGGCGCAAGATCGTGGGAGTTGTCCTCATTGTTAAATAACCACCATTGCAGCTGAAAATCTATCTGACGTGACTCAATTTTTTATTACATTTAGTCACTCTCTGACTCTCCTCGAAGTTATAGAGACGGGGGACCAAATAAAATGCATCGCTAACACATTTTTGCAGATCTCTGGGTTTAAACATGGGTTGCAGACATTTGGGATAATGTTAGTACAAACTCAACAAAATATTTAGCATAGGTCTCTACCGAACATTTAATTTCTTAAATATTCCGTATTACACACCCACATACTTCCTAAAGAAGGATCCTTTATTATATAGAAGCCTGAACAAATGAAATGTGTCATCCATTATAAAAATGGAATTATATCGTAGTGCTCACTGATTTATTCATTAGGTTCATAGATGAAGCTTAAGTAAACCAGATCACTAAATACTTAATAGGGCAATAAACACATTATCAAGCATATTGTTTGTACGTCCATGTATTATTTCGAGCTACGACAGCTACAAAGAGCAACGTCAACACTGCTATTCAGATCCCAACTTGCTCAACACATGTTCTCCTTCCTGTTCAGCTTTTGTTAAATGCTTGCTGGTGACCGCACACAATAACAACAACAACAACAACAACAACTTCTGTTTACAGCCATCAAATAACAACTCAACACTTCATATGTTTGCTTGGACAAAAGAAGCAGATGATGATGATACTTGGGAACACGTGTGTGGATGTTGGGCAGACATTGAAACTTAACTAAGAAGTGTATTCAGAACACTTTCCTTTATTTTTTCCAAGGTTATTCTGGCTCCTGTTTTATTTCAGCCATGTTTTTTCTCCATTATTACATGGGCTTAAAGATATGTGCAATGTGCAGTTTTTGTTTATAGGTGCCCTCGTTGTGAATCGCTAATGCTGAGATATTGATTGCAGGTCCTTGCTGCAAATGGCTTATTAAATTAAACGTCTGCATGAGTGAATGGGAGGGTTGTTTGTGGCTGGCAGAGGGTGTAATATGATTTGGGGCTGAAAAAATAAAATACTTGCAGCTTTTAGGTTGTGAATTTACGTAACAAATTCAACGGATAGAGCTGGGAGGATTAGACAGTACACATTTAAGCTACTATTACAAAATATCACTGTCAATTAGTCTAATATACTGATTACTACTACTATATTAATATCCTGCAACAACTTTGAGGGGTTAGACAGTAAGTAACTCTTAAAATCCCTTATACACCTCAAATCAAGCTTCCAAATTCCTTGATTCATTACAAAGACAAGTTGAGGTTTAATGAGACAGTAATCTCACTTGATTAACATGCACTGATCTGTGCTGTGAAATCCTCAAGACGCACATAACAGGTTTAGTTGCTCCCAGAGAGAAATTAATCTTGGGGTCAAGGTTGAACAGTATACAGATACTGCTGTGGTGCTAACTGAGGCTTTTCTATGATACTACTGAGACGCACTTAAGTGTCTGAGACTGTGAAAGAAGTGAATGCCAGCTGTTTGATTCAACAGCCGTGTGTTGTGACGACCTTGCACTTCCACTTGATACTGCATTTATCTATTCTAACATTACAATCCAAGACACGGCAGACAATGTCAGCCGCGTCTTGAAAATTTCTCTCTCACCAGCACTCGAATCAAATAATGCATTGTAAAATGTCGAACAGCGTGAGTGCCAGTGGAGGCAAAATGTCAGATGAAACACGTCAGTCACTGAAAAATTGAAGGAAAGATATTTTTGAAGGTGCTGATGTACTAGACTCAAACAGCAGGAAGCTGCTTTTAGCCGCGCTGGCGACAAGCGATGGCAGAGTTGGTCCGTCTGTCGGCTCGCCACTTAGGTCAAGACTGAAATATCTCAGTCCAGACTTTCATGGTCCCCAGAGAAGTTTCCTCTAATGCCACCATAAGGTTTTGTTTGAAATGTCTCGACAACTATTGGATAGATTGTCCCAAAATTTGGCACACGTTCACATTTTATTTTGCATCTTCACTGCCAGAAAAGTGTAGACATATGGTACCATTTGACAGATTGACAGTTAAGCCTCTAAACTCTCACGTTTAGGACAGAGATCTTCAGATAAACAGACATCTTTGCCCGTTGTGAATTTAATTTCTAAAAACAGTTCACGTTACATCTGTTCTCTCTACAGTTCATTTTAGAAGTCCCCTGATCGCAGATGGATACATAAAAACAGACATACTCCAACTATAACAATGTCGTCAGCATTCTAGGCCTTATTTCTTTAATTTTCCAGATGGGGAAATGGGTTTTTCAGCATTAAAAACAATCTAATGGCCGTGGGAGAAACATCTGCAAATAAACTAAATAATGCTGTTCAGGTCAGTGTTTTGTTGGAGCTTAGGAAGAAGAGGAGGTGGAGGAGTTATTGTCACGATGAAGGTTATTTGCACAGGAAACCAGGAGGCGTGAAGTGAGAACAGAGGCTTAATGGATCAATGTGTGGCTATTGTAAGGAGAGTATGCGGCGTAAAAGTGATTCTGTAGGGGAGGAAGAGTGGGAAGTTGAGGGAGAAAGATTGTGTGGGAAAAAATAAGAGGCGAGATGAAGAAGGTATGGGACATCTGGCAGGAGTCTTGTCCTTTAGTGTAGCGTAAATGAATAATGGGCTTTAAAGGCGGAGTAGCCAAGTAAGAGCGCATGCCAGAGAGAGCAGCATTGTCGCTCACTTTCCCCACAGCTGTGAAGAAGCCTTTAGGCCCTGGACTCTCTGTGCCTGGAGGAAAAAGCACCTAGACGCACTAACGTCATTACCCAGCCATTACTGGAAGAAGACGACAATGTCAGTTTCTTCTTCTAATCAAACTAGTCGATTTAACGTTGCTACCCTTGCTTTTCGGCATCAGAAATACTATTTAGTTACATTTTTATTTATGATTTGATTAATGTACGTATTTAAATTCTTCGTCTGATTATTTTCTACCGTATTTGCTATGTGATTGCTTTCACCCAACGCAAATGCTGTTGTTATAGTCAGATCGTGTGCTATGTTGATTATTTTTTTCTCTAAATGTTATGGAATGGAGTTGTTGTCATGTTTTGGAGGATAATGTGCAGTGTTCATAAGGCACCGCACAAAATCAACACATTTCAGCAGCATTTAAAATACAGTTTTGATCAATGAAGAATGTGATTAATGGTTTTTGTTTAATCCTACAGATTTAAAGTCCATGTAGGGAAATCACTTGTTAGGAACATCCCTCTAGTCAACAACAGCTTGAGATGAGAATGAGCCTCGGCTTCCTGTGCATCCAGAGAGACGGACGAGAGCTCGGGTCAGGCTGTTTTAAAGATGCAATAGAGACATTGTTTGCTGACCTGAAGGAGGATGAAACTCCAAGTGCTCGTTAGACAGCATCATCAGCCAACCTGATTTAGAGTGACCTAAAAATTGGAAGTTATTGTCTCTGCTGCTGCTGCTGTTGTTGTCATTGGGGTGATCTGCTGCTGACCGATGAGGCCGGGATCACATTTCCCTCGGTTTCCATCTCAGGTTAACTAAGTCCACTCCAGCTCTGTGTCAGCGAGGCTCAGCCAAGCAACACAAGGGCTTTAAATGAGGAATACAGATCCAGTTTTCCACCCATTATTGAGTTTCAAGTGGCCGCCACTGCTAGCCAGCTCCACATAGCCGTGACACCAGTTCAAATTACAGCACGTGAAGAGCAAGCAGAGATTTTTTCCCCCCGTGTTGGCTAAGTAAACTACACACGAGGGGCTTTGTACCTTAAGTACACATTATTTCCTGTGTTTGTTGTTGTGTTGTTCGGGGATCAGGTGTTCTGCTTGGTTTCACATTTACAGTACAGTCTGCTTATTGAACCTCTCCACCCTGCTCATCGAAACTGAATATGCTGTGTTTTTGAGGATAATCTGGACTGAAATGCAGACATTATTTGCTTGTCACAACGCACAATCAAACTTTACACAACCTGACAACTGTGAACAAACTTGACGATCTTTCAGCGATGAAATTTGGATCCGGTATTCTCCCTGTGCTCTCAGCGCTCACTGATCAATGAATCCTTTGCATTGACATATTTTCACATGCAGAGAGTGAGCCGGAGCTGGGCACGTGCTCATTGATAAATCGATAAAGAGCCAGAAGTGCACAGCTGCCAGACTACGACTAATAACAGCACCAGGACTTCGTAATACTGTCCTCTCTTGTTAATGTGGAATAGCTGTCAAATGATATGTCAAATGGCCACCGCTGGCTGTAAGTGGTGTTTTTTTTTCCATGCTGTGTATAACACAGAGGAATAATTTATCCTCTCAGGAACCCGTTTCTCCTCTCATATTTTTTGAGGATCATGCACTTTCCACTAGGGTACACATATTAACCTTTAACTAATTTCTCATTCGCATGCATATTAGTAGCATTTAAGCTTTTTATCAGTCATTAAAAAGAGCTTATTAATTCCATATTCTATAGCTACTACTTCTATACCTCCTAGTTACCGTTTACTGAGTGTCAAACAACTCATGATGCTAATATGCAATTGGTTAATGGTTGATAAGTATTACCCTTCGTATTTGTTATTGAACTCAGTTAGTCTTTTCATGCCTATTTATTTCAAGAGTTAATATTCGATGTTTAAGCTCCGGCCATTCCACTACCTCCAAGCATACACAGTTTCAGGAGAGCAGAGAGCGGAGAGTTATGATAGCTTCCGGCCCCAACCCCAGTTTTTAGGATTCTGCTGCTCTGAGAAGGAATATGGTCTGTGATGCTTCAAGGTCCAGACAGTAATATCAGGATCTTTTAAATATTTAAAAGTTAACGCACCCGAACTTTTGACAAACAGCTGAGCTTGAGCAGGTCAAATCTAGCGACCACCGTCTTGGTTATCAAATACATATTTACTTTACACAATCAAATCTGTGACGTGACACACACAGTAACAGAACCCCAGCTCACTGATCTTCATTAAAGACTGAGCCGCAATGATACAATCTGTTGTTGTTGCCATGTGTCCTTTTTTCTCTGCCAGCACCTTTGTCTTCACCCCGAACAAAACTATCTTTCTCATTTTTTTATTTTCCTCATCTGTCTCTGTCCATATTCATGACTCTTTCACACACCTCCTTGCACAAATGCGCACATACAGGCTGAACGTTTGGAGTTGCAATGTTGCGTAACTTTGGTTCACAAATAAGTCAGATTAATCTTAATTTATTCCAGCAACTGTGAGTCACATATTAATAAGTGAGGATGAGCTGCACACGAGCACCAGTTTGGCTTTTCTTCACATGGCGGAGATAGCGCTGGCTCAAATACAGTCCCTTTGGTTAAAATGGTTTTGCAGAAGTGCATATCATGTGTTGCGTTTGCTAAATTTTGTCCTTGTTAAAATGTTCCACATGTCGCTTCACAGGTTTCTCCCCGCGCATGCTGGGAAAGACTCCAGAAACTCTGGCTAGGAATACAAGTGCAAAGACAATGAATAAATGAATGAGATGTTGTTCTGACCAATAGTTTCCATTACCTCTGCCTCTTTGTCTCCTCACTTGGGAACACCATGAGCACAATTCCTGACTTGATAGATCTGAACCTGCTGCCTCTTTTCTGTGTGTGTATCAGGTACAACAGCCAAGCATGTGGTGTTCCTGGCGGGGAACACGGCAAAGCACGGCCTCCGCTGCAAAGCCTGCAAGATGAGCCTCCACCACAAATGTGAGAACGGAGTCGGACAGCAGCGCTGCATGGGCAAACTGGTGAGATGCATGACACAGAATAAATCAAGACATCGAGACATGATATATAGACAGGACATTTGTCTCTTTGCTGTCAACAGTTTGGGAGATTCTGAGCCTCAGGAATATAATTACTGATGTCATTAGCAACAAAAACAGACACATTAGAATTGGCTGTCTGACCGTTTCCCACCAGAATGTGCTTATTCAGAAATCACACTCTATGTGTGAGTGTGCTGGTACATCTGTGACCACCATCCATCCTCGTCATCGTCCTCATCATCGTTATATCATCACTCTGTCTGTCTGAGTGTTAGATAATAGTAATGCCAAAATGCTGACCCCTCCAGCATAAACCATTAGATCAGGATCAATACAATCACCCTGAGGCTGCTTCATAACCACTATTGAAGATGTCACACCAACACGCAACAGTCTTATGATGTGTTTGGCATTTCACAGTCTCAGCCCTGATGTCTCTTTTTTAATATGTTAGTTGAGCCTTGGTTGCTTGTCAAATTAGGGGATGTGAAATAGTGTTTGGAATAATTATCACATCATTAACTGTTCAGTTTCAGCTTGTATATCACTAGCAGAAGCAATAAGATTGTGAAAACTTTTCAGAATCACAAAAATGGAAAAGTGAATAGTTTGGCACACAGTATACTGGAGCGAGAGACTGAAGCTATCATTGCCATAGCCTGTTAATATTTTCTTTTGTTTCTGTTTATGTTCAGATTCATATTTTGCTTGGGTGTCTACAAGAAAATGTTTAAATGCTTTAATGTCCAAAAAACACATTATTATTCTCATGCTGTCCATTGCTGCAGCACCTCTATTCACCCTCTGTCTAAGTGATCCGATTTAGTGCCTGTCTCTTCAAGGTCCCCCTCCTGAAAAGTCCAGTAGTGTGCTCTGATAGGTCATCTTTACAGGCCTGAGGAAGCACCACCCAACATACTTCCGCATCAGCTCTGCCGGTGTTTTTGCTGGGGGCATAACTGAGGGTGGTGACTGTACAGTTCACAACGTTACGGAGGTCCTGATGGCACTTTCAAAGGCACAGTTTCTGAATACGGACTATGGGAATGAGCTTTTTGATACTTTTCTGAAACTCATGTAACATCTAGGTCTGCTTTATGATCAAAAAGACATGGAAAAATCTTACTTTCTGAATAAAATATGTGATCTTTGAAAGTTCAGGAAATTCTTCAGCCTGGTAGTCTCGTTAACCCCTTTGAAAACCTAACTGGAAAACCTTGGTCAACCTTAAAATAAGATTTTCTTAGTCCTTGAAAAGCTGGAGATACAAGGTTTACGTGACATCTTTCCATTTTTCTGTCATTTTGTATGATTATCCAAAGTCTGTGAGATGCATCGTTGGAGTTTTGTTTGGCAGTAAATACATAAGATCCTTTAATTTGAGAAATTTGCTTCCCTCTGTCATTTCATACAAGCTGTTTTGCTGCTAATGAGCTCTAAATGGGAGCCACAACAGAACCAAAAAGTGCAGCAGGAGCTGATTGGTCAGGTTCAAACGTGCCACATAAAAAAATAGAGCGAAAACTGCCTCATTGAGTGAGTCTGGGAATTTATTTCATAGTCGGTAGAGTTACTAAGTCAGATTTTCATCGTTATTACCTCATAAGACAGAGTTAATGACCCTGTACTGTAATAACCCCCCAACTTAAATACCATTGACTGTTGTAACACACTTTCTGGGGGCGTCACCTCATTATTTGGCGATGATAATTGAGATCGGGGTCTATGAGATGATTTACCATCATCATCACCCCTAACCATCTGTGGGCCTGCATTACAATAAGACCATTTGGCGGTGGAGTTGGGATGGGCTGAGTGTCTTTACTAGTGAGTGTGCAGTTACACCAGGGAAAGCCAGCGCCAAGAAAATGCTTTCAACTCCATAGCGGTCCAGCAAACTGGCAGTCAGGACTGAACTGGGAGTCTTTAGTCATTCACACACATCCCACACTGAACAGAGGGAGACTGTAGCACTGTCAGGTCATATTATGTGTGATTTTCTACCTTACCTTGTTCCTCCACAGTGTTCGACTACACCTCCCTTGAGAAATTTGGCTGGAATTAGTTGAGGAAATTTGAAATAGTTGTTAATGAGCAAGAAAAAAGGAGGCCCATCTCAATAACGCTCTCTCCTTCCCCATTGTGACGTCTTCTGTCCACGAGAGGGATGAGGCTCGAAGATATGATCGGCTCTCAGGAGTGGAAAATGAGGTTGAGAGGTCGAGCATAAAAAGGGAAGTTTCCCCCAGAGGAGTAGAGCTCTAAATTCAACTTACTCTAAACTTGGACACGTTGCAGCCATGCTTGTTTCTCTTGGCTTGAGAACCCTTCAGCAAAGAGAGCAAGTTACCTCATGCTCTGAATCTTTATAAACCACAGGACTGGTGTCTTTTTATTAGGTTTCAGAGCGCCACGAAACAGTGACAATTAATTCATAACAAATTAGTAATATTTAACACGCAGGCTTTCGTGATTCATCTACTTGGTTACATAACATTACTTGATTATAAGCTTTGGCAAAATGTTGCTAATTATGCTGTTTTTATGTATTTCAGAGGCTCTGTAAAGGAAAATAGATGGATTTTTAGTTACGTATCTAGTAACAGGTCACAGCTAACAAAGGTTGACCCCTTGGAATTTCTGGGAAACCTGCCAATCCGGATCGAACGTGATTAATAATCAAAATGTGTCAGTTTATGTGTGAGTCACTTCCTGAAACGCTCTCAGTTACTAACCAGAGAGAGGTGAGCCCTGCTACAGTGCTTATACTACGCAAGGCACTAAATCTGCAGCTGTGACACGATTCAGTTAGTAGTTTAACTGATTCAGAGCATTGCTGGTGAAAACTAAATGATTCACTCACAAGTCTTTTTTATGGATAATGCTTATCACGCTCACACCAACAATAGCAAAAGGATGCAGTTTGTCAGCATGACACCATCACAATGGGCAATCACTATCCAGTTTTTCTCTCTATTTTGGTTTCCTTGGCGCCCAGTTTACACAACACAAACTGTTTTTTAAAACACTTGTAAGAAGGCAGCCTTGAGCTTGAGTTTCAAAGTTTATTCAGTGATTGACAGAGGAAGAATCTTTATTTATATCACATATCATACAATGTACAACATGGTGAAACTGGTGCTCTGCATTTAACAGCAGTGGGCGGTCTACAGGGAGAACATGCAAACTCTGCACAGAAAGGTCCTGTCTCAGCGGGATTCGAACCCAGGACTTTCTTGCTGTGAGGCAACAATGCTAAAATGAAAAGCATTCTGTTTGTTTCCGCGGCCTCTGTTTGCCGTCGCTGGTCTCCTTGTGCTGCTGGGTTAGCTCGCTTAACAAGAGTCTGTCGCTGAGCAGCGGCTCGCACTCATTCTTTGGAGGTAGATCATTAAATGTGCTAAAAAAATTGACAAAAGTTGCCCCCAACAGAAAGGCTTACCTGATTTGATTTGATTTTTTTAACATCTGTCTCAACATCAGTGTGGTCCACGAAGTCACTGCCAGCGTCAGTGAGTGGTGTCTCTTGTTTGTAGCCAAATGAACCAGATGGGCCCAACAAGTGTGCTCTTTTCACCTTTTCCTAAATGAGTTTTCCCCCTGAAAGTCTGACATCTCAGTTATTCAGATGAGCCTGAAGAGCTCAAGGGTTGCTTATTTTAGCCGTCTCATCATAAGAAGTGTCAAATGAAAAATTAAGACTGATTTGCGATGCAGATTTCACCACCTGCCACTTGAATCCTTGAAATGTAAACTAACAGAGAAAAAGGTTCAGGTCTGACTGCCTGTTCAGTAAAGAGTGAAGGTTGTTGTAATCAAGAAACATTAATCTTATTTAATGTAATCATTAAATGGGTGAATGATTATCCAGGACTTCTTCCAGGAAAAACAACAGAGAGAAACTGAAGACATATACATTAATCATTACCCGGTGTGCTGCAGATGACATCATGTCTGCAGGGATTGAGGAGAATTTCAATGTTCTGTGTTTCTTCTGTTCTTAAGAAGGATTCAAAAGTGATGTGGAACTATTGATTGGCTAGGAAGCTAGGTAGGTAATGGATGTATAAATGATAAATGTTTGAGGGCCTCGAGAGATTGGAGGTGGACACGACAAGCAGATAAATTAAGACGGTGACTTCAACACCAGTTTGTTCTCGCCAGGTGCAGTGGACCACCTGAACTGACTCAACTCTATATGTAACAAACTAGCTATTCATTTACGATGGTAACGCATGATTTAAACATAACAATCGACTGAAAATCATTAAAACTGAGTGGAATTAAGGTTCGCCTCAGCCTCGGGGTGGTGCAGTACTGTGTGTGGACAGGGTCTGACGTCATATTGTAAACAGAAACAGCCTCTTTAGCATCTTTGTCTCGCTCCCACCCTCCGTCTGTCTCTCTTGAACTTTCTACCATTCCGTTTGTTTTACAATGCATGTAGTGTTGAGAACTTTTTCTCTGTGAGGTCAGTTGTGCTCAGAAACGATCAGCTAAACAGAGTTACGTTCAGTATTTCAGTGTCAAGCGGCTGCCTGTGGTCCTGTATGACGATTTTTGCCTATAATGTCTGTCGCCTCTCTCTGTCTCTCCTCAGCCAAAAGGCTTTCGGCGGTACTACAGCTCTCCATTACTGATCCAGGAACAGTACGGCTGCATTAAAGAAGTCATGCCCATAGGTGAGAAGCTTAAAGCTCCAGTCTTTCAGAACCACTTCTCCACAGCTTTCCAAGATTTACCTACCTGGTTTTATGATATTGTAAATCACTGCATGGCTGTCCTGGAATCTTACAGGTAACACTTATTTGCCATCAGCTTTTATCATGTCTTATTTCTCCTCTAAAGCCTGTGGCAATAAGGTGGACCCTGTGTATGAGGCCTTGAGGTTTGGGACATCGCTGGCACAGAAGGCCAAGAGGGCCAGCGGCTCTGAGTCTCCACACAGAAACTCGGTAAGAGACATTTATCATGCCTGGTTGTGTTTTGTTTTTATCCTGTTAACGCTAAATACTGTCGCCGTCTTTGTTTAAACCCGAACACAGATAAATTGTACACAAAGAAAGTGGTTTTCAGTTTTATATCTCCTGCTTTAACATCTCTGTGTTACACCATGATGCACATGCACACATGTGACGACTTGTAGATTATCACAGTTCAGTATAATGCTTCTTATATTTTGTCCCACTGCAACAGACATAGTGTAGCTGATGGTCTAGATAGATACTGCCACTGCGGGGCTGTAAACACTACCAATAAAGGCAGTCTTTCCCAGGCGGTGATGAGGGAAAATGTCGGTGCAAACACTCATGTTACAACTCTGAAGATGGACTCGACTGATTGTAGAGCTACACTCCCTGGCCTCCTTTCCATTTCTGTGTATGTAATGCGCAAGGAAATCTGTCTTTCATTGCTTATCACTTCTAATGTAAGCTAAGCTGTACGTGCAGTCTGGATGCATGCCTCCCTATGATGACATCTGAAAGCTGTTGGGTTCAGGCCATCCTGTCCTGTCCTGTGCAGCTGTTAGTGAATGGGTGTGTGTGTGTCGTTGCAGGCTCACAGAGACAATGTGATCTCAACAGGGGTTATGATAATAGTTTCCAAATGTAGACTTAGAAACAGCATGTTTGCTACACCACAGGTTTCTCTGGAGTAGCCGGTTAGGCTGTGAAAGCAGATGAATTTAACTAGTTTTGTGCCCAGAAATCTAAAGAATCTGTCCCCTTTTGGTCTGATAAAGGGGTTTAGGGCTTGATAATCATTTACATCTATCTCCATACTGCTGTGTCTATCTCTGTCTATCTATATCATAATTTTTCTCTGCTCTATCTACTCGCTGCAGACCAGCGACTTGGATAAAGTTCCAGAGGAAGTGGTGGCTCACAGCAGCAGGCAGGAGCTGTCGAGAAAACACAGCGATGATGGTGAGTGTCCGTTGCGGTACACTGTGTGCGTCTGGATCAAAGCCATGTAGTGACACAGGGAAAAAACACACACTGTTACTTCTCTTCCCACAAGAGAGTATGAGAAGGTTGCAACATCAAATTCTCTTCCTATGAACCAGCGAATTAGGTTTTTTACTGTTTTCCACTGAAGTGCAATCGCCCTTTTTGCTGTGTCGCTGTGAACCTGCTAGAGAATCACTTGTAGAAAAAAGCCTATAGAAACGTTTGGACCCCTTTTTTGATCTGCTTTGTGTGCAGCTCTTGATTTAATGGTGGGTAGGTTTTATTTGAGCTACACAATAGTCTATGTAGTGACGGGGCAAGGCACTGACCCTTTACAATCTGGAGCATTCACTCTGACTGGTGAAGGCTGAATTACGAAGATACAAAGGTAGACCTTGGCATTTGAAAAAGCTATTTGAAGCTTGGCTACAATGCTGCTGGACTGCTCCCATCAGAAAGTAGCACCTGACCCAACAAAAGAAGAAAAGAGTACGTTCTTGGCCTGTGCCACATGTCGGCCACAGAACTGCTCTAGTTTCTTTGATAGCGTGTGGGTTACTGCAAAAAAGACAACTATGGTCAATGAAACGCAGTCTTCGAATATTTGGCACAGTATAGATATTTATGAATCATCATGTTTTTGGTAACATTTTTGGTTAAGGGCAGACATCAAGCCAATGTTTATAACTGCAGACAAGATAAGTCATAATCAAGCCGCTCGATTGCAATGTTTTTGACGTCATAGTAACTTTCCCATGATCTTTCCCGTGGTGCCACTCCTGTGACACCACTTTTGTCTCCATTTTCCTGTTAAGGTTAAAAAATAGCAAAGATATCGTCCTTTTTATGTTTCCAACATGTAATCTAATCAACATTGCAGCTTGTTTATTTAAATGGTTGTTGATTTCATTTAGTAATTTATTCTTTCTTTCTTGTTTTTTTTTCAGTTTTCACAGTCATTGAGAACGGGACGGAGCATTACCACCAGCCAGAGAGGAAACCTGAGGATTTGGCGGTAAGAAACTAACTTCTTCTAACACCTGTATTTTATTAATGCCAACAAATCGGGCTGAATTAAGCAGAAAGTAAATAAGAATAACTCAAATTATCTTTGCTTTCTTACTTCTGCAAAATTATTATGTACTACAAGGAGTTTTAAACTGCTTATGTAACCGTCTCAATTTAATACCGATGCCTCTCTGTGACCTACATAAACAAACAAGAGCATCAGTGAGAAGACTGGCTATTTCTATCTAACTATTATAATTATTCTTAATGCCTGTCACTTGGTCGGGTTCTGATTTGTCCACATCCGATAAGTCATAAACTTAAAACTACTTTTTCCTGGCAGAGTGTTCACAGCCTGAGGAAAAAAGGAAAACAAAGTTCACCATTCTCACAAATAGATTATTATCTCACCACTATGATGAGGTTTTAAAAAGAAAAATAGTATTCAATTGCACTCAGAAGAGCGCATACCTCCGCCCAACAGTCCCCTTTTGATACCATCCACCTAAATGCGCCATGCATTATTCCCAGAGAAATTAACGAAAATTCCCTGATTTGTCCCTACATCCAGATCTTCACCAAAAATTAATGGGGTCTATTCTGGCCCGACACCCATACTCCATCCAAGTTTCCTGGAAATCCGTTCAGTAGTTTTTGTGTAATCCCATTGACAAACCAACAAACCAACCAACAAAGGGACACAGGTAAAAACATAACCTTCTTAGCAGAGATAACTATGGTGCATCTTTCTTTCACTTGCTCTCAAAACCAATGCTATGCTAGCCAGGCCAAATCAGCCTTTCACTTTTACATTCGTCCTCAGTTTCTTAGTTTTATTCTGCTGCACAGATTCTTACAGTAATGTGTTAGTGGTGCAGTCTCAAAACCTCTGAGAACAACTCCGTTCACTGACCACTGCCTGAACTCTGCTTGGTCACTCTGAGAACTGATACCAAGCCAGTCCCTCCTGTGTCCATTAACCCCACCCCCCCTCGCCTCCATCGTCACTGCTGAATTTCCCAGGACTTTGATGGAAAACTTCTCTTCCTGCTGTAACAAATCATACCCGAGCTGACACGATCACTGGCCTGCACCGATAGAGAGAAGGCCTGACCTTACAGTGATGTTTGGATCTGCAGCTCTGGGTTCTGTGCTGCTGTTTTTTTCCCCTGCAGTGAAGATGCAGTGCTGATTGTGCAAAATTCATGATCGTGAAAGAAAAAGGTTAAACCTCTGTGAATATCTTGCTCTCCCCCCCCCCCCCCCCCCCCCCGATGAATATTTCATGGGCAGATTTCGGTCTTTTTCAGCTCCCATGGTGGGATTTGTGGGAGAGGTGCTTTCAGTATCAATGTTCTCTGTACATATTTTCGATGGGCTGCCATCTATCCTGTTTACTTTTATAGTTTAACATGTTTATCTCCATTGTCAACAGTGGAAAAAGACCACAGATACTTGGACAAACACAAAAATGAACAAATAACCATACAAGGCAAAAAACAAAGAAACATGCACACACACACACACACACACACACACCTATTCTCTGCAATACAATATAGCAGCCGCACTCTCCATTTCAGGGGACAGACCTGAAGTGAATTGTTATCTGGCTGGACCGAGCACAGCTGGCAGCGGGGCTGTTTGTCTGTCAGCCGACAGGTCCATTAGCTCGGGCTGGCGGACAGACAGATGGAGGCTCCGCGGGGTAATGAGCGAGGAGAAAAACGCTCGAAAACTGCCTCTTCACCAGAGACCGAGAGTCCAATTTGAGATGAGAGGCTCACACGCACAATTGGGACACACACGCAGTCACACGCAGGATCCCCATCTGTTCACACTTTACAGGTTTAGTGTTAAACTACCCGAGATCAATTGACAGTAAAATAGTCTGGCTCAAGCTGTGATTTCTTTTTGGTCGGATTCTCTGGTTTTTGGAAGCTTAATTTTGGTGTAGGTGGCGCTCTTTTTGTTTGTCTGTTCATTTGATGGAGCTTCTGTGTCTCCAGTATAACATGTGTCCAACAGCCAAACTACTGTTAATGGAATAATTAACTCTTAAAGCTGCACTAATCAATATTTTTGGATGCTGGATGGATCAGTGGATCCAATGACAATGTTTTGTGTAAAAGGTGTCGCTCGTAGTGTCAAAGCCAAAAACGATGACCTGACTCTGCAGTTTCTCTCGGCTCTATGGGGCGTTTTATTGACTTTTAGCTCATTGTTTTGGTGTTAGGCCCACAACTTTACAGTCTTGGCTTTGTTGTCAGTTTCAGCGGGCAGCTGTTTTTAGAGAGAAATCTCTGAACAAACAATAAACACTAAATGCCCATCACCAACAGACAGACAGACAAAGTGTGGTGACTAGTTAGTGAGCATAGTGGAGCATTTAGCAGCTCAATAACCAGATATCTTTCTCAGGAGCAGGTGGAGCAAAACAGAGCGAGGGGGAGAGTGAATATTGGACTTACAATCGCCAGGTGTCCAGAAACACAAATTAAATATTGCTCTGCGTCTTCCAGATATGTAAATAGGCAGCTGTTAGCTAACGTGCTCACCATGAGAACAAGGTGAGAGTATGTCAAAGTGTTTACAGGTTGTTTTGCTACCCCCAAGTGGGCGAAACAAACAGTTACTGCAGATTTAAAGGCATGAACTCTTTCTGATTTCCATTTTTTTCTTCACACATTGTCCCTCACCTCAATTATTGCCTTCTTTTTTTGATAACTCACTTACAAAAGGAGGCTGTTATCTTGGCCTTGCCCTACCTCTCATTCAGTATTTCAGGCTCCCACAGCACCAAGAGCCTCTCGAGGCCCGTGAGCAGCCCTTAGTTAGCTGTAATAGATTGCCACTGCTTGATTTTGTTGCTTTGAACCCTGAGGCCACAGAGGCAGTTTGCCTCGTGGCCGCAGTTAACTCGACTCATCCATCAGACACATTGCCAGTCCACATGGGTGACACTCGGGGAGCCACAAAAGACCAGAAACACTTCTCTTCATTACCACAGCGCCAGGAAGATGGCGAATTCTCCTGCTGTCTTGCAAAAACAGCCATTAGTGTGTCTTAAAAAGCTATTCTCATAGCTTCTGGCAAAATTCCCCTCCATTATGAAGGAACAGGACAAGTTATCATTTGGAGGGATTTCAGGGACGCAGCAGGCAGGATTCAGGCGCAAGGTATCGGTGATGAAAAAACGCCCACCAGTTTCGTGAGCAGGTGTGAAGAGCGCCAGGATGTGGTGCATCTCCCCGCTAATCGTGCTAACACGTCCCCGACAACTTCCTCCCCACCCACAGCCCTGTCCTGTTTTAACTTCCTGAGCGTTCATGAAAGCCCGGTCCCTCTTCTCCCACTCATGTTGACGGAGGATTAGAAGGAACAGATTGCAGAACAACTTAAGCATCTCCACGGTCTATCAGTGCACTGTAAACAAGGGCTTCTCCTGCCTATGTGAATGCCAGAAGACCATTTTCAGACAGGACTGCGAGAAAAATAACAATACAGAATATGGTGTTGCATTGTATTTGTGTGTCTATGAGCTTTGTTTGACTTGTCAGCCACATTTTCCAAAACCAAATGTGTGTGTTTATGTATGTCCATGTGTGTTTGGTGTCTAGTTGGAGCAGAGCCAGCTGCAGAAAGACGTCCTCAAGCTTAACACCTACGTGGCCTTGCACAGCTACACTCCCCAAGACAGCCACGACTTGGAGATGAGGTTAGTTTACAAGTACTAGAACTCACATGTCACATGTAATTAAGAAATCTGGCTACAACACCCGCCGTCATTACTTATACATCAGCTGTCAGGGGACAGTATAGCTGACTGACTGAAGACATTTCACTTTTTTTGATTTTTTGATCTGGGTCTTTTTTTTTTCTCCAAATATATAACAAAAACAAATAAAACTTAAACAGAGGACCATTAAATCAAGTTCCTGTGCATTATCTGTGCAGTCTTTCTAGGAGGACAACTGGATAGAATAGAATTGTACAATTATAAATGTCACTGTTATAGTTAAGGCATCCTGCATCAATGTCCTATGGGAATTGTACACAAAAATAAACTTCCTGTACAGTCGCTCTAAACATGTTATGTCGCTCTTGTATGTACACATACTGGCATGTGAGTCTGCAAGAACAGACAAGCAAACCAAAAAACAGTGACATACAATCACACTACTTGTGTCAGTCAATCTCACCATATACAGTCCTATGATACACCAAGACCAAGGCACACGATCACACACCCACAAAGTACACATGTGGACAAGGTGTTTAATTTAGGTGTCAGAGTCCGCTGGTGAAGAGCTGTCTGCTCCTTGTCAATATTCATCAGCTTTTTCACGCCAGCAAATTCAGTTGTCTGCTAATTAGTGTTTTCCGTGTTTCTTTTATCTTATATAATCACTGTATTGAGAGCTGTAGACGTCAAAGTGCACAGGAATAGATTAACAAATGGAACTAATTAGCTTCCTCATTTTAAGTAATGGTCCTTAAAGACTTATTTCTCTGGAGTGGCCTCATTAATCGTACCTGTGTGAGTGCCGCTACGGTCTATTAATATCAGTCAATCTCACCTCTTGGATTTATTCTCAGAGAAACACACAGTCTTTAGAAGTTCATTTATTGGTAGACAGTGTGCCAGTGGTACAGTGAAACTAGCTTAATGGTCAATTTCAGCTCATTTTTTCACTGTTCGGCCCACAACTTTAATGTTTTGGTTAATTCTCGCCACTCTCATGTCGTCATTTTCAGACAGGCAGCTGTTTTGAAGTGAAAAAGCTGTAAAAACCCTCATTAGACCACCTGTTCAGCACCTGACAGACACAGTTAGCAACTAGCTGTTGAACATAATGGAGCATTTAGTAGCTAAAGACTCGCAGATTTCCCCCAGGGGTTTGTAGAGACCAAAAACAGAGCTAAAACCAAGTTAATATTGGACTTTAATTTGCCAGGTGGCCAGAAACACGACTCCAATGTGTCCAAAGAACGCACAGCTGTCTTCTGTCTAGCCTGTCTTATTACATTCAATACGATCTAGAATTCAGGCTACAGATTTTATCCCATGCCTTAACCGTGATTGTTACGGCATCATCTGCAACACACTTTGATGAAATAGGCCCCCAGGAAAGAGAGCATCCATCATGAGCAGTCCTTCAGCCTAAGTACCCATTTACTCCTGGTTCTCACAGAAATCCTGTGAGGATTTAAGGATATGAAGGTGCACTTGTTCCCTCCCTCTTCCTCCTTCCTCCTTCCTCTCCCTTTGGTAGAGAAAAACTTCAATCGCCAGGCTTGATATAAAATTCATTGACTTCATCTCTACAGCTCCCTGACTGCCAATACTTGAGCACAAAGTTCACCAAGCTTTGTTTCATATTTCATCTCTTATGAGAGCCTACATCAGTTTTTTTCTCCTCAGGGTTTTGCTGCAGACAGTAATCAATACATCAAACACTAACACATAAAGCTCAAATGAGGTGAAAATGGAATCTCTAATGAAAAGCTTCAATTTCCATTTTAGGCAGGAAAATCAGTTCGTGATTAGTTTCCAGTTGACGCCACATGCTCTGATTACATGATTACCTGCGACTGCGATGTGGTGATTGTAATGATGATGAGTTTTGCATTTTTTAAATACCCACTGTTCTTTTTTTTGTTGTTGTTTAACGGACAATGTGAATGTTGAACAACATGAATCTACTTTGTTTTCGTCACCTTGGAAGATTTTACAACATCGGGTGCTGAGCAGTTTCTCACCCACAACAAACAGCGTTTTCTGAGTCATGGTGAGAATTACTAAGCAAAGGACAGCCAGTGTCGTAACTGAACCACAAGACGAAGAAAAAGGGATATTACGTAAACCAACATTTGGCTCGACTGTGCTGCTCCTTTTGTTTTTTATTGGTGAAATGTAGCCAACGGCCTTGAACAGATGCTAGCAATCATGGCACATGCAGCGATGGGGTGAAGTGATTCATGCGTTTCCTGGATAAAGAAGAATTACTTACAGCAAACAGGATTAAGGTGTATCCGATCTCATTCAAAGCAGAGAAAAAACTGCAAACAACTTCTCCTGTTCTTTATTACACATCATACGTATAGAAGATGAGATCAAGTAGAGAGGAGATCTTCAATATGTGGAGATATCTAAAGCTTGACAGGCTGCGTGCATCACTTTTCCAACCTGCTTTAAATGAATCTACTTTTGATGGCGAAAGACTCGACGGCTGTCTTCCCACTTCATACCTTCAGATGCTATCATGCCAATAAGTTGACATTACTAAAGGCTTTTGAATTGTAATTTCATTTCTTGTATCATTTCTGGTTTTATAAGCAGTAAATTCATCAATTTCATTGCCCAGTATCACTGTTTTCCAATTTCCTGCGTCAGATTGCTTGTGTACTAGTTTGATTTATTTTAGTTGTTGTAAGTTGTTCATAAACATGTACCCATAAAGTACAGGGCTAAGGTGGGTCTATATTACCTGTTTTACAGAGGGGCATGTATGGAAATGTACATGGTGCATAATGTGTTCAAACAAATCACCACAGAGGGTCAAGAGGAGCCCACAGCTACTTGTTTCTACGCTATTAGACTTATACCAGCATGCAGATAAGAAGGAAAAAACCTTTTGAGTAATTTCTCCTTTGTTTCGCTCTGTGTTGCAGAGCGGGAGACAGAATCTTATTGGCTGACGACTCCAACGATGACTGGTGGAAGGTAGGTACGGGACCAAGATATTACATGACTCATCTAAAGCTTTTTCTTTTATAAGAATAATTAACCTTCAAAGGTGCCGAATTCAAAGATGATTTTGTTTTTGTCCGCTTTACTAATAATGTGTGTTTTCCACAAAGCCCGTAAGATGCCAATGTAAGAAAATGGATTGATAAATCACAGGAAGTCGAGCTGTAAATTATAGGAGCGAGGCAACAGGCAGCCTCTGGACACAAATGCATGACAGATAAATTAGGGAGACAAAAGGGCCAAAGCGTGACTGTACAGAGGCAGCCGGCTGCCACCAGACCATGGAGAAACTCATCACGCATTCTAACACTGTTGTTGTTCTCCACAGGCTGTAGATAAACAGAGACATCTGGCCGGTTTGGTCTTTAGACAGTGGATACTTTAACAAGTCAAGAGGCAAACATTAGCACTGATGTAACACCAGCATTCAATGTATAGGTGCCATATTTAAAGACCAATATAGTGTATTTCTTTTCTATCTATGTAACAGGTTAGTAGTATGATCTAAAATCAGACTTCACACAGGTGTTCTGTACTGTAACCAACAGAACCCCTTTGGTTTTTTCAAGGATTTAATCATTTAGGAAAACACCGGGTTTGTAATCCTCTTATGTTCTGTGCAGCCGCTCCACGTGTCAGCTGTTTTCATGTTAGATGATTTTTTTTTTTTCATTTTTTTTTTTCAGGGGGTAATTGAGGACAGGATCGGTTTCTTCCCAGCAGCCTTTGCTCACCTGGTGCGGGCAGAGGATCAAGTGTTCAAGTGTAACAGGACGTTCATCGGCTGTAAGGAACAAGGCCAGATCACCCTGAAGGAGGGACAGGTAGTGTATAAACCTTATAATGATAAGATATAGGGCTTTTATGGTGTGTGAGCATCTTCACAGCACAATACAAGATGCAAGAAGCTGAATGCTGCCCAGTAAACATTTAAATTAAAGTCAATATGTGTGTAGATTTTATGTGATTAAACTGTCGCATCCGATGCCCAAAATACACATGTAGGCGTTTATTTTAGTTCATATTTGTGTACTTACTTTTTTGTAAATTACAGTATATTAGTTGATTGCATCAAAAAACTTGCAATACAAAAAATAATTATGTAAGTTATCAACTTTATTCCCCCTAAAAGAATCAATACAAGAAAACTGCACTCTTTTGTGAATAGAAGCTTGTCAAAACCTGCCAGACAAAAGTAAATATGTCTGGCAATCAAGCTAAAAAGAAGGCTACTTTTCTTAGTTTATGATTAATTTACATTCTGTATCAGACAATAGTGATAGGATTGTTTTTAAGGGTTAATTGTTTGACTTTGGAGCCACAAAGACAAACACATGAAGGATTAATTTAGACCAAACATTGGCACGGTCGATCCCACGCACAATCTTGCATCATGATTTAGGTAAGCAATGACCTTTATCATGGACATTAAAATTTCCACATTACACCTGTGTTTAATTCACGATCACACCCCGGCCATTACAGCGCATCAGAATCACATTATCCAGCAGCTCTATTACCCTCCTGCAGCTCCCACGTCGCCTCTTACTTCAAGCGACTCTTCCCTCACATGCACTAACTCACTGAAAGGCTTGACTGGAGTCGGCCGACAGAGGATCCCTCTCAAGGGTTACCATTACATTAGCATTTTGGCATAATGGCTGTACTCAGATCAGGCCCCCTTTTTCCCACAATGCTTCCCAGGGCATGTTGGGACTCAGAGAGGCTTAAAGCAAGCAACCCCCAGTGGAGATGAAACCACCGAAAACATGATGAGTCTGTGACCCGCTGCCTTTCTTTTCCTGTCGCGCACACCCAGGGGAAGATGTTTGAGGGTACTTAGAGCAAACATGCAAACACAGAGTGTTCTGGTCTATTATGAGGGTCAACGGGTGAAATTAGGAGTTGAAAAGAACGAAAATAAAGCATTTTTTATTCCTCAACCCGTCTCCTGTTTCCTCTCCTTCAAGGTGACTCTTGAACACAATTATAAATTTAGGATCTCACTACTTGTCTCGTCTTTAACGATGTTATTAACGTCCTAATTGCAACTACAGCACCTTCGTCATTATCACCTTTAAATGAAATGATAGTGATAAATGAAGCAATCCTCTCCACTTCAGCTGGGCAATACAGTATATTGATACAGTGTACAGCTTTTGTTATGTGAGACTTGAAATAACAAAATCAATTTTTATGATATTATGTACATTTTCTGGAAATTTACATACTTAGATGGGATTGAGGTCGATCTCTTCTCTTAACTGTTGCTGTTGTCTTAAACGTTTGTCGAAAACATCATTGTGTACCGTAGATTTCCCTCAGTTGGTACCAAGGGGCCTAACCCTAATAAAAAAAAAAGACATTTCATAATTTGGTCAAATGTATGGACTTGGAAACATTTCAAGGCTTTATTTGCAAAAAGAGTTATCTCTGCTTTGATTTATTTGCCTAAACCTGTTTTTTATATTACGCAGTCAGATAAATATCAATCAAACTGGCGTTGGCTCAACCATTTCTCTTTTCCCTCAGATTTGTGTGAGCAGCGAGGGCGAACGCAGCGGCTTTATCAGAGTGGAGAGTGGAAAGAAGAGAGGCTTTGTGCCGTGTGACGTGCTGGAAATCATCTGAGACAAACTCTCAGTGAAATGAAGAGAGAGAGGGAGAGAAAGAAGGAGGGAAGGGAGGATCAGCCGCCTGGAGGTCACAGGAGGAGGAAACTGAACCGACAAAATGGCCAGAAGAAACCATTGAGGGAGCTCGCCTCATCAGAGAGTTGGAGTTTGGACTTGAAGGTGATGCTGGTTTTTATCAATGAGGACTGTGTACCTTCCTCACTCCCTGTCAACTCAGAGATGCTGACACACAGAGGCAGGAGATCTCTCTTTCACTGGATCTTATTTAATTTATGGAGCTGATGTGCGTGTTTTTTCTCCTCCGTAGACTTTTATTCCGCTACGAGCTGTTTATTTTTTGAAAGTGGAACTGCCGGCTGGCTGTTTAAGCCAAAGAAAACGAAACAAACACTTAATACAATGATTTATTTTTCAAGGTTTCAGTACGTACAATGGCATTCCTCCTACAAATAGTTTAGTTTCTCATGCTTTTACATACGTGTTCAAAGCAAAAGGTTTTAAGCTTTTAATACAAAGTAGTCGGCAATAGGCTCTGAAATATCAGATTATTTTGGACGACAAAATGATGATGATGTCAGAAGGCGATGGAAAAACTTTCTTTGAAGCCTCAAATCTCCCATAAATCTATCAAGCAATCACTTCCTGTATATCCTCTACAGTACAGCTACACTCCTATGACAGAACTACACAACAGGTGAGAAACAGCAGTGCACATCCGATGCAACAAAGGGATGTGGGCGAGTTTGACAGATTCCTCAGAAACACTTCAGAAATTCTCAGTGGTCCTTCAGAAATATCGCCCTCATACTCCCCAGGTTTCTTATTCATTTCTATCCAGGATTTTACTCAATGATGATGACTATTATACATTTTTACCATCATTAGAATCAAAAACTATTCTAGTCTGTGTTACAGTGGATACAGAACTGTGCAACGAAATCTTTTCGATTTATCTTTTAAGGCTTACAAAGTTTTTTTTTGGTTGATTTATTCATTTCCTCTCTTTTTGGTTGTTTTTTTCAAAGATTTCACAACATTCATCACTGTAAAACAGACGTGAATGAGAAGGTACAGCTCCAATATAATCAGCTTGGAAATTATTTTATGATCAGAGCTCATGTGCTCTGCTGGGAATGTGAACACAGTGAAACATGTAAGAAAATGATCGTTGGCTGGTTTAAAGGTGATCACTCTCATGTGGTTTCCTGGTTCCATGGGCATGGACGGTTCTGAGCAGCACTTCTCGTACAGATTCTAGTCGAGTGCTTTTACGGAAAGGTATTGCATCATAGTAGATATAGTATATCTCCAAAAGTTTGTTCTGCACTGAAACTTGGCTTTGTTGAATGTCCAAGAATTCTATATTGTACATACTGTACATACAAGATTAAAATTTCTTCTTTATCACAACAAACAAAAGCATGTTATGATGATTGTTACGGTGTCCCACATGTTTACTTTTATTGCGGTTAATTATATAAAAACACAAACATAACAATTCATCTTTCTCCTCCTGAACGTCTTCCTTCCGTCAGAATGATTCCTGAATTTCTATCGTGGTTCTCTTCCCTCTTGTTCTTATTAATTATCCATCGATAATAAGCTCATTATTCGCTCAAGTGGGCCCCCCAAAAAGATGGTGCATCATGCAATTATGCATATTATGATGTGATTTAGATGCGAGTGAAAACAACTGGATTGTGACTCAGTTATTCTGAGTGAACCAAATCCATTTTCACAGCAAGAAAGCGGTGAAGACTGAAAATGTGGGGAGAGACGTGAAAACATATGACTATGAAGCACAGAGACGCCTTTATTTCTCAGTTTCCATACACTCTAAAAGCTCTTAATGCTAAATTTTACACTTCTTGGAAAATCCAAATGAAATTGTCAAATGCAAGACAATTGAGGAGGATTCTTTGAGTTTTACCACAACACATTCTCAATTACACAGTCATTACGAAATTAAAATGCTGTCATAATGTTACATGTATCAATTTAGCGTGCTATTGATCATGTCTTATTATGAATATGAATGCATTAGAGCCCATCCTGATGCAAGAAAGACCAACCATCTTCTATTAATCCTGTGTGGCATCAGTTAACTGTACATTACTGAAATGTACATGAAGATTAATGAACACAATCCAACTCCAATAGAGTTTATTAAGCAATTGTAAAGGTATATAAATGTCAGTTGCAACTTTAGAAGAAACAATTGCTTAATAAATGGTTTATAAGACATTTAACAGAGAACATTTGTTAACAGTGAAATAACTATTAAGCTTAATTAACCATAAACAACTATGTTGTTATAAAGTGTTACCGTTTATTTTAAGTGTTTTATGAGTGCATGCATCAGTTTTGAAATAGGTTATGCTCATATGCTCTCTGTTATGCCAGACTGACCAAAACTTAAAAACCTGATGTTTCCTCGCCTCTTCGCCTCACAGTTCAGTGAGCCTCACATTTGATCTACCTGACCATCTGAGCAGACAATCTGTTCACCCTGCAGTCCACCATGAGAGAGATCCGCAGGTCTCAGCAGCTCCATTAACCAGCTGCCCGCATGTTAAAACTGTTGCTGGGGGCGCAGGCTATCGATAGGAGTTGAGACAGTCACAAACACTCTTTCAGTGTCTGCACTGTTTGTATACTGACACACACTCTGCCATCACTGCAGGACGCCAGCCACGCTCAGATACTTGACTCTGGCACCGCCTGTTGGTGTATCACGACAACAGGGAAAAACAAAGCTAAAAAATCAGTATGAGAAAATAAAGCTAGATAGACGCACTTGACTTTGGAAATTACACTACATACTTCCACTGCATGAGCTGAGGTTATGTGTACACTCTTAGAAATACAAGTGCTAACTAAAACCATGTGGGGTTCTTCGGCTTGTCCCCAAAGGAGAACTTATTTTTTGTTCCTGGTAGAACCTGTTGTAATGGTTCGCCCTGGCAACATTTTAGATGGTCCTATCTAGAACCCAACATAAAGGGTTACACCTAGAACCCTCTGGAAAGGTTCCTCCCAGAACCCCCCTAAGAGGTTCTACAGAGAACCTTTTTACCGTGCAATAGTCCAACCCACAACTAGAATCTAACTAATATCCAGAACCATTCAACTCTCTAAGGGCGCTAACAAGAGACGGGGTGCTAAGCAGTAGCATTTATTTATCTGTGTAAAAGCTCAACTTTAAGCAGCACTAATCAATATTTTCATGTGAACAGTGGGACAAATAACTGAGACTGCTTTTTTTGACCAACCCACAGATTTTTATCACTCAACTGCAGTTCCCATCGGCTCTACAGAGTTTTAATCAACCTCCACCTCAATCTTTTGGTTCTATTTCTCTACTCTTATCAATGTTGGTTTCAGCCACAGACTTAAGTACACTGTTCACTTACTGACAGACACAGTTAGCATCTAGCTGTTGAACATAGCAGAGCATTCAGCAGTAAAAGAGTCAGATATTTCCCTCAGGAGATGGTGGTGTATAACAATATATCATAATGATTAAAACAACCTTTTGTTGTTTTGCATTGCTAATGTTTTGACTTGTTAAAAACAGGTAATTGTCTGGATTGTTTGAAGACTTCAATTTACTATTCCAACAAAAGCATTTAGTAGAAACTTGTGTGTGTGTGAACCAGGCTACATGAAGTGTGGGTCTTGACCTTAAATGTTGTTTCAGCGAAGCAGGAAGACAGACTAATAACTTGTACTTGCTGGTGGCATTTTTTACTGTCAGCAGAAAACTGATAGAGATCTCACTGAGTGAACCTGCAAGATGACTGGGTGCATTTCCTTGCAAAGCGGAAGTAGAAGCATGCTTGTCGGACCTACAGACCTGCCCCACTATAGCGGTAAGGCTTGGGTCAGCAGGGTTTGCACATGCAAAACATCCGGATGTGGTTAAAGATAAATGTATTATTCATCAGGTTGTTTATGGAAAGGGTAAAGGCCTAAACTGGCCATTTGACCATTGTGAAGCCATCATGTCTAGCAGGAAAATGACTCAAACATGCAAAACAATAAAGCCTCTTTCAAAGGGAAGAGAAAAGGTGACTCGAGTGATCATGACTGATGTTTGATTGACATATAAGTTGCCTCATATAAAGCATGCTTCTGTCCACAACATTACTGAAAATAATTATATAATAATAAAGTCCTGAGGGCCGAACAGGCATCCTAATAAAAGAGAAAAACATCTGGAGCCAGAGTGTGCAACATGTTTTCTGACTACAATAATGCAAACCACAGATATGTTGCAACTTTATTTTTCTTTAGCTTCAATTTCATGTTGTGACAATGCTGTGCTTATGAGCTGGTAAGGGTTAGGCACAAAACCCACTTGGTTAGAGTCAGGAAAAAACATGTTTTGGCCTAAAATACCTGTTTTGATCCATAAACATGGCTGGAGATCAATATATGTTTTAAAAAAAGTATTTTATAAAAATGCTTTAAGGTTGTGTACTTGGTACAACTTATAAAAAAATTGCAGTGTTTGACTTTTTGCAAACACCAGTCTTGTGGTAAATTTAGTGCTGATCAGGTGTTTAAGCAGCAAAATAGCAGAAGCTTTAAAACGGTATAAAAAGCCACGGAAGGAGCAGCTGAGGTCAGCTCTGATGAGACAACAAGAACGACCATGAGGCCCGCCATCAGCATCGCTCTCCTCCTGCTCTCCGCAAGTAAGAAATCAACATTATTTACCCCATTTTCCTTTGACTTTAAGTACTTTCTGAGACATTTTTGTCTTTAAGCTGTCATCAGGTCTCTGGAGGTCCGAATTGAAGAGGAGGAGGGTTTTCCACTGAAGTTAAAACATGATGTGAGGGTGAGAGCAAACCACCACACAGAGGTGAGAAACTGTGACACACACAGCCTTAATTAATTTAAAGTTAGAAATTCAGCCCTCTTGTTACTCATGCTGCTATATGACTCATCAACATCAGTATTTTCTAATTTCATTCTCTTTTATTAATCCAAATATTTCAGGATGCAGCTTTCCCAGGTGCCTGTAGGGGCTGTGTGTTCATCGTGTCCAAAGTGAAGGAGAAGCTGGGGAGTGATCATTCAAAGGTATCAATGCAAAATATACTTTAATACGCAGGGAAGAGGCTGACTGAGGCTGACTGGGGCTGACTGGGGCTCCCTGAAGAACACTTGAGACACTCTATTCCTTTTGTTGTCTCTTAAACTGTCCTTATCCCACATGCATTATATCCTTTCTTCATCACAAACTCAGCTATAAGTCTTACCTTCCAATATGTCAATTTAAAGGATAAAAAAATGAAAATTCAGTTAACTTGATGTATAAGTAAATGGTAAATTAAACATGCCCATTAACTCCAAAGCTCCCTTTGATTCTGTCATAATGTGCTATGGAAGAACATTTGTGGCTTTCTTGCAGATAAAGGTTGGGAAAATAACAAATAACATATTTTTGGGGCTGAAACAAAATCCTGTAGGATACTGTATCAAGTGTTCTTTACAGCTGACGTTCATGACCGTGGGGTCCCGAGATAAATCTGAGGGCTCACAAGATGACAGAGAGATAAGAAAGAAAAGCAAAAATTGTATTTCACAAAATCCTTATTTTATTCAACTTAATACTTTTTAAAAAAATTCTGGATACCTTTAGTTTTTCAGGGTCTCCTTTTAATTTTTAGGTTGAACTACTCACAGCTCATGTCCTTTGTAAGAAGACAATCTGGGTAGTTCTTACATGGAAAACAACACGTATAGCAAACATCTTACAATAATATAATGTTTGATAAACATTTATTCTTATGATCTGACAATGTTTCATTTGTATTTCATTGAAGGACAAAATCCAACAGCTGCTGGACAAGGCCTGCAATTGGGTGAAAATTAGATTCCTCAGAATTGCCTGCAACAAGATCATGACAAAATTCAAAACCAAACTGATTAATGCCATAGAAAGCCTTGATTCTCCCAGGAATGTATGTGTTAAACTGAAACTCTGCAAGTCACGTGTCTATAGATAGTTCAGAAGTGTACCAGTAATGTTTCCACTTATCCTGTGTGGATATTGTATTGTTTTTACCTTTGCAATAAAGCTTTTCTGAATTGGCTTATTTCATCATGCAGTAATTACAAAATAAAACTCATCAGAACCATCTTGGCTTGTCTTTCTTTGGCTTGTTCCAGCAGTCACCAACTCTGGTTTGGTTGAAATAAACCTTTATTTCACAGAGTTAGATGTGATCATATCCTGGCTTCAGACGCTGGTTTTCCTCGCTGTATATCTGTAATGTATTCAGCTTGGTAAAGAGCTATTTCTCTGATCAGTCGATTGACTTAAATCTAAACCACCAGGATGAGAGCCAGGCTTTGAACCCAATTTCACATGCTCGCCAAACTGTGCAGTTACATCTTGTGACGCAGTGGTCCAATTAAAACACTTTTTCCCATGTGCTCACATTATGAATGAAGTGGCTTTTAAACTGTGGATGAATTATTTTGAGCATCACAACAGAACAGCCATATGATTAAATAATTCTATAAGGTAATTTATACCTGGGAGGTTAAGATTTTTTTTCGCTTCATAGGAATCCAGATTTTCCCTTATTACATCACTGCCTAAATTCATATAATGCAATTACCGGTATGCAATTAATGTAATGTTTTAGGTATCTGCTGCTAACACAGTATCAGCCTCACTTGGTGTTTAGTCAGAGCTGGTAAATGTTTGCATTGTGACTTTAAGCATATTAGCATGCCTACATTAGCGTGTAGCTCAGAGCACAGGTATGTCTACAGCCACACAGAACTGTTAGCATGGAGGCAGACAGTCTTCTTTGTCAAACTATTTTCAAAGTCAGGGATAAACCTTCAAGCTGAAAAGGTGCGAACAACTTTCGAAGCACAAAAAAACTCACAAGCTGCTTATCATGAAATATTTGCAAAATATTTCATGATAAGCAGCTTGTGAGGTTTTTTTTTTAAAACCAGCATCACAAATACCAAAAACAACTTTTTAGCTGCATTCATATCCAAACGAGCTTTCAGCTTAAGGTTGTGGAGGGCTTTTTGAGTGAGGAGGAGTATTGAAATGAATCCGTTATGGATTAGGGAGCCAGTGGAGTTTCTGGACAACAGGGGTGATGAGGTCACAGGTGAGCAGGCGAGCAGCAGAGTTCTGGACGTATTGGAGTTTATTTAGGAGTTTGGATGGTGTGCCATAGAGGATGCTGTTGCAGTAGTCAATATGCATCCCACTATGATCCCACGCTACCTATGTCTTTTGTTTTACTTTGATTGAAAGAAGCCTAGCAGCAGAAATTACATATTGTGCCTTTAAGGATCTCTTTCAGCTTTCTTTTTATCACTGCATTTACTTTGTTGCACTTCTGTCTTGTAACTTTATTTACTTTGCTAAGTCTGTAAAGGTGAAGTGTATTTCTATATCTGTGCAGATGATATCAGTAAACGTTTGCGTGCGTGTCAACCAGGCTACATGAAGTGTGTGTCCTGACCTTAAATGTTGTTTCAGTGAAGCAGGAAGACAGACTAATAACTTGTACTTGCTGATGGCATTTTTTACTGTCAGCAGAAAACTGATAGAGAACTCACTGAGTGAACCTGCAAGATGATTCACAGTGACAGCATGTCATGGTCACATAACTGCCTGCACTGTGTGCATTTACTTGCAAAGCGGAAGTAGAAGCATGCTTGTCGGGGTCGCACCTACAGACCTGCCCCGCTATAGCGGTAAGGCTTGGGTCAGCAGGGTTTGCACATGCAAAACATCCGGATGTGGTTTAAAGATAAATGTATTATTCATCAGGTTGCTTATGGAAAGGGTAAAGGCCTAAACCGGCCATTTGACCATTGTGAAGCCATCATGTCTAGTAGGAAAATGACTCAAACATGCAAAACAATAAAGCCTCTTTCAAAGGGAAGAGAAAAGGTGACTCAAGTGATCATGACTGATGATTGATTGACATATAAGTTGCCTCATATAAAGCATGCTTTTGTCCACAATATCACTGAAAATAATTTGGTGCTTTTAACTGCTCTGTACCATTGAAAGTAGGAAAAAACTGAGTGACTGTTAATCTTTAAGTCCTGAGGGCCGAACAGGCATCCTAATAAAAGAGAAAAGCATCTGGAGCCAGAGTGTGCAACGTGTTTTCTGACTACAATAATGCAAACCACAGATATGTTGCAACTTTATTTTTCTTTAGGTTCAATTTCATGTTGTGACAATGCTGTGCTTATGAGCTGGTAAGGGTTAGGCACAAAACCCACTTGGTTAGAGTCAGGAAAAAACATGTTTTGGCCTAAAATACCTGTTTTAATCCATAAACACGGATGGAGATCAATATATGTTTTTAAAAAAGTATTTTATAAAAATACTTTAAGGTTGTGCACGTGGTACAACTTATAAAAAAAATGCAGTGTTTGACTTTTTGCGAGCACCAGTCTTGTGGTAAATTTAGTGCTGATCAGGTGTTTAAGAAGCAAAATAACAGAAGCTTCAAATTGGTATAAAAAGCCACAGAAGGAGCAGCTGAGGTCAGCTCTGATGAGACAACAAGAACGACCATGAGGCCCGCCATCATTTTCCTTTGACTTTAAGTACTTTCTGAGACATTTTTGTCTTTAAGTTGTCGTCAGGTCTCTGGAGCTCCGAATTGAAGAGGAGGAGAGTTTTCCACTGAAGTTAAAACATGATGTGAGGGAGAGAGCAAACCACCACACAGAGATGAGAAACTGTGACACACAGAGACTTAATTAATTTAAAGTTAGAAATTCAGCCCTCTTGTTACTCACGCTGCTATATGACTCATCAACATCAGTATTTTCTAATTTCATTCTCTTTTATTAATCCAAATATTTCACACAGACATGAGAAACTGTGACACACACAGACTTGTGTCTTTTGTCTTGAGTCAGAGCTGGTAAATGTTTGCATTGTGACTTTAAGCATATTAGCATGCTAACATAAGCGTGTAGCTCAGAGCACAGGTATGCCTACAGCCACACAGAGCTGTTAGCATGGAGGCAGACAGTCTTCTTTGTCAAACTATTGTCAAAGTCAGGGATAAACCTTCAAGCTGAAAACCACAAAAAAAACTCACAAGCTGCTTGTCATGAAATATTTTATAAATATTTAAAACCAGCATCACAAATACCAAAAACAACTTTTTAGCTGCATTCATATCCAAACGAGCTTTCAGCTGAAGGGAAACAACACGTCCACATAGTGTGGTTTGCATCAATTTGAAAATTACAATATTAATCTTCACACACATGACTGATTAGGGTTTCTCTGTCTGTGATGTGGAAAGCTTAGTGTCACAAACACTGGCTCCAACACATGTTTCCTGTGCGCTGACTGGAATAGACAATTGTCATGGTGAGTGGGAGGTGTGGGAGGTCTTTGAGTGTGGTCTCATCAAAACCACAGACAAGTTTCTGCACGACCACCAGATACTTTAGTTTGAATTTCCGTGTTGAAAACTTGTAGGAGTGTTTGCAGTGTAAGCCCCTCACCTCTGCCTTGTATAAAAGACGTAGCACCAGGCACAATGCATTCAGAGATCACCACTCACTGCCAGCGATGGAAAACTCCTCGGTCCTCCTTGTGTGCATCCTCGTGACATGTTGCGGTGGGCTACAGAGTGTTTTAATTCTATAAAAGTTGTCTTTATCATGTAAACTATGCTTAAACATTCTGTCTCTTCACAGTCTGGACTGTCCACGGGAGAACCCTTCAGATCAACACTGATGACCAGGAGGAGGTGGACATAGAAATCTCTGGCGAGGTCGGCAAGGTAACATGGCTGCTTCAAACAATCTTATATTACAGGGATTATCAACAAAGCATCACTTGCCTGTCTGCTGCATCTCTGTATCTAAACTTGACATAGGGCCTGAAACCAATCAAAACTTTAACCCTGACTTAATTTCTTATCCCAGCCTGAACTGGCTTATCAGATCTGATCAGTGAATATAAAATTACAGTTATTATGAGTAAAATTCCTGCATTCAAAATCTTACTTAATCTTAAAATACAGAATCAAGCTGTGTTTAAAGTATCAAAAGTACTCATTCTGCAGAAAAAAGGCCCCTGTGGTTGACGCATTATGATATTTTACTATTAGATTGTTTATTAGCTCGAGGTAAGGCTAGTGTTAACTACTTTAAATACACCTTGGGGTAGTGGTTCCCAGCCCAGTGCAGTAAACTGTAATACAACTATATATTTTGTTATGTTATAAACCATTTATTGTTCAACAACTGCTTATTTAACATTTTCCCATCACACAAAGAGTTTCCATAATATTAAGTGTTATTATTAGGACTCATCCCTGTGCTTAGTATTTAATGTAGGTGTCACTTTTATGTTTTCAGATTCCAGGCATTTGCTGGGCTTGCAAGTGGGCCTTAAAGAAGGTGAAGAAAGTCATCGGACCAAACGCCACCGCAGAGGTAAAATAACATGTCTTTAAGACTGATGGTGGAAGGCATTGTGAAAAGATCTATACTGCCATTTTTACTCTTTTATTTTTACAGACCGTGACAACAAAGTTGAATTCCGTCTGCAATGAAATCGGCCTTTTAAAGGCTCTGTGCCGCAAATTTGTGAAGGCGCACCTCGGAGAACTGATCGAGGAGCTCACGACCACCGATGATGTGAGGACGATCTGTGTCAACACCGGAGCCTGCAAGTGAGTCACCAGACTTAACGACACACACTCCTTTACTTATACTAACTTTATTTTATTTAATTTTTTCCAGTTGTTGCTCCAAATATATAGAGAACATTTCTTATCCTGGATGACATTTGAATTATTTTGATTACTTTCCCTGTTTTTCTGATCTCTTTAGGCCAAAGGAGTTGGTGAACCTGCTCTTTTACCGAAGCGATGCGGATGCAAAATTTGAAATGATTGAATATCCCTGAAATTGTGTGCATGGATGACAATTAAAGTGCCCTGAATTTGCAAGAAAAAAAAATGTTGTGGTCACCGACCACACACTCAGCACGTTTCTGATTAAAGACAATCTTATATGTAACATGTAACATTTCTGCATTAAATCTCTTGAAGCTTAAATATTTTGTTGAGTTGTGTATTTATTGTCCTAAACTTTTACAACAATGTAAAAACCCAGAGAAATCTGCAATCTGTAAAGGGTGCATTCCATTTGGTTGCATGACGCTGTCACTTAAGGGTAAACATCAGATTATACGTCGGAGAGTGAGGGGGAGAGTCAGCAAATGATACTAAATATAATGTGAAATGAAACTTTAATATACTCCACCTTATCCATAACTATTTCCACCTGAGACAAGTAGATAGATTTGCATCAGCAATGGTGGCTGTCTATCAATGAAGACAACATCTCCTATAATAATAATAATAATAATAATAATAATAATAATAATAATAATAATAATACATTTATTTTATATAGCACTTTTCAGGGTGCACAAAGACACTTTACAGGTTAAAAAGCAGAATAATGAAAACAACACACTAAAAATAGAAAAAAAGACAAGTTATACATTAAAAGCAGTTTTAAAAAGGTGAGTTTTGGTGAGTGTTTTGAAGGTAATGAGGTCTGTACAGTCTCTGATATGTTTGGGGAGGGAATTCCAGAGGGAGGGGGCAGCTACTGAGAAGGCTCTGTCACCCCAGGTTAGGTGCTCGGTCCATTATGGGATAGGGAACCAGTGGAGTTTCCGGAGAACGGGGCGATGTGGTCGCGGGTGAGCAGGCGAGCAGCAGAGTTCTGGACGTATTGGAGTTTATTTAGGAGTTTGGATGGTGTGCCATAGAGGATGCTGTTGCAGTAGTCAATATGCATCCCACTATGATCCCACGCTACTAATGTCTTTTGTTTTATTTTGATTGAAGGAACCCTAGCAGCAGAAATTACATATTGTGCCTTTAAGGATCTCTTTCAGCTTTCTTTTTATCACTGCATTTACTTTGCTGCACTTCTGTCTTGTAACTGTATTTACTTTGCTAAGTCTGATAAGGTGAAGTCTATTTCTGTATCTGTGCAGATGATATCAGTAAACGTTTGCGTTTGATTCTTTTTATGACTATTGTTTGTCAGACTGGACAATGTGTCAGTTTAAAAATGGAATATGTACTTCCATTTAAATCTCATAAATTCACATATTAGTGATTAACTTTGAAACTTTTTCTTAACAAACCTTTAAAAAACCCTAAAAAATGTTGTTAAAAATAAGCTGAAACCTTTTTACATGAAAACTTGATGTTTTAAAAAGCTGAAAGTTCAAAGTGATACAACCATGTTGATGGTGTGACTACAGAGCTCACACAACAGGGTGGTTGATGAATCTGTCACACGTACGTGTCTTTGTGGTTCTTTGAAAAACCTTTGTTAAGGACACTGCAAAATACATTCAGCACACAAACAGTAACAAACTGCATTTCATTATACTGGCAAATAAAAAAGTAGTGAATTTAAACTTCTCCTTGTGGTTTGTAGCTTTTTTAAAGATGGGCCGATGGGTGATGTGTAATGTCAGACCAACAGCTGATCGGTAAGCAAGACACAAGGCAAAAGCAAGACGCTCAAGATCAGTGGTGAAAACATTTGCTCAAACTGAAAGAAAAAAACAAGTCAGAGAGATATTGAAAACCAACAACCATTACCCACCACCAACCTTCCTCTGACAGGATGTTGGTGGGTAGTTAATACCCAGAGGCAATGTTAAAGCTAAAACCATTATTTGGAGTTTGTGTGAAGTACATCTCATTGTAGCATACTTGCGTCAGTGGCAAACATTTCTTGTTCTTTAACTAAAGTAGAAATATCCCACTGTAAAAAGACTCTGACAAGTAAAAGTCCTACATTAAAATTTGTACTCAGTGCTTAAACTATTGAAACTAAAAGTACTCGGGCAGCAGAATGGCTCTTGCCCTTATAGTTCTACCATATCATATCTGATTGTTGTCAGGCTACCCATTGGAGCACCAAAAAATAAAAATAAACCCTACAACATTTTCCATTTTCTCCTGTTGCAGTCACATGAGCTGAAAACTACAGTACCCAGCCGTTTTAGGGAACATTTGTGTTTGTGACATGTTTTTGAAGATGACGTCTCCAGTATAGCAGCTCCTGGTTTTGGGCCCACAGACATGGTGACAGTATTGAGAGATGGACTAACATATTGTTAGTTTTGGACTTTTGATTGGATTTGTTGACGATAACAAAATATATACATGTAACATTGTATATATCAGGCGCTAGGGTTTACTTAATAGCAAATTACACTATAAAGGTCAGTCCAGAGGCGCCTTTATTTATGGTCATGGTCAAAATTTTTATGTATACAAATCATTCTTAAAAATAACACATTTTCACATTTCAGATCTTGATGTTGGTGTAAGCAATGTTAGCTACAACAAACTGGCTATCACTTGAGGGGGCAGATGATTCGAACAACAGCGTTGTTGTGACTCGAATGCAACAGATGGGGGAGATTATGTGGCTGAATTTAATCAATAACACCTTTAAAATGGAACAATTCAATCAATTTGTTCGTGACGTAACTTAATTTTGAAGGAAGGTCCAAATTTGATATACTCATCCCGTCATCAGAAAAACAACAAATTAGGTCGACTATGAAAACAGCTCAATATGATATTTACAGTTTTTGTTGGGTGAGGACCTCTAGTGGCCATACGTATTATTATAGCAGTAAATACAAAGTGGGGTGAAGTTGTATAGTGAGCAGCAAAGTCCACATATGGAGGTGGTTGGGGATGGACGTTTGGTTTGAACACTGTTGGTGTTCAGTTTGAAACCACAGGTCAGCAGTGAGTTACTTGAACTCACAAATGTAAAGTGACGTCACGTACGTAAGTGAAGTTAACATAGTTATTTTAACTGAAACCACAATGTTTTTCTAAACTTAACCAAGTAGTTTTCTTGCCTAAGATTAACCAAACTGTGACAGTATGATGAAGTCTGCTTCGCTTGTCGCTGGTCTGCTGCAACTGTTTTTGGAGTGATCAGCAATTTGATCCATTTAGTCGTTTAGATATGAAGATACACCGATCAGCCACAACATTAAGACCACTGACAGGTGACGTGAATAACATCGATCATCTTGTCACAACGCAATGTTCTGCTGGGAAACCTTGGGTGTTTGCATTCATGTGAACACGCACCACCCATCCAAACACTGTTGTGGACCAAGTACACCCCCTCATCACAACAACACTACCCGATGGCAGTGGCCCCCCAGCAGGACAATGTGCCCTGACACACTGCAAACACTGCTCAGGAACAGCTCCAGGAACACAATAAAGGGCCCAAGGTGTTGACCAGGCCTCCAAATTCTCCAGATCCCAATCTGATCGAGCATCTGTAAGACGTGCTGGTGCAGGTCTGATCCATGGAGGCCCCACCCCCACCCCCGAACAGACAGGACCCAGAGGATCCACTTTAAAACACCCTGGTGCCAGACACCACAAGACACCCTCAGAGGTCTAAAGTCCATGTCTTGACAGGTCAGGGCTGTTTTGGCTGCACAAGGGGAACCTTCACAATATTAGGCAGGTGGTCATAATGTTATGCCTGATCGGTGTATGTTGAAGAGGCAGACTCTTTCCTCTGATTGGTGCATTTCAGTTGGTTGGATAGTACACCTCACCCAGTGGTCTTGACTTTAACAGATTTTTGAAAAGATCTCTATTGTCAAGGATTTCAGTTTCACTAGAAATTAGCTAAGCTACAGACATAATTCAACCTTAAAGCTTTTACTTTCAAACTTCATATTAAAGCTCAGGTATTGAACTGAATATTGAAATGAAAATTTTCAAATTTTTCTTCCCATAGTGCCTGCATTATGCTTCAAGGTTCACTGAAAATTACATTTGTGAAGCTCACAGTTTAACCTTCATTTTGACAGTAATTATGCATTTTTAAATAAAACATTTAATTTTGCCATATATATGCACAAACATACAGAGCATGAAATTCCAATCACATTTAATAATTCAATTTTAATGTTGGCAGCCCTCGTGGTGAAACTGCAAAACTTGAGAAGGCATGGCTGCATTGTCAGAATGTTTTGAAGACGGATGCGGGCAACAGAGAGCACATTCCTATCACCGCACGTATTACCACATTTAGTTTCTAAACTTAACCACAAGCTGACAGTCTGCAGCGCTGCATGTGAAAAAAACAGTAAAACGTTTTTTTTGGTCAACCAGAAAGAACTCAGATTAAACAGATTAAAAATGGGCCACTAAAAAAAAAAAATCACTTTAATTACTTTTTTTTTTTAATAATTCAGTGAGTTGAGGAAAAAATGTGCATTATGACACAAGCACACTGCAACACATCAAACTGTCACACATACACATAAATAAGGCGTACAAAACACATGAAACATAGAAGCTATTTACACAGAATGTCCTTGTTTTAATTGTGCAGCCTGAAGCTATCACTGCTTACTGATGACAACCTTAAAAGAGTAGCACCCTCATTATAAACATGATGTGATTTAATGAAACAAGGTTAGCTACTTAGTGTCATGATGAAGATCTGCCATCATCTCGTTTCATTGCTCCCTCTTCATGAGGGGGCTGCAGCGGACAGCAGGCACTTGCAGTTTCGGTCCATGAAGCGTCCGCGTGACCGACTGCTGTCCCAGCTCTGCTTCAGGGCCTGCCGGTCCAGCTTGTTGAGTCCCTGAGAGCAAAGACGGAGATCCTGGACAAGCTCTGACAATCCGTCGAGGCCTGCAGCGTCCCAGGGGCCGGACACCTGACAACCTGAGGGCCAAGTGACAAGCAAGAATTCAAAGTGAATGTTTGATTCTCCCACTGGTCTTTCTTTTACAACAAAGAAAACAAAAAGATCTAGGGGGAACATTTTCTATGAAGCACATGTCTATAATGTATCATATTCAAATTCATTAAGCTTTATGGGCACGAAAGTTTAAAGGTGTAATTTGCAAGAATATTGCTTGATTTCGAAGGTAGCTCCAAAAACATAGGGGGCAGCATATCACCAGAGTTACCAACAACTGCTGTTCTTTGCTAGCTATCCTTGGCTGTAGCTAGCTTCATTGGCTAATTAGCTCACGGCTCAGTTAGCTGGGAGCCAGCAACCCTAGAGGTCGCCTGGACCAAGACTTTGGATTACAGGAGGAGTCACCGCAGGCGGCGGGGCCCAGCTCAACTGGATTTTGCAGCCTGACGTGAGAGTTAACACGGCTGGACAACAAACAGGGACAGACTCAAGACAGTTTGAAGACAGAGGATACAGTACAGAGGTGATTTACAGTGCCTCTGACCAAGACTATGACTTCGGGGACGACAAGACACGACAGGCTGTAGCGGGAGAGGCGTGCAGTGACAAGAAGCGACAAAGAGTTAGACATCAGCTGTGGGTGTAGAGCTGGAATATTTTTACATCTTACTCTGTGAATTGAGGATTTGATTTGACCAAACCACGTGATTGTAGACTGACAAACCAGACTGTGTTGGTGAGTTTTATTTGGTTTATGTCGAGTGTGTTTATGAAGAGTTAACGAGGCAATTAAGCTAATCTTTGTTCGGTAAAGGAGAGGAACTTGAATTCACAAGGAGCCAGTTGTAATTTCCTGTTTAGTCAGGAAAACAGAAGTAAGAGTAGTTCCTGTTGATGGAAATGTGTGTAAATTGTTTTGCGACATTTCAAAAGTGTGCTTCAAATCCGCTTTACAATTAGATTGAAACATAGCTTGTGAATGTAACTTTGCTTGTAAGAAACTGTTCTGTATGGTGTACATACACACACACACGTACCTTGAAGGTTGAGTAGGGTCAAAGGTCGACAAGCCTCTCTGAGGGAGTTGAGGATGTTGTGAAGTCCCGCTGACGTTACAGACGGGTTTCCTGATAGGTTCAGACTCACCAGAGTCGTACATGACGGCAGGCACCTGGAAGTCCAAAAAGTTTAAGTTTAATATCATCACTAATAGCATGATTTTGTGAAAAGCTTTGATTTACGGAAATCATATGCATGCATTTTCTCAAACACACACACCTGGCCAAGCTAGCTACAGTGCTGTCCGTCAACCCGTTTGCTGCCAGACTCAGGTGGGTCAGCGAACTCTCGTCCTACGAGGAGAAAAATGCTTTCATATGTTTGCTCTGAATGGCATTTGTATTAAATTTGTGTGCATAGTGCAGAACGTGATCCGTGTGTGTACCTGTGACAGGACGTTGGTGAGGTGTTCCAGCGGCAGGTAATCAGCAGGACCCCTGCGCACGGCGGACAGATCCAGGTGTGTGAGACAGTGGAGAGGAAGAGTCTTCAACACCAGCTCAAAGCCAGTGGAGCCCAGTGCATTGTGGGATAGACACACAGACTTCAGGTGTCCTGTTCCTGAAAGATCAGAGGATATTAAAAGATTTATTTACTAATTTTAAAGCCCAAAACATCATAGTAGTATCACTAAATGTGTACTGTTTCTAACTCTCCTTTCTAGCCAATTAGAAATCCTGACACTTCCTGTTTGTTAAACTCAAGAGAGCTCTATCAACATCTTATGTAAACATTCAGTGGCGTTTCAGTTAAGCTAAACACTGACTCGGCCTGTTTGAGCGTCACCTGTCAGAGCGCTGGCCAGCAGCAGTCGATGCTGCTGTAGGAAGCGAGCCGTGAGGCTGCAGGCCTGCAGAGAGAGCCTGGCTAACAGAGGGCAGCAGGACAGCAGACAGGACAGGGACTCAGACACAGCGTCACCCAGCGGGTTCATGCTGAGGTCGAGCTCCTCCAGGCACTGTGAGAAGAGACCACAAACAGCAATATTACTCTATTAAATTACATTCATATTGTTATATATTATATATTATTATATTGTTGTTACATATTGTTATTCCAAGTGTCTGACAACATTATAGAAAGGACGGACAGACAGAAAGATCTGCTCTATCGCTCTGTTCAAAGCCATCAGACTCCTTTGACAGCAACAGTTATTTTAGTCACAGAAAGTGAGAGCTGCTATTCAGTTTGTGTTATTGTGTAAGTCTGTTGTTTCAACACGTTAGTTTGGCAATCAGTTCACACAATAACAAAAAAACAGATCCAGGCAGTGGTAAACCAGCAATTCTCACATTTAAAAAGGTAAAATGACAGCTTTAAAATGGGCGACCTGTCGTTCTCAGATGGGACAGAAAAATGTCCATGTTTTTTGAACAGACCGTTTGAACACTGTGGGTTGTGACACCCTCAGCAGATCACACTGGGAGGAGCTGTGATTTGAGTTCATACGCTAGCAAAGTGTCATCAAAACCAAAGCTATCAACCGTGTGCTTTAATCTAACCTAACATCTACTTAATTCAGTGTGCCACAACAGCAACAACACTGCAACCACTAGAAAATCAGAGCAGGCAAATCAGATTTCTTTAGTTTCTCAGGTCAGATCTGTTGTGATTAGATTGGATTTCTGTGTTCAGACATCACCAACCTGTCCGCATAGGTTGCTGTGGTAACGACATAGGCATCAGTAACTAGTACATAACAATAGGTATGCTGTTTTTTTTAACGTGGCAGCATGAATTTCCTGATGTCTCCCTCAAAAAACCATCCACAGGCTGTTTTTCTATGCGTTATCGTCCATACTGCTCTGCTAGTAGCAGCATAGATTCTGCCCATCAACTATGATGGTGACTCTGACTCTCTTGATTTGACATCGTCCTCTTGTGTCGGTTTGCATTTGACGCAAAACGCACTTTCAAATTCGAATTGAGTGGCCAGGAATTCCCACTGACATGAATCACCTCCAAATGGGCGGGCGGTCTGAACTAGCTATTAGTCACACAAATGGTTTAAGGTTTAACCCTTTGAGATTCTAGTGTGGTTTAGTCTGAATTTAACCTTTAAGGTTGCTGTAAACTAACTACATCGTCAATTTTCATCACGATCTGGATCCAAACAGTGACAGTTGTACGACCAAATTATCTTTAAAAGCTGCATTAAATCACAGAGGAAACACTGATGACAGCAGGTGGACTGAAAAACAGACTCCAGCTGGACTCTTTACCGGAAATGCCGGATGGCTCAGTCCCTTTAAAGCATTCACAGCCTTCTCCAGCCCTTCCCCTGTAATCTGACAGGCAGAAACGTCCAGCAGCCGAAGCCGAGGCATGGTGATTGTTGTGGCAACCAGCTCGGGAAGAAGCTCATCGTGGAGACGGTTGCCAGAAATGCGCAGCTCGGTGAGGCTGGCCTGAAGTTTTAGGGCACGAAGGAGCGGGTTGAGGGAGGAGGGGGCCAAGCTGAGGCCGCACACAGACACCGAGGAGCTCCCGTCCTGCGCCTCGCACAGCCGGGTGACACGCTTGTTCTCAACTGCAGGGAGACAAAGAGAGGCTATGCTCCAGGATGGGTTGTCAGAATGTGTGTGTCTGCGTTTGGGTCTATTTGTCTGTGTTGCTCACCCACTGCCAGGCTCTGACAGGCCTTCTTGTAACGCTCAGGGAGAGGAGGGAGATCCCAGGAGCAAACTTCAGCCAGGACCTAAGACACGAAAACAAAAACATTGCCAACTATTTTAATAACTAATTAATCATTTCAGTCACTTTTTAAAGCAAAAGTGCCAAAACACTTTCTCGTTCTAGCTTTTTAAATGTGAAAATTAGCTATTCTTCTTCCAATTCAAGTTCACTTATTGTGAAGGGCATTTCTTAACATCTGTCCTCACCTCTTCGTTGGTGTGCAGGACTGCCAGCAGCAGGTCCTGCGGGGAGAGCAGAGCGCCTTCCTTCTGCAGAGACAGGCGAGGCAGGAGGCCACATTTCTGGTAGTAACGCTGAGCGGCCTGCTCACACAGCCACGACACGGTGCAGGAGTCGGCCTCACTGGAGCACAGTGCAATGAGGATGAGAGTAAACATGCAAAAACACCAGTATGGTGCTAAGAGTCAAATAGTAAATCCTCCAGTGGTTAATAAATAAATAAATAAATAAATAACTAAATCTAAAAAAGCACATCAGTGGTGCCGCTGTTGTAGCAGAATGTGATCAGAAGTGCTTTAGCAGCAGTATAGAAGAAAATAGACAACAATGTCATTCATTCATATGAATAGCATGACATACTGTATACAGTATACCAACCTCTGTGGAACTGGAATGAGAAAAACATCCTCCTGAACTCTGACCCTCATTCTGATTGGTGGAGGCAGTGATGTAGGCATGGGAGCAGCCAAAGTGTGAGCTGGAGGCTGAAATACATTAACAAATACATATAAGCAAAATGGATTGGCTTCTTTAAAGGGGAATTCTACAAATTACCACATCAGAGTGTGTTAACCAGTCTTGGGGAGTCTGCATTTATGAAAAAAGTTGTATGTCGGAGCTGCATGAAATCTAATAAATTGCCTTGAGTGATGTCATTTGAGACAGCTTGGTTCAGTCTGCAGAAGCTTGAAAATGAAAAAAAAGCGAGCAAAACAAAACTGGGGCCTCGTGGGCATCTGTAGCCTGCTCCTCATGCTGCTCGAGGCGAGCAACTCCAGGTTGCACGAGCAGCTACTTACATAACATACACAAATCTCAGACAGGACTGCTGTGGCATTGTGGGTAATGTCTGCACAACATTTTGATGAGGAAGAGGAATGTATGGGAGTGTATGAATGTATGTGTGCAGTGCACACTCTACCAAGACTAGGATATGTCTATGGGCAGCTCCCAGATTATACTTTCTCCATAAATTATGATCCAGTTTCACCAAAATCTGTGAAGAAGTCCTAAAGTTGAATCAAAATCCTGAAAAGTAAATCAAGACAAAGTTCTGCAAATGCTGAAACACAAACTGTGCGATGTTACTCATGCAAAGCCATGATGTAAAGTACACAAAGGCGGTTAAGATCCAAGATAAGATGGTGATCAGGCTGCGGCAGTGTCTGCGGCAGTGTCTTAAAATGGAGCTACTTTCTTGATCGCCTCTCTCATTTACCAGCACATTCATCACTGTGTGAAGTTAATCAAGAATGACGACAGTTTCCTGAAAAATGACGTTCCAGTTACAGCTCCCTGTGATATTAATAATCGTCTGGCAGATGTCAACACTGAATCAGTAATGTGAAATCTCTCTCTGAAATTCGACTCTTCTGAACTTGAAATTAGTCCTTCTTAAGGAATGTTACCTTTCTCTTCGTCCAAGGCAAGAAATACTGCTTTGACGTGCATTTTTCTAGATGTGACTCCATCAGAATAAAGTGTAGGATGCAGAGATTTTTCCTGACCTGCATGTGTATTTGTGGAGGCGGAGGCGTCGCCGGTCTCATGTCTTCATCATCTGTAACTGTGGGACTGTGTGACCTGTTGACCTCTCGTCGGCCCAACCTGACCATCCCCGGCATTTGAGTCATTTTGACCTGGTGAGGCCTCAGGGAGCTGTTCTTTTTCAGAGAGAGACCCCTGCTGGAAGAGGATGGAACTGCAGAGCCTGAAGTAGAAGAAGAGCAAAATGTAGGTAAAATAAGCAAAGAAATGTGGAGTAAAACAGATTAAGAGAGTGAAATCATTACCTCTGGAGGTCGTGTCAGAGGTTATGTGCATGTGTTGACCTCTTGCTGCTGACGACAAGGCTGCGCCCTCCCCTCTAATCCCGTTCTGTTCCTCTCTAAGCCTTCTCTTCTTCTTCGGCTGGATTTCCTCCAAGTCATCCTCCAACCAGTCGTCAGCCAGATATTCCTCCTCAGGAACCAGGGCCGATTTGTTGCTGGCTGAAACAGCAGGTGTGCTGGAGAACTGAGGTTGCGTCAGACCCTGGAGACGACTTTTGGCGCTGCCTAAGCCTCGGATGGCGCTCTGGTACTCCTCTCGCGCAAAAACAGACGGCGCAGGAGCCTCCCTGACATTTTCCCGACCTGAGTTTGGGATGGAGTTGGTTTCCCTGTTTGGGGGAGCTTCCTGTTGACTCGGGGCTGCTGGGAAACTGCTTCTGGAGCGGACGGGGCGGAGAGGACTAACCGGGCAGTCAGTATCGCTGTCGTCTGAGGAGCTGCTGTTATTCTAAGAAATGTGTACACATAAAACATGAAGTGTAATTGTAAATCTAGAGAATCCTAAAGAAAGAGTTTGTATAATCCTAATGAATCCAAAGTATTTGTAAGGAGCAATTATGTTTACCCCATACAGGACAGCAGCCTCGGTCCCTCTGGCTCTGTGGCGCTGTGTTGAGCCATTGCTCTGCCACCGTTTGGGACTGGCAGGTACTCCCTTCACCTCTGAGTTCCTGGCGCAGGGCCAGTCTTGGCTGGAGGAACAGCCCCCTCCAGAGGACAACAGTGGCTCTGAGTTCTCAGCATCAAACAGCTGGCTGTCCTGCAGGGCATCGAAAGGCTTGGCTGGGGCTGGAGCAGCAGGCACTGTGTTAGTCAGAGATAAGTGGGGAAAAGAGGGTTTCAAAGGATGTTTAAAAGGCGAACCGAGGATAAACTTCTATGACAATGCAAATGCCTCACCTCCCCCTGTGAGCGCCTTCCTCAGCAGTCTCTCTGTAGTGACGCACTCCTGCTTGGTGTCCTGGTCCAACTCTCTGCTGTACGTTCTCTGCCACTGACGGAGGGTGTCCATGGCGGTTTCACCCTGAGGGAGGAAGGTGAAAGCAAGAGATAGATGCACACGTTAGCCCCATTTGGACAGGATTTATTGATTTCGGGGAGTCATGGTGATTTCAATATTAGCCGTCAGTGATTTTAACCCCATTTTAAAATCACCCCATTGTTTTTTAAACTTATCATTATCAAAAATGCATCGATCATAGTTTTCTAATCGCATCATAGCCCTCTGAATCTGAATCAAATTGAGTTGTGACATGCTCAGAGATTCCCACCTACCCTTGAGTTGCGCTGGGTGACAGAAGCCCCTCGTTCCACTAAGAGCCTGGCGACTTTGAGATTGCCACAAGCGAGGGCGTCATGAAGAGGAGTGACTCCGTCGCATAAGGGGCCGCCAGGATCGTTGATGTTAGCGCCGCGCTCCAACAGCAAGGCTACAACCTCTGGATGAGAGAACGACAAAAGGATGAGCGAGGTTGTTTCATTTTCACAAAACAACTTTTAAACGAGATTAAAGGGGTCAAATTAGTTACCGTGGTGACCGTGGTTGCTGGCCTCGTGGAGGGGAGTCCAGCCACAGTAGTCCCTGGGGTTCACCGGATGACCCTGACACACAGACAAGCAGGTGATCGTTAATTATCTTTGCGTCTCCATTTTGCACATTTCCAATGAAAAAACTGCAGTATTTTTTGAAACCACAAGTCTTGTTTTTCTCACCTGTTCCACCAGATACTGGACCTGCCTCAGGTTTCCATCTATGCACGCTCTGTGCAGAGATGTCTCGCCCTTCTCGTTCCTCTTGTTCCACTAAAGAAGGAAATTGATACAATAATGGCCGAGGGTGAAACACTGAAGACGTGGAAAACAAAGATGAGAAGTGACTGATATGTGACTCACCCTTCCTGCTTTTCTCCTTCCTGATACCATCTTGTCATAACCCTCCATATCATCGTCTGCAATATGAAAAGTCACACAAGGCAAACATGAAATAACTTAAATATTAGACATTTGTCTAGAGATGCCAGCGGGGCATAATGTCTACCTGAGTCTGAGAGGACGACGTCACTATCGTCCAGAGGTTCACTGTTCTCCATCTCCTCCTCTTCATCCTCCTCACCATCGCTCCCGTCTGGCCTCCAGCCCTCGGCAGCACACAGCTCCTGCAGCCTCGCCTCGGTGTCATCTGCCGTCGATGAGCCACATCGTCTCTGGGACGCCAGCCAGAGCCTCAACACGCGTTTCTGTGGGCGGTCATACACAGCATCTGATGCTCAGACATCTGAAGTATCTGCACAGTGATCATAGTATTATTCTTTAACATGGTATAGGAGGCTTTTGCAACTTTCAGCTGCTTGTTCGTGCTCACCTGTAGTCTGGCCTGCCCAGACTTTTGACCACAGTGTGAGGCTTTACTGTAGCTGCCGTCTATATCCTCCACAGAACAGCCGCTCTCCTCCTGAGCTGCTGCGATGTTCAGCCAAGTGCTACACTCCTGATACAGACACAGACAAGTGTTTTATTTACATGTATAACAACCTATCAAGACAATATTTTTATGCTATACTGCGATACACAAAATATATCTGTATATATATTCTGATTTTTTTTTTTTTTATGCCCTAAAAGTGTTTAAGAAAGTTGATATACTGCCCAGCAAGAAAGTGATGTTAGGTGAAGATACAGCTAGCACATGCATACCTCATTCGAGCTGCCCTGTCGTAAAGCCAGCTCCTGTCTGTAGTGCTCCACTGCCCTGCTGTGCTGTCTCAGGTCTGTGTAGGTCGCAGCCAGGGACACGTGGATGACAGCCAGCTCCCTGGGAGGCTTTCCCAAAGCCTCAGCCCCCTTTAGCTACACCACATAGACAACAGAGATTAACATAATGAATTGTGGTGACGTACTGTTATGTGAATAAACCCAAACTGGAGAGGAGTTAAAACGCAGCAAATATTAGGCGCTTTAAAACAATCTTTACCTGAGCTTGATATGCATCCAGAGCTTTGCTGTAGCAGCAAACCTTACAGTAAAGGTCGCCTAGCTGCTCTGCCAGCCCCACGGCCTGATGGGAGCTCTGTCTTTTGCCCTGATCCTCCCCGAGCTCTTCCTCTAATTTACAGCCCCGGTCCGCTGTGAAAATCAAACAAAAACATGCCATCAACTCAGCTGCCTTAGTGAAAAAAATCTTTTTGACTAAATACAAATAATCAACAAGACTGAGCGGATAAGCAAAAATAACTTTTTCACCATATTTGAAATTTTTCTTCACAGCCTGCCTGTCCAGAGGCTGCTGGGAACCCAGCAAGAGAGCTTTCTTCAGAGATCGTCTAGCCGCTACAAAATCACCCAGAGACAGCTGCACCTGTGGATGAATGTCATGGAGGGGTTCCTAAACATGATCACAAATGGACTTATTTTAGCTATTGTTTCCTCAAGAGTGAGTTCATACCTTGCCAATGCAGTGGAAGCACTCGCTCTCGCTGAACTTGTCTTTAATCTTCCTCGCACACTCTTTGGCCTGTTCAAGGCAGCGCACGGCATTAGACTTTTGCTCGTTACGGAAGTAGATGTTGCCCAGGTTAAAGTTTGCACGATAGAGATCCTCCAGCAGCTCACTCTTCCTTTACCGGATAAGAATGTAGAAACCACAATTAGCAACAATGGGAAGCTTTTGACTGATAAAGTGCAATTACTGTATGTGCCAGTACCCATGTTCCACCCTGAGTGTTGACATGAAGATAAAGTTTAGTAGGATACTTACTCTGCAATAAAGACGCTCCGTCTGATAAACTCGCTGCAACGCTTGGGTTCGCCCAGATGATCACAAACCAGACCGAGATTGAGGAAGAGACGCGCCTTCATCTCACTTATCTCTCGCCCTGACACATTACCTAGAGGTGAGAGAAAGGAAAAAAATGCTAGCACGAACAGGCAATACAAAAACTATAGGGGCAGTAGTATAATTTAAAAGGCTTCATAAAATCCCAGAGGATACAAACAAGCAGACCTTCCAGACAGTCATCCACAATGGCCAGGCTCTTCCTGAAGGCTTCCTCTGCTTGCTCTAAACTCTTCCTTGATTGGTCCGATTCATAACGGAATAGGTAGGTTCGACCAATAGTGGCCAGTGCTCTTTGCTCCTCGGCATGATCTCTGACAGAGCGAGCCAGGTCGAGGTGACGCCGCTGGTGCTGAAGAGGAAACATACACACAACCCCTTAAATGCTTTGGTAACATTCTTGCTCATCAATCACTATCATAAAGATCTTGAAGAATTGGTTTTATCGCCACAAATGAATCTTTAATAAAGCACTCCAATCTACTCACTTTCAAAGCAGCATCGATGTTGCCCATCTCTGCGTAGCACTCTCCTATCTTACGATTGGCCACAGCTCGTCCAATGACATCGTTTAGCACCTCTGAGAGAGCCAACTCCTGCTGGTGCTCGCTGATGGCAGCCTCGTAGTTACCTGGTTTAAACAAGGAGCAGACGGGACAAATCATTCATTCAAATTTTAAAAAGGCATAAATCAAAAGTGTCAACTGTGCTGGGATTAAGCAAAAAAAAGAAGCAATTTCAACAGAAATGGGAAAGAGGATCAATGAGAAGTTTTAAAATAGGACACAGTATTTAACATATATGTTTTTCTTCTTTCTGCTACAGTTGAATGTTTGAGCTTCACTGTGTGGAATGATGTATCTGCAGAGTTCAACACAATAGTTTGGAGGGCAGTCCTGGTCCAATATTCAGAAAGACTGAAGTGGAAACTTGAAGCATCCAGTGGACATATACTAAAGCGTCAGGCAGTTAAACAACAGTTTAACTTTTAAAATGAAATATTTGCATATTAATATATTCTGGAGAAGGAAAAGAAGCCATTTGCAGAATCTTAATTTGGAAATTATACTTCTGTCTGCAAAAACCATGTCAGCCACACATTTGGGATTTTTTCCTTTGCATTGATGCATGTGTGCAGGGGATATTTAAACCACTGTAAATGCACACTAAGAGGGAAATCGAGGAGCAAGCATGACCTTTATTATGTAAAGTTATTGTGAATAAATGCATGTATACTTTGTATATGCACACAGGCTGAAATTAAAAGGAGTCATGTCTATTTACAAATATATATGTCTATGCCTATTGTACATTATACATTTCTTTTTTGGAGAGTCAGTACAATATTGTGATCATTTGCTATTATTATGAACCACTTACCATTTCTGGACAGCAGCTCTCCAAGCAGATTGCAGATGTTAGCTTCCTCTTTTAAGTTGCTGCTGCTCTGCGCTTTGCTCTTTGCTTTCTGCAGCTCTGCATACGTAGTAATCACACATTAAACTGTACGTCATTAACAACACTGTAAACACAGAGAAATAAAGGGGCTTTTTCGACTTGCAAACACCGTACAAGCGAATGAATACTTACGTTTTATCTCCCTTGAAGAGCTCATGTTGATTCAGGTCGGAGCACTGGCGGCTAGCAGCTAAGCTAGCTAAATTGCAGCTGGTAGGAAATGGCACAACAGTAGCGCGCGTCACTTTAAAAGCTTTTCACGGATAGATGTGTTGCTTGTCCATCGATGTCTTCGCTGTCATAACATCAGATCGTGTCTGATGTGTCACTGATCAGCTCAACAAAGTAAACACTTCAGGGATCGTCGTCTTCCTCTGGCTCTGAACTTTACAATACCCCGCGCCAGTACCGCTCCAGCCAATCACCTCACTGCATCATATGAGATCGACTTTTCCCTGGTGGGTGCCTCTCAGGCACAAACCCTGCCTCACTCATTAGGATGTAAAGGTCGTGTCTCCGAGTCTGCCCTCTCAGCCCCGATCATCTGCTGTGACCGAGCTCTTGGCATATCGCATCTGACTTCTTGACATTTAAATGGCTGGTGTACAGAAAAGGACACGTGTGCCTGTCAGTCTAACAGACTGAATTCAGGGCACAAGAATGACCACGATAAATGCTGACCGTTCATTGGCTAACACCAGAGAGTGACGTAGTTCTACATAGAAACTATGGCTTATTTACAACTCTTGTTGTTAAAACGCATATTTTAGACACATAATGCTGTAGAACAACACTGTGAGAGCATTTTAACGCACTGTGACTGTACAGAAGTAATAAGTAGTGACTAAACTGGGCCAAGTCAAGCCAATCAGGTTAAAAGGTAAACAGGTAAGATTCTCTCTAATTCCTAAACTAAGGTTGAAGAAAATGATCGCATCTAAATCCTTAGTCACACTGATTCAATGATTCAGTTGAAAACACCTGGAATGGAACATTCCTGCCAGAGATAGAGGCTGTATATATATATATATATATAGCCTTTCTGAATATATATACATATATATATATAGATAGATAGATAGATAGATAGATAGATAGATAGATAGATATAGATATAGATATATTTATTTAGAGTATTTGAATTGATAGATTTTTTTTTTTTTAGATATGCCATTATCACAAGATGACCAAGTGCTATATATCTAAATCACAGGAGCTGCAATATTTTTGACAAATGTTAAATGCATCACAATATAGGCCTACCATTACAAATTAATTCTCACACATGATCGTTTCTAATTTTTTGTATTGTTTTTTGTTGGTGAAAATGAAATGCAAAAATTACCATTCCCACTGTAATTGTTAGTGACTCATATCAAAACACAATATATAAAATATGTAGCAGCTTGTAATCATTAGAAACCGACCAATATATTATCATGGCCGATATTATTGTCTGTTTGTAACTTATAACATTTATATCCTTGTATGATTTGATTAAAAACCATGTTGCGATTATTTTGAGCGATATTACATTTGTAATCATTTCCCATTTTTTTGGGAAATAATCATTTTTGCATCCCAGTTTTCATTTTCACGGGAAAAAAACCCCCTTAAAAAATCATGATCTAGAGCCTGACCAATATTCGACTTTTGAGGCCGATGCCAATAGCGATATTCAGGAGTGAAACATTTCGATATTGGTATATTGGCCAATATGTATAAATGTAAATCAACCACGTGACAAAGATAAGTAATGAAGGCAGGATTTTATTTATTTATTTTTTTGGGGGGGGGGTTGGTTTCCTTTAAACCTCACTTTCACTGTGCTCTTCAGTCTGCCACCATGCTCAATATTGAAAGACGAAGGTTGACGAAGCCTGTTTGCCACTGTGCAACCAACAGGAAGAGACATTGTGTTTCTCCGGTCTCTGTCCCCAGGTAACGGTGAACCAACTGGAATAACTGTGTAAAGTCTACACAGCAAAGAGAACTCCGCTGATGGAGGAGGCAAAGTAGGCAAAGAGGGAGAGGGATAGAAACTGAGGTAAAACAAGAGTGGACAGGCATTCACAAGATGGAGAGCGCCGGTGTTGTGTCAAAATCTGTTCCGACACTGATATGTGTTTCCCCTCCCGACCTGGATATGAAAAAACGTCATTATTTCTACTAGATCAGTAAGTAACAAAACCTGCCCACTTACATATACAACCAGATGTTTTCCTCTGATATTCCATAAAACTGAGATTGAGGTTTTTAGGTCAAATTGGGATTCTTAAGGTTGGCTGTCTTTGTAACAGTGGAGGAGGTAAAGTTGAAAAGCTGTCTGTTTTTCCGCTTGACGGTAAACTTTAGTGTCCAAAATGACATCAGCGGACTGAAACAGTAAACTTACCAGGATATATATTAAGTACATATCATGCAGTATATACAGCGATACTGATATATCTGTGATAGGGTACGGCGGTGTTATTGGCTAACCACTATATCGGTCAAGCTCCAAATAAACATGATTTCTTACATCTGGGGAACAGGAATTATAAAGTATTATGATAGGAAAGAGCACATTCCTAATAGTTTGTTGTTTGTTGGCGCACTCGGTAGCTGATACATCCGCCCGCTCTGTGGGACTACTCTAAAAAAAGGACCTACAAATCTGAAACACAAACAATGCCTAACATTACTTACACCAATTTTCAGATTGACGTCCATGGAGCTAACCCAAATTCATGATCTTATAATCCAACTGTTCAGTCTGCTAAAAAAAAAAAAAAGGCTGACACATGGCCTGGATGATGGTGACGTCAGGGCTGAGACCTTTTTTGATTGGATTTTTCAGACGGACAGCACGCTTTGGCAGACAAATAATGGTGCAGCCTCTATTTTTCACTAAACAACAGAAATAAACACACCGATTGTTTATCCTCTGATTGGTAAGTGTGCGATGATCAAACTGCATGTAGTATTTTTATGCATCATGTGTAAAAACAGAGGACCAAATCAGTGTAAAAAACACTCTAAACATTAAAAAGTCAGTTGCTTTTTGGGCTTTTTATTTCATATTATACATCCTCTTAATGCTCTACATTTGTAGATCTCTTGTTTAAAAACTCTGCTGGCCTGGTTTCAAATGGATTTGCAAACACACCACCTGTGTATTCATTTTCTGGAGCATCCAAAAAATATTCCCAATTCTGACTCCCCTGAGAAAAAACAGAGAAAAACACCACAGCCTCCAGCGAGAAAATAACTCCGCAATGATAAAAAAAAAACCTGCTCTCACTGTCCAAGTTTACATTAAGCAACGCTGAAATCCTGCAGACACCAACGAGCAGAAACGCCGATTTGAAAGCGTGAAAACATTTTTGATATGCCACTCGAGACTGCAGCATCAGGAGGAGCCGAGAATCCTTTTTTTGCATCAGACACACACACGCAGAGCTACCTCTCAGCCTCTGCGAGCCTGTATCTCTAAACTGTTGACCTTACAAATGAGCGCGCTGCATCATTGTGAGAATTGGTGTTTCTGGGCGGTGCAAAGTGGAGTAGAGCACATCAGAGTGCAGGATATATCTGAGCACAGCAGAGCACAGAGAGGCAGGCACATCCGCCGCTGCAGGGATCAAATCTGTACCATCTGACGCTCAAGGATTTATGGGTTTAGTCAAAATTGCTTTTCCCACTGTGGAGATTAAGCACCGTAGGATGTTTTCCACTCAGGCCGTAGAATAGCCAAGTGTAGCCGCTGCTGCTGTTGCTGCTGCTGTTTTTTCCTCCCTCTTATCGGCTCCGGCGCTGGAGAAAGGAATGTCTCAGGAAGGCAGAGTGCTCCAAACCCTGGAGGGGAGTAGATTCTGACTGACAGGAGAGGTCCGTCCTCTGGGGAATGTGAACCATGCAGGTGGATGCTGTTCTTGTGCTCTTCTGTGTTTGGCTCGCGGGCGCAGCTGGGAAGATGGCCCAGTCGAGGGGTCACAAGCTGGAGACCTACAAACAGAGCAGGTAATGTCAAAGGAGTCACAAAAGACAAGCACTGGAGTGCATGTTTTTATTGGAGGCTTAAATTCAGCTTTTGATGCAAAATCGCCATCTTAATTCATGATTATGTTCTTATAGATGTTTTTTTAGGTTTACACGATGTTGTCCAGTGTTTCCTGTGTCACCTGTGCTGCTCCCTCCCCCTCTGAAAACAGACTTATTCAGACGGCAGATTGGAGAGCGGCGAGAGAGGGAGACCTAAATCCCCACATCTATTTATGTACTACTGGTGAATGCTGTGTTCTCTTGCCCCACAACTGCTGCAGGCCAGTTAATGTTTTCCCTGCTGGCAGCAGTTGTAGTCAATGTCATTTCCAGGTGATTATTTAGGCTAATTGCTGCCTTGTTAATGCGTCCATTGGATTGAATGTTTTAGTCGGGACTGAACTAGATCGGGGAATCGTTAAAGCGTCCTCAGTTCTACATATTATTGATGGAATTAATGTGACAGAAGTGATTTAAATAGAAAGGACTGATTTAAATAGAAATGTGACATTTAGTGCTCCAAACTACAAATTCAGTTTGACCAAAGACTTTAGCGTTGTTATCTTTTTATGACTCATGTTAGAAATGCTCATTACTTACAATAATTCAATTTGGAGCACAGAATGGGGCATAAAGACAAGCAGATGTAGGATCACGTAGGTATTTGAGAAGCTGAACATGCACTGCAAATTTGTCAGAAGTGCAAAGTACATAGTCGGTTAATTTGCTCATTATTCTCTTGATTCATTGTTTGGTTTATAAAATGTGTTCAAACAGCGTAAAAATAGTGCCAGCTTACTGTGCCTTGTTCAGTCCAAAACCCAGAGTATTCAGTTAGCTGTCATATAAGTCAAAGAAAAGCAGCAAATGCTCTGATCAGGGGAAGAAATGTTTGCTTTTACACCACAAAACCAGCTTTGACTTAGAATTGCTAATTTTCTCATTATTATAGTGATTGAAGCATGAAAGCACTGCTGTCAATGCAAAATTGTCATAATTAATTTGAATGTAAGAGCATGATAATTTTATTTTGTCCAAGACTTAGTCTTTGGAGTGACTCTGAACACCTGTAGAGAGCAATATCAGCTCTGTGAGCAGAGAAATAACACATCAGGTCTGCATCCAGGCACTGGATCAATCTGCTGATTACTTCCCCGATCAATTAGTTTATCGTTTGGTTGATAAAACAGTCCAAAACTTAAAGGGTCACTACGTAGTTTTGGAGAGTAAGCTCAAACTCAGAATTGTAATATTTACAGTATGAATGAGGTAATAATACAAACTGAGAAATATTCATTTTTTCCATAACTGAATATACAAGCTGTTCTCAGAGGAAAATAAGGTCCCCAGAATACTGTTTGAATCTAGAAAGGTGGCAGGGTCCGCCACATAACAACAAAGCTTATTCAGTTTTTTCAGTCATGAAAGCAAAGAGAAAAATGTAAAACTTCAGTCAATGAATATCTTTCTCTTCTGATTAAAATTTCTTCCTCAAAACTACAGAGATGTTCAATTTATGATCACAAAAGACAAAGAAAAGCCACCAAATGTTTTGCTTTAGAAGAAAATAATTTATTATTAATCTGCTGCCTGTAGAGCAACTACTTGATTCATCCTAGTACAATGTTAACATCTTAAGATGGCCGCATGTGCAGAGAAACAACGCTCCAATGAAGAGACATGAAATGACAAAGACACATTTTCTGTCAAAAGTCTCCCAAAAATGACCAGTGTAGATTCAATTCCCTTTTCCAGCATTTACATCTCCAAACACAACTATCCTCTTGTCAAAATATCAGCGCACAGTTCAACTGTTAGCCCGAGGACCTCAAGTCACAAACTGTCCTTGCATTAATCTCTGGTTAAGATGATAAGATTTACCCCAAGCAGGCAACGTACAGCGCTGAACGCTTCAAAACGCTATCAGCAGTGAATGATTCGCATCCACTTAAGATATTCAAACAAACCCTGTCAAATCATAATCCCTCTGCCGTTAGATACAGTATCACTTTCCATGCTATAACTGTTGTTATTTATAGATCAGAGGAGATGTCAAACAATCTGCTCACGATCAAGATTCTCATCCATCTGAGTGAGATAAACGTGTTTGATGTTATGTATCTACTAAACTGTCAGAGTGCATGACAAGGCAGGGGCGATCTTACTGAAGGGGCAAGGTTAAAGCTGTCTTTTTTAAATCCAAACAATCCTCTATGAAATTACAGTCACTTAACGTGATCATCTCAGCCCTAAGGTGATTGAGATGATCGTGAAGTATGTAAGTAAGAGGAGCACAATCGTAATCATCTGTGGAAAATCTTCAAAAGACAGAAAGCACAAGTGGCTCAAAGCTGCACTGTAATCTCTAAACACCAGCGTCGCCTTGTTATCAAATCTGTGCTTCACTGTTTTGCTTCTCCCCCCCCCCCCCCCCCCCCCCCCCCCCAACTAGTTTAAAGTCCTCTCACATCACTCTTCTCTCTGCTGACAGACGCAGTCTGAGAATACAAATCAAATGTAAATCTATCCTTCCTCTTTGAGCAGAGGGAACATTTCCCTATACTTATGCAGAAGTCGAACTCTTCTTCTCCCCGTTTCTCATCGCTCCACTCCTCCTCTCTTGAGTGTGAAATTGCAAAAGCGGCTGGATGCTGCTGGCGTGGGTTGTGGGAGTTTTCACTACTTAGATGTTTTTTTTCTCCCCCTCGCTGCCTTGAGGAGGAGGAAGAAGAGAACCTTTATGAGGTTTGAAGGATAATTTCAAGTGGTCGCTGGATGAGTTGGTTTTTCTGCTCAATTCTGTTGTTTTTTTTATTGATTTCCCACCTTCTTCTGCTTTATTTTTTTTAACACTCCCACTAAAACATCTAAAGGATAGAAAATAAGTAACACATCCGAATTAAACGCACCCCACAGTATCACGGGTGCATACTGCTGTGAAAGCCAAAATGCAGTAACTAGCAGCTACTGTGCATGTTTAGACAAAACTTGAGAGCAGAATCTCACTTGTTATTTTTATTTTGCCATATGTTTTTTTTAATATAACACGGAAATGTTTAATTTCTGTGTGGAAGCAGAATTTTAAATGTGCAGTTACCACAAAACACAGCTCAGAACCAAACCAAATGGTCAACTAGGCAGCTAAAGCAAGAGGGACGAATCAATCTGTTATTTTCTAGATTTATTGATTAATTAGTTTGTCACCAAAATGTTGGAAAATAGTGAAAAAGGCCTGTTAAATATAGACGCAAAGTTTACTATCACGTATGACAAAGAAAAGCAGATGGAAGGTAAAACCAGCAAATCTGTTGTTTTTTTTCTGCCTGTGAAATGACTAAAACTATTCTTCAGTTATCAAAATAGTTGCAGGTCTCAAGAATACAAACTGTTAAAGTCAGCTAAATCTAAATTTAAAGCGCCAGTCAATATCATGGGTATATACAGTACTGCAGGAACCTGAACTAGCTAGTGACATATTTAGCACAAACTGATTTGAGACCAGAATCTCACTTGTTGATTTTTATTTTACCATTTATATTTAACACAGAAATGTAAACTTTCAATGAAAACAAAATGCTGAATGTGCAGTGGCCACAAAACAGCAAAAAAGTGACCCAAATGGTAAATGCAGCCAAAGCAAGAGAGCCAAATCAACTTAGCTGGCGTGATAGCCACAGCTAACCTTTACTAAAGCTAAATTTACTTAATCCCTCCCTTCCTAATAACCCTATAATAACCCCTTTTTTTTAACCCCTAAAGCAGCAGCTAAATCCACATAAACACGCAAAACTAACGACTTGCTAACAACCTGCTTCCGGCACAAAGCAGAAGTTCGACAGAGTCCCTTTAATTGTGCAAAAAATGCCAAAAAGGTCATGTGGATTGAGAAGTAAAACTACTACTGCTACTGAGAAAATGGACAATGGAAAGTGGAAATAATGCATTTTATTTTTTAACAGAGGTTTGCCGGCCTGTGTCATGTTTTTTTTTGTAAAGGCTAAGTCTTAAAACACATCACTACATCCTTTCCATCTGTTACAACCAGACAGGCTGTAAACTTTAACCCCCCTTTTTTGTGTTTTTTGGTAGCGGCTTATCTCTCCATTTTTATGGCGGCATAGTTTTATGTGTACAGAATGACTTCGAGTATGTGCATAAATCTGGCCCATTAACCCTGATGCAGCCCCTGCTGTGCTGCAATGCATGCAGGTCCGTGGCTGCAGATCAGAAACAGCATCGGGCGATACAGAGCAGTGTGTGTGCAGACAGGCGGCGGTCTGCTGTGTGGCGTAGGCAGGCAGAGAGGGGGATTGGAAAGGCATTTCTGCCAAGAGGATTAGGAACCAGCTGCTGTATGGACGGGGACAAGTAGCACCCATTGCCCATCAGAATAGCGACAGCCAGAGAAACCCTCTTCTCACAGTTATATTTTGCTCTGTTGTTTTCTGTGTCCGTGCAGTCCCTTCATCTCTTCCCGCCTCTCTCTCTCTTCCTCTGTGGTATTTCCTAAATGCATCTCTGTGGTTGTCACAGGGATTTGGCCCTGTCTGTCACAGCATGCTCTACTCTAATAATCCATTTTAGGGTTTTTGGAATTCTTCTTTTTTTTTCTCCCTCCCTCCCTCTGTGTCTCTCTCCCTCTCTTTTCTGTCTGTCTGTGCGTGGCCTGAAAAGGCTGCTTAAACACCAGAGGCAACCCTCTTGAAAATTGACACAGGGAAGAGTTGGCTTTCTCTAAAGTGGTGGCTGTGGTGCTGAAATGCTCTTTTGCCCTTTCTATGATTTGTGGATCAAATGTGTGTGATGTAACAGGATGTACCACATCTTCTTAGTGCAAAGTGAGAAGTGGAGAAGTGTCGAGACAAAAAGTCTCAAATAACTGTTCCTACTTTAAACCCGTGTAGATTTAGTCTTGAAAATGACAACCATTATCTTCAACTTGAAAGCTGCAGCCAACATATTTTCATTATGGGTCCTATTTTCTCAGTCAATCAGTTAATCTTTTAGTCTATTAAATCTCAGAAAATACTGAACAATGCCTAATTTGATTTCACAGAGCCCATGGTGAGATTGTAATTGCTTGTTTTTTCTAACGAAACAGCCAAAATCCCAGAGATATCGTGTAGCTGCAGCCAGCGTGTGTTTGGCTTTTTTGTTTCAGAAAATGACTTAATTGATTGATTATCATAATTGCTGGGTTTTCTATTAATTGCATGGGTCATTAAGATACGGATTGTCATTTAGTCAAAATAAATTTAGAGCTGCTGCTATATGTGACAGATGCTCTTATTAATTTATTAATTGCTGTTGTTAACCATCAGGTCACGAAGAGAGACCAGAATGGATGGGGGTGGAGGTCACAAATCCGGAAGGTGAGTGGATTTTTTTTTTTATAAATCTTAATGAATTCATTAAAACATTATCACAGTAATCAGGATTCTTAGTCTCACGTCTTCCTTTTCTTGTTTCACAGCCCAATTTACAAACGAAGTCCAGACATGACAAAATCTCCGATGACAAAATCTGAGCAGCTCCTGAGAATAGACGACCACGATTTCACCATGAGGCCAGCGTTCGGAGGTCAGGAGTGTTTAAATGAACTGTGTTTTATTTATGTTGCTCAGACATGCCTGGTGCACGATTGCAACTTGGATGCGTTCGACGATGCATGTGTGTCAAGTCGGATAAGATCCTCACGCAGTGATCATTGGTTTGGGACAAACAGTCCTATAAGCATTAAGCTCTTGGAGATCTTAATGATACCGTCCATGCAAGCTGTGCTGGAGTTTCCAATTGCAGCTCAGTAAAGTGTTAATACTCGTCTTTTGCTTTACTGTACATTGGAGGGATTTGATGTCATCCTTGTGCACTGTAGGATTACGCTGAGAAAAAGGCTTTTGTTTTACAAGAAGATGGTAATGAAATATATACATTCCTAATCCCTTTAGCTGTCTTTATCTTTCTATTCGTCTTTTAAGGCAAATAACCACAAACACGAGAGCTGTGTTCAACTAAAAAAACAGCCACAAGGGCTTTCAGTTCAAGGAGAGAAACACGTGCTGTTTTTTCACTTTTAATCACACGACAATCTGCTGCTGAAAACGCACCAAGTGACCTTCGCAGCCTCCTTTTGCTGCGTCCATTTTTCCAGCAGCTGGATGTGGAAAACAGAGCTGGATTCCATCCACAGCTGCATCAACTTACCGTGACCTAATTGTATTTGTCTACTATCGGTGGATGATGATGCAGAGGAGGAAGCCTGAAAAAGGTCAAAACTAGAATCCCAGCCAGACCGGCACAGTCGTGATGCAAGCAGCTGCTCTGTATTTTTGTGATTCATTGTTTTGTTTTTTGCTTTTTTGTTTTTTAGAAACGTGATTTCCAAAGCAAAAAGGTTCCGTCTCTCTAATGGTCGTGCTGACTCTTCTACCTGCTCCATTTTCTTTCAGGTCCTCCAATTCCTGTTGGAGTAGATGTTCAGGTTGAAAGTCTGGACACCATCTCCGAGGTGGATATGGTAAGTATGAAGTAGACTTTTATAAGGCTCTGCATGAAAGTAAGAAATTCCTGAATCAGTCCCAAAAGTTAATAGGGTCTATTGTGGGCCGAGATCCATCCTCCATCCAAGTTTCGTGGAAATCTGTTCAGTAGTTTTTGTGTAATTCTGCTCACAAACCAACCAATAAACAAGCAACAGGTAATAATATATCAATAAGGGGGGATTTTTTACTGCACAAACACAACTTTTATGTAGCTGATAAACATCTGAGTACTTCCTCCACCACTGTACCACGCTTTCTCTTCCTCCTGTAGGACTTCACCATGACTCTGTACCTGCGTCACTACTGGAAGGACGAGCGGCTGTCGTTCCCGAGCACCAACAACCAGAGCATGACCTTCGACAGCCGCCTGGTGAAGAAGATCTGGGTTCCTGACATGTTCTTTGTCCACTCCAAGCGCTCTTTTATCCACGACACCACAACTGATAACGTCATGCTGAGGGTTTACCCCGACGGCAACGTCCTCTACAGTCTCAGGTGAACACATTGGCACGAGCCTGTGTACTCTTAACTAAGCCAAAAAACAGTTAAACAGTAAAAATAATGTTAAAGATCACAATAAAAAAAAGCTTTTTACAACAGAGACATGCCACACACTGAGAAACAACACGAGGAGGCACCACTTGACATAGCGGTCAGTAGAAATACTCAGGTCGGGTTGATAATGCAGTTTGTGGAATAACACTTCAGCATCATTTGATAATTGTAATCAGTGTAGCAGACGAATGTGTGAAAGTTCATCAGAAGAGGAAAGAGGCCAAAAGCTTGTGATTTTTGTCAGTTCACCGCAGGGACTTTTCAACAATTATTTAATCAGGCCTGTCATCTCAACGGCCATTTATTTTTTGTTCTCCAACACAAAGTTGCACAACTAAATGCAAGTTTTCGTCCCTTTATGCTCCACAAATGTATGTAATTTTTATGGTGGCGTGCGGAGGACGAGTTGAACAGCTGCTCTGTATTCTGGTGGTACGGCGGCGGATATTTCCGGTGGATATTGTCTTTTAATATCCTTTGGGCTCCATGCAGACACCTGACCTCACAGATATCTCTGTTGCTCCATAGATGGGTACCAATGATGATCTGCACAATTTTAATCACCCTCTGCTTTATGAACAAATTCATTTTCACAAAGACAGTGAGGGATCAAGCTGTTGGATGGGAAATTGCAGGGAAAGCAGCAACAACAGGAAAACATAAATAACAGGAAAAAAATATTTTCCTTTGTTTTGCTTTGGTTGACTAATGAATCAGCATATACACAAAAATGTGTCGTTGAGATAAATACAGTGTGTGTTTTTGTTCATGTCACTGTTTTTCCCCCTGCAGGGTCACTGTCACTGCCATGTGCAACATGGACCTCAGCCGCTTCCCTCTGGACACCCAAACCTGTTCGCTGGAGATTGAGAGCTGTGAGTGGATTTAGTAAAAATGTGAACAAATAATTCAGTTAGACAACATGCGTATTCATCCTTTCATCAGACATTATGATGTTGTTGAGCCACTTTCGTATGAATATTCATGGCCTTGATTAGACTTTTCCTTTACTCAACAATCAGCTACCCTCGTCGTGCGTTTATGAACAGCTCGGACAAATCCCACTGATTGTACCTTTAAGTTTTATAGGCATTGAATTATATTGATGTGATGTGAGGTTCAGGTAGCTTTGCACAGAAAGGGCCGCTAACGTATAAGAAAACAAAGACAACATTTGCTGTCCAGGTTGGAGCGGTATTAACTGACCACATTCCTACTCCTTTTTCACCTCCATTTTGGATTCTATATGATCTTTACTCCTCCGGCTCAAATGTCAAATTGCTCACCAGTTGTCTCATGAACTCTCAGATACAACATGCCATGAATGTTTTAGCACATCGATGCTTCCAACAGAATACATTGCATTCCTGTGAAGACCTTCTCCTCTAGCATCATCCTCTCAGCTCCTCTACCAGTGAAGGACTCACAAAATCAGAGGACTTACTGTAGGATTGAAGTCTTGTCTTGTTAAATCTTCTTTGTCACACATTTTGTTCACATTAACTTAATTTACTTCTACGTCTTTCCCCTCCAGATGCGTACACAGATGATGACCTGATGTTGCACTGGAAGAAAGGCAATGAATCCCTGAACACTGATGACAGAATATCCCTGTCCCAGTTCCTCATCCAGAAGTTTCACACTACTGCCAAGCTGGCTTTCTACAGCAGCACAGGTGCTGTAATCCACAACACACACTTTTAATATATTCAGGATTCAAGATTCAGTATTCATGTATTGCCTTATTATATGAGATGTTCTGGTCTGAATATGTTGGAGTCTTTAACCCGATTGAACAGAGGGCTGGCTGGCTTGAGAGGAGTCCTTTAAAATTGTAGAACCGTGCCCCTGAATGTAGATGTGGTACTGTGTAATTCAGGAATGGTGTGGAGTTCACAGCCAATTATTTTTGAAGCCATGTGCACGACTCTGTCTGTCAGGTTTTTTTCTCGTGGGCTGTAGGATTGCTATACCACACATTTAATGAGAAAGCGAGCACACTTTTTATTGCTGCATTGTAGAGCTGTAACATTGCAAAGTTTAAACCCAGCAAAACTTCTTAGTAAGAATAGTCTTCGGGGAGCTCTTTTCTCACTGGTGGTGGAGTTGTTGATGACCTTTGTTATAAAACGGACTTACAACCAATTTTGTTCTTAAGTATGAAGCAGGAAACCATGTGTAGTTATTTATACAATCCTACTTTCACTACCATCTTTTGTGGCCCATTGGGACTCCTGACTAAAGTGGCATTATAGACGGGGTAAATGGCAAGGCAGGTGCCGTCAATTTAAGATGATCCAAGATTTAAATAACACAGGTGCTTAAATTACACATGGATTTCTCAGAGCCTGCTTGAGCAAGGTTTTATATGCTCAGCATCTGCTATGAATCGACCTAAACCTCTTTAACCCTGCTGTTTAGTCCTTAAATCAACACCTTAGGACTGTCAAAAGAAAAATATATGCATAAATATTCTCTACTATATCCTAAAGAGGCCCTTAACGGTCATGGGCAATAGTCTTTATGTTCTTTATGTCATTCACAGCATAACAATTTTTGGTTTACGAGATAATGACATCATTTATCATGAGAAAACGACTTCATGAGCTTCATTAGAGAGTACCATTACATACGCACACTCCTGTGTGGTGGGTTTTAAGAGTCTCAGAGCAAACCATCTGCCATTTGAATGTTTTACCTATTGATTTGATCTGAGGATGTTTACATCATGAATAATTCATAATTATAAATAATGAACTTGTGATCTCGGCTTTAAAACAATTCTTGAACCTATGGTTGTCAGGGGCTTTTGCATTATCCACTATAATCCTGACACTTCACAAATATGTTTGAAAACACATATAAAAAGATTTGAACCCAAACCCAAGACACCATATTTATATTTCACGAAATCTATTCTTAGATGCCTGATTGCATCGTTTCAAGGGTGAAAGGGTTAGGTACACCGACAGATGTGATCTTAAGACTAAGTTCAAGTTTAAATCTAAAACATCTTTAGTGTTAGAAGCTCTTTTTGACGATTATAGAAGTGCACCTCAACTTCTTTCGTTTTGTTGATTTTCCAGATTGTTTTTGTCATACCAGGCTACAGGATAAGTGTCATCATTACAGGAAATCAGTCCCACCAGCGTTGTATCTTTGTCATCTTCACTGAGTCAGCGTGTGAAATACAGTCATCTGCGCATAATGAGTAGAGCAGAAGTGAGAGGACACGTCTCAGAGGTCAATGAGTTTGAAAATCTATTATTAATTCTGACAAACTGTGTAAGAAGTCCAGGACCCAGAGACACAGACTGATGGAAACCTAGCTGCAGAAGTTTGTTATAAAGCCGAAACTGAGTTGATTATGCAAATGGACCAAATGTGAGCATCAAGCATGTAATAACTACATCACAAAGAATTACAGCTTCAATGCGTCTCATTTTACTTCATAAGCCTTTTCCAACTAAAGGATCGACTATTCCTTACATGAAATCGATGTCCCTTGAACGTCACACCAAGTAGAGCTGTGCTAATATTTAATCCTTACTGCGAAATGAAATGAATCTAACTACTGCCCACCACTTGTGTGTGCTGCTGGAGAGCCACTGTGAAAGCTGTGCAACCTTCTTATTACCACACATCACCTTCTAGCTCAGAAGAGCAACCTGAAGCATAAAAGGGATTTTGTGTCCTATCTATTGCTGCCACAATAGCTGCGACCCCTGCTATGAGCATGTGTATGGTGTATCAGTAGCGAACATGTGACAATGTGTGTGTAACGGTGATATGTCTCTTCCATAGGCTGGTACAATCGTTTGTACATCCACTTCACCCTGCGGCGCCACATCTTCTTCTTCCTGCTGCAGACCTACTTCCCTGCCACTCTGATGGTCATGCTGTCCTGGGTGTCGTTTTGGATCGACCGCAGGGCCGTCCCTGCCAGGGTACCACTCGGTAGGATGGAGGCTCATTTTCAGAGCTCAGCCTAAGCAATTTAGCTCTACTAAAAGATCATTTGGTTTGAAAAATGAAGGAGTATGCAGGGAAAATAAGTAGCATCATGTAGGATATGGAGGACTGAAACTGCCAACATAAAAAATAAATAAAGTAATAAATAAATGACTCAATAAATACATTAATATGCTGTATTTAACTTTTTATTGATTCAATTATTTATTTACTTTTCCATTTAATTTATTAATTTATCCACTTTTAAATGTAAGTGTGTCATTGGGTCAACTTTTCACCTATTGTTTGATCGTCAACCACACTGGTATCCGGCAAAAGTTTGGGAAATATTCTTATTTGTTTAATGAGAAAAAATGGATACCAGTCTTTACGGTAAATGTGACACTACAGCTAGAAGCCAGTTAGCTTATCTTAGCATAATGTCTGGAAACAGACAGAAAAATCAGATAAATAAATTCCACAGCAAAAATATGGTGTGGTTTTTGTGCTTTTCTATCTGTTAAACATCCCATGACCCATCCCATGTTTCCTGTGGGAACTGGTGGCAGAGATAGTGAGCAGGGAAGTTCTGGATTATGACTCTCGTAAAGGAAGCATCTATCCTGTCAATAAGTCTGTTTTCTGCAGCTGAGACAGACCTGTTACCGCAATACACATTAAAATCTATTGTGGCAGCACAAAATGAAAAAAATATAAGTGTCTCATGTTCCCTTTCTGTGCTTTATAGCATTTGGTTTTAGCGTCCCAACCTAGTGATACCTTAAATAAAAGCTCTGCTGCAACTAATGTGTTTGTGTGTTTTTACTCCAGGCATCACCACAGTGTTGACCATGTCCACCATCATCACAGGGGTCAACGCCTCCATGCCGCGGGTCTCCTACATCAAGGCAGTGGACATTTACCTCTGGGTTAGTTTTGTCTTTGTCTTCCTGTCGGTGATAGAGTACGCGGCAGTCAACTACCTCTCCACCGTCCAAGAGAGGAAAGAGAGGAAACTAAGGGAGAGAGTAAGTGTTTTTTTCATCTGATCTTCCTCTGGAGCTATTAGGTGTTCATCTTTTAATGATTTACAAGCAGTGTCTGCTTTTCTGCTCCTAAAGACATAAAGTTCTTAAAAATGTAACACTCCAGAGCAGCATTGCTAGGGTTCTTTGGCCAATTTATGGCCAAAGTGTTGCAATAACGAGCGTCTTCTTCGCAAAAACTAGAGCTACACAACATTTAGTTGGATTCTGGCCCTTTAAAAGTAAACAGCATTATTCTTTTTGAGTGTTTCTTCTTCATACAGGGAGTAAATAATGCATGTGCGAGTGGCTCATTCCTCCTTTTTTTGTTTTGCAAGAAAAGTTAAAGAGGCAAATGTTGCTCTGATGTTTTTCATGAATTATTAATTGAAATAGTTGGACTGCGCAACAAATATGTTTCTTGTTAGATGCTGTTTTTCCCTGGATTCCCCTCACCACAAACTGTATATACTGGAGCCATGCAGAGGACATCATAACCTTTACATTTATAATAGTTTAACCCTTTAAAAACTACTCCACAACATATTGTATCTGCTGTGCATAGTACCTGGAGTACTTTTCTAACAGGGCAAACTTTTTAGATAGATAGTGTATACATCCAGCAGGTGCAGGTACAGGTGCTAGGCAAAAAACAGCAACAACAATTTTTGAAATTGGTCTAATAATGAGCAACATTGTTGAAGCTGGCAGCCATAAAAAAAGTCTGCAGTGTAATCCTTGCAGGATTGTTATTGTAAGTGTCTGACAACATAATGGAAAGGATCCCTACAGAGATAGACCTTTCTGGCAAAGGGTAATGTCATTTTCTTTTAACCAGAAACAGCTGCTGTATCGCTCTTGTGAAATCCACCAGGCTTCATTTGGAGAAATAGTCATTTTAGCATCGTGAAGCACTCTGCATTTAAATTCTTTAAAAGAACATCTTTCCACTGTTCAAACAATCACGAGTCTCGTTTGTCTTTGATTTACGACTTTAGATGTGAAAATATCAGAGGAGAGAGGAGCGAGACAGAGGGCGGAGACATCAGAGAAGCAGCAGGGAAAAACAGTGTGTGGAGCCAGAATATTTTCACATCTAATGCAGTGAATAAAAAGTTTAGCAAAGTTAGTGACTGTTTGAGCAGTGGAAAGACAAACCAAGGTGGTGTTGGTGTTATTTATTTCTTTTTTCTGTCGAGTTTGAATGAAGTGTGTTTTACATCGTTAAATTACTGTTTCTGTAAATGGAGTCTGGTGGCCTTGGCGAGCAGCTGTTTGTAGGATCTTGTTCTTTATCAAAAAAGCCTATCTCTGTTGGGATCCTTGTCAGACACCCTGAGAATAACAATCTGAGCCTTTCAGTGGCAAAAACAAGAACTTTCTGTGGATTTAATTCTTGATGCTTTGATGCTACGCAATTACCCACAGGGATTACATCGCAGCCTGTTTGATGGCTGCAGCGGGACCGGTTTTTAAAAAATGTTGTCCCCATTTGTCACTTCGACATAAACTCAGACACAAAATTACATGTTCACATTCATGTAGATTTCCATTGCACAAGCAATCTGTTCAACTGCTACATACAAGTAGTGTCACACATGTGGAACAGTGGGTGGTAAAAGGTTGAAGGTTAAATAAAATTCATCATTATTTAAAAAAAAAAAAAAAAAAGATAATCTAAAATCAAACCCAAAGCTATGGAGTTCATTTAATTTTCCAGCTCTCTATGGGGTGATTAAAATGTCCTAAAAGTTGCAAATAAGAAGTACTTATTCATTAAGAGCAAGAAAGGAGACAGACACATGAATAGCACTTTCTAAGTCAACACAGGACACCGCTGACCTGATTTTACATTAAAGTATTTTACACATTTAAATATGCCTAAACTGGTAGAAACATGAATTAATAATTTATACCCATTTCCAATAAACACATAAATATTTTCTAAATTGGCTCTCTTTATGCTCTCGGGGCTTTGGGAAATTATTTCTGGGACTACAGCTTGTGTACTATACTGCTATTCTTCATCTGCCAAATGCTGCAGCATATGGAGCCAAATTGCCCACGTACCCCGAGGAACATTTCCAGCACAAACATCCGTCTATTAATGTTTCATGCCAAAGCTATTAAATGCCCTCAGTGTGCAAAAAGAATAAACATTAACAAAAAAAAACGAATGTATTTATGTTTTAGTTTGTTGGATGACTTTACAGAATGTGGCGTTTACAATAAGCAGAGTTCAAAATGACTTTTTGTCTCCTTTCTAGCTGCCGTGTACATGCGGCATTGGCAACCCTGACGACATGATGATCGACCCCCAGATCACTGGCTACGGGTCTATGGATATAAACACCACAGGGAATTATGGGATGCCAGAGAACGGCGGCCGCCAGGAGCGAATGCTGGCCCAGGTGGCACTGAATGACCCGCAGCTCACAGGCCAGGTGAAGCCATCCAGAGGCTACGTGAACATTTGGATAGACACACACGCCATAGACAAGTACTCGAGGGTTGTGTTTCCTGGAGCGTACATCCTCTTTAACATCATCTACTGGTCCATCTACTCATAACCCGGGATGCAGAAGTAGATCCTCTGTGAGAGTTGCGACTCATTTGTTCAAGAGCAGGAAAATAACATCACATTTGATGCTTTTCAGACAGACAAACTGCTCATAAGATGCATGGGGACCATTGACAGATTGGGGACCACTGCCTTCTTGACCCAGCCACTTAAAACTGAAGAGTTTAAAAATGACAAACAGGACAGTCATCGTCGCTGGCTTCGTCACTCCATCAGATCTATGTGGTTTCATTTTGTAACTGTTGTGCTGTTGATGGAAGGACGTTTGGGTATTGCTGTCGTCTGGGGAGGCACTGCACAGAGAAGAGATGCACAAACATGGACCTGTGCAATTGTGCAGCTGAACTCAGCTACGTTTCAGTTCTTGATGCAGTGAATCTTTGACCACATTTTCAAAACTGATATTGTGAACTCAAAAAAATGGATTTCTGACATTGCCAACGTACGGACAGATTTCTTCTCTTTTGCTCATGAACTATACTTGACAATCAGTGATTAAAAAAAAAAAAAAACTGGTAAGGAATAGTTCCACTTCTTTGCTTTCTGGTGGAAAGTTAGATGAGAAAATTGACACCACTCTGATATCTGTCTGTTTCATATAAAGCTGTCTACTAGCCAGAAGGCAGTTAGCTTAGCACAAAGGCTTCACTTTTTGTGTGGACTAAACAAACTAGATACAACATGTTAATTGGGGAGCTTTAGAGCAGCTGGTACATTGATTCCTTCAGACAGAGTCTGAGTCTCCCCGTGTCCTATCTTTGTGCTAAGCTAAGCTAACCGCCTCCCGGCTGTGGCTACATATTTTCTGGTCAGTCATGTCATAGTGGTATCAGTCTTCTTATCTGACTCCTGGTGAGAAAGCCATTGTCATCTCTATCTGTGTGGAGCTATTCCTTTAAAAACCTGATAATCAGATTATTCTTATTCTTTTTCTTTTGCAGCACGTTATTATGATTCAGTATTTTCTTGTGATCTTTGTATCAATGCCATTATTTTTGCTGTCAAGCTACTTCCTGCATTGCATTTGTGTGATTTGATAAAGTTTAAACAATGCAGTCTATTAAAATCACAAATGTAAAAAAGTATATGTTTAGTAAATCCCAGACACTGATTATGGTATTGACTTTTTTTTTATTAAACGTCCTTATTTCTTCTTTTTTTAATACAACTGAAGCTCATCCCTTCTGTTTGGTGTTGTGAGGCTTTGAGGTTCACTGTGACCTGTTAGTTGCTAGTTTTATTGTCTTTTTCAGCTTGAAACAACTCTACTTTGCTCAGCAGAAGATATATTAAAAATATCCTTTGGTGGTTTATGACAATTTAATGACCAAGCACACAGATATTAAGTTAAACTCTGGAAAAATGTTATATATGGCAAAATGTTTAATAAATGTTTTGTTTTTCTGAGAATGTGAAAATGATTTAAGCAGAGCTACAGAGCTAAACAACATGTAATACACGTAGTTTGTACAAATGGCAATGGAATGAGATGCATGGCTGATTATTGCTTTTTTTCTGAATATTGCTTCTGCAGATGACATTAAAATCAACAACAAAACACAAACAGACACTTCATGTCAGTTGAAGCATTCGGCTACATTTTTCTGGTATGACCCTTAAAGTCCCAAATTATCTATCCTCCTTCCCGCTCACTTATACAGTATATTTAAACAGTGCTGGAGGATGAGCTTTCACAGTTATTAGACATTGGATTGCTACCAGCTGCTTCTCTTCTATCTCTGGCAGAGGTCTGATTGCTGATGCTTTTTCATACCAAATCATATAAACTGCATATTCTGTAACACCATTAACTGCTCACATGTGATGTAAAGGGAGATGTGTATTACATTAAGCCCATTTTTAACCATTGCTCTGCTTCCTTAAATCAAAAGTGTGCATTATGTTGAAGGATGTTTCTGTATTCTTTTGACTTTGTTTTTTATCCAAATAACGGGCATGGTGACAATTCAGACTTTGTGCACGATCACCTTTCAAAAACATGAACAAAGGCTTCACTGCAGCAGAAAGACATGAAAGGGATAAAGCATCAAAAAGATGTCAGGGACATGAATTTTCCAGCACATCTGTGACCTCCCAAGGGAATCCAAGTCTTTAATCGACCCGTGTGCGCTTGTGAAAGCATGCTCAGAAATCTGAATGGGTAAAGAGACCAATGGAAATTCAAAGCAATGCCACTTCCTGATCAGGTCATGTAATTGGGCCTTTTGATATAAAGATTGCAAAGATTTTAGGGCAGTTGAATGGGTGAGACATCGCACCACACACAATGACACCTCCATCATCATCAGTTAAAACATTTCAAGTCTAAAAACAAAACTACGACAGTCACGCCAGCAACTCAGAGTGTAGGCACAGTGGTGCTTTAAGGTAAATGCTAACACTTGCCCATTAGCACTAATTATGGACTGCATCTGAGGATGATGTACATGTGATTAGTTTTGCAGGTACTTGGTTATAAACCAAAGTACTGGAGTAATACAAATTTGGACCTGTTGATATCATTTCTGCCACTAGACTAAAGTAGCGTGAGATCATGTGAGTTGTCTTCATTGTCTCGTTCTTCATTTAGTCTCGTTTGCCATAATTTACTAAATTAACATCATGCTGTATTGAAGAAGACTTGAAACTAGTAATTGAGACCAAAAACTCATTAGGAAACTGTTTATTGAGGTAATAAATCAAGTAAGAAGTGGAGTCATTTTCTCATAAGCTTACATACCACTGGAGTTCTTTTTGAAACCAGTGGAGTCGCGCCCTACTGGCCATTAGAAATAATTCAGCTTTCAGGCACTTCTACAGTGGAAGTGCATATTTTATGCATAAATATATACATATTTTGGATGTATTTATTTATTTATTTATTTACTCCAGTAATACACAACAATACATATCAATCAGTGTCACAGTAAAGGGTTTTCAACCAGATGTTAAATTAGCCATTGAAACACCTACTTATTTCCTCAAACTCTTACTAATCAAGTCATTGTTTTCATGGAGCTGTCGAGGCTGCACCGCTGCCTTCTAGTCATTTCTCCAGCTTCAGTTTGGCGAGCCTGAAGTCCTCCCTCACTTGCTGTAGCAGAGCAGGGCAGCACACTACATCCACAGCTGTCATAGCCAGGGCTTTGGCTGTCCTCAGGGTGAACAACTGGGCCTTCTCAGCTCCTGGCACAAGAAAAAAAAAAGAAAAAAAAGCAGTCAGTAAATAGAAAACTAAACAGACAAACTAAGTGACCTGGAAAGAGGTGAGGGCTGAAAACGTTTGATGATCGTCTGATGCAACTCAGTTTCATTAGAACGAACAACATCTGTTCTCAATAGACGCATGCTGCCGTACCTGCTGCTTCGGTGTATTCCTCGGTGTGGTTAAACGCGTCTGTGCCGATATAGAAGAAAGGATGGATACCTGGCGTTTCGTATGATACGTTGCCAAAGTCTGTAGAGCCTGCCAGATAATTATAAAATCACTGTGATGATTATTCTTTGTTGGCTCAGTGAACAACAAAAAAAAACAATCTGCGGGGGGGGGGGGGGGATCACAGTCCTGGGGTTTTTGTGTTTTTTTGCACAATGTACAATTTTCCACTACCAGAGAAGTTGGCTGGCTGCTCTTGGAACTGAATCCCCAAAGCTTTTCCATTGTTTTCATACAGGTTTGCCAGTGAAGTGTTAGGCAGAATGTCGCAGTAGTCATGGGTCGGGTAGCTTATATCCACCTAAAGGAAACACAATCATAAAATGTAAGCACACAACATAGAAAAAGATTGCTTTCACACAGTATACGGAGTTCTGTGCATGCTCTGTAAATTGAGGTAAACCTGCCTGAAGCAAGTGCAGACATAGGAGAGAAGCGGCCTGAAGACAACAGTGACTTACGCAACAGCAGCACGTCGCTCGGAGCATAATTATAGGAATATGTTATAAAGGGCAGTGTTACATAACAGCGGAGTCAACTTCAACATCAGGGATATAGTGTGTGTCCAGCCTGAGGGGGAACAAATGGAAGACAATGTTTTTTAGGTAAGCTCACTTGGCAGCCCGTGGCAACAGCAGCAGCCCTGAAGCAAGCCTCGGCTTTGGCCTTCAGGTCACAAAGATCCCGAATCTGCGGGGTGCGCATATAAAACTGTAACTCAGTGTAGGCAGGGATAATGTTGGGCTTCACCCCTCCGTGTTTGATGATGCCTGTAGAAGAGAACAAGAACACAAAGGAGGATAAGAGGGCGTGCATCCATAATGTTGTACAATTACACAATTTGTGTGGGTTTACGTGCCAAGGATGTGTTTTATTTCAGATTTCCAACAGAGAGATAAACATACCTCTGCCTTTGAAATGGGCCGTAGCCAGGATCCTAGAAGTACTGAGGTCATGTATAATCATCAAAATGATGTTAGATTAGAGGCTATAGGTGAAAATTAGGGTGGCTGTGGGACATTGAGGATACCGAGCTACAGGCCTGAGTCTATCGTGTGTTTGATCTGAAGGAAGGGTTAAATGAATGGCTGAATTGTCCTGTGCCATAGGCTAGTTTTAACAATTGGTCACTTTAATTTAACATTTTTGGGAATTTATACATTAAAACTTTTGAAAAACCCAGAAAAAATACCAAGGACAAGACCTCAGCAGCTGACTTCTCATCGATGACGGTTTGAATATAAATGGACTTTGAGGCGAGTTGTTCAGAATGAACTTTGATCGCAGTTCCTGCCTCACCGTGAAGCCTCCACTCTGGTTTGAGCTGCTGTCTGAGAGCAGAGAGGTTGTTATAGGCCAGCACAGCAGCATCCAGCGCATTCACTCCCTCCCAAGGGTACGCAGAAGCATGAGATGCCTTCCCATGGTACTTCACATTCACCCTATGAAGCATCAACACAGCAGGTTAACAGATAAATGTAGTCAGTGGAGCTTGAAAGTTATGAATCCATATGAAAAGAAACTTGCTCAGTGAGCGCGACACAGGGCAGGAAGGACGCATCTTGCTGAGCTGGATGAGCCATGAAGACGAGGTCGACGTCGGCGAAGGCGCCGGCCTTGATGAGGTCGATCTTTCCTCCGATGTCCTCCTCTGCAGGAGTTCCCAGAACAGTTATCTGGTTTAGAAAGTGTTTAATACAGTCATTTTCATGTGTTGGACTCTGAATCTCATCACTATGACTTTTAATTAAATGATTTACATAATATCTCATCATTATAAACTGTTCATTATTATTTTTTGACTTATTAATTATGACTAACCATGCAAGTTTTCATCTCATTTTTTTATGGCAGAAATTAGCTTCCATAAATTTAGTTTCCTGCCAAACTTTGAGGAATATAACACACATTTGTCTGTAATGTCTAATAATTTGTTTAGAAAAGCAATCTGGTAGTACAATAAAAAAGATGTATTAAAATATATATAATATCTGCATTTCTTTTAACAACGTTTCATCAGCACAGCTTGTTATCAGGTCATCTGTGTAATTAAATATTTATGCAGCCTATGGTAGTGATATTAGTTAATTAAAAAAAACAATAGCCTACATTTATGCACAAGTTATCCATTTCTATTATTAAATAGGCTATAAAATAAAGATTGCAGGAGCAGCTTTTGTTGAGTCAGACTCAGAGGAGCTGACTGAAGCGTTTGTGGGGATTTTATTAAATCATCAGAACAGTGTGTTGTCTGTGTGAGTGTGACATGAGTCCCCGTGTTACCTTCACTGGGACAGGGAGCTCAGTGTGGTTTTGTAAAGCGGCTCTCAGCCCCACAGCGGCGGCAGCTCCCGCCTCCGCAATCAGGTTGTGCCCGCACGCGTGCCCGATACCCGGCAGCGCGTCGTACTCGCACAGGAAGCCCACGTTCAGAGCCGGCTCGCCCTCCCCGCCGCCGACAGGACCCCAGCTGGCCCTGAATGCGGTCGGTAGATTGTAGTGACTGTCCACCGTCCATGTCTGGCCCTGAGAGAAGAAGCGGACCAACCTGTCGTGCGCATGCGTCTCGTCGCCAGCGAGTTCGGGTCGTCTCCAGATGTCCCGACTCAGACTGTGCAGCTCCTCTTTGTGCGCGTCGACGCACAGCTGCACCGCGTCTTTCATCCGCTGTCGCTTGTCCATGTGTATTTGGGGTTGCGCGAAGATGTACTGACAACATGAAGGTTTTTTTTTCTTTTCTTCTTCTTTTTTTTTTTTTTTTTTGCTTTATTGAACAGGATCATTACAAACAACAAGTACTTGGCATAATACAGGAACACAACTCGGCATGTGCTGAGGAGGAGAAAATAAAGAGATAGCTACAAATAAAACAAACAAAACCATTTAATTTCATATGTATATGTATATATATATATATATATATATATATATATATATATATATATATATATATATACATATATACATATATACATATATATACATATATATATATATATATATATATATATATATATATATATATATATATATATATATAATGGAAAAATGGATGCTGTGGCTTTCAAGGTTTCTCCACAATTATGAAGAGCTGAACTATTCAGAGTGATTTTTGTAAATGCTAGATGTCATTATTAATCACTTATAGCAGAAAACAGATAACTTTTCAAATTCCCCCCGGGACTCAGGGTCTATTCATTTGTAGAATTGTGCACATTTCAGCAAATATTAAGTTCATACATGTCAGGGATTTATAATACATCCTAAACTATTAAATTATTTAAAAAAGCATTGAAAATGGTCAATGATGTGGATATAAATCATCAGTCAGTGTCTTCAATCAATGTGCAACCACTCACTTCAGTTCAGAGGCCTGCCGAGGGGAAGTTAAACAGACACAAGTTAAAATGGCATGATCAGTACAAGTTAAAGATGCAGTATGTAAGAACTGACCACCTGTCGAATTCATACTTGAAAACAAACAGGCGGCAGCATATCATCAGGACAACCGCTAACTGCTGCTAACTGTAGCTGCCGTTAGCTAGTTAGCTCGGTTAGCCTTTCATCTAGCGGTCCAGGATAGGACAGCACAGGAGCTTTGGACTGGGACAGGCTGGGGCTAACTGGCTAGCATGCTAACCTCAGTAGATATCTCTGCAACACAGGCATCATAGCTTCCAAACTGTTATTTCTTCCCAGCCTGTTGATGATTTTAGTTAATTTTGAATTCTCACTGCACCTTTTAAGCAGAAAGCAGTTGGAAGTTTCCTGGAAATGTTGCGGAAACTTTCAATAAAATATGACACGTACTTCTCTTGACATTTTTTGCTCTGTGAAATAAAGTGTTGCCACACACTGCTTTCTTCCTCCTTAATGCAGTATGGTGAAAATTAGAAAACAGGGGGAAAGTATGTTAAGCTCCTAATTGAGCCTCTATGAAGCCGGGTCGCCATCTGCTGGCGTGAATCAGTCTCTCACGTTCTGTTTTGAAGCCTTCAACTACAAGACTTCAGTAAAGGTAAAGCTTCATAATCAGAGACAAACCCATCCATAATTTTGCATGATATGTCAAAATGATGCTCCTCCACTGGGATTTACTTTCATCAAGATAAAACATGTGATGTGCTGCAGTGAATGACAGTAAATGGAGGCTGGGACTGAAATCCTTTACCCATCAGTCTGTTAGCACACTAGAGGGACCCAGAGTGACACACTTTGGTAAAAGTCTCCCTTTGCACACAGTTCTGCATTTATTAAATCTGCAGTGGAAAATAAATCAGTATTCTGCTGCGTTTCATGTTCTATCTTAAACAGTTCAGCAAGCAGACAATGAATGGGCCTTTAAGAAGAAAACCTTGAATATTATCTAGGGGGTATTTTATTTATTTATTTTCTGTGCATTGCCTGTAGCTACTCAGATGACTGTACACATGCAGCAAGCAAACAAAGCTTTCCCTTGAACTGGGATCTGGCCCCGTAAAAACAAGGTCAATTAGCGCTGAATGAATAACTCTACAGCTGTCACACACCCAGCGAGTGTGTGTCTGTGTGTGTGTGAGAGAGAGCAGGTGTACATGTATGTGTTTTCTGCTTGTATGTGAGTTGTAGGTTAATTGGGGGCGGTTGTCAGTCACAGGAGGAGACATGTTGAACAGCGCTCGGCAAGCTGACACCAAGGCTGCCTCCTGACATGGCCTGTCTGTCAGCTCACTCTACGCCCCGCCGATGACGCTGACACTCTCCATTGTGCATCAATTAAGTGACATCGAAGGGAGGCAGCCATGTGTCAAGTCATTGTCTTATTCAGGGATTTGCCCCCGAGAGCATGTGTTTAATTTCACATGATTACACATGTTTCTGGCCTCGTGCAGTGCTTCCACAAACGAGGAACTTGAGGAGATTTTTGTGTGTGTGTGTGTGTGATTGTTCAAATAGTACATCAGTAAAACCCACACCAGCTCAGAGGAGGAACAGAAAACAATTGCACTCTGACAAATGTAAAAGTGATTGCACCCACTGAGTGGACAAATAAAGCCTCTGTCTGCCCCCATGGCACATGAGGTAACAAGCGCTCAATATTTCAAGCAGCGTGGATGTTTTAGGTTGAGCCACTAGGCATCACATCAAGCCGGAGTGATGCATGACTTATGATATATGCGAGAAGGCGTCACAACAGCAGGACGCCCCGAAGGAAGGCTAGCTTGACAGCTTCGATGAATTGATGTGCTCTTGATGACAGCATGTCTCTGAACCGGGAGATGTAACAAACGACAGACTTTGCTTGGGTGGTTGTTTGTGTGGTCACAGCCAAAGTGTGGGACACATACTAATGTGTTTGCGCCTCTACCTCAGCATCAATCTATGGAAGCACACATCTAACAGTCGGATGAAATGTTAGTCATGATGACAAAAAAACATTTCTCATGATAAAACATTTGTGAGCATGTGCAGCAGTGTTGCTGTGGCTTTCAAGGTTTCTCCACAATTATGAAGAGCTGAACTATTCAGAGTGATTTTTGTAAATGCTAGATGTCATTATTAATCACTTATAGCAGAAAACAGATAACTTTTCAAATTCCCCCCGGGACTAGAGCTAAAGCTAACAATTATTTTCATCGTCAATAAATCTGCTGATTATTTTCTTGATAAATAGATTCATTGTTTTGGTCTATTAATTGTCTGAAATGTGTTTTTTTACAGTTCATATCTTGTTAATCATCAGGAGGCCCCTCAGATTCATCTTACGTCAGTCGTCAGAATATTTTTTGGCAAAGTACATTTCTGCAAAACCACACAAGTTTCTTTAGGTGCAATTTTATATAATATTTCCTATGTCACAACCCTGTGTTAATGCTGTGGTTGGGATTAAGACCAAAAAACACTTGTTAAGGGGGAGAAAAGCATCACGGTTTCGTTTAAAATAATAGTTTTTGTAGCCACAAACACGGCTGGAAATTGTTGGATGGTGTCACACCAACAAATGTCGAAAAGTAGACTCTAACTGTGGTCACTGGCTTGGCAGCATGGCCTCCTGTAACTCCACCAACTTCACCTCCACCACCCGATGTGAAAGTCATGTGATAAACATGTAATGTGTGACATTACATGACATGTTTGGTTACATGTCAATATGGTACATAGTCTACAACAAGCACACATTTGGATGTATCTGTTGTTTGCAGAATCGTTATCTGCCAACATTTTGTCCTGGTGACTGGGCTGATTGTGTCCCATTGTGGGGGTTGGGAACCACTGTAGTAGCCAATTCACTACAAATCAAATAAACTTTACAACACAGTTACAGGCGTTGATTTATTAGGACAGTTTTTTTCTCAAAAACTGTCAAAAACAAAAAGTTTCACATTCCCTGTCAGCGCAACAATTTCAGCTAATGGCTCACAGTGTTGGGCAATTTCACACTGTGTAACACAGCATTGATCTACTTTCAAAAGCACAAGAGAAAAACTGTTTTGCTCAATATTTCTAAAAATCAATCCAGAACACAGATATGTGGGATATGTTTTGATGTGCAGAAGAGTTTTGAACATGAGCAAAAAATCTGGCTGAGACACAAATGAGCTATTAACGTCCAGGGGTTTATAATGAATTAAAATAAAAGAGGACAGAGGAGTGAATCATGCCAACATGACTCAGAAGGGAAAACAATGAATGACATTACATTAATTAATTAATTAAATGAAGTGACAATGATCAAGCTGATCGAGAGGAGAAAAGCAAGACAGAATGCCTGAGAGCCTCACTGCGTTTCATTACACAATGTAATGAATTGTCAACTTGCACCTGAATATAGCATTTCCCTTTCCATAACAAAAGACATTTCCACCATAAATAGATAGAGAGAAGGCAACACTTTGTGTATAAAAATTCACCAAAATGCGGGAAATTAAGTTTTGTGTTCGAGGCTCAAAAAAACAAACAAGCAAACACCCTAGACCCTGGTGCTTAAAGGATAAGTTCCCCCAAAAATCATTATCTTCTCATCCCACAAAACATTTCTGAAGATTCACGGTAAAATAATGTTGCAGCATTCTGCTAAATAACTGAAGTAGATGGGGACTTGTTTTAAAATGTGAAAAAAAAACAACTGAAAAATATATAAAATCGCTGCATGCAGCTCATCCGGCATGATCCAAGTCTACAGAATCCCCCGAGATCCAAAATTGATTTGAAAACACGATTTTATAACACTTTTATAGCGTTAATCTTCACTGTAGCCGCTGAGCTAAAAGCGTTAGCACACCCAATTTGAGGTGGGTCAGCACACTCGACAGCGCGAGAGTGTAAATAACATCTTTCCAAATCACTTTGGGATCTCGGGGCTTCCAGACATTTGGATCAAGCTGTTTTTTTACGTTCCAAAACGAGTCCCCATCTACTTCAAGGAGAATGCTGCCTCTCAGTGACTGAATAACATTTTTTATGGTGAACTTTTCCTTTATTATGTGTTTCTCTCCATTGTTGCAAAGAAAAAACTATGTCCTTGAGCCACCATTTTCTAAACCACGCTAGACATTTGAATATACTTTTATTTGAGCGTATTGAAGTGTTCATCTTATTTCTTCTCTCCTGGAATAAATGGACTTTCATATTAACCTTAACTCTACCAGCTTCCAACAGACAAATATGAGCCCTGACAAATTGTTGATGAGCCTGATTTTTTAAACATGAGGTTCCAGCTGACTGAAGGAAACTGACAACGTGTCAGTCGTGCTTGCTCTGTCCTGTCAGCATCACTATCAAACAAAAACGCACCCTTAGAGGAGACCCCCGGAAATCCAGTCGATATCACACACAGAAAGCTGCTCGGTAGTTGGAAAATATCACCAGCGGGCCTCAGAACTGTGAGTGTGCATGTGTGGGTGAATGTGCAACTTGACAGTCCCGTTTGTGTCATTAATGTCACATCAGTGCACACAGTGTGCTTCTGCGTTCTCCAAGCTGGAATACATTAACACCTCGGTTTATCAAGTCATCCTGCATCTTCAGGGGGTGGAGTGGGGGTGGGATTACACTGTACAGCATTTGTTCTTGTTTTTATGAGGAAACGTAGCTTCATCCTGGTGTCTAAATATTTTCTTTACACTGTCAGAGCTTAAATTAAAAAATGTTTATTACTGCTTCAACTCATTTGCAGTTAATAAAAACGTTCATATTTTCTGCTCCTAACACCCTTGTTAGAAAAAAAAAAATCCTCTGGCACACAGATAGTGGCACGTTTTCTCATCTCGGGTTGCAACACCCATTAAGTGTTTGTTTGTAATGGATAGAGGAAGAACTTGATAGTCTGCACAGGCAGGGGAAGCCATTATTGAAGGATATGGAAAAAGAGATCCAGACAGTCCGAAAACATCACAGCAGTTAGTGCAAAGTGAAGATGTCCCAGTATATACACAAACCTAGATTACTGTTTGAACAGAGCCCATTTTTCCTGTCTTTGGGTTATGGTTATATATTTTCTTGTCTGTCCACACAGCTGCCCTCGCTGCTTCAGAGGCAGCACTGCCGTAGCGGTGCCCTTTCTTTGTTTGACAGCGCTGAAAAGGCTGCTGTCTGCCTCAATAACATCAGCCTTTGTGGGCAGTGTGGTGAACAGTGGGAGTACAAGTAGTCCCTCGAACCACAGAGGAAACCGCTATCAGCAGGGTGTGTGCAAAGTGGAGCTGAAGTGCAGATTTGAAAATGTGATCTGACTGAGTTGTTGTGCTGGATGGTCTTTTAGAATAAAAACAAATGCATCATGAGGGCATGGTGACAAAGGGTAAGTGAACTGAAGTGCTTAATTCCTCATTTAGGTTTGTAAAAGTTTAAATGACACCTCTTTTTACATCAGTAAGAGGAAGCTGTAGTTGAAAAGGGGGAGACTTGTTGAAAACCACTACTAAACCAAGGAGCAGTTGGCAGTTCAAAGGAGACTGCTTCTTAGCCTGTTTTTCATATGACCCACATGTATTGCATTTGCAAGGTTGATACTCTCCTCGGTTCACTATAAGCTTAATTTGTAGTCTTCAAAATGTATTTTGTGCGTTCCTGAGGGGCAGGATTAATTTCAGTTTTCTGCTCCACAGGAGGGAAAAAAAACGCCCCCCTCTCTTCTCTTCAGAGGATCCCCAGCGCTGATAATTGCCACGAGCAGAAAGCGTTTAAATAAAACATAGACTGTGGTGATGCCAGGCGACTGAGGGGCCAAGAGTCTGCAGAGATGACGCAGAGATCAAGTGGGAATCAGTGTTTGTCTCTAATAGTGAAAAGGCCACAGACAACAACAAGAGAAATGTCAGTTTTTTCCAACGCTTTCAAAGGAGCAGGAGGGAAACTGCTTCGTCAGAACAGTAGATCTGCCCACGGTTATGTTTGACGATGAAGCAAAACAGAGAGCTGATCAGAAACAGGTAGATAAAGAGGATCCTACTCATTAGGCAGTTTTTTTAATTAAAAATGAACTACTAAAACTTGGCCAGTGTCACCTACCATTATCAAAATTACAAAAATAAATGTCTTTGAGGCTTTAAATAGACTTCATTTGTATTATTATTGTCTGATTGTTTTGATAGAGTAAGACTTACTGAAGAGTCATGCCAGAATGCTGGCGCAGTTGAGCTCATGCTAATACAGGCATGCTAACGTGCTCATGACACTGGTAACACACTCATTTTAGCAGGTAATGTTCACCATTTTAGGAATATCATCGTTTTTGCAGGTATTTGGTCAGAAACCTGGAAGAAAAGTAATTACAATGAACCAAAAACCCGTTAAAAACACCCACTTATTTAAAACAAGGGAACCTGTCCAAAAATGCTAAATCATTTCCTGGTTTTAGGACTAACTTTTGTGGCCGTCTATTGCTGTCACTTTAAACCAGCAAATGTCAACCTCATGGTGGCGCTAGGCCGGGGGGGGGGGGGGACCTTGGCAATCCATTAAATAGTAATAAAGATATTTCAGTCTCGAATAGACAGACAGCTACTGAGACTAAAGAGTGAAAAGAAGGAAAAGCTCTTAGAAATAATGACTTAAAAAGGTCAAGGTTGATCACACCATGCACGTCTTGTTTATCTAAAAGAAAAATATAAATTCAAAGTGTCTCTGGTGTCTTAATTCTGGAACCTAAATGGCATAATTTTCACCATATATATTATGTACATATTTCACCTTTAAAAAATTATGCGTTCCCTCCGAGTATGCCTGAGCACTCTGTCTCCCAGCTCTTCACATTCTCGAGCCAGCTAACATGTCAGGGAGAAAGCTTGAGTGTTAATTGGAAGCTCTCCCACGGGAACTCGTAGGCGTCTTCCTTGTCCTCTGTGTTTATCTGCTAATGTGATTGCCACGGCTCTGTCGGATTCATAGCTCCTCCTGAATAATGAATATACTTAATATTCCTTTCAGACTCCTGTGACCTGTTGTGCATGAATAATACTTAAGCGTTCAAAAAAAAATTAAACCCCAGCTGACACAACTGGATTCTTTGTACTACCACAGGCCCAGAGGTATGTTGTCTTTTGTGATGGTTGCCCTGTTGCAAGGTTAGCCTCAATGAAACCAGCTTTGATGCGTGTCCTCCTCTGACACTTAAAGTTGTATTAATGTTCTTGTATAATAAATCGTAGGCTAAAGGAACGGGTCAACATTGTGGTAAATGTGCTTATTTGCTTTCTTGCCAACAGTTGTGTGAGAAGATACAATTTGCATGTCTGCACAGTGGAGCCAGCAGCCGGTTAGCTTAGTTTTTAGCTGTTTCCCCATGTTTACAGTGTTTATGCTAAGCTCATTCAACCAGTTACCATATAAATGTGAGACTATTGACTAGTGCTTGTGGCCGAACTACAGGCGTCCAACCAATCAGTGTCCTCTGAGGAAGTCATGGCAGCGAGAGACGGCACTGAAGGGAGTGATCTAGACGCTGGTGAGGTGATGATTGGGTGAAGTTAGCCCATGGTAGACGGTGATAGAGACAGTGAAAGGCAAGTATTTTTTTAGTGCCTGCCCACTTGGCCGCCTTTTGTCAAGTTATTTCATTTTACTTTTTTTATTTCTTCATTTTTTTTGGTATAAACAAGATATAATGTTGATATAAGGCTGCTGACGTTAGCGATTAAGCATATCTTCCATAATGTCAACCTGTTCCTTTAAACGTGCTCAATTACAAATGGCTGATCCTGATAATAGAGACTGACCTCGCTGTAAGAAGAGGTTTCCATCCTCTATGACACAACGATGTACATAATTTGGTTTTGACCTGAATCTCATCGATCAAGCTCCTCTGCTCAGCTCAGTGATGGGATTTGTACCTATTTGAGTAAAATTTAATTAACTTCACTCTGCAAAGATTTGATTTAGCTTAATTTATCACATATCCTGCTTCTACCGTGCAGCCTACAGGCCCAGAGGTCCTGTTTCTGAAGCTGAGAAGTGAAATCTTTGCGTGCATGAAATAGTTGAAGTGAGATAACGTGCGCTCATGAAATTGCTTTTGCCTAATTAGATTTTGTGAAAGATTCTGTCACAAGAAGCTAAATCATTCTCGCCAGTTTTACATTTGTTTTGATCGCACGTTTGATGGAGATTAAACCATCCTGATGTGTCTGAGTGACATGGTGTTTCAATTTATAAGCTATTATCCCATAACATTTTGTTTACGCAAACCATATGAAACAATAACAATTATCAGACAGACAAATACAATGCATTGGGTTTGGATTTTTGCTCTTTACAAGCATGCTTTAGGAAACTTAATTAGATATTTACATTACTTACTTGGTGAACTCAATAAATAGATCTATACTCCTGCTACTGTTACAGGGACAACACAGCTATAGGTGGTCCAATAATTTGGCAGTATTATAATATATATAATAGTGTGCTTTAATTGCAATACCTGTTTAGATGACGTAATAAAGAAAAATAAAAGACAACAAGTTGCAAGTTGCAAGTTGCTGCAGCTGTAATTCACTCACTCACTCACACTTTGATTGATATCATAAACTCAGCCTTCAACAATCAGATAATCATCATACAGGATGTGGAGGCAAAGTTACTCACCACAGGACGGCGTTCACAGCCTGATTAAAATAAGAAGCAGCAGTGTCAGATATGAAGCCTATTGTGAAAAATGTTTCCTGCTTTCACTGATTATCCCTCCAAAAAAATAGATCGATGTCATTAAAAAAAAAACAACTAAACGTGTCCGGTGAGGACCCTCAGCTGTGTATCTGACTTGTGGTCGTGATGTTCCTGTTAAATTCCAGCCTCTTGTCTTGTGTTTTGTGTGTAAACAATCAGCAATTGAACCGTCATTATTTGTGTTATTGAGTTAAATGTACATTAAGTGTTTTTTATGTTCTGTAACATCTTTTGGTCCACATCTCTAGGAAAAGTGCATGGTACTTGTCATTAGTTAAGTTTACTTAAATTTGTAAGTTAAAATGAGCCAAGTTGACTTTTGGTTTCACACAGGACTTGAACCCTGGAGGAAAGTCCCGTGTTCGATACATCCATCCACCCCGACTCCCTACATGGACCTCTGTCACACTTTATACTATGTTTGGTACTGCACCTTCATGCATTCATGTATTTTTATCTAACGTAACACTGACATCTGTGACACACTCTGTTGTAAAACTGGTCTGCTTGGTAAAAACATCTACTTTGCATCTCACGCTAAAGAACAGATGGCATAGACAGAGCACGTTCAAGCTCCCAAGGAGATGAACCCTTTCAATTTTAATGATCCCACGGTCCAGCGCCACGTTCACAATAAACTTCTCACTCTGAGACTGTCAGATCTTGGAGAAAAATTATGTTCTTTGTACCTTCAGAGTGGAATAAACAACCTTGTGTTTTGCCTTGTTTTTCTGACAATTACCAGATTTTTTTGTATTTTCAGGAGGCTGTTTCGCTTTTCTTTTTTTTTTCTATTTTTTCAGTTTCAAGGTAAAACGGCTTCGAAAACAAAAAGGAGACAAACAGAACAAAATGGCGATACTTTCAGAGCCTAGCTTTTATCAACTACCGCTTCCAACCTCCCCTGCAATTCTGTTTCCAACCCCCCCTGTATTTATCTTTTCAACATCTCTATGGCTATTTTTCAGGACTGAATGATAGGTGTCCTCCTTTTGGAGGTCATGCTGCTGGCATCCCTGTAGGTTTGTATTTGCACACACACACACACACAAAAACTCTCTGGGAATGAATAAAAATTCAATTTTCATACAAATAGAGGCATTGTTGATGTGAGCAGTAGCATACAAAGTCACACAAACACACATAAAAAAATAAAAACAAGACAAGGACAGGGAACTTTTGAAGCTTTTTTGTAGATAACATTATTATACCTCTATTCTAAGAAAATGGAAGACATACTTTAGCATTTATTTTGTGATCAGTGTTAATGTTAGCTTTTTAAAATCACATCCAGATGGCTGTTTGGACAGTAATGACACCTCAAAGATGAGACGAAAAACAAATCATTTCTAATACATTTATAGCGCGCATTAAGACTTCACATGAACTCCTCTCTCTAATGATTATAGCCAAAACCTGTCGGCTTTGATAATGTAATATTAGGCTTTTCGGTCCCAAGCTCCCAGCGCTCATACATCAAAGAAATGATTTAGACACCTTCTCTGATGCCGCAGACATCCTAACACTAACTCTCTCGCACATTAACACACACGTACACAGATACACACTCTTGGCAAAGCAAGCTGTGAAATGCACATGAAAGCGTCGCATTCAGTGAATCTGAATTCGGGAGATGATCAGAAAATGAAACAGTTAAAATGCTGATTTCATTGTAGGAACAGGTGTTGCTGCTTGACACATCATTAATCAATCACAACTTAACAATGAACTCCTGACTCTGGTGGCAATGACCTTTGACCTCATCCATGACCATTTCTTGAGAGAGACTGATGGGGGTTGAACCTGTGTGAACCCCAAAACTAATACAACATGCCTCCTAATGTTACTTATATTCTGAGAAGAGACTGAGGCAAGCCCTACAGATACAACATGGTGTGTATTTATATTCCTCTTTTTGAGAAACAAGTTTTGTGTTGTGACTTAGAATAATAAATAAAGATTGTAATGCCATAAAAAGACCAACTAAACCAAAAATGAATTGAACCTCCTGACAATTACAGTCTGTGTGGCCAAAGCCCGATTTAGCTTCTTCCTCTGTGCCACAGAGTGCCATGGTTGGCCAAAAACAATTAAAATCACAAAAATGAGCCACACTGTTGCACTGGCTGCCAGGTTCCTTCATTACGATGAACATGGGTATTGTAGTTTATTTTGATTGAACTCCACGTAGGCCTATTGAGGACATAGATACACACTAGAGCCCCAAATCTACGGCTGAAAATGGTCCTTAACAGATACACAATTAGCCCCTGTTTGCATAATGTTTACTATGCTCTTTGACTCTTATTTGGTCACATGGTGCACACAAGCTGTAAACCACTGACTGTATAAAACATTTACGGAGCTTTGGGGTCTGAAAAGTGAAGTCAAAGCACAAGTGCCTTAAAGCTTTTTTTTTTTTTCCAATGGCCAGCAGGGGGCGACTCCACTGGTTTCAAAAATAATTCACATTGTATGCAACCTTATGAGAAAATTAACCCTCTTCTCACTTGATTTATTACCTCAGTTAAACAGTTTCCTAATGAGTCTATGGTCTCAGTCTTTATTTTCAAGTCTTCTTCAATACAGCGTGATGTTTATTTTGTCATTTATGGTCCCATTTAGAGTGAAATAGATGATAAAGCAGGGTATGCAACCAATGACTGTATAACTGTGGACAGAGCCACCACGACGCCACCCATAGGTATCTAAACCACATGTTTATTTCTGCTGTAAAGCTGGGCATTTTATCATGGGGATTGACTCGCTTTTGGAGTCAGCCTTGAGTGGCTATTTAAGGAACTGCAGTTTTTGGTACACTGGCATTGGCTTCAATTCTCAGCCCAGGAGTTTCCCGCTTGGTCACAACCAGGGCGTGCCTGCAGGTTCTCAGGAATGTCCAATCAGGATTTCCTCCCGCTTTACCCTCCTGTCCAAATATGATCACTTCTAGCTCCTAGAAAACAGAGATAACGATGGCCATAATGCAAAACTGTTTAACTCTTTGTGGTGGTCCACAAACCAATAGATGACATTACAGTGGGTTCACACGTACCATAAATATTTCTACGCGTGCAAGTGTTTAAAGCAGTGTGTCACCATGGCCTTGAGCAGCTAACATAATAACTTGATCTGTCGCTCTCATGTATCTGAAAAAAAGAATTTACACAAGGAGCCACTGACAGAAATATAATAACATGTTGCAAACAAATAATTCAAGATGAATGGAGGTGAACCTGCTTATCAAAATGCACCCCAATCCCATAATAATCGCACTGACGGTGATGAGAAATGATTTTATCAGTAATGCTGTACATCTCGGGCTCCGCACGGTGTGGAGGGATGGCAGAGGAAGGCGTTTGGATGACAGGCCAACAGGCACACAGCATCAATCAGCAAAGAAAAAGCAATCTAGCTTGAAAGATGACAGCAATCCTGTCGTGCTGATAGGCCCGTATAATAACAGAAACTGAACACGACACATTCATCTGCTGCTTTTCAAAGACACTATCATCAGACCAACTGTGGATTACTTCTTTTGTGTCTCAGAGTCTCTGCAGAGTTAAACGCACAGCGGCACACACTGGTGTAAGCCAGGTGACCTTGTGCAGCAGAGTCTCCATGGTGACGCACCTGAAACACTAACAAAGGCACGGTGCAGCTTTTACAATCTTCTCAGCTTCCCAGTCAGAAATAAGATTGATAATTGTCTGAGTTCTCTGCAGGGCCTCGCTGTTATTAATGATAATATTGCAAGCACAGCGTGGAAAACAAATCAGGGAAAGGAAAGAAAATTAGAGATTTTAAGGCAGCCTGAAAAATATTTGTTCCATCCGAATCACTTATGAGTATTTGACAAAAGTCACAGCAGAGAAATAACACAGAAAACGTGAATAGCTGAAAGTTTGAAATGATTTCTAAAAGTGTCTTTACTTTCTATCTCAAACTTCTGGCGCCTTAACTTTATATCACATACTAATGCTGGTTTTGTAATATATTGCTGTGTCATATCCACAGATGATTCAAAGTTTAGTCCACATACGTGTAGGCCTGAAGTCAATTAGGTCACAAGCTGTGAAGTGATAAGAAGCGGGGGGTTTATAGGTATAAAGTGAAGGCATCGTCTCTGTTCGCCAAGTTCAGCATGATGGCTGGTGGCTGGCTGCCAGCAGGGCTGTTTATGCTCTGTAGCCATCAATCTATTTTCCAGCCCAGATGGCTGTGATAGCTGTAGGAGGAGGAGATATGAGCTCTACCTGACAAGGATTATAATCAAATCTGTCTTTATGAGCTGGTACTTTTCAAAAATCTGCTTCTTTACTGACAGTTTGCTGATTGTTGGTGCCTGTTGACCTTACAGTACATCAAAAATGGTCTTTTGTTGTCACAATAAACAATCAACAAACTTACAGCCCACGCGATGGTGCAAAAGACGCAACAAACCAGACGCACAAAGCGTTCCTACGAAAATGTGTTTTAAATTGTGAGGCGGACATAGATGAGTTTGTCAAGGTTCACTCCCTCGATGTGTAATGATTTATTTTAAGGGAGATGATGCAGCTCTGCAACGCGCCATATTTAGTAGACGCTGCTTTAATACACGGCTCTGAAGCGCAGATGTCTCATTTTGTTAAATGCCTGTTCCCTCGACTCCTCTCTTCTAGTGTCTCTTCCTTGCCTCACATCTCAGGTGGGAGGGACTAAGACTTGAGGAGAGGAGGCAAGGAAAGGAATAGAGGATGTACAAACTAAGAAATTAGAAAATCTACTGAGGGAGCAGGCCCTCTCCATTGACCATATTCACACGGTGGCCATTTTCCTCTAATGTCACACTCAGGGTGTTCCAGGTTCAAATGTATCAGACAAACCAAAGACTGGCTCTAGAGACGGGTGTTTTACATGTTGCATGTGCAAATGTTTCACATTTTTGCATTTTTAGCAGCAACTGAAGAGGAAGGTTGCAAGGAGATGCCACTACATCCTACACACTGGACCTTTAAAATCCACACAATTCAAATAAAATAACAATCAATCAAGTTAGTCTCTATATTTTCTCTGCAGGATCTCTTTACTTAGTTCTTTCCATGAAACTTTCAAGACATTTTTAAGAAGTGTTTACAAAATAAAGCCCCAGTTAAACAAAGCACTACCTAAAATCACAATTAACACATTACACTATGCTCATTTTACGCAATTGCAGATGTTTATTTGGTTTTCAGAAAAGAAAGCTCACATAATTAAAACCCTGCTTAAAAAATGAGATGAACAAAGTACAAAGTACAAAGTACTAGTACGGTTTCCTGCAGTGGTGGTTGAAACTTCCCCTGAAATGTCACTGAAATGTCATCTGCCACCTGTTCATCTTTAACCCCAACCTTTTATGAACAAGGCCATGGCATACAGTTTATGTGATACTGTCATCCTGACCCTCAGACTCTATTCAACCCCCTGTAGTTTGCTATATTTGCCCAGAGGACTGTGCTTAAATGAAATATTCATAGATTGTTGCGTTAAAGAGTTTTCTCATAATTGAATGCACAATAAATCTAAATGTATCTGTTTGCAGACATATTTTTGTACATGAAAGTGGGGAGGCTTTAATAGAACGTTCAAGGGAAAATGCCAAATATTAAAAAGGGAGAAGAACGACTTTAAGAAATTGGAGCCCTTTTTTTCTCCTTTCATTAGTCAGTTTTGGTTTTGTTCTCTTAAAGCTGATGAGTACACAGACATCCCACAACAATCAATATTAATGGTTCATGTGCAATTGATGGCAAAACACATGCCAATATCCATCAAAGATTAAGTCAAACTGCACTGTACTGCTTACCACAAATGGGTTTGGACTCACTGACACACTGTGTGCTTCGTTTTTCCTGCAATCTGTACGCTTGTACCTTTTTTTTGACAAACCCTTACTTTGCATTTAAATTCCTCTCATTGCACTAAAAGCAGAGAGAGGTATTAAAATAAATGCACTGTAATGACTTGTTACTAATGTTATAACTGCATGAGGAAGAAATGAAGGGGAAAAAACATTTCAAACCACTTTGAAGCTGTTTGTTCTTCGGTGCCAGCTCATTTGCTGTGGAGTCTTTTTCATCGTGTGATAAAGCTAAAAGCTGCAGACACAAAGTATCTCTGTGATGAAAGAAAGTCTTCAGGGATGTTAGTGCACTCTGATATTGTTTGCTGGATGCCTCTGCCGGTAATAGGAGAATAAACATGATGCAGGGAGCAGAATAAGGATGCGTGAGTTACCTTGGTCGGTACAAAATGTTCTCATGGAAGAGCTATGTCAGAGTCGAGCTCAAACATGCAACAGCGGTGGAAAGTCACGACGTACAGCACATGTACTCAGGTGCTGTGGGTATTTGGGATCCGATTTGTTATTATCATTACTTTTATTAAAGTGATGTTGATTTTTTCAAGTTGTTCTTCTGTCATTTCACAATTTTTCGCCAACCATGAAGATGGAAATTTCGAGGAGCAGCACCAGCGCAACAAGCATTTAGCGACTAAAGAGGCAGACATTTCCCTCAGGAGCTGATGGAGACAAACACAGAGCTAAAAGAAGACTGAATATTGGAATTAACACTCATTAAGAGGCCAGAAACACAACTTCAGAAGAAAGCCAATGGTGCTCCTTTCAGCTGAAAGTCAAAACAGGAAATTTACTAAAAAGTTCACACATCAACTTAACATTAAATACCAGAGGTGCCCAAAGATCAGTGATTTCAGGTTTAAGTAATTAAGTCGTGCTAAAGGACTGCAAACACTGAGTGTTAGCAGAAAAAAGACATGTATAAAAGGTAGTGAACAGCTAAAAATAAATTCAATTTTCCAACTCCTCTTCTTCCCGACAGAAAATTGCCATGTGATTACAGGTGACTGCTGGTCTCATGGCAGTCAGGTCCATTTGGGGTTCTCGTCAGTCTCGGCAGCTCTGCAGCTGGGTGTAGGGCAAATGAATTATTAACTGGCTCTGAATCAGTCCACTGACACTGCGAGGCGAGCAGAGATCATCGCTGTTCTGGGTTGCAGTTTCCTCTGAGGCCACAAGGCTACTGCTGTAGGTACTGTATCACCTGAAAACCATGAAGAATAACACTAAGAGAAACAGTTCAACGGAGCTGTGATTTGACGCTCTGCGCCGCTGCCTGAGTAACTCATCTGTGCCTGTAGCGTTCATTTGCATAGTGTTTGCACAAGTGAGCATTCACTGAACCACCCGCTAAGTCTTTGTGATTACCGCTGTGTTCTGCTGAGATAAAAAAGGTCTTTATATGACTAAATGGTGCATGAAGGGGACTCTACCCACTGACCATTATGTTGTTATTCTGTCTGCTCTGTTGCAAAAGCCTTAATTTCTGCAACGGGAATTCATGGAATCGAACTAATCAACTCGCTCAAATTGTTTAAAGCTTAAAAGAAACTGTTTGAAGCAATTTCGATGCGCTAATCGCTTTGTGTTGCCAGTGTGTCAACGGATTAGAACACAATCTAAAGGGCTTGGTAAGTTATTTTAGAGGCACATTTTTCGTTGTATTTGTAGAGAACCTCTGAACACCCGGCAGCAATGAATAAATCAAATGCACAGAGAATAAATGGAAAAATCCGGTGCCTGTGGCCATCACAATGGCTAACACGGCTAGCAAAAAGCACATACACCCACAGCAAAGAGCAGTTATTGCTGGACTAGGGAGCCTTCTTCAGACTGAGGTATGTTTGTGACAGCTATTTTGCCTGTGTTTTTATGATTATGGCAATTATCAGAAGTCATTTTTGTATATATTTTATTAGACTAAAAGAGCTGCAAGAGCTCGCTGAACACAGCGATCTAGCCGCTGATACATCTCCCTGCTGAGTTTTGGAGGAGTGGCTTTTTTGCTGATAGTTCGGTTACTTTCAAAATTGAGCTTGTTCGCACAATCTTCCCTGTCATGCTTTGGATTTTTGGTTTAGCTGTTTCTTGTTTTATTCTGTGGAAGTTGTCTGGATTGTCTTTGTTGACAGCTTTTTTGTTGCCTGCCTTTTTGTTTATCTAATTTTGGATTATTGGACTGGTGTTCAGCGCTCATTAAAGCTCGCTTTGTGATGTAAACCTGCACGCCTCCGTGCCTGCATTTGGATCCTGTTTTTGTAAACGTGACTCTTACCGACCCCAGCTTTAAAAACCTTCCCCAGCTCTCCCTGTTGCCTATAACAACATGTGGACTAATTTCTATTTGAAGGAAAGTTATTCCAGGAAAATCTGAAGGACGGGACTTTTAGACACACTCTTCAGCCAAGAAACAATGCGCAACACTAGCTAACGTTAGCTTGGAAATGGAATCCGCTTCCACATAGCACCTTTAATAGTTTAGTTAAATACTCAAATACATGCCCGGAAGTACAATTATCATTTCATCTATATAGTCTTTCTTTCTTTCTTTCTTTCTTTCTTTCTTTCTTTCTTTCTTTCTTTCTTTCTTTCTTTCTTTCTTTCTTCCGTCTTTCTTTTTCTATTGGTATTTTTCGGAGACAGTTGATCTCTTTTTCTTTCCAGCATGAAATTCGCTCACAGAAGGCACTAAGTCACAACTTCTTCATCCTCGCTGCTGTGCTGTTACTCCCCGCGAGGAAGATCTGTCCTGGAAATCTGATGCAGCAGAGAGACGTGATGGGGAACTTCCGCACTTCACTTCTCCCTGTTATTTTCTCTGATGATACTTCCTGGGTGTGGAGTTGTTTGTTCAATTAAAAGTCTTTGGTAAGAGGGATCAACAAACACCTTTGATTCGCTCAATGAAGCCAGGTTGATCCATCTAATTGTTTGATGAAGTGAATAATGAGCATGCAGGCGGCTGATGACTGACGCTAGCTGGTGACGATGCACGCGAGTCTTCGGTGCATGAGATTGGGGAAACGTGTAAATTGAATAAATTGAGTAAACATCACATTTTGGGCTTTTTCTCGCTGAACTGATTTGAATCGAGCTCAGTCTCATTCTGGTGTGCCACCATGGCTACAACATGAAGTGCCTCCAGCTGGGGAGGAACAGAATATAGAAGTGGCAGATTAGGAAACTGTTAAGAGCTGTCAGTGTTCAGCCACAACCTCCTCCCCTTCTCTATTTATGCATCTCTTCCTCCTCTCCCTCCCTCCCACCCTCCCTCCCCACACTCTCCCATTTTCCAACCTCTCGACACAAACACATCAGAGACAGACAGCCTGCTTTAGTGTCTTGTCTTGCAACGTGCTGTGTGTAATGACTACATTTCGATCACCAAAATGGCTCTTGCTCTCTGATTTTACAAGTGACTTCTCCCTCAGAATGATCTCCTCATCAAGATGTCTTTTAATTCACATGTTTTTGCTTGAAATGTCTCTATTTCGGAGGATTTGAAGTCTGAAAGAAATGATTTCATAATGCAGGCAGCCACTCACTGTAAACTGAGGAGGATCGATATTTAACAAGATGCATTGTGGTGCCTTTTCATGAGGAATCCTCCCAGAAATCAATCACTGTAAATAACTTGCAATGTTCGGCACCAAAGACAGATGGACGTGAAACAATAGCAGCAGCCTCCCATAACTGCACGGCCCACATGGTGGAAGAGGATTTAGAAAAATTGACGATTCGCTGTTACAGTCGTATATAGAGGCCTTTTGTCAGCGCAGACAGCTTTGTCTCTCTCGCTGACGCTTTGGTGAGGATGACACTGAAATATTGATGATAATTATTATGATGGATGTGGATTGTGGATTCCTCTGCCCCCTGCTTTGAGAGATGATAGATGCTGCTTTCAAGCTAAAGTCGCAGCAAAACTTTACCCTGAAAAACATCACAGAGCGATGAAACCTATAGATAGAGGATTACAGAGGAATTCCACAATCAACGGCCATTAATAAGATGTTTCACTAAGTGTAAACTATCTTAATAAAAATGTACATATTGGATATGCTCTAGTGATCAATGGCTGCTTGAATCTGCTTCAAGCACAGCATAACAAGTGTTCAGTAATTAGTTGGATGACTCCTCAGCCTCTTCTGTTCTGCCAAAACTGGAGGCACTGGCATCATGTGCAATGCCTTTCATTGTTTTCTCATGATGTTGCATCGCCAAATGTCATGTATTTTCCACAACAAGATACATGTAATTTGGGAGATAGCTCTGCTGGGAGTGCATAGTGGAAATAATTGCGCAGCTGCGCAGGACAGGAAAAGGACTCTAAATAGTGTGTGCATGTGACCCCCAACTGCAGTAAATAAATAGATAAATAGTGGAGGATATTCAGAATGGACTTTCAGTCGCAATGTGACTTAAAATTGCATGAAAATTACACCGTACGTTCCATCTTCCATTATTTAGAACCACTTATATTTGCAGGGTCGCCGAGGGTTTGAGCTGTTCCCAGCTGACACTGGAAACCCAATTGCCAGAATAAATGTCAGAAATGTACAATTCTGCAAAACATGGATGTGTTGAAACACATTTAGGTAGCTCAGTTAGGTTCAAGCACAACAACCAGTTAGGAACACATCACGCTTTGGTTTAAAATACCTGTTTGGGTCGCATCAAATACAGCTGCAGATGTCCCGACTTGTCAAAAATACCTGTTTTTTGTCATCACAAATACAGCTGGAAATTGTCCCAAGGTCTAATTGTCACAATTACACATATAAACTTGCATGCTCACTGTAAGTTGCAAGCCGGAGCACCTGGAGGGAACCCACGCAGACATGCAAACTCTTAAAAAAAGCCCCAGCCAGCCGGAGCGTTTGAACCTAGAACCTTCTCGCTGCGAAGTAACAGTGCTGACGCCTGCAACACTGTGCCGCCCACGCTGTACGGTGTCTTTTTTAATCTTACTATCAGCTTGAGGTTACTGTAATATTCATATTCTAAAAGCAGCATTGGAAGAAGTGTTCAGATCTTTTACTCAAGTAATAGTAGTAATACTACAATGTAAAAATACCGTCTTATAAGGAAATGCCCGGCTACCAAAAATAAACATATAGAAGTATCAGCAACAGTGTTAGTGCTACTTTTAGATGCTCTTATATGCTTTGCAAAGTGTAATGGCTGTAGAAAAATGACCCGTATTGCCCATTGGTTCCCTACAAACCTCGCTTTCACTGTGCCATGCAGTCTGCCGCCGGACTCGATTTTTCCTTCAAAAGTTAAGGACAAATTACACCTCAAAGGATGCGCATCTGTGATTGAACAACAGGAAGAGACACGGTTTTCCCCAGTCACTATTCCCAGGTAACGGTGGAACAACTGGAATAACTGTGGAAACTCTACACTGCAAAAGAAGAACCCACGCTGACGGAGGAGGCACAGAGGGCGAAGACGGAGAGCGATAGGAACTGAGGCAAAACAGGAGTGAACGGATGGACTTCATTAAAAGGTTGTCTGTTTCCGCTTTAAAAAATATGAATAAACATATAAACAGCGATGATGTGAAGTATATTTACCCAAGTACGATACAATTTTGAGCACTTTCTGCTACAGTACATTTTGGAGGCAAATACCATACTTTTACTCACCTACAACTGTTATATAACTTTTGTTACTAGTTACTTTGCAGCTTGCATGCTGCATCAGAGCCACAGTATCACAACTTTAATTATAATTTTATCAGATTAATACAACAAAAGGAAAAAAAGCTGAATAGCCAGGCTGATAATCGGTCGACCCAAAGACACATTATGTAAGATGCTTTACTTATACTTTATTATTTATTGCTAAGTACATCTAATAGCAGATACCTTAAAGGTGCACTATGTATAATTTTTGTATGCCTAATCAAACTAAATTAACCAACTCTTTATTTTCACGACTGAATAAACTGAATAAACAAACTGACCTTAAAGGACAACACAATTTCATACTGTTTTTTTTGTTGTTATTGTTGTTGTATATGTGGCGGACCCTGCCACCTTTCTAGCTTCAAACAGTGTTCTGGGGACCTTATTATCCTCTGAGAGCAGCTTGTTTATTCAGTTATGGGGAAAAAATATGTCTAAGTTTGTGTTTTTACTTTATTAATATTGTCGATATTAAAATTCTGAGTTTGAATTCCTTCTCCAAAACTCCACAGTGCCCCTTAAAGACTTTTACTCAAGCACTAGATGAATGGATGACTTTTACTTTGACCAAAGTCATATTTTGACAGGATATCTTTTACTCAAGTGTGACTTTTGGGTAGCCTGCTTTTAACAACACTGTAAATAAACAAGTACAATCCTATACTGCGTAATGAGAATAAAGCTGAACAATGAACCTTTAAATATTTCCCTATTTGGGGTAAAAATTAATAAATAAATAAACAAAAATCAAACAAAAACACGCAATTATAATAGATTTCTTCAGAAGAAAACATTTTTAAAAATCGTTATTGAAATAATATAATCATTATACCTCATGGGTCAAGGCTGGTGTTCGTGTGTCGCCTGCAGCAGCTGTTGGGCTGCCGTGTAAAGAGGTGTGGATGGATGCACTTCCTCCTGCGCTCCAACACCTCAACCACGTGACCAGCAGGCGCACAAAAAGCAGCCTTATAACCGCCCGCTCCCACAAACACTCACTCTCCACCGGCTACATGTCTGCCTCCACTGTGTTTGACATTGACAGTGCCTGGGGAGCCAACACACGACAAATCCCCCGACAACTCGTCAACAACAACAACTATTCACATTTCACGCCGGCTTCCAGGAGTTGAGTGAACTGTTGGTGGAGACAACAACAACAACATACTGGTTTACTCCCAGTTTAGTTGAAGTATTATTTTTTTCGGATCATCATGGATCGAGGGAAGATGTTTGCGCTGAGAAAATCAAGGTACGTTTTTTAAATTTTTTTATTTATTTTGTATACTTTTCTAATAAATGTTCCTCGTGTTAGTTTTTTATTTTCTCTGACATTTTTATTTCTTCTCATAGTTTTGATCCAAACTGTCTCATTCTCGACGGGTCATGTCTTATTGCATTGTTGCTCTTTCTTCTCTTCGTGTAAACTTGATTGTTAATAATTAATATTATCATCACTGGCATCAAAGGTGTAAAATGGATCGTTAGACAAGACATGTGCGCTCTTAATCTTGTTTCTCCCTTGATGCCCAATTAATCCAATGATTATTGAGGAAAAAAAACAGCTTAATGCTTAATGACCTCCTTTAATTAATAAGAAAGCCTGGCTGTCCTACATACTTAATGCAATGATTTCCCCCGAGGCTGCACAGGTTTGTCATCAACTGTTCAGTTTCCCACTATTGTCTGGGATGCATCTGCTCTGGAGTCAGCTGGCTGATGCACAGATTCCCCCAATATCTCCCAGCAGCAAATCCATTTTCCACTATATTATTCATTAATTAACACCGATGCTGCTTCATGTGTTCAGATATTTATAAGAATTCAATTCAGCACATTTAATGTGTTTAATAATTTTCTTTATGGGAAAAAAATCTCCTTTTTTTTCTTCATAGATCTCCTTTTGCGCTGGTCTAATGCTGTTTCTCCACTGAGCATCTCCTTAGCCACAAACCAGCCATGAAGCTGGCTTTGCACAGGATAGCAGGCACCACAATGAGCACGCTCACGACAGGCGTCCAGTATCTCGGCTCCAACGACGCCAGCTACGACGACCCCTCCATGGACTCGACTCTAATCAAGAGCAGATTCAACTTTGAGAAACCTCACTTTGCCTCGGTAAGCCACTCCTTCCCCGGAGTCGTCCCTGGAAATAAGGAGGTCATCTACGGCGGACTCTCTCCCATTTTCCCCACCAACGTTTCAGACTTTCTGCTAAGTAATGGCACCTCTGTGCAGAGCGAGTGCGGGGAGGACATGGTGGACAACATGGAGTGTTTTATGATCCTCTCTCCTGGTCAGCAGCTCGTGATCGCCATCTTGGCGCTCACCCTGGGAACATTTACGGTGCTGGAGAACCTCATGGTGCTGTGTGTGATTCTGCACTCCCAGACGCTTCGATCTCGACCATCCTACCACTTCATAGGCAGCCTGGCTGTGGCTGATCTGATAGGCAGCATCATTTTTGTCTACAGCTTCCTGGATTTTCACGTCCTGCACAGGAAGGACAGCCCCAGTATTTTCCTCTTCAAGCTGGCCGGGGTCATCGCCTCCTTCACTGCCTCTGTCGGCAGTCTGTTTCTCACCGCGATCGACCGCTACATCTCCATCCACAGGCCCATGTCGTACAAACGCATCGTCACAAAGACTAAAGCAGTCATCGCCTTCAGTGTGATGTGGACCATCTCCATTGTGTTCTCGCTGCTGCCGTTGCTGGGGTGGAACTGCAAGCGTCTCAACTCCGTCTGCTCAGACATTTTCCCTCTAATCGACCAGAAGTACCTGATGGTTTGGATCGGGATGACGAGCGTCTTGGTCCTGTTCATCATCTACGCCTACATGTTCATCCTCTGGAAGTCCCACAACCATGCTGTCCGCATGCTGAGCCGCACTTCCCAGAGGAGTGTGATTGTGTACACGGCAGAGGGGACTAAAGTGCAGACAGTGAGGCCCGAGCAGGCCCGGATGGACCTCCGTCTGGCTAAAACCCTGGTTCTGATCCTGGTGGCCCTCATCATCTGCTGGGGCCCGCTTCTAGCCATCATGGTTTACGACCTCTTTGGTAAGGTGAACGACTTCATCAAGACTGTGTTCGCCTTTTGCAGCATGCTCACCCTGCTCAACTCCACCGTGAACCCTGTGATCTACGCCATGAGGAGCAAGGACCTGCGCAGGGCCTTCGTCAACATCTGCCATATGTGCCGGGGAGCGTCGTCGACTCTGGACAACAGCGCTGAGAGTGACTGGAACAGCAGGAGTGTGAGGGGCACAGCGGGCGGGGCGGGGAAAGATGGAGCCGGCTGTGGAAAGACTCGAGTAAAAGTCGCCCAGGTTACTGTTTCTGGAGGAACTGAGACTTCTACAGCGGAGCCGGTCTAAGAGACAAGCTGCACTGCTCTGATACAACTGTGAAGATATTGTAGAGTATCCCCGACCCTCCTTGTGCACTGCTCTGTTACTGTGAAATGTGCCAAAAAATGGCTTCGATACAGAACTGAAAAACAAGTTTTTGTTGCTTTAAAGCTGACATGTGTAATATTTCTATGTTATTACAGCGGAGTGTGACGATTGAGATGCTTTCTTTACTCTGTTATTGAGAAATGATTTGTCTGGTTGACAATGCCAATTTGATTTCATCTCTATCAGTGAACAACAGTCACATTCACAAGAACCAGTTGGCACAAGGGCATATTTTTCACACTCCGCTCCGTCATCTTTCCTGTCTGAGTGTGCACAAAGTTGCAGATTTCAGTTTTAAGGCAGAAAACATTTCCGTTTTGTTCTTTCCTTTTCTTTTTTCCACATCATAGGCAATATTGTGGTGGTAATGCAAGGTGAAACTGTGTCTCCCTTCATGAAAAAAAGTCAGTTTTGAATGACAATGCACTGCTTGTAAGTAAAACTAGCATCCCATTAGTGATTTGAAATCAACTATCGATGCTTCTGTAAGACCATGATATTGTGAAACTTTGGCATTTAAACGTTATTCTACTTTATTTATTGTATTTATTCATTTTTTACTTTGCAAAGCAAAATGGTGAGTCACACTTTGAAACATGAACAGCTTTTTGATCAAATCAAAACTTTAGTCCGTAGTGAGTCGGGATTGTAACATAGCTGCTTATTACACATGTGCTTATGGTACAGTGACAGCGTTTTGTGAGAAGCTACACTTGTGAAGCATCCATTGTGCCGGTGTGTCTCATGACGGTGTGTGTAAGCAAGGACATGAGTTCAATAAAGAAATGAAGATTGTCTATTTTTATCTTAATTTTGTCAGCGTATCTGGTGTCTTTTCTTCTCAATAAAATGGTAAAATCCCAGCAAAACATCACATCAGCACCTGCAGCCAATTGAGTACACATGAGATAAAGAAAAAGGGGTTGATTATATTTATGTTAGAGCCAGGGGCCTAATCATTTTTGGCTTGTTTGCCCCTAAGCTAAGTCTTGTTGTGACCGCAGGGCGCAGGCCATGGTCTGAATGTGGACACGAATAATGAATTTTTAAGGACTTTAAGGCTTTCAGAGATGAAAATGTTTTTCCACAAACATTTTAGAAGCACTATTGAGTAATCTGCATACTTTTAGATTCAGATAAACAAATCTAGATGTTTATTTATGACGAATTAAGTCACCGTGTGACTGTTTGGTACCCACAGCTGTTAAGACCTGTGTTTTTTTGTGTAACACTGCCCTCCTGTGGATATAAAACACACATCATCCATCCATTGTCCTTTATTTCTCATGGACAGATCACACTAATGAATGGAGCTGTAGATCACTGAATACACACTGAGGTTGTCTCGCAACCAAATTAAATTTAAAAAATATAATTATGACTGATTAATTGATTCGGGCTCTAATTAACCTTTAATTTATCGCCGTTTACCGTTTCACTACATGACCCAGAATGCATTGCAGAGTATTTCACACGTGACGTCACGAGTCGGAGAAGCCGACAGCCTCATATCAAAAACAAGCAGCTAAGTTGCGTTAGCTAGCTCCCCTTTAGACAGTTGGCCCGCAGCCGGCGGATCGTCACTTCAACTTTTTGGAAGCAACTTTTACAACAACACGAGTCGCTCAACTTAGTCGGACAGACCAACTTTCTCCCCAGAAGGTAATAAGCTCTTTTATTCAAATGTACTCCAAAGCGCACAGTTCTAGCAGCGGTAGCCAAAGCTAACGTTAGCTTTGTTTTCTTTTTGATTATTAGCTAGCAGGCACAGCTAACGTTAGCTTGCTAGCAAATATTTAAAGCCTCAGCTGCGCAGTATGCTCAGAATGTATTCCTCAGGGAAGGAAACTGATGTAAGAGGAACATTTCACACTGTTGTTAGCTAGTCGTGTGAAAGAATAGCCATAGCTAGCAGTTATCTGAAATACCTGATGTTATCGCTTCATTATTGTCTTGTTTCGGTATTTTGACCCCCCCTTCTCCCTTTGACAAACTGAAGTCATGGCGTGTGGAGCCACCCTGAAGAGGACCATGGATTTCGATCCGCTGATGAGTCCTACGTCCCCAAAAAGACGAAGATGCATCCCCGTGTCCCCATCGTCCTCATCCTCATCCCCTAGGAAGTATCTTAGCATGGAGCCCTCGCCATTTGGAGAGTCGTCGTCAACACTTAGTGCAGGTAGTGGTACTAATGTTGGCCAAGTTGGCCTGCTTGCTGACCATTAGCAACACGTTTAACCACATTATATGAAACCAGAAAAAAACCAACTTCACCAGTGATCAAGTTTAGTTGCGGACTTCTAACATGACAGCTGTCTTTTGTCTTCGCTAATAGACCCCTATCCGTCTTTTTTGCTATCTTTTGTCCCACTAGAACAAATCCTCAACAGCATCAAGCAGGAGTACAAACGCATTCAAAAGAGGAAGCATCTAGATGGAGGCTACCAACAGTCAGAGTGCTGCTATTCTCCAGAATCCCCATCCCAGTCGTCTACTATGAATGTTTCCAGCATGCCAGGTTGGTTGAGTAACACACTGCCTACAGGGGAGACTGGTCCAGAATTGGCAGAATTAGAAATACCACCAGATAAACCCAAACACCACGATTCTTACATTTCTGTCTGACTTGTACAGGAACGTCTTCTGGAGGCGTTTCTCCCACTAGAAAAGAACAGCCATTATTCACCCTCAGACAAGTTGGAATGATCTGTGAACGTCTGCTGAAAGAAAGGGAAGAGAAAGTGCGGGAGGAATATGAGGAGACCATGACCTCGAAACTGGCAGGTTGGTACACAAGGAACAAGGATACTTTACTATGACTCAGAACACCTTAAAAGCCTTAAAGTACAATACAATCTGTGCTTAGACTCTCGATGTGGGTAAGGAAACTCTCAGGAAGAGTCACTGAGAGGGTTTTTTCTAATAATCAAGTTGACAACTAATCAATTAATCGTTACGTCCCTGACTACATAAATGTTGTTGGTAATGTGAGAAGTACTATAGTTAAAAAGTCAAGACAAAATAGGAGTCTTATTCCAACAATGCACATTGTCCTTAAGGTTTGGCATGAAGTTGTACAATAATAACTGATTTCCTGTCTTGTACATTTCAGAACAATATGACACCTTTGTGAAGTTCACACATGATCAGTTAATGCGACGATTCGGGGAGCAACCAGCAAGCTGTGAGTTCTTTCATTTCATCTAAAATTATGGCTCCACATTCCTGTTTCTCTTGGCACCCTGTGTGTGAGAAAGTCTTGGATCTTGGTTTGAGCTCCGCCTTTGAACTTTGAAGTAACAAGTCTGCTTTTCTGTATTTTATTTCATCTCTCTTCTCTCCAGATGTTTCCTGAGTGTGGCACAGAAATCTTTGCAAGACGGCCTTCTCTTGCTGCAAGCTGTCATGTGATATCTCAAGAAAGGAAAAAAAAAGCTCATCATTGTAAGAGATTCAGTTTAGCGAATTTAAATGAAACTTTTCTTACTGTGCCATATTTCTGTCTTTGGGCAAAGGTTTATATGGAGCTTCGTCAGTTGTTACCACTCTGTTGTAAGCAACTAGGTGCTTCCTAATGTAAATTAATGGACCCTATCTCTACCAGTGGCCTATGTTCCTCCTGCTGTACGTGTAATCTACAGTTATCTCACTTTTGTAATGATTCCCAGCATTCCAGGCTTTGTCACTTGTTTTCTTGTTTGTTACATGTAAATATGATAAAGCGGCGCAGAGTTTTACTTAAAGTTTGCTGGTCAATCTGAGAGGAAGTGGAAGAAACACAGCTGAACGGAGAGAATAAGTTTGCAGTTTTCCTCAGTTCAGTGTTTTTAAATTGAGCATAAAGTGGGCTAATTTGATTTTTTTTCCCCTCCCTACCAGTGTTTTTATTTATTTTGACTTTTATTTTGCTGGTAACTTTGAAACCAATGTATCTTATTGGACAAAACAATAAAAATCTTTTAAGACTTGAAATGTTTTGAGGCATGTTCAATTGAGACATTTCAATGGTATATGTACATTATATGAACTGATGTCCTCGACTATTTTATAAATCTTGGCTCAAGTGAAGTAAACTACACTACAGAATCTTGATCCTCTTGTAGATTTGTCAAAGTCAGACTTTTCCCTAAAAATGGTTCTTAAGGGAAAGTTCACTTTAAAACCAAAACGTTCCATGTTTCCTCTTTTATTGCCGTTTATCCATCTTGATAGTTTTGTTGATATCTGCTGTAGACATGTCTGCCTTTTCTCCAGTGTAATGTAACTAGCTCTGGACTGCCAAAATTACGGCCCGTGGGCCAAAGTTGGCCTGCCATAAGGATACACTTCATCTACCAGTTGTTTCGAGTGAAAACAAATATAAATGTTTAAAAAAATGGGTTACACTTGTATTAAGCATTGTTTAATACACTTTAATGTGTAAAATTGGTGGAGTTGCCCTTTACTACACAGCTATGGAAAAAAAACAACACATTCACGATTATCAGGCACTACTGATATATTTTATTTGAGGGGAAAATACAATACAAAATATGAATCAAATGTGATGAGAGCTTAAATGTAAGGAGACAGCAGCCACAGGTGTATGCTAAGAAGTGTATGGTTTCTTTTTGGACTCTTGGGTCAGCAGCCTCCCCAGGTGAGTCGAGCCACATGGTCGGTCTTCTGTTTGGTAGACTTGATGAAGCCCAGAAATTCGAGCTCGGACACAGCTCTGATGAAACGGGCACTGGACAACAAGCTGAGGAACAATATTTCTTCACTGTGGATTTCAAATAAATCTCCAAACACCTCATCTACTGTGAAGCTTGACAATTAAAGGAATCAAAAACTCAAAGTAATGCTGAAAGGCCCTGATAGGAGAAAAGTTGGTAGATTAACTTATGGAAGGATACTGTTTGACTTCCTCCACCTTCCCGAAATTGTCAGAATCTGGATTGTTACCCTCAGCAGCAGAAACCACCGTGGCATAGGCCTGAAAGCAAGCACAGGTTTTCAATTATGTCAATATCCTGTCCACTCCTGGCCAATATTTGATTTTCAGATCAATAACGGGACGCATTGATCCACAGAATCAATACAGCCTCCTCTAGAGAGTGAAAAACAAACTCTCCAACAGTCAAACTTTGAAAGGAAAAGTTGAAAGGTGCTGTACGTCATCAGCCAAATATCAAATTTATTCAGCATATAAACTCACTTCCAGCCAGTCGTAGAGGTTAATCAGCCTGCCGCACTCCAGATGGAGTTTGTACGCAATGCAGATATCGGGGGCAGAATTCGAGACGCTCCCATCCACAGTCTTCAGGCTGTCATTCTGCAAGAGACAGAGGGAAGACATATTTTTAGATTTTTTAGGAAACGCATATCAGGGCTCAAACAAAAGATGCCGACATAAAAGAACTAGTGGTGACGGAGGCCGAGTGTTGAGCTGGAGGAGGTTTCTGAAAAACTTATTAATAAGGCATTAATAAGAAGACACACACATACACATGCTAATATGAAGCTAGTTAATGGTTAATATGTGTTGGCTCATGTGAAGTGTTTTTCCAAAGATTTAAGATAATAGCACAGTTAAATTATCACTATACTTAAATACTTTCGGCTTCTCCTCATGTTAAGGTCATTTCACACTTAATAATATAATAATATTGGCTAGCTGTACCTGAAGATAGTAGTAGGGACTGCTGAGAGCAGCCTGAATGGAGGTGCGAGGTGTAGCGTTCAGGTGGCGTCTCACAGTGGCAGAAGAGCTGTAGTAGCAAACTTCATTCAGTGTGTGAGACTCGGGGGGAGACAGGTGACTCCTAGGTTTGAGAGAGAGGTGTTAGCCCGAGAAGGAGTTCTACTATTTTTGAAGAATGTAATTTAATTCGGTAAAGCAGGATGGTGAAATGTATTACTTCACTAAACTGTCGAGAAACTCGAGAGCTTCGTTTCTCAGCACCTCAAACGGACTCAGTTTCTTGGCTCTCCGAGACTCGTTCATCTCCAGCAGCGTCTAGAGTACATGGGAATAACCAGATCATCTATGACTCAAGGTATTACAACACATCAGCAAGGTGGAGAATCTCTTCAAAGAAATGCTGTGACGATAACATTCTTCATAAAACCATAAAAACCTTCTGCAGCTGGAACAGATCTGTTTTCTTTTGAAGATTCCTCACTGGAGAGGTGATGGGTTCTTCCACACAGGGGGGAGGCTCAGCAGCTACTGCTGATAAGAAGACAAAAGACAAGATTTTCAAGGGGTGTTATGTATGTTTCACATTTCCACTGCCTTTTCCCAATAATTATTTGAGAAAAGAGGATATCCCAGGGCAAAATGGGGGGAAAGTAAAATCCACACACACAAAATAACCTTATGTGGATGCTCTGCCTTCATTTTCACGACTTACTGTCCATCTGCTTGAATTTGGTGAGCAGGTCTGTCAGCTGGAGAAAAGCGTTCTTCATCCTCTTCGACTTGACAGGCTGCAGAATCTCCACACACCTCTGTAGCAAAGCGACCAGCTCATCCTTAGCCAGCATCCTGGAGGGAAAACACAGTTTAGGGATACACTGAATGGTACAGTCACACCCAAAGTGGCTAACTTTAGACTAGATTGTTGTTGTTAGACTCAAGTCTGGTTTGTTTAGGGGAGCTCCTGCAAAATAAACCTCCAGTATCCAACAACAAAGGCAAATACTATTTTACTGTGTATTGACAGCTATTTGTCCACCTGGAGGAGCAATAATCCTCCAAATATCCATGGATTTGTTGCCGTCTGGTGGTGAAATGTGTAAATAAAGTGGGCTGAAGGACATACACAGAAGAATAACACTTGGATATTTTAAGATCGATGATGTTTTCCAAATTTGAATTATAAATGAGCGTAAAGGTAAACTAGATTTCTACGGTCAAATACTTTGCATCGGGTCTTTATGCATTTTGACAACATCATTATTATGTTACAACTAATTCATGACGATGTTAACTAGCAGGTTGGCAGTGGGCCAGACGGCAGCAGCTGTGCTGTGTGTTGGTTGCAACCTTGTGTGCGTCTTATATACCTTTGATCAGTGGGTGCTTTCTTTTTGGAGGGAGGATGTTAGACTTTGATTTTTGAGCATAATTTCACTTTATCTATTCTTTCTGTTGTAGGCAGACTTCTGAGTTTTTTTCATTTGTTACTTTTTTAAAAATTGGCCATAAACGATTCAATTTTGGTTTCTTTTACCCGTTTTCTACATTTAATTTGTTACTCCCCTCATTTGGGCACACCTGTTTGCTGGTCCCATTTACTGACATACAGGTTAAATATCCAGACTTACTTGAGAAGCTTCAAGGCTGTCTGGTAATCCTCATTCTCCCACACATTCTTCTCCAGACATATTAAATGAAGCTCTCTGATCTGTCATACACACACAATTCAGAGTTACATCAAGCCAGTTTAAAAAAGATGACGCTATTACTTGAACCTTTGTCCAAATTTTGTTTTAACCAATTATAAAGCAGTCATTTCTTGCCTGTTTTCCAAGGGGGTACCGAGGCAAAGACGAGGTCAGAGTGTGGAGACACCTCAGGACGGGATAGTAGTTTTTGTGGTATTTGCGCAGGTCTTTTATTAGCTTCTGACACACCTCCTAAAAACAGAAATAACCTAAAGCGTTAGATTCTTTCTAGGTATGCATGCTCATTAAATGCAGAGACAAAACAAAGAATGCACCTTTAAATGATCGTCATCCGTAGACAGGTTCACTTGTTCCTGAGGTTCCTGCTTCTCTACATACCTGGAAAAACACGCAGGTTAGACTCGATTTAAAGGCTTGGTTTATATTTGAAAAGATAAGCCAAACACTACAAAACAAAAGTTCAATTCTTTATCTACCCAGAGATTAACTTTAATGGTGTGTTTTTGTACCTCTTGAAGGACTGCAGATGCCTGATCCTCTCCAAATTGCTGTGACTGAGCTGCATCACATTAATCAGAGCGTCCTTCTTCTTACAGCACAGTACGCTGAGAGGCTGAGAGTGAAAGTGCTCCAGCAGGGCCAACTGCAGCGAGACAAAGCAGAGTTTGTTTACCACATGTCTGAATTACATCTACAGAAAAAGACACATGATGGGTTAAGTATTTCAAAGCCACTCTGTACCTGAACGCCCTTGATGAAGTTTCTTACTGAGAAATCGTGGTAGAGGAAGATGCTGATCAGCACCTGCATCACTTTACCGTTGAGCTTAAAAGGGAAGTGAGGTGTCAGGATCAACTGGAAGAACATAAAGCACAAAAAATGCGATTAACTTCCTCGGATTTCATTTAAAAGTTAACAAAACAGCCTAATAAAGAAAAATCTGTACATACTAAAAAGGCTCATTTCTTTAGTTTTAATGTGTTTGAGGGGAATTATCTATATTTTATTTTGCTTCATTGCACGCCACCTTCCCAACATCACAAGACTGATTTCAACCTATCTGTGCATATCACGCATGGCAGCCATAGCAAGAAGAAATGACGTAAAGACGTGACTAAATGGAAACACACAAATGTTGGTATTTGACTTCCTGGGATTGAGACTCAACAATTAACTATCTTTCTGGTTCGTTTTACAAACAGCTTGGACTAATCCTACTGATTCTACCTGTAAGTACTTAAGCCTAGGTTTTATAGGCTTTGAATTATATTAATATGACATGAGGTTCAGTTAGCTTTGCACAGAAATAGCTGGTAGAAATGTCCCTCAGAGGGAAACCTTTTACTTTTACGCTTTGATTCAGTTTCAGAGCCTGATATTTACTTTTGTAAGAGAAGTTGCATCAGTACTTCAACTTTTACAAGTCTGTACTTTTACTTGAGTAAAGAATGAGTGAAAGTGAAACTACCTTGTCTATGACTGTGGCCAGGTGCTGTGTACAAGACAGTGACTGGAAGAGCTCTATACACAGCAGGGACGAGACAGAGTGGGGCAGCATGTGTTGGATGGTGCTAGGTGATGTGGCGATGCCAAAGATGAACATCAGTGGAAGACGTTCTATGTAGCGGCTGTTGAACAGAGAGCAACGTTTTAACATTTGAACTTTACAGATCTTTAAAAACTATATTATGTTTTCTAATTCCATAAACAGGAGGAGGCTGCTGCGATAGTGAACTCACAAAGAAGCAGTTAAAATGGTTGGACTGAGAGTTTCTAGTTACCTGCAGATGAGTATGAAGTCCTGAAGAACTTTTGGGTTGAAAGCCTCCAAATCCTTGAAAATAATTACAAGGGGAGGCTGCTGTGGATCATCCCTGGAAGGAGAGCTTCGCTTTTTTCCAGGAGTGTTGGATTTCTAAAATACAGGGAAAATGTTGCATTTAGGAGATGAAACTCTCTTTGTGTACCTAATTGTAGAGCTGCAACAATTGGACGAGTAATCGATTAAACAAAAATGAATTGCCAACTATTTCGATAAATGATTAATCATGGTTCCAGCTTCTTAAATGTAAGGATTTGCTGCTTTTCTCTGTGGTTTATGACAGTAAATGAAGAGTCTTTGGGTTTTGGACTGTTGGTTGAACAAAATAAGTAATTTGAAGGTATCAGTCTGGGCTCTGGGACATTGTGATTCGCATTTTTCATAATCTTTTTTACATTTTTATAGACTAGATGATTAATAGTGAAAATAACCTGCAGATTAATCGATACTAAAAAAAACTGTTGGTTGCAGCTCTACCTAATTGCAAATGTAAAATAATTTACACTAACTGAGCTTCATGGTCCCACCTTTGTTTTTGTATTGTACCAATTGCAGAGCGTACTGAGGGAGCAGTGCACACTCTTGTGGAGCGTGCCGGTCTGCTCAGCCTCCTCCTCTTCCTCATCATCTACAGTCACAACAGTGCCCATCAACCTCTCCAGGACCCTCTTCATCAAATGCTTCAATGCTGAAATGATAAAGTGGACAATATAAAGACTTAATAGCACAAATTGCTCTGGGGGTACGTGATAAAGTAATTATCAGGCCACTACCCATTAAAACTCCAAGATACAAAGAGACGATTGTCTTTAAGTATTCAAATCCCTTACCTCCACACTCTTTGGCTTGAACAGAGGCCACATGAGGGGTGACAGACTGCTGGAGCAGTTCAGACAAACTCTGGAAGGTCATGTCATGGTCTGGGACATTCACACCTATGGAGGATGTATGACACCATAACGGTTTAGGCTTTGAGAAACCCTGAATAGCAAGACTGTAAATAAAGAGAGATGACTTTTCTTTTCTTGGCTAGTAGCACAGAGCAGCAGAAAGACTGATGAAAACATTAAATATCACACTTTTTTATGAGCGTTAGGTTTTTTTTCTCTTTCATGTCAGCTCACTGTCAGAGAGAAGAGAATGAGCTTGTGCAAATATATCAACACTGCAGAAAATAAGCAGTGAAATAATTCCAAATATTCACAATCAATATATATTGACATATCAGTATTTTTGATAGCACTGTTACCAACATACCGAGCACAAGAGCCGCTGTGGGAATCTCGCTGGCCCTCATCTGTGATGCCCAATCGCTGTCTTGGCGAGTGGACGAGCACTTCCTCGTGAAGTCCAGCAAACTGTCCAAGATTTTCCTGTTGAGGTCATCCTGTAAAACCTTACAGACAGGAAAGACATTGTCATTAAAGGTTTTTATTAAAAAAAATAAAATCCATTCATTGTTTGTGAGACCATGTTCACAGTTAATACTGTTTACTGCCTCCTTACGAATACATGGTTTCAGAGGGTTTTGTTTACAATAATGCACTGTCAACGTTGAATGGTGAAACCTGTTTTGGCTTTGCTTTTGTATTATAGATGGCCACTAACAGGCCTAGGATAGCTCCAAAACACATCATGTTTAATGATGACACCATCATTAGATAACAACACAACAACATCTGCTCTTACCTCTGTGTCCGATTTAATTTTGTCCCATAGATCTTGACAAAGCTTGAATCGCTTTTCACTGTTCTCAGCACCTTCACAGCCATGGCTGAAGTGATCCTCTGTGGAGGAATGGCATCACAGTGAGACTAACTGAGGACATTTCAAGTCAGCTGACTGACAGCTCATTTACAGCTGCTGTGGATACTCTGTTGTAAACATTATCACAACTCACCCAAACTGAGCGTCTTTTTCTTCTTCGCACTTGGCTTGAAAACAAAACAGCCCTGAAATATCAACAGTAATACGTTACAAACAGTACCCGTTAACTTTACACAGACGCTTAACTTCGAAGTGGCCATGTTGTTTCACGACTTTCCCAATCTCAGGTTGGTTTCATGAGGTTCATAAGGTTGAATAACGGGAGAATATCACATTACCTTTGACACAGAGGAAGTAGACATGTCAGCAGTCGCTACACGTAACGATACTTCTGTATTCAGGATACTTCAGTCAGGGATTTGTGCCTGTTTAAAGGCTAATTATTTGTTTAAAATGTTCCTTGTGCAGCGCCTTACAAAGCAGCTACTACTTCCCGCCAGAGTGACGTTTACGGAAGTGGTTGTGTTCAGGTCAGGTTTGGTTAGGCATGTTCATAAATGTTCATAAACATTTTAAGCTATCCGGTTTGATAAAATACATCAACTATCATAAACATGTGTAAAAGAAAAGCCATGTTAAAGTTTTTTAACTTCCGTTATGTTTCTTTACATTACCATTCTCTCCTGTTTTATCCGCGGTGGAATTTGTCAACATTGCTGATCTTGAACACCCTCCGTTAATATTCATGTGCACAAATGACATGCGTAGGAAAATGCTCCCTAACGCTGAAGTTATGATCATCGGTGTTGTTTAATGCACCCTAAAGTCACACTGGAGTAAAAGTAAAGATATCTTGTTAAATTATTTTTCTTTGGTAAAAGTGAAAGTCATTATTTGAGTAAAAGTCTTAAAGCATCTGATATCAAATGCACTTAAGTATCAAAAGGCATTTTCTGGCTATAAATGTGCTTGGTTTAAAAAAAAGTACAACTAAATTGTACATATATTTACATGTGTGTGTATACTGTATATTTTGTATCAACTGATTAGCCGCCTGGTTGATTATCGGATTGGATATATAGATAAAAAAATAAATCATTTAGATATGTTCTGATGCAGCATGCAATCTGCACAGTAACTAGCAACTAAAGTCATCAAATAATAGTAATGTGTAGAATGTACAATATTTGTCTCCAAAATGGAGTGGAGGTATGAAGTAGTAGAAAATGGAAATATTCAAGTAAAGTACAAGTATCTCAAATTGTACTCAAGTACAGTACTTGAGTAAATGAGCAGTTACATTATATCACTGATGATAATATTCAACAGTAGTATTTTAAGTAGTAGTTTATATAATGGTATTAGCTTTGAACCTTCAAATGACTGTAATGTTTAATTTGTATTTGTTTAGTAATCTATGTGGCATGTTTAATATTTATCTATATCTCTCCAGTGTCAATGGATATTCTAATATTGCTCTGACAAAAACAGGGACCTGGTCATGACTTTATTCAGCCCTTTTTAAAAATATTTACTGTCTTTAATTTGCATTCATACCATAGGCTCCTGTTTGGAGTGTATGCTGAAACCTGAATTTCAACTGAAGCTAGACTGCTGGAGAAAGTTACAAAAAGATAGGTGTAATTTTTTGTGAAAAGAAACTTTGCAGACAAGAAGATTAATTTAAGTAATCTTGCTGTCGTGTTTCATCATAAATTTAGCAATGGTATAACATGCTGGCCATTATATGTCTACCTTCTATCCGAAATTGAACACAAAAAGAAAAGGACAATAGTTTACAAAAACCAGTATCATTTTATTGAACACTTTGTGGAAGACATGTAAATATTACAGATAGGTCTACTAGTGTTGAAAAAGGATGAAATAAATACAAACAGAACTTGAAATCCCATAGGGATATATAAAAACATTGTTTTTCTTTAAAAGTCTCCATTTAGCAAAAGAAAAAAAACATCTTCAGTACTAAGCATAAATACAAACATGTTTCTAAAATCTATGCCCTATAGATTACCTGGTTATTATAGCTAACATACATACTTAAAATCATCCAAGACAATATTTCATTAAGTACAAAATAGGCCATATCATCGTTTACTGTGACCATGACTGTTATCAGTTGGAAATCTGATGCATTAACAAACAAACCATTCTGCAGCATAACTTCTCAAATCCTGAGTGAGATTGAGTTGAACACAAAATAGTGGGCTATGATCCGCTATAAAGCCACTTTTTTATTATGACTATGGGCCTCATGTCTTGTAGCTGCTTTAGCAAAAGATCAGCACCGTCTGAAAATGTTTTATCAATGACAATCTTGACATTGTTAGCTGATTTGAGATTCAGGGGATTTCTGAAGTCTACCAGATTTTCACAACCAGTTATTTTGCTTTTCATTGCAGATTTCTGTTTGTGAGTTTGTTGTCTTTTGGACGGCAGTTCAGCACTAGATTTGTCATTTAATTTGCGCTTGGAAGTCTGTGTTGACTCTGAGGTTTCCAAGAACTTAAGAAAAGAGTCCTCAAGTCCTAAAGGCTTGAAAGACCCTGACGTAACCCCGTCGTCACGTTGTTCTTGGGCTGTCGGTGTACCAGGATTTGAGTTCTCTCTGGAACTGTTAACAGTCGTACGATTCCTAAGGGTCTGCATCCTCTCTGGACAAGCTGGTGTAGGATGTGCAGGTTTTCTGGGACGGCCTCTTTTAGTCCCCCCTTCTGTCCCAGTGGAAGCTTGAGATTCTGCACTATCGTCATTGGACAGTTTGCTGTCTTCTTGGCCTATTCGATCCACCAGCTCATCTGTTTTCTCGTCACTGGGCTTTTCGCCTTCTTCTGGCTCGGTCTCCTCAGACGATGAGCTTGACGCCCCCTCTGATTTGTTGGAGTCTTTGAATCTGGCACGCGGGTACTTTTTGCAGAAAATGAACTGGCTCCTCTGGTCTTCAATGTATCTTTCTGTGAGGCCATGAGTGGTGTAATGCTTAAATATACTTCTCTCAGCCCGCTCCACTGCATCACAGCCTATTATCATGCATGGGTACTGCAGGGTGGACTTCTTGGTGCACATGGCTGATGCCTCCTCGTGGGATTTTAGTGTAGGCTTTCCAAAACTAGTCCAGTGTTCAATGGACTTCCCATCTTTCTTTTTAGTGTTTTTCTTCTTCATTTTGAATTTACTTTCCACATTCTCTTTCCCATTAGTAACAGCCACGAACAGCCCTACTGATTTAGTCCGTCTTCCGTCACTTGTTTTAGGGTCATAAACGTATTCATGCTTTTTTATCAGGTGACGCAGGAGGTTCGATTTTGTAGTGTAAACACGGTCGCATCCATCATACTCACACTTAAAAGTTGGATCAACTGAGCCGCTCTCAGAGATGGCGATTTCCTTGTGGAAATTCTTAATGTGCTCGATGTACTTTTCCACGTTGTTGAAGGGGAGCGCGCACTCTGGCCGATCACAGTTGAAAGTCCCTATGGTCATACTGGCCATCATTGCGGTGGCTTTGTCACGGCTAAACTTGTGAAGTAAGAGGTAATGCTGCACTAACCTTGTGATTCCCATGAACACCCTTGAGCAGTCTTTCACTTGACACCTGACCTCATGATCTTTGCTTATACTCTGAATGCTCTCCTGTACAGGTTTAACAGGAGTCTTTTCAGGCTCAGGTTCAGGTTTACTGGGGGGCAGGGCTGCCTGATGCATGGCCCTGTAATGAAGGATCAAATTGTGCTGGATGGTGAATGCGGCAGTGCACCCTTCATGAACACAGCGATATGGTCTATATGGACTGTAGGCGTCTGTTTCACACATTTTGAGACTCAACCTTTTCTGAGATTTGTCTTTCTTATGGAGCTCATCCTTCGTTGGTGTGTTTTTGGAGCTGCTAGGTTTCTCTGGGGAGGATGAAGCAGATGCAGAAGCGGGGCTGGACTTTGGCTCTTTGACTTTGCTTAATGATGCATCTGACCGTCCTTGCTGCTCTATTGCTTTGCCAACCGGACTGAGATTCTCTTGTATTTCTGTTTTTTTATTTCTGGATTTGAGTTTCACATCTGGACTCTTATTTACAACGGCCACTTTAGGCCGCTCTGGGGTTTTATCATGATCTGATGGTGCCAACTCACCAAATGACCTATCAGTCAAATAGCTGGGAGGTGATGGTAGTTGTGTAACAGTTGATGCGTCAGGAATGAAGCCCTGTGTAACTGAATCTCCTGGTGAGGTGATCTGAGGAACCTCTGGATTGTTCTCATTGTCTGTCTGAGGTGCAATTGCAATGTCAAGCGGTTCTTGTTTTATAGAAGTTAACACCATGGCAGATTGTGTTGTGTGACTGCTGTTGGCATCAGTGGGTGCACGGCTAACAGGCGTATTATCTTTGTTAAGCCTAAATGCACGCCTGTTTCGAGCACTGATCCTTAGCTTCTGAATCTCTGCCTTTGACAATCGATGCACTTTTTCATAGTGAATTCTCAAACCTGTCGTTCTTGTGAATGTTTTGGGGCAAATCTGACAAGGATATGGAGACAGTTTGGATGGGGTTCTTTTAAGTTCTTCTATCATCTCATTAGAGTAATCGTGCATTTTAGTCAAGTGTCTGAATAATGCCTCCTTTGTCATGAATGAGTATTCACAGTCATCCTGGTCACATTTAAAAGGTTTGGGTACCTTTTCAGAGGGCTTGTCATCACTTTTACTCAGTAATTTACTTTTTTCAATCTCAGGGGCTGGAACACAATGACTGACATTTTGCTCTAACGAAAGAGCGCTCCGCATCTTCTCTTGTGCAGCCTCAATCAAATCAAGCCTTTGAAAGGCATGTGAGATTTCCATCAAGTGATCCTCCTGATAAGGTACAGCGAGGGCTGGATTAGCCAACTCTACTGCCTTGTCTTGCTGGTTTTCAGGGGTAATGGACATTGAGTTTGAAAAGTCCATTATATTTGTATTTTGGGGCTCTTGTTTCAACACCATGGGTGAAGTCAAAGTGGTCAAGCTACAAGATTCCTGTGAGAAATCACCATTTGACATGTTGAATACTCCAACGTTATTGTCAGGGACATGGGGGTCATTAAGAAAATCAAGAAAAGATGTTGGCAGGTCAGCCGTTAGGTCTATTTCATCTACAGGCCTGCACTGTGAGCGTTTCGACAAGTGACCCCCAAGAGACTTGGTGCTTGTGAACTCTCTGAAGCATCTCCTGCAGATGACCTTGCCATCTTTAATGATGGCTGGCCATTTGGTTCGCTTGCTCAGCCTGCTGCGTTTTCCTTTCTGCATTTCAGGGTCACTAGCCTTTTCCTCTACGGCGTCAGCCTCACAGTCAGCATTCGGACAGCCCTCTTCATAAGGAAAGTCTGTCTGAGTGACACTTGGTGGACTGAGCATGCCATCAACAGAGTTGTCCATAGGCTCATAACCAGGAGTGGACATATTCTCTCTTTTAATGATGTCGTGTGAAGGTTTTAATGCAATCTGGGCTTCTGGGGTCAGACATTTAATGGGAATATCAACTGATGAGCCTTGAGTATGACAGGAGTTTTCTCGCTGATCATATGGAGTGTGGTAACCTCCTTCAGGGAGGCTGTCAATTGTTGACAGACTGTTTCCATTATCCAACTGACTTGTCATACTTGGACTAATTTTTCTCACATCTACAGTATCTCCACTGCCCTCTGGATGCATTAGTCCATACTGATGCCCTCCATTATGTATTTGCCCTCCGTTGTCAAGCATCAGAGAGCTTGACACATACTGGGACATCAAACTTGAATCTGAAGGAGCGTGTGACGTAGTGGGACCATGCATAGCTGCCATCGAATGATCTCTGTCAGATGGGACAGACGCCGTGGTTTGATAAGGGTCTGCCTGCCATTGAGGATAGCTGCGAGATGGGTACTCATTCATGTTGAAGGCTTCTGGATAGCAGTTATTTACTGGAGGTGAAGACCATGACTGGGACACGTCTGACTGCATCATTCCGCTGGGATTATTTGGGCTTCCCCATGAAGGGTAGTGTGTGGGGTTCACCATTGGCGTGATAGGCACAGGCTCCATTGATCCAGGATAACACTGGGCAGGTGAGGTCGAACATCCCGTTTGGTAATCCATTTGCTGCATCCCCTGTTTGTTGCATAGTACTCCAGGCTGATTTGACTGCCTGTTCCACACATTCTGAGACGGACTGGGTGAAGCTGGCCCACTTGGTGCCTTTTTTGCTGTAATTTTGGCCACTTTGTTATATTTCTTTGCCAATTTCCAGTCTTCAAATATTTCAGGGTGTTGCTTCTTCACATGCCTAGACAGACTTTTGTTTGTACTGTACGCCCTAGTACAGTCACTATATGGGCAGCAATGCAGATTCTCTTCGTTTCCAGCAGTTACAGCAGGCGTGCTGGAAGGATATCCTTGCAGCGAAGAGGGAATTTCTGTCTTGATTTGACTTGGAGAAATTATTTGTGTAATCGCTTTGGGAGTTTCATTGCCTTGGACGTTATCAAGAACCTCTCCCTGTTGACCTGCCACAGGATTTGTGTCACTGGGTACAGGATATACTGGAGGGATTTCACCTTGCCCGACCACATTCGGGGGAGCGTGAGGAGCCTCAGGTGCTGGTGTCACATCAGCTGGTGCTGGAGTGGGGTTTGTCAGAGGAGTATAGCATTGCTCTGGTTCTTGTATTTCAAGCTCTCCTGCAGAATTCAGCATGCTTTCAATCGAGTGTTTCACTCTCACAGGAACAGCATCTTTAGCAACCTCTGGTAATGTGCTTGGTGATGTGTTTGCCTTGGACGCCTCCATCATATATGCATCTGTATCAATCATTTCAAGGCTCGGGGTGCTCTCCAATGGTGGTTGTACTTTTGGAGTGACAGGAGGGTTTTGGTTTGTGATGGGCAAACTCTTTACTGCATCATTTGTACTATGATTCTCTTGGTGAGACAGGAATTGAGACTGTGAGTAGAATATTTTGCCACAATTATCAGTTTGGCAGGTGTAGGTAAGGTAATGCTGAGCCTCATGATCATACAACAAGTAGGCCTCACTGAAAACTTGGCCACAGTTAGGGAACATGCACTGGGCCTTAAATTCAGGATGTGTTTTTCTATGCATGAGAAGCTCAGAATTGGAGTTAAAGTTGGCCTTGCAATCCAACTGTATGCAGATGTATGGTTTGCTGCCACAATGCATCTGCAAATGATCATTAAGATGTCTTACGTTAACAAACTGCCGTCTGCAGTACTGACACACCACCTTCTGTTTTTGTATCTCTAAAAACCTCATGGCCTCTTCGTCATCCTTATGAGATCTGACATGAGCCATGAGGTTTCGGAAAAATTTGAAAGCCTTGGAACAGTTTTTGACGGGACAGAAACAGTCTTGACTTATGTGTGTGTCAGATGTAGTTTGTTCTATCTTAACAGGAGAGGCCAATTGTTCGCCAATTTGGGGTTCAATCTTAACGGGACTAATGCTCATCTTGGCAGCAACTTTTGTATTTTTTGATGGACTTTTAGGCGACTGAGGTGGTTTGGTTACCTTCCTAGCAGCTTTCATTGCAGCTAGTCTCTCCTTGCAAGATTGCTTTACATGTGATGCTACATGTGGCTCTAAAACCTCCCTACTTTCAAAACTGTCAGCACAAATAGGACAAAGATACACTCCATCTTTGAAATGCTTCTGTGCGTGGCGAACTATTCTGTGACCCAGGAACTCCTTGTCGCACAAAACACAATACTGCATGTAGGCTCGCCAATTTCTGAACCGAGCAGACACAAAACCTTGCTCCCGAAGTTTTTTAGCCTCTCTGTTTTTTTCTCTTTCATCTGTGATTTCATTGAGTTCATTTGTAGTGGTTAACAGAAAATCCTCCAGGTCTCTGTATTCAGGGAGTTTTCCAAGTGCACTTTCCACCTCCTGTTCGTCTGTGTCATTGAGTGTGTCAATAGATGACACAATAGCTGCCTCCTCGCCCATCAGTGCCAAGCAGTTGCGTTTCAGTGTTTTCCAGTCCCAGAACTCTGGATCAAAAGGCCACTGTGTCTTCAAGGCCAGCAGTAACTCGCAGCGTAAAGAATTGGGCACTGGTAGGCTTCCGTCCTCCTCGGGCTTTTGGTCAGGTTCGTTGTACAGTGACTCCACAGCATAATACGAGTCAATGGTAGGCTGGAGGAGGAACTCTGTCAGCTGGCATGCACGCTTAACTTCTAGATCAGTTGGCAAGAGGCAGGAAATAGTCTTGCAGATGGTAGACTTGCTATCCTTGTGGTCACTGGTGGTCATTTTCAGAGCTTGAATGCACATTTCCACGCACACTGGAAGCCCCACCTCTCCAACCTACAGAAATAAACAAACATAAATGCCAAAGACTTGACTTTAAGATCCCTTTAACAGATGCAGTATCCTAAGAGTCTGAGTCATTCTTTGTGTGAATGGTTATGAGCAATTGTTCTGCCACAAATCTGTGGACTATTTTTCTTACCTCATTTTGGATTACTTTGATTAGAAACAGAATATGACAGACGCTTCTACAGAGGAGAGCCATCTCTTTGCTGTGTCCAAGAAATGCATCAGCTGACGACTCTAAACGCATGAGTAACTTACTCCAGAACAGTGTGAGTTCCCTGGAAAACATCACAAACACAACTGTTAAAAAAAAACTCACCAATATTTTTATTACTGTTAAATCATTGAATACCCATCACATTATAATATGTCTTGCTTTGTCGGAACAGCAGTCCAAAGACCAAAAAACACTCATCTTAAAGCCTTTTCACATCAAGCATAGATTTTTGTCCAAAAAAATCAGGGCTAAAAATGGTAGACGGCACCACAGATAATTTGCACCGGACCTGGTGTGCCTTGTTGTCATGCAGAAAAATCATACACGGATTTTCTGTATGACAACTAGGCACCACATTTTCGCATCCAATGGTGTGAAACTGCTTTCACTATAATATGAGACAAGGAGAAGCAGCTAATTCACACATCTGACAACTTGGAACCATCAAATATTTGATACGTTGTCTTAAAGAAACGATGTAAATGATAAATCAATTATCAAAGCAGTTTAGAAATAAGTAAAGTGACTGATTGTTGCAGTTTTATTTGTACACATATTCCGATTACACAAATTAAAGATGTACTTGCACAGTTTTAAGTAGACCGTTGCTGTTGCGGTTATGGCTTGTAGAGAGCAAACCATTTATACTCATTCATTCACAGTCGGTCTACAGTCCCTCAAGTATTAAGCTATTAGGAGACATGAACCTTCAAACACACACACACTCAGAGTCAGCATCTGCAACACTGCTCAACAGTGACGGTATCTCTGCGAACTTTGTGTTTATTGCAGAGATTGCTTCACCCAATTGCATAATTAATCATTTCCATGACCACTGTATTCCTGAGGGTAATTTTTCAAGTGTTTTAAGAGTATTTATCTGACACAAACAGCAACACTCACCAGGCACAATAAACATCTCCTTGGAGAAGCTGTCGCTTGAGAAAGGCAGAGCACAGGGAGAGAGCTCCTTTCTCATCTCCCTCTGACTCAAGGTTGCAGATCATTTCAAGAGCATCTTTACAGTCTATTGACGCAATCTATTATGGAGAGAGAGATAGAGAGAAATAAAGCCACAGTCAATTTAAATGAAATTAAATAACTATCTGACACACTGTTCGGACCTTTTTATTGTTAAAAACTCAAATAAGTAATGAGTGACTAATGGGTTTTGCCGTTAGATTCAATTTCAGTTCATTTTCAGTCCGATAGTCTATTTGTTTAATATAAAAACACCTTCAAACATATTTTTTTTCTATTTCCTGTCGTATTATTGGGTAATTTGCAGGGTTAAAGATGTAAGAACTGTAATAGGTACATTATCAAGTGTTAGATGTGATGACTTTGTGTGCACTTGGCACTCTGTCATTTCTTACCTCTTCCATTAGCTGCTCCTGACTTTTTGTCATGCAGATGCAAACCAAGTAGGTTTGTTTGAAGTTTCCTTTTCCTTCATATCCCGGATACTCTGAGCATATCTTTGCAAGGACAGCAGCTTTATCGACATTGTCCACTTTGATTAGGTGCTTTATTCTCATGTTCAGAAGTGTGGGACCTTCCAACTCAAGAAACTCGTGAACTAAGGAACAAAAAGGAGAAGACAGAGACAAAAGATAAGAAACTGCATACACACACTGAATAATTATAATCTCATGCAGTTACAACTATACAAGTTAGGAACAAGTGAGAACTAACCTTGCTCAGTTTGCGGGATTTGATTGGACATGATGCTGCTTAGTGTGGTGTTGGACCAAACGCCATCCTCCTGTGCCAGAACTGAGAGCAGGCAAAGCTGTGTGCTCCCACTTTCTTGCAAAAGGCTGTGTGCCAACTGCAACAGAAGATAAATAAATATGTAGTAAATAAATTACTAAAACCTCAATGTGTCATGCTTTTAATGTTAATAGTCATTTACAGTCAAGAGTCTAAAGTAATTGTTATAACAATTGTTATGTTACTTGAAGGAATTTGTGTCACCATTCAATGGTTTACATTTCTCAAAAAAGCAGCAATTAACAGAGCATTACCTAAAATGAACCTACAGATCCAAACATTTAGCTCATTTATTTTCATTACGTTACAACAATGAGCCGAACCAAATGCATTCTAACAACTAAAACAGCTTTTCTTTGCTTATCGCTGCAGAGATAAGCCTCAGAAAAAGTCTCCTAACAGCACGGGGGATACTGACCTTCATGGAGGACTGAAACTCCTCCCATAAGGCACCAGGGACATGCTGGGGCAGTAAGAGCAGCAGCTCCGCACAGCTCCTGCGAATCCAACACAGTCATTTGTTAAAGCCACATTTAGGTCAAGGATGTGTACACGCTACACAAAATAAGGGGAGCATGAAATGTGCTGCTGTGAAGCCAGAGTGGGATTTTTGAATATAGTAAAGACAGAGGTGTAAATCAGAAGCTGATTTAGTCACTGTTGTTTTTTTATATGTAAAGACAAAAGCTCAGAATAGCTAGATCAGTAACTGTGATCAATAATTAATTAAATTACATCCTTGACAGTGATAACTGTTGCCTCTGATTCCCTTCATTTTGTGTATGCACTGCACCTCCGCGTGCAGCTCATCCCAAATATGTCGAAGCTCCCCAAGAGGTAGCCTACATTTCTGTTCTGTATTACAGCCTCGAGGACTTTGCCTCCACAACTGCTTCAAGAGCACATTGTGCGAATAGCTGAAGTGCTCCTGAATACTGTTTGCAGCATATTTCCAAACTTTTCATATCTAAATTTCCTCTGGGATTTGGATGTGGTTTTTTTTTTTTTATTCTTATTGTCAAATATTGTGCATCTTTCATGTAATATCTAAAGGGATCACTGTCAGCCAAACCGAACGACACCAGTGGGACAGTAGAGCAAACTTTGCAAAAGCAAACCTGTAACCCTCTCTTTGCCACTTCAACTAATACAGGAAAGCTTAGACTTAAACTGGACGTTTGCCAATTTTAAATAGATGCAACTGAACAATGGTAAACTTATCTCTCTTATTTTGCTTGCACCCAGAGCCCCCGATAAATGATGCAAAAAGCGGCACATTGTGTATTTTAGGGCTGTTTTATCAACTACAGATTGTACTTCTGCATTTTTTCAAGCCTACATCCACGGACACAAAAATTACAGTCGGATCGAGAGAGAGAGACACTTGAGTGAGGGGGTCCCACTAAACTCTGATCAAACTGTGTACACTAGGCAGCCCTGATAAGCTATAAACTCAGAATCTGTTACTACACTGTCTATTTCTCGTCAAAAATGTTTTCAATAACATATTTTATCATACTTTTTATCTGCAATAAAGAAAGATTGAGAAAGTGGCCTCAGTATCGCCTCTTGTTTTGTTAAAACGAATGCTGAAGAATCTCTGACTGTAAAACGTGGCAGTGCTGATCAAATATGAACCCAATCCTGTTTGTTGTTTATTTCTCAACTATGTGTTTTCAGGAATCCACCTTGCTGTTTCCTGTTTCAAAACCAACACCAAGCCAAAGCCAATAACCGCCCTTGAAGTGTGCCACACATCACTCTCAGTGCCTTCTGGTTATTGTACGTTGTGTTTTTTCTTTTGAGCAAAAGGGAACACTATAGCTCTTTTCCTGTGTTTTATCTGATCATGTTGCACCAATTGCAAACATATCTACACTTTTCTACTGCATTGACAGCCCAGTTTTATGCAAGGGCCATCTTTCCAGCGGTGAAATTCTTCTTTAGTTTAAGCATTATATTTCTGTCATTTTTGTGTAACATTAATACAAGTCGAGTTAATAATAAAGACACCGTTTGAAAAAATTTTAATATATGGGCCTATGTATAATATTCAATAATGAATTTTACAGGACTTTGAGAGATCTTCTCTGCAGTGTGTTTCTACTCACAGTGCTAACTTTTCAAGTAGGAGTGGCGCGTTTTCACATTCGGAGGAGAGACAGGAGGCGGCCTTAGCAAAGCTGAGGATGGCCACAGTGTAGACCTCCAGCAAAGGCAGTGGATCCTCGTCAGTTTTCCAACGGCCAGCATGTTCCACAAGGACCTGGAAAACATTAAAAGGTTACAATAAGAATTAACTCACTCTCAGACTGATTTATTTTAAGGCAGACAAAGTTGAGCTGATGCTAAAAATGACAGACTGCTGTGGAAAAAATAAAAATCTAAGATTTAATCACTGATATCTAGTCTTTCATTAAGCAAAAATGAAAAAAAATGTTTCTAGCCTCTCAAACTTGAGGATTCGCTGCTTTTCTCTAATTTAAATAAATGTAAGTTGAATTTTGGGTTTTAGGGCAACTGTCTGGATAAAACAACCAATTTGGAGACATCAGCCTCGACACTGGGAGACTGCAATAGGTCGTTAATATAGAGCGGCACGATATGTAGTTTCAGCATCAATATCGCAATATGTGCATGCGCAACAGGCTGTCTGTGTCAAGTAAGACAAATTAACTCAAGTACTTAATGCTAAAAACTTTTTTGCTGCTTGGCACAAAACTAAAACTCGCATGTTTCTCATTTTCCATGACTAATCTACAAGAGAAGTCAGTCTTATATTGCATACTGAGTTTGTTGCTTGTGAGCTTGTGCATTCTGGTTGTTTGAAATGTTTTAATGCACTCCCTTTGTTAAATCACCCATCATTACTGAATAATTCTTTCCAAATAGAGCTATTAAAGGAAATTTAGATATTTTTTCATATTACAATACAAACCGCAGAAAACCAAACTACTGCAACGTCAGTTTTTTCCCAATATCGTGCAGCCGTAACTTTGTATTTATAGACCCGAAAATAACTGATAGATTAATCGATAATGAAAATGATAATGTCGCCTTTATCGATAATATAAGCCGAGCAAATTTTGATCATGGTAGCAAAAAGACCAAATATAGACTTTGTCATCATAGAGGCTATAGAGAGGTGGAGTCACGCCCCTTCCGCTGGACAACCAGGGGGCCTTATTTTAGAAAAAAAATATGTATGGTAGTGACATTTTTTGATTCAGTTTGCATTGTGTCATGAATTACACATCATTTGCATACTCGTTATACAAGTTTTTCTCTTTTAACACTCATCAAAACCTGTTAGAGTTGGTCCCGTGTATTAGTAAGCTCACAAAACTGACTAACTTATCTTTGGCAAAGCTGCAGCTGTCAGTATGACCAGATTTATTCTGATTTTATACCTTTTCTAACACTTTTTTTCTGAGCTGAGGTGACGGCCATGTTGGTGTTGGTGACGTATAATGAGCGAGACGAGGTAGCTCACTGAGCAATTATACACAAAACTATATTTTACTATCTTTGCAACAAACTGACAACAAACTACAAAAATAATTGCAATATAATAGATGCAAGTTGAGAAAGTCATTTCTCAACTTGCATCTATTATATTGCAATTTCTTTTTTTTTTTAATTGACCAACATCATATGTGTACTTCATGGCACAATTCAAACAGGATTATAAATCACAAATTAAAAGTAGAATATTTTTCCGAAATAAGGTCCAATGGGGAAAACTACACTAGGGGCGGGACTTTTCCTCTATAAAGAAAATCAAACATGTTTAGTGAGAAAAAGAGATTTTTATTCCTGCGTACTAGGACTGAAAGATGTGATAGTAATTTAGCATGCATTTATACAGTGAAACTTTAAGCTTTCTGGGTGCTCCACAGTTAATCTTTTTCAGCGAAGAAAGAAAAATCTCATCAAGGATGAGAAAAATAAATTTGTATAAATATTAACCATGTTATTACACACTGATTACAAAATTCAGTCAAGATGTGGACACCAAACAAAGCACCAAAGTTATGCAGCTCTGTACAAAAAAAAGAAAGAAAGAAAGAGAAAAAAAAAAGAAAGCTCCCTCTTTTTTTCTTTTCACTCAGCTCAAGTGACGCCTAACCTTCATCTCTGAAAAGTCCCTCCATTTCTTCCACACACACACAATGTTCACGCAGATCCATTTCACCCCGAGTGACTTTTATTATTCCTGCAGTTATTTTCTGATGAGATAAATCTCCATCAGGACTTCATCTGCACACAACCACAGCATTCAGTCCGAGGCTCGTCCCATTTTTTCCCCCCACAAATAACTTTAAAGTTGAATGAATCGCTCTCAGCCGTGAGATAAACACAAACCAACAACTCGCACTGTAATTTGGTGCAATCATCGCGGTGTGAGACTGATATCAGGTAAAAACGGAGACCTCGCGTGAAATTTACGTGGTCAGGGCACATTAATGAGGAGGATGTGTAATGGAGTCAGTGACCACTGCTGCCACACTTTCCCTTTTTTAAATCTCAGCCAGCTGCAGACAGATCGCTTGTTGTAACATTGACATCAATTCAACATCTTTTCGCCGCCGCTGACTATGTGGCTGTAATAAACATCTCCGCTGATGATGTGGTGAGCTGGATTAATTAGTGCACAAGGCCTGGGCTAGCACCTTGGAAAAATCATTGATCTTTCCGTTACGATAGAGCAGCTTCACAAAAGTAACCCCTTTTTACACCAAGCTAAAACTTAAACCAGCATGGAGATGCAGTGTTATAACGTCTGAATTGTATTTTCTACGAGGGGCACAACCATATAATTCAGTGGCTATCAATGCAATCGCTCTGTAAAATCTCGCTAACGTAGCTATCCATTTTTTGCACAGCATGACCACTGCACAGGACAGGGGGACCCTGCATAACAGCTAGCAACATCCATCTGCTATTAGCTATCTGGCCTGGAAAATACGAGTAACACAAGCACGGCGCGCGCACATTTGCGTGACTTCTCCCCGCGTGGTTAGTCAGACTTTGCACATAAGTGCATGCCAGAGGCAAACATCATTGTGGGAAAGGCTGAAAACCACGGAGGAGTTTTTTTCCCCATCTTGAAATGCCAGGCAGCTAGCTAGGCAGCTAGCTCCTTAGCTACATTGTTGTAGCAAACGTAGACGCGCATCCTCGGCCAGGAAGCCAGAGGGGCTGCAGGCTGCCCGGGATGAGCAGCAGGAGGACGGGCTAACCTGGCAAAACTCCTGGCAGAAATGCAGCGAGGCTTCCAACGGAGACTGCGAGCTCTCTTTCAAAGCTGTGGTCAAACCCTGGAACCGCTCTCGGAGCTCCTCGATAGCTTTCCGTGTGTCATATTCCTTCTCTGTCTCCCCCTCCGCCATCTTCACAACAATCACGACCGCGTACGCACAGATGTTACGCTGCCAGACTCGCACCCGCACGCGCACGCAGGGGGGTGGGGAAGGGTGAGCACACCGTGTGCTCCACACACACACACACACACACACACACACACACCCCTGATGTCAACAAAGCATCCATGACCTTACAGTGACAGAAAATCACACTCCGCATACAGGGCTGGACGTGAGATGTTTGCTTCATGAGCTGATCGCAGGATGGCTGGATGTCCCCTGAACACACCATCCATCCACAGATACTGCAGGTCAGACATGACCTCCAGGCAGCAGACATGTGACTCAAGTCATTTGGTCCAAGTATCAAGCTGGTTCCCAGTCATTTTTGTCTTGTGCAGGTCAGGTCTACTCCAGTCCTTAGTTAAAGGATAAGCTCACCCAAAAATGAAAATTCAGCCATTTTCCTCTCACCCCCATGCCAGTGGAAAGCAGTGGCGGACAGAGTACTGAACATCTGTACTCAAGCAGGCTACCAGAACAGTTACATTACTGAAATATTACTCAGTTACAAGTAAAACTACTGGTTTTGAAAGAAAGAAAGAAAGAAAGAAAGAAAGAAAGAAAACCTCCATGCAGCTCGTCCAGCGAAATCCAAGTCCCTGAAAGCCCCAAGATCCACAATTGATTTGAAAAGCTGAAATCTTCACCGCAGCTGCTGAGTTAAAAGCACACACCTCATCTGAAGTGAGTGCACCCTGCGTCAAAGGTGATAATAACATCTTTTCAAACCAATTTGAGATCTTATCTCTGCTGTATTTCCACAAGATGAGATTTTCCTGTCCTTCTTGTTCCTCCACACGGCTCAGAGTACATGTCATCTCCAGCATCATCCCTA